>NC_138507.1:38054842-40454842 GCF_964252035.2 Podarcis erhardii | reverse complement strand
GGCAGCAGTGTCTGGGCAGAAATCGGCAAAATGTCTGGTTAAATCTGTACAGCCGTATTGTCGTGTTTGCTAATTTTCCATTGGCCACTGCATTCCTCCCTCTGCTCTGTCCCCTTTTTGCTCCCCCCAAAAGCTCACTGTTTGAAATATGGCAACCCTATATATGTCTTCCAAACAACAAATATAAGATTGTTCATTAAATATATGTATTTTCCCCACAAATGCAAAATATGTGGGGAAAATACCTATATGGATCACCCATGTGGGGTAACTAATACAATAATTGGCTGGATTCCTAGAATCAAAGCACAGAGCTAAACACACACTCCTGCAAGAGAGAGCTCCCAGCAGAGTTTTAAAATCATGGAATCATGCAGCAGAATGAAGTGTGATGAATATAGGTTGTTAGACCTTTTAATATTATGTTTAGTCTGTTAGCAGAGCTTCTCCATTTCTACCCCTCTTAGTACTGAACAGTACTAACAGTACTTACCTTTGTAAGTTTTAAAATGTTATACTTACAAAGTTCCAAAGGTCAGGGTTCATGCATTTATCCAGGCAGCAGCAAGTCAACAGAGGCAGAAATCCTGACATACAAAATACAGTGCAATAGCTCTAAGCACATGCTCTAAGCCTGTAGCGAGCAAACTCAGGCTCATCCTACCTCAGTGAGGTCACATGGTGAAAGAGAACAAGCAAAGAAGGAAAGTTAACTTCCTTCTAGGTGAGGGGCGTGACCAAGTTGAGTCTAGGAATACAATTCTGTGGTCTTAACCCCTTCATACTTTAACTAGTCCTACACTTGCTAGCTATGTTTGAGTGCAATTTCCCACAAAATTAACCTCTGGCTTTGCCAATAAAAAGCCTGCCTGGTTTCTCTTTACTTCTGCTGCCTGTCTAACCAGGAACAGATGTGTTTTTGTTTTTAAGGAGTAGAACGGATCTGGGTTACAAGCCAGATTTTATGTTTTCAAAAATGGGGCTCAGCCATTACTTCTTGATCCGAGAAGAATCAATTGATTTGAGAATCAGTAGAGACTATTTGTTTTTCCTGTGTAGCCCATAAACAATCTAGAACAGTGGTCCTCAAAATCCCCCCCCCCAGACCACTTGAAAACTGTTGAGGGTCTTGGTGGACCACTCAATTATTTTTCAGCCTCTTGTAACAATTGTAATGTGCTGTTCTAGGTGTGGGTTGATTTTTAATTGGATTTTTACAGGCCTCCCATGAACCACCAGAATGTCTGTGGACCATGGTTTGGGAACCCCTGATTTAGACCTATTGCAGACATGTCCAACCAGCTGATCACCGGTTGATCCTGGTAGATTACGGTTGATCATGGGATCCTTCTTGATCACTGTATTTTTTAAAAAGAGGAGTGACTGTCTCCACCCCCTGCCCCTCTTGCTCTGTCCCTCTGTTGCGTCAGGTTTCATGGTGAGCAATTTATGTTTTTATACCTTAAAAAAGGCTCAGCAACTCTTTGCAAACCTTCCCGAATAAAAGCTCAACAACTCTGGGAGTAGATCTCAGTCTCTTGGGAGTTGGATGTGCCTGATCCATTGCATATTTTTTTGGCCCCAAAGCATACTTTTTGAGAAAGTGGTTTCATTCTGATAATAAAAGTTCATTGCAGATTGATTCACTATTCCTCAGTGTGTCTATTTGGAAACAGATGAAAACAAATATAGGCAGTCCTGGCAATGTCGGGAATGTATTCATCCCTGCCCAATGATGTTGTGGGTAGATGTTTACCAAGATCACAATCACACTTCCTTCTTTGTTCACTTGGGGCGTATTCAGGGAAGAATCGGCATGGAGAACCTAGTCCAGGAGAGGGATTTTAAATGCATATCAAGTAACCACCACTCTTTCTCTCCAGTGTGGTGTAGTGATTAAGAGCGGGAGACCTGTAATCTGGTGAACCGGGTTCGCATCTCTGCTCCTCCACATGCAGCTGCTGGGTGACCTTGGGCCAGTCACACTTCTCTGAAGTCTCTCAGCCCCACTCGCCTCACAGAGTGTTTGTTGTGGGGGAGGAAGGGAAAGGAGAAATTTAGCCGCTTTGAGACTCCTTCGGGTAGTGATAAAGCGGGATATCAAATCCAAACTCCTCCTCCTCCTCTTCTTCTTCTTCTTCTTCTTCTTCTTCTTCTTCTTCTTCTTCTTCTTCTTCTCTCTCTCTCTCTCTCTCTCTCTTCTGGATAACAGGATCTAGAATCAATCTAGACTGAAGCCAGCATGTTAAGGAAGAGCATGAACAATTTCAAACTGGAGGGGGGCAGTGTATTAGTGCATATTCAACTTTAGGGGTGATTTGCTATCCTGGAACTGAGCCTACAGGCTACAACCTCCAGCCTAATTTGTATACTTTTTGTTTTGTTTTCCCTCCCCTTTTCTCCTTTGTGTAACATATTGCCTGATTAACAAGTTCTAGAGAACTCAGAAAGCTTGCCACCGTTTTGTGAAATTTTAGTTGGCCCCAATAAAGATATTGTCCAGACCTATAGTTTGGAGGAGCTTGTCCTTTTTTCTTTTTTAGCAGTACACTTCAGCCCTGTTCGGTTGTTACTGTTATGTAGGGCCAGGAGAAGTTAAACCTGTGCCCAATGAGGGCTTTAAGTTGTGCCAGGAGCCTCCATAAGCACAAGAGGCTTCCCAACTGAGATGAGCATGAAGGGGGGGAAGCTATCTTTAGAAACAGATTACACAATAAAAGGGGGGAAAGAATCAGTCTAGCACCCCCAAAATAAATACCAAACTGCCTAAATAAATCCTACAACAGATTCATCACCAGTGGAAGGGTCTGCAGAGCAGAAAAGTTCACCTCTGTCAAACGCTGAAGGGCATCTGTGGAGCCTTCTGTCACCTGCAGTATTCATAACAATCAATAGACATATGTTGGGTGAAACAGATATCCTATGGATTGCCACTGTTAAAGGCCGTCAACAAATACCATCTGGAAGGAGCCTAGAAGGCCACATGCAGGCTGCAAGGAGGGCTAGAGAACAAAGGGAAGCCTACATGTTTGGGTCAGAAATGTAACTCGCCAACCATTCATTCTGCAGTCCACTGCAAGCTAAGTAGAAGTTCAGACACAGGATAGAATTGAATGATGCCATTCCTAATATACAAAGTAATACAGAAAAACTCGTAAGGAACCAGCGTAATTAGAATTATATAACACAATTTAAAAGAGAGGGAATTATATAAACATGCTATTTAAAGCATTTTTTTTTTCCTTTTGCCATCAGGAAGCAGTTGATTTTGCATGATTTGTCTTCAAACCCAGTGCTTGCTCCAGTTTGACCCTGTTGCATTAAATGCAGTATAATTTCTGGACCTTCCTGATTTTCCAGACTGCACTCATAACCTATCATATTCTACTAACTTTTCCTCTTACTCAACAAATCCTGTCTTGGCTCCCTCAGTGTCTCAGCAAATTTGCTCTTTACTAACACTGAACAGTCCACATACTCCACCCCAGAGCTGCCAGATAATTCTACCCTGGCTCCTCGCAACAGACCAGGATTATCTCTCAAATATGATTCTTTGCTAGGAAAACTACACTTCTTGTGTAACACAAGTTTTGATGTCAGAGACCGCCAGGGCTCTTGACGAGCATGTGATGGAGACAGGGGGCCAGTCAGGCAACAGATGCAAGAGAGGGGGATAGCAGTTTATGGGGTTTGTGCTGCCTGCAAGGGAAATGGAGAAAGTAAGGGTCAGAGCTGTCAGAGACAAAGGTAGGCATGCTGACAAGTCAAGGGCAGGAGAAAAGACTGTTCAGGTGAGGAATGGGCCAGTCGAATCCCTGCCATCCTCCACCCCAATGTCTCCTAGAATCAGGAGGGGCTTGAAGAGGAAAGAGCAGCCATGGCTTCCATATAAGAGAAGCCTCAGGTTGGGTGTGTACATAGTTTGTTATGTACCATCAGATGAGGATACATAAGATGATGTGTGTGGTCCCACTGTTGCTGCAACTCTGCAGGGCACAGACCTGGTCTAGAGACTAGAAGCATGTGCCAATATGCATTCGGGGCACCTTAGGAAAAGCTGCTTTTGACAAGAAGGAATTACTACCAGTTGTGTGCCTTCCTTAGCTGGGGAAGCATGGCCACTGATCAGGGATGATGGAAGTTGTAGTTCAACAACATCTGGAGAGAACAACATTGGATGTACATCCAGACTGTTGCCGTTTTGTGGGTAAGATTCAATCACATAATCAGGAACAGTGGATTTGGTACTTTTAAACAACAAACCTGCTTCCTCCGCCCTCCAGAAACTGACAAATCAGGATGAGTGTTGTGTTTGGTTGCTTGGTCTTTTTTACACTGAACTGTTTCTGTTGTTGCAACCTGCCCTGGGACCCTATAGTGAAGGTAAGGTAAGACATCTATGAACAAAAACAGGTGGTCTGGAAGCGGCCTTAGTGTCGAATTCTCTGCAAAGGCATTGGGATTTAGACTGCAGTCTCATACACACTCGCCTAGGAAGGAGTTAAGTGGAATTCAATGGGGCTTACTTCTGTGTAGATATGTATGTGAGGATTGCATTGTCTTAATGGTTGCAGCATGTTCATAATTTCAGATTTCTATGGAGTGGGAGACGGCATGTTTAGCTAGTTTGTTAGTTATGCAGTTTTAAGTAAAGCCATCATTGTCCAACATACCCAAAACAAAGAAACTTCACATTAACACAATTTCAAACAAGTAAAATATTAAAAACATTTAGTTACTTAGAAACATTCATCAAGCAGCAAAACAAAAACATGAAGCTGCAGCAATCAGTGGAGCAGCAAATATAATCCAAGAACTACTTCAACAATGTTTAAAACCAGAAAACAAACTCTCTTTGCTTCAAATAAATATCTACAGTAGTAATGTGGTGTTCTTCCACAGAAAGAATCTACAGAATTTTTCACTTCAGTAGCAGTCATCAAGGAGCAATCAGTAGCAGTCATCAAGTTAGAAGGTTCAAAATGTGTCAAATCTAGCTGCTACAAGAGCTGGGGTGGGAGAGTGTGTATACGTGTAGCAACAAATCAGTAAATACCCGTGCAAATAAAAAGTGATACAGTGGTACCTCGGGTTACATACACTTCAGGTTACACACTCCGCTAACCCAGAAATAGTGCTTCAGGTTAAGAACAGTTTCAGGTTAGGAACAGTTTGCTTCAGGTTAAGAACAGTTTCAGGTTAAGTACAGACCTCCGGAACGAATTAAGTACTTAACCCGAGGTACCACTGTATTGGGAATGCATAAATTGAAGGTGAAGACACTTTTAACACATCTGGAGAGCTGGAGTGATGGAAATAAATGTGTAATAAGAAAATTTGCTGCAGAATTTAAATATAATACTATATATTTGATGACACCCAAAAGGTAACAGCCGCTTTTTCAAATAAGAGAACTCAAGGACCGTTCATAGGAACTGCCCTGGACTCTGCAATCACCATCTGAGGCCCTTCTTCATCTGCCCCCTCCACAAGAGGTCCAGAGGGCAGCCACACGAGAATGGGCCTTTTCTGCAATGGCTCCCCACTTGTGGAGCCTTGCCTGGTGCCTTCATTACATATCTTTAGGCACCAGGTGAAAAATGTTTCTCTTTAACCAGAGCTTCGCCTGATTAAAATTTTAATGGCTTTTTAAATGTGTTTGGGGGGGAGTTATTGGCCTGCTTGTTTGTTTTATTATGTATTTTGTGTTCTCATTTTTGTATTTTTATGTTGTAAATCGCTCTGTAATGAAGGGAAGCATACAAATTTATTAAATCATAATAAAAGAATACATAATACTTATTCAAATGTAAAATTAGCTCACAAAGTTAGTGAATTAAATATATTTTCTTAAGATTATGGTTCTTAATATAGTCGATCACCTAAAAGAGGAAGATTTTTAAAAAACACATTGTGAAATGGGCTTCTATCGCTAATATGAATTTTACTGCCATACACAACCACGTTAGGTTTTCCTGCAGTTGAATTTGCAGCCAAATAATCATTGCCTGAGTCAGTGTTAAGGCTCCACTTAGAGGATTCATAAACAACTGCAGTGGTGTTCACAATGATTCTGTTGTTCCTTTAAACTGAGGAGGATACGTCTGTGAGTCCCCTCATTGCTACAAACTTAGGTGCAGAATTATATCCTTAATGGTCACTAGACTTGAGGAGAAAGGAAATGGTGGTTCAGAAAGTATATCGCGCAAGTCAGAAAGAGATAGGAAAGGACCTCTGTACCCCTTTTGTGGTGTAGTGTTTAAAGTGTCAGACTACTACTGGGGACACCTGGGTTGAAATTCCCATTCAGCCATGAAGCTCACTATCCTGGGCTAATTACTATCACCCTCAGCTACATCACAGGGTTGTTGTGAGGACAAAAATGTGGTAGAACAGATAAATTTAACAGAAAACCTTGGAGAAGTAGGTTCAGCAGCCATGTGCAGACATTTTATCTGTGTAATGATTGATCTGAGGGCAGGGTAAGAGGAGGAGGAGGAGGTCAGGATCAAGCCTACTAACCCTATCCCATACTACGTTCAAAGTCTCATTGTCATAAGGGTCCTAAATGTCAACACATCGATATATGTAGGCTCTGTATGTGTGATTGATAACTTCCACTTTTTTTCAGGATACAAGTTGTACAATAAAAGCTAAATCAAATCATATAAAACCTCTGGGGTGACAAAATCTTGAGTGCAAGGGATGGAACCAAATGATGTGATCCCAACCCATCTTTCTTGCGTGTTGGTCAGACTAATCATGATCATGTTGATCTACATAGGTCTATTCTCTAATTGGTAAGTTTTATTTTTACATATCGAAGTCAACACAATTAATACACAGTTTAAAGCCCTACTATAAAAAAAAATAATCAATGACTCATTTTCCATAGCGTGGAATTCAACGAACTTTTACTCAGATTAGCCACGTTGAAATTAGTGGACCTAGCTTAGGCATGTTCACTAATTTTGATGGATTTGCTTCGAATATGTTATTGAATTCCATCCATTATGTATACTGCGTGCTACTGGTTTTTGTTCTCTAGTTGTCCAACATCTTAAATGCACTAAATAAAAGAAAACTTGAAGAGAGATCAAAATCAAAACCAGGACATGAAACAAAGTTATGATAATTAATGCAAAATTATGAAAGTGATATGTGCGTGTATCAGAGAGAGAGAGAGAGAGAGATATGCGCTTTCCCTTGCAAGGCTTAAAATTTAACAGATTATGAAAGCCTTATTTCTTGAATGTAAATTACGATTCACTGTAGGCGATGCAAATTCTGATGCCTTGATATGCTGTGGGAACACTGTTCAGCTCACAGGAGCCTCATCCATGTTTGCCTTCCAAAAAGTACAAAAGGGATATCAGTAGTGACAGGAGCAGTTCTGCTGCTGTTGCTGTCAGGAGGATATATTGGAAAATCCTGTGAGGAAGCTGCAAATAGCTCAGCGCTATGAAAGCCGACAGCAGCTGAACATCTTATGCAGCAGGAAATAAAAGTAATAAAAAAATGCCCTAGTTTATAAAACTATGCAATTGCATCTGAGCGGATGAATCAAAAACAGTGGGGAATGTCACCAGCAAAAAGGTGATCTGAGACTGGACATCACCAGGGCAGCCAGGTCACTCTGGTGACTAGTAGTGGGACCCCTCCTAAAACACGGCATTTCCCAGGCAGTGTCTATCCTCAAAGTGAACCCTACTGATGAGACTGGTAAGACATTTTTTCCTACACCATTCCCTTAAATAAAAAAGACAAAGGCCTGAATATATTATCTACCACAGGGGTTCAGAAACCTTAACCTCTCTATCTGGCCCTTGCTACTCTCTCCAGGCCACACATCTTCTCCAGCTACATCCTTTCACCTCAGGCCCCACCTTTCAATTAATTTTACATATTATACCCCTGGCCCCACTCACCTTTTGGCTTGTGGTCCCTTGAAGGTTACTCAGAAGGGAATGTGGCCCTCAGGTTGTAAAGGTTCCCAACCCTTGATCTACTGGACTAGCAGTTAAATATTTATTGATGCCACCATGCTTTCCTTGTAAACTTCTTATGGTTGGCCACTGCCAGAGACAGAAGGCTGAAGCAGATCCACCATTTTTGATGATCGGGATTGCATGAAGCAACCACCTCGCCAACATAAGGCCACCATCTTAAGTGTCTTGAGTTTCAAGCCCTGAACACTCTTAACAGCTCAGGAGCTGCAAGCCCTTTCATCCATTCAGTTTTGGCATCTGAAAATAGGAAAATTGATGTCTTGGTTCTACAGGCTGTAGACAATCAGGGATAACCAACATGGTGCCCTATCTCCATATATTGTTGGACTACAACTCCCATCATCCCTGACCATTGGCCAAGCTGATGCACCACATTAGTAATTAAGTGAGATACCTTTTCACATTCTGGATCTCTTCCACTCTCCAGTTTGAGAAACCTTAAGTTTGGAGCTACTCTTCCAAGCTCCAGGGCCTTTGGCTACCTGTTTTCCAATTCCAATCCTCATCTCCTGCTACTACGTCTTGTCTTACAGCTTTATTCCACCTTTACCCTGGGCTGTCTACTACCCCTAATACTCTTGGAATGTCCATCCCACACCTTACTGCCCATCTAGATTTCATGCTACAGTTCTTTCTCTGGTACAATACTCAGCCACACTTGGGCTTTTAGCCCAGTTAATTGACTAGGAGTGCCACCCTAGGCTGCAGATTTTCTTGGGCATCAATGTATAAAAATTTGTTCTTTCTACAGTGGTACCTCGGGTTAAGAACTTAATTTGTTCCAGAGGTCCGTTCTTAACCTGAAACTGTTCTTAACCTGAAGCACCACTTTAGCTAATGGGGCCTCCTGCTGCCGCCGTGCCGCCAGAGCACGATTTCCGTTCTCATCCTGAAGCAAAGTTCTTAACCCGAGGTACTAATTCTGGGTTAGCGGAGTCTGTAACCTGAAGCGTATGTAACCCGAGGTACCACTGTATTTTCATTGTCCGTTTCATTACAATAATACACATATTTTGGTAATGTTATGGAGCCTCTTAAACATGACATAGTTTAGGGCCTCAGCATGTTTTAATCTTGCCCTGTGGTCAGGGTCCATTGGCAGCACTCAATTCTGGTGGCAGCCCTGCATGTGAAATTCAGTGGGATTCTCTGAGGGAGAGTTAGCTTCTGATTTCACAAACATGGGATGTGAAGGGGGGGTGATTGTTTCATTTTTGAAAGCTGTCAAAATTTCAAAAAAGGAAGTTTAGTTTTTTTATCATTTGCTAAAAACAAATGATTGATTCAATCTTAGTCAAAGATCAATTAGATTTGCCTATGGCTGCCTTCGCTTCCTGTAATCCAGCTAGGAATTGGCAGTATTATCAACAATGTAAATGTATTCCTAAATCTATATTTGCAAAGTTTTGTGACTAGGGTTACTGGTTCCTTTATATTTTCTGATCATTTAATTAAAATGTAAAACCTGCACTGCAATTTAAAATGGTTTGCTTCTACTTTCCATTCAACACTGTCAAAATCTAATATAATTTTTTGATGATACTAATAGTTTGTCTTCTGGTTTCTTGTTTAATCCTGCTATCTTCTGTATGCTTTTTTCTTAAGGTCATTCTACTAGTTTTAAATGGTTATGAGCCTCTTCAATATAACAAAATAAATATGGGCGCTTTTATACATGACATTAAAAAGCCATTCAAGCTTCTTCCCTGCAATTTGACTCATATGTAAATATTGGTAATATGGAATATGAAGCATAAGGTAGCATTTTAAAAATCAGTTACGTTATGATTATGGCAAATGTAGTTTTTGCAGTCATATAATATGCCTGTTTGGAGTTATTCATTTAGTATATCCCCGTTAGACGATATATGTTATTTATTTCACATATGTAGATTCCATCTGTCCTCCAGTGTGAGTGACAATACATTATCACATCTAGCGATAATACTTTGGTACCAGAGATTTTCTCTCAGCACTTAATACCGCTGTACCTAAGTGTAAAAACGTACAAGTGTAAAAACGTACAAAGCTTAGCTAGGAAAATTTGAATTTTTCAAGTTATGTATAAACACATGCCAGACACCAAGGGCACAACTGGATATGTATTTCCAGGGGGTGTTTTGGAGATCAGAAGAAAATGAAATACAAAAGCGACAACAACTTCCTGAAAGGGAATATCTACAATGATCAAGACAGTGTTGGCAATTCAAACACTGTGGCATTGGCAACCTAGTTAACACACAAAGTGCAAACAAACACTCACGATCTCAATTCAAAACCACAAATGACTGGATTGAATTGCCCTGCAAGGCACTTTAGAAATAATACCAGATTTACAGCTCACTCCTAATCATGGCCACATCCACATCATATATTTAAAGCACTATGACCAGTGCTTTTTTCTGGGGGGATGCTGGGACACGAATACCCCTAAACATGTTGTGAATCTTTGTCCTTTCGCTGTATTTATTTGAACTATCAAATTGTGATTTTCCCGAGTCAAAATGAGAGTACCCTTGAACATTTTTTTTAGAGGAAAAAGTACTGACTATGGCACCAGAGTCATAGCTTTCCCTCCAGAAAAAGACTTCTGGAAGCTGTAGTTTGCCAGAGGTGCAGAGAGTGGTTTATGACAGTGTTTCCCAACCTTGGGCCTCCAGCTGTTTTTGGACTACAACTCCCATCATCCCTAGCTAGCAAGACCAGTGGTCAGGGATGATGGGAATTGTAGTTCAAAAACAGCTGGAGGCCCAAGGTTAGGAAACACTGGTTTATGAGACACCCCCTGTTCTCCTCAGAAGAACTACAGTTCCCAAAATTCCCTATGGAGAGGAATTGCTCCCATAATTCTCTGGGGGAAGCCATGGCTCCTTACAGCGGTACCACGGCACTTTAAACATATAGCGTGAATGTGGCCCTTTCTATTCAAAAGCAAGCCCTACTGAGTTTCACTTCCAAGTAAGTGGGGTCAGAACTGCGGCCTTATTACGGCACCGCAGGAACCAGCTGCTGGGATAGGACGCTCCCGGACCCCCGCTGCTCTTCTCCTTCCCGTCGGGTTCGGCGAGCTTCCGCCTCAAGTGGCCCAGCAGCCAATCAGCACCTTCACCTGCCCCAAGCTTCGGTCCAATGGAAGGTTCCCTAGAGCCTTCTCCTTCGGCCCGCCCCTTCCGGCCCAGTCGCACGCGGCGATTGGGGTTTCGAGCGAGGGTTTTGGCAAGGAAGGCGGCCAATCGGGGGAGGGGAAATAATCGGGCTCCGGGTCCTCCTCCTCCTCCTCCTGCCCTCTGGTCCCGCCCCTTTCCTTCTCGCCTCATCCCCCGTTACCTTGGAACCTGCTGTAAATATCCCGGGATGCGCGAGATGGTGGCGGCGGCGCGGCCCCTTTAAGCTGAGCCTCGGCAACCGTCCGGCTCGTGCAAGGGGGTCGAGGAGGCAGGTAAAGCCGGGGCGGGCCGAGGGGCGGGAGGGGGCTGGCTGCGCCTGTTGCTCTTCGGATATATTATTACCCCCCCCCCCTTCTCCTCCTCCTAACTCCGAGTGTTGTCAAAAGGCAGCAGTGCAACAACAACAACAACAAAAGCAACAACGCAAAAAATCCCTATAAAACACCCACCTTCCTCTCTTGCCAAATGTTTCCCAAAGGCTTAAAGCACCTTAGTGCGAGTGGGCGCGAAATAAATCTTTTTGCAGTAGATGAAAGCAAAGGTTTCTGACTCAATTACACACAGAGAGAGTGAGTATATATACTGTCTGGATTAGGCTGCAAAAATGAAGAAGAAAAGCTAAAAAGCAAGCCATAAGTCTTAACTCAAGTGCAAATTCTGGTGCTGAAAACGCACCCCATGACTCCTAACATGCTCATAGGCACCCTGCTCTTTGAATTCCAAGCTGCAGGTCGTTGATATCTGGCTGGTAAAGCCTGAGGTCCTGGTAAAAAAAAAAAAAAAATACAAAGTGTAGAACCAACAAGCCTGAGGACAACACACGTCTGCCGCCAGAACTTAACAGGTTTGTTGTAGCATATGTGCTTTCACAAACTATCAGATGTGGGATGAAGACAAATAAATATTTGGAAGTGCATCTGGTGAAGTGGGTGCCAGTCCTTATTTCCATAGTAAAGTTTGCTGGTCCTTAGGGTGCCTCTTTGTTTATTCTTTGTTTGCTGCCACAAACCAACACCTCCATCCCCTTTGGGAACTTGGAGATCTGTGGATAGTATTTTCATTTAATGAAGCAGGACTTCCTTCATAAGTAGACATGCATAGAATTGCACATGCATAGAATTGTGTTTCATGGCCTCCTGTTCTCCTCGTTTGCAACTCTTTTATCTCTATGTGTGTATATCCGCACAAGCTAACTGAGCATATAACACTTAATGCTTGGGCAGTGTTCACAAAATCCTATTTCTAGCTTATGAAAATTTTCACCGCAATAACAGTGCAGTACTATGCATGTTTATTCAGACACAATTCCCACTGTGTTCATTAGGCATTACTCCCTTGTAAGTGCATTTAAGATTTTCAGGGGAAGACTGTTAGTTTTTAAGATAGCCTAAAATGCTTGGCTGTTTTCATTTAATCTCTGAACGTAAAACCTTTCTACCCCTGCCCCCTCCACCCCCACCATTCCAAAAGCTGTGGTAAACAAAACCTGCCTGTTTTCATAACTTTTTTTTTAACTTTGTGGACAGGTCAATTAGGTACACCCGGTTCAGTACTCCAGAATACATAGAAGCTGTACATTTTTGCCGGCACAGTTATTTGAAGTCTGGTTACTTGTACTATTTTTTATATTCAGAAAATAATAGAGAGAAGATGTGTTAACAATTCATAGGCAGACATTTATGGCACCTGTGCTGCAATCCTAAGCACATATGCTAAGGAGGAAGGCCAACTGAACACAGTGGCACATAATTCCAAGTAAACATGGACTGGATTCACTGGAATTGATGTAAGGAATTGTGCATTTAGATACTGCTATTTCAGAACTTTCTTGTTGAAGCATGTAACTAGATTCACAACTGTGGATTCTTTATATTGTTGACCATGATGCCATGAATCCCTTGTTTATTTACCATAAAGCAACGTATCTTCTTCTGTCAAATACTGTCAGATACTGGCCTGTATGTATACATATGTTGCAGAATACTAAAATACTTGTCAAACATTAAAAAATAGATACATAGAATAAACATAAAGTGAAACAAAAAGTTTTCAAGCATGTTCACCCAACAACAATAATAAAAAGGACAAATCCTATCTCGCCTTTGGCCCTCCAGATGTCAGTGGGCTACAGTTCCTATTGTCCTTCACTGTTGGCTATGTTGGCTGGGGTTCATGGAAGGTGGAGTCGGGCAGCATCTGGAGGGCTGCTGGCTCCCCACCCAAATTATTCCAGGAAAACACGGTCTTGTTCCCAGCTTGCATTCACCAGTGAGCTTTCTTCCATTATTTTTGTATGTGAGGTGTTTCTGCTTTGGTCACTCATAAGCGCTCGCTGCCATTAGTGACTATTCGATGTGATGAAATAATTCTGCACCTCACTGCAAGAATTCTTTGTAATCCCTTGCTGTGCCATTTGTCCAATCCTCATACTGTTAAGCCAAGTTGAAGCCCCACTGAAATGCAGTGGTACCTCAGGTTACATACGCTTCAGGTTACAGACTCTTCAGGTTACAGACTCCGCTAACCCAGAAATATTACTTCAGATTAAGAACTTTGCTTCATGATGAGAACAGAAATCGTGCTCTGGCGGCACAAGGCCCCATTAGCGAAAGTGGTGCTTCAGGTTAAGAACAGTTTCAGGTTAAGAATGGACCTCCGGAATGAATTAAGTACTTAACCCGAGGTACCACTGTAAATGGAGTTTGCATTGGAGTAACAGTCTGAGAATTACAGTGTTACATCCGAAATCCTCAGCTGGGGAGGAGGCATTGATTTTTGATGGGTCAGAATTGCAGGCTGAGGCTGTGATTCTAAGCATACTTGTTAAGAAATAAGTTCAATTGAATGTAGTGGGAATTACTTTGAAGTAAACAGAGTAAAGCTACAAGTCAGCTTTGTTCATCATTGACATCCTGTACTATAACTTCCTTAAGGAAGAGACTTGGAGTGCCTCATGTTCTCTGTACCTGTGAACATGCATTAGAAAATGAAACCTATGAGGAAAATGGAGATATTAGTTTAATAAGGCCAAAAATAGCCCTTCATGGCTTTTATTAACTATATTGTACTGTTGTTACTTCTATAGACTTAATTTCAGTACATGCATATTACTTGCAAGTAAGTCTGTAAATGACTGGAATTTTGAACAATGTTATCGAAATTGCCAAGGAAATGCAGATAACCTTGAGGATTTAACTTGCGTGTGCTGAAATTAAAATGACTTCATAATTAAATGAAAGTGTTCCGTGATAGTTAAAGGCAATGGACCAAGAAGTTTCTTAATTATAAAAGTCCTCATACTTGCTGAAGTAACTCAAATTTCAAAGCAATTCATTAGCCTCTAAAATGAACAGTACTTCTTTAGGATGATGAAATTGCTTACAAGTTGGCA
Organism: Podarcis erhardii; assembly: GCF_964252035.2. NCBI lineage: Eukaryota > Metazoa > Chordata > Lepidosauria > Squamata > Lacertidae > Podarcis > Podarcis erhardii. Next base: position 40,440,275 of record NC_138507.1, on the reverse strand, counting down.
GGGTACCAAGCTGGGCAAAACTTGGCAGATAATATTCTGGATTTCAGACAGAAAAGAAACCTGTTCCTAATTTATAAAATCCACAATTGTATTGAGTTGGCAAGGACCCTCAAAGACCCTTTTACTGATTTGACCATTTACACTGGTAAATATGCCTGTAACGCCACAGTTGTGTAACAGCAGTGTTTGTTTTGTTATGTGTTGCTGTTGGTTTTGGATTCTCTGCTCCTGTTTGTTCTGCAGTGCTCTTAAGCCTTAGGACTAGAAGGATACTTTGACAAAATATCACTTGGACTACTTTGTTAATAACTTCTCTTGAGACTAATTTCCTTGATGTTATATTTTTCTGTATGTTTCCCGTTGAAAAAATGTAGCGAAAACAACAAAATTATGTGGGAGCACAGCAGTGGATTGGAAATATGTATTTTCATCATAGCATTTTCTGTCAGCTGTAAGATTCTGAGAGCTGGTGATTTTCTTTTTAACATTTAATACTCGGTTCAGTTTAATTTCCACATTGGCCGTATATGGTGTGTTTGTATGTATACATATACAAATACATATACATATACAGTCATCAGGGTAGCCAAAGTAGAATAATATGTCTGATCAAATAGTTCAGTAGCAAAATATGCATATATTAAATGCCCCCCAATATCAGTCACTTTCTTTTCTACCTATAACTGATTGCATCTTGATTTAGTCTTTCAGTTACACAGATCTTGCTGCCAGCATAATTTTCAAGCTAAAGATTTCATTTGTAACCCCACCCCCAAATTAAAATCAATCACAAGCTTAAGTAATAAGGAGAATGGGGAAATGCAAGATTCTCCTAGTACTATTCAAAACCTTTCCTTAGCTATCATAATATTCTCATCTATATCTTTGTTTCCAAAGGCTTCTCCAGTCACAGGTGACATTTTATTTATTTATTTTTTGTTTCATTGATGCTACATTTAATGGTTCTTATTATTTTAATCATTTTCCGCCCTTTGAGTATGTTAATGTTGAGGAAAATACTAATCAATGTGTTTGAACTAAGAAGAGTACTTTTAAATTTGCTTGGAGATACTCATTGCCTATTTCTATAGCCTCTCAAACTGCATTAGAAAATTCAGATTAATTCATTATAATCTTACCATATCAGCTGAACAAGGCATACTGTATTTATATACAGGAGTGTGGATATTCATCTAATTAGATTAAAATGTGTTTCTCATATTGGAAAAAAAATGCTTCTTTTCAATGAAAACACCAACAACGTATTAAAACTAAAATCTCTGCCTATTCTTTTCTGCATAATATACTCACTGAGAAGGACATTCTAGTTTCTACCACTTTGTTTTCCCTAATAAGTGTTTCTTATCAAAATTCCACTGAAAAAGCACAGAGGTTGGACTAATCAAACTATATATTCTGGAGTAGTTCCAAGGACTTCAGTGGGATTTTAGTGATTAAATGGTTTCTGGATCATAGCCAGAATGTGTGGGAGGCTAGAAAGGTGACTCCTACAGTTACAGGCTAGGGTCATGTGTAGCATGAGATGGTTCACATCTGTGGAAATGAATAGAACGCTAGTTAAGGAGTTCATAACAATAGGAACTTTGAATCCTCTTGTCCTAGGGAATGAAAATAAGCCCTTGAGGGTGAGTGACCCAGGAGCCACGTGGGAGATCCTACTTCTATCCAAAGGAATAAAGTTATGAAGAGAAAAGGATTCATAAAGTTATAGGTTCAGACAGCTGTAAGTATTTTGAGGTTGATTTCATTAGAAGACTTAGTGAAATTTTGAAGAATGGTTACTAAAATCATTAATAGGCTAGAGTTCCTTTCCTACAAACTTCTGAATCATTTTGTTCAAATGACAAAGTTTTTAAATAAGATCTTGAACAATATAGAGACTTTTTTTTATCATCATCATCATTGTACCTCACCCATCTGACTGGGTTGCCCCAGGCACTCTGGATGGCTTCCAGCATATACAAAAACATAATGAAACATTAAACATTAAAAAGCTTCCCTATACAGCGCTGCCTTCAGATGTCTTCTAAAGGCTGTACAGTATAGGTACTTACCTCTTTGACATCTGATGGGAGGGCATTCTACAGGCCCCACAGGAATTTAGGGTTGAATCAAGTTGGTGGATCAAGTAGAAGATTTTGAATTTGGGAGGGTTAGTTTGTTTTTTAAATTTTGTGTTCTTTTGTTGTTGTAAGCCACTTTGAGACCTACATGGTGAAAAGCAAGGTACATTTTTAAAAATAATAATGCATGGACATAGGAAGCTGCTTATAATGAATCAAACCCCTGCTCCATTTCTTCAGAGTTTAACACCTGAGCCTACCCTGGGAAATAATTATTTCGCATAACGTTCTGGTCCACATGGCACATTAAACTATAGTTAATGTTTAACTATGGCCTAACGTGAAGGAGCAGAATGCTGATGCACACTGTACCAAAGTTCCCACTTTGCTCCTCCTCTTCCTCACCATGTTGTCCTGGGAGCTGCATCCCACAAGCCTGATGATGCCCAAACCCAGGCTCCTGGTGCTTTCCATGATCTTAGGCAGCTTTTTAAACGTATTAGACAAGTTTAGGAGAAATCAGGTGACAGCTTGTTAGCCACAATAGCTAAATGAAACCTCCATATGTTGGAAACATGCCTGGGAAGACCTCCAGCTTCCCAAGACTCCGGGGCATCTCTCCGGTGGTCACACTTTGGCTATAAATCTCCCTCAGTCCAGAGAGACCAGTGATAAGCAACCCCTCCCTCCTGAGAGGAGCACACTCGTCTTCTGGCATCTCATAGCAGAATAAAGGGTCAATCAGTAGCTCTAGTGTGGTGAGAGAGCCAGTGTGGTGTAGTGGTTAAGAGCGGTAGACTCGTAATCTGGTGAACCGGGTTCGCGTCTCCGCTCCTCCACATGCAGCTGCTGGGTGACCTTGGGCTAGTCACACTTCTTTGAAGTCTCTCAGCCCCACTCACCTCAGACTGTTTGTTGTGGGGGAGGAAGGGAAAGGAGAATGTTAGCCGCTTTGAGACTCCTTCAGGTACTGATAAAGCGGGATATCAAATCCAAACTCCAACTCCTCCTCCTCTTCTTCTTCTTGTCCTTTAAACTACTTTATTTTACAGTCAATATACAGAGAATCCATCAGCACGTCTGTGCTCTTTGAGCACCAGAACAGAACAGAAAAAACACTTTCAGAAGTGAAACTGACTTCCAACAGTACAGTGGAACCTCAGGTTACATACGCTTCAGGTTACATACGCTTCAGGTTACATACGTTACAGACTCCGCTAACCCAGAAATAGTACCTCGGGTTAAGAACTTTGCTTCAGGATAAGAACAGAAATCGTCCTCCGGCGGCACAGCGGCAGCAGGAGGCCCCATTAGCTAAAGTGGTGCTTCAGGTTAAGAACAGTTTCAGGTTAAGAACGGACCTCCAGAATGAATTACGTTCTTAACCCGAGGTACCACTGTACTCCAACAGTACTCAGACTTCCTGTCTCACGCTCTCTCAGACACTCACGTGATATACACAAACATAGTGCCACTTGGCTGGAGCTGCACGGATGGATAAAAATCCTAACACCATATTCCAAGGTGCCATACACTGATAACATACAGGACAAAACCATCACCTGCAGGCCTGGCTTGTGATCTCTCTACAGATCACTGGCAATTGTAAGAAACAAATGCTTGATTTCAACCAGGTCTGGGGAACCTGTGGCCCTCCTGCTGCTGCTGGACTGGGGGTAGATGGGAATTGTAGTCCAGCAACGTATAGCAAGGCCCCAGCCCTGGTCTATATTCACCTTTTGTTGTTGTTGTTGATAGGTTTGCTATTATAATGGTAGGGAAAGTATTCAAAATATAAACATATCTGATTACCACAATCTTAAATAGTAGCTTATGTAGAGCTTGAAAATGTTCGATTATTCTGAAATCAAACCACTGTACTTTCAATTTTTATAAAATAATGGTTGATGAACAGATGGGTTCTTCTGCTCTGGTTTCCTTGTTTATTTAAACAATCCAGATACCATACCTTTTAAATTATTTTGTTTTCAAGTGATGTAATTCACTACTTCAAACACTTTTTTTTGTCTCCTCTGCCATGTTACCAAGAATGTCAAAAGTGTACATATTTGACAGCAGCTTTTAATGAACAAGCCAAAACTGCACTTCTCTGATACACACAAACACTAATTTCAGTGTTGGATGTAGAAATAGTTAGCTACTTTTTTGCAAATTATTTTATCTGTTATAAATATGTGTTTGTGGCAGGTGGGTTGTTGTTTTGTTGCTTTTGTTTTAACTATGAATTTGTGCTTTTACCTTGTATTTTTATCTTGTGAACCACCCTGAGATCTTATGATGAAGGGCAGTATTTAATTCTAAAAAATAAGTAAATAAAAAATAATTTTTAAAAAGTTACAAAATGAAACGCTAAATCACTTCCATTCCCCTCTCTGAATTCAGAAACAAACATACATTCTGAACAAAACTACTGACTGCCAAAGGGAGAGGCGGCAACCCTTCTTCTGAATGTAGGGTAATGATGAATTGGCAAGCAGCCAGCCAGCACTTCCACTGTGACTCTGTGAGCCGTTCTCTGGCAAGATGAATATTCCTTGAGGAAAGGTCTTGAACATTATTTTTCTTTAGAATGGGGGAGAGAGGAAGGAGTCTCGATTCTGGACCCAACAGAAAATCAGACAGTGATAAAAGCAGTAACTCTTACTATTCTGACGACGAGTCATCTCACGGCTCTGACCATTCGCCAACGATAAGCACTCAGTCTACAAACGCTGGAGAAAAAAGCAGCAAATCACAGACTTTGAAAAGCCTCGCACATTACCAAGGTAAGTGGTAGGTAAAATACGATTTCTAAGCTAAACTGCAATCCTAAACATAGGCGAAAGTAAAATAAGTTTTGCTGAACCTTTCCTTCTTGTGTAAGCATAGAAATTATATATATGACTGTAGGTCAAACAGTGCTCTATTATTTATAGTCTATTTTTTATATTATAGATTTATAAAAAGTTGTTTTTATTTTTAATAAGAATGAAAAAGAAAAGAGTTTTCTGTCAGGGGGGGGGGATCCTGTAGTTCCACAACTTCTAAATGAGCAATTGAAACCTAATTCTTCCCTCATTTTGCTGAGGCATTTGCTCAAAAGACTGACCCACTTGCTTCGCAGAGCTGTTCTGGCACCGTTCTCCTTCCTTTCCACTACACAGTTCTTGGTCTGACTTGCTCAGTTGTTGTGCTCTCTTGAGCAGCCAGCCTCTGACTGTGGCCGTGTAGAATCCATTTGGTGCTTCTCTGCTGTTGGAAGGTATCTGACGGGAGAACCGAGAGGGAGGCAATTTTTGGCGATTCCCTTCTCCCCTGCAATCCAACCCCGCTCGCCCAATATCTTCTCTAGAAAGTTGGAGGACTTTGGAGCAGATTTGGGGAGCTGAGTGCTGGGGGGGCTGGCTGGACGAATCTCTGAAAACTGCCTCCTTCACCTTCCATCAGTAGAGGCACAACAGTAGGATATTACCATATTACCCACTCTTGAGGTGATTTGCTGGGATCAAAACACCTTCCTTTAAAATAGATCTCCAGAAGTAATATTCAAAGTTTGCTAAACCAGTTTTGCTATACAGCTATCCTTTTCTCTGGAAATAGAGCTGAAATTATGTGTTTAATGTCTTAGAAGTGGTGCAGAACTTTTGTTGCCTGTTACTAAGGGACATGCCTATAACATGCCTGCAAGGAGAGCTCTTGTGTGTCTTAGAAGTATAGCAGTGGGTTGTTGATTTTCATTGTAACACCAACATCTTCTTTTGTTGCAGGCACTAAGCAAATTGCCTCTAAATATGCGCCCAGCAAAAGAGGGATCCGCTGGGGGTTTCGCTCCCAGAGCCTCAACAGGGAGTCTCCTGCCAAAGATATTAGCCTAGTTACAAAAAGAGTTCTTTCTGCCAGGTTGCTGAAAATCAACGAGCTCCGTAATGAGCTGACAGAACTGCATGTCAAGCTCGATGAGCTTCAGAAAGAGAACAGGGCGCTCAAGCGTCTTCAGTACAGGCACGAGAAAGCCCTGCATAAGTTTGAGGACACCGAAAACGAAATCTCTCAGCTCCTGGCACGGCACAGTGACGAAATGAGGATACTGAGGGAGCGCTTGAGACGATCTCAAGAAAGAGAACAAACGACAGAGCGGAAACTCCGGGCTTCGGAGGAGGAGCTGTACAAGGCCAAAAGCAACTTGCAAAAATTGAGAAGGCTTGCTGAAGACAGGCACCTCCCGGAACGTGATGAGCTGGCTAAGAAGCTGGCTTTAGCAGAAAACAGGCTGGATGACACTGAGAAGAGAATTAAGGTAGGGGACGGGGGATGACGACACTCAAACTACTTCTTATCATTCTTAATAAATTTCTCATTGTATAGGATTGCATATATAGAAATAGCCAAGCCGTTGTTGGCAAAAGTATAGCAGAGAGTGGGGGAAAGAAATGCAATGTAGAAATACTGTATATACCCGAGTATAAGCCGAGGCACCTAATTTTACCACACAAAAAAATGGGAAAACTTGTCGATTCGAGTATAAGCTGGTTCACCACACCACAAACCTCTCCCTGCCCAGCCCCTCCTGTTGCCCTGCCTTCCTAGGGTGCTGCTGAGAGGCAGAGGCTGGTGGCGGCAGTGGCGGAGGAAGAACAAGCAGTCCGAAAGGGCTGCTTTTGGGCTGCTTGTTCCTCCTCCTCCACCTTTGCCACTGTCGGAAATGCACTTAGGTGGAACCCTCACTCGAGTATAAGCCAAGGGGGGCTTTTTCAACATAAAAAATGTGCTGAAAAAGTCAGCTTATATACATGAGTGTATATGGTAAATATAGTAAATGCTAATTTCACCAATAATTATGCTCCACCAATCATTAATGCTGTTGTTATTCACAACGTCTTGAAATCTCAATGACTGCATTCCTATATGTACCTACCTAGGAATAATATTCCGGTGTATTCAGTGGGATTTACTTCTAAATATAAATCAATAAAGTAAGTAAGTAGGTATGTATAGGACTGCATAATAGATAAAGGGAACCTCTTTATCCATCTTTCCATTTTACTTACTGGGTTAGATCGTAAGATCCTGTGAGCAGAGTTCCCCTCATGATGTGACTCACCCATTGCTTGCTACTGGAAGACAGAGAGGCATATTTTTTTTGCCAGTTGTCCATCTCCCCCATCCTTGTGTCCTCTTGCCCCCCCCCCAAAAAAAAACTTTCTCTGGGTTTGGAGTCCTCTGGAACACCATGAAGGATGGGCAGCTGGCTAAAATTGCCTCCCCACCTTCCCTCTGTAGATCCCTCTACTGAATCAAAGGTCCCTTCCATTCATGAAAGTGCCCCTTCGATGAACAGAATGGCACCTTTGGATCTGACCTTAGTTGTTGAATTAAAGATTTAAACAAAGTATAATTTTACAAAAAGCTTAATTAATGGGATGAACAAAGTCTTTGAAGATATGTTGGTTTCCTGCTGCTGCTTTTTATGAAGCTGTTTATGATGATGATTAAATTACTGTTGATAGTTGGTTTCATTTCATTGTCAGGATTTTTTCCCTTTTGTTCTATATTTTTATGCATAAGCTGCCTTGAGTTTGATTTTTCTCATAGGAAAGCAGGATGAAAATGTCGAGATAAATAAAATATAAGTAAAATGAAATAACATACCAATTTGTAAAATAAATGGGCAAGATTCCTTGCACCACCATGAAGATTGGTGTTGATGAAGGTCCTGTGCCCAAGGGTTGACAACCAAGAACCTGTCACAGTGGCACCCCTCTCTCGTTAAATAATTGTTTCATGTTGTCCAAGTTTGGAAAATTAACAGACATTTGGAGAAATTGATATTTCTGATATATTCAATCGTAGGACTTGGAGAAGAACCTTGACCTCAGTAATAGTAGTTTCCAAAGACAGTTGCATTCTGAGAAAAAGAAATTATGTGATGCCCAAGAAGAAAATAAAGTTCTCCAAGAGGAAGTCCAACGGCTAGGTCAAAAATTAAAGGTAAAAACTGCAACTTTTCTTGAATAGAACAGCCTTAGCACATGATTTTCCAGGACCAAGATAGACCCACTGGTGGCCCAGGAGTTGCATCGGGACTGCACCATGGTAGTATTTTGAGCTTTAACCAAATGGATGGCATGGTTATGCATTTGAATAATGTGATATATATTCCAAAACACCGCACAGCACAGAATATGCCTGTACAGGCGAAGTTAGTTTTTTCAAGGACTCCACAGTAATGGCAGTCTAAATGAGCTGCAGTTGGTTGTAGAGAATCTGCCTGGGCACTCCAGTGGTTGTCGGACACATACTGGGGACTACAGCTAAAGACATTATAAAGTTGCTGTACTGTGCTAAAAAAAATGTCAGTGCTTCGGAGCATTGCTCAGCAGCATGCATTCTACCCAAGCACATTGAGAAAAGCTATTCCACGGAAGTGTTTGTGTGCACCCTGCTCATGTGACTTCCATTGCCATAACTGTGACTGCAGCATTCATGAACAGGATTTGAGTGTTTCTCAAGTGTTGTGTGAATAAGTTTGCAGTGGCAACTCCTGTTAGGGGGCTGCAGTGAGTGAATTCCTAAAAGCATTCTTGTCTTTCATAGTTGTATGTTTCTTCATTGAAGCAAACATATTGCAAGATGAATGTTGTCGTTTCAACATGGCTTGGATCAGGAGTTGCATCAACAATAATACTTTGGCTAGTGCTACATAAATAAAATTATGTAAAATAAAATAAGATAAAATATTATTATTATTACTGAATGCTCTCCCATCAGATGTCAAGGAGACAAGTAGCTATACTACCTTTAGAAGACATCTGAAGGCAGCCCTGTATGGGGACGTTTTAATGTTTAATGTTTTGTTACGCTTTTATATATGTTGGAAGCCACCCAGAGTGGCTAGGGCAACCCAAACAGTTGGGTAGGGTACAAATTGTTGTTGCTGTATTGTCCTTTATAGGGAAATTTGCTCATTTTACACCTCCAGTTGTGTCTTCATTGTATGTCAGGAGGTAAAGCACATTGTAAAGCAAGACGTGCAAAATAATTGTTATAGACGCTGAAAAGCAAATATTTTTAGTACATAACTTTTTTGATGATCGTATCTAGAAATTCTGTAAAACAAGGAAAGTGAAAAAGTGTTTCTGATTAGCCTTTTGACAATTCACTTTTTTTTTTTAGGAAAAAGAAAGAGAACTGGATGCAAAAAATATATATGCTAATCGGATGTTAAAAGTTTCACCCAAAAAAGATGTTGATTCTGCACCAAGGAAAAAAGGTAAACGCTTTCTGGAAAGTTTTATAAGCAAATCTATTGGACAAGCTGAGTTTCAGGGGTCATATAAGTCAATAATGATCAACGCCTCCAGTATTTCTGGAATTTTGACCCCACAATTTATCCTTTCAATGTTTAGGGTTTTTTTAATCAAAATGATATTTATCCTGAAGTGGCACAATTAAAAATTCAATGAATGTCATTGTATGGCAAGAATATACTTAAAAGAAGAATGAAGTCTAGTGTGGTAATGAATGAGATGGGCTGACACATCAAGAGGTTTGAGTTTTGAATACATTGGTTTTGATAGGGAATGAAAACTAGCCTCCAAAGATATGTAACTTTTCCCCTTTATAGCTCCAAATTCCATTATACATTTTCTAATATGTGGGCTTTGAGTTGTATCCAGTGGTGTTGCTCAGCTAAGGCTTCCATCAGTGGAACAGTGAGAGAACCAACTTTTGGTATTCCTCCTTCTCCCTGCAAAACCCTTCATCTGCCCTTCATCCGCCCTGGAGGGTCCCCCAAAACTCTACAGCAGATTTTTGGGAGAGGGGGGTGTACTTGAAAATTGCTCCCCTTATTCCACAGACAGATGCCTGACTCTCAGGTTAGTACAGTTGTACCTTGGATCTCAAACGCCCTGGAACTTGGATGTTTTGGCTCCCAAACGCTGCAAACCTGGAAGTGAGTGTTCCAGTTTGTGAACATTCTTTGGACCCAGATGTCTGACAGGGCTTCCGCGGCTTCCGATTGGCTGCAGGAGCTTCCTGCAGCCAATCAGAAGCTGCGCTTTGGTTTCCAAACGTTTTGGAAGTCGAACGGACTTCCGGAATGGATTCCATTCTACTTCCAAGGTATGACTGTATATGTTTAAGACCTTCAGATGACTAAGGAAACACGGGCCTTCATGTTAGACTGTTTAAAATTAATCTATTTTAAAAGTGATGTGAATTGAGCATTCATCTATTCACAGCTTCTAATAAGAATACTAAACGAGAAGTACAGATAACAAAAGGAGTCCAGACTACTGGATGCTCTTCTCCAGTAGAATTTCCTCAACCACCAGACTTTATTTCTGATGGAATACCAGAGGAAAAGGAAGATGATGCACATCTCAGAATGGTGAGTTTAGCCCGCATTCTGCAAATCACTGTTCCCAGTGCAATAAGGATAAGTTCCTAAAGCGTGGTTGAAAATGAGCCTTGTTATCCTTTGTACCTGGGGTGAAGGTAACGCAGACTGAAAGTATGAGTTTGTTAATGAGAGGACTCCCAAACAGTGTAAAGGACAAATTCAGGATTGGTCCAGTCTCCAAGGGTCACCTGCTAGTGGTGGACATGGCCAAAAGGAGCTGTGCCCTCTCATAGACATGCCCCACGCATACAGCTCAGAGCATACATTTTCCTTCACACACACACGTAGGCACAGAGGCCTCTCTCTCATGCACATACCACACTCATCTCCATCCCATCACGGCTCAGAGAGGATGTTTAAACCTCTGCTCTCTGCCCAGCACGGAGCTGAAGAAGGAAGATTGGAGCTGGCTGAGCACTTTAAAAGCCTTGTGCAGTGAGGGAGCTCATCCAGCCTGTGGGGAGAATAATAATAATTGAATGTTTGGATTAGATATAATCCTCTGCCTTGTTGCTGAAGAAATGCCCTGGAGTTCACAGGTTTTTGCCCCCCCCCCAACCCCCCAACCCCAAAAAACCATTTTCATGTGTGATCCAGATACTGAAAATGTTATCACTGCCTTCAGGATGTTGTACTGTGGGATGGGGGAGAACATGGGTGGGGAAGCAAAAGGGGATGGGCAGAGCACACTGCATATTAGAGAACAGAAAAGGAAAGAGAGACTGTCCCATCTCTTTTTTTCCATAGGCTCTTAAGTGTACCATGTCAGTGTTTGAATTCTCCTTTCAAAACTGACTCCAGGAGCAATGAGCTGGAGCTGTTTTATGTTTTTAAAAAAACACTGCTGTATATTTTGATGCTACAGTGGTATATAAAGATATAAATTAGTGTTGTGAGCACATCCCGTGGTAAGTGAGTGGAGGATTTGCCCTGAAGAAACAGTAGGTTTGGGGAAAAGTTGAACAGTCTGTTTCTTAACTGTTTCCCCTGTGATGTCTTTTACAGTGGTGCCCCGCAAGACGAACACCTCGCAAGATGGAAAACCCGCTAGACGAAAGGGTTTTCCGTTTTGGAGGCGCTTCGCAAAACGAATTTCCCTATGGGCTTGCTTCGCAAGATGAAAATGTCTTGCAAGTTCCTGCGGGGGTTTTTCCCTTCCCCCCCCCTTACCTAAGCCCTAAGCCGCTTATCAGCTGATCCGCTAAAAGCCGCTAATAGCGCTAATCCGCTAAGCTGTCAATGGGCTTGCTTCACAAGACGAAAAAACCGCTATACGAAGAGCCTCACGGAACGGATTAATTTTGTCTTGCGAGGCACCACTGTATTTGTTTTGAGGATCAGGCTCTGTGCAGCTATGATATGATGCCAAAGTTTCCATTAGTGGAAATTAATATAATGCCATTGAATCGACTGGCTATAGCATATCCTTTTCCAAATATCTTTTTAAAAAAATAATCCTTCAGGCAGCATTCACCTAACCAGACCTGTCAACGGAAGCCCTGCACAAGGACTTCTGCTTGCTCAATGGGGCTTCTCCCCTCTCCTCCCTTGCTCCCGTGCCCTAAAAATTGGTTTTGCAAGGGCACACAAGGGAGGGGGTACTGTTTGATCAGGCACGCCTACACAGATGGAACAACAGGAAGAATGTGATGTTATATTCCCCCCCTTCAATTCTATATTTAAAACTTCCTTCAGGAACAGTCAATTAAAGACTGGAAAGAACAAACAGAACGCTTCAAGGAAGAGCAGAGCAGAGAAAGAGAGGAAAGACTGAAAAGTGATCAAGAACTGCAGGCATTGGAAGAGAGAGCCAAGAAACTAAGAGATGGTAAGAAAATGCACTTAAATTTGCAACAGGAGGCTGCCATCCTATCCACTTTTCACTTGGAAGTAAGGCTCTGTGAACTGAATAAGACTTACTGCTTACTCTGAGTAAACATGTACATGATTGCGCTTTCTTTTAGTAGGCAGGATATTAATTCATATGTGAAAGACTTCATGCTAGTAAGCATAGGAAATTTTTTTTTTCTTGAAGAAAATAAAACGTGTGATTCTTAGTATTTATTGGCTGTGCTGCTTGTGAAAAGATTATGGGCTGTGTTCAAAATAGTCCTCTTTGCGGGCGGAACAACATACGCCGTGCAGTGGGGCTTGTTTTTCCTCCCCCCGCCCCCTGCATACCTTCCAAATCTGTTCTGATCTATTCTTTGAGGTAGATTTGTGGACAGCACAGAGTACATACAAGGAGGAGGGAGCCCTATTGTACCAGCAGAAGTCATTCTGCTCACACATTTTTTTAGCCCTGTTCCTTCTCAGATTATACTGAGTTCTCATCTTCTGCATTTATTTAAAGGAGTGCAAAAAGGTAAATAAACATGCCATTAACATTTTGTTTTTTCATTTCATACAAGAATTGTCCTTTGGAATTATATTTCCCTTTAGAAAGGGTAGTGTTAAGCTTCAATACAGGAAACTTGTGTTTTTTGTGCATTGTGGAGGGATGTTTTTATCAACAGTGACAGGTGAGTTGTTTCAGTACCAACACAGTCTAGGTCACTGCATTTGTGGAACAATTTTGCTCCAGTTTTCAGTTTATGCGTGTACAATGCCACTGAAGTCAAACCTGAGAAATGTGTGCAGAACCAAGTGCAATTATTGGTTGTGGGAGGCTATCAGGCATGGTGAAGCCCATGTATGTTCCCCATACCTGCTGTGTCATGGCACATGGGCTCAAGCATGTTTAACTAAACATGGGGTTCCAACCTCACTGCACAATTCTCAAAAATTGACCAAAACTCCAGTAAAAAAGTAGAGCTGGGGGGGGGTGAGCTTTATATGATGTTAAGTTTTCAAGTGGAAATAGTATTTCACCTGGTTCACAGACTACAGAGTAAATGGAGTTCTTTTGCATTTGGACTCTGAACTCTCATCATCCCCAACCAGCATTGACAAAGGTCAGAGATGTTGGGAGTTGGAGTCCAACAATTTCTGCAGGGCCACAGGCTCCTCATCCCGGAATTGTAGGGATAGTTGTAGATCATTTGCAAAAGCTTGATGGTGACAACATCAGTCAACACTGAGCTTTATATAATTGTTCGAACTCAAAGGGGAATGGAATTCTGTAAAATAAGCAACTACGCCTTGGGTTATTTAGAAACCAAGAATGTGTTTCATTGTAAGTCATTCACAAAGGTGACTTACATAATAATATATCATTCTAAGTCAATGTTGTTGATGCTTTAACCCACAGAATGGGAGAAGGAAGAATCTGAGAGAAAAAAGAGGGAAAAGAGTCTTCTGCCGGAAAAAGAAGAAAAAGCAAAAATGGAGACAGACATATATAGTTTGGGAAATGGGATGCAAAATAATGAAAGCGAAGAAGAGGAAAGACGGAAGGCAATTCTGCTTTCTAAGATGTATGAAATTGACAAGGAAAAGCAGATCAATATAAAAGTTACTTCACAGGAGCACACTTCAGAGACGGCAACTATACCATATTCCTTGGAAAAAAGTAAGAGGCCGTACCAGAGCTCAGAAGCAACTGAGAAATTATTCAATGGTTTTCTGGAATATGGCCAGCACAATACGGCTACGAAAGGAGAAATCCAGAAACAGCAAAATATAGAGACCACAAGCCCAAGCAGCAATTTGACATTTGGTTGCTATGTACCTTCTTTTGGGAAAGTATCAGGGAGGCCAAGTTGGGCTAATCAAAAAAGTGACTTCCTTGACGAACCCACTAAGGAAGACTTGGGTCTCCACACGAAGAGAGATAAAAAGGCCAACTTAATGGAGCAGCTGTTTGGAAGTGGTGCCAACACCATCACTCCACCTAAGAAAAATGATTTGGGTACTTTCCGACAAGACAGCGGCCCAAACAATGGTTTCCAGGATAAAGGCTCTACGGTCAATGTAAAAGACGACGGCGATCTTTTCTTCAGTGAAGGGAAAAACTTCAATCCCAAAAGGCACCGACTGCAGCACACAGCAAGCAGACCAGCAGTGAAGGCTTTTGATTACTTGGAAGACGAGATTGAGGAAGTACTGTTGCAATGATTATATTCTGCAAAAGTCCGTACGTGTGAAGAGTACATGTATTTAATGCGCTATTTATAGTTTTTAAAACTTTTCAGATATCGTTATAAATATGAAGTGACTGAAAATATATACGTGGGGGGAAATGGGATATGTAGCCTGATGTGTCATCAAGAACGCAGCTTTTTTATCTAGGGTGCCCTAAGCAATTGAAAGTGGTGACTGATATAGGTATACCAATCTGTTGGGTTTCTTAGCACAATCCTACCCAGTCTATTCAGTATTCGCTGCCCGCCCACCTTCATAATAATCTCCCCATTTTCTCTAGATATTTTCCATCCTTCAGTTTTAAATGTACACAGCTTGGTGGCACAGTGAGTCAGGGTGCTTCTGCGTGACATCATTAGCGATACATTTTGCATGTGGCCACAAAAAGAAATAGCTGAAATTCCTTTCTCCCCCCCCCCCAAAAGTAATAAAGTAGTTTCCATCACTACTCTTCTTTAAATTGTTTCTCTAGGGCTACAAATGACTTTAACCAGTTCTGAGGGCAATTTTAATCCTCCCCCTATACCATCAGGGAAGGGAGTCTCTGCTATGGGGAGTCTCCCAAGTAGTATAGTTTCAATACAGCAGAGGTTAAATGGAAACATTTTGTTGAACTAAGAAATGAGAACAATTCAAAGGAGACGGCATATTATGACTTTTCAACCCATCAGCTTGTTCATCTGGTCTTGCATAATAAGCCTAAATATTGAGAAAAGCAATACCAATGCTATTTTTCTTATAATAGAAGGGAATCTGATTTTGTCATTCAGTCAAATAGAATGTAGGACTTGATGGGACTCTAGATAATTTCGTAATTTCTCACCACCTATTGGAATGCGTATGAGAAAATGGTTTAATGGTGAAGTGAAAAAGTGTTGCCACATTTTAGGTTAACCTAGCACTTGCTTAATTTGTCATCAGCCACACTCCAGCATATCACACCAATCCCATTAACAAGCCTTCTCTGTTGTAAATGGGCTGCAGATTGCAGCCATGAGCACAGTCCACTTAATGAAGTGGACTTGTCCGACACAACCTTGTGCAGTTGTTCTTAGTGGATTTATTAAATAATGCCTGATGTGATATCCAGTGGTGGCTGTCGGAGGATGGAAGAGAATTAGTCAATGGAACTGGAAGGAAGGCAATTATTTGCAGTCCACTTCTCTTGTACAGTACACAGCTCTCCTTCTAAATCTGTTCCAGGGCATCCTCCAACCCCCCTGGAGCAGACTTCAGGACGGCACTGAAAGGGGTACAAGTGACTGCTGAAAATTGCTTCTGTCCTCTTTCTAACAGATTCCTTTCCATCAACAGGCGGTTAGCCTGCAATGCCATAATGGAAAATACTATAATATTTGAGCAAATAAATGGGATTTGTTTTAATACTTAGTTTTTGTTCACTTTCAAAACTTTAATGTAATGTTTATATGAGACTTAGGAAGATCTAGTGCTATGGCTGGTAAAAATGTATATTTGGCTGTGTCACTTAGTTTTAATTGCAGTTCTTTGGTTGTGTAAAATGCTCCGTTCATACTACTTATATGGAACATTTTGAATAGGAAGCAATCTAAAAACATCAGCAAAAGAATTGGTTAGCAGCAGTCCAGACCTCAACTTAAATACATCTGTTGGACTTGCACTATTGTCCAGCTAAAGCAAAGCACCAACTTCACCTTTTGGGGCTGTTTTTATAGACAATTGTCCCCATCTAGAGAACATAGTTGAGTTGGGTCAGATCCACATAAAGTGCAAAAAGTTGTTGAGAGATGAAAAATAGCCTGTTCACTTTGGTGTGCATGTAGAACTCTGCCACCCTAAAGCTTTTGACCTCCTTAGGCCTGTCAGAGGGTTTATGAGCACTTGCAGTTGAGTCTCCTAGCGAAGATAAGGAGGATGCTTCAGCCTCTGATGGCAACTGTTGAGTAGGAGAGAGGGACAGGGACTAAAACTAGGTGCCTCTGTGGCCCCGCTCCCCTTGCATGCATCCATCTAAACAGATAACTCAAGCTGTCAGTGACTTTGTTGGGGCAAGAGATATTGAGTAAGTGCTCACAGACAGACGAAAGGAATACTGGTGTTCTAGAATGAGGTTAAAGGCAATGCAAAGAAGAAAAACACTATCATTTGCTACAGAATCAAATTAGGAAACAATTCCACAGTGAGAAACAGTAACTGTCCATTTGGTTCATGGCTATTAC
This sequence comes from Podarcis erhardii, assembly GCF_964252035.2. NCBI lineage: Eukaryota > Metazoa > Chordata > Lepidosauria > Squamata > Lacertidae > Podarcis > Podarcis erhardii. The sequence goes on along the minus strand of NC_138507.1, from coordinate 40,423,506 downwards.
GCTATGTAGCTACCAGTTGCCATTTTCGTTTTTGCTGGCTAACCTGGATTTTTTAGAGATGCCGTCTTTGCTTGACGCAAGTCATGGGTCCGTACAGCTCCAAAGTAACCTCCGGTTTTTGCCAATCTCCTCAGCTACTAGTTTAGTTGCCAGGCTTTTTGAAACCTTGTGGGAAAGACCACAGCGGATTTTTGGGGCAGCGCAAATAGCTATTGTGGAGGTTTGATTTTAGTATTCTGCTCTGCGATATAGATGGAGCTTGAATAGGTTTCCAGTCGGAATCTCAGCAGACTTTGTAAGTCCATCTTGACATTTGTTTGTGATCCGCCTGTGAGAGCTGGTGGGAACTTTTGACAAGTGTTTCGCTGTGGTCTTCCACGTGTCATCTGTTGGCACCCCCTTGTGCAGCAGCTTCAGGGTCCCAACAGCTGACGTGTGGCCTGTAGCCTCGAGAGGGAGCTTCTTAGCACTGAAAACCTTTTGCATTTCTAATGCAACACTAAAGGGCGATAATGGTTTTTTTTGTAATATAAAACAAAGCATTTTTATGATTCAGAAGACTATAGTATGTATTTTAAAAGAATTGTTTTAGAGCTAATGCTATAAAAATATTACCATCTGTCCTGATTTTTAATATCTATTTATTATGTAATGTTTAATTTGTTTTTATAACTTTATATTTTGTGTCAAAAGTTCTACCTTGGAACAATGCTTGGGTGTTTTTTTTAACAGAATGATTTATATTAAAATATTTCTGTGATGGGTTTGTGTAGATCGTATCTGTTTCCAAAAAAAAAGAAAAAGAAAAACCCACCTTATTCAAAGTTTGGGGTGGGTTACGTTAAGACTTTACATAATAACAGTCCTATGTGATCAGGCTGAAACAGTATGAAACACCAACATTCTACTTCCAACGCTGATGCCCTCCTGTACATTTCTGTCTCTGACATCTTTTAATTTTCCTAATGAAACCATTTTTCACTGAAAAAGCATGTAAAGATTCCTTTCACCACACATGGGATACCAGTTGGTTGCAGAGGTATGAAAAGAATTGTGCTGCTGCATATACATAAAATGCCAACATAGCATATCTCTCAAAAGTCAAAATTCTGACTTCTGAAATAGGCTCGTGCCATATTTTGTTCATTTTCTAATGGCTTATCCTAATTTACTTATTAGAAGAAAATATCCTTTCACTTTTACTGACCTCCTTTATTCCTAACACAAAGCTTCTAAGAGGCACAGAACATAGAAACTTCTGTTTTTCTCCAGACCAAATGTATCCTTCATCCAATAAAATTATTTCTTTCAGTCAGTAATAAAATCTAAGTGATATCTGTACAAAAAAAGCAAGCCGTCCTTCAGTACTATTGTCAGCTGGCTACTAGCATGTTGCTAGGATACACACAGTAGATTTGATTAACTGCAGTTTGCATGAGAAATCCATCCACATATTTGTTTTGCATTAATATAGCTCTCAATGGTACATATATTTAGAAAGAAGTAAGTATTTATATTGAGCTTTTTGTTTTTCTAACTTTACCATTTCCGTATCTAATTTTTATCAAAGCCTTTGCAAAATGAATGCTAACAGCAACTGTTGGCTCCGCCAGTTAAAATATGCTTACTCTACCCTAGTTGTGGGAGAGTGGTACCCAAGTTATTCCAATGAGAAATGCGTCTGTGGCAAATCCTGCACTGGGAACAATCCATAAGAAAATCTCCTTCCCAATAAAGTTCAAACTGCTGCTAGCGGTTGACTAGACATTTGGCCTTGTATCTTCTGTCCTTAAAAAGGACAGTGCGGGTGTCCTTGCACATGTGTCAGGACCTGCATGTACTAAGCAATGTTTGCAGATTCCAATAAGGGTTAACAGATCTTATTAAATGTTTCACAGAATCATGGAATTGTAGAGTTGGAAGGGACCCCGAATCTTTTGCCCATGATGGGGCTCAAACCCATGAGCCTGAGATCAAGAGTCTCATGCTCTACCAACTGAGCTATCCCAGCAGGATGGTGAGTTTTCTACACTAGTGCATTTGTGATTTGATTCAAAGACCTGTTTGATGTTCACTCTTCTTGAGTTTCATTCCGTTTGGAGTGCAGATCCTAGAGGGTGGTGATGGGTGTCTTCTTGGAATCGTCATGTGGGTAGCTTTTTGATTATTGTTAGAGAAGGCTGACCTGTAAAGTAAAGAGACAAACTCAAGCCTACAAATACATACCCAAGTGGTTGCAGACTTGTTCTTCATAACAAAGATTAACAGGTGCAGCAGCTCAGTTAACCAGGCCTCATAACAAAGGGTGCAGTTGCAGAGTCACTTTTAACTACCACAACTCTATAAATAAAAAGTTTAAATGACATCTTGGCAAAAAAAAAATTGCTTACATATTCAAAGAGTATGTGATTTTGAGGCACAACTTTATGCACCCCACTCTGGCATCAGAACTCTCCACCAACCACCTCCCATTCTGATAACTCATCAGAATTTCTGGTGACAAAAAATAAGTCGTTTGGGGAATAAAGCATTCCCTAAAATGAATGAATTGCCAATGGCTGTGTGAAGCTCATCTTTCCTTTCTTTAAATAAATTGCACATCTTAGTAACTATATGACTGGTTAAATGTTGAGGAGAGTCTGTTTCATTCCACCAACTTGAAATGATCTGGAATATTTTCCATAATGGTGCCTCTTTCTAGTTTCTAGCTTATGACTGTTATTTTCCTGGACAAGGAATTGGAATGGAAAAAGCTATTTGATCAACTGTAGTCAAACAGAATTCCTTTAGAGGGCACTATTTTACTTCCATAGAGTTGTACGAAACTGCTGATATGAGTAAGATTTAGCTTGCTTGGCTAGATATTTAGAATGTATGTAGTCTTAAAAAAAGAGAGAGCATGGTTTTTAAAAATTAGGCATGCATTATGTCATGTCTCGTGGACCTCTAAAAAATGCAATCGCTAGTGGTCTATCAAATGTTATGTCATTCATACATAGAGTTCTCACTTTTGCTAGGCTTCTTCCTTAGGGCCGATTTCCACTTCTTTGCCAGAGTGAAAAATGTCCACAATGCTCATTAAAACATTCATTGTATTGCTCTTTAAAATATATCTGGTAATATCTGAGGCCCAGTCCATCTAGGGGGTGCTGCAGAGCATTGCAACTATGATGTATTGAATTAAGCAGAACAGAAGGCATGAGGTAGGGGGTGCTGAATTTTGGCCTTGCACAAGGTGCCACTGAAATTTGAAATGCCAAAGTCCATCCCTGCACTATAGTGTTATTTCAGAAAATACATAGTTTCTCTTGGTACTATATGGAGCATCCCCTTGTCACCAAAGATTGCATGCTTAAATCTTGCTCATCACATCATAGGTTCTCTTTGCAGATTTTCAACTGCAAATAGTTGTTGTGGCCATCAAAACACACCAAGGTGGTGTTGCCAGTGACTTGGGCCATGAGACAAAAGCGTTCTTACAATTAAAAAATAAAATCAGCTTCTTAGATACGGAAGAACTATTTAGACTTCCCACATGCACACTGAAAAATATAAATTCCAAATGTCAAAAAATAATTTGAGCAATAGATTAGGGAAAAATCTAACATAGTGAGAGAAGGGTCCTAATGCCCTCCTATCTTTCTCCTTAGTGGTTAGTTTTATGCTTGGAAGTTGACATCTGAGGGATAAATGCAGCCCCAGTGCCGATGTCTAAAATTGTCAGTCAAAATTTTGTTCCAAGCATTCCTAGAGCTTGGCAGCTCTGTAGTTTTACATTCCAAAAACCAAACAGCAGCATCAAAACAGCATTATTTTGTCTTCGCCTTATCAACAACATCCTTTATATTTGGAAATTCCAATCGCTTTCCAAGATGCAAACTGGGTAAACATTTTCCCCTGGAAGCAGAATAATCGTAAGAGAAGGAAATGGGGCCAGGCTGAAAGAAGGCTCTGGTGCAAGAATTTTAACTAGGCTAAAATTTCAAGCAATTCTCTGCCTCACTGGAGAAACTGAGAAGTCGGTCTCCATCTCCCATCCAGTATTCCGGCTCGTATGCCAAAGATGCCGTCACGTGTCTGCAGCCATCAGCTCTTAGCCATGCTGAAGAAAAAGTGTGAACCAAATGTGAGTTTTTCTGTGGCACGTGGGCATGCTGCCAAGATACTAATGAAGGCTCATTCCAAGGAGAATTGTCGGCCTTTTATTGTACTGTTTTTCAGTATTCCACCTACACAAAGGCTACAGCTCATTTGGTTCCATTCTGCTGTTGGGTATTGTAAGAAAAGAGAGTGGCGGCTCCCTTTGTGACATGGCAAGACCCCTTCCGGCTTTAAGAAAAACACAAAAAAACTCACCTGAACTTTTGGTTGAAGGCATCTTTCTGCTTTCAAATGTTAATCCATTTATTACCCTGAACTCTTTAATGTCTCGCAAAGTATTATTTAATTCAAGATGGCGGGGGGGGGGGGAGAACCTGCTGTTCCTGCTACATTTTCAGGAAACTCCACAGGACCTCAGGGGCAAAATACAGCTGAAGATGACACAAGCTTCTATACACCAGATTGGCCTGTTTGTTCATCTAGCTGGTACCCAGTTGGCATCACCTCTCCAGAGTCTCAGGCAAACCCCCAGCAGATATAGCCAAGGAAACTGCCTTATATTGAGTCAGACTTTCTTGCTCAGTGCTCAGTACTGTCCTCATGGTTGGTGCTGTGGGTTAAACCACAGAGCCTAGGGCTTGCCGATCAGAAGGTCAGTGGTTTGAATCTCCGGCGGGAAGGTAAATGGCATTTCCGTGCGCTGCTCTGGTTCACAGAAGCAGATTAGTCATGCTGGCCACATGACCCGGAAGCTGTACGCCGGCTCCCTCGGCCACCAATAAAGCGAGATGAGCACCGCAACCCCAGAGTCGGTCACAACTGGACCTAATGGTCAGAGGTCCCTCTACCTTTACTGTCCTCACTGACCAGTGGTGGCTCTTAGGGTCACAGGGAGGGTTCTCAAACCTACTTGGAAATGCCAGGGATTGCACCCAGAACATTCTCCATGCAGAGCAGATGATCTGCCACTTCTCTTGACTTCTGGCTTTGGAGCCCTACCAAGAAAAGCAACTACACTGAAGGCAGAAAAGCACGGTGATTCCGTTCTGTTTGCCTAACTGCACTTTAAGTTGCCCTTTTTCTTTATAGGGATTGGGAAGCAATTCCACTCTGACACATGGGTCTACTGCTCTCCCATGTAGCCTGACCATCAATGATGTCAACCATTCCCACCCCACCCCCACTCACCCCCCCCCCCCGGATTAGAAAATGACACTTATTTTCTAGAGATGTCATTGAGAACGGATGCAGTGATTTGGGGATCCAATTTTGGTTTGACATTTTTAACCAAATAGTTCAGGTCCCATCATGAAAAATTATCAGAATAGCAACTTGTGTTTTGTTTAATGATTTAGAGGAGCCATATCTGAAGGAGCTAGGATTGCAAGTCATGTGGTAAAAATGAGATTTAACTGCGATTCTACCAGCTGGAATGTCAGATCAGATCCAGTACTGTAGTTGTGTTTGTGGTGTGATTCATCCTACACCCCATGTAAGCTTTTTTGGTAACCATTGTTTCTTGTTCTGAAAGCTGTCTAAACACTCCTTCTGCTTCTTGATACAAAATTGCTATAGTGCATGTCTAAAAGTGTCCCAATAGAATTGTATTCCCACCACTGTTTCTAGACGTTTTAAAGAAGTGTGTGGTGCAACAGCTTCTGTGGAACATTATCCTGGTTTCCATATATGTATGACTGTAGAACAGAGAATAATTGCACCAAGGATTTGATGTTTCTGGAAAAATATATAAATACAATGTATCCACATAAAACTTCACTATTGCTGGGAGTAGTTTATCATCCCTTCAAATTGAATTTATTAGTGACCATCATTTGCATTAAAGATCCTAAAAGGGTAAAGAGCTTTAATACTAGCGCATTTGCTGTGATCAGCAAAGTGAAGAACACTCTGATCTCAAAAATAATCCTTTATAGTGGTTATATTGTTATGTAGATATACTGATAGCTTTGTCAAGGGAACGGGGCACCTCATATGAATAACTCATAGGAATGTATTGTTAGATGGCACAGTTCCATACAAGAAGACCTGTCAGGAGTATAATGTGTACTTTACTGTTTGTGCACATTACTGTTTACTCTGCCTCCAGCACACTTCTACTGCTGGTGTTTGAAACAGTGTACATGACATTAGCCGCAAGCTATATCTATCCTGTAGTTCTGTGAGAAATACCAATGTGCTTCACATCGAACCAACTTCCATCCCATTTGAAAACATAAGCCACATTCACTTTGCAGTTAAGCTGTGGTGTGCACATTTGAGACAGACGTTGCACACAAGCAGATGGCTGCGCAGGTGACAGGTTCACTCACGAATAGGGCCTGGGGGGGTTGCAGGTGTGGGAAAACCAAACAGGTGAAGACTTCTCTGACCTCTCTCTGGTGCACACAGTAACGTGCAAATGCATTTTGAAATGCAATGGTGGGGTGGGGAGGAAGACAGCCCTGCTGCATTTTAAGATGCTAATTTGTACAAAGCCAAACATGAGGAAGTTCTTTCAAATCCCTTTGCTGGTCTTTGATTTTCATGCCACCATCCTTTGAGCAAATGAGCCAAAATAATCTGGGCTTTCACCAAAATAGAGTTGACAAGTGGGAACTGCAACATAATGTTCCAGTATGGAGTACTCAGTTTAGCATTTCAGCCAGCCATTTTTGCAGAACACTCCATTCTGTTTCCTCCCTGCCCCCATTTTCCTACCCTGCCCAGCAGTCACCGAGTATTCTGTGCCAGATGAGTATGCTCAGTCCTCATTCAGATTATTTTTGGCAGGCAGGGGTGTGTATCTCCAATTCAGAGTTGTTGTTTTTACCTCTGAATGATATTTGACACTTCTGCATAACTTGGGTTTTCCCCAGGCCTACAAATCTACCTCCCTCTTGTATGTGAAAGGGGCCATTTTGTCTACATTCAGACCCAAACTCAGAGAATGAGTCCTTCCTCTCTGCCTCAACTTTTTTGCCATTTCTCACACATATTTTACAATGTGTTTAACTGAAACGCTTCTTTGATGTGTCTAGATCCAGCCCCTCTGTCCTTCTCCGCCTTTCTCTCTTTGATGGGCTCATTTTATCCAAGTTAGCCAAAGTTACAGTATGGATTTTCTCCAGATTATTATTTCTATTCTTAATAATTGTAATTTTGCTTCTTTGCATTTAGCATCTCAGCAGGAATATGCCACACTGTGTGGCCTGAAGACTGTATGTAGCTCAAGTCAATAAATATACAAATATGTATCAGCAAACCTTCTAACTTTGCAGCCCCATGTATTTTTTAGGTCCAGTTTAGACCATTTACATTTCCCCTTTCTGGCTGCCCTCAGGGATACATTTACACCAAGACCCTAAATCTTTGGATTTCCCCAGATCCCATTTCTATGGTCACTAAGTTACAGGCAAGCATAATTAAATCAGTGCACTGCAAAATGCAGAGGCTGTGTCCCCAGAGAGGCCATGATGCCACAGATAGTCAAAGTGGATGCGTTCCAGGAGACAGCTGGAAAACACCCTGCTTTTGCACCTAGAAGCTCCTTCAGCAATTTGTGCATATAGAAGTCCTACTGAAAATTTGGCTAGCTTTTATATTTCATTTCGTAAGTCAAACCACATGTGACTTTCTGGCTCTGAAAAGTTATTATCCATTTTGTTCTATTTTGGAATGGCACATCAGTACTGCGTAATGATGAACAGAGCACAAGGAGGATGAGAGAACAGTCAAATGACAGGTCTCAAGTGTGGGGATTCCTACAAATGAAGATCTGGATGAATCACTGGAAAACAGGCTATGCTGAGTACCCCCCCCCCAAAAAAAGTCATTCCCCCCCTTTTTTAGCCTAGAGATATCTAACATGGTTCAATTTATCCATCCTTTAAAGACAGCAGAAAGGAGGCAACATACAGAAGAAAATATAACTGCCAGACTCCGAAGTAAGATTACTAAAGTGCAAGCACTAGGAGACTGAGATCTGGTGACTCCTTCAACTACAAAATGTTCTACCACTGAACTATGCTCTCACTTACCTCTAACAACAAAGGGAAGTTCAGATACAATTGGGGACCACTTGATCTACATGCATGTAGCCTGCAAATGAGCTATACCTCCACCTGCCTGAGAAACCTTATGTCTTGCCTCGGGAATGGGGGAAAGATTCTGATTTCTTTATGAGTAGGTCTCAGCTCATTGCCAGAAATGACCTGGAAACTTCTACAGCCACATAGGTGTGTATGTATATATTCCATGGGTACTCACTCGCTAGGAATACTTCTTTGAAAGACACACATGATAGATTTAGCAATCTGGAGCAGTTGAGCAAAACTGAAGAGCTATCTTCTGTTTATCTCTATGCAGGAATCATCAACCAATGAGTTGAGAATGGAAAAACATGGGGAAAGTAAAATAAGATTTTACTTATGTAGAATTTTCATAAATGATATGGTTGATCCACAAATCTGGTCAAAGCAGGAATAACATCAGGGCTTCATTCCCATCAAGTTGACATGTGTTCTCACTGATCCAAGCCCCATGAGGAATAGTTGAAGGAGCTGGGTATGTTTAGCCTGGAAAAGAGGAGACTGAGAGGAGATATCTTCAAATACAAATACAGTTGTACCTTTGTTGTGGAACTTAATCTGTCTCCCCAAATGGTTCAAAAACCAAGGCACAGCTTCTGATGTTCGGCTTCCAAAAAACATTCACAAACCAGAACACTCACTTCCGGTTTTGCAGTGTTCGGGAGCCAAAATGTCTGAGTACCAAGGTGTTTGAGAACCAAGGTATCTGAAGGGCTGTCACATGGAAGAGAAAACAAGCTAGTTTTCTCCTGCTACGTAGGGTAGGACTTGCACCAATGGCTTCAAGTTACAAGAAAGGAGATTCCAACTAAGCATATGAAAAAACTTTATGCTTTTTGAAAAATGTGTTTAATACAACCACATTTACTTTGAAATAAAATCAAATGCACGGAACCTTGCATCAGTTTCCCATCTAATATCACTGTGCCCTTCCTTCACTCTTTCTCCCCTAAGGTACTGTTTATTTCAAAAACAGCACTCCTGGAGCACAAACAGCAGCTTGGGAGAAAGGCGTTTTTGGCAATGAACTGGCATGGAACCCTTATGTCAATTGAGAACGCAGCACTGCATCAGGACTCCACACTTCCCCTGCAAAATAAAAGTGGCAGTGCTAAGCATGCTTTTCAAAAAGCATGATTAATACAATGTGTTGTTTGGTAGCTGCAGAGATCTTATGTGAGTGCATCGAGAGGTAGCTGCTCTTCTGAGGATGTGTGATGGACAGAAGAAAACAATGACAGATTGACAGACTGAAGTAAAACGATCTTTTCTTCAGCTAGCATAAACTGGTAGAATACTTACACCCTCATTTGTGTGAATGACTACAGTTGAAGATTCCCCCACCCCCTCCATCTAATTTGTGCCCAAATTTGGTAAGGCTATTTTAGTTTATATTGCATTTTACTTGGAAACCGTAAAAGCATTCATCTCACAAGAAGCTGAAACTACTCTCAATCCATTTTTTAAAATCTGGATGGGCTACAATACTGATCTGATTTCAATATGTTTGTTATCAGGAACTAATTTGGCTCCTTAATAGTGAATATTCTATTTTCCAGATTCTCCAACTGACTTGAGATAAAATATTAAACATGGTTATCCCTTCTAACGAAACAAGGTAGCATTTCTGTATTAAATTGTTAAAGATTACATACTACACCTTCTGAGAATATTTCTTTCAAAAGAAAATTATCGTTCAGTTATTGGTTGTGTATTTTTTATTATGACCTATGCATTTGACAATGTTCTTAGCTTGGGACTTCAGAAATGAAAGGAAGCCACTGGCCAGGTGGTCAAGCACTGTTGAGAGGTTGCACCCAGGAACAATATTATGACAAGTGAAAGACTAACCTGACCCCATCCATGTACTCCATTTCTTGGCTTCCTCTTCCCACTCCATGCATTTTCCCTTTTTTATCATGTCTTATTAGACTGTGAGCCTACAGGCAGGGAATGTTATCTTTTAGCATCTGTACAGCACTTAGAACATTTTAGGTGCTTTACATGTGTTAAATACAGGGCCGGCCCAACTATGAGGCAAGATGAGGTGACTGCCTCAGGCAGCAGGATCCACAGAGGCAGCAGATCTTTATCCTTGCTTTGGTCCTGATATTGATCTTCACGCTCCGCTTCTTCCCTGGTGGAGAAGGGGCACCATTTTGTGGTTCACCTCAGGTGCCAAAATGTCTTGGGCCGGTCTTTCACGCTCCTTTCCCCTGAAGCCTCTCTTCCTCATATAGTTCTACTAAAAACATATTTATGAGAGTGTTAAAACACTGCCTACATTGCATGCCATGGTTGCTGTTGCCTTCCCAGGCTACACAAAAAAGGCATCTTCCGGTCAAAATAATCTTGCAGAATTTGACAACAGATCTGTCAAAAGTAAATGAGAGGTTCTTTCCAATTTTTCACATGCTGTCTCTATAAAAACAGCAGAAATAATGGATATGAATTTTAGGTTCTTGCAAATGAATTTAAACGCATCCTCCCTTTCCTCTTTTGTGTCTAAACTTCAGGATGGTGAGAGGAAAATGAGTCAGAAAAATCAAGAATTCAGAAAGAAGACTGGCAGTGAAGCTGTGGGGACTTGGAAGCTGCCTAGACACTATGACTAATGGAAAGCTTGAGATTGTAATAGTAATTTCATCCTGTTCAGATATGGGAAACGCCTGCTTTTCAGGGAAAAGGTTCTAGATATGTATATTTTGTATTGAACTTCTATCCCAAAGAGGAAAAATCCAGGATAAAGCAATGTAAAGCAGCACCAACAATTAATTTTTAAAAATCGAATGAGAAGTTAAAATTCTGTAAACGTGAGAGGAAAAATTGAGCTGCTCGTCGTTAACTATATCTTATCCACTAGCAAGTACTCTGGGTTACTTGTGCAACACACATTTTACAGAAGTATTTACTATTGCAATTGATGTACTAACTCTGCATGTTTGTGTGTGCGCTGGGGGGAGGGGAGGAAGTACACTGTTTGTTTTTGTTTGTTTGTTTGTTTCTTTGACATACATCTCACAAGATCTCAGGGCAGTTCACAGAACAAAATATTGACATATGTGTACTGGAAACACACCACACAGTGCAAACAAAGAGAATACCACCTTGAGGGAAGACATCTGGATTCACTTTAAGAAATGAATATAAACTGCTCACTTATAGAAATACAAAATGACTGTTAGAAAAAAACATTTCTAATACCAATAAATGGAAGTGCTCATTTTGCCAGCATGGGTGTGTTTCTGGCTCCTGGAAGAAGAAGAAGAAGAGTTTGGATTTGATATCCCGCCTTTCACTCCCTTTAAGGAGTCTCAAAGCGGCTAACATTCTCCTTTCCCTTCCTCCCCCACAACAAACACTCTGTGAGGTGAGTGGGGCTGAGAGACTTCAAAGAAGTGTGACTGGCCCAAGGTCACCCAGCAGCTGCATGTGGAGGAGCGGAGACGCGAACCCGGTTCCCCAGGTTTTGAGACTACTGCTCTTAACCACTACACCACACCAAATCCAAGGGGAACAGGCCACTGCGCTGCCACAGGCCAACATCCCATCTCTTTAGAACTGCTGGCCCTTTTTATTGAGCAAAATTTGTACCTCACGTTTGCTTAAGCATTTATTTCATTTTGACAGCTGTGACGTAAAGAAGTCCCTTTAAAAACCACATTTTTTCCCTAGTAATAAAAATGCCTTTGACTACCAAATTTCAATTTCCTGAGTGACCTGGAAACACCCTAACCATATTTGAGAGCAGTAGTGTTGCCAGGGCAGGATTTGAGGGGACAGCCATTCAAGAGGCAGGGACTCTGTAGAATGAGCAGGACTCCCAAACCAAGAAGAGCTGACTTACCAGATTTTGAAATCGTTTTCGTTGTTGCCATGTTACAAAGTTCCCCCTCCCTCCCGCTGCATAAGACCATTTGAAGTACAGTGCTACCTCAGGTTAAGAACTTAATTCATTCTGGAGGTCAGTTCTTAACCTGAAACTGTTCTTAACCTGAGGTACCACTTTAGCTAATGGGGCCTCCCGCTGCCACCACTCCACCGGAGCATAATTTCCGTTCTCATCCTGAAGCAAAGTTCTTAACCAAGGTACTGTTTCTGGGTTAGCGGAGTCTGTAACTTGAAGCGTCTGTAACCTGAAGTGTCTGTAACCCAAGGTACCACTGCAAAGTGAAGTAATTCCTATTACTTCCTACCTTCCCTCCCCCCAACCTCCAGGAAATTCAGAATATAAAATTACCTAACTGCACCTCTGCTTCAGGGCTATTCAGACACCACCACCATTTGGACGTGTTATGAATGCAGCAGGGAGGAATGGGCTCATGCCTGCTGGAAACCAAGCCAAGCTCTTCAGAATGGAGAGTTTTAAGGAAATTCCATATATTGCTGTTGTTGTTTTTTTAAAACAGATTACAAACAGGACCATTTCTTGAGGCACGTAGCAATTTAATCAATTTAAATTGTCTGACGCTGAAGATAGTGACACTCAATGTTACTCACTGGGCTGTTGTTCTATAAACTGTATATATAAGGAAGGCAATTTCTCTCCCCGCCCCCCACCCCAACCTTATTTGCCTACAAATGGTATTGGAAAGGTTACTTGGAGTTAATGGATTTTAAACAAACCACAGGGATGGTGGGTTTTTTGGGGGGTTTTTTTAACCTCCTTTCCCCTAGCAAAGCAGATGGCAATGGCAGGTGTTGTGCCTCACAGGTCTTAGTATAAATAAAAATTCTGGCTATTTGTTGGACAAAAAGGGGATGTATAAACAGACCTGGGCAGTCGGATGACCTGGGACAGGGAATGTAAGCACTTCAAAATCAAGTCTAAACCAAAGTTGCATGGATGTAAGGACAGGCTGAATGATGTAGCTTTGGGCCGCATAACTTGAAAGGACAGATCTTTGTTCCCTACCCTAGCTAGGTCTTGTATACATTCCCTGTGATTTTGATGGCCAACAGAGTTACCTGGAATGCTATGCTCCATCGTGGTTGAGGAGGCAAACCCTGTGTAATATGGCAAGTCATTTGGGGTTCTCCATTAGGTGGAAGTACAGTATTGACTTGTGCTGTCAAGCAAGCATTAGTGTCCCCATAATCTATTCTTGCCATGCCTCTGTTGTCTACTTTGTTTTCTTTGTGATAGCAGTGCTGCTGGTACAAGGGTATCACAATGCATGAATTTAGAAACAAGCCTTTCCTTAGCCAGCAGTAATAGTAGATGAAGGTGAAGCTCTCACTGGCACCCCCATTGATTCCAATGAGAAAGAAAATAAAGGAAGTACTCAATTCTTCCATCAAATCAATGGCATTTAAAAGTGCTCAGGCCCAGGCAGGGGTTTTTCAGCTGGAACTCACTGGAACTCAGTTCTGGCACCTCTCTGGTGCCCCCAAAAGAATCATGGAAACTGTAGTTTGTTAAGGGTTTCAGATAATTGAAGCTGTGAGGGGTGAGGAGATTTCACCCCTCCCATATCCAAGAATCTCCTGATGAGTCTGCTGATTCTCCAGAGAGGAGGAGCAGTGTTTTGCTTTCTACTTATTCAGCTCCAGCACCAAGTCAGTCAGTCAGTCAGTCAGTCAGTCAGTCAGTGTGTCAGAGAGAGAGAGAGACTGAGTGTTAGAGATCGTGTGTAGAGATAAGGTTGCTGCTAAGAGCAGCTGCAGACACTCAGTGCAGCATTCATTTATGCTTAGACCTATTTAGCTCTGTATATAGTTTTGTATTATAGTTGTAGTTATAGAATAAAAGAAGATATTCTACAGAGCTGCTCTCTGAATCGTTTATACACTGCCAGACTCTGCTATACTCTGCTGTGCGACGACTATATTGTGGAAGTGAATCCGGTGCTCACATCTCCAGGCTGTGAGTCCACAGCACTTTGACCTGTTCCTGTGTAAAAGGGGGTCTCTGGAAGTGCTACCCAGCTCGCCTAGCCCAGTCGGGGTTGAAATGCATGAGCCCAGTTGGTGGCACTGGCTCAAGGGCGATGCTGACAAGGGGCAGAAAACTACCTGTGATTTTTTTGAGGGCAATAATGTGCTTTAACCAGTAGTGATGTATGGAAGTGAGAGCTGGACCATAAAGAAGGCTGATCACTGAAGAATTGATGCTTTTGAATTATGGTGCTGGAGGAGATTCTTGAGAGTCCCATGGACTGCAAGAAGATCCAACCTATCCATTCTGAAGGAGATCAGCCCTGAGTGCTCATTGGAAGGACAGATCGTGAAGCTGAGGCTCCAATACTTTGGCCACCTCATGAGAAGAGAAGACTCCCTGGAAAAGACCCGGATGTTGGGAAAGATGGAGGGCACAAGGAGAAGGGGATGACAGAGGACGAGATGGTTGGACGTGTTCTCGAAGCTACTAGCATGAGTTTGACCAAACTGTGGGAGGCAGTGGAAGACAGGAGTGCCTGGCATGCTCTGGTCCATGGGGTCACGAAGAGTCGGACACGACTAAATGACTAAACAACAACAATGTACTTTAAACGTGAATTGGATGTGATTTATAAATGTATGGTGTGGATCTGCCTTAATAGTCCCAAACTAATATATTGCACTATGCAACGTTCTCATCACTTTCTGCTAAGAAAGAAACCTTAACAGATCTGTACCTAGGAGCAGTTCTGTTTACAAAATACAGTACAAAGCTGTATGAAACACGAAATGCAAAAGTGTGGGGTGGGAATGTGCGCTTTCACAAACGGGATAGAAAATGTAAAGTTACGACACAAAAGGCTGAACGTTATTTATTGCAGGCAGGGAGGGCACATCCTGTTTCCCTGATGTCCTGCCACTGCCACTTCCCCCCTCCTTTACCCAGATTGTGCAACCGAGCCTGTGAAGCCTTGTGATGCTGACCAAGTGATGCTAACTTAAGGTTACCAGATGCCCCCGTTTCCTGGGACCCCGGATTTACAAATCAGTCCCCATACAAAATCCATTGAAGTTGAAAAGTGTCCCAGGATTCATTGAAAAAAATCTGGTAACCTTGCGCTAACTGCTGGCAAACACCTCCAAGGTTCCTACTACACCTTTTCATGGTTCCTCATCTTTAAAACCAAATTTGGGTGGGCTGCCCTCAAATGGCGGATACTGTCCAACAGAGGACCGTCCTTCAAAACAGGACTGTCCTCTATAAAAGTAGGACACAAGACTAGCCACTTCCTGCTTGATGTAGGCCTAATTTACCGGTATGTGAAATAGGGGCAAATCCATGACCTGATGGTTTTCCTGCATTAATCCCTTCAACTGACTGTTGAAATCTCTCAGATTATATGCCGGCCATATTTAATGAAGCTAGCAGCTTCCTCCGGAGCAGGCAGCAGAAACAAACAATATCGTAATTTGAAATTCCCTTGAAGTGCATGGCCTGAAGAGGACAACCGACATCTGCTCTCAAGAGGGAAGCAATCCGGTGCGTAAAATTAAAATAAAAGCATCAGAGACGAATAGATCAGGGCTGCAAGGATTTATTGCCAACCATATTTCGTAGGCTACAGCATTATTACACACTAACTCGGTATAATAATAATACCCTCCAAGTGTCCCTATTTTCCAGGAACAGTCCCGGATTTACTGAAAACGTCCCGGTTTCTGATTTGATTGCGAAATGTCCCGCTTTTCCTTAGGATGTCCCTATTTTCACTGGAGGGTATGGTCTCGATATCAACATTATGGCAACAACGATGAGGTAGAAGAACATGTTAGGATCTTTGGAGGGGGGAAGCCAGTTGTGGCTAACGCGGAAGGGTGGCGAAGGAAGCAACCCTCCTCTCCCCGCTACACTCGGGGTAAATGGAGACGGGGCGATCCGCCTTTCTCCTTCCGACCTTCCTTTGGGAAGGAAGCCTCCGCGCGCCGCCGGCGGGCCAATGGCAGGATCCCGCCTCGCCCCTGCGTGCCCTGCATCTGAACCGCAAGGCCTTCCCCTCGCTAGTCGTCTGCGGCGGAGGGGGGGGGGGCTACCGGACGGGGGAGCCAATCGCGATCCAGAAGTGTGCAAATCCCCCCCCCCGACACACGCACACATGCGCGCGCTTCTCTTTCGCTCTCCGGACGAGGCGGGCGGTCGCTAGTGGCAGCGGGTGGAGGCCGCCGCTTGCGCCCCCAGGAAGGCTCCGCCGAGAGCGCCCAGGCTGCTGCCGCTGCTGCTGCTGCCACCGCTGCTCGTTGGGGCCGCCGCGGATCGGGGACATTTCGTAAGGCACCGCCGGAGGAGGACGCGAGATCTGCGCTTGTGCAGCGGCGGTGGCAGTCATAGCAGCAGCAGCAGCAGCAGCAGCAGCGAGCGAGCAATAGCGGCAGCCGCGTCTTCGTCGCTTTCCTTCGGCGGCCCGCAGAAGGGACATCATGCCGAAAAGAAAGGTGCGTGGAGGTCGCCTCCAGGTCTGAGTTAGAGGGAGGCAGGGCGAGGGGAAAGAAACGCACCATAAAAAGAAAACGCAGCCTTTGGCACCGCGCGGCATTTGCGTGGTTCCGGGAGGCCGCGCGGGTCGCGCACGACTTCAGCGTTGCTGCTGCTGTTGTTGCTGGAAGCGCCTGTTGCAAGAGAAGGCTTGTTGGGCGATCTCTGTAGTGTGACATGTGCGTGTGGCCTTCGACGTCTTGCACGTTTTAATGGCGTGTGTGTTTGTGTGATACAACCAGCCGTATGGACTCCTCGCTCCGTCCTTACCTACTTGTCCCCGGAGCTGCTTTTGCAGACACAACTCTTGCGCGCTCGCTGGCGCAACGTCGCGGCTACAGCGCCGCCGCCGCCGCTCCTTTCTCCGCCGGGGAAGAGTTGGCTGCTGACAAACTCCGAGCGGGAGGCTGTGCAAACTGCCTCTGTGTGTTGTTAGTGTGTGTGTGTTTGTGTGCATCTCCCCCTTCCCTCCCCCTTCGGGGACCTGCGCCCCTGCCTTGCGCCTGCCTCTCGTCTCCCTTGCAGCCTTGATGATGGTGGTGGCGCCAAGGTAACATGGAGAGACGGGGAGGGGGCAGACCAGAAAAGCCATATTTAGACCAAACGACACCCTTCTCCTCGCCTCCCGTGACAGACCCCGTATGTACCAACTCCGATGTCAATCAGGACAGGAGGCGGCATCGACGGCCTTGGGCAGCACAGGCTGCCGGGGATCTGCTCGCATACGAAGGCGGCAATAACGACGGAGAGTTTCCAAAGAGCACCCAGGGAGAGCGCTCTGGACGGCGGGGAGGAGCTCGGCACCCTCGGAGAGGAGGGAGGGGAGGCGAGAGGGAGGCCTCTCCGCCGATGCGCCGCTTGGCCTCGGAGAGTTTCCCACCTCCGCTGCCCATTCCTCGTTTCCTTCTCCTGCAGCTGTTGGGGAATTCCTGCGCCCCCTGCACTGCACTCCCCTCCCTCCCCAAATTCAGATCTCGTGCCTCCCCCTGTACCCTTGGATTTGGTGGTATGTTCCTTCCCTATCTCTCGATGCGCTTGTTTCTGGCAGGGAGTTGGTTTTGCATTTCACCCAGAAGCCAGCAAGGCAGGGCTGAAACGGTCAGAGGCAGTGCTTTTTTCCTCCGGGGGTACTCAAGGTTACCCCCTGCCCCCCAAAAGTTAAATGCTAAAAGTGCGGCACTTACTGTAACAACTTCATGGTGACTACCGGCACCTTTTTTAAAAAGAGCGTGAAGATATACAGTGGTACCTCTGGATACGAATGGGATCCGTTCCAGAGCCCCATTCGCATCTAGAAGCAAACGTAACTAGCGACAGCACGTCTGCGCATGCGCATGACGTCATTTTGAGCGTCTGCGCATGTGCAAGCGGCAAAACCTGGAAGTAATGCGCTCTGTTACTACGGAGCGCAACTCGAACGTGTTCACCCTGAGATATGACTCTATTGTTTCCCCCAAAATGGTGCCCTGAAGAAATTTGGGGCTGGGAACTTCACGGGATAAATGCTGAGGAGTTTGCATGTGTAACCAAAACCATGTGTAACCAAAACAACAACAAAATAGTCAAGGGATAGGGAATCTGTGGCACTCCTGATACTGCAATTCCCAGCACCTCAACCATTGGCCATGCCAGCTGGCTCTGATGGGAGTTGGAGTCTGCAGTGCCACAAAAGAGCGGCTTTCTCTACATAGAAATGGAATTTCTACAGAGGTTCTGTAGAAGTTAATATCTGAATAAAAGGTCCAATGGCTTCCTAAGGTCAGCAAGTTGTTTAAAACATTGAAATAAAACATGCTGTGCGGTTTTGACAAGAGGAAGAATAAATCCAAACTTGACAAAGTAAAACCAATACACCTGGCTTCGGGTGCCTTTTCTTGTATCTTAACAGCTTGTGTCCTTTCCTTTTCAACCCCCTCTTTTGATTTCACTCTGTAATACCTTGGAATCCGTTCTGGAAGTCCATTCAACTTCCAAAATGTTCGGAAACCAAGGCACAGCTTCCAATTGACTGCAGGAAGCTCCTGCAGCCAATCAGAAGCCACGGAAGCTGCGTTGGACGTTTGGGTTCCAAAGAACGTTCACAAACCGGAACACTCACTTCCAGGTTTGCAGTGTTCAGGAGCCACAACGTTCGACTCGCAAGGCGTTCGAATTCCGAGGTACGACTGTACAGAATGTAGATAACCATATTATCAAGAAAAGTATGAAACTCTATAGAGCTAGGGATTTCAACTCAAATGGCATTTAGATATATTTTGAAGTTTTAGCCATCAGTGGACTGGAAGACTCAAACACAAAGTATTTGTGCAGAAAGAAATCTATCAATTACTGAACTATAATACAGTGAATGGTCAGCGCTCTAAGCTCTTCCAGTTAGGCTTTCACATGTCTGCTGCTGTACTGAAAATACTGAATTAGCACTAAGTAAACCAGAGTTTTAGCATGGGATTTATAGCCCAATACTGCACTAGAACATTTGGTTTCCCCCCAAACCCTTTCATATACAGTGGTACCTCAGGTTACATACGCTTCAGGTTACAGACTTCGCTAACCTAGAAATAGTGCTTCAGGTTAAGAACTTTGCTTCAGGATAAGAACAGAAATCGTGCTCCGGCAGTGCAGCGGCAGCAGGAGGCCCCATTAGCTAAAGTGGTGCTTCAGGTTAAGAACAGTTTCAGGTTAAGAACGGACCTCCGGAATGAATTAAGTACTTAACCCGAGGTACTACAGTATAATGCTCAGAACAAATGTGCCGTCACCAAGACTGGAAGAGGGCAACCTTTTGAGGTTTACTGTGAAGCTATATGAGTAGTGTTTTGCATCGACCAGTAAAGAAATCTTGTCATGTGCCATATTAAGCTAGAGGTATGCGGTTATGCTGTTTTGGACACAGGACTTGGTGGTCTTATGGTGGAGCCCAGTGGGTTTTACTTTACTTTCTTCAGAATTGTAGTAACTGGGGAACTTGGTCATTCTGTAAAGTAGGAACATAAATTACTGCCCCAAACACAACTCTTAACAGCAGCACTGTGGAAATAATTTGCTGTACATAAAAGCGAAATTTGTTTTTAACGCTTTGCCTTTGCAGGTCTGGTTAGGTGACAGTAAATGCAAATGCAGCTTTAAGTCAGACAGTGACCTGCTTTGTACATAATACTAAGCTGTGTTTTGGACAGACAGTGAGCTAACTATGAGTTGTTCTAGAGAAAAACAAGCTATGATTTGTTTCTCTAAAGTTTGCTCTGATTTCCACCAGCTCTTGCTTCATGCTCTTGTAGTTTAGTGAGCTTCTGGGGAAGGGTGGTCAAGCAAACTATGGTTAAGGAAGGGTGCTTGGTTTACATATAATGCCAAGCCATGGTTAAAAGAAATGGATGTTTGTGTAAGCCCAACAACAAACCATGGCTTCAGATCAGCATTATGTGTGAGCAAGCCACTGGTTTCAGATGCTCTGTGGTTCTTTAAACTCAGCTCCACCCATTGTTACAGCTTTTAATGATTTGTTGTTAGACCATTTTCTTTTTAAAACATTTTCTTTACAACCCCCTCAGTCATTGTAATGTTACCTTTAAATAAGAGGTTGGCGGAGGGAAGGTTTCACTAGTAAAGCAAGCACTTTGAATTGTTTTTAGGGTTTTCAACCTGAAAATATCAGCTCCTGATGTAATATTGGATCTTTATAGTGAACAGAGCAATCCCGTTTTGCATGTATGGGAACCAGTAGCTCTTCAGATGTTGTTGGACTGATCCCTGGCCATGCTTGTTGGCACTGATCTGAGTTGGAATCTGCAGGTTTCCCCTATCTGCTGTACAACAGTTACATTGAGGGGCCAATCCCTGATTTCCAACCACTCACCCACTAGTTTACTTTCTGTCTTTGTCCATCCAACTCTCTGACCACGCTCTCTTGGAGTTACATCCTGAAGCCACTTGAAGCCAGATCAAATTATTATAGAATCATAGAATCATGTGAGTAAGCGGATCCCCGTCTGCCACTTAAAAACAAACAAACATGTTATTGTAAATATAGAAAAAGCATTCATGATACTATAGTCATTCATCATGCTATAAATAACAAATAAAGAAGAGGTTATTCTAAACCAGAGAAAATAGTAAAAACAGATTTCAGACCTTCAGATTTTTCATTCCAGAAAGATTGAAAACCACACACGTTCTCTGTTGGGCAGCATCTAGGATGGAGGAGTTCCTGATGGGGAAATAAAGAATTGGGTGTCACTAGAATTGCAACTTGCATGTGCATGTAAAATGGAACTTAGACTGCATGCACACTGCAGTTTACTTTCCTCCTTGTGCCTTCTCACTACTAGTTTGGAAAGTAGCTTGCACAGGGCTTTAGCCACAATCTGTATCTATCCTGGTGTTTGTACAGTAGTACTTCTGGTTACATATGCTTCAGGTTACATACGCTTCAGGTTACAGACTCCTCTAACCCATAAATAGTACCTCAGGTTAAGAGAAGAGTTTGGATTTGATATCCCGCCTTTCACTCCCTTTTAAGGAGTCTCAAAGCGGCTAACATTCTCCTTTCCCTTCCTCCCCCACAACAAACACTCTGTGAGGTGAGTGGGGCTGAGAGACTTCAGAGAAGTGTGACTGGCCCAAGGTCACTCAGCAGCTGCATGTGGAGGAGCGGAGACACGAACCCGGTTCCCCAGATTACGAGACTACCGCTCTTAACTACTACACCACACCAGGATGAGAACAGAAATTGTGCTCCGGAGGCGCAGCAGCAGCAGGAGACCCCATTAGCTAAAGTGGTGCTTCAGGTTAAGAACAGTTTCAGGTTAAGAACGGACCCCTGGAACGAATTAAGTACTTAACCTGAGATACCACTGTACTGCCTTTTGATGGGTTCTCCCCTAAACCAGCTTTGATCTGAATAGAGAAAAAGAACAACCTAGCTGCATTATAAGCTGGTAGGTAATGTGTACACAGCCTTGTTTAGTGAACAGTATACACACCCTCCAACGTTTCTCCGATGAAAATGGGAACATCCTATTCCATAATGATTTTACTGTTTATACCCCACACATCTTACTGGTCTGCCCTAGCCGCTCTGGGCAGCTTCCAATATATATAAAAACACAATAGAACATTAAACATTTTAAAAACTGCCCTATACTGGATTGCCTTCAGACGGCTTAGGGGGTCAGATAATTCCATACACTCCAACATTTCGCCAATGAAAATAGGGACATCCTAAGGAAAAGGGGGACATTCCAGGGTTAAATCAGGAACTGGGATGGCTTCTCTAAATCAGGGACATCCCTGAAAGATAGAGACACTTGGAGGGTCTGCAGTATAAAACCAGTGACTGAAAAAGGACTGTGGCCCTGCTCTTCCACTTTGAAAGCAGACCTCTTCACTTTGGCTTCATTCGTTTATTTCATATAATTTATATACCTCTCGTTTGTAAAAAGAAACCTCAGAGTGGTTTACAAAAAGAATAAAACAATGAAATTATCAGTAAAAATAATTAAAAACAATTAGTTTAAGCATTCAAATGATAATTAAAATCTGCACAAGCTAACAACCCATTAAAACACATAGAAACATTCTACATATCTGGGTAGGATTGTTTAACCAAAAATGTTTTTAACAGCCGCCCAAAAAGAGTACAGTGGTACCTCGGGTTAAGTACTTAATTTGTTCCGGAGGTCCGTTCTTAACCTGAAACTGTTCTTAACCTGAAGCACCACTTTAGCTAATGGGGCCTCCTGCTGCCGCCGCGCTGCCGGAGCACGATTTCTGTTCTCATCCTGAAGCAAAGTTCTTAACCTGAAGCACTATTTCTGGGTTAGTGGAGTCTGTAACCTGAAGCGTACGTAACCTGAAGCGTATGTAACCTGAGGTACAGTGAAGGCGCCTGCCTGATGTTAGTAGGCAGGGAGTTCCAAAGTTTGAGTGTTTCTGCACTGGAAGTTTGAATTCTTACAAATGCAGAACAAGTATTATGTGGCACCTATAACAGTGCCAGCTCTGCAGATTGAAGCGGTTGTGTGTGCCTTCTGTCTTCACCTCCACTGAGGTATTTTATTGGTGATATTGCTGTTGACAAACGGTAAATTGCCTGATAGCTGAGCTTGTTAGGGCTAGATCAAAAAAGAGCACTTATGTAAAACAAATTGCTCAGATGGGGAGCTGGAGATTACTATAAGTAGAAGTGGAATGTCACTAAAGCTGGGTGACTTCTGAAGCCCAACTCCCTGCTGCTTTACAAAATAGATAAATAAAATGTATTAAAAATATTCACGACCTGGCATTCCGCTATACACCTCAAGATGTTCTGTACTCTGGGGGAGGGGGGAGGGAGGAAAAATGGGGGGGGGGAATAAGTATATGTTTTTGGATAATATGTCTTCTTATAACTTTGAATTAAAAAAATTAAAAATAAAATAAAATAAACAATGGTACAAAATAATAAAGGTGCAATGATTAGGGGGAAAAAAGATGTTCTGTACTCTGCAACATTGGAAATCACCTTTCCAGAGTCAGCTTCTTAAGTGTGCTGCTTGTTTTGTAATCCAGTCAAGCAGTGCTATCATAACGTACACCTCTGCCATTGAATATCCAGCAGTTTTGCATCCACCTACCCCATGGCAGTCCTTAAAAACCTACCAAAAATGGTGGGACGTTTGCTTTTTTTTTTTTAAAAAAAAAGACCACAATTCTAATGGTAGTGTTTAAATTTTATAGACATGGAAGCAAAAGTAAAAGATAAAGTAGTGTGTGCCTACTCAGGAGCTTCAGATATGCTTTCACAAAAATTTGTTTGCTGTACTGTGTTCATTTGTAACCTCTGGTATGTCGCCTCGTGTTCTGTGCTACTCTCTGCAAGGAAACCAGTGTGTAGGTACCCTTGGCCCAGGAAGCAAAAACATACTACCTTCATATCCTTCTCTATACTAAATCTGCTGATTTGTAATGACAGGTACCTGTCAAGGCTATGCAGGCCAATAAATCAATACAGAAATCTTCAGCTTTTTGCCAGGTACAGTAAACAATAATGTTCGCTAGATAGCAGTTCCCAATTTAAAATAAGCAAGTGTCCATAATCCATATATACACACAGGTGGTTGGTTTTTTTTTTTAAAAAAAAAGAAAGATTGAATCAGAGATGAGATTGCAAATAGGTTTTCAGCAGATCAGTAAGAATGTTAGACTCAAATGGATCAATTTCGTTGATAAGCTCTGTACTCCCAGAACAGTTTGTACAAATGTAAAAGAAGACTGTTGGTAGTTGAAATATCCTACGATTTACATTCTTATTCTTGGACCACAGTTTAGTTACCCAGGACTGAATTGCATGGGGTTGGATCCAGGCTAAAGTTATTTGAACCTGGTTCTTGTTAAAAATCAATGGGATTTGAGTTAAATTCTGACTAATGCCTGATTAAATTCAGTGGAACCCAAGCTTAACTAACTTTGTCTGAACCCATAGATTACAGTGAAACTTTTGAAGCATGTTCTGAGGATCTAGGCTGCGAGGCTGAGATCTGAAGCTGCATTTTATTTGAAAATCAACAATATGTAATTGCTCTGTTCATTAAAATGGTGCCTCTTTATTAATCAGGGCAGTAGAAGTTTTTAATGCAAGTGTTGGTAAAAACTGCAGTAGTAAGCACTATCTTAAAAGAGGGATTCTCTCTTTTCACACGTACAAGAGGAATGCCTTCTTTTAAATGATGCCAGCTATTGCATGTGTGTGCATTATCTAAAAACAAAGAAAATGTGCCCCTGTCTTGTTTCAGAAATACTAGGTTGGATGCAGGTAGAGGCGAGCAGACAGAGGTGTTGTTTTGTGAACTGTTGTACAAGCACATTGTGAAATGTCGTTTACAAATGGAAACACACCTCTGGTTTTTAGTCATCTTTTTCTCACAAAAGGATCTTGCACTAAATATGAAAAAGCTAAATATGTGTGAAGAAGCCCTTTGCTCCCGTCTAACTTAATGTTTGTACCTATATGCACATTTAACTGGTAGATATATTAATCAATTAAACACATACAGCTTATGATTAAAAATATTTAACTGGGTTGCAGCCCTAATTTAAATATATTGTTTGTCTAACAGAAGATGCATCAAACCAAATGCATATATTTTGATAAAGAGCAATCACTTTGATCACCACCTAGAACCTGAGGACAAGCATTTGAGGCCTTTTTGTGCCTGTAAGTCTAAGTTTGGGAATCTATGGTTATGCTACAACTTCCATTATCTCTGGTCCTGCTGGTTGGTATTGATGGGAATTGGGAGTCCAACAATATTTGGAGGGCTACACAGGTTCTCTTTCCCTGCTGTAAATAGACCTTGGAGGCTGGGTATTGAGTGGTGTACTGCAGGTTGTTGTGCACAAATTATACCTGTTTCAAATTTATTTATATTATTTTATATTTTATTTATTATTTTCATAGCCCACATTTCCTCCCAAGGAGCTTAAGGCAGCATACAGCAGCAACCCTGTGAGATAGAATCATAGAATTGTAGATTGGGATTAATAATAATAATAATAATAATAATAATAATAATAATTATACCCCGCCCATCTGGCTGGGTTTCCCCAGCCACTCTGGCCAGCTCCCAATAGAATATTAAAACCACAATAAATACATCAAACACTAAAAACTTCCCTAAACAGGGCTGCCTTCAGATGTTTTCTAAAAGTCAAGTAGTTGTTTCTTTCTCTGGAAAGGGTCTTGGGGTCATAGACCAACCCCCTGCAGGCTGAGAGTGAGTGACTGCCCCAAGGTTTCCCAATAAGCTTCATGACCATGTGGGGGATTTGAACCCTGTTCTCCCAGGTCCTAGTTCAACACTACACTACGTTGGCTCTCAGAGTTGGCTCGGTTGGTAGAGCTTGAGACTCTGGATCTCAGAGTCGTGAGTTTGAGCCCACCTATGGGCAAAGATTCCTGCATCGCAGGAGGCTGGAATAGATGACCTTCGAGCTCCCTTCCAACTTTGCTATTCTATGCTTCTGAGTTTCAAAAGTGTTGGTCCTGTGTCCATTACTGGATCTCTTGAATTTACCAGGCTAGATTCCAAGGGCAAAGACGGATCAGGTACAGTGCAGAGGAGGCACAGGGGTTTCTTCTGTGTCCTGCAATCAATTGTGTGTGAGGTGTGCACGCTCTTTTAATAATAATTTTTATTAGACTTTTGAGAATAAATATAAAAGCAGGATAAAGTACAGTACACTGATACAGTTGCAGTACACTTTTATACTTCACTTAGCAAACATACATAGAACCACTATAACAAATAAACAAACTAATTGAAACAAAACTAAATCCCCCTCGCTCCCCTCAGTAGGTTTTTGTTGTTGTTGCTGTTCTCTGTTATTTTGATGAATAATTCATTGAGTAATTTTGAATAGATAATTTTGGCTGTGGAAATACAGCAAAGATTTAAAGAGTTGTGTTTTGTTTTTTGTGTTTTGTTTTTTTAAAAAGGGGTTAAAAATGTGTATGGCTACAATCCATATTCTACTGAAGAGCAAGCTCCATTGAAGTTAATGGGACTGACTTCTAACTAATAAGCTAGTAACTAGGATCAGCCTGTATATCAGGATTGGGAAGATGCTCGAAATTCATAGGGTTGCGTCCAAACAAATCCTTTGTGTGCACAGAGTGAATTCTGCAAGCACAGTGGAATTTCCATTTACTTTCTTTCCCCCGGTGTGCTCCCAAATCTGCCCTGGGGTCCCCCCCCCCAACTCTCTGGTGTAGATTTTGGGGTGGAGAAAGAGATGGAGGGGTAGTTCAGTTTTGCTCACAGAAGTGATTTGGAGCAAGCAGCAATTTATCTCGATAAAATCCATAGTGTCAGGTTTTTCACTTGGTGTTGATGTGCCTGGAGGTTTTTGTTTTTTAGCCCGGTGTGTATGAACCTGCGTGTGTTTTGATGTCTTCAAGTCATGTGGCTATGTCGCCATGATCCAAAAATTTCCTGCAGCTGTTGGAGCTCTGCCTCAAATGTGGAGTTTCCACATCCAGAAATGTTGCCCAGTTTATTTCAGCGAAGGCTGTCAATTGCACATACATTCCTTTGTGTGACACACACACAGATAGATAGATTGTATTGACGTAAACAAGAAACTTGGCTCACATTGCCCACTGTTTTTCTGCTCTTGGACTCTTCAAGGCTAAGGCCTCACTTTATGGAACTCTGTGGGCCTTGCTTCTGAGTCACTGTGCGTAAGATGGGACTGGCAGTGTATTAAGCTTTAGTGCCTAGTTCATTCACATTTCAGGAAAGTGTCACTTCATGATGTTGACATTACCCTCTTAAGGATTAGAAAATTATCATTCTGCTTCCAGTGCATATTTTTAGAATTTAAATCTTTGTGAAGGAGTGAAACTGTTTCAGCCATTTTGTGTGCTTTGTTCTGGATTGTAAAATGGTTTCTTTTAGTTAGTTTGCTCTTTGCAGGAGGGTCAAATTTTCAGCCCTAGAAAAGGAAAATTAAGAGTGAAATGAAACAGTAAAATAGAAAGAGGGGGCTGGGAAAGAAAGCAAAGAAATTGTGGGAGCGAGAAACCCACAGAGAACTCGGCTGCCCTTCTGATTGGCCAAGACATTGGAATAGGGAGCGGAAATAATGTATATAAGTAAAGCTGATAAGTATCGTTTGACCTTTGTTTGAAGAAACGACAAAGCTAAAATCAGAGAAAAGAAGCTAGGATGGAGAGGAGGGATGCAGTAAACCTAGAATCCAGAAGCTGAACTGAGAGAACTAATGACTTGAGTAAGGAAACAATATAAACTAGGTTTATCTGGATGTGTTTTCTTCTTTTATATTTCAGGAGTGGCTCGCCTAGTGGGGCAGAGCTGCAGCAGTCGCCTCCCGGCATTGGTGTCAGGTTTGGGGCCCTGCTTCACTTGGCAAGCCACTCCTGATATATTTTTTTTAATTTGCTCTTTTGGTTAACTGTTCAAACTGTTACTAAAAACTGGCTCACTTTATGTGTGGCCTTACTATTCGCCCCATTCCTCCTAGCCAGGCCATGCTACCCAGAGAAATGGCTAGGCCACTAAATAAATGGCAGAGGTGAACATCCTGTTATGTGGAAGCAATCAGGGAATAAGGTATCTTCTTGGTGGTCGTGTTTAGGACCAAGGAAGAAAGGGCTGGATTAGTGGGTTTCCTCACTTACCTGCTTCTTACGGTGCAGGGCAGGCTGCTGTCCATGGTCTCATACTCATATTTTCTTCTCTTAGATGTCATTACATATTTAATGGGAGCATCTACATAGCTGTGGAAGCACATTTTATTATGGTATGCGCATTTAGTATGAAGATGCAGGTTGCAACTCAAAACTCTCAAACTACACTGGTACCTCGGTTTAAGAACAGCCCTTTTACAAACTATTCGGTTTACGAACTCTACAAAACTGGAAGTAGTGTCCTGGTTTGTGAACTTTACCTTGGTCTAAGAACAAAATCTGAATGGTGGAAGGGCACCGGCGGTGGGAGGCCTCATTAGGTTTTGGTTTAAGAACATATTTCCGGAACAGATTAAGTTTGTAAACCGAGGTACCACTGTACTAGAATAAGGTACAAATACAAAAGGTGGTAGTCTAGAGAGGTGCTTTGGCCTACATATTCTCTAAAGGACTTTGAAAAGAAATTAAATGGCAATGGTTCATGCCAGAGAAGAAGCACTTCTCTGGGAAACATTTGTACTGACTAAGGGTGGGATCCTTGTGCTGGCTGGGCTTTCCAGCATGGCCACATCTCTGCTGCTCATAGTGTCCTCAGCCAAAGGGGCAGGGGGCACTGATCTGATCAGGTCTGATGCTGTCACATGATGGCGGTGAGACCAGCTTGGCAGCCAGCAGATGCACAGCCGGCTCAGCCCCACCCTGAGAATGCTCTGTTTTTTTGAGGCCTTCCGTTGGCTCTCGCCAATGGATCTCCTGCCCACCTGCACCTTTGGCAGGTGGTAGCAGGAGATTGGCAGTGATGGAGTGACATGGGAGCCACGCTGAGCCAGGGGAGGACGTGGCCACAAGTAGCTTTTTAGCTAAATCAAGATCTGGGTGTTTCGAAACAGACCAATGATGTGGGGGAGAAAACTTTCCATTCCAGTCCCTTATTTTTCCACCGAAAGAAATCCATTTCAAGAAGATTATTCGTTCCATCAACAGTTAGTAGCAATGGCAATATTGTGTAAGTTCTAAAGTTGTAACTGATGATTTTCTGGATATTTTTCTTAGGTAGTGTGTTAGGGAGCACATAACATGCTTTATTTATTTTTAGATAGAGGTACAAACAAGTGCATATACTAAACCAAACTCAAATTAATACTGTAAATTTACCTAATTGGCTGTGTAGGTCAGATTAGCACCAAACCTAAAATTTTTAACATTGCTAAAATGGAATGGAAGCATATCCTGCTGTTTACATATTACACTTAAGCTACATTTAAGTGTGCATTCTTTATTCTTGAATCAAATACTACTTACTGTTTATATACCTGCTACTTGGAGAGTTTTTGTTTTTTTTAATCCTTCCCCCAAATAAATCAAACATGTTAAAGCAGATCACACTGTAAATATTTAGGGCGCATCAGAAAAAAACCATCCAGTTCAAATCACAGGATATGGTAAAGGCTGCTGTTTAAATTTAAAATGTGAAAATTCTATTGAGCCCATGCAAGCATGTAGTTTTTATACATCGAAAAAGAGGGCTTGTATTAATGCTGATTAGGTAATTGATGAAAGATGCATTCCATATACAGTGGTGCCCCGCAAGACGAACGCCTCGCAAGATGGAAAACCCGCTAGACGAAAGGGTTTTCTGTTTTGGAGGCGCTTCGCAAAACGAATTTCCCTATGGGCTTGCTTCGCAAGACAAAAATGTCTTGCGAGTTCCTGCGGGGTTTTTTCCCTCCCCCCCCTTTTCCTAAGCCCTAAGCTGCTTATCAGCTGATCCGCTGATAAGCCGCTTATCAGCTGATCCGCTAAAAGCCGCTAAACCACTAATAGCGCTAATCCGCTAAGCTGTCAATGGGCTTGCTTCGCAAGACGAAAAAACCGCTATACGAAGAGCCTCACAGAACGGATTAATTTCGTCTTGCGAGGCACCACTGTACAAGAGACCTGAATTTTGAACATACCTATATACAATATACATACACTGAATATTTCAGAATGTATGGAATGCTTGTAGTTGTTCTATTTTAATACTTTTTAAAACCTTCCTGATGTTTAAAAGTCACATAGTAGCATTGTTATTTGTCATTTTCATGGGTTGTTTTAAGAAGAATGTCCATAGTAAGTAAAAAGCAGTTTGAGTTTGCCTAGGCTTTCTGTGATTGCAGAATTTTTATGTCCCATGGAGAGCAATAGCCAGTATATCAGCAAACCAAACTAGTGAGATTCCCATTGGTTTTTTGAAATACAGAGTATTGTGGTAGTGCTTTTGATCTATCATCCCACTCTGAAAACTGAATGTGTGGTTTGAGAAAACTCCTGGTTTCTTAAAAAAATAATTATGCTTTATTTGATATGCCCAGAGGTGCTAGTCAAAATTCAGGGGCGAACATTTAAACAATCCCCACCCCATAATATACATATATTAGATACATACGTAATTCTGATGCCTACTTTAGAAGCTTAGAATAAATTTATGGACTTGTTAAAGGTATTTCATAGGCTAGATAGAAGCCCTATTCACATGTTACTCTGTTATTAGGAGAAATCTCTACTACCTGTGTTAGACTGTCTGTCTGTCTGTCTGCCTGCCTGTCTATTTTTGTGAAGTGTAGTGCTTAGGAAAGAATTCCCTAGATGCTGACCAATGTAGGTGCAGGATTTTTAATTGCACACAACAACTCAGAAATCTTTATGAAAACGTCCAATTTTTCATGTTTCAGATGGTGGGGAAATCTGTTTGCTAATACTGTACTACTATATAAATAACTTTTGAAAAAGCAGATACGAGTAATCACAGCTTCAACAAAACGAGGACAACATACTGTACCGAGTTTACAAAATATATTTGGTCAGAATATACATTAAGGCTGCCATTTTGATCCTGCTTCTCTAGGAGTGAGCCCCAGGGAACTTACTTCTGAGTAGGCATGCCTTGGATAGTATTATAAGAGGCATTTTCATTTTGCAGTTAAAAGGGAACAAAAGGAGGAAAGGAAAACTAGACGCATGCTTAGAACTGTAGGAGCCAGAAGTCCAAAATATTCTCTCAGTTCTGTTGTGTCTTTCTCTGTGTTGGAGAGGATGAGAGCAGCCATGCCAATTGTATTTTAAAAATCATTTTTCCACACCTACAATTTCAGAGCTCTTGCTGAGCTATTGGCCTGGTTTGGGAATATTTTTCCCCTTCAGTCAGCAGTAATGGTAATTGAAGCAGTTAATAAGGCAAGGCTTATCAATACATTTTGTCTCGTCACCAGCTCATAGCAACACTGCATTTAAATTCAGGAGATTCTGCAAAAGAATAATTTACAGAGTGTCTTAGAGAATCCAATTTCACCCTTCACCTCCTTCCACTCATGCCCCTCAACTTTTGGCATTTACACCAAATGTTTGCCACAATACAATATTCACCACAGCTTATGATGAAGCTTTTATTATTACTAAGGCTTTTTATTAACACGCATTTTGGAGCACAAATCTCCTAACTTTCACTCCCTCTCTCTATTACTAAGTTATTAACCTTGAAGAAATTGGGCATTAATTCTATACAAGGGGCTTTTGCATATTTTGTTTCTTTTGCGGTTTCCATCAAGAGTAATATATTAATACAGTAGATCTTTAAGCAGTTTAAACTGTTACAGTCTATATATCATTACAGTCTATATAGCAGAACTTTTTTTTTAAAAGGAAATCTTTTTTCTTGAAGGGTTTGTTCTTACTCTTATGGTCACAAGACTGCAGCGTAAATTTTCGTTCCTTTGCATACTTACTTGGAAGTATTTTGTGTAAAGTTTAGAGTTGTTTGTATGATGACATCTGTAGAATAATGTATTTTTAACATTGGCTCAAGAGAGCCAATGTGGTATAGTGTTGGGATGTGAAATTAAGATGTGAAACTTCTCGAACAGTGATCTTGGCCCCTTCATAGGATGCTTGTGTGGATGAACTATATGCTACCTTAAGATCCT
The DNA here is from genome assembly GCF_964252035.2 of Podarcis erhardii. Taxonomy (NCBI): domain Eukaryota; kingdom Metazoa; phylum Chordata; class Lepidosauria; order Squamata; family Lacertidae; genus Podarcis; species Podarcis erhardii. The sequence goes on along the minus strand of NC_138507.1, from coordinate 40,391,757 downwards.
TTGTGGAAGTCTGAGATTTAGACTACTGGCTGATTTGGAAGGTCAAGGTGTGATTGCTTGTAAAATAAAGATGGCAGGAGCTGTGAACAGCTAAGTTCACCTCCCGCCCTATTAAGTGCAAACATAGCTGCTCCATGAAGTAACTGATCACATCTGCCCTATTTACTGATGTGGCTGATCGGAGACCATTTTTGAGGGAAAGCACATAGGATACTTACCATGGGACAGGATAATATCCCAGGCACTTTTTCTAAACAGTTGAATAATAATATGATACTGGTGTCTGTGAATTAATTTCAGTTTTGTTTTCCCTGCCTGACATCTAATAATCTAAAATAATTCCAGATTTGGGACTCCTTCTTTTCTCTCTCTCTTGTTAAGGTTTTGCCTCTGAAATTTCATTTTATCCATCAAAACCTTTAAACAAACCAGAACACACTGGTAAATTCTAAAAATGTAGGCTTTGATTATCTTTTTATTTTATTATTTATTTGTGTTGCATTCTTTTCAATAAAGCTACCCCAGTGGCAGCTGACAAACATTGTAAAAGACTGTACACAGTAAAATCACAGGTATTTTTATTATTTTTAAAAGCCATGATTTGGAAAACAAAACCCACAGGCCTATATTTTCCTGAGACATGCAATTCCAGATCACTGGGCAAGTCTGTCTTGTAGCATGCGTCATCTCCGCTGAAGTTCTTTTCCCCCCTTTTGTTTTCTTTCCTTGTTAAATTTGCAAATAAAAAATGATTTTTTTAAAAAAAAAATCACTGGGCCATCCACCAGAATCGAAATATATGCTGGTTTAAGAATTTTACTGTTCTTGTTAGATGATAAACAAACCTTGGTGTTTGGGGTTCAGTTAAACAAAATAAGCCTCTGCGGTAGGCTCATGATAAAATACTGAAAAGTGGGCAAGGTTGAAAACTGTTGCTTTAGCTAGAGAAACCATGGTAGGAAACCTGTTTATGTTATACATGCTAAGCTGGAATAAGCCCCACTAAACTCCGTGGCATTTTACTTCTGCGCAAGAAGTGTGCAAAGACCAGGCAACGTCAGTCTCATTTCATGGCTTCACTAATAAGAGACGTTGTTTGCTTTCATTTTTGCAGGCTCGCTCAGGTTGAGTAATCAAGCAGTGAGAAATCAACTGTTGTACATGCATGTGTCTGAGCTGCCTATTGCTCCCTCAGCTCCTTTCTCAAAATGATTCTATTGATTACTTGTTTTCATTACTTCTCTCTTCACTTCTCTTCTACAGTGACTTGTAAAATAAACTGGAATACTGTACATGCGTAATTGAATGGTTGTTCTACTTGAAGCTGCCGCTGAGTCTTCTTCTGAAGCCATTTTAATTTTAATTTACATTATATTTTCCCTGATGGCCCAAAGCATTTCAGGGTCTGGAGCATATCAGTTTTAAAGAGTGATGTGCTCACTTTCTAGGATTGCGGCTTGCAACAGAAACCTAATTCAATTTTCTTTGCTGAGGCATTCAGGTCTCCCTTTAGCAGAAAACTGTAAATGAGATGTTAGTCACCGAGACTGCAGTGCAAGGGAATAAACCTCGTTGAATTAAGTGGGACTTTCTTCTTAGACATGTATATGATTCTTCTGTTATTTACCCAGTGGCCACTCCCACTGAGCTTAGTCCTGAGTATTGAATTGCAGTGGTGCTCGGTAATGCATCAATACATCATCCAAAATCGGCTTGAAGTCCACATCGTGATAGGGTTTCATAATATTTGACATGGCAATAGATCGTAATTCACAATGTGTTTGTGTGCTATGTAAAAAAAATGTGATGTGGGAAAATCTGTGAAGCTGGTTATCCTTTCTCTCATGATTCCTGCTGCCCTGTTGCTCTGTATTATAAAATAACAGTTATAAAAATATGTTTAAGTAAAAATGTATCAGTTTTAGAACCCCGAAGTGGTAGCAGTTGCCAGGACATTACAGTCGTACCTTGGCTCCCGAGTCGAACGTTCCGGCTCCTTAATGGTTGAAAACCGGAAGTGACTGTTCTGGTTTTTGAACGTTCTTTTGGAAACCGAACATCTGACGGGGCTTCCGCGGCTTCCGATTGGCTGCAGGAGCTTCCTGCAGCCAATCAGAAGCCGTGCTTTGGAAGTCAAACGGACTTCTAGGATGGATTCGGCTTGACTTCCGAGGTACAACTGTACTCCGTCCGCCTCTACATAGTTACATCCTTATTTCAGACATTGTGATATGTTGGTGATCTATTTATCTGGTGATATATTGCGATGTTGAAAACTGGGCATCACTCAGTCCTAGATTGTATCCTTTGTCAGTTTGCCGGAGGCATTACTTGTGTCCTGGGGAAAATGGGGCGACCTCATGGCTGCCTACATGAGAGGCAGGATGAATTTGAAAATCAATTCCTGTGCCTTAGTTTGGTCCATTCGTCTTTTCTACGTCATGGATCTCTTAATATTGGAGGAGCCCATGCCTGTGGGAAGCGAAGCATTTGGTGTTCCAAGAGATTTCTACATCCTTGTTAGGTTAAGCCTCAAGGCTCCACTCCATTCCCTTATCATATCAATCTCCAGCTGTTGCATCCCTCTATGAACGCACTTGTTAATCAGCTGGAAACTCAGCTGAGGCATATGAGTGCCATCTTTTTTAGGCTGTAAGGCAGCCAGTGTCGTATCCTTGGGGAAAGCCTGATTCTTGCCACAATGAAAAACTTAAATAGACAAGATTTCAGCACTGGGGTTGTAGCCTGGGAATTCTGAAGCGCCTTCAGGATGTGTCTGAATGCCGTCTTGTAAATCTGCCATTTTGTTTAAAGCGATGTTCTGTTACTGTCATGTGTAGAAGCAAGGGAAATACATATTTAGCCTGTGCTTTTCTTGTCTCAGTGTTTGTCTGTTCTTGAGGGAAGTTTAAATACATTTTGCAATTGCACTCCATTACCCTGACCCCCTAGAGCTAGGCAACGCAATTGCTGAGCTACCATTTGACAGGTATTTTGATTGACTCTTGTTTGTTATTAAAACTAAATAGTGAATTTTGAAAGCATTTCAGGCAGTTTATTTCATGTGTAATTTAAAACTACCTTTAATGGGAAATGTAAAGCCAGCTTCAGAGATGTTTTTAAAACTGGCAAGGTCAGATGCTCTATCCCTAATTAAAATGCGTGTATTAGAGACAGAGCAACCTATTGCTATCATGTTTCACCATGAAGTCAAGGTTGCGCTCATCACTGCTGCTCTGAAACACGTAAAGCACTTAAAATAAGAGTAGTATTTTAGAGGGATAGAATAATGTGTAATTCTTGGCTTTTGCTTTCTTATTTCTATCCTGCTTGTCTGATTTAAGGAAGTAGAATGTAGTGTAACTAACTAAATTCTATCATTTCCTTCCTAGTCTCCAGAGGGTGCTGAAGGCAAGGATGCCGCGAAACTAACAAAACAAGAGGCAAGTGTGACTCCCTCCTTCATTTCTCAACCATTCTTTATAAATTGGTGACTTTATAGGACAAAATACTAGCGAGACAGTAGAGTTAGCTCACATGTAGCCAAAGTGCAACTTATCCGCTAGTACATGCAACTATCTGTGAGGGGTGAGTCAGGCCTGAAATAGTTTGTGTGCTGTGTCATTCATATTCAAAGTTAACAGTACAACGACTAACTCATATTCTGGGTCAATGAACAAAACACACAAACACACACACACACACACACACCTGTGACCTGATAATTTACACAAGTTAAAACAAATTTGCTTGCTGAGTCCGATTTTCTGCTGGGTTTAAGAGAGCGACAGGAAACTGCAGACCTTCAAAACGTCATCTCCTGTGCTTCTGCATAGATTCCTTGATTCTGAAATACTATACTACAAGCACTAGCTGAATATATTTTCAGCAATAAGAGCCATAAGAAAAGAAAGAAACTAAACACTAAGATTGTGTGTGTGTATTGCTTGCTTTCAGATGGCGGCTGGCTGGTCTAGCTCCATCGGAGAGCACTCCCTTTGCATGCATGTTAAATCACTGGCATCTTCAGGTGTCCCTGGTCTGAAACTCTGCAGAGCCTGTGACAGCCAGTGAAAATCTTGATATGGCAAAATCTGTTTTCTGGCCACATCAGAAAAGCTATTACAGAAAGTTCATTTACACAGAAGATATTGAAAAAGCCACTGTTTTATCCTGTCTGGCATGACTTTATTATTAATATATAACGAGGAAGAAGAAGGACCCAGATACAACAGCAGATTATGGAAGTTTGTGGGCCTCTTAATAGCTAAAAGAGACTTGATGTGGAAGATCAGTGACCAGCATCTTGGAAATTCTGTGTGCCACTGGGGTGTGGGTTTGTTTAGAGAAACCTGGTCCTGTTATTCCTTGTAGGGTACTTGCAGCCATGATAATAGACTGAACCAAGCTCTAATTATTTATTATTACACCAATTTTCTCACTAGCATGGCACAGATTGTGGCTGCATGGAATATACAAGCTCAGCTGAGACTCATACTGTTTATTATGGATCGTATATCGTTGACACGTCTGAATGCCTTGGGAAGGCTTGGCTTTAAAAGCAGCTTATAAATGATGATGATGATGATGATGATATCACTAGGCAGTATAATGTGTTGCTGTTTAAATTCTGTAAGTTCCCACTTCTGTCTCCTAAATCTGAGAATATGTACAAAGGCACTGTTGAGTTGGAAGACTTAACTCTGAGGGCATGTCTGCTCTACAAGTGAACTCGCTTCCGTCTGGCACTGCCTTTGTTCACTTTACTGGTCTGCTGCTGAGACAGCCTGGATGCCCTGGTCTGCTCCTTACGACTGGGACAGTCTCCAGCTTTGGATCTCTTTGGGGGGCAGCTTGAAGCAGCTTCTGCTGCCAGTCATAATCTTAAGGTTGTTTTTTGACAGCAGCCGCCTTATTTTGCATTTCTCTTACTCTTTAAAAACATTTTCTTCCTGGGAAGCACAGCTGATAGACTTGCGCAAATCAGACAGGTAGGTAGAAAACAGCAACGTGGTGAGAGTTTATCATTGTTCCTGTTTCTATAAGCCTGGAACTTACTCAGGGGCTACATTCTGGGGATTGCAGCTAAAGCCAAAATAATGCATAGTTTAATCACATTGGGTGCAAGTGGGATTGCCAAATACTTTTTTTCCCAGATGCCCATCCCCGTTTTTTTTTTTTATATTTTTTTGCCAAGCACATAAAGCTGAATGCACGCAAGTTAAACGCACATTAGTTGCAGGCACACTGTATACAGTTCCATGCAGACTGTATTTATCAGGTAGGGGCCATAGTTCAGTGGCAGAACATCTGCTTTGCATGCAGAAGGTTCCAGGTTTGATCCCCAGCATCTCCACTTGGGGATGGGAATGTCCCCTCCGAAATCCTGGAGAGTTGCTGCCAGTCAGTGAGGACAGTACGGAATAGATAGACCAATGGTTTGACAGCTTCCTAGACACAACTTTTTGCAGAATTGTGCAACCTTAACGCCTATACAAGGGTCCATTTAGTGCCACTGTAGATGATAGCAGGTGGGTGCAGGATACGTTTGTATAAGAGATGACACAGTGTGACCTAAGTAGCCAACAAAAAACCCCCAACTTTTAGCACTTACACTCATTTAAAAGCAATCGATGCATTAAGCTAGTCTCAAAACTGCAGGCATTTTCGCTAACATTTGATTTACTTATGCGCAGTAAGGGAATGCTTTTCCTGATCGGATCAATGTATGAACGTCCTTATTTTCAAAGAAGTTACCCATCTGAAAGAACAAATTTTATTTACAAAACCAAGTGCCTGGGATAATTAACAATGAATTGCCTCTCTTCTGAAGCACTTTTAATGTTCTCTAGAGGGCATATTTGAACTTAAAAAACCTGAATGTTAATTGTGGAAATGAGAAATGTAAAAATTTGTGAAGCATGTGAGGGTTATTGGCTGGAGGCAAAGTTGTGTTGGGTAGTTGATTTTTTTTAAGATGACTGTGTAGAAGAACATACTTTTTTTTGAAACACGAGTAAAAGGCTAACCATAGCTGCTGAATGAAATGGACATTTTTTGGGAAAAATGGAATGTTACTTCAGGCTGACACTAGTGTGATAAAGTAGAATAATTCTCTTCATTACTCTGACCTGGAGCTCAGTGTGCTGCGCAGGCTTATTTATGTCATGTGAAGAAATTTGGTTCTGGAGCTGAAAATTTATGGTCTGTGTGTGCTAAAAGGTGCCCTTCCGCAAGGCGAAGAAGGCCTCTTCAGTTTGCAGCAGCAGCTTTCCTGACTTAGTGCAAGATACTTGTGCGAGGAAAGCAAACTTTCTCAACCTCTTGAACGATATTCCTCTAGCTCTTGCACAGTAGTTCACAAACATCAGACTTGGCCAGAATTTCTTCTGCACATGCTCCTCCAGGTGCAACTCCATGTGTGCAACCATGTATGAGACTACTAGATTGAGATGCATGCATTTAGGAAAGAAAATGTGTTTTTCACACCAGTCCTGTGCTCATATCACATCATTGCTGCTTTGCCAGTGAAATGTCCAGTGCATGCCCAAGCCTGGAAGGGGGAAGAGAAAATCCTCAACTAGAAAACACAAACATGGTACAAAAGCTACAGGCATGACTCAGGTGGCACACCAAATACTAATATTATAGTGTTCTCCCTTTCCTGTTTCCTAAGGTGTGGTCAGCCCTGTCAGTTCCGACAGTGCTACACGGAGCAGGGGATGCTTGCACCGAGATTGTCATCTGCTTATAGCATGTGAACAGATGGCTAGCACTGTGAAGAGCTACCCCTGAAGGGTTATCTCTTAGGTGGCACAGGAGTACTGTGTATGTCCCCTCCCCAGATGAATGTGACTTTCTCCCTCCTACTCAACCATGCCTGGCAGTTTCTCAAGCTTCCAATAGGCTTTCCATGGGTGGGACCGTGTTCCCATTCATGGTTCATTTTTGTTAGATCAGAAAAACAGCAGAATGTGCTGGTGGTGCCTGTGTACCGTAGGACCACAGCTGGCCTTCACCTGAAGACATGCCTTTTGCCATGGCCTTTTTCTTGAAGGAGAGCTCAGTTGATGGGTTTGCTTTCTACAGCTGGACTTGGTGATATCTTAATAACCTTGGATTGTTTGTATCTTTGCCCCCTGTTTTTATTATTTTAGTATTTTATTGGAGTGTTTTTGATATCATTGTTTCATGCCGAACTTTATATTATTGTTCATTGCCTTGCAATAAATTCTCTAAAAGCATTAATTAAAATAAACAAATAGTACATTGTTGTTTTAAGTTTGGCCTGACTTACGTCACAGAGGAAAGCAAAAGTACTTCCGATTCAAAATTCCTCTAAATGAATGTGTGGCTTGATGCTTCACTCGCCAATCCATGAAGCCCCAAATTCCCCTTAAAAATCATGGTTGTACTTTTCTCAGATTTTCCACACAACTCTACCAGTTATTTACAAGTTACGACTTTTCAAGATTCTCTCCCACCAGATTCCAGTTTACAAAAGGAGCAGTAAATTAAAGATTCTGTGTCAGCACCGATGTTTTCTGATCATAGTATCAAATTTCAATCATTAGCATCAAGACTCTTTAGATTCCGTTGCAAAAGAATCCAAATTCCACATCAAGAAAGTCTAGTTTACTAGGTGTGCATTATTTATTCCCCAGTGTTTGGGTGCTCAAAGAATATTATTTTTAGAAAGCTCCAAAGGCCACCAAGTCACTCTTACTTGGGCTTTGGGAATGGGGGTTTCAGATTTTGTTTGTTCATAATGTGCCTTGGAGCACAGTCCCAGAAATAATTTCCACTGATCTTGCCACAAGAGGTTTCCACAACCGTAGAGAAACAAACAGGAGGATAAGATTCCAAAACGTAGTAAGCAAATAAGCTGAGCAAGTACATAGCGTACATGTAAAACAATAATCCCTCAGGATGCAAAGACCTTTGCATTTGGTAATAAAGACTTCTGTTGTCTTTCAGGTACATTTTATTTTGTTGGCAAATGAGTGACAGATTTTTGCCTTGTGTGGATGTGAACTGCTGCAAATCTACAAAGATATTTTCTTTCCTTTTTATAGCCAACAAGACGATCTGCAAGATTGTCAGCTGTAAGTATTTATAAGAGCTTGTTTGTGTAGATAGGAAGCCACATTCTTTCTCATGTCAAGCTTGACAAGGTGGCAGTGGCCATGCCGTGTGGCGAGTGGTAAGCCGATGTTACCTGGATTTGGTGTTTAATCCTAGAATGTAAATCAGGCCTCTGGAACGATCAAACTTTCCTGAGCAGCAAGAAGCCCTGGGACAGCTACGAAGGGTTTTGTTTCCTTTTGGTCTGAGCAGAAGATCTGTAGCATTTTTATAATAATTTATTTTACCTACAAATATGCACATAGAGCATATTGGAAGGAACAGATCCTCCAATGTTGGGTATCAGCACTCCTGCTTTAGATACTCAGCCAAACTCTTGCAGCCTCTCTCCCCTAAGGCAAGTAGTAGAACTAGCTCCACTATTTGTGGCCCCCTTCCTCTGGATGAAATGTGTCACTTTCCAAAGTCTGTAAAGGATATCTGGAGTGCACCCCCAGTCATTAAAGAATATTAAACTCCAGTTGTTAAAGTTTCTGAGATTTATAGCAGGCACAAGGAACCTGTGGCTTTTGAGATGTTGTTCGAGTACAGTTCCCATCATCCTTGACCATCAGCGATGTCAGCTGGGGCTGATTGGAACTTGAGTCCATCAACATATGGGGGACCACAGGCTCCCCATCCCTGATTTACAGGAATCTGAATAACCAAACTCACATGTTGTGTTGGTTGGCTGGCTCCTTATATCCTTTCCAGAAAAGAAATGTGTGGTCATTTTGTGTGTGTGTGTGTGTGTGTGTGTGTGTGTAGAGAGAGAAATGCAACCTCTTTTGGAGATGATGGGAAACTGTTTCTCACAGTACATCTATAACGTGCAGAGAACCAGACTTTCAGACATTTTGATAAGATATAGAAGGTAATTTTGACTGAAGCCTATCTGTAGAAACGGCCTCTGGCTTCTTTGGTGTCACGTGTTAAGAAGTGGGGAAAGGGGAAAGATTAAGAAACAATTGGTAGCAACTGTGCTAATGCTTGGATTGTCTGAAATTCTTTCCTAGAAACCAGCTCCACCAAAACCTGAGCCTAAGCCAAGAAAAACCACTAAGGTAAAAATTTATTTTAACAGTGGTTTGTTTTTTGTTTTACTCTGCCTACTGGGCGCTTTCTCTGTACCGCTATATTATCTTGCTCAGTCTACCCAACATGAATAGAGGGTTATAACTGTTAATAGTTAATGAAATCATTACATCTTAAAGTAATTAAAATTAATGTAGGATTAACATAAGAAAAGGCAGCAACTGTGGGTCAATTCTGTGAAACTTTTGCAACAGTAAACAACCTGAGTTGTAGGCTCAGAGCTGGGATAGTTGTCACATAATGTATTGTTATAAGCGCAGATACTAACAACATTCAGAGGTGAAAACACAGTATCTATTTATGGGAAAGGGAATGATGAATCAATTTCTTCAGCTTAGCAAAATTTTAAGTTAGGAGACTATATTGGGCATGAGCTCTGTTCCATGATTGCATGAGCATGTCTCTGGAAAACAAATTAGCGATAGTTTTTACTTTACATAGTAAGTACCTTGCAGTTCTTCATTGCTGGTGCCTATATACCACCTATACCACATTTTAAATTTTATTTTGTCACGAAAGCCAAAAACATCTAATTCTCACAAGGTGCAAAAATAAAATGGACACTCCTGAGATTAATTCTGCGCCCCCTCCCTTCCATCAGATGTAAGCCTGATAAGCAGTAGCTTTATAGCCCGCTCCACAATCAAAGGAGCCCCAAGAAAAACGATATCCCGCTTCTCTGGAGTCTAGAGCTGTAGCAGTCTCCCAATTAAGCTGTCGGCCAGTGTCAGTTGAAACCGAAAAGCACAGATATGAGAGGTCTGCTTTGAATGGGCATCCCGCCAGAGCAAGGGACTTTCCGCCCTCCCCTCTCTCCTTTTCATGCACCCTGCACCCTCTCCAAATCTGCTCTGGAAAGTTAGGGGAACATCTAGAGCAAATGGAGAGGGGAATTCCTGTTGCCCAAATGGAAATTGTTGCAGCGATGGGACATATTACTTTGCGCTACTTTGGGATAAATGCCCAGTACCAGAGGTGGAGCAGCACTGATGTTGTGTATGGTTAGCATGTCAGACTAGGATTGAGGAGGCCTAGTTTCAAATGCTCCCTCAGCCATGAAGCTCACTGGGTGACTTTGGGCCAGTCACTACCAGCCTAACTTACCTCACAGGGTTGTGAAGATAAAATGGAGGAAGTGTGTGTCGCCTTGAGTTCCAGGAAATAAAGGCGGGATATAAATAATACCGTCGTGGCAAAGTAATTTGTGTTGTTATATTAGCCTTTTAAGGGCTGCACACAGTTTGGTAAATCCTAATTAGATAGAGCATGCAGTTGTTTTCCAGCTGTTCTGACTTCAGCCCTGTCTTAAACTCACTTTGCCTTCCGCCTTTTTCTCCCAAGCCAAAAATTGCTGGACAGTTGGTGAGCCGAGTACATATTTGTATACAGCTCTGGAGCCTTGTAAATATATATATAGTCCACCCCCCTGCATACAGTGAGGGCTTGGTTTGGCCTGAAAGGAGGGTGCCCACCTCTGAGCTGCAATATTTGCAGTGGGCTACATTATAGGGCTGGTGTAAGCTACTCTCAGCATAGTCCTCCAACCTGCAATCAAGGCAAAGCACTTAACCGCCCTGCAGGGCTGTTGTACCCTGAAAACCCCCAGCCTATTTATTTTTATTTTTGTGAGCCATCTTGAGTCCTGGTTCCGAGGAAGAGGCAGGAGACAAATTGAATGAATGAATAAATGTACTGGTTATAGTACATGGTTAAGGGTTTTCTTGCTATGACCAAATCTGGGACAGGTTGCCTCCCCTTCCAGCTGGCTCTGATAAATGCTCTTTGCAAGTTTTGACCTTGCCTTCTAGAAAAGGAATTGATCATTTCTTGCAAGCTCCACTCTCCACTGACCTTAAGAACACTCACAGGAAGTCCAGTGTTCCAATCTCCGCAAGTCATTGGGGTCCTCCAGCTAGAGACATGAGTGCTCAGCGAGTTAGAGAGCATGGAGAAGTTCTGCATGTGTCAGGCTCCTCCCCTCCCCATTTTCCTAGTGAGAAGCCTTCGTGCCCCCACATCAAAGAGAACTAAAGTAATATCACTTCAACTCGATTTAGTGCCTTAATTTATTTATAACAGGCATAGGCAAACTCAGCCCTCCAGATGTTTTCAGACTACAACTCCTACCATCCCTAGCTAACAGGACCAGTAGTCAGGGATGATGGCAGTTGTAGTCCCAAAACATCTGGAGGGCTGAGTTTGCCTATGCCTGATTTATAAGGTCAACAGGATCAGGCCAGTGTAGAAACAGCTGTCAGGCAAGAAGTGTTAGTCTGGATAATTAGTTGTCTGGAGTTTCACCTTCTAGCATATTCCATGTTCTTATTAGCCAGTCCTTAATATATAGGCACTTCCCGAGATGATAGAGACAGACAGGCAGACAGACAGACAGACAGACAGACAGACAGACAGACAGACAAATAGATAGATATAGATAGATAAGTTTACTTCTCTACTGGAACAATCCATCAGATTAAGTCAAAATATTTTCAGTGCACAAGATTAAAATACCTTGTAGTTTTTTGGTCGTCTTCCACAGAAGTGGTGAAGAAAGATGTTTAGTTGACTTGGGTTCCTGTGTGCAAACATATGTACACCAATCTCATTTCTGGACTGGCATATGTACCTTTCCCTCTTCACACAAAACCTGGAGGGGTGGAGGCGGAAAGGGATTGTGCATAGGTAGCTCAGTTGGTTAGAGCACGGTGCTAATAATGCCAAGGTTGCTGCTTCGATCCCCATATGGGACAGCTGCCTATTCCTGCATTGCAGGGGGTTGGACTAGATGGTCCTCAAGGTCCATTCCAACTCTACAATTCTGTGATTCCAGGTGCTTGTGCAATGTGCCAAGAGAGCCTCCAGTGATTTATTTCTGATGGGTTTTTGCAGAGCGCTCACAGTTCCTGGGGAGCTTTCTCGGTTCTGTAATGAATCCATCTCCCTCCGTTTGATCTTGTTTTCCAGAAGGAACCCGGAGCAAAGGCGAGCAAAGGTGCTAAGGGGAAGAAGGATGAAAAGCAGGAAGCAGCAAAGGAAGGTACTGCACCGTCTGAAAATGGTGAAAGTAACACTGAAGAGGTACTTGGCGCGCAGAACTCCTGCCGATTCACTCAGTTGTGTTTTGTAATTCGGTTTTTCCAGCCATTGCAAGCATGTTCATAATATTTCTTTTTATTGCCCCGTGATGTTATTACAGATCTGCATCTCTCGCTCCACTGTTAGTGTTTCAGCATCCAGAGGTGCCCCACCCAGCACACTGTCAGTAAAAGGGCAGATTGAAACAGTGAAAGTTCAGGGTACGGTAGAGCAATCTGCATGTGTGCAGTGAATAGAGGCAGATAGTAGTGTGGTGCTTTTCATTGTGAACAATTGAAGCTGGCAGGTAAGGCTTCTCTGGCTTTTGAAAATCAGGAACCAATGAATGTAAGTTTATAGATGTCCTGTCTATATCAATGCAGTGTTTAAAAGTCTGGAACTGGGCTGTACAAATGCTGCAAAAGGAAAGATTGCATATTGGTTGCGCTGCTTTTTTTTTAAAAAAAGAGACTTACATGTAGTGGTCAGTTTCCAAAACCTTTTCCGTTTCCTTTTTTTGCAGGTACAGAGAACTGAATCAGTAGATGACAAGTGCGTGTGAACTGACATGAACATTTGAGGATGATTTTATGTACCTCTAGACAACTTTTAAAAGATATTTTTATCAAGTATTTTGTAAATGCTAATTTTTTAGGACTTAAAATAAGTTGACAAACTGTATATGAACATTTCCCTCCTTCCATACCCACGCTTCTAGAAATCCCCAATGTTGCCAAGTTTTAAAAAAGTATCAGCTTAACATTGGGGGAGGGGAAAAAGTGTTTGTAAGGTTGGACCAGCATTCCATATTCTTGCTTTTCAGAAATGTACGTCTTGTATGGTGATGTTTTTACCGTGGGTGTTTGGGTTTTTCTTGCGGTTTTTTCTAGAGCAATAATCCGTGGTGTTTTTGTACTTAAGGTTTATGCGATTTTAATGAAACATGTACAGATAATGGCCACCTGCTGGCTCTTTTGGGTTCTTTTCATTTGTTGACAATAACGACGTCTCCTTGCCAGCAAATATAACCCCCCAATATTTTCACTAAATCTGAGATATGCTGCCTTATAGATAACTTCGCTCTGGCTGGGAGGATACTAAGCACACTTATTTAGAAGATATGTCCCACTGATTTCACAACTTAATAATTTGGCAATACAGCTCATTGTTTAGAACCAGAGGATTTAAAATACAAAATAATTCCAACTAAGTGGGTTTTAGGTGAAAGCCAAAGTGCTGTGTGATCTCCATGGAGCACTCATAATACATGCAGATCTGTGCGAAAAGATTCACATATGCAGACCAGCACAGCTTGCAACATTGGGTCGTAAGTAGCCAGCCAACCTAGGCGTTTCAGAAGTCATATCTGCATATGCAAAACCAGAAAGCTTCTTGAGCCCTGGTGGGCTGCCATACATGGCTGGCTGGGTCCAAGGTCTGACATTTTAGCACAAGGTCTAAAATGCCCAGCCAGGCATGGCCAAACTTGGCCCTCCAGATGTTTTGGGACTACAACTCCCATCATCCCTAGCTAACAGGACCAGTGGTCAGGGATGATGGGAATTGTAGTCCCAAAACATCTGGAGGGCCAAGTTTGGCCATGCCTGTGAGGGGTCTTTTTCCAGCATTTTTGTTTCCTGCTTCAACGTAAATAGCACTGTAACAGCAGAAGCTGAGCTTTGGAAACTCAATTTCTTTATCGCTTATGAGATGCAGCTTTGATTTCACATCTCCTCTTAACTAAACCCCTGTTCCATGTAAACACTGGAGATTATGCCACTGTAATTTCTGTTATGTTCCTGCTTTTAATCTCTTATTTGGCAATTCCACCTGCTTTATTGGAGGAATGGTGGTCAATGGAGGTTAAACAACATCATGTGGTACCTGGTAGAGAGGATGAAGCTGGAATATATTAAAAGGTCTGGGGTTGTAACGGTGGTGTTAAACAAGCTGAATGATTTCTAGTGCCCATGCTAACACTGCTTTGGTCCATTATAAGCATCTGGCCATCTCCCCCTCTCTATTTTCCTCCTATTTTTTTGCCTGGAACTTGAATATTTCTCTTGTTTGCAGAGTGGGAAGGGAAAATATTTCTTGTCTTTTCATAACATTTATTTTCATTGCTGTGCTGGTGGCCATAATGTCTAGGAATATATGCATGTTTCAGTCAATAAATGAAGTAATTATCACCTAACCCCTACTGTCTTTATTTAGGACTGGGCAAAAATGGTACCACCTGCAGTAGCCTCCTACTTTGAAAAATATTGTTTCATTTCAGTTGGTTTAGCTCCTCTGTTATACACACACATTACAGAAATGGAGGGAAACTACACCTAACAAGTGCATCTTGTGTTGATATACAAGAATAAAGTGACATACAAAAGCTTCAGAACATGTTTATATGCAAATGCATTATTATATTTTCATTAATCCTCACCAGATCACAGTGCATTGGATTGGTTTTTAAACAAAACCCAGCTGTTTCCTTTAATAGAGAATGTCCTACCTAAGCATACACAATTGCCCTGTGATTTGCTTCCTGCCGTGAAGCTCTATCGACTTCGTTATTTAGCTGCTCTCACCAGAGTTTGAATCTCTTAACACATGCACACTAATGAATTTCTTTGCAACATCCCTTTGATGTAGGAAGGTATTATTATCTTCCATCTTACAGATAGGTAATTAAGACACAAGAGATTTATTGCCCAGCCCTTAATGCTGTTCTACCGACTGAAAATGGAGTGAGCAGAGATTGCCTTGACCAAGAGTTTGGGAAAGTATTCATGTGCTGGAGAAATTAGGAATTAAATCTAGTCAGAAATCATAGCCTTCTAACCTTTTTGTGTCTCTGCTTTAATTTAGCTTAGAGCAGGTATGTTCCAGATGGGTTATTTCCCCTCCCCCCCAGCAAGTCCATTTGGATTGCAGGAACCAAATGCTTCAGCTGTGAAACGCTAACTTAAAAGTGCCTGGTGCCTTAAGAATGCATTCAGTTTGAAATAATATGTAAACCTCATTTAAAGTACTTCCTTTCCTGGAAATGCTATCTTGCCTTGAAGAGAATATGTAGGAGGCAAGGTCAAAGGGAAAGTGATATGATGTACTCTGTATGGGTGAATATGTTCTCATCCATGCTTTTCTGCAAAACTTTGCAGTCTCCGTTTATGTTATGTCTGTTATAGCTTCTTCCCTAGATCAACATGATATATTGCTGTTACATAGATTTGTGGTGTGACCACACTTGAAAAACTACAGTTCTGGTCACCACATCTCAGAAAAAGCTATTGCAGAGCTGAAAAATATACAGAGAATAGCAAGCAAAATTAACCAGTGGCTAAAGTGAACTTCCACTATGTGGAAAGATTACAACAATTTCAGCTTTTTAGTTTGGAAAAGATACAGGGAATTTTTTCTTCCTTGGTATTAAAACCGAAGGTCATCCAGTGAAGCCAGATATTGGAAGATTCAGGGAAGACAAAAGGAAATATTTATTTACACAAATCTTTCTTTAAACTCTGTAATTTGCTACCACAAAATGCAGTAATGACTACCATCTTGGATGGCTTTCAAACCATTAAACTTTTATTTTGTTTTACACTGTTTAGGTCACTGCAACGTAAGGAGCAGGTCTTGGTGTTTGCAGAATCTGAGTAATATTTAATTAAAGGTTTTATACCGTTAGCAATACTTTCAGACAATTTAACAAAAGCAAGATACAATACCGAAGTAAAAATAAAGCATAGTTTATATGTTAAAATAGCACTCAGTGACGAAAAGATTGTGCAGCTGGTGTCAAACAAACATGTCTTGAATGGGAATTTGATAGACTGAGCACCACAACTAACAAGGCCTTCTCCGGTGCCACTCACCTGATTTCACTAGTAAGGTGAATAAACCTCCCTCTCTAAAGTGGAAAAACATTGTCCATAGGACCATACTACCTAAATAGTGCTGAGAGAAATGAGGAAGAGGATGGTAACCCCCAAGATAAAATGGAGAACCCAGACCTTGGGATTAGGCTCTTAAGAGTGCTAACTCAACACAACCTAGTAAGAGATGCCTTCCTGAAGGTGTCAGTACCCTCCAGGAGCCTCTGATGAATAGCATACAATCAAACATAACTGCATGAGTGCTAGTTAGTGCATGAAGGGATTAAGACTACAGAGCTGGATTCCTAGACTCAACTAGGTCATGTCCCCCTTCTCTGATGAGAGAGAAAGTAAAGCCTTCCCTTCCTGTTCCTTCTCTCTCTATGTCATCTAACTGACCAAGGAAGACTTGCCTAAGCAAGCACCAAGCTTTGAACATGTGTTTGAAGCTATCTCTGTGTATTTTTGACCCAAGCGTATTCCTGTATTCTCCATTGCTGCTGCTTCGAGAAATGCATGAATTTGACCTTTGGAACATTTTGTAAGTAAAGCATTTAAAACTTATTTAGCAGTGTGTGGGCTATTCATTGCAAGAGGGGTAGAAATAGGAGCACTGTTTCCAAGCAGACTAAACGGGATAAAAGAGTCTAACAACCTATAGTTGAAGGTCCCAAGCCACAGAGAGGTTAGGCTGGCCTCAACCAGAGCCAGGGCTTTTTCGGCTGCGGCTCCAACCTGGTGGAACGCTCTGTCACAAGAGACAAGGGCCCTGCAGGACTTGACATCTTTCCGCAGGGCCTGCAAGACAGAGCTGTTCCACCTGGCCTTTTGTTAGGGCGCAGCCTGACTCCCTCCTTTGGCAATCTTTTCAAGACTTTAGCTTATGGTTGCCATTAATTTTGTTTTTAACTCATTTTTATAATGTTTTATAATGTTGTATTGTTTTAGTGTTGTTAGCCGCCCTGAGCCCGGCTTCGGCTGGGGAGGGCGGGATATAAATAAAATTTATTATTATTATTATTATTAGTCCCAGTTTAAACTCACAAAAGTTTAGCAGCAGTAAACTCTGCTACTGCCCCATGTTTTGAATCGAGGCACCCAACCGATGCATTTATTATATTATTCACCCCACACACGTGGGTCACAGGGATTCATATTTTTCCTTCCAAAGATAACAAATCTAATATCTTTGAATTGAAACGAGGTGTAAATTGTACTTGGAGCAGACTCGTTTAAATTAAAGGGGTTTTAGTTAATCACGATCATCCAAAGTCCTACTAATCCTCACCAAATTCAATCCATTATGAGTAAGGAAACATTATTGGTATCAGCTTTTCAAACAAATAAGATTTAGTGGCTGTGTTTCAATGTACTAGGAAACAATGATACTATGTGTAAGGGACAGAGCTGGAAATTGTCAGTGCTTTTTCTGGGAGTAGGGTTTACATTATTCTGTAGAAGTAATATGCACACACAATATTTTGTTGCATGGGAAATGAAGAAAGCTGCTGTATTTTGCTCATCCCCACCCTGCTTCCCAAATCCCTGGCTGTGGTGTTATGGGAACATGAACACACCAGACCCGCACCCTATCAGCTGCCTTCCTAATAAGGGAGCAGGTGCTGTTTATCTGCCTTCGCTTTTGTATCTCTGCTTTCCTGTCTGAAATAAGTCTCTAGCCAGACACATTAGTGTTTTTACCCTGGAACTCCCTAGGGAATGGAAGTTTTGAGTGGGACGGCTTCCTCATCGATTGTATAGCCTATTTTTAACTTAATGAAAGATGGACAAACATAAGAAACAAAAAACACTGCAGCTTTTGTGTGTGTGCTGAGTAGAGTCTGCCTTTCCACTTGCTTCTGTATCAGAGTATTGCTTAGGTGTACATAGATGCTTCTTCTTAGGGTATGTCCTTCAGACCAGCTGTTTTGTATGTTACCAAAGATCATGCAAGGAGCTGGTGCAGCCCGCTCTGCATCCTAATCTTCAACCATTATCAGACTTTTCTAATTTTTAAAAAAAGATTTTAAGTAGGGATTCACGCCAACAGAGTTGTGTCAACATCAACCTTGTCCCTCTCACTCCCTCTCTTTGAAAATCATGGTTCAGGAGAGAAAAAGTGAAAACCAATTAATACATACTTTACAAGTGGCTTCAGTCTAAAGGAAGCAATCAACTTTGCTGCTGGTCCACTCATATTGCACCATCGTCTCCTGCTGCTTACTGGTAAAATATGCATTTGCACATCCTTGAACTACTACGCACATATGACTGAGCTGTGCTTCCCATGGAAATGCATGGAGGTATTAAGGACACAGGTTCTTCATGTTAACAAAACACAGGGGTCCCCACAGCAAACCTGATCCCTGTGTTACATATAACAGCTTTCTCCTTTGGAGAAGACTGCACAATAGGTCCAACATACCCTGCTGGCTTTCCAATTGCGTAGCCCAGAGCTTTTCAAACTGTGTTTTGCAACATGTCAGTGTGTTGGCTGCAGCTTGTAGGCGCGTCATGTGAACGCTCCGCGTGCTCCTCCTGGAGCTGGAAATGGGTTAGTTTAACCTCCGGTTTGCTAGTAAAACTGAATTACTATGTGGCTAAATGATGCATGTATAAAAAGTGTGTCACCAACATGAAAAGTTTGGAAAGCTGTTGCCCCTGCCATTTTACAAGAGCTATTTACAACAAAATTGATTCCTCCATTGCATGTCCTTTTTTCTGATTTTGCCCTGCTAGTGCTGGTAGTTCTTTAAACATCGAAGGAGGAACTTCAAATAACAATGTACAAAATGTGACTGATTTGGGACACCTAAAATGTTACGATTTACAATTTTTTGCACAACTGTTAGATTCTATCACATTTGTAAACACAAATTGAGCTAAGTACAGTTCCTTGAAACCAGAAGTTCCAGAAAACCTTTATCTGGCCTTGACTTTCTTGAGAAGTCTGTTTAGTCAAGTAGGTTTTTATATTATTTTGTTAATAAGTAATTTAATATATTTTTCATATTTTAAAAGGAAAAACATTTAAGGATTCAGAACTATTTGAAAACATAGTTTTATTGCAGAATGATGTGCACCAGTAGCCTGGACAATTTCTGAGTTTGAATACACACGATAAAGCCTCTCCTTATTGCAGAAGACCGGTGTCAGGTAATTTGGATCCTACTATAAATGATGGATTCTAGAAAACTCATTCTGATATGTGATTTTGAAGCCGAGTATTATGAAAAGATGTACTTTAAAGGTTAGATAGCAGGGGAATCTATACTCCTGCGTCACAGACACTGGAAATGGCAGAATCTTGTAATGTGTATTCTTAACTAGAAATCAAGAAAAATCACAGCTTCTTGTTACCAAGATTGAAAGTGCAGCAATGGAAAGTGAAGTAAATCACAATTTTCTGCATCCAACAGGGCAGCTTAAATATGTCATGGAGCAGCTGATCAACATTACATAATTCTGAGTATGATCTCCAAAACAGACAAGATAACTTTTGACTTCTGCTTTGAAATGCCATAAAGTCCTTATGCAGCTCAGGTGGTTAGAAACCATTCTGCCCCTCTCCTGCCCCCAAAATCCCCCTGTACCTTAAAAAAAGAAGTTGTTGCCTGTTTATCACAAAGCCAAGCTAAGTGGCATCACAAAACACTACTGAAAAATGAACTGTCTATTGTATAGGAGGCGAGGGCTGATCTGTGAAGGAGGCAGGCTAGATGTTGGACTCCAAACCCCTACTGACCTTTTCCTGGTCAATTGGCTATACAGTGGTACCTCGGGTTACAGATGCTTAGGGTTACAGACACTTCAGGTTAAAGACTCTGCTAACCCAGAAATAGTACCTTGGGTTAAGAACTATGCTTCAAGATGAGAACAGAAATCGCACTGCAGCGGTGTGGCGGCGGTGGGAGGCCCCATTGGCTAAAGTGGTACCTCAGGTTAAGAACGGACCTCCAGAACGAATTAAGTTCTTAACCTGAGGTACCACTGTACTGATTAACTGTCCTTGCTGTAGGATGGCAACTAGTGTGGAGGTTGTAGTAGTTGCAGACAGTAGCAAGTTGGATACGTAGTGTGGATGCGGCTTGAAAAGGAGATACATTTTGGGGTTTAGAATAGTGGGCTGTGGCTGCAGTAAGAATGGATAGATTACTCTGTAGCAAAAAAATAACACAGTCAATAGAATTTTGAACAGCTGAGGTTATACTAATCCTTTTGTACATCTGCGAGCAAAATACCCAGGGGATTAAATATTGAATGGAGACAAACTTTGCAGTTCTAGATTCCCCCTCTTTCTGCTACCTGAAATTTGCTGTCAGAGTTTGAGCGCCCCGTTTTATTTTTCAACAAACCATGTAGCTGATGGTTGTGTGTGAGAGATATTTAAGGCCAGTGAAGAAGTGGGATATTTAGAACAACAACTAATTGTACACAAATGGCCCCTTTATGCTTTGCTATGAAAGTAGAAGTGGGATTGTTCTAAATATCCCACTTCTTCACTGGCCTTAAATATCTCTCACTAACTACACCCACTTTGGCGCATGTGGTGCTGTGGTCTAAACCACTGAACCTCTTGGGCTTGCCAATCAGAAGGTTGGCGGTTCGAATCCCCACGACGGGGTGAGCTCCCGTTGCTCGGTCCCAGCTCCTGCCAACCTAGCAGTTTGAAAGATGCCAAAAAATGCAAGCAGATAACTAGGTACTGCTCTGGTGGGAAGGTAAACAGCGTTTCCGTGTGCTGCTCTGGTTTTGGTGTTCTGTTGTGCCAGAAGCGGCTTAGTCATGCTGGTCACATGACCTGGAAAAACTGTCTGCGGATAAGCGCTGGTTCCCTCGGCCTGTAAAGCAAGATGAGTGCTGCAACCCCAGAGTCGTCTGCGACTGGACTTAACTCTCAGGGGTCCTTCACCTTTTTATATCAAAGTTTACCAGGCTTGTGTGTTGAGCACACTGCTTTATGGTAGTGAGATGTAGGCAACTTAACATCCAGGAGGAGTGATGCCTTAATGCCTTCCTCATGCACTGCATCAGGAAGATTTTGGGCATCACGTGGCAGGACAGTCTGAAACAAAGATGTGCTCTCCCAAGCCCACATTCCCAGATGTTTGCATTTCAGTCTCAGTAACATCTATGCTTGCTTGGTCACGTCTACAGAATGGAAGATTGCAGGATCCCCAAGAACATGCTCTACAGAGAGCTGGCTTCAGGTACCAGGACCATTGGCAGACCAACTCTGATGTCTGCAAATGTGACATGAAGGCTAGCAACCTTAATTTGACCGTGTGGGAATCCCTTGTAGATGACCGCAGAGTCTGGTGACAATCAGCCACGTTGCGTGGCGATACCCGCCCCCACGCACAGATGAAATAAAGACACCGGACACCAGAATTTAGGTTGATGGGTGAAAAATGGCCACAACTTTATTGATTACAGGTAAGAGGGGTATTGGCCCTAGGCATTGGCCCCTAACAGACTATCCAGTCTAACCGGGGAGGGTTAAGCACCAACAGGGGAAGCCCCCCAGATGCACATCCGTAGGCCCTCCCCCAGGGGTTACCGCTCGGGAGCGCGCTTTAGGCCCTAGCCTCCGTAGGTTTCGGACAAGGCGACGCCCCCCGGAGTCCTTTAACGAACGACCCTCCAATCAATGGGGGAGGTGATGGCGATCCTCTCCCCCGACCTCATTTGCATAACAATACCCCGGCCAATGCCTACCGCCAAAACCAAGGAGTTGTGACGTTTTGCTACGAGGTAGGCGAAAAAACCAAGTGGCTTCAAATTCAGCCAATTAGCCAAATGGAAAAACTCCTACCAGGCCCCTTGCGGCGACCAGCCAAAGCCCATAGCAAAGTCAAATGCCTACCTAAAGGGTGGGTGGGTGGGAAACCGGGCTGCTGCAAAGAGGGAAAAGGGGCGAGCCCAGGCTGCCCTGACCTTAAGTGCCCCCAGTTAACCCCACCCCCAGTGCCAGCCCATTGGCTGGCGCTGCCAAACATGAATATTTATGAGATTCCTGGGTCCTGCGGGGCTGGCGCCACCCCACGAGAATGTGGATGGGGGCGTGCGCCCGCAACCCCCCCTCCGTAGTTCGGGAGGGGCTTTCTGTAAACACAGCAGTAGCCAGAGGAGGAATGACCACTGGGAGGAGCGCAGAAAGAAGAAATGCCATGGTACACCTGCATCAGCAGAACTGGACACCTTCATCTGCCCCAGCTGCAACAAAACATGTCTCTCCTGTATTGGTCTCTACAGCCACAGCAGGTGGATAACAGCTTGACTTCACCCCCAAAGGCACACTCCCTCCACTGTCTCCGGAGACAGACGGATGCCAGCAATATCAGTTTACTTCTGCTGTTTTTACTTTATTTATATTCTACAACAGCAATGGCTTTTCTTTTACAGCTCCGTATTTCACCCATATGGTGAAATGAGTTTCATTATGAGTTTTTACATAATCATTTTTTTCAATTGAAACTTTAATAATTTTTAAAATGTCTGTAACTATTACTTTATTGGCATTTAATTAGAGGGAAATGGAAAACGCAGTCAAAGTTGGTATACCGATAGCATACTACAATGTAAAAGAAAACTCTATTTTACATTAAGCTAAAGTACCCTAATTTAAGTTGAATAAACACTTCCTTTGCACATTTACTTGGAAGCAGATCCTACTGAAATTAATGGGGCTTTCTTCTGAGTAATTAGGTTTATGTTTGGATACAAATCCCATTGACGAGTCATCCAGCTTAAGTTCTTATTAGCAGTAGTAACTAAACGTGTCACTGGTTTATGTAGACTGCATTAAAAAACACCATCCATTTTTCAAGGACTGCATCACCAGTCCTACAGTCCTCATCTGTATTTTGTTTCTTCATCAAATGAAACGGTTAATCTCTGAGCAGCAACATGCATAGGTCACTAAGCAGTATGGCAGGCTTCTACGTATGATGATTTCATCAAAAGGCAGGGTAGAAATTTTGTTTAAGTATTCTTCAGCTGTTCAGAACTGTGTTTCTATTAAGATGAAATGATAACTTAAAAGTAGTGTAGTGTTTGTGTTCAGTTTATTTCCCAAAAGCTACCTTCCATTTAGCAGAATATAATTTCTTATATATTCTATTACCTTAATATTGTCTTTAAAGCTGTTTTGACACTTTTGGCACTTTTGCCTGTGTAAATTTCTTGACCCGCCCCCCCCCCCCCCAAGAGCTAAAGGCTTATCTTAACTCCTGCATCTCTCTTTGCAGTGCCACTTTAAAAGGCGTCAAGTAGTAGGACAGAGTGGGAGCTGATCTGAATCAATGCTTTTAACTTTTCAGTACAGATGGACTGCCAAAGGCTTCTCAGCCTTACTGTCTGAATCAACCTGTTTTACACACCTTGCCATCCACCTTCAATAGCAGCTATCTTTAGAAGGAACTTCTTATTACAATTAGACAGATCTAGGGGGCTGGGATGTTGACTGAAATATTTACAACCATAGCAATCCTGTGCAAGAGGAGAAGTGGAAAGCTTGCTGGGAACTTCCTGTTGCACTACTTGGGGAAGAGCTGTGCTGAAGGGGGTTGGTTCAAACACCTGGGCTGCATTCCCAGTTCTTACCTGCTGGTTGGGTTGAGACTGCCTATGTCAGAGGGGTTGCCATTTTGGGGGCCCAAGGAGACAGGGACAAGAGGCCCTAGTATGCTTTTGTTGCTAGACAGCCTTAATGAAAAGACTGAGGAGCACCCGAAAGAGAGTCTGGGAACATGGTTCTCAATGGGCATGGTGTGCCACACAGGAGAGGATGGCAAGAGTGGTGGGAAGATTCAAGGACAATCAAAGCAACATTTAAACATTTCAGTGTAGTGTAGTGTAGTATTGTATAAAAATAACTTTATTTGCAGAATATGGATATGTTTTCAAAATGAGAGCAAGAGCATCAAATGATACTGAGGACTAATAAATAATAATAATATGCTAGTTAATATGCTAATTAATATGCTAGTATGATTTATCGACTACTTTTAAAATGAGGCTGCATTTTAACCTGTATTTTAACCTGTATTTTAAATTGTTTTTTTCTTTTCTTTTTCTTTTCCGCCTATTATGTTTTTACTGTGATGTTATTGGTGTTAGCCGCCCTGAGCCCGGCTCTGACTGGAGAGGGCGAGGTATGAATAAAATTTATTTTTTATTATTATTATTATTATTATTATTATTATTATTATTATTATTATGATCCAGAATCACCGTTCGAACATAGTACTAGAGACCAGCATTGTCTATTCTTCTACATTACCAGAAGTAATGTATTTAGTGCTAACTCCGGAAGTGTATACTCGATTCTGACCAAATCAAGTTTCCTGGTGTATATTGTGCTCTAGTTTGGAGGCTTAGTACCCACCCCTTATGCTGTCATGACTTAGCTGAATAGAGATCAGGTGAGTGGCACAGCCTCAATACTGTCCACTACTTTCTAATGCTAGAGGTGCAGCCCTGGCCTTTTATATGGCAAGTCAGCTGTAGCTAATGTGTCACGTTATTTCACGTATTGCCAGAGCAGACTGTGTGATGACTGAGATGTTGCTATGTTGCCGAACATAAATAACTATATAATTCCTATCATCACACACTCTATTATCTACTGCACAACAGCAACATTTGCTGGTGGTGTTAAGACACGTTCTGCTGTGATCTCACCAGCCAGCTAGGGACACAAATATCGTGGCAGTGCTTTGACTCTGCGCAACCTAAAAGACGACAAGTAGACTGGATTTTAATTCAGGAATAATTTCAGCAGCCCACCTGCTGCCAATAGAGCTGACATTTCTAAAATAAAGCTCTGCCTCAAAATAATGTTTTGTTTTAGACGGCACTAGGACTATATGATATATAAGAAAGGGATTATTATACTTTTACTTTTCAGGGCAAGCACAGAAGAAAAGCCTCACTCAGCAGGTTTCTTCACATTAACTACCTTTCGGACAGAAACCTGCAGTGAAGCTTGCAAAAAACACTTAATACATAATTTACTATTGAATGAATGCACCGATTTGGGTGTTCTAATTAGAGCGTTTACTATACAGCAGTGGTGCAGGTAGATAATTTCGGAACCTGGACTTAATGGTCTTACAAGCTACCCTCCCCCTTTAGATGGCCACATGTATTACCTCAGTTGTGAAACAGAATTAACATTTCTCTCCCCATCGCCTCAGGTCATTCTATGCTTTACAGCTGCTTCTATATTCTTGATACGTGAGATTGAAACACAGACAGCCCCAATTTAAACAAGAAATATTCTGAGCTGGTGTAGTTTCATGTTTTAAACTCAGTTAAATAATAGGATCATCGTGACTATGGGAATAAAATGGAGTTTGCTTCTGTTGCCCTGCTGCTACGCACATTTTTTGTGAATGCACATCACTTTGCTGTGGAAAATATGTGTGTGTATAAAATAAATAATAATAATAATAATAATGATAATAATAAAGGTCTAGAACTCTGTAGACATACGCACTGTATTTACTTGAATGTAATGCTCACCTTTTATGGCCAAATTATGTCACAGAAATTAGAGTGCACATTAGATTTGATGGTGCATTTACATTTGCTAGTAAATACTTCTTTGGTTTCAAGGTTTTGAAAATTGAGGTGCACATTAGAGTCACATAAATACGGTATTAAAAAGAAAGGATATTGCAACAGTCAGCATCAGCACCATGCTGGTCCAGGTACTGACACCAGGCCTGTTAGCTGCTCCTCCTATCACCTACCATTCACTAGTTGTTGTCTGCAGCTGAAATACTAAGAAATACAACAACTGATTATCAAATTAAACAAACACTACATTTCAATCTTTGGAAAGCAGACCATAGAGGTATGCATTTTTAAAAAAGAGTACTGTTTATTCATCTATGCAGATAGAAGTGTGTTGTGCTTTGTGTGTGTGTGTGTGTGTGCACGTGGTTGGGGGGGCAAGGAAGTGCTTTCCACTATGAAAACCCAGTATCCATCCCACAAAAGATGTATTGATTAATTTATTATTTTAGGAATTTATACCCCAACTTTTTCATAAATATGTTTGGCTTCCAGGATAACAACAATAATTTATTTGCTTTAAAATGCTTTTTTACTACTACTACTACTACTACTAATAATAATAATATCACAGTAAATGCAGCAGGAACAAAGTCTGGAAAGGCTCGATATGCTGGTATTAATTGCCAGGCCAAGCCTAGAATAGGAAGTAGGCATTCAGCAAGTGCCAGTAATGAAGGAAAAGTAGATGCTTGCCTTATCTCAGAAGGGAGCTTTTCTATAAACCATGTGCAATAACAGAAAACATCCACCTCTTTATTGTTGCAAACAGACCTCCACTGACTGCGAAACAAACAGGAGGGCCTCATTTGACAATCTTAAGGGAGAAGGCATTCCCTTAGAGAACCTGGTCAGAAGTTGCTTATGGCTTTATAGATAAATATCAAAAGCTTAAACCTGGCCCAGTAGCATACTAAAACCAGTTCAATTGTTTTTTAAATAAAAAGATGGTGTCACAAATTTGCAATAAATTGCCCCAATTAGAAAGCTAGCCATTGCATTCTGCACTAACTGCAGTTTCTCGACTGGCGTTAACAGCAGCCCCACCACAAATACAATTAAAACAACCCAAGAATGGCAAAATTAAGGAGGCAAAGATAGTAGCTAAAACAATAAAAACATGCATTGCAATGAATGTATTTGCATAACAGGTGAATATAAAATGCAATGAACAGGCAAATAAGTGCTGCATTAAAAAAATACTTTTAATTAAAGATTTTAGTTTACAAAAGCACATGCACTGTCGCTTTCTTCAGGTTTTTTCTACAGATAGTTACATTTGCTGTGAGACATTGACGTTAGATGCAGTATAGGGTTGGGAAGAAAGGGGAGGGGGGACGGGACGAGAGAGGGGGTAGGGTGGTAAAATTTGTGTTCTTTTACTTAGTGTATGTGTGGGGTTTTTGGGTCAGCATCACTTGGGTAGGCTCTCTTTCTATTCGCTTGTTATGTTTCCTTGGTGGTGAGAGGTTGAGGTGGACAACCAGTTGTTTTTCATTGGCTACAGTGGGATTTGTTTGTGCATGTATCAGGGGGAGTTTTTTAGATTAAGTTAGCCCTACTGAATCGTATGCTGTCGGTGGGTTCATGCTGTTGTCTTGTTGGGCTGTGTGTAAGTGCTGCATTTTGACTAATAACTAACTAATCAAGGATGTTATTAGCAGGAGGCATAGCTGCTCAGGACCCCTTCACATGCAAGCAAAATTGGCTGCTGCACATTACTGCAGACACTGTATCAGGAAGTGCAGCCAGCCTTGTAAGTTCACATACATTGCATGCACATATGTGCACATTAAAAATGTGTGAGCTGCCCATCAGAAATTTTCATAATTTCCTTGCTTTATTTCACTCACATGAGATGCTGGCCGTACTTGCTTTGTGGTAGTTTGTCACATCAATATATGTGTTTACTTTGCCCACCACCACTTAAATATTTAATTGGCAATTAATATGCTGAATTTTTACTATATTAATCAGTAGGTGCAAATGTTAAACAGCGAGGCTGAGTCTTAAACACACAGTTCTTTTTAAAGCTATTTTGGTTCTAGTGTAACTGTAACAGAGAATGAAAAAGGATATTCTGAGTGATCAGAAATGAACGTCAGCTTTTCCTTAATCCACTGTGTGCTCTCACAGTTCCTTCAATATCTCAAAAAGGCCCCTTCATTTATATCAATTTGAAATTTAAGTTTAAATTATTTTGTTGAAAGTCACGATGATTAATTGACTAAAAGGTTTAAATCGGTAGATAGCCCCACTTATAATATGTAAGCAAAACAATTCAACAGCTGCAAGAGCCAATTCCCAAGAGACAAGACTGTGAAAGCAGACAATATACTGTTCTAACCAAGTAGGAATAATTTATCTTTCCCCCATATATCTTATTGTGACAAATGGAATGTGTTTGTACATTATGTGTTTTACATGTACATTAAACAGACATATGATGTAAGGAAACTGTATACTTGAATGCATAGTGAATAACTGATTTGGAAGTAGCTCATTTAGAGAATGCAAAAACAATAAATATGCGATAAAAGCTTTAGAAATATATTTGAATTCTTAATGGCTTTCAAAGAACTTCTGTTAGATATAACCAGTTCATATTAGTTTTATAAATACAGTACTTGATTTAGTATCAATTGTAAATAGAAATATAAACATTGAACTACATTAAAATACCGTACCTACAAATAAAGGAACAATCAGTAGACCTTCCGAGTCACCAAATAAATCATTCTTGAAAGATATTGTTATAACTTTGATAAAGGAAATCTGCAGTAAAATATTATTCTATTCTTCCTTAATTAAGTTGCTTCCTAGCAATGTGATGCTTCAGAAAAAATACTTTTGCATTAGGAAAGGCTTGCATTATGTCCACAGAAAACTTTACTAATCTTGTGTGCCTAAACTCAGTTGGTAGTAGTTTGCGGCCTTATCAAGCTTTTATGAATATATATGATGCTGCCTTATACAAAGTCTCTGGGGCTTTTAAATCTGAAAAGGCAAGTAAAATACAGGCATATAAAATTATACACACTGGCAGAAAGTAGAATGTGAATGTTTTCTTCTTCTCCTAATACTAGAACTAGGTAAAGGTAAAGGGACCCCTGACCATTAGGTCCAGTTGTGGCTGACTCTGGGGTTGCGGCGCTCATCTTGCTTTACTGGCCGAGGGAGCCGGCGTACAGCTTCCGGGTCATGTGGCCAGCATGACTAAGCTGCTTCTGGCGAACCAGAGCAGCACACGGAAATGCCGTTTACCTTCCCACCGGAAGGTACTTTGAATTGCTTTCGAACTGGTAGGTTGGCAGAAGCAGGGATCGAGCAACAGGAGCTCACTCTGTCGCAGGGATTAGAACCGTCAACCTTCTGATCGGCAAGCCCTAGGCTCAGTGGTTTAACCCACAGCGCCACCTGCGTCCCTACTAGAACTAGGGCTCATCAAATGAAGATGAATGTGCAAAAGGAGGCATTTCCTCACACAGCATGCAATTAAAACTACAGAAATTTCTTTCACAACATGTAGTGGTGGCCACTAACTTGGAGCTCCGACTTTAAAATTCATGCATATGACTATCAAAGGCTACTAGTCATGATGGCTATGTACTACCCCCAGTGTCAGAGGAAGTATGTTTCTGAATCCAAGTTGCTGGGAACACAAGAAGAAAGAGTGCTGTTGCACTGATGTCCTCCTGCTTATGGGCTTTCCCTAGTTATCTGGTTGGTTACAGTGAGAACAGGGTGCTGGACAAGGTGGTTTTGCTCTGATACCAAAGGACTCTCGATATATTCTGAAGCCAGGTTATAGGTCTCGCTAGCTCTAGGCAACCTAATGTGAGTGGATGGATCTTTTCGATTGTTGTTACCTGAGAGCCTTTAACTGGAAAGGTTAGGGATTGAACTTGCAACATTCCATGCACACCATATACACCTTAGCACTGTTTAATCCTTTCTCTAGAAAGCTCCCAATCCGATACCCAGAGGATTCTTAATAACCATAGGAGACTAGATAAATGGTTATTTACAGAATTTAAAAAGGAATGGCATATGTTGGAAAGATACACAACGGCAAGGTTTTGGATGACCAAGGTTTATGATTCTGGGAACAAGTGCTCCTTCTCTGCCTCACCCCTCAAATCCTGGCTCATTATCTGGGCTTGTTAACTGACAGTAAACCAGAACCATCCTTCCAGTAGCACCTTAAAGACCAACTAAGTCAGTTCTTGGTATGAGCTTTCGTGTGCATGCACACTTCTTCAGATACACAGCTCATACCAAGAACTGACTTAGTTGGTCTTTAAGGTGCTACTGGAAGGAATTTGTTTTGTTTTGACTATGGCAGACCAACACGGCTACCTATCTGTAACCAGAACCATCCTGTTCAGATATAATGGGAACTTGGGCTTACAGCAAGCCAAGAATGAAGCTGCTGTGTGAATGGAAGAACATTTGATCCAAATTCTCATTCCTGGCTTCATAAACCATGGTTCATCAACTTAAGAAATAGCTTGAACGCTGCCAGCAAATGGTAGTTTAAGATGATGCTAGTGATGTATCTTAAAATGAAATATCTAATGTAAGGAGGCTTAGACTTGAATAACTGTGTAGTATACAGTAGGCATACACTTCTATGTAACTTCTCCCCATGGGCTTATTATTGATTTTAGATAGTAGCAACTAATGACATTTGTAAAAGGAGAATGAAATATCATGCAATTCCACTCCATACCACCACATATTATTGTTAAACTGTTCTACAGGGCAAGTCACTCATCTGACTAATGTCTTGAAAGAAGCAACATATTAAACACAAGGCTGTGTATTAAGATCAGTGCCCTGACTGAGTAACCCCTCAATCCATGTGGAACCCATCTTCCAAGAACTGTTTCCTCACTCTCTACAGATTCGTAGCAGATTCATTTGTGTGTATAAAAATTAACACTACTCATCCTCTCACATCCTACAGCTTAGGGACTGCACAAGGGTAAGGTAACACTTCAAAAATGTAACATTTAGCTGATCAGCTGTTTAGAAAGAGACAGAGGGTGCTTAATGCAGTCCTCCTGTCCACCAAACAGCCAATTTGGGGGACTCCCCCTCCCCACACCACCTTTGTATCAGGGCACTGGTTCTGAGCTGTTGACACCTCAAATGTTGTTTTCCCTTCTATTATCTTGAGGCTTGCTTGGTGATGATTGTTGTTGTGTAGTCGTTTAGTCGTGTCCGACTCTTCGTAACCCCATGGACCAGAGCACGCCAGGCACTTCTGTCTTCCACTGCCTCCCGCAGTTTGGTCAGACTCATGTTTGTAGCTTCGAAGACACTATCCAACCATCTCGTTCTCTGTCGTCCCCTTCTCCTTGTGCCCTCCATCTTTCCCAACATCAGGGTCTTTTCCAGGGAGTCTTCTCTTCTCATGAGGTGGCCAAAGTATTGGAGCCTCAGCTTCACAATCTGTCCTTCCAGTGAGCACTCAGGGCTGATTTCCTTAAGAATGGATACGTTTGATCTTCTTGCAGTCCATGGGACTCTCAAGAGTCTCCTCCAGCACCATAATTCAAAAGCATCAATTCTTCGGCGATTTGCCTTCTTTATGGTCCAACTCTCACTTCCATACATCACTACTGGGAAAACCATAGCTTTTACTATACGGACCTTTGTTGGCAAGGTGATGTCTGATGTCACTACTTTTTAAGATGCTGTTGGTGATGATACCAGAAAGCTAAGATCAGGATCAATCTTTGAGAAGGATCTTATTTGTAGCTTTGAGGAACGTTTCTGTAGCTGTTGTAGAAAGTTGTAAGTTGACTCAAGCTGTCTTTCAATCACTCATAGTGAACAAAGCCCTTGCCTTCTATGAAATAACCCTAATTTTTGAAATAGATACACAGCATCAGAAACCACATTAGCGTTAGGTAGCTCACTAGTCTGCTGTGTTGTAGCTTCTTAGCAGATTGGTTTAGCTTCATGACAGTAATTGTCATTAAGTAACTGTAGTGAAGTGAGGTAGGCAACTGCATTTAGGGACAAAAACCAATTGAAAGCAGTACTGTGAACTAAAAATTACAACTTTCCAAAGGTACAGGCCTTTAGCTATTAACTGACTTGTTGTTGCAGGGTTTTCAGACGATGAGTGTTATACTTTGTACATGTGTGTTTTTAAATAGTTTTGTTTTCAGTGCTGTTTTTAATACGGTTACTTATTTGTTTTTTAATATTTATATTTATTGTGTCTTTTAGTTGTAACTGCATTAATATATGCTGTGAGCAGCCTTGGGTCCCGCACTGGGCAAAAGGCAGCATGTAAACTAAAAAATAATAATAAAAATAATATGCATCTATTTAGAACTGCTGGTATGCAGGTTTGCTTATTAATAGTCTGAGACAAACTCAAGATACTCTGGGATGAGAGTGTTTAGATTCAGCAGATCCCAGACTTTCTTTCTAAGCTGGGGCTTTGGTGGTGTAAGCTCCTCACCCTGGTTGGGCTGGAGATAAGATGGTGGAACTTAGAACAACATAAGTCCCCCAAAAGGGATGACTGGGAGACAGGGCAAATAGAAATCTATTCCAAAACCTGTTCAGCCCAGTCATGTCACCTAGGGCCCACTCTTCAAAACTCATGTCCACACTCACCTGCCAGTTTAGTTGGCAACAATCCCTCCCAGAGGCTCCTAAATGCCATAACTTCCTGAAGTTAGGATTATTCTGCTAGTCCCCATTCACAATACTCACATGTCATGACTGAACTTCTAGGACTGAAATTACATGAAATGTCTAAGGGAAAATGTGCAAATGTTAATCCTGGACAATGTTTACATAATTAGCATTTAGAAGACCTTGATGCACACTTGTATGTAAAATTTAACACGAGAGACAAAATAGTAAAAAATAACTATAGAGGAAGAGAGCCAGAGTAAGAAATATTAAAAAGGCTATGAAGTTCATTGAAAAAAAATGTTTGCAAGACATCTCAACTACGGGCATCACCCCTCACATATATTTTCAGCACTACTTCCCACTATAGAATGTGACAATTTAGGATAACTTTAATTCCCTATGTTTCAGGCCTTTGATTGTGCAACAAACAAATTCAAGAATCTACCCTCACATATTCTCAGTGTATTAGCCCTGGCAACTTGCCCATTGTACTTGTTCCTCATTACTAAAACTGCAAGTTGAAAAGTACAAAACAGGCAAGGCAAGAGATGTATTGCTCTGGCTTTTTGCAGAAATGTATTTGTGTAGTCATTTTAAACAACTTTTCACAACATTCCTCATTTCACCACTTTCCTCAACAGGGTGTGTGCCAGCAAAAACATTTATGCAAATATATTGATAATGCACTATACGTGGGTCTGAAAATGGTATGTATAACTTGAGTTATCAATCCATATTCATTAGAGGTCTTTTACTCATACTGTGTTCTACTAGTATGTTATAGCTGTGATAAATATGTAGAAACATTGCTATTTCCTTTCAAAAAGAAAATATTTCCTGCTATTTGATTGTAACAGTATGTTTAGATCCAAATGTGTTGTTCTACAAGCAGAAAGCATTTTCTGCTCATGGAAGGGCTATTTCTGACTTAGCATTATGTGAAAGAAAGTGCAACACAGTTAGTGCAAATCATTGCACAACCACTTGTGAAAGACAGT
This sequence comes from Podarcis erhardii, assembly GCF_964252035.2. NCBI lineage: Eukaryota > Metazoa > Chordata > Lepidosauria > Squamata > Lacertidae > Podarcis > Podarcis erhardii. Next base: position 40,358,351 of record NC_138507.1, on the reverse strand, counting down.
TTGCTATATCTCTCTGGTTTCCATTGGTTGGCATTAGAGATAGCATGAGCGTCACTCTTGACTTCTATGAATGGAAGGGGGAATTTGATTCTTAAGGATTCCTTAAACCTCTGCTCCAGAGGATTGTGAAACCTTTCAAAAAGCATGGAAGGTGGCTCAGGTTGACTGCAGAAGGAGGGAGAAGTAGGTGAAAATCACTTTTTCCCCCTTTACATTTGCAAGTGCCTCTAGTAGAATAAAGGCCCTTGCAGATGTGGAAGGGCGCCTTTGCATCTAGCTCCAAATCTTCCAGAAATGCTTATAAGTTTAAATCACACATTTGGAAATCAAGCCCTAATGGATAAGGTGTGAGAAGCTCCCCATTGCAAAGCAAACCTTAATGGCTGGGGTGCAAAGAGTTCTGCATTGCAGAGTGAATATTGCAATGTAGAAATATTTGCACCCTAGCTCTTAGAGCTTGCTTTGCAGTGGGGAACACCTCTTAAACAACATGGGGCCCCCTATCTCCCTATAATTGATCATATGCCTAGATGCAACACTTATACACTACAGTATGGACCATACTTCGTTTGCATACTGTGGTGTACCTCCAGGTGCTTTGTTCCATAAAGTTTTCAAACAGTTCATGAAACAATAATAAGCATAGTTGTTCCACTCATGTTTCTTTGGATCCATCCCCCAAAGTGTTTCTCAGCCTTAATAAAAACATTTTCCTTTGGGGCAATGCCCTTCATGTTTCTCACAATTTCCTGTCTTACTGAAAGAAATGTACATACAATGATATGCAGTTAATTATATCTATTTCTAATATTCCAGAAATACTTCAGTCAGTGTTATCTACATTTGTTTTAGTTACAGCAAATATTTTTATTGTCAAATATTTTTCTAAAGAAGGAAATAGTTTCATAAACTGCTACTAAAGGTCTTTCAATTTCTCTGTAAAATATTGTGTTGCATCTACCATGGGGAAAACAAATATTTGTAAGTTTCCTGAAACTCAGCAATCCTACAGTAATGAAAGGCATGCCAAACATTCATTTTCAGAAAGTTAAATTAAAACCATGTTACTACCACTTGTAATTATAACATGATTTTGTAAAATTAAAACCATAACGTCACTAGTTAGACTACATCGTTACATATTTTAAATAGCTATTTTATTCTGAAAAGGGGAATCTTACTAGTGTAGGACAAACCTCATTATAACAGAAGCAGTTCACAAAGAACCTATTACATCTCAATGACAGTGGAACTAAAATATTTCTCTTTAAGGATAATGCAACTCGACACAAATGCAGGAATTTCAAAATATACTACTGGAGATCGTGTGAGAGATTTCAGGAATACATTTTTCTAGCAAAGAAAACAATAACATTACTGGGACTTAGCACAATGCACTGCTGAGATATCACTGATAATAAGCTGTTACAATTAAAAGAACGAACAAACCTCAACATCCTCTATTCTAAATGTACAATACCAAAATAATTCTAAGACTTCTGTAGAAGAAAAAACAACTTGCATGCAAAACAAAATCCAATGATCTTATTGCAGAGAAATAATTTTAAAATGATAGAACTGCACCTTCTGCTTGTATTTTTAGTGTGCTATACTGGTGATAATAGAAATGTCAGTGTTTTTGCATGTGAATTCAAGCAACAGAATTACTGTGGGATATATAATACAAAAAAGGAAAGCCTTTATAGTCACAATCATCTTTCTTCTAATTAAAAACTAATTTCTTTCAGAGTAAGTAACATTGAAATACTGATCCAATATCAACAGATCATAATTTATATAAATACCTTAGCTATATTTGTACACATATAAGCAATCATAAAAAGAGCAGGATAAACTTGCAAATCTTATTAGCACTGCCTATTAAGGTCTTTATTCACATTCTACATCTTAAATATAAGGCTCCAGAGTAACTGAAAAATATAGTACTTTATTAAAAGATTGATTAAATTAAAACCTTCATACAATTCTAGAATGTAAAATAAAAGTATCAGGTTCAAATGGGGGCCACAAAAATAGTAGGGAAATGAAATGGTGAAGATGCTAAAACAGAAAAGCTTGTAATACAAAATCACTTCAGTTCTAACTTAATATTAATCCTGTATTAATTTGTTACTCATCTCAAGATGACATGTGTACCTTCTAGATATCAATTTTTCTAATTCCAGAAATAACTAAAAGCAGTGTGGGACTTACTTCATACATTTTCCAGATATATGGTTTCTTTTTTGTGATAGGATGCAAAAGACTACTGTAGCAATTGCTCTTGCAATGCAATCATATTCAAGTTTACTCAGAAGGAAGACCCACCAAGTTTAATAGGGCTTATTTCAGGTGCAGGTAAGTTGGTGTAGGATTGCAGTCTTACTACAGTTCCAGTTTTGTGCTGAAATAAGCATATATGCAGCCTCTTTTGTGAGCTGGGGCCTTAATAACTTGACACTTAGAAAATCATTAATACAACATATTATATAATTATTTACTTGAAAACTACATACCTTATTTTAGTTCAAAGCTGCAACTTTGGAGAGAGGAAATCATTTTAGGTTAGCATAGTTCGAGCATCTCTAGAACATATCACTGTAGCTTTACTGTATTTGATGAGCAGTTTTTAATTGATTTGCACTAATTGCTTAAATGGCCGCTTTTTCTTTCTTTTTTGGAATACAAAAGTTGCCCTATGCCCAACTTTCAATCCCAAAACATTGATATATTACATAACAAATGCTGACCACTGTTTACTCTGATAAAATTCAAACTGTAACACATCATGCTTCTAAAGACATTTCCCTAAGATGGAAATAAACACTTTAGGCAGGTGAGCCCTGTTCATTACCTAAATACAGCATGAAACACAATATGTAAATGTAACCATTAATCATGCGATAACCCTTCTGTATGTTATCGATCCAGCTGTAAATTACCTCAAGTCCAGCCATAGGTTGCATCCATTTTCATCCTTTTCACTTGTCTGCTTTCATAATAATATTGCTGTCTTAACCCGCCGTCTCCCACTATCTAAGTAATAAACCAGGGCAAACGCAAATGTTGACATTGCACCTTTTAATAACACCAGGAAGTCATTTCATGCTCCTCTTTAAGCCAGAGGGAGAGAGTCAATAACAAAGGAAAAGCTGTAGAGACAAGGCGTATGAAAAATATATATACATTTTTATTTCTTCCTTACACACACATACATATATACACACGCTCGCCCACCCCTAATGAGTAACACTTAGGAAAGAGAAAGAAAACAAACCAAAACCACGCATGACATTGCAACTTACAAGCAGATGGGAATCTGTAGCATTTAAAGGCGACAAGAAGGCATGTGGAAGAAGAGAGAAAGCCTGGAGAGGACGGGCCCGACCTACTCACCCCCCTCCCCCAGTAGGCCCTGGCACGGCGAGGGCCGAGAGGAGCCTCTCACGCCCGCCTCGCCCAGTGGGGCCTGCGGTCCCTGGGGGCATTTTTTTTTGCCTCATTCGGTTCCTAGTTCGGCTACATTGAAACTGAGCAACTTCCAGCGCCACCGCCGCCAAAAGGCCTCTCGCGCGCGCTCTCTCTCTCTCTCTCGCGCACAACCCTCCCCCCCCCCGCCTTCCATCGCTCCTCCCGCCTCCGCGCGCGCCGTATCCCTCCGCCGCCGAGGCCTCCCAGCCCTTCTCTACAGAGAAAGCGCCTTTCAGCCGAAGCTGCCCGCCCACCCATCCACACCCCGCCTCTGCCAGCTCGCTCCGACATCTTCGCTCGGCTTTCCCCCCCCCACTAGTCCGGAGCGAGCTTCAGCTCGAGCGCCTTGTTTTGTGTGGGGAGGGGGAGGAGGAGGGGGAAAAGAGAGGCAGGGCTCTCTAGGGCGGGGAGCGCAATACCACCACCACTCAAGCCCGGGGAAGGCGACCTGAAGGAAAGGGAGTGAAGGGGCTTGAAGGAGGGGGGCGTGTGCGTGTTTGTGTGTGCGCGCGCGCCCGCCCTGAGGGGAGGGGGGCTGGGACTCTTTGTCTCGGCGGAGGGATCGCGTTCTCTACTCCGCCCGCTCTCTCGCTCGCTTGCGCCCGAAGCTGGCTGGCTGGCTGGCTGACGAGAGCGGCAGCAGCAGCAGCAGCAGCAGCGCTTGGGTTGGCGGCGGGTTTTGCTGCGAGTTGTTGTTTCCTCCTCCTCCTCCTGCTGCCGCCGCCGCCGCTGCTACTGCCGCCCGGGGCTTGAATGGTGGAGCCGAGCGCCTCGCTGCTGCGGCTCTTGCCGCCGAACAAACAGTGACAGCTCCCGGGCGAGCGCCGTCGTCTTCTTCGGCTCGCAGGGCCCCGCCGCCGGGGGAGCTCGGCCTCAGCCAGCCGGGCTCCTCTCGCTCGCCATGTCCGGGGACGGCGGCGGAGGCGGCGGCGGGAGCAACAACAGCGGCAGGCACACGGCGGAGCTGCGAGCGGGTAAGTGAGGGGCCGGGCTGCCGCCTCCTCCTCCTCCAAGGCCGTGTTTCTCCCCCCCCCCCGTCCTCTCACGGCGCGTGTTCGCCTTTCTCAACCCCCCCGTTTTCGCCCTTCTTCCCGCCCCCCCTGCAGAGCTCTATTTCCTCATCGCCCGCTTTCTGGAGAACGGACCCTGCGAGGAAGCGGCTCAGGTAAGCGCGCTGGCGCCGGGGTCTGGGCCTGCGGGGTGGGCTGCCGCCGCCGCCGCCGCCTCCTCCGGCTTCTGACGGCCCTCCTTCCGCTCCTCTTTTGTTGCTCCCGCAGGTCCTGATCCGAGAAGTCGCCGAGAAGGAGGTAAGCGCTGCGAGCGCCTTCCAGCCCGGCGCTCTCCATCCGCCTCAGCGCCGGCGGCTGCAACGGCCTCGCCTCCTCCCCTCCCCTTTCCTCCGCCATCCCGGGCGGGCGGGCGGGCGCTGCTGGGGCGTCGGGAGGGGGGTGGGGGGGTGGGGCGGCTAGTAGCCCTCGGTGACCGGGGGTGTGTGTCTTTTTTTCTCCCCCCAGTTGCTTCCTAAGCGCACGGACTGGACGGGGAAGGAGCACCCCAGGAGCTACGAGAGCCTAGTAAGAGAAGCGGCCGGTCGGCGTGGTTGCGATGTGATGTACTAGGGAAAGTTTGTGAGCAGCCCTTTAAAAATTGAATTTCCCGCAATTTTTTTTTTTAAAGCAACTTAAAAAAAAATAGGGGCCAGTTTTTAAGCTCACGGTTTTTGCTTCCTGGACGTGGCGGTGTGTGTTGTTTATAGGAAAGCAGATGGTGCCCCCGAAGTCAGAAATCTGGGGTCCCCGAGTTAGGGTAAATAATAATAATCCTACTAATGCGAGAGCCCTAGAGTCACTATGCTAGAAATAAAGGTACGTCATGGATGTTGTGCGGGGAAAGCGAGAGAACAGGGAGGGGAGGAGCGAGCAGGAACTGCTTGCGAGAGACAGGCAGGCCTGTAGGAGATGGGGGCGCTCTATTCCATGCAGTCTCGCTTCACATACACAATGGGGCTGAGCAGATATTGAGCAACTATAAGCAGGCTTTCTTCAGGGAAGCCCCACAACTTCCTTAAGCTTTTATCTTTTGCTTGGAACATAACTAATAAAAGCTGCTTTGTGGTTGTAGTCTCAGTCAGTATATGCATACAGTAACCTGCTCTTTGTGTCCGAGTTCTGGCAATGTGGAATTTCAGAGCAGAACGTTAGTTTTAAATAGAGATCTGTTAGGCAGTGGCAACTTTGTGGACTAGTGTGCTGTTTTATTGAACAATTATTGTGCGTTCATATATCACTTTGGTTGCAGAATTTGTTTTTTTCTGTCCTTCATGTCATTCTGCTTGTCAGTTTTAGGTGGGCTTTGTTTTCTACTCTTGATTGAAGGAGTGCTTGCTTTAAAACAAGTCAGGCTAAACTAGAAGAGGCACTCAGATCTGGGGTTTTTTTGGGAGGAAGTTCAAAGTAGCATTTAAGATGACTGCAGGATATATTTTACTGCCCACCCTTTTCAGGCCAAGGAGCAGGTGGGTGAAGAGTTGTAGATCAGGTAAACAGTACAGAGGTGAGAAGAGCTGAACATCTTTTCTAGCAATTTCACTCCTTCACATAGCTGCTTGTAAAATGTGTGAGAGAGAAATCTGAGAAATTTGATCATTTAGCCTTCAGTGGTTTTACTAGTTGTGTCTAAATCAACATCTCAAACTTCTATTAGTTAGGACACACTTTTTATGAGCTAAAATTCAAATTGTGCCATCATTTGTACACTCCCCAAACCATACTTTCATAGTATATTGGAATAAGAATTATCCACTAAAAGAACTGTTCATCTTGTGTGTTTATTTGAGTGAGTGATGTGGCCATGCCTCCCTGACTGAAAGCAAACAGGGCCAGAACAGTGACTCATACAGGACAGGCACAGCTAGCTGCAACATCCAAGGGCAGGTAGTTCTGCTTTGTTTCTCAGCAGGAGTGACTGAATGATAATCACACCCAAAATTTCCAGTGCCCAGTGAAGTCTTTATTACAAGGGCATAAGGCCAAAGCAGTAAATTATGCAGAGTTGCAGTGGTCTGCCTCTTTTCTGAGTGGGTACTATTGGCTCACAGAAGCTTTTAAAGTATTTTTGACATTCTAACAGTTTCTCGTGCAATGTGAGTTTTGGCATGGTCCTGATTATTTTTAATATGCTAGTAGTTTAGATCAATAAGCTGGAAATGTTTAGTGAACGATAAATGACTGTTAAACTACTACAGTCGGAATGTTCTTCTTTATACATCCATTGCAGCATGTGAGTGATATCCCTGGAGAGATAGCTCGCGAGTGCTTATGTTTTCCAGTGTTGTTAATACTTGAATGAGGCACAAAGGCACATGGAAGGCAGCAGTGTTTTTGGAAAGTAAAGTTTATGTATAATCCCCTTATTTTTTAAAAAAATAAACAAGTGTGAAGTCCTGGATATTTTTTTTGAATTGTTGGCTCCCCCCCCCCCCCAAGTTATGAAGTCAGAAATGTCTCTAGGCTCCTGGTTACCAGTACAACAGCAGACTTTTATAACAGCAAACATGATTTGAGGTCATGTTTGTAAAGTTCACTTTTAACAAATTCCTAAAGTGCTTTAACTTGACGCTGAAAGAAGAGGTGAGGTGAGGAATCATAGGAGTGGACTCCTTAAAGAGGAATCAATATGCCTACAGTTATTTAACTCTTCTTTCAGTACAGAATTGAAGTGCTTTTAAGAATTTAGACTCTAGCCCTTCTCAGTCACAACCAGCATGGTTGGGGATAATGAGAGTTGTGCTCCAGCAGTATATGGAGGGCTCAGGTTCTCCATCCCTGCTTTAGATAATGTAACTTAATTTTAAATACTGTAGTGTTGATGAATTAACTGTTCTGCATTCCCAAAGTTATATCCATGTTGAACATAAAAATGCTGAATGAAATTGCTTGTATGTTTCACTTTCTAAGTCAACAGCCAAATTCTGTAGTCTAACTAAGCAGATACCTGGTACTTGGACTCTTATTACAAGCAAAACAGTTATCACATATTAAGCCAGCGGTGCCCAGCTCTACCAGCATGAAATAGCAGAATTAAAATAGTGTTAAACAAAACGACCTGTAACACACCTGTCTGGTTTTTTCCAATTGCATAAGTTCTCAATCATTCATGTTGCAATGAAACAGTTCTCCTAGCAACACCATAGAGAAGACACTGGTTGGGATGGCTTGGTGCCATTGCAGACAGCCAGATAATTACCAATTGTAGCCAGTGACCAGGACTGAAACCATAGGTTAGAGTGCTACAATATTAAATGAAGGACGAAAGTCCAAATTCTATTCTTCGTAATTGATGCCATTTATTTCTTATTAAGGATTATTTTTGCATTGCTTAATAAGAAGAAAACTCTGTGATGTACATAATAAAATTATCAGCAAAACAGATAATATAAACAAGAAATTGTTAAACACGCATAGATAACTAAATTATATGTCTGGGTAGGCTTGCTGAAGTAAAGTTTGCCCCATGCTCACTCTGGATTTGAAGTTGAGCCCAGTTTAATTTTTGTTACAGTGAAATTTGTGGATACCTACATTAAAATACATTATTCCTACATTGTAAAAGTGTGTGTGTTAGAGAATGAATGAGAAGGAGGAGGCACAGTCTTTCAAGAAATAAAAGTGAAGGGTTAGTCAGTGGCTGATGCAGTATTGGGATCTATTCTGGCTCCTGATAGACATTGCATTGATTTTTTTTTTTTAAAAATAGAATGATCTTATATTTATTTTAAATTGAGTGATACAGAAGCAAGGATGAAGTTAGCCTTTCCTTATAAATCTGATACACACATTACTAATCACATGAATTCTTGCTAGCCTGTCTGTTTGCATATACTGCACATTAATTTCTGTCATATTAACTGCTTGAAGAAAGATAAATAATCAGACCTTAAAATTAAAAAAATAAAACCCCTTCCTTCTCTCACAAGGGTTATTCTTAACTGTAGCAGGCAGCCTGACAAGTAAGTGTTGTCAACTCAAATGAATAAATTCAGTACTCATTGGGATTGGAATCCTGTTACTCATTTGGAGACTTCCTAAGCAGCATCAGACACCATTCACAGTAATGCTTATTTAATCTTCATTAGACCTGAATTGTGATGTGCCACTTCCTTGTCCTCTCTCACCCTAAGCTTATTCCTGGACCCCTAAGGTTTTGGGTGATGTTGTCCACCTTCAAACCATAGCTCTGTGGGTAAAGCTAAAGCATGTAGCTTAAGGCCTCAGGTTCGTGTGTGTCTGGAGACAAATCTTGAAGACACTGGAGGGAGCTATGCTGGTCAGTATGTTTGGATTTAACAAGTGATCCAACACAGTACTATTGACTTCTTACACCATTAGTCCCTTTCTTCCTCATCTTTCCACTGTTGTCCACTTGTGTACTCTTTTGGTTAATTTATTGTATGGCTATCATTTTCTAAAGGTTCTAGATTCAGGTAGGTAGCCGTGTTGGTCTGACGCAGTAGAAATATATATTAAAAAATAAAAAAATTGTCCAGTAGCACCTTAGAGACCAACTAAGTTTGTTCTTGGTATAAGCTTTCGTGTGCATGCACACGTCTCCAGATACAATGAAATAGAAGTCACCAGACCTTTATATATAGTGAGAGGGTGGGGAGGGGCATTACTCGGAAGGGTGGTGGGAATGGGTGATTGGCTGATAGGTGTGGTAAACCTGTTGGTCTTACAGGAAAAAGCAAGGGATGAGATGGCCAAAAATAGCTTTATCATGTATAATGAAATAAGAATCCAATGTCTCTATCCAGACCAGGTCTCTTCATTAGTTTTCTAAAGTTGCTGCCTTCATGGCATAGTGGACCCCTGCTGTTAATTCTTGGTTGCTGAATGAACAACACTGCATGTTTTATTGAGCATATGGTCAGTAATACCAGAAGTGGCTATTGGGGACTGCTTAGCCATTTTTTTAGAATCTTCCGTCTACTCAATTCAGTCACTGGGTTACTGATCGCTGCACTTCTGTGTTGCATTTTGAACATATTAGATGTGTGTTTTAAGTATAAAACATGTGTTTTGGGCGCCTTTAACCAAGTATCCCCTCCTTCTCAAGTGTTAATGTATGTTCACATTCTCAAGGTGATTGCTATTAGTAGTTTCACTTCTCCATCTGCGCTTTCCGCAGTCCTTTTTGAAAGTCCAAACTTAGGTTCCTTGATGCTGCTTGTACAAGGGATAGTAGAGATGCCTTTTGGGTTGGTTGTATCTATGGGGTGGAGTACTTGGTCCTCTCATGGTAATTTATGCTGTCCTTCCTTCTTTTTCTGAAGCCTCCCAGGGGCTTGTGGTGGTTTGTCTATGGAACTTTTTTTTACTCACTGTGTTATTTTTATGGTTGCAGTTTGTTTTTTTATGAACTGCTGTGAGATCTTCATATGCCTTAAGTTGTGTGCATGGTTTGTGGTGCAGAATTGCATTGTTGCAGTTGCAGAATTGGAGTTTTTAGTAGCTGTTCATGTCTGCAAAGTGGAGAAGATAACACTGTGTCCATTTCTCATCACCAGTTTGTCTTCCACTCAGTGAGCCTGTTGTGTATTTCTTGTTGCTTGCATTCAGTATTCACGATCAATTTTTCCATAATGTTGCAGAGTGTGGAGCAGAGTAGTGATATGTGTGTTCCCCATCCTCTAGTTGCAGTTCAGATGTGACTGTGCAGTGTTGACTTATCGTGGCAATGTGTGCTGGCATTTGTTTTTAGTTGTGGTGCTTCATAAATATGTGTTACCTGTTGATAAAACATGGCTTCTATTTCCATAGCAGAAGCATTGTAAGATACATTGAATCTGCAAGAACTGAAGTTGAGTAGGGATCTATGTAAAGTTTATGCAATAGAAATCCAGACCTGTTAGATGCTCAAAAAGGGATGCGCAGAATTGAACTGTGATATACTTTTTTTCTTGAGCTGCATGTGTGTTTTGATGTTCACAAATACCTCCTGTAGGAATAAGCTTTCCAGTCATTTCAGTGGAAGGCACAGCAGTTCATGAGTATCAGTAATGTTTGCTTCTTTTGAATTGAGCTTTAGAAAACCCTACTGTTATGAGAACTCTGCTTGTTCATTGAAGCTCCTGTGCCTGTGAGATGTTACTAGACTTGGGAATTACTTGCTAGCATGCTTTTAATGTGCCACTTAATGTATTGGATTCCTATTGCTCACTGAGGTTTCTGAGTACTTCTGCAGTTTTCCTGTTCTTCCGTAAACTGGAAGGATATGTTTAGTTGTATGAAAAAATAGGTAAGTGTAAGAACATAAGAAGCCCTGCTGGCTCAAAGGCCCATCTAGTCCAGGACCCTGTTCACATAGTAGCCAACGGGATTCCTATGGGAAGCCTGCAGCAACACTCCTGCCACTTGTGTTCCCCGTCAACTGGCATTCAGAGGCCTGCCACCTCTGATACTAGAGAAAAAAAATTCAATCTTGGGAATGCCAATGATTTAAATAACTATCTGATAAAGCTACATGTCCAAAGTGTAGAATGCAAATCTAGACACTGCCAAATGCTTCTAAACATTGCTTCCCTAACTTGGTCGCCAAATGGTCATTCATTCAATGGAAGGCAAAGATGGGATCTGTTTGTGTAGACTGGGGACCCTTATTGTGAGTACAGATTCTTGTTTGTAAAGCCTTTTTTTGACTTTCTGCTAAAAATGTGAAAGTTAGGCGCACTCTGGCAGGTTCAATACTGCTCCCCCCACCATGTTTTGGTAGAATGTGTGGCTGGAACATGTAAAGAAGCTGTCTGAAAAATGTAATTGCACATCAGAAACCATTCAGTTTACATGCATTATATCCATTCATTATGTTATTAATTAATTTTATGAAACAATGCCTTTTTAGAAATGGATTTTTTTCTGTCAGAAAAATATATCAGTGGACAATTTTCTGGCACACATCTATAAGTATAGTAAGAATTAAATTAGACTCTTGGCAGTGGTAAATGCACTTGCTAATTGTGTTAGCACAACATTGAGGATGATTCATATATGACCCTTACTATGATAGGTGTAGAGTTGTGTTGGGAAAGAAATATTTGTTTAGAAGTTCACGATAGTTGCTTTTCTGTCTGTGCTATAAGATTGCTTAGGGGAAGAAAAAGTTATAGCATTTGGCATTCTTGTTATGACGTAGCTGGCATAGTATTTTCTAGCTGTATATATTCTGCATACTGGATTGGAGCCAGATTAATTTATTTGCACTTTGATTTTGAGTGAGAGTGTCAAGTATTTCTCAGAAAGCATATACAGAACAGGAAAAGATATGGAAAAAGACACCTAAGCTGATTTAATGACTGGAGCACTTCCTTTGCAATGAAGTACTAAAGCAGTTGCATTTCCTTGTTGAGAAAAAAGAGAGCGTGAGGGAATAAGGAAGTTGGTAACATTTTCTTCTTTTAGAGTGACGCTGGTAGCTTCGAGGTTAAGGACTTTCTCAGTGGTAGCAACTGAGGATGATATTGGTAATAACAAGCTGCAGAAAGTTTTTGAAAATTGCATGTGCTATTGCATGGTTTATTTTCCTACTATCTATTGTGTTTTTAAATGGATTGAATTGTTCATTGTTTAGATTTTTTTTAAAAAAGATTTTTTTTAAAAAAAACTGTGGCCTGTCTTGAGTAGACCAGAAAATAGAATATGAAATAATGTAAAAAATGCTTTTATTTACACTTACCAAAGCTGCCCTTTCAACTTTTCTATTGTGAAGCTCTGCATATCACACTGCTGGGCACATTTACTTGCATACTCACACTACATCATACCTCATACAGAAGCTCTTGAGTTGTCCTGTTCTTCCAGGTCTTGTTTACAGCTCCTCTCATGTTGATTATTATAGCTGTGAAAGTTCCTAAGCCCATGTTGGGATGCCTCACTTTGTCCCTACTTTCCAGTAAGTATTATAGCCCTAGTTATATTTCTGGACCAGTCCAGACCAGAGTCTATTGTCCTGCATTCTGTTTAAAGTAGTGACCAGCTGCATGGTTTGCAGCTTACTCTCCTATTAGTTGCTGCCTATAAAATGGGGATTCAGTTTATCACAATTATAATCCCTTTAGAGGTATTAACCACAGATTTGTGTGATCCCTTATACTGTCATCTAAAGCTAGTGACAACCATCATATTTTATGTGTGTTATACTTAGTCTTTCTTAACTTTTACTTCTAGCTTTGTGTCTCTGTTTACCTTAAAATCATATTGAGTTTGTTTTTGTTTTCCCCTAAACCTTTTTCTGATTCCATCTGTTTGGAAGCATCTTCTCACTTTTTGGTTTTAATGCTTTTAGTGGCTGTGCTTGGTTATCATAGGAATGAGCCACACTGAGCCTTAAACTTGTGTGCTCCCTCTCCTTTGGCATGGCTCTAAGGAAGCTTTTGCTTCCATTTTTGATTACTTACAACTTGTCATTATGTCTAAATCCTAAACTTTTGTTAATCTTAACTATGGTTTGTTGCTTCAAACTATGCATACACCAGAGCCATGTTTTCATTTACTCATGGTTTTCTTGTTTGCTTTCTTTAATTGTCTGTTGCTATTACTTTAATTTCTCCTGGCAACCTAGCAGTTTGAAAGCACGTCAAAGTGCAAGTAGATAAATAGGTACCGCTCCGGCGGGAAGGTAAACGGCATTTCCGGGCGCTGTTCTGGTTCGCCAGAAGTGGCTTAGTCATGCTGGCCACATGACCCGGAAGCTGTACGCCGGCTCCTTTGGCCAATAAAGCGAGATGAGCGCAGCAACCCCAGAGTCGATCACGACTGGACCTAATGGTCAGCGGTCCCTTTACCTTTACCATTACTTTAATTTACAAATTCTAGGGAGTAAAAACTACATTTAAAAAACAACTAGTTTAACTACTTAAAATAAGTTTAAACTGGTTTAGATTCATTGTTGCAAATTCAGTACTTACAACAAAAGTTTGTTGTTAAAAGCAGTTTGGGTGAGAGCTAATAACTGCAGGAAGCTCCTCTGCCACCACCAGTTCATGCTTGCTGAGAAGCTACTTGCAAATGTTGGAGAACCAGGAGCTATAATCAGAAGCATCAGTTGCAGAAATCCTGGTGCATGCACAAAAGTGCTTGAGGGGATGTATGGGGATATTTAGATGCTGTTGTTATTTGCACACTTGTAATACAGTACCACATTTTCAAGAATGAATTGAGTGCTTAGAAGGAGAATGAATTTCATCCCTCCAGATGATAGTTCCAATTGTGGTTATACTTTTCTCATGCAAACTAATTTATATCAGTTACGTTTATTTTTATGATTATGTGTGCATCTCCCCCATAGTAAAAAATATTTTTACTTTTATTGACAAGGAAATAATACTTTTGAACCTCCACCCATGAAAGACCTATGCATTTGTGGTCCTTGCTTTGTCTAGATCAGGCAAAGGCAACCTTCGGCCCTCTAGATGTTTTGGACTACGGTTCCCATCATTCCTGACCACTGGTCCTGTTAGCTAGGGATCATGGGAGTTGTAGGCCAAAACATCTGGATGGCCGAAGATTGCCTTTGCCTGGTCTAGATGCTTTGATGCTTGAATTGTCACACTCTTTGGGAACCTGATCAGTGTTACAAATTTGTATCCTGTCTTCCTGACTGACAATAAGACTTCTAAGTTATCTGAAAGTAGATGAAAACGGATACATATTAACAAATTAATAAGATTGTTTAAAGAGGAAGGACTGACTTATATTTAAAAAGGAAGAGGGGAACAGTGATGGCACATGTTCTCTTCCTAGGCCTTAGATGTTGCCACTTCTGTGTCTGTTTCAACTGCTGTTCTCTGAAGGTTCCATGGAAACCATAGAGGATAGTAGACCCCTCCCTTGTTTGTTACCTATAAATCAGGGCCAGGGAGTACCAGATGTTTCAGTCCCCAAGAAAATAGAGCATCTTCTCACATGGGCAGCTGGACAATCAGCAACTCCTAGCGTTTTCTGATAATGGAGGCCTGATGAAGGTACTGGGGGGACGGTGATGGAAAATGTCCTGTCTCTGAGCTTTGCTACTGATGCTGTGATTCTTTCAACTGCTGCTTTTAAAAGTTCCATGTTGACACTATGGGTGAACAACACCTCTCCTCAAAAAAGTATGCTACCTTATAACCCATGATCAGCCACTGCCAGATAGATTAGTAATCATCTGATGTTGCAGCTCCAGACTTGCTATAATTTAGTTCACTCTAATGGTCCAGTATTTTTACCCTGATTCCTTCAGTTCCCCTAGTCACTGGCAAATGGGTACTGATTATAATTTTCATGGGGCACATGACTGAGTTCTTCCCTCCAGCCCCAAATAATTTTTTTCCACCCAGGATTACCTTCACAGCTAAAGAAAGGATCAACATTCTTCCCTGCAGGGAAGCAGTTGAATTGGTAGCAAGTACTTTTTAACTCTACAGTTTTTATTTGAAGTATTTTGGGATGTCTAACCTCAGAAGTTCAGGATGGTGTCATTGGATACAGCCTTTCTCTCATACTAGTTGGAACATGGTTCCCTTCAGGTAATTGATCATGCCTGATTCTCATGGCAATAGCCTCAGTCACAGCAACAGGCTTTGCCTCAGTTGCCCTTTCAGGCTGAGAGCATGGACAGAATTCATGATGAATAGATTAATCAGATGATGCTCAGTCATGCACATTGTCCTTCTGCACAGCTCAAATTACCACCCATGTCTATGGATCTGTGGAGGAGGAGGATGGATCCAGCTGGCTGGCTAACTGGATCCAGAGGCTGATAGCTTGTGAACTGACACAACAGCTAAGACTTCCTTTCTGTTCACTTGTTGTGGTGCTTCTTTCTGGAGATGATTTGGCCATCATGAGGCCCCTTTTATGTCTTTGCAAAAGCTATTCGACTGTGGGCTCAGTTTTCCATCTTGTGAGTGCTCTTGGCAAGGTACTCTGCGAGTCCTGTTTGCTCCACAGATTTCTGTGGCGGTGGTCATCACATGATTCTCATCAAGGTTGGGGAGTAGGTTGTGGGAAACTCATCATTTCTTCTTTGTGGTATGAGGCCCTTGAAATGTCCATAGTCTTCCACGCATTTTGGCCAGCAAGATTCCCCTTGCATAGCATAGCAACCATTCCCAGAATAAGTAATTAGAGAAGTATGGAATCAGGTACTCTTGCCTCTGAACTTTAGCATAGCAGTGGGGCGTACACAGTGGCATCATTCCTACAGCAGTTGATCTCTGGGAGAGGATGATGATCTCGCAGGCTTCTTGGTCAGATGGGATGCTGATTGCACTGTGGTCCAATACTTGTTCCACTTCTGGGGATCTCTACCTCTGCTAACAAGAAGTACCTCGAAATCTGTTGCTGAGCAACCATAGGTTGTTGGAGAATGCATTTCTTTTCAGGTGGGATGAATATTTCCTTTCATACTATCTTGCTGATAACAAGGACCATCATAAAGATAAGATGGACAAGATAGACTGCATTCTTTCCAAGACCGCCATGGTTACTACTGTTTGCTGGACTTTTCAGACCTTTCTCCTTCAGATGGAGAGCAGACTTTCCTTCCCAACAATGTCAGATCTCAAGATGATAGTCTATCGGGTCTTTCGGATGAGACTGAGGGCACACAAACAGCTCATGTGGTCTTCTCTAAGGATCTCACTTGACAAGGACCCCAGGGATGCTCTGGAAGAACAACAACCCTACAGAGAACTTCTTTACACCTGGGACCTGGAAGAACTCTGTTTCATTGTTGATTAAGCAGAAGTTTGTTTTTTGTTTTTTGCAGGGGAAACCTTAGGAGAAGTGGAAGTTTATGCAGTATTTTCTTATAAAACAAAACTTCTCTGCTTTAACAAAATAAAATGTATCATAACTTAGAATATAAAATTGCACCATTTAATATATTTTTTATGAAATTTAAAATGGTGAACTGCGAATATCCCAAGTTTTAGTCTGCTTCTGTGGTTGGTGCTCAGTTCTTACTCAAACTTCCAGATTTTTCCTTTCAGGCTCTGGAACCCATAGTTCCTGTTCCACCTTTTTCCTGACCTTTTTTTAAATCAGCCAGCAGGCCAGGGCAGTAAGTTACTTGTTTCCCAGTTTGTAGCCAGGTGTCTGTCACAGTCATTTTGAGGGAAAAGGTGGAAGGGACCATCTTTGAAAGCATTTCACTCATTCTAAAAGAAAAACATATTTCATAGGACACTCACCCACAATGTTCTCCCCACATTTCCCCTGGAAACATTTAAAATTTATTTTGGAGGGGAAATAATTCTTCCCTACTCTGTATCTCCGCCCCCCCAACATGGGTCTTGAGGTCTCTAACTTGACCTCTTTGGGCCTGGAGTGTTTGCTGCATATGCTGGAGGGTCTTCAGAGCAGGTCAGCAGCTTTTAGCCAGGATTTCTCAGTGGATCCTTTAAGTTCAGAAGCATTATGGCACTCAGTATCAGGGTTGCGGGGAGGCAGGAGAAGGCTGCTCCTAACCCTAATGTTTCACTCATCTTTCACCTTCTCGGTTTCAGAGATTGCATTTCTGAAAGCCGAAGCAAATTATCACCTATTGACGAGGAACCGTAATGAAGGCTACTCAAGTTCTTTTTCATCAGATCCTTGACCAAGTTTTTTAAACAAGTTTTTGTGTTTCTTCAACCTCTAACAAGAGTGCTGCTGTTGAGTTCCCCACGACTCTCTATGACTTTCTTCAGAATGCTAAGCTGTAAAGGGCTCATAGAGGCCAATTTTGTTACCCCAACATTTTGCGTCCCCCCCACATTTGACACTCTTTCCATAGTTTCTGGTTTATACTGAGTGTGCTCAGTCCTCATTCTGTTTTGTGAGCTTTCCCTCTTGTACCTTCTGCAATCATGCTACATCTTCACCCTTTTCCCACCTCAGTGTCTCCAGTTTGCCTCCATTGCTGTAGGTATGGTTTTCCTATTGGAGGGATAATAAACCTTTTTGAAGCCATGCTAATTATCTTGGAGCGGTGAATTTCTTAGTTCCATCATGTGTTTTATGTAAAAGTTTTTTATTTTTGCCTGTTCTGAATGTACTACCAGTATGTTCTGTTGGGTGGCCCTGAGATCAAGTATTAGGAGAGAGGACAAAATCATTTCTCTATCAGCTTTTTCTACACTGCATAAGTTTATGCAGCTGTCACACCTCACTTCTTAATCCTCCCAAACTAAAACACTGTAGCTCTTCCTTACAGGGGTGATGCTTTAACCTCTTATTTTGGTCACTGTTTTCCACATTTCATTGTAAAAGATATGGTACTGGAAAAATCTAACATCTGACATGCTATTTTAGGAACAGTAACTACTTTTTATGTATTGTTTTAGTTCAATTTGCATTTACTTACTTTTTGAGGATTATCTTAAATATGTTTTTAATGTTTCATATTTTATCAGTATTTTAATTTGTGTGGGTCGCTTATGTCTCTGGGTGAAAAGCGGAATATAAATATAATAATTATAATATTAGTTACTAGTGTCCTTTTTCTTGCTTGTTAATACTAAAGTAAGGCTCTAGAGGAATACATTAAAAATACATTCCCCCCCCCCTCCTTATTCGGGGCCTTACTTTCTTGCTTCTAAAATTTTGCTTGCATATTGACTGACAAGCCTCATTCACAATCACAAAGGCATTTATATATATATGATAGAAAAATTGAATTAAAAGAAAAGGGAGAAACCTTTTAAATTTTCTCTAGAAGCTATAACTGGTAGTGAGAAAAGCAAATAGAAGTAATTTTTCACTTCTAGAACTTTGGTTTTGGTTGATTGTTATGCAAAGTGTGGCCAGAGCATGTTGTAAATTTAATTTAATTTCTTACTAAAAAGTTAGTGATGCCATTTAAATCCAGCAGTTTGTGTTAATTCAAATCATGCCCCAATTGGTTTTTATCCATTCACTTCGGTGAGTACAGCAAAATATTCTCCTGTGCACTATATCAGTATGAAAGGGGGAGGTGTGCCACCTTTTTCTTTTTCTTTTATAAAAAATAGTCTTTAGATGTGTTGTTCTGCAGCAGTTGACAAAAGTGCAGTGAGAAAAACACTACCACACCCATCTACAAAGGCAAGGTAGGGGGCGGGAGGACCCTTTAAAAACAAAAATTAGTTTTTTTTTTAAAAAAAGATTATCTTTTGTGCAACTACTTCAGTGAGAAGGGAGAAAGCTGGGTTGCTTGTCACTGATTACGTCATAAATTGTCTCCTGTAGATTGATGAACTTGGATAATGACATTTTCATGTGGCAATTAAAATAATAATGAACATTTTTATCTGGGGAGGAGTACTGCATTTTCCTGCATTCTGAATATAATAACCTTGTAACTTAAGTGCTATTGAGAGAAAAGACATGCAGATGTGCACACAAATTAGAAAAAATATTCTTTTAATATATAATAAACTAGTCATCTGGGAAAACCCGTTGTTAAAAAGAGTATCATCACAATTGATACTGTTTGAGTATTTGAACAAGAAGTGCATGAATTGCATGATGGGGTTCATACTGAGAGGGAAAATACAGTACGGAAAAGTTTCCCTGCTGAGAACAGTACACAGTTCTGTCTTTGCAGATCCAAATTTGGCTGCATTTGCATGTAATGGTAAGCCAGGGTTTCTGGCTTATTGTGGTATACTATAAATAAACAGTGTGCTAGTTCACACTGTGCGATCACTCCTTCTTTGCTTCTCTGGTGCAGTAAACAATCCAGGAAGCCTTGGCTTTCCATTATGTCCAAACCCAAGGATCTTGGTTTGTTTCTCCCTAATAAGTCATGATCTATAAGTTAGCAACAAACCTATGGCTTAAAATTTGACGAGAAACAAACCTCAATCCCTGGTTTGGTAGAACTGACTTTGGTAACTGCTCCTAGATTGTAGAGAAACAGACCACAAGCCTGGGTTCAGACAGCATTACAAATCAGACAGTAAGGGAGGTGGTCAAGGGAACTTCAGTGTGCTCTAGCACACTCATTCATATTAAATGAATCAGGCCTATGTATGTGCAGTGTTTTAACTATCAAAACACTTTAATGTTAATGCTAAATACTATTACTAAAATAGGTCACCTTGTTTTCAAATTGACTCATTATGATACTGTGTACAGTGGTGCCCCGCAAAACAAATTTCCTATGGGCTTGCTTTGCAAGACGAAAATGTCTTGCGAGTTGCTGCGGGTTCCCCCCCCCCTTTTTCTAAGCCACTAAGCCGCTTATCTGCTTATCCGCTAAGCCGCTAATAGCGCTAATCCGCTAAGCCGTCGATGGGCTTCCTTCACAAGACGAAAAAACCGCTAGACGAAGAGACTCACGGAACGGATTCTTTTCGTCTTGCGAGGCACTACTGTATTCAATACTATTTCTGTAGTGATTCAAATAATTTTGTTTGCAAAATCATAAATATTTTAAGCATTAGGTTAAGAAAAAATCAGTCTAGATTTTATTTGTGCATGTGATTCCTCCTTTAAATACTGCTTTCATTGCTGTGTATACTAGAAATCATAGAAGCATTTCAGGTGTCAAATACTGTCCCCTTTTCAAAACATCACCCCCCGATAGTTTTCTAAATTAACAGAAGAGTATTGGATATTTAACTCCTGGTTTCTTCTTAACAGGTAAAATACTACAGACACTTGGCACCTGATCACCTGCTTCAGATATGCCATCGACTAGGACCACTTCTAGAGCAAGAAATTCCTCAGAGCGTTCCAGGAGTCCAAACATTATTAGGAGCTGGAAGACAGTCTTTGCTTCGCACAAGTAAAAGTATGGTTCCCCCACCCCCCAAATGACTTGAACATTTATTTTGTTATGTTTCTATGTTTATGCTTTATTTTATATAATCAAATAGGCTGCAAGCATGTGGTGTGGAAGGGATCTGCTCTTGCTGCATTGCACTGTGGAAGACCTCCAGAGTCACCAGTAAACTATGGCAGTCCACCTAGTATAGGTAAGAGTCTTACTAAATAAGTGTGTAACATTGCTAGTGCAGCAGTTGGATTTATGTCAGTAAGGTTTGGTGGATATTTGTTGCTGTGGTGTGTGTTACTTCTACCACTTAGAATTCTTCTGTATGTTAGTGCTAGTGCTCATAAATCCTGGTATGACGTCGATTTCAGGCTTTAGGAAGGCATCTACATATTCAAAATAGCTGATTAGATGCCTTTGCATGTGTTTGTAACCATCACATCCCAGTGTCTGGGAGACTTCAGCACTGACTGAAACCTGCCAGACATTTGATTATAGTGTACATCTAATGAACGTCTAATTCTGTGCCTACAGGATTATTTCTGCATGCATGCTGTCTCTTTACACTCTTATTTTTTTGCCCATCAGTCTAGGTAGCAAGTCCAAATTGCTTCCCTTTCTTTTAGTTAGTAGTTTCTGTGCAAGAAGGTACTTGGGAGTTTGGAGAAGATGACATGTTTGCAAGTTAGTATAGAAAATGGCCAAGAGGAAGTCATAATCTGTTTCTTCCCACATTTATTGACTTCCTATTGAATAGTAACAGTGAAAGAATTGGGGGAATCACTGGTGGTCAACTTTTTACTGTCCAAAAAGGAACTATTTAGGAACCATTTTTGTATTGCTTTAGGAATGGTATTTGCCTCTTTCTGGATAGCCACCTGACTAACATACAAAATGTTTTTTTTTTTAAATAGCTGAAACTCTCTTTTCAAGAAAACTAAATGGAAAATACAGGCTTGAACAACTTGTTCCAACTGCTGTATATCAACATATGAAAATGCACAAGCGAATCCTAGGACATTTGTCTTCGGTGTATTGTGTAACGTTTGACCGAACAGGCAGACGGATATTCACTGTAAGTGCAAATTCATGAAAACAGGCATAGTCATGAAAATGTTTAAATATATCTTTAAGGATTATGTTCTGTACACATTACTATGATGCAAAGCAGGTAGGTTATGGCAAAAGGTTAATTCATCTCATTAAACACAAAATTTCTACATTTCTCTCTCTTATGGTGCTCTTGAAGGGGGGTGGTTCTATGGAGCCTCTTCTGAGGTGCTGGTCTGAGCAGTCCTATTTCAGGATGAATGTAATACTTTCTGTGGTGGTACAGGCCAGCCTCATAGTCTTCTTTTGTCAAGAAGACCTGCTTTCTTTGGAAATAGTTGCGAAAGTATTTTACTTGGATATACCGTATTTTTCGCTCTATAAGATGCACCAGACCATAAGACGCACCTAGTTTTTTGGAGGACGAAAACAAGAAAAAAATATTCTGAATCTCAGAAGCCAGAACAACAAGAGGGATCGCTGCGCAGCGAAAGCAGCGATCCCTCC
Source organism: Podarcis erhardii (assembly GCF_964252035.2). Classification (NCBI taxonomy): domain Eukaryota; kingdom Metazoa; phylum Chordata; class Lepidosauria; order Squamata; family Lacertidae; genus Podarcis; species Podarcis erhardii. Next base: position 40,336,547 of record NC_138507.1, on the reverse strand, counting down.
TGCTCTTCTTGCTTCTGGAATAGCTGCGCAGCCTGCATTCGCTCCATAAGACGCACACACATTTCCCCTTACTTTTTAGGAGGGAAAAAGTGAGTCTTCTAGAGCAAAAAATACGGTAAGCAGAGGGACATTTTGGAAGCAAGAACTTTCCGCTGGAGGCAGGAAATTCATAATGAACTTAACTGAGAGAGGGGGCTCCATGGTCTGCTTCTGCTTGTTTTGCTATGATGTTTATTTCTTCTGTCACGTGTGCCCTTGGTTGCGTTTTCTTCCTCTTCCTTTTCTGAGTGGATGAAAGGTAGGGCGCCGAGGGCCTTCTGGCGGTTCCCTCACTGCAAGAAGCAAAGCTACAGGGAACCAGGCAGAGGGCCTTCTCGGTAGTGGCGCCCACCCTGTGGAACGCTGTCTCATCCGATGTCAAACAAATAAGCAACTATCTGACATTTAGAAGACATCTGAAGGCAGCCTTGTTTAGGGAAGTTTTTAATGTCTGACGTTTTAATGTATTTTTAATCTTTTTTTGGAAGCTGCCCAGGGTGGCTGAGGTCTGGCTTTAGCACTTAATTTAGGTGAAAAATTGTATCATTTTTCTGTTTGTGTGGAAGATCTCACTGTAGTGCAGTTCAGACTTCTGACTCTAGGAGAGGAACATTTGGCGAGTCATCTTGCCACTCCAAAGTATCGTAGCTTTGTTATTTCACTTTCCTCTTTATCACCTAGGATCAACCTGGGGTTAGTGAAGGTGATAATGATGGACTTTCTGTGTTTTTCTCCACCTGTGTACCTTCTGTTGTGCTGGATAGGAAAGATTAAAGGTTGATTGGAAGTGACTGGAGGATAACATGGAATAATTCCCATTTCAGTTGGATGTAGTAGTAGGTATCCAAATGAGTTATGTACCCTCCTGCTGCTTGGAAGGCAGGAAACCACAGATCATAAGTTTGCTGCAGATTTCCCCATCAGCTGAGTCTTCATTTCATTTCTTGACTCAGAACAATCCAGTTTCTTCTCCTCCATTGTGTTTATTTCTCAAGCTCAGAGAAATGGGTTTTTTCCTTGTATTGCTCTCTTTTTCCTGCCATTTTTGTCTTTGCCTCTTCTCCACTGTTGCTGTTGTCTATCATTTTTTATGTAAAAAAGAAGAGAGAAATCGTTCTATTCCTATGCCTTTCTCCTCTCAGACTTACCCCTTGCAAGTGCTGCTCAACTCTTGGCAAGTGAAGCACCAAGTACAGTGGTGCCCCGCAAGATGAATGCCTCGCAAGACGAAAAACCCGCTAGACAAAAGGGTTTTCCGTTTTGGAGGCGCTTCGCAAAACGAATTTCCCTATGGGCTTGCTTCGCAAGAAGAAATGTCTTGCGAGTTTTTCCGACTTTCCCCCCTTTCCCCCCCTTTTTCTAAGCCGCTAAGCCGCTTATCTGCTAATCCGCTAAGCTGATAAGCCGCTAAAAGCCGCTAATCCGCCAATGGGCTTGCTTCGCAAGATGAAAAAACCGCTAGCCGAAGAGAATCGTGGAACGGATTCTTCTCATCTTGCGAGGCACTACTGTAAAGCATACCTTAGTGGTCAAAACTAAGTGGGCTGTCTGAGCAATGCCTACAGTGAAATTTCCGCTGACTTCCTCACCCATTGTATACTTGTTCATCAGGAGCAGTCAGATTGTCTCCTGGAAGGGCTTCAGCTATCTTGGCTGTAGATGCAACTAGAGCATTGATTTCTGCCATTTCACTCCCCAATTGACAACTCTGGTATCTTCCCTGCTCCCCACAAAAGCAGCTAATACTGTCTCCTGCCCCTTTGTCTTCTACTCTTTGCCCCGCAGGCCTTAACTGAATTGCTTGTAACTGTGCAGTGCCTTATATGAACCAGCAGAGGGTGCAGGATCCCAACAACTTGATTGAAAAACACAATTGGATGGTGGGGGGCTTACTCTTAATGCTGCTCTTGTTGTAGGTGCCGTGCAGAGTGTTTGGATAAAACATTGGAACATTGATGCCACTTCTAGGTCTAATATAGCAACAATCCTAGTGGAAGATTGCAGCGTTTCCTACCTGCATGGCAACATGAAATGGAAGATTGCTGGAAAAGTCCAGTGGTGGCAATATTTGTATTAGTAACTTTAAACTATGGGTTCAACTTCCCCTGCCCCCAGACACAGTCATGGCTATATGCACTTTGTATTTCTCTCTCTATTCCTCCCCCCAATGTTTGGAGGTTTGGAGGAAGGCTTAGATGGGCTTGAGCCCTTTTGTTCTGGTGATCAGGATAATTGGTGATGGTTGTGGTGGCAATTGAAGTTTCTTCCTGTTTGCTTTTTCTGTTCTAGTGAACAGAGCGCAGTGCTGGAAATTGTTTATGTATGGGGTCACTGGGAAAGATGTAGTCTACTCTCCTCTCTCGAGGGGCCCTTATAGGTGTCACTGAACTTCCTTTCATACATTCCCTTATTAAGAGAATTTGCTGTCGGACTTAATGTTGTAATGCTTAGATCTCAGCGAAAGTGATAATTAAAAGTAGGCAATCAGACTAAAAGGATTTTAGTTTTTCTTCTTCTCCATGAATTACCTATGCCAGCACTCGTACACTGAGAACTTGTAAATGATACTAGGGATAAGAATTCTTTCTTAACACAGTGTAGTAAATAGTCCCTAAAGGCTTATTTTAACAGAAATGCTGGCATTTAATGCAGTGTTTGGAATTCAGTTTAATTGCGTTAATTCTGTAGCTTTGCCATCATATCATTAATGTTTTGCTCTTTCTTAATTTTTAGCATGTGTAATTTTTGCAGTTGTTGAAATATATATGTCTATTTCTGTTGTAGAAGGAAGGTGTGTGATGCTATTGGGCAGGGCAGGGAGGAGAGGTTCACATTCGGTACAATGACTGAATAGGAATCAGAAGCAAACTTCCTTGCAGAAGGGGTTGCTTGGATCCAAATGAGTGTATATTAGGGTCCGTATTAGGATCCATATGAAATCTGTATTGGAGTCTCATAAACTAGCTAAGTGCCATGAACCTCAATTGGGCAGTAATTGTGGTTAATCTGTTTTAAGGGTTCTGATGATTGTCTCGTGAAAATCTGGGCGACAGATGATGGAAGGTTGCTTGCTACTTTAAGAGGACATGCAGCAGAAATATCGGACATGGCTGTTAATTATGAGAATACCATGATTGCTGCAGGGAGCTGTGACAAAATGATCAGAGTGTGGTGTCTCCGAACATGCGCCCCTTTGGCAGTTTTGCAAGGCCACAGTGCATCCATAACATCACTACAGGTAACAGTTTGCTTCCTTCTATGGCATGATTTGAGCATTATTAATGTTATCTTCTCACTTGTGGATATCTATGACACTTGACTTAAACAAGGCAGGGCTGCTCAGTCAGATATCAAATGCCTAGACAAATGCTTATGTGTGAATTGTTAAGTGGATTATTTTGCATTCCTGTTTGAAACAGTATAAGTTTTAACGGTTCTGAACAAAGACAATAGCAGGGGAGAAGGAATATTATTTGTGATTGTGTGTGTGTGTGTGTGTGTGTGTGTTCTTCTGCCTGCAGTGAAGAGCTTTCTGACAGACTTATGCATGTGGCTGATTAAGTAACTTTTTATAGAAGTGGTAATTATGATAGAAATTTCACTTTATACTGAATCATTTGGATCACTTGTTTTCACTGTTTGCCAAAAATCAAGAATTATAAATAGCTTTATTTGTTTTGCAGTTTTCACCACTATGCAGCGGCTCAAAGCGATACCTGTCTTCAACCGGGGCAGATGGCACTATTTGCTTTTGGTTATGGGATGCTGGTACACTTAAAATAAAGTTAGTTTCTATCTTGTATGGTATTAAGCACACTGTGGAATTAAACATTGCAGTTGATAATGGGTGGCTTTTGAAAGTTATGGGCTTTTATTGTTGCTGTTGTTTAAATTTATATACTGCCCTTCACCTGAGGATCATAGGGTGGTTTACAGAATGAAAGCACAAACATACATTATATAATAACAAACAAAACCATACCCCCTCACAGTTTAAAAGGCCATAGGTTGTTTAAATAGCCAAAGGCCTGTGAGAAGGAGGTTTTTGCCTGGTGTTTAAAGAAGGCACCAGGGAAGCTTCCCTAGGGAGAGCATTCCACAAACAGGAAGCCACTGGAGAAAGAGCTCATTCTTGTGTTGTCAGCCTTCAGTCCTCTTGTGGAGGAGACACACAAAGAAGGGCTTCGGATGATGATTGCAGCGTCTGGATCAGTTCATGTTGGAAGAGGTGATCCTTAAGGTATTGTGGTCCTGAGCCATTTAAGGCTGTGTAGGTCAAAGCAGCACTTTGAATTGTGCCCAGAAACTAATTGGCAGCCATTGAAGTCAGATCAGGATTGGTGCAATATCCTCAAACTATCCTCCGCTGGTGAGCATTTCTTATTCTCTCCCCCCCCCAACTCTCCAGAGGTGATTTTGTGTGTGTATTGGGGGCTGGAGGGGACAGGAGAAGTGGAGGACGCTCCATAGAATTCTGCCCTAGGTTGTTTCTGTTTGTGTCGGTGCTAATATTATAATTTATATTGCTTTCTATATATCAGAAAAAGTAGCAGAGGATTCATACTAGCATAACAGAAAAATCCTATGCCTCTTCAATCATAAGTAAGCTACATTGTCTTCAGTGAGGCATGCTTCTTGGTTGATGTTCTTAGGATTATAGACTTACAGATTTTTCTTATTCAAGTCCCATTGAGTTTAATTAAACTTCTAGTTAAGTATGTGTAGGATTGCTGCCTGAGCCACGAATCTTCAGTGTTAGGGTTCAAAAGTCTCCTCCCATCACTACTTTTGAAATGATGATGCAGCATTTAAACACAGTCTGTTTACTATTTTACTAATTTCAGTTACAGCATCTTTTTTATTATAAAAACATTTCAAAATGTCTGAGCTGAATGTAAACATCCATGTTAAGGCTACTAATGTAACCTCTTTGGTAAATCAATGACTCTACTGGACGTCTTTGTGACATTGGGTGATTAACAGATGGGCAGCCTTAGACACCTGTCAAATTGGGCCATGAGGAAGGAAGATAAGAATCTAGCCCTTTGGCCACATTCAGTTCTCCACCCTCATTGTATGTGTCTACATTTTCATAGAGCAAAATGTAGGTAGGTAGCATGGGCATAGGTTTTAGATAGTGCTTCTATGCTGTATGACAGATCTATATAATTACAAATCAATACGTTTTTTAACCACTATAGTATGTGTTCTTATACAGGAAATACTCTTAATGAAACTGACTTCAATAGGCCACTGATTCATGTTAGCAACCCCTGATTGGCTTTCTCCTATATTAGAGCATAAGAAAGGATGGGATTCTTGATTTGTTTATTGAAATACTAGGAGAATGTGCCTGGGATATATACCCGGGATTCACAATGTGGCTGTAGCTCTAGGGCACGTACCCACTGTGTGTTTGGAGACTTGTCTCCCTGTCACATCTTTCATATTTATTGCAACAAACACCAATGTACCTGTAGTGCAGGGGAAAGTTTGAAATTGCTCTAGGCAAAGAGTAGACAGTTTATGAAATGATTTTGTAGTCCTTTCAAAAAGAAATAAAAAGGCATGGCTCTGGAAAATACTGACAATACCCAACACACAGATGTGGTTTCTAATGCATCACAGCCTTTATTTTATTACTAAGAAGTACTGTTCAGATCCCTGTAAAAGGAACTAAAATGTATACTGTTATAAAAACCTGTCTTTGGTAAGGTTGTATTTTGCTTTTCTGTTACAATGGAGTTTGCTTCATTATCCTAATTTGAATCCTACAATATTGCCCAGGGAATATAATTAAAGAAGATTTCCTACATGTTGTCCAGGCCTAGGGCTTGTGTCTAGATGTAGTAATAATTTTATGAAATCTTGGATTCTGATGCACAGCATGGTGATTTTTGCAATTATGAAGTGAATGAGACTCTGATTTATAACAAGCAGTTGGTAAAGTGCTGCAAGAAAAAACCCATGCCGCCATTTATTTTTTTCAAACTCTCCCCTACCCCTGCCCCCTATAATAACATTGCATGGAGTTGGTTGCTGATTGCAACCTATTTCACAGAGATCACTAATAAACTAAAAACAGATTAAAATATGCACCAGCACTCTCAATATCTGGGTAGACTTATCTAAACAAAAATGTTTTGTACAAAGAGTACAGTGAAGGTGCATGCCTGATACCAATAGCCAAGGAGTTCCAAAGTGGATACTATGTGATACCTGTAAATATGCCAGTTCTGCAAATTGAAGCTGCTGAGTAGGTGTATATGGGGTAAGGAGGTCTCACAGGTAAACTGGCCCCAAGTTGTTAAGGGCTTTATATACTAGCAGTAACACCTTGAACTTGGCCTGGTAGCAAATTGGCAACTGGTGCAGGTCTCTGAACACAGGTGCTATATGCTGACAGGTCTCATTCCTGCTGCAGTGTTCTGCTTTAGCTGCAGCTTCTGGATCAAAACATGGGAAACCCCACAATGAGTCTTGAAATTACCAATCCTTTAACTTTTGGGGCTCGACTATCCCTGTCTAGGAATAGCTGTAGCTGTTGAACCAATTGCAGGTAGTTCTAGCCACTGAGGCAACCTGAGCTTCCAGTGACAGAATATATCTTAGTCTAAGAGAGTAGGATGAACTCGTATTTTAGTTAAGTCTTCCTTGTCATTTAGATTAATGCCTTTATTTATGAGCTACTGACTAATTCAGTTGCTGTCTTAGATTCTGTTCATACTTTTAACTGTGTGTTTTAACCTTGCAGTCCAAGACCAACAAAGTTTACAGAGCGTCCAAGACCTGGAGTCCAAATGATCTGTTCATCTTTTAGTGCTGGTAAAGTGCTCCTCCACTCAAACCCTGTATTAGTGACATATTCATAACTTTTAAAAATGTAGCAGTAGAATTTGCTAAGTAGCATCCTGATGCTGAGTTCTAGATGTCTGAATTGTAAACAGTAAGCAAAGGATTTGTTGAAGGCCATCTTGTAAGGAGAGCAGTGTCTGAGAAAGACTAGTGATTTTCCATTAAGTGGCAACGTTCTTAAATGATACATAAATGATATACTGTACCTTTATCCTCTTCTGCCTAGGAAAGCTTAATTGCTAAAATATGTGCTCAGGTGAAGTATCTAATAATTGTGTCTAGAAACATTGAATCTCAATATAGATTTGGATAGCAGTTGAGTAAAAGTATTATTATTTTGGTGTTAAGATTTTTTTGTCCATGTCCATAATGATCAGTACACTGGAGCAGACATTGGGAAGTGAGATGGAAGATTGTCAAATTGAGAAATAGAATATTATGATGATGATGGTACTTTTTGTTTTCTTTAGGTGGAATGTTTCTGGCCACTGGAAGTACAGATCACATCATTAGGGTTTATTACTTTGGATCAGGTCAGCCAGAGAAGATATCAGAGTTGGAGTTTCATACTGTAAATACCTCCTCAAAATTGCTTAGCTATTTGATTGAAGTGCTTTGGCATCTTGTAGTCATGATGTTAATTTTTTTCTTGTTCACACAGGACAAAGTGGACAGCATTCAGTTTTCTAACACTAGTAATCGGTAAGCAACTTAACCATTTGTTCCAGTTACAGATAGGTAGCCGTGTTGGTCTGCCATGGTCAAAACAAAATAAAAAAATTCCTTCCAGTAGCACCTTAAAGACCAACTGAGTTAGTTCTAGGTATGAGCTTTCGTGTGCATGCACACTTCATCTGAAGAAGTGTGCATGCACACGAAAGCTCATACCTAGAACTAACTCAGTTGGTCTTTAAGGTGCTACTGGAAGGAATTTTTTTATTTTGTTTTAACCATTTGTGTATATCATAAGGAATGCCTATCAAATTTGACCCCTGTGGAACCAAAATCATTTTCCACCCATGGCCTAAGGATTTGGCAAGCTGAAAGGGTGTGTGTGCTGGTGAGCAGGGGGAGAATGGTTTTGATAAGGAGTAACAGGAGGGGATGGTTTTGACAAGGTGATCGGGGGTGGATAGGTAGGTTTGGCAAACAAAGTGAGCAGCCCTTAGACGATAAAATATATACTGGGGAGGGAAAAAATGCTTTTAAAAATATTGGCTCCATCCCCATGTGAGGTTTATTTTTTTTTTTAAATAAAAAAGGCTCTTACATAATCCTGACCTTGTGTTCTGCAGGCTTCTGTTCTGCCTCTACTTGATTCCTCTCTTCCAGCTGTGTTATCCAGCAATTCATTCTCCTTAGTGCCTTTTTTGCTTGGTGCCTGACCATTACCTGTGCTGCCTGAATCCAATGGCAGCTGTAGTCGAACAGCGCCTAGATGGCACCAGCATTGGCTTCACCTGCTTCAGATTATGTAGTTTGGAAGCTTTGGCATTGGGCTCAGGTTGTTGCTTAATAAAAGTTGGGCTGCAATCCTAAGCACATTTCCCTGGGAGTAAGTTCCAGTAAATCCATTGGACTTTGCTGAGCATTGGTCTACTTCTGAGTAGGCATGTATAGGATTGCAGTATTGTTCTCGTTACACAGCACTTTGTGTATGTCTTGCAGTTTCCATCTAACGCTGCTAGTCAGGAATTCAAGAAACCATAAATAGACTAGTGCACTTAAAAGTATTACTAGATTGCAATATGATCTTTTGTGAATTCTGTAGAGAAAGCATTGCAAAAAACCGTTTTGCTTGTGAAAGACAATAAAAGGCATTTTTCTCTTTGTTAGATTTGTCAGTGGAAGTCGTGATGGCACAGCACGCATCTGGATGTTCAAGAGAAGGGAGTGGAAGAGTATTTTATTAGATATGGCTACTCGGCCTGCAGGGTAAGGCATTTTGATCTTACTTATGTTTAGGTATCATCTACTGTAATAAGGGGTTCAGGGGTACCCAGCATTATGCAGATGTTTCGTGTGCAGAAATTCCCAGGCTCAATCCTCTCATCCCCATTTAGAAGGAATGAGCTATTTTCATCACTTAGTTCCTTTCAGTTCTGCTAGGGACCTTTTGGGCTTTTTGTAAATTTCAATGCAGATCCAGCACTTCTGCAGTGAGACCTCAAAATATACTGAGAGCACCAATGTAGGCAATCTTTAGTTTTCAGAACTGCTACAGATGGGAACAGTCTACCTGAAACTGGTGGGTATTGGAATCAATTAAGTGGAGTTATGGTCTGGCAGTGAAATCCATCTCTCTCTAGGTTTCTAGTGTTTCCCAGGCCAAAGAATAATGGAACTTCTCAGAATGCTGGTGGTCATTGATTTACCTTCTCACAGTTCAAGCAACAGAGATAATAATGATGGCCAGAGATATTCTGCAGTACCTGGGAGATTCTACAATACTTCCTCTTTAGAGCTTTAAAGATTTAAAGATTTGTTATCAGATTTCTAGCAATGAAGCGGTTCTAGTTAGGTTCTACGAAGAGCATCTTGGTAGCTATTCACCCAGGGGGGTTCATCTGTCAGGCTCATTGAAAGTTTATTTCAACTGCTGGAACCATCAGTTCCAATACAGAAGCGTTTCTGTTGGACGTGACTTTAGCTCTGGCTTCCATGATTTTTATGTGGTTGCTTGTAGGAATAGATAAGGACACCCTGGTAGATGCCACGGATCCTTCACTACCATATACTTCACCAATCTTGACAGATCTGTCCATTACACTGTCAGTAGTCTGTCTATGCTTCCACCACTAGAAAGTTTCATAATTCAGTATGAAGGTGCTTGCTAATGTGACAGTGTTGTTGAGAATGTTGTGGCTTCCTGTAAACATTTGACCAACTTTCACAGGATATATTAAGTAACAGATAGGTAGCCGTGTTGGTCTGCCATAGTCAAAACAAAACAAATTCCTTCCAGTAGCACCTTAAAGACCAACTAAGTCAGTTCTTGGTATGAGCTTTCGTGTGCATGCACACTTCTTCAGATACCTGGAACCATCAGTTCCAATACAGAAGCGTTTCTGTTGGACCTGACTTTAGCTCTGGCTTCTTCAGTATCTGAAGAAGTGTGCATGCACACGAAAGCTCATACCAAGAACTGACTTAGTTGGTCTTTAAGGTGCTACTGGAAGGAATTTGTTTTGTTTAGGATATATTAACTGATGCTTTCTAGGATGGGGCAGAAGGAAGAAACAGGTCCCAATTAAGGCTCTCATCCATCATTTGCAGGATTTCTTAGAGGAAGGTACATCTCAGGGCTTCATCCTAGTACTGAAAAGAGATGAACTTCAGATATTTACTTAGTCATCCTTAGAGTTTCATCTTTTGCTAGACATTCACACATTAAGCAGTTACTAAAATGGGCCACTTTCTTATAAAGTTTCTTGGGTGAAAAAATTTCCAGGTCAAACTTGAGTTCAAGTCTATTTTAAGGGTTGCATTGTGCATTAGTTTGGACTCCACAGCATTGAGGTTAACTTTGATAATCTCTGTAAGAGCAGTTTGTCACCTCAGCAGCATTTATGACACTAGTGCCTGACTAGCGGATACTTGTGCTGCAGCAAATAAAGCCACCTACATTTTATTAGGCACTGCCAGTTCAGCAGTGTTGTCACCAGTATCTTTTGATCATAGTCTTGCAGCTGATAGTATAATAGATACCCACCTAGAGGAGAAGAAGAAGAAGATTTGATATCCCGCCTTTCACTCCCCTTCAGGAGTCTCAAAGCGGCTAACATTCTCCTTTCCCTTCCTCCCCCACAACAAACACTCTGTGAGGTGAGTGGGGCTGAGAGACTTCAAAGAAGTGTGACTGGCCCAAGGTCACCCAGCAGCTGCATGTGGAGGAGCGGAGACGCGAACCCGGTTCTCCAGATTACACGACTACCGCTCTTAACCACTACACCACACTGGCTCAGCATTTTGGCATAGATGCTTTACATCTCATTTGTGCACCATTATGTCCTTCATTTTTGGACTTACTGTGAAGCTTCCTTCTGGTCATGCAGAGGACAGCTTTCTGCCTCTAGTGTGCACCTGCTGTGTGAGAAGGTTGAACGGTTTACCTGTAGTTAGAACAATTCTAAACCGGAGCAACCAGTTTTCTCCCTACTAGCTACCTGTGGTCCAAAAGCACTTGGCGTGCTCTCCACTAGGAAGCAGACTTTTCTTAGAATAAAAGACTTTGCCAGAACTTGGACCAGGACGTAGTTATTTCTCTTCCTGAACCCAGTCTTCTGCTGCCTACTCATTGGTTAGATAAAGGGAGACCAGTTTCTTTAAACAAGAATTAATGGTTTCACATGGTTTCTCAAATGGAGTTTTTTCTTCCACTTGATTTCCTTCTTCCTTGAAGTGGATGATAGAAGCGTCCTAGCTCTATAGGTTGTTGTCCTTTCTGTGGCCAGATGAACCCTTGTGCACAACTCCGCATTTATTTCTGCTGGAGGATATTACGGAACATAATAGATCTAGCATCCAGAAACTGAAAAACTTTTGACCTCTCTGAATAAAAAAAATTAGGATGGGAAAATGATATTTGCTCCATTTAAAACAGGAAAAACAAGGGTTGCTTTTCAAAATAGCTGTGGGACAGAGAGATGGACCTACTGGCGGTGGGGGGTGTGTGAGTGGTGCTGTCTTTGGAAGAATGTGACTGAGAATATATTGGTATCGCTTTGAAGGAAAGTTATCAGAAGACTTCAGCATTGTGCTGTTACAAAAACTCAGTTCCAGCATTTCTGTTTGCCTGATGGAAATATGCTGTTATGGGGGTTCAGATGAATCCCCCATGAGGGTGGTGGCAGGAAAGCCCCTCTGTGCTAGCATGAGTCCTTTTGCATGCTTCTGCTAGTAGTTCCACTTACTTGAATCTTGCCTTACAAATTGCACTCCTGGTACCTAACACTTTTTCATTTGAAGTTAGTAATCTCTCTCAGACTGTTTTTGGGTGGTTGAATGCCTAACATCTATTAGTTTGGTATTGAAATGGGCCCAGCTGAAAAAAAGAAGTGGCTTCTACATGCTTTCTAGGTATATAGAAGTGCAGAACTTTGTAAAAATGAAAACAAGCAAACATAAAACCCTAAGGCTGACAAGAATAATAAAATTCCAGAATACAGGTGGCAGCTGAACCAGTAGAGAGGGAAGAGACAGAGTCTAAAAAACCCAGACTCAGGTAGACTGTGCACCTGTCGGTTAAGTATGTGGTTAGAATTAGCTGAGGCATGAAATATTTAGGAGTCTGTTGGAAACAGAACAGGAAAGGAAGGGCAGGGGAGACAGGACAAGTGATATGCACTGCTTCCACTTAGAAATCAGTGAGGGCTCCATCCATACCACAATAGTAGGGATTGTGGAAAATGTTCTGATTCAACTAAGAATGTAAAAGGAATGAAGAATGAATATTGTTGGATAATAAATAACAAGATGAAAGATTTAAAAAAATGTTTTATTAAAAGATGATTCAAAAAGAACTCCATTAAGAGAATCAAGTCTTTTTGTCTTAAGACAGTCTTTAAAAGAATCTTTCAAAAAACATTTTTTTTAAAAAAATATTCCAGTAGCACCTTAAAGACCAACTAAGTATAAGCTTTCTAGGTATGAGCTTTCGTGTGTATACACACTTCTTCAGATACTCTAAAGCAGAGGTCGCTACAACCTTATAACTGTTGATGACTGTTAATGATAGCAGTTGGTTCCACAGGGAAGGGCAAGGGATTTTTAAAGGGATGTTGTTGTTGTTTAGTTGTTTAGTCGTGTCCAACTCTTCGTGACCCCATGGACCAGAGCACGCCAGGCACTTCTGTCTTCCACTGCCTCCCGCAGTTTGGTCAAACTCATGCTGGTAGATGACCAAAATTAGCTCTAGCGTGTAATAGAACATGAATCCAATATCTCTATTCAGACCAGGTATATCCATAGTTTTTAGTTTGGTAATGAGTTGTAGCTCAGCAACTTCTTTTTCAAGTATATGTCTAAAATTCTTTTGCAATAAGACAGCTACTTTAAGATCTTATATAGAATGTCCTGGGAGATTGATGGGTTGGATAAGTTAGTAGAATTTTGGATTCTATGCATATATGATAATTGTAATGCTAGTTCTCAGGATAATTTTCAGCCACCTGTGTTTTTTTAATGTTCAACTTTATTGTGCAGTCTCTTTGCATCTAGTACCTAGTGACTGTGTGAAAGGATCATGACAACTTTCAAGCTGACCAAATCTCTAAAAATAATCTTTGCACTCCTGAAACTCAGACAGTTTCTGATTAACATTTTTATATGCTATTTTGTTCATTAATTGTAGACAAACTTTACAAGGAGTAGAAGACAAAATCACAAAGCTGAAAGTTACAATGGTGGCTTGGGACCGTCATGACAACTCTGTTATTACTGCAGTTAATAACATGACTTTGAAAGTCTGGAACTCTTTTACTGGGCAACTTATTCATGTCCTAATGGTAAGGAAAATAAAGTAACATTCCTCTTTCTATAGCATTGCTGTGGCTTCCTACTGAAATTCTTCTGTTGTATATATATATTTAATTGTTTCAGATTGTTTAAAATATTGATTGTGCAAGATAGGAGAACAAATTTTTGGAGCGTGGAAGTGTTCGAAATATTATAGATCCTAATGGACTGGTTTGCATGTAATACTAAACTATGGTTTAGTGTTATGTAGTTGAGCTTCAGTGAATGCCTCTCTATTTCATCCACTTTTTGTATGGCCAGGAAGAAAACTGATTCTGAGATCACTCTCAGTTTCAAACAAATTGGATTTAATAATAATAGATAAGAATCTATTATTAGTTGCTAAACAAGCCAACTTTATAACAGGATTCCTGGTTTTTACGTAATGCTAAATCAGGATTCTTTGAAATGGTAAGGAATCTCATCATGGCCATGATGAAAATGTCATTGTATGGGATTTGGTGAAGTGAATGCTTGGAACTTGCTACATGTTAAATAACTGGATTTAACATGTTAAGTTTAGTTAATTTGTTTTCTGTTCTTTTTTAAATATCAGGGTCACGAGGATGAGGTATTTGTACTTGAGAGTCACCCTTTTGATCCTAGAGTTCTCTTCTCTGCTGGCCATGATGGAAATGTCATAGTATGGGATTTGACAAAGGGAGTAAAGATCCGATCTTACTTCAACATGGTAAATAATTTGGTTACTTATATTAAAAAGGATGTTATAGAAGCTCATTTTGCCTTTTATAATTGAAATCAAGTATGTGGTATATACTTATTATAGATGCATCCATAATAAAGACAGATTAGTAATGTGAACACTATTGTGCTGATACTTTACATTTTTCTAGACTTATTAATGTATGTACATTGGATAGGTGATTTAAAAACTAATTGCTGCTTAGTCACTTAAATCTGAAACCAAGAATATGGTGTTGATCCACTTTGTTCATTATCACAATTACATCTCAACTGGAGCACCTATTCATCACTTGAAGATTTTTTTCAGTCAGGATTGTTTGATGATGTTGTGTCAGCCCATCACTAGTCTGTCCAAATCTGGTCCATAGTTGGATCAGGTTTGGGCAAACTTAAGTAATTTAGGAACACGACTTGAACATGACTTGAAAGATTAGATTTTATAGAAAGAGAATGAAGAGCAGTATCCCCTGGTTGAATTCATAGAGGTTTTGGGGCCTGGTGATGATCACATGTAACAGCACAAATGTGCAGATTGATGTTGGTGACATGGTGCTATATCTAGATCATTAAGCAGAAATTAAACCAGCGTTTCTGAGTTGAGGTGTAACAGGAAACATTTGCTATGATATTGGAAGCGAGGAGTGCAAAGAGGAGGGAGCTGCAGCTTATTTTCCTGATATCATTAAGTAAACTGGGCCTCTGCCCAATCTTGCAAATGGAAATGTAGTATATAAGATAGCATGTTGAAATGAGTTGGTCTCATGTCATTCAGGCATACCAAGAAGGTATATACAGTTGTACCTTGGAAGTCGAACAGAATCTGTTCCGGAAGTCAGTTCGACTTCTTTTGGATGTTGGGCTTCCAAAAATAGTTTGCAAACCTGAACAGTCATTTCTAGGTTTGCGGCGTTCAGGAGCCAAAATGTTTGAGAACTAAGCTGTTCGAAAACCAAGGTACGACTATACCAGATGAACAAAGAAGCTCACTAAGATGCTTACCTGCTCAATGGACCAAGATACAAATGAGCCTTTTGGCCATGCTCACGTGCTCTTCCCTTCTTGCTGTGCCTAAATGCAAAACAGACACTAAACATAGTTTTCTATTCTGTGCAAACTGGGAAATGGTGGTTACCAGCTTTGGAACAAACCAGGATCATAAATCTAATTCAGAACATGGTTTAAGATCCTGGGTTGTTCTGAAACTGGTAGTCATAGTTTCCCAGTTCAGACAAAGCAAGAAGCAATTATTGTTTTGGTATTTCCTGGTTTAATTATGGCTCGCATGAAGGGGCTGTGTACACTGACAAAGGGGTTGTTGATATTTTCGTTTATTTAGCAGAAGTATGATCATCTGAATGTGGCTGTGGTCCATTTGCCTGGAACAGTTATTCTTTGCCAATAGCTATTTATAAAATTGCTGTATGAAGGAATTGGGACCACTTCCTTTATCCCTTGTAACAGGAACATTATTTGTATACAGTTGCTGCTTTGAACATGACAAGGGGAATCCTTCACATACTAATATTGCTCATTTCTAAACTCTATGGTGAAATCCAACTTTAAAAGAGCACTTGAGATTTATTGAAATGTTATAATTGAATTCTTTTTGCCTAGACTCTCTTTGGATAGTATGATACTATCTACTAATTCAGAGCAAATGGGTTCTTGTAAACTGTAAATCAAGCAGAGATTAAGGTTTGTGATACTTGTGATTATTCCACATCTCATGCTCATTCAGTAAATCCCTTGCATTTTTCAGTTGTTGTCTCTTGCTGAAGATAGCGTTGTATAAAAGAATAGATAAAACTGAGCCAGTGCAAACCAAAAGTTGCCTCGTGATCTTTTAGGGTGCTTCTGTTAGTAGTTGTGGTTATCACACACCATTTTGCTGTTAAGTGTAGCAGACTACTATCCAGGTTGTTGAAAATGTAGTCTTAATTTTAAAATTAAGTATTTCACATCTCTACTGCTATTCAGTACTTCCAGCACACCTTTTCAGCATCTGCCACTTTTCCAAACCTAAGCCTGCACTATTAATTAGATTCCCCTTATTGGGGATTAGATCCTGTTGAAATCAGGACTTTCTTTCAAGTAAACATGTATAGGATCAGGCTCTGAATGTTGTGTTAAGAAAAACTACTAAACTGGTAGTCAGATGACTTTTCTACGTAAACTAATTCTGTTTAACAGATTTGTAGACAAACTTGTAAGTCTTATAGCACTGAACGTTTGAATAGCAACTGACGTGAGATACAAGGCTGTATCCATCGCAGGCATTGCATTTTTGAGCTTGTGCTGTGGAACTTCCTCTCTTCCCATGATACAAAGGGTCCAACCTCCTTTCCCTTTGATATCAAAGACTAAAAATTGTACCATTAGAGAGCTTGAGTTGATACAAAATTTATGTAGCTATCTTTAATAAAGGTTGTATCCTATTCAACAACCCCTTCTTTGACTCCTTTCCGGATAGAATAGTAAATGCTTTTCTCCTGTTGTTTGGAAGTAAATTCTATTTGAACTAAATGAAATTTACTGTCAGGTAATATGTTTATTACTATGACTTCTTGTTTACTGATTCTGAAGCGCGTCTAGAATTTTGAAGAGCATGGAGTTACACCATAATCTCTGGGGCCCCTATGCTGTATACACTAATCAAGGCAACCTCTGTACCTTATTTTCTCGATGAGAAATAGGACTATTTATCATTCTCTTTCTTCAGAGAATGCAAGGTTCAGCTAGCTCTTATTTGTGGAAGGGAACCCCATTTCCTCGCTTGCCTTGCCATGGTTAGGTGAAAGTGTTTTGCGCTTAAGTGCCACTGAAATTATTTTGCAACTGGGAATATTGGTAGAGTACATAGGGCATGAAAGTTCAGAGTGGTGATTGGTCACCTGTGCTTGGTTGACAGGTTTCAGGGAAAAACAAAAAACCCATTTGTTCTGGATTAATGGAAGTGGAAAACCTGAAAATGAGTATCAGGTAAATTCTTTTTAAAAATATTTGCAGTTCTTTATATGAGTTGCAATCAATCAAATACAGTGTTCAGGTTGGAAGTAAAAAGCAACTAGTTCAAATATCCTTATTGCAGTGGCAACAATTGGGCAAGTGCTTTAAATATACGGAATTCATTGTGTTTTTCAAGAAGGGCCAAGAACTAATTTAGCACTTAGTCATGAAATGAGACCAAAGGGCAACTGTCAAATACTTTTGTTCCCATGTTGTAAACTAATCTTTATTGCAGCTTTTAATGATAGTTACATTAATAGCCTGATCCTAAACATGTTTACTTAGAAGTATCTTCAAATGCGACTTGCTTCCTAACAATAGAATATTAGGATTACAGCTTTGTCTTTATTGAAAATATAGTGGAGGAAAATGTATATCCTCCTTAAGAATAACTATATGAAAGACAGTTTAAACTTGGTTGAGTAACCTTATATTTTTTCTTAAAATGTCAGAAGACAGGAAATGTAGTATTGTTTAATGAATGGTATATTTGACTTTGCTTACAAGTGATATAAAAAAAAAAGCCACGCTGAATGTAATTTTCATCTAACAGCATATTTCCTTTTAAAAATAGGTTTGTCATGTGTTTGAAAATAATATGACAACTTTGGTTAGAAGTTTGTTGATATTGTGTGTTGTTGTATTTTAGATTGAAGGACAAGGACATGGGGCAGTGTTTGACTGCAAGTGTTCTCCTGATGGCCAGCATTTTGCCTGTACAGACTCTCACGGTCATCTTCTGATCTTTGGATTTGGCTCCAGTAGCAAATATGACAAGGTATTGTGCAGAAAACAGCTTAAATTTGTTTCAGTTGTAGCTTTTGTACAGGATCTATAACTTACCATGGCCATCCAAACTGACTCTGGTTTATATCCAGATACTCCTGCATTTATGTAGCTTTTCCTATTTCCTATTTAAATAGCTTTTCCTATTTGTACCTAAATAGGAACACAAGTGTTTCTGTAGCTTGCTAGTGCTTTATGGCTCTTCTGAAGTTGACTCTTAAAATAATAATAGGAAAGAGCTGCAAATAACAATGAAATACTAGTTTTGTCTATAATTTAAAATTTGATTTATTTACAGATAGCAGATCAGATGTTCTTTCACAGTGATTATCGGCCTCTCATCCGTGATGCCAACAACTTTGTGTTGGATGAACAGACACAACAAGCACCACACCTCATGCCTCCACCCTTTTTAGTTGATGTTGATGGTAACCCTCATCCATCAAGATACCAGAGATTAGTTCCAGGACGTGAAAACTGTAGAGAGGAGCAACTTATTCCCCAGATGGGGGTAACTTCTTCAGGTATCAACAACTTCAACTTGACTTGGGCCTTTGAAGTTTTATTTGAGTATGCAGTATTCAACAGGATTTCCAGGGAAGATGTCTTAGCACTGTTACCAGACTAAATGCACAGAGTGGTGTGCATATGGGAAAAGCAATGATTTAATGTTAATTGTTTTCCAGCATTATTATTAATGATCACTAATAAAGGAGCAATTTCACGTTCATAACCTCCAACTACCTTTAATGCAAAGGGGAATCACTTGCTAATATTCCAATACTTCTAATACTTATTGAGAAATTATGGATCAGCTAAAGAACTAAATTCAAATTCTGCTTTTCATAGGACTAAACCAGGTTTTGAGTCAGCAAGTTAGCCCCTTGGACAGCATGATACAGAGACTTCAACAAGAGCAAGATCAAAGGCGATCAGGAGAGGCTGGAACTAGCAACACTAACAGAGTTGGCCGGGGTAAAATAACTCCTTATTTAAATAGCCAAATAAGCAGGATCTGACTTGCCTCCATTCAGTATATCACATTTATGGAAAGAGGGCACTTGAGCACAATAATAATGTCTTTCATCACTTTCCAGTAATAAAATGCATTTGTTTTTAAACCAAGGAACTTCATCAAATTGCTACTAGCAGGAAAGCTTAAGGGAGTTACACAAGCTGTCTTCAGACATTAAAATAAGGAGTGGAGTGATCTCACGCGGAGGGTAGTAGGGATGAGCACTCAAGTTTCATGCCATGTTGCCATTTCGGTTACACTCCATCTTGTGAAGGGTGACTGTTTGCAGCAGAGAGCCTTCTGCTCACGAAGGTTCCCCATGCATATTAGATCCCTGGAAAATAAAAATTTGCATTGTGTGGGGAGTCTCTTGTACAAGAGTAATACAGAATAGTACAGGAGGTTCTGTGCTTCAGATTTTCACAATCTAGAGGGGGCAGCAGAAGTAGGGTGCTAATTTCTGCTGGCTCCCTCCATGTGTTTAATCATTGTAACACATGAAGAAGGCAATAGTGGCACCCATTTTACAGTTTACAGCCTTAATTAGTTGAATATAGTGGACTTACAGTAGTGCTTTATATTGGTGGTTAATTCAGATTGCCAAGCCACCTAACTATATTTAGAAATTGTATTTTTAATCTACATGTAATTTTCTTGCTTGGGATCCTAAGTTGTATTTCTGTGAACAGAACAAATATTCTGTCTGTGGAAGGGGTTCAGTTTCAGCAAAGGATCTTGAGCTGGGAAGGTGATTTTTCCTGATTCTCTCTATGGCTTTCAGTGCCACTTTTCACACAGTTCGGGGGGGGGGGTTCCCAAATCTCTGTAGCCAACTTTTGAGCTGGACTGTGGGGAGATGGGAAAATCCCCCTTTCTGCCAGCAGTAACATGCTGTGAGTGAGTTTGTTCACAGGAATTAGGTTCTAAGCCATTAATTTTATGCATCTGATTCCCTCAGAACTGTCTCTGAAAATATTGTTTTTCATTTCAAAGGCTCTGTAAACTCTACCTCTGAGGTACATTCACCACCAAATGTTGGGTTAAGACGCAGTGGACAAATTGAAGGAGTGCGGCAGATGCATAGCAATGCACCAAGAAGTGAGATAGCTACTGAGAGAGACCTAGTGGCATGGAGTCGAAGGGTTGTGGTACCAGAGCTGTCAACAGGAGTAGCTAGGTAAATTCAAGTATCTTGCTATCAAGTTGCTAAGTTTGAATAGCTAGGCTTACAATTAACCTTGGAAGTTATTTGTACATATTTCATTTAAAAGCCCCAAACTGGTATCAGTTTTCATAGGATGCTTTTGCTTTTCTTTTAAATCCATATAACAAGCAGTATTCCCAAATTTATTATTGGAGGAATGGCTGCAGATACAGAATCTCTTCTTTCACTTGCTGTGCCTGGAGTATATATCTATTATGCCCTTAGTGGGTCACCTTTAAAACAAAACAAAAAACCTATCACCCATGTTGGTTCCGGAGAATCTGCACCATTAGGGTCCTGAACATCTAGCCTTGAATTAATTATTCTTTATATTTTACTGTATCTATTCAATGTTGCAAGTTGCAATGTTGTTGTTAAAAGTTCATCTTTATGACACGGGGGGGGGGGGCGCGGGGGGCGGAAATCACCTATTTTAAAAATATGGGTTAATTTTAAAATGTGGGTTAATTCTGTGAGCCAGAAGTCGGTGTGCATTCCTTGGACTTAACATTTTAGAACTCTAAAATGTTCATTACAAAATTGTTCAGTTTTGTGAATATGAATAAATGTGTGTACAGATCTATCATCTTTTTCACCTTTTGAGGGGATTAAAATTTTTGGTATGCTATTTTAAAACTGCAGAAGGAGTTGTTGATTTATGTTGGCATAACTACTTTGGAGTCCTATGTTGTCAAACATGGAACATATTGAAGTGTGTGGGCACATGGCCTCTTCTCCAGGAATTTGCCTGGACCTTGTAATTCTACTTCATGTAGAATTATACTGTAAAATACGTGCACATTAGTATCTAAATTTCTCTTTTGTAGTAGGCAGGAGGAATGGAGAACAGCAAAGGGAGAAGAAGAAATCAAGTTATACAGGTCAGAAGAGAAAAGAAAACACATCATCCCTCATGTTCCTAGAGAGAATAAAATACCATCTTTACCTAAGGTAAGCAGTGAACCATTGTCTCTAATGCAGTCCCTCATGAAAGGTACAGCCCTAAACAGAATTACTTGCAACTAAGCCTCATTGCAATCAGTAGGAATTATTGCTGGGTAGACTCAAATATAATTGGGATAGAAGTCTGATATAAGGTAGAACAGGATTTCAACCATAGCAAGGCAGATCTTCGGGAAAGCTGAGGGTATATGGCATAGTAGGGCATGGCTTTTTAGGGGTGATTTTTTTTTTTTTTGCAAATTTCTTCTATGAAGGGGGTCTTTAAAATATGCTTTTGGTGTGAGGAATTCAAATCTGCTGTTATTTTTTTAATGAAGAAGCACATAAATTGCTTTTGGAAAACCAAATAATTTTAATTTTACTTTCTGAAAATGTAAACTACATGTGAATGCTAAATAATATTAATATATAATATAACTGCAAGTACTTGGAAATTATTTTTACTGATTTCTGTGCAATTCTACACACATTTTACTTACCAAGCAAAACTAAATTATATTAATTTAACAAAAATATTTTTGAATTCCCAAGTCGTGTTACCACTTTTTAGTACCTCTCATTTTTTGAATTTGAAAGTTGAAAAATTCAACATGCCCTAGGACGTTGTAGCAGTATGTGAGCTGGATCAGTTGCTCCAAGCAGAACCCTACATTTGTATACTTAGATAAAATGTTGCAGTTGCTTCATCCCGATCTTCTATATCATAAAAACCATATAAAGATAAATCTGTTCAAAAATTCAATCTACATGTTAAGATCGTTCATCAAAAAGAATTTGGAAACAGTGACTTCTTGTGTATCATCTTGTAATGGCCATTTTGTGTCTTCCTAGAATCATTCACATGATCATCTGTTAGATGTTGGTGATTCAAAAAAGCAACAGGCCAACCAACATAACTACCGTACTAGATATGCACTGGAAGAAACTGCCAGACCAAATGAAGATGCGGAAAAAGGAAGCAGTTCCTCAGAAGTAAGACACTGAATCTCATTTTATGGGACGGTGACAGTAGCATTCATTCAGGTTTATGTTGGTGGTGGGTCAACATTTTTGTGTGACATTTAAGTTGCATGCATCAAAATTGACATACTTGCTATAGCAAGGCAGTGCTGCAGTGTGGAGGGCTCCTGCTCATCATGTCCAGCAGCCAGGCCCTTCTTCCAGGAAACAGCATGTGGGTGGGGGAGTGCAGGGAGCAGTAGATGAAAATTGGAGAGGGATCTACAGCAAAGGGACCTCTGCTGGAAGCTAATTCTGCCTTTGTGAACAGAAGGAGCCCTTTGCTCACAGGGGACAAGTCTAGACCCAACCCAACTAATATTTCTTAGAAGAAATATTATTGGGGACACACACACACACACACACACACACACACACACATATAATATATGATGTTTGTATTATGTGGATAGATATTATATTCTAGTATGTATTACTAGTTATAAACAAACATTATATTCCCTTGCTCTTAGGAGGGAGAAGTAGTTGTTGCAAGTGGAGGAACATCTGAAGACGAGAGGAAAGCATGGCACAGTGATGGCAGTTCTAGGTAAGAGACTGAATATAAAGGTCCATAAAGGCTGTTAAAGGCGCATGTACGCACTCTCGCTATATATAGCATAAAGGAAAGAAAGAAATTTAAAAAGGGAAAAAATAAAAACAATTAGATTAAGAAAGGATGAATTGACAAACAGTTATGGAATGCAAAAAAAGAAAAGAAAAGAAAGAAAGAAAAGAAAAGAGAGAAAGAAAGAAAGAAAGAAAGAAAGAAGAAAAGAAAATACTTAGCCTGGGATTCAAGCTGCTGTACATGCACAGGGAATTTTCGTCCTCCCCTTTTAAGCACCAGTCTCTTCCATACTTTGAAACCCACTCTCAAGTTAGTGAGATGCTCTAGGGTAGCAGTCCCATATCCCTTGCATAAATAGTTCAAGTATTTCTAGGTCCCAGCTATAGTCTATAAGATTTTCTTGTCTAAGCTAAAGCAAAACTTGAACACTGAGAATGGATTTCCTCTAGTTTGAATAGTTTAAGATAGACATTGAAGAAACATGCATAAATATATTTTGGTCTAGAGGATAACTTTAGTTTAAATAAATGAAGGAACTGGAAATTTGTCAAAAAAATATTCTGTATTGATATTTTTGCAAAGTCTATATACTTGGGTCACTAGATAAAGGCAAAGCATTGTTGAGAGAATGCACAAAATGTAAGAAATCATTTAAATAACAGAAGAGGCAGTGTAACAGTGATTAAAAACAGTACTTCATGGGCCTATTTTTTGAGGCATTCAGTAGGACAATTATTCTTAAATGTTTAATAGCAGAAGTATATTTAAAGAGATTGGAAAAGTAGTTCTGCAGTTTTGCAAGTGACTGATTTCATGTGTTACACAGAATGGTAACTTGAACCTAGTTAGTATAAACTAGAAAACAGGAAATTTTAAAACATTAGAAATGTTACTTTAAGTACAGTAAATGTTAACCTATTTTTTCAAGCTTATATTTGTATTTGGGATCCAAAGCTAACTGCTATATTGAAAATAAGATCAAATATGTGTTAATTGGAATATTTAATGAAAGTTTCATAATTTGGTAGTTTTTATTTTAAAAATTCATTCTAATCTTGTATACCTGTTTTTATCCTTAGGATTATGTTGTATGAAATCCCATCTGTTCATCCTTTAGCGATCCATTCAGGAAATGCATATAGAGTCAATCAATTTTAGTTCTAGTAAAGGTGGGGTAGGAAACACTTAAATCTTCCAATAATAATAATAATAACCCTAGCCACTCTGGGCAGCTTCCAACAAAATATTAAAATACAATGGTCTGTTAAACACTAAAAGCATCCCTAAACAGGGCTGCCTTCAGATGTCTTCTAAAAGTATGGTAGTTGTTCTTCTCTTTGACATCTGGTGGAAGGGCATTCTACAGGGTGGGTGCCACTAAAGAGAAGGCCCTCTGCCTGGTTCTCTGTAACTTGGCTTCTCACAGCAAGGGAACTGACAGAAGGCCCCCGGCGCTGGACCTTAGTGTCGGGGCAGAACGATGAAGGTGGAGACACTACTTCAGGTCTGCACCAAGACGTTGAATTGTGCTCAGAAATGTACTGGGAGCCAGTGTAGCTCTCTAGATTTTAAGTCCTAGCTGGAAAGTTATTTTTGTGTGTGTTAAGCGTGCGTAAATTTATTATTAGTTTGTTTTTTTCTTCTAGTGACTATTCTAGTGATTATTCGGACTGGACAGCAGATGCTGGAATTAATCTGCAACCACCAAAGAAAGTTCCTAAAATTAAGACTAAGAAAGCAGAAAGCAGCTCAGAAGATGAGGAAGGTCCTGAAAAACAGAGGCAAAAGCAAATCAGAAAGGAAAGGAAAAAAGATACTGAATACAAAGATGGTCCAACATCACCAAAGAAAAGGAAACCCAAAGAGAGAAAGCAAAAGGTTGTATTATAGTAGTAGAATATTAGCTAATATAAACATTCTTCTGATTAGCAGTAATATTACTTTAATTGTTGTCAATATTGATTCCTATGAATGGCAGTTATAATTTTAAGGCACCCACCACACTACATAAATGTACTTACATGTTTCTGAACTTGAAAGTGCTACTTACTTTTTTACTTTGCAAGAGTTTTGAAGTCTTGCATGTGTTAAATACACAGGAGAGGAATCCTTTCATCAACAGAAGAGAATCTCTTTGATCCAACCCATTAGTAGAGTGGTTTTGTTCTCATGCAGTGTGACTTTCATTCAGATTAAATGTAGTGATGGTACCTGTCCTCCTTGTGCATTTTGAATGCACCTTTTGTTTAAATCATTCACCTGTGGAATGCTTTATGGATTATGTTAATCCATTGTCATAGAGGACAGCCACATAAAAGCTGTTTGGGGACTTGGAACAACAACCCTGGTTGTATTCCTGTATTTCTTCTGTGTTTTCTACTACTTTGTAGGGCTTTTCCATATATTGTTTTGGATCTCAAGTTGCTCCTCTGTTCCTGTAAGAAAGAAGGACATTTCTATAAAACCCCTTCTCTATTTGTAGCCCTCTGTACCATATCCCACACTGTTCATTAGGGCCTCCCAATCCCAGAGCAGATTTCTGAAGTAGCAGAATGCATAAAGGGAATAGGGAGGCAGGAAAGCTCTGTTCTGTGAAAGTAAATTCTGTTCTGTTCATAGATGTATGTTTGGATCCGAGCCAATGTTTTTCTGCAGCAGTTCCCTACTTGTTGATTAATTGTACAGGATCCTGAGTATCTGGGGGGGGGGGGGGGACTGCCATCCCTTGAATGGCAAAATCCTAACCTGTTTCACATATAATGCTAAGCTATGGTGTGTTTGTGTGTAGAATATTTATATCCAATTTCTAACAGAAAATTACTCAATATGATTTAATGTTATTTGCCCAAGCCTCAGTCCAACCCCCTGCAGTGCAGGAATATGCAGCTCTCCCATATGGGAATCAAACTTGCAACCTTGACATTATCAGCACCATGCTCTAACCAACTGAGCTATCCAGGCTAACTGTAGCTTCTCATGACATCCAAACCAGGACAAATGGCAGTTAGTCTTAGGTATGATTAGTGGAAATGAAGCAAATTGATTTATGAAGCTGGCTTGTTTTCACTAACTACAATATAGTTAAGATTAACCACAACTGAGTTTGGATGAAGGCTAAATTGTGGTTAATTTAAAGCAGAAGCTTCCGATTTCCAAACCAGAGACTGAATTGCAGGGTTGGTCTATATATCAGATTGGAGACAACTTGCAAAGTATCTAATCTCCATTTACTGGTCCCACTGCTTCAATCTTCATGGCTTCATTAATTCTTTTCATTAAAATTGTGGGGACCCACCATTAAAAAATAGCAGTTGGTAAAAATCATACTCTGCAGTAAGGATGTGAAGATGGTGACTATCTTGAAAATTTACTTCAAAGACCTCAATTGGGCTTTATTTTAATAATGTGAATATGAGCACAACCAAGGTAAATTCAAGCTTATAGAAGATTTTGATACTGTGTGTTTATATTCTAATAGACTTGCTTTCTGCTTTCCAACTGTATTCCTCAACGCAACTCCAAACATTAAGGAAAAATAATGGATACATTGAAAACCATGTACTTAAAACAAACAAACAAGCAGCTGAGCTGGAAAAGGATCAGCCACTTAACATAAGCTTTCCCTTTTCCCCTCTCCCTCCTGGAATCCTTTCCAGACCATAGTTGCTGTTAATGGCTGCATAGTGTGAGAGAGAGCAGTGTAGCTAGAGCAGCATTGCATTTGGACATTTTTTAAAGTAATGAAAAACATTTTGGGTGGTTTCCCAAACCACACAATTGAATTTATTTCAAACCAGATAGTTGGAAAATACAGATTCTGTAAATAACAATTTTGATGCAGTAAGAAGATTCTCTCTGCATTACAGAGAGCTGTTTCTTCATCTCTGCACTTTTCTATATATCCACCCATCGAAAAAAGTTAGCTCCCAGGGTTCCACTATGTTTAGAATCATAATGAGAACTGAATCTTGCAACAGAGCTAAATTATGCAGATGGAGTCTGGGTCGATTCTTAGTGGCAACCAGTGGATCAATGGGATTAAGCAAATGAACTGCAAATTGAGGTATAGCAGAAGTGGTTGAGTTGCATTACAGTAGGCAAAGCACCCACCCACTTGTGCCTTCCCATGGTCCAGGCAATATATACCCTCCATGCACACACAGGAACAGATGTGCTAGTAAATACACAATCTTTCATTTTCAGAGTTCTATCACAGTCTAGCATAAGAAGCAGGACCCATGGTGGGAGTCCTGTGTAGACAAGGGGTGTGTCAGGTTTGCTCCTGTTACAAACATTCTCCTATTTCGTTCCCCCCCCCCCAGGATGGCTAACCAAAATATTTCAAATTAAATATATTTTTCAGTAATTCTTTAGACTTCTAATGATGCGTCAAATACAGTTGTTGTTTTTTATATAAAAAATGCTAGAGATTAATTCAGATTTATTGGGGGGTTTCTTTTAGAGGTTGGCTGTGGGAGTGTTGGCAGAAAATGGCTTGACATTGGAAGAATGGCTGCCTTCTGTGTGGATCACAGACCTTGTTCCTCGCCGATGCCCATTTGTACCACAAATGGGAGATGAGGTACGTTAAAAAATTTCTTCCCCCCTCCTTTATTCATTCTGTGCTCTGTCTAGGTATTCTTGTTTTATTGTATTAGTCTATTTTCAGAGTAATTAAAACAAAAACAAAGCAGAACGCTGGAATAACCCAGAACAGTGGTGCTTGTTTTTAAAATACCAGTTATCTCTACTTGTCACTGTTGAGTGATTCAGACACCGGGGTGCTAACAGTATAAGAGGAATGCATTGCAATTCATAGAGAAGGAAAAACTATATATGTGATGCTTGTCTCTTAGGCCTGTATACTCTTCAGTCCACAAGATGTGGGAACCTTGCAAATCATTGCAGTGGTGAGGTGTGCAGAGTTAAGAGAGCATTTCTCCCCCTGCCTTATTTCTTCTCCCTTGGCAGGCTGCTGGGGCAGAGCTTTTTGAGAGCTCCTTTTATGGGAGCCATCATTAGAGTTGCCAATAACCCCTCTTTTGTTACAGTGCAGAAATTTTGGCTGGGTAGAGTTATTGATAAATTCAGCTAGCTCACACCATCTATATATAGTGCCAAATGTCCGATACCTAAAGCAAATTTACTCAGTTCATTATAGCTTCTATTACAGAAACATTTGTCTCTGGTGGCATAAGGGAGGGACATCCAACAATCCTTAGATTTACACCCAGTATAATAGGGTCTTCAGGGTAAGAAATTAGACTGATCTGCTCTCTATAAAGTTAGTAAGACTTGTTACAATAGATTCTTGGCAGAGAAGGGAAAACATGGTGTGGGAGAAAACATTCTACCTTACAGGATTGTTTAGTCCTTGATTTCAGCCTAGAAAACTGGGTCAGCCAGAAGAAATTATAGGTGTGGCATGCTTGTTGATTGTACGGACCATATTTATGGAAGATCGCAATTCTGGCAGGCATATCTGAGCTTAGGTTTTCCTCCCAAAGTTTTGTGGTGTCTGGATTCCAGTGGGCCTGTAGCCATGGCAAGAGGGCATGGTGTTTCAGCATCACACCATAAACTGAATCAGCCCTTTTGCTCAGAAACTGGAAAACTGTTTTGTTTAGGAGAGCTCAGGTGCTACAATTGTTAGAGTGTCAGAGTAGGATTTGGGAGAGAAAGGTTCAAAATTTCTACTCGGCTGTGAAGGTTGCTGGGTGACCTTAGGCCTGCTGCATACTTCCCCATCAGGGTGTTGTTGGGATAATATGAGGAGACCAAGAGCCCTGTATGCCACCTTGAGTTCCTTAGATGAAAGATGGATGTAATAAATAAAATTCCAGGTGTTATCTTATTCTAATGTTATAAAATAGGAGCAGGTAGTGCTGTGGTCTAAGCCACTGAGCCTCTTGGGCTTGCCTGTTGGAAGGTCGGCGGTTTGAATTCACATGATGGAGTGAGCTCCCATTGCTCTATCCCATCTTCTGCCAACCTAGCAGATTGAAAGCATACCAGTGCGAGTAGATAAATAGGTACTGCTGTGGCAGGAAGGTAAATGGTGTTTCTGTGTGCTCTGGCACTTGTCACGGTGTCCTGTTGCGCCAGAAGCAGTGTAGTCATGCTGGTCACATGACCTGGAAAGCTGTCTGGACAAACACTGGTTCCCTTGCCCTGAAGTGAGATGAGCGCTGCACCCCATAGTCGCCTTTAACCGTCCTGGGGTTCTTACCTCTTTTCTTTTCTTTTTACTGAATGTTATAAACTTGCACTGTGGTGTATTAAAAGCTTCAAAATGTTTAAACTGATTATTAGTGTTGAATTCTGTTTTTAAATATAGCTGCGAGCCTTATTAGCCACTTCACTGGTTTCATATTATGTGCAATAATGAGAAAAGCATAGCATGACTATTTTGCTATTGTAAGCTAGGTAGAACCCAAAATGTACACATTTCATAAATGTATAAAAATCTTATTGGTGCTTGTTGAGAGCAGGCACTTCTCAAAGATGATACAGAAACGTGTACAAAGCAACCACTTCATGTTGTGTGGAAAAGGCTAGCGGGAGTAGAAACAGAAGTGTAGCAGAGGACATGACTGGAACAGTGAAAATGAGGTAAGGGAAGAGGTGGCTGCTGGTCAGGAAGTAGAAATGACAAATAGCATGTCCTCTGATATTTAAGTATGTGTTATGCGGCTGGGTAAATGGACTTCCAAGTTTTAAAAAGAGAATTTCAAGAGAAATATCTCTAGACATTTAATGTTTTTGAATCACCAACTTTTTCACACATCAAGTCGGGTGGCTTTTTTTTTTTTTTAAGTCTCTGTTCTATTCTTAAGGTATATTATTTCCGACAAGGCCATGAAGCATATGTTTTAATGGCAAAGAAGAACAAAATATATAGCATTAATCCGAAGAAACAGCCATGGCATAAGATGGAACTACGGGTATGTCTCTTCTGTTTCTCCCTATAAGTTCTGTACGTATTTATCTTGGAGTAACTCCCCTAAACTCAGAAGGATTTATTACTTTGTAGGCATACATAGGATTGTCTTCTAAAACAAACCATGGCAAGGTGGCATTCTTTATCCTTGACCCTCTCCTATCTTGTGTGCATTTCCCTCCATCCCTTGCTGCCATTGACTGTTCCTAACTTCTTGTAAGTTGAGTGCAATTTCAGTGTTTTGTGGTCATGACAGCAAAGGATAAATATATTGCCAAATGAAGAGTAGCTGTTAGCATAGTCCTATTTCTTATGTTTTTGTATAATGTTTGCATATTAAGTTTCTGTATAATTTATACACCACATTGCCTTCTCCTCAGCCCCCTCTCATGTACTGTAGTATTTGAATCACATTCTCTATCGTCTTTAGACACTGAAGTAACCTACAACATTAAATACATTAAAAAATTACTAAAAAGTGGACTCCATTTCACTTCAAAATACAAGGAAATATATGGTAAAGCTTAAAACTCCCAGACTACTTTTGCTGTCATATGTTAACTCTTTCTGTTGTATTTTCTTAGTTTACTTAATGCAAGGCTTTTTTTGGTCTCCATCAGGAACAAGAACTCATGAAAATAGTTGGAATAAAATATGAAGTTGGGCTACCTACACTTTGCTGCCTTAAACTTGCTTTTCTTGACCCAGATACTGGTAAATTGACCGGAGGATCTTTTACAATGAAGTAAGGGCCACTGTTCACATACGGCTGTTGTAATATTTGTGGCTAAATAAGTGTTTGTAATATGCTCGCAGTGGATCTAAATTAAAAGGTCCTTATAAAATGAATCTTAAAAGGGCTTCCTAAGTAACTTTCAAATATTCATCGCTTTGAGCTTCTGAAAGAAATTCATTCTTCCCTTTCTTTTACCTGTTGAAAATAGAAGTCAAGAGAAGATAAGAGAGCAGTAATGGGCTATACTTCTGTGTGCACGCCTTCATTTTAATCAGCCCCCCCACTTCCCAGCAATTCAGTGTTAATTTGGTCTTCTACCAAACTTATACTTTATCCCTTAGTGTACTGGGGGACGACGACGACACTGAAGTTCTTTTACAAAGTCTACTAAATCTTTACTTGGCATTGATATGTTCTCAAATACCTTTAGCTATGAAATAGCAAACACCTTTCTCAATATTTTTGTCTTATTTTGGTTATATCCAGGTATCATGACATGCCAGATGTTATCGATTTCCTAGTCTTAAGGCAGCAGTTTGATGATGCAAAACACAGACGCTGGAACATAGGTAAGTACCTTTAATACAATCACGGTATCAGTAATTTTGGGAGGTGTTAATTATAATTCTGAGCATTAAATATAAATATGGATTATTTACTCAAACCTGCTAAGTTTTCTGCTTTGAACTAGAGATACCAGACTTAATGTGTTTCCCCAATTTTGCGTTTACTTTTTTAAGGAAGGTAAAAGCTGAGCTGACTAGGTCAACGCAGAAAACTGTGGCAACATGGCTTTTATCCAGCTAATTAAAGGCCTGCAAAGCCTGAGCTCCTTGATTAAGAACAGAAGTCCTTTCAACCAAGATCTCAGATTTTTGGGTGGATGAGTGAAACAGGAAGCCATATAGATTCACGTTAAAACAAGTTGCCTCACCTGAATTTTAGAAGCAACAATAATTGAAAGCAATTATTAAGGCAGAAAATTTTAAAAATTATTTTCTATACTATGCAGTTGACCATAGGATTATGATAAATCTTTTATTTCTTGACAATACTAATGAATATTAGTATTGATTAGTAATACTAACATAGATAACATTCAAAATCAATATTACTTTTGCAATACAGTTGGGTATGAAAAACTAAAAAAAACAACAACCCTGAAGAGAATTTAAACATTTTTGTTTTAGTATATTTTTAGGAGTATGTTCTGAATGAATAAGCTATTGTCTGCCTTGTCTTCTCCTGTAATTGTAAGTCAAAAAACGGGATTTCAGGGCCCATCTTTTATCCCTGGACCAACAGTGTCTGCTGGACAGATAGTTAGTGCTGTCAATACTGATCACATACAGGGGAGGGGAGAGAGGACTGAATGGAGAGGAGTCAGCCCTCGCCCTCTAAGCCTGGTGAACAGAGCTGGCTAAAGCCCACATGCAGGATGCAGATCTGTATTTGAACTGTTCATGTCTCATATGTTGAGAAAATGAATGCTGTAGTAGGAGGAAGGAATATGGGCCAGATTTATGGCCGCCTTCTTTATATCTGGAAACAGACTGCTTCTGTCATACAGTCTCAACATGAGATTAGAGGATGTGACACAGACCTCTTTAATAACAAAAGAGCCTCTGTGGCATCTTACCTTTGGGAGTATTTTGCAGCCTGCTGAAATGAATCTTCCTTTGTCAAGCTTATCTGGTTGTAATGGTGTCATTAGAGAGCTGAAGCTTTATGCAGTCCTGCTAATGGAAAGTTGTCAGGGTGTTGCATCTTCTTGTTTGTTCAATAGTTGGCAAAAGCTACCTCTAATAATACTGGTCATGATTATAAGAAACTGTTAAGATACAGTTTTATCCCTTCTGGAGTAAAGACGTGACTTTGTATTCTTGTCCAGGTGATCGATTTAGATCAGTAATTGATGATGCTTGGTGGTTCGGAACAATAGAAAGCCAAGAACCTCTTCAGCCTGATTATCCTGACAGCTTGTTTCAGTGCTACAATGTCTGGTTAGTAGCTTTTACTTTATACATGGGGTTTTATTTTTCTCTTTTTGTTTTTAATCTCATGTGTGTTTAATCATTAGCTGGTACGTTTTCTACCCGCATTTTGTTGAAAATCTTTCTGGGGTAAAGTGTTGATCATCTACATATTCAGATAAGAAATAGTAACTTTAACTTGATTGCAATTTTCTCTCTCTCTTGAAGTTGGGACAATGGAGATGCTGAGAAAATGAGTCCTTGGGATATGGAGCCTATACCAAACAATGGTATGTGTCTACTTTCCCCTAGATGTACAGAAAGGAGACAGAACTTACTATGTACGTATGTGATGAACTATAAAGAAGTTACGCTGATTATGCTATAAAAGAAGGGAAAACGAATCAATTTCTTTATTACATTAATAAAATGTCTGTGAACTAACTAGTTACCTGTTTTAAGAAAATTGAACATTGCATTTTGGTTGCCTGGTTTTCAGAAATTGATACAAAATTTTGTTGTTAAACTACTTGGAAGCAAACATTTTGCAAAGACTCCAAAACTTGTCCTTCTATTGCATTGCTGGGGTTAATTCCCAAAGCCAGAGTTCATAACACTGCTGGATTCATTGTAATTCACTGGATTCACCCTGCTCTGTTAAGTTCAACAGATATTGATATATAAATTGTTTAAGTTTAACACTTTAGGAGTATTATGATGATTGTTCCTACTCATGAGTGGTAAAGTGGAAGAATGAAGACTCTCCCAATTAATTTGCTTATGTAGGTCAGGTGTGGGAACCTCTGGCCCTTCAAATGTTGCTGAACTACAACTCACATTAACGTTAGCGATTGGCCATGGTTGCTTTGGCTGATGTGAGCTGTAGTTAAATGCTTGGAGGGCCAAAAATCCCCCACTTTGGTGTTGGTGATCACTTGAAATACAGCTGTATGGAGACAGCGGCACTTGGCAAACTATTTGGGTCCCCAACCCTCCAGAGCTGATTGGATAAGAGCTGCAAGGGAGACGGGGATTCCTTCCTGTTCCACTGATGGAAATCTGTCTGCTCAGCAACGCTTTTGGATACAACTTTCAGTCAGTCACTATATTTGTATTCTGTTCTTCTATATAAGTACACCCAAAAGCAATTCACAGAAAAGTATGAAAAACAAAGGGAAATTGTAAGTGACCCGGAACTGGTCTGTGACCGTAATAATAAAATTCTACTCTATTCTAAATAAACACCAGCAATACATTGTTATACATGTCATTTCCTATAAAATACAAATAACATTAAAATACTTAATTTAAAGAATCTCCATCAATGTAAACAATTCACAATTCATTACGAAAAGGAAGAGAGAAAAGGCAAGAGGCAAGAAGTGCTAGTCACCTCATCAACAGAGCAACTAAATAACTTTCTGCCTTGCTTCCAACCTTGGAGCTTGGAAAAGGGGCAGGAATCACTATGCAACTCCTAGAATGTACCCCACCCATCTCCATACCTCCAAAGGTGGAAGGAATGCTGATCACTTGCCATGTTGACTGCAGTGAGAAGAAAAGTAGAAACTTCATAAACCGCTTTCTATATGGAACAGCCTCTACTTTTATAGAGAAAAGCTTTGACTATTAAATGTTGGAATTGTCAAGGTTACAAAGTGGTTTAGTGGTTTACAAAATGCTTTAGTGTACCCTAGTGCTAGGAGAGACATAATTTCCCCTAACCATAAGTTTCTTTTGTGCCTTCTAACATTATTCTTCAAACTTAGCTACTTAAGATTCTAATTTTAGTTGGGTCTCATTTTAGCTCTTCCTTAGAAATCCTAAATGCTTAATGCCAGACTCCAGACTGGTTAACAAGAATGTTTATCATTATATTTGTGTGACGTGGAGATGAATTCATTTACATGCTGACCTCAATCAAGAAGATTTGCAATACTGTAAAAGTAATTAGATATATTAAAAATGTAGATGTGTAGCTCAAATGTATATAGCCTTTCATCCATCTAACTCAGTCCAACCCCTTAAGGATAGATTGTTTCATTTCATTCTTTAAACAAAAAAAATCCTAGCTAGCTGTGACTCTGTATAAGCATGTTAATAGTGGAAGATGCTCTGTAATGCAGAAATAAGTATTTGTTTTTCTTCCAAATGCATTTATAATATTCCACAATCAGTTGGTTGCTCTTAAAAACAATAGTGGGCTGTGAATTGTTTATACCATTGTGGGTTGTTGTTTTTTTAAAAAAAGGTATGCAGTTTCTTAAGTTGCAAGGATAATTATATCAGCTATTATGTTCATTTTGTGTCTCTTTCAGCTGTGTTTCCAGAGGAGCTTGGAACTAGTGTTCCTTTAACTAATATTGAAAGCAGATCATTAATCTACAAGCCTTTGGAAGGAGAGTGGGGTTCCAGGACTCGTGATGATGAATGTGAAAGAATAATTTCAGGGATAAATCAGCTGATGACTTTAGGTAATGCTTAATGTGAAAAAAGTGTTTGTTTTATCATTTCTATCCATTAAGATAGTCTCACATTCCTGCATATTTTTAATTTGGCCTTCTGTATTAAAATTCTTCTCAAAACACATACTGAAATTCAAGTTTTTCAGTCCACTTCATCTGTGGCAATCATTTCTATGCCGGAAAAAGGCATGCATGAGATGGACTTTGGAGAAAATATTTTTGTGTGTGTTGGTCATAGAATACAAATATTCAGTACCTTACAAGTAAAAAAAAAGTCACTTCTACTTCACATTCTTATTGAAAGACTTGTAGAATTCCCTCTTTAGCTAGGCACTCTCTCACTCAAATTACTGCTGCACATTAAGAAAATTGCTTCCCTATCACTAATGTAGTAATGACATCTTTGTCTTGTGTTTAGATATTGCTTCTGCGTTTGTGGCTCCTGTGGATTTCCAAGCTTATCCAATGTATTGCACTGTCGTTGCATATCCTACTGATCTTAGTACAATTAAACAGAGGCTGGAAAATAGGTTTTACAGGTTTGTTTTAAGTTTATTTTATTGTTGGTGTTTCCAAAAATGTTTGTGATTTTATATATGTTAGGGTAATTTCCTGGGCAGCTTTTGCTTCTAGCTGAGTTGTGTACAGCACAGATCAATTACTGTGATGTACAATGAAATGTCAAACTGTTGTTTAAGACTTTCTTGTCCTATGGTTATATCTTGCAATGCTCCAGCCCACTGTACCTTGATGTGGATTGCCTCTTGTCTAAAGGAAATCCTAAATGGCTTATGGGTCCCTTCTTTTCTTAACTGTTTTTCTAACTGAGCAAGTACTTACGTTAAAGCTGCTGTTCCTCTTGGAACTGCTTAAAAGGAAGCCTACAGGAGGTATTTTTGATTATAAGATCATAATTTTATCTCTTTGAGCCTCCTGTCATAACCCAAGGAACCAGAACCAACCAACACAGTATTCTGTGATTTCTTTTCTCTAGGCCAGCTGCAGAGTGTTGGCATTGATCTTTAAAACTCTTTATGGCTTGGACCCAGGGTAATTGTAGGGCTGCCTTAAGCCAGATATACGTACCTATACATTTGCAGTGGAGGGCCTGCCGTGAGTGCTGCCGCCATCTGAGATAAGGTGGGCAGCTACCAGAGCGAAGGCTCCCTCAGTGGTGGTGCCCCAGTTATGGAAGACCTGTCCCCAATTTGATCCATTAAAATCTAAATATGTAATGGCTCCACCTAGTGGTCAAAAGCAGGCAGTAGGTAGGTCCCATAATTCAGTTTGTTCCTGCCTTGACTGAAGCAGTCATGTATTAAGCTCTCATTTTTTTCTTCTCGTCAGGATGGTTTTATATTTCTGACAATTTGTCCATATTATTAATTTAGCCCTAGTTTGAGAAATGTGTATCCCGAAAATTGTTCCAGAAGCGACCCTCTTTAGGAGATTTTGGGGATGTGGGAGGGACAGAGAGGTAGGGTTATCAGAAGTTTGCTTGTACAACACTGAACATCACTCTTCGTTTCCAGGTCTTTACATATTTTGATCAAAATTTCAAAAGTTATTTTTTCTGTGATATGCATGTGTTCTTTATTTCAAAGGCGACTTTCTTCACTTATGTGGGAAGTTCGGTATATTGAATATAATACACAGACGTTCAATGAACCAGGAAGTCCCATAGTTAAATCTGCCAAATTTGTCACAGATCTGCTGCTGCACTTCATAAAGTAAGCTAATGAACAGACTCACAGTGCATATTGTGGAAATAGCATAAACCAGAGGAATTCTTTACATGCTTTTAATCTATAGTGAATGTTATTTATGTTTACAATGGGTAAGAGTGAACTATTAATTGTTATTGTGAATAAGAGAATTCATTTTTTTAGCAATTACCACTCTTCCAGAAGCAACTTTATCCATGGAAGTAGTGTGTTGTAAATTCCTTTGTGGACTCATTTAACCTTGTTCTCATTACTGGAAGGCAAGGAATTGGGAATACAGTACGATCGCATCTTATGCGTGATTAATTTGTGTGATATCAACTTTGTGTGGTTGAAAGCCGGGTAGTTGAAATACTGAAAATTAATTGCTGAAAGCTTAGAAGCTGCTTGTCTGTAGGGTTTTCCTGTTTTGTTTTGTTTTTGAGTAGAAGTGGCTTTGGATAGAGAGGCAGGAAAAATATAATCTGAGAAAGATACAAAGAAAGACAATGCTTTATACTAGGCATATTCTTTTACATGTTTAGAGGAGAGAACATTGTTAGTTAACATTACCATTTAAACAGTAGGAAGGTTGATATTTAAAATCTTCCTAATGTTGGGCAGTATTCCATGCTCCCATTCTGCTAGCGCAAAAGCCTTGTGATAGCAGAATGGAACTTTCTCTCCTCTGCCCTGCAGCTCCATGCACACCCTCAAAATCAGCTCTGGAAAGTTGAGGAAACTTCTTCAGAAGATTGGGGAGAGCAGAGGGAATGGAAGCATTGCATCAGGGAACTCTTCTGGCATTACTTTGGCTATAATCCAATAACATGAAACAATACAATTCTGTATTGTATAGACATTTAGATCCTGATTTGGTTTTCCATGAGCGTAAGGGTTCCTTCCATTAGTAGAAGGGACTCTAATCCAATGGAGGCTCCCACTGGTGGAAGGGAGAGGGAAAACTATCTTCAGTTCCACCTCTAGCCCCCAGTGCTGTCTCCTAGGCTACTCTAGTGGGTCACCCAGTGAGCAAGGAGCTGCAGTGGAAAAAAAGAATCAGCCAAAATTGCTTCCTCCCACCAGCAAGTATCCTGTAACTGGATTTCTGCTCAGGATCCAAGTTACTCTGTGCATCTGTGGCTGCAAATAAGCTTATTAATGCAAAGTGTTTTATTGAACAGAGATCAGGCTTGTTATGACATAATCCCACTGTATAATGCCATGAAGAAAAAAGTCCTGTCTGATTCAGAGGAGGTAAGCTAACTCAATATGTCATGCATTTCTTTAGAAAGTAGTTATATATATTATTTAAAGTATTTTTCTGCCCAAATTTAGCTTTCAGAGAGGGGTTCTGCAATGAGAATCAAATTCCTTCTAGTTCAAGCTCCTCATGTTCTTTACAGGAAGGGTGGTTTTTAGTCCCTAATTTATTTGAAGTAATATTTGTGTGCTTTATTCATTGCAACAACAATTTACTTGTTATGTGAATTATGAGTGAACATTATTTCTACATACAAGCTCCATGAAAGTCTATGCATCACACACATGTACACACCTCTGTCCCCAAATATAACACAATTCTAGTAAAATCAAGTATTTAAGCCTTAAGCATTCTGTATGCAGAGAATTTCATTGCAGGTGTGTAGCTTCCTCAGAATCCCTGTCCTTAGAACCACTGCTGTTGTTTTGATCCAGAAAATGCATCTCTATCTCAATACGAGCGTCATAGGGTACTCCTTGTGTATAATAAAGTTTGTACTTATTACCCCCCCCCCCCGAGTGGCTCTAGTAATAACTTTACAGGTATTTGTGGGCCTTGTATCACACACTGAACTTCATGGAGGCAAGGAAACAACTGGAAGACTGGAACTAGTAGCAGCAGTAACAAGCATAGGCAGTGCCTGTGGCTGCTGTTTACAAATGCTGGCTTCTTAAAGTGTAAAAATATTTTCAGACTTACAGGTTCTTAATAGAAAGGAAGTAGAAGTAAATAAATATGAAGTAGTACCAAAGTTAAGTATATTTCAAATGCTTAGTATTTCTGCATCATGTGATGAATATTTTGTTGCCCAAAGGAAGAAGAGAAAGACATTAACATGCCAGGCACTTCTACCAGAAAGAGGAAGGTAATATTTGTTTTACATCATTGATTTCTGCTTTGGTTATGTGTGAAGTGGGAACAAACAAATTTAAATAAGGCCTCTTTGATTATGTGTATCTTCATGTTTAATATTACTGATTATTTCAATAAATGTTGAAACTATTGATTTTCCAAATGGTGGGTGCCACCATCAGCCCATGGCTTCCTTCTCCTGATTTTTACCAGATAGATATTAAAAATTGACTGGGTTCAATTCAAGTAACAGTGCAAGGCCTCAAAATTTCAGAGAGGTCACAGAATATTTTTTTCCCTTCAGCATTTTTCCCCAAGGGGATAATCAGTTTTCTCTTTAATTTGCAAGAACAGCTACTTATTTGATAAGCCGTATTCAATATTGCTGTTCCAGGATCATCAGCCCAAGCGGAGGTTACGTAATAGAGCTCAATCATATGATATTCAGGCTTGGAAGAGGCAGTGCCAGGAATTGCTGAATCTAATTTTTCAGTGTGAGGATTCTGAACCTTTTCGCCAACCAGTGGATCTTCTTGAATATCCAGTGAGTATTTTGAAAATATGATGATGTTCTTCTGAAACATTCACCTTAGAAAACTGAAGTGGAAGAATAATGATAAACATTTTATTAAGTAAAAGAAAATGATGTTGAGTTTTCAGCAAAATATTATTCTCCGTCTCTCTTATAGGTGTGGTTGTATTTGGTATTTCATGCATTCTGTTTTTTGAGGCTGTTCATCTGCCACACATCTGATTTGTGGTATATTCAGAAATTTTAGGTCTTTTTCCATTGGGGGATTTTGCTTAAAAGACAGTATAAGATTTATGGTTTTTCATACAGGCTTATGCAGTTATTTTCTGCTTTTGCAGTAATTAGTAATATAACATTAGATTGTTGAAATCAGTTCATTAATGTTTCTAAACATTTCTAAAGGATTACAGAGACATCATTGATACGCCAATGGATTTTGCCACAGTTCGGGAAACACTAGAAGCAGGGAACTATGAATCGCCAATGGAATTGTGTAAAGATGTGAGGCTAATCTTCAGCAACTCCAAAGTGTATACACCATGCAAAAGATCAAGAGTATGGCTTTGCAATTTATTTCTAGATGTGTACTGATGTTCTTTAAATGTTGTGTTTGTTGCTAGAGAAGTGGAATGTGTAATTGATTTTAATATGGACAACAAAACACATCTCAGACTATATTTAAAGATATTGTTGGTATTACATGAAATAATACCTTATTTTGGGTCTTGTGTCTGTTCATGGATAATCCTGATACAATTCAACGGATCCTTATTCCCCTCTGTCTACCTTTTTCCCCTGCACTTCGCCATGCAGACAAGCAATGTGACGAGAAGGAACAATAGTGTAGATGTGAAGTCTGTGGCCCCTCTCCTGTCCTCATCCAGTGTTCTCTCTATCCGTGTTGGCTGCTTACATTCTGACCAAAAGCACCTGTGGAGAGTACAAGGCTGGGTGAAGAACTGTGCACATTCCTTCTAATGTTCCCATTGCGGTGCATGGGAAACAGAGAATGTGATGCTGTGGAGCCTTATGGGGATCTTCTGTGCAGTTGATCTTGCTTCATGTGTCTACTGATTTGTGTAAACTACTACGGGCAGAAATTAAAATGTGAGACAAACTGTTCAATTTTTTTGTCATATTAATACACTTTAATATTTTTAATAGATTTACAGCATGAGCCTGCGCCTGTCTGCCTTCTTTGAAGAACACATTAGTTCCATCTTATCAGATTACAAATCAGCCTTGCGTTTTCATAAAAGAAGCACAATTAAAAAGATAAGGAAGAAAAGAAGCAGAAGCAGTTCCCTTTCTAGTAGTGTTGCATCAAGGTATGATAGAGTTCTTCTTTCTTCCAAGTGCAATATTTGAATGTTTTACATTGGTGTGGCAGCACTTGTGGCTTCCTTTTATTAATATTTTACACTGCATAAAAAGATATTTCCTAGCTTACTCCCATGAACAGGCCCAGGGCTAGCTTTGATTCTTCCAGTCCACTTGTCCAAGCTGCCACTATCATACATGAGGCCACCAGACCCCTTGGTGTAGTTGTTGTTTTCTCCCTGCGCCCCACCCACACCCCAGCATCTGAGAGAATACAGTTAATCCAGTAAACTTACTAACTATAAGGGGATACTTGCAGACCAGTACTTAAGCTGTGGTTAAAACTCAAAGCCAACTAAAAAGATACTTAAAAACCTAGACATTAAAAAGGTCTTAGCTTGATAAGCTTTAGACATCAGACTCATTGGCTAATGGAGAACATTCTAGAGTCATAGAACCACAACATACAACGCCTTTTCCCAGTTTGCCACCCACCTAATTTTCAGCTGCAGAAGCAATCAATTTCTACTGAGAATTCTAAGACCTGGGCAGGTTCATGTGGGATCCTTGGATACCTGTGGCCCTAACCATTTAGGCCTTTAAAGGTTACAATCGGCATTTGAATTGCTGAAGAGGCATTGAGAGAGATGTGTGTGGGTGAATTGGACCACATAAAGACTGGCTCATGGATGAAATTAGCTGATAACCAGGGCCTATTGCTATTGCTTTACGCTATAAAATAGCATGAGTTGTCAGACTTGTCATCTGTTTGTAGTCCGGACAGGAAACGAAAAATAATAAAACCACAGCTGAAAGCTGAACCCCCTGCTACACCTTTGCCCTCTGCACCATCACGTTCAACATCCCTGAGAAACACTGCTGCTCAGATGAATGGAAAAGCAGATGTGACTTTGGTCCGAACAAGGAGTACAAGGGCAGTAGCAGAAATGGCTGTTAATGAACAGCCATCTACTTCTTCAGGAGGAAAGCCTACAACTGTGAAACCTAGTGCTACTGTTACATCAGGTAAATCAGGTGGGTAAACTTATTAATAAGTGGCACAGATCTGGAACCTAAAATATAATGGCTTCCACTGCAGATGCAACATCACATTTATATGTTTGTATTCAGATTAGGAAGATTAGGAATGCAATCCTAAATGGAGTGGGGTTGGGGGTGCAAAGGGGCAATTTTACTGCCACTTCCAAAGGCCTGCTGGGGGGGGGGGGAGCAACTTGCCTTTTCCCCTTCACAATGTAAAATTTTCATTTCTGACTCCTTTCCCATTGCAGATTCCAATAGAGGCAAATTTAGTTAAGTCAGCTGCAGGCTTGTTGTAGAGAGAGGGCTTGATTCCAGCACTTCTCTAATGAATGTAGGGGCTTTGGATACTACCCACCCCCAATACAGAGAGCCACGTCTCCTTCCAAACCCCATGCAGTCAGCAGATTTGGGGGTTGTGTAAATCATGGAAGTACCATATTTTTCGTCCCATAGGACTCTCCGTCCCATAGGACGCACCTAGTTTTTTGGGGAGGGAAATAAAGGGAAAAAATCCCCACGCTGTGGATGTCTGCCCGGTGTGAGGGGCGCTCTGCTTCAGGGCGCATTGTGTGCCGGGCGGCAGGCTGCTATCCGCAGCGTGGGGAGCCCTGCAGGAGTTCCTGCAGGGCTCCCCAGGCTTGCTGATAGCTTCCTGAAGCCTGGAGAGTGAGAGGGGTCGGTGCGCACCGACCCCTCTTGCTCTCCAAGCTTCAGCGAAAGCCTGTATTCGCCCCATAGCACGCACACAGATCTCCCCTTCATTTTTGGAGGGGGAAAAGTGCGTCCTATAGGGCGAAAAATACGGTATAGAAAACCATAGACTGAGGATAAATGAGTGAAATAATCTTAAATAGAGCCCTTCAACAATGTTTTGTTGAAAATATATTTCAGAAGAAATAAGGTATGTATTTATTTGACCAACAAATACATAGTAATTGAAAATCTTGTTTAAAACTTAACTCTTGCTCTCTCTGTTGTCTCCCAGTATTAGAGGATTCCACCAAACATTCCAAGAACCAGAATATTTTATCAGTCCATAATCAAACCAATTCTACTCATAACACTAGGAATAATACTGCAAGAGAAAATGTGGAGAAGGATAAACAAATTAAACGTAAACCAAAATCTTCCACTCTCAGCCCACAAGGTAAGCTTCTTATATTTTTAAATGTTGGTTATTATGGAATATATTATATATATATAGTTTTAGATTAAAAGTAATTCCCACCAAGTAATCACTAAGTAATTTATAAGGCAAGTTTTTAGCTTATCAGTTTACAGCCCTAATTAATACTAGAAAATTTTATGGTATTTTTGGTGTGTTTAATCATTCAGATGAGTCTAATTTGTATGCAACTAAATTGAGGCCTGATTGGTCCCATACTTAGGATTGCTCTGCACTTAATTTTTTATTTGTTTGCAAAGGAGATGGGTAAGTCACTGACATGTTACTCTGTCTTTATAGCAGATTGCAAGAATAATGTCATGGCTTTGGCATCAGGAAGCATCCAGGTAAATGGACATGGTGGACAGTCTTCAAAGCCTATGTTTAAGAGGGGTCCTGGACGGAAACCCAAGATTGAAACAAACAACAATAGTTGTGAAGTGGTGCACAAGAAAAGAGGGAGGAAACCAAAAAGCCTATTACTTGCTCAGCAAAAGAATTTAGGGCAGAACACAATCCAGACTACTAAAGACTTAACAACAACAACAGCAACAACAACAACAACAGAGGAAGCATCTGTTTCCACTGCATGCAATTCTCTCTCTGAAAATAATGTGAAGGAAGACTTGTTGCAAAGAAAAGGGCGTGGAGGCAGAAAGCCTAAAAGAAAGCTAGAGGCACAAGAGCCAGGATTAGAACTTACGTTTTCTGCAGATCCTAAGATTCAGACGAGAAGCAAGAGAAAAAAGACAGATGAACCTATTGAAGAAGAGCATGAAGAACTTAAAGATTCTGAACCCCACATGAGAACTAGAAATCAGGGTAGGAGGACAGCTTTTTACAATGAAGATGACTCGGAGGAGGAGCAAAGACAACTATTGTTTGAAGACACCTCTTTGACTTTTGGGACATCTAGCAGAGGCAGAGTCCGCAAGTTGACTGAAAAAGCAAAGGCTAATCTCATTGGTTGGTAACCAGCATTTAAAAATGCTAATAAACAGGTACAGCTGAGGAAGTGGTAGAACTAAGGATATCTGCTTTCTGCTGCTATTTACAAATGAGAATACGTTCTGATTTGGAAAAAGTATAGCAAAAACAAACTGAACATTTCTTTGAAAGAAGTATGTATTTTAAACTTTTGCTATTTATTGCCCTCCAAGTAGGTTATACATTTCAATTCACTTTGTTCAGTTGGTATTGAAGATTGTATAAATGGAAATTCTTGATTTGCAGAAATGTTACTGTAATTTTGGACAGTCAGTAACCTCTATTTGATTAAAATTGATAGAATTTTTAATGTAACAGACTGAGAACAGAACTCCTATTTTTGAATGAGCAAGGTACAGTACATTTGTATAGAGTGTAGTATCTCTGTGTTTTGCAGGATATTAGCAGAGTGTGGCAGTAAATGCCATTGAGAACAAATGCAAAATTCCAAACATTGCTAATAAGATGTTTAATTTCAGTAGTAATTGGGCACACAGCTTTGTACAAACAAACCTAGTGCAGCTTGTTGGTTTATCTAGGTTCAGCCAGAGAGAAAAATCACACTATGTAGATATATATATCCACATTGGAAAAAGTTTGACTAATATGTCTAATTTTTCAGACCTTCATTCTCGTATCAATCAAATCTCTGTTTATTGTGCCAAAGACTGAAAACCGGTGCAGTAGAAAAGTTTTTAGTGTCAGTGCAGCATACATTTTCCAATTATGCTTATGAATCTATGTTCTAAATATACACTGTTCTGAAAAATTATCTCTACTGGTACTTCGTAGTAAAAACAATTAATGCACTGGTGGGATCCTTAGGCAAAATGTATAATTGGGTTAAAGGATTCAAGGAAACTGCAGGAAAAGTGTGAGATTCTTATGTTTACGATGCGATCAGATTGATTGTTTATACAAATTGTGTTAAAACTGACTAAAATTTTAAAAAGTGTCTGTGTATGTATATATTATGTACACAAGCACATAAATATATACAATATTACCCAGGAATAATTTTTTTCAGGACTTTTTAGATAATACTAGATAAAATTTTAAAATGTCATACTTTTATTTTAAGGGGAAGATTGGTTATTTTCAATTATTAAAGATAAAAAGGCCAAATCACTTTTTATGCAATCATGTTTTATACAGTGTTCTCATTGCACATTGTTTTTCTGCACTTTTTACAGTGTACTTATCAAGCTGACATAAGTCAATATATACACCCTAAAGGAAAATCCCACTTAATGATTGTGCCTTGTAGTCTATTATTTTGTGCATCTTTAGT
Organism: Podarcis erhardii; assembly: GCF_964252035.2. Classification (NCBI taxonomy): domain Eukaryota; kingdom Metazoa; phylum Chordata; class Lepidosauria; order Squamata; family Lacertidae; genus Podarcis; species Podarcis erhardii. Next base: position 40,291,616 of record NC_138507.1, on the reverse strand, counting down.
AAACTTAAGTTGTCTATTGTAAATGACTATATGACTTAGGGGAATGTATTGCTGTATGTACTGCTATGGAAAAAGAAACAGTTATTTATTTGTTTATGGTACATTTACTTATTTTATACCTTTAAAACAAAGTTTGTATTAAAACAAACTTTAATACAATTTCTATTGTTTGAAAGTATAGTCCAATTTAAAAGAAAACAAAATACATCTTTAAACAGTTGCATGGTACAAAAATGTAACCACACTTTTCATTGAACACTCTTTGGGAGAAGTAAGCCTCAATCTAGAGATGCAGATGTATACATACCTGTTCAAAAGATAATTGGTGCCGGCAGCCTAGCTGCTTGGATGGTAAGGATCTGAATATAACCTCCCATGCTTCCACTGGTGGGGGGGAAATGTTAAAGGGGCTGCTTTTCCACCTCTCCAAACAGATTATTGGCTCTACCATGTTGACAAAACACACCTAAACCTTCGGTTACGTGAATATAATACTGGTAACAACACACACAAAACGTCAGGTTGTTTGTGACTATGTAACTTCTTTTTCAAAAACAACTCAACATGTAATACACAATATCACAAGGTGTAATTCCATAAATCAAGAGAACATATTCTGATAAATTAAAGTCCAATGGATGGTCAGGAGAGACAGTCCATTCAGTTGTAAATTTGGTGAACAGGCAATAACCACGATATGGTATGCTTATCCTTTGGTGTTCCACATCTCACCACTTTCAGGATTCTAGCGTTCTAGTGTTCCTTACATGCAGATAGCAGATGGAAAACTTGAAAGCATGGCACAACAAGGATTCCGGGATAATACCTTGTTTCGCCCCATCAGGCTTTGTCAGCCATACATACTCATAACTCTATTATGTTCCATGTTTTCGGCACACAAGAATATGACTATGCACGGCTGACGAAGCCAGATTGGGCGAAACAAGGTATTATCCCGGAATCCTTGTCATGCCATACTTTCTAGCTTTCCATCTGATACCTACATGTAAGGAACACTAGAACGCTAGAATCCTCAAAGCAGCGAGATGTGGAACACCACAGGATAAGCATACCATATCGTGGTTATTGCCTGTTTGCCAAATTAATAACTGAATGGACTGTGTCTCCTGACCATCCATTGGACTTTAATTTATCAGAATATGTTCTGTTGATTTATGGAATTACACATTGTGATATTGTATATTACATGTTGAATTGTTTTTGAAAAAGAGGTTACATAGTCACAAACCAGTATTATATTCACGTAACCTAAAGTTTAGCTGTGTTTTGCCAACATGGTAGAGCCAATAATCTGTTTGGGGAGGTGATAAAGCAGCCCCTTTAACATTTTTCCCCCATCAGGGGAAGCCTGGGAGGTTATATTTATATTCAGATCCTTACCCTCCGAACAGCTAGGTTAACGGCACCAGTTATCTTATGTTTTGTGTGTGTCTACCATTTTGGCAACATTGACAGTCTGTGTTAATATGTAGTTTCCATTCTGGGTTTGAGGACTGCAGGTGGAAGCAACTTCAGGAACTATGTATGCAACACAGCTTTGTATGCAACTTGATACTCAGTTCATTAGTGCAGATATGTTGCTCGCAGTTGATGGCATCTGAGGTTCAAGATTAATATGCATCTTTCATCCATTTGTGTCCATGGCAATTGGTTCTTAAAATGCATTTCTGATTTTATCGCAAATACTCAAACATCAAGATAATTCACTTTTATTTGAAGTAGACTAATTGACGTTATGATCAGGCCAGTTTAGAATGTTTGGAGGCAGGGAAGATTCTGTTTTGGTTGGTTAGTTGCCATCACCATCTCCTCTAAATAACCCATATTGGTTTGGCTTTTAAGAAAATATCTTCAACTAAGAGTATTTGCCAAATCGTGATTTACAGTAGAATAATAAATTCTACTGGCACTAGTCCTCCTTGGATACCTATTTTCATTAGCATATTATAATTATGGGATTTGGGACACTGACTTATGTTTTTAAACATGCATTCTTACTAATATTGCAGACATTAAACATGAAAATATTTCAGCAGCCTATGTACAGTGATAGTTCATTTCACAATGGAAGCATTGCAGTAGATTTATCTGGTCCATTTAAGAATTTCACTGTTGATGAAGGCAATCAATTTCAAATGTGTGATTTCCTTTTGTTATCTGCATTGTTATATAAAAGAAATTGGCAAAGCAAACATGAAACCCCATTACTGTAAGTTACTCCTTTTATAACTATGTCCCACTTGGCATATATTTATGTATATACTTGTATACATCAAGTATGTGTATGTAACGTTGGAGAATGGAATAGTACACATCACCATCATAGTGTCTGAAAATTACACATTTCAGAACAAAAGAATCAAGTCTTATTTGCAGTACACAAATGTATTGTTCCCCATTCATGAATAATTTTGTACTAAGAATTCACAAGCTTATTTTTTTCTAACATTATTTTGGTAATACATTTGTGTAGAAACACTTAAAACTTTAATTGTGCTAGATATACTATATAAGTGCTTTAAATTGCATTGGTTTGACTTAAATTACTGTCATTGGTTAGATTTTACTGATTTGCAAAAAAAATATTGTACCAACACAGAAGAGCTTTTGATTTAGCACATTTTAATATAAGCAATAAATACTGGTTCACTAACTTTTGGAGGGGGAAACCGTAATGAAATGTGTTTGGATAAAACTATTGAGAGCAAAGTAATATTTATTTTATGACACATTTACATGGAAAATACTATGTAGACACTCTTTCTGTTGGTAATTACAGATATTCACACAAGCAATTATCTTACAAACTTGGCAGTAATGAAAACAAATGTAAAATGCAGTCTACTGATACAGCTTCTGATACAGAGCGGTCCATTAGTTCCATAATGCTGAACATTAAATTACTTCAATATTAACCAGTGGCTACTATACAGCGATGTCTGATAGCAGCACATTCCATTTTCTTTGATTGGGAAATAAGTTCATTTTCACTCCAGTAATCAATCCCTTGTTTGGCTAAACGGGTTTGAAATTTAATTGTTTCCCAGGGATTAAGCTTGAATTACATTGGTATAATACTGGGTACTGAAGAAATGATCTTTATCATTGTGGTATGAGTAGCGATGCAGCTTTACAAAACCCGTCTTCCTATAGTACTGCTGTGATGTAAACTTGCACAAAATTATTCGTACCATACTGTCAATTTTTCCATGTGTTGTTTAATACTTTATCTTAGTTTGGATTGATCTTTGTAAAATACCGATTCAAAAGCATGTAGTACTTCTCAACGTTTAAAAATGAATGGGGACATAGTTTCAGTACATAAGTTGTGTGCTGTGTTACGACTCTTTGTGAAATACCAATTTGAGCTTTCAGTTTCATGAGCTTTAGTACATCTAAAGTGATATTAAGACCCCAACCAGAACTCCATACACACAGCTCTTAGTGTGTTGATTTCTGCAAAGAGCTGATCCTACTGTGCTGAAGAATGTGGATCCTTTGCTTTGAAGCAAGAGCTCCTGGTGGTCTATTTAATGAAAGCTTAAGGCCACAATCCAGTCGTGCCTTGCATCCTCAGGGCATGCAGGAGTTTCCTGCCATCCATCTCACCCACACCGGCCATCAGACTTCCCACAACTGGAGAGGTGCACTTGTGGGACAGCTGTGTCCTAGTGTGTGTAAGGGACCGACTGGATTGATCCTTATTGTAAATTTTGATGTATCAATCTTGCATTTCATGTTCTTGGACCTAAGCAATCATCTGATAAAAGGGCTGTTCAGTTTCTGCTGTAAATAATGTACATATGTTTATAATTCAAAAAAGGTGTACATTTCATATATAGTGGCCAAGTCTGAAAATTATTTCCAATATAACAAAATCTGGTATTGTGTTTTTTTTTAATGTGCTAACTTTACATAATTACTCTTGGAATAATGGTGAAGCAGAAAATTATTTTGTTGCTCTCATTTTCCCATTTAGTTCACAACCTTTTGGAATAAAAGGTACCCTCTGTTTCAGGAAGGTTACATTTATTTCAGGATATTTTTTGTTAAAGTACTATAGATGTGAGATGGCATTTTGAAGATGGAAATAGCATAATATTTGCTGTTAAAGACCAAACCCCAAATCTGCCTTTTTTAAAGGGTAAATAATTTAAGGAGCTATTTATGTGAAAAATCATTTTTCTTTTGATACCAAAAAGGGAGCCAAATGCTGAATATTTGAATTTTAAATAAATGCAGATAATTGCTTCAGGATATGGTATAAATTTTTGTTCATGATATAATTAGTGCTGGAAATTACTACACCTTTAAAGATACAGCACCAAATTTCTACACTTTCACATAAGACATTTAACATGGTATATTTATCTCAGATGCATGTTTTAAAAAGGATAGGCTATTGACACACATTTTGAAGTTACATTTTTGGACCATTACACTGCAAAAATTGAAAAGAAAGTTATTGAGTGAATACCTTAAATCTTGCCACTTAATGTTGAAACATATAATGTAGTGTAACTTAAGGAAATTGTCTGGAACATCTAATTTTGAAACTGACACATTTTAAAGCTTTGCTTATTTTGTACAGTATGGTGTAAATCCCAAAAATGTTCATGTAACCAACATACAGTTTTACAAGTTTAGGTTTTATCAAGGTTATTTTCTTTCTCTTCTGCTTTATCAAGTTATAAAGTGCAGTCTCACACCAGGATGAACAGTGCCCTTTCTTTTTGTACATATTGATCGAAACTTTTATTGTTATGTGAAACACTTACGTTGGTTTTGATGAATAATACTTGGAATCCTTTTATACAAACTAGAATGTATGTGTATGAATTACTGTCACTGCAATGTAGTAACTACAAACCTATTTTTAAATAAATAGAAAACTCGTTTTTCTAAGCTGCTTTGCTTTGGTTATTAAACTAATATAAATGTGTGAAGTACACAAGTTGTGTCTAAAAACTTTCACCATACTGCAATCCTACGTTGACCCAAAAATAAGCCCCATCAAGTTCAATGAGTCTTAGTCCCAGGTAAGTTTCTACAGGACTGCAACCTCAATGACTTAAATATAAAGGATATTGATTGGCAACAAGAGCAATTTAGTTTCTTAACACAAATGCTCTAATGGAACTGGTAAATTTTACTACCATCATTACATGTGTGAGACAGCCTTACAAATTCTATTATCTAGAGATGTGTGATAAACTTTCTTTCTGAAGGCACTTATTCTTAACAGGTGCATAGGCAGGTATGATACTATAATATAAAATGGACATTGTGTTGGGCTAGGAGAATGAAAAACATCTGCATCATTTCCTTGTTAGGAAAAGCTGTCCCGTCCCCATAACCTTGCTTCCTTACATTAGCAAAGCCAGAATAAATTCCACAAAAATAGCAAACTGCAGATGAAATACAAAGAGTGAATAGTTCATACAGGTTGGAAAGTTAGAATTTTATTAAATTGGAGATTAAGAAACTATAGGCAGAGTTGTAAATTCTATCCTTTTTGTTTAAACTGCATTCCTTAATCTGTGAAACTATTCAAGCATAAATCACTCGACACCTTGCCTAGTCTCACCACAACACCCAAAAATTAGCAAGTTTTTCAGCAACAATGCAGTTTTACAGTATTTCCATCTCTTATTCATAATTTCTTAACTCAATATTTGAAGGCCAGGAGCTTCTGGCATCCAAGGAATTTCTCCCCTGATAAAACTCTCAGCAGAGATTTCTTGAACTACACTGACAATGTAGCATTTCACCAAATGCAATTTGTCCAGTGTAAAACACTGAAAAAAAGTTTCTGTCATCAGCCATTAAGAAAAACCAAGTGGCCTTTATACAATTCTTCAAACTTTGGAGTAACTGGATATCTGGACAAAACTGTTGCCCCACATACAAAGGTCTGAAAGACCTATGTGAAGAAAGTATGCCTCCATTCATTTGCAAATCTGAAAATAATCCACATGTACAAAGAGCTCCTGCTTCCTGTTGTAGGAGACAACTTCCAAGTTTACCTCTCTTAAGTTACCAAGCAAAAACTTTAAACTTCCTTGCTCCAGAAACACGCTAGAAGGGCAGACCAGTTCCTTAAAAACTAGTGTTCATTTAGTGTTCTCACAGTATATTTTAGTTTCAAATATTCGTGATTTCCCTTAAAATGTGCAGTGCCTTGGAACGTAACCCCTGTGTATAAAGTTGCCTGTATTTACATTATTTACATTATTCTAAACAGTATATTAAAAATGTACTTCTATCTATTGCTTTCACAAGCATTCACTAGGTTGATTCCAATGTTTGTTTTATTCATGGAAGGAGCTGCTGATAATGGAAAGTGTCTTCTATGAACACGAGGGCTTCTTCATGGCAAGAAGTTTTCTTCCAAGAAATGAAACATAAATTGGGATCCAAGCCACAGCTTGCGTCCAAGTGCAGAGAATTACAACCCGTGCTACAATTTTATGGAATTGTTTAAAAAGTGAACAAACGTCAGAGTCACTTTAACATTTTGATTAAGGAAAAGCTAGTTAAGCTTCCCAAGAATGTTCTTCCCAAAGGAAAACACAATGATTCAGGACTTCAGTAATAAATCAGTTTACATTTATGTGAGCTGCTTGTTTTCTCTTCCTTTCCCCCTTTATTTCAAAAACAGCATATACCCTTGAGGAAACATAGATGGTGGCACTCTGGAGTCTCTGCTGCAAACCCAGTGAGTCTGGGGTGTTGACCAAGTGATTTTCAAGGTGGCCCTCCCACTCTTTCACTTCCTCTTCCCTTATTAGCAAAGGCTTCCCAAGGGGCTGGCCAAGCAACTGGCAAACTTCTTGAGCTTTTTGCCGGGCACTCCCAACAGCAGCAAGACAAACCTGACGTCTGCAAAAAAACCCAAAGACAAATGGGAAGATTTAGCTAATTAAAGCAACAAAAAGGGAGTGTGTCAATTAAAACCGTTAACCAATGTTGTACCTACTTTTGAGCACTGTATACTCTGCTTTTCAATGAGAAAGACCTTCACAAAGCAACTAACAGTACAATCCTATATAGGTCTATCCAAAAGTATGTTACTTTGAGTTCATTGAGATTAATTCCAGGTATCAGTGTAGGATTTCAGCCTCTATATATTCAACAATGTTATCCCCTCCCCCATTTTACGACATTTAAAATTTATGCAACGTAAACAACTAAATTAACCCCCTTCCCCCACTCCACCAGTTTACATTGTTGTGAAAAACAACAACACACATGTTCCATGTCAGATTGGAAATCCAAGGTAAGTTTGTCAAAGGCTGAGAAAGGCAAATAAAGTTCCGATCTCACACAAAACAGAGTTAATTTGTCTTTTTTTTCCAGAGCAAAAACCAGTGAGGTGTATGCTGGTGGTGGAACCTCCCATGTTCTGATATGTTAACAGTTAATAAACATGTAACAAACTAATGGAAAAGTATTTATTTTTCTCCCACGGGCAACGTTTAACTTTTGTGTAGTTATGCATGAAAAGTTAGCTGCCCAACCCTTTGATACCATTGATCTATATTCACTCTTTGAAAGTTTTACTAACTGCATGCTTTCACAGACCCTGCTGCTGCAGTTAAACAGCTTAATAGTTCTTTATACTTCAGATCTGAATCAAGCCCTATACAGTGGTACCTCGGGTTAAGTACTTAATTCCTTCCAGAGGTCCGTTCTTAACCTGAAGCACCACTTTAGTTAATGGGGCCTCCCGCTTCCGCTGCGCCGCCGCTGCACAATTTCTGTTCTCACCCTGAAGCAAAGTTCTTAACCCGAGGTACTATTTCTGGGTTAGCGGAGTCTGTAATCTGAAGCGTATGTAACCCGAGGTACCACTGTATATACACAGTCATTTCAACCTTTCCATACCAGAAAGGCAAAACTGAAACTAAGCCAAAATATATGTGATTGCATTTATTTTCATTCATCTCTTCTTAGACTGGCTTCCTCCTCCTCATAGGCTGCAATCCTGTTCCCCCTTTCCTGGGAGTACAGTGGAACCTCGGGTTACGAACGTGATCTGTGCGGGTGGCACGTTCGCAATCAGCATGGCAGCGCCTGCGCACACGCGTATTGCAATTCGGTTCTTCTGCTCATAGCATGATTTAGTGGTTTTGCACATGCGCGAGTGCCGAAACCCGGAAGTAACCTGTTCCGGTACTTCCGGGTTCAGCGCGATCCATAACCCGAAAATGCACAACCCGCAGGGTTCACAACCCGAGGTATTGACTGTACAGGATTTCATGGTTATTCATGTACCAGCATTGGGGTGCTTGACTGAATGATTTGTCATCTTAATGACACATTCCAATTTAGAACCTTCATAAAAATATAGAGCCTTGTTTTGTTTTTTTGTCTACTTTAATATTGTATCAACCTCTTTCATGGGGGATTTGCTCCTGCCGTGGCTTGGCTTAGTGCTTCTGGTCTGCTTCTCTCCGAGTCACAAGTAGCAATCAAGGTTTGTTCTTGGTTTACTGTTCATGGTTTATTTGGGGAAAACAAAAGATGAGCTTGGATTCTTACATAATACAGCTTGTTTTCCAGCAACGGGACAAAAGTAAAACACCTGCAGTTTCCAACTGTGTGCACTAGCACATTCACTTTAAACCATCATTTATTTTAATGATGGTTTACTATTATGTAGGAGCCATATCTTTACGAACATGTGTATTCCATCAGCTGTTTTCTTGGACTGGGCAACAAAATAGAAGCTTTGGCTACTTATTAGAGAATAGATTTCCAGAGGCATGGCACTGGTCAATCAAGCTAGCGAGACCTAACTTTCTGGTAAAAGGAGGAAGACATAACTTACCGAAGGGCATCTACTGCCTCCACTGTATGGTAAAAGTGAGGTGGGCTGATGATAACAGAGCTACCTAGCTTCTCAACAAGGAAGTTACAAACGTCTTGCATTTTGCCGAAATCACTGAATGTAATGCAGACCTATATGGGAATGTAAAAATTTGCAAGCCTTTTTAGTGCCTTAGCTAAAACTTGGCTAAAGATGAATAATACAAAATCAATTATAATATGCATTTTGTACAAAGCTAAATTAGATTATACTTTCATTTATATGCTACCTCTGTACAGAGGAAGTTTTGCTCAATGTGGCTTACATAGCTTTCAGCAATACATGAAAAGTACTCATATCTGTATGCTTATTATTATATGGAATTAAAGCAGACAATTTTTGTCATATTCAAGTTTTTAGAATGACAATCGTTTTGTAGACCCAACTACGGAGAAGCAATGAATTTGCAGAATTGGAAAGACATTCAGGAAATTAATATTAACCCCTGGTTTATAACCGCACATCAACATGCTCTTAATATTTTAAGACAATTCAATCCTGCATGAGAAGTCCTGTTGTGTTAGGGATGTCAAACGTCTGGATTTGACATCTTGGCGTTTTTGTAAAAAGCTCAACAATTTCAGTGGCTTCCTTTAAAAAAGCAAACTTTTGGGCCTTCCTAAAAAAAAAGCTCAACAACAACTTATGGAGCGTCCAGGTTTTTACTACCCTACCCTGTGTTCAATAAGACTTCCAGATAAGCATGTATGGGATTGATGCCTAGATCCAAGGCTGCAATTCTAAACACAATTCACATAAAGAAAGCTTTTCTTAGTTTCAATATGAATGTTTTGAGGATTGGATTGTAAATTTGGTAGATGTTTCAATTTCTGCTTCCATAAATAACTACACCAGTACCTCATTATCAAGCGTGCTGTGATGCTGACATAGTTTTGTAAGGCTATTAAGATGGTATTGCAGGAAAATACTTCAGGAGTGGGATGGCAAAAAAGATAATATATAAATAACCACAAGCAGTAATACTGTAATGTATGAGTGTGGAACCATTTTCACCCTTGAGCAGAAAAGCATATTAGGACATAGTTTCACATTTCTTGTTTAATGCTCAAGATACATATAAAACAATGTTATTTGAGACACATGACCAATACTCATACTTAAGACACTTGCCTCTGCTTCCATCTTATACACATTGTCTATTCTACTAAAGTTCTTTGTCACAGTCATGTCGTTCTCCTAGGGGAAAAAAACAACAGCTTTAAGTACAAAACTAAGGAAGAGAATGCTTTTCGGTGACATTATGGTTGCTTAACTAGTACTAAGCAACGCAGCAGAGTTCAAGGTACACTATTTCAAGGTAAAAATAAAAAATAAATCCAGCTTAGCATAGATGAGTAAATCTTGTCTTCACCCACAATTACTGTATCAAATACTATTCTGGACTGTTAACCCAACCTAAGTAGAGCATGAAATCATTTATCATCCAGCCTGTTACTCCATAAATATATCTTGTTGCATCAAATACAGAGAGCAATTTTTAAAACCTGGTTGACATCTAAGCAACCTGTGTGCAGCCTTGAGTTCACTGACAGCAGGTCAGGACAGAAATGCAGCAAATACACAATCGGGAAATACACAATGATCTTGGGCTTTAACCAAGGGTGTCTTCTCTAGCCTAATCATCCCACTGCGCTGGTTTTGCTCAGTTTGAATGCTTGTCTAGTGGCGTTGAGGATATGTCTAGGGGTCCAAGCAGCCCACCCCTCCCACCAAACTATAAGAAAGAGCGAAAGCTTTTCCGGTGCAGAAGGTGGTGATGATGTGGTGTAGCCACAGAGAAAGCCCTTGAGCTGCGAGCATGCGCGAGAGGTGGGTCGGCTCTCCTCCTCGCCCTCCAACCCACCGAGATTCCTCCGCGTTGCCGGGCGCTCTGGGCGACATAATCCAGCCTCCGAGTGACGCTGCTCCTTGCCGCTCCGGCCTCCCCTTTCTTGCTCTTCAGGTAAACGGTGACTTTCGCCCGGTCCGGCCTAGCGCTGAGCTCCGAGGTGCCGCTGACGTGAACTTCCCTCCCCGGCGGCCTCGGGACTTCATTCTCCCGGCTGTTGTCCCCCCCGGCGGGCGGAGGGACCAGCTCGGCAAACACCCGGGCTGGAGAAAGCGGCGGCAACGGCATCCCGAGGGAGTTGAAGGAAGGAGACCGCTAAGGCGCCATGGCAACGGAGCCCTCCGCGCCCAAAGCATCACGGGGGATGTAGTTCTGGACGCGGCCTGGTCACGTGGCCTATCCGACGCCCCCCGTCGGGAGAGGCTCCTCGGCGCTTGGGAGCGCGGCGTCCCAGGGTTCGTAGCGCCGTCTTCCCGCTCACGTGACGCCCGCCGAGGTGCGCTGGTTTGTTTTGCCGAGGGAACCTGCTGCCCTGTTCAGTTTGGGCGCTCGGAGCTTGGGCGCTTCGAAGCAGCGAGTTCCCTTAAGCAGCTAAATCGAGTTTTTTTTTTTAATTCTCTCTCTCTACGTGGAGTGTCCTTAGAGAATAAGTTGGTAGTTTTCTCTCCAAGCAGCGTTAGCTCGATTCCAAGGAAAGCAACACGGGAGAAAACTCACCTGCACAGGAGCCCGCTAGTATAGGCTGCCCATGCACCCTTTCACATATTGAACTTAATCGGCGACGTTTTAGAAATGAAAATATCAAGCAAATATTAAGCATGTTTGCCTACTTACGTGCTGGAAAAGCCCGTCTAACTGTATGAGGCTTGTTACGCATAAGACTAAACCAGCTCTGTATTTTCACATGGAGTGAACTGAAATACAGTGGTACCTCAGGTTACAGACGCTTCAGGTTACAGACGCTTCAGGTTACAGATTCCACTAACCCAGAAATAGTACCTCGGGTTAAGAACTTTGCTTCAGGATAAGAACAGAAATCGGGCTCCGGCGGTGCGGCAGCAGCAGGAGGTCCCATTAGCTGAAGTGGTGCTTGAGGTTAAGAACATTTTCAGGTTAAGAACGGACCTCCAGAACGAATTAAGTACTTAACCCGAGGTACCACTGTAAAAACTCAGTCATTTCATTTAGGTGCAGCTCCAAGGACCTTCTGGTGATTCCCTCCCTGCAAGAAGTGAGGCTACAGGGAACCAGGCAGAGGGCCTTGGTAGTGGCACCCGCCCTGTGGAATGCCCTCCCAGCAGATGTCAAGGAAATAAACAGCTATCTGACTTTTAGAAGACATCTGAAGGCAGCCCTGTTTAGGGAAGCTTTTAATGTTTGATTTTTTATTGTGTTTTTAATATTCTGCTGGGAGCCGCCCAGAGTGCCTGGGGAAATCCAGCCAGATGGGTGGGGTATAAATAAAAAATTATCACCACCACCACCACTGGGTGTACATTTCTTTGATTCCATAACCCCTATCTTAAAGAACTGAATTAGGCACTAGTTCTAACCCCACTTACCTGACAGTGAATCCCACTGACTTCAGTAGGACTTCTACAAAGATGTGTTTAGGACCCTTCTGTTAGAATCTTTTGAAATTTGAAAAAGCGTATTTTCAAGTTGGTTTTACAAGCAGATCCTAAACGTAAGCATCGGCTCAAGCAGGAGGAAGTACAGATATAAAATGTAATTATTATTATTAATAATAATAATAAATGAGCACAAGTGCAGTCTAATAAAGCCCTCCTTGCTAGTTAAACCCACAGAAACCTGGTTTGCGCAGTTTCTCCTCAAATCAGTTTGTGGTGGAAGAGAGGGCCTCACGTCAGTCTTGCATTATGCATTATGAATGTAGGACCTGTAGGATGATTTTGTTGGGCATGTGCATTGGGAAGCTTTTACTAATGGAAAGTAATCTCTTCCATTTCTTCATTCAGCTGGGCTGTCCGGTACTGTAGAAATACATATATACATCTCAATTAATGACCAGATTTTGCTGTTGAGGGCAACTTTGAAACACCTGACTCTGGTGCTTCCAGTAGCAGATTCAGCAGTCACTCACATGCTACAGGCAGACAAGGAGAATGCTTATCCAATGTGCAGTGCTCATTTGATTGCACTGTCATTTAGAGTGATCACTGAAGTGTGTTTAAGAAGAAGAGATTGTAGTTCATTTCAGTAAAATCAATACAAATCTGACCTGCATTTTGCTTTGGGGATAAGAAAATGCCTGAGAATGTTTGCGACCAGCATATTAAAGAAAAAATGAGCTAGTTTGTGATTGTTTGGAAATAATAACAAGATTGCAATTGCAGAGATGCCCTGAATGTGAAGCTTTGTTGGCTTTGTTGTGCTTTCAGCTTTAATTACTATGAATCACCACAACCAAATGGATTTTATTTTCACTTTATTCTTATCAAAAGACCTTTGGCTGAAAATTTGCTTCTCGGCATACTTACTAGAAAGGGTTGTTGCAGGGAATAATTTGTGATTTTTACTACTGCGCACATTAGATCCCAGGCTAAGGGCATGTATCAGATTGTTATATAGCATAGTAAATACAAATTCAAAGTATAAAAATCTTTTTAAAATATATCATTTAAAAAGTATCCAAAGGTTTCAGTAATTTAATTTTTTAAATTTATGTTAGTGCATTAAAATAAATTATTTTATTGTACATTGTTCAATAAATAATTTCCAAGTAAATCATTTTATTGTGCATTTTATTGTGCATTGTGTTCACAATGTTATTGGGGCGGTTACACACAATCCGGCTTTCAGTACTGTTTGCACATGCAAAAGTTTTGAGATAAACATACTGCTTCATTCTAATTAGTGCGTGTCCTGTAGCTTCCTGCTAAAACTCATCCTCCCCCCCCCAAAAAAAAACACACATTCCAGGGTGTTTGTTTTGTCCCACTTTTTTGTGCTATAGTGCATTGGAAGAACATATCGGAACTAATGAAGTGGAATTAAGTGCTGGCAGTCCCGAATAAATCCACCACTAATGCACTATTATTGTATCAATAACAACTTGTAGAATATACCTGGGAAAAAAATCGCAGTCTGGATGAACCCTACATACCAATTGCATATGCTGAAACAACAGTTAATATTGCATATGCAATATTACTTATTTAGCCATGCCAGCTAACTATGCTAGCAATTTCTTAACAAAAACATTAAGTCAATTATTGAAGTCTGAAATGAATTTTACTATTTTAAAAGGTATTCCCCTCCAGAGCACTGATTTTATCAAATGCCATACCTGCTGACTTGTGAATTAGGAGCAAATAGAAACTTAGTCTTCTCTGGTCTACTAAACTTTTAAACTTCTGTAAAAATATCACTTACAGTTTCCTTTATACAGTGAAAACAATTTCAGAAGTGGTATGATAGCCAGATATTGATGCATTTTATTTTGAATCTTGTGCATAATGTGCTCCACAACTGTGATTTTATTGTCTCTATGTGCTTTGAATTTACTTTTGAGTCTGACTGTCCACAAAGGACAAAGTATACTTCTGGCGCTTGCACTCGTCCCAGAAGAATAGGGAGGACAGAAGTTGGGCACTGTAAATTTGGAAGACGAGAATCTTCCAGTATCATATATACCTTCAACTCACCTTGTTTGAGAAGGTGGCTAGTGTCACTGCATGCAACAGGAAAGCTCTTGTATCTTTAATAGCTATGGTGAAGAAACAGGCTATTGTGTCATACTGCCATACATTTTGAGAAAAGATGCAGCTGCTGTAATTCCCTCTTAAATTGTAGAATTGGAAGGGACCCCAAGGGTCATCTACTCCAATTGCCTGCAGTGCAGGAGTCCAGCCCACGTCCTTCCCTGGGTGGGCTCAAACCACCAACCTTCAGGCTAACAACCAGACAATGACCATTTGTGCCACAGTACAGAAGACCTGTCCTGTCACTTATCTGGTCACCCTAAAAACAACTGACTAGGATGGGGAAATAAAGTTCATTATATGCAATGGCAAGAAATCACATAAGGTGGCAGTAAGAGACTACGAAATATCCAGTCTTTCAGAGTGACATATTTCAGTAATTCATTATTCACTGAAAGCAAATGAGGGCAGAGCCATACCAAACACTGAAAGCATATACAACACACATTTAAAGGACATGACTTCTCCCAAAGAATAATGGGAGCTACAATTCCCAGCTCCCTCAACAAACTAACGTTCCCAGGATCCTTTTAAATGTTTTAAAGATTTTTTTTCTTAACTTTTCTGCATTAAGTGTGCATTCAGTAGTTTACCTCCTTTGTAATGTTTCATTTTGAAATCTTTAAGATAATATTTTAGTTTCCTGTAAAGTATGTCGCTTTGAGGGTATACTTTATATCTGATTTTCTTCAGTAATGTTTTATCCTGGATTGCTGTATTCAATGTTTTAATGTGTTGTAAACTGCTTCGTGATTTTTCCCCTCTAAAATATTAAGTGGTCTAGAAATGAAATGAATAATAGCAATAATAATATACCTGAACCCAGGCTCGTCTCCCCCAGGAGAGCCAGTGTGGTGTAGTGGTTAGGAGCAATGGACTCGTAATCTGGTGAACCAGGTTAGCTTCCCTGCTCCTCCACATGCAGCTGCTGGGTGACCTTGGGCTAGTCACACTTCTTTGAAGTCTCTCAGCCTTACCTTACAGAGTGTTTGTTGTGGGGGAGGAAGGGAAAGGAGAATGTTAGCCTCTTTGAGACTCCTTAGGGTAGTCATAAAGCGGGATATCAAATCCAAATCCAAACTGCAAGCCTCCATACAGATGTGATGCTGAACCAAACCACGGCTTAGCCCTGGGTTAAGGCAGCAGCAAGATTGTGGGGAAAGTGCTATGGCCATGATTGGCAGTTTGAGAACCTGCTTGTTTGCACTAAGGCATGGTTTGGTTTAGTATGCTGTCTAGACATTATTTACCTGTAATTCAGTGAGATAGAAATGATGAGACCTGTTTGCTCAAATAGCTGAATATGACATACATTTACATACCTGATAACAGCACAGCAAGGAGGCAAATCAGTTATTTATATATGCAGACATTTTATTCTAGCCTCTCGTGCAAAGTCACTGGAAACCACTTCAAGCCGATCTGATAGGGACAGAGCAGAACAAGCAATCGAGCAGGAGAGGTCTACATTGCTCCATAGAAAATCACAATTTAATTGATTTCCAAGAGCTTATCTCATGCCGCTTTTTAACAAGACTGGACCTGTCACCTACCACGACAGGAAAAACTCTGTATGAAATATGTCAAAGAGAGATTGCAGTAAGAGGCCTCATAGTGATTTCTTTAAATCTCAGGGCATAGATGTCGCTTTTCCAGGATACGGATTCTTCCCAACAGGTGAAAATTATACCACAATATCCCTGAGTTCTGTGCAAACTACTTTTACACAGGGATATTGATCATGGCCATGTGAGAAAGGCTTATGCCTGTGTAACAATTAAGTCACAATATGAGAAAACTAAACTCAAGAGAGTGATATTTGAAAAAGTGTGACCATGATAGTGTGTAAAATGGTCAGAGCCGCATTGCAGGCCAAAAACCCTAACAATTCATTTCTGGAAAATGCTAGAGCTCCTAAATCAACACATTCTGGGTTAAAGCTTGAATGTGAAGAAATGTACAAGTTTCAAGGCATTCTTTTTACACACTGGAGGGCACTGCAAACTGAATCTAGGTTCTGAGCCCTGTATGAGAATCAAGTCCATTGAGAGGGCCAATTCATGCATAAAAGCCAAAAGCCAAAGGGTGTATTTTTAGTATGCAGAGACTCAATAGAAATGTTTTTTTTAAATGTTGGCGAGAGATAAACCCATTCTCTATTGTGCATAGATGTGGAGTCTTTTGCTATGTACAGAGCTACCAAGAAGGTTAGAGAACCTGGCTATCCATTCATATCCATAATAGCAACTGAAATGAAAACTTTTAAATTGAAGGTGATGGTTCCATGCCCTGGTCTATTCCATATGTATCTCTGGACATTGGAGCTTTATTCTCCTCTGCTGAGCCCTAAGGTTATATTGAAGGCCAGTCCACAGATTCCCTGAGGAGAGATCCCAAGCCCTGAAAACCCCATTACCTCAAAGGAGTCAACAGTTGCAGAAGAAGGCACCAGAAATGGTTAGGAGGCAGTGAATGACTGGCTATGCCTGCTATGAAACTCAGCCAGTTGCTCCAGGATCTGAGACAATGGGATGTTTCACTTCAGCTTCAGGAGCACTGTCCATGGTGCTGGAGTCACACCTTGATCTCTGTCCATGGTTCTGACTTTTGTGTTGCCCTGTCTGTCTAAGGAACCAGAAAGTACTGACTCCTCCCCTTGCTCGAACCATTGCCCCCCTTTGGTGGGACATTGGGACACTGCCAGTGTGAAACTCCAGAGTAACTCATGGATAAAAACAATTGATTATTATATAAAAACCTGTGTATGTCTATATCAATAACAGACATCCACATCTGCTTATTTTACAGTAGGAAAAGGAACAGGGTTTTAAGCTGCCTTGGCTACGTTTAGACTGCCAGGGTGCGGAGAAATACAAGGCAAAGCATCAGACCAAAAAAAGAGAACGGTCAGGGACAGTCTTCCAACTGAGTTATCATCATTGGCAAAGGAAATAATGGGATACCAGACTGTCACAAATTTATTAGTAAATATTTAGAACCTGATCCAAACAAAGTTAAGCACTTAACTTTAATTTTATTTTGGCTGTGCTCATTTAACTTTGACTTTCTTAGATTTTCCTTCTTTTCTCCTGAGTTCAGGTATGGAGAGCCTTTGGCCTTTCAGATGTCGCTGAACTACAACTCCTACCATCCCTAGTCATGGGTCATGCTTGCTGGAGCTGATGGGAGTTGCAGTTCAACAACACATAGAGGGCCAAAAGTTCCCGCCCCTGCTGTAAAGTGCTGACAAGCCGTTTTACACTTATGTTTTTATGCAAATAAAGTTCTATCAGAGTAAAACTGCTTAATGCCTAAAAACCAAATTTCTCTCCCAGAAATGTAATGTGACACTGAATAATATTAAATCCCTTTCTTCCCTGCCTTTGCCTTTATAAGCCTTTTAAAATAATGTAATTGGTCTTGGCTATCTGATACTTGCTTATGCAAATGTCAGTTAAAATAATTGAGCTGAAGTTTCCATCTGGTCCTCTTTATAAAAGATTTGTGCAGTTGAATTTTTGTTGAGTGGCAAAATAGACTTGGTAGAGTGGTAAGGCCTCAAAGAGACAAAAAGTTCATCAAATAGTAAAATTGTTCTCATTCTGCACCATTTTGGACTACATGTAAAGGAATGCAGATGCCTCCTGAACGAAGAAACTATCACGCTACACACAGAAAATTAGCCATGTTAGGGAGAAAATCAAATGATGTGTTTTCGTCCTGACACCACTAGTTTTCTAGGGAAATATGTGGGTTTTTCTTTTTTTTGTATATGCTGTGTTTTACCTTCAGCCCTGTGACAGGCCACAAGAGTAGCTGGTAAACTGTCTAGATCAGGGGTAGGAAACCTAAGGCCCGGGGGCCGGATCCGGCCCAATTGCCTTCTCAATCCGGCCCGCGTATGGTCCAGGAATCAGCATGTTTTTACATGAATAGAATGTGTGCTTTCATTTAAAATGCATCTCTGGGTTATTTGTGGGGCATAGGAATTGGTTCATTTTTTTTTCTTTCCAAAATATAGTCTGACCCCCCACAAGGTCTGTGGGAAAATTGGCTGGCCCCCTGCTGAAAAAGTTTGCTGACCCCTGGTCTAGAATAGGTGTAGGGAATTACATGAGGCCCTCCAGATCTCTCTGTCCAGTCTTTGAGCCACATCCTTCATTAGCTCTCATGAGCTTTTGCCCGACTGGAATGTGTCATTGAGTTCTGATAATACCTTTTGCTTGCCGGGATGGAAAGAGGTGTGTGTGCAACAGGGATGGAGTGAAATTCAATTCAGTTCGTACATAAAGGCAGATCTATAAAAATTGCTTTCCCCAAAATGATATGAGAATGGAAACCCAGCTAGCCTCGGAAATTCACACTTATCCGAATTATGCAAAGCAGTTCTCCAACCCATGTTTGCAAAAATGCATATATTAGAGGAAAGTGTACATACAGATTAACTGGGCAAAAAAAACAACAACATACAAAAATGCATTTCATTTTTTTGCAAGAATGTGAACACTGCATACAAAAATGTGACATGGGAAATTCACACAAAAATGCTGGTGCGTGTTTGTGAGGATTTAAAAATAATCGCAAATTGCTGCAGAAATGTAGGGAACTGAATTTAAGATTGGAAAAATGAGAAGCAGAAACAAAATGGACATACGTGGCCTCAGATATGCTGCCATGTACCTCATGTTGCATGACATTTTAATGTGATTTGCAAGAGTAGTTCCGAAGTTCCCAGCAAGATCTTTACTCTGCAGATTCCATCTTAAGGTGAATTAAAGACCAAGCTTTCTCTTCTCCACTCATCTATTATGGTCCGTCAGAGTCAAGCAGTGAGGAACACCCAGCTCCAGGCAGTTGTAGGTAGAAAGTTGTTATCAACATATGATGTGAGCATTGGTAAATCCAAGGACTTACTATCATGTGCACCCAGGATTTAATCTAATAAAAGGGGTGTTTTCAGGGCTATGCTTGCACCACTTATCTAGCACAACACGGTCCTACATAGTTGTTTCAAGATTCCTAAATTACAGTTGTCAGAGTCACCCGTGGTCCCAGCTCACAAGAGACCAAAGTCCACTCCAGCTTATGTACAAAAGCTTTTATTGAAGAACATTATTAGCTTCACATCCGAGCTCCGTGACTCTACGTCTGTTACCCTTAGACCGCTGAAGTCCCCTCTGAGTCGGTCCCCCCTCTACACCAGTTTAAGAGGCTTGTACTGGTCCACCTCTTTCTCTCTTTCCTTTTCCGCAGGGTCTTTCTGCCCCCCTGTGTTCTCTCCCTTCGGGACTCTCCAGAGGCTGAATCCTCTGCCGCCTCCCCCCCCCTCCTTCGGGCTTTGGGACCAGGCTCCTCCCCAGGACTCTCTTCATTTCCGCGCGCCTCCCATTTTGAACTTGGCGCGCGTACGTTGCTCCTGACCTTCCCTTCGACAGTTACACTGCCCTCGATACTACTTTCCTCCCCTTCCGGCAGGACGTTTTGCCCTGATCTCCTTCCCCTCTCTGCTTCCTGTTCTGCTCCTTCTGACACACTGGTCACTCCTCCCCCCTCACTCCGTTCCAGCAGAGCAGCCGGTCTCGCTCTCCAACTCCCACTGGGGGTTCCCCCTTCGTTTCCCTGCTCCTGACTGCTTCCCCCTCTAGCTCCCCTTGGCTTGACCAGAGGGGCTCCCTTTTGGGAGTCCTCCGATTCACTGGATGGACTCATGGACAATCTTGGGTCATTGTCATCCTCTTCCTCGTCACTCTGGAATCCTTCCCCCTCACTCTCTGTCTCCTCCCTCATCTGCGCCTCTCTCCCTGAACCCCTGACATCAGTTATATTGTTTTTGTGTGTGTTTTAAACCATTTAATTTTCTGGTTTTCAGATTTGCGGGGGGGAAATTGTAAAGACAATCTTGTTTGGGGACACATTGGAAAATAAAATGAAAAGAAGTGATCATTCAATAAGCACAATGATATGACAGATATGCAAATAGATATGATTTTAAACAGATAATGCTAATAAACTTGGATGCACGCTTAGATTTCACTGAATGGCACTGTGGTCCTTGGAAGTGAAGATCGGCCGATTATGCAAGACTAGTATGTACAGGAAAGAGGACAGATGGCAGGAGTTTTAAGTGCAAGTTTTCTTTATGTAGCTATCATCGCCTTCTCTCTAGAAGATATTTTGAATCCCTTGCACCTGTTCTCTTACCCCCAACCCTACTTAAAAAATTCTGTTTATAAATAAATCAACATTGGCTTGACTCAGCTGTTCAAAATTCGCCAGCTAACTTTCTGTGCCACCGGAGATGAATATTGTAAAGCGTTTTTTTTCTATTGAGCTTATGCTGGGTAATGCATTTCATGCCTGAAAGAAGTGTGTGTGTGTGTGTGTGTGTGTGTTACACTTCAAGTGTATTTTTGGCATTTTAAAATGTAAAAATACACAGGGAACTTATGGGATATCTAGCATGAAAATGCCATTTGCTGCTCAGTCCTAAGAGATGCTGCACTCAGGGTTGGGTGCAAGGGTATCAGAAGCTTACACTAGTGGCTCCCAAAATATGCTCCTGTGGAACATGGGCTTTCCATGTGCAGGACCAAAGTGCCCTGTCACTGGAATATCTCTCTCTCTCTCTCTCTCTCTCTCTCTCTCTCTCTCTCTCTGTGTGTGTGTGTGTGTGTGTGTGTGAGAGAGAGAGAGACAGACAGACAGACAGACAGACAGAGACAGAGAAAAACTGTTAAGGGAAGAATGGATTCTTGGATTCTTGCTGTGACTCGTGTGGGAAACCATCACTCATCAGTGCTTTCTGATACTTTGTCCCGCCTCCACCACTGAGTATGGTCAATGGCTTAGGAGAACAGGCAGACTATGGGTGCTCAAACTTTTTAAATGAATAGCATTTGTAAACAAGAAATAGCCATTCTCTAGAATCTAGAAAATATATACTAATCGTCTCTCCCAGTGTTCACACATAATTTTGCAAAATGCAAATTTTTCAGAATAACAGAATCATTAACATAAAAATAGACAATATCTGTGATCATTATAACCAATTTGCAAACTTTAACAAAGAACAGATGGTAAGGGAGAGGACGCTATGGAGAAGGGGGTTTCAAATAAGTTTTCAAATCTATATATCTCAGGTTCTGTGAGATGTTGTTGTTTATTTCATTTGGTTGTTCTTATGTCCATTTGTTTCCTAAGGAAACAAAGAAACCAGCAAAATGGCTGGTGCTGAAATGGATACTTTTTTCTTGTTCTCTAACTGTGTCATACTGTAATTAAAATGATCAACGCCTGCATTATTCTGTAATTTGGGTTAAATGCAGGAATTTTGGGAGTACAGAGAATCTTGCCTCAGTGGGTGGATTAGATTGACACTGAAGCCTTCCAGCCTGTACTTTTATGCAAAGTTAAGTTTTGTTGAAAATAATCTGCATATTAGTCATGGCAAATCAGGTTTAAGACAACTTTCCTCAATACCCAGAAGTTAATACTTAGCATTTTGTGGCTGCTGATGTCTTCAAAGCACTGCATGGCATTAACTAATTAATTCATTCACAAGCACTTAAAAGAAATTCATCAAGAAAATTTGAGGAGTGTGAAATAGGAACAGTGAGTACCAGAGGTGATATTTCAACCTGGATTATTTGAAAAAAAGAGAAAGCACTCAAAGTGAAACATTTCATCGTTATAAAATTGCTACCAAAAGAAAAATTAATTCCTGTCAGAGCTTTCCATAATACCTAACACTCAGTGCAGGGTATTAATTTTGGATCTAGATTGATCTGTGAGATATAAAGATTCCTCAACAGAAGGTCATGGCAATTCATTTATACTTGAAGGGCATCTATCAGTGTGGGATCTACATTAACATTTTTTTAGTGGTATTTAATTACGTTTCACTAGGAGAAGACTCACTGAAATTAACAAACATGACTAAGTTAGGTCCATTAATTTCAGTGGGTTGCTTTGCATAGAAGTTATTTTATTATTATTAGACTTTACTGGCATAAGTTTAAACAATAAAATCACAAAATCATCCAAATATGTTGATAATCCAAACACATACAGTATATAAAAGACTAGATAGCCACCACTGAATAAACCAGGCAACTTTAGCTTTAAATACTCCAAAACAATCTTGGTAGTTTCGGGAGTATCATTCCTCAACAAATATTGGATTACAGACTCTTCGTAAACTGATATTTTAAGCTGTAAGGGAGTCACTAGGAGATCTCTGCGAAGCGGGGTTGAGAAGAGGGCAGTCCAAAATTATGCGATGTATTGTATCTGGCGTTTTCTTATAACAGGAGCAGAATCTGTTTTGGAAGGGGATTTTTTGAAACCTTCCGAACAAAACAGATGAGGGGGATGCATTTAGATGAGCTAGCATAAAAGCTCTGCAATGCGATGGAGTATCTAAATCATAAAAGAAATTAGGCATTGCCCCATGGTGGGACTGCAATCCTAAGTAAGCAGATGACCGTACAAAAGGTAGAGTTTTTGGATTTCATGGTCTAACAGTCTCTGCTTGATGAGAAGATTTGTGACTCATCTGATAGAAGAAGGGAATCTATTGCAATCCCTATTTGCCTGAGGATAATATCAGAAAACTATGTAAAATTATGTGTATCTCTCAATAAATAAGTTAGTAAACTTTCCGGGTCTGCATTCAAGTGAATTTCTGGCCAGTATTTGAAAGTCATAATCCAGCCCATGGATTCTAAGAGATGCTGGCCTAACTCTGCACACATAGAAGACACATTTTGGAGCTCCTAGAATTTGTTGGAAGAAGGATGCCTGTAAACCCTTGACTTTGTTGTTAAAGTCAGTTATCCACAAGGGAATCCCATAAAGGAGTTGTGAAACAATATAAAACTTAGTTGAATACCACCCTTTGGGTGGAATTTGGTGTCATGCTATGTTGATAGTTCTGTTAGGGCAAGCATTTTGTCTTGCCAAATCAAATGACACCCCCCACCCCCCCGTCCTGGCTTTCACTTGTAGAATCAGCTCAACTGTTAAGGCTTCATTCCAGAATTCCCTATAGCACCCCAGTGTTGATCAGGTTATGGGTTACACAGTTCAGAAGTCACAGCAGAGCTGTAGGATACAAGGCGAGGCATAAGCTAAGACATTGTCCCAATACTTGACCTGCTCCCTGAGCTTCCCTTTTGCTTTCCCAAGTTGTCTTCCCAAGCTGTGGGACTGGGCAAGCAAGGAGGCCTTCTCTGAATAGGCTGAGTCTGATGGGTCTGCTCATGCCATCACAGTTGGCACCATGTCCTTGGTGACAGAGGTGGTGTCGACATGCTGCTGGTCTAGTGTCCTGCTTGCAGGTTTGTTGGGAACAGGATACTGGATACTGGACTGGATAGGCCTGTAACCTGATCCAGCAAGGATCTTCTCGTATTTCTGTTTAAAGCATGCGAACATTCAAGAAGCATACAACTTGATTTTGACCTGTTTTTAAGAGGTAATTTAGTTATTGTTTGATTTTATACCCCTGTTATATATCTGATGTTAGCCGCCCTGAGCCTGACGTTGGCCGGGGAGGGAGGATATAAATAAAAGTTGTTTATTATTATTATTATTATTATTATTATTATTATTATTATTATTATTATTATTACCAAGATCAGGTGGTCAGGAGCAACTTTAGTGATAGGATACAAGGCCGTTCTGCAACCTCAGCATCTGAGACAGGACAGAATTCATGAAAAGATCTAGTTGCAAGGGTCAATCTCAAATTGGGGAGCATGACTGGAGCTGTAATTCCTATACAGTGGTACCTCAGGTTATGAACTTAATTTGTTCTGGAGGCCTGTTCTTAACCTGAAACTGTTCTTAACCTGAAGCACCACTTTAGCTAATGGGGCCTCCTGCTGCCGCCGTGCAGCTGCCACACAATTTCTGTTCTCATCCTGAAGCAAAGTTCTTAACCCGAGGTACTATTTTGGGGTTAGTGGAGTCTGTAACCTGAAGCGTATGTAACCTGAAGCATCTGTACCCCGAGGTACCACTGTACTTAGATAAAAAAGATACATTCTCATGGTTTGATAAAGGGGCACTCAGTGCTTTTTTTCAGGGTATTCAGCACTGGCACCTCTTTTGTTGTTGTTAAAATGTGTGGCAGGTTACTGTAACAACTTCATGGTGAGTACCAGCTGGGGGGCACCACATCTGTGACTCAAGAACCTCTCAAGAGGCTCGTTGAACCTAGATTTTTGAGAGAGTTAAAACTGAACATGCTATCGCACTGAGCAGGGCACAATGACTTTAAGCGACCTCTATCAAATACTTTAAGCAACCTCTCTTTGTTTATTTTAAAGTGCTATTTAAAAACAGGGCTGGGGACCTATGGCCATCTAAATGTTGCTGGAACTTCAATGCCCATCTGCCCCAGCCAATATGGCCCATGGCCAGGTATGGTCGCTACAGTCCAGCAAAATCTGGAAAGCCACAGCATCCCGATCCCTGATTTGACAGATATGAGGTGCTATCTTAAATGTGCCTATTCAGGAATAAACCACATCAAGTTCAATGGGATTTACTCCCAGATAAGTGGGTCTGGGACTGCAGCTTAAAACACACACTTGTGTATCCTCGAATATCCTGGCAAGATGCCAAAAGAGAGATTTTTTGAAAGCATTGACGTTTAATATCAGTTAGGTCAGGAGATGTACTCTTTCATGATACTTCACACTGAAATCTTGGTGCTTTTGATGGTCCTGAAAACAATGGATTGTATTGCAAGGTAAGGCCTGCCCTATCTCTCTCTGTCATAGCTAAGCTATGAATTGATGTGCTTTCTTTAATGCACTTTTCTTCTTGTCCTTAGGAAGAATAATATCTGTTCTGCTGTGCTATGCCAAAATTGCACTGAAACAGCTGTCTCTCCCTCGCTGGCCTAACCTTTTAATCAAAAGGATTGCAGACTTTAGTATAACTAATTAGAGTTTAATGTCTACCATGTCAGGATCTTTCCAAGCCGCAGACTAATTTATTTATGCTCATATGACTTTAAATATTTTAGGAGAGATGTCTTTCTTCTGTTTAAATACCATTTTGGAAAGTTAGGGAACTGACTCAGCAGATGTTTGAAATGTATGGTGCTGCTTAGCAAGTTAGCAACCAGGGTCCTAAGCCTTGGAGATCTGCCCTTTTCTAAGCAGATCCTCTCAGATGGTCTTCTCCAAAATTTCCTTCTGCTCATATGCACATATACAGAGAGTGGTCAATCTTTTAAAATGAAATGCTGTATCCTTTAACCCTTTTGTTGTTCAAATCACAAAACATGTCTATAGACAAATGGTTTGGGGCATGGATATTTCGACCACTGATACAGGGTCACATTTTTACAATTTCTGTTAAACACTCTGGGTAAACTCTACAAACCAGCCTTGGGGAACATTTCTCATGCTGAGGGCTATATTAACGTGTAGAAAGCAGGTGGGGGCCATATACACACAAACACAGCCATAAACTGTTAAGTTGTGGGTGAACATATCAGACGACACAGCGATTCTTCAAACAGCTCTTGTTTATTCAGAGGCCAGAACAGAACTGAGCTGAAAGGCTCACTCAGCCTCCAGTACCACGTTACTGTAACAACTTTCTAAAACTATCCAATCACCGAACGTCACTTTCGATCCTTCATTTGCATAACTACCTACAGTATCCCCCTGCTGGCCCAGGGTGAGAACTTCAGTACATAACATAAACCCTTAGCACACATACAATCACATGGACATACAAAGGTCCTGTAGATTCACGGTAACTCAAATTTCACCTTTTATTTTCTCCATAGACTTTTTCTGTTACAAAGCTTGCCAAACAAACAAACAAACCAACCTCTCAAACAGCCTTTATTTGTCCTGAATGTGCGAAAGGCAAAAGGAACTCCGTAATCCCAACAGAAGTATGCAAGTAAGGTCAATACACAGCTAAGCAACAAGCCCTGCTTTACAGCTATTTAAAGCCTCAACCTTCAAAATGTGCAGATGATCCTGAAAATTGCATGCACAGAGTTACAAAATGTGTGGGCTGCTTTTTACGTATTTGCAAGGAACACAGGCCTGCTGAAGATCCCCACTTCATGCTTTAATCTTCGTTCCTACATATTCTTATGGATGCAGGAATGCAAGTTACGGTACATCATCAAAGCCCTTTCCTCATCCTACTGAATAACTGGTAGACCTGCCACCTGACACTCCCTCAAATGCCTACTTGCATCTGAGGATTACCTTTCATGTGTCTGGTGAAGTGAGATTATGCCATACTAAATGTGTCAAGGTGTCACAAGGCTCCTTCTAAATTTGACTGTGCACCTTAAACAAATAGGTAGTTTTATAAGGATGCGGGTGGCGCTGTGGACTAAACAACTGAGCCTCTTGGGCTTGCTGATTAGAAGGTTGGTGGTTCAAAACCCCACAACGGGGTGAGCACCCGTTGCTCTTTCCCAGCTCCTGCCAACCTAGCAGTTCAAAAGCATGCCAGTGCTAGTAGATAAATGGGTACTGCTGTGGTGGGAAGGTAAATGGCGTTTCCGTGCACTCTGGTTTCCATCACGGTGTCCCGTTGCACCAGAAACGGTTTAGTCATGCTGACCACATGACCCAGAAAGCTGTTTGCGGACAAGTGCTGGCTCACTCATCCTGAAAGCAAGATGAGCACCGCAACCCCATAGTTGCCTTTGACTGGGCTTAACCATCCAGTGGTCCTTTACCTTTTACCTTCTATACCATACCTGTCTCAAACTTCAAGGTTCTGCTCCCTTGCTCCATCCCAACTCCCTTCTTTGCCCTAGGCACCAGCAGTTAAATTTTCCCCCACGTAACCCTAGGAGAACAGAGGGATACACATGTGATAAAACAATGAGACTCATACCATTCAAGTCCTCTTCTTAATCCCATGAACTATAGCAAGAACTGTAAAATCATTCTAGGTTTCACATCACACACTATTATCTTGTATTTTTTAAATACAAGATAGGTTACACAGGATCAAAATAATACAATATGGAATCAGAAAACTAGTCTGAAAGATCAGTGGTAATTAAGACAAGAGGCAGTTTAAAATCCTGGAAAACCTCCACTTAAACCAGAGGTTATTTTGGGATTCAGACAAGGCAAGGGGCATACTGGGTCTGTTCCTTGATAAAGATTTTATTTACAGGCAGGATAAGAAAACAAAGCAAAAGCTCTGCCAGGGGTAAACTGTTCCCGGGATCCTTTGAGGGAAGCAATGTGCTTTAAATGCGCTTTAAACGCATGGTGCTTTAAATAAATGTTGTGGCTGTGACCTGGATGGACCTGTGATCATTGCTTTAAGTATCTGTAGGGTTTCCCACTTTCTTTCTAAGAGACAACTAGAAGGAGACACCCAGCAGCATAGTAAAGGCCACAGCAAATAAAAAATCTCTGGAATTCTTGTACAACAACTCTCTAGAGACCTTCTTGCATGCCGTGATGGTCAGATGCATCACACCTTTAGAGAAAGAGGAGGAAACTGCTCACAGGTCTGCCATGGTCCCTTTTAGCTTGGCCCCAAGAGAGGGCTTTAAGAAAGAGAACAAGACTCTTAGAGGGGGGTCGACTCACACAGCCTGTTCATCTGCAGAACATGGCGCAAATGACTTTCCCTGTTATGAAACGGGAATCCCTCACATTTCTTTTCGCACCCTCTAGTGTAAAATGCTTTATCTAAGTAGCGGCAGAGTGTGAGGGAGGGTTTCTCTTGAGACAGAGCCTGTGTTCCTCAGCTAAAGAGCAGTGGGCAGAAATGACACTGATTGCATTTTCTTGTTCTGCTTTAGGTTAGAGCACCCTAACTGTTCTGGCAATTTCTGAAGTCAATGGCGCCGGTGTTTGTTTATGGCCTTTTGCAAAGGACTTGATGTTCAAGGTGATGCCTCATTTCTGTCTCTTCGTCTTCTTCTAATATAAGCAAACATCATCTTTCAGTAGCTCTCAGAGGACCCCTTTAGATGGCATATTTCCCCACGGACATCTCATGAAGCTATACTTTCCCACTGTAATCTGAATTTTCTTACGCCAGCCTGTAGTACAGGGCCCAGCCACTGCTCGCAGGGTGTGATGGGCTCCTTTAGAAACAAAAGTTCTACCCATACATGAAATGAAATCCCAAGGCCAACGTTTGGGACTTCAACTGCACCAGTTGCCCTTGGGGGGGGCAGAAAAAGGGTAAATAATTCATGTTCCTTTCAAACAACAACGATAATTTATTATTTGTACCCCGCCCATGAAGGTAATCAACCTTAAGAGTCTTGTATACTTTTACCTGAACAGCTTCTAAGGCAGCCAGATTGTAAGAACAGACTGTGTATTTATTTTTAATCTTTTGGCTACATGACGGGTGGTGGTGGGGAGCATGTTAGATTTATTTTAATATATAGTAGATATATGTAGCCATAAATAATGTCATCCCCTAATAAATGAGCAAATGAAGCAGAAGGCTTTAAACAAATAAATACAAAGAGGAGACTGCTTAATTAGTGCAGAAGCTGAGAATTTTTATTGCTTTTCAAGACAATTTTTTTTAAGCTCAATTGAAAGAACAGGGGTTTGATGCCACAACAACAAAATAATTCAAATTATAAAGGGGGGAATTAGCATGTTGGCTTGCTAAAAGCTGAGAACTAAAGATGAGGAAGGAGATAAAATGATGAGGTGGCATCCTTTAAATAAAAAGTAGGAAGCATTAAGGAAGCCTTTAAAGAAGAAGAAAAGAAAAAAATGTTTTTATTCTCTTAGAAGAATTCAAACCAACTTTTTATTTTTATGGATAGTGACACTTTGCTGTTCTTACAGATGACGAAGCAGCTGCTCTTCCTGTCTGCGTCAAAGAGGTTACCCTTCTGGTATCAAGATGATATTTGTCCCCTCCCTGTACTTGGTTTACTGCCATTACACCCACTCCCCCACTCCCTGAATAGTATTAATGCTTACAAAAAGAGATAGCAAAGGACAAAAAGTACTGTTCTCATGGCAATAACACAGCACCCCAACCCTTTGCTATAATCATGAACGCACACAAAATACACACAGAGCATGCTCTCTGTCTCTGTCATGCTTCATTCTTGTTTCATAGGCTGAGTTCACAAGCACAAATGAGACAAGCTGTGGGTGCTACTCAGGAGCAGCCTCTCTTTCTGAACCCGGTGTGCATGTTTTTAACCTAATCTACAGCTGCATTTGGGGCTACACAGGTCTAACTTGAGCTAGAGGTTCTGATACTCTGGAGGTTCTGATACTCTAGAGGTTCTGAACAGTATCAGTTAATCAGCCTTTGGTGGGAAGCAAATAAATCCAGACCCTCACACTTTCTCCAGAACAGCTGGTTCAGAGCACCTAGCTAACTGATCAAGCTAAGGTCTGACAGTCATTTGCAAATACGGTAAATACAGTGGCACCTTGGGTTACACTCTGCTAATCTGGAAGTAATACCTCAGGTTAAGAACTTTACCTCAGGATGAGAACAGAAATCGCGCGGTGGCAGCGGTAGGCCCCATTAGCTAAAGTGACACCTCAGGTTAAGAACAGTTTCAGGTTAAGAACGGACCTCTGGAACAAATTAAGTTTGTAACCAGAGGTACCATTGTACATGGAAGCAGGAATCGATCAATCTGTCAGTTTGGGTTTCTCATTTTTTCCAGGCTGAAATTCTGTTCTCCACATTTCTGGAGCAATTTTTGCCGTTTTGATTTTTGCGCATGAAATTTCAACAGCATTTTGTGGCACATTTCCCCAAATACACATTTTTTGTATGCAGTTTTTATTAATATGCACATTTTTGCTAGCCATTTCCCCATACGTACTGCATTGTTGTATAGTCATCAGGCCCCTATGTGCATGGCCAGCAGAGGACAGGGCCAATATGTGGGGGGAGGGCAGTGGGTGAGACGAGCCTCTGCAGCCCGTCAACCCCCTCATGCTTTGGGTGAATGCATGAGGGTGTGTGAGTCACATGTAATTTCCCCCCATGTGTTACTTATGCATTCACCAGTTACGATTGTGGGCTCTTATTAACCCCCACCCCAAATATGCCCAATTCCAACATGCATCTCTGCACCTGAGTCACACCGCAAATTATTATGATGTGATACAAAATGCCATGTGGAGACGTCTCCATAGGATAATGAAGCAGTGAGAGGTGTGTACCTGAGGAATACCCCGCTCTCCTTCAAGATACTACATATGCTTAGCAGCTTGCATAAAAAAAATAAACTGGGAGAACAGCTGTTGCAAATGGACATGTCTGTGGAAATGTAGCTCTAAAGAAATCTTTCATGAATGGGCCCCAACAGTGCTTTTCCCTCTAGAACAGGGGTCAGCAAACTTTTTCAGCAGGGGACCAGTCCACTGTCCCTCAGACCTTGTGGGGGGCTGGACTATATTTTGGAAAAAAATATGAACGAATTTCTATGCCCCACAAATAACCCAGAGATGAATTTTAAATAAAAGGACACATTCTACTCATGTAAAAACACGCTGATTCCTGGACCGTCTGTAGGCCGGATTTAGAAGGCGATTGGGCTGGATCCGGCCCCCGGGCCTTAGTTTGCCTACCCATGCTCTAGAAAAATAGGTGCTGCTACTCACAATGAAGTTGTTACAGTAATTGTCAGACATTTTAATAACAGAAAAAGAGGTGCTGGTACTGAGTACCCTCGAGTACCCCCTGGAAAACAACAACAACAACACTGGGCCCCAATAATGAAGAAGTAGTATGTTAACTTTTAGACATGTACACTTTCATCTTACAGAAAGGAAGGAAGAAAAGGAAGAGAAACTTCTAACAATGAGGGAAGAGGGTGGATGATGCCCAAAGTTGAAGCACATTGTCAGACGTCAATCCATACAGGAAATGACATCACAGGAGGGTTAGCATCCTACTAAACAGGAGCCTTTCGGTGCTGTGTTTTCTTTTTAAATGCCACATATTTCCCAGAGCTTTGAGGCCATTTCTAGTGATGAAATCGCCTCACTGTTGCCGCTAATGAAGAAAACCTTGAGGAATGAAACCTCCAACTTTTCACCTGCTTAACTAGAGAATTAACTTAAATCTGCGAAAGCCCCACAGATGGATCACAAGCACGGCACAGTTAACACGTTGATGGCCTTTATGGATTATGGAGATGCATTTCCATGAATAAAAACACTTTATCTCATTCTTGCCTCTGCCAAATGTAATAAATTGCAGCTGAAAAGCATTGAATCACAGCGGACTGTGATTAGCACTTAGCATGGTTTGCATTTTGATGCGGCAGTCAGTCTGAATTAAACTCAGCCATGCACAGACATGCCATCAACAGCTCAGCAGCTACCCTCTCCCCACGTTTCTCAGGTGGAGCAGCTATGTGGGAAGGGCCAAAGCACAGGGGTAGAACATCTGCTTTGCATGTGGCAAGTCCCTGGTTCAATCCCTGGCATCCCCAAGTAGGGCTGGGAAGATCTTGGTCTGAAACCCTGGAGAAATCTGCTGCTGCCAGTTACTTAGGCCAGGGATAGCCAAGGTGGTTTCCTGCAGATGCTGTTGGATTCCAACTCTCACCAGGCCCAGCCAAGATGGCTGCTGGTCAGAGATGATTGGAGTCCTAGTCCAGCAATATCTGGAGAGCACCATGTTGGCCAGGCTAGGTGGGCCAATGGTCTGGCTCAGCATAAGGCAGCTTTCTATGTTCCCATGATGCCCCAGGTTCCATATTTCTAACTGGGGCACCAGGCTGGCAAGGTAAATGGATGTACTCTTCCTAAAATACTCTGAGGTGAGGATTTTGCACCCAGGCTTCTGATATCTTTGAACCTCTAATTATCCCTTTATAACAAATCTGTTCAGAGTCCTTATGACATTTAATTTTAATTACATTTTCCAAAACAGTAAGTAAACTTTGGGACCTGCCTGTGGTTTGGGGGGCTAGAGTCTTGCTTGTTCTTCTTTGCGGGTAAAAGCTGACTGCATGAGCAGCCATCTTTGAAAATTATTGCCTTTGGGGACAGATGTCTTTGGTGGCTATTCCCCCTCCTCCAAAATGTTACACTTTCATTTCATGTTGTAGGCGCCTTGACCCTATTAGGCAACATCAGGACCAGCCCTATCATTTGACCAAGTGGGGCAGGTTTCTTAGGTTGCAGAGTGGGGAGAAGGGAAAAGTAGCAAGGTGTTGGTTGGACAGAGCTGTGTGGGCCTTCTGGTCTACCCTGCAGCCCTAAGCTAACCTGCTACCCTTAGGTATGGAATAGGGTGTTATCCCATCACCAGTGTTGAAGTAACATTCACCTGTCAGTCCAGGTGGCATTTTTATGTGCAATGTCTGTGTGTTTGGCACCTCAGGTAGCAAAAGGGTATTGCTTTCTTGCCCTTGGCAGCATACACATCTAGGCCTAGACACCTGAAACAACATGTCTATGTCCCTTAAAAACTTGCCCCTGGTGTTTAGCTTCACACATGGAGAACCTTTGATGTTTTTTTAATCAATCAGCAACCTGCATCAAACCCAATGGATTGTGTGGTACCACAGTCCCATGGGAAGATGGGCCATATGTTCGAATATCATCCAAATAATACTTTGGAGAATCCTGAGTAGACACATCTAACCTTCATGCCCAGCTTCAGGCACAGGAGATTCATCTTGTTCTGTTTCCTGCTCCCTACCTTGTTTTTGCATAGCACCAGGTTCGCCATCCCTTCTATCACTTCTGTAACAACAACAAAGATCCTTATTTTAACACCTGATTTTAGTTCATTGCTGCCCACCACCACACACATGGCTAAAATCTATGGTAGAATATGGACATAATTTTAAAATGTCTATCCTCCCTTTCCTCCCAAAGGAGCCCAGGGCAGCAATTATAGGATAAATATTGTCGAGAGTTTAGCTGGTGTCTCCTCTTTGTCCTCTCCTGCTCCTGCTGAAAGGAGATGTTCCACTTTTCTTTTTATAATCTTGCTAGTCAGATGATAGAATCCTCAGAGTATTTTAAAATGTCAAGTGCTCCATGTAGCTTTGTTTGTTTTAAAGTTATATTCTTAGGAGAGCAGCGTCCTGAAACTTGATAAAATGTTTACCACTTTTAACTCTTGCATTTCCAGCTTGCATTTCTAACTTAGTTATCGCAAACCTATAAAGTCAGCATATTCCAGTGCGGAGGGCTGGTGTGATTGACGACTGAAACCCTTTGAATGAACAAACGAGTAGGTGGGTGTCATGGACTGGCAGGATGATGGGGAGGAGGAAGAGGATCCAGGTGAGGGGTGTAGCCAAGACTGGGACACCCCGGGGCAAACAGGGGCTGGGGAAGGAAGTACTCACAGGGTGATGGAAGATGGCAAGAAGATGGGGGTCAATGCACAGGAACCAGAGCAGCAGGACCCATCACCAGAGCCAGAGGGACCCCTGTCTCCATGAACACGGTGGGGTCTGAGATGTAGGGAGCTTCATGGTTGAAACCTTTGTGTTACAAATCTGTTTTAAATATGCATGGGTTCACAATGTTTATTGCGCTTTGTTATGATTACCTTTAAACCAAAACTGTTTCTATATATTTTAATTCACTCTGCTAGCTTCTTATACAACATGTGGAACATGTAATGTACTTATACAGAAACATTCTTTTCGCACTATCCATATGCCAAACGATGATTGCTGTGATTATCATATTTTTAATCACTAGATACCGAGCCATTCCCCATCAGGTTTTATAAGACATAAAAAACACACACACGAAAAAGCTATAACCGATACCAAGAATTAAACAGTGTTGTTGGGCATAAGGGTTCTAAAATATATCATCTTGCATGCAAAAGCATCCTCTGATAGTAAAAATGGCATGAAATTAAAGAGAAATCAACAAATTGCTTTCCTCATTCTGGCAAACGTAGACTTACAGGGAGAAAATACATTAACATTTTCCCTCTCTAAATGAAGTCGCTAAAATGCTATTTATGAATAATAATTGGTATATTTGCATACAAAGCTAACTGCAGAGTAGGGGGAAAAGTTTGCATTTGCATATTTCTTCTTGCAAAGTTAAAGAATAAGGACAACTGTTCCCAACATCAGTGCTCGATATCTGGTATACTTAACGTTCCTTTTCAAAGGAATGAGTAGGCCAGTCTGCAGTGCAGTTAAGTCTGAGGGATGTGGGTTATGCAGATTTGGTCTAACTGAAGTATTTTGTCTCGGTCCATAGAACCACAAGGCTGACTCTTACAATGCTGGCCAAGGCAGAACCAGAAGCCTTTGATGTTGCCCCCTAAAAGGTCATCCACAGAGTTGGGGGCTTTTGCCTGTGATAGTTCCAGTCAGCTCCTCCTAGGAGAGGATGGTACACCTGCACCTTGGAGACAGCTGATGGATTGTTGGATAAGAGATCTCTGCTTTGCCTTCCCCTCCTCCAATGGATAAATATGCATCAAGATATAAATTGCAATATTTGGCCTGGATTTATTTCATTTTAATTTATATTTTTATCTCACAATTTCTCTAAGGAACCTGGCATAGTGCACATCAGGTGTGGCGAAACTTTGACCCTCCACTTGTTGCTTAATGCCAATTTCCATCATCCCTGGGGCTGATGGGAGTTGCAGTTTAGCAACAACTGGAGGACCTAAGGTTCCCCACACCTGATATACATGGTACCTGCCTATTTTACTCTCTTAACAAACCTGTGATGTTGGTTAGGCTGAGAGACAGTGGCCCAGAATCACGTAGTGAGTATTATGCCCAAGTGGGGATCTGAACCTTGGCTTCTCTGGTCTAATCCCAACACTCTAGTGACTGTTTCATCACTTGTCATCCTGGGAAGTGGAAAATCAAAGCCACTATCATCTGGCAACAGCATAGAGTAAGCCACAGCCTAATCAAACACAATGTACCGTGTTATGAACAGGGACTTTATTTACACAGATTCATCATTAACTTCATTTAGCAGTTTGGGAGCTGGTAGCGGTAACGGTAATAAGGATGCCAATAGGGTTTTAATTCAGTTTTAATTTGATTATTAGCTTTATCGTGCAGTTTTAACAGTGGGAAAAGAAGGGTGCCTATGCATTTCAAATCTGGCCTAGTTGACACGGAGGAGACCAACTCAGCAAATTTATATGGCTTGTGCGCACACTGTCCAGTTAAACCGCATGGCTTCTGCCAAAGAAGCCTGGGAACTGCTGTTTGTTAAGGTTGCTGGAAATTGTAGTTCTGGGGTATGTAAACTACATTTCCCAGAATTCTTTGTGCGACGTGTTTTCAATGTGTGGTGCAAACGCAGCCCTATGTGAACCCTAGCTTTATCATTTGTGAATGGAAGATAGGACTGCAGGTGAGGCAGAGCACAGAACAATATCTGGCTTTCCCCCACAAGGCCCGTTTAAACTGGTTTCAGAATTTAGCTGGCAGCCAGTGCACAATAATGGTTAGACTGAACTTTCCAAACTGTGTGTCGAGACATGTTAGTGTGTTGACTGCAGTGTGTAGGTGTGTTGCACGAACACACCCTGTGCTCCTCCTGGGGCTGGAAAGGGTTAGTTTAACCTTTGGTTTGTTGGTAAAACTGAATTACTGCATCATGGAATGATGCGAAACTGAATTACTGTGTCATGAAATGATGCATGTCCAAAAAGTATGTAACAAACTTAATGTTTGGAAAGCTCTGGGCTAGACTGTCAGGCTAGGACTCGCGCAGACCCAGACTCGAATCCCCACTCAACCATGAAGTTCCCTGGGTGACCTTGGGCTCACCATCCCACACTTTGTCATACCTTATGGTGTTTTGGTGTGGTTAAAATGTGTGTGCAAGAGAGAGAAAAATGAAAGCATGTATTCTTTTTTAAAAATAAGTGGAATATAAACAAATGTTCACATCTTCAGCCTTTTGCATCTTCAGGGCAGCTCTACATGTGAAATTTTAGGGTGCACTTTTTGGTTTGATACTTCCCCCCCCACCTCCCCAGTAAGGTACAAACACAGCTGGTTTTTTTTTAAATGAACTTTCCTCCACAACATTCCAGCCCAAAGTTGTAGGAATGTTTCCCCCTCTATCCTGCAAGTGTGGATAGTGGAGATCACCACAGAGGGGGAAGAAGCCACATGGCATGCAGAAAGATTCCCAGCTGCCCGACAGTACAGTGGTGCCCCACAAGACGAACGCCTCGCAAGACGGAAAACCCGCTAGACGAAAGGGTTTTCCGTTTTGGACGCGCTTCGCAAAACGAATTTCCCTATGGGCTTGCTTCGCAAGACGAAAATGTCTTGCGAGTTCCTGTGGGGTTTTTTCCCTTTTTTCCCCCCTTTTCCTAAGCCCTAAGCCGCTTATCAGCTGATCCGCTGATAAGCCGCTTATCAGCTGATCCGCTAAAAGCCGCTAAACCGCTAATAGCGCTAATCCGCTAAGCTGTAAATGGGCTTGCTTCGCAAGACGAAAAAACCGCTATACGAAGAGCCTCACGGAACGGATTAATTTCGTCTTGCGAGGCACCACTGTATCTTGAAAAGCAGAGACATCACCTTGCCGACAAAGGCCCGTATAGTTAAAGCCATGGTTTTCCCAGTAGTGATGTGTGGAAGTGAGAGCTGGACCATAAAGAAGGCTGATTGCCGAAGAATTGATGCTTTTCAATTATGGTGCTGGAGGAGACTCTTGAGAGTCCCATGGACTGCAAGAAGATCAAACCTTTCCATTCTGAAGGAAATCAGCCCTGAGTGCTCACTGGAAGGACAGATCGTGAAGCTGAGGCTCCAATACTTTGGCCACCTCATGAGAAGAGAAGACTCCCTGGAAAAGACCCTGATGTTGGGAAAGATGGAGGGCACAAGGAGAAGAGGATGACAGAGGAAGAGATGGCTGGATAGTGTTCTCGAAGCTACCAACATGAGTTTGACCAAACTGCGGGAGGCAGTGGAAGACAGGAATGCCTGGGGTGCTCTGGTCCATGGAGTCATGAAGAGTCGGACACAACTAAATGACTAAACAACAGCAACAACAACTAAAGGCAGTGATAAAGGTTCTTATAATGACACACACCTTTATGATTGTGTCTAGTTACAGGAACAGGGTAATAGGGACCTTCTGCCAGGTTGTTTGAATGAAATAGACACATTTCTCTGGACTGTGGTTTGAATTAGAAAGGGTTATTTTCCACATTACATGCCTCATTAAGCATATTCATACAGAAAACATTTACAGGCCGATTCTTACTATCATTTGGGAAAATAGCTTCTGTCTGTGTGAGACCCTTTCTGCCCTTTACATTTTACTGCTGTTGTCATCATCACAGCAGGTCTCCAGTGTGGTGGAAAGGAAACGGCAAACTGCATTGTGAAATCCATCCCGATTGTGAGAGTATTAAAAACAGCGTGAATGGCACCCAAGTGAAGAGGTTCGCATGGTTAAAATGTCCACTGTTTGGTTGCATCCTGTGACATGCGGTAGCAACTTGTACATTAACCTTTAATTCCTGTAAGATATCTCATAACACAGCTCACTCAAAATTAACGTTTTAAAAGGGCAGAATAAATATTAGAAAAACCCTTTAACGTCTGACAAAGAGATACTATAGACAAGAAAAGAGTATCTTAAAAAGATGGCAGGGGTGTTGCTAGGTATTTAAAAGCATGCAGGGCACAGGCCTGTGACAAAGATTTGCAAAAAATAAATAAATGCATATGCTAATTTAGATGCATGCATGCCTTTGGGAAATTAAGATGGTGACTGACTGGGTTTTTTTTTTAATGGGTGGAGATGAGAGGCAGGAGACTTGGGACCTACTGTAAAAGACTTAAGTATTGCTCAGGTCTCCTAGCCACCCCCTGATGAGTACTTGTAACCAGGCAACGTAGCATCAGGTCATAGTTGAGGTTCATACTCTGTTCCTCAATGTTTCCTTGGAGCATGGAAATCCCTGGAGAACAGGCAAAAGTGAAGGAAACAAGGGAAGGCTTAAAACTAGCATGAAGAGCAGGGAAGTCTGGAGGAAGCAGCTGTTGAGGTAGATGATTAGGAGAAACTTCACATCACTGACTAACACATGTAAAGGAGGCTCCAATGCCTTTCTATGTAAGAAAGCAAAGCTGCTTGGGGAGATGAGAATTCACAGTGGAGAAGCATCAGGGAGATGATGCTTCACCCTTTCCCTACCTGTTGTTTGTCCCCCACAGCCAGGACTAGGCACTGATGAAATAGAGTAGGGATGGCCCTCCAGGTATTGCTGGACTCCAACTCCCATCAGTCCTGCCCAGGATAGCTAATGGTTAGGGGTAATGGGAGGTGAAGTACAGCAAAATCTAGAGGACTACAAGTTCCCACACTGACACTGTTGTCTAAAAAAGATGTGGGAAAGTACAGAAAGAAGACATCTTGGGAGGTCAGAATTATGATAGTAGAAGGATGGGCATTTAAAAACTATTCTGGTTTGAGTGACATTTTAGCCTGTTTCCTTTCTTCAGAACAGATTCCTTAATGATCATTTTTATTATCTCTCCAGGAACTCAGGATGCCTTGGGCTATAAATATGAATGTATTATGAATGACTTGGTTTCAGAGATCCCATGAGTGGAATTCCGCTTGTGCAATATTTCATTGCTGGCCAAAGGGGAAAGAAGGTGATTTTGGCTGCTTTCCCCTTTCCTCTATGCCCACCTGCAGCTTTGCACGGAAGGGTTGAGGGGTCCCTCCAAAATAGTGGGAGGGGGGAATGGGAACCAGGAAAAATCACTATGTCCTCTACCCCAGTGGGAGCCTAGAGTGGGCCCAAGACCTTTCTGTGAGTGGTAGAGCAAGACTAGATCCAAGTTATTACTGTTTTTGTTTATGGTGTTATTGGGAAAACACACACCATGATGTACATTTGTAGTAACATGAGGTTTCCCAAGAGGATCTCATTGTTACTATGCAGTGCTTTTTTCTGGAGGTATGCAGGGGTTAAACATTTTGTGAATCAAGTTTGGCCTCATTGAGGGGCAGTATTTCAATATGAGTAGGAATATGAGAGTACCCCTAAACATTTTTTAAGAAAAAAAGCACTGTTCCTATGAGAAAGCACGAAGGATGGGAAGAGGGGAAACAAGAATGTGGTAAAAGAAAATATAGTAGTTACTTCCAACTGTCAACATGCTTGTGGAGAAACATTTCTCTCAGATTCCCAGAGGACAGGGACATTTCTATATTGGATGTATTTGGGGGTTTAATGTGACAGGTTGACACCACCAAGTGAGTGGAAATATAACATTGCCCAAAGGACTCTTGTCAAAGCAATACTAATTATCCCCCCTCACACTCCATTTTGCACCATTTCCATGATGACATGGACAGGCTATTGTCTTGCTTGAATTAGTAATATACCTGCCTGACAATCTGACAGATGTACAGAATGCAGTACATGGGGCCTGTAGCTGCCATGCCCACACACAATATATCCTCCTGGGGACAGAGAAGTGCAGAAGTATTCTTCATGTGTGAGACACCCTAGAATAAGAAGCCACTCACAGGAGGTGAAGGAACTGAAGAGGGAGAAGCCAAAGAAAGAGGACTTTCTTCACCTCTTGTTTTGCCTGTAGAGATAGCTTGTGCTCAAGGAATTATGTTTGTTTTAACACTCCTGATTTCTAGAGTTTAGAGCAGGTGGGGGGCAACCTGTGGCCCTCCAGATGTTGCTGAAAGCAACTCCCAATTTTTCTGACCACTGGCCATGCTGGCTGGGGCTGGTGGGAGTCTTAGAACCATGGAATTGTAGAGTTGGAAGGGTACACAAGGGTCCTCTACTCCAACCCCTTGCAATGCAGGAATCTTTTGCCCCACATGGGGCTCAAACCCACGACCCTGAGATTAATAGTCTCATGCTCTACCAACTGAGCTATTGGAGTCCATGTTATATGGCTTTTGCTGGCGGCCTCCATTTTGTGTCCAGACGTGAACAAAAGATGAATTTATCTAAAGTGGGTGATACTAGGAACTGATCGCCTCCAAACACCTTGAACTTATGTGCATTCTTATATCTTATGGTCTCTGTGCCTGACTTTCTTGTCAACTAGGTCATGAGGAGGAACAAAAGTCCATTCGTCCTTAGGAGGCTAGGTTGCAATAATAACAGTAATATAATAACTGTTTAGTAAACAAAAATGCACCAGGTTTGAAATGCACCAGCTTTGAAATCATAAAGCCTCTTTATGAGGCTCTTTCAAGTGAAGGTACTTCTAGCAGGGAGTACAGTGAGACATGATAGTCGAGCCCCTTTTGAAAAGGAACATATTAGAGAATGGATCCTTTGGTAGTCTCATATCAACTTGCCTGAGAGTCACATTAATTCACACAAACTATATACTTCCCATTACCAAACATCTTTAAAAAGCAGCAACATGCCCAATGGAAACTCTTACTCAGGTTATAGCCAGTAAAGCATAGGCCTGGTCCTCCCACTAAGCAGAGCAAGACATCTGCCTCAAACAACTGATTGTGGGCCTGTGAAAGAGCAGCTAATTGTTAGTTAATTAACATAATTACTGCATTGTTCATTCCTAGGGAGATTTTTCTGCCTCAGGTGACAAAATATATTGGCTGGCTTTGGGTACTGTGGGGGGTATGTGTCATTTATCAGCCAGCTCAGGCAGCAAAATGTCTTGGCCCTGAACACAGGTTCTCTCCCCTCTCAACCTCCTGAAACAAAAACCCATGTAACTGCCCTTCTAATACCCACTCTGCCAACAGCAAACCTCTTAGTTAAATGGTTAACTAAGCTCTAAGGATTGATTTGTAGCAGCCGCTGAGGTACCATATACACAGGCTGGGATTTAAAGCAGTGGTTTATGACACACTGACAATTTCTGACTGACATCATTGGGCTTCATTAACTTCCAGGGGGATGTTTGTCTGAGAGATCCAAGCCAACTTTTAAGCTCACAGCTATAGGTAGAATTACAGCTTGCTGCTGTCCGTGCGGCAGTGCTGCCAAACGTGATTAATTCACAAAATGTGATTAAACATTTTGGCAGGATTTTTCATGGTTTTTTCCTCCATGAATTATTTCTTTTCCGACACGGCCATTATATTTCGACAGAGCACAGCCTCTGAAAAAAATGACATCCTGATTTTGACTTTAGTGTCTGTGTCTAGTGCTTGTATTGTAAAAAACTGCATTCAGCTAAGCAGGTGCTAGATCCTGGCACAGTTTTTGATGCAGCAAAATTAAAATCACATGTATCACTTTAGGGCTTGCGGCAAAAGTGAAAACAGAAAACTAGGTTCTGATGGAGGCTTTGGCCCTGCGGAACAATATCTTAGATCTATGTTAGTATTAAAACAGGAAACATTTCGGTGTAACATGCAATTTATACAATAAAGTTGTCAAACAGCACTTAAGTGGATGTTTCCATTACATGTGCCTTTCCCATTGCTTATCTTAGGCTCCTCCATTACCTTCCACCTAGCTAGTGTAATTACTGCTATTTTAAGCTGAGTACTGTAGTCATCCCATGTGTAAACAGTGCATAATGTCAGAATGAGAAGCATTTTTAGATCATAGACATTAATCGAAGTGCTGGTACCCATGTATGAAGATGAAAATGTCAATCACGCCACAAAGAAAATCCAAAATTTGCAGGGATTGAGGGCTTAGAAGCAGACTGTTCTGTGGGTGTCACTAGGCAACTATCCTGGAGGCATGAGCAGGGTTCAAGTACAGTGGTACCTTGGGTTACATACGCTTCAGGTTACAGACTCCACTAACCCAGAAATATTACCTCGGGTTAAGAACTTTGCCTCAGGATGAGAACAGAAATCGCACAGCGGCAGCAGGAGGCCCCATTAGCTAAAGTGGTGCTTCAGGTTAAGAACAGTTTCAGGTTAAGAATGGACCTCCAGAACGAATTACGGTAAGTTCTTAACCCGAGGTACCACTGTATAACAAAGGCCAATGCTAGCATGACTGAAGGTACAAAGCAGGGAGATTTTCTGGAACTTA
Source organism: Podarcis erhardii (assembly GCF_964252035.2). Lineage (NCBI taxonomy): Eukaryota > Metazoa > Chordata > Lepidosauria > Squamata > Lacertidae > Podarcis > Podarcis erhardii. The sequence goes on along the minus strand of NC_138507.1, from coordinate 40,249,180 downwards.
AAATGTGGTGAGGTGTGTGAGCCTCAGCAGTTGATTGTTGGGATCTATAAGTGGAGGGCCATTAGAATCACAGACTTAGTTGGAAGGCATCTCAAAGAACATTGAGATCAGCCACAGCCAGTGCAGGAAATCTACTATTACGGGATCTCTATTAAAATGCTGTACTTAAAAACCTCTAGCAAAGGAGTCATGAAAGGGTGTACAGCATATTTGGACAGATCCTGAACTGATGAGGGCAATTTGGGACAGATTTGAGGCTTCTCAGAGTCAAAGCAGGACTTCTATGAAGCACCCAGCTCACAAAATAATGGAGATTAAATGAATCCCTTTTAACCATCCCCAAATGGTAAAAGCTTCCCTTTCAGGAACACTGTTGTAGTTAGCCTTCTGAAATTTGGCAGGACTCATCCTCACCCCCCCCCAGGAGCTACATGTCAACAAATTTTATTCAATTCTGCCAAAAAATAAAGCCATAAGCAGTTTCTTTTCTTCTCTTGTTAGTTAAAATTATAAAGGTACCCAAAACGAAACTCACTGGACCTATTTTTCTGACCACATAGGGCAGTTCTGAAGCTGGCTCAGATTGAATCAGGCTGAAGTACCAAATTGGGGTCAAACCCAAATCTTGTGGTCAGTGCAGAGTCTACCATTTTTTAAGGCAGAGTGTTCCACTATCAAATAGCTCAAACCATCAGAAAGTCCTTCTAATGTTTAGTCTAAATCAAAGGTCTCCAAACTGTGGTTTGTGGACTACCAGTAGCCTGCAAAATTTATTCAGGTGACCTGTGGCATATCTCTATTAAACATGCATATTGATTTTTTAATTTTATTGCTTTTTTAAAGGTTGTATTTCATTGTGTTTCAATTTGAATTCTGTGGAAAGCACACTGTAATGCAATTAAATTCAATATAAGAAATAAAAGAAGCAATAAAAACACCATGAATCATGCTGCATCTAGCACAGCACAGCACAGTTGCTACAACAGGCAGAAAAATTATTAAGTGCTTCATGAAGACTGCTAGCAATTTTCAGGTGTTCTAGAGGAGGGTGGAGTTTAGGAACCACTGGTCTAAATATTTTTTTCTTGAAATTTGAACCAATTAATTCAGCTTCTAACTCCTAGCAACAGAAAATAAACTTGATCTATCATCAATGTGACAAATATTTGTCGCATAGCAATCAATTACCTATTTCCTCAACCCTTTCTCATAAGACTTGATCTCCAGGTTCTTCACCATCTTTGTTTTCCTTGTCTGGACATGTCAAGGTCCAGTTTGTCAATATCTAAGGCCCCCAGAACTGGACTACTGGTGATGTCTGCCCAGATAACAGAGTTGGCGCTCTACTTCTTGCAGTCTGAAATCTGTATGCCTGTTGATGCAGCCAATCACATTCGCTGTTGCATTGCACTGCTGAATTGTGCCTAGTTAAGGGTCTGCTAAAACACCTTGATCTTCTGAAGAACATGTACTTCTGTCAAGCTGGTGTCACCTATCCTGTATATACATCTCCCTTTGCACTTTTTAATGACTTTCAATTTGTAATTTTCTTTTCTCTTTCTCAGCTCCATTCATACTCCTCTAGCATAGTACATCTGCTCCCTAAGCTAAATGATGCCTTGTTTGGGCGAGCAGATAGCCCTGAGAATCTGAGAGGTAAAATGAATGTCAGGAGTGGGGAGTAATTTGCCTTCTGTATTTTGCTCTTCCTTTTAGTTTAGCAAGGTTGAAGCAATTCAAAAGATGGCAGTGTCTGATAACTAACCACACGATCCTATTCATTCATCTCTCAGTGGATAGAAAGGATACCATCGCTCAGTTATATTTTAGTGCTACAGCAAGCAGAATTGTAGTTAGCACCTTAGGTATGTAGCATCATTCACAAATGACAAATTAAATGGCACCAGCTTATGCAAGTATACATATTCCGGTAAAAAGAACAAAATAGGCAATTGCTTGAGAGTGGGCACTATCTTTTTTTTTTTTTACCTCTAGCCATTATCTATGTGTGTCTGTTAACACATAAGCAGGGTGCGAGCCATTCTGATAGCTCATTTTAGGTGCAGGAATGTCAAGGCAAGCATTAGCGTATTTGGAGTTACACCCTTTCCAGTGCACACACAGCAAGGGCTTTTGTTCACTGTTGAGAGACACCCCATATGTACAGTGTATGTGTGAAGTTACCCTTCAGTTAATGAGGAGGCAGGGTCAACCCAAATGCCCCCCAACCCCTGAAGTCAAAGTGCATAATATCCAAGTTCAGCTTTCCATTAGTGAGGTTCTACCAGGTTTTATTCAGTCTTAAAAAGGAATGGACCGGTAAAGCCACTCCCGACATAAGGAGGGTGTGTGTGTTGCGGGCTCACGCCCCGCCTACAGCCTTGTGGGACTGGCAGCAGTCCCGTGGGACTCAGGGAATTCCCGGTCATCAATATTCATTAGTCACTCTGCCAGCCAATCGGCTGGCGGCGGGGGAGGGCTTACTAGGGGGCAATTTAAGGTCGGGGCAGCCCTAGCTCGCCCCTTTCCTTCCTTCTAGCAGCTGCGGTTTTCCACCCACCCACCCACCCACCCACCCACCCTCTAGGTTGCATTCGGACTTTGCTATGGGCTTCGGCTGGTCGCCGCAAGGGGCCTGGTAGGAATTTTTCCATTTGGCTAACTGGCTGTATTTTGGAAGCCACTTGGTTTTTTCGCCTACCTCATAGCAAAAACTTCACAACACCTTTGGTTTGGGCGGTTAGGCATTGGCAGGGGGATTATTATTACGCAAATGAGTTGGGGGGGAGGAACGCCATCACCTCCTCCAAATGTTGAAGGGTAGCTCGTTAAAGGACTCCGGGGGGCGTCGCCTCGTCCGAAACCTACGGAGGCTAGGGCCTAAAGTGCGCTCCCGAGCGGTAACCCCTCGGAGAGCACCTAGGGATGTGCATCTCAGGGGCTCCCCCTGTTTGGTGCTTAACCGTTCACGGTTTTATACCGATAGTCTGATAGGGCCAATGCCTAAAGCCAATACCGCTCTTTCCTGTAATCAATAAAGTTGTGGCCATTTTTCGCCCATTAACCTTAATTCTGGTGTCTGTTGTCTTTATTTACTCAAACTGTGGGAAGGGGCGGGTATCGCCATGCAATTCAGTCATGCTTGTTAATTTCAATGAGTCCACACTGAGTAACATTTAGTTGCAGCTTGCATCCATGAAAACCTGCATAGGATTGTAACCTTCACAAGATAAAACAAGGAGGAACAAGCCATGGACTGTGCCTGTTTGCTCCCCTGTCTCTCTCCCCCCCCCCCCAGTGATTTTGGATGGCCTGCAAAGCCGCTAAACAATTTGGCTTGCACTCCTAAACAAGTTTTTCTTTTTAAAAACATTGTTTTGTAACAACAGGTTGTGCTGTTGCACCCACAGATGGAGAAAGAGGGTGCCTCTCTCTCTAACAGAGCACCGTTCTTAGAAGAACAGGGGCTGGGGCAGCCTCTGCTATGCCAGTACTGCCCTAGAGAGCAAAACCACTGCTGAGTGAGTGCCTGTCTGTCTGCTTTCTCATCCCTCACTATAGATATGCATGCATACAACACATTGCAGAGACCTATTCATCCAGCTGGGAAAACTTCTGGGAATGAAAACGACTTGAAATTACAAATGGTGGGCACCTTGTGTTGAGTCTGACCACTAATCCGTCTTTCCCAGTATTATCTACGCAAACTGGCATCTGCTCTCCAGGGTTTCAGATAGGGGACTTCCCTTCTGCACCTGGAGATGCAAGGGGTTGAACCAAAGACTTTCTGCACACAAAACAAGTGCTTTGCCACTGAGCCACATCCCTTTCTAAATAAGCACATTCAAAATGGACAGAAAGTAGAAATATTGTGATTTGTCCATCCCTACCTGATGATAAGCAATATGACTTCAAATGAAATAAATAGGAATGAAACAGAGGTCTTCAGCTTCTCTTGTAGGTTTGGCACACTGGTCATGATCATAGCTGTCAACTTTCCCCCTTTTAAAAGGGAAATTCCCTTATTCCGAATAGGATTCCTCACAAGAAAAGGGAAAAGTTGACAGCTATGGTCATGATATGGGGCAAAGGCTTTGTTGTTACTCTGCTTGTCACAACTACGAGCTGCTTTTCAGGCCAGCGTTGGAGGAAAAATGTACGGCCATCACAAAAATGGAGGATGGCTGTTAAGTTCAAAAAGATCCAAACTCTAGATGTGTTTCATCAAGAAGCCTCAGGCAGAGCAGCCAACTTATTCCCAGAGGAAGATACAAGTAGTTGCTGCAAGGATCCCATCAAACTTATAATCGCTCTCTTGCTCACTCTTTTTGGAGCACTAGGGGGAAAACAAGCCACTTTCCCATGGATTCTGTGTCAGCTATGATTTATTAAAAGCATTTTCAAGCATTATTTCCTTTTATTACACAGCAAAAGCTTATTAAGATGGCCCGGGAATCAAGAAGGAAAACAATGAATCACTCATGAAGAATAGGAAAATGATTTTTCAAGAGGCTCCTAATAAAGGAGCATTCATCATCCTTTCTTCATCTATCTTCTCCGTCTCTGAGCTGCAATCCCATCGCCAGAGCCCCTGCCTCTGCCTCTGCCTCTGCCTTGAAGCTGACTACCCAGCTCTTTCTTTGATTCACTCCTCCCTCCCTGCATCCGACCAGGTGGATCATCTTAGGCGGATGGCATCCGGAGGCAAAAGGAAACATGCCAAGATGCTCTCCCTCCTCCCCTCCTCCCCCTGTTCTCTCTTGCCTTCTCTCCTTGCTGCTAAGCAAACATTTTAACCAACTGAGCAAAATGAAAGATTTAGTATTTTCCTTCCTACTGTCTCAGTGTATTTCTTTTTTTAAGACATGCATTATTTGCTCTGCTTATTGAGCCACATAGAGAAGAACAATTTAGCCTGATGGCTGGAAACGCAAAAGCATCTGCACTCCAGTCTCTAGCTCTTTCCCAAGGACAGCATCTGCTTCCAGTCTCTTTTCAAAGCTTTTGCGCGTCAGGGCAGCTTCACTCAATGCAGATTAGGAAGGGCTGTAGCTCAATGGTAGAACTGCTGCTTTCCACACAGAAAGCCTCAGGTTCAATCCCTGGTATCCCTAGTATCCCTGGTATCCCTAGGTAGGGCTGGGATTGTCCTCTCTCTAAAACCCTCGAGAGCCACTGCCACTCAATAGTACCAAACTAGATGGACCATAGGGACGCGGGTGGCGCTGTGGGTTAAACCACAGAGCCTAGAACTTGCCAATCAGAAGGTTGGTGGTTGTTGCTTGGTCCCAGCTCCTGCCAACCTAGCAGTTCGAAAGCACGTCAAAGTTCAAGTAGATAAATAGGTACCACTCCAGCGGGAAGGTAAACGGCGGTTCCATGTGCTGCTCTGGTTAGCCAGAAGCAGCTTAGTCATGCTGGCCACACGACCCAGAAGCTGTACACCGGCTCCCTCGGCCAATAAAGCAGGATGAGCGCTGCAACCCCAGAGTCGGCCACAACTTGACCTAATGGTCAGGGGTCCCTTTACCTTTTTTAGATGGACCATGGGTCTAACTTGCTCATAAGGCAGCACCCTCTGTTCCCATAGTATAGCCAGACTCAACCAGGGGCAGCCCAAGGCATTTTTCTGCCTGAAATAGAGCCTTTCCTATTAGGGGCAACACTAGAACTTCTTGCTGAACCACCCAGACACAAGACCAGACTTGTCTTTCTAGAAGCCACCTTGGACAGGTGATTTGTTTCACCAGTACACCAAGCATTGCTCATCTGTGCTCCCCCTTTTAAAAGAACCACTTTTCTTTGGTGAGTGTAAAGTATAGTATTGCGTGGTTCTAAGAAGGCTATGTGCATTGGCTATGCTTTGTGCATGTTGATATAAAGAAAAACGTTCACCTTGCTTTGTATAATGTTCTCCCTTTCACCTTTCTTTTTTCACCTTTCTTTTTCCACACACATGAGAGAAAGAGAGATTAGATTCTATTAGATACAATGGGGTGTCTTGTAATTTTTAATCCCTGCACAGGAGGCAAAGTTTTGGTGGCTGAGTTCTGTCATTGGTTGCACTGTGCTATAATGTGTGGAGGTGCACCTTCTGAAACCTCTCTTTTCCTACACAGTGCTGAGCCCAGATTTACTGCTTTTGGTCATTCCAATGCAAGCTGGGCTTCAGTTGTTCGCCAGCCTGGCTCTGTTGCCCATTAGGATGCAGTGATCAGCCTGTTTGGGCTTCCATTTTTGTTGTGCTTCTCATCCCACCCCTTCCCCCTGAGGGCCTGGAGATGGTGTAATGCAACAGGAAGAAGAAGAATCAAGGCACTTTGGGAGATGAGCTGGAGAGGAGAAAGGGAGCAGAAGGAAGGAGCTGGAGATGGGTTGTGGCCACAGGTAACACCCACAATCCACACTTAAAGAATCTTGGGAACTGTAGTTAAAGGGTACCAGGCTTTGCAGCTCTGTGAGGGGCAAACTACGGTTCCCAGGATTCTTTGGAGGAAGCCATGTGCTTTAAATGTGCTTTAAATATATGGTGTGGATGTCGCTATAACCAGGGACCAGCTCTTGTGAACCTGAAGTAGGCAGTACTCTCATGCATTTTGGTACTGGTTTCTTCCAGCTGACAGTAAATCCCGGAAGCATGTTAGAGTCCCAAGCTTTGGGTAATAATTTAAATTTTCTGAGATATTTCAAAGGAGCAGTTTGTACCGATGGTTGCTCTGGAGATAATTTGCTTTTCAAAAACGATTTACCCTGTATTTTATATTAGCACAATCAAAACCAGAAGATCAAGTTCACTTTGAAAAGGAGCCGGGACATAGCACACCGCCCTAAATTCTTTTGTCAGGAAGAATATAACACCATTTTGTGAGACAATCAGCAAGCAATTATTTCAGTATACTTTCTTTTAAAAAAAGGCTTTTGATAGGTATATGGGAAATCAGTAAGTACTCCCTACTTCCAAAGAGCAAATCACATTGATATACTATTCTCACTCACCATGCATTTTAAAAAAACTTAGGAAGAACATTTTCTTCTCAATTGGGCTGAATAAATGCAAAAATGGAAACCAGGACTGTCACATTTCCTGTCTGGATAGCCCCTGAAGTCTCTGGGACTGAATCAATTAACCATCCAAACAGTCCTACGGAACTAGCTTGTGGGTCTTACTGAAAGCTCAATGTGCCAGCATTATAGGCCTAAACTGTTGCAACTTCATATTTTACCCATGAGCTGAAATCCTGTGCCAGGGAAAATGCTGCCAATTGCTGCAATTATCTAATTTGTACGACCACAAAGGAGACATCACCTGAACAAAGCGCCGCGATTGAAACAATTAACAAACAAGTAAATTGAAGCCAGACACAAGATTAAATGAAAGGAAAAACAGAGCCTCGGAAAGTTGTCACTTGAAACTGAATACAGTACTGGGAGGACACGAATGGCTTCTTGCTTTCTGTTTGTGTGCATCACCCTACGGGGGAAAGACAGGTGGCATATTCTCCAGCAGATGGCAACCTAACTACAGTCAGCTATTTTTTTAAAAAATCTGTCTGCTGTGTATCCTCCAGCTTGTTTTCCTCTCAGCACAGAGGAATGCTGATACAGTGGTACCTCTGGGTACAGAAGCTTCAGGTTACAGACTCCGCTAACCCAGAAATCGTACCTTGGGTTAAGAACTTTGCTTCAGGATGAGAACAGAAATCGGGCTCCTGCGGTGCCGTGGCAGCGGGAGGCCCCATTAGCTAAAGTAGTACTTCAGGTTAAGAACGGTTTCAGGTTAAGAACGGACCTCTGGAATGAATTAAGTTCTTAACCCGCAAAACAAGTAGGGTTGGAGACTCTCAGTTGCAGCTTCCACCCAACAGAACTTTTTGGGTCTACTGGTATTTAGCAAGAGTTACCCTGGCACCGGACTTTAAATCAGAGATAAAATATGAGAGTTCAGCCCAAACACAGGCAGTTTTCTCTTTACTTCAGTTTTAAACTTTTTTTCCTTTTTTTTTTAGTCTGGCTTAGAAGGTTTTGAAAGACCCTGTGCTATCTACCGAGAGCGTGTTACATGTCCAACGCCTCATCTGCAAATTGCAGAGATCATTCCTAAAAGGGATGTGGCGCTTGCCATGTTTGCTGGTCCTGGGCAACTGCCTCAAGTGATCTGAGCATGTGCCATATAGTGGCTTTGGGAAGGTACGGATTGGAGAATGATATGCCTGTCAGGGAAGCTTGTCCATTGTTTATGGTCTATTTGTGGAGGAACTTCTGGGAAGCTTCTGAAATACCCTTGGTTTCAGCAGCATGCAGCTCAGAAGCCAGGGCATCTAAAAGCATATCAGCTATGATTAGTGGAAAGAAAGAAAGGCAAGACAAGACAAGACAAAAAAAAAAGAGAGCTGTGTTTAAATGGCAGCTTTGAATGACCAGAATAAATGAATCGCAGCAATGTGGTATCAACTAGCTGTTTTCCTTTTCTCATTAAGGCAAGATGTTAACTTCAAATGAAACTATTTTTTCTTTTAAAAAAGAACATAGCATCTGATAGCCATTTGTATGCAATGTAATTTGCTGGTGCTAAACAAGTAATGAATAAGGTTGACTTCTCCGCGATCCTTCCCCTCTGCAGGGAGGTGGGACCGATTCGGATGGTCCGTCCCCGCCACTTAATGGATCCAAATGGTTTCCAGAGAGTGGTAGGGGATGCTTTATCCCATGTTGATGGCCTTTCAGCCGATTCCCTGGTGGCCCGCTAGAATGTGGAGTTAACCAGGGCTATTGACTGTTTGGCTCCGAAGCGCCCTCTCCGATTGCATGGAGCCCGGACAGCCCCGTGGTTTTCCACGGATCTGAGGGCAATGAAACAATTGTTGAGACGGCTAGAGCGCCGGTGTCGGATAACTCATTCTGAATCTGACCGGACACAGGTTAGAGCTCAACGTTGAGCCTACCAAGTGGCGATATTGCATCTGCAGAAAACAGCAGCAGGAGACTTTTTCAGGTGGTTCACAATTTAGCGGAACCACCTGCGACATCGGGGCCCAGTACGGGCCACATGATCTCCGGCAATGATTTTGCAAAGTTTTTTGAAGATAAAATCGCTCAGATTCGGGAAGAAGTAGACTCCACCGTGGGAGCAGGGCCAGGGCGGGAGAGTGCTAGAGTCCTGTCTAGTCAAGTTGTGTGGGATCAATTCCAATCTGTTACCTCCGAGGATGTGGACAGGCTGCTTGGATGAGTGAAGAACCTGTCTCCTTGATCCTTGCCCATCCTGGCTTATAAAAGCTAGCCGGGAAGGGCTGGGCGATGGGCTTCGTGGGGTGGTGAATGCTTCCCTCCATGAGGGAGCCTTCCCAGACCTGCTGAAAGAGGCGGTTATTAAACCGCTTCTTAAAAAAACATCTTTAGATGCGGCCACAATGGCCAGTTATCGCCCAGTCTCAAATCTTCCATTCTTGGGCAAGGTGATTGAGCGAGTGGTTGCTGAACAACTCCAGGCACGCCTGGAAGAAGCGGACCATTTGAATCCCTTCCAGTTGGGATTCAGGGCTCATCATGGGACTGAAACTGCCTTGGTCGCACTGGTTGATGATCTCCGGCGGGCTAGGGACAAAGGTGAGAGCTGTTTCCTAGTTCTGCTGGATCTCTCAGCGGCGTTTGATACCATCGACCATACCATCCTTCTGGACCGTCTTGAGGGCTGGGAGCTGGGGGCACTGTCATACAGTGGTTCCGCTCCTTCCTCCTGGGCCGTGTTCAGAAAGTGGTGGGGGGGGGATGAGTGTTCAGACCCCTGGGCTCTTACTTGTGGGGTGCCTCAGGGTTCTGTCCTCTCCCCCATGCTTTTCAACATTTACATGCAGCCGCTGGGAGGGATCATCAGGAGGTTTGGGCTGGGTGTTCATCACTATGCGGATGATACCCAGCTCTACCTCTCTTTTAAATCAGAACCAGTGAAGGCGGTGAAGGTCCTGTGTGAGTGTCTGGAAGCGGTTGGAGGATGGATGGTGGCTAACAGATTGAGGTTGAATCCTGACAAGACAGAAGTACTGTTTTTGGGGGACAGGAGGCGGGCAGGTGTGGAAGACTCCCTGGTCCTGAATGAGGTAACTGTGCCCCTGAAGGACCAGGTGCGCAGCCTGGGAGTCATTTTGGACTCACAGCTGTCCATGGAGGCACAGGTCAAATCTGTATCCAGGGCAGCTGTTTACCAGCTCCATCTGGTACGTAGGCTGAGACCCTATCTGCCTGCAGACTCTTCTCGCCAGAGTGGTGCATGCTCTGGTTATCTCCCGCTTGGACTACTGCAATGCACTCTACGTGGGGCTACCTTTGAAGGTGACCCGGAAACTACAACTAATCCAGAATGCGGCAGCTAGACTGGTGACTGGGAGCGGCCGCCGAGACCATATAACACCGGTCTTGAAAGACCTACATTGGCTCCCAGTACGTTTCCGAGCACAATTCAAAGTGTTGGTGCTGACCTTTAAAGGCCTAAACGGCCTCGGTCCAGTATATCTGAAGGAGCGTCTCCACCCCCATCGTTCTACCCGGACACTGAGGTCCAGCTCCGAGGGCTTTCTGGCGGTTCCCTCACTGCGAGAGGCCAAGTTACAGGGAACCAGGCAGAGGACCTTCTTGGTAGTGGTGCCCTCCCTGTGGAACGCCCTCCCATCAGATGTCAAAGCGATAAACAACTACCTGACATTCAGAAGACATCTGAAGGCAGTCCTGTTCAGGGAAGTTTTTAATATGTGACATTTTAGTGTATTTTTCATCTTTGTTGGAAGCCGCCCAGAGTGGCTGGGGAAACCCAGCCAGATGGGCGGGGTATAAATAATAAATTATTATTATTATATTATTATAAATAAAGCTCATTGGATGGCATGTTATGGAAAAAATGTATTTCAAAAGAACAATTTGTAGGAACTCGCAAACATATTGAGTTTTTATTGGCTTTGGTTAAACAGTGAGGCAACAGAAGAAAAGAGGCTTTATGAATACTGGTGTATATATTAAACATGTTTAATATCTGTAACAAATAATCCCTCTCAAAGAGACTAAAAATCTCATCCGATCAAACTTTCAAAATGCATTTTTACATTGTTAACTGGACTTCCCCACATCTCCCTCACCCTGCGTTCTTTACAATAAACATGTCAGCAAATTATTACCTTATTTCGTGTCTTATTTGTATCTTATTTGTATCTTATTTGTATCTTATTTGGATCGCTTTTTCTTTTTCTTTTTTCTTTTTTCTGTAAATTGAAAATGTAATAAAAATTTTAATAAAAAAATAAAAAATAAAAATCTCATCCGATCAAAAAGGATCTTAAAGACTTGCATTAAAATTCAGTTTTAACAGATGTGGCTAGACCTCACTGTGGACAAAACCTTGAACATTTGATATAGTGTTGTTGTTTAGTCGTCTTAGTCGTGTTCGACTCTCCGTGACCCCATGAATCAGAGCATGCCTTGGAAACTCTCACTTTCTTCTCAAAGCTTCTCCTTTTTTTATGTCCATGGAGTTTTCTTGGCAAAATGCTGGAGTGGTTTGCCAGTTCCTTCTCCAGGTTTGATATAGTACATACCCACAATTTATGGTTCTAGACATGAAAGAGACATGAAAGCATGATGTATATTTTAGTCAGGCTATTGGTTCATCTAGCACACTGCTGGGAGATGATTTCTTCAGAAATCTTGGCTGTGTACACACCATATATTCAGGCAGTGCTTTTTTTCTTAAAAAATTATAAATGTTTAGGGGTACTGTTATTTTCCTACTGATATGGAAACATTGCCCCTCAATGAGGCCCAACTTAGATTCACAAAATGTTTAGGGGTATGCACTCCCCATGCCCCCTGGAAAAAACCACTGTATTCAGGGCACATTCAAAGCACATGGACTCCCCAGTGAATCCTGAGAGCTGAAGTTTACCCTTTACAGAGCTACAGTACCCAACATACCTCACAAACTACAGTTATTAGGGTTCTTTAGTCATGCACTTTACAAGTATGGTGTATACGTAGCTACTGTCTTGCAACATTTAATGGAAATGGCCTGCATCTGAATGTGGGGCTTTGAATACCAAATGAAGCCATATTTCATTAGGACTTGCCTTCCTTGTGATTGGCCAAGCATATAAGCAACAAAAGGCCACCACATATCTCCTAGAATCATAGGTGATCATCTGGAGCAACCCCCTACAATGCAGGAATATGCAGCCTGTCCCTTACGGGGATCGAACCTGCAACCTTGCCATTAGCAGCACCATGCTCTAACCAACTGAGCTATCCAGAATGGGATAGATACAGTCTATGGGAGTGTGTATTCTTTCCCTTTGAACTATTCCATTCTCTCGAGAAAGAGCTCCCTGCTAGCTTCTCACCCAGGAAAAGTGGTGTGGAACAATAGTCATTGGACAGAACAACAATACAGTGCTACTTTTATAAAAACAAACATTAACCTGGGTCTGAGGAAGCCCTGTTTCTTGCCAAGAGCTTCAGCCACACATTATAAAGCAGCAAATCCAGCTTTCCTGGCCACTGCACATTTGACAGGGTGCAGTAGCCAATTCTGGTTCTGGTTCATGAACCTCTTGTGTATATGACATCTGTGTTTCCAAGCACATTTATTCTTAATTTGTGCTTTGCATACTTAGGTGCACACCTAAAAAGTGTAATGTGTGCAGCAGCCATCAGTTGCCAAAGAATAACTTGCCAGTACAGCCCAGAGCTGCTTTACACATTAGTTTTTCCACATAGAAAATAAAAAAGCGAAATATGTGCTTTCCCACAAAATGTGAGGCTTTCCCACAACATGAGTTGTTTTCCAGGCAATGCCAACTGGGCAGCTGTGGGCAACAGCAGGGAACAAGGCAGGAAGCGAACAGGCCGTCCAGCATCATGCTGCCGAATGGGCCAAATCATTCGGTGTGGAGTTTGAAAGACATATTCTGTTGCTCCAACTTAAGCCGTGAAGAGAGGAAAGGCTTGGAAGATGGGGGAGAGAGACCAACTAACATTGCAATTCTGTCCCACCAGGCAAACCACTTCTGAACCATGGTTAGAAGGGACCACAGGTTCCTCATATTCCAGTTAACCAGTATCCCACAAAGTGCTTCCTTCCTTCACATATAATAATAATAATTTATTATTTATACCCTGCCCATCTGGCTGGGTTTCCCCAGCCACTCTGGGCGGCTTCCAACAAAACACTAAAATACAATAACCTATTAAACATTAAAAGCTTTCCTAAACAGGGCTGCCTTTAGATGTCTTCTAAAAGTTAGGTAGTTATTTTTCTCTTTGACATCTGGTGAGAGGGCGTTCCACAGGGTGGGTGCCACTACCGAGAAGGCCCTCTGCCTGGTTCCCTGTAACTTGGCCTCTCGCAGTGAGGGAACCGCCAGAAGGCCCTCGGAGCTGGACCTCAGTGTCCGGGCAGAATGATGGGGGAGGAGACGCTCCTTCAGATATACTGGACCGAGGCCGTTTAGGGCTTTAAAGGTCAGCACCAACACTTTGAATTGTGCTCGGAAACGTACTGGGAGCCAGTGTAGGTCTTTGAAGACCGGTGTTATATGGTCTCGGCGGCCGCTCCCAGTCACCAGTCTAGCTGCCGCATTCTGGATTAGTTGTAGTTTCCAGGTCACCCATTTCTTTTCCATCCCTGTTTATAAGTCCTCTTGAAAAACCTGATTCCTTACTTAGTAGTCTAGGATTTGTGGTCAGGATGAAGGCAGCCTCTCCCTCATTCTGCATTCAGTCCAACCCTCTTGCTCTCCATCACCCTCACTTTCGTACTCTTCCTCCTTTTCTACTTAATTGTCCTGTCATGTCTTTTTCCTGTTCACTGTGCATCACAGTGGCTAATGGCTAGTGGCAAAGCATTGTTTCTTATTAACGAAGCAACAGATTAATTACGGTACGCCAATTCAACAACTCTTTTGAAATCCTACACCAAATCTCTTGGTGTGTCAGTTGTGGCACAAAGTAGTAACACAGCACAGAAACGTGAGGTAAAGTATATTGAAATTTGTCATGGAGGAGTTCAGCTTTTTCTAGCCAGGAAAGGGTGGGAAAAATGGTTTCTCCATTCTTACACTTCAGTAACGCTGAACCAAGGATGGTTTTCAGCTCTAGTGAAACTCACATCTGTGAAAAGAAATTATTTGAGCTCTCACTTCGGTTGATTTGCTCAAAAACCTGATGAAGGCTCTGTGGGAGAAAACTCTACAAAGAAAGTAACATATTGTTATGCTTATCCCATGTTTTAGAGTGGTGAGAAGTTCCAGGAGTATGACGATTACTTAGCTTTGGTTTCCCTCAGAAGGAAATTACTGGAGCCTCACAGAGTTTTGTGACACAGGCGATTCTAAAGCCACGCTGGGGTTACATTCCAGGGATAGCACCTAAAGGGTGTTAAATGGTGGGTGGGATTGCCAAAGTCTTTTTTCACAGACACAAACCCTCTTTCCACTCCTCTTTTTCGGCCAACTGCGTAAAGCTGAATGCACACAAGTTAAAGGTGTGTAAGTTGCGAGTTACTAGTATTTGAGTTTACTTACCGTACATATACACAAATTATGCATAGGTGAAGGCACATTCCAACAGGGTAATCCACTGTACTACATCAGATCTTGGAGATAGATAGGTAGGTAGGGATAGATAGATAGATAGATAGATAGATAGATAGATAGATAGATAGATGATAGATAGATAGATAGATAGAGATAGATAGATAGATAGATAGATAGATAGATGATAGATAGATATAGATAGAGAAATAAATAAATAAATAAATGGGAGACAGATACCCTTGATGCTGTTAGCTGACAGTCTCTCCCCCCCCCATCAGCAAGTCCAATCTGTTTTGCTTTTAATCCCCAAACTATTGATTCTCTTCACATACAGACCTAGATTACACCACCTCCTGCCCATTTCAGACATTACAGAACAGTCTTATGTCAAGAAGCAATTAGCTTCCATGGATGGAGGCTGAAGATCCCTGGTTATTAAGACTCCTTTGTCAAGTCCAAGATGCTAAGCAGGTATCTATTTAGGGCAACTGTTTGCAGAGTTCAATTTATATTTAGATGAGTATATTCAAACAAACAGACTAGGAAAACTGATATTTGATGAACTGAATGGAAAATGAAACAAAACTGGTACAGGTCACTATATAACATTTGTAAAAATATGTAGAGTTGCTAGGGAACACTGTTCACTAAAGGGTACATGGCATTATGTACCTCCCCTCTCCACAGCATCTGATTCACCTGCCATTTTTCTCCATGATACTGTAACTGCTTCACTTCTCCTTCACCAGCTCTGGAATAACTGCTTTGCATTTTCACCAACTCATCCGCTGCCCCTGGTGGCGTATTCCATTGGTGTATCTGGTGTTGCACCAGTGTAGCAGTAGGGCTTCTGCCATATCCTAAAGCCCCGGGGTGGAAACCTGTGGTCTGCCGGATGATGCTGAACTACAACTCCCATCATCCCTACTGATTGACCATGCTGGCTGGATGCTGATGTGAGTTGGAGTCCAACATCCATCTGAATCTCCATCCCTACTAGATTTCTTCCCCTGATGTATCTCAACTCTAAGACTGTGCCTTAAGTTGGTGAATTTTATTAATGGTAATAACAAGTCACATTCCCAAATAAACAAACCTCCAAAGTTCCTCGGATTCTCTAATACGATTACGCAATCCAATTATACTTGTTTCATTAGTGGGAGCGATGACATTTGCTGCCACTTCCCCCCATATTATAAAGCTGTTAATAATTAATTATTTGTCTATTCCTACACAATTTGTATGACTCATATATAGCACTAAATGTTAACAAAAATAAAAGAGCAAGGGGGAAAAACCCATTATTGTTTAGTTAAAAAATGCCTGCCTTGTATGAAAAGGATTGTAATGGTTTCTTTTAAAAACAAATGAGAAAATGCTTGACCATATGTCAACATGTGATTTGAACTTCCACATATGAACCCTGTTGAAAGGAACTACAAATAGTCTAGAGCAGTGTTTCTCAAACTTGGGTCCCTAGCTGCTGTTGGACTATATCTCCCATCATCCCTAACTAGCAGGACCAGTAGTCAGGGATGATGGGAGTTGTAGTCTAACAACAGCTGGGGAACAGAGGGTCACGTAAGCTGCTCTATATGTTGGTCTGAATTAGTGCTGAAAGGAATACTTCTTTCCAAGTTTACAGGGGCAATTTCAAGACTTAATTTCCCCTTTGATAAGGATTTACATTCAGATGAGCTACTTGTGAACAAATAATATGAGTGTTAAGTTGTGAGTGAACATATCAGACGACACAGCGATTCTTCAAACAGCTTTCGTTTATTCACAGGCCAGAACAGAACTGAACTGAAGGGTTCAGCCAGCCTGCTTATATAGAGCTCCACTAGAACGCAACAGTAACCATTTTCTGTAACTATCCAATCACTGAACATCACTTTCAATCCCTTATTTGCATATGTGGAGCTGAGTGAAAAATCTACAGTATCCCCCTGCTGGCCCAGGGTGAGAACTTCAGTACATAACAATGAGGTACAACTGAAGTTTGCTCCGAATCATAATTTTAACCACTTTTTTTTTAAACCAACCCACTCCTAGAGTAGCTTATATTTATATCCTTTTATAAATCTGAAAGCTTGCTGTAATAGACAAGGAACTATATTATGACAAATTAGATGGATGGCCCATTTTGCACAATAGATTCATCCCCACCACCACTTTGGCAAGCACTAGTTCACAACTGTTGAAATCCTTGTGGGTTTCCCCTGCACGTTGCTATGTACTGCTCATTTCATAAGAGATGCTCTAGAGGTAAGCATTAATTTAGATGCGACATCATTCTGTCTCGCTGACTCTGAAAGGACCAGTCTTGCATTACATGCCTTTAATTTTAATGGCAACAAAACGCTGCACAGGAAAGCACTGCGGTTAAATAAAATACTCTGACGAATCATTTTCAAAGTGAAATTAATAAACAGAGGCCCATCAGGGAAAGATCAGAGACACTTGTCAAGAATAAATTATAAGGGGGTGTGGTCAGCAAGCTAGAAGATGGCTGCATGAATCCATAGCTCCCCCTCACAGTACCAGAAAGCATTATTTATGACAGTCTCAAAGTTAGCAATCTTTAAATGCACGTGGACTGTCATTCTGCCCTGCCAAATCCCCACACATGATCCAGTTCTGCGGGGACTTGGAAGCATTTTTCCGCCGTTTACGCCTGAAGGAGTATTTTCAACACACACAACAACAAGACAAAGCAGAACAAGCAACAACTTCACAACACAACACCTCTCAACCCACTGGAGAACAACGACCACCCTCCCAACAGAACACTGACCACCAACTACCACCGAAAAAGTGTTACACAAAAAGGGACTCCACATGGACCCCTCCTGATGGACGCAATACCACACTGGACTTGTACATTGACTGCTTCCGCCACAGAATCCAAACAGATGTGACCAGAAAACACCATCGCTTACAACAAAATCTAAACCATGCTGAAAGGAGAGCCATAGATAATCTCAGAAACAACCCAGACATTATAATTAAAGAAGCGGACAAAGGTGGAGCTGTCGTCATCATGAACAAAACTGACTACATTCAGGAGGCTCACAGACAACTTTCCAATACCGCCTTTTACATAAAATTGGACTCAGACCCCACACAAGAATACAAAAAAGAACTGAACAAGATTGTTAAGGAGCTACCCCCACACATCCAAGAACAGATCCTCACTAACACACCAACAGAACCTCGACCAGGAACTTTCTATCTTCTACCTAAAATACACAAACCAGGAAATCCAGGACGCCCCATCATTTCAGGTATTGGCACTATTACAGTGGGTGTCTCCGGTTATATGGACTCTGTTCTGAAACCATATGCCATCAGTGCTCCCAGCTATGTACGTGACACCACAGACTTTCTGAGGAAAATACAATCTTTAAATAATCTTCCCAACAATACTATACTAGCTACTATGGATGTGGAATCTCTGTATACCAACATCCCACACAACGATGGTTTACAAGCTATAAGGAACACCATTTCAGATAAAACCACAGCGGACCTTGCCACCAAACTCTGCCAATTTGTCCTTACCCACAACAACTTCAAATTCGGTGATGACCTGTTCCTTCAGATCAGCGGCACAGCAATGGGCACCCGCATGGCCCCACAGTATGCCAACATCTTCATGGCAGATTTAGAACAACATTTCCTAAACTCCTACCCACTCAAACCTCTCTTGTACCTGCGATACATTGACGATATTTTTATCATCTGGACACATGGTCAACAGACCCTGAACACCTTCCACCAGAAATTCAATGATTTTCACCCCACAATCAACCTAACAATGAATCAATCTATGCAAGAAATACATTTTTTGGACACTACTATAAAAATACAGGATGGGCACATAGACACCACCTTATACCATAAACCAACTGACCGACAAACATATCTACATGCCTCTAGCTACCATCCCAAACATACCAAACAGTCCATTGTATATAGCCAGGCACTACGTTACAGCCGCATCTGTTCCAATTCTACAGACAGAGACTCTCACCTAAGAGATCTACAGCAAACCTTTTTAGAACTAAAATACCCAACAGATGAAGTTAGACAACAGATCAACAGAGCCAGACTGATACCCAGAGAGAACTTGCTACAAGACAGACCCAAAAAAGAAAATAACAGAACACCTCTAGTCATCACATACAGCTCCCAAGTTAAAACAGTACAACGCATCATCAGAGATCTACAACCTCTCCTGGACAATGACAGTTCTCTTTCTCAAGCTCTGGGAGGAAGACCTTTCATTGCCTACAGACAGCCACCCAGTCTTAAACAACTCCTAACCCACAATAATACTACAACCAGACCTAACACGGACACTGGCACCAGAGCCTGCAATAAACCCAGATGCCAACTTTGCTGCCACATACACCCGGACAACACCATTACTGGCCCCAACAACATCACACATACCATCTCGGGACTATTTAATTGCTCATCGTCTAACATTGTGTATGCCATAAAATGCCAACAGTGTCCTTCAGCTCTCTATATTGGACAAACAGGCCAGACCTTACGCCAAAGAATAAACGGACATAAATTGGACATCAGGAATCACAAGACAGAGAAACCAGTAGGAGAACACTTCAATCTCCCAGGACATTCTATACAAGATCTCAAAGTAGCTGTTTTACTACAAAGGAATTTCAGAAATAGACTGGAAAGAGAAGCTGCTGAATTACAACTTATCACCAAACTTAAAACCATGGAGAAACCTGGTCTGAACAAAGACCTTGGATTCTTATCTCATTATACATGACAAAGCCATTTTTACCTTTTCACCCCTTGCTTTTTCCTGTAAGACCTATTGCAGTCGTTAAGAGTCGTCAACGGGCTCATCACAGCTATCTGCCAATCACCCATTCCCACCACCCTTCTGAGTAATACCCCTCCCCACCTTCTCACTATATAGAAGGGTCTGGAAACTTCTGTTTCAGTGTATCTGAAGAAGTGTGCATGCACACGAAAGCTCATACCAAGAACTGACTTAGTTGGTCTTTAAGGTGCTACTGGAAGGAATTTGTTTTGTTTTGACTATGGCAGACCAACACGGCTACCTATCTGTAACTTTAAATGCATTGTTATCAAAGGGGAAAGTTGGCTGCTGCTCCTCACCTTAAAATGAGCTATTTAACTTCAATTTTTTGCTCAAGGGACAGGGGAAATAGTGAGGCTTTTGTACTGTCAGCAAAAAATGCCTCATCCAACATGGTGCCAGGTTCTGCTACACAATCAGACAAATCGCTGGAGGGGAAAATGAATTTAAAGGAGGAGTTTGTGGTGCAACAAACACCCTTCAGTATTCTCTTATATCTGGGGTACCAGAGTCTGTTAATGCATATTAGAAAGTAATAAATAGTAGTATTAAGATAATAACTGGAGTATTGAAGGGAGGATTCTAGCCAGTGGAAAAAGGCAGGCTAAGCTTCCTTTCCAAGCCAGGGATAGTGGCCGTTAACATGACAAAAGGTGTTGATGGGCCCTTTGGAACACTATGGAGGTGGTGCAAGGGAGCTGAATGAGAAAGGAGGAATCTGCAAGGCCGTGCCATGAAGCTGTCTCCTCAGGGCGGCAGACAGTGGACACCTGGGAGGGGCGGCAAATCCAGCCTCTGAGGAGTGTGCCACTCACCACTGCCTTGGGTTGTTAGCCTCCTCCGTATACCTGCATGCCCACGTGCCTGTCGGACTTGCGTTCGACCGAGCTACTCCTCCAGTCGAGTCCTCCGACGTGATTAATGACCTGTGCCTTTGATGAGGCTCCAGGCACGTTCCCTCATTACGCAGAGTATACAGCAGCAGCAGAAGACGAGAAATATGAGCTACATGCTAAGAGTTTTATTTCTAACTACGCAGACAGAAAAGAAATAAAACATCCTCTCTCTGTGAGAGCAGAGAGCCAACTGTACAAAGAAACAGGAAACCAGTAATATCAACATCTATCTCCCGTCTCCTGTGAGACTTCCAACAGTCTGGAGACTCTGGAATGTAAACAGAGTCTTGTGACTCCAAGCACTGCACAGTGGCAACAAACAGAAACCTAACAGTGCCAACTTGCCCCTGCCTGCCTGCCACCCCTCCTACCTGCCTGCTACTTCCATTTGCTTCTCTCTGGCCTCCAAATACTCCCTGGGCCACCTCCAGGCATCTCAGTGGTGCCTGCAGCTGGGGAGGAGACAGGAGGCTGCAGAGGAGTTGGGGGGGATTTTCAGTTTTGCCTCCAGTGGCAAAACCCACTGCGCTCACTCCGCTGGAAAATCACCTCCTTCTCCTTTATGTCCATCGCATCAAAGAGCTTCCCATCAGCAGGTGGACGCAATTGTATGTCATGCATCCCAACATGATGATGCTTTTACTGAGAGCTGTTCCACATTGAAAATGTGTATTTCCTACAACCTACAGAGGCAATCCTTTTAAAGAGAGAAAGAGAAAAGGCAAGAAGAGGAAAAGGTGTCGGCGTTTTCTCCTTAAGCACACACTTTGCAAATGTCAGCCTTGTTTTGTATAGGGAAGCCACCTTCTGTTCTTGTCCTCATTTGCCTCCTTACAACGTGTGCCTCTTTTTATTGTGCACATTCGTTATTCTTTTTATTATGTGCTGGAGATTATTATGCTTTAATTGCCTTTGAGTGGCGCAGGGTTCTGCGATCTCTTTGATGGAAGATGCTATATAAATAAAATTGAATTAGATTGGATTAAGCTTCCTCTCAAGAACTGAGCCTCCCAGAAGTGTATGTTTTGAATTGCCTTCAGTCAAGTTGGGGGACGACGACCCAAAAACCGAAAACAAAAAATGGTTTGTCTGCAGAAGTGAAATTTCATGTCACAATTCCCCACGTAGTCTTTGGAATTCACTCTCTTTCTGTGTAAAATATAATAGTTTTGAGGAAGAGGCAGGTGTCATGTCTTTCTGACAATACTACCCCCACAATATTAACTGCATTCACCCTCCTTCCTAAGCAAAACTCATGTGATAAGTATGCGCAGAACAGCAAATCCATAACAGTGTTTAGTCTGGTACAACAGTTTCTCTATTTAATCCCTTAGGGCCTAGTGAATGAAAAACCCAGGCGGAAAAAAACTTATTTAACTCAACTCATTGCTTCCTTTATGTTTCTTTCATTTCTCCCCACTATAAACATTCACTTTCCTCCCAATGAAATTAATTCAGATGAAGGGCTCAAAGCATGGATTTCAGAAATTGGTAAATATTCTCCTATCAACTTTAATCAACATGGACGCATTAGGTCCTGTGTTGCAGCACCAGCACATGCTCTGCATGTATAAGGGCTCGAGCTGAGTCCCTGGCAGTGCATATCTGATTAAAGAATCTCATTTAGCCAGACCAGGAAAGAACTTTGGCTTTGGAGAACTTCTGCCCATCAAAGTGGACCACACTCGTTTAGATGAGCCAAGGGCCGGAGTCAGAAGGGATGTTAACACATCACACTGAATGTTGATGAATGCACATCCAGACTGTCGGAAGGACCTGTCTACGTGTCAGTGCAACCCATGCTGTTTGTTATTCTTATTATGAAGAGCAGGAGAAAACATTGCAAAACCAACAGAGGGTGTATCAGCTGAACCATCAGTTTTCTTCTTCACCCTCACAGTGGAGCATGCTCAGTAGCTCTATGGGAGTTTGGAGGAGGCCTAGATGTTTGTTTTAAGCTTCTTTTCCATTATTCTGATCTACCACCAGCAGAACCGGCCAACCAGTGATGCAGGGGGAGGCAGCTACCTTGGGCAGCACCCGAGAGAAGTGGCACCAAGGAGGAAGAGGAAGGTGTTGCCCCACTTCAACATGGTGGGGTCACCTTACCTGTTGTGTAAAGTCATGGTGGCAGCAGTGTCTCCTCCTCCTCCTCCTCCTCCTCCTCCTCCTCCTCCTCCTCTTCTTCTTTTTCTTCTTCTTCCTCGGTGAATAGGTTTGCTGCTCTTATATGCTATGTATGAGAGCAGCAAGCCTATCTACTGAGGACATGGGGAGCAGCAAGCCTGAGGCTCTGCACCCAATACGACAGAACCAGTCACGCTCCCCTAAATCCACCTCTGTATTTTCCATGTATTACCCTGGTTCTGAGTGTTCCTTTTGTGTGTTTGTTTGCTTCAGGAACCTTCATGTGCCAGGTTTATAAGAGATAAGTCCCAAGACTGGTGTGTGATTTCTTTGGTTTTGCCAGGAGGAAGAATAAAATTCTTAACTGTAAGATAATCTGTGCACTGTGGAAACGGTGGCTTGAATGGCTTTTGTGTAAAAGCCATGGAGGGAAAAGAGCCTTCAACCTTAAGCTAAGAAGATTGATTTGCCACTGGAGTGCCAATAAATCTGTTACAGTGGAGAGCTTCTGGAATAGAATGTGCAAAACAATAACACTTGCTCTTTTGTCCCCTTTAATTGGTTTGTTCAGCACGTTGAATTCAAAGTGTTCATTCTTTTAATAGCTTTTAGTTTATTTATCAGATGTAATTTAAATAGTTCCTTCCGTTTGGAGCCTGCAATGATTGCATATTCTAGGCCTTTCTCCCATCCAGTTCTTTCTCTCTTTTAACGTATATTTCAGTTAAGGTTTCAGGTTATATTTTAGTGATTGGGATTTAACTTATATATTTTTAACTGCTGTTATATCAGTATTGTCCCTGTTATACCCAATTGCAAATTCAAATGTATCCCTATCGTGTTTTATGACTTTCCTGATATTGTATGTGAGCTGGAACTGGTCTGTGACCGAAATAATGAATGCAGTTAAGGTTGTCATCTCCCCCCCCCCCCCTGCATGGGTTCCAGGGACATAGGGCAGACAGAAGCTGCATCCTCTAACCAAGAGTTGCATTTCTGCTTGCCCAGCTTTAAGGTGCAAGAACCTGTCCACTTAAAAATGGTCCTGCTTAATCTTCCTGTAAATCAACAACAAATCCCCACACACCAATTGCACTTTCATTTGTTAGCTGTGACTGAAAGAACAGAGAGATAGCCACAGATGTGGAATAACAGGGTTGCTGGATTTCGTTTCGTTTTTACCTAGGACAGCTCACAGTTACATATTCTAGGAATCTTCCACTTATTATCTATAGACTAGACAACAAAATAAATCAATAGCCAAACAATCACTCAAACAATGGTCCCAGACACACACCCAGATGTGGTGTGTCTATCTATCTCTATCTATCATCCATCTATCTATCTATCTATCTATCTATCTATCTATCTATCTATCTATCTATCTATCTATCTATCATCTATCTATCTATCTATCATCTATCTATCTATCTATCTATCTATCATCTATCTATCTATCTATCTATCTATCTATCTATCTATCATGTATCATCTATCTATCATCTCTGTCTATCTATCTATCATCTATCTATCTATCTATCTATCTATCTATATCTATCTATCTATCATCTATCTATCTATCTATCTATCATCTATCTATCTATCTATCTATCTATCTATCTATCTATCTATCTATCTATCTATCATCATCATCATCATCTATCTATCATCTATCTATCTATCATCTATCTATCTATCTATCTATCTATCTATCTATCTATCTATCTATCTATCATCTATCTATCTATCTAATCTACTGTATTTTTCGTCCCATAGGACGCTCCGTCCCATAGGACGCACCTAGTTTTTTTTTTTGGGGGGGGAAATAAAGGAATTCCCCCCCTTTCTTTCCCCCCCAAAACCAGGTCGGGGAAACCGAACCAGGTCGGGGAACAGCGGGATGGCGGTGCTGCGCCTCCTTGCTGTCCCCTGAGCTTGTGGGGCTGGCCAATGTCTGTCCGGCGCGCGGGGCGCTCTGCTTCAGGGCCCCCCTCGCGCCGGGCGGCAGGCTGCTATCCGCCGTGTGGGGAGCCCTGCGGGGAACTCCCGCAGGGCTCCAACACGCTGCGGATGTCTGCCCGGCGGGCGGGGCGCTCTGCTTCAGAGCGTGTCTCACGCCGGGCGGCAGGCTGCTATACGCAGCGTGGGGAACCCTGCAGGGACCTCCCACAGGGCTCCAATATGCTATGGATGTCTGCCCAGCGCGAGGGGCGCTCTGCTTCAGGGCGCCTCTCGCGCAGGGCGGCAGGCTGCTATCCGCAGTGTAGGGAGCCCTGCGGGAGCTCCTGCAGGGCTCCCTAGGTTGCAGATGTCTTCCCGAAGCATGGGGCACTCTGCCCTGGAGTGCAGGCAGCTCTGCACAACTCTCGGGAGCCCAGCGCGGCTTCTCGCCGGGCTCCCGAGGGTTGCGCAGAGCTTCCTGAAGCCTGGAGAACGAGAGGGGTCAGTGCGCACCGACTCCTCTCGCTCTCCAGGCTTCAGCGAAAGTCTGTATTTGCCCCATAGGACACACACACATTTCCCCTTCATTTTTGGAGGGGGAAAAGTGCATCCTATAGGGCAAAAAATATGGTATGTCACTACTGCCCGTCCGCTGGGAGTATTTCTAAGGGTGAAGCCAGTGGGGTGGGGTGTGTGATGCCCTATGAACTACGTCAAATCGGGCTATCCCCCAAGTGGTCCCCGTTGGAGTAGTGTGGTCCTAGCCCCCGTCTGGGTATCAGACAGAAGCTGGCATGGCAAGAAAGAGGTCAAAGGTCCCTGCAGGCTGGTCATCTATCCTTGCCCTGGGTGCGGTGTCAAGTGCCGCTACTGGTCAGTTGGCACCACGCCCTGGGGAACGCCCCCTAAATTCCTGCACCACTGGCCAATATGGCAGCAGGAGGACAATCCTGCCTTCAGTACGCTGGTTCACAGGGGAGGCCAGGGTCCTGCCTCCAGAGCCGCCTGCCCAAGGAGGGCAAATGGACATACAGTGGTACCTCTGGATGCGAATAGGATCCATTCTGGATGCGAATAGGATCCATTCTGGAGCCCCGTGTTCCCCGTGTTCCATTACTTCTGGGTCGCTGTGGAGCGCAACCCAAAAATGCTCAACCCGAAGCTACTTCAGCCTGAGGTATGACTATACACACCAACAAGGAGAACCCTTGCCAAACAAACAAATACTCCACACTGCAACAATATGTAGCTAAAATGGTCCAGTGTGAAGTTTGCAGAAGTGCATACATTCTTTGAGGGGTGAGGGACTATAAGGGTTCAGAACCTTTCTTCCTAAGTGGCCTGTGGGCACTGAGCATGCTCAGTGGGCATGGAATGCTGACTGAAGCGGTGTGTGTGTGTGTGCGTGCGTGTGATAGACAGCAAAGGAGGAAGAGTAATGGTGTGGCACATCAGAAATTCTGAGCAATAGCACTCCATGCTGCATGATTGCTCTGCAGTTCTCACTTAGAATCTCATATTTCCCCACCCAGAAGTTCTTCACCTGTGGTGCCAGTTATTATTTGCTGATCCTGCAGTGTTTCACTGTTGGTAAATAGTGACTCTGTAAGTGAACGGCTACAGTAAAGCTATTTTCTGCGCTATTTGGTTTAGCTGTGTAGGTAATGAATTACCCAGGAAATGCAACAGGCCCTGCGAGGTGAGGCTCTTGCATCGTGAACCTAAAGCATCAGTGCTGCAAATGTATGGCAGTTTTAAGCAGAATTTTTCTGCACCACTTTCATGGTTTTGTGGTTCAGTCTGAATGCTGTTGTAACATAATTTCCCCTCGATTTTAATTTATTTATGGTGTGCAGTAGTAGTGTTGGAGGATTATGAGGCAGATTATATTAAACTCTCATAGAGTCTTATGAGGTCGATTATATTAAAGTTCTAACAGAAAAAAAAGCAATTATCTTTCCACCTTAAAAAAATATCATTTTAATTAGATGGAATCAGTAAAGCAGACAGTAGTGATGAATTGTATTGAGTTCTAATCATTGTGGTTTTGTGTAGAAGAGGGAAAAAGATAGTGAAGAGAAGGAAACTTTTAAAGCACTGGGAGAGGGAGCCAAGAGGAGACTGTACCACCTTAAGTCTGTAAATAGAAGAATGACACGAAGCACTTCTTAGAAACTGCAAAATGTACCACCCAGAATAATTCTGCTGCACAGATATATGGCCCTAACACTGATTATTGTGATAATACAGTACTGTAACTGTTGCTGCACTGGTTTCCAAGAAAGTAAATAGGATTCAAAAAACCTGATTCTTTTGGTAGCGCAGGGGTGCTTTCAGATGACCGGTGCACTGAGCATTCATCTGGATTTGTTTACAAGAAGATTAAACAACCATCAGTTATCTAATGAGCCTTCATATTGATTTGTTTGTGGGGAGGTGACTGTTATGTACTGAAGTTCTCACCCTGGGCCAGCAGGGGGATACTGTAGATAGCTATGCAAATAAGGGATCGAAAGTGACGTTCAGTGATTGGATAGTTTTAGAAAATTGCTACAGTTACGTTGTACTGGAGCTCTATATAAGCAGGCTGACTCAACCCTTCAGTTCAGTTCTGTTCTGGCCTCTGAATAAACAAGAGCTGTTTGAAGAATCGCTGTGTCTTCTGATATGTTCACCCACAACTTAACAGTGACAGTTTACATCAAAGCAAGTGTCCTCCAACACTTCCCAGTGCATTTCCACAATACTTTCCTTATTGCAAAAAGTCTGATCTTTTAGGAAGTGAGTTTGTTGCACAAGACCTAAAGATCAACTTTAGTTGTGTCAACTGAATTTGCTGGTATGGTCAAACCTCAGTTCCCAAACTCCTCCGTTATCGTACGTTTTGGCTCCCAAACGCTGAAAACCCAGAAGTAACTGTCCTGATTTTTGGAAGCCGAATGTGCTATGCAGTTTCTGTTTTGAGTTTCCCTATTGTCTTGAGTCTTCCGCTTTCAGTTTTTGGTTGTCAAACATTTCGGAAGTTGAATGGTCTTCTGGTATGGATTACGTTCGACAACCGAGGTTTGACTGCATGTGATTGAATCTCACCCGAAAGTAGCAACTGTCTTGAAAGTGCCTCAGCTTAGTATTGGTAAGTCAAGCGAGCTCTGGGGTTGCTGATAGGTTTGCCAGCATTTTAAGTTGCACCACTTCTGTGCTTTTAACAGTAATTTGGCATGAAGAAATTAAGCAGATGGTTTTTAAAGAAACAAACTGGTGCAAGTATGTACCCCTGTTTAATTTCTGCGTGCCAGACTGATGCAAAACTAGAAAAAAAGATAAAGAATAATAGGAAAAAAGTGACATAGATTGTTTATTGTTTCTAAGAACACGGTGGGGGGTTGCTTCCTAAAAATGCAAGGCATAATCATGCTGAACTATTTGAGATGATACAAAACATCTCTTTTTAGCTGCAGCAAGGATCTGCTCTGCTGTACTCTGCCTCTGTAGGCTCTTCCTCTCCTTCTTAGGCTTTGCAGAAATACTTAGAATTCAGATGAACAACTGTTTAGATCTTGCCTTTTTGCTGAGTTTATAATCCTTCCAGTTTCATTAACTCTGGCAAATGAAATCCATGTAATTTAATACTTTCAGATAGATAGGGGGGAAAAAAACTTGTGAGGAGATGGTTGATAGAATAATATAGGACGGACACCAGCAATGCTATGGAAATTCTTGGAGGCTGAACTATTGCTTTCCATAGCATGAATAAGATGGAAATAACACGGAAATCTTCATAAACAGAAACCAAGAGAATGCTGGGAAAGAACCCTGACCTATAATTCGCCAAAGGGTTGACCCTTGCACATTATATTTTATTTTATTTCAGCTTCTATCTGCCACCTTTACACCAACAAAGGACCATCAGAGCAGCTTATGGCCCATAACTAAAATATTGTATGGCACAATGAAATAATAGGGCAAACAATTTTAAGTAAACAGTCAAGCCAGCCAACTATGTCAGATAATCTTCAGGCAGAAGCTCAGAAAACATAAAAACTGATTTTAAGAGGAGTGCTTTCACAGTTTTTCCAAAGGCTGAGAGAGGGGGAAACAGACAGGATTCCTGGGAGAGACCACTCCAGAGCCTAGATGCCACCACTGAAAAGACCCTGTCCCACATATTACCATTTTAGCATCCAACAGAGGAGGGCCACAGAACAGAGTGTTTCTGCGTGATCTAAACAGGCAGACAGGATCACACAGGAGCAAACAATCCTTTAAGGAAGGATAGGGGCTAAATGCAACCCTCCAGACCTCTCTGTCTGTCCCAGGCCATAATACCTTCTAAGTCACACCCCCACCTCCAAGGCCATGCCCATCACTGTTCCCCAGCCCTGCTTTAAGACAGTTGTTCTCATCTAAGAAATATGATCAGTCTTGCCCCACTTCGTTAAGCAGAGAGAAGTTCAAGGGTACATAAATTATCTGGATTTGGTTAGAAGGTCACTGAAGATGTAGTTGGGTTTTTTTTTGTAATATTTGAGTTTATTTACAAATATACAGGTGGAGCACAGGTGGAGGCGGAAAACTAAAACACCAACAGCAAATTCCAGCTCCCCATATTAGAGCTGCCCAATAGATCCTTTCCAGAACTCAGAAATATCTGAAGAAGTGTGCATGCACACGAAAGCTCATACCAAGAACTAACTTAGTTGGTCTTTAAGGTGCTACTGGAAGGAATTTTTTTATTTTGTTCAGAAATCTCTTGCTCACTCTTCTTGATTCTAGGTGCATTTTCTACAGATTATTTTCACATGGAGTTCTAAATTATATCATACTTTGCTTGGGGAAGCAGATGAAGAAGGGAATAGGAGTTTGGATTTGATATCCCGCTTTATCACTACCCGAAGGAGTCTCAAAGTGGCTAACAATCTCCTTTCCCTTCCTCCCCCACAACAAACACTCTGTGAGGTGAGTGGGGCTGAGAGACTTCAGAGAAGTGTGACTAGCCCAAGGTCACCCAGCAGCTGCATGTGGAGGAGTGGGGATGTGAACCCAGTTCACCAGATTACGAGTCTACTGCTCCTAACTACTACACCACACTGGAAGGGGAGAGGATCTTCTCCAATTAACTTTTCCTGTTCCAAACATTTCAGAGTCATCCTATACTAAGATACCACCTTGTTCCATGTCTCCCCCATTGAGGGTCAACACTCAAATATCCCAGACTCTTAACATTTCTTTGTTAGGTCCAAGACTCTGGGCAGGTATTGTTTGCTCATGGCAAAGCCACAAGCCTTAGGCCCATTTGTGGGAGTCTGATAGCAAAACCCACAGAAATATAAGCTATCGGAACATAGAAAAGGAGTGAATTAATTGGGGTCATTTGTGCTACATGAGTAGTATGTAGAAAAGGAACAGTTCAATGGAATGGGATTAGATTTGTTTTTAAGTGGCAGAAATAATGAGAGGCATTGCTTTGTGCAATGTAAATATATTAAGGCTAAATTATTCCAATAAAAACCACAGTCCCATTGCTTACAATGTATGCATGCAATTATTAAGCACTGTAAACCTGACTATAAGAGCTTTGCTTAGCCAAGCTGAGGGTACACAGAAATAAAGCCAAGCCAGTAAAACACCCAATTAAATCCAAGAAGCAGAGATGCAATATGTTTCAATATAATCTCCTTTCTCTGAGACCACCAACAAAGAATGATGACATAAACACTTTAGCAATGAATTTTAAATCCTAAACGGCATAATAACTTTTTGGTTTTTAAAAACTCATACATCTTATGCGACCAATAAAGTATGAATAAATATATCCTCTATTTCCATTCCACCACCATTGCATGACAGATCTTTTCATTTCTTCGTGGCTCAGGTTGGAGCTAGAAATTTGATTCAGTTCACATTTAAAGGTGAACCGACTGAACTTGCACTTTCTGAAACAATACGTGAATTGAAAGCCAGCCATGTTTAAATTCACACGTCTCTCAATTTTGCAAAGCAGTTATGCAACCAAGTGATATGTGCAGAAATGCATCTACTGGGGTAAAATGTGCACAGAAAGGCATTTGTCTGTGAAAATACATGCACAAATGCATTAGATTAGGGGAAGCTACTTTGCAAAAATGTTTATAATTGTAAAAACTGCATATGGCAACATGTCTATTAGGAGAAAATCACAGTAAACTGATGAATTTTTAGGACGCTGATTTTTTTTTTAAAATGAGAAACGGAAGTTGTCAGATTCACCCATTGCCAGTTAAGTAATTCTTGGCTAGGGAACTGCTGAGGTGAGGGCTTGTGGGACATGCTTTCTTCCCTTTCTTTGCCTCTACTGGGAAGATGACAATAGGAACAATGGAGAGAGCATGTCTGTTTCTATAGCCTTTTGTAGTTGTAGTTGAATATCTGGAAGGTACCACATTGGTTACCCCTGTTATAAGAGTTGCACAATGTTCAGTAAAGTTTGTGATTCACTCTGCTTGTGCAGTGTCAGTTTCCAAAGGAGAGCAAGTTCCTCTAACTGTAAGACTTGTAAAATTTTAGCAGGTGTAGTTTTGATCATCCTTAAGTGACTAGCCGCACACTGCAAAATAATGATAACATTAATTGGGGCAAGCAGTGGGTTAGTTTCTACTGGTAGATCTTCCAGTGATTTCCAGCAGATCAGCAAGAGTTTCTCATTCCAAATTGCTTAACTGTAACAAAATTTGTGGTTTTCTTTTTTAAAATTAGACTACTAAATGGAAGGGGGGAAAACCTGACAGGAAACCAGACTGAATTTGTGGATGAAAGGACTGCGAGCACTGAAAATAGATTCCTGAGCTGAACATTTGTTCAGAGGTACTGGGTTACTTGATTCCATGTGTACATGTGCCTACTGAGCCACTATCTATACTCGCTTCAGTTGGTGGATATTAGAGTTCGGGGGGGGGGGGGGGAAATGACCCAGAAACAAAGTAGACCCCAGGGCCTAAATGATGCTGTTGAACTTCCAGCCAGCCTTAGCTAACATGGCCAATGATCAAGGATGGTGGGAGTTGTGGTTCAGCAGCAACCTGAGGGCCACAGATTGTTGTCACCTCTGCCTACACCTGCAGTACAGAACAGGGCCTGGCAGCTAAATGTCTTTCCCCTACAAAGCAGCCCAGGCATTTTTCTTCCCTTGTGCTAGCAGTTCATTAAGTGCTCCCTTCAGAATTTCTCTGCGCCGTCTGAGTTGTTATGCTGAGCCTTGAGAGGCGAGCACTTTGCAGGCGCTGAGTCCCCTCTTCTTAGCTCTCCCAGCAGCACCTTGCAGATTGCAGAGCTGAACCTTAATTGAAAAGTAATCAACCATGACAGCCTGATGATTGCTTTAAAGACCCAAAAGCTGCGAGGCGCCAGGACATCTTCCAAGTTAGTGGTAGCTGACAGCATCGTGTCACTGACAACTCCTCGCAGAACTGGGTTTTATTTCTTTGTTGGACTTTGGGATACTTTTTCTTTTTTAAAATTGAAATACTTAGTTTGAATGTTAAAGATGTGCCATTTCTATCTGTGGACAGTGAAAGTCGAACTGAACTTGAACAAGAGTTCAGATTTGAGTTTGTTTTTGAATGGAAAAGGGTAAAGGGAAAAAGCAAAGGCTGAGGAATCGATGGCCTTTCAGGTGTTGGCTGGGGCTGGTGGCAGCTGTAGGGCCACAGACTCTCCACCCTGGGCTTATTATAAAGGGGAAACATCTTATTTAAGGGTTCCCAGATCAGAATAAATTCTGCAATGGCTAATGGCAACTTTTAGTGGTAGCTAAAAGCAGTGTGCCTGTAGCATGCAGGAGGTGCAGTTTCAAGGCACCATTAGAGAAGATTCAGAGCTATGAATTATATAATCTTTCACTTCAAGGGTGTCTGTAGCATCGAGGAGTGCAGTTGTAGGGTTAGTGCACTACATTGTAACCAAACCTCAGTTAAACTCACTTAATAAGCACTGAAGAACACGGGGTCTGAATAGGGACATTCTCTGCCAAAAAGAATTAGAGAGAGAATGCCGACCGCTAAGCAAATCCACCCAGCACATTTTAAAGAGAAAAACGACAGCATTTTTGTCAGATGTTGTTAATGGCTTTAATCTAAGCTTGCTTCAAAAAGGGAGTTAGAGACTGCACAGGGAGAAACCACGGGGCTTGTTTCTGCATCAAGGCTTTAAGAGGCACATGGCATGGAGCAGGAGAGGAAATGATTAGCACTGGTGGGATATTGGGTGTTAAGAGCACCTGGCTAACTGAGGCTAAAATGCAAAGCTTTTGCAAGAATGACAATCGTAATGGGAGGAATTTAGCATAGTCCTTACCATGTCCACACAAGAATTTCTGTTTGCCTGATGGGACAATCTGCCCTCTTCTCCCACTATGTGCTGTTCTGGGTGTTTGCCCCCCCACACCCGGAGCAAATTTGGTGTGGGGAGCAGGTTGCACTAGTACAGGGATCAGCAAACTTTTTCAGCAGGGGGCCGGTCCACTGTCCCTTAGACCTTGGGGGGGGGCAGACTATATTTTGAAAAAAATATATGAATGAATTCCTATGCCCCACAAATAACCCAGAGATGCATTTTAAATAAAAGCAGACATTCAACTCATGTAAAAACACCAGGCAGGCCCCACAAATAACCCAGAGATGCATTTTAAATAAAAGGACACATTCTACTCATGTAAAAACACGCTGATTCCCACACCATCTGCGGGCCGGATTTAGAAGGTGATTGGGCTGGATCCGGGGCCTTAGTTTGCCTACCTGGTAGATGCACTGGTAGATGTCCTTGCGTAGGCTTCTGGTGGTGGAACATGTTAGTTAAGTTTGGCCCAGGGTCTCAGTACACGCTGCATGGGTCCACCAAGCATCTAGATAGACATTCATTCTGTGGAACTGAGTTCCCGCTCCCTTTGTCTGGGATGTGGGTTGCTAATTTTTAAATGGCCAGTGGACCACTCCAAAACAAGCACAATGTCATGCACCTTCACACCTATGACACTTTTGCACATATGCTCAGTGCAGACTCAGACATGTTTTTCTTGGGGAGAATGATAACTCATCACTACAGCCTGTCCACTAAGCCAGGTCATATGGAGATCGCCTGCCATCTTTACTCTGTGTTTGATTCCCTGATCTACTTACCTGCTGGCACATTTGCTACGCTGAAGAAAGGCAGGTAGCTAGCTACAGTTTGCCCTGATCAGTACCCACCCACTTGGCTCTTCCTGTGACCGTTAATAAGTGCCCAGATGTCCCATGGAATGCGTAATAATTTTCATACGTGTTTGTGACAGTGCTAAATGTTTCCATCTCATCTGTTTCTAACAATATCTGCTTTCTTATTTTTTATGTGATCCCTGCCTCTTTTTTTGGTATCTTTTTAAAAGTAAAAGGTATTCAAAATAACAGATGGCTTCCCCCAAAATACTTGTATTCCACCCCCACCCACCCCTGTATTCACATGAGTTATATTAGGACTAGAGAACATATTTAGATACCATCTGGAGATATTAAAATCTATGGTACCTTCTGCACGTTGTCTTCATAATTATGGTTTAAACTGATGGTTAGTTCACTAACCAAGAGGATTCCTAGAAGAATCCTTTTAAGCAGATATTCTATATTTGGCATGTGAATCAATAATTCTGAATATAGCATGACTTACATCTAGGGTTAGCTTTGCAAAAAAGAAAGTTTTTTTATTTAAACCTCTTTGTAAATGACAGAGGGCCAAAGAAGAAAGCTGAAGTCAATTGTGTTTCCTATTTAAATGCCTTAGCTTGGAACATCTGAGATGGTTCCATCTCCAATAACTCTCTTTTCCTCTTAAAATTACTCCCGTACATATGCTAGACATGTTCCTTTGTTGCATAGTGATTTTAATTAACATTCAACAGAATAATGCTTTTCAATTAAAACGATGGGCCTCAAAAATCAGAACATCTGTGCTATCCCATTAAAAACACATTCTTCATAACCACACTTAATTATCCCAATTTGCTTTGTTCATAACCTTAGTATTTTTAGGGGTCATGCACAGTGCAGCCAGGTTTAACAAATGGCTGAAACTAGAAGACAAGGGCTAATGAACAGCATGCCAACAATTCAGATGCTGACTTCTCCAAGCTAGTTTGCTCAGGGCAGTTCAACAGACAAAATGCAGCAAAACTGTGCCTATTTAAACTTGAGGATGTTGACTGAACCTCTGTTTTTCCTAATTCTCCATGGATTCTGCTTTGATCAAGAAAGATCATGAGCTGCCATTGATATGAAGGGGATAGATAGATTCTGTGATATCAGCATGCATACAACTTCTATCTGCATTATGAATCTAGTGTAGCTTTACCACAGACTGCCTTAGGTGAATAAAGGCCTAGACATTTTGTCCTAGAAATGGGATAGTTCATGTAAATGATGCCATCTCCTAAACTGTGGGGGAAATGAAGTGATCAATTAAGGGGGAAGAACCAAACAAAACTCCAAAGCAAGATAATTTATTTACCCCAAGGCCACATCATATAAAACATAATGCTAATCCTTGCGTAGGTATGTTACCAGACACCTTCCTTGAAATCCATTCCTTCAATAGCTATTATACAAGGCACCCATGATATGAACCTTAATTTGAATTTCCTTAATCTTTTTCCTTCACAAGATGGCTACTGAGAGGCAATGGATTACTCCATGTTTGCTTTATGGCTCCATTAGCGCATCCTTGGAATCATCCTGTACCAGTAGCAGAAAGATCAGGATACAGAACTAGAGAGATTTATTAGGATGGTTTATTTATATTCTTGCTAATATAAGTCTCTCCAATCTCAAATACATGAAAATGCATAGAAATTAAATTTAACAATACTTTGTGTGGAGGAGTGGGGGGGGGGGTATGGACTATCCCAAAGAGTCTCATTTTCTTCTTTCAAGGTCATGGACATTTTAGATTACTTTTCCAGGGCCATGCAGTTCCCTAAAGCTCCGATTTGTCTTCCATTACAGCAGCTCACCTCCGCACATACTGTAACTAATCCCATCTCTTGTGCAATCTAGTCTGGGTTGCTCAGACTTGAGGTCTTTGAAGAATGGGAAAAGAGCAAGAAATGGAGAGCTTATTTCAGCTTTACTTAGGTCTGAATGCATAAGCTCTTTATTATAAACTTAGGAAAACAAGAAATTTGACTTACCTACCAATCCACCGTGAATTCCCTTAAGCAAACACTTGGGAAAGAGAGATGGTTACTCTAGTCTTAAGTCTACGCCTATAGTTGATCTCCAAAGATTACAGTTTTAAAACTGCATCTCATTAAACATGCCTACCCAAGGAATGCAATTGTCTAAAGAATTCATTTCTGCCTTTGTGAAGGCTGCACTATGCAAAGTGATCCCTATTAAAATAAATAGGAACCAATTGGCATAAACCCCAAATTTCCACCTTAATTGACAGGGCTGAAGTAGGGGAGCACAGCAAAGCCCTTTCTTTTTGGTATGCTAGATAGAGTCTATAAACAGAAAAAAAACAGCCTGAAAAACACTTTTCTCTGGCGCAGGATAATATTTAGTAAGAGCAAAAAGTGTTGAAATGATGGATGAAAACTTTTCAAAAGGACTTGACATGGAGAAGCTGATGAAGGAACACCCAGAATTATGCAGTGAAGTCCTCACGAATGAAAAACCAAAGGAAGCTCAGAACCCATTAGCATAATACCTTTTACGTGTTCCGAGAAGATATGTATTTTGGAGGGCTTCATTGATTGAAGAAATAAATGCATTCCTGGTGCTCTTGACTGCCTTGTTTATGCAGGTGATCGACGTCCTTAGAGCCAAGTGCTTTGCACCACCTTGGCATGAAAACAAGTTGCTTATATCTGATGAAGCATAAAGTATGTGCTTCATGTGCTTCTGTGAACTCTGATTTGCCAAAAGTTAGATTTTTCTCAACTCTCTAATGTCAGGAGAGAAATAAGTTAAGGAACCCAGAAAGTGGTAAAACTTTTGAAAGTGTTTTAACTGCTTTTGCGTGTTATGCTGGGAGATCTGTGCAACTGCCTTGTTTGTCTGCTCTGAATGGGGAAAGGTGCTGGAGTGTTTTAATTCTCTCCCTACATTTGGTGGTAGGGTGCAAGTTAAAATGATAGAATAAAAACATGTTTTAAAAAATTCCAAGCCACTGAGAACAGAAACCACGGAGCCCCCTCCCCTTATAAAATATAAAGCAATAAAACAGCACTCAAACCATCTATAAACCTTCCGTGATGCTTTGGCAAATTAGAAGGCTGGCACCAAAAGAAAATCAGAGTTGGTGCCAGAAGAGCTTCTCTTGGGAAGCTCTTCCATATTTGAGTCACAGCTGAGAAGGCCCCCTCTCTCTGGTCACTATGTATGTTTCTTTGAATACAGTGGAAGAAAGGTAGGCCATAACGGAAAAGACTGCA
Source organism: Podarcis erhardii (assembly GCF_964252035.2). Classification (NCBI taxonomy): domain Eukaryota; kingdom Metazoa; phylum Chordata; class Lepidosauria; order Squamata; family Lacertidae; genus Podarcis; species Podarcis erhardii. The sequence goes on along the minus strand of NC_138507.1, from coordinate 40,212,346 downwards.
CATTTGGTGCAAGGAGGCTGAAGGCACATGGATCCATGTGTGGTGGAACTGTAAAAAGATCAGACCGTTTTGGGAAATGATTTATAACGAGCTTAAGAATATGTTTAAATGCTCTTTCCCTAAAAAGCCTGAAGCCTCCCTGCTAGGAATTATGGATAAGCAAATTCCAAAAAAGTTCAGGAGAGTCTTTATGTACGCTACAGTTGCTGCCAGAATTTTAATTGCAAAAGGTTGGAAGGGAGAAGACACCCCATCCAAATCAGACTGGCAAAATAAATTAAGAGAGTACGCTGAACTGGAGAGACTATCAGCAAGGTTGCAAGACGTTACAGATGAAAATTTATCAGACAGTGGGACATATATAGAATTTATGTAAAAGAACATTGTCAAAATAGCAATCTGTTGGCAGGTTTCAGTTGAACTTCTGTGTGTAAATAGGATAATTTTACAAAATTTAAAGTAAGTTAAATAACATGGAGAAAATAAAGTTAAGTGCTTACAATCTGGGAACACAATGGGAAGAAAGGAGGTCATGTTAAATTTAATTACAAAATTATGTACGAAACAAGCATCAGTTAAGGAATGAATGATTGTTTATTTTTATCTTGTCTTTAACATCTATTGATTATTTCTGTTATAAAGTTTTCAACCAATAAAACATTCAAAAAAAAGAGAAAAAGAAAAGACTACACATTTGGAAAGGCCTTTGGTTGCACCTCAGTTGCTACATGCTGGACTACACAGATCTTAAGCCTGTTGAGTTCTGTTTGAATAATAAGCCCCAGGAAAGGTTTTGATTGGGATAAAAAAAGAAGCCAGGCTTTACCATAATTAATGCGAATCAGGTTCTCTCTTAATTGGGATTCTAAACCTGTTTGCTTCTTGCAGTTCCTTTAATCTGGGATTTTGAAAGATTCCAACTCTATTAGAAGTTATACTTTCCTCTAAGTTTAGTCTAAAACACTAGCCCATCCTCTCCTTCCAGTAATATAGGAATTGAAGCCAAGAGGTACAGATGCTGTCTATCAATTTCCCCCTAAGAAAGGAACCTCATGGAGTTGTTGCAAATTCAGGTTCTCAGATTGATCCTTCTTATTTTTCTTTTGAAGAAATAAGCTCAGTACATCTAGAGCAAAGCAAGCACTGAAGCTACATACATAACAATGAGTACTCCAGTTAACAATTGGACATTTATGAATATTTAAACAAAACTTGTAAGTAGCTAATTTTGTTTATGGTTCCTTTGGTAACTGGCTAATGGGAATTGAGAGCTTCTCTTATCGGCAAGTGGCATGTTTCACAGGCCTGCCTCTAGATGACTCCACAACTGGATGCTAGATATAAGAACTTCCAGTCCTTGGCAAACCTCACAAATGGCATGAATTAATCTTCAAGCTCCATTGTGCCTTTTGGTGCTCTTTACATATCATGAAAATTAATCAGGATACCTAAGTTTTCTCTGTGTCAAATGGAAAACAATCACAATGGTTCAACAACTTGGTTGGCAATGGAACAGATTTGCTAAGCAAAAGTGAACTCACTCAGCAAAGAGTACCCTGAAGAGTCCTCACACATGGGTCAAAGCTTTAAAATAGTCTGAGTCAAGTGCTGCCACCAGATTTCAAGGTGAAACTGGCTTTTTGGAGCACATTAAAGCTGTGAACCTGAATACCTTGAAGATTGTCTGCTCCTGTGCATCCTTCTATGTAGTCCATTCAACCCCTGATAGGGAATGTCTTCCACCTACCTTCCCTATGTCCTAGTGTCATATCCTCATTTCCTTAACCCCCCAATTTCCTGGTTCAGATGTCTCAGAAAGCTATAAGAAACCATGACATCTTTACTGAAACTGAACATGCAAGGTCAACAGGAGTGATGAGGGAGTATATGGGCACACAGCTTGTTCTTGCTCTGCTGGACCAAGTCCATGATCTCTGCACTGGGTCTGTATCTACAGGACCATACTAGTATGAAAAGCACTGTAGGGTCAGACTAAAAGCCTATCTAGTCCAGTAACCTGCTTTCTGCATTGGTCAACCAGATACCCAAGGGAAGCCCACAAGGAAGACACAAAGGCAGTAGCCTTTCCTGCTCTTATTTCTCAGTGATGCCTTGGACATAGCATACATCAATACCCTTATCCTGCATGAAATTTTCTACCTCATTTTAAAAGCCATTCCATTTTAAGGTTCGTAGCTATCATCACATTCTGAGTGGCAACTCTATACTTTAACTATGGACTGTGTGAAGAAGGACTTCCTTCTGAGCGTCCTGCATCTCCCATCACTTCGCTTCACCACATGACCCTGTCTACTGGCCAGTTCTCTGGGCACTTGAGGCTTGTAGGGAAAGCAGGTAGTGTGAAGGCTTATTCACACTTCCTCTTGTCCTTCTGCTTTCCCCCAGGGAAAACTGCTCTTTAGTGCTTGATTGGAGCAAACAGCAACTCGGGTTTCCCCCAGATTGCCATTTGTTCTGATCTGTTGCTGAAGAGCAGGTTTTCCCTTGGAAAGGAGCAGGGCAAGGGGAAAACAGCTTGGACCCATGTCTAGAAAACACAGGAAAACTGCTTGGACCCCATGCTTTCTAGGTATGGCACAAGTGGAAGTGTGGATGAGCCTACAGCACCTTGGACAGTTCCAAGACTCCTTGGTAAGGTCAAGAGAAGTTTTCTCTGCAGGTACCTAGAACCAGCTGAGACCATATGTCGTCTGCCCAGCCTGAAGTGTGCTGGGCTCTGCTTCCCTGGCTGGCTGGTTGAAGGGCCCCAGCCTTATGTTCGCTTTTGTGAGGCTGGAGAGATGAAGGTACTGCAGGCGCTCACCTTCTAAGTCCAAGGATGATGGCAGGGCTGTGCCTTACAGCCGAAAGGGCCCTGATAGCTCTTCCCCACCAAGGACGTAGTCTGAGCCACATTCTCATCTAAGTTCTCCACTGCACATTGCAAGGTCCCTGGGTCATGAAAGGTACAAAAAACAATTTCTCTTATAGGAGTACAGCTTCTTTTTATAGCATGAGCCAAGCCTCATGACCTTTATTTAGACCATGACAAATCCTGTAAAATTTATTAATGAGTTCCAGTTCTGCAGCTTCTTTTTACACCTGACACTTAAGAAAAAGAAAAGCATGCTTAAATTCACAGAGGTAATGTGAAAAAAGGCTGAAATGTTATGATTCTGATTTATATTTTGGAACGTATTACTACTTATTGAAATTTAATAAGGTAAACTTGCTATGAGATTCCATTAAAAAACAACAACCCTGTGGACCTCCATATTTTGTGGTGGTGCAGCATTTCATTCCAGTCCACACCACAGAGTATGGATCAGCACATAAGTGACCCTTACAGGTTCTTAATCTTGCATTTGGTAATGACAGGCACTGTAGAACTAGGCAATATAAGATGTGGCGCTGCTGCCTGATTCCAAAGAAGCAGAAGACCCCCTTTGCACTTTGTAATGTTTTAAATGGCTTGAGACACCAAGGGTTGCATTTATTTTTAAACCCTGCCACATCAGTTGCTTTTGTGTGTTTTAGCCACAGGCCACAATGAAATTCAAAATACAAAGTGTTGTGATCAATTTAAATGTGAGACCAATGTTAAAATAATGGATAATGAGAAACTGCAGCAACAAGACATCAAAATCCAATTTACAATCTGCAACAGGGGCATAATAAAAACTTTTGTGACATTTAGCTGATGCTATAGCAAAATTGGCTACTTCCTGTGTAATCACTTTATCACTATCTGTCAGGATGCAATCTAGTTTATGAACATTACGCCAATGGACTTGACTGATCAGTAACCAACATTGAAAATACCCCCTTAAAAAGAAGAGAAAAGAAAGGGGGGAAGTAGGGTAATAGTATATATAATGACAGATGTATTCTAGTTAGTACATCTTTTCTGCAAACACATTAGCAGAGTTTAAAAGGATGTTATGACAACACCCATCCAGAATAGCTGATGGCATCTTTCTGCACCCTAAGTAAATAATTTCTTTAAGAAAATTTAGGGATACTCAAAAGGTGCAATATTTCAAACCCCTGATTAAATTTAATCATAGCATTCCAGAATTATCACCAACAACAGAGTAGCTTGAAGGGCTCCTTCTCCCATATTCTCTTCTTAAATGCTTTATTTGGGACATCTGGTCTGACTCCACAGGATCTTCAATAAAAAACAATATATGTCATCAGGAATTGACCAGCCTGGCCTGATGGAACCGCAGCTGAAGGGGGCTTGACTGAATTCTTTGATAATATCCTTTATGTAAAAATTAAAGAAAGCAGGAATTCCTTCAGATAAGACACAGATTGATGTTTGTATATAATGGGTGGGATTCACCTAATGAACCACATCAGCAGTAACCCTGTGTGAGGGATTCTTCTTGTGTGACTGACTTCCTTCTCCTGCAACCCCCCCCCCCAATTGGCTGGGGGCAGTTGAGAGAGCCCCAAGAACAGCAAACAGAGGATGGGGGTTTGTTCCCATCTATCAGGCTGAAATGCTTCTGAAGATGGAACATTTAACATAAAGTGACCCCCTAACTATAATCGATATCAGCCCAATTATAATCAGTATTGGCCCAAATGCTAACTGAACTAATCAGTCTGTAAATATGGGTTTTGATGGGTGTCACTGTGCTAGACTTCCTCTTAGATGCAGCTCCTTAAAATAAGTATGCCAAGCAACTAGGCCAATAGATAAAGATAGGAACCACAGTGTTAATTCCTTAAGTGCTTCATAGGAAGCACCCAAGATTGCAGTAATATTTTTTCCCTCATGTAACAGTTATGCATTGTTAAAAAGTAAAATGATTTCTCTCCTTCCCATGAACTCAGCCTCCAGTGTAAATCATTTCTAGAGATTCGCAGGAGCAAATGTTACAGTTAGAATTCTTAGGTGCCTAAGGACAGACCATCGCTTTCCAAAGGTCTTTTGCATTCTACTTTCACCTAGTTCCTCTGCTTTATAATTGGTATATATGCCAATAGATTGTCTCCACAATGTGGTGAATAATTTGTCTTGAAAACATACCTACCATTCATTAAAAATCTTTGTTACTCGGATAGACTTGTAGGTGTTCTCTCTATGGGATTTCCTTTAAATGCATTTAACGTGGCTGAAAATCAGGCTGTTTGATTACCTTTTAAAATAATGAATCATTACAGTGCCATTAGAGAACCATACTTCCTATCTGTCATGGTCATGAGAAAGTTATAATGTCAGCTGTGAGAGTGGATAAGATCATTCTAACCAGTTCCAAAAAAATTAATGCAGTTTGCACTTCTAATTACTTTCCTCAAAATACTCCACTATTTTGAATCTAATTGCAGAAATTAATATCCATGGCTAATAGGCTTGAATAAAAATAGGGCATTAATCATCTTTGGTATAAGATCAGCAAAGGGAGTGGAAATATTCCAGAATTAATATTCCTCAACTGCTTATACAGTTAAATGGTGTGTGTGTGTGTGTGTGTGTGTGTGGTATGGTAAAGCTAAATGAATATCTAAATTAGGGATTTTCTTTTACCACAAGGACATGAAAATCTTGTTTATTTTCCCCATTCTAAGATGGGCAAATGTTTTCAATCCTGGGAAATCTTGTCTTTCTTATCTGTATTACTCAGTGCCTGTAAGCACAGTGCCTTTGGAAGTTGTGGGTTAGACTGGTGGTTGCATTCTACACAAATCTTGCACTGAAAGCAGAATTGCATCTGTCCAGGGCTCATTCCAGAACCCTTTTATGTACACACACAGCCAGCTCCTCTGCACACATGCTTTCATATGAATTTCAGCTGAGTGGATACCTTTCTACCTGAAAAGGTGTGTGGGTCTCCTCCAGGGAAGCTTTAACAGGCAGGAAAGCTGTATTGGAACTTCTGTGCCCATGAGAAACTACTAGATCAGGGCCACGTTTTTTGCTAACACATGCCAAGTGGTTTTTGAGAACACATCTCAAAAAGTCTCAGTCGATTAATGAAATATGATCAGTCACACAGATGAGGAGCCTTTGTCATGAATTGAGACATGATAGATGGCCAGTCACTTAAGAGGAAATTCACTTGTCATTTGTTTCCTTTCCTTTTTCTTTGGTAGTCCATTGTTGTAAATGGCTTGCTGTACAGGAACAGGTTTCAGTTCACCTTCAGCCGAATCTCTGACTCTTTTCCATAAGTGAAGCACACCTAGAGATTTTTCCAATCCTACGTGGGTGGCACTGTGGTCTAAACCACAGAGCCTAGGGCTTGCCGATCAGAAGGTTGGCGGTTCGAATCCCTGTGACAGGGTGAGCTCCCATTGCTGTGTCCCTGCTCCTGCCAACCTAGCAGTTTGAAAGCACGTCAGAGTGCAAGTAGATAAATAGGTACCGCTCCGGTGGGAAGGTAAACGGCGTTTCCGTGTGCTGCTCTGGTTTGCCAGAAGTGGCTTAGTCATGCTGACCACATGACCCGGAAGCTGTCTGTGGACAAATGCCGGCTCCCTCGGCTTATAGAGCGAGATGAGCACCACAACCCCAGAGTCGTTTGCGACTGGACTGGTCAAGGGTACTTTTACCTTTACTTTTTTATCTCTTTATATATTAGTTCCCACCTAGAATTTTTCTGGGAAGTTTTTCTGCAGAACCCCCTTTCAGATTTATTTATTGCATGGATATCCCTTCTTTATTCCAAGAAGTTCAAGGCAGCATATTCAGTATTTTCAATTTTATTCTCACAACAACCTTGTGAGATATGTTAGACTGTGAGATAGCAATTGTCACACCATGAACCTCATGGCAGTGGAAATTTGAACCCGGGTCTCTCCACTCACAGCCCAACACTCTAAACCTATGTTAACAGCACCACACTAAGACACAAATTTTGTCTGAATGGCTTCCATTAATTTGGATTGGGACCTACCTGATAAATTACTCAAGAAAACTTTTTTCACCTTCAACAAATGATACTCGTAAATAGTAAATATTAATATCCCACAATTTTACTGCCATTTCTTGTTACGTGCCAAAGCCCCATGACCCGCAGTTCCCTAGTGGATGATAAAGACACAGACCCGAGTATTCAGGTTTATGTGTTCAAATAGGCCACAATTTCATTGGTTGCACATGTGAGCAGTTGAGCTTAGGCATTGAGTGAAGCCAGGCTACATCTTGACTCATGCCCATTTTCAGGGAGTCCATCCTAGGGTGAGCCCTATGACTTACATTAATAGGGCACCCTGAGTGGTCCCTGTTGGGGTCATGGCATGGCCCTAGCCCACATCCCCAGATCTCTTCAACAGGATCCCTTTAATGAGGAGGGACAGGCTACAACTTCCCCTCCATCCAAAGGCTTACCTAGTGCCTAACCTCACAAAGTTGTGATGATTGCTACAAGGTAGGTGAAAACCAAATGGCTGGTGCCGTGGAAAAAGGGTGTAAGATGAAGGATCCGCGGCTGCGCTGTGGTTTAAGATTTCCACAGCCACACCTCCCACCAGTGCTGATTGGACAGCAGGGCCACTGCTGGGCAGGGCTCTGCCCAGCACCAGTGACATGGCCTGGACAATGATGAGGGGGGCGTCAATCTCTGCTCCCCGCCGGATCACTGCAGGGCCCCCAATGCCTGGCCGCAGCGCCACCCACCCGAATAGGTGAGCGGACTTAGTGTATTAATAGCCGTCTGTTGTATTCTTAGATGAATAAGAGGACACCATTAATGATGGATTCTAACTATTACTAATTCTTGAAGTGGAAAGCAGTCCCTAATAATCTGCAAGGAAAATGGATTAACATTTCCGTTCATACTTCATTAAACACTTGTTAGCATCGGAAATCAAATGGCTATTCCAGGCTCTATATTTAAGCAGTCAAGATTTGTCAAACATGCTTGATTGCCAGAGAGACCCTTTAGGAAACATATTTCATGCTGTCAAAGTCTACAGTACAGTTTTCCTCCTCGCTCTACCATCAGTGGCATCTGAGGAAGGAAGCTGGGATTCTTACTACTGTCACATCATTGCTCTCCTCTATCAAAGGGGCTGGAAATCTGAAACATCAGCAGTCTGTCCACAGGATTGTTATTGCCAGCTTGAAATAAAAATACAAATTAAGACAAGGGCACAGGCTTGCTGCACTTGAAGCTTGGCTGGAAATCAGATTATCCCTTTCCTACTCAGCTTTCACTTTTGCACCAATAAAATGAACAAATACAGAGTTACCATTTACTGTTTAAGCAAGCAATCTGTGAAGCAGATGGATGCTTAAGCACAGCTAACAGGGCACTTCTGTCTCGCTGACATAACTCCAACATGTCAAGTACTTTAGCAGAGGCATTTGAAGGGAAAATGTTGAACAACAATATGATCCCAACTAGAAATGTTGGCAGTGGAGACAACTACTTCATTGCATGTGCAGCTTGGTTTTAGCCACTTATATTATAGAAAGAGAGTCAACCTTATTGAAAGTTCTCCCCTCTTTCATTTGTACATGCCGTTTTCTCTCTCCTTTTAAAATTTTGAAAGAAAGGAAGTCCCCTTGGCAGTTTCACTTTGTTTGCTCTTCCATTGCCATAATGTTCTTCCATCGCGACTTTTCATAAGACTCTGGAAGGCTGAAGCATACCCTCCAACATTTATCCGATGAAAATAGTGATATCTCATTCCATAATGATAATTTTACAATTGATACCCCACACATCTTACTGGGTTGCCCCAGCCTCTCTGGGCAGCTTCCAACACGTATAAAAACACAATAAATCATTGAACATTTTAAAAAACTTCCCTATACAGGAATGCCTTCAGTTGGCTTGGGGTTGGATAACTCCATACCCACCAACATTTCTCCAATGAAAATAGGGACATCCTGAGGAAAAGTGGGACTTTCTGGGATCAAATCAGAAAGTGGGACAGCTTCTCTAAATCAGGGACGTCCCTGGAAAATAGGGACACTTGGGGGGTTTGCAAAAGGATGAGAAGTGTTGATCTACACTGTCCGTTTGCCACCAATGGTGCCAACTGAATGTCTTTGGGAAGCTAACAACCAGAGCAGGACTGCTTGATGTTTTGCTAAGCATATTATATGAGTCTTGCACCAACTGCCCTGGTTTCCAATACTGCAGACTTTGACAGCATGCAGAGTGTTTCCCAAAGGGTCTCTTTACGTGGACTGCTGGTGGCATGCTGTATGTATGAATATGTGGATGGTGACTACAGACACCACTGGCAGGGAGCCACTTCTCACTATATTCCCCCTGAGCACCCAGAGCAGGCTTCCTCAACCTTGGCCCTCCAGAAGTTTTGAGACTACAATTCCCATTGTCCCTGACCACTGCTCCTGCTAGCTAGGGATTGTGGGAGTTGTAGGCCAAAAACATCTGGAGGGCCGAGGTTGAGGAAGCCTGATCCAGAGGGTTGTCAAAATCATGCTGTCAGAGCTGCCTCTAGGTCCCAGCTCACAGAGGACCAACGCTAGGCTGTCTTAATGTACAAAAGTCCTTATTGAAGTTCAGTTTCCATTTCAAAGCCACAGCGTGCAGCCCTACGTCTTAAACACTAGATCGGCGAAGTCCCGTCTGAGTCTCCTCCCCTCTGACACCAGTTTAAGATCCTAGCCCTGCTCCACCTTTTCCGCTGCTCTCTCCTCCTCTGGGTCCTCCTGCCCGCTGGGGCATTGCCCTTTCTGGACTCTTCCGACGCTGAGTCGCTTAGCTCCTCCCCCTGCCTCCGGCGGGCTTTAGGACCCGGTTCCCAATCCTCATTCTCTGCTGTCCCGCGCTCCTGTACATTTGAACTTGCCTCTCGCACCAACCCAGTGACCTTTCTCCTAACCGTTACACTACTTCTGTCACTGCTTCCCTCTTCCGGGATACTGGCCGGATCTGACCTCCCCTCCGTTGTCTGACTCTCCGATGGAGGCGTGGTCAGCTCTGCCTCGTCTTCTCTCCCTGGTGGGGAATGCACTGCCCCCGATACTTGGGACTCTTCCCCCCCACTCTGCTCTGGTGGGGAAGCTGGTCCTGATTTCCAACTACTGCTCTGGGAGTCCCTGCTGCCCCCTTGCTCCTGGGGCGTTCCCCTTGGGAACCCCCTACCCCTGGCCACTGGCGCCCCCTTCTGTGAATCTTCCGATTCACTGGAGAGGCTCATGGAATCCCTCGGGCCACTGTCCCCTCCTACGCTCCCCTCGGATTCCTCCCCCTCGCTCTCCATTTCCTCCCCCTCCTGTGCCTCTGCTCCTGAGCCCCTGACACATGCTTACTCTGTAAACCTGCTTACTCAGTGCTAGTCGAGATGAGCCTGTGTCTGGAACATACTGGGCATCTCAATATACAATATAAATTAATTCCACAAGTTTAATGAGCTCACCCCCAGTACACAGTGTTACATCAGTTTTTAGCCAAGGTGGCACTTTCTGATGATATTGAACTACAACACCCATCATTCCCGGACCATTGGCAATGCTGGCTGGGGCTGATGAGAGTTGTAGTCCAGCATCATATGGAGGCTACTGTGTTGCTACCCAACTCTAGCTCAGAATTATCTATGCCCTTATAAACAACAAATGCTTCCAATGCCATTAAAGTGTATCCTGCTGCTTAAAACCAGAGTAATTGCTTGGTAAGGTGGCAGGGAGTAGGGTGAACAGAGCAGAGAAGGAGCCTGGCTTAGATAGCTGTTGCTTACAATGTTTATACAGGCTGTGCAAAGCAGTTTGAGGAAAGCACTTTCCCTTAGAAGGTGCTTTTAATTGCCCTCATCTATTTCGTACAGTCACTGTTGCTGGATTTAACTGTTCCCCCTCACATGGGTAAAGAAGGGAATGGTAGTAGGAGGTGACGGGCTTCAAGTAGAACTGAATGATCAATGATAATTAATTACCAAGCTTCTCAGCCATTATTGTAAGGTTTCAAAGATAACCTTCCCCCCTCCCTTTTTTTGGGATGCCTAATAGGATATTGTGCTTGGCAAGAGATTAGTTAGAGCAGAGTCAAATTTAATTGCCTTAATAAGCCACTTAGTCATTTGCCTCAGACAATGGGAAAGACAAGATCATAATTAAGGCCTCCATCCCTTAGTAACATAAATGGGCTCCATCTTAGCAAAGGAAAAGGTTGAAAGGAGCAGTCTATTGTAATATCATTGCATAAAAGGAATATGTTATTCATGTCTTAGACTGCTCTATTATTGATTTTTGATAGCTGACAGGAGAGGAGGAAGTGGGTGGATGGGTTGGGAGGTGAGGGAATAGAAATCTACTTTTGCTCTAGAAGTCAACCTCTCACTGCGGTGGGAAAAAAATCCAAAGTACAGTAGGTAATATGCCATCAAATGGCAATAGGATGACACACTTCCTCAGATAGTTGTAGTAATAACGGAAGAAGGTACTTATGTGTCTATTTGCAGTCTATGGATAGATCTCTACATATATAGATATGTAATAAGGATGTCATCACACAGCCTACACTGGAGGATTTGTAGTGCTGCATCACAATAATGGATTGCATGAAGGCAAGTTGCACAGCAGCGGTGGCCAGGCATGGGAGCTAGAAGGGAAGGACACTGAGAACAGAAAGAAGTGGGAGAGGTTTGAATAGATTGGGAAAGGAAGGTTGCTTGGGTGTTTTTGTGTTGTTGGTTTTTAATACAGTCATACCTCGGGTTGCATACGCTTTGAGTTGAGCGTGTTCGAGTTGCGCTCTGTAGCAACCTGGAAGTAACGGAGCACGTTACTTCTGGGTTTCACTGCTTGGGCATGTGCAGACGGTCAAAATGATGTCACACGCATGCGCAGAAGCGACGAAAAGCGACGTGTGTGTGCGTAGACGTGCCATCGCTAGTTATGTTTGCTTCTAAATGCGAATAGGGCTCTGGAATGGATCCTGTTCGTACCTAGAGGTACCACTGTATAGGTTTTAACAAGGAGAAATATCAGTAATGGGTACAAAACAGAAGTTAACACCAAAAAGCTTACACAACAGAGCCTCTCTCCTTCTTGCTGTTGTGTAAGCTTTTTGGTGTTACTGTAGCTTCTGTGTTGTACCCATTATTGCTATTTCTCCTTGTTAAAACCTATCTTTAAAACAACAACAACAGCAACCTTCCTTTCCCAATCTATTCAAACATCTCCCACTTCTTTCTGTTCTCAGTGTCCTTCCCTTCTAGCTCACTTCTAGCTCACTTTCCTCCTCGGTGTTCCTCTGTTCGCGCTACTAAAGCCTTTGCCATGGTTTAAAATTGCCATTTCCCTCTCAATGTTGCCCTCTACTTGCTCTACTCAAACATATTGCTGGAGACCCTGGTTTGAGAACCTTCCCCACATTTGAAACCCACCAGGCAAACTGCATGCATCTTCTGTGCACAAATAGGAGTATGTGGCATACCATTGTCCATGGCCAAGGGATCGTGCTTGGCTTAGGGAACTGCAACTTCTGCTGCTGGCTGACTATATGAAGTAAAGCTCACTTACTTCAACATTTGAATGGCACGAGACAGATACCCACCCCTTTTGCATGTCTTCAGACTGCTTATAGGTTTTCTTGCCATCAATTTGTATATAAATTTGGCTAAACAAAATAAAAACACATGTTTATTTTGTGGGGTAGTGAGAGCTTATCTGAATCATCTAAGGTCAGAAATTTCAAATCCAATCTATTACGGGCTATATTTATTTATAGGCTCACCAGGGGGAAATAATCCCGGCAATTAGAAAGGGAAGAAAGATGACAGATTTGCCTGCTTCCAGTAGTCAAACCTAATTTCCACTCTCACTCATTAAGCAAGCAAATCTCTTACACAAATAGATTATTAAGTGCTAGGTCCACATTAGAGGTAAGCATTTATTTTGGATTAGAGATTTACCAGTTCCAGCACACTAGATGGCTCTTTAGTTTCAGTGAAAGAGTCCTCTAAAAGGCAAGTTTTCCAAATCTACTCCATCCTCCTTGCTCCTCCAAGCAGAGTTTGATTTGAGTTCCATAGAAAAGGGTAAGGAAAACTCTCCCCAATTCCAAGCGTAGAATCAGCATTTGGAATAGAGAAGAAATGTGATCTTGCCTCTTCAATCCCAACCGGGTCAACCTGCTTCAGGTAACACCACTAGGATGGGTAGGGGAAGATGAAGGAAGGCAAGGATGAGGAGCCTCATGGCTGGGACCAAACGTGGTCCTCTCGGCCTCTCTGTTTGGCTGTCAGAACTCCCCAAGACAACACCCTTCCATCGCCACACACCATTTTCCTGTCCTCACTTTTGCTCCATGCTCTCCTTAAATGTCTATGAGGGGCTGGCAAGTGTGTTTGGACTGTGATCATTCCTCTTCCTTACTCTGATGGAGAGATGTGTGTGAATCTAGGAAACAATGAGTTTTGCCTGGGTGGAATGTATCCTACTGTAGAAACAGTAGCTTTACGCCTGTTGCTCCACCCACCTTTTCTGCTGGTGTCACCTGCCACTGACATGCAACCCTCACAAGGTTGCCCATGAAAGAAGGTGGTTCTCAGTCTGAAAAAAAGTGCTCCACTCATGAAAGGAGGAACGGGTGGTCACTGCTGCAGCAAGGGACAGGTGGGCATCTAGGGCTTTAATTTGAGCAGCAAAATGGCGTCTCCACCTCCACCTTCAGAGAACCTAGTTCTTGATGATCTGGAGTTGTGGTGGTAAGTGTTATAAGCATGCGTATTCCTGTCAGCCCTGAACTTCAACATAGGCAGTTTAAAAATGTGAATTTTCTGTTGTGATTATCTGGCTTGGCCAGGTGAGCAAGGTATATTCAATAGCGAGGGGATGGAAGGGGCAACTGAGCTGGATTGAGACTACAGCATGAGGAGGGGGCATTAAGCCTTTGACCCCACCAAGTTCCCACTCAGAACTGGCATCAATCAGAGTTCTCCTCCCATTGCAAATAGCAAGCATGGTTCCGAGCCTGATTGTGGTGGCAGCTGGGACAAAGGCTTAAAGCCCTTTTCAGTCCATGCTATTGTGCAAATGTGGCTCTTCTCACTAGGCTTTTTAGGTTGATGAGTTTTTAAAGAACACGTTGCATGCCTAGCTGAATCACATGTATCAGCTGAGAGCATTCTCACCTTGAATCTACTGTATCACTGCATCATGGGTGCAAAGATACTTTCAGGGCTTTGTCCCAGGTTGTGGAAAATACTCCTTCTGGAAACATGCCAAAGCTGGAGCTTCCTCCAGAAACACCAGAGGGCTTTCCTACTGACTATAACAATGCTACTATGAAGCCTTTATTGCAGGAGGCCAAGCACAGGCATGTGAGTTGTGGAGGTACAGCAGGAGGGGGCAGGAAGGGAGGGGTTGTGGGCTCACAAGGAGGATTTCATAATCAAGAGGATTTGAAGGAGCGTCTGCAATATTTCTGACTGGCTGGTATGAAACAGTACAGTGGTACCTCCAGTTACGAACTTAATTCGTTCCAGAGGTACGTTCTTATCCCGAAACCGTTCTTAACCTGAGGTGTGCTTTCGCTAATGGGGCCTCCCACTGCTGCTGCGCTGCCGGCGTGCAACTTTTGCTTGCATCTCGGGGCAAAGTTCGCTACTAGGAGACCTACTTCCAGGTTAGCGGCGCTCGTTACCCAAAGCGTTTGTAAGGAGGATGGTACTTAACCTGAGTTTCCACTGTATTTTGGAGAGGGGATTCTTTGGATTTGCATCATTTTTTGGGGACCTGGTAGAATTTTGCTTGTTGTATTAGAATAAGGTAAAGGTAAAGGACCCCTGGACAGTTAAATCCAGTCAAGGATGACTATGGGGTGTGGTGCTCAGTTCATGTGGCCAGCTTTCCAGTTCATTTGGCCAGCATGACTAAACCGCTTCTGGCACACCGGAACATTGTGATGGAAGCCAGAGCACACAGAAACACGGTTTACCTTCCTTCAACAGTGGTACCTATTGGTCTACTCACTGCTAGGTTGGCAGAAGCTGGGACTGAGCAACAGGAGCTCACTCCATCACACGGATTCAAACCGCTGACCTTCCGATCGGCAAGCCCAAGAGGCTCAGCCATTTAGACCACAGCGTCACCCATATCCCCTTATGTATTAGAGCATACTTGGCCAAGTATATAGTAGAACAGAAACGTATTTGAATAAAGAAATAGACATGAAATGAGTGTTTGCTGTACTTTGCAATGCTGTTTGACGGCTCCTTTTAGTAATCTGTAACATGATACTTAGGAGCTTTGCAAAGATGTGAAGTACAATAGAGAAAAGCCGTAAATGCATTGCAAATAGAGTTGGTTGTTATGGAGAGATTGTTTGTAAACAGCAGAGTCTGAGAATCTGATGACCTTTTCACAATAAACCTAAGAGCTACCAACATATAATCGATAGAAGGAGCTGTCAAACATCTATTGCATCCTGTCGGTCTCACCCTCTCACATATGTTGTTTTTTGAGTGGTGGTAGCAGATACCCTAAAGGCAATCACACAAACGTTGCTTGTCTGAACTAAGCATTTCTCAAATGAACATCAGACAGCAGCATACCTCTATGCACTGCCACCACCGCCCATCTCTTTAAAGGTGATATAAAGCCAGAATAAAATAACTGTAGACATTACATAAAATCTTGGTGTGACCCTGAAAGTCCTCCCCACAGAAAACAGGAAAATTGGGTATACGTAGCGTGATGCTTAAGTTCATGGGGAAAACCAACTGGAATCACTCCAGGGTTCAATTAACTATTAGGCTAAGGAACCCAAGGTGTTCAGATAGCTTCCTATTAGGAAAGTGTGTTCTCATCCCTTTCCCAGAATATGCTTCAATATAATGGTCATGAGTCCTTAATCCAGGCTGGATCAAAGTAGCTGAGAATGTTCTGCTGCCCAATACTTGAGTCAAAGGTAAAGTTCCCAGTGTGTGGATGTGTATATTTATCCCAACTCACTTAACTATTAACTAATGTCTTAAATTCTTTTTCTGTAGCATGAATTTCTCAAGTGTCTTAGTTCATGCTGCCACAAAATTTAGTACACGAGTCCTTTTTTATTCTAAGGAACCCTCTAGTCTGATATATTATTGTGGGTTTTATTCTGCAACATGTTCTTAACAGAGCAATAGTGCATTAGTGGTTGATTTATTCCGCTTTTTTATTGTTCTGCGATACATCCCTTGTTATGTACTGAAGTTCTCACCCTGGGCCAGCAGGGGGATACTGTAGATAGTTATGCAAATGAAGGATCGAAAGTGACGTTCAGTGATTGGATAGTTTTAGAAAGTTGCTACAGTTACGTTGTTCTAGAGCTCTATAGAAGCAGGCTGACTGAGCTCTTCAGTTCATTTCTGTTCCAGCTTACAAATAAAGAGCTGCTTTGGAAGAATTGCTGTGTCATCAGATATGTTCACTCACAACTTAACACCCCTGATGCCACCACATTATTGCTGTCCAGAGGTAACAAAAGCAGGACAACAATAAACCAGAATGTTTGTAGTATAAAAAGTTGCAGGATTTTAGGAGGATAAGCACTGACTGGAAACGAAGTAGAGTTACGACTCCAACACTTTTGCAGGCCCAAGGGATCTCATATACGTCCATATGCTGAAGATACGGCCCAAGACGACCTTGCTGTCTCTGCTTCCATAGGTAGGATGTGTTTTGTTTCAAGGATAGCACCGTTGCTGCTTTTCACATTTACCAGCGTTTAAGAACTTTGTACTGGCCACCTGACCCGGAAGCTGTACGCCGGCTCCCTCGGCCAATAAAGCGAGATGAGCACCGCAACCCCAGAGTCGGCCACGACTGGACCTAATGGTCAGGGGTCCCTCTACCTTTTACTGTTAGTGTTGGAAGTATAATATTCTGTGCATCCTGTGTTTCTTCTTGACAGGATGTGGCTTCTCTAATTTAAGCCAAGTGAGCTCCCAGCTTTAGCAAATCTATTACAAACTTCTGCTTTGTGTGCAAAAACCTACTGCTATTTGCGGGAACGCGTTTCTTGAGTGCAGAAAAATATTTGTAAGCCAATTTGGTCGAGAGCATACAAAGTTGGGCTTGATTCTAAATATCTGCTTTCGAATTCCAACTCTGTGTTGGACTCATTTCGTGACCTTGGGCACTGCTGGAGAACTGTGGCCAAGGATGAGGGGAAACTGGAAATTTGGCTCAAAGGAGGTTCTTTTAGAGAGAGAGAGAGAGAGAGAGATAATTTATTTTGTATTGGCCATAGTCCATAACAAATATAACTGTATAATATATGGATTCACACTGTAGATGAAAATGGCAGCAATGCAAAAATGAAAACAGCACCATTAATTAAATGTTGGCAAGAAACTGATGATCAGCACATATCTAATCTGCAGTTGAATTTTTGAGTTTCCAGGAAATTTTCATGGCTTCTGCCTTTCACTGGCACTAAACTGACCAATGAATTGGAACAGAGTATGTCTTGAATTAAGTTTCAGCTGAAAGCATCACCAAATACTTTGAAAATTCAAAAAGTGCATGTTCCATAGAGAGGCATATTGCTTAGTTAGATACTAACTAAAATATACAAGATGATCTCACAAATACACAACTTGGATTCAGGCATGCTCTCTATTTTGAATCTGTTTCAGAAAAGAAAAGAAGATGTTTTAAGGCTAACTTTTCAGAAACATTTTCAAGAACTTTAGAAATCAAAGTGGAGCATGACTGTGTTTTGAATTAACTATGAGTCCCTAACAGAAATTCCTAATTGAAATCCCTACTTCAGAAATGGGGAATCAATTATAAATGGATCTTGAATCCTATCAAGAGACATAAGAGAGACGTTAGAACATTTGGGCATTTGGGCCTTTTTAGTTTAGAAAAACGGTTAGGAGGATGATAGAGGTGTAGAAAATTATGCAGAATGTGTGTGGTGGTGGTGGTGGTGGGAAATGGGATAGAGAGAATTCCCACCTCCTTAAGACCCAGGATTGTCCAATGAAGCTGAATGCTGGAAGATTCAGGACAGGCAAATGGATGGACTTCTGCACTCAGCACATAGCTAGAATTCATTATCACAAGATAATGGCCATCATTTTGGACAGCTTTAAGACAGGAGCAGAGAGCAGGATAAGCTTCCTAGTCATGATAGCAACATTACCTCCAGGATCAGAGGCGTAGTGGAATGCTTTGATATGACCCAGCAGGGCTCCGCTTGTGTTTTTTCAATTTTCAGGTAAAGGAGTGGATAATTACTTGAATACTGTGTGTATAATTAGCTGATCAATTATCTATCTGATTGCATTTGACTTTAAAAGAAGTGGTAACTTTCAGCTAGCCACCTCTTCAGTTTCCTGTGTAGAAAACAAATTGGTCACTGTGTCTTTCTATGAAATAAAGCAGAAAACTAATCTATTTCATACCCTGCAAGTGACCCTGTTTTCTCACATGAGAGGAGGACGACAACCATTCTGGGTGCCTTGATCTTATGAGATTTCACGCTGAGGACTTGCACTCCAAAAAGAACGTTTTCAGAGCAACAATCTTGCACAGTGCCCCAAAACACATGTTTTAGGGCATTGTGTGAGCACAGCCTCCCAAAAGCCCCACTTTTGGACTCCATGATCTTGTGCAGGTCATGTGACTCGTGTGGGAGCATGGATGGGAATTTGCAAATTTCCGTTTTGGGACTCAAGATGTTGGAGGGTATGCTATTTACTTATCTGCATTTCTGTGCAAAAGAGGAGAGGGAAGGATCAGTAGTGAGTTTTGCTCCTTTCCCCTGTATTCTCCTTTTGGTGTTAAAAATTGGCTCCCGCCCAACCCCATGCTATAGCCACATGGGGGAATGCATGTTCAAGAAATAACTTAATGGGACTACCAGAGAGAAGCTTGCAACCATTTGGCTCCCTTGTCTTTTCTGCTCCCATGAGGCTAAGCCAGGCATCCCCAACCTTCGGCCCTCCAGATGTTTTGGACTACAAATCCCATCATCCCTGACCACTGGTCCTGTTAGCTAGGGATCATGGGAGTTGTAGGCCAAAACATCTGGAAGGCTGCAGGTTGGGGATGCCTGGGCTAAGTCAAGGTTCAACAATGTGCCATTTGAACCTGTGCTGAGGCTACAGCTCGTGGTTAGCAGGGAGCTGAGGAGAACCTTGGTCCAGATGACATGCTAAGTCAAAATCTTGGCTTAGCTCACTTTGGTGTGCAAGTAAAAGAGATTGGCAAGGAGCAAAATGGCTGCCAGCTTCTCTCTGGGAACTGGCACATTTGCATAGTCGCAGTTTGGCTTGCCATGACATGCGTGAATGGTTGCTTGCTCATGGAAGTTCCAAAATGGTATTAAGTGATAATTCAGGGAGTTGTGTTATTTTGGAACATGTAAGGAATCAATTTGAGTTGACTTTCTCACATAGAAAAATGAGCTGAAAATGGTTATGTTAATCAATCTTGAAGTGCTCTATTTTGGGTTAAATTAAAAGGAACATTTTCCTTAATTCATTTCCAGCTCTTCTTCATAGGACTGATTTTCACATTATCAATTAATTTTTAAAAAATAACAATTCATTTTTTAAATTGTTTTAGATCTTATTGTTTGAAAATGTTTTCAGATGTTTAAAACATGTTATTTATTTATCTATCATCCATATCTATCTATCTACCTATCTATCTATCATCTATCTATATTAAATTGTATTGTTTAACTGCTTGGTTTGCCACTGGAAAGGTGGATAGAATTTTTAATAATAATAATAATAATAATAATAATAATAATAATAATAATAATAAATAATAATAATAATCTGCTCTGTGTTTAGCATTTCCTCCCCACAATGAAACCCACAGGGTGGAATTCAATGTAGCAATAAGGTGCAAGGATTTTTGCTTATGCAACAGAATTTCTCCTTCTCTTCCCCCTGTGAATTCAAATCTGTGGTGTGGCTGCCCCTCTCACACTGCCCTAAATCCACATCTGCAGGGGGTCCCCAAACCCTCTGGAGTAGATTTGGGGCAGGTGTGGGGCCCACATGAGGAAAGGGAAATCTCATCGCACTGGTGGAAATTTTTGTGCTGATGGGATGTGGTAGTTGTGAGGGTTGGTTGGGTGTGTGTGTGCTGCATTCATTGATTTTGCTGTGGACACATTGACTTGGACCCCATCTACATGACATATATAGAACATATCATAGCACTTTAAATAGCTCTGGCTCAAGGAATCCTGGGAACTGTTCTGAGAGTTGTTAGGAGACCCCTATTCCCCTCACATAGCTACAATTCCCAGTGTGGTTTAACAACCAGTCCCTCTTCCCAGGGAACTCTAGGAACTGTAGCTCTGTGAGGGGTATAGCGGTCTCTTAAGAACTCTCAGCATCCCTAACAAACCACAGCTCCCAGGATTCTTTGGAGGAAGCCATGACTGTTTGGTATGATACTGCTTAAAGTGTCTAGTGCAAATAGGGCCTTGGATCCTGAGCAGATGAGGGAGAATTTGCTGATTCCTCCTTCACCCTACGGTGCCAGCTTCAGTCTCTTCCTCAGTATCCACCAACCCTCCTGAGGAGATTTGGGGGAGGGGACAGTAAACTGCAAGAGGAAGGTGGGATACTGCTCCCCTCCCTTTCCATCAAATGGATCATCCAATGAATCATTATAGTTTTCATGACAAAGGCCCACAGATTTGATTCAGAACCTCAGTAACGTGTGAAGCAGCTGATAAATAAGGGCCTCTTAATGAAGGAATGAGATTGGAAAATTCCTTTAGAAAATATTGTCCATGCACATCCTCAACTCTTACATTTTCTATGCTCCTTTCCTCCATTCCTTCTTGGGCATGATTGTTAATGGCCCACAACAAACACAGGGAAATGAGATATTTGCAAACCCTTGTGAAAATATTTATTTTCTTGAGGAAAGGACATATAAAAGGCAAGCAATAATTTTATGTATATTAAAGCTGAAATAATGACAGGTAAAACAGATAGCTCTATTGAAATAGGGAAGAAAAAACTTTTATGGTAGCTTTTGAGGACAGAATGATTATATTCTTTCCAAGAGTACCAATAGCAGTGGAAAAAGCCCATTTAGCACATTGTGTTTCAACATATTTATATCACATATCTTTCCCCTGCCTTCCATTTACCTGTTCATTCTCACATAGCTTTCATCTTCCCTTTGTTGAAGAGCTCATTTAGCTGTCTTTTTAGAGAAATAATGCTTTTTGCTTCAATAAGCCCGCTTTAGTTTGGTCCACATTTTTCTACCCTGTTAGAAAACATTTTGCTTTAGTGCTGCCATTTCTCCTGCTTTCTGTTTACGTTACAATAACTGTTGGGGTTTTTGTATTAATTGGACCCGAATGAAAATTCAGAGTGGAGGGGAGCGAATTGTAGGAAGTGCGGCATTTCCTCTGAGATTCATTGGGATGTCATAAAGTATGTTAACAGCTTAAACGATGAGTTTGAAATGAGTTTTTGAGATGACAGCTTCCCCTGCTACATTTTCCTACTTGAAATATAGAGATGTGGTCAGAAAATAGCCACACTGGACCATTTTTGCACGGTTGATAAAGTGAGATGTGAATAGGAGATTGTCAGGCTGCAGACTTCCTACAACTTTCTCAACAGATACACACTCTCCCATCTGGCTGCTTGGACCCCCATCGTTCTGCCTGGACACTGAGGTCCAGCGCCGAGGGCCTTCTGGCGGTTCCCTCACTGTGAGAAGCCAAGTTACAGGGAACCAGGCAGAGGGACTTCTTGATAGTGGCACCTGCCCTGTGGAACGCCCTCCCACCAGATGTCAAAGAGATAAACAACTACCAGACTTTTAGAAGACATCTGAAGGCAGCCCTGTTTAGGGAAGCGTTTAATGTTTAACAGGCCACTGTATTTTAATATTTTGTTGGAAGTTGCCCAGAGTGGCTGGGGAAACCCAGCCAGATGGGTGGGGTAGAAATAATAATAATAATAATAATAATAATAATAATAATAATAATACAGTTGCTAGTTCATCTGCTTTTCTATATATTTTTCTTAAGGCAGCCTGTAAACTAGGGCACAAAATCCTGGCTTCACAAATGTTAGATGTGACAGGATTTGGATGACGACAGGAGACATTCTAGCATTATTCTTATTCTTATTAAATTTAAATACTGCCCTTCCTTCAAAAAAATCTCAGGGCATACAAGATAAAAATACAGTCGTACCTTGGAAGTTGAACGGAATCCATTTCGGAAGTCCGTTCGACTTCCAAAACATTCAAAAACCAAAGCGCGGCTTCTGATTGGCAGCCACTTGGAAGCCACGGAAGCCCTGTCGGACGTTTGGGTTCCAAAAGAACACTAAAAAACCAGAACACTCATTTCTGGGTTTCGATTGTTCTGGAGCTGATTTGTTCAGGAGCCAAGGTGTTCGAGATCCAAGGTACAGGATAAAAGCACAAAACAAATAGTTATAACAAAAGCAAAACAAAACAATATGAAAACTGTGAGGGTATGTGGGATTTGAAGAAGGGTCTGACAATTGTTTTCTCTCCAGGTGAGAGAAGGGGAAGTGATTGAGAGAGGTGACTCAATTATGAGCTGGGAGGGAAAGCTGCTACAAGTGAAAGGTGCAGCCACCGTCCAATGCATGCAAGTGAATTGTGGTGAGTTTCTTCAGGAACAGTGATTTCCCCTCCCCCATTTTGTATTTTACCATTTTATTTTTATGCTGGGCATTACTCTCTCTCTTGTTAAATTAGGTGAGTGCCTTTGTATTGTTGGTGTCATAGGACTGTTTTAATTAATGTGGTAGAGATTTATTTTCCGTTTTTATTGACAAAATTATTTTTATTTGCTCTGAATATATATTTTGAATTGTTATGTTGGGGGATTATTGATTTCTTTTTGTTTTTATTTTTATTATGTATTATGAAGAGAAGTATACAAATTCAATAA
Source organism: Podarcis erhardii (assembly GCF_964252035.2). Taxonomy (NCBI): domain Eukaryota; kingdom Metazoa; phylum Chordata; class Lepidosauria; order Squamata; family Lacertidae; genus Podarcis; species Podarcis erhardii. The sequence goes on along the minus strand of NC_138507.1, from coordinate 40,189,502 downwards.
ATAGATAAATAATGATATGTTGTGAGCCACTTTGGGCATAATTGTGGGAAAGCGACATGCAAATAAACAGATGTTTATGAAAGTGGAGTTAGGTGAGATCTACACCTTTAAAAATCAGTAAGCACTTTGCTGCCATATTGGTAGATTCACTCTCTGTTTCCTAGGATATCAATCTCACAGTAAACAGCTTCACTAATTGCAATGAGACTTCAAGTCAGTGGGTTTGGGTGCAGGGTATTAGATTGTGATCCTACCCTCACTGAAGCTAGAAGGCACGTCGATCCATGTTTATCCGTTTTTGACAATTGGCAGTGGAATATTAAACTGGAGAGGTGCTGTTGGATTTTAGATATCCACAGCACTAATGTATAACAGTGCATGCCCTAGACTACTTCCTAAGCCATCGTTGTAATTAACAGGATGGTACAGTACAGTGGTTCACTAATGAGATACAATTAGAAAAGCCAATTCCTACTCTCCTTGATATTGTCCCTGCAGTGTGATGTGTAAACAGGAGATGCTAGCGTTGCACCACTCAGGGCCCATTGTGCCATATGTCAGGATATATTTTCAATACTTACATATGTAATACATACCTATTATGCAGCACCGTTGAGGAAGCAGCCTCATTATACTTGACAGACTGTGGCTTCCATACCAACTGGGGAGTCCTATCTTCTGGGCTTTCAAAAGGCCCAGATCACAGCATGCACTTAAGGATACAATAACTTTTCTGGATCTGACAAGCAGCCCATCATCGACACCAGCTCTGCCTTCAACACTGGCCAGCAAGAGAGACTCACAATCAGGGACTACTGGAGAAAGCCAGACCTACCATATGGTTCCATTCTTAGCTGTTATGGCTCTTAGCTTTTAGAGAGTTATCCTCCAGGGGCTTGATATATCCTTGTTAAAAGAACAAAACAAAAATGAATTGAGCCAGTAGACATTACAATATGCTGCAGTAATGAGGTTCCATATTTCAGCCCATGTCTAGCTAACCAGATCTCATCCCTTGTATACTTCAGTGTGTCCCCATGAAATCAATTCTACTTTTGTATCCAACATTTGCATTCAACGTCTACTTAGAGGTTTTCACATATAATAGTCAGAGCGTATCCATACCTGTTCTGAAAATGCAAACATCAAACAGGTATAAGGAATTCAGCTCAAAAAGGTATACTCCACCCCCATTTCCCTACCTCCAGGCCTATTCAGATAAAGCAAAAGTAGCAGACATGGTGCCCTTCACATGTTGTTGGACGACAACTCCCATCATTCCTGGCCATTGGCCAAGCTGGCTAGGGCTGATGGAAATTGTAGACCACAGCCCTGAGTAACCCTGGCAGAAGGGGATAGTGTTCCCTGGGCTCATGGACCCTAAGTTAGCCTAACCAGGCTAAGAAAGAGGACTCTGCCAGGCGACAGCTGGATCATTGGTGTTCAAGGCATGGCTGACTGCATCTTTCATCTTCTCTCTGTTTGCTATATAGGTTGACAGGCAACAGGGAGATGTCATCTGAATACTCATGCCAGTTGGCTCCATGAAACTTCTAGGGAAGTAGTCCTGAAATCTCTTGCCCCTCATATCTCCACCACCTCTTCCCTCCCTCTCCCTGAACCTTTCCCTCTCTCCCCATTAAGCTGATGGAGAAGAGGATGGGATTGAAGGGGAGGGTATGGCAGGATAAATAAATCTGAAGGGTGTGAATGGGCACCAGGTGACATTATAATTGAAGGTTCACTCCCCTAGATGCCAGCTGTAGTCCAGGGTGAGGGTGGGTGAAGGAGATAATAAGCAGGAAGAGATATGAGAACAGGAAGCAGTTGGAGGAACGAGAAGGGCATAGCAAATGACACTTTCATAGAAGCAATGGAAGCTGCCTTAATGTGAGATAGGCTATTGGTGCATCTAGCCAAGTATTGTCTATGTTGAGTGGCAGCAGATGTTTCCAGGGTTCAGAGAGAGTTCTTTTTGCAGTCCTACCTGAAGATGCTTGGAATTTTACCTGTGGTCTTCGCTCTGCCTCTGAGCTATGGGCCTTCCATCTATGTACTGCACCACGCCTCTGCCACACGTTGTGTGAATCCCTGCTTGTTGTCATTCATTGGTAGGGAACACATTATTGTGACCAGTTAAGGTAGTTGTTGGCTCTTTTTTTGCCTTTAAATGAGAAAACAATAATGCCACATTGGAATATATTTTACTGACCTTCGTAGGATCTGAGCAGAGGCATCTTGTTGGTGTTTTGTGTGTATGTGTTTTTTTAAAAAAGGAAAAGAGGAATTCCTATTGTTTTCAATCTAGTTTTCTTAACATTTTCATGCACTGCTTGTAATACACTATTTGTTATGAATAAGCCCTAGGCCTAGCTAGCCGGTTAGAGATTTCTGTATAATATCTGATTGCTCGGTGTTTTTGTGTGATTTATTAGCACTCTTGTTTACATTTCCATATGTTCTCCTGGCAGCAATTCATCAAACTGTAGAAGTCTTGGAAAGCAAAGTCCCCAAAGTCTCTATTACAGTCTCGGAGTGTTATACATCATTGCCCAATGTTAGATTTGAATAACAGACTAATAGTCCCCCCCCATTCACATGCTAAGACTTAGGACAAGACTATGCAAGAGTCAAAAATTGGGGAGAAGGCCCAATAAAGAATGTCATTATCATAGTCAAAAAGTTGACGCATGCAAAGAAAACATGAAGTACAGCCCTGCCAGCACACATCCACTTCAGACTGTAAGTGGGGAATGCCCAGAGTTGAATAAAATAAAATAAATCTCTGCACACAAGTTTTGGGGACAAGGCAAGGCTTGACTTTTCTTCTGGCATGCTATGCAAAGGATGTCTTTTTTTGAGATAGAGAATTAGTAGCAGTCAAACTGCTTGCCCTCTCTCCCCAACACACTACACAGCAGTTCTGAAGAGAAGAGCCTGCACAGCATGTCTAGGGCTGCCCATGTGATTTTGAACCATGGGAGCAGTAGTGTTTCCATGGGTTTTCTCTTCATAATCTCCTCCAGCCCATCACTTGACTGCTTTTGAAACAGGGCCGATAGAAGGGTGGTGCTTCAGAAGCAGCTTGGTGTTTAAGAAGGGGGCCCAATGGAAAGACAGCAAGTATGTGGTCACATACTGGAAGGGGCCCAGCTAAGCAGTGGAGCAACTGCTTTGCATGCTGAAGTTCTCAGGTTCAGTCCTCAGCATTCTCCAGGCACGGCTGGAGAAGACTCCCTATCTGAAGCCCTGGAGACATATTGCCAGTCACTGTTGAAAATATTGAGCTAGACCATGGGAAAGCAAACTAAGGCCCGGGGGGCTGGATCAGGCCCAATTGCCTTCTAAATCTGGCCCGCGGACAGTCCGTGAATCAGCGTGTTTTTACATGAGTAGAATGTGTCCTTTTATTTAAAATGCATATCTGGGTTATTTGTGGGGCATAGGAATTTGTTAACCCCCCCATATAGTCCAGCCCCCCACAAGGTCTGAGGGACAGTGGCCCAGCCCCCTGCTGAAAAAGTTTGCTGACCCCTGAGCTAGATGAACCAATAGTCTGACTCATTTGTAACACACCTTCCTCTATTCCAACTTGTTTCTGTAGGTCATTTACGATCTTCTCTTTACTTTTGTTCCTGAACTAATGGCCCACTGTCTTAATGGGCCTGAATGCTTCTTCCTTTCCTTGTGTCTAATTTGTTTTCTTGCCATCGGCTCAAGCATTTCTGTCCTTGCTCATTTATACAGGTTTCCCCTTCCTTCACGTTTTATTTATTTTCCAGATAGCTGCTCAGAGATGGTAATCGTGCTTCCCATCTCAAGACAATGAAGTGCCAAAGACATGCATGGCACTCTATGAAACTCTGACAACTGTACTCATTTTTTAACATAACGTAAAAATAATATAACCCCAAGGGCTTTTTAAGTGGCCAGAATAAATGAAGCACCATCACAGAAACAATAGCATCCAGGGACAGCCTCTCATCTAACTTGTAGACTAACAACAGGAACAACTAAAAATCCAAGGCTACTTTTCAAAACTTGTTTTACCTGAGACACTAACACAGACATGTGGCTGGAATGCAAAAACAGCTCAGTGACTGGAATGAGAAGACATTTGCATCTCTTTTCTTGTGGCTCTGCAGTCTGATCCTAACTTCTGTATTTTGCTAAAAAGAAATCAAGCTCCTCTTGTTGAAAACACCAGTGGCAAGTGCTTGCAAAGTCCCAACAGAGTCATAGCTGCATGCTCAGCCCCCTACTTGAGTATTCTATCCTCAAAGCATTCCAATTTTCCAGAGACAGTGTTGGAATTATGAATCCCATCCTGGCTTCTGATTTGATCCTGGAATGTCCCTGTTTCCCCTGCCAATGCTGCTGAGCTCAGAGAGGAGAATAGGCTGGCACATGTCCCAAGTGGTGGCAGCTGCAGCTGCTGCTGCTGTGAGGGAGCATCCAATTGCCTCTCCATGATTGTCGCTGCCAGTCTCCTCCCTTGGGCAGCCCATAACAGCTGCTGGAGAGCAGGTTAGGAAGAGGAGACTGTGGCTGCAGAGGCCCAGCCCCGGGTGATGCACCAGGTCTGAGGGTCAGACAGAGGGCAGGGCTGCCCTGAGCAGGAAGAAAGGAGGAGGGAAAAGGACTGCTAGGGGTCCTGATTGGGGAAAAAAATGCTTTGTGCAGCTGTGTCTAATCTTACCACTTTCTAAAATGTATTCATTGCTGTGTGTTTTCCTTTTTGTAAATCTACCGAATAATAAAATAAACTTGGGATTAAGGGGTTTCCCCAGGATGTTGGTGGGCTGGTGCTTTGTCCTGATGGTGTTGTAGTGCTGACACTCACTCTTCTTCTGATGATGATGATAATAATAATAATAATAATAATAATAATAATAATAATAATAATAAGAAGAAGATATTTATACCCTGCCCTCCCCAACCAAGACGAGGCTCAGGGCGGCTAACACCAGGTATAAAAACAATTGATTAAAATAGAACTTAAAAACAAGAATAAAATACAACATTAAAATGCAGCCTCATTTCAGCAGAAACTCAAATCAAAAACTTTTTGGGGATGAAAACGTCAAATCTTCACTAAGGCCAACTATCCAGACTGGTCCTACATGGGCCAGAAAAAAGCCTGGGAAGTCCCCAAATAGGAGTTCCAACACAGAAGGAGAAAGGAAAAAGGAAAGAGGGGAGGGGGATCAAGTTGATAGGAAATGCTCTGTGGGTGCACTGCTGGTGCGGCAGGTCTCACATGGTGGTGTGTGAAATGAGAAACAAGAGGGTGCCAAGGAATCATGGCTCGCAGCTAGTTTCTGCCTGCCACCTGGGGGGTCTTCCATTCAGCACTCCACTCCTTCATTACCATTTGGAAATTCAACTCTTGGGGGAGTTGCTTCTTGTGAAAAGCCTGCATACCTGATCAGCCATCAGAGATGTACATATCTCTTATGCTGCGTGGACATGCTGCCTGTCTGACGAGTGAGGAATTTTGTCGCAAATACATCAATGCAATCTTGTTTGGTAAGGCGAGTTGCCTGTTCCTTAGAGACTGAAGAGAACAAACTTTTAAAGATTAAGGCTACAGTAGCTTTTGCTGCGGGAACGGAAATCAATTGGTATTTTGCCATACCAGAATGGTTTGACATAATTATGGCATTATTAACGGGTGTGATAACATGAGAATTGTCAATTGTTGGGAGGGAATTGTCAATTGCTGTTATTTGTTAACTTTAGGGCATTCGTGCTGCAGAGAGATGGAGCCCACAATATCATCATGCTTTCAAACAGATGTTATAAAATAATGCTGGCCCCTGGTGCAATTCTATGCATGGCTACTCAGAAGTAAGCCCTACTGAATTCATCAGGATTTACTCCCAGGTAAATAAGTGTAGGAGTGCTATCACGCCTTCCTTCCTTCCTTGGATCAATTTTTCATTTCATAAAAATGAACTTACAATGCAATTCAATGAATTAACAGCACAGCAGACCTCTAAAGCCCTGCCAGTGTTTTGATGAAACAAAGCCATACATGTCTGTAGTTCCAATGCAGCAAGTGAAGCAATGCCAAATAGAATAAATAATATTTAAGATTTTTAAAACCCCTAATTTTAACCCTCCTGAATGAAATACAACTGCTGAAATGAAAATAAGTTTAGAGTTAAAAATTACGGAATTAAGCAAGATGTTAAAAGGCTGCTGCAGAAACTCCCCCTCCCCCATTAATATGCTTGTGTGAATTCTCCAAAGGCTGCCGATAATGACCATTTTGCTTATTTGGAGCTGACTTATGAGTCCCAAGGCATGTTATTTTAAAACTTTAATATAGGTTCCCTTGACAGCACATAATAGAGAGAGGCCTTCTGCATCAGTGCCCTGAAACAATTGGGAACTCCTTCCATACATCAAATACAAATGAAGTCTGTTGCAGATGCGATTTATACACACACTGTGAGGAATAGGAAAGCACACTTCTCCTGAGTCAGCAGAGTTCTGCTTCAGTGGTCAGACAAGAATTTTTTTGGGTGCTATCTGGTAATCTGTTCTAACTGAACTGTGAAGATAAGAGACAAATTAGTTAGCAGATGAGATTTTTCTTAACAACAATAGCCATTCATACCCCGTAACTCGATGGAATCAAATTAAGTCCATATGAGTGTGAGTCCACCTGCATACAAAGTAAGGTAGGAAGAACTTGCAGGGAAAAAAAGCTTTAAAGCTGAATAACATGGAACTGAAATACTTTTTCTTGGAAGTATATATCACAATTCTTACATGTTCACTATTATTATGCTTCCCCATGGAAGCATTTGTGGGACTAATGAAGACTGCCCTGGGAGATGGAAATGCCCTTACACTGGTTTCTGATTGCTGCCTGTGTGTGTGTGTGTGTGTGTGTGTGTCCATTTATCCTTTTGCGTAGCAATGTTGGCATGAGATGGCATGCACCTGATTGTATGATGGAGCAGGTCAAATGGCCCCTGTCCCTGGTATTCAGTGTGGCCCTGAATGCCACGTGGTGGTGGAAGGAAACAAAAGGATCAAGCTCTCATGGTTGTGAGTACTCAGAGGCACCTGGCTGGCTGCTGATGGAGACTGGGCTCAGTGGACCACAGGGTGATCCAACAAGGCAATCCTTGCCTTTTTAATACTTGAATAATTTCTTTATTTTTTTAAAAATGTGCACCTTGCTTTTCCTTTCAACAAAGGAGTTGCCCAAGGTGGCTTGCAAATATCAGAGCAAGCATAAAGCAGTAGTGATCTCACCATTAAAAGACAAAGCTAAAAAGAGCAGCAGAGAAAACCAGAATGACAGTAGATGGAGAATGGAAAATATCTTCGGAATTTTCTGTAAGTCGCTGGTATGATCATGTTTGGAAATTAGCCTTGATGGAAAAATTAACCCACAATGTCAGATTAGCTAAGGGTCAGGCTAAACCTGATGCACTTGCAAATGTATGGTTTCCATTTATCACATTTATCGTCTGTCGGTCCCAAATCACCAGGCTTACATGCAGATTTCTGGGTATTGGTTGGTTGGCATCTGCCTCAATACACGAATGTGGTTCCATTTCTGTTTCCATCTCTTGTTTCTGTCTTCCCTGTGTATGTACGAGTTTATTTCTTTTGTTGTTATCATTACTCTTTATTGTAGCCTTTAGATATCACAAAACTCAGCCTAATACATTTTTAAGAAAGGAAGATGAAGAAGCAAGAACACAAAAGGCCAGTCATAAGAATCAATATAGTAAAGGAACAACAAAATTACAATCTTATTTAAGAAGGAATGTTTTCAATCGCTAGTGGAATAGAAATAAAGAAGAAGATAAATTAGCTCTCTTGGGGTAGGAGTCCCAGAAACATACATGCAGTTTGCCATCCTTTTCTGTATTTCAGTTCAGGCCTTGGTTGTGTGTTGGGAATCTCTTCAGGGTTCCACACAGTGTTCTCGTGGAGCCCTATCTGCTGATGCTGGGGATTAATCTGGGATCATCTGAGCTACAACGATATACAATGGTACCTCGGTTTTTGAACGTCTCCATTGATGAACCGAAACCGTATGCCGTAAACTCGGAAGTAAATACTTTGGTTTTCAAACATGCCTTGGAAGTCGAATGGCTTCCACTGAGTGTATATGTCATTTTTCTCTATTTTGTTTATTAAATTTGCAGACCACCCTTTGCGCCTCAGTTTTTGAACGTTTTGGAACTTGAATGGTCTTCCGGAATGGATTACGTTCAAAAACCTAGGTACCACTGTTCCCAGCCAATGAATGGGCCTGTAGCTTGCTGGTGAAACCATTGTTTCTGGGCTTTCCACCATTCTACACCCTGCCCTACACTCTATGCTACAGCTGATCTTGCCTGGAACAAGGCCCTTCAGCAGGAGTCCAGCTAGGGGAGTGCTGCTGATGACATCAAGAAGCTTCTATAGTTAAAAAGAGGTGCTGGAACTCACCAAGAATGCCTCCCTTGTTCTCTTAGAATGGCAATGGCACCCACCTGAAAGGTGCTGGAACTGAGTTCTGGCAAGTTCCAGCTGAAAAAAGCCCTGAATAGGATCATTCATAAAAAATAATAAGATGTACTGAAAAGATGATGCAGTTTTAGGTGACGTCAGTACTGCCTGAAATCACAAAGGACCTACCAGAGATTCTCTAGTATATTTTCTGTCAGTATTGGTAGTGCTTTAGCCCATTTGATTTTCAGTGACTCAATAAATGAGTCACCCACCACTTCCTTTGCAAGTTAGTTATACTACAAGCAGAGAAAGAGTGTTCTCTTTGGGCAATATCACTTTTTCATTTAAATTTATTCCCCCATTCTCAAGCCTTACCCACATACTCTGTGAATGGCATTTGTTTCCTTTCACAGCAGGAGTGGAAATTATGGAATACTGACAGAGGACTCTTTTCCATTTTATGGAGTATGTGTTCCTGGGCAAGAGATAGATCACTGTAATGCGCTATATGTGGGGCTACCTTTGTGCCTGGTTCAGAAGCTGCAGCTATTGCAAATGCTAGGGTGCTTCTTGAGACATCTGTCTTTACACATATTATGCCAGTGTTGACAGATCTGCCTGGTGACCTTTTAGCTGCTGAACCAAGTTCAATATTTTGTTATTTTCATTTAAAGCTTCATTGTAAGGGGCTGGACTGAGGAGGAATGGTGGGGGCTGCTCCCCTTTCTCCTGAACCTTCCCAAGAACAGGAGGACAGTATAGATTTAGAATAGTGGTTTGCAGAAGGACATAGTTCAGAGGCTGCAGAGGGGAGAAGCTGGGAAATATTTGAAGAGGAACAGCAGGAAGAAGTTGTTCCAGGGGAGAGACAGCTGACAGACAGTGTTCTTGGAATGCATTCCTGCCCCCCCTCTCCCAGGACCAGGTGTGCATTAAGGGTAGAGCTCAGAGGAAGAAAGCTTAGATTAGCCAACGCAGGGGTGACATAGAATAGGGGAGACATAGGGGGGTGGGACTTGACTTGGAGCAATGCCATTATTTAGGGAAGACTGCATTCCTTCTGTTGCTCTGTGAATTATTGAATAAATTGCTTGGTAAGAACTGTGGGTTAAACCACAGAGCCTAGGACTTGCCAATCAGAAGGTCAGCAGTTTGAATCCCCGTGACGGGGTGAGCTTCTGTTGCTCGGTCCCTGCTCCTGCCAACCTAGCAGTTCAAAAGCATGAAGTGCAAGTAGATAAATAGGTACCGCTCCAGCGGGAAGGTAAATGGCGTTTCCGTGTGCTGCTCTGGTTCGCCAGAAGCGGCTTAGTCATGCTGGCCACATGACCCGGAAGCTGTACGCCGGCTCCCTCGGCCAATAAAGCGAGATGAATGCTGCAACCCCAGAGTCGGCCACGACTGGACCTAATGGTCAGGGGTCCCTTTACCTTTACCTTTAAGAACTTTTATCATTGCTCTGCTTCTTGGCTGCCACTATGGGAGGGACCTGATTCTCCGAAGCCTGACATCTCTACAGCTTGGGGCCAGGGCACATAGCACACAGCCTACTCTGGTATAGACCAAGCTGGTCTTTAATATCTTCTGAGGAGACCCTGCTGGTCCTTCCATGACCACTGGAATGCCATCTTGTGATGACACAAAAGTGGGTCTTCTCAACGATAGCACCCACCTTCTGGGATCCCTTCCTTTGGGTAATTTGTGATGTGGAGACAGTCATGGCCTTTAAACAGCTGTTAAAAACAGCTTTCTGGCTCTTTAAGTGTGTACACAGCCCAGTTTTATTTATATTGCTGTTTTGGTTTTTAACCTGTTTTTAGGAAATGTTACTGAATGCTGCTGTATTTTTATTGGAGTTTTTTTTAAATGTAAGCTTCTTAGAGATTTTTAAAAATGATATTAAGTGGTTTATCTGAAAGTAAATAAATAAATCTGAACACCCAGAACAGATTTCTAATGAATTTTGTACTTGAATAGTACAAAAAAGTTAAATGCAAGCTCAGAAGTTTTTTTTTTCCCTTTGGAAAATAGCAAGCTGCCTTCTACTGAGTCAGAGTATTGGTTTCTGTAGCTTACCATTGGATACATGGAGTAGCAGTGGCTCCCCAGGGTCTTCCTCAGCAACACTTGGCGGTGTCAGGAATTGAACCTGCTACCTTTCAGAGACACGGGTGGCACTGTGGTCTAAACCACTGAGCCTCTTGGGCTTGCCAATCAGAAGGTTGGCTGTTCGAATCCCCGTGACGGGGTGAGCTCCCATTGCTCTGTCCCAGCTCCTGCCAACCTAGCAGTTCAAAAGCACGCCAAAAAAGTGCAAGTAGATAAATAGGTACCGCTCCGGAGGGAAGGTAAACGGCATTTCCGTGTGCTGCTCTGGTTTCGCCAGAAGCGACTTAGTCATGCTGGCCACTTGACCTGGAAAAACTGCAGACAAATGTTGGCTCCCTTGGCCTGTAAAGCGAGATGAGCGCCACAACCCCAGAGTCGTCCATGACTGGACTTAACTGTCAAGGATCCTTGACCTTTACCTTTTTAAAACCTTTCATGCAAAGCAAAGACTTTGCCACTGAGCTGCAGCCATTCCATCACCTGCTGACCAAAAAACCCCATTGTATTGTCTCAAAAAGTGCAAATTTAGTAAGTTCACCTTCAAATGCAAATGGAATGGAGTCTCTCCCTTATCTGTATGTCCAGCTCCAAAAAAATAGCTTAGCTAGAAGAAAGCGATTTGTTTTCAGTTAACTCAAATAACTGCTAATCACCAAATAAGTTTTCCTTAGGTGCTTACACATCATATTTTTTTATGATTGTAATTTGTTCCACCAAAGGGCAATCTGCCTTTGTTAATTTGTGACATTCATTTAATTCCAATAGTTTGGAATGGTAGTTTCTGAAGCGCAATATTGAACTACATGCATCATCATTCACTCTTCTTTATGTGAGCACGAGTGGCTGTAAACATCTGGTTCAAACTGTACTGAAATGCTGTCATTTTGATTTGATTAAAACCTCAAAATTATTAGCTGAGGACAATGCAGCGTGCATAGGCTTGCATTTTCTGGATTGTTGGCCAAATCACTTCAGTTGCTATGAAAAATATACCGCTGAGAGATGGCGGGGGAAATATTGGAAAGAAGAGGGTTAATAGATTCAGAGGTTGCCTTGGTAGTCCTGGCAAAGTTGCTAAGTACCACCACTAATTTACCAGCAGTAAATTATCTGCTGATGGTTCTCAGTCTTGTTGTTGGCATTCATCTGACTCAAGAGACAATGGTGTGTGTATGTGTGTGTGTGGGGGGGGGGGATGAAGTCAAACTCCTGTGACCTCCCCAGGGTGAAATCCTTGGCAGTGTGTATAGAGGCCCTGGGTTCTCAAGATGACAAGATGCCCTGTCAGCCTTGCTGATGTGGTCCAAAGGAAAGCAGAGCAATATGTTTGGACCCAGCTTGGCTGCAGGAGTTGCCAGAAGATGTACAAGTCATCTTAGGGAATCTGCTCCAGATTTGTGTAGGGTTGACAACAGTGGTTCTCAATAGCTGGCTCATAATGACTAGGGAGATGAGTACCATTTAAGCAAAATGGCATGTCTTTGTGTTCCCCTTCCTCTGTTTAGTCAGGTGAAGGTGTCCAGGTATTTGTCAGAAGAGCAGATTACAGTTTGGAATGAGACAGAATGCTGTCTGATATGAGAAGAGCAGATTTTGGCTATCTGTTGGAGTGTTCAACCTATTTGGTCATCTTCACCTATGCTCAACCCATATATTTGTAAATAAATGTAGATATTACATAATGCCAATAAGTGGGCAGTGACCTCCTCCCAAAGGAAACCAAACATGACTTGCACTGTGCCCCTGGAACTTCTCAGCACTCAAAGAAATGGGATGCACACAACAATATTAAGCTTTGCTGCTGACTTTTTGGCCAAGAGAATTACAGTAATCTGGAACAGAATACTTTAAATTCCCTCCAGTTAGGCAATTTCTGTTAGATATGTCACAGCCCTCCCCTGCAAAGTACAGTTTTTTAAAGTACATAAAACTGTCCCAATCAATCAAGTTTTATTGAGAGAGGTCTGCTTACCCCCTTTTAGGGGTGCGGTGGTATTTAGGGATGGCCAGCACCTCCCTGCTGCTGCAGGACTGCTTGTCAGGGTCTATTCCTTGCCAAAGTGAGAACTTTGGCTCACGCTCCCAGCTTTAAATTCTGCTCCATGTCAGCCTGCTGAATTGGCCAATGGCAGGCTGGAGCAGAGGGCTGGGCTCTCCGGGGGGCAGGCCTGAGGGAACAACCAGGCTTCCCTTGTGTCCTCTCCCGGGGGATTTAAATCAGCTCGCGCCAGTCCCCATCATCCAGCTCTTCTCCATCAAGGAGAGAAGCACATTTTCCATCAAGAGAGAAGCATATTTCCCCATGAGGATTGTGTTTCTGAATATGATCCAAAAGCCACCTTCCTCCCCCCCCCCAATACCTTACATCCCAAATCCACAGCTTGTCCTTGTGGAAAACTTTGCTGGATCGGATCTCTGTGTGCACCTTGGCAGCCATCCATCTGAATGAACGTTTGGATCTATGCTTCCACTTTAAAGGACTTGCTCCAACAGATCCCACTATCTGCTGATGTGCATGAAGATCTGAGATCAGAACCATTGTGGAATAGTTCTGTCTGTAAAGCAAGAGACTGTTAATCTCAGGGTTGTGTGTGTGACAGCAGTGGGAATACAGTTAAAAGGAAAAATTTCAGGATAAAGTTTCAAAACAGGAAAAAGTGGCATTTATTGGCAATAACATAGTCAATGTCCAGAAACTCCCTGCTGGTGGGAGGGGACAGGGAGGCAATTTCCCCATTTCTTCCTCATCTTGATACATTTTATGATGCACAAGAGGATACCCTAATCTTCTGGATCAGATTGACTGGAGGCTGCAGGAGGAAGGAGGAATTGACAAAAATGGGCTTCCCAACCAGTTTCTTAAGCACAACTTGCTGAGTGTGTTCTGGATCCGACCCATAAACTCTACACTAACCCTTTTCAATCATTCCAGTTAAAATAGCCAATAGTTCAATAAGGCCATTTGTTTCTAAAATACAGCAGGTAGTTAAATCTCTAATTTGTTTTCTTCGCCATAAGCTTCTGCATTCCATGAATTAACTTGGCGTCAGCAAACATTTTAATGGTGTCATAATAAAGGAACAGGGTTATAACTATCCTTACTAATAGAAAATCATCCGCTGTATCATTTGCAAACCCAGAGCTGTTTGATAATGTGTTTATACCTAATTAAGATACAGTGGCTCGTGCACCAGAAACGTAACTATTCCAGCATACGCTGTAAGAGATAATGAGACTATTCCCTGTCAATTGTTTCAGTTAACTGCCACATTGTTAATGAATGCCATTGTGTGTACACGTTGGTCCCATATGTGTCTTGCCATTGTCCAATCATTTTTGACGTACCTCTTTGCAAGTACTGCTCTGGCAAGGTCAGTAATGAGGTGGTACATCATCCTAACTAGCCACAAATGACTAATTAACGGAAGGACTCCGATAATTCAATCACTGTCCACTTCATGCATCTAATGAAGAAGATTCTTCCCACACACAAGCTTATGCCCTAATAAGCCAGCTAGGGTCACCTAGATGAGACGTTCTTCCTGTTGTTTGGCCTGCTGTGGTGGCAGTTTGGGCTGTGTAGCACAGCACAGGGATTGGATATAGCTCAGTGGTAGACAATATGTTTGCTTGCAGGAAAAAAAATTCACATTCAACCCCCAGGATTTCCGGGGAGGCTTGAGAGGATCCCTATCTGAAATCCCAGAGGACTGTGACCATTCAGTGTGCACAACACTGAGCTGGAGGTACCAATGGTCTGAGTCTTGGATAATACAGCTTCCTATGTTCCTAAACAAGGAGCCTGTGTGGCTGAGTAGGGGAGCTAGACTGGGCTTTTGGGGAGGAGGCTTCTAATCCTTTGTCCTGGATCTACTGTTCATAAATGGGAGGAAAACTCCTGCTAGCTATTTGTTCAAACACCAACCATTTAAGCCAAAACAATATGAATAAGGACAGGTCTAGTTTGCCCTTAAGGGACGTGGGTGGCACTGAAGGGACGCGGGTGGCGCTGTGGGTTAAACCACAGAGCCTAGGACTTGCCGATCAGAAGGTTGGCGGTTTGAATCCCCGTGACGGGGTGAGCTCCCATTGCTCGGTCCCTGCTCCTGCCAACCTAGCAGTTCGAAAGCACGTCAAAGTGCAAGTAGATAAATAGGTACTGCTCCAGCGGGAAGGTAAACGGCGTTTCCGAGCACTGCTCTGGTTCGCCAGAAGCGGCTTAGGTATGCTGGCCACATGACCCAGAAGCTGTACGCTGTTTCCCTCAGCCAATAAAGCGAGATCAGCACCACAACCCCAGAGTCGGCCACGACTGGACCTAATGGTCAGGGGTCCCTTTACCTTTTTTAGTTTGCCCTTAGACAGCAGGGATGTGAAACCTATGGCCCACTAGCCTTGTTGGTCTACAACTCCCATCATTGAGCTGGACTCCAGCAACATTTGGAAGGCCAGACATTCCCCATCCCTGCTCTAATGTGATGTGGCACCTCTTAAACTGGGGCACCTCTTAATCTACGAGGCAGGCAGCCACATGCAGTTGGTGGGATCTGTGTGCTGTTCAGAGGCACTAGAGTAGGCGACGGCAGGAATGTATTTTTAAAATAATTTTATTTATAAATTTTTGACAAATAAACAATTTAATGACATTTCAAATTTAGCAACCCATCATTCCACTCACCACTTCCCCTCCCTCCCTCCATTCTTCCCTCAAAATCTCAATTTATGCTGCATATTATAGTTACTCTATACCTTTTCAAGGAAAAGACAGCAGGAATGCCTTATCCAAGGGCACCATTTATTCTTCTGTGCAACCCCTGGTGAACTGAAGCTTCCCAACAACTGGCATCTGTCTAACCAACCTCTGGGTTGTGAAGGTGTGGGAGGTAATGGGGTAACTTTATGGAATCCTCCTTGAACTCTTTGGGGGAAGACATGGGGCAAATGCGATTGAACCATCTTGCCAGTAGGCTGCGATAGCCTTTTGGGCTGTTTTCTTTTGACAACATCCTTCTTTGTCTCTACCAATTCTCTTCTACTATCTCTGAGGAAACAATGGGGATGCCTAGGTTTTTTTGCATGACTTTCTGACCCTAGGGGAAATTAAATGTCTGTGGGTTGCATCCAATACAGGGTAGGCACATTGAAATAATGAATTTAAGTTAGTAATAGCCATTAATTTCAGTGGGCCTACTCTGAGCATGACATGGAGAGCCAGTGTAGTGTAGTGGTTCAACTGTTGGACTAGGACCTGAGGACCAGGGTTCCAATTCCCACTTATTCATAAGGCTCAGTGGGTGACTTTGGGACAGTCACTACATCTCAGTCTAATCTACCTCACAGGATTGTTGTAGGGATTAAATAAGGAGGAGGACAATTGTGCCTCGAACTCCTTGTAGAGAAAGGTGGGATATAAATGCTGTAAATCAATCAATAGTTGGATAACAACCAGTGTCTACTTTATTTGGCTTAGACATGTCTTGGATATAGATTTTTTCTGAGTGCTTTTAATACTCAACAAATGCTTATTTTCCATTCCATTGTTGAAACCTCAGTGACATGAAAGGAAGATGAATCTTTTTCACTGAGTGCCTCAGAAACAGCAACCCCGGGGTGCGCATCAAACTGTTTTTACATCAATACCAGCCTTTTTCTTCAAGCATTTTATTCAGACTCTTATTGAGTTTGTTTTTGCTTAACCTATAGGGGCTTGCTGAGTACACAAATAATTTAACTGTACCAGCCCACAAATGCAGTCATCTCCCCTAGTATGTCTGCTAAGTGAGAAGGAACATATGGAGCCTGAGAAGTTTTAAGACACAACAAATGTTATTAATTAATATTCTTTGAAGTATTCCAAGGTGTTTCTGTCTTCCCAACAAAGAAGATTTTGCCCCTGTTTGGATTAAGCAGGCATCTTTGTTTTAGATATCTTACATATATAAAACTCTCAAACTCTAGCTTGGCTTGCCAACAAACAAAGGAGAAGTGAAAAAGTGGGGTCTTCTAAGGACAGTTTCAAGATGTTTAACTAGACACCCAAATGATTTATAACAGTGATTAGCAGATCACACTGCTGTAGGCCAAGCAAGCTTATCCTAGCAAGTGAGATCTCTCAGCATTGTCACCCAGGAGGGACTTGCCTGTATTTCCATGCCAGGAGATGCTTTATTGATTACAGGAGGTTTTTGGGTGTCTTTTTTTAATATAAAAAATGTACATCTCAGCTTGTAAAGAGTGATGGGTTGAATGTGTATTTGGAATTACATGTATTACATAGTCACGTATCATTTTAATCTTAACCAGCTTTACAGCTGTTGTGAAATAAGTCTACTCATCATAAAATAAGAATTGGCTAGAGTTTTCTATTGAGTGTACACCTAAGCAACAAACCACAGGTAAAACTGGCTGTCTGGTAGGATTTCCTGATATTTGATATGAAAGTCTCCTTTAGGAGAGAGGGTGGGATGCCAAATTTAATTAAATAATAATGATTATTATCCTTATTGAAAAGCAGCTGAAGGAAGCTCTAAACTGGATCTAAGCCGAGGGAAGCTGAGTGTTTAATAGTTTCTCCCTCATCACATACAGAAAACTGCTGTTAGTCTCACATTGCAGTGGGTAATACCAATAATAATAATAATAATAATAATAATAATAATAATAATAATACAGGTATATTTTGTGTTTTCCTGTTCCATTTGTGAATCGATGAAAGGTTAAATATGCAAAAGTGCTAGGAATGTGTCCTCCAAATTTTGTTCAGTACAGTTGCCATGATTGAAACAGACAGACAACTTAATTTGCTTTTCTTCAAAAACATAAATATAACTACATTGTAAGGTTTATCTGATTAAACCATCAGCCTGCCTCTGGTCTGCTAATAAGAGTTAAATAATAAAAAAGGTGCTTTATAAACGAGAGTGGCCTTCCTGATGTTGTTGGACTCCAAGGCCCATTAACCTTAATCAGCACAGCCAATGGTCAGGGTGGAAGAACTGCATTGAAAATTCAGAGAGGTGTGAATTTTGTGTATTGTTTTGGAAAGTAAGAATTAGTTATATTGACCATTAACTGCAAACTGAATTGAATTCTCCCATCCTTACTGGAAACTGCAGTTAAGGGTGCTGGGAACTATAGCTCTGTGAGGGATAAACTACAGTTATGTGCTTTAAAGGTATGATGTGTCTCACATTTGGTAGGTATACTAGCCATTGTGAAAAGAATGCAAGTAAAAACTATTCATTTGCATTAACCAGATGAAGCTGTCTATTACTTTAGCTGTATGAAACTGAGATACCAGATTAGTATGGGATGCAAGCTGTGGAAGAGTCTGGGATTACTTTCTCAGAAGTTGAACTAAGGGGTTATGTTTCACAGCTAAAACAAAAACAGATCACTTGCGTGCTCTTCAGCTGCTCCTTTGAAGCAATGAGAATTTGGTCAACAGAACAGATTCATTGCTCATTTGCAGCCCAGTGGGCTGCCATATCCAACAGAGAGTGTATTTCTGCTGCAGTCCTTCTTCTGGATGACAGATACAAGAAAGGGAGAAAAAGTACCTCTTCTAATGAGTTGATTGAGGTAGCCTGGACTGACATATCAGGGCCAAGCGAAGACATGAAGTTGCACACCTCCCCCCTCCCCCCAATGGTTTGTTTCTTTTTCTAACGAAAAGTTCAAGACATAATCTTTACACAAAGGATAGGGAGTAAACCACTTTGCTGAGAACAAACTCTAACACACTTTAAGCCAGAAATTTTTGCAACTGGTCTGGTCTCTAGAGCTCCCCAATTTTGTGTAAAACCTGGACTGGATCTTCTCCAGACTCTAGTAAAGTGGAGCAGATAAAAAACAGATCAGATTCCCTAACATTACAAGATGCAACCTCAGTGCCTGTGAGCATGAGTGCATTAATGGTGGTGGTGAAGAGGGCTGCTTAACCCTGACTCAAAATCTCTTTCCCAGCTTCTCTCCAATTCACAAGGGCAAAGATATATCCATCCATCAGCACATCTTTTCCCCTGCTTGGAGAAAAGTACTGTGTGTGTGTGTGTGCATGCGTGCATGAGAGAGACAGAGACAGAGCAAGCAGACAGCCCTGGAATACTTATGTCCAGAAGGGTATTTCTAGGAAGTCCTATTTCTATAAACCTATAATAAAGGTCAGAGGAAACAAATGTCTTCTAACATTTCTTGGAAAAAAGAATGCATTGTGATGGGAAACTTATTATCAAATGGAGTTTCTGAATTAACCAGTTTGATTAATTTTAATTATTTGCCTTCAGGGACTTTTATTTCACTAGGAACGATAATGAGCAATTAGCGTCTGATGAGATGAGTGTGTGGCTTCCTCAGCATTTTGCATTTAGCAGTGCTTTCGCTTCCATTCCTTCCCCCCATTCTAAAATTGCAGGCCCAGCGGATTCAAAGACATTTGATCATAGCTCCAAAGAATGGGAGATTTGGGAGAAACTCAAAACTTTTCTGTAAAATGTTGCCAGGCCCAAGAGGGCCATAATGGTCACTATTAATATTCAGCATCCTCTGGGCCTTCCTGAATCTTTAATCTCACTCCACTGTAAATTGGTCTGGGCAATGCTGGAAAGCATTTTTTAAATACCCCCCTGACTTTCACACAGCCAGAAAAACTAGTCATACGGTCAGATTTCTCATACAATATAGAATGTAATGCATCCTTAAGTCACCAATAACTATTGAAATATTGCAGAGCAAAGCGGGAGATGATGTGTGGCACTGCAACTCGCTTGCAGCCTAAACAAACGCAGCTGAAGAAAGGAAAGATCTAAAATGTGTGGGCTGAAATAGAAGAAAAGAGACCCTTGGATTCCTGACAGATAAAAGAACACACATAGCTGTGTATGGGAAACTGAAGTTTTAGTGGGAAAACCCTGTGTAAGTGGATGGTGAAGGAGATGCAGAATCAATGGCTCTCCAGATATTGTTGGATTCAGCTCCCATCAACCCCAGCCAACATGGCCAATGGTCAGGAATGATAGGAGTTGTAGTCCAGTAATACCTGGAGGGCTACAGGTTTACCCACCCCTACTGTATGATGAAAGTTGAGACAAAGCTATCATGGGCATTGGCAGCCATGTTTGCAGGAGGAGGGGTCAAAATAAAACACTGAAAGAGGGAACAAAGCCAAGATCTGTCAGCATGAGAGAGTTTGGTTTGGACAGACCTTGGGCTTTTCCAGCTGAGCTGAGGCTTGGCCAGGCCAACAGGGCAGCTGAGTCAGAAATATGAACAGTGTAATTTCCACAACCCAGCTCAGCTGGGGCTCTGTCAGCTCAGCCAGAGTAATTTCAGCCAGCACAATTTATATTGGTGTAAATCCCCTCAAAGGGGCATGGCGTAAGCAGGAGTTGAGGACATGGAGAGACATAACCTCTTTCAAACCTTGTTCATCTTAAGTAACGTGTCTTAGGCCCAGGCCCACATGCACATGCCAGCTCAGCCAGCAGTTGCCCCTCCCAAAAGCTCATGAACAGAGTTCTGAATAGGGTTTACAACGGTGTACATTATACCAGCATAAGTTACACTGGCTTCCTTTAGCTGGGGTTGCTCTGCTAAGAGTATGAGCTGTGTGCTCTGAGTAACCTTTCTCTCTTAATTCTGCAAAGCAGTACCGAAACAGGCCGACGTTTTGTACATATATTTCCTGATATGAAAGCTTGTTTCCCTTTCCACCAAAGGAAGGCATAGAAAGGCTATTAGGGAGGTGGGAGGTGGGAGGGAGGAGGGAGGAGGGAGGGAGGCATCCATTGCCAGCATGTATTCCAGGCAGAGAGGAGCAATTTCTCAGGGCTGAATAGATTTTGCTGAGATTCAGTACAACATGATGGATGTGCATCAAAACTTTTGTCAATGTGCGTACGCGGAGATGCTGGGGAAATTGTGTGAGAATTGGAGAAAGTGAGCGGCAGGAGCAGCTCACAGTGGGCCACCAGCAACGGCTGTTAATGAAGGGAACTCATGTTGGCACAACTCTGTCTATCACAACTGTAGCTGTAGAAGAAACTTTGGAAGAAAACACGGAATTGAAAATACTTTTTTTGTTTTTTGGGGGGGAACTTCAAAAATGTTTTCTCTCTGGCTTCTAAGACAGAAATCTGAAGACAAAAATAAATGGCTGACATTGTTTTGCGGCATAGACACACCTCCATCAAAACTAAATCTGGAGGATGACCTCAGATTGATACATAGACTACTGAACCCACAAAGAACCTATCAATTTCAGGCCCGCCATGTGTCCCAATTTTCCAGGAACAGTCCCGGGTTTACAGAAGCCATCCAGGTTTCTGATTTGACCCCAGAATGTCCCCGTTTTCCTTAGGCTGTTCCTATTTTCATCAGATAAATGTTGGAGGGTATGCAATTTCATGCAGCAGTTAACATGGAAAACCAGCTAGATCCTACATGTTTACTCAAAGGTCTCATTAACCTCATTGCATTTCACACTGCAATATTATGCATCTTCAATCAGAAGTAAATCCTATTGAATTCAATGGGGCTTATGCCTAAGTAACTGTGCATAGGATTTAAGCCTTATTCTCTAGTAAGCATGCTTAGGATTACGATCACTTGCAGCCAATATTTCAAAAATATGTTTTTCTGTTGATAGTTTTTTTAAAAAACAAAAAAGTACAGCCATAAATGGAAATTAGTATTTTTTTAGTTCAAATATGAGATGTGGTTGCTATATTTTGAATATCCTCTCAGCTATTCCTATTGGTCGGATATCATTAACCACCACTGACCTATTACAATCCAGGAAGTATACATCGGTATTACTTTCTCTGATAGATAAGGTTGTACATGAGATCTGCAATAAGCTCGTGATAATACTATTGGTACCAGTGTCTATGTGGATCAGGATTTATATCTCTTTGTCACATACCCATACTATATTCAATAATACGGAAATATGTATCTTCCTGAGACTGACATAGAAGCTAGCACAAGCCTATCAGAAAAGGCTTACAGGAGGCTGAAGTGAGATTTTCCATTAAGCACACAAGATCCTATTGTTTGTGTGTAAAACTTGGGTATCAAAGGGAACTCAAATCAAGAGATGGCTTACTAGAAATATACAGATGTAGAATTGTGCCACATGTTACGAATGCTTTGCGAGGTGAAAACTGGAGAAGTCATGTACTTTAAATGTGCTATGGAAGTGTTTTAAAGGCATGGTGTAGAACCAATAGAACCAATGTGAATTTTCTAGCATCCATTTACCACCGACCTGTTGCCTTCAGAGAATAATTACCCATTTTAATCCACACATCTCTGCTTTCCAAATTCTTCAGTGAATCTCGTTTTCATCAACTGCCTGCTAAGATTGCCACAAAACCTTGAGTGGGTTGAGCAGCTGGCAGTGACAGTGTTTAGTGATGAACTTCATAATAATATGAACGGTCAGGAATACGTATGTGTTCATTTATGTGTCAGACTCTGGCACATGCAGCCCCCAGAAGAGCACCCTGCTAATTTGGAAAGTTGAAATTGTCAGTGGGGGAAAACAACAACACATTTGAATATGCCAAATTGTAAAAAGTGTGGCACCTTGCATATTAACTATCTGGGAAGCTGAGGAGGTCTGATAGGGAAAAAAATCTGGCGTTTTCATTCAGTTTTCCCAATCAGTTGAAGAAGAGAAGGAATCTCAGCTTCCTCCAAACACAACTTGACACACTGTAAAAAATCATCACATGCAGTTTCAGTCCTTTGGGTCATTGAACCATTGATTATTCTACAGCAATTCATTAAGCAACAACACCACATTCTTAAACCCCTTGCATTCTTTGCTTTCATTTTTTCCCCCTCAGTGGGGGGAAAAACTTTTAAAATTAGTTTGCTTTCCATGGCTGATTCCATGGAATATTGATTAGCAAAACTTAAACCTCAAACCTAAACATTTCTCCCGCGTCTCTATTTGAAATGCTTTCTTAAGCTCCTTAAAGCATAGGCTTAATATAATGGGTTGAGGCAGCTTTCCGCCGGGCCAGTAGCAATCGTCTGTTGATGCAGCAAACGTTAGTATTGTAGTATTGTAAATCCAGCAAATGGGAGAACGTTAACAACTTTCAGCTCAGGGCTTTTCCAGATGACTTGTTTATTGAACATTCATCTTGATTTGTTTGCAGGGAGGCTAGATGACGTTGGCTATTTAACGAGTGTTTGCTCGGATGTGCTTGCTGGGAGGTTAGATAATGTTGCATCAAAAAAAGGTGGTGTCCCACACTTTCCAGTGCGTTTCCACCTCATTTTTCTTATCACAAAAAGCCCATTTGTGTTGTACAAGGCTTTCCAGTCAACTATAATTGTGCCACCTGAATTTGCCGGTATGAGACTGAATCCCACCTGAAAATAAGCAGCTGTCTGGAAGCACCCTCATTGTTTGGGATCCATACTAGCTCTTCCATAAACATATAGACCCCTTCCATTTGAAGAAGGGCTGGAGATCCAGTAGAAGCTGGTGCTCATGGAAGGGAGACAGGAGGCAGCTTTTGCTGATTCCCACTTTCTCCTGCAGTGACCCCCTGTTACCTCCCAGGCCGTTCCAAGGGTTTCACAACCTTACAAAGCAGATTGTCAGGCAGCTGGAGGGGAAAGGTGGAACCAGCAAGTATCACATTTCCTCCCTTCCATTAGTGAGAGGTTGCATAGAATCTCACTCATAGAATCTCTGGAGTACAACCTGTTATACTGGGGTGGGGAATCTCACAAATACGCCCCTCCAATCTTCTTTATCTTGAGCCTCTCTGCAAGCCACACTCATCACCGGCTGTGCTCTGTGCCTTCCTTTAATTTCCCCCCATGTCTTGGATGTGATCTTGAACTGTAATAATGCCTCCTGCCTGCCTGAGTGTGCATACAAACTTAGGCAAGCTAGGCATAAAACTTTATTGTCTCTCCCCAACAAGAACAGATCAGGAATGGGAAACTCCCGACTCCACCTGGATCCAACTATGCTAGTTAATGACTAAACAAGTCAGGAGAGGGTCTGTAACTCAGTGGAAAACCACAGGCTTTCCATGGAAAAGGTCCTCTGTTTACTCCCTAGCACCCTCTAAGTAGGAATGGGAAAATACTCTTGTCAGGAACCCTGGAGAGCACTGCTAGTCAGTGCTGACCATGGACCAGTGTTGACAATGGACCAGTATTCCTAAGCTATATAGCGATGCCATCCACACAACAGAGTGAGACTATTGGTGCGAAGGGGTTAAAAACCTTGCAAGAATGCCCAATGCTCCTTGATTATGTATAATAAGAACAAACATGTCCATGCAGCAATCATCAAAAGAACAGTCTTATCTGATCCAAATTCCACCCCCACCCCGTGTTGGTGGCAACTCTTAACATTAATCTAAGAAAATTCACGGCACATCAAAAACAATTGGTGTGCGATGTGAATGTAAAATTCAAGGGAGTACCTTTCATCTTGTTTGCTGCATGTACTGATGCTCTTTGTTTTTCAGCTAAGGAGCTGTGAGTAGTTAAATTATACATACAAAAGAGAAACGGCACAAATCCCACCTCAGCCTCATTATTCTCCTCTCATTCTAGAGGCTATGAACCCTGTACAAAGTTATTTTGGTTCAATGGCTGCTCCCACTCCCTACCTCATGTACTAGGAGAGAATACCAACACCACTCAGTTCCTGATCATTTCACTTTTCCTTGGCACTCAGATAAGTTTTCCCCCTCCAAGTTTTCCTTGTCTCATTCTTTTGCTTATGGCATCTGTAGACTAGCAAAACAATATTTAATATCTACAGTCCTTAGCTTCCTGCTTCTCTCCTCACCTGCCTCCCTGAACTTTGAATTTGACTTCAATTACAAAGACCATCTATTTTATATACCAAGTAGGAAGCAGAGACTGCAGAAGTGCTACAGTTAGGAAGGGGCCTCCTCATAAACATCTTGGGAGTATGGAACATGTGGGAATAACCCATCTCCTACAATTTATGTTTAAATATACTAACAGTCACTGCTACTTCAAAGTCACTGATACATGAGATTTTTTTTAAAAAATAGAAACATAATGAGCAACAAATGTAAAAACATTTTGATCCTTGAAGGTATGTAATCAGAAACTGCATTATTGTCGCATTATTGTATTAGCCACTCTGCTTCCATCTTGGATGTAAGATCTTTGCTACTTAAAGAGGAAGGTGAGCGATTTCGTTAAGTGAATAGCAAGAAATCGAGGAGGGGGGGGGCACTTGAAAGACTCAACAGGATTTTCAAAGCCTGCTTATGCAGCACGAGTCAGAAGGAAGAGCTGGAGAGAATGTACTGCGGGAGGCGGAATCGCCTTACTTTCCACAGTGGCAAGAATGAAAGGAGCAAAGCAGAGATGACACAGGAGTAAAAGCAACAACCAAACAAAGCAAAGACAACATTTAATGCTTGCTTGCTTGCTTGTTTGTTTGCCATGAATTTGAAGAGATGGAAATAGGACCTAGAAACATAATGGATGTTCACAGAAAAGCAGTGTGGCATTGTAGTTACAGCAGGAGTAGCCAGGAGCAGTGGCATGGCATGGGACTGGGACTAGTGAGCAGATCCCACTCCTGCCCCCACCCCTTGTTACAAGTTCATCCAGCACCTGAGGGAAACATTTGAATAGGGCTCATGTAACTGGCACATTTGGGCACATATCTGCATATGATGTGTGGTAAAAAAATTTGTTTACCACATGGTAGTTTGATTATCTGTGTGCTATTACAAAGAGGTCATAAGAACTGTTACTAGCAACTGGCACATTGTTTTTGACAGTGGAGCTTGAACATAGCCATCATAGCTAGTAGCCTTGTCATCCATGAGAGGTCAAAGGAAGATTTTCAAGCTTTGGGCTTCAAGGAGGTGTGTTCATTTGTGCTATTTTCCATTGATTAAGTTATTGTTCTCTGGTTTTTTGGTGGAGGCCGGCAAGAAAAAGAGCACCCCACACCCAAATATGTAGTGAATAATATATCCACTGGATGGTCCTGGTTTTTATCAGTAATCTTCAGCCTCTTTTTCTGTAGCAAACGTTCATTTCCAAGACCACTTGCAGAAAAGTAATAGCACGCATGGAACAAAACCTCAGCAAACCTGGGTATAATTGACAATATATATGGGGCTGGCACTCATTCTTAGCCCCTCTCAGCACTGGAGTAGAGAGCAATCATGCCCATGGCCTCCAATTCCGTCACTTGGGTCGCTCTGAATTCACTTTCTAAACTTTATTTCACCTGCAAAAGGAACAGGAAATATTGCATGTATAACGGCAGCGTTGGGCTGTAATTGATTTTTGTGCCAGACAGACTCTTGAGTGCAGTAGTTATATGACTAGCAACAAGAAAAAGGACAAGGGCAGAAATATAAAAGCATGCAAGCCATAACCATTAAAAAGAAATCAATTTCCCATTGACTGCATAAGGATATGGCTTTGCCCCAAGCCCCTTGTTTTTCAACATTTGTAGCACCAGAGGTGGAGAAGTTAGTTAGTCCCCCAAGGTCAAGTGCTTTTTCTTTCTTTTCTGAATTAATCCGGCCTCATTGCCACCCGGAGGTCTGTGACTGTGGATTCGAATCGACATTTGACTGATGGACCTGCACTGAGAGAGAGTGCCTCTCCGCACAGCCACAAAGGGAGGCCAAAGCGCATGGAAGTATAACTCATCTCTGTAAAGGGATCATGGGAATGCATTCTCTTGCTCAGCTCATAGCATCCTTCTTCAGCATGAGGGTCCCATTTGCTTCTGGGAAATCTTCTCTGGTGGGCAGAGCCAAAGGCCAAAGTGAGCAGAGCGATCAGTGTGAATTTGTCTTTGTACAGTAAGCTTGTTTCTTCACACTTGCAGGTGAGATGAGAGGTGTGATGCAGCAGCAAAAAAAGCTAACACTATCCTAGGCTGCATTAACAGAAGTATAGTGTCCAGATCAAGGAAAGGAACAGTACTACTCTATTTAGCCTTGGTCAGACCACACCTGGAATACTGTGTCCAATTCTGGGCACCACAATTTAAGAAGGTTGTTGACAAGTGCAGAGGAGGGCAACCAAGATGATCAAGGGTCTGGAAACTAAGCCTAATGAGGAATGATTGAAGGAGCTCGGTATGTTTAGCCTGAAAAAGAGGAGACTGAGAGTTGATATGATAGCCGTCTTCTAATAGCTAGCCTGGAAAAGAGAAGACTGACAGGTGATGTGATAGTCTTCTTCTAATGTCACACGGAAGAGGGAACAGTCTTGTTTTCTTCTGCTCTAGAAGGTAGGATTCAAGCCACTGGCTTCAAGTTAGAAGAAAGGAGATTCCGACTAAACATACAGAAAAAAATTCTGGCAATAAGAGCTGTTGTCTCTCAGGCTGTTGTGGGTTCTCCTTCCTTGGAGGTTTTTAAGCAGAGGTTAGATAGCTATCTTTCATGGATGCTTTAGCTAAGATTCCTGCATTGCAGGAAGAAGGAGGAGGAGGAGGAGGAGGAGGAGGAGAAGAAGAAAAAGAAGAATAGTAGTAGTAGTAGTTTGGTTTTGATATCCCGCTTTATCACTACCCGAAGGAGTCTCAAAGCGGCTAACATTCTCCTTTCCCTTCCTCCCCCACCACAAACACACTGTGAGGTGAGTGGTGCTGAGAGACTTCAAGACGTGGACGGAAGTGAAAAAGGATTTAGAAATATGGTCAAATTTGAAGTTATCATTGCTAGGCCGAATTGCTGCGATAAAGATGAATGTATTGCCAAGGATGTTGTTTTTGTTTCAAACACTGCAAATTGTGGACAAAATGGATTGTTTCAAGAAGTGGCAGAGAGATATTTCTAGATTTGTCTGGCAGGGCAAGAAGCCTCGAATAAAATTGAAGATACTAACTGATGCTAAAGAAAGAGGTGGATTTGCCCTGCCAGACCTTAAGCTTTATTATGAATCAGCTGCATTTTGTTGGCTGAAAGAATGGCTGCTTCTTGAAAACACGGACATTTTGGACTTAGAAGGTTTTAATAATGTCTTTGGATGGCATGCATACTTGTGGTATGATAAGGTCAAAGCACATAAAGCGTTTAAAAACCATATTGTCAGGAAAGCACTGTTTAATGTCTGGATAAGATATAAGGACTTGCTTGAAAATAAAACTCCAAGGTGGTTGTCACCAATGGAAGCAAAGGCTCAGAAAAAGCTCAATATGGAGGCCAATTGGCCAAAATATTGGGAAATTTTGGAACAAGAAGGAGACAGATTAAAACTGCAGAGTTTTGAAAAACTAAAAAACAAAGTGTGAGATTGGCTTCATTATTATCAAATAATGGAGGCTTATAATTTGGATAAGAAAATTGGTTTTCAGGTGGAAAAATCAAAATTGGAAATAGAACTGTTCCTTCTTGAGGAAGAAGGAGAGACAGACAAATTATAGGAAAATAATTAAATTTTATTTAAATTAAGACATCATGGCGTTAAAAATCTGGAATTGGAATATCAATGGGATGAATGAAAAAAAGAAGAGGAATAAAATCGAACAGTTCTTAAAAAAGAAAAACTTAGATATCATCTGCTTACAAGAGACACACGTAGCCAGAAGACATAAAAAAATATTAATCAACAAAAGATTGGTAAATGAATTTGTATCTTCAGATAAGGAGAAAAAAAGAGGAGTGGTTATATATATTAGAAACCAAATTGAAGCTCAACAAATTTTCAAGGATGAAGAGGGAAGGATAATAGCGGTTCGAATCAACTGGCAAGGAGAAAATCTGATAATAGTCGGGATCTACGCACCGAATGGAAATAAGACTGAATTCTACAAAGTTTTAGAAGGAAAACTATTTGAATATATAGACCAGAAAATCATCTTAATGGGTGACTTGAATGGAGTGATCTCATTAGAAATGGACAGACTTAGGGAAGGAACAAGTAAAGAAGGGAAATTACAAAAATCTTTTTTTTAATGATAAAAAGTTGCAATTTGATAGACATTTGGCGCTTCAAGCACCCATTAGACAAACAATTTACGTATTATTCCGAACCGAATCAGTCAATGTCAAGGATAGATCAGATTTGGATCTCGAGTGAACTGACACCAAGAACCCAACAGATAGAAATCCAACCGAAAGTAATTTCTGATCACAACCCAATAGAATTTGAATTAAGAAGCCTCGAAGAAAGAACTTTCAGATGGAGAATGAAAGATTATCTCTTAGACGACCAGAAAATAGTTGAAAAAGCGCAAAAGAAGCTAACAGAATATTTTGTAGACAATTGTAACAAAGGTACAAAGGCTAAAGTTGTGTGGGATGCCAGCAAGGCAGTAATGAGAGGATTCTTCATTCAGCAAAATTCAATCAAAAATAAAAACAGAGAAAAAGGTAAAAAAGAAATTTTGAAGCAAATAATGGATAATGAACAAAAATTAATTAAGAAACCAAATAATTTGAAGATAAAAGAAAAGATCAAAGCTTTACAAGCACAGTTTGCTATCATAATAAATAGAGAAGTAGAATGGAATATAAAGAAACTGAGACAAAGAAATTTTGAATTTGCGAATAAATCAGGAAAATGGCTTGCATGGCAAATAAAAAAAAGGAAGGAACAGAACACAATAAATAAGATTACAGTAGAAGGAGAAGAGGTAACCAATCCGAAGGAAATTAGAAAGGGGTTCTTGGATTATTATAGAAGACTATACAAAAATAGAGAAAGAAATAACTTGAGGAAAATAGAGAGATATCTGAAAGATAAAAAGGTGCAAAAGATCCCGACTGGAAAAAAAGAGCAACTGAATACCCCAATTGAAATAGAGGAGATAAAAGAGGCGATTAAAGAATTAAAAAGGGGAAAAGCTCCAGGGCCGGATGGATTCACCGCTTGCTATTATAAAGAAATGGAACCTACTTTGATAATGCCATTGAAGGAAGTGATGAACAACATCTTAAGAGAAGGAGAAATTCCGGAAACATGGAAGGAGGCATATATTACATTTATTCCAAAACAGGATTCAGATTTAACCCAAGTCAAAAATTATAGGCCGATCTCACTCCTAAATTCAGATTACAAGATATTCGCTGCGATTCTTGCAAAGAGGATGAAAAAGATTCTATTAGAAATTATACATAAAGACCAGGCGGGCTTCCTTCCAAGCAGACAGATGAAAGACAATATAAGAAATATAATTAATATGATGGAATATCTGTCTGTTAGGATTGATAAACAAGCCACAATGATGTTTGTCGATGCCGAAAAGGCATTTGATAATATAACATGGGATTTTATGTTGAGAAATTTAGAATATATGGAGATTGGCAAAGAGTTTCTTAACGGAATAAAAGCAATTTACACAGAACAAAAAGCCAAACTGATTATAAATAATGTAGTCACAGAAGAAATAAGGATACAAAAAGGAACAAGACAGGGTTGCCCACTCTCACCGTTACTTTTTATAACGGTATTAGAAGTTCTTTTGAATTCGATTAGACAAAATAAGGAAATAAAGGGTGTGACAATTGGTCAGAACGAATATAAGATCAAAGCGTTCGCAGATGACTTGGTAATAATGATTGAAGAACCAATAAGTACGGTAAAAGAAGTTTTGGAGGAAATGGAACAGTTTAGAAGTGTGGCAGGTTTTAAATTAAACAAGAAAAAAACAAAAATGATTGTGAAGAATATGGATCAAGATCAAATAGAAGTAATGCAACAACAAACACAAATAGAGGTGGTTAAAAAGGTGAAATACCTGGGAATATGGATAACTCCCAAAAATATAGATTTATATAAAAATAACTATGAACCAGCTTGGAAGGAAATAAAAAAGGACCTGGAGGTGTGGGGGAAATTCAAATTGTCATTTTGGGGAAGGATCTCTACAATTAAAATGAATGTGCTTCCAAAGATATTATTTTTATTCCAGACTATCCCTATAATTAAGGGGAGTAAGATTTTTAAAGAGTGGCAAAGAGCGATTTCAAGATACATCTGGCAGGGCAAAAAGCCGAGAATTCAATTTAAATTGCTAACAGATATGAAAGAAAGAGGAGGCTTTGCCCTGCCAGATTTGAAACTGTATTATGAGGCATCATGTCTTTGCTGGATGAAAGAGTGGATTAAACTAGAGAATAATGAATTGTTGGATTTAGAGGGGTTCGACAATAGATTTGGATGGCATGCCTATTTATGGCATGAGAAAAAGAGAGTCCATAAAGGCTTTGAGAACCACTTACTTTATCAAACCTTTATTAGGCATTATGGAAATAAAACCTTAAAAGAGAAAATAACATATAAAAGCCTTAAAATATATATAAAAAGGCAGCAGTTTGCTAAATGCATATATATATATACATATAGAGTCAGTGGTTTTCCTTGTTAACCTGCTCCTTGGAGGACTGCTACCAAAAACTCGGCTACCCCCGCCGTTACCCTTTGGTCAACGTCGGATAGGTAGAATCCCACACATTCACCTTGCTGCGGTTCCAGACCACCCAAAAGAGGGGACAGCACGCGTTGACGGAGCGTACTGTACAATGGGCAATGAAGGAGAATATGCTCTACAGTGTCCGGGACATTCATAGAGCATCTGCAGAGTCTCTTGTTTCTAGGAATGTTTTGATATCTTCCCCTGACAAATGCTGAGGGAAAAACATTCAAACGGGCCAGCATAAAAGCCCTACGTTGGGCTGGGATTATTAGTTTAGTGACGTAATTGGCTCTGCTATCTAAGATATTTAATTCATAGAATATGGGGGAGCAAATTTTGTTTACAGCTGCCATAATATTTTGTCTCTCGACATCCTTTAGTCTAGTTAGGATATTATGGGAAATATATTGCTCATTAGAATTGTACAGGGGCTCCAGCTCGATGCCTAAAGATTCAATCTTTTTTTCGAGGTGCTGATACCATCTTGATTTATAGGAGTCTTTGAGCAAATCAGCGAGCAGACTTGATGGAGGGCAGCGAAAGTGGCAGCGTAACCAATACTTTATTGAGGTGGACCATGCCCAATATTCCATTGTGTGTATGCCTATTTCTGCACACATTGTTTCATATTTGATCGTAGCTGGGAGTCCAAGAATACGTCTTTGAGAACCACATCTTCCGGGGTCCTTTAATTGAGGTATGGGACAGGTATAAAAACCTATTAGAACCTAGAACACCACGTTGGTTATCACCTCTAGAAGTCATGAGTGTAAAGAGAACTAATATGAGAAGTAAATGGATAACATATGGTCAATTGTTATTTAAAGAAGGAGGAAAGTGGAAAATAAAACCGTATGAGCAGGTAAAAGAACATGTATATGATTGGCTGCACTACTTCCAAACAAATGAGATGTTTAAGAAAGATGGTAAAGAACGAGGTTTTGCGGATAAGGAATCGAAATTTCAAAGTGAGGTTATAGATAATGATGGTAAAAATTTATCTAAAATGTATAAACTGTTGTTAGACTGGAATTTGGAAGATGAAGAAGTTAAGTCGGTGATGATTAGCTGGGCCAGGGATGTGGGTCATAATATACAATTTGAGGACTGGGAGAAACTATGGAAGGAGGGTCTAAAATTCACTGCTTGTATGACATTAAAAGAAAATATGATGAAGATGTTCTATAGATGGTATATGACACCAGTAAAACTGGCAAAAATGTACAAGACATGCAATAGGTGTTGGAAATGTAGGGATAAAGAGGGTACTTTCTATCACATGTGGTGGGAATGTAAGAAAATGAAAGACTTCTGGGAGAAAATATACAATGAGTTAAAGAAGATTTTAAAATACACATTTATAAAGAAGCCAGAAGTCTTTTTGTTGGGAATAGTAGGAAATGAGATAAAAAGGAAAGACTGCAAATTCTTTCGATATGCAATCACAGCCGCAAGAGTGTTACTGGCCCAGAGATGGAAACAGCAAGAAATACCGACCGTGGAAGAGTGGAGAATGAAATTGTTAGATTACGCAGAGCTAGATAAATTGACAGGGAAGATTAGATACTTAAGAGACCAAAAGTTCATCGAGGACTGGGGGAAATTTGTGGAATATCTGGAATGTTTGGGTGAAGGACAGATGACGCTTAAGGGATTTAAAGAAGCACTGTAAAAAAGTAAGAAGTATTGTCTAAAGGGAATAGAAAAAAAGAGATAAATAATGTCAATATAAATTTGAGAAATGTGTAATTAAAATTATGACTATGGATGATTTACGGAACAGCTGAGGGAAGTCCAAAAGAGAAATAAGTTATGAAAACGATGTGAAATTAATGTACTTTGTTTTGTTTTGTTTGCTGATGTTGATTAATAAAAATTATATGAAAAAAAAAGGAAATAGAACTGTTAGACCCTAAAACTAAGAATTTGTCAAGAATGTATAACTTGCTGTTGAAATGGAATACTCAGGATGAAACAGTGAAATCTGCTGTGATTAAATGGGCACAAGATGTTGGACATAACATTATGATGGCTGACTGGGAACAGTTATGGACCACAGGTATGAAGTTTACGGCATGTAATGCCTTAAGAGAGAATATAATGAAAATGATCTACAGGTGGTACATGACGCCAGTCAAGCTTGCAAAAATTTATCTTTTGCCCGATAATAAATGTTGGAAGTGTAAAGAGATTGAAGGTACATTCTTTCACCTTTGGTGGACATGCCCAAGGATTAAGACTTTCTGGGAGATGATTTATAATGAAATGAAAAAGGTATTTAAATATACCTTTCAGAAGAAACCAGAGGCCTTTCTCCTGGGCATGGTCGGCCAATTGGTGTCAAAGAAGGATAGAACTTTCTTTATGTATGCCACAACAGCAGCAAGAATACTTATTGCAAAGTACTGGAAGACACAAGATTTACCCACCCGGGAAGAATGGCAGATGAAGGTGATGGACTATATGGAACTGGCGGAAATGACTGGCAGAATCCGAGACCAAGGAGAAGGGTTGGTGGAAGAAGATTGGAAGAAATTTAAAGTTTATCTACAGAAACACTGTAAAATTAAGGAATGTTAGAAGGATGTTGGAATGAAGTAATGTGGTTTTAGCAGAAATGATATAAAGGATTAAGTAAAAATGGATTGTTAATTGGTGAAAGAACAGAACGTAAAATCATAGTATATTAAGATAAATCATTAGGATAGAAATAAAGATGGAAAGGATTTGCTGAAATATCTAATTGAATTAGAATACAAAAAAGGGAGGTGTGAGGAGGTCAAGGAAATAAGCAAAGGAAAGAAAGTTATGTAAAGGATTGATTTGTTTTTTGTTTTTTTAATTATCTGCATGTTTTTTTCTGTCTTTTCCCCCCTTGGTTTTTGTATTGCTTTGTATTTTTTTTCTGTTTAAATATGTTCTTTATTTTTTCTTTTTGTAACCTTTAAAATTTCAATAAAAATCTATTGGAAAAAAAAAGAGATTTCAAGACGTGTGACTAGCCCAAGGTCACCCAGCAGCTGCATGTGGAGGAGCAGGGATGCGAACCCAGTTCCCCAGATTACAAATCTACCGCTCTTAACCACTACACCACACTGGCACATTGGATTAGATGGCCTTTGGGTCCCTTCCAACTCCACGATTCTATGCTTCTATGACAAGAGATTATCTATCTTCCCTCCAGTAATCATGAAGCATTATCAGAGTTCATAGAGTGCACGGACACTTCCCAGCTGGGGAAAACCATGCAAGGGGGCTGCAAATCTGGGCTAGGATGTGACCCAGGAGGATGTGGTCTGAGGATCCAGATAGAGAAGCCTGGAAGGCCACACCTGCCCCCCAGGCCTGTGGTTCTCCATACAAACTCCCCTCCAGGCCATACTGTCCCTGCCCCTTGCTGCCGCCTGTCCACCTGCCCTGTCTGGGTGAGCAAGTTGAGAGAGCTGAAATAGAAGCAACCTCAACACACCTTGCGTTCTCTCTCTGCTGGTCACCTGGATGGGGCCCAGAGAACAAGGGGAGCAAAGGTGTAGCAAAAAACAACAACAGCCCACTCAAGGTGGTGGAGGTGGAGGAGGGCAGTTCACAGAATCTATTGCCCAAGGGACCCTCAGTACCTGGAACCAGCACTGATGCTCACTGTGGAATCAGTCCCTGGCCCAAGACATTTTGCTGCCTGAGGCAAATGGCAAGATGGCCTTCTCCCTCCATCCCTCATAGAGAATACAACTGGACTGATAGCTGAAACTTTCATCAATTTCCTCCATCATTCCTGAGGGCAGCAAGGTAGCAGAGCAGGCTTCCATAGGATAAGGGTAAGGAACTTCAGGCCTCTGGGCCAGATGTGTCCCTTCAGGCCTCTCCACCTAGCCCTTGAAACTTACCTCAGACCACACCCCTCATTGGCCCTGCTTTGCTTCCTGAATGCTTTTTCCTTGCTGGATTGTGTGAAGTCTGATAATGTCTCTTGGCTGTCTGAATGGAGGCTACAGAGAGTGTGTATGTGCAGAAATTAGTCCTAAGATACAAAACACGACATTTACATCTGCTTTTGTCTCCAGCCCCACCCACCACTAGCATGTGGCCCTCAGAAGGTCACCCAGAAATTAATGAGGCCTTATGCTGGAACAGCTTCTGCACCCTTGCCTTAGGAGATGTGGGGGGAATGGAAGAAGAGGCTGCTGCTATTGCCTCTGGCATCTGTCACCTGAGTCAGTTGCCTCAATGTGTCTAATAGTAGGGCCAGCCCATAATCCTTAGAAACTCAGTTTGATTTCTTTCTGAGTAGGCATGATTAGGATTCTGCTGTGAGTTTTGTTTCTCATCTACAATATGGATGTGACATGAGGTGGAGCATTATTCATCTTCCGCCCCAATTAGTAAATACATGTATAAATGGCATTCTGGGGGAGGGGAAAAATGTGTATTCTAGATTGAGAAGCAAAGCACTTATTAAATGCGTCAGAATCAACAGGGCCATACCTGGATGCTTCATTACAGAGAAATGAAAGGAACAAGACTCAAAATTCCCCAGTTTGCAATAAACCCTTGTAAGTAAACTATGCACTGCAGGGTGCTAATTTCATTTGCTCAAGGCATACAGCACAGCAGGAAGGCAACAGTTCATGAAAAAAAGAAAATAAGTTAATTGGCATAAAATACAAACCACACTGGGAAATGAAGCCCCGACTAATACAATATTGCTCGTGTTGAATACAGAACACTATTTATCTATGTCCTCCCCCCTTCCTCTCTTTGGGGAAGTTTGAGCACTTCATCCATGCAACTCTATAATTTTATTCTAAAGGTTTGATGGGGTCCTTGTCAAAGAGCCTTCTACAGGCCCCTCGGTAAGGCCACAGGGTTACATTGTGACCGTGGCTACAAGCCACCATTTTAAATATAGCAGAATTACTGATTTAACATTGCTCCAGGGCATCACAGACAATTTTATGGGAGCTTCCAGCAGATCAGGGATCAGCCTGCCAGTCTCTGAGTTCCTGCCATCTGCCCAAGAGCACTGGATACGCTTGGCCTGTATATATACTCAGATACATTTTTCAGAATGATCTTTAAACTTTTATTAGTCAACTGGAATTTTCAGTATCTTTGTCTACTGAACTTTGAAGAACCTCTAATAAATGACTGAGAGATCCTAGAATTCCTTGGGACACAGTTTGAAAGCCTCTAGCTCAGCATAATAATGCAGAGGGCTAGAATTTTAAATGGGAAATAAGGAACTTTTGTTCTGCATGCAAAATTGGACATACATATTTTAAATTTCCCCATACTTGGAGTGTGATCAGTAGCAACACTTTCCTGTCATGTTGATGAGACAAGAGCTACCATTTTACCAACGAGAAGCATGTGGAAGAGTACAGTCATACTTTGCAGGCTATATCAGCTCTTCAGCTTACTCGGTACAATTATTAACCTTGACACCAGTAGGGTTATCCTGGAATTGCATCCCCTAACCTATTGTTTTAAGGCTCAGATGAACGTCAGCAAATGTTCTCCAAAGCAGATGGTAGCACACGTAGTGGGACATAAAGCATACACTGAAATGACACAACCGTGAGTCATTTACTCTGATATTTATATACTGCAAAATGAATAATATTCTGCAAATGTAAGCAGAAGCATCAAGCGGACTTTCCCCATGCAACACGGGGAAGGTTGGGAAGGGACAGAGTGTATGTGTAGGGGTAGATGCAGAAGGATGTTGGGGTGGGCATTGCATTCATACCTCTACCACTTTCCACACTTTCAGCATTTGTTTATACAGGCAAATGCCCCAACACCCCCACCCCGAAATAGGTGGGGAGGCAGAACTTTTTTGAACGTCTCCCCTCTTTTGTCAACATAGATCATTACATTCTCCAGCTTCTGTCATCCCCAGCCAACGTGGCCAAAAGTCATAGTCAGGAAGGATGATGGGATCTGGATTCCAAGAACAGCTCAGGGGCCACAAGTGAAGGAAGATTACAAGACTGGTTAAGAAAGAGAGAGGGAGGGAGGCATAAGGGAAGGTTTCCTGGTGGCAGACTGCACAAAACCATCATATTATTATTATTATTATTATTATTATTATTATTATTATTATTATTATAAGACTACAACTCTGACAGCAAATACAGATATATTACTGGTGCTGTTTCTCTGAGGTCTGAAGAGACTGTTATACAGATTTTCAAATGCAGGGACGAATCCTCCTTAATCATTTTTGTTACCCCCCCCCAAATATGGCATATTCTTATTCCCATCTGCCTCAGAGAGATTTCATTTTATTTGCATCGATTTAAAAAATCATTGAGAAATGTTCTACAAGAAATCCTTGACTGTTTCATGGTTCCTTGTCAGCGAGTCAGAGAATTCTGTCAGTTGTATTAACGAAGTGAAGAAAAGCACAACAGGTTACACATCCCGAATCCTGTTTAAAATAATTGCCTCACTCACCGTTTAGATGTAGCGGACTGGTTAAGGTCACGAGCAAGGACAGATTCAATCAGCGTAAGCCTGCATCAAAGTATGTGCAACCGAGCAGTGGCCAATTAGTCATTCGTGGTGAATAAGCGCACTCTAAAAATCTCTGCCTCTTTGCCACTTTTTAAAAGACAAAACAACTCAACAACCAGAGAAGCTAAAAAAAAAAAATCCCAAGAACACTTCAGAACCAATCTAATTCAGAGCACCAATTAATAGTGAAATAAGTACACTGATCCAACTTATAAAACAGTTACCCACAAAGCCTAATTGGTGATGATCTTTTAACTATGTGTGTAGAGTAATAATCAAAATGGATCATTCTTGGGGGGGTGGGCATTCCGTGAGGGTATCAATTTGCAGCAGGTGTTACCTTGTGTTAACAATTGGCTTTTTAATCCAGAACTTCTAAAGGTTAATTGGTCTCTGCAGCCTAATGATTAATCCAACCCATCCCTTTCTTAAACAACTGGAACAGCACTATGCAGTTAAGAGCGTTTCTTTAGAATGAGGTGGTGTGGGGGTTTTTTTTTTTGTGACCTATAGAAATTCCTGCAAATGCCCCAGAGATGAAAATCAGCAGAGTGTGAGATCATTACCATCATAATGGCCACGAAGCCACAGGGTTGAATACAGTGAGCATTACTTTGCAGATCGACCAGCTTGCAGAAAGGGAATGAAACAGAGAGGTGGACAAACCTGGGACTAAAACCACACCACCGGTGTACTAAATATATTTTGAGAATCATCAAAGAAAGCCTTCCACCAGTGTGGAAGAGAGAATAGAAACCCTAACCTGCAGGACTAGCATCTTTCAAAAGCCTGTGTCAAGAGAGTGAATGCACATAGCCTGGGAACTGGCAGGGACAGGGCTGAGCAAAGATCTCAGCCTCTGCACATTAACTGACTGGCACCACTGTCTGAATGATGCTCCCCTTGCCCCTGCTTTATGCACATCAGTAATGGGGCCAATGTCAATCCGATGGCACTGCCAGGAAGCTAAGGTGTGCAACTTGAGAGCACTGCTTGGCACTGCAGCTGCTCAGTTGAATGCCCTTAATTGTGGCCTTCTTGCCACAGTGCATGTGAGCCCCGTCAGGCCCCCAGTGTTTGCCTAATAATGCCACGTTCCGTTAGCAAGCCTCTGTCTGCCTGGCTAGTAGCGGGTCCTGGCCTACGTAGTAAGGCTGCTGCAAGTCCTAGTTCAAGATGCCACCTGACGCCTTGCACTTCATCATCAGTGAATCAGATGGGAGTGCCTTCATTGTGTAAGGATTGCAAGTCAAACATGGGGCTGCGATGAATAAGGGAGCTGTCCAAATCCTGTTGGCTGGTTGCTGGACTAAGTGATCTGCAGTGGCTTCCTTTTAAGCACTAAATCAGGTTCTGCTACTTAATATGAACCCTAAACAATTATAGGCCATGTTACTTGAAAGACTGTTTCTTCCTTCACTGCCTGGTTAGGACATTAAGATCAATAAATGAAACCTGGTTAATTTTGCCATGGACTGATGAGTATCAGCTTGTGGCAACATGGACGCGGCATTTTTCACTGGTGGTACCTGTGTTGTGGAATGCTACAAGAACACAGCATATCACTGGCTCTTAGAGACCTATCTGTTTAGACAACCATTTACCCAAACTCCTGAGCTGAACCTCTTGCTTTTAATGATTTTAACTCTTTTACTTGTTGTGCTGTTTAAACCAGCTTGCTTTATTGTACATGTCAATTGTGAACGTCAGAAGGTTTTGATTAAATAGTTTTATTGTGTATTTTTAATTATGTGTGTTTTGTAGCTGGTTTTATACTTGTAAACTGCTTAGGCTATTAATCAGGAAAGGAAGGAAGGAAGGAAGGAAGGAAGGAAGGAAGGAAGGAAGGAAGGAGAAAGAAAGAAATTTCCTCCACCTGAGTGTTAGATAAAACAAAGAGGAACAGCCCTGCCTTCCAGCTAAATAGGACTCAGGTTTCACATCGTGCAGACATTCATAATTTGCTCACCATCTATGACAAAGCTGGGAAAGGAGCATGCTGCTATCATCCCCCATGCTGAATGAGCTACTAACTTCCTTTTTCAGTAACTTCTGCTCTGCGACATAAATATATTGCACATAAAATGTGACAAACAGTATACTTCAATGCATGTCCCCCCATCACCCTTTGAGTTTCCAACGATGCACAATAGATGCACTTAAGGAGACAAAAGATCATTGCAATGTCCTGCCACATTTCCCACAAAAATGATAAATGGTGCATAAACATTGATGAGACACTAACCGTCTCCATAAAATACATAGCACCGCCACCTCACCCATCCATCCCCAAACAGAAGGTGACATCGTATGCTGGCAATTCATCTAGGCAAAAATTTGATGAGAAAATTAATTTAAATTGGCTCAGTTGTGCAGTGTTCGTTTTGCAGCTTCTCTGCGTCTGATTTATTTTTAATAAGGGAAATCGAGATTTTATGTTCCTTAATTAATGTGTTAATGGGTTTAATCAACTTACAGCTCTGCTGGGCTATTTAAGATCCCCGTGCTTCATTTCAGAACAAAATATTAATGAAGTTATGTTTCCTGAAGGAATGCAGAATTTATCCATGAAATATATTGATATTAATGCAATCAATAAATGATATATTAATTTACTTTCCTTCCACCTTGCAAGCAATGTAAATAATGGTCATATTTCTTAAATGAAAGGATACTATTCTGACTTACTGTTTTAAGTTTGCTCCATAACATGTTTAAAAGGAAAAAAACCAAAATACCAATGGACACATATGTTATACTTCACCTCTTTTTATGCTTCCTCCAGTATTTTACTTATTTATAGCGGTTTTATTTAAAAATTTAATGACCCCCCATTTCCATG
Organism: Podarcis erhardii; assembly: GCF_964252035.2. NCBI lineage: Eukaryota > Metazoa > Chordata > Lepidosauria > Squamata > Lacertidae > Podarcis > Podarcis erhardii. The sequence goes on along the minus strand of NC_138507.1, from coordinate 40,149,156 downwards.
AACTCAAATCACATTTCCTTACTAGCTGAAGGCGTGCAATAGAGAACAAATTAGGTATCCTTGAGCTCCTTTGGAATCAATAAACTACAACCTCTTATTCAAGAAATTACTGATTTAGCTCAATCAAATGTGAAATTCATCCCTTCTCAGTTTCTGCTGGGCCACTGTTGCCTTCCAGCGAGGGCAGAAACCACAACTGGCGGAATCCCTCTTTACAGAATTATTGAAGGGATGTACACCAGTCTTGTCTGAACATTGACTATTGTACAATCTTGTGTGTTCTTCGCTTCCTGGCTCACAAACTTCACTGCCCCCACCCCAAACCTCCCTTGCTAATTCACTTATTTCCTGTGAAATTTGTGCACCCCTCACCTTTCTATGGCTTATACGAGGGGAAGGTAAACGGCGTTTCTGTGCATTCTGGCACTTATCATGGTGTCTTGTTGTGCCAGAAGCTGTTCAGTCCTGCTGGCCACATAACCCAGAAAGTTGTCTGTGGCCAAACGCTGGTTACCCTCGGCCTGAAAGCAAGATGAGCGACTTTGACTGGACTGAACCATCCAAGGACCCTTTTCCTTTTACTTATTTGAGCTTCCTGCATTGCAGGGGGTGGGTTAGTCTAGATGACTCTTTGGGTCCCTTCCAACTCTACAGTTCTATGGTTCCATGGTATATGTAATCAGTGAAGAATTACTACTTCAGCTGGAGATGCCTTTGCATTTTCTACCACAGCTACTTGTCAGCTGAATCGGCAAATTGGTTTTTGAATGGAGACGTGTCTTGCTGTTTGGCAGCAGTGGAAACTTAAAAACACCCCTCCAGCTGTGCACATATTTATCCATGCACACAGAGATTGCAGGCTTGCTTCTGGTCTGTGAAACAACCAGAACAGGCTACAATTACACAGAAGCCGATGAGATTTAGGATGAACACTTGACTTACCAAGTGGTGCACTGAAAGCCAGCCAGTGATGAAGTCTCTGCAGCAGGCTAGCAACATCGAGACTGCAGTTCAGTGTCACAACATGTGCTTTGCATGTAGAAAGTCCCTGGTTTCATCCCTGGCATCTCTAGATAGGGTTGGAAAAGACAATGTCCGGCATTCTGGAGAGCTGTTGCCAGCCAGTATGTAGACTAGCTTCCCCCAGGTTGGTGACTTTCAGATTGTGTTGGGCTCAGACTCCCATCAGCCCCACCCAGCATGGTCAATGGCCACAGTGATGGGAACCAGAGTCCGGTGGCATCTGAAAGGCATCAAGCTGGGAAAGGCTACTATAAACAGTTGTAAGCTAGATGGGCTGGCCAGTCATCTGACTCAATAGCAAGCAGTTTCCGATGTAGCTAAACTCTATGTTCCTTAAAAAGTACCCTGGAGCTTTGGAGTCATTTCATTTAGAATTGATGTTTTCCTTCAAGTCTGAAGGATATATGCTACACATAGCAGCCTTAATCACATACAATCTCCCACTTCTCCAGGAAGCTCATGGTTGTGAGTCAAGGACCCGCCACCCATTAGAGATAAATAAGACACAGGGACACATGTATTTTAGGTTAATGGGCTAAAGAAGGCCACAACTTTATTGGTTACAGCGTGTGAGTTGTATTGACTTAGGCATTGGATCAAACAATGTATAAATGACTCCAACCTAGTCAGCGGGAAGTCATCCGAAGGTTAACAACCAGTGGGAGGAGCTTGTTGGTGCAAATACAACTGGAAGCTTCCCCTAATGTCACCGGGGGCCATACCATGGCCCTAGCCACCAGCAGGGCATCGGACAGGATCCACGACCGCCAGATTCCTTTAACGGAATACCCAACAAGGGGAGGGGTAGGTGAAGGCCACCACCTGCCCTCCATCACACGACACATATTCCAATGCCTAACCGTCACCCGAGCCAAAAAGGGCTCGCCCCCAAATACCCTCACAGCTGCAACCAATCCCTAATGCTTTTGATGATGTCGGCCAACCACACATCATTTCCGAGATCCGATAAATGAACGCCATTGTTTCGAAACAGAGACGTCTCACTGAACCTGATGCCAGCGTGCTTGATCACTTGGCCATTAATATAACACAATTTGCGGGCCACCACATGATTCAAGAGTTTCCTGGGTTTGTCGATGGCCACAGGGCAATGACTGCCATGCCAAACTCTCCTCTTCAGAAGGCTAAGAAACAGTCACTCTCCTCAGGTTATGCAGTGGAAATTTGAATCCTGGTCTCTCAGGTCCGAGTTTTGCACTCTAAGCACGATGCCGTGCAGCCTCTCCTTTTGTGACTCCAGCAAATCTCAAAACTTTCTGTTTGCAAATAATAAAATCAAGAACCAGTAAAATTTTGGTAGACTTGTCACATGCCTCCTACGCATACTCCCCCCCCTCTGTGTGTGTTTGTGAGAGAGAGTAACATTCTCCAAGCTTTGATGGTTCCCCTGTCCAAAATGTAAGAGAGATCTCTTTTATCAATAACAATTAACTTCAATAAAGAGACAGCAATTAAGGTCTATTAACTAGCAATTTTGCTAACAAAAGAAATGGCTGGCCAGTCACCATTACAATATTCTAAGCTAATAACTAAATAAATAACATTGACTTTTGAGTTGACAAAAAACGCAGATTAACACTTCTGTGTCCGTTCATCTCTCTCTCTCTCTCTCTCTCTCTCTCTCTCTCTCTCCCGACCCGATCTTTTGTACAGTCTGCACCATTGCATACTCTTTTATTTTGCTAAATAAATGCTATTAATGGTGTGTCCTAGGCCATTAATTGTAATGCAAAACACAGAATTGCCATTTAAATGCGCATTGCATGTTATAAACACAGAGGGTTATACTTTATATTGCTAAAAGCTTTCTTTAATGTCATTATGCATTTGAGCCACAGTGCAACAGCTTAAATTTGCCATATGCTATTTAACAGTACAGTCTCTCACACTTCTATTCACTAGTGCTTGTTCCCAGATAAGTGGGAATAGGATAGCAACCATATTTATTTACTTTGGAGCAAACATCTAATTTTATTTCTGTATATAGTTAATCATAAAGGTGTCCAAGTATACATACAGAAGGATGCAATGCAAAGGCAGTCAATTAATAAAGTACAAGAAACACACCCTAGTGCAGAGGCTGCCAATTTGGTGCCAGGGATGGGGCTGGTTTACAAACCAGAGAAACTATTGCACACACCAGCTGTGTGCTACAACTCTGCCTTTCCCAGCTGCAACTCCTCTGAATTTATTCTGGAGCCTCAGTTAAGAACCAACAAAAAAACTTTCTATTGGCTAAGAGGGATTTGAAGCCTAATTTTAAGTTGCGAGGGTGAGGGGGGTAGAGCACCAAGGATAGCAGAAATGGGCATATGAGGGCATGTATACTCACAAGTGGCACATTGATGACCCAAGCTCTAAAGTATTCCCACTGAAATCAATAGAATCAATTGATTCTATTGAAGATAGCAACTGCATTTTAAAGCGACAGTGTAAAAGTACTTGGGTTTTTCTTTTTAAAATGCTTACTGTTTTTTTTAGCATGTTTTGCATCAGGGTTGCATAATGCTTAGCTGCACCCTTCCTCAATGTTGGGTCCTTAATCTTTAACATCCCATGAGCATTAGTGCTATTGCCTAAGCTACCGTATTTTTTGCTCCATATGACATACTTTTTTCCTCCTAAAAAGTAAGGGGAAATGTCTGTGCGTCTGGAGCCAAATTGCCCAGGGGCAAAAAGTAGATGCTCTTTTTTTTTTAGAAAGAGGGAAGGGGGTGTTGAAACAAAGCCGCTGAGCAGCTGATCGGCAAGGGATCGGGAGGGACATAAGGGACTCTATAGAGATAAAGGAGGCTGCCTGGGAGGGGGGAGGTAAAAGCACATGGATCCTCACCCCAAATTCGCCATCAGATCACATAGCATGGCCATGGCTACAGCCTGCACCCAAAAAACCAAGCACCCACTGTTTCGTGGGGCCGCAATGGCGCAAAAAGGTGGTTACAAAGCATGGATCCGCATGGATCCTCAGGATTTTTGCATTGGGCTACCCAAATTCACCATCAGATCACATAGCATGTCCATGGCTACAGCATGAACCACAAAAATCATACACCCACTGTTTCATTCAGAATATTTTCCCCCTTGTTTTCCTCCTCTAAAAACTTTGTTGTTGTTTAGTTGTTTAGTCGTGTCCGACTCTTCGTGACCCCATGGACCAGAGCACGCCAGGCACTCCTGTCTTCCCTCTAAAAACTAGGTGCGTCTTATGGAGCGAAAAATACGGTAGTTACCCTCTGCCTACCTAAAGCATTTTATGTCCCATGCTCATCCTTTCCATGCAAAGTGCATCTGAACATCTGTACCACATCCTGATTATGGATCTCTGTTCCTGGAATCTGCAACAGCTGTCATTGGCAGCCTCTTGGCCGATTTTGTCTTGTCACCCTTTAATGGGGGTGGCTACTCCTCCTTGATGTGCTGAGTCTCTAGCTTATTTCCCCTTGCACTGGAGCAGGGATGGAGCAGTGGTGGCCTTCCTGTTGTGGTTGAACTACAGCTCCCAGTATCCCAAACCACTGACCATGCTAGTTTGGGCTGATGGGAGGCAGACTCCAAGAATATTGTTGGTGCTGCAAATAATGTTGAGTAGAAGAGTAGAGGGTGAGGATAGCCATGAATTTGCACTGTATTTTGTTAAGGAAGAGCTGCTCAAAGGCTGGCTGGGTTGTGACGTGGAAACTCTGCCTGCAAAACCCCATTAACCTCTGTCCTTCCCATTCAAAGGCATGACTCAATTCATGTCATAGCAAATCACAGCAGAAACACAATGGTATTGTGCAGTTGTTGATTATTTATATATACACCTATTTTCTGGCTCCAAACATTCATTTTTAAAATATGTGCTTCAGGATAACCTCATTAAAACTGCAACTGTCTTGTCTTACAAAGGGTCCTATGGGATGGAAGACAACACAGAAAGTATATCAAGCTATTCCCCAAATCCGAAAGTTCAGAAAGTGTTGATGGTGGTGAATACCTAACAGTTGAAGGGAAGAATCACTTCCCTGGCCTTTTCACAATGCATTATTGAACCAGCCTCTTTGATTTGCAAATAGGAAAGGAGAAGGTTGCAGGTACATGAAGCACGTTGGCCTGCTGATGGCCCAAGAAAACTCCCCAACAACCTCACAGTGGACTCGAGTCAATTTGCTCAGTTTGTGTTCGCAGCAAGTATTTTCTAAAGGTGTTATTATTTGTCTGTAAAACTTTCTCTTGTTAGAACATGGGGTACCATATTTTCCATGGATAATGGCAGGCTGGGGGGGTGGACAAAGCATATTTTCAGGTGATGTTACATCAGGGTGTTTTTGCAGCGGAGATGCTACCATTTAGAACATAAGGGAAAAATAAATCTGCCGAGCCATTCTTGGAATAGAACAGAGACTTACGTGAGTTAAGAGAACGAGAAATATATATGAGAAGCTTTCTCAGTAAATCTGAAAAAGGTCACCTGCAAACCCATGTTGCAACATGACTGTCCTATGCATATTTACTAGGGTGCAAATGCCACTGGATTAGTGGTTTATGGTACTTCAAAGGAAAACAGCCACAGAATCATAAGGCTATATAGCAATAAAACAGACTTAAAAAGCAGGCGATATAACCAAATTATCAAAATAGAAATATTAATAAAACTAACAGGTTTTTTTTTTTTAAAAAAAACAAATGTACAGTGGTAACTCGGGTTACAAATGCTTTGGGTTACAAATGATTTAGGTTACAGACTCCACTAACCTGGAAGTAGTACCTCAGGTTATGAACTTTACTTCAGGATGAGAACAGAAATCGCGCAGCAACAGCAGGACGCCCCATTAGCTAAAGTTGTACCTCAGGTTAAGAACAATTTCAGGTTAAGAATGGACCTCTGGAACAAATTAAGTTCTTAACCCAAGGTACCACTGTACATAATAAAATCACATGCCTGGACAGCCTTGCCTGAACAAGAAAGCATTAGGAAAGTATCAAAACAGGACAATGAAGGCACCTGCCCAATCTTAGACTTAGTTACAACTCAGTCCAATGTAAGTCTAACTGGAAGGTTCCTCATGAGGAAATGTGCCTCTTGAGTTTCTCCACTCCAGACTTTTCTGGCCAATCACCATTAGCTCAGGCCCCAAATCCTGCTTGCGGGTTTCCCACAGGCAGCTGACTGGCTTCTGTGAGGACAGGATACTGGATTAGATGGGCCATTGACAGGGCCAGATTTAGGTTTGATGAGGCCCTATGCTACTGAAGGTAATGGGGCCCTTTATATGCCCAGCTGTCCTTTGTCAACAACAAATTGTCACTGTTTTTTGTGTTGAATATATGCTATATGGTAATTTATGGACCTAATAGGTATCTAAAGCCATTTGCACATAACAAAATATGTATTTTATCAAAGTAATTGTTGAACTGAAATACAATTAAGAAGTATATTAATAGTGAAATCATTATTAATTTTTTTGGAGGGCCCCCAAGAGAGTGGGGCCCTAAGCTATAGATTATTTAGCTTATATGTAAATCCGGCACTGGCCATTGGTCTGATCCAGAAGGCTTTTCTTATGTTCTTACACAGCTAGGATTTTTTTTGGTGTGGTCTGCACATGTATCCCAGTCATTGCAACTTAGTCTGGTCATTAGAAACACATTGCCATGTGATAAATTATTTGCATTTCAGCACCAGGACCTGCTTGGCAATGGGGACTGTCGGGCACCCAATGTACAGGCATGTAGTTGTGACATCTTGTTCCAGATTGTGATATAGCGGCAGATGGGTGAAGCCTTCTGCTATCAGTCGCTCAGCTGTCTGCTGAACGGCACTAAGGCATGAACTTGTTCTACCCGTATGTCTATGGATGAAACCCAAAACATTAGCTCCTGGTGGAAGATTAAATTTACTCTATAGCAAAATAATAATAATAATAATAATAATAATAATGATGATGATGATGATGAAGGACATCATCAGGAACAAGTATCACTTGCGAGGATTGAGTCAGCTGCTCTTTCTTTCCATCTTCAACCAAATAGGCTTCCTAAATACAGCTTGCACAGACCTGCTAGTGACTTAGCGGATGCTGTAATTGGAGTTCCTGATTTTAAACAAGATTAGCTGGTATAATTGTTAAGCTGGAGGTTCTTAAACAGTGCACAGTACCTCTACTGTATTTATTTCAAGCTCTTGGTTCCTCAAAATTTATGGAGCTCATCAGTATTCTTTAGGGATGGGCGGAGCAGGAGAAAGGCCATGCCGTGTGCAGCGCACCTCTCTGCACATTGACTGCTTAATTGCCTGCAGTTGTCGTTAGCCAGCCGAACAGAATGACCTTATAAGTAATTGAAACATTAGTGCCTGACAGAAAATCAATGTTATTCTAATAAGAAACAAAAGTGGTGCATTGTGTAGTATAAGCAAATGAAGTGAATTTAGCTTACGTGACTGTCTTCTGAAGACTTATTCCATTGATCAGCAGTTTACTGGATCATTTTGCTGTAATAATGGAATGGTTTTACAATGGACTGGGCCTCTCTCCTCCTCCCCCCAAAAGGAAACGAATAAATAGTAGTAGCATCGAATGGTTTTTCTCTCACGGAGCACTATGGAGAGATAAGTGCTGTTGCTGAAATTTTAGCTTGAGAGCTGTCAATTGCCCACCTTAATTAAAAAGGGTAATAGGCCTTATTGATCTCCTCTAATGCACTGTATTAGATAAACCTTTTCGTTCTCATCCATAGGTGCTTTGCGTCTAAGGTTTTCAGTTTTTGCTAAGCTGAGTGGCATCGCTTCTACAGGGGCACACTTTGGTAATATGGCACCCCTTGCTATTTCTTATTTCCACGCCATCCTCCCTGTTGCCTTCCATTCTGCTCCCCCTTGGTTTTGTGCCCTGTGTGGGGGAACCACCCCCTGCCATAAATCCAACAATGGCTTCTAGATCAGCAGATTATAAAGTGTTGTTTAAGTTTCATAGGAACATTTGCAGTGGAGACTAGTCCATTAGGGCAAGTAGGGCACTGCCCCACTATGCTCAGACTGTCCTCAGCCAGACTGTCCTCAGCACAACTCTGGGGTTGCGCACTCATCTCTCTCTATAGGCCGAGGGAACCAGACAGCTTCTGGGTCATGTGGCCAGCATGACTAAGCCGCTTCTGGTGAACCAGAGCAGCGCACAGAAATGCTGCTTACCTTCCCGCCAGAGTGGTACCTATTTATCTACTTGCACTTGACATGCTTTTGAACTGCTAGGTTGGCAGGAGCTGGGACCAAGCAATGGGAGCTCACCCCGTCACAGGGATTCGAACCCCTGACCGTCTGATTGGCAAGCCCTAGGCTCTGTGCCCCCTCAAAATGGCATAGGGTGGCAACAAAAGCAGAGACTGGCTCTTCCTATTGTTAGCTGCGATTCTGCTATTCATGTTCTCTGGCCCCATCTACAGTTGGCCTTCCTTCTTCCATGGACCTGCCTTCCAGTCCTAATGAACTGGAAAGATGCATTTGTAACTGCCACAGATCAGAGTATGATTTCAGCACTTTTTACTGTGTGTGGAGCTAGCGGCTACTCTGAAGTAAGTCCCACTGTCCTCAATGATCATTATATGTTTAGCTTCTAGTTAAACATGTAATGATCAAAAATTCCTGAGGCTCACCATTCACAAAACGGTGGTGCAGAGACAGAGCCAGTCACAGTATGAGGTAAATTGTATTTAATAAAAATGAGGAAGGGACTGGAATGGATTGGGAAGAGCGAAAAAGAATTGAGAGAAAACAAACAGGTAGATAGAAATGTTGGGTTAAGGATGCTGAGACAGGGGAAGAACCAGAGTTGTTCATTTCCTTTTAAAGCAAAGCAAAGCAAAGCAAAGCAAAGCAAAGCAAAGCAAAGCAAAGCAAAGCAAAACATGAAGTGAGCTGTTTGGAAAGACAAGTTCAAAAATTTAAGTCATGCAAAAGTTGTATTATGTTAAGTGATGTAAAAAAAGAAGATGTACAATCTCTGTGAGCATGAATCAGGATAATTGCTCATTATTGTGTAACTTCTGCACAAACAAATCAGAATAGCTGCTTAATACTCCAAGCATGTTGGAAGTGACCCAGAGTGGCTGGGGCAACCCAGTCAGATGGGCAGGTACAAATTATTACTAATTTTCCTGGGCATTATCTAGCAAAGTGCTTCCCCTAGGACAAGGGTGTCTGGTTTTGGATTGGAACTTTCCCTCCCTTTCCTCTCCCTGTGTGCTCCTGTGCCCCTTGCAGATCTGTTCCAGAGCACTGACGGAACTCTCAGAACAGATTTAGGGAACACACAGAGAGGCAGGGGGAAAGGAGATGGAGAGGAATTTCCATTGCACAGGATTCATCCCAGAGATGAGAGGCAGACCACGGAGAAGCACATAGGCCATACCCATCCAGAATAGCAACATGATCGTCTATCTACATCTGGGGAAATTCTGCAGCTGTTTCACTATGTTAAAAAAAGTTGGATTTTCTCAGAGACGGTTAGGAAAAGGCTGAACACGGAAAAGGTGGGAGGACCATGTTTTGATAACACCACAGAGGTGCTCCATAAATAGTGAGTGAACAAAGCACTGCTATTTCACAGTCAGTGCCCAGTGTGGAGGCAGCCAAGAAATTATATAGTGAGAACAGTTGATTTGCCAGAAAAGATTGATGATAGGGGAACATAATGCTGTAGTCTGGGAATTGTCCAGTGTAGTTCTGCAAGAAACAGGAAAAAATATGGATGGAGGTGGATCTGATAAAGACTATGATATGATGCATCCAATCTGTACTTAGCAAAAATCAGATCATCTAGCTCCTAATATCCTATCCCGCAAAACAACATTTTTGTTCCCTGCAGTTGCTTCTGCTTAATTCTGCCGTAAACTTTGCAATGCAAGTCTCTCTTTTCTTCTGCACATGTTCCAGTCCCCTGGGGAAATGTCTCTTCACAGTCCTTGTTACATGTACATTTCATTTCTCTGCAGTATTGGAACAAACAATGTATTTCCAGAATAAAAACAAATAGAACCAAGAAAACAAGCAGCGTGTAAAGTCCACTGCAAACAAACATAGTCTTAATGCATTCTGCATGGCAGCAGACTGTATTTCGGTCCCCTTCAAAGATGGTAAGGAGGAGGAGGGAGGGTCAGCTAAGGTTGCTGGAAGAGGAAACAACACACAAACTTTTTAAAAGTCAGCAGCCACAGGATGGGTAAAGACACATTTTACCCACCGTGAGCATTTTGATCAACAGCATGCATGCACAATTATTTGGGATTATATGAGTTACGAGCAAATTTTAATAATAATCTGAAGGCTGTTAGAATTCCTGCTCCGTGATTGCAGCCATAGGATTGTTTCCTATCACATTACGGTATATGTTTTGACTCCACAAAGTGGGAAGTGACGGAGACAGGATGTTTGTGTTACTGTGTTCCATGAAGTGGGACTATTGTCCTTTGTTCTTTCTTTTTGCTGTCTGATGCTCGAGAGAGAGAGGGAGCCATGTTGCAGTGCTCCGTCCGTGTGTGTTTATATGTAAATAAAGTAGATTAGCCAAAATGCTGAGTTGCTGAGGTCTGTTACACAAGCTGCGAAGACTCTGCAAATTCCTAAGTGTGCCAGTGTCTGTTGGCATCAGTCGCTGTGATGTTCGGGCTGAAGAAAGCTTTTGAAGCTCCCAAACGAACAACCAGGAGGGAGAGAACATGCCAGTTGGGCATGTGTCTCTACCAGGGTCCTATTTGAGTGTAGGACGAGCTCCTGACAAAGGCAACAATGATTGCAAAGATGTCCCTAAAATGGGGAAAATTCACAAGCAAACAAATTGGTCAGCCAACAAGCTGTTTAAAATATCTAGCCTTCCCACCCACACTAAATAATGAGCCTAGCAATGGGGAGTTTGGATTGAGCCGAGGTGTCCCTCCATGAACTGAACTGGCCTTCTGCCAGACAACACTGAGTGAACAATAAAAGCGTTGCTCAATTCATGCTGACTTCCCCCTACTCCAAACCAAACATGCACGAGACCCACTATTGGTATAGTAAAAACACCCCCTTCTGAAGCTGGTATTTTTCCCGGAGGAAGACTTCTATCAGTGCCAACAGCAATACATTTATGTAGTAAAGCATATAGTAGAATAATAATCTTCAAATATCAAACTGTGTGAGGTTAATGATTTAATGTATCCTTCCTTTAATCATATCAGTAATACAAATGCAGAGATAAGAGTTACTCTCCAATATTTAATGAGTTTTGCCATTGAATTGCCTTCATGACTGCCCCTCAACTAAACACTCTGACATTGCTGAGATATTAGTATTTGTCAACACTTCAAAAGCTCATCAATAATCCCTCTAATGAGATTTGTTTTGGAACTCAGATAATATATTTATCCTAGTGTTTATTTTTACCTACCCGTCCGTCATCATTACTTCTGCTTTAAGTCATTCTGAAGACTGGGTTTTAATATATGCACAGTGTTAAGAAAAGTAGCTTAACTACGCTGCTAGAACATGATGTGACTCTTTAGGGTAAGTAGCTCATTTAGGGAATTATGTTACAACAAATTAGGTTATAGTCACGTTATCGGCGGAACTCACTATATGGTTGTCTGCAAATAAAGGATTCTAATTTAAAAATCTGAGCTGAGGACACAACTAGAATCCATATGGGAGATCCTGGCTTTGGATTTCCTGAGGGGGTTTTCCCCTCAACATTTTAAAGATCAAACAGTAACAGGGCACAATATCAGGAACATGTTCATATCAGGAACATGGTGGCTGTGGAGTGTTTTCAAAATCCCTTTCTCCCTGTTCTGTTTTCTCAATTAAAATGCTGTCCAAAGCTATTCCTCCCAGATCACATCTAGTTTGGCCCAGAGAGCTGATTGATATGCTAGTATTTATTTATTTCTTCCTCACATTTATCTCCTTCCATCATGGAGCCCAAGGTAGTGTCCATAGGGTTCCCAGGGAGTCTCGCACTGACCAGGTCCAGACCTGCTTAGCTTCTGTTAGGCAGAGGCCAAATGTGCCTTCACACCATATACAGGGACCAGATCATTACTTTCACCATAGGGATCAGCATGACAGGGTGAGTTGTCTTCCCAGTCCACTCCTCAACCCCACCCCAATATCTTGAAGCAGAACATGGCTCTTAATGTAATTCCCTCCCTCGATCCATTACAATCATGACTGCCGGTAGGAAAACTCACAAGATTCACAACATGTTGAGGCATTCACAGGTTAAAAAGCAAAGCACATCTCTGCATACTCGTTGCAGCATCACGTTGCTGGTGTGATAATAGTACAGGACTAGCCACACATCATTCAGCTTTCGTAGTTCTGTCTTTGCTATCTGGAGGTGCACTCTCGCACTATAGCAACATTTATAGCATGGAAAGTTATAGGATTTCAGCAGGAACCACGGGACTTAGGTGGATTGGAAACATCAACCCCAACACTTTTGCAGGTGCAAACAGTATTGAAAGCAGTATAACTATATGACTGCCCCTATACTATCATGGGCACAAATAATCATGTATGCACAATAAAAAGGATGTTTGGAGGGGCCCAGAGTGCTAAAGCTAATTGCTAATTGGTAGGTTGAGCATATATGTGGCAAGTATTGTAGCCTTTTTAGACTTTACCGATTGGTTGGGTGAGCGTTGCTCCCAGAGAGGAAGGAAGGAGTCAAAAGACGCCGAGGTTGGTTCAGAGAAATAGTCCTTTATTTCTGCTCTCCAGAGCAGCAGAAAGGCACTTGCGTGGTCAGTTCACAGCAAGCCCAAAGAAAGAGAAATTTCACACATTATATATATCCTCCAGGCACCCTCTCCCCCCTTCCCCAGGAATCCAGCCTCATACGTTCATACACGTAAGTTGACATCCATGACCATAAACAGATGTTCCTGTTTTCTTAATCTTGGGGTTAAGAGAGTCACTCAGCTATAGAAGTTTCCCTTGACGCCATCTCTATCTCCAGACGTGAGGACTGACAGACCCTGTCTTGCAGAGTCTGTGCGTCAGTGTGTCAGGATATCTACAACCTACAAGATAAGATAAGCCCCAGCTCTGCCGTCCCGTCTCCACTTCGGAACTGACAAGGCCATCCATTAAGCGTCACGGACTGATAAAGGAGAGGGCTTTGTTTATACAGCTGGGTTCCTGTTATACATTGGCTCAAGTGCTCAAGTTAATGCTTTTTAGCTAGTGGACCCTTGGAGAAGGAAAAATGGGGATTTTGGGGCCTGTTTATGACTGACTGCACAGTCAGGTTTTAGATTTGGGAACCCCATTCCTTCATTATGTCTTTGCAATCTTACATAGTTGGCAGAATAAAAACCTCTTCAACTAAAGCAGATGATGAAACAAAAACACACAGCAAAGAATGCGGCAAGAAGCTTGTGTTCGATTACCAAGAAACTGAAAACAAATCAAAAGTGTATTTTTGTTGCTGCTGCATTACCTTTTGAAACTCTTTTGTTTCCCTGTTCATGTAGCTAAAGGTGATTTTGTGGATTGCTGCTATATTAGTTTTTGGGAAGCAGCAGCTTTTAAAGGCAAAAAAGGGAGATGGGGGGGGGGAAGAAGGGGGAGTCAAAGAAGCCTGTAAGAAGCACTAAGGACAGTCAAAGCAGAGCCATTAAAACAGAGGGGCAGGTAGCTGCATTGTGTATCTGAAAAGCTAATGGGACACGAAAACCCATCCTTTTTATCCAAGTGATTCCAAAACTGCTGAACTTGCTTAGTATAAGCATATTAGATGCAAATTCACCCACTGGAAACTCTTGCCTCTCATCCTCCAAAAGCCATCTGTCTAATTAACAGAGAAGCAAGCATGGCAAAACCTCCTGCCGTTCTGCATTAAGCTGTCGGGCTGGCTGGGTGATAAGCATAGCATTCTCATCAGGTGCTTTGCCACCATGATGAAGCACTTGAAAACGGGACAGGAAATTCCTCACAGTACCATTCTGCTTGCCTCACGTCCTTGAGTGGGGAGAAGCTCCATGGGTCTAGAGCTTACCCTGGTTTGGTTTTCTTTGGAAGGAGGCCATTTGGGGCATGTGGTGCTTCTGTGATATTGGAACGTTTTAACAAATACATTGCTCCCCTTACTGGTGCTTCAAGTGACAAAGCCGTTTTACTCACGGTCCACAGTCTCCTGTGGTAAATCTGAGGCTTTGGGAGGCAAAGAGCAGTTGGGGGGGGGGGGTTCAGTAGGACACCGGTGCAGGACCATGACCTGAATTAGGAGCACGTCCTGAATCAGGGCACCACGTTGGATTTTTCAAAATATAACTGGCCAGGTTAATGACATTAAAAATGAGTGAATAGTATAAGCCCCTCGTCTTCAGGAAGTTAATATTGTTACAAAAGTTGGGTGCCATCCCTACTGTCTGTCCAGCGATAGCAAAAGTCCATGGGGTTCCAGGCACTCACCATGAGTCTGTGTAGAACTGAGAACTGAGACATGGCAGAGACTGTCAGAGCATCAAGAAATATGGTTTATTCACATATTGACACTTTCTGTCTGCATAGAGAGAGTCCAGGTCTTACAGCATGGTCATTTCAAGAGGGGCTTGTTCCCCACAGCAGTGCAGCCAGTCTTCAGCCAGCCTGCCCAAGATGGATTCCATTCTCTCTTTTTCTTCCCAGAACACCTTGCTCAAAAACTCTGTTTTCCTGTCCCTTCAAACAATGTCCCATCACCTTGGCAACACCTGTCTCCGATGGCCCATCAACCCCTTTTGTCATATATATGTATATATGTGTAATATATACAGAAATAAATAATAAAACAATAGGCTTTGTTCATAACATTTGATGAATGTGCATATTCCCAAATATGTCACATGAACTGAGCTAATTAGTCTCATTTCACAAAGCCCCTGCCCCCAAGCAGACCCTCTGACTTGTTCTTCATCTTCTGTTCTGTACTGTAAATCTACTTTTAGGGGCAATGAAATGTCATCCAAGGTCATATAGCTCTTATATGAACATTTCTGAAGACTTCACTCCCGGGGATCCTGGGGAATTTTTTGGACTGCATTAAAACAACAAGAGCACTGACTGAGAAACAAAATATGTTTTTTTCATTTCTGAATGACACCAAGCGTGTAACTGAGCTTGCATCTCTAGTTGATAATCTTGGTTGCTTGTTGTGCTAGAAGTACAAAATATGCAAAACACTGGGGGAATCAAACCAGTACTAGAATTGAATGGAATCACTGAATGCATTTCCCTCATTAATCAAACATGCTTACTGATCCCTTAAGTCCGTATGAGCTGCAGAGAAGCATTTAAAACAACAACAACAACAACAACAACAACAACAACAACAACAACAACGTGATTTTTAGCATAGTATAAAAGGGATTTATTCCACTGCAGGTGAACTCTATTTAAGGAATTCAACAAAGGGTACTGGGAAGGGTTGGTGTGCTTAATCCTTTCCCCCACCCTTCTGAGCCCCACCTGCATCCTCAAAGTTTTTTCCAGACTTGGCTCTGACACTGGGTTGGCTTCCAGGTGGGTGTTTATTATGAGATCACTGCTCCTCATGCAAGCAAGTTTTTGTTGGTGTTTCTTCCCCCAGTAGCATCCCCTTGATGCCATTAGCATCAAAATGCCAGCTTGTAATTCAACCCCCATTTAATCTATATTTATCCTTTCTGGGGCACACCTGATAAGTTTTTTAAAAACCTAACATGGCTGCCAAAGGCCCATTTGTGATACCTCCATTACCTATTTGGAAACAACACTCAAGGTACACCACGTACATCAGTCACGTGGAAAAGGTGCCAGGCTGAGGGGTTGCAGGAGATAAGTGGTTGGGCAAAGGCTCGGCACTTCTAGCCATGCTCCACATCTCCTGCAAAAGGCCCCTTCCTGAGTTTTTTATGCTTAATTACAGGTCTGCTGCAAACACACAACACTAAGCCTCATATTTGCTTCTGAATATCTAGCAGAGGTGGATTTATGGGAGCACAACCAGATTGGGCACACTGGTCATGGAAACTCAGGGACGCTGCAAGGGGTGCTGCAACTATGATGTAGAATGGAAGGTAAGAGGCAGGGAGTGGGTGTTGAATTTGGTGTTTGAAATTTGAGACCCCTAAGTCCGCCGCTGTATCTGGTTCCTCTCTGAGGAGACTGGTTAAGGAGATGGGATGGAAGGATTTTCATTCAGGGCAGGGAGCTGGGTAAGATGATTCAAGGTCCTTGTTCCAGAAGCCTTTCTCAATGTATACATTTTTCTATTGCAAAATTACTATTTTGCTGCATGATCCTGTCCAGCCAGTTGGCTCATGAAGGAAGCAGTCCTATGAGCCTTGCCACTATCAGAGGTAGTAATGGTGAGGATATTGAAAAGGATATTCTCCGTCATGGTTGTCTGCCTTGGGAGATGGGTCTGGTCTTCAGATGCCAGCCCAAGACGTTTTACTTCAAGGAAGCTATGGTTTGTCCTATGGTTGCAGGTCGTGGAAAAGGTGGAGAGACCTTAACCACGATCTTGACTTTGGATGACGTTCTTGGCCAGCCCTTGGCTGCCATCCTCCTCTGACCTAAGACAGCCTGGGAAGGAGAAACAGGGTTTGAGCTCCTTGCCAGGAGTCAGCAAGTCAGTCACAGTAAGCCATATGCCTTCCATGACATGTGACCCAGGTCATTATTGAATGCACACACTACTTAGTGTTAGGGCCTAGGGACTAAGCAGGGAATCTGCTGGTGTACTTTCAACAATGCTGAGACTGCTGTAACAATGCTTTGTTATGCTTATTTTGTAGTGGGTTTAGCAGTTGCATTTCTGTCTTGTACCTTCTTTCCATTGCGTGTTTGTGTTGTGATTGCCTTCTGGGTCTCAGGGTGAACCCTGAGGAAACAAAAAAATTCCTTCCAGTAGCACCTTAAAGACCAACTAAGTCAGTTCTTGGTATGAGCTTTCGTGTGCATGCACACTTCTTCAGACTTCACCTTCACCTTCACCTTCACCTTCACCTTCACCTTCACACTTCACCTGAGGAAACAGGTGGATAAATGAGGTAGTCAGTCAGCAAGTGGCACTTAGCAGCGAGTGGCTCCCGCGAGACGCAGGGAGAGCCACGGCAAAACATGGCAAATCTAAAAGAAGGATGTGGAATGTAGATTCTCTGTGCCTCTTGACAATTTAAACACCTTTCTCTCCCCCCCTCCTGTTGTGCAAACAAATGTTCTACCGTGATTAAAATCTGGTAGGTAGGTTTGCTGGGGAGCTCATAAAATCACTTTGGGGACTGAATCTAACACCCACCGGTCTCCAATTTACTATCTCTGGCATGGTACTGAGAATTTGGTTCCTTGCGATGCTTGCAATTTCATTATACTCCTTCCCTAACAACAGGTACTGTACCAATTTTAAAACAAAAAAGTAAACATTTCTCCCCTCCCCCCTGCTTCCAGAGGCTTTTGTACAATGAGAAATGAGCTCTTTCACAGTGTAATCTCTGGTGTCTTGCAGTCAGTTTATCAATAATGTATAGCTATTCTCAGCGCATTCACATTTTGAAATCAATTGAGATGGTTATTGATGCCATGTCGGAAAATGTCTCTTTTGGAAATAAGATATCGGTGGTTTTAGTCCGTAGTGAAAAGGCCAGATGATCATCCCCGCTTCCCTTTCCACTGTCTGATTTTGACAACAAGTGACCCTAAATAATAATCACAACTGTATAAAATGGATTAGAACCATTACATTTATCTGATTGTGAAATGGCTCAGGTAAAACAAATAATTCAAGTTGATGGCTTCTCCTGAAGCCTATCGGCTGAATGAAATAAAGATATGAAAACCATATTCTGTTAAGGGGGGGGGGGGCTTATCACACAATGGTACATAACCTATCATTTAAAAAATTCCTTCCCATTTCATCGGCTGATTTATATTCTCAGTCCCCAAACAGTTGGCCAAAGCAGCCAATGTTCCAGGCATGCTTTGTAATGAATTATAAACACATTCAGATACAAATACAGTTAAAAAGTTGCTTGCCCCTTTTGCATATCTAATAGGGCCGCATAGGCTTATGAAAAGTGAAATTCATGCTGAGACTCCCAAGTCCTTTACAACAATCATGTTTTGAAATCTGGGTAGAAGCCACACATTTCCCCAAACTGCATTGCATTTATAAGCAACGAATAAATACAACAGTATGTGGGGGTGTTTTTTTTAAAGGACATCTGGAGAACCGAAATAATCTTATATGGAATGGTACAAATATAACACTTCTTCAGGACTGTGCAGTTTAGCATATTGTTACAATGATGCCCTTAAAACTACGTTGCTTAGTAATAAACCCCAGGAAGTAAGACATTGAACAGTTGCAGCTTAGTAATGTCTAGGAGATGTTGTCCATAAATAATAATCAGGATGGTAGGTTTCAAAGCGTAATTGCACTTCCATGGATCCTGAAATCCAACCTGAAGGAACTGCAAGATTCTCTTGCAGACATAGGCCACACCCACACCATACACTGAACATGACTTCCCCCAAAGAATCCTGGGAATGGTAGTTTGCTAAGGATGCTGGGAACTGGAGTTCTGTGAGGGGTAAACTGCAGTCTGCAGGATTCTTTGGGGGAAGCAATATGGTTTAACTATAGGGAGTGGATGTGATCTGTGATGCTCTCTAGAACACTATATTTCAAATGTGTTTTGGACTGTACCACTTCAGCTTGTAGAGAACTGAATACAGTGGTACCTCAAGTTACAGACACTTCAGGTTACAGATGCTTCAGGTTACAGACTCCGCTAACCCAGAAATAGTCCCTTGGGTTAAGAACTTTGCTTCAGGATGAGAACAGAACTCGTGCTGCAGCGGTGCAGCGGCAGTGGGAGGCCCCATTATCTAAAGTGGTGCTTCAGGTTAAGAACAATTTCAGGTTAAGAACGGACCTCCAGAACGCACGGTACCTCCCGAGGTACCACTGTATTTGAATGCGCTTCCATATAAAAAGCTCTCTGCACACAGGGCATCAGTTCTAGTTCTCTCTCTCTCCTGGATATGCTAATTTTCTGTGCGTAGGAGCTTCATGGGGACCAATCACTGATCTTTACTCTGATGTGGCAAAATCCAATAATTTCTTACACACTGTTTCCAAAGCATGCAAATAATGAACCCTCCAAGGGACTGTGTGCCACTTGTGTGGCATGCAAGGAAACCAGAATGCAGATAAATGTTTTGGTTATATTCCTGGAAGTGGCATGGGAGTAGCTTTGAAAGAAGCAGTGATCTTGTTGCTGCCCAGGTGGTTCATCCTCCTATGCTAACAGAAGGGGCTTGGGCTCCTTCCCACAATGCCATTTCCAGTAATGAAGTCTGCTGCCTTTCTCCTGCTCCACATAACCACACAATTAGCAGCTGGACTGGTTGTAACCGGCTTTCCCTCATAAATCTCAGGTGCAGTACGACAGTGCCAGAGGTTGTAGTTAACTCCTCTCTCGGCAGGCATTTTCAGAAGCAGAAATGCAAGTCAAATGGCAACGTCTGTCCTGCCAGCCATTTTGTCTTTTATGCAGGCCTGGCACAGATTTGTCTATAATATGTTTACAGATTATCAGCTGTTAAAGTGTGTAAAAGGAAGAATTAAATGCTTTCTCTGTGAAAAATTCAAAGGAAGGTCTGAGTACCCACAGGGATGGTAAACCTGACAAGGATTAACTACTTCAGACAGCTTGTATGATTCTCAGCTCCTATACATAAAAATAATCTCTACATAGATTATGTAGAAGGGATGATCAAGGGGCAAATGGTCCTGCACTGAGGTAACATGGCTTCCCTCACCCCTGCAATGGCCCTCAGGTATGACTTGTATGAGGGAGCAAGCTTACCTGATCAGTTTACAAGCCACCTGTAGCTCTGCTCCCCAGACAACAACACACAAGATGCAGATACCTTCACAACAGGGTTCTTTACATAGCTGTCAACTTTTCCCTTTCCTTGCGAGGAATCCTATTCAGAATAAGGGAATTTCCCTTAAAAAAAGGGAAACATTGACAGCTATGGTTCTTTATAGTTACTGCACAGAAGAAAACTGGCATAGCACACTCCCTCAGCTCCAAGGCCTTTACTGGGGTAGAGCATGTGATCCCTTCAGGTGTTATTGGACCAGGACTCCCATTGTCCTTGTCCATTGCCTGTGCTAGCTGGGGTGATAAATGCTGGAGTCCAACAACACCTGGAGAGGTCAAAATTGACTACCCCGACATACACCTAAAGAGCATGAGGTACCATATCCAGGCCTCCAGGAGGAAAGAGAAACTATTAGTTTTCAGGCTGTCTTAACATGAAATTTGCAATCTCAGGAAATCTGCAGGGATATAGCCTTTGTGTATGGGACCTGGAACTCTGATCATACAGGATTCCAGGTCCTGAACAACTTATGCATGTTAAGTGCTATGTGTATAGACTTTCCCCAGTAGATGTCCATGCCTAATGTGTACCCACACATGCAGTCAGAAGTATCTTCAGGGCAAGCCCCATGGCCACGAGAATGGGGCCAGGTATATGGTCCTGCTGCTCCTTGACTGAATGAACACCCTCTCGCAAAAATAATGCATAGAGGGGGCTCAGATTTGTTATTTAGTACACTCATATCCCACCTTTCTGTCATCAAAGACTCAAGGCAGCATACATGGCATCCCCTTCAACATTCATCCAATGAAAATAGGGACACCCTGGGCTTCCCAAATGGTTTCCCAACCAGGTACAAACAAAACCCAAGCCTGTTTAACTTCAGCAAGGTGGCTGTATCATGCAGTCTCAGTTCTAGCTTAGCCTTATCTCTGACGCTCTGTTGTTCCTTGTGCAGGGATATATCTCTTTCCACACAAAGTAACGTACAGTTACATGAGCTCCCAGCTGAAGTGCTACAGGCCAGACCCAGGTTACTGCAGTTGCATAAGCACCAGGCATTTCAAGCATGTGACCCTGCAAGAATCCTGGGAACTGTAATTTGCCCCTTAAAAAGCGACAATCCTCTGGATTCTTTGGGGGGAAGTTATGAGCTATGATGTGTACACCACCTGCGTCAGGCTTATGTCCATCTCTCTGTCTTTTGTAGCAAACCACATTTCCTCTAAAATTACTCTCCCCTCTTTCTCTTTCACAGCTGAGTTTCTGGAGACTATTTTCCTGCCTTTATCCTTCTGCTGCTTTTAAAAACAACAAAACAGGGAAAGATAAGTTCAGCTTCTAGCCTGGAACATACAGATAAGGAGTTAGCACTGTCTCAAAAGTGACTTGGGGAGGGGCAGCCAGGTTTGTACAGGTCATATAGGATTTCTCTTCCTCTCCATTACAGGATAAGTGCTTTTCTTGCTAAGGCTGATACTGTATTTACTCGAGTCTAATGTGCCATCGAACGTAATGTGCACCTCAATTTTCAGAACCTTGAAACCCAAAAAAGTATTGGCTGGTGAATGTAAATTTGCCATCAAATCTAATGTGCACCTTAATTTTCGCAACGTAAAATGACTTGATAATCTTATCAAGTGGCTGTGCTGTCTGTGGTGTTGTTCAATGGATAATGGTGGTTGTGCTTTCTGTGGTGTTGTTCAATGGATAATGGTGGTTGTGCTTTCTGTGGTGTTGTCCAATGGATCTATTTGCACACACATACCCAACCTTCCAAAGGTAAAAGGTAAAAAAACCTTCCACTCACCTGAATGCATGCAGTAAGACTTACTTCCCGTGGTGAGGCAGGCAAATCTTCTCTCTCTCCCCCCACCCTCGCCCTGCATTTTGCCCAGGCTTCAATTAACATGCACAGAGTTGACGACTGATACTTGTTCTTTGCAAGCTAAAAGCTTGTGGCTATATTGGCAGTGCTGCCTGTCCCATTCATAGAGCCTAGATTATAAAATGAGTTGCCAAGAAGGATTCGATGCTTGCTTGAAATTTACAGAATGCTACTCTCACAGTCATGAAAGAAAATCATTAAATTATGCTGCGGTTGGAGGATTCTCAAATGGAGAATAGTGTGGTTTGTTTGCTTTCAAGCCTTGTGCAAAACTTCTAACCATCCGAGAATGAGAATATATAACTGTTGACATTTGGGCACCACTACAGGCACTAACTTTCTGGCACTCACTGAGTCCATGTTCACACTCGTAACAATATGATGCTGGAAACAGAACGGTTCTTTCAAAGCCTTTGTCTGAAAGGCAGCATAACCCTGATGCATAATCTTCCTTTGAAGATTATCATATAAATGAAATTGCAGAAAAACAAACATATCCCTTTCTGTCTCTTGCATGAAATTAATGACCAAGAAGGTAGCCAGAGATCAAGATATATTTACAAGTACCACTGCCTATTCCCTTAGTTTCCTTAGGGACTTGAGTAAGGATGGGAAACCTGTGGTCCTCCAGTTGTTGTTGGTCTCCAACTCCTGTCAGACCCAGCCAGCATGATGGTCAGTGGTCTAGGATGAGGGGAACTGGAGTCTAACAACATCAGGAAGGCCACAGGTTCACCATCCTCATTAGGGAATGCAAATATACTATAGATTCCAGGGTGGTACCCCCTTCATGTGCAAATCATAGGAACCATGCAATTCAAGGGCTGCCTCCTGATGTTGTCATAAGGCATTGAGTGCAGACATCCAAGACGGCTTCCATTGGCAGTTGGACCTCTGTGTGATCAAGTTTTCATCAGTTGCGCAAGCTCTGTTTCACTATTGGTTTTGCACATGCACAAACCGAAGCCACAACAAATGAAGACTCTCCAGATGTTGTTGGTTTCTACCTGTCCTCAGCCCCAGACAGTATAGTCAGGGATTGTGGGAGTTGGAGCCCAACAACATCTGGGGGCCCACGGTTCCCCATCCCTGCACTAGGCTGTGAGTCACAAATTCTACAGCAGCTGCTGGGTTTGAACAGTATCTCCCCATACTCCATCCTAAGGCAATTATGTGGATTGCTTCATTTCCAGTGTAAGCGAATCTACTTTCAAGTACTTTCATGAAATCCACTTAAAGCATGGTGGGCTGTGGTGGTTTTTTTTAAAGGTCCATATAGTTATAAGCAAAACTATTCAAGCACCTTTAAGAGGAATAATACTTATGCTGACAGGTACTTAACTAAATTCCATTGTCCTGAACTAGGTCCAGGCACTGGTGGTCTCCGATGGGGATGTATATTTCCATGCACGTGGAAAGATGCACCTGGATATTCAGTGGGGTTTGGATAAGCATTGTAAGGCAGATGGAGAAGTGCATCTGGGTGCACATCAACATAGGCAACACATGTACTACACTACTTCCACAGGTGGATTTTCTTTGCTGGATTGGAGCATGGGAGTCACCTACTTCCACAATGTCTTCCACGTAACTAAAACAAGCAGCTGCTTGAATAGCCATTTGCCATCTTCTTGTTCTTATTTTGCTTCTATACAGGATCAACATTTGTAGTCTTCAGCCCTCTCTTATACCTTCCTTTGTATTTTAATGAGCTATGAAAAAGCTCTCAAAGGGCACCTGATTTCCCTTGGTGCTTGTTTTCCATTTTCAAACTTCTCTGATGAGCACAGGCTTCAGAGAAGCCACTCTTATTAACTAATTCACAATGACTTTTGCGGGGAGGGGTGGGGGTGGGGCTTTGCACTTGTTAAGTGTCAAGGTATAAGGTTACTTTTCGTTGCGAACTCAGGTGCCTCCTTTGTGCAGCAACCAGGCAGCTCATTTGTATCTTGTTAAGCTTAATTGCCAACCCAAGGAAAGAGCAGCCCTTTAGTTCAGGGATGATGCTCGTAAACTGGAGAAGAGAGAGAGAGAATCAGAGAGAGAGGAGAAGGGAAAGGAAAGGATGAACATGATGCTTAAGGGCCACATCGTTTGACCACTTCATTTCAGGGGCTGCTGGCTTCAAGCCCTGCTTCTTGGACAAGGATTGGATTGGATTGGATTGATCTTTATTACGGCCATTGGCCCGTCACACGACAGTTTCATACCAACATAATATACTTAAACCTCCAAATTTAAAATCGCTACTTGGACAAGGATTGCTACTCAGAAGTAAGCCCCATTGATGTCTACTCAGAAGTAAGCCCCATTGAGTTCATTGGGACTTACATGTACATGTAGAGGACCATCCTTTTCACACTTAACTTCAGCTCGATGAGGCTTATTTTAGTGGGCATGTATAAGACATGTACAGTGGTACCTCGGGTTAAGTACTTAATTCGTTCCGGAGGTCCGTTCTTAACCTGAAACTGTTCTTAACTTGAAGCACCACTTTAGCTAATGGGGCCTCCTACTGCTGCCACACCGCCGGAGCACGATTTCTGTTATCATCCTGAAGCAAAGCTCTTAACCCGAGGTACTATTTCTGGGTTAGCGGAGTCTGTAACCTGAAGCGTATGTAACCTGAAGCATATGTAACCCGAGGTACCACTGTATAAGTCCATATAAAATATCCTCCATGTAGCTGTCACAGATGTTTCCAGTTCAGATTACTTCCAGATGAAGGTGCATGACAAGCTACACCTGCTTAAATAGTAGCTTCTGAATAGCTACGAAAAGCACAGGAGTCCTGTTCTCTTTTGCATCTGGCTATCCTCTGTATCACTTCCCCTCCAGCTCTTGGAAGGGATGGAATTAGTATGTGCACCAGTATGTTCAAACTGAAGCTTGTATTGTGCAGTGCTCTAGCTAGGAGGCACCTTGCCAGAAGCACAAGCTGTAGGTCTCTTGTTTTGTGGCTCTTCACCTATGAAACAAAGTCTGTGGCATGAAATGAAAATACATGAGTCCTAAAGTTCTTGAGGGGAGAAGCAGTATAGCAGTTTCATCTGTGTTCATCTGATCAAAGCACTATATAAATGCTACGTATTATTTCCAGCAGTCACTTAGTAGTGGTAACAAATACAAAATATTTAGGATTCCCAGCAATTATTAGTTATAAATGAATGATCAAACTGTGGCAAACCCCATTAAATCTGCACTTAAATAATATGTTTTCTCTGTTTGAAAAACAAGAAAGAGAGAGAGAGAGTATACACATGTTTGAGAGTCAAACCAAGAGCTGTAAGAGACAAACAACAATTGCTTAAGTAAAACAGATTGAATAACAAGTGGGGGAAATGTTATGACAGGAGACTACTGCATATAGGAATTCCAAAGCTCAACAAGTGGAAAAAGAATGACAAGAGGGGAAGAAAAAAACACACAATTCATTAATTTACTGTGACTTAAAATCAGGCTCATAGAAAAGGGGTGGGGAATCTTTTTCAACCTGAGGGCAACATTCCCTTCATGGCAAACATTCGGGGGCCACAAACCAGTGTTGGGCAGCACAACTAATGTAAATATTACCTTTGTACAGTAGGCTAGTTTCTTCACACACTCGCACCCAACTATCTCCAGTATCCAGAGAAGCAAGGGACATTATTAGAATTCAGACTAAAAGAACAAACACACCCATGGCTGTGGAGCTTGCCAGACATGGGCACCACCACTGCTGGAACAGGACTGGTATTAGGGGCATATAGGGCTGTGTGGAAAGAAGAGAAGCGAAGTTGGATGCTTGATCCATCTGCTGTCTAAAGTGGAACGGTTTGGAGTCTCATGTTTCAAAGCTGATTGGATAATTCTTGGATTTGGGAAATCCAAATTTACAGAGGGAAACCAGCAGAATTTTAGGGGGATGACATGTGAATGACACTTTTTAAATGGGAATTCAAACAGCTTCAAATACACATTAAACTCAGTTGTGTACAAGTCCTAATCTTCCCCTCTGTACCTATCACTCTGAAAGTTGGCTGATTTCATTGTCCCAGTAAATGCAGGCATGCCTGCCAGTTGCATCTGATTGTGACAAAAAAAAAAAAAAAAGGTTAGAGATACTTTCTTTAAAAAACAGAAACAAAAAATGATAAAAGTTACCTGCATGAACACACCAGATGGATTTGCCTGCAATTTGGCAGGAATAATCCATTTGGAGGCGCTTCTTTGCCTGCAAATTTTATCTGCTTCTGTGAAAAGGAAAAATGGTATAGCAATTTTTAGTTTTCACATTATAATCAATTGGGCAAAGGTGGGGAAACAGAACTTTTGATTAAACAGATTTGATCTGGTTCCAAATAATATGTTGAATCAGAAAGTCGCAGAGCAAATCTAAAATAGATTGAGTTGCTTTCCAACACTACCTATGCGAAGTGAATTGGAGGACTGGAGACAGCCAATTCTCATAACTAGTACAACGGTAACTGCAGTTAAGTATTTTCAGTGTTTTCATGGGGCTTTCTTGTATATTGGGGCAGTAATTGAATAGTCATGAATGACAAGTCATTGTGTACCAATTAATTTCTGGGAAGCCTCTTGTTGTTGACATGGGCAAAACAAACATTACAACCACGCAACATTCTACAAGATGCCAGTTGCATTTAGAGAAAAGTTTCTTTTTGACAGCCCTTCAGGCCTCCCCCCCCTTTTTTGCATTTGCCTTCTGACTTATTTAAGGAATGAGGCTTAATTCACATGGATGCTCATAGACAGCTTGCTCTCCTGCCACACAAGTGTTTGCTAAGGATGCTGGCAGCCTGGCAATTCAAGGGTACAAGGATCATTAATCCCCACAAGACAGCAGAGACACAAGCAATTAAATGAGCCACACAAGGACGTGACTTTGTGTTGTGCAACTGGGACCACGGTGGAGCTGCTTTGTGAATGAAATGAGACAGATTTATATTTAAAAGTCTCTGCAAAGCTGGTTGTGAGTATCAAGCATTGCATTCATATCAGGGAGTATAAATCGAACTTCAGGAGGCAACTTCGTAAAGTTCCAAACAAAATAAATAAACACACTGCTTATTTTATAAATCTGTGTACCAGTGGCTGCTCTTTGTACACATATCAGTTTGATGTACCAATCAACAAAACATCTTCATTAGGTAAAGGTAAGGTAAAGGTAAAGGACCCCTAGACGGTTAAGTCCAGTCAAACATGACTCTGGGGTTGCGGCGCTCATCTCACTTTCAGGCTGAGGGAGCCGGCGTTTGTCCACAGACAGCTTTCCAGGTCATGTGGCCAGCATGACTAAACCGCTTCTGGCGCAACAGAATACGGTGGTGGAAACCAGAGTGCACGGAAACACCATTTACTTTCCCTCCACAGTGATACCTATTTATCTACTTGCACTGGTGTGTTTTCAAACTGCTAGGTTGACAGGAACTGGGACCAAGCAATGGGAGCTCACTCCATCACAGGATTTGAACCTCTGACCTTCTGATCGGCAAGCCCAAGAGGCTCAGTGGTTTAAATCACAGCACCACTCATGTCTCAATATCTTTGTTAGCCACATATTGAACAGCTAATTCTCAGGTCCAGAGATATGCTGCAAATATGCTTGATTTTGTGCATGCCACTTGCAAACAAGAAGAATGGAAAGTCTATCCCATCTCAAGTTTGTGCATCTTTTTTAAAAAAGGAAAAAATCCCTTTTTTAAAAACCACCAATTTCCTATATTTTCAACATATTTAAATTACTTTGGTCTCCTCCGTAGCATTTCCACCCTAAAGATTTCTTGCACACTGCAAACCTTGAGGTACCCCCCCAAACATTCTGATTCCTCCTTCTTTTGCATGGTCAGTGCCTTTTTGCCTACACTCTCCCTGTGAAGACTGCAGATGGAGGGAATGATAGTAAAGGTAAAGGTACCCCTGCCCGTACGGGCCAGTCTTGACAGACTCTGGGGTTGGTGCGCCCATCTCACTCTATAGGCCGGGGGCCAGCGCTGTCCGGAGACACTTCCGGGTCACGTGGCCAGCGTGACGAAGCTGCTCTGGCGAGCCAGAGCCACACACGGAAACGCCGTTTACCTTCCCGCTAGTAAGCGGTCCCTATTTATCTACTTGCACTTAAGGGTGCTTTCGAACTGCTAGGTTGGCAGGCGCTGGGACCAAACGATGGGAGCGCACCCCGCCTCAGGGATTTGAACTGCCAACCTTTCGATCGGCAAGCCCTAGGCGCTAAGGCTTTTACCCACAGCGCCACCTGCGTCCCAAGGTGGAACGCAAGGAGGGAATGATACAAGGTGAAAAAAGATAGAACAGTGGAAAGTTCATGGTGGTGGTAGCACCAGGTGGCAGAAGCAAGTTGGATCTGCTGGCTCTTCCCCTTTGAGCAGGCAAGAAATTTCAGGTGTTAAGGATGACCACTGCACCCTTCTGCTTTTCACACAGAGCTCTTGAATGCTGAGAAGGCATGATCATGGACAGTGGGGATGCATAAAGATTAGCACAGGGATGATGGGGGACAGCACTGACTAGAACTGACTGCCAGTCTGGGTTCATCTTAAGCGGCCATGAAGGTTCACCCAGCAGTTTTGTCAAATTTCAGGCAACTGGTCACCTCTTGCAAAAACTGTACCTGCATTTCTTCCCTCGGTATTGAAGGAGTTTGTCATGTAAACTTGCCCAAGAAATCCAGCCTTCATCACTTACCTGAAAACAAGCCTCACTTACCTGAAAACAAGCCTCACTTTCCCCCCAAATTCCGACCATGAAAAGTTAAAGTGTGGCTTATATTCGCGACCTTATTGTATGCAGCCAGGAACGTGGGGCAAACAGCACCAGAAGCATGGCAAAGTGGCGTCTACCCCACATGTAGTTCCCCGTCCTCTCCCCCAAGGCTGGAAAGGGAGAGAGTGAGGAAGGAAGGAAGGGGAAAGGCTGCCAGCAACGCAGCATGGCTCCCCGCCCCCCCCTAGTAGGCAGCCAGGAGCAGCAAGGAATGGAGCAGCTTATATTCCGGTATTTTTTTTCTTTTTTTCTCTCCCCCCTCCAATTTTAAAGGTGCAGTTTATATTCGGGTGAGGCTTATATTTGGGTCAACACGGTACATTTAATATTCCAGGATATCTCCAAGAAGTACCACCACACACCTCCAGCTGAGGGCACAATTATTTCCTTACAGTTGGGGAGCTTCACAAAAATGCTCCTGGCACTGATCTTCTGTGCTGATACACAATAATTGAAATGTTCTGGATCTGAGATTAGTTTTCTGACACTTATTATATGTTAGCTGTAGGTGACAGTGATGTCTTAAGGCATGTTGGATTCCTCTTCCTTTATGCTAATGAGACAACTTTTTGTTTGTTTGTTTGCTAGCCAAGTAACGATCAGGTTTTGGTTTCTCAGCATGTTCTTTTTACGTTCCAATTTTTATCCATCAAGTGAATACGTTTTGAAAGTTTCTTCAGCATCGGAAGGTTCTGAGAAGTGCTTAGCAGCAAGACAGCTAGGCTCTTTCTCCCCAAGAGTCCTCAGACATAAATTAAAATGCAAAGGGAAGTGTATCTACAAAGAAATACAGGAGGTGCTTAAAATGCATGAAATAGATAAGCACTGCAGCTTGTGAAACCTAAGAAAACAATTATTGGAGACTGGCTGTCAGGTGCATCTTATTGCCTTAAGTAAAATTGCTTTCTCCTGCTCTTACTTTTCAGCTGGCGTTCTTGAGATGCCTTCATGACACCCCCCTTTCCAAACATACTTCAGTTTTCCCTTGCCAAATGCCTCATACCTAGTCTTACTAATTAGCTTTACGGAAACTTTTGCTGGCAACGAAAACCCCGAACGTTGTGAATAAGATATTGTTCGTGCAGGACAAATTGTTTTTGCCCTATGGCAAGAAGCATGCCTTCATGAGCTGTCAGGTCGTTTGCATACCCGGTAGGGAGAATTTTGTTTTGCTTTGTTTTGGGCATTATAAATTCAGATTACTCCCACCAAAACATAACTCCTGCTTGAAGCAGAATAAATGATGGAGAAAGGGGCCAGAGGGCAAGAGCTGGCAGGCACTCACTCCAGAAAACATTGCCGGTGGAGAGGTTTGAGCAGGGCTTCACAACTATGCGTCATTCTAACTCAGAGAATAAAACGGAGTGTAACTAGGATTGTACCCAACGGCAAGGCAGGTGGAAGTTCAACTACTGCAGGATTCTTCCACACAGAGAGGTGCAGTGACTGGAAAAAAATTTGTTCTTAATTTGTTCTGTAACTCTATGCTACTTTTAAAAAATACATTTTATTCTTTGTAGTATGAACCTGTCAGCCAACAAAATTGATGTTAAACACCTTTTTGTATGTACATTTTCTTACCCCTTTTTAATTCCTTAAGCCCCTCTCCCTCTTTCACTCAAGATACCCTTTTCATTCTTCCCAATTAAAATGATGATTTTTACACAGACACCCATCATTTCAGGGCCGGCCCAGCCAAGAGGCAAAGTGACGTGCTTGCCTCAGGTGGCAGGATCTACCAGGGCAGCAATCTTTCTTTCTCTCCTTGTTCCTGATGTAGATTTTCTCTTTCCCCTTCTTCTGTGGCAGGGGAGAAGGGCTGCTATTTGGGGGTCTGCCTCAGGTGCCACGATGTCTTGGGTGGGCCAGCCTTGAACCGTTTCCACCACCACATATGCCACTAAGAGATAAATGGGCAGATAAACAATATGGATAAAGAAGAGACAAAATGGTGGTGTTGGGGTGTGTATGTGAAGAAAGATGGACATAGAGAGGGAGGCAACAAGTAAATAAAATGAGTTCATATTTGTAAATACTCTAAAAGGAAAAGGACAGGTAAAATTATCAAATCCTTTACAAGTGTCTAATAAGACAATCACTATCATTTTACCCCCTTCCATGGTTTGTGACATTTTATATTCCTCAGAAGGGAACTGATTTTCTTTTTCAAATAAATCCTACCTGATATGTACATATATATATTTGGGGGTCATAATGACAAATCTCTGTGGTAATATGTTTGCAGACAATTTTGCATAGATTGAGCCCACTATTTTCCCATTTTTATCTGGTTGTGTTTTGTTTTTTAAAAAATAACAACTGCAGTTGGGGTTTCCTTCTATGTAAATGGAATCCACCCTCTTGTCATAATGACATTGGTCATGTGAAATGGGTGGTTTGCCTATTTTTAGGCAGATGCATCCTGCATTTCCTCAATTGGGATGAGACTATTATCACCTGATATTACTTTGTCTAAATATTTATGTGTCCTGAGTTAGTTGTTGCTGTTGAATATAGCGGCTGGCAGGGTCCTTATTACATAACGGTTGCACTTGGTCTGAACTAGGATCACACAAGATTGTACTTTGGTGATAGGAATGACAGTAACGGGGGCATTTTGCATAAAGTGAATACTTTATATGAAAAATATGCTGAGAACTGCAAGAGAAAACAAAAAGAAATGGAAGGTAGATCTCTGGTGATCTCCTTGTTCTTCCAAAGAGGCTTATCAAAGCCTAAATGTAGTTGTCTTGAACTACATTACAACGTATTTTACATGCTCTTAAAATGCATTGCCACGTACATTTTTAAAATAATAGGTTTCTCTTACGTTGTACATTTTATTGAAGATTGGGTTTACAATGCTTTATTGCAGATGGTAATGGAAGGGTTTTTCCAGATAGTAAGCTTCTTCAGGTCTCTTAGGAAAAGTGGGGTAATCCCCCCTCCCAATAATAATCTGTTCTACCTTAAAAGTCTTCTCTCTTTCCTGCCATGCCAGTCCTGGAAGCTAGTGCTGTCGGAAGGAAGCAAAGAGATAGGCAGGCACCCATCCATCTTGGCCGCCTGTGATTATCCATCTTTATACTCTTTTTAGAGCAAGCGACTGTTCCGGTGAATGATGCCATGTTGCTGCAGGTTGAGGGGCTTGAAACAGCCAGGCACATTCCCCTTCCAAGCCCGTCAAACAGTTCATCACTGTTGCACCAGCATAACAAAGTGTTTTTTACCTCCTTAAAAAAAAATCCC
Organism: Podarcis erhardii; assembly: GCF_964252035.2. Taxonomy (NCBI): domain Eukaryota; kingdom Metazoa; phylum Chordata; class Lepidosauria; order Squamata; family Lacertidae; genus Podarcis; species Podarcis erhardii. The sequence goes on along the minus strand of NC_138507.1, from coordinate 40,117,324 downwards.
GTTCTCTTTTTGTAGCTTCTCTTTGGCCAAATTCAATTTTCCATAGAGACTATTTACATTCTGTTTTCCCCATACTTTATTCACTTGATTTCGGTGTATTTTTGAGGAGCTGCAGCAGCTCCACATTTGCATTTAGAAAAGAAACCACGAATGCACAGGAAATGCACATTCATGAACAGTTTCCCCCCCTCTTGCTTCACCCAAGAATCAATGTTGACACACAAAAAACTCCACACACACAAAAAAGCATTTTCAGAGACCAAGTCGCAGTTCCAGTCATAGTGCCACCCTTTATGTGCAGTGACTATAGCTATGCGTTGCTGGCGGACCAGAGGGCCCATTTAGATTAGAGAATTTTGGGGTAAATACCACCCTGCAATGCGGTTGGTTTGATAGATTCTCAACAGTTGTCCAAGCCTGTGCATCTCAGCTGTTGGGGATGGCGGACGATCTGTGAGGGGTCACAGCTGGAAAAGGAGCAAATGGCCATTATAGCTGCTAAGACAAGGAGAAATTCTGCTTTATGAAATCTTGTTGAAATGCTATATTTTAAATGGTTAATCAAGATGATGTTATTCTCCTGAAGAAGTGCTGTAAGATGTTTTGCACACAAAAGGTCCCATGAACAGAACTCTCACTGGCAGACAGAAGTAGATAACAATTTTTGATGATGATGATGATGATAATTTATTTATACCCCTGCCCATCTGGCTGGGTTTCCCCAGCCACTCTGGGGGGCTTCCAGCAAAATATTAAAACACAATAGTGTGTCAAACATTAAAAGCTTCCCTAAACAGGGCTCCTCTTTGTCTCAATAGCCTGCTCCAGAAGGTTGGAAAACTCTGCTCCAGAAGGTTGGAAAACTCTGTAAAACAGCCAAGGAAGTGGTGTCTGGGGTTGCATGGGGGAATCAGAAAACCTTATCTTTCTCTTCCTTCTATACCAGCAGCAACCTCCACTGAATTTACCGTATTTTTCGCTCTATTAGACGCACCGGACCATAAGATGCACCTAGGGGAGGAAAACAAGAAACAAGTAAGCAACGCAAAGCTTCCTGGGTGAAGAGGGAGCGCTCCTCCCTCTTTGCTCAGGAGGCTTTGCGGGGCAATCCCTGAAGCCAGGAGAGCAAGCGGGATAGGTGTGCACTGATCCCTCTTGCCCTCCTAGCTTCAGTGAAAACAAGCCTCCTGGCTTTCCCCCCACCTCCCACAAGAGTCGCACAATCTTTAAAGGGAGCGTGGCTCTTGGGGGCTTAGGTGGGGGAAGAGACAGAGCTACACACACTGTCCCTTCCCCCACATCCCACGAAAGCCAGGGATAGGCACACCAAGCCTCCGCAGGGGAGCAGGATGAAGGCTCTCCACTGCCCTGCGGAGGCTTCGCGCAACTAAGGCAGAAGCTAGAAGAGCGAGAGGGAGCTCTGTGCAGTGCTCCCTCTTGCTGTTCTGGCTTCTGGGATAGCCTCGCAGCCTGCATTCGCTCCATAAGACGCACACACATTTCCCCTTACTTTTTAGGAGGGGAAAAGTGCGTCTTATAGAGCGCAAAATACGGTAAGTCCATTCTTTGAGTGGAAGGGCCCAAGCCAAAGACTGCTGGACAGCAGGTTAGGAAAGAGATGCAAGGGAAATAAATCAAACCTTTCAGATCACATATGCCATGATGTGACGGTAGCTGACAAACCAGCAAACACCACTTGGAAACGAAAGCCCTTTGGGTTAAGGTCTGAGTTTATGAAATCCAAACTGCACCATTTCTTCAAATTTCCCTGTGAGAGTAATTTCAAGGATCAGGGCAAATATTTCACACAGCCTATAAATTTAAAGTTAAGTTGAAAGAAAGTGTGCGATTTTTTTCTCCAACTGTAGCTGCTGTCCAAACCTGAAAGCTATCCAGAACGGTGAAATGGATGAATCCAGGAAAACAAGTTGAGAAATAAGGACCAGCTGCTTATTATTTAGTTGAAAAGCATCATCCAACAGCATTGAAACCAGATACAGGAGATCATGAAACTTCATAAAAATGGCTCACAATAATAAAGGTTTAAAAAACCAAAATATAACAAGACTCTGTGATGCTATTAGGGAAAACAGCATCGGAAAACTGAGTTACAGCTACTCAGAAGCAATCCCCACTCAGTTCAGTGAGATTTACTCCCAAGTAAGTGTGTATAGGATTGCAGCCTAAAAGGTTTCTTCATGGCCAAAATTTCCATTTTTTTTGTACCACTGAACTGTGAACTATTTCTCTCAATATAGTTGACTCTGCGGTCTTGCGGCTCCACTGTAGCAAAGCAAACCCTCTCTCCCTTCAGTTCTCAGCCATGGATAGACTTTTCACTGTTTTAAAAACACACCTTTTATTTGCCTTACAAAGAAAGCTCTTGTCTTCAAATATGTGTGTATATATGTTAAATATAGAACGTGCGCCTATGTAGATCTCACCCAGGGAGAGAAAAGCAACGAAGCATTGTTTTCATTATCTAGAACTTAATAAATGCTCGTGCCAAGTTAGTATTATAAATAGCTTGTTGCAATTGGAAATTGATGTAAATTTTTCCATGCTGTGCACGCAGCAACTGCTGGTTATGGGTTAAAAAATCGGGCAGAATGAGATGCCAGGCATTGCTTACCATGGCTTCTGGTCAGGTAGCTGAGCATCAGTTATACAACAATTGGGCCAATGGCAAGAGACAAGTAATTAATCATTTAGCTCTAACAGAGGAATGCCTGGCAGCAGAGAATCAGTAGGCTGCAGGCCAGTAATCTATGTGAGATTAGAGATCAAATACTAAGCAGCAAACTTCCAAGAGAAGCCCATAGTACTCGAGATCAATTTTAGAATGCAAAATGTGTTCTGCTCTACTGAGAACTGTTACTATCTATTAAAACATGACATTGTGGGGGTAACCCTATTTGTTTTTATTCCTGGCTTGGTGTTGATGTGGTTGGATGCAGGATAAACTGTAAGAGAATCTACCTATCTTCCAACCTATGAATGAAAGAGTCTTGTGCACCTTAAAGAGTAACACCTTTATTTTTATTTTTAATGTATTCATTCATTTTTAAATTATTAGTTTATAATATTATTCGTACATTCACTTTAATTAATCATTAATAATAAATGTATTATTATTAAAAGTGCCACAAGACACTGTTGGTTTTGCTGCAACAGACGGACATGGCTACCCCTCCAGAAAATACACGTCTATCATTGTTATTTTAAGAAATCCAATAAAATAATGATGATAATAACAGTGAATAGTTTTCACTTCCTCCACTGATTTGTAGTCTGATTGGTTCATAAAATGAAAAGAGAGTAAATCACGTGGGGGATGGACGTGAAACAGCAAACCTGGTTTTTGTTTCTGTTTTTAAAAAAACCAAATATGGTTTTTTAGGTCACTGGTGCATCGATTCCCTCACTCCATGATGTGGGCTTGAACCAACCAAGTTATTTTCACACTTGTTGTCTTTTTGCAACACTTGTCCCTCTGAGTCTAAATCAGTGGTAATTAAATTACAGGTACTTTCAGAAAAGAAAATAACCCACACAAGTGTGTGTTTTGAAGCATACTGCAATATACCACACTTGTTAGTCTCCCCAACCAGACAGGATTTTTAAGCTTTAAAGATTTGGCAGACAGTGAGAACTCCTTGATACGGATAAGTAACTGTCCAATAAAGAATATGGGGCTAGACAAATGTTATAGTCAGTATATCGAAGAAGCATTAAAACAGACAAACTAAATGGAACTTCTAAGCATAAGGCTTAAAAAAGTGCTTTTTCAACAAAATAAAAAAGTAAAGCTGCTGGACTTACACAAAATACTTTACAAACTTTGAAAATATCACCAAGAAAAGTTTGTTCTTTATCTGTCAGCAAAAGTTGGCAGCTGAGCTACGGGAGAAGGAATCTGACGCTAAGGTGAAAAAGAGGACATCTCTTGCACCTCTAATTGTGTGGAAGAGGGGTTTGTCAGGCAGAGTAAACCTGGTTAATTTCCTTAGGGTAAGGGAAAGGACCTAGAAAAAAGCTAGAGGCTTAGTCAAGTGGACAGCTATCCGAGGAAGAAACAGTTCTAATAGAAACAGCTCTGTTGTTGGGAACTGTAGCTAAACTTTTCGTCTAAACCTGAAACAGCATTTCTGACATAAAAGAAGCACTGTGCCCCTTAATAGTGAAACTAGCAAGCTTTATCCCTCACTGAGTGTTCATTAATAAAATACAATTTTGGTTTCTATCATGCCTCGGCTTTAATTTATACCTAGTTCAGAGAAGAAGTTGTCTCAGGAAGCCCAATACAGCGGTACCTCAGGTTACAGAAGCTTGAGGTTACAGATGCCGCTAACCCAGAAATAGTACCTTGGGCTAAGAACTTTGCTTCAGGATGAGAACAGAAACTGCACGGCGGCAGCAGGAGGCCCCATTAGCTAAAGTGGTACCTCAGGTTAAGAACAGTTTCAGGTTAAGAACGGACCTCCAGAACAAATTAAGTTCTTAACCTCAGGTACCACTGTATCAAGAGTCCTTGCTGAGTATTTGTATTATTCTCCATCACATATAGAGAACCCCCAAATTCTCAGATATAAACGGGGTGACCAAGGATCAACCACCCCAGCTTATATTCTAATGTCAATAGCAAGTGTGCAGGAGTGAGATCCAAATAAAAACCAGGTAAAACAACAACCACCACCTACACTCTCCCTGAAGTGCGAGGGTTCTGATGAAGGTCAGGCTTCCTGTACACCCTTGTTAGAATTCCTTTTAGAATCTGTTCACACAATCTCTAATGATCAGCAATTGCTAATTGCGTAGATCACATCTCATCTAGTCTGGCTTTTTCAGTGGGATGCCTGCCAGCTAGCATCTGCATGGTAGTTAAGCATACTCAGAAGTGACAGAATAGTATTGACTGCTCTCGCAGAAAACAACTTTACTAGTTTAGCTAGACATTAGGCATCTTTAATGGGCTTTTGGGAGACTGTTTACAAAAAAAAAGAAAAATAGCTGAAGACAGCGGATGAGTAACATTTGGATCCAGGCATGAGGGTCTGTTCTGCAGTGAGACCAACAAGTTATTAACAGCCCCTTAAACCAGAGGTGGGGAAACTGTGGTCTCTCCAAATGCTGTGAGACTCCCAACTCCCATCAGTTCCAGCCAGTATAGCAAAGGGTTAGGGAGCTGTAGTCCAGCAATTTGGATAGCTCAGTTGGTTAGAGCTCGATGTTGATAGCGGCAAGGTTGCAGGTTCGATTCTCATATGGGACAGCTGCATATTCATTCCTGCATTGCAGGGGGCTGGACTAGATGATCCTCAGGCTCCCTTCCAACTCTGCAATTCTATGGTTTTATATGAAGAAAGTAAGAAGTGTAACTTCTGGAGGGCCATAGGTTCCCCATTCCTGTTAAAAACAAAAAACATGATTTTGTCCCAAGTATAGTTTTATTTATTTATTTATTTATTTATTTATTTATTTATTTAAATATTTATATACCATTATTCAGTTTAAACAACAGCAATAATACCAGCGTGGTTTACAACACTAAACATACAATAAAAACCACACACACACACACACACACACACACAGAAAATCAGTTCACGATTATGGAAATATGTATTCTTAATTGCCTGCATGGAACAGATACATTTTCAAGCAGGATGTTTGAAACAGTTGAAACAGAAGGCACCTGCTGAATCTCTACTGGCAGAGTATTCCACAAGACTGGGCTGGTGATACTGAAAGTTTTATTCCTTGTTATGATGATAGGAAGGTCTTCAAACACTTCTTAAGGCAAGCACTCCCCACTCCCCCCACTTCAAATGCAAAGATGTAGATCTCAGAGTATATTGTATTACGGTTTTGAAAAACAAAACAAAACAAAAGCCATTCCTTGTAAAATTTGATATTGGTGGAGAAAAGGATTTTTATTGCTCCATCAGATAAAGAAAGCAATCCCAATGAGCTAATTTGCTGCTTTCATTTAGTGTGGCTGAAGAGAATTAGTGCTGATAAGTCTAATGGAACAAGCATTACTTCTAGACAAGTGCTAGTGAGAGCAGGAATGAGGGTGTGCATTGGGTATAGATCATGGGTAGGCAAACTAAGGCCCGGGGGCCGGATCCGGCCCAATCGCCTTCTAAATCCGGCCGGGAATCAGCGTGTTTTTACATGAGTAGAATGTGTTCTTTTATTGAAAATGCATCTCTGGGTTATTTGTGGGGCATAGGAATTTGTTCTCCCCCCCCCCAAAAAAAATAGTCCGCCCCCCCACAAGGTCTGATGGACAGTGGACCAGCCCCCTGCTGAAAAAGTTTGCTGACCCCTGGTATAGATAATACAATTTAGTGATCAAAAGCAGGTAGTTGTGCTGGTCATTAGGAAACATACAGAGAGCATAACATTGTGCTTATTAGGACAAACCAAGGTTCATAATGGAGTTTACAGATTTTCAGACACATCCTGTGGATTATTACTTCAGTGGTAAGGTAAAAGGGAAAGGGAAAGGACCCCTGGGTGGTTAAGTCCAGTCAAACACGACTATGAGGTGCAGCGCTCATCTCTCTTTTCAAACCGTGTGTATGGATAGATTCATGCGCAGCTGGAGTGGTGTTTTTAAGTTTCCACTGCTGCTAAACAGCAAGACACGTCTTCCTTTAAAAACCAATTTGCCAATTCGGCTGACAAGTAGCTGTGGTAGAAAATGCAAAGGCATCTCCAGTTGAAGCAGCAATTCTTCACTGGGTACATATACCATGGAAACATAGAACTGTAGAGTTGGACAAGGAGAGTCCTCTTGTTCAACCCCCTGCAATGCAGGAATCTCAGATAGGTAAAAGGTAAAGGATGGTTCAGTCCAGTCAACGGTTCTCATCTCACTTTCCAGGCCGAGGGAAATGGTGTTTGTCCACAGACAGCTTTCTGGGTCATGTGGCCAGCATGACTAAACGCTTCTGGCACAACAGGACACCAGGACGGAAGCCAGAGTGCACAGAAACGCAGTGTTTACCTTCCCGCTGCAGCGGTACCTGTTTATCTACTTGCACTGGTGTGCTTTCAGACTGCTAGGTTGGCAGCCGCTGGGACAGAGCAACGGGAGCTCACTCTGTTGTGTGGATTCCAACCACCGACCTTCTGATCAGCAAGCCCAAGAGGCTCAGTGGTTTAGGCCACAGTGCCACCCGCTTCCTCCAACTTCAGTGGTACTTGCTACCAAGCAATTGAAAACAGAATCGCAGCCTTTGAGTCACAGGGTGCAGTGAGACGTCCAGCCCTTTCCCCATTCTCCTTTTTGCCCCATCCCACTTCAGCAAACCTGTTTCCCACCCACCCCAATATTTTCCTTGGTTTTCTCCACCCTACCTGCATATTTCTTGATAAAATTAATCTAGCTCAGGGGTGGGGAAAACTTCTTTTCCAGAGGCAGGCCAGATCTGCATCTGCCCTGTGCTTTATGGGCCACATTTGATTGGTGGTTGTGGCAGCCCACCTATCAGTCACCTAACACCACAATGACACCAGGTGATGAGCCTCTTTAAAGGTGAACTCCCAGCACACCTTGAAATAAGGTTTGCTCCAGGATCAGGAAGGGGTTTGCACTTAACTCCCTGCTGAAACAGTTGTTTCCCTGTGTCATGACATTTAGTTCACAGCAGCACCTGTTTGTAGCCACACAAACTGCAGCATGATGATATTCTTATACTTTTATTATATATACAGATATCTGAGAAGCATCCGTTTGCATGTAAATGGAAAGCAATACTTCCCACTGTCTTTCAGTGTGAAAAAAAACAAAATGCTGAAATAATGAGTACAAAAAATTGCCTCTGCATGCTTTATGTGTCAAATATTTCAACTTATATCAACTTACAGAAGTGTGTTGCCTTTAGAAAAATACTTCTGCAAGAGAAAGAATATTTAGAAAGTGACAAGTTTGTGCATCCTTCCAAGAGGAGAAAAACAGTGTACCTTTAAATGTGACACAGTTAAACACCGAGATTGTGAGTACGTAGTTTGGAAAACCAACCTGACACCTCATGAATAAAATGAATACTCTACCAGGCTTACATGAAGCTGCTCAATCCTTTGATTTATTTCTCTTGAATGCATAAATTTCTCCCATCTAATTGGCCAGAATGATAGCATCAGTGTTACAAGAAAAATGAAAATTCCTAATAACATGGGATGAACCCATGTTTTCCAGTTTACAGTTTTTGGCCCTAAAGTACTTACTTCAGGAAAACCTTCTGAAAACTCCTTACTCCTACCTTTTGCTGATAATTCAGTAGCTAGTTTTTACACCTCTGCTACTCATCTCCAGGTGATTCTATTCCTCTCATTCAGGGATAACTGTGTGATGATGGTATGCAATTAATCAGATTTGGCTATTTGCCCATTTATAATGAGGGCAATACTTCAGGTCTCTGACAGTTCTAGCCTAAATTGACTGAAATATATGTTAGTCATTTAATAAACCCATAGTCTAAGCTATGGCCTCTGAAATGAGAGGTTAATTCAACAACTCATGAACTTTGGCAGTCTTGAACAGTATGACAATGATTCAATATTTGAATATAATCACTGTTAATTGATTATATCATTGTTGAAAATGTTTTTGTGGGGGCTTTTTGCCAACCGCCAAGTGGCAGCCAAGTGGACATTCCACAAAATGATATATTTCCTTGGCAGGCCATTAGCATTCCAAATAGGAGAACTAACCCAACATTAAACTTGAAAAAGAAAAGTCAATTTTGTAGCTCAGATTATATTTTTGATCTGACATTATCTGGGAGGAAATTTGGATGGCAACGAGCAATCGCCCTTTTTTCCTTACTAAATAATACAGAAGTGTCTCGGCCACTTCCAATCCACAGTCTATGCATGCTGAAAAAGAATATGGAACCATCACTGCAACCATGGTCATCCTGTCTGGTCCTTGGCACTTACTGACCATTCTGAGAAAGAAATCATTTGCTGCTTCTGCTGTTGAAAACAGCCACTGTGAGAGTAAATGACAAAAACAGCTTGCCTGCCGAGACAGGTGCAGCTGACTCTTTCTAAATCAGACCACTGGTCCATCTAGCCAAATACCAGCAGCATCTCAGTCAGGAATCATGTGGCCAGTGTAATGATGGAAAATTGCACATAGCCCAGTGATACAGTACATGCTTTGTATGCAAAAAGACCTGTGGCTCAGTCCATGGTATTTCCAGGCAGGACTGAGAAAGAGTCCGGTCTGAAACCCTGGAGAGCTATTGTCAATCACTGCAGACAATACTGCGCAAGATTGAGCACTGGTCTGCCTTGGTATAAGGCAGCTTCCTATGTCACCATGCTATAAAGCCAATCATATGTTGCTATGTGCTGAATCACGAAGCCTCACTCTTAGATGGCTTTATGGCTTTGTGACAAGAGCATCTACCTATGTGATGTGTGATGACATCATGAAGCCAATTCAGAGCTGCTGCAATCTAAGTTAGTATAAGGAAGGGGCAAACATGTAGGTGATTACTTCCACCCATGTATGCAGCTCTACCCCATGTCATAATATGCTATTTGTTTTTCCTATGGAATGTTTGCAGATATAGCTTCATATAGTGTACTCCCTACAGGCTACAATAAAGGAAAGCTGGTTCCAATGGGCATTTATGTTGCTTTTTCCCCAGAAATGGCAGTCCTCCCCCTCTCAGCCTGCCATACACACACATTTAGAAACAAAAGAGAGTTTTAAAAGCACTTTGTGCTTTGACATGGGGCCTGCTATTGAAAGAATAAAGGGGGGGGGATCCACTGTGCTAGCCCACCTCATGAGCCTAAACAGCTCTTTCGTTCTCAGCTTATGATTCGACGTGTGCTTTTATTTGGAAAGGTCTGGGCATGCTGCCAAGTCCATATGGCTCTGTGAATAATGGCTCCGTGACTTTGTGAAGGTAAGATGTGTAGGATATGGATCAGGATTAACATTATCTTGCTGTGTTTAATATGAGGAGGACATAATCCAAAAGGCTTGGCAGAGCTACAACGGAGTCGACACAGAAAGCCATTGGTACTGACTATGCTAACTTGCATAGCTCTCCAGGGTTTCAGGTAAAAATCTTTCCCCAACTGTCCCTGGAGATGAAGGGGAGTAAACTGGGGACCTTCAACATGGAAACATGTCCTCTGAGTTACTGGCTCTTCTATGTATCACCCCTCTAGGGAGGAGGTACTTTTATCTATTTAAGTAGAAAGGTACATCCATGTGCTTTGACATCTGCTGTAGGCAACAATAGGTTTCTGCCAAGGTACAAGGACGTTCTCTTTGGAGCTCTAATTTGCAGCCGTCCGTTCTTCATTTGAAAAGTGTTAACCCTCTGGTACAAACTCTACGGGCTGACTGTGTTTGTAGGCTCTTTCCATTTCTGATGACCCCTGTGGATCTGACTGCATGAAGGGTGAGGTCTAAAGGGGTTTGGGTTAGGGGCCCCTACAGTACAGGCAGTCGGCCAGCACTAACATAATGTCCCTCTAATGGTTCTCAACAGAATGAACTGCTTTACTGAGCAAATTGGAAAACTGGGGAGAACACCTTTCTCTGCAGAGCAAATAGCAATATTAGAACCTGTGACATTAATGTAATTTCCTATAAAGCAAAGAGCTAATTTATTGTGGAAAGTAAGAAAGGTCTTTCTCTTTCCTTTGATTTAATGGATTTAGGATCAAAAGGAGAAACTATTATATTTTGTAGTTGTTGTAATTGAAACACTCAAGGATTAGAATAAAAGGTGTTGTTTCATACTTCTAACTTCCCCAAGCAGTTGGGCATTCTGGGATCTCTTACTGGTTCAGAGTTTGTTTGTTTTTTGTAGGTACAGGCGAGAATTTCTGTAATGTCTGTTTGCAAATATGCAAGCTGAACGTGGAGGATCAGGCACGCAACCAGGCAGGTCTATAAAGTACTGCTAGTTCCCTTCCTCCTGAAAAGAATGCGGCATAACCTTGGTGTTCCCATCCAAAGATCCTTTTTGCCAGCTACCTTGGCAGGGGGTTGGACTCGATGGCCCTTGTGGTCTCTTCCAACTCTATGATTCTATGATTCTAAAACACAAGATAGGAAGAGGCCATAGGTAAGTGGTGGCATGCTTGAAAAGATCTCCAGGTTCATGGTGCTCCCTTCCATTTTTCCAGCTTCCTTCTAAAACAGAGGTTGGGTCGAGACCATAGCTCAGCAGGGCAATGCATGCCAAGACTCCGAGGTTCAAACCTAGATTCATATCCAGATAGGACCATGTGAGGCCCATGCCTGAAACCTTGGAGAGATGCTGCTAGTTGATGCAGTAGACAATACTAGGCTGAATGGACCAATGGTCTGATTAGGTATGAGACAACTTGATGTGGATTGTTTCCTCCCCTACATACATTCTAACTGCCTGCTGTTAATCTCAGAGCTGGGTGGCGCATGCTAGTTTTGTTGTTGTTTAGCCGTTTAGTTGTGTTCAACTCTTCGTGACCCCATGGACCAGAACACGCCAGGCACTCTTGTCTTCCACTGCCTCCCGCAGTTTGGTCAAACTCATGTTTGTAGCTTCGAGAACACTGTCCAACCATCTCGTCCTCTGTCGTCCCCTTCTCCTTGTGCCCTCCATCTTTCCCAACATCAGGGTCTTTTCCAGGGAGTCTTCTCTTCTCATGAAGTGGCCAAAGTATTGGAGCCTCAGCTGCACGATCTGTCCTTCCAGTGAGCACTCAGGGCTGATTTCCTTCAGAATGGATCGGTTTGATCTTCTTGCAGTCCATGGGACTCTCAAGAGTCTCCTCCAGCACCATAATTTAAAAGCATCAATTCTTTGGTGATCAGCCTTCTTTATGGTCCAGCTCTCACTTCCATACATCACTATGGGAAAACCACAGCTTTAACTATACGGACCTTTTTTGTCAAGGTGATGTCTCTGCTTTTAAAGATGCGGTCTAGGTTTGTCATTGCTTTTCTCCCAAGGAGCAGTCATCTTTTAATTTCATGACTGCTGTCACCATCTGCACTGATCATGGAGCCCAAGAAAGCATGCTAGTAGCCACTACCTATGAAACCAACATTCACTTAAACAAATATCTGCCAATCTTCAATGCTTATCAAGAAATCAGCTGCAATAATCTTATAGTGCAGCTTCCTGGAATGGAGAGAATGTGGCATAATAAGAAAACTGCATGGGCACCTTACATAACAAACCAGCACATGTTTCTTGGTGGTTGCTGTTTTGTAGTGTTGCTACTGGTTGCAAAGAGGCTGAAACACGCTTCCAAATCTGACTGCATCACAATATACACAGAAGGAACGGCATACGGGCAAACAAGTTCCATTGAGCTGGGAATACGAAGTACTCTTACCACCAGCAAGTCTTTAGTCCTGCTAGTTTTCAAACAAAGCATTAGTATTAATTATAAGAATTAGAAAACTTGTCAGAGACTAAGAGGAAAATAATTTCCAAGTAAATTATAGCCAAGAGAATAATTTGAATAAGGTACTAACTATTAACTGAAAAGTTTGCAAATATTATGGTGCCTACATGCCCTAAAAGGGTATTGTTAAATGTTTAAAATTAATCTTGCTCTCTCTTTGGCTTTTTTAATTCATTTTGAATTAAATAAACCAGCTTGAAGTATGCCCCCTTCCTGGAATGCAATCAGGCTAGTATTTTTATAATATGACTACCTGCAGTGTAATATATGACAGTACAAAAAAACATTATGAAAACTGGAGCCCAGAGCCATTTGACTCCTGGGTTCAGAAAACACTTTCCCCTTTCTTTCTCAAAATGAGAGGAATGCTTGTCCATATGTGCATGCCCATACATGCACAGATTTTGTGCTGCTTTAGAAAATAAACATCTCACATAGCCACAGCAGGGAAAACTGTCCTTTGCCACATTATTTGCTTTTAACCCTTTGAAGCTTATACACCAGAAATGTGTATTTCTCTTCTCTCCCTCTCTTCTATCTTCCATACATGGGAGGCATTGCAGGAAGTGAAACATTGACATTGGATGATGGGCAACTGGCAGATGCAGGGACTGAGTTTCATCCAATATTTTTGAAGAAAGTGTTGGCCTTTTGTTATTTGGCCCACTTACAAGTTTTATTATTTGTAGTAATTGAGTGGTCAATAGTGCATGATTGGAGATGTTGTCATAATATTAAGTGTGTGCAACACTGTGGTTCTGACACAGATTTGCTGCTTCACCCTGAGGCTATCCAATTCACTTCTGAATACATTCATGTTTGGTTTGTTCTCCCCACCGACCCTTTTCACTATTGGGAAATTTTAAAAATGACTAACATTTCCCCCTTTTGACAAATGTGGATGAAATTTGCAGGCATGCTAGTTTCTCCAGGGTGGATAAAGTCTGGAAAATTGCAGACAAACTGGTCTTGGGATGTTTGTGCTTGGCCATATGTCTATATGCCATATGTCCTCTTTTCTCAGGACACGTTCCCTTTTTCATGATAAGAGTCTCCATAGAGATCCATAGTTAAAAGAAGAAGTCAGCAAATATGTCCTCTTTTTTGCTCTTCAAAATATGGCAACCCTAGATGAACACCTTTAACATTTGATTGATTGGGAGGATGTTGTATTTATAATTCTTACTCAAAGTAGACCTATTGAAATAATTGAACAAGACTAATTTAGGTTTATCAATTTGGATATGTCTACTCTGAGTAAAAATTAGTTTAATACCATCCAATCCCCAATTTTAAGAGAAGTGCTTGTAATTTTCAGTCATATCAGGTTGGATAAAGCATGTCAAATTAGAAGGGACTTTAGTTCTGGACACCTTTAATTATCTATAACTTTTCTACTTCTAAGCAGAAAGATCACCTTGTCATGAACAAGATTTTTCCAGAGAGAAGATGCCACACAAACTCCTGTTCTTATTATGACTGTGTTTGGAACCTTTAGTAAAGATTTTCAGTCATTCCAAAGGGAAAGTGGTGGTTAAGCTAGAAGCACCACTCTTTGGTTACCCTCCTCCCGGAAAACATTTGAAGTATCTTTTATGGCAGCATTCTGACATATATCCCTTCATAGATTTGATTGTGTCAACAAAATCCTGCAAGAAAAGAGAGAAAACCCAAACAAACCAAGTCTTGATGTTATGTCAAGGAAAATGTTGCTTTCTTCCCTCATCCTCTTTGTCCATGACATGTGCAACAACTTTGAAGAGTTTGGAGAAGAAGCAAAGAAAACGAGTTGTCAAGTGGAACCCACACATTTAGATAAAAGATCCTCGCTGTGTAGAGACACAAATCAGTTTCCCCAGATGGAAAAAATAAGTGACTGCCTGCTTTCTGGAGGAGACAAATCCAGGTTGGAAACATTCTACATTATCTTAGACAAACTTCAAGTGCTTACACAAAAGTTGTGGATTTATTTGGGTTCCTAGCCAATATCGAAGCCAATATCTGGAAGGACAGATTGTGAAGCTGAGGCTCCAATACTTTGGCCACCTCATGAGAAGAGAAGACTCCCTGGAAAAGACCCTGATGTTGGGAAAGATGGAGGGCACAAGGAGAAGGGAACGACAGAGGATGAGATGGTTGGATGGTGTTCTTGAAGCTACCAGCCTGAGTTTGATCAAACTGCGGTTGGCAGTGGAGGACAGAAGTGCCTGGCGTGCTCTGGTCCATGGGGTCACGAAGAGTCGGACACGACTAAAGGACTAAACAACAACAACAGCCAATATCGAACCATTCTTCCCAAAATCGTGGTACACTGAAAAGTGATGCAGAGTGAGAGCATAATGTATGAAACATGAAAAGAGGATCCCAAGGACTGAAGGGGTGCTGCTAAATACTGCAAGCATATTCAGCAGTTCTTTGGTTTTCAAATTTTAGGAACAAAATCTTAACATACTGCTTCTGGTGTGAAATACAGATATTTTTGGACAGGATTATATGTATATATTTACTATTTCTTTCTACAGCTGTGGGGGAGGGCATCGTACAAAGTGCATTGAGGGGAGGCAGACTCACATGAATATTTCCCCCCTGGCCTTCTCAGTCTTTAAAAGGCCCTGCGTGCAGCTAAGTGCTGGGGAGGTAATTGGTTGCCATTCCCAATGGCTCATTGCATTCAATTCATTCAGAGAATTTGTCTGTTATTATACCAAAAGGAACATAAGAAGAGCCTTGCTGGAGCAAGCCGAAGGCCAATCTCGTCTCATTTCTCACAGTGGTTAACCAGATGCCTATGGGAAGCCTGCATGCAAAACCTGAACCCAACAGCACTCAACAATCACAGCTACCTGGTTTGGTAGATGAATTTGACTGTACTGCAAATTAAACACAATTTCCTTGAGAACTTCTCTTCAGCTGAGTATGTTAAATTCTGTACACATGTAGGCAGTGTTCAGTGGACCAATGGCCCAAGCCAGCTTACTTGCAGGTGAATGCACCAAAGTTTTTAAAGGTCAAGTCCTTATTCTTGCTGAAACATTTGTAGATTGCTATGAACTATGTGACTGGACTACCCAACCATGGAGTATTTTCCTATCTGGATTAATCACATCTCTTGCTTTTTGCAAATATTTTATGTAATGATCAAACTCTTCCAGTTTCAGGAGCTCTAATTCCAGAGAGGCCCCAGAAGCTAATTTAGTTCACATTGCTTTTTAAAAAATGGGTGTAGTAGACCCGGTTTGAGTCACACAACTCAAATTGATTAATGTTTTTGTTGCATATATGACAACAATCCTAAGGTTTGAGAGTCAGTAGCACAGATGTTGTACAGATGTGGTGATCTGTTGTGGAACAATCCTTTGGATAAGATAACAGTGGCTACTCAGACCTTGTTGCTGGTTGTGAAGGTGCCCCCATAACAGGTTGAGCTTCAGGACCCCAAGAATGAGGGACCACCACTGGTCAGATCAGTTTTTTTCTTAAATGTTTGTCAAGACATTTCATGAGCACTGAGCTGATTCTGACTCGAGCTGAGGAGGCTGTGCGCTCACCATCCTCTCCCTTCCCAAACAAAGCATCTGACCGCCATTCTAGAAGGTCACATGAGTTCAGTTTGGTACATGCACATGACGTTTACCTCATACAGCCAGAACAAGCCAGGATCCTCATTAGCACCAACTGCTTCAGTGCTAGCTGAATAACAACTGCCGGCCTATGAATTTGTTATTTTCCTGTCAGATGTCAGGCATATCAAATGCAAGAAACTTGATTTTCAGCAGCAGGAAGGAAAGTGCTAACAAGTCATCCCAAAGAGAAATACCGTGGTGCTGGAGTTAAAAAAAAAAGGGCACTTAAAACAAGATTTGTAGGGGAACAATGTGGTATTCTACTGAGATACAGGGCCTAGCTTGAAGAGAAACATGTATAGACAAGGAGGAAAAAATGGAGTGGGTGGCGGAAATGCACAGCCCGAATCCCAAACCTCAGAAAAAGGATAAAAAGAAGCCCTGGCAATGAATCACCAACTTAGAGGATTGGCTGTTTTTGTAAACAAGGCAGTCAACTCTAGGGACACTGAGACATCATTCCAACAATATCAATAACTACCTCTAATTTACTTGAATCCACCAGACACCCATCCAGCCCAACTGAAAGAATGAAAGTGATGAGGCTTTACAGAGGAGGGCCTGGCTTACCATGAGGCAAACAGAGACTCTTGCCTCTGGTGGCAGATTGGGAAGGGCAGCAGAATGAGGACACCACCCTCTGCCTCCTACCTGTGCCTCCCTGCATCACTGAAATGAGTGTGCCTTCTTGCCAGCTGCAAATTTCAGCCCCTCCTGCCAGTAGACACACCTGGTCTAGCTAGAGCCGTCAAGGAATTGTAGAGTTAGAAGTGACCCTGAGGATCATCTGGTCCAACTCCCTGCAATGCAAGAATATGCAGCTGTCCCATATGTAGATTGAGCTCACAACCTTGACGTTATCAGCACCACGGTCTAACCAACCGAGCTATTCATTAAACAAAACACAGATGCTCAAGTTTGTTTATTATAATGATAGCCCACCTTTTACCCAAGGAGCTCAGGGTGGCATACACTCTGGCCACTCACTTCATTTTATCTTCACAACAACCGTGTGAGGCTGAGCGACTGTGACTGGCCCAAGGTGACCCAGTGAACCTCAAGGCTGAGTGGGGGTTCAAACCCCGGTCTCCCATATCCTAGGCCCAGCATGCTAGCACTCTAGCCACGATGCCTCACTGGTCATGTATCCTACTTTAAAAGGACAGGACCCTATCTGAAGCACTGTCAGAGGACATTCCTCCATTCAAGAGTGATCTGGCTCAAGTCTGGTTTAAAGGTGACAAGAAGAAAAGCATAAGAATGGAGAGCAGGAACCTCCGGGCCCATCAATAGTTAGTTACCTGGACAGCAGACTAGCCATTCTTCCCCACTGTGGTGAGATGTACAGTCGTACCTTGAAAGTCAAATGGAATCCATTCTGTAAGTCTGTTTGACTTCCAAAACATTCGGAAACCAAAGTTCAGCTTCTGATTGGCTGGAGGAAGCTCCTGCAGCCAATCAGAAGCTGCAGAAGCCCCGTTGGACGTTCAGGTTTCAAAGAATGTTCATAAACCGGAACACTCACTTCTGGATTTGCGGCGTTCGGGAGCCGAAACATCCGAGTACCAAGGTGTTCAGGATCCAAGGTACGACTGTATTAAGATTTAGCGTGTTCTCCCTCATGGCGAGTGCGTGTTGCGGTGGGGTCCGCCAGGCCACCCCTCTGTTGCCAGGCAGGATTACTAAGGAAGCCGGTGGCAACAATTGGGGGGCTGGGTTGCTTGGGTAAATTCTATGTTGCAATTGGGTGGGAGGGATCAGTGGTTTTAAATCCTGTGCACACTGCTTGGTGCTTTCTCTTTCGCTGCGTGCAATGGATCACCCGCCCTAATTTTATGGGTTTTGTGTTGACCTTGCTATGCCTGTCATGGGGTCGTCACCTTTGGAGCAGGGGCCTGGTAGGAATTTTGTCCATCTGGCTGATTGGCTGGGCCATTTGATTTTTGCCTACTGCATAGCAAATCGTCACAACTTGTAAGGTTGCGGTTAGGCATTGGTTATAAATTGGTGGAGGAGGGGTTAGGATAGGCTGGGCCTGCCCCTCCATGGTTGCTTTGGAAAGGGAATTCCGTTAAAGGAATCCAGGGGCTTGCCAATTTTTTGTTCGAATCCCTGGAATGGGGCTAGGGCTGGCAAGCCCTGGGGAGCATGCGGGGAGAGGTGAGGGCCTGTGGCTCAGCTCCATTTCTCCCAAATATTGTTTTCCCTTACTGACTTTCATTGGTGTCTGGAAGTCAGTTCTGCTCCCAGACGGTGGCGGGGGGGGGGGGGGAGATAGTCTTAACCAATGCCTAAGCAACCACTCACATTTGTGCATTTCAATAAAGTTGTGGCCAAAATTATGCCAAAAACCTTAAACAAAAATTATGCATGTATTGCGAGTTATTTGAGGGGTGGCTTGGGGACCTCAACACGCAAAAAAATAACCTCACATTCTTGCAAATCAAGCTTCTGGCTTGGGTATTTTGAATATGAAAATCTCACATCCTGCAGGAGCTGTATCTTATGTTTATTAGCTCAGGAAAAATAATAAAGCAGAAGTAAAGGGGCCTTCCAACACAACATGATATTCCAGAAAATATTACTTTGTAAGAGGTGGGATGCATAAACGTGCAGCAGGCACATAGAAAAATCCTCAGCCTTGTTTTTGTACAAAACACCTTTTCTGGGTTTGGTGTCAATACCATATAAGTCTGGGGTTGCCATCAGTGGCGTAGCGTGGGTTGTCAGCACCCGGGGCAAGGCAAGTAATTTGCGCCCCCTAACCCGTGGATTTGCGCCCCCTAACCCTAACCCCCAGATGTTGCACCCGGCGCGGCCGGCCCGCCCTGCACCCCCCATGCTACGCCACTGGTTGCCATCACCCCATGAACTGATCTTGTTTTATTTATTTGTTAAATTTATATCCTGCCCAAGGACCACATTGTAGTTTACAATATAAAAAACAAAATATGCATCACATAATAACAAAACAAAAGAACAACACTCCCCCAACATATTTAAAATGCCATAGATTTTTTTATGGGGAGAAGAGGAATATTTTCACTGGGAAAAGCATGTTCCACAAGCAGGGAGCTACCACTGAAAAGGCCTGTTGTGTTGTCAGCCTTTCATGGAGGGGGCATAAGAAGAAAGGCCTCAGATGATGATCACAGGGTCCAGGTTGGTTCACATGGGGAGAGGTGGTCCTTGAGGTACTGCAGTCCTGAGGCATTTAAGGCTTTATAGGCTGTTTAACTGGGCTCTGAAACTAACTGGCAGCCAGTGCAGTCTGGCCAGGATTGGTGTTATATGCTCAAACCATCTTGCCTCAGTGAGCAACCCGGCCTCAGCAGAAGACATTTGTGAACCATCTTCAGATATAACGTGTCGCAGTAATGCTTTGCATGCCTTGCTTCCATGACAGGATGGGTCAGCACAACTGAGAGAAACAGCAAATCGTGCAACACCCCTGCCCAAAAGAAAAGAGAAGCAATGTTGTCATCGTCCCCCCATTGTCTGCCAAGCAGTGAAAAGATTCCAGGGAGTCCCAGTCATTCACCTAGGTTTTGTGGTTTATTTGGAAATGAGGCACAACACATACTATAGTGTAATTATGAAATATGGCTTACTTACACGCAAGCATTCACATCTCACAAGGGGCTTGCTCCCCATGGCAACATAGAAATGGATTCAATGGCACCCCAAATGCTATCTCCATGTCTCCCTCCCAGCTTGTCTCAGGCGGCCCACCAAGAGTTCTACTGGCCCCCTTTCTCCTGTGCTTTGAATCCTCTCGCAAAAGGCCCTATTTTTTCTTGCTGCCTAAGTCATTGCTCATGGTAACCCTGAAAACTCCTGGTTTTCACAGACTCAAAGATCTTCCTGGCCATCAGCACCCTTATTCTTCTTAACATCTCTCAGGGAAATGCCAGAAAAAAACAGCTTCAATTGCATGTTTACACTACTAAGCTGTCCAAGTGAAGACTCCAAGTATCTAGTCATTTCTAACCTAACTCTGGGAATTATGGGGAGAATCAGGTACCCAGGAATTTTAGGGGGATCTGCTGGGATCCAGACTAATTATTTCATTCACTTTTTATGTGAAATAACTTTTTACTTTGTCATTTTAATGCACATAATATTTATTTAGGAGTGTTGCTAGTCACTATGTTAATGACTCACAGCTTTAAAATGGTCTTTGGTGCGTGCAAGGATAAATCTGAATTTGCCTGCATATAGAGGTTGTGTAGCTATCTTGAATGCAAAACCCTCATTGAGCCAGAGGTGGAGGATTCCAAAGCAAGCCCAGAGTCCAAAGTACTGTGTTATTCATTTTGTGTCCAAGACCTTTGGACCTCTCTTCTCCAACAATCAGTCTCTTGCTTCCCCATGCTCCATGGCAAAGTGTTTCTGAAAATGAGAAACTAATTGGTGATACAGATTGGGGTTTTGCTGCTCAGAGGAGGTGGGAAGTAAAGGGGAAAAAATGCTTTGGGCATGTTTGAGCCTTGTGATCAGATACAGCAGTGGTTTGCATTCCAGTCAAAGCTATCCTTTGCTTCTGAACGTATACTGAAATGACTCTTGCCTTTTCTTTATCTGCTTTGGTGAACTCACCTTGATCCTTCCTGCTCACCTGGGACCATAACAGGCAGAAAGAGCTGGATCTCTTTACCCCCCCCCCAGCTGATGCTATTTACATTTTATTTTAGAAACTATGCGTGTTCATTCCAGTCACATGATTAACCTAGTTTGGCCCATAATGAATAGTTAGTACTTTGTTTAATATCCTGATTTTTCAAAGGCCAATTCTCCCGGTAAACTTTTAAAAATATACAGGAAAAACTGTCAACAAGATTGCAAAGGAAAATGAATAATCTTTCTGGAATGTGCCCATCTACGAAGCCATGAGCGCAAGGGGACAGGCAAACTAAATGTTGTGTTTTAATAACTCTAAAGGGCTGCTTCAATTCCAGAAGAGACTAAGGCTTATCACAGTAAAGACCAAACAGTCCTTGCTTAAAGGCAGTTCACGTACAAAAAGCCAAAGTGGCACAAGACACCTCTAAATTCCAATAGTAAGCTTGCCCTTTACTGCGACAGTCAATAATCACTGTGCCGGCCGATAGCCTACCATGTCCTTTAGTAACAGAAAGGACAAGTTTCATGCTTTCATACCTGCCACTGCTAAAACTCTTCCATATTCTAGAACCCGCTACAGTTTCACTTCAATTGATTGGGCAGCAATTTATTCCAGCATCCTCTGCAAATGTCACATTCACTTTGCAGATAGATTTGCCCTCTTGCTTTCTCATTGCATATATATATATATATATATATATATATGAATGAAATAAAGATAGAAAAAATAGGTAATCTTAATGCGCAACTTTACTATGTATATCTGTTTTAAAACTTCATGTTACTTACATTTTGATAAACTTGTTTTTAACATTTATCAGTATTTGCAATTGCTATTTTATATCCTTTCATATAAAATACTTAGAGGTTTTCGGTTGATTAAGCAGTAAAAATCTTGCTAAATAAAAATATTAAACTTTACCCTGTAATATCCTACTCTGAAGCTGAAGTATGACCATGGTTTTCTTGTCAGTTTCCCCCCTTTCTTTCTATAAAGAATTTACACCATTAAAACAATGTTTTTGCTTGGAGTTTATGGAAGCTAACCTGTTTTCTATAGAAAGGGCGGGATAAGTCCCCCTTCATGGTGATTATCAATCAAGGAAGGTCAGAACAACAGGCAGTTGTCAAAGGGTGTTATTCAGAATCTGGCATGAAGATCAAAGAGGGATGACAAAGCAGCGAGGGGGTGTTGACCCTTGTAGGGACTTGAAAGGGGCAAAGGAAAGAGATTCAGTTTCATGGGAGAGCTGGCAGAGAAGGTGAACTGGGAATCTCTGCATTGTTTTGTATTCTGGTGGATAAGCGGCTTGAAGTTGATTTGAAAAGCTAATGGAGGCCAGGCAAGAGATTAAGCTTTTGTGGGGGGAAAACATGGTGTGAAATGCAGCGGATGAAGCTGCTCTTGGCAGTAGGATTTGGGAGGCAATTATAGTTGCCAGATTCAATACACAAACGGAGTTCTTGTGCCTTTAACGAAATGCAGGCTGTAAGGGAGAATTTGCAGAGGCAAGAAAACTGGACTGGCCAAAATTTTACCCAGCCATCAGGGGAATCCTGTCCCACACTGAGTCTGGAAACCTTCCAGTGATGGAGAGCAAGTTGAGAGATCCAGACTCTGGAAACAGGGATAAATGGAAATTGGAACTCTAAGGGGCTGATACCAGATAAAGCCTCATTTAAGGAAGCAGCAATAAGCTGATCCTAAATTTGCTGACATGGAATCTGCCAGAGAAAGCCATCTAAATTGAAACTGCAGAATCAGAAGCAATTGCTCCAAAAACAGCAGAGTATTGTGTGGCACTTTAAAGACTCCACAAATTAGTCACTGTAAACATTTTTATGGGCAAGAGAATCCAGTTTGATAGGTGCATATTTTTGCCACAATAAATGGGTTAGTCTTTAAGGACTCAAAATAAAATTGCAGTTTTGTCATTAGCTTTGGCAGGTGTCCGTTGTGCCCATGGAGTGAACTCCAGTTCTCATCTTGCTTTGCCTGTCTGTGGCCTCAGATAAGTCGATCAAGAGCTCAGTGGGCATCTGATGAGATTTGTGATGCATGCCCTGCGTGGTGGGTACGGACAATAAGGACTATGGTTTGCATCAAACAAATTCCTTCCATATGCACAAGGATTTCTGCTTGCACATGGAACCTCCTCTTTCCCCATGTGTGCACCCCATGTGTGGATCTTTGCACCTCGGCGCTGCATATGCTAAAGGTGGCCCTGATTTTTGTCACATGCGTAGCAACAGCATGATCATGAAAGCCACATGGAAATCACAAAGCAAACTCCCACAATTTTGCTAGTTAAGGGATTCTTTTCTGGAAACAACGAACATGGAAAGGAGTACTAAACTTCTGCTGGTTGCCATAAGATTTCCAGGAGTGGTTTTCAAACCGTGCGAAAGATCACATACAACACAAAAATTAACAAGTAAGGAAACACTGGGAAGATGGAATAAACTGCCTTCTGAACTCAACCTTGCCAAATTGAGAAATAAATGCTTCGAGATTAGGGCAATGTGTCTATGACTAGAATGATTGTACAGAATGATTACCGACTGCTTCACATTTGCAATGCCCCATTTTGTGTATGTGTGGGGGAAATCATTTGAATATATTGTTTGATATGGACAGATTTTTCCTAAGTTTTCTGGCAAGAGCCCTCTCCCTTTCACATTCCAATCAAGATGATCATAAACACTACTCTTCAGGTCTTGGCTTCTTCCCTCCCCCAAAATAAATGTATGGTGCCATCAAAACCTGATGAACCATGAAGGTTGTGTGCTTGCAGATAAAACCAGGAAAATACTATTTGCATTCTCACACCAGAGAATGAGACAAACCTCGAGAATATTAAAGAGTCTAAGGAGCGTTGGGTTCACAGAGTCGGCACAGTTCACTGCCCCAGAGAGAACTTCAGATGAGGCAGTAGAGCACAGTCAAAATGCTTTTAGGCAACAGTCCACAAACCAATTATATGAGGGATGATTTCAAAAACTGGACCAAAATGCATTAAATACAAGCACTCTGGATTAGCTGCTTGGTGGAATGCACTGTTAAAATGCATTATGCAGCCATTCTGTAAGGCGATTCTATACCAGTCATTACCAATGTGCAGTGAGTCATTCAATCTAAAAGGCTGGTTTTATAACCAGTACGTCCAATGAGAGATGGGATAGAAATTTGGCTTGGTTAGGATTTTAATGCGAACCCTAGTATCTATTTTGCCCTTTCTGAAACAATATGTGAACCGAAACATAGCTGTCCTTCAAAATTTGCGCTTCCCTGAATTTTGTGATGAAGTCCCCCCCCCAAATAATGTGTCTATTTCTTTGAATAGACATACATAGATTAGTGAAAATAAAAGACATAGATGCATTATATTAAGGGATATTGCTTGCAAAAAATATTTGTCAGGCAAAGTTGCAAATGAAATGTGTATATTAGGAGACATCTGCACTAACATTTTATTTTGTGTTTTTATGCTGTGAGTCGCCCTGAGTACTCTGGATGAAGGGAAGTATACAAATTTTAGAAATAAATAAAATTACATGCTGGTGAATTATAGTAAGAATTTCCTCCCCTGAAAAAATGCAAACAGATGTTGAAATACAGAGAACTGAACTTGAGACTGGAAAAATGAGAAACCGAGAGAAATGAAACTGAGTGGCTCATTCACGTACATTTTAGATTGGGGGAGGCATACATGCCTTGCTGGAAAATGGTCCTAGGATCAATCCCATCTGGAAAAGACTCAGGTGATGTTCTTTGGCTAATCTGAAAGGAAATCTATTTTGGTTGCTTTTTTATTATTGCTTTTATTGTTTTATATGTTGCTAGTGTCCCTGTGTGTGATGAGGTACAAATATGAAAATTAGAGCCCCTGCTTCAAATTGCCACAGCAGAGATAGAAGTAGCGGTGTTTCTTTTGATGTCAGCTATGGCTCCATAACTATGCTGATTTATACTGGCTGAAGGCCTGGCCTGTTTCTCTCACCAGCCAATTGCCCATGATTGATGAGGGTTGGCTTTTTACAAATAAACACTTTTCATCACACCATGGAGCCTTGGAGGATCAGCATATTCTCCAAAGTGTACTGTTGATTGAGAGAAGTATTGCCGCACAATTATCCACAGACTGGCCTTTTCAGTTTTCATTTGCATATCAGTGGACTGCTGAGATTTTTTCTTTCTTTCTACACATCATGCCTCCCTAAAATTTAGCAGCAACTCATTCAGTGTGACACACCAGAAATGTCAGCTCCAGTCTGGAGCTTTTTGAAGGCAGCACTACTGCAAATAACACAGGATACCTCTTCCTGCTTAACCTCCATGTCATTCTGCCTGTTTCTCACTTCTAAGTAAACAGAAATGAGACCTGCTGTATTCTGAAGGCCAGCTTGAGAGTGTTCAGAAAAAAACAGGGAGCAATATAGGATTAGAACCGCTTAGTTCAAACAGCACAAACCCATCTTCCCAACAGGAACTAATTTGTTTACAATCTCCCGTCTATGCAAAATGTGCGACAGATAATAGCCAGAAATTGGAAATCAAATGACGGGGGCATGAAGCAAGAGTGACTTAATATAATTTGTCAAAGCAAATAAGAATAGCAAGACAAGAAAATGCAGAGGATGATTTCTATGGACAAAGGTATTTGATCACAATAAGGATTATTCATTTGTTATTACAATTTATTAATTTCATATCCCACCCTTCTTCCAAAGGGGCCCTTTCTTCTGCAGTACGGCTCCCTTTTAACCACTCTCAGCTGGTTCCTAGTCCGGGGCAAAACTAGGCTTTATTTTACCTGGGTCAAAGATCCAGTTCGGTACCCTGCCACGCACATTTGCATACAGTGGTACCTCGGGTTACAGACACTTCAGGTTACAGATGCTTCAGGTTACAGACTCCGCTAACCCAGAAATAGTACCTCGGGTTAATAACTTTGCTTCAGGATGAGAACAGAAATTGCGCGGTGGCAGCAGGAGGCCCCATCAGCTAAAGTGGTATCTCAGGTTTAGAACAGTTTCAGGTTAAGAACTGACCTCCAGAACGAATTATGTTCTTAACCCGAGGTACCACTGCACACACACACACACACACACACACACACACAGACACAGACACAGGCTGGGAGCCTCAATGGCGACCCTCTGGAGGCTTCACCTGGGGCAAAAAACCCAGGTAGCTCCCTTATAGCTATAGCACTGCCTAGTCATCTGAGTAGCACAAGGGGGATTGCCGAGAGAGGTGCAAATTTTCCTCTCCCACAATTCTGTTGGAAATCCATTTCCCCTCACTCTTGGTGCTGCTGTTAAATGCAGGAAAATGCATTATTGGTGTGGGCATCACAGGGGAGGGAAGATTTAAATTTAATAAATAATCCTAATAATTAAATAACAGCACTCTTTGTCTGGTTGCAGTTCCCTTCCCGAAAATGTCCTTTTTTTCATGCATGGTGCCCCAAAAGGCAAGATCCCAGCCTTAAAAAAAAAAAAACTTTTTTGGGGGGGGATCATGTCACAAAATCATGTGAGATCACAGCAACAAAATTGCTGCTGTTCTTTCGTGACTAAAAATGGGATGTCCCAGTTTTCTTGGGATACTTGTGGGGTCTGAGCTTTAGACTACCTAGTTAAAAGGCATGGCTGTCTGCAGTTCTGAGCTCTACACCTTTCTGATTAGAAATAAACCAGTTGCTTGAGAACTACACCTCAGATCCCTTCTCCATCGTGACATGGTTGAGGGAAAAGCAACAAAGAGGACTTCTGACAAGTAGAGCACTGTGACAATCCCATCAGCAAACTTTTTCATGGGGTTTGCCAGCGCTCCCTTGAGCCTTGTAGCAGCCCATCAGCTTCAAGAATTGAGGTTTATTTCAGGCCTAGGATCTTTATCTGCTGCAGTGATTTACAGGAGAATGTGTCTGTATTTCTGGATTCCTATAGATCTGAAGAATGCAGTCAACCTCCACTATAGAGTGGAGAAGGTGTTTTTTACTCAGGCACAGATGTTAGCATCTTAGCTAGCAAATCAGAATAGCTATTCTATGAGCAATTAATTAATTACCAAAGAGACCAAATTACTTCCTCATGTCTATTAAAGCCTCCCTTTATTGCCCAGGAATTTAATCAGCGTGATTTATTTCTTTATTATGCAAAAGTTAAGTACTGAATGGAGACAATAAATCGGATTTCCAGCAGTCAATGCTGACACAAACAAACTTTTACGCATAGGTGCTTTCAACCTGGAATGGGGTTTGTTTTTAAGATAATGTAGAAGGGGAGATTCTTCTCCTCCGCTCCTCCTCGCTTTGACTTTGATGTTTCAGCAGAGAGTAATTTTGAGCTCAAAAAATTACTCATTGCAGTAAAAATCAGGTAAAAGGATATGTAAATGTTCTTGCTATTTCCTCGTAACATTCAAAAAAACTAAATAAAAATAAATTAGATGTAGGAAAATGCACATTTAGGGGGAAATATTAAAAGCATCAAGGCACAATTTTTTTCAAGGAAGAGAAAAAGCAGCAGAAGCCATGACGGAGAAAATGATCTTAGCAAACATTAACAGGGTCACAATAGGATATATAGTACAAACAATAAGCACGGTCACAAGACACAGATTGATTCACTTCACTTGCCAGAAGAGCTCACAGCAATTGCTTTTCAGGCAGAGAATGCAGTGGGGAGCAATGATGCAGCCTGGCCTTTGATCCGATGTGATTCTCCTCAGGAGAAGCTGTATCTCTACTTATTGTGAAAGTGTATATATATATATATATGCTTTCGTAGATTTTCACAGGTACAGGAATGCAGGTTTTGGTGTCCTCGGGTGTCTTCCCGTGTAAAAGTTGGGGTGTCTAGGCGACGTTTCGACGAGGTCTCACTCGTCATCTTCAGGCTGGTGCTTTCGGCTTCTTGTTACTGGAACAGAGCAGGATCTCAGTGTTTGAGTTCCTATAAATACTGTAGAGGGGGTGTGGTGTATAGCCTCCAATGTTCTGGGCAGAGAGGAAGTTCCCAGGCTAGTGTGCCTTTTCTTCTTTTGTTCCTTAATTACTTGAGAGATATCTTGAGTGATTTCTTGAGTGATATCCTGAGTACCACTTAGGTGGGTCATTAGGTGTGGATTAGTTGTTAAAGTCTTTGTGTCTTGACCTCTTGAACTTTGTGAAGAGTTTTCCTGAGAAGATGGCTGTACTGTACTTAGTTGTGCTCTGGCTTGGCTTCGTGTATAGGGGCGAGCTGTGGTTTTGTGGCTTGTGTCAGCCAGATCTGTGTAGGGATTGCAGGGGGGTGCAGCATCCGGAGGTGCCACCATGGATTGGCTACTGGATGGTGTCTGTAATTCATCTGTGGAGAGGGTCTGGGTTTGGGTCTGGTGTGGTTGATTGGTGTTGGCGTTCTGTGTGCCTCTGGATCTGGTGTCAGTTTTTGTGGGGAGGGCTAATTTCCAGATGTCTGGCAAGCGTGACGACACATCCCGCTTGCCAGACATCTGGAAATTAGCCCTCCCCACAAAAACTGACACCAGATCCAGAGGCACACAGAACGCCAACACCAATCAACCACACCAGACCCAAACCCAGACCCTCTCCACAGATGAATTACAGACACCATCCAGTAGCCAATCCATGGTGGCACCTCCGGATGCTGCACCCCCCTGCAATCCCTACACAGATCTGGCTGACACAAGCCACAAAACCACAGCTCGCCCCTATACACGAAGCCAAGCCAGAGCACAACTAAGTACAGTACAGCCATCTTCTCAGGAAAACTCTTCACAAAGTTCAAGAGGTCAAGACACAAAGACTTTAACAACTAATCCACACCTAATGACCCACCTAAGTGGTACTCAGGATATCACTCAAGAAATCACTCAAGATATCTCTCAAGTAATTAAGGAACAAAAGAAGAAAAGGCACACTAGCCTGGGAACTTCCTCTCTGCCCAGAACATTGGAGGCTATACACCACACCCCCTCTACAGTATTTATAGGAACTCAAACACTGAGATCCTGCTCTGTTCCAGTAACAAGAAGCCGAAAGCACCAGCCTGAAGATGACGAGTGAGACCTCGTCGAAACGTCGCCTAGACACCCCAACTTTTACACGGGAAGACACCCGAGGACACCAAAACCTGCATATATATATATATATATATATATATATATATATATGCTTTCGTAGATTTTCACGGGTACAGGAATGCAGGTTTTGGTGTCCTCGGGTGTCTTTTACACGGGAAGACACCCGAGGACACCAAAACCTGCATATATATATATATATATATATTAAAAAGTAACCAGAACAAATGCTCTAACTATACTGCTTTTGGGCTATTTATGGCACAATTTTACTCAGAAGTACTCACTGCAGCTTTATCAGGAATATATCCATGGGTAGGCCTTTGAAAGGTGCTGTGAAATATATTAATATTATATTAACGCCTGATATGATGCCTGTGATACATGGCTTGCAATAAAACAGGGGTTGACAACCTAGCACCCATGGGTGCCCCAGACTCTGAGCTTTCATTTTTAAAAAATGTATCTGGCACTTCTAGGAAGCAAAGGAGGGAGCGAAATTTGCAGGTACCCTGTGAGAATGTCCCCCTGCTGGATCCTTGATTTTTGTCTCTGTGGAGGAACTGCAAGGGTATAAAGGAGAGAGAGGGAGGGAGGGAGAGAGAGAGAGAGAGAGAGAGAGAGTTATGTACTGAAGTTCTCACCCTGGGCCAGCAGGGGGATACTGTCGATAGTTTTCACTCAGGTCCACATATGCAAATAAGGAATTGAAAGTGACGTTCAGTGATTGGATAGTTACAGAAAGTTGTTACTGTTGCTTTGTGGTTGAGCTCTATATAAGCAGGCTGGCTGAACCCTTCACTTCAGTTCTGTTCTGGCCTGTGAATAAACAAGAGCTGTCTGAAGAATCGCTGTGTCGTCTGATATGTTCACCCACAACTTAACAGAAAGGACAGCAGGAGAGGGAAAAGGACCTAGTGTGGAGAAAAGAGAGCAAAGTTAAAATAACTTCGTATCAACCTACAGAAAAGACATGCAATGGAAACTGCAGCAAAACACATCAGAAGTCACCTCAGGTTGTCATGTTTTCAAGATGGGTACCACAGTCTGAGGGATAAACACTTGATTATCTCCCAGACATTCTGAAGCTTTTGTGTGCAAAGCTCTTTCTAGAGATGGATGGGTCCAAAACAGCTGGCTCAACTGAACAAAGGACGACGTGCAGCCATGAGCTATAATAGCTCCTCTACAGCTTGTGCATTATAATCTGAGATCAAGTTAGCTGATTGATGCTGTTCATTAAACTGATTGTTGCTTATCATACAATGAAGGGGGGGGGACCCCTGAATGCAATATTGTCACTGTTATTGGTACAGTGATATCTCGGGTTACAGATGCTTCAGGTTACAGACACTTCAGGTTACAGACTCCACTAACCCAGAAAAAGTACCTCGGGTTAAGAACTTTGCTTCAGGATGAGAACAGAAATCGTGTGGCAGCTAAAGTGGTACCTCAGGTTAAGAACAATTTCAGGTTAAGAACGGACCTCCAGAATGAATTAAGTTCTTAACCCGAGGTACCACTGTACTGATTTCACTGATACACCTGAGAGTATGTTTGTTGTTCTAGCTGCAGAAAGTGTAGACCATAAACATACACACTCTTGACAGAGAAAATACGTATCATGGGATATGGATTATTGTCATGATGACACTTGCAGTGAAAGCAGTGAGTGTTATCTCCAGGCATGAGAAACTTGATAGGGACATAAAAATAATGGTGAACGTTGATATTTATGAGTACAGAGCAGCAAAACATTTGTTGAAAAATATAAAAGATTATGTACTCCCTCTGCTGCTAAGCACAACCAGGTCAGCCTGCAGCAGATGTCATGTTTGTTCAAAACATCAAAAATAACAAATTGGTTCAGAATAATGCAAGCCATTATGACCATATGGGAAAAGCTATTGTTGCGTTTCCCCCAGTCACTCATATGACCGCATGCAACATATCCTGTATCTTGTACGCACTGTCATTTCTGGAGAACCTGAGACATAAACCACCTGTTATTGTGGAAGGCTGATTATTCGAAATCGTTTATCACACCTAAATGTTTGCCTCTGACAACAGCAGCCACTCACAGTCTTCACATATACTTCCAAATCTTACCACATAAGCCAATACAACACTTAGTCAATGCTAAGAATTGGGGTTAGTATGTGAAAGATCAGAAGCATTGGCCAAAAATATCTGATATTTCCAGACAGTTCCAGCTCCTGAATCACTTCTAAAACTGTTTCAGTGCAACTGCATAACAAAATGTTCAAATAGCTTGTGGTAATTGCTAAGTCAGGGGATATGACAATAGTTGATAGCAGAGTATGAAGTCAGTGATTGTGATGAATAGGTTCATTGGAATGGTTTTGCCTGGAATAAGTTTTATTATTTAACTTAGTTGTGTTAATTTAATATTTATTACCTATTATTATTTATTTTTTATTATGTATAAGAAATGCAGTACCAGGTTCCTGGATCTGCAGTGGTTACTTCTTAGACCTTTGCAAATTAATGACCAGCCACTGAGGCATTTAAAATATAAAACACAAGTTTAACAGGAAATTACATTATTAGCACACCACCTTCATTTTAAAATGTGAATTTCAGGATGTCCCAGTGCTTCAATTTTCTTAGGTTTTAGATATGCTAACTAGTGGTCATTTCTGAGTGGAACTGTTTCAAATTTTTCCCATGTCAAACCTGTGTTTCTTTTTAACATACAATTGTTTCAAAAACTGTTGGTTTTATTTATATTTTCATAAAATGTTATGTCTACTTCTTTTCTGATGTTCGCTTTCATTGATGTCTTTAATGGATATTTTAGATTGTTCTAGAGGTTTTTGTTGATTAAACGAGATAATCTTTGTCAAATAAAAATATTTCCTTACATTTCCTGACACAGCACTGAGCAATTTATTCAGCCACACAAAAAAGAAAGAAAGATAAAATAGAATGCAAATTGTTCATGAACAGGATGTCCACTATTGCTTTACTTGGATAAAAATAGGGCCCAATACATACAAAAAAGGGCATTCTATTGAGGTAACTACAGAGAGGGCAGCCGCTAAAGAAAGGTTAGTGTTGTCAGCTCTGATAGTATTAAGCATATTTTAAGGTAGGGAGTCTGATTCTAGGAGCCCCATTTTCCTTCTCCCTGACAAAGCCACCAGCAATTTCAGAACTAGCATTGTGCTCATTATGTTCCCCTTATACACAAAGTTCACTGGATCAGGACCATTGTGGTAATACACTATGTGACAGTATTCTAAAACTTTTTTGTGTGTGGAACATAATGCACACATAGCCAGGCTTGCAGTGGATTTATGGAGACAGAGAGGTCAAAAGAGATAATCGCTTTAAGGGTGGGTGGGGGGAATCTACATAATTTAGTGCTTCCTCTGAAATGATTTGTAGAACTAATTGACACACTTTCTCAGGAATAATTGAACATGAATTTATCTGCTGCCTTTAGCTTTAGCTAGTAGCATTTTGCCGTCACATTATTCAATTTGACCTCATTACTTCATAATCATTGTCACATTAAACAGCTGCCACAATCAGTACAATAGTTAATGTCAAAAGAGAACCTCTAGCCCCATGATCATGTCTGAAGTTGGAGGTTTAGAGACCAGCCAATTTTATTCACCTTCTCACAATGAAAATGGTGCTGGCATCTTGAGATCTCTGGAGCTGTAGACTGGTACTGGTGAGTAAGCGATACACTTTTGCACAACCAGGTGCTTGTCATGTAAATTTTCTCGCTTGTCCGTCAATGTTCTGGGAATGGTAACAGACTTCTAACCACATAGCAAATGAACTCAGAGCATGAGGCTGCAAATATTCACATATATTTATTCATTCAGATTTTAAGGCTGTTCCATCTCGAAAGCTTGAGACAGATCACAGTACCTGAAATATATACATATATATTCTATTTGTAACATTTCTATCTCACCCTTTGGCTAGATAGCTTAGGTTCCTCCCAATGTGACCTAGGCAATTAGGCTGAAAGATGGTAACTGGCTTGAGTCATCTATAGATGCAGAAACATGGAGAGGGGTGGACCAAAAATGGTTGGGGTTTTGTGAGCATTTCTTTGAGTACTAGCAAAAGTTCAAGAGCTCAAGACTTTTTATTCCATTGATTGAATAGGTGAATCTAAAGATGCAGTAGCTCTGAAAAAGCTCTGGAGGGGGGCAGAAACCAAATCGTTGATGAAGATGCTTGTTCCAAGTGTCTTCAGCAATAGGTTGATATTTGTGCCATTGCAGCCATTGTTTGATGGCTTTGCTGCCACACATCTTTAGCATTTGGTGATCAGCCAGCAGAATCAAGGCTGGAGATTGTTCAACATGTGCTGTGTCCGCCTTGATTCTGTAGGCAATAATTTAAATGGGGATATTTTCCCAGTCTCTAACATCAATTTGTGACCTTCTTGGTCAGCTGGGAATTTAAAGCCAGGTCCCACTGGCTCTAAGAGTATACTAGTGCAAGGTGTCCCTTAATATTCTGACACAACTACAGATTTTGGACATTCAGTGAAGCTTGCCTCATTATAGTCTAGCATGACTAATTCTACTGAGGTTCAACATAGCAAAACCTCAGAGTGCCTAGGAGAGATTGAATCCCAGTGGTTTAACTGACCATCATTATTCCAGTCTTGGTGAACAGCACCCACTTGTTTGTCAAACTTCTCCAAAATGGGAAATTGGATGTCAACCACCTACAAGTAGAAGAATAGACAGTTCAGCTTGCTTTCACCAGGGTGTTCTGATTGTTGCAACAAGCAAAGCCCCCCCCCCCCAAGCAGGCTTTCAATAGCCGGGATGTTCAAAGGCCCACTCACATCTGTGAGCTTTTTGTTTTACCTGCTAAAATTGCCTGAAATTGATCCAAACACAGACTGAGCCTCCCTCCCCACCTCAGGTGATGAATTCTGCAAAACTGGAGGAACAGGTGTACTATTCTCTCCCCACAGCTCCAAGCAATTGCAATTTCCCTTGGAGTTTTAGCCCTCTCCCTTATTTCTACATAGTGCAATCATTTCTTTTCAGGACAAGCGATAAACATCGGAGTTGATGTAAGGATAAGATCACTGGCTCTTATCAAAGATTTAGAAGAGGGCTCTGCATAAATAACAGACACTCTACCTTTGATGATCCCATTCCTAGTCCTTGCTGTCTGTCCTGTGAGCCTAAGGCTGACTGCCACATGCAAATTTCATGTACTCCAGGGCTTACTGTGTGATACATGCAGTGAGCCATGCAGATGAAAATCTGGCTAACGGAATGCAATCAGAAGATGAAAAAATAAACAGAAGCACAGTGAAAACAGAAACTAGCTGAAAAATGTATTGCTAGTGTGGTTAATAGGACTGTGCTTAGCATTTAGATAGTTTAGAGGTTTCAAAGTACTTCACATGCATTATTTTCTCAGAACCCTGTAGCAACTCAGAATGATATGTCAGTATTATTACTCCCACACTGTAGATGTTGGAAAGAGGATGAAGCTCAGAGTAGCATTTCTAAAACCACATTGTGAATTTCTGGCAGAGGTGAACTTTGAATCAGGGACATTTTGATTTGTCACTCAGTCTTTTAGCCATGTTTATATACCACCTCTAAGAGTTTACACCATTTACCTAGTCATTAATAATATAAAGATTGAAATCCAAAGCATACAAATGAAAATCGGATGAAACTGCAGTGGGAGAAACTAAAAATGAAGAAGAAAACAGATATTCATGAACAGTGAAGGCAGAAGTGGGAGCTGCCCATAAGATAGCACCATAAAATAGTAGCACCATCAAAGATAGCATCATCAAAGTAGCCCCAAGAGGCAATCCAAAACAATAGGAAAGACTAGAAAGATGCAGTGTCCAGGCAAACAGAACAAAATTGACCTGGCTTTGGAAGGATAACATTCAGCACCAATCATAGTTCTATGGCTCAGTCGAGACATTGTAACCTGACTTCAGACTGCAGATTGGCATGTGTGTTGAATGCTCTTCCACATTTAACTTCTTGTAGGGAAAAAAATAGCATCTCAATGCAGCACATCTTTTCCACTGACTTGCTTGTTTTCTATGTGCAGGAATATTTTTATCATTTGATAATTAACACTTATAGTGACTGTGTTAACCGGAACCAAGTAGTGTATGCCATAAGCAAAGTTTTAACACAATTCTTATAGACTATATATAAACAAATGGGAGATATATGTGAGGAGAACCTGAGCTTACAGGGTTAAACAGCTCAGAGTGTACGCACTGCCCACTGTTGGGAGGAGGGAGACCCTGCGTCATTTCCGAGTGTCTCCAGTCTTTGTTCTTTTTCTCTACTTTCGCTTTTGAGGAGAGAGGACGTGTTTTTCACGATGCTGTTCGCTGTGATAGATAATGGATAGTCTGCTGTAAATAAACTGCTTCTAGCTGCTAATATCCTGAGTGGACTTTATTTTAGCACACTGAAGAAAGCTCTGAAGAAGCTTTGCAGCTTTCTCTTGCTGCTGCGTAAACTCTGCGTTTTTTGCTCAGAGCCTTTGGAATGTGGCCTTTGAAGTCCAGCAGAGCTGCGTAGCCGAAGTGGGCTGGACGCCAGGACTTATCTGAGCAATAAATCTACTTTCTGACAGGTTATGGACAGTAATTGCAATTAGAGGAAGCTGCTTTGATGTCCGGTGGAGAGCCTGTTTGAAATGCTGTGTGCTTACAAAGGCTGTAAAAGGTGAGATGCTGCTGTTTTTGCTGCCGGAAGAAGAAGGCCTGCTTTGAGGCTTTGCCTGGGAGAAAGCAGAGAGACTGACTGCAAGCTGTGTGCTGCAAAGGGACGCCAGAAGCCTATCCTCGGAGCCGGTTTAGTACGCGTGAGTACTCCACAGCCCCAAGGGGGGACCGGGGGAGGAGATGGCAGAACTCCAGGAGAGTTTCAACATCCACTTTGAGAGATTAAACCAGCAAAACTGGGATATCTGGGTTAGAAGAATAAGAGGGTGGTTTTTGGCCTCAGGGCTCTGGAGCATAGCCCAGAAGGAGCCGGCCCCACCCATGCCACTTGCTTCTGAAGATGACGCAGCAGGCTTTGAGGCTGCTTTGCTGGAGGATAGACAGCAGAGAATGCAAAGGGAACTCTGCATGTTGAAAGCAAGCGTGAACGCTTCGCTATTGCTCCATTTGGAGGGCATTGAGTCGGCTCAGGCCGCTTGGCAGTTGCTGAGGAGTCTGTGTGCAAGCTCAGCAAGAGACCAGGGCCCTAAGAAAGCCGAGAACAGGGAGGAAGCGGAGAGCCCAGAGGGGGCTGCTGGCCATGTTCCTGAAGTTACAGCTGGGAGTAGCTGCTTTGTCTCCGAGGGGCCGTGTGATGTTGAGGCCTACAACCAGAGTGCTGGGGAGCGTGCAGGCCCAGGCTGTGCACCCAAAGGTGGGGGTGCTGGGAACAAAGGAATGGCTGAAGAGGGAGCTGTGAGAGCTGTTGCTACGCGTCGCCGCTGTTATCGCTGTGGCTCCCCCTCCCATCTGGTGAGAGACTGTCCAGTCGAGGCACAGGAACAGCCGAAGGCCGTCTCCCGTAGCAACCAGATAAAGAGCTCTTCTTCAAAGCGTGGGAAAGGCAAGCCGAAGGCAGCTGGCAGAGACACTGAATGTAAACATTTGGCAGCCTCTATGGCTGCAGTCAAGAGTTGTCAACAGGATGCTGTGCTGACTTTTGTGGTAGACTCAGGAGCGTCTCATCACTTAGTGCCATCTGCAGGATTCCTGGAGAACTGCACCTCTGTAACTTCTGGAAAGACTGTGTGTTTAGCAGATGGGGCTAAACACCCACTCACGCAGACTGGCTCACTGTTTTGTTCTTTCTTACAGGATTCGATCCAGGCTTTTGTTGTTCCAGGACTGTCTTGCGCGTTGCTGTCTGTCAGCGCCCTTCTTGCTGAAAACTACAAAGTGTGTTTTGAGAACAATAAGTGTTCTATTTCTAAGAATGGACAGCACCTAGTCAGTGTTGAATGTAAAGACAGGTTGTTTGTGATAAATGCTTCTTTTGCAGGTGCAGGTGACACGGAGGTGGCTCAAGCACAGTGTGCCAACGTTCCAGTTCATGATGCGTGTGCTCACTTATGGCACCGACGCATGGCTCACGTGTCCTGGGGGTCAGTGAAGAAGATCCCAGAGTGTACGCAAGGGTGCAAAATGAAACCTTGTGCTAAGTTTCTAGATTGCAGAGCGTGCAAGTCTGCAAAGGTAAAAACGTGCACATACCCAAGGTCTGAAAGGGTGACCACTAGGGCTTTTCAATTAATTCATGCAGATTTGTCAGGTCCCATGTCTGTGGCCAGTTTGGGCGGAGCCAAATATGCGCTGGTTCTGATTGATGACCATACTCGGAATTCTTGGACCTTCACGATCCAACACAAAAGTGAGGCTGCACCGCTAATCAAAGACTGGATTGTGGCTGTGGAACTGCAGTTTTCCACACGGGTGCAAAGCTTTCAGAGCGATCGCGGTGGGGAGTTCACTGGGTCTGCACTGCAAAGTTTCTTCCGCAAAAAGGGGATTCAACACAGATTGACCTCTCCGCACTCTCCCCAACAGAATGGGATTGCGGAAAGGCGGAACAGGACTCTAGGGGAGATGTCCGCAGCTCTTTTGTTTGATGCCGGGCTCCCACAGCGCTTTTGGGGGGAGGCTTGGCGAACGGCCAACTTTATTCTGAACAGGTCGTTCAATTCAGTGGTAGGTGACACCCCGTACTTCTTGTTGCACGGAAAGCAACCGAAAGTTCACTACTTTCGTGTTTTTGGTTGTGAGGCTTGGGTCCTCATACCAAAGGCCAAATGCAAGAAAGGTGAACCCAGGTCCCAAAAGATGATTTTCTGTGGGTATGAGCCAGGGACCAAGGGGTGGAGGTTTGCTTATCCGTCAGGGAATCAGTCCAGGATTCTGCTCAGCAACAGTGCTGAATTCTGTGAGCAGAGTGGTTGGGCTAGGATACATGGGAACCCTGACATCCTGTCCGAGAGTCTGTTTGACTCTGCTGATGAAGGTGAGGAAGAGGTTGAACCTGCAGCCGAGGCTCAGAGTTCAGACCCAGTGCAGGCAGAGGGGAGAACTTCTCCCAAGGCTGTGAAGATTGAGCAACACAGTGCTCCATCTTCCCCCACAGGTTCGGCTGAGAAGTCCAGAAGGCACAGTAAGTCAGAGGGGGAGCTCTCTGATGCCAAGGACGTTCTGGCTGGCCCCAGTGGGTCAGAGGGAGTTCCTGAAGTGGTGCTGCGCCGTTCAGCTCGGACGACCAAGGGGAAACCTCCCGAAAGGTTTGCTGTCACTAGCGTGTGGGTCGGAATGGCACAGTGTGAACCCGAGAGTTTTGAAGATGTTCAGAAACTACCTCAGGAAGAAGCCAGGAAATGGCGTGAGGCGATGCAGAAGGAGATGAACTCAATGGAGTCTCTAGGTGTGTTCTCCCTCACGAAGTTGCCGATGGGCGAAAAAGCCGTGGGTAGCCACTGGGTTTACCGTCTTAAGCCTACAGCGACAGGAGAACCGCAGTATAAGGCCAGATTAGTGGCGAGAGGATTCACTCAGCGCAGGGGGTTGCATTATACGGAAACGTATGCTCCCACCTGTAGGAGTGAATCTCTACGTTTGCTTTTGGCCATAGCTGCACAAAGAGGGTTGCTGGTGCATCATTTTGATGTGGACGTTGCTTACTTGATCTCAGACCTCCAGGAGGATTTGTACATGCTTCCTCCTCCAGGGTTTGAGGGCAATGAGCGAGGTACTGTGTGGAAACTTCACAAGTCAATTTACGGCCTGAAGCAGTCGGCCAGGAATTGGAACTTGTGCCTGAATGAAGCTTTGGAGAAGCTAGGTTTCAGGAAGAGTCTTGCTGACAGTTGCTTGTTCCTTAGAGGATCAGGAGACTCACAGGAACTGGTGTTATTTTTTGTTGATGACATCATCCATATTGGAAAGGCAGACAAACAGGTGCAGACGTTTGCCAAAGAGCTTGAGAAGCGGTTTCAGCTCAAGAACCTGGGTGCAGTAAAGATCTACCTAGGCGTGCAGATAGCAAGAACTAAGGATGGTAGCTTCTTGCTCAGTCAGAAAGGCAAGATTGAACAGTTGCTTGAGAAGTTCAGAATGTCTGATTGTGCAGGAGTTCGGACACCCATGGAGACGAACTTCGTGAAAGATAGCCAGCAAGCAGAAAGTGCCGAGTTTGAGAATGCTGAGCTCTTTCAGTCAGCTCTAGGTAGTCTGTTGTATCTGTCCCAATGGAGCAGACCAGACATTGCCTTTGCTACCAATCTGCTAAGTAGGGAAGCGTCAAAGCCCAGTGTGAGTGCTTGGCACGGTATCAAGCGGGTACTGCGCTACCTGCAGCATACCAAAGACTTCTGTCTTAAGCTGCCAGCTGAAGGTGAGGCGAAGCTCACATGCTATGCGGACAGTGACTGGGCAAATTCGCAGGACCGCAAGTCTGTGTCTGGGTTGGTGGTAAAGTTTGGGAAGTCACTAGTTGGGTGGAAGTCCCGGAAGCAAAGTCTCATTGCGCTGTCTTCTACTGAAGGTGAATTCAGTGCACTGTCAGATTTGTGCCGGGAACTAGAGTTCTATAGGTGCTTGGTGCAAGAGATCTATGGGGATTGTAGCTTGCCCATCACGGTTTGGGAAGACAATCAACCTTGTTTGAAATTGGCTGAATCTGCGCAATTTAAGGCCAGAACCAAGCATCTGGACATACGTTTTCAAAATGTGTGTCAGAGTGTTCAGTCAGGTTTGATTCGGCTGAAGTATTGTGCCAGTCACAGTAACCTGGCTGATGGATTCACCAAACCTTTAAGCTTCCAGCGTCATGGGGAGTTTTGTGATGGTTTGGAGTTGGGAGTAAGTTCTGTACTTACTACCCCCACAGTGGTGCAGCGCGAGAGGGGGTGTGAGGAGAACCTGAGCTTACAGGGTTAAACAGCTCAGAGTGTACGCACTGCCCACTGTTGGGAGGAGGGAGACCCTGCGTCATTTCCGAGTGTCTCCAGTCTTTGTTCTTTTTCTCTACTTTCGCTTTTGAGGAGAGAGGACATGTTTTTCACGATGCTGTTCGCTGTGATAGATAATGGATAGTCTGCTGTAAATAAACTGCTTCTAGCTGCTAATATCCTGAGTGGACTTTATTTTAGCACACTGAAGAAAGCTCTGAAGGAGCTTTGCAGCTTTCTCTTGCTGCTGCGTAAACTCTGCGTTTTTTGCTCAGAGCCTTTGGAATGTGGCCTTTGAAGTCCAGCAGAGCTGCGTAGCTGAAGTGGGCTGGACGCCAGGACTTATCTGAGCAATAAATCTACTATCCAAAATATATTGCAATAAAAAGATTGTGGTGGGGCACAGGCAGGGGAGTCAGATAGACTCACAAAGAGCACCATAGAGGTACACATTTACCTCCCTGGTTAAAAGAAATAAACAAAAGAAGGTTGGGTAAAAAACCCCACAGCATTAAGCTTACAGGATGATGCACTGACATCTCAGAAAAAGTGTAGCTTCTCCAATCTTTTCCAGCTTTATTGAAATATTGCAAAGGAGTCAACAAGAAGTGTCAAAAACACTTACTCTTATGTACTTGATTGACATGTGCTTCTTTACACTGCCTGCTGCAATTATCACCTTAAGTGACTCTTACACTATGGTGCAAATTCATTTAAGAAGATTTCCCTTCCTATTTTGAGCAAAGAATTAGAAGTGTCAAAACAAACTCTTCAGGATTAGACTTGAGTCATTTCACTTCTGGCTATTTAGTATCTCAATTTTGATGGAATTCTTTAGTTGGGGGAAATGAAAAATGAAAATGTTCTCCTGCTCTGGAATATCAATAACATTTGCAAGAAAAGTTTATTCTGTGTTGTAAAGTGTATATATTTGTAAAGGTATTTAAATACCCCGCCTCTGCATGGCACTTACATATTTCCCAATATTTTTGTATACTGAACTCAATACATAGGCCAAGAATCTTCTTACAGCGCAAGCATATTCAGAAGCAACTCCCATTGTGCTGAATGGGGCTTAACCACTAGTTACTATTCATAGGATGGCAGTCATAATGGGTTGGTGTCAGTAGGGCAACACGGAACAAAAATATGCAAATTCACAGGAGAGTACAGCTTCAAAGAATGAACTTCAAAGGTAGTAGAATTGAGGGCAGGGTCTGGAACTGGCACTTGAAGGATTTGGAGAGGAGAACTGCCATAATGATGAACGTGAGAGGAATGACTCCATAGACGAGGGCAGCAACAGTAACATTACTGGAGTGGAGAAGCCAGGTTTCAATTATCCTTTGGCTGGAACAATTGGGCGAGGAGAATATTGTGAAGGGATTTTGCTTTTTGAGTGAAGGAGTGCCAGGTCCAGAGGAAGCAGGAAAAAGGAAACAGGGAGGGTGGCAAACAACAGCTGGGGGGGGGGGGAGATTAGGAGAATTTAAGAGACCTGCTGGACCAGAGCAAAGGCTCCCTCCGATCTGTCCTCAAATGAAGCTGGGAAACTTACTTGGAAGCAGGAATCCCACAAGCAAACACTCATATGCAGATGGAAGGTGGGAAATCATCTGGCTGGCTGGCGACGTTGATATGGAAGCTTGAGCTAGGCCCCACTCCCAAGATTATAGCTTACATATAAGATGCTATAAAATCTTTTGCTCTTTGCTTAAATTCAGCAGAGCTGTGGAACTTGATTTAGCTTTCCAAAGGGCCAAAGATTGATTGATTGATTTTTAAAAAGTGTATCCCATTTTTTGCACACTCTGTTCATCTCTCCCTGTCCTATTGGTTGTTACTGTTACATAAAAAAATACAGCAAGTTTCTAGAGTGTTCTACTTAAGATGAGGGAGACCCTGGCTCAACTCTTTCATCCACCAAGCTTACCTTGAGCTGCCATTGAGCCTACCCTACCCATACATGAGCTCTTTGGAAGAAAGTTAGGGTAAAAATAGCACCCTGAATAATCTGCGACTACAACATACAAGATACAGACGAATAACAGGCACTTAAGGCTGGGAAGATAAAGAGTTCCGATGCTTAGTCTGCAAATCTATGTACATTTACTTGAGACAATGATCCAGTGGGACTTACTTCTGAAAGGTTGCAGTCCTGCACATAGACTGCTTAAATTCTGCTGTGGGATGGATGGCTTCCGAAACCACAAAGCACTTCCTTTGTGTGAAGAACCTGCTTGATTGGCAAGTTTCTTAAGACTGTAAGCATTAACAGTGGCACACATAATAGGTCTGTTGTAAAGCTTAAGCGGTTTTAATAACAAACCAAGGACTTTCATTCATTCTTTACAAACAGCATTTTTAAAGTTTAAAAATGCTTAAATAAAGGATTTTACAGGGCAACCAGCTATTAGTGGCAAATGGAAGGTTTTTATAAGTCCCCCAAGCTAAAGATTAAACTCCAAATGAATAAGCTGTGTCAGGCAAACTATTCAAAAGCTTGTCTGCTAGAGTGTCTTTTAGAAAAAACAATAACTCCAAAAAAGAAATTTTATATAAAAATATGTATCTAGCAATTTTATATATTTTATATACAGACCTTAGGGCTGCAATCCTATGTTCATTTAGCTGGGAGCAAGCCTCTCTGAACTCAATGAGGCTTATTTCAAAGTAGACTGCTATAGGATTGCACCATGATACATGAAAATTCAAGACTGGCCCATCCAACAAGCATAGTTAGGGGTCTGTTTCAGATAGCAGATGAAGGGGAAAGGGGAGTAGCAACAAGCAGTTGGAAGGCAGAGTTGTGTGCACCACATAGCCTGCCTTGCGCCCCCTGACCTAAGCAAGCCTGCTGCCCTCAGGCATGGCAGAGGTGGAGAACTTTGATCCAGTTTGCAAACTTACCTAATTTGCACTTTCTGAAACAATATGCAAAATGAAACAAAGCCACCCTTCAAAAATTCGCACCTCTCCAAATTTTGCAATGGAGCCAAGTAACGTGTAGAAAAAATGCATCTAGGCAGGTGAAGTGTGCATATAGATGCATGCGTTAGTGAAAAGAGTACACAAAAATGCATTATATTAGGGGGAAATGGCTTTCAGAAATGTGTATATTTGTCAAACCTGCATACACAGTGTGTCTATTAGGAGAAATTCACACTAAAGTTTCAATGAGTTTTCATGAGGATTCTTTTGTTTAAAAATTGAGAATTACTGCAGAAATGCAAGAGCTAAATTTAAGATTATGAAAGAGAGAGAGAGAACTGAAATTTACAGATTCGTCCATCCCTAGGTAGAGACAAACATTGTTCAAGTGAGATTAAATTGCAGATCTGCTTGGATTCTGTGTCTGGAAAGAGACAGGGGTTGAGGCTGGGAGAGGTACCATGTTGTGTTTTGCCTCAGGCAGTCCAGTATCTTCTTCAATAAAAACTATCAAGCTGGTTGATAAGCGGTGTGTGTCTGAAGAAGGCCACTTCTGAGCCAAGTCTTGTGCTAATTTTTTCCTTACTTTGAGCAGGAGCTGGCAATGCTCATGGAATCACAGACAGCTACCACTAACAGAGCAATGCCTGGTGGCCGCCTTTTCTCATCCATTTTACTTAACTAGCAGAATGTTAGCAAACATATTACTGCCCCCATGTAGAAGCTGCCTGAAAGGTCTTCCTCACAGCAATTTCAGTTATAGACAAGCTTATTGCTGTCAGTGCAAGAAACTGGAGCCAGCATGGATTCTTTCCACAGGATGGTGGCAGATACATGTGATCAAAGCCGTCTTTACCTGGGGGTGTAAGAGGTGCGGGGCACCCGGGCGCCGAATTCAGGGGAGCGCCAAATATATACCTACTGTA
This sequence comes from Podarcis erhardii, assembly GCF_964252035.2. Classification (NCBI taxonomy): domain Eukaryota; kingdom Metazoa; phylum Chordata; class Lepidosauria; order Squamata; family Lacertidae; genus Podarcis; species Podarcis erhardii. The sequence continues at coordinate 40,073,717 of NC_138507.1, read as the reverse complement.
CACCAGCCCCTCTCAATCGGTGGCAGTGAAAAACAATGGAGCAAAAGTTCCTACCCCATAGCGTCAAATATTTCCAACGAGTTGGGGAACAAAAGCAGTTTTTTCCACTGCATTGTTATTACAAGTGAGCGATTTCCCCCCTAAAAAAAGGTCAATAACTTTGGCTTCCCCCTCCCCCCCAAAGCTCAATAAAAGTTAATTTGGGGGTGCTGGGCGAATCTTTGCATCCCGGTGGCGCATATGCTAAAGTTGGCTCTGCGTGTGATATGTCTTTACTTGCAACAGAAGCCATATGGAGTTGCAAAAGGTTGCCTTCACAGTTGTGTCCGCCAATAAATTTATTTCTGGGATAAGTAGGTGGCAAAGTCTCTCTTTTTGATCCTGCGCCACAACTTGAAATTATGAAGTTCTTGAACCGTAAGTCTTTGGGGAGTGTCGATGTTCTCTAAAGGTCATTATGTTATTTTTCTTTCAAAAAAGGCAATTTGATGACTACTGAGAATTAGTCAAAGAGGTGGTTTGCATCAAAAGGTGAGCCTGTGAGAGACTGCCTTTTTATGGAAAGCATAATTAATTATGCTCACTTCTTTTATCATTCTGAGAAAGACTGTTCCAAGAACAGAATACTTCGGAGAGGGGGAATAGCAAGTTTGTGTTCATTTTTTCCTTTGCTCACCAGCAGATGTTTCAGGGAAACATTTTTTTTAATTGAGTAATTCAGTTGAAGAATTAATGGCTTTATATCCATATTTGTTCAGCTTTTCCTTATTCCTGGGAATTATCATCTGATATGATTCAATATTAATTATGGTACTAAAAGCAATCTGCCTACCCATGGTTTAATCACATGTATGAGCACAGAAAAGCATTTTTATTCAACGTTGTTCATAATACATAACTAAAGTGATTTCAGCATGAAGCTAGATAATGAGACATTTTTTTAAAAGGTATGTCAGTCTAATGCTGTTCTAGACTGCATCAACAGAAGTGAAGTGTCCTGTTCAAGGAAAGTAATAGGCACGCCCTGTTTTGCCTTGGCCAGACCGCACCTGGAGTACTGTGTCCAGTTCAGGGCACCACAGTTAAAAAAAGATATTGACAAGCTGGAAAGTGTGCAGAGGAGGGCAACCAAGATGATAGAAGCCTTATGAGGAACGGTTGAGGGATTTGGGTATGTTTAGTCTGGAAAAGAGGAAATTGAGAGGAGATACAATAGCTAACTTAAAATGAAGGGTGGTGACATAGAGGATGGAGCAAAATTGTTTTCTCCTGTTCCCACTAGGACCCAAACCAATGGATTCAAGTTACAAGAAAGGAGAGTCTCTCTAAACGTCAGGAAGAACTTCCTGACAGTAAGAGCTGTTTGACAGTGGAACAGAGTCCTACAAGGGGTGGTGGACTCTCCTTCCTTGGAAGTTTTTAAGAAGAGGTTGGATGGCATTTGCCATGTATGATCTAGTTCCAGCATTGCATGGAGTTGGACTGGATGATCCTCAAGTTCCCTTCCAACTCTCCAGTGTTATGATCCTTGGGCAGCAGTCATTCACTTACATGTCTATAAATCCCTTGAATTTAATGGGAAAGTGCAGTCCTCATTCAGGACAACACTCTTAATTTTCTAAAGTTAAGTAATGTGGCAGTCCAATCGTCAAGCCATGTAGGACAGGAGCAGGGCTGTCTTAAGCATATGCGGCGCTGGGGTGCAAAGATCCGCCCGGCGCCTCCCCAGGTGTGCAGGAGGGCGGAGCTAGCCAGCCGCCTCAGCGCCTTGCTGGCTTGTTCGCCCCTGGACTCATGGTGCAGAGCTGCCCACAGCAGAAGAGCCCACTGCAGCGCTCTTCCCTGGACTCAACTCTCGGGCCCCGGACTCTTGGCCTGGCACCCCTGAGAGCCCAGCACCCAGGTGCCCCACACTTCTAGCACCTATGGGTAAGACGGCCCTGGACAGGAGTAGCTAAGATGATGCCCTCCAGATGTTGCTGGACAATCAATCGCTCCCATCATTCCTGACTATTAGTCCCAAATATCTGTAGGGTACCACTAACTGAAGGGACGTGGGTGGCGCTGTGGGTTAAACCACAGAGCCTAGGACTTGCAGATCAGAAGGTTGGCAGTTTGAATCCCCGCGACGGGGTGAGCTCCCATTGCTTGGTCCCTGCTCCTGCCAACCTAGCAGTTCAAAAGCACGTCAAAGTGTAAGTAGATAAATAGGTACTGCTCCGGCGGGAAGGTAAACGGTGTTTCCGTGCACTGCTCTGGTTCGCCAGAAGTGGTTTAGTCATGCTGGCCACATGACCCAGAAGCTGTATGCCGGCCCCCTCGGACAGTAAAGCGAGATGAGAGCCACAACCCCAGAGTGAGTCACAACTGGACCTAATGGTCAGGGGTCCCTTTACCTTTTTTACCACTAACTGACACTTAATAGTTTCCAGCTTCCAACTAGTTAAACCTCTCCCCTGAAAGATGTCGGGCTCTCTTCTATGTGTGCATGATGTCTACGTAAGTGTGCCCCCTCATTAAGGTGACTGTTCATAGGATTAAAACAGTAAACTTAAATGGTTTCTTGGTTCAGACTATTGCTCAAAAGCATTACACAACTAAGCTCTTAGATTTTGTGTTCCATATTGCACAATTCATTTTAATGAACATTTAAATTTTTAATATCAGAGCTAATTTTGTTTATTCAGTATATTAAAGACAAAGTTGCTCAGATTCCTGCCACACAAAGAAGCACAATGCTGCCAGATGCCTGCCCAAGTAATTTTTTGCTACCAAAATGAGGAAGCTACATTGCCATTGGATTTCATATTGCCCTTCAGTGGTGAACCTTGCTCAGTCGCTGCCTGCCTCCCACTGAGCTCCATCATGAATTGCTACAAAGCAAAACAGCTTCTTTCACCAGTTTGTATGTGTGCTGCATTCAGAAGAGTGCCTGGACACCATAAACAAATTCAGAACAAGGGGAAATCATCGGAGAGGTGAAAAATAGTTTGGTCAACTTTCTGGAGAAACATATTCTTCTCTTATTTACCAGAGCTCAAAGTGGCAGCATTCCCCTTTTCAGTCCCTGCTTTGAGATGCTGTTCCAAAGCTATACACTGAAATAAAGTATTTTTGCATTGTCTATTGTACTTGGCTTGAATCGACGAAGAAAAATGCCCCGCAAAGTCAAGACAGCATCATCAGTGTAAACTATTTTGAGGGGTTTTTTTTAAAAAAGAAAAAGACACAATCAAGTAGCATGTAAATTGTATGACTGAATAAATTTATAAATCAAATATTGGTGTGCCCAGTAGCTTACAAGAAAGGGACGAGACTTGGTTCATACACATTACTTGGTCTCTCATTATTCAGCACTGGGTGATTCATAGCTGAATGCGTGAAGAGTTTCAGGTGATAATAATAAGCTCTGCCTTTGATGTTTGATCTACGATGTCACTTTCAGATGGATGTTACCACTCGATGCCTGTGAAAAATATGAATAGAGGAAATAGCCCTAAGAAAACTCATGCTCAGTGTTTGCTCTGGGGTTATTTTTTTGGTTGAAGGGCACAATATTTCTTTAAAACAACTAAAGAAAGAATGTGCCAATTATTTTGTTTTTTTAAAAAAACACTGATTCGGAGTAGACAGGGCATAACAGATGAAAGGGATTCTATAGAAAATGCAGCATATATTGGGATGCTTTGGGATAGGGGGTGTTAATTTGCACTGAGATATTGCAAGCAGTTTGTTGGCAGCAAGTTCTTTAAAACGTTATTTATAGGATACATGCCCAAAAGTTTAAATCTGGATTAAAGGGGGGGAGGGGTGTAGGCTTAGGATTTGGGAAGATCCCACATCAATAGTTCGGTTACCAATAATAGTGGATTAGTAGTGGATTTATTCTCCTTTATTCTTTGACGCTTCCCCGATGCTACTATGTTATTGCTGTTTGGAGGGGCTGTTTGTGAAAGGAAAGTGGGATGAAAATAAACCAAAAAAGTTGGTACAAAAAGTTGCAGGCTATCGTCAGGAGGTAACACAATAGGAACTGACTAGAAAGGAATCAGTTCTAAACATTTACAGGTGCGAACAGTCTTGAAAGTGAGATTGCACGTGACTGTGCTGATAGCATTATGAGCACAAACAAGCATCACGAAACTGCATTAAAAAGAGTAGCCCATAGGCATGCACTCACTCATGCAGGCTGCACACCTGACTCTGGAGCTCTAGACAAGTGTGGTTTTCAGCCGATTGCTCTGCTGAGGTCCTGCTCATTTTACTGGCACTTCCACAGGTCTTTGCTCCCCTCTCACGTTTAAAGTACCACTTAATAATAGCAAAGAAATTGCTCGAGTACTCAGACACTTTCTTCCTCATAGATACTGAGCAGACACGACACCATTTTGTTCAATGCAAGGTACAGACTCTGCAGCAGTATGGCTCTTTGGCTGTAATAATAAACATTCATTCAGACCCTGCAGCAACAATGTGAGTGGATATTGAGGCATGACATGCTGCCCCTCACACTTGCCAAAGAAAGCATCAAGAAGCTACAAGTTTGAGTAGGAAAAGAGTTTGCTTAACTCTTTCCACTCTGGCTTGTTTGAAATCTCCCTCCACCAAGGGAAAATATATGGGTAGCAGCTTAACAACCATGGTAGGCTGGATGAACCAAGTTCCATGCCACCATTTCCTTTTATTTCCAGGCTCTTTTGAACCACATGCCTAAGTTGCAAATGCAATGCTTGAATTTACCCTAAAGGCTATCTTTGAGATGCTTTCTTTAAAATTTAGGGTGTCAAAGGGGTTTCCAATGGGGGTCAAAGGTGACAACTTATTGTCAAATGAGACAATTGCTAGAATTTATACATTTCTGTTAACAGTACAGTGGTACCTCGGGTTACATACATTGCAGGTTACATACGCTTCAGGTTACAGACTCCACTAATTCAGAAATAGTACCTCGGGTTAAGAACTTTGCTTCAGGATGAGAACAGAAATCGTGCAGTGGCGGCACAGCGGCAGCGGGAGGCCCCATTAGCTAAAGTGGTGCTTCAGGTTAAGAGCAGTTTCAGGTTAAGAACAGACCTCCAGAACGAATTAAGTACGTAACCCGAGGTACCACTGTATGCTTGTGTATTTCAATTACACATTCGTGTGTTAGAATATTTGTCAAAAGATAACAAGAAAATTTATAGCATATATGTTTGAATAGAAATACGTTTCAAAATGCTTACTTTTCTTATAGGAAGCTCCTGATCTCGGTTTATCCTATATGAGTTTGTGCATACTCATTTGTTGTTGTTGTTTAGTCGTGTCCGACTCTTCGTGACCCCATGGACCAGAGCACGCCAGACAAACTCCTCCCGCAGTTTGGTCAGACTCATGTTTGCAGCTTCGAGAACACTGTCCAACCATCTCGTCCTCTGTCGTCCCCTTCTCCTTGTGCCCTCAATCTTTCCCAACATCAGGGCCTTTTCCAGGGAGTCTTGTCTTCTCATGAGGTGGCCAAAGTATTGGAGCCTCAGCTTCACAATCTGTCCTTCCAGTGAGCACTCAGGGCTGATTTCCTGAAGAATGGATACGTTTGATCTTCTTGCAGTCCATGGGACTCTCAAGAGTCCCCTCCAGCACCATAATTCAAAAGCATCAATTCTTTGGCGATCAGCCTTCTTTATGGTCCAGCTCTCACTTCCATACATCACTACTGGGAAAACCATGGCTTTAACTATACGGACCTTTGTTGGCAAGGTGATGTCTCTGCTTTTTAAGATACTGTCTAAGTTTGCCATCGCCTTTCTCCCAAGGAGCAGGCGTCTTTTAATTTCATGACTGCTGTCACCATCTGCAGTAATCATGGAGCCCAAGAAAGTAAAATCTCTCACTACCTCCATTTCTTCCCCTTCTATTTGCCAGGAGGTGATGGGACCAGTGGCCATGAGCTTCGTTTTTTTGATGTTGAGCTTCAGACCATATTTTGCACTCTCCTCTTTCACCCTCATTAAAAGATTCTTTAATTCCTCCTCACTTTCTGCCATCAAGGTTGTGTTATCTGCATATCTGAGGTTGTTGATATTTCTTCCGGCGATCTTAATTCCAGCTTGGGATTCATCCAGCCCAGCCTTTCGCATGATGAATTCTGCATATAAGTTAAATTAGCAGGGAGACAATATACAGCCTTGTCGTACTCCTTTCCCAATTTTGAACCAATCAGTTGTTCCATATCCAGTTCTAACTGTAGCTTCTTGTCCCACATAGAGATTTCTCAAGAGACAGATGAGGTGATCGGGCAATCCCATTTCTTTAAGAACTTGCCATAGTTTGCTGTGGTCGACACAGTCAAAGGCTTTTGCATAGATACTTCATGGATCACTGCCTTGCCGTGGTGAAGGGGCTTGAATAACTCAGAGAAGCTATGAGCTATGCCGTGCAGGGCCACCCAAGATGGACAGGTCATAGTGGAGAGTTTTGACCAAACGTGATCCACTTGGAGCAGGAACCGGCAAGCCACTCCAGTATCCCTGCCAAGAAAACTCCATGGACAAAGACAGCAGGCATACTCATTTGTATTATGACCCATAAATGAATGTTTCAATCTACCTTGATACCTTCTCCTTGTTAAATAATAACCAAGTACAATTAATAGCATTTCTTAAACACCTAAAAACAAGATTTTGGTCATGTAATTAATGTTAAAACCCTGCCTCCAGGCTAGCAATCGAAACATCATTAAAAACTTCTTCATGGTGACTTTCTTCTTATGATGACTACAATTTACAAATTAGAAATTGATTCGGTATCAGTCAAGTACATATTACAGTATCTATACCCTTTTAAACATATTCATATTCTTGTAATTGTACCTTATAATCTTTTTTAATCCTGCTACATATTCTTGTGGGAGGACACTGTAACAGTAATAGGAACTTGGGAAGAACAATCAAAGCCCATGGAGATTCAGTAGGACCAGACAAAGCAAATAATGGGGAAATGTTGTAAAATGTTCTCTTTCACCATGATGCCCCCTTTTGACAGTGTAAAATGCCCATGATTGTAATAAATAAATAAATGAGCAAGACCTGATCTTTGAAGTTTTTGTATCCAAACACATCAACACCTACCCACCCAGGCAAAAGTCAAGGGATAGATTATAAAACAAAAGTTATGGAGGAGGCTTGCTGCCTGCCCAACCATAGACAAACGAGAAGCTAAATAAAAATTGCCCAGAGCATTATCACAGGCTGCTCAGCCAAGGCATAGAAAAATGTTCTAAAGTAGCATGAAATGCAATCTCTACAAATAGAAGCAGCAAACCCCATCAGGACTCAATGGAAAAAGAAAACCTGCATGAATCTAAGGCCAAATATAGTATGTCAAGAGAGAGAGACTATTCAATGAGTGTAAGACTGAGTTGTGATGGAGGGATAAGCTCATAGCTCATGTACTTAAATACAATGCTAAATAAACTCAAAGTTTAACTGGAAACTAACGTTTTATTCATTTCCTTTGATTGCGTCCTGAATCTTTCATCATAGAGGTGTGTATTTATAAAAAATGAATAATTTGGAGGGGGGTTGCAAAATCCTGCCTTGTGGTAGCCTCTCATTCTAGCAGTATATCATATCAACTCTCTTTTAATTTCCCCAAACACTCCAGCATTAACAAAGTCAATCTTAGTTTATTGGTCTACATAATATAAACATCCAGTTTAACTAGTATGAAGAAGAGCCTTTTAATTAATTTGTCATTTATACACTTTGTGTTTGAGACCTTACTAAGTATCACAGCTAGTTTGCTTTTCTATTAAGATTTACTTCATGGGAAATGGTCTCTCTTCATTCTAATAGATAATTTTGGGGTAAAAGCACAATTTAGTTCCTCCATTTGTTGCCAAGAAACAGGAAAATGCAGCATAAAGTGTCTGCTTTCCAGTTCTTGGAGGAGCTTAATAGAACACATGGAGAAGCATATCAGCTCCAGACTTGAAACCATGAACTGACAGCTCTCAGATATGATAGAAAATACAGATTATTTTCCAATTTAGTCCTTAGCTAAAGAGATGGCTGAGGACGTGGGTGGCGCTGTGGGTTAAACCACAGAGCCTAGGACTTGCCGATCAGAAGGTTGGTGGTTCGAATCCCTGCAACGGGGTGAGCTCCTGTTGCTCGGTCCCTGTTCCTGCCAACCTAGCAGTTCGAAAGTGCAAGTAGATAAATAGGTACCGCTCTGGCGGGAAGGTAAACGGCGTTTACGTGCGCTGCTCTGGTTCGCCAGAAGCGGCTTAGTCATGCTGGCCACATGACCCGGAAGCTGTATGCCGGCTCCCCCAGCCAATAAAGCGAGATGAGTGCCGCAAACCCAGAGTCAGTCACGACTGGACCTAATGGTCAGGGGTCCCTTTACCTTTATCTACAGAGATGGCTACTGCAGCAAGATAAGCATTATGGCAGAAAAAGATAGACAGAGTCTTGCGGCACCTAAAGGATTAGTCCATTCATTGTGGTATGAGTTATCTTAGGAAAAGTATCATCCTCAGGCAGTCCTGCATGTTTGTATGATTTCCAAGGGTACTAAGGGTTTAGTCGCAGGCATAGGCAAACTCATCCCTCCAGATGTTTTGGGACTACAACTCCCATCATCCCTAGCTAACAGGACCAGTGGTCAGGGATGATGGGAGTTGTAGTCCCAAAACATCTGGAGGGATGAGTTTGCCTATGCCTGGTTTAGTGGATATTCTTCCAAAGTATTTCCCATGACCCCATTTGCTCTCTCAGCTGTCAGTCACAGTTTATTAAGGTTTTAGAGTGATGTGGTTCAAACGCTCCCTTCCCCAGTAATGGTTTTTGCCTCTCCTTTGTTTCCTAGAAGTACAGCTGCTCTGGGTGCAAAACAATAAGTGTATGAGTGAAAATTGGCAATCTGAAATAGATGGGGCTGGTATGGCATTGACAAAAGACTTCCAACCTGAAGTCCCGCCTCCTCCCCCCACATGCCTGCTATGGCATGCTGTAGGAGTTATCCAGCATCGAGGACCCAAAGAGTACTGTGTCCAGTCCTGCTACCACAGTTCAAGAAGGACACTGACAAACTGGAACGGGTCCAGAGGAGGGCAACCAAAATGGTCAAAGGCCTGGAAACGATGCCTTATGAAGAATGGCTAAGGGAGCTGGGCATGTTTAGCCTGGAGAAGAGGAGGTTAAGGGGTGATATGATAGCCATGTTCAAATATATAAAAGGATGTCACATAGAGGAGGGAGAAAGGTTGTTTTCTGCTGCTCCAGAGAAGCGAACACGGAGCAATGGTTCCAAACTACAAGAAAAAAGATTCCACCTAAACATTAGGAATTTGCTGCTAAGGAGTGTGGTGGAGTCTCCTTCTTTGGAGGTCTTTAAGCAGAGGCTTGACAACCATATGTCAGGAGTGCTCTGATGGTGTTTCCTGCTTGGCAGGGGGTTGGACTCGATGGCCCTTGTGGTCTCTTCCAACTCTATGATTCTATGATTCTATGATTCTATGTTGCAAAACTAAAACAGGGAGCAGCAATTTCATTTTGCTGTGAGAGAACATCGTCTCTCTGAAACCAGAGAGTCTTAACTTTCTAAGATGATAAACAGTTTGAAGGAGGCTTCATTGTCAAACGTGACCAAGTGCAAATATCTATCATCTTTTGGAGCAAAAGGGGCATTTCAGGCCTGAAAGGAGCATATTTCTTTAATCTGGGGGAGCGGGGTTGTATCACCCTGGGGAAATTGCTTTTAGTGTATTCCTCCACCCCCGCCCCCTTCCTCCATGTTAAACCACCAAGTAGGAAGACTGGCAAATAAATTGAGTGATTCTTGCTTGTTCTGTTTACTCATTGATTATGAACACTTCATTTCTACATTTGAAGTTGCTTGATCTGATCCCTCGCAAAAGAGCAGGTTTAGACAGATTCTCTATATGATACAGAGAAAAGATTAAATAAGGGAAAGTATCTGGTAAATCTCCCACACAGCTTCTCAGTCACACTTCAAAAACTGTTTGTCATGGCACATATTGCAAAATAACATTGGCTGAGGCAGCCAAACTAATTGTCAACAAAAATGATAGTGTAAATGAATAAAGAATGGAACCATGCCAGTACAGTTACAGTGGCCATCTTTCAAGCATTTCCCATTTTTCACTTAGCAGCTGCTGCACACGGTATGGCTGCCACAGGGAGATGGCTTTCCATTTTTCCGTGCAGCATGGCAAATTCTTCCCATGTAAGCTGAAAATGCTATATAGTGGTACCTCTGGTTATGTACTTAATTCGTTCCGGAGGTCCATTCTTAACCTAAAACTGTTCTTAACCTGAAGCACCACTTTAGCTAATGGGGCCTCCTGCTGCTGCCGGAGCATGATTTCTGTTCTCATCCTGAAGCAAAGTTCTTAACCTGAAGCACTATTTCTGGGTTAGCGGCGTCTGTAACCTGAAGCATATGTAACCTGAAGCGTATGTAACCCAAGGTACTACTGTACTGGATCATTGCTTGGTGTCAGCTTGAAATGAGGACATTTAAAGCAGTCTCTATTTGCAGGCCATATTGCAGGGGTAACCAACGTGGTGCCCTCCAGGTATGGGTTCATCCTTTGCCCAAATAATGCATTCAGATGTGTCCTCTCAGATTTATCGCTCTGGGCGACAGTGGTAATCTGTTTGATAATGGCGAACTATGTGGGAAGGGATGCAGTCAGGCAGGAGACATAAGAACAGGGAAAAGACCTGCAGGTATAGGGCGGCATACAAACAAACAAACAAACAAACAAACAAACAAACATACTTAACAGTTGCATCCAACCAAACATTTCTTTTATGGTGACAGCATCACTGTATTGTGCTACGGCATGGCCCAGATATGATCACACACCTGTTGCAGGGCACTCAACTTTCATGACTACACTGATAATAGTTTGTTGTCAACTGTAAAGGCTGGAATAATAATAAAAAAGACTATTTACTATTTTTGCTGCAGTGGCAGTTGCAGCCTGGCCTGGCGAGGCCGAGGGCAGTGAAATTCCTTCCCACGTGACCAGCTGACAACGTCATCAGCCTTAGCCAGTCAGCGGGAGTGTCAGGGATTTCCCACAATTTTAATTTTAATGGACCAATCACAGCCTAAGAAGGCTGGACTTGGGAGTGGACCTGGATGGCGCTTGGCTTCACTCAGGTCTGCCTCCAACTTACATAAGCCAACTGCACTTGGAGTCAGCTCCATCGGCTATGGACGTCCCACCTACCCTGTATAGTTTGACCTTACCTGAAGGCAAGCAAGCAACTAATGTGCATGTCCTTGCTATGGAATTAATCAGTCACCATATTAGGGGCCAGGGGGGAATTTGATGGTCTGGGCTTTTTGCCTATGTTATAGGAACCATCAGAACTTGCTGGCAGAACAAGGTATTGGGTTGGATCTTTAGTCTAAACAAAAGGGGGTGGGAAGAAGCACTACCTCCCCTCTTCATAAACTAAGTATCTGGGTACCCTAGCAAAGGGGTCCAAGGGGAAGATTCTGACCAAATGCCCATATGGGGGCTAACAGACTTCTGGCGGTTCCCTCCCTGCAAGAAGTGAGTTTACAGGGAACCAGGCAGAGGACCTTCTCAGTAGTGGTGCCCGCCCTGTGGAACGCCCTCCCATCAGATGTCAAGGAAATAAACAACTATCTGACTTTTAGAAGACATCTGAAGGCAGCCCTGTTTAGGGAAGTTTTTAATGGTTGATGTTTTATCCTGTTTTTAATATTCTGTTGGGAGCCGCCCAGAGTGGCTGGGGAAACCTAGTCAGATGGGCAGGGTATAAATAATAAATTGTTGTTGTTGTTGTTATTTTACTCCCCGAAGTGGGTCCTTGAGGAATCACCCTATTTGATGTGTGCCATGAGGAATCCTTAACCCAGGATCAATCCTGATGACATAATCAGTCAGTAATTGAGCTGGTCAATTCAGGATACATATCCAGTACCTCTGCCAATGCCTACTGACATCTGTAATCAATAAAGTTGTGCCCATTTGAATCCCAAGATGTTGCCATGTTGTTTTTGGTGCTTCCTGATTCATGGGCCCGCAAATGAATATGAGATGTTGGGATAATTCTCACCACAAAAATAGAATCATAGAGTTGGAAGTGACCCCAAGGGACATCTAGTCCAACCCCCTGCCATGCAGGAATCCCAACTAGATCATACATGACAGATGGCCATCCAACCTCTGCTTAAAAACCTCCAGTGAAGGAGAGTCCACAACCGTCTGAGAGAGACTGTTCCACTGTCAAGCAACTCTTACATAGAAAAGATATCCAGACCAGCAAATGTGCTTTCCCTGTCCCACCCGCCGTGTTGCAGATGAATGCACAAAAGCAATAACTTATTTTCGGTCTCTGTTGCAAACACTGTGCAATATGAGCAGGAGATAATAGTCATCCGTTTCATTCATTCAGATTATTAAGATCTCTTTAAACGACAACCTGGTGAAATCTCATTTACAAAGGCATAGCCAAGTAGGAAAAAGAAGTCATGTTTATATTTTCATCATCACCAGACTAGAAATTTATGAACCAATCATTCTACATTTTATGATAGCTGATATTTGAGGGCGATGGATGAAATATGTATTTCACACGTCAGTTCTGAAGACATATTGAATCACCTTAAAATAAATATAATGGACTGTCAGGTCTGACAGTTTATTATTTTTAAAGGGATTTGATGTATATCTTCAAAAACAATGTATGAAATACATATTTTATGTCAGAAAACTGAGCTATAAAACAGTTTGCTGCACAAATTGCACCTCAGAATGAACCACAGAGGAATTTATTTTTTTAAAAATGATGATTATTTCAGACAGGGCCATACCATAGAATGGTCCACAGAATGAAGGAACAGAAGGAGAGGGGAAATAGTTTCTGCCAACTTTCCCACTTCTTCCTTCTGAGGAATGTTTTTGCTAGTGATCACCTTTATTTAAAACCATTCCTTCTACCAATGTGCTGAACTAAAATCACTGAGGGAAATTCTTTCAGAATGCAAAATAAAAAGACAGTGTTTCTAAAATCAAAAGAAATCTAGTCATAGGATGCATGACTGTATGTACGGCGTGAACCCTTTTAAAAGAATTGCTGAGGCTTCTTAATGGTCTCTGTGCAACCATGTGAGTTCTGTACCTGTTCAGAGCCTCATTTGGGTACTGCAGTCTGGTGTTCTCCTCACCAGTGGACCAGACTGGAACCCTGCTGCTCCAGTGAAGCTCTGCCCAACAAGCTGCCCGTAATTAGGCAGTTCAAACTACGATATTTGGCGCACAGCCCCTCATAAAGTGTGCACTATTCTTGATTCAATGTGCTGCCCGCTTCTTCGTCATTTCTCGCCTAAATATTCAGAATCATCTCTGTGTAACCTCTTTGTACAGATGTTTATGTTTTGGAAATCAGAAAAGCAAGGGCATTTGATGTCTTTCTAAAAAGAGGCATGATTTGCGGCAAGCATCTTATTCATTTAATGCAGGAAAGAAAAATAACAGAAAGCCAGTGTAATCAAAACAAGTTTTTCATCCTTGCCCTGGGGAAAACAGAGTAGAACACAGGATAAATTTCATGTTTGTTCAGCCTTTTCTTTGACTTTGGGGTTAGATTTTGAGGCAGTGGGAGGGAAATGTTTGCTTTTTCTACATCACGGTGGGAGCCAATAGCAGTCCTCTAGGGCTCCCTGTCTGGTCCTCAGGATTCCTCCTAGGTCTTGCTCTCCCCCAAGCATTGCCCCATCTCCACTGGGCACACCGGACCTGCTCAAAGCCTTCCTAAAGTGCTTTTGCACCTGTGATAGTGTCATGTGCATGCCCTGATGGAAGGTAGAGATCATATGTGTGCATGAGCAAAAACCTTTTGTTTTGCTGGAATGTAGCCTACTATACAAAGATAGGAGCCTTATCCATTGGCCCACCCACTAAAAGGGACCCCTGACCATTAGGACTAGTCGTGACCGACTCTGGGGTTGCGGCGCTCATCTCGCTTTATTGGCCGATGGAGCTGGCGTACAGCTTCCGGGTCATGTGACCAGCATGACTAAGCCGCTTCTGGCAAACCAGAGCAGCACACGGAAACGCCGTTTACCTTCCCACCGGAGCGGTACCTATTTATCTACTTGCACTTTGACGTGCTTTCGAACCGCTAGGTTGGCAGGGACCAAACGCGGGGATTCGAACCGCTGACCTTCTGATCAGCAAGTCCTAGGCTGTGTGGTTTAACCCACAGCGCCGCCCGCGTCCCTTGGCCCACCCACTACCCCTGAGCTAAAAAGGGTTCCTCAGCCCTGATCTTCATCCTTGCCATAGACAGCAAACCCATTCCTCACAGGAACCAACTGCTAATTCAAATGCTACTAAAAATAAATTTGCAAAAAATAAAGAATCCAGTCAAATCCTTACAAGCAGAGCCCCAAATGGGAAAGTGGGAAAAAAATTAACTTGATGTCAATTAAATCAAGCTGTGCTGCTTTCTTGTTTCGTTCATGCAGACGTTAGATACTGCAGAAGTCTCCGGGGAACAAACCTTGTGAGCATGGAAAATCAAATTCTGAACAGAATATTAAGATTCTAAGTGAAATGACAGGCATCTGAGATATATGTGGGGTGGGTGGGGGCGAATAAATGGATTGAAATTCCTCAGAGGTGCAGCAGTCCAGGAAGCTATACCAAACCGTATAGTTCAGAGTAGCTGAGAAATATTTTGCCAAATAAAATATGCAAGCAATTACTTCTTTTACTTCAAAAGGACATTGAGAAAAACTCAAATAGATTTTCCTAATCTAATTTCAAACCTGAATTGATTTGGTTGGTGATGGGGGCTAGGAGTGGAGAACCTTTCCTTCTTCTATTTCTCTATTAATTGGTTCATTGCTGATCCTGCAGCTCTCAAATATATATAAGAAAGACCTGCATACTTTTAAGTCTTTCATATTAGCCTACCTTAAAAGTACAAATTCAAGGTGCATCAAGGGTCAGCCTCATTAAAAGCTTGCAGTCTTATACTTGGAAATATTTCACCGACCTTGGTAGTTCTAACTACAGGGTATGTAGTTTAGGGATTAGAATAAAATTCCCCTTGCCTTTCCTGGAGGATAAGTGGCTTAACATTTCTCTCGTTTACTGGCTAATCTGGGAGAACAATGTTCAAAACAACATAACCTACAATGTTGTGCAAAACTGTGGTGCTGCTCTGGTCCAATTATATTTTGAGAACTGGAGTTAATTATGTTAATGTGGCATCGAAAGCAGTAAATTTCAGAATGTAATAACTCAGAAGGGAGTTCTAGGCAGTACAAGAAAAACAACAGCTCAGTAGTTCCCTTGCGTTGCTTGCCTTTCATTAAATACTCCTAGCTACAGTGGACATATACACAGTCATACCTTGGTTCTCGAACGCCTTCGTACTCGTACGTTTTGGCTCCCGAACTCCGCAAACCTGGAAGTAAGTGTTCCAGTTCCTGAACATTTTTCGGAAGCCGAACGTCCAACACGGCTTCTGCTTGAGTGCAGGAAACTTCTGTAGCCAATCGGAAGCCGCACCTTGGTTTTCAAATGGTTTCGGGAGTTGAACAGACTCCTGGAACGGATTAAGTTCGAGAACCAAGGTGCCACTGTACTTGGGTATCTATTTTGAAAAGCTCATCAGTGTAGCATTTACAGTATACAGTATACAGCATCTTGGCTGTTGAATCTCTTTGCGGTGGTGGAACTGGCACAGGTTCCCACAGATACACACCACACACTCTGTGATAAAATAATTTAGTGTGTGCACACTATTTCGCAAGAGGGTAAGAACTACACCTGCAATTAAACCTTTGAAGTCCTTGCTTCACATGTTGCTCTGTATCTGTGGTGGAGTGACAAGCCTTCCTCCTCCTCGCGTACAGAGGGCTTCAATGGGCTGGAACCAGCCCAGGGGCAGAGTTGGCAAGCGTCTTTCAGAATATATGAAGGAAGAAAGTGTTAGCTAAACTTTGGAAGAGGAGAATCAGGCTCTCTCGCAGATGTTTAAGCAAAGAAATCTCTGCACCTCCTTTTGCTAGTGTTCCTTACTTGCTCCAAGTAATTAAGCATGGAAATTATAAAACAACAAAAAATACTTAAATGATGAAATATGCAAATGGCGAAGCTTTCTCTCGTAATTACACATTGACTTTGCCAGTCATTGTTCATTTGCTCTAATTTGCTATTTTATATCAAACATTGCAAAGGGAAATGCAGCTCATGCTACTCAACAAGATTCTTCCATTTGTGGAGCAACCGTCTTTTGACACTGCAGCTTGAAGAACCAAGTATGTATAGTGCATGAACTCTATATTAGTATCATTTTAAAAAAGTCAGTGCAGCACACCTCCATGTCTACTGCTGAATGTGTGTAGATCAGGCACATGCAAACTCAGCCCTCCAGATGTTTTTGGGACTACAACTCCCATCATCCCTAGCTAACAGGACCAGTGGTCAGGGATGATGGGAACTGTAGTCTCAAAACATATGGAGGGCCAAGTTTGCCTAGGCCTGGTGTAGATGAACAAGTGCTGTACACACAATATGTGACCAAGCTCTACATCCTTTTGGGACCAGAGAGTCTGTTCTCCCTTACAAAAGTAATCCCATTTCATTCAAATATAGTGAAGAAAACTTTGGAGTCTGCATATATCAGAAGCATTATCTATTTGAAAACTAACCTGCCAATTCCACATGCAGATAATTGACATTTTTTGCCTCTTAAAGCAATTCCCTTCTTCAGCTTGGGAGCTGGATTCTCCCCAACTGAGCAGCTTGGATGTCAAGACCCCCTTGTATGGAGGCAGGTGAGCTGCCAATTATAAAGAAATAATTTGAGATGCTACCTCTGCACTGGAGTGACTTTAAAAAATACATGGAAGTAATCCTCCTTATGGCATATTTTTTAAAGATAGCGAGCAAAGACACAAGGTACTAACCATGGGTTATGATTGTCATAAGGTATTATCCTAACATGTTGAAACATAACAGAAGAAGTATAGGAGGGATTCATCACAGGAAATACGAGTGTAGGTTAGAGGTTGCCAACCTGGTGCCCTCCTGATGTTGCAGAAATACAAGTCCCATCATCCCTGACCATTCGCTATGCTAGTTGGGGCTGATTGCTGTACAGTGGTACCTCAGGTTAAGAACTTAATTCGTTCTGAAGGTCCGTTCTTAACCTGAATCTGTTCTTAACCTGAGGTACCACTTTAGCTAATGGGGCCTCCCGCTGCCGCTGCACGATTTCTGTTCTCATCCTGAAGCAAAGTTCTTAATGTGAGGTACTATTTCTGGGTTAGTGGAGTCTGTAACCTGAAGCTTCTGTAACCTGAGATACCACTGTAGTCCAAAACATTCAGGAGGCATGAAGTTGGGGGAGGGTGGTGCAGATTCTAAGGAGACTATACAATATCACTGCATGCCCTCCAACATTCCTCAGATGAAAATAGGGGCATTTCTCACTCCCTCCCCCCCACAACTGAGCCTCTTTGACCACCCAATCTCTTATCAGATTTCTTATCACCAATGGGACACAGCACACATGCCCTCCACCATTCTGAGAAAACCCCCTCTATTCTATTCTATTCTATTCTATTCTATTCTATTCTATTCTATTCTATTCTATTCTATTCTATTCTATTCTATTCTATTCTATTCTTTGGTAGGTTTACAAAAAGAAAGACACACACCAACAAATAAATTTTAGAAAAGGGCAAGATTAGATGCAGATGCACAAAGCATTTAAAAAACAACAAGAAGACTCCTTGCGCTCCGTTCCCCCTTTCTTCATGCCCAGGTCAGCCCTGCCCTTGGCCTGCATCTCACAGCCAATGCCATGGGGCAGAAACTTCTCCTCTTCCACAGCCATGGGGCAGAAACCTCTCCTCTTCCTAGCCTGCTCTCCAGCAGCTGTTAGGAGCTGTCCAAGTGATGAGGCCAGCAGGAGTGGTGATAGAGAGGTCACAGAGAGGCAACAGGATGCTCTCTTGCCACCGCCACTTGGGACACGCACTGGCTCATTCTCCTCCCAGCAGCGGCACTGGTGGGGGGAATAGGGACATTCTGGGATCAAATCCGAAGCTGGGATAGCTTTTGTAATTCTGGGGCTGTCCCCGGAATATCGGGACACTTGGAGGGTATGTCAGTGGCTGGCATGCCCTTGCTCCATGGAACAATACATTAACGCATCCTTTGACTTTTCCATATTTGTAGAACTATGAGATAAAGAATAAAACAACCCCCTCCCCAAAACTGTGTGTTGTTTTTCAGGAGAGAAACAAATGCTCTTTTCAATTCACCCCCCCCCCCCGCCCTCAATAATCCTGCATGCCATACTTGAAAATATCACTTGAAACCTCCTGTTATTCCTCACTGACTCGCACACTGTCACACAAACTTAGTTCACCAACCCAGCAGCTGGGCTGCAGGATGTCCTAGGCTGATGCTTTGCTTCACCTTGGTCTGCATGACAGATGTCCCAAAATGACCCGAGTTGTGGCAAAGAGTGATCCTTTATTTGTCAATTGGAGAATGTGCTCTGGCCTAGCGTGAAGTCTGCTAGGCAAGGGAGATCGCTGGCCAACTTAGTGTTAACAGGGAAAATTCGACAGGGAAAAAAGAACGCCCCCATTTTTTTATTATGGATAAAAAGACTAGATGACAATGAATATATTCGTTACTCAGTGGTAAATAGCAGAAGCTTCTTAACAATAATAGTGCATCTCACATTTTTGCACTGTGAGGCTTTTTGAACAGAGGAAGTGAGGTATGAAGCGTCAAATTTCCACTTGCTGCCCTGGAAATTGTGCTTGAGATTTTCCTGGTGAGCAATGGCCACAGCAGTGCTAGAAAACAGTAAGTGAAGATTGTTTATTCACTTCTTATTTAAAGTTTTTCTATGTTCGTTATCCAATATCACTGCCATAAAATCAAATAGAAAAGGACATTGAACTTATTCCAGATTTGAAACAGGCACTATATGTTCTTCTGTTCTTCTGTTTTAATACACTTTTCATTTCTTCTACTAATTGCTTTATGTTTTTGGCAGCTGGTTCATTTTATTGCAATTATCATTTGTTTCTATATCAAACAATCAAGTTGAAATACAGCTGATCTAGATATTGTTTGTCATATTTTTAAATTATGAATAGTTATTACAAGTTCAAGTAACCCTTGCCTCAAGTATTTCCACTAAAAACGGCACTGCAATAAAGGTACGCTTGGGGTACAATACTGTATTGTTGAAGCAGAGGATTTCAGGATAATTTTTCTCATTTATCCCCAATTAAAATTCTATACTCCAGATCTAAAGCAAACTCATCCAGCTAAAAGCCATAAAATCTTATACTCATTAATGTACAATCAAGACTTTCTATCTTTTTATTCTGTGTGGAAAACTACAGCAGTCGCAACATCGGCAGGGAGTCCTATAACGCAACTGTAGAATATTTTAGAATGATTAATCTATTGCAGCAGTAAAAGTCTCCACAAGGTTATTAATTAAAAGAACTAATCTTGCATTTTGGGACTGCACAAATAATTGCTAGTAAATCCAATACCTCGGCTCACCAATGGGAGTTTACTTTAAATAACCTCTGAAAAGTATCTGACAAAGTTAATTGTGGTTCAGAATTTCCAATTTATGTAGAAGCAGCTAATAAAAAAGAATTTGTGTTATTTATCACCACTGTCCTAAAGCTGTATTAAAATCCTAGCCACAGCCAGTGTTTAGAACTTTTTTCCCTGTCATTCTTTTGTACAGAAGTGGTTTGCACCTGTTCTATTCAGTTACCACTGCTTCTTCCATCTTTCTGTTAGTCCATAGGCACCAGCTCCTAGGGGCCAAAGCACTTTTGGGGACCCCAATGTATGTGTGTGTGTTTTTAGGGGGCCATGCCCCCAGAGGTATAGCAAGGTCAGGTAGTACCTGGTGTGGAAATTTTTTGTCACCCCTCTGCCTGTGACTCCTTGGCTGCTGGCCAAGCAGCCCCCTTTCCCCCAGCTCGCTGCAGGCTTGGGAGTCACGGGTGGGAAGACACCTGTCCTCTCCCCTGCCTGCCTGCCTGTTTGCCTGCTTCCTCCAGCAGGGAGCGTGGGCGGCGGGGCAATCCCCCCACCTGTGACTCCCAAGCCTACAGTGAGCCACGGCCGAAGGCTGGAGCTTTGCTGCTTTGTTGGTGGCCCTGACGGCCCATCAGGGCCGCCGCTTGCCGTAGGCTTGGGAGTCATGGGCGGAGGTGTGTGCTGAATGTCATCCCCCTTCAGGATGACACCCGGTGTGACCTGCCCCCACAGCACCCCCATTGCTCCACCCCTGCAGGTCCCCTCAGTGTTCAGAGGGTGTTAGGCTCTGGTTGAATGCTGTGTGTCTGCATTGGAAAACAGGAAAGGAAAGGGGCAATATTCTCAGGGCTAAGAACAAATACAGTGCTACCTCGGGTTACAGACACTTCAGGTTACAGATGCTTCAGGTTACAGATTCCACTAACCCAGAAATAATAGCTCAGGTTAAGAACTTTGCTTCAGGATGAGAACAAAAATTGCGCGGTGGTGGCAGGAGGCCCCATTAGCTAAAGTGGTACCTGAGGTTAAGAACAGTTTCAGGTTAAGAACAGACCTCCAGAACGAATTAAGTTCTTAACCCAAGGTACCACTGTACAGTACACACACACACACACACACACACACACACACACACACCCTACTGCCCCTTACACATCACAAAAACCTGCTAGTTTTCACTTGCCCTTATACGGAACTAGATTTTCTTATCCCTCACCTGTTTTACGCTTTTCTCTTCCCCACAATGCCTCATGGCCACTTTAAAACAGTAGAATGTGGAACAAGAGCCAGAGGTAAACATTCTGAAGCCTAACATTCCTCCAGGGCTGACTTGAACATTCTCAAAGACTTCAAACGAATCTTGCTTTCATATATGATATTAAAAAGTTGCACTACGTTCTACAGTTGAACCTTGTCAATCTCTTTTGCTTTCCAAGCAGGCAAGGTGAACCAGTTCCTGATGGCACGGCTGCCACATGTAACCTTGCTTTGTTTCCTGCAAATCAACACACATCTGTGCCTCTGAATCACAGTCCATTTATCTGAAGCAAAGGAAATGTTCTGTTGAGACTTTGATATGCAATTCTGTGTGAAAGTCTTTTCTACAGCATTTTTGACAATCGCTTTTATGATTTAAAATGAAACAAAGGCCAGAAAGCGAGGGGGAACTTTGGGTGTTGGTTCTGCAGCTTCTTCTTTGGGGAACGGAGAAAACGATCACTTTTCAGCAGCTGACTGTTTATATATTCCCCCTTGTTTGCCACTTGCATTATTGCAGGGAGAGGAGTTGTTTCTTCTGCAATTCTTAGATGAATAATTCTGACTATGGTTCTATATGCATGAAACTCTGGAATTGTAATCATTCCCTGGTTGACTGGAAGAAAGAAAATTCCCCAAGGGACAATCTCAGCCTGGAAATTACCTCCCATCTCAAAGGCATCTAAACTCTTAAAACGTTTGGATGTAATGATGATTTCAAACAATAATTTCTGAGACAAGGCTCTTTGCAAATAATTTCCAGGAGCAAAATGCACCAGGAGAATTGCAGTGCAACAGGCTTAATCTATGGAACAATTGTAGTGATTGTTATTTAGGAAACAAATGAAAGCTGTTCATGCAAGACAGACTACCAATATAGCGATAAGTTATCTGAAAGTTCTGGTGAATGGGCTCCAAGAGACAAACAGGAGTTG
This sequence comes from Podarcis erhardii, assembly GCF_964252035.2. Taxonomy (NCBI): domain Eukaryota; kingdom Metazoa; phylum Chordata; class Lepidosauria; order Squamata; family Lacertidae; genus Podarcis; species Podarcis erhardii. Next base: position 40,051,928 of record NC_138507.1, on the reverse strand, counting down.
GTAACTTGGGACTAGTTTTCACATAGATGGAAAACCAGTGACTTGCCTGTAGTCTTTCATACTGCAGGCGTGGGTGGGTGTTTGTGGGGGTGTTACTTGATGGAAAGCTAGCATACAAGGGAAAAGGTTCCCTTAGCCTAGTTTTCTATATGAGGGGCTGGTGGAATAAGGAGACAATCTATCATATGAATTACTGCCTGCAGTCTAAATTGATACAATCCAGACAAAGGTCTATCAGGGATATAACAACGGTTTGGGCGCAATGATGGCTACCATTTTAGGAATGCAAAATCAATAGGATTGTGTTTTTAAATTCTTGCCTGTTTTTTCCTGGACGACCAGGTGTATGCCGAAAGTCAACTGGGATCAATTTCTACATATGACAGCTGCCATAATGATGAAGGATATATTCCCTTTCATTTTAAATTCGATTAAGGTTAAATTAACGAACAGCAAATGCCGGCAGATTGCACACATATTCTTATAATAAGTAAAGAACTTTCTATGCCCAAGATGTTATCCTTTTATATTTTGCTATTTTAAAAATGGACAATACATTTAGGGCCCGGGGTTATAATTGTTCGACCTTATCGGGTTAGGAATGGCAAGGGATCCTCTTTCCTTCCATTTAAACCAGTACACCAATAAAAATATACCATATTTTTTGCTCTGTAAGATGCACCAGACCACAAGACGCACCTAGTTTTTGGAGGAGGAAAACAAGAAAAGAAAAAATTCTGAATCTCAGAAGCCAGAACAGCAAGAGGGATCGCTGTGCTGTGAAAGCAGCAATCCCTCTTGCTGTTCTGGCTTCTGGGATAGGTGTGCAGCCTGCATTTGCTCCATAAGACGCACACACATTTCCCCTTACTTTTTAGGAGGGAAAAAATACGGTATATTTTACCCTGAATAAGTGAACAGTGAAAGTAACTGCTTTGGCCATTGTTAGCCATGTGAAATTAATACTTGCTTTTCTCTGGTGTAAGCCGCTGTCCACTGTGGCCATACATTATAAATGGAGGGCACTTTAATTTGCTTCTACTATGGTATTTGCAGCAGATCCATTTAGCGCTATAAAATGAATGAGCATGAAAAAGAGATGAAACCACATTTCTCTGGAATAATTTGTTTTTGCAAAGAAGCAGGTATGTGGTATAATTAAGCAGGGATGTCAGTGAACAAGGCAGGGACTTTTAACAGGTGCATCTTAATTATCCATAGCCAACGAAGATTAAGCAACAAGCAAATGATCCCCTGGACTGATGCCTGTATGAAATAGGCTGTGCTTATTTGCACGAGACACAGCTGTCATTTCTTAATGACAACTGAAGGGAAACAAGCACCACGCTGCATCTAATCATTTTAAGAAAGAGAGAAATGTGGAGGGAGAGAGGGAGGGAATCACCAGAGTTGGGAATTTAGCATACAGCCTTACTAGCTTATTTGGGGCAGATGTATACATATGCCAGGGCTGCTTCCTTATGAGGGCCTTCAATCCAAGTCAGTGATTTTCTTCAAGAAAAATAAGTGCTGGACCTGACCATGAAGTTCTTACAGTAAAGCATGTTCTCCCTGAAATGAGAGCACGTGTTGTGGTGGGGTCTACTGAGCCATCCCTCTGTTGCCAGGCAGGGTTAAAAAATAGGCTGCCTGGGGCAATGTTTGGATGGCTGGGTTGCTGGGGCAAATTGCATGTTGCAATGTGGTGGGTAGGTCCGAAGGCTTTAAATATTGGGGCACTCAGCTTATTGCTTTCTCTTTCGCTGAGTGCATCGGATCACCCTCCCGCCCGCCCTGAGTTCAGCTTGACCTTGCAATGCCTGTCATGGGGTTGCCTGCTTTTGGGGCAGGGGCCTGGTAGGAATTTTGTCCATCTGGCTGATTGGCTGAGCCATGTGGTTTTTGCCTATTACGTAGCAAATCGTCACAACTTGTAAGGTGGCGGTTAGGCATTGGTTATAAATTGGAGGAGGGGTAAGGATAGGCTGGGCCTGTCCCTACAATGCTGGTGCAGAAGGGAATTCCGTTAAAGGAATCCAGGGGCTTGCCACGATTTCGTCCGATCCCTGAAATGGGACTAGGGCTGGCAAGCCCTGGGGAGCATGTGGGTGAGCGGTGAGGGCCTGTGACTCAGCTCCATTGCTTCCCAATATTGTTTTCCCTTCACTGGCTTCCGAGGGAGTTCGGAAGTCAGTTCTGTCCCAGGCGGGGGGACAGATAGTCTTAACCAATGCCTAAGCAACCACTCACAAGATATGTATTTTAATAAAGTTGTGGCCAAAATTATGCCAAAAGCCTTAAACAAAAATTATGTGTGAGTTGTGAGTTATTTGGCTTGGGGACCTCGACACGCAAGTTGCAGGCACCTCTCATGCCCCACCTCTCATTCTCTTATATTCAGGCAGATGGCTAGGGCTGCATGGAAAGGCCCTTGTGCAAACGTGTGTGTGTGCATCACTATAGGCCTGGTTGGAAAGCTTAAAGCCTTCCTTTGCTTAATGGGAGATGGATTGAAGGAAAGGAAATACGATTTGGTCATGCCCCGTATTTCACAGATAGGAGCTAGGTGGAGTCATAGATCTCTTTAAAGAAGTGTAGACTTGCACACGCTGGCCAACTTCCATTTTGGCTTGAAATGTTCGTTTTGGCCTTCTCCGAAGTACGTAAAGTTTTCTATGGGTCACCATAAGTCAGACTGCAGACTTCATTTCCCACTATAACCCTGCCGTGGTAGTGCTATTTTGGTGTGGTATTTCCCAGCTGAAAATCCTCTAATTTTAATTATTTATAATTTGTATTTTTATTAACAACCAACAAGACAAAAGAAACTACCAAATAGACTTGTGCAATTCTTAAATACAGTTTGCTACAAAAGTGGTAGCCAACCACTTTTGTATTGTCAGCAAGTTTAAAGAAATGTTTCCCCTTAAAGATGGTAGAATCAAGGCTTCAGAGACAGATACTTCCAAAAGGAAACTAACCCATTAATCATATGTCTTCCCTTCGCTGCGGCAACCCTCATTAATTGATGGTTCCCACTTTCCAAAGTTCTGGGAAGCTCTTCAAATTCTCCCTCTGGAATGCAAAGAGAATCAATGTGCAACCGAGTTGCCTCTCCTGTTGCATTGCCAATAGATATCATGCCATTGATGCAGCTGTATCTTGCAGACGAGTTGTGTCTCAATGGAACATCTCAATGGAACATCTCAGTGGAAAAAGCCCTAACACACATGCTCTCCTGAATGGAAAGCTACATTCTCACAGACTGTTGATAAAGAGATCCCTTCTCTTCATGAAATCCATTTCATTGCTTCTTCTGTTGAATAGAAAACACCTGGGTTTTCTGATTAAGGTGTCATCCTCAATTTCACCATACATGAAAGCAGAGCAGCGAGCACCCACTCCTTGGTTGCACATAACTGTTTCTAATCCTGCGTTCTTTCCTAGAATGCCATAAAACTATTTCTTCGTATGAACAGTGAGGATGTAAGAACCATTTATCATCCTCCTGTGCTGGCTGCCATGATGCATTACTTTGTATATTTTTCCTTTAATCAACAGAAGTCATTGGCAGCCAAACCAGGCTGGGACCAACAACATACAATATTATTGAAGAAACTCCTTCTGTGATCTTTTTATGAAATGTAGTATACTGCTGCTGCTGCTGCTGCTACTAATAAACCAAATTAACAAGGTGGGGAATAAATATCTCAGATTATAATACAAACTGTAGCAAAATATATTGTTTAAACAGTGAGAAACCAATTCTCTCTCTCTCTCTCTCTCTCTCTCTCTCTCTCTCTCTCTCTCCAGTTTAAGAGCTATCCATATCAGTACTCATACCCATGCTCTGATAAGCATAATGGCCAGATTTGATTATATTAATATTTATTTATTTATTCAGTTTGTATATCAATCCTTCATCTGATGATCACAAGGCAGTTCACAACATAAAAATACAAAATGAGAACATGAAATACATAATAAAACAAAAACAAGCCAATAACCCCCTTCCCACAAACACATTTGAAAGGCCATAGATTGCTTAATCAACCAAAGGCCTGGCTATAGAGAAACATTTTCAAATGGCACCTAAAGATATGTAATGCAAGTGTCAGACATTGGGAAGAGCATTCCACAAATGTGGGACCACTGCAGAAAAGGCCCATTCTTGTGCTGCCTACCTATGGCTCCCTCATGGAGGATGCACACAGATGATGGCCACAGGGTCTGGGTCAGTCCATTCCAGTTCTCCTGCTGCAGCAACTCTTAGGAATTGTTCTATTTTAAGTCATGCTGTTAAGGTCACAGATAGAACATCTGACAAGACTGAGATGCTTCCCCATTGATTCCTTTCCCCTATGATGCTTCCATTTGAAACATGCAGCTGTAGCTTGCAGATACAAATCTCTGTCTTCAGCAGCTGGGTTCTCAATGAGTAGTTTATACCACTTGACATTTAGGAAGCTGGCAGATACTTTCCCACTACAATTTCTTAGAGACCAATCTAAAGCAGGACTCCTCTACTAACTCGAAGATTAAGCACTCTCTGCATAGGTTCACTTTCTGGATATCTGCCTCAGTTGCTTCCACGTATTACGTGACTATGATATGATCCACTGTTTATCATCACTGAAACACACAGAGAGGAACTCAACGAAATGCTAAGGCCATTGTTCCAGATTCAGGTAGGTAGCCGTGTTGGTCTGACGCAGTCGAAATATATAAAAAAATTAAAAAATTGTCCAATAGCACCTTAGAGACCAACAAAGTTTGTTCTTGGTATAAGTTTTCGTGTGCATGCATTATCTTCAGATAAAGTGTGCATGCACACGAAAGCTTATACCAAGAACAAACTTAGCTGGTCTCTAAGGTGCTATTGGACAATTTATCATATATATATATATATTATTTAATATATTTTGGCCATTGTTCCGTCATTGCAAGTATTTCAGCTTGTCAGATGAAACAACATCCCTTTCCTTCCTGCACAGGAGAGAGGAGAGATCCCCAATGTGCTAGTGAAAGTCTTTGCATGGGCTTCCACTAGCAGGACTTGTTGGTTGAATCCAGCCTGGGAGGTTTACCTGAAGACTGTCATAATTCTGAAAGCCAAGCTGCTTTATGTGGATGCTGGAACAATGAGAGCTGGTATAGCAGAGCAGCCACAAGAGCGAGCTGCAAGTCAGCAAATTAATGGTTCAAAGCAACCATGAATTCAAAATAAGTGACATCAGGTGAGCTGCTATTTGATCAATCTTACAGTCTGATTCTGTATATGTGTACTCAGACATGTGTGTTTAATGGGGCTTACTCCCAAGATTGCATTTTTAGCTCCTGACAGAAATCAGTGGCACCTTATACAAGTCTACCTAATATGCCCGTTGTAAGGATTACTGAGATAATGTATACAAAATATTTGAATTACGCTGTATAAGTGCTGAGGGTGGTAGTCAACTATGGTATGTTTTATTCAGAGTGGCCCCATTGAAATTATTATAAGTTCGGTCAGAGGCTAATTCGGTATAAAACTTAGTTGAATAATAAAACAAATAGCAACACACACAAAAACCTTCATGCAAAATCTTGTGTATTCATCTAAGAATACACGCCAAAAATTAAAATTAAATGATAGATATAGCAAGCACCTTTAAACATCCATGAACAATTCTACAAGTTGCTAAACCTAAATTAAATAGGCTCACAATGACACAATACTACCCCCCCCAATGTCTGGTGAATCTGAAATATTAAAATTCAATGCAAATAATTTCAGTCCCTTGAATTTTTCATTTATACGCATGCCATTTTAAACAGTGCTGGCTCCTGATCATGCCTTGTGCATGACAATATATGCATGCAGCTGTTTCATGAACACAACTCTCCACACATGGGACAAAGGCCCAAAGCAATGAGCTAGGTGTCTGGTAGTATAGGAATCTATGCATGGACAATGCATCTAGAAGAGACAGAAAAGGAAGTGGTAAGGTTTTGAACCACAGGAGCAAGTGAGCTCTCCAAAATTTGGCTTGGACTGACTAGTTAGCCAATCCCGTTCACCCCCCCCCCAACAAGAAGAGATTATTTTACTGATCCCACCTCCACATCCCATTGCCCAGAAACCCCACAATGCTGAAGCACATTCTGCTTTACTTTCTTAAAAGCTGTAAGGTGTGGTGGTTTGAGCAGCAAAGAAATTCCCTCCCTCCCTTTCTCTGACACTGCATGGATTAGCAGTGTGTGTGTTGGCTCTAAGGTTACATAGTTCCCCCCAGAAGCGCCAGCTTCTCCAGAGTATTAAGGAGGCTACGACACATGACTTCCTGATGTCGTGAGAAGCCAGGGGGCAGAGCTGAACACCCTCTGAAAATTGAGGGGGCCTTACTCCCTCAAAAACTACATGGGGGACAAAACTGCCTTGTTCCCCAGGAGTTGGTGCCTAAGGTTCCCTCAAAGACTGCTGCAAAGGGAGGAAGGCAGGGGGAGAATGGGAAACCACTCTTTTCTCTCTATGGAATCTCCTGCCTATAGACAATCCTGAAATATATTTACAAATCTGGTGGTTTAAGCACAGCTGAAAGGCGGCATGGAAGGCTCTCTTTTGGGCACCTTTAAACTTCAAGTACAATAGCTCTCCAGTGTCAAGGTGAAATCTATAACAGCTAAATCTTTATGACAGCATAAAATCTCAAGCACCACAGTACTTCATTGGCATGCTGCAACTCACCAGCAAATCGACTAACTTCTCCAAAGAGCAGGGATATTCTGAGTTTCTTGATACGCTGCATCATCCAGTCAGAACAAGGGCATGGGGAAGAGATTCCTGCATCTGAAACGGAGTAAAAAAAAAAAAAATCAATAGGCTTCACATCATTAACGTTTAACCAGGAAAAAGTAGCCATAAGTTAAATAAGAAAATGCACTGGTACCCTCAGAACATTTATGAAACACTAAAAAATGATGACATTCTCAGAGCGAGAGAAATAAAGGTAAGAGTAAAAAGAAATACAAGTTAGGATTGCTCCAAATATTCTCCTGACTTGGTTTTTAAGCAGGAAACAACTATCTGGGCTGAGGGGGGAAGGAGAAGCATTTCCCAAAGTAGAGTTTAATATTGAATTTTTGTCTTTTTCAGTCTTGTTTCGTACCATCATTTTCCCTAGCTGATAGTGCAGGAAAGTCATTATAAAAATTCAGTATCAGTACTCTTCCCTCCCCTTCTAGGATGAGTCACATTGCTGATCCCTGAGTGAATGTGTTGAAGAATCACCACCCTATGTAGTCAACTGGGTTTGGCTACACCAAGGGGCAAACAAAGAAAATTCAGAGAGAGTGACACAGAAGAACATGTGGCGACTTTTGAAGCAACTGCAGAAAAATTGTCAAAGGGTGCAGTGGGAAGTTACTTTTGGCCACTTCCTGGAAAAAAGTAAGTACCGGTACTTTCATTTTAGCCCTAATCCTAATTACAAGAGTGTGAGGCACAGATTCAGTACATAATCTACCTTTGCTAGATATTAAAGCATGAATATAAAAATTATAGGCAGTTCCAAATTAATACCTCACGAGTTATACTACTGCCCACTAGGGCATTAGACATTCCTCTCTCTCTATGGCTTTGTCCTGTGAGAAAGCCCCTTCTGAAAACTTCAAAAGTCATTTACGTTTCAGCTTGGGGAGCTGTGTTTCAAAGATAAGTTCAGAGGTTCAGCTGGACATGTACAAGCCCTGAGGCATACCTAATGACCTCTGGAGTGTGACCACTGTTTTATAGCAACAGTATCATCCATAATTCTTGTTTAAACCTTGGACATGTCCCAGATCGGCAGCTTCTTGCTCTATCAGCTTCCAGTTTTCATTTTTTAAAAATGAAAGGCTGTTTCTGACTGTTCCCACTGCCCATGTCAGATCTGTGTCTCATCTTTTACACTGGGATTGTTCTGCCTTGCCAATGGTTGAAGGAACAACACTTTTCATAGGTGAGAGAATGTGAGAGTGAATAAGCAATTAGCTATATGGCTGGTGTGATGTGCAGCAATAGCACTGCTGGAACGGACAATAACGTGTGTGTGTGTGTGTGTGTGTGTGGTGATTCAGGAATTATTTTAATGAGCATGGTTTCTATCAAAGGTACAAAAGTTAAGTGAGTTGGTCCACCCTGCATCGTGCCTGCACAAACTGATTAGATTTTACCTACGTAACCGACTGTCAATACTTGACATTTCACTGCTAAAGCAATTAAGTCTGTCAAGGAGTACGGTTCACAATAATACAAAGTGTCAAATATGTGGTACAGTTCCCAATATCACACGGGAGACTTTTCATATTAAATACATATATATTAGAATCCTGTGCAGACTAACTTGGAACTTTCCTGCTTTGAATTATGATTTTATAGTCAAAGAATTTTTTAAAAAAGGAAATCACATTTGAAAGATTAAAAGGATTTTGTGCTAAAATATTCTGTGATGATGCCTGGGGTCTATTCACATAATTCCTAGAGCTTTGAAAATGCAGCATCTGTTGAAAGAGGTACATTGTTACAAATAAAGTAACTGAAAGAATACCTTTCACAGAAAAAATACCTTACCATTCACCTCCTCCTGCTTCATCTATTTTAATTGTAAGACAAAAAACATGAACCAGTTTTTAAAAACAAACAAACAAACAAACAAACAAACACCTTGCTGGCCTTTTATCAAGTTTTAGACTAGGAAAAGCAAGCAAACGAGCAGTTTATGTGAAAATGCCAAACTAGCCAAAATGAAGGATGGTTTTTAGTTTCACTTTTTCCATTTCAATACCTTCAGGGTTACAGTGTGTACAAAGCTTTAGAAGGTCACAGGTTCACCATCCTTCATTTAAGGCTTTAGAAAGGTTAAAACCAGCACTTCAGATTGTGCACAGAAACAAAAGCCCCTTTCTCCAGTAACCTCACAGTGACTAGATCCTGTCAACAACATGGCTGCCATGTTCTGAACCAGCTGATGTTCCCAAAGTCTTGACTGGATATTACTTAATTGTGGCAAGGTTACAATCAGCCAACCACATCTACAACCAAGCAGGCTCTACTATTTATTTAATTTGGTTAGAAAGATTGGTGGAATAAATAGTACCTTAAAGACCAACTAAGTCAGTTCTTGGTATGAGCTTTCGTGTGCATGCACACTTCTTCAGATACCTGGTCTGACCAGGTATCTGACTATGGTCTGACTATGGCAGACCAACACGGCTACCTATCTGTAACTGGCATAAATAGTGTTACTTCCAAGAAACCATGGTTGAGGCAGGGAAACATGGATGGAATTTCAACAAATTCAGCAACTCTTACAAGTGTTCACAAATGTTCATTTTTAAAAAAATAATATTTATTAATAGGTTTTTTTAAAATTACAACATAATAAACAAAACATACAAAAAATATCACATTTCATAACATATTTTCTTATCCTTTTTGGACTTCCTCACATCTCCCGCTCCTACGTTCCAAAATATAAAAATTAATTCAGCAATTTATCACCTTATCCCCACCTTATCTAATTTTCCAATGTTATATCTTAAATTTTAGATATATTCATTTAACTTTTTAAAACTTTTAGTTTAGCCTAATCATTATCTAAAATTTGATTTTTTCCTAAATTTAACTTATCTTCATAGTTCACTTTATCTAATTCAATGGTGCCAAATTGTTTGTGATCAAGCATCCTCCTTAACATTCATACAGTTTACAATATTTTTGCAAATAGTCCTTAAATTTCTTCCAATCTTCTTCCACCGTCTCCTCTCCCAGGTCTCGGATTCTGCCAGTCATCTCAGCCAGTTCCATATAGTCTATCAGTTGCATCTGCCACTCTTCCAGTGTGGGTAGATCTTGGGTTTTCCAATGCTTAGCAACGAGTATCCTTGCTGCTGTTGTTGCATACATAAAAAATGTTCGATCATTCTTTAGCACCCTCTGGCCAACAATGCCCAAAAGGAAGGCCTCTGGTTTCTTAGGGAAGGTATACTTAAATACCTTTTTCAGCTCATTGTATATCATTTCCCAGAAGGCCTTAACCCTAGGGCAAGTCCACCAGAGGTGAAAGAACGTTCCTTCACTTTCCCTGCATTTCCAACACTTATTATCAGACAAGTGGTATATTTTTGCAAGTTTGACTGGGGTCATGTACCATCTATATATCATTTTCATTACATTTTCTTTCAAAGCATTACATGCAGTGAAATTCAGCCCAGTAGTCCATAACTTTTCCCAGTCCTCAAACATAATATTATACCCAATGTCCTGTGCCCACTTTATCATAGCCGATTTAACCATTTCATCTTGTGTGTTCCATTTTAACAGCAAGTTATACATTCTTGAGAGTACCTTAGTCTTAGGCTCTAACAGTTCCGTTTCTAACTTCGATTTTTCCACCTGGAATCCTAACTTTTTATCAAGTTTAAAAACTTCTTTAATCTGAGCATAGTGTAACCAATCTCGCACTTTGTCTTTCATTTTCTCCTGACTCTGCAATTTCCAATTATCACCATCTTTTTCTAATATTTCCCAATACTTCGGCCATTTGGCCTCCATATTGAGTCTTTTTCGGGCCTTAGCTTCCAATGGTGAAAGCCACCTTGGAGTTTTGTTTTCCAATAAGTCTTTGTATTTTGTCCAGACATTAAACACTGCTTTTCTGACAATATGGTTCTTGAAATTCTTATTGATCTTAACCTTGTCATACCATAAATATGCATGCCAACCAAACGCATTGTCAAAACCTTCCAGATCCAGTACATCAGTCTCTTCGAGAAGCAGCCAATCTTTCAACCAGCAGAAAGCTGCTGATTCGTAGTACAGCCTTAAGTCTGGCAGGGCAAAGCCCCCTCTTTCTTTCACATCAGTTAATATCTTAAACTTAATTCTGGGCTTTTTGCCCTGCCAGACAAATTTAGAAATATCTCTCTGCCACTTCCGGAAACACTCCGTTTTGTCCACAATCTGTAATGTTTGAAATAAAAAAAGCATTTTCGGCAATACATTCATCTTTACAGCAGCAATTCGGCCTAACAAGGAAAGTTTCGATCTTGTCCAACTTTCTAAGTCTCTCTTAATTTCTGCCCAGCATTTCTCATAATTATCTTTAAATAGACTCAGATTTTTTGCTGTTATATTTACCCCTAGGTATTTTACTTTTTTAACTACGTTCAACTCTGTCTCTTTCTGAAACCGTTCTGACTCTGTAACTGTCAAATTTTCCCCCAATACCTTAGTTTTCTGCTTATTTAACTTAAATCCCGCTACCCGACCAAACTCTTGAATCAATTGTAATACTTTTTTCGTACTAGATTCTGGCTCCTGAAGGGTCAAAACTAAATCATCTGCAAACGCTTTAAGTTTATATTGTTTCGCTCCGACCTGAATACCTTCCACCAGCCGGTCCCCTCTAATCATGTTCAAGAGCACCTCCAGAACAGAGATAAATAACAGTGGGGAAATCGGGCAGCCTTGTCGTGTTTCTTTTTCAATTTTAAACTCTTCAGTAATCACATTGTTAACTATCAGTTTAGCCTTTTGTTCTGAATAAATTGCGTCAATCCCATTCCTAAAACTCCGTCCCACCCCCATCCCTTCCAAATTTCCCTTCATAAATTTCCAAGAAATATTATCAAAGGCTTTCTCCGCATCTATAAAAATTAAAACTGCTTTTGTGTTGATATTTGTTTGCAAAAGTTCCAAAATGTCAATTATGTTCCTTGTGTTAGCAAACAAATGTCTTCCTGGGAGAAAGCCTGCCTGGTCTTTATGAATTACCTGATTCAAAACTTTTTAAAATCTACTTGCTAAAATGTCTGCAAATATTTTGTAATCCACGTTTAGGAGGGAGATGGGGCGGTAGTTCTTAAGTTGAGTCTTTTCAGTTTCTGATTTTGGTATCAATGTGATAAAAGCTTCTTTCCACGATTCCGGCGCCTTTTTCCCCTCCAAAATTTCGTTGTTAACCTCCAACAATGATTGTATCAAATAATCTTTCAATGTCTTATAATACTTGGAGGTTAGTCCATCTGGCCCTGGAGATTTGCCCAATTGCATGTTCTGAATAGCTTGTTCAATCTCTTGTCGTGTTATTTTAGAGTTCAGGATTACTCTATCTTCTTGTGACAATTTTGATAGTCCATTCTTTTTCAAAAATTGTTTTATCTCGTCCTCATCTTGCGGCCCTTGAGTATATAATTTTTTGAAGTATCTCTGGAAACACTTTCTAATATCCACAGGGTTCTGAATGTTTCTTCCTTCAATCTCTAAATTTGTAACTGTATTTAGTTTCTGTCTCTTTTTCAACTGCCATGCTAGCAGTTTCCCACATTTATTCGCCGAATCAAATGATCTTTGTTTCATTAATTTAAGTTTCCACTCTATTTCCTGGTTTATCAATTTGGAATACTGTGCTTGATGGAGTTTAATTTCTCTAAGAATCGGCTGTGACTTCGGATTAGATCTTAGCTTCTTCTCAAGTTCTTTGATTTTCTCCAAAATCTTATCTTTTTTCTCATTTTGTGTCCTTTTCTTTACAGCATTCTGTTGTATCAAGAACCCCCTCATCACGGCCTTACTTGCATCCCAGATGATTCTTTTTTCCACTGTAGTGTTCAAATTTATCTCAAAATAGTCCTTCAAAACTTTTTGGGCCTTCTTGGTAATCTCCTGATCTCTAAACAAATTGTCATTCATCTTCCATCTAAAGGAGCCGGCTGGTAGTAATGTCATGTTCATCTTTACAGCATTATGGTCGGAGCAGGTCTTTGGGCAGATTTCCACCTTTCCAGTCTTAGGTGCCAGACCTCTAGATATCCATATTTGGTCGATTCTCGTCCATGTCAGTTGGGCTTCAGAAAAGAATGTTCCTTCTCTTCCCAAGGGGTTCTTTGTTCTCCAAATGTCAATCAAGTCCATGTTGTCAGTTAGTTCAAAAAAGGTCTTTGGTAGTCTTCCATCTTTTGTAAGATTTTGATTTTGTGACTTATCCATGTTGGTTGATACCACGCCATTCATATCTCCCAACATAATGATGTTGTCATAGTCCAGATAGTCCAGGACATTCTCATGCAACTTCTTATAAAATTCCGATTTCCCTTCATTTGGTGCGTAAATTCCTAGTATCAAAAACTTCTCTCCTTGATAATGTATCTCTATTGCCAAAATTCTTCCTTGCTCATCTTTGAATAAAAATTTAGGTGATAGGCTCTCCTTTGCATAGATCACCACTCCTCTTTTCTTCACTCGGTCCGAAGATATAAATTCTTGGCCTAATCTTTTATTTATTAGCACTTTTCTATGGAGCCTTGTCACATGTGTTTCTTGCAAACAGATAATGTCCAATTGTTCTTTTTTCAATATATGAAATAATTTCCTCCTTTTTTCCGGAGAGTTGCACCCATTAATATTCCAGCTCAACAGTTGCAGAGACATCCTGGGCAAATCTGTTATTTCTCAGGGGGTGGTATCTTTTTCTCTGGGTCTTCAGGTTCCAAGGAAGAAGGTACAGCAGATGCTCCAGGCCCCAAAGGTGTTTCGATTCCTTTCTGAAGGTCTTCTCCGTAAGCAATCAAAAATTTATCTCTATCTTCAAATGTTTTAATCTTGACTTTCTTCCCTCTGAAGGTGAAGGATAATCCCTGAGGAAATTCCCACCTGAAAATGATTGAATTACTCCTTAACAGTCTCACCAATTCAAGATAGGCGGATCTAAGGTCCAGCAGTTGTTTCGGGATATCTTTGTAAATTTCACCTCTTCTATCCAAAATGTCCAGTGACTTTTCATAGTGTAATCCCAAAATCTTGTCCCTTTCCTCCCTCGATCTCAAAGTTATCAAACAATCTCTGGGCTTGTCTTTCTTTGCAAATCTTCCAAGTCTGAAAGCCGATACAATTTTAAAATCCTTTTCTTCCTGTATAGACAAGAACTTGGAAAATTCTTTGGTCAGGAACTCAGCTAGGTTTTCTTCTTCAGCTTCTGGAATTGACCTTAATCTTAAATTATTTTCCCGGTTCCGCAGTTCTATCATAGACAAATACATCTGATGTTCTCCAACTTGCTTACATAATGGCTTTACCTCTTTTTCTAATTTTTCAACTTTTTGGCTGGTAGCCTCAGCCAATTTACGATTCTCTTCAGAGGCCTCAGTTAACTGCCCAATTGCTTGTACGTTCTGTGCCACCTGTCCAGTTATTCTGTTTAGACAAGCTGTATTTTGATCAATTTTGGCTGTTTGTTCATCCGCTTTCTTGTCCAAAGATTCTACTCTTTTATCCAAGGATTCCAATTTTTCATAAATTTTCTCTAGAATTGAAGCAGTTGCTCCTGAGGCCATATCTTCCAACTGTAACTGCTCAGTTACTTCTTCTTCCCCTGCCAACGGCAGAGTAGATACAATTTCTTCCTCCCCTGCTACCGGCAGAGTAGGTACAGATGATCTACGTGTCTGTAATGCTGAGGTTAAAGTTGTTTGTCTAGTTCTTGCTCCCCTTTTTCTTGTGCCACTCATTCCAACTTTATGTAACAGTCAAGGTCAAGCTGAGTTGTTCCCATGAGAATGCCACAGCCCAAGAGTAAACAATCGTATAGGAGGAAAGGAAAGAGAAAGTAGAATAATGTCACTGCTGTAAGTCCAAAATCCTCTAGAGGGAGCTTGAAATGTCTTGAGAGAAGAAGTCAAATCAAATAAAATCAATAAAATCCAATTTTAATGTCCATAGACCTTCAGTAGCTAGTGCTTAGCAGAGTTAGTTTTAACAGCAAAACATTGTTTCTGACAAGTGTCAACTGTGTTTCAAAGTAGCAAGTCTTAAAATGCTCTCAATGTTGCAAGTCCAAATACACAATAGCCAAGTCTGCAAACTGACAGTTTTACTGTTCAGGCAGCTCAAGTACCTGGGCTTCTCAGTCAAAATCTGTAGTTCCCACAGCAGAAGATTAACACAGTCCAAGTAAGGGTTAAATCCAGTAATTAAGTTAAGTCTTTACTTTGTCTCAAAGCAGCTTCAAAGGGTGCTCAAATCAGATGGTTTAAAAAGCCTCTACAGTGGCTCCGCTCCTCCAGCTCTTTTTGCTTTTGAAATTTAAATAGCAGCGGAAGACGGACTTCCTTTTAACATCTCTCCGCTTTCAGCCAAATTTCCATTAGTTTAAACTCCAATTTTAAAAAGTCCTTCCTTACTCACGGGTTGTTGCTTTTCAGTTCCGAACGTTTCGAGGAAAAAAGGTCAGCGCTCACCGACAGCAGCTGCGCGGCTTCACTCTGCAGAGTAGCGATCGACTCAAAGCGCCGCAACCCCCTCCACGATCCGAGGCTCCTTACGGGGTCTCTTCAACGTTTTGGGGATCGCTCCTGGCGCCCGCCGAGTCCCAGGACCACAGGCTCTTGCTGCCTGTGGGTTTCAGACGCGGGTCTCCGCTTCGCCGTAGCGGAAGACCCGATCTCTGCGGAGCTTCCCTTTCACTAAAGGAAAAGGACCGCCATTGCCGTTCGCGCCGCCTCCGGAAGTCAAGTGTTCACAAATGTTCAAAGGGAGCAAGAAAAGGGCTGTGGCAACTACAAAGCTACCCTCATAGTTCACCTCATCCCATCTTGTTAAAAAAGAAATCCTAGCTCTGACCTTAATCTATCCTGCATCATCACAGGGTTAGGACCTTTTTCTCAATGTTAGTGTGTACCTGCTGTGCAGCCACAAGCCTTCTGCTACTGTAGCCCAACACAGATTATTGGACTGAAAATGTGCCCACAAATCTTTGATTGATGTATTTAAATATAGCTTTATGTTTTTATCTATGCAGAAAGAGAACATTTCAGCATGAAAGGAAAGCTAACTTTTATTTGGGGGCATTTATAGATTTTTGTTTTTTAATGATACAATTACAGAGTTCCCACTAACGCTAGTGTTTGATTACATGCCTAGAAGCAGAAGCTAAATGTTGTAATGGTAAGTCAAGCCAACATTACCACAAGCAAATGTTTTGACTTGTACTTAAAACAGATGAAAAAGATTGCTGATGGGAAGAGTGCAAGGAGGAGGGATGTAGGGTGGGAGGAAAAATATCAAAGTTAATAGCCAAAGGATGAAATAAAGCATGAATAGAATTTGAGGGATGGAGTCAAAAAACAGAAATGGGGCCAGGGCCGGGGGGCCCGGGGGCCGGGGGGGGAGGAGGAGAAAAGAAAGCTCCCAGTTAAAAAAACACATGATTTCTTTCATATCTGGAAGTTAACCAGCAGATTAATAGAGAATGGCATCAATTCTTCCATCCAGGATGGCAAATCACTCACATTACAAAGCCTATCTGGTTAGATTAGGTTCATAAAAGTGCATGGGAGGTTAAAGGAGTTACTGTGCTCAGAACAAAACTAATTATGTTACATGCAATGTGAGAGACAGCAACTGAAACGAAATACAGTGAGATCTTGGTTCTTGAACGGAATCAGTTCCAGGAGTCTGTTTGACTTCTGAAAAGTTCAAAAACCAAGGTGCGGCTTCTGATTGGCTGCAGGAGCTTCCTGCACTCAAGCGGAAGCTGCGTCAGATGTCTGGCTTCCGAAAAACGTTCGAAAACCAAAACACTTACTTCCAGGTTTTCAGCGTTTTGGAGCCGATCTGTTCATCAAGTAAGCAGTTCGAGAACCAAGGTTCCACTGTACTCAAGAGGACTCCCCCCCCCCTACATAGAATTCCAACTTGGGGAAGGGGGACCTTAAATCTTTTTACGATCTCTTCTTATTGCAGGGAAATGCAACTTGTGACCCACCAAGTCAAATGCAGCTTAGCAGCCCACCAGATGCTCAGTTGTCTCCCCCATTTTTGCACTCCTAGGCAGTTAAAAAGAGGACCAGGATATTGTCACGGACCTGGAAGGCCAGAATTCATGACTGGTGAGTTGCTTTCCACTTGGTTGGCCACAAGTGGTAAAGAGGTCTGAGTTTTCAGCTGCCCTGGTCAGCTTGCTGACTTCCCACCACACTAGCTTTCAGTGGGTGGCTGTGCAAATGCTGACAGCTTGAGAAAGCACACAAAATAGCATTTGCATGGCATCATAATCTGTTGAAAAGCTGTTCTCCTACTGGGATGTCAAAAGGCACCAAGTCTGGCACATGCCACTGGCATTCCTACAAGCAACTGAGTGTATATCAACTCCAGCTGGAAGTCACTGCTGACTGACTGAAAACCGCAGTTGTCGCACATGGAACCGATCATGAGAATATGCCCTTCGGTGGGAAAAAGGCCAGCTCAGTCTCTTGAGCAGGAGAAGGCCATGCCAACAGTTTTGCTTGACTTAAAATCACAGAATACCTCTAATATTCACTTTTATTGTCACTTCCTTAAATAAACTTGCATAAAGACTATTTTAGAAATGTCTAATGAACACTACTCCTTTGAAGGAGTTATTACAGCCACTGCAAGTCCACCATGAATGGAGGGACAGCCAGACATTGTTTATGAAGACTAAACCCCTGTGAAGCTAGCACGAAAGCAACAGGATTGCTCCCCCAGCTTGGAAGTGCAAAGGAGAAATGAAGCATTAACCTCACAGTTATACTGGACCTCAGGTGTACACATCATATGTAAGAGACAAGACCCTCCCATTCCCCTTTCCATCTTGCTTATCAAGGTGAGCCTTCTGAGAGAGACTGGAGGTGGAGTGGTAGGCCCATGTTCTCTTCTCTAAAGCAGGGCTGGAAAACCTTTGACCCTCCAGATGTTGTTGGGCTTCCATTCCCATCAGCCTGAGACAGCGTGACAAGAAATTAGGGGTGATGGGAGATTTAGCAACACATGGAGGGCCAAAAGTTCCTTAGCTCTGCTCTAAAGAAACACTGTGATTAGCTCACATCTTCTTATAAAGGCCCACTACGCATGACAAATGATGATCCAAATTTCTAATAGTTGCTTATAACATTTCTATCCCACCTTTCTTCCAATGAGCTCAGGTGGTGTACGCAGAATTATCCATCTTAGTACCTCAGTAACAATATGGGGATGAGATTGTGTGACTGCTCAAGGTCATCCAGTGAGCTCCATGCTGAGCAAACATGTGAATCCAGATAAAAAAATTCCTTCCAGTAGCACCTTAAAGACCAACTGAGTTTGGTGCTACTGGAAGGTGCTACTTTAAGGTGCTACTGGAAGGAATTTTTTTATTTTGTTTTGACCATGGCAGACCAACACGGCTACCTATCTGTATGTGAATCCAGGTTCCTCCATACAGATAATCTACATACAAACCACACTGGCTTTTCTACACTACAGTGGCTCTCAAGCATTATGAAGTCTACTAATTTGCACCATATTTCCAGTTTTGGCTCCCAAAATACATGGTCTACGTAGACTGATTTGATATGATTAATGATTATCCAAATGGAGTGCAATAGCCTGTCAAAACAATGAATATAAGAACAGAAGGTTCATTTCAAAAACAGTCAGGCCTTCTTATTTAGGTTCATAGGTCAAGCTAGGCAGCCTTCCCCAACTTGTTGTCCTCTAGATGTTGTAGAACACAATTACCATCAGTCCTAGCCAGTCCTAGTCAATGGTCAGGAATGAGGGTAACTGTATTCCAAAACCTCTGGTGGACACCATGTTGGGGGAGAATGAGCTAGAGCGTCACCAGTGAAAATAGTCTCTTGTTTTATTCCTACAAACCACAAAATATATAGCAAGGAAACCCCCATTCTCTTTACATTTTTTTTCTAGAGGGTCTATACGCAAACGGGATTCTCTGTTCATTCCACTGAATACATTTTTTGTTTCTCAGAAATGTGGTTCTTTAGGTTGTCACTCATCATTACCCGGAAAAGTAATTGAGACAGATATTAAAACACGATCTTGTGGAATTAATGAAGAAGGTTATCAGTCAAATGAAATCAAATGAGAAGAGCTTTAACTCCCCTTCTATTTTCACACAGAGAAGAAAATGAACTGCAGACAAATTTTTAATTGTTATGGGCTAGACAAGATCAAGATGACAGACAAGGAGCACCATAGTGCAAGAAAAGAAGAAGACAGAGCCAAGGTTAACAATAAATAAATCAGACATGCAGTCCCTAACCCTCTTTGTACTTAAATCTCAAGGATCACAATTTTCATTAAACAAATGATGCACCAAGCAGTTTGTAGGACGGATTCAAACACATACTAGAATTGTAGGTTTGTGCATCTGAAGTGGATTAAAATGCACTGTCGTCCTAGCACGGAGTCCCTAGATGGACTTTGGGCAGTTTGAAAAGTGATGGGGAAAACAAACCATGAGCCTTAAGTCAAGACCCAACCTTGGCTACAGCTTGTCGTTTCTCTGGAGGAGATAAGCCACAATCCTGGGTTTGAATATCACGCCAAGCCAAACCATAACTTGGCTCCAGGCAGCACAACAGCAGGAGGACCAGGAGAGGAGAGGAGTGAAGAGGCTGCAGTTTTTATTGCAAGGATCTGCACCCTTGTGTGTTTATGCTTAGCGATGGTTTGACTTAAGTGCTAAGTGTCAATCAGGCCACTTTGTATTCAGTGACACAGTAACTATAATAAGAAGAATAACAAGTGTCATATATGCATCGCTTCTAAATCTCATAGCCAGTGGCGGAGCAAGTTGATTGGGCGCCTGGGAGCAGGACACTCCAGCCAGGGCAGGAGGCTCCGTGGGGGCTCCAAGGAGTCTGTTGCCTCCTCCCATTCAGCCGCCCTACAGCTGAGGGGGAGGTGGTGGGCGGACCGTTTGGGGCAGTGCGGAGCCTGCGTGCATAAGCCTCTTCCAGGAAAGACGCATGGCTTAAGTGCACTGCAGGCCCCATGGTGAGTGCTGCCCGGCAGTTTGTCACCCCGCCTCAGTGGTGACACCCGGGGCAGACCGCCCCCACCACACCCCCTTCCTCCATCCCTGCTCATAGCGCTGGTGCTGTGATGTTACCAAGTTTCAGTTATTATTTCAGGCTGAATCACAATTCTGAACCTTTAAAGGGACCCCTGACTGTTAGGCCCAATTGCGGATGACTCTGGGGTTGCGGCACTCATCTCACTTTACTGGCCGAGGGAGCCAGCATAGAGCTTCCAGGTCATGTGGCCAGCATGACTAAGCCGCTTCTGGTGAACCAGAGCAGCACACGGAAATGCCGTTTACCTTCCCGCCGGAGCAGTACCTATTTATCTACTTGCACTTTGACATGCTTTCAAACAGCTAGGTTGGCAGGAGCAGGGACTCAACAACTGGAGCTCACCCCGTCGTGGGGATTCGAACCGCTGACCTTCTGATCGGCAAGCCCTAGGCTCTGTGGTTTAACCCAAAGCGCCACCCGCGCTGAACCTTTAGGACTATTTAGGACTATTAATTAATTTAGGATTATTTAGGACTATTAATATTTACGACCATTAATTTAAGGACTGCTATCTAGGTGGCTGACTGCCTGGAAGTCTCATCTGGTGAGATAGTATTTGCCCATCATCTGCCAATGACCAACAAATTCTGTTACATCCATTGAAATTATGTGGGAACTCATTGCAAACCAGATTAAGCCATCCATACTAGTCCACATATTTAAAATATGAGTGGCTTCTTAATTGGACAATTTGCCTTCTGATCTAACAACAAGAGGAGAGAGAGGTTTAAAGGAAAATATTGTTCATGGATTCTAGCTAAAATGGGCCTGTGGACGTAGCTAAATGACAAGACCAAGGTGACCCTTCCCAATTTCCAGACTACAGTAAACACATAGTGGAGCTCTCCAAGGGTTCACACAATGTGAAGGTCATAGGAGCCAACTTCTTGGGGCAGTGGGGGCTTCGGCCCCCACAATAAAATATTTAATAAAATGGCCAAAATATTTAAAGGTTCTGCGTCTGATGGGCATCCCTTGCCAGGGATGCAAGCAGGCAAACAAACTAACACCAACTGCACTGATCTCCTTAGCGGAAGCAGTGCAAAATTGCAGTGATGTAGCTTCCAATTACCTTCCCTCTTTAACAGCACATTTGCAAGAAAATAGTTGAAAATTGCCGAAATTAAAGCATGCGGAAAAAACCTAAAGGGTATTTCAAATCAGTCAACTACTAATCTAAATATGGCTACTTCAGAGAAAGAGAACAATCAAAGGAGGAAATTTATGTTAGCGCTTTGGAGAAAGAAAGGCAGATGGCTAGGAATGAGAAAAAGGTAGCATTTTACAGGGAATGGTCTGATGCAGTACAAAGTATGTGGGTGTCCCTATTTGTGCATTTTTGGTAAAAATATGGCAATAATTTGCATGATGATAATAATAATAATAATAATAATAATAATAATAATAATAATATACAAATTCAAGGAGCTGTACAGCATACTGAAGATGTTTGTCCAGTACTTGATAATGAGCAAGCTTCACATTCCAGATGCAAGGAGGGGAGAGCACTATTGTAAATACATATCAAATATTCACAAAATAATCATCTCAAGTAGAAAAAGGACAAAGAGAACATATTGGAAATGAAGGTGAATTCAGTGGTGCTTATTTAATAAATCTGTTTTCAAGGGAGTTGGGTTTTTTGTTTTAGTTTTAAACACTACTTCTAGGACAAATTACTCTATTTCAGGTTGTATTTGCCACTGGAAAAGAATGATATTTATGAATAATTCATCTAAAAATTAGCTTTCCCTCAATGCATTAAGCAGCCTCTCTTGATAAGGGTGATCTGAAATTGAAAAAATACTCAAGCAGCAAGTATTTTTAAAGGCAGGGGCATATGAATGCCAATAGAGATCCTGTTTCTACTATTCAAAGGACTTTATGTTATTCATAGCTATGCAAATTGAGTTGTTTTCTTTTATCTGAAAAAGGGACCACAAGCTTGAATAACAATTATAAATATTAACATATTAACTAACCAAGTGACATTAGTGCCAAAAAAAGAAAAGAAAAGGCAACAAGCAAAAGAAAAAAGGAAGGACTTCAGGAACTGCATCAACACTAGAAGAAGAAGAGAAGTTTGGATTTGATATCCCGCCTTTCACTTCCTTTAAGGAGTCTCAAAGCAGCTAACATTCTCCTTTCCCTTCCTCCCCCACAACAAACACTCTGTGAGGTGAGTGAGGCTGAGAGACTTCAGAGAAGGGTGACTAGCTCAAAGTCACCCAGTAGCTGCACGTGGAGGAGTGGAGGAGCAAACCTGGTTCACCAGATTACAAGTCTACTGTTCTTAACCACTACACCACACTGGCTCTTCACACTAGTATCCAAAGTGCATCCATAGAGTCCCCCAACCTTTGGGGGCCTCTGGGCAAAACCTGGAAATCTAAGAACCGATAATGGGCAGTAAAATTATGGTGCTGCAGTTCCTGTGGAAGTAGCTCCATTAGGAAGTCATTTCATAGCCCCAAACAGGCAATGCCCAGAATTTTCCTTCCTTTCTCACTCCCCCAAAACAGGCCACACACACACACACAGTGAGAGAGAGAAAGAATGGGAGGGTTCTCCTTTGCTGGAGGTATTTGTTATATATTCAGTGGTCTGTTTGCCTGAGCTTGAGTCTGGACCAAGAATTCAGAGCCCCTGTGTTTTGATTCGATACATGATACCCAATCACAGAACATTTCAGGATTTGGGCCTCTGCCATTGGCCCTTAAACTCTGAGTTATGATTCACAGCTTGGAAGTTTAGACAGCCAATCACGTTGGGAGTGGGAGTGGCCCAGGCCTTCAGAAATGTATATGAGCAGTTGCTTTGCCCCTGTTGTCTAGTTCTGTTAGTTCAATAAAGTTTCTTGCTGTTATTACTTTGTCTTGCATTGTGGGAACCCACCTACACTTTAATATTTATGTGGCAGCCACAATCCATCAAGAATGTTATGCTTGGATCCTGTATTGTAGTCCCTGTGTTTATTTAGCAGCATCCTGTACTAGATGACCTCTGAGGTCAATGATTATGGGGCCACACTAGTACACTTAACCTCGGGAGGCGGGGAATCCATGTTTGTCACATTTAAAACTCATTCAGCATTAAGATCCTTTTCCTCCCTGCACACCAGAGCACAGGCTCACTTTTCTTTTCACATTGTTTGCTCTTTTGGCATTTGTTCTCTCTGAATCTGCTGGTTTTCCTCTGTCCCCAAACACTTAGTTTCCACACTCCCTGGGTCTCTAGCCATCCTCATTCATGTCTCCAGACTGGCTTTTTGTGCTAGTCAGAAAGGAAGGCTTTTTAAGCATTTCCCACACATTATCTGTTTTAATCAGGTTTTAATTGGCTGCTTTAGAAATGCATTTTTAACTAATTGTTACACACACAGAGCCTTTGGGACCTACCCACAATTAAAAGCTTTAAAATCACAGTTTCGGAAAAGAAAGAAACAAGGACTGTAGAGAAAGATCCTCATAAAAAAGGGCTCTCTAATGAGCCAGCTCTCATGTATTAAGAAATTTAAAATTAGAAATAGCAAGTCAATTCACAGCACCTCCTTGTTATTGTCAATTACAGCTTTCTGGTCCTCAAAAGAGTTTTAACAACTCTGGGCTTGTCACATCTCTTTCAGGTAACCATTAGCCGCTCCAGTAACAGAAAATTAATTCGCAAGCTAGTTCTTTGGCTTGGCAGTTTCAAAGATTAGGGAGTTCCAAGTTTTGGCCTGTAAAGACAGCAAGCAGGTTTCTTCAGGAAACTTTTGCCATGAAGCAGCTGAAAAGGCAGGCTAACTTGCATACAGTGTCAATGACCTCGGCTGCTTCCAGATGACCTGTTTATTGAGCAGTCACCCCAGTTTATCTGCACAAGGTTTGTGAGGAGGTATGGCGACATCAACTATTTATTGAGCGTTCATTCTGCTTTGTTTCCAGGGAGGTGATATGATGTTGCATCAAGCAGTTGTCACCCCCTCCCACTTCTGTGCGCATTTCACTGTCACGGCAAAAAGCCTGCTTTGCGGAGCAGGGGAAGCTGGGTTGTGGCACAAGAGCACCAAATCAGCTTTAATT
Organism: Podarcis erhardii; assembly: GCF_964252035.2. NCBI lineage: Eukaryota > Metazoa > Chordata > Lepidosauria > Squamata > Lacertidae > Podarcis > Podarcis erhardii. The sequence continues at coordinate 40,027,968 of NC_138507.1, read as the reverse complement.
GCACTTCCTGAATTTGCCAGTGTGCGCCTTGAATTCCACCTGAAAACAGCGACATTAAAAAACAAAGAATATAACATTGGACTGTTTTCGTCTTGCATGATGTTATTCTTAAAATGCCATTGTTGTGTTTGAAATGGTGCTTTTGGGGGCTATGATGCTTGTGCAATAAAGTCTGCTACTTTTCCATTTGCATGTTTTTCAAATGACATGTGTATTTTTACTTTTCAGAAGTGTGCACGTTATCGGTGCACACGAAAGGCTTCTCTATGATTTACATGCTCAATGCTGGTGATTGTACTTGTTGTGAGTGCAGTCATACCTCGGGTTGCAAACGTGATCCATGTGGGAGGCATGTTCGCAACCCGCAGCACCACATCTGCGCACGTGCATGACACAATTCGGCGCTTCAGTGCATGCGTGTGATGTCATTTTGTGCTTATGAACATGCGCGAGCACCAAAACCCGGAAGTAACCCATTCCAGTACTTCCGGGTTTGGCACAGTCCGCAACCCAGGTTAATTCTTTACAGTCATTTAAAGATTCCTGTGCCTCAGTTTTTAATAGAACCATGGCTAAAATGTGCGTTCCTGTTGCCTTGGGAAACACTAGCATTTAATTCATGTCACTACAGAGACTAAATCCTACTTACCCCATTAACACAAGTCAACACTAAATATAGAAACACCCCCAACTCTCTCCCCAAGTAACTGTTCCACCTGGGGACATATGCATTCTACGCTAGTCTGATAGCCAAACCAGATGTGGCATTACTTACATGAATATATTTAAGGTGGGTTTGGGGTTTTGTTTTGTTTTTGTTATGCAGATAGCAGCCGTGAGGAAGCCTGATGGGGAAGGCAGAGCTTAACACATACTCTCTCAAATAGCAATTCCAAAAGATGATTTTGTCTGACCGTGGCATGGAGAGTTATGTTTTCTTCCCTCCTGATGCCCAAGTGTTAATTTACATTGGTGCAATTAATGTCATGTCTAGGTACACTATGAACCTACAGCTTTGCTGCTGAAGCCCTGCCGCTGTATATATTTTATTTGTAGCCTGCATTTCTTCCATCTTTAAACCTCAAAATGGCATACAAAGGGTTTTCAGGCTATTTCCTTCCAGACATTGAACAGTCCTGCGAAGCTTCAGCAAGGCAGCCGCATTGTGTGCCTTGGGTCTCATTGCTTTGGGAAACTGGCTTATTAATTCCAGTGACAGGTATGGAGAAAACCATTTGAACAGAAATGAAGTCAAAAATTAAAATAAACTCTGCTGGTCTCTCAAGGCCCATTATGCGCTCTCTCGTTATTATACGATAACGCCAGAGACTGTTTTTAGATCTAGTGCTCTTCAAGGTAATGATCGCTATTTGGATTGTACTGTTGTCTCTAATAAAAAGGCAGATGGGTAGGAAACTCATTTAAGTTTAATACAATTAGCAGGCTGTAGGCATTTGTGATCCTTTTCCAGTTCTCCCTGTGTGTTTCCAAATAATAGTCCAATAAATTTTGAATGTTTTTTAGTTGGTGCCACTGTTCTGTCATCTTATAGGATATTCTGAAAGGCTGATCAGAATGTGCCTGACTTTCTCAGTCATACCCATAAATCCTCTTGAGACTCAATTAATTTAAAGCAATGGAAGCTCAGTGGCTTTCAACTTAAAAGGCACTGGAGAGACACATTAATCTATTTTTAAATATTATTCATCCTTGTGCTGGGTAGCTCACAGAGTGGCAAGAGAGCCAGCTAAAGTCACCGAGACTATTCACAACCTAAGGCAATTCATTATATTTGTAAGGAGCGATTCCACATCTGCAAACCAGCTTATTATTAGTGCTGGGCAAACAAACAAACCATGCATGAAAACTTACTGAACATGGAGCTTATGCCACCCCCTTTGAAATGACACCTGCCCAACACCTGGGAAGATCCTCTCGCTTATCCAAGGCACAGATTCAAGATTAGAGCACTATAAAGGTTCTCAGTTGTCAGCAAGGTGCTGTTTTTAATATCTCTGATAAAAGTTATGCATAATACATGAAAGAAGTGTAATTGCCAGTTCACCACTCACTCCCGAGTGATTTATATTGTGGGTAGCGGTTTCATTTTTGAAAAATTATCCAGTAATTTAAAAAATCCTATTTTTTTTTAATATATGAATACTTCTTTTAGCCATGAAATAATGTTAGCCTTAAGACATATTGAAGAGTTTGAGTGAGGAAGGTGTAGAAACATGAAAAGGTAGCATTCCTATGCACAGTTGCTTTTGTTCCAATCTCATTTAAACTCAGTGGGATTAATTTCAGAGTAAATGTGAATTGAATTCGGCTGCACGCGTGTGATCTCTAGGCAGTCACAAACTTGGCAAGTGGTTTTGTCTGTGTGGTAGTGTTTGTTTTAGGGTGTATAACGGTGTTTTGCCTGTTTTTTGTGTGTGGGGAGAGGCATGTGGGAAGCAGAAGATTAAGGATTCACTTTTGGATATCACTCAGTGTTCATCTAAGGCTAATTTCAGCACCACAAAATAACCAGTTTAGAGAAGAAAACCTGGGAGTGTGTACCTGCACAATAATCTCTGGGCCGTCCCAAAACATAAAACACACACCTCCAAGAGAACACCTTCCTTTGAGGCAGCATAGAAGTGTGTCCAGCCTAAACACTGCCCCAAGGTTTATTGCACCCCTGTATACCCCAGGTTCCTTATTCCACACTGGCAATTCCTAGCCAGGGGCCAGGTACCATGCCTGGCTGTGTCTTGTGCCAGACACAACTAAAAAGGCTGTGATGCTGAAGTTTAACAGGTGGTGATGCTGACACAGCACAGGAAATTTACAAGATTAGCTTTAGGGATACTACCAGTGTTGTGTCTCGTAATTGCTGTTATAATAAATGGCCCTATTAGACATTTTAATGTTTGAAAAGCTGATTTTCCAAAAAAGAACCCATTTGACTCCCCGCAGAGATGAACATATTATATACAGTACTCTCACTTTCCAGCCATTTCCAGTAATAATTGAAGATGGGAGGGAGCATTGTTGGCCTGTTGTTTCTTTCGTTGGTCCAATTGCTCTCTCAAAAATAGTTTCTTTTGCAATTCTTTTAAAGTTTAACCTAATTTTTATATGGCAAATTCATCGTGATTGGCAGGTGACATTAGACAAGGTTGTGTCAAAGCAAGTGTTATCCCACACTTTCTAGTGCATTTCCCTCTTACAATTCTCATCATAAAAATTCCAATCTTTTGGAGAAGTGGGTTTGTTGAGCAAGACCTTCCAATCAACTATAACTGCGGGACCAGAATTAATAATAATAATAATAATAATTTATTATTTATACCCCGCCCATCTGGCTGGGTTTCACCAGCCACTCTGGGCGGCTTCCAACAAAACACTAAAATACAATAACCTATTAAACATTAAAAGCTTCCCTAAACAGGGCTGCCTTTAGATGTCTTCTAAAAGTTTGGTAGTTATTTTTCTCTTTGACATCTGGTGGGAGGGCGTTCCACAGGGCGGGCACCACTACCGAGAAGGCCCTCTGCCTGGTTCCCTGTAACTTGGCTGCTTGCAGTGAGGGAACCGCCAGAAGGCCCTCGGCACTGGACCTCAGCGTCCGGGCAGAACGATGGAGGTGGAGACGTTCTTTCAGGTATACTGGACCGAGGCCATTTAGGGCTTTAAAGGTCAGCACCAACACTTTGAATTGTGCTCAGAAATGTACTGGGAGCCAGTGTAGGTCTTTCAAGGTGTTATATGGTCTTGGCGGCTGCTCCCAGTCACCAGTCTAGCTGCCGCATTCTGGATTAGTTGTCGTTTCCGGGTCACCTTCAAAGGTAGCTCCACATAGAGCGCATTGCAGTAGTCCAAGCGAGAGATAACCAGAGTATGCACCACTCTGGCGAGATAATCCGCGGGCAGGTAGGGTCTCAGCCTGCATACCAGATGGAGCTGATAAACAGCTGCCCTGGACACAGAATTGACCTGTGCCTCCATGGACAGCTGTGAGTCCAAAATGACTCCCAGGCTGCGTACCTGGTCCTTCAGGGGCACAGTTACCCCATTCAGGACCAGGGAGTCTTCCACACCCGCCCGCCTCCTGTCACCCAAAAACAGTACTTCTGTCTTGTCAGGATTCAACCTCAATCTGTTAGCCACCATCCATCCTCCACCTGCCTCCAGACACTCACACAGGACCTTCACCGCCTTCACTGGTTCCGATTTGAAAGAGAGGTAGAGCTGGGTATCATCCACATACTGATGAACACCCAGCCCAAACCCCCTGATGATCTCTCCCAGCGGCTGCATGTAGATGTTGAAAAGCATGGGGGAGAGGACAGAACCCTGAGGCACCCCACAAGTGAGAGCCCAGGGGTCTGAACACTCATCCCCCACCACCACTTTCTGAACACGGCCCAGGAGGAAGGAGCGGAACCACTGTATAACAGTGCCCCCACTATGTGACTGGCGTTGGCTAGCACAATAAATTTATTGATGATGGTATGTGGTGCAGTGGATAGAGTGTTGAACTAGGACCTAGGAGAACAGGGTTCAAATCCGCACTTGGCCATGAAGCTCACTGGGTGACCTTGGGCCAGTCAGTCACTCTCAGCCTACCCTACCTCACAGGGTTGTTGTGAGGAGCAGGGGGAACCATGTAAGCCACCTTAAGCTCTGTGGAGAAAAGGGTAGGCTCTAAATGCAATAAATAAATAAATAACAAATAAAATCCCACCTGGAAATGGTGGCCCCCAGGAAGTGCCCAAAGTCACAGAACCCAAGTGCACTGAGGGTCAGAGGCAGGCCTATACTCTGTGTAGGAACAGCTGTCCTGACAGACAGCCTCCCTGGCTCTCTGGTTAAGTGAAAAGGAAGAATTGAGCCCAGGAACCCATGGAGAATATTGTCTCCAATTAGTGTCTTACAAGCAGCCACAAGTCTTTGTTAAGAGGCCTTATATCACAGCAATGCTGAGGTTTAATGTGAACCGGGAATACTCTCACCATCATTTTCCAACAGTAGGAAAGGGTGGTTCTATCAGATGTCTCCTTATAAAAATAAAAATCAATGCATATGCCTAGCTTTAGATAGCAATTGTCCTATTACTGTGACTTACTGTCTAGAAAAGGTTGAGATATTTTTTGTCACAGACTTTTAATCCAACGGCACGATATGGTGAACCTCTCATATGTGTCTGCTAAATATCACCACTCCAGACATAGATAACCAAAACAGAGATATACTTTTACAAGCAAAGATTTAAGGAAAGAAACAATAATAAAAAATTGACTGGGACATTTTTCTGAGGAGTGGAAAATTGCCACAGAAGTGAACCAAAACAGATGAATCTCTTTTCAACTCCTGCTGCCTCTTCAGTTGTGCATCTTCAGTATCTCCGAACAGAGCACCTGTTTGCCTCAGTAAAATGAAGATGAAACTAGACTTAGAATTACTACATTAACTGACACCCACAGCTATTCTCAAAGTATAACTCATTTGGTACTACAACACTATCTTTCAAAGTTTCAAAACAGTCTTAGTGGCATCCATTTAATTGGTTTCCCAAAAAAATAAAATAAAAATGCAACTACTACCTTAGCCATGACTCTTAAATCTTTTTTAACAGGTGTTCAGTGGAAACACATGCAAATTTAAAGGGGTAATGAAGACTTCTGAAAGAATTTTCCTTGTTACGCTATAATGAAAGCCTGAGGAAGCCTCTTACGGTGTTTCATAGACTGCCACTACAGTATTTCAAAATGGCAAAAGTATTTTCAAATGCTGAAGTTCCTCTCAGCATATGTAACTCGAAAGCTGAAGCTACCTGCATTTATATTTCTAACCCTTGAGCTGGTGTGGAAGAGCTCAACTCTCCTATGGGGTAAAATATCTGGCATGAGCTAATCTTACAACTCATGCATAATATGCTCTTTGAGCAATTTTCAGATCATGCCATAACTGATGCTAATAGTCTTGTTGAGCACCCAGATTGTCAGCGTGCTCATTAGATGGCTTGTAATTTTCACAGACAGCTACCAATGAGCACACCAGGAACTCTGAGACGTGTCATTAGCACTTCTCGATTATGCAAGTTAACCTCCACAAGATCAAAACCTGCACATGCTGGCTTCATTCCTGTCACACAGGACATGACTGCTGGCAATCCCCAGTATGGTATGCATTTTGCCCCTGCAGGAGCTCCATTACAGGGTCACTCATTAATGGAGCTCCCTGAAGGGTCTGGGGCTAGAAAGAGAGGGTGGGAAAAGGGATAGAAGACCAAACCTGTGCTAGAGTCCCTTGTGCAGTCAACTAGAATCTGCCCTGGAATGCAGCCTGGCAAATTAGCAGCCCTCTCTCACCAAAGGGCTGCAACACAAGCACCACACCATGCCTTGTTCCCAGTTCCCAGCCACTTCCAATGCTTGCCTTGCCACAAACAGTAATTCCATGAATATGTAAAGGGGGGGGGGATTTTACTCACTTCTGTTGAGATGGTTGCTGTTCAAAACAGTGGCTACAAGTCTTTCCAGAGAGACTTCCAGATTCTTGAGACACTGTCCCAAAATCTGTCCAACTACATCTGCGTCACTTAATCACTTTGTTATGACTCAAACTGCCTGAGTCATAAGATGTGAAAAGTTGAGTTCTGGAAGAACTATATGAAGCAACCTGGTCACTGAGCAATTTAGAGATAGAGACAGATATCGTGGAGCAATTCCTTCCACATTTCCCCCCAAGTCTGTTCTCAGACCTCCAGCCTATGCCAGTTCAAGGAAAGGTTGTGGGAACTGCACATGAGAAACCAAGGACTTGCTTGTTATGGCAAGTCAATATTGGCCATGCAGAAATATAGCCACTGCCGAAGGTAGGTAAGGTTTCCTAGTGTATCAGCTATATACCTATCTGAGAATCCAGAATTGTCAAAATGGCCTAAGCACACCTCCATATGAATAGGTAGCAGAGCATCACCTATGGCAGTTGGAATCCCTGAAACACAAACACAGTGAGTCACTGTGTTGCAGTAGGAGCAGAGTCAGTCTTGCAACTGAACATAAAACCTCAAGAAGATTCCTGCTGGATCAAGCCAAAGGCCCATCCAGTTCATTCTCCTGTTCTCACCATGGCTGACCAGATGCCTATGGGAATCCTGAAAGCAGGAGCTGAGTGAAAGAGCACCCACCCCACTGGTGACCTCCAGCAGCTGACATACAGAGACATACTGCCTCCAACAGTGAAGGTAGAATGGTGATATCCAGGTTCAAATCTCTGCCTAGTCATGGAGCTCATTTGGGTGACTTTGAGCACTGAGCTAGTTACTTTCTCAGCCCAGGCTATCTCTTTTGGCTGTTGTGATGCTCAAATAGCCGTTGATGTGAGGAATACAATCCATATACTGTATACAACTTTGAGCTCCTTAGAATGGCTCCTGGTAGTGAATCTGTGGGCCTTGAGATGTTTCTGGGAAACAACTGCCTTCTTCTCTGACCTTTGACCATGCTGACTGGGGCTGATGGGAGTTGGAGTTAGGATTGCCATACGTCTGGAATTTCCTGGACATAACCGGCATTTGGTCCTCATAAACAGCATCTGAGCGGAATTCGCTGGAATGTCCAGGGAAATCCAGACATATGGCAGCCCATGTCGGAAGTGAGTTTTTGCAAAAAATAAAATAAAAATATTTATTGAATTTATATACCACCCTATACCCAGACTGGATGACAGCCAACAAACTGAAGCTCAATCCAGATAAGACTGAGGCACTGTTAGTGGGTGGTTCCCTAGACCAGCTGGGTGGGAGATTACCTGCTCTTGATGGGGTTACACTTTCCTCCCTATGTTAGAGGAAAGGAAGGGTAACAATGCAAATAAAGTAACAAACCGAACAAAAAAGTGAAATGTCAGTCTGTCCCCCACTGGGGGGCAGATGGTCGCAACCAATGCCTAAGCAACCACTCACATTTTTTGAATTTTAATAAAGTTGTGGCCAAAATTATGCCAAAAACCTTAAACAAAAATTCTGTGTGAAGTGTGAGTTTTGGGGTGGCCTGGGGACCTCGACACGCAACACATGTGTTTGCAAGAACATATGATCCTGGGAGGCAAAAGGCAGGAAGCAAGAGCAATCCATTGCTGGCAAGTTATGTGCATAGTGAAGGAAGTTGCCACTTGGTAAACAGAGGATGCAACATATATTTTTTAAAAATAAAAAATAACTTCAATATAAAAGCTGAAAGTTTCAAGAAATTAGGCTTGCTACAATTCTTAGCAGTAGAAGTAATGAAGGCAAACATGCAAGAAAAGGTCCTTCTCTTTTCACTTTGATCTGACTGAATTAATAACTTAAAAGGTGTTCTGAAGTAAAAGGAATACTCAAGAAATGCAGCACAATGGATGAAAAGCAAAAGTGGCAAAAACGCTTTGAAAACTGGATTGCACTTCAAACAGGATGTGATTTTGTAGGCTGTGCCTTGGTGACAGTGTGGTTTCAGAAGCAACTCACTAACCATCGCAACTGCAAAAAAATAAAGATTCTCTGGGAATATAATGTGTTAAACACTGACCCTTCCATACACATTCTAGGCACCTTGATGCAATGGGGAAGGGCAAAGGTTTGGCACCTGAGAAAGAAATTGTCCTGATTAGTGCAAGTAAATGAGAAGCTTGAAAGGAATCGCCTTGTGATCCCCAGCACCTGGTATTCAGAGGCATGCTGCTTCCCATATGGAGGTATGGGAAGCTATTAGTAGAAACTTATCTTCCATGAATTTCCTGGCAAGAGAGACGGCTGTTCCATCCTTTGCTTAGTGGGATAGCATGGGAAGACAGGCTATAGTTGACTTAATAGATCAAAGATGTCCATAGTCCAACCTTATGGAGATGGAGCAGGTTACAGAAAGACTCGGGTACCACATCCAGTGGCATTAAATGCCAATTACATGAGCACACAAACATGTTGGGATACTGCCAGGGAGATAAAGTCCATCATGGCCCCCACGTTGCCTCCAGACGATCCATCGATCTCCCGTAGATACAGTATCAGCAATTAGCGACACGAGCTCCAGAAAATAGCTTGCCACATTCCAGAGCTGATGCACGCTCTATCAGCAGAATTCGCACAGCGAAAGATGCACGCAGGAGAGCATTATTTAGAAGTTTATTCAGCGTTGGTCCGAACAAAGGAAAAAAACATGACTGCCTGTTTGCGTGTTCAGGCACAGAGAGAAACAAAAGCACAGACACAACAGAAACATTCTGTGAACAGGAAATACGCAGGCTGTGACACAAACATCCTGCTCCCTTTTAAGGTGGAACGGAAATATCCTAACAAAACATACCCCTCTAGCTACCTATCCCTCTTTTGAGAGAAAATTCGCAGGTGAAAAATGAAAATGAAAACATAAAATACGTTTTATGTTTGAAAATTATTCAGTTAAGCAAGACATGATGTCCAGAGTACATTCAAAATGGAAATTACCAATTTACTATTTTCCAAAGAGCATCCAGGAAAAAAAGTTTGCTTAAGAGGAGCTGCTGCCTCAAATGAATACCTTCAGCTTCTACAGCTTCAACTCTTGACTTCTGCTTGGAATCCTGTCCAGATACTATTTTGGACATGCGCTCTGCATATTATTCTCTGCTGCTTTTATCTGCTGGCTTTGAGTGAATAATCTCCAAAGCCAGCACCAACTGTGAGGTTTTCAAGTACCGCATCACATCTTTATCTTTTATTTCTGTAATAACAACAACAAAGGCAAAGCCATATTAGGGTGCTTCACCCTAATAAAAAAAGTTATTTCCTGTGTTTTATTCCTTTAAAGGAAATAATCCAGAAGCAGATCAGTTTTCCTAGCCCGGGCAAGGCTTAGATCAATCAATGAGTGCAATCTCCAACAGCAAGAGGAATGAAACATTTACAAGTAGCATCAATACAGTGTCAAAAATAAAATGTAGTCTGACAGTTTGAAAGCAATTGTGTGTATCACAGGATAATAAATATTTGCTAGCAGGTGGAAGCCTTGCTTTGGTGAAGCTATAGATGCTATTTTAAAAATAATAAAAGAATAAAAGTTTATAAGTTCATAAAAAAGAATAAGTTTGTTTTACTTAAACAAAGTAGAGCTTAAACAGAGTAGAGTCATTGAAATCAATGGATCTAACTTAGTCATGTTTGTTAATTTATGAGTAAAACTCAGTTGAATACCATCCATTGAATTAAATGGATGTGTTGTTAGAGAGTTCTGGGGTTGTGTCTGAGTCCGTGGATTGTGACACTAGAAATATGTATGGTGGTAAGAATGTGCTCAGAGGCGCCAACTTCTGAGGAAGAATGGAGAGGGGTGCCAACCGTCGCATGACGCATGACATCAACATCCCAATGTTCCTGCTCCCCTCCAATACACACCAATTGCATTTTCACAGGGCAAGTCCCAGAATGTCTGGTTGGAGTCTCAGTTATCTTGTGGACATCACCCCTTTATGCATCAATTAAGTTTGAGAGTGAGAAGTGGGGGAGAGAGGCTGGTCACTGAATAAGTAGCACACATAGGCTGCCAATGTTGGGCAGAACTTGGCTTCTCTGGTAGCCCACATTTTTTGGCTATCAAGCAAGAGGGAGAGGAGGAATAGAATGGAAAGGTGGGTTAAAAGGGAAATAAAATGTGTACATGAAGATCCTAAAGCTGCAACCTTCTGTGTACTTAGCTCAGAGTTAGCACCATTCCACTCAATGGGATAAGGCATGCAAAGAGTTGCATTACTTACTAGTTTGTGTAGGGGGCTAAAGAGTTTAGTCAAAGTCCCAGCTCATCAAGGGCACTAATCATAATACAGCTCAAGACAGTGACTTTGGATCAATACAAAATTATATCTACACTTGTGGGTTATGGTAACAAAAAGTTTGGAAACCACCAATTCTGCAGTCCCGGAAATCAACTGCTGTACTTTTGCTTTGTTTCCCTTAAAAATACTATCACGAAGAGCAGCATGATCTATCCAGTGCTACGCATTGATAAACAGGCTACATTTTCCAAGAAGAGATTTATTCATGTTGTCTCCTGTTCAATATTTCGTTTCACCTACCATTCATTTTAGAAGGGAAATGGAAGTAGTTGTCAGTTTTCATTTACTGCTTTCCTGCAATATATTTCAGTCTATTGTTGCACCAGTCAAGCAGTTAAGGGCGAAATCTTCCAGTGCCCATCCGGCATAGGGACCATGCATCAAAATTGCTCACACAGTCCCAGGCTCAAGGTCCTTTACTGCAGGGCAGTTTGCCAAGTCTTTGCATGGGACTTTTGAGCTCTGCTGGCAGAGCTCCTAAAGAATCAGAAAACACAGCTGCACCTGCATTTTTGCAAGTCCTCCTTGAAATATGTGACATCCAGTCTACATGCAGCTGGGAAGGAGGACTGTGGTTAGGTTCATTAAAAAAGAAATGTAGCTATTTGTAGAATAACCATACCATTCTTACCTGCTTGGCTGTGTGTGTTTTGCATGTGTGCAATATATTGAACACATTTTCTTTTTCTCTAACTTTTAATATTGTTATCATTTTTGTTGATAGTATCAGTAATATATATGTAAATATGGATTTGTAAGTTAAAGACCACTTTCTTCTGTTTTTACTTGTTAACATATCCATAAAAAAATAAAATTTCATTTCAGCTACAGACTCGACATCTACACATAGGATCAGAGAGTAAAAAAAACTGGGGGGGGGGGCATTTATTCTTTATTTTTTACCTAGTCTAATTTTGTTTTTGGATTTCCTGTATATTCTCCCAGCTGTCGCTACTGCATAGCCTTTTAATTTAAGAGAAGAGTATAGCTACCAGTCCAGAGTGAAATTCAAGGAATCAGAGTCCTGTGGTCTTAGATGCATGTTACTAGAGTTCAACCTGGTATTGGTAGTCATGGCATCCTCTTCAATTAAGCTGAAATACACCAGCAGAAGACCAGTGAATGCATTACAAATATGTATTTACAAACATATGTTAGCTCTGCCTGGTCAATACCCTCTCACCCTTTGGAACAATTTAAGAATCTGATTCTCATTGCATATTTGGTACACTAAAGGGCAATCATTTGAAAAGTCTCACACAACGCAACTTCAGTGGCAAATATTGGTAGTGGCTTTGATCAACACCACATGCTGACAGAGGAGAACTGTCTGGGAGTAGGGGACAGGAGATGCAGGCTTTGATATTGGTAAAAAGAAAATTAATGGGTACAGTATGATGGTGGAGGTACAGCAAACTGTTTTTAATAAACCATTTCCCCATATTTTAGAATAGGGTTTCCTCAACCTTTTGGGGCCTGTGTGCACAACTGAACATTTAAGAAACCACTACGGGCACAACAAAATACCCATTTCATACAAAGAGAAAAGCAGAGATGCTCCGTAACGTCACCCCAGGAAAAACAGGCAAAATATGTTCATGCAGAAACACTTTCATGCCTTAAAACAAATAAAACATAGTAAAAGAAAAGAGAAGCTTCCCTGCCCCCAGTCAAAGAACCTCTTTTTACAAAAATGGTTCCAAGGGTGCCACTGCAGCAGTAATACACTTTAGCAGCAAACTTATGGGAACCTTTGTGGGAGTAAAATTCACATTGAAGTCAATTGGTGGGATTCACCTAACGAGCCTGGCCAGCAGAAGCCCTGTGGAAGGACTTCTGCTTGCGCAATGGGGTTCCCCCCCTCTTTCTCCCCCACCCCCTGAAATCGGCAGAGAGGTGGGTCAGGAGAACCCCCAAGTTATGGTAGGGTGGGGATAGGAGGGGGGTTGTTCTGCTTGGCAAGGTGAAATGCTTACACAGGTGGCAGATGTGTCATAGTGAAACACTGAATTCCATCTAGTGGCTTTTACTTTTGTGTAATCATGTTTAGATAATTTCAATTAAAGTTGCAATTCGAAGCATATTCTCAGGAGTTATCCCAGTGCTCAGGACTGTACTGCCATTTATTGCTGGAACCAATTTAACTTTTCAGCCTGTGATTTCCTGATAAAAGTCACTGCTCTACAGCTTGCAGAGCTGAACGTAAAGCCTTATGGTACTCCACAACACCCACTTCCTTTAAATACACTTAAATAAATTACTTGAAACCCTTCTTGCACATGAATTGGGGGGAGGGAAGGCTACATTGCACAAGCATGATTCAAGCATGACGTGCAGTTTGTCCAAGCAAGTTTATTCGATACAGAGAAAAGAAATAATATACAGCTCCACTGCTAACATTTGTTAGCAAGAGAAATTGGAGCACCAGTTCAGAGTCACTGACATTTCTTTATGAAATCAACAAACTCAGGAAGCATAGCATTTCAAGGAGCAAAGCATCTCAGAAGAGGTATTTGCTCCAACCAGATGAAAATATGAATGACAAGTGAGCTGTCTGTAACACGGACTTCAGTATTTGCTCTCGGTTGCAACACTAGAACAATTAATTGCACAGGCCCCTGTAACATTTAATGGGGAATACCCAGTTTCCATACAAAGCTATGATTGCCCCTCCCCATCATCATTTTCCACTCAGGGACAGTTTGCAGGTGAATTCATCTGTGACAGCTAAAAGGAACATCAGCTCAGCTTCTTTAAAAGTACAAAAGTGCTTTTTATAAAGCAAATGGCTGTGAAAGCAAATTAGGAATATGCAATTGTAAAAAATAAATACATTTTGTTCTAAATAGTCTATGGCAGACAACATACTCTGCATGAAGAAAAGCCCTCCCAGGATTCATCTCAGGCATCTTCAATATAAGGATCTCATGTAGCTCCTGGAAAAGCCTTTACAGTGGTACCTCGGGTTAAGTACTTAATTCGTTCCAGAGGTCTGTTCTTAACCTGAAACTGTTCTTAACCTGAGGTATCACTTTAGTTAATGGGGCCTCCTGCTGCCGCCGTAGCACGATTTCTGTTCTCATCCTGAAGCAAAGTTCTTAACCTGAAGCACTATTTCTGGGTTAGCGGAGTCTGTAACCTGAAGCGTCTGTAACCTGAAGCATATGTAACCCGAGGTACCACTGTATCTGAGTCTTGGAGAGCTGCTGCTAATCACAACTCACAGCACTGAGCTCGATGAATCAATGGTATCTGATGGTACCATTGGTCTGTCCATAATAATCCACAATGAGTTCAGTAGATAAGCTGGTTTGGTTTACTCACCTCTGTCCTTCAGGCTTCTCAGCACAGACAGAAGGACCAGGATGTGGGGTGTCCTAGCCTTCCAGGAATTCCACTTTCTTTACTAGTTGGGCTAGGGACTAGGAACAAGGGTTTTGCACCTGGCAATGGGCCAAAGAGACAGCGTGAGGATTGTGTTGGGTTTCTGCCCACCCTACTGCCCAAATTTCTCCCTCCTTGAGCTTACTTATGGATATGATCACGAAGGTGGGGTTGGAAAACTCCCAGAACGTGGTCCTGAGGAATTTAAATGTTCACATTCATGATCCCCCATCCTTCCTGCACTTTAGGGGGTGGATTTTAAAAAATGGCATTAAGGGCAATGCTGTTTAGAAAGGGAAGATGAGTACTAGACAAGAGAGATAGATCCTAGAGAAGGAAATGGCTAGAATACACAATACGGATCATAACTAGCCAAAACAGCTGAATGATAGGCCATCTGCAAGTGGTGAAGCTGCACTGCTATTAAAAAGAAGAAATTGGAGTTTTTAATGAGCTGTGAAAGAAAACTAAAGCTGAACAGGGAAAATAGGAGAGGAAGAAATTTAGTTCACAACACTCGGCTGTTCTCCCATAAAATGTAAGTGTACATTTTTTCACCTTTGGTGGACGTGCCCAAGGATTAAGGCTTTCTGGGAAATGATCTATAATGAACTGAAAAAGGTATTTAAATATACCTTTCTTAAGAAACCAGAGGCCTTTCTTCTGGGCATGGTCGGCCAATTGGTGTTAAAGAAAGATAGAACTTTTTTTATGTATGCAACAACAGCAGCAATAATACTTATCGCGAAGTACTGGAAGACGCAAGATCTACCCACTCTGGAAGAATGGCAGATGAAGGTGATAGACTGACTATATGGGACTGGCAGAAATGACCGGCAGAATCCAAGACCAGGGAAAAGAGACGGTGGAGGAAGATTGGAAGAAATTCAAAGACTATCTGCAGAAGCATTATAAAATTAATGGACATTAGTGTGATGTTGGATAAAAATTAAGTGGTTACCAGCTGTAACGTAGAGGTTGAAAATAAGATATGATAAGTTATAACAAGTTATAATAAGGATTTGCTGAACTAAGAATCTGAATGGGAATACAAAAGGGGGAGGTGAGAGGAGGTCTGGGAAATAAGTTAATGGAAATGAGATGGAAATTATATTTGTTTTAATTGGTCTTTTTTGCTTTTGTATTTTTGTGTTTTTATTATCTTTTTTTGTGTATGTTTATTTTTTGTATTAATTGGAAACTCTAATAAATATCATTTTTTTAAAAAATGTAAGTGAACAAAGCATAACTATTCCACAATAAATGCTCAGTGTGGAAGCAGCCTAAGTACAGGAAATGGAAAATTCTGTATAGTCTCTTTCTCGCTGCCTCCACATCGCTCTCCTCTTCTGCCATTTCCAGTTTTGAATTTCAGATTCGAAACTCTTCAGGACCAGCACTCTTTAAAACACAACGGACACTAATAGCACTATATAAAAAATAAAAATGAATAGCCCTGTCCATTAAACTATGCGCAGAAATATATCTTTTTAAATTACATATTACCTGAACTATATGTTAAGTCATGCAATGACTGGCAGCTGCAATCCTATACACAGTGGGAGTAAGTCCCACTGAGCTCAGGAGCAGACAAATTAACAATGTAGGATTCCACTGTACATGCCATTCGGCTGGCACACAATGTCTCTTAACTGTGAAAGTTGGTGACATTACAGTGTTACCACTGCGGGAACAGCTGTGAGGAATCTACAGGGCCACTGAATGAAGCACAAGAAACTTGACAGGCCTAATGACAGCTGAATGACACATCTTTCCAACTTGCACCCTCCTGCATATATTCATAAAAGGTGCATCTTGTAGGAGATGATCATTTCTTATGCTCCGGCTTCAAAATATAGGAGAACAATTCTCAAACTATCCACCTCAGCTTTTGTGATGCAAGGCACTTTCAGAGATTTCAAATTAACACATCTTAGGGGGGAAACTTCTCAAACCCTTCCAGTGCTAGGTATTATGACAGAGTTTCTGAAGCTGAAGAAAAATGGGGTGAAATCTAAGGTTAGGATTTGAAATGCAGATTCAATCACATCCCACAGATTGATTCTTGCTGAATTTAAAGAAGAATCACAGGCAGGGGTGGTGCTTTCGCTGCTTTGTAATAATTACTCCCGAGTTCCCATTTCCTCAACATTTCCTCTTGTTTCTAGTGCTGAGATGACAAAATGTGCTATGCAGTTAATCAGTCCAAATGACTAACTCTGGCACATGAGCTACCCAAGGCAACAAAAAACATATTTTTTAGTTCAGCCACATAAAATAATTCCTCCTCCTTTAGTGGGAATCATCACCCCTGCTCCATTCAATTCACCACTCTCTGCCTTCTCAACTTTCCTTCCTGGCTTTGATCCCTGCTCCCCATCTCAAACCCTGCCCAGATAACCAGCTTTCTTCTATTATTAAAGGTTTACTTTGGATCTTCACTGAGCAAGATACATGTGGAGTCCCCAGGGCTCAAAACTGTGTTTACCTCAAAGGCAAATCAACAGAGATGATCATGGGTGTTCATCTCGCTTGCCCTTCTTCTCTCCTCTGTACTGTTGAGCTTAGCTACAGGCTATACTAACGGAGAAGGAAAAGATCACTCAAGTTGTTGAGCTGAAGGGACACACTTTCCCCAGCCCAGCTATTAAATGGCCTTTTAACTATTCAATAAACCACATACAGCCCCAGTAACCAGATTCTGGGCTAAACAGAAAGCAATAACAAATACTCAGGGATTGTGCTTGTCTGCACTCTCCCCCCATCCCTTCCCAGTTAAAATCTGTCATCTCTCCAGTGCTAGGAAAGAAAGAGACAGACACGCATTCAGACTAGCCGTATTGACACCCTGAGTTAAACACAGCTCCCTGCTATGGTACCAGTAGATGACTATCAGCATTCATGTGCACTTTTGCCATTTCAGGGATCACCTGGAGTAGCTGCAACTCAACCCAGGAAAAATATGCCACTGTTTTAGCTCTTTTAATTTACTTATATGTTTAGATGTTGTTACAAATTTATATTCGTGTGCATGTGCATGCATGTGTAAGAGAGAAGTTACTTTGCTTTTATTTATTTATTCAAATTTTCAAAAAAAAACACCATATTTTTTTGAACACATACATATACACACAGATATTTACACTTATTTTCACAAAGCCATGTTCCTATCAATACCTTTATGGGGTTCTCTTAACCCCAGGACTTCCTCCCACTCCTTCCCTGGTTTCCAGAATTCTTCCCCTTTTAACTGCCTCTAATTACTTTATCTAACTTTGCAATATGAACTTCTTGCTGAGTTTTAAGGTGGAACGGGGAACAACAATTCCTTTACCCAGTGGCAGGCAGCGCCACGATTGGCCAGCATTCAGTCAAATGGATGGAAAGTGTTGTGTAGCAGTGATGCCAGTGATGGCCAAACTTGGCCCTCCAGCTGTTTTTGGACTACAGTTCCCATCATCCTTGACCACTGGTCATGTTAGCTAGGGATGATGGGAGTTGTAGTCCAAAAACAGCTGGAGGGCAAAGTTTGGCCATCACTGCAGCATGCAAAGGCAGTTTTTTTCTCCCTCTGTGGCACCCGATCTACTGGTGCATTTCCAGGTCATGTTTTCTCCTTTCAGAACCCTTATGTGTGAAAAGCCCCTTTGTACTTCTGATGCAAGTGAAAATCGGACTTTTCAGTTTTCATTTTAGTTGGCCATGGGAGGCAGTGGCGGTTGGGAATCAATCTGTTATTTCTGCATGACTTGACCACCCCTTTCCTGGTAGGCCTGTTTATTTCTTGGAGCACATTTCTCTTATGCTTTATCTACTCAGCAGCAGGTTTCACTGAGTTCCATGAGCCTTACTCCCAGGTAAGCGTGTGTAGGAATACAACCTAAATCAGGCATAGGCAAACTCGGCCCTCCAGATGTTTTGGGACTACTATCATTCCTAGTTAACAGAACCAGTGGTCAGGGATGATGGGAGTTGTAGTCCCAAAACATATGGAGGACCGAGTTTGCCTATGCTGACCTAAATGCTAGAATCAGACATTTGGGAAGCCCAAGTTTATATCCTGGGACAGCAAACATTATTCTGCTCCAGACTGGATTTTAAGCTATATTTTAATCGTTTGTTTGATTTATGTTTTTAATGTATTGTATATTTTGATGTTAGCCGCCCTGAGCCCAGTCCTGGCTGGGGAGGGCGGGTTATTATTATTATTATTATTATTATTATTATTATTATTATTATTATCATCATCTTGATACACTGAATTCTGCAGGATTTAATTCTAGGTATATATGGTTAGTATTAAAAAGCTGGATAGCACCATTTAAATAGAATAAACACAGGTGGTTTTTAAAGCGTTCTAATACTTTGGCCACCTCATGAGAAGAGAAGACACCCTGGAAAAGACCCTGTTGTTCAGAAAGATGGAGGGCAGAAGGAGAAGGGGATGACAGAGGACGAGATGGTTGGACAGTGTTCTCAAAGCTACCAGCATGAGTTTTACCAAACTGCGGGAGGCAGTGGAAGACAGGAGTGCCCTGGTCCATGGGATCACGAAGAGTCGGACACGACTAAATGACTAAACAACAACAACAACAATCAAAGACCTCTTTGTTTTTTATTTCACTCCAAAGCCTTCCTAAAAACATATATGGCAAATAATTGACTTTTAAATAGGGAAATCAAATGGAAGCTTTTAAATCCTGTTCAGAAGACTATGTCTGCAAACCAACAATCAGGATGAGATTATACACTGCAGATAATTTTATTCATTCATTCATCAAAGTTATTTATTAGTTGCTTTTGTGGGTCAACGCTTACAAACTGATGCCTTCCCTTCTAAAACCAGTGGTGTACAATGAGGCTGAAACTAGCTGCTCCTATCTCTCTCTGGTAGTTGCTAGTAAATTAGAAGTTATGGTGTAGCAGAATTGATGGTGAGTTTCGTCTTCCTCATTGGCTGCTGTTTGAAGGAGTCAAGATGCTCCCAGTGTGACAACACATCAGTTGTTTTAGTACTTGACGCATAAATGCCACTTAGTTCAGTGTCCAAACTGTCCCAATATCATCTAGCTTGAGCGAAAGTGATAACGATTATTTAGTTAGTTCATTGTTCAGCCTTCATTTTCTGTGGATACAAATGAAAACTTGAAGCGCCCCCACGGTGCAAATAATGGAAAATTTGACCAATAACATTCCAGATACAGCCGTGAAATGATTTCTGTCCTAACTGTCTTGTCAATTAAAGTAGCACAGGAAGATGACAAATTGCTTACAGGTTGTGCTCTCTTGCTGTCCTGCACAACAGTTACCAAGAAATTGACCCATCATTTATAATTAAAGTGGCATGCAGTATGCAGCAGTAATAGGCACATTTTTCAATTGGGACTGTAGAGCGACGCAATTAGAATAATGCAAAAAGAATTCCAATAAAATTGGTTTAATTGGGGCATGTAACACAACACTATTTTTCTCCATAATAAATAACAGCATCAGTGGGGCAGCTCTACAATCAGGATGGATTAAAATCTGACCGGCATTGCCAATTAAGCACCTCCTACCACACAGCATCATCTAAGAACCAAGAAAATTCAAGAGCCTCTTTTTCCAGAAACAAATTACACCCCACAGATGTATTTACAATCAACAGATTACCCGCCACATCTGTTTCAGTGATTTAAGACACAAGCATAAATGCTGCCTGGCTAATACCTCTTTTTATGCAAACGCGCTTCCAGGAATTTTGCCAGGAACAATTATAATACCACATCAAAGTTCAACCTAGAACTCACAATGAAAATAGCAGCTAAGATATCCCATTAGGTAAAAGGTTAAAAGGTATAGGACCCCTGGACGGTTAAGCACAGTCAATGGTGACTATGGGGTTGCAGCGCTCGTCTCGCTTTCAGGCCAAGGGAGCTGGTGTTTGTCCACAGACAGCTTTCCGGGTCATGTGGCCAGCAGGACTAAACCGCTTCTGGTGCAACGGAACACTGTGACGGAAAGCAGAGTGCACGGAAACACCGTTTACCTTCCTGCCACAGTGGTACTTATTTATTTACTTGCACTGGCATGCTTTCAAACTGCTAGGTTGGCAGAAGCTGGGACAGAGCAGCGGGAGCTCACCCTGTCACAGGGATTCGAGCCATCAACCTTCCAATCGGCAAGCCCAAGAGGCTCAGTGGTTTAGACCACAGTGCCACCTGCATCCATTCCATTAAACTCTGATGAATCAGAGTTTTGAGAATTTTACAGAAGCTGATTATTTGGGCAATAAAAAGCTAAATACGATTGCAAAATGTTTCAGATATGGAGCACACCACCACATTAAACTGAATATTTGCCACAGGCCTATATGAATGGAGTGGTAACTGCGGCAAGTGACAATGTACACAGTGCCATGGTGACACCTTTTCACTTCCAAAGGCTACTAGTATAAGGTGGTGTCAGGGGGCAGGCAAGTGGCCCCAACACAAAATTACCTTCCTCCCCCACCAGTCTTCCCACTGTTGCACCTCTCTGGCTCTTTCCATATACCCCAAAGGTTTTTCTTTATTATCAATAGACATAATAGATGGCACCTTTCTCCACAGGTGCCTGATAGTGACAAAAGTGGGGCAGGGAAGAGAACTTTACAACTGGAAATCAAATGACAAGCTCCACTGACCCTCAGCTCTTCCCCATTGTTTCCTTTAGAGGGGGGTGGGATCTGTAGCATTTTCCCTTCCCATATTTGGCTTTCCTTTTCCTCTCAGTTTTCTCAGGGAAAAGCTTTCCTGTGCCTATGGAAAGCTTTGCAGCATGGCCTTGCAGCAACCGAGGATGCGGATGACGCTGTGGTCTAAACCACCGAGCCTCTTGGGCTTGCTGATGGGAAGGTTGGCGGTTTGAACCCGCACAACGGGAGGGGTAGAGTACTTGAGGCATGCAGGAAAACAGGGGGGAGGAGGGGGCATCTTTTGATAGAGTGGCTGGGGCAACCCAGCCAGATGGACGGGGTATAAATAATAAAATAAATTATTATTATTATTGTTAATTGGTTTTAAACTGCATTGTGGGTTGTTGGAGTTTTTTTAATGAAGAAATGATCTGTTGGGTGTGGAGGTGTTGATATTATTATTATTATTATTATCAGAGATTTTTGTGAGCTGTTTTGAGCAATTTTGGGTGAGAAAAAAATGTGTGTTATGCAGTGGGAATTTTGGCCCTGAGAATCTGTTGGGATATAATGGGATTTGTAGTGTAAGAGGGCCTCCAAGCATGTTCTCAGGGCTGCATGCATGATCAGTAGTAAGGCAGGGTGGGAAGGGGAAAATGTGCAAATCCTATTCAGAGAACATACGCGTCTGCCAACACCTGGCAATTATAACTGAATCAGAAAGGGGAAAAATAAAATAAAGCTTCAATCCTAAACACGATTACTTAAAAGTTAGCTCTTACATAATAAAAAATCCATAGGACTTATTTCAGAGAAAATACATTTAGGATGGGAGTCTTAATGCGAAATATACTGTTATTTCTTTTTTCTGAAATCCAGTGTCTGGGATAAAATTCTCTCTCACACACACCCTGAAATACGCTCTTCTGTCTTTCTTTGCCCCCACCCCCATAAATAAATTTATTTTATGGTGCTGCAGGCCTTTATGTCTGCAGGAGGGAGGATCGCAGCAGCTCAGGAGATGAGTGCCGCCTTGCTGTGCTAGGACTGCCAAATCAATATATTGCTATTGTTGCCTTTTTGAATGGGTCACTGCCACTACTGCTCTGTTCAGTTACTAAGTCCCTGAGAAATAGTGGCAGGAACTTTGTGCTCCAGCTGCAGGGGAGGAAGAAAAGCGAAGGCAGTTAGTTCACTGGTGTTGCTTCCTTGGAACCAGGGACTTTCTGGCTTTATAGGGAGTAAGCAGCAGTGGTCCCAGATATTTGGAGGGGGGGCTCAGCAAAGAGGGAAGGGTAACCAAAGCAAGAAATAAACAAGAACATTTGTTCTGTAGTTCAGCAATTACAAGGCTGTAATTAACAAGGCCATAAACCTGAGGTGTTTTATGAGACTAGGGACTGAGAATAATTAAACCAATCCTCCCTCGTCCTCATTTGCCAACCAGAAAAGTCAGTCTCTCCATCATTGTCTCGTAAGGATATTTAACTTAAAAAGAATCTGGAATCAGTGAAGAGCAACAGTACCTCTTGCTAATAGCAGCAGCTTTTAAACTAGTAATAACAAGAAAAGCATCATTACTACCAGGGACTTACACAGATAAAATAACCCACCTAAATACTCAAACCAACTTGATTCCTATTAAAGTAGGTAAAGCAACATAATGTTAATATATCAGTTAGAGCTTTTTTTACCCTGTATATTCCTCTTCTCCCCCCTCACCTCCCTCCAAACCCACCAGCTGTTGTTTTCATTCCCATCACTGGTTGTCTTTGCTATAGCTGATTATTTTAGCATGCTTTGGAGTCTTCAAATATCTTAAGGGCGGTCACATGGAAGATGGTACAAACTTGTTTTCTCCTGTAGAAGAAGAAGAGGAGGAGTTTGGATTTGATATCCCGCTTTATCACTACCCGAAGGAGTCTCAAAGCGGCTTAACATTCTCCTTTCCCTTCCTCCCCCACAACAAACACTCTGTGAGGTGAGTGGGGCTGAGAGACTTCAAAGAAGTGTGACTGGCCCAAGGTCACCCAGCAGCTGCATGTGGAGGAGTGGAGACGCCAACCAGGTTCACCAGATTACGAGTCTACCGCTCTTAACCACTACACCACACTGGCTGTAGGACTTAAACCAATGGATTCAAATTATGAAAAAGGAGATTCCGACTAAACATCAGGAAGAGCTTTCTGATGATGAGAGCTGTTGAACATTGGAATGGTCTCTCTTGGGAGATTGTGGACTCTCATTCGTTGGCTGAGAGAAGAGACGACAAAACCGCTCATGGTCAGCGGCAAGCGATGCTCTGAGGGAGCACTATTTATTTGCCTAGTGATGTTGGAGCAGAATAAAGAAAAGAGCTGGTATTTCTGGAAAAGTGATTGGTATATGCTGTGCATGTTATACATCAGGGATGGTGAACATGTAGCCTTTCAGATGCTGTTGAACTCTGACTCCCATCATCCCTGACTATAAACCATGCTGGCTGGGGCTGATGGGAGTTGGAGTCCAACAACAGTTGGACAGCCAAAGTTTCCTCATTCCTCTTACTCTGGGATTGTATGTAAAAAGAACTCTTGACAACTGCTTATATGACAGAATTGCTGCCATCTCACCCAATATATTATTTTGCTCGCTGAAATTACTGCTCTCTTTTTAATGAAAGATAAACATTTTGATTAATTGTTCTTCAGTACATACTGCGTAGTAGATTATAATGAATTTGTAACTGTCTGTGCCTTGTTATGTTGATAATTACGATGACAGAAATACAGTTGAAATACACGCAAGCCCCTTTGATCTCAATTTGCAATTCTAAATGGATGTGTTGAACTAGAATGCTCATGGAATAATGAAATGTTTCTCTGGCAACTTTTCAGAATATCCAGATAAGGCTACAGCTTTCCACTCAGTTGAATTCTAGTTAAAAATTCTGAGAGAATATGGGACATAGCACTTGCCACTAATCTAAGAGCAAAGCACTCAGCCAGATTTGAAAAAAATAATTTTCTCTCCAAAAATTTTATATTATATATCTGTGAGGAAATAGTATTCATTTATAGAAGTTGCCTCTCTGCCCAGATGGCATCAATATATCAGTATAATCTTATGCCACTCTACTTGAAAGTAAGTCCCTCTGTTTTCAAGAAAGCTTACTCCTCAGTATTTGTACATCGGGTTGCAGTCTTAAAATATTTATAAACAGTAATACAATTCAATTACACTATAAGCCAGAGATCAGTTAGTGCATGGCAAGTCTTCTGCTCCCCCCCCCTCTCTCTGTGAGTGTGTGTGTGTTCTACATATAAATGGCCTCAGTCCTGTATACCTGAAGGAGCGTCTCCATCCCCATTGTTCAGCCCGGACACTGAAGTCCAGCTCCGAGGTCCTTCTGGCAGTTCCCTCACTGCAAGAAGTGAGGCTACAGGGAACCAGGCAGAGGGCCTTCTCGGTAGTGGTGCCCGCCCTGTGGAATGCCCTCCCATCAGATGTCAAGAAAATAAGCAACTATCTGACTTTTAGAAGACCTCTGAATGCAAGTTTGATGTTTGATCGTGTTTTTAATGTTCTGTTGGGAGCCTCCCAGAGTGGCTGGGGAGGCCTGGACAGATGGGCGGGATATAATAAATAAATAAATAAATAAATAAATAAATAAATAAATAAATAAATATTATATGTTATGGCAGAAGATAACTCAGAAGTTTTCTGAGTGAGAATAGTGATGTATGTAGGGTTGTGTGCCGCAATACAGAAGAGGAAAAGCACCCAACTAATGGAAACTACACAACAGCAGCTTACAATACAGACAGTGGTACGCAGGGCTATAAACAGTGAGTACTCTTTCAACACACACACACACACACACAGAGAGAGAGAGAGAGAGAGAGAGAGAGAGAGATTGCTCACATTGCACTCAACATTGCACTAGCCATTGCTCACATTGCACTCAACAGGCAATAGATGGCTGTGACAACAGCACTTCCTACAGGATGAATTGCATCTTCCAAGAAATGCACGCTGCAGCTTTGAGGGCTGCTGAAAATTAGCCATCTATGTTCCTGAAGTGCATGCTGTAGGAACTTCAAATGTCTAGATGTGCACAGCATTAAAATATGTGTGTGCTTTTCCTGCACAAAGAAGAAGAAGAAGAGTTTGGATTTGATATCCCGCTTTATCACTACTCTAAGGAGTCTCAAAGTGGCTAACATTCTCCTTTCCCTTCCTCCCCCACAACAAACACTCTGTGAGGTGAGTGGGGCTGAGAGACTTCAAAAAAGTGTGACTAGCCCAAGGTCACCCAGCAGCTGCATGTGGAGGAGCGGAGACGCGAACCCGGTTCACCAGATTATGAGTCTACCGCTCTTAACCACTACACCACGCTGGCTTGTCTGAGTACAGCCAGAGGGAGCCCTATTCAGATGTTCCTTTCCCCACGTGATTAACACTGTATGAAAGACAGAAGGGTTTGTGCTCAGGCTCTCTTCCTGTTCCCCACTTTCCTCTCCATTATCTTCCAGGTGTTGGGGGAGGGCCATCTGCAGCACAGAGTTGCTCTACTTGTCTAGGCTGCTTGTTTTAGAACCTTGATTTGCCCAAGTTCTGGTAAATTTCTCTGTCTCCACACACTATTAATGTGGAGAAGAGAGCTGTGGAGCTTACACCACATTTTACAAGGTTCACACTTTGTTAGGGAATATCTTTGCAATACAAGGCCAACGCTCCTCCCCCGCCCCCAATTTTTATATTCCCACAGAAATCACATTTATTAAAATGAGACAAAGGCAAGCAACCAGAGGAACCAGTTCTATGTCAAGATAAAGCACATGGGATTTTGTTTTTAGAGAATGTACGCGAAACATATTTTAGCTGGTTAAAAACATCCTTTCCACACCTGTATTTATATATGTTCACAGCTGAGCAGATTTTATTTCCACTCACTCCCACAAAAACGTTCTTAACTGGGCAGATGATAAATGAGAAAATTGTGTATATATGAAGCAGCATATTCTGGAAGAAAAAGCTATAAATGCCAGAAAACAGAATCTGATAAAAGAGAGAGAGAGAGAGAGAGAGAGAGAGAGAGAGAGAGATATTTCAATCACACTGTAGCTACTGCTTGTGACACACTATGAACTGCAAATGTTATTAACTTGTTTCAATAGACTGCATAAGCAATTCTGTTAACCTTTAGTGCCGAAGGCCAGGAGGAATGCGGTCTTTAGAAACTGTTCCAAACAAACAAAAACAACCCAATTTTACAAGAGATACCAGGCTTGAATGTAACAGATAGTTGAAACTTTGCATCTTTAAGTAGGGCTGTGCATACATTACCAGCTTGAAATGCAGCTATGTAATTCTTTTTCTCAGATTGGATCGGAGCTGGTTTGTGGAGAAAACTATCAAAACACAGCATTTCATGAGAAACTACAGGATGCATATGGATTGTAGCTAAAGTCATGTGTACTCCACTTCCCAGACCAACAGTGGAGGTACTGTAAATGGGAATGCGTACCCAATTCAGTCCCTGGAATCTGTGATTGAGATGTTGATAATAATTAATAATAATAATAATTTATTACTTATAACCTGCCCATCTGGCTGCGTCTCCCCAGCCACTCTGGGCTGCTTCCAACAGGAGATTTAAAAAAATTAAAACATCAGTCATTTAAAAAGTTCCCTAAACAGGGAAGATCACAAACAGCAATATAAAGCTATAGCTGACAAAAAATTAAGATCCACTTCTAGTCAAGAGTCTATGATGAGGACTCAGCTTTCCAAGCTTGTAGTACCAGATGTTTCGCAATAGTACAGCACACCAGACCAGACTCTCTACAAACCACTTAAAGCCCACATTATAGGAATTAGGGTTTGTTCACCCCCCACACCCCCACACCCACCAATTGTTGCTTTATAGTAGCAGAAAGCATGCCTGCATGTCGAAGCACTCCGTCTTGCACCAGTTTCCCCTGACAACTGCAGGACTTCATGCCAAATATCACAACTGTCCCCCAAAGTCTTGGGGGCAGCTGACATGGTATGTGGGTGGCTTCCCATCTCGTGAAAGCATAGATCATAGAATTGTAGAGTTGGAAGGAACCTTAAGGATCATCTAATCCAACCTGCTGCAGTGCAGGAATATGCAGCTGTCCCATACAGGGATTGAACCTGCACTACACTCTAACCAACTTCAGAGACTGGAAAAATATTGCCGTTCAGGTGCTGGTACTGCAGTTCCCATTTCCCCTGGCTATTGACCAGGCTGGCTAGGAGTGATGGGAGCTGCATCCCAACAACATCTGGAAGGCCCCAGGTTCCCCAATCTTGCGCTAGTGCAAAGGTCCCATGGAAACAGCCCCAAGTCAATTATTCCATTTTTTAAATTCCAAAGAATGAGCAGAGCTCACAGTAAAATTATTTTGATGTCCAGACATTTTCCCAGAACCCTTCAGAAACATAACATGTGTCAGAAACAAGACAGGATACTAATTGTTAACAGATACCGGACTCCTCCTGCACATCTGCCTCAAAAAACGACACTTCTCTTTTCTGTTGGCTATTAATACTCATTTACTTGCATGAGGCTCTGACAATCATATCCAGTTATTATTTGATCTGATGGCTCATTGGACCCTAAGGGACCATTCCATTTTGCTCTTTCAAGGATGCAAGAGCTATGTCACATTTCAAGGCTACAGTTTTACTTGCATTCACTTAGCGAGGAACATAAAAGACGAATTCAAAGGAACCAAGAAAATCATTTTGTATAATGAGCAGTTTAGGAGTTTGAAACAATAATCTCCATTATTCCACACAATTAGATACCAGCATCTCTGTTAAACTACTGATAAGCCACCTAGATGCACACACTGCAGATCTTGCCAATTTCCTCTTAACAAAGTTTAGCTGACAAGGCTCATATTCTGCATAGTGCAAAAAGGTCAGCGCAGCAGTATGTCTGGTAATGCCAGGCTTCCTTGAGTTATTATTAGTATTATTTTGCTTCTGACTGGAAAAGAATGCAAATGCAAGGTATAAAGATATAAAAAGACATACAGGCTGAGTTCATACATCTCTGCTCAGAATTCCAAGTCCCACTATCTTTATGTACATCAAGTGTACATTAGATTTCAGCCTTAATGCAGCAAGTACGTTTATGAGCCTGTAGCATGGAAGTGGGGGACAGGATTTGACTGGTGGGTCAACTCCTGGCTTCCTCCACCACATGGGCCATTTTGACTGCCAGGCAGGACTGCCTATTGGCCTGGTGTCACAATGACATCAGCTGACCCAAAGTAAGAATCTTCCTTTGTGGGTGTGGCTTGAACCGTGCTTGCAGAGAAACATCCTTTCATCACCCGTTTCAGCCGAAGCTGGTGAAGAAAGGAATATTTGCCTATTTGCTCTATGTGCGGAGTGGGTGGGCATAGTTTGTGGGGCAAATCTGGACCCATGCAGGGCCAGTGGTTTCCTACCCTGCACAGCTTCACTTCAGGAGAAGCAAATGCAATATTTCTGTTTTTAAAGAGAGATTCACCAAAACTTCTTGATCCATTGCCTCAGCTCAGCCAGTCCATCTCAGTGGCCTTATTGTCCAAAGTGCAATACATTAGAGTCATTAAAACCATTCAGAGATAAATTACTTAATATGTAGTGTTATTTCCCTGCCCCTATAGATCAGTTTGAACATGGCTCCTTGATCTGTTGTCTCTTTGTGTAACATTCTCTACTGTCCTTTTCAAACCTTTGATGGGTTCTAAACCTGTGGAGGCCACTAGGCAGCGCCTCTCTCCCTGAACCCCTGACAACATCTTCCACATTAAATGTCCATAATGGCTACACTGCTCTTGAACTTGATTGCTACAAATGCTTTGGTGAACTTTAGCCAAGTCACATTAAGAGGAGATCCAATGATTTCAATGAGACGGCTCTGCATATAACTAATGTCGGATATCACCCATACTTCAATGTTTCTTTCATTCAAAAGAACTTTTATTCTGTTTTTATTTCCCCTCTGAAGGACAGAATAGTGCAACCCCCTGCAATGTAGGAAACTTTTGCCCAATGAGGGACTCAAACCCACAACCCTGAGATTAAGAATCATGTGCTCTACCAATTGAGCTACCTATGCTTCAGCAGAGAAAGTGTGTGTGCACGTGTGTGCGTGTGCAAATGAATGAGGGTGAATGAATACATTTGCACATGGCTATGTGTTTTGCCTCCAACTCTAAAGTAGGACTTGTTTCTGATTAGGCATTTGTAGGGTTGCACTGTGAATAACAATATTTGCAAACAGTCTAATTCTGGGGAGGAAAGTGATAGCCATGTTTGACTGAGGAAACAGCCCTCACATGTGAAGAGGACAAGCTCTGCAGATAGGTAGGGGGAAGATGAAAAGAAAATAGAGGAGGCATAGGCTCTGGGTAGGGGGGCCCCTGGGTGCTCCCTATGAAGGGGCCAAGGGCCCACATTTTTTTGCACCAGGGCTGCACACACGACAGGCGCTTCCGTCAGCATGCACGGCTTGTGTCAGCACACCCACTGACGTTCACGTGTGACCCACGGTCCTTGGGCCAAGCTGGCAGGCCTGAATGGAGGAGTACAAAAACAGCAACTTAAAAACTGGCCAGACAAATGAGTTTGTGCACACCATGAGCAGCAATGGCTCTATCTATCATGCAACTTCCAACTCCAGAAAAGAAACCCCTGCCCCAGCAGCTTCACTTCCCGGTTGTAATTAAGACACTCAGTAGCATAAATTTGCAAAACCATGGGCTATATACACATATGCTTCATGCTAATTGATCTCATTACTGGAAATTATGTTCTTATTTCAAACAATAATTTCAAAACCAAGGAATTGCATGTTGTTCCATCCCTAAAAAGAGGCATCACAAAATATTGTACTGTCTACGCTTATGCAAACTGAATATACCTTATCTGCACAAAAAACCTTCATTATTGTATGAATTCCTTTGTTCACTGTATATTCGGCCCACTGTCCTTTTATTGTTCCTTTCCCTTTGTGATGGGCACCTGATGGTGGAGATCATGTTTATATACTGCCTATTTCGTACACAATGCAACATTACCATTAAATGTATTGGAGAGCTGTTTGGCTTCTAGAAGTTGTTGGACTTGCATTGCTGAACAACTGCTCTAGCCTTCGCACCCAACCATTTCCAACTTTTATTTCAGAGCACAGAAGCAGGCTGTTAGTGTAATTAAAGAACAGTACATTCTGCACGTCTATACAGGGTATGACTTGCAAAATTGTGAGATTTACCTTGCTGCAGTTAGCAGCTGCCTTATAATTTACTTGATATGGTACCATGAGACATCAGCTTTGGCAAACAGCTTTGATTGATATTAAGTCATATGCACTTTACAGAAAATGTAAACACCGCATATGACCTGCTGAATGACTTGCAGGCAGATCAATAAGCAATGGAGTTAATTAGCTCCTTGTGCAATATACTTTTTTATTATGCTGACTTATTAATATTTAACAATCCTGCTGCTTCCGCTTGGTTTTGGTTTTGCTTGTGCAGGATTCTACCAGCAGTGCACTTGGAAATAAATGCACAAAAATGTATGCGCAATTTTCCTCCCACTGACTAAAGCACAGAGATTTAAAAGTATTCATTTGCTGTGTGAAATGGACTCCATTTTCTGCCTGTCCAAAAATAGTCACATTGTAGTTCCACTGGAGAAAAAACACAATCCAGTCAAAACTAAGTGTGTTTAACAGCCTCATTGACATCAATGTGACTTCAATTGTTTATTGTGCCCACAGTGTTTCCAGATGTCTTGGTTATACTCAACATATCAGTCCCTGTTTGTTTTTCCCACTATACCTTTAAGCCGAGGTTTTTCAGAACTTTAATTACTCGTCTTTAATTTAAAGTGATCTAAAATGCCAAAATGATTTAAAATGCCATAACATTATTTTAAACTTTTAGAATTCCTTCTGCATCTCAGTCATGTAACAGTTATTTCAATCTGCAGTGGTGCAGATGGTGCAGTTGGACTGAAGTCCAATGCATCTCCCAGAATGATGGAGGTGATGGGGGCAGTGACAACACACACCTAGGTCAGCCTGGCTGGGCCATGGCCCACTGAAAAGGTCACTGGCTGTTGCAGCATCTTTTCCTTCTTATTTTATAGTCATGGAGTGGCAGGCTGCATATATACACAGTAGCAGATGCTCATTTTATGACTTCCACAATAACTGTTGCTGCAAAAAGATGGTGCTTATATCCAAATAAGCGTTGTTAGCATCAGGGGAGAGGAAGCAAACACTCTGGCCGATATCCAAGATAGCCCAAGCAGCTATTTGCTTATGCAACAGGGCTTCTCTCCCCACCAACCACAAATCTCCTCTTAAGGAGGGAGAAGAGAAACTAGAAGTCCTGTTGCAATGGTGGATTTGTGTTGCAAAGGTGGGTTGGCATTATTGGAGTCAGCGGTGGTGTAGTGGTTAGAGTGCCAGACTAGGGGCTGGGAAACTGGGGTTCAAATCCTCACTCAATTCACTGGGTGACCTTGGGCCAGTTGTCATTGTCTCTCAGCCTAGCCTACCTCACAGGGCTGTTGTGAAAATCGAAGGGGAAGCCCTTGTCCTACCTGGAGCTCCTTGGGCAAATAGCAGGAAATAAATGCCATAAATAAATAAACATTGCATGCTGCTTATTGGTCATTTCTTACCGGTACAGCTGCTGTGAAAATGGCTGCATTTCTTCCAGGCACAGAATACCTGAAACAGAAACATATTGAAAGGTGTGATTTCCAGGGTCCTTATAACAAGAGTGGCTCCGCTATTAATGTCATCCTCTTAGGCCTGGTGCCAGATTCACACAATTACAGGACCGAGCTGAAAAGGGTCAACAAGGCTGACCATGATATTTAAGAGTTACAGCAAGGAACCGCTTTGGTATGCAGAGTGCGCATTAGTTAGTGATGGAGGCTGATTTCCTGCCCTTGTGGTTTTGCCATTTATTTCATCTAAATGTATTGCATTTTGTTGATCGCTGAAAAATTGAGCACACTTGGTCATTATTTAACATATGCAGTGCTTTGTTGTATTATACACAGAGCCCACTGTTATACACAGAGCCCACTGGAGGAGCCAGTGTGGTGTAGTGGTTAAGAGCGGTAGTCTCCTAATCTGGGGAACCGGGTTCGCGTCTCCGCTCCTCCACATGCAGCTGCTGGGTGACCTTGGGCCAGTCACACTTCTGTGAAGTCTCTCAGCCCCACTCACCTCACAGAGTGTTTGTTGTGGGGGAGGAAGGGAAAGGAGAATGTTAGCCGCTTTGAGACTCCTTAAAGGGAGTGAAAGGCGGGATATCAAATCCAAACTCTTCTTCTTCTTCTTCTTCTTAATTAATTCAATCGTAAGGCTTATAATGTTGATATTGCATGTTATGTAATTTGTTTGTTGACCCACTTCATGGTACTGGCATTAAGCTTTAAAGCTCTAAAGTTTACATACACAGAGGCCAGAGTAATTAAGATTTGCTTTCCACCCCGGTATGAAATTGCACAGGAGCTATGATTTACCCGTGAGGCTTGGCCCCTGTCCTCTGCCATTCCCATTAGTTGTATGTCACAAACCACATATTTTTTATTTTTTTTTAATAAATATTTTTTATTAACAGGCCAATCACATCACATTAATCAAATCACATTAGTTCCAAATTATGCAGCTAAATTTTAAATTTTTGTTGAGGGTACCCATACATCAAGCTCGGCACCAGTCCAAAATTCCGGATAACTCCAGGCATCACATATTTTACTGCTTTAATTAGACAGTTCTATCCAGTTCGATCCGGATAGTCCTTTATTACTTTCTTTCTCATCTTGTTGTTATCATATATTCCTTTCTTTGCGATCTCTGATGGTTCTCACAAGCAGACTGAAAACTGGCGTCTCTGTGTGGGTTTTGTACTCTTCAAAAACTATCTCTCTCCGGGACAGCCTCTGTTCAACGCTTCTATAAACAAAGTTAACCTTTGGTCTGTCCTTCATTTTTCCTCAGGCTAGCCAGATATATCAAACAAATCAGGGGGCTCTGTCAGGTCAAACTTGCATTCCAGCACTCCTTCTCTTTTGAACGATCCTGATTCTCCCCCCCCCCATCCTTCTTTCTCCGGCAAGCCTGTCTTGGCGAGACGCCATTTTTTAACTGCATCATAAAAAATTTCCTCTTTCTCACCGTTCACCAGTCTTCTCTCCTGTTGTAATCCATCCCCACACAGTTCTTAAAATCCTGCTTATGATTGATAAAAACGTGACGTTCTTTCTGGGGTGAAGGGTTATTAATACAGTGGTGCCCCGCAAGACGAATGCCTCGCAAGACGGAAAACCCGCTAGACGAAAGGGTTTTCCGTTTTGGAGGTGCTTCGCAAAACGAATTTCCTATGGGCTTGCTTCGCAAGATGAAAATGTCTTGCAAGTTCCTGCGGGTTTTTTCCCCTCCCCCCTTTTTCTAAGCCGCTAAGCAGCTAAGCCGCTAAAAGCCGCAAAGCCGCTAAGCCGCTAAGCCGCTAAAAGCCGCTAAAAGCCGCTAAAAGCTGCTAATAGCGCTAATAGTGCTAATCCGCTAAGCCGTCAATGGGCTTGCTTCGCAAGACGAAAAAACCGCTAGACGAAGAGACTCGTGGAACGGATTAATTTCGTCTTGCGAGGCACCACTGTATCACATCGAGTAAAGAAAAAAAAAGGTTTTTTCCTCCACCCCCCCTTCATTCCAAACACACAGTCTCCTAGTGGTGATTCATCAGAAGATTTACTTATCCGTCCGTCACTCCCGGTCACAGAGATCCATTAATCAGCAGCCTTATCTTGAGCTTTACTTGATGTATGTGCTTCAGCTTCCTTTCCAATCGTATGTTTCCAATTATAATTCCGAGCTGAAGCAACCAGCACAGGCTAATTGGAATTGGTGTCAGGAAGAGCTCACTTCACCGAGGGCTTGTGCCAAGTGTTCGGCACCCCCATCTCTTGGATCTGGGGGTGCATTGTGAACACCGCTGGCAAGCCAGGGTCTCCCCACATCCTGGGGGGAAGGGAAGGCTGCATACTTCCCATAGCAGCCCCTTAATTACCTCGTGTGGGTCAGAGAGATGTTATTGTCAGCCATCTTCCAACGTGCCACCTGTTGGCCCCTCACAAACCACATATTTTTTTAGTGGTGTGCTCAGAATTTGGAATAGTCCCCAAGAGAGGTCCACTTGGTCCTTTTGCTGGCTTTCTCAGTTGCTGGTGCTTCTGAATGAAATATGCCTGCTTCCATTTCTTACCTTTGATTAGGCTTTCCATTACTGATCTGCTTTTTGGTTCCATCTCAGTGATGCATCCTGGGATCTTGCTTTCTTTATATCCTTGCATATTTTTATTAGCTTAGAATGTTAGCCACCTTGATTTCTAAACTAGAGAGGTGCTGCTTATATAGCCTCAACCTGGCAGCAAGTCAGTACTGTTTGTTAAGTCCAAAGTTCAAAGACCAGGGGTCAATCCACGCAAACAAAATCCAATGTGCCTGGGATGAAGGGTGAAAATGGTTAACCATCACACCTTTCTCTCTCTCTCAACCTTCTTCAGATTCCCTCCAGCATAAACATGAACCACCTTGACATTGCAACTGTACCTCTTTGTACACAGAGAAATAATTGTGTGGCTGAGGTCTGTTAATTGCAAATGGAAAGTCACCACTTTAGGTAGTTGAGATGTGTGCACACAGTATCCATTTGTTAACACAACGCTGCACAAGTCACTGCCGTTAATGGGTCTGAAAGAGGCAGTCTACAATAAATGGGGCTTTCGGCTCTCAACCCAAAACCCACTTGAGCTAGCCTATTTACATTTGACACTCCCATCTTCCTAGCACAGCTGTAAGAGCACAGCAACAACAGCAGTCTGTGAAAGCAAGCAAAGCACGAGTCTCCTGCTCCAATGCTTGTCCATTGCAGTCCCATCATAACAGCTTTCAACAGTATATGGTTGTGTATGCAGTGCTTTTTTTCTGGGGGCATGCAGGGGTATGCATACCCCTAAACATTTTGTGAATCTTTGTACTTTTGTCCATTTACTGTATTTGTTTCGCCCGATTTGAACTATAAAATGGGGGTTTTCTTGAGTCAAATTGAGAGTACCCCTAAACATTTTTTAAGAAAAAAAAAGCACTGTGTGTATATAAATTGCTTGAATTGTAGACCTATTGGCTTCCACCTTTGTCAGTAACCCAGCCAGATTTCAGAATAGGCAGTGGGAGCCAGAGGTCCAAGAACGCTAGTGATAGAGAGAATTCTCATAAATCTGACATCAGCCATATACACTTCATTTAAGTGCCAAAAAGATAGACAGCTGGAAAAGGGGTAGAGAAGGGCAACTAAAATGCAACTCTGTAAGGAAAGATTACGCTGTTTGATTCTTTTCCACTTAGGGGCTATAGGGGCATATGAACGGTGTGGAGAAATGCATATGAGTTCCCCCTCTGGGATCGTTGAATGAATGAATGTGGGAAGATGCACAAAATGAAGTACTTCACACAGTGCATAGTTCACTCATGGATTTGCTACCACAAGGAGTAATAATGGCCACAAGTTTGGAAAGCTTTAAAAGGGGATTAAATAAATTCATGGAAGATAGGACTGTAAAAACTACTAGTTATGATGCCTATATTGCTTCCTGTATCAGATGCAATGTACCTGTAAATACCAACTGATGGGGATCACAAGCCAGATTGTGCTATTGTGCTCGCTCAGTGGCTTTCTTGAGGCATCTGGGTAGCAACTGTGAGGACAAGATACTGATCAGAGACTCCTTTGATTTGATCCAGGAAGGGACGTTTATGTTCTTAGAGGTTTCAGAAATGAATGAAAATGCATCAATTATTTATTATTATCCTCCAAATTAAGACAAGTTGAATCTGTATCCAATGTCTCTGAATTGGTTGGTTTTTATGATGGAAATGTTTCCAAATCTGAAAAATTGTGGTCATTTAAATTAACGTATATGGAAGCCTGTGTTTTTGGCTGTGATTGCAGATGTGAGATTTCTGTAGTGGGTATGAATAATTGTAGGTGCTTGCTTTTCCAACTTACAGGATGTGACATTCAGCAAATTTGCATCCTGTAACACATATAACATTGTCAAACTTTTCAGCTAATATCCTGTTTGGCTAGTCATTCTGCTTTAGAAGATGTCTCAGTTTTGCTAGGTTCACTTTGTGAAACACAACAATTGGATTCACACTGAGCACTTGTCCTATGCAAAGAACTGTTTGTCTGCAAAGATAAAAATACGTGTGAGACCTTCCTCCCAATATTCTTTACACGCACACACCCTTGGCTGAGTGCTATTTTATTTGTATTGTTCTGTTTTGTCATCTTTGTAACTAACTGAAAAGCCACGTTGTAACCACCTAGAGATCAAAACTCAAATTCTAGAGCTCAAGATGCTTTGCAAGCTGGATTCCAACCTGTGTTGATTGGGTTGCAACTACATTTTGTTGTGAATTTGGTTTTTTAAAAAAAGTTTTAAAAAATGAACAGAGGACAAACTTTCCAACCATCACATTGCTGGCACAGCCTCCATACAATAAACTGGTCACAAGGACAAAGCTGCCCTGATTTTACACATGGTATTAAGTACTGCTGGAAATTGGTTACCTATGGAATACTGAAAACAATTGATGCTAATCAAGAGGACTGGGTGGCACTGTGGGTTAAACCACAGAGCCTAGGACTTGCCAATCAGAAGGTCGGTGGTTCGAATCCCCATGACGGGGTGAGCTCCCGTTCTTGGTCCCTGCTCCTGCCAACCTAGCAGTTCGAAAGCACGTCAAAGTGCAAGTAGATAAATAGGTACCACTCTGGCGGGAAGGTAAACAGTGTTTCCGTGCGCTGCTCTGGTTCGCCAGAAGCGGGTTAGTCATGCTGGCCACATGACCCAGAAGCTGTACACCGGCTCCCTCGGCCAATAAAGCGAGATGAGCGCCGCAACCCCAGAGTTGGCCACGACTGGACCTAATGGTCAGGGGTCCCTTTACCTTTTAAGAGGACTGGGGAATGTTCGCAGAATGACTCTCTCATTACTTTGCATAGCCAGCCCATCAATTCACCTGTATAAATCTGTCTCCATCACAGCAAAGCTATTCTCACCTTCCATGCATGGGATATTAGCAGATTGAAAGAAGACCTACAAGAACACGGATGGTTATTGTGCTTAGACTGTGCAGAAAGGGAAAACTGTTTTCTTCCCATACCAGTGTTGCCTTTGCTCCTGACTTGTTTGTTCTTCTCGTGAACATCTTTTGGAAAGGAATGGGTGATTTGTGTGAATTTGCCTGTTTCTGAACCCAGTCACTATACATACCTGGGTTTCTGTAATATGGCAGTAATGACAGTTAATTTCCCCAACTGCAGCTCTTAAATCAAGCAGGTAATTAAAAGTGCAGAATTCAAAATACAGGCAGATCAATTGGAATATATTAAAGTTTGCAGCAAACTCCTGATCTGCAAATAAAGTAGAAGCCCAGTTGCCTTGACATTCATTAGGGACATAGTCAAAGATTTAATCAAGCTCTTGTCTTTAACTTTACAAAACGTTCTTTTCTTCTCGTCTTCCTTTGGTCTGTATTTTTTTCCCATGCTAGTCAAAAGCCCTCCTATTCATCCACCCACCCTCAGGAATTACCAGCTTTCTTTCCTTTTCAAGTTCTTTTCTAAAGCATATTATTCTATTATTTCCTTTCACTTCCCCTTATGCATATATATCACTCTTTCCACCTGTGATATTCTTTTATTCAGCAGTACATTTTCATAATCTCCCACCCGGGCCACCACTTTTCTGAGTGGCTGTTCTACTACCTCCACTCAATATCGTGCATGTTTCATCACACGTACACCCTTACTCTTGTTACGTGTGGCGCTCTTTGTATTAGCAAGGGTGAAACCTGAGGACTGGTTTTGCAAGCCTATTTTGATGTGGAGCGTTGTGGGTTACTGGGCAATAACAGCCACCAAATATTCAGCAAAGCAGCTGTCGCAATGCATCAGCACCTACCAGATCATGAGTCGCTACACCCTCAGAATCCTTCAGTGTCATCTCCATATTTTTGCATTCAGTTTCAGCCTGTCTGTTGACTTATGCTGCCCTTTGGCTAGGCATTGTCTTCCAATGTTCCTAAATGCATACAAACAGCCAGCGTAAAAGGGGCGTTTTGTACATTGCCTGTCAATGTTCAAAGCTATATACATTTTTCTTTCCTTCATGAGAAGAGGACATAAACGTATATTAATTTCTGAAATCTTTTCTCCCTCTCTTATAGACTTAGAAATAAAATGAAGAGTCCTCTAAGGTGTTCCCAGGGAAAGAAGGAAGGGGGGGGATTAAAAATGCAAAAGTGATGTCTTGTATCAAAATGGGCTGGTCTAGTTCTTGACTTGAGCCAGAAAATAAGAAATAAATTATAAATATTCTCCGAGCTAAGATATGAACAGGAGCAATTATAAGCTAAAATGCTGTAAAGTGGATTTCTCATGGTAATGAGAGACTAATTAAGCAAAGATAAACATTTCTGTGATGGTGTATTGTAGTTAATCATGTTAACTCTTAGAAGATACAACTTTGAAGAAGATGACATAGACAGACAGACAGACAATTTTTCAACTTTTAAAAAATAAACCTAAGCCTAGCAAATAAAAAACAATTAGTGCAGCAGCACTCATTTTGTTTTACTTTGACAAACCTTTATTAGGCATTACAAATATAGGTCATCATAAAACATCCATATATAAAAAATCATATACAAATAAACAGCCATGTAAAAATATGTAATAACGATTTTTACTGGTGTTTCTTCCTACTAAATAGTGCTATTTGCCACTTTTAGAGATACTGTTGATAAAAACTCAGCCACCCTTGCACTTGCTTCTGGGTTAATGTCAGACAGACAGAATCTGATATTTTCATTGTGCTGTGATGTTAGACTACCCAAAAAAAGGGGGTATAGCACATGTTTGTATAGCTGGTTGTACAATGGACAGTAGGAAATTATATGTTCTACAGTGTCTGGCACATTCAAAAAACATCTGCAATGAAGCTGGGGTGGGGGGGATATTCAGTCGAGTTAACATAAAGGCCCTGCATTGGACTGGAATTATCAATTTTGAAGTATAAGTGCCCCTGTTATCTGTTGTATTTAAACCATAGATTGGGGGAGCAAATTTTATTTACATTTTGTTTTTCAATGTCCCTTAATCTGATTTGAATATTACGATAAATATATTGCTAACTGGAATTATACAAGAGTTCCAAGTCAATATCAATAGATATGATTTTGCTATGTAAGAGTTGGAACCATCTGGATTTATAACAGTCCTTAAATAAGTCAGAAAGCAGACTCGAAGGTTGGCAATAGAAATGACAATGCAACAGTATTTTATAGTGCTAGCCCACACCCAGTATTCCATCGTGGGTATACCTAATTCTGCACACATTGTCTCATACTTGATTGAACTTGGGAGCCCCAGTTTATGTCTCAAGAAACTTGAGTGCAACTCATTTTGTCTAAACCATGGGATTTGACTGTAAAACCTATAATGTTAATATACATTACTTTGATACTCCAGGGTGATAAGCTTTGGTTATAGATGACAATAATTACCATGACTTTACTGAACTGAATTGCTTTAGTGAATTTGCTGTTGTTGTTCTTTGCTTTATTTATATCCTACTGTGTTTGATATGATAATGATAGCAATGTATGTTGCTTTTTAATGCAATTG
This sequence comes from Podarcis erhardii, assembly GCF_964252035.2. NCBI lineage: Eukaryota > Metazoa > Chordata > Lepidosauria > Squamata > Lacertidae > Podarcis > Podarcis erhardii. Next base: position 39,988,302 of record NC_138507.1, on the reverse strand, counting down.
TGATTCTTGTGAGCTGCTTTGAGCTCAACATTTGTTGTTAGAAAAGTGGAATGCAAATATTAAACCAAATCACATAAAGCATTCCTGGATTTTAGTTTGTGTTTTTTTTTTTTTTTTTTTTTTTAAATTGAATAAGCAGATTGCTTTATTCTGAATCCCAGTTCCCACCATATTTGAAAAGTGTCTGTCAAAGAACTTTGGACAGTGAGGGCTCCATCCAACATGGGGAACTCTCATTCAGTGTTGGCTATTACTCTGGTTATTTAACCAACATTAGACCAGAGTTCCTTGTTTTGGATGTAATAACGTACTGTAGGTTTATAACAAGCTAGGATCCCTGCCCCGAAGCAGTCACCCAAGGAGAGAAGAGATGAAAGAAGACCTTGCAACTCCTTCCTGGCTTCATAAACCATGGTTTAAGCTTTTTCTGATGCTCCTTCCTGAGTTCCTAAGGCTACTCATTGGCCTGTACTTTTGTGGCTTCATAAACCATGATTTATGAAGCCACAAAGGTACAAGCCAATGAGTTGCCTTAGGCAAGCCACTCTTCTCTTGAGCACCCCATTTGCAATATAGAAATTTATAACCTATTTATAATCCTGGCTCAGCCTTCAGAGCTATCGTAATGGTTATGGAAATAATGTGTTTAATGTCTCAAATTGTACAGAGCCTAGCACTGTTGGTGACTGATAATTTTTACAGTCGGCAGGGGCAGGGCATCCCATTTCACTGCCTGAGGCAAAATGGGAAGTGCTGCCCCTGCCACCAACATCATACCTGCTGCTGACACTAACACTGCCCACTCTGTCAGTGCTGTGTGCCCTGCCGGATGGTGCCAATTTCAAGCAAGATCATGCCACTTCGGCTGAGATCTCACACAAAATGGATGAAATTTTGCTCAGAAATGGCACTGGTGGCGGTGGCCACTGGTGGTGGAGGTGGCAGAGCAGGCGAGGCACCTGAGGGAGTTGCCATCTGGGGGCTTCTGCAGCCCGAAGCAGTGGCCTGACACTGTCCAATGGCTGGGCCAGCTCGGACAGTCAGAATACTTGTTGCAGGAGCAACTCTTAAACTACACAATTGAAGAGGTTGTCACGGTCCAGTTCATGGGCGATCGAAGTCCCAGTAGGGGACGTCAGGACCAGGGGCAAGATGGTGGGGCGGGAGCAGGAATGGGGGTCCTGAAGCCAGGAGTCAGAAAGCCAAGAGTCCGAGGGTCAGAAAGCAAGGAGTCACAAAGTCAGGGGTCCAAGGATCAAGAAGCAAGGAGTCAAGAAGCCGAGGTTCAAGGATTAGGAAGCAAGAAGCCAAACACAGCAAGGCAGGAAGCGTGTTGTTGTGGCAAAAAGCTGAAGGGAAATGCTGACCCCTCCCAGCTCTTGCCACCAGGTGTCGTGAGTTACCAATGAGCCTCACCTGTGAGGCCGCGCCTCGCCTCTTCAGAACAAACTTAGGAAGGCCCCAGTTCTGCAAAGTCCTATTGGTCACAGGGCCTGGCTCCTGCACACACACCTGACAGAGGTTCCTTGCTGAATTTTAGCTGCAGTATTCACGTGAATATTCTACAGAATATTTCAGGGGATGGGCCTTGCATCTGTTTTTAACTCAAAGAGCATGTACAATAATATCAACAGAAAAGATTTTATTCAGCAGAAAGCCCATTAGCCGAGCTTCAAGTTATTCGTTGTTTGTGAATATGTGGTATCCTCCTCCACACAGTCCAGTTTGAATATAATCCTGCATCAAATGTTGTGTGTGAATCATAGAATTGTAGGGTTGGAAGGGACCCTGAGGATCATCTAGTCCAACCCCTTGCAATGCAAGAATTTGCAGCTGTCCCATACGGGGAACGAACCTGCAACCTTGGCACTATCGGCACCATGCCTTAACCAACTGAGCTAGAGCAGAGTCAATATCCAAACTAGTTTAGATATCCCCCAGCAAGGTTATTCATAAATACTGACATGGATGCAAAGCATTTAAAGTGGTTTAAATGATGGAGTGTATAGTATGTGGAGCTGTCTCCTCTGAGGATACTGTTTTGCTCATGATTGTGCCAAGAAAACTGAATGTTGGCTTTTTAATCTCTGATCCCTGATCCTTTTGAATGTTGCTGCCATTTTATTCTGACCTCACAGAAGTCTTTTAAGCAGTGTGTGGAAACTACTTCTCCCATAAACAGGGAAGTTTATGCCAGTATTTCAAATGACTCACAGAAAGCCTCTTATTATTATTTCTCTCTCTCTTCCTTTATTCAAATTACCTTTTAGATCAACATACTGGTGTTGTTAATAATAATGAGTGTGTGGTTATGTAAGGATTTTAGTGCAAGTATATCACAAGTGTTTTAAAAAATAATTGTCTAATTAAGCTAGTCACAGCATCGCTCTAATGTATATTTATAAAGGATTGTTTCTCCCACCAATGAAATGGAGTCAAATAAGGGTCAAATAAGGTAGCTAGCACATGGCAATCTTACACAGAATCTAATGAAAGCAATGCAGTGCTATAGGTGAAAAGTTTCCTTACTAGATATATCAGAATACCTGGTGAATCTCTTCTTTGAGTGCCTTGGTTTTGGTTCATGTATGCATGCATGTCACTTAATTTATCTGTATTTGATGTATACTTAAGAACATAGGAAACTGCCTTCTTCTAAGTCAGACCATTTGCATGCAAAGCACATGGTACATTTCCCCAACTTGTATCGGTGCGTTCACACATGCAAATCACCACTTGATGTATCAGCCATCATGGAAAGATAAGTATGCGTGTGTGAAATAGCACTTCATTCTATCTCCCTTCTGGATCTTCGCCATCTCAACGTCTCTCTATGCTATGCACTCCCAGTTGTCCTAGTACCCTGAACCAATGGTCTGACTCAGTAAAAGACAGTGTCCTATGTTCCTGCTTTTGCAAGCCAAGCCATTTTGACCCTTTGTAACAACAACAACAACAACAACAACAACAACAACAATAATGCTGCAACTGAATGACTGTTCCTCAGCGCAACTGTGTAATTATGCAGCTAGAAATCAATTTAAAACATCTGAAAGCCCTACAAAAGCCCCAAACAAAAAAAAATTACACCGGGCACAGTGGCGTAGCGTGGGTTGTCAGGACCCGGGGCAGGGCAAGTAATTTGCGCCCCCCAACCCATGGATTTGTGCCCCCCAACCCGTGGATTTGTGCCCCCTAACCTGTGGATTTGCCCCCCCTAACCCTAACCCCCAGATGTTGCGCCCGGTGCGGCTGGCCCCCCCTGCACCCCCCACGCTACGCCACTGACCGGGCATCCTAGCATGCCCTCGATACTGTCCCATTCTCCCATTCCAGAACAAGGGGAGTGGGGGTTATTTCTTGGATTTCTGTAGTTCTCCCGCACCTAGCAAGAGATGTTACATGATCTGTGTGGAAAAGGATCACTCTAGTGGTTTCAAAGAGTAAATGTTGAAATGATTACTTTGGAAGAATATATTTAACAAGTGTAGTGTCTTGCTGGGTTATTGTTAATCTAGACTTTTAGCATTTACCCTACATATCAAAGCAACATTTCAACCTTCGGATTCCCATTAAAGTCAATGAACGTCATGCTGCTAAAACACACTCCGTTCAATGGAAGTGTACCAGTTACCATGCTGGGTGCTTGGCAGTCATGGAAATGTCACAAAGGGGCAAAAATATGCTTGAAAAATATAATTAAGATGACAGTCTACAAAAGTCACTAGAATGGTACTATAGCTAGTAGCTATAGCAACCAACACAACACAACACAAGAGGGAAGGAGAGTGAGGGTGCAATATTTTAGAAAGAAAAGGGGGGCATTTAATAGCTGAAGCACCATGCTATGAATTGCGGCAACCATTGTTATTAATTTATATAACTGTTTTAATGAGCAACTCGTCTTATTTTGCTTTGCATCACGATAACCCTGGGAAGTAGTAATTCCTAATATTTTTGTTCTTTTTTAACAGATGAGAACCCAAGGCTGGCAGATTCGCGTCCCAGTCCTGTTAAAGTTAATTGTGATGAGCTCACACTAAAGTCAATGGAGCACAGCAATTAATTTAAGCCCAATTGTTTTCAACAGGATTGATGTTAGCAGGACTGAGGATCATGGCTTCTCTGAGGCCATTCAAAAGGACCATTTCAGAGATGAGGATTGAACACAGAACCCCTTTATTTCAGAGCTGAACGGCATATTACACTTAATATGTAGCCTGCACCTAAATCCCTGTTGGCTTTTTTCTTTTCTTTAATGGGTGGGGGAGGGTTGTTTTTTCACATTGCAACAGATGGGAAGTCCATGGGGTTGACTGACAGTGGGGGAATGGAATGTTGGGTGGAGCTAGAGAAATTGGCAGGCTGGAAGCAGCAGATAGAAAATGACAGGTTGGCTCACATGAAGGCTAGAGCTAAAGGAGAGTTGAAACAGAGAGAGAGAGACAGGAATGCATATAGAAAGATTTAGAATACAGTGGTACCTCGGGTTACATACGCTTCAGGTTACATACGCTTCAGGTTACAGACTCCGCTAACCCAGAAATAGTACCTCAGGTTAAGAACTTTGCTTCAGGATGAGAACAGAAATCGCGCTGCGGCGGCGCAGCGGCAGCAGGAGGCCCCATTAGCTAAAGTGGTGCTTCAGGTTAAGAACAGTTTCAGGTTAAGAATGGACCTCCGGAACGAATTAAGTTCTTAACCCGAGGTACCACTGTATGGGTGAATTCTAAGGCCATATTCATACCATTCATTTAAAGCGCTATGATATTACTTTAAACAGTCATGACGTCCCTCAAAGGATTCTAGGAGTTGTTAGGAGCAGGGGTGAAGGAAGGCTAACCGGCACCCGGTGCGGGGTGTCGGGGTCGGGCTAACAGCCTGGTGGCGCATGAGCGTGCGACGCCATGCATGCACAGTACGTAGTGGTGCCTCACATGTGCCATGCGGTGGTTTGCCGACGGTGCTGCTTGAGTGCCGTACAGATGGCGGTGGGATCCTGCCGCCACTGCAGCCATGAACAGAGGATCCTCCGCATGTGGCGGTGCGATGACTGCCCGGGGCAGTGGGGCGATCCCCCCGCGGGGTGCCTTCTTATCACCCCCCTTAGAGATGGTACCTGGGCCAAACCACCCCCACCCCCTCCTCCGCCATTGGTTAGGAGGCCCCAATTTCCTCCAGAGAGCTACAATTCCTGGTGGGGATTGGTGGTGAAACTACTTTCCAGTGGTACCATAAGACAAAAAGGATCTATGGCAGTCAAAAACTTCTCAGCAGGAGGACACTCAGAACAGCCAGTCACAGTTTCATAGAAGCTTACAGTACAATCCTATACGCATGTGCACAGAAGCATGTCTCATTGAGTTCAGCGGGGCTTGCTCCTGGTTCAATAGCTATGGGTTTGCAGCTTTTTATGGCTGCTTAAAAAAGTAAATTCCATCAGGATCTTGAAAAATTTATCTCATGGCAGTGACTTCCAAGCTGCTTGATGGACAAAACCAGAGAAGAACTGTTCCAAAAAATGCTGTATAACCCCCTTGTGGCCGAACCTGCATTTCTCCATAAATGAGTCTTCTAAGTTAATTAATTCCACTGGACAGGAGTGCTCTCTGCAGCTGTTATCAGCGGAAGGGCTTTCCAAAATTAGTCCATCATTTATCAGCTGTTTGCTGGATCTGTGCCACTCACTTCTGTGGCCATTGTCGATACCTGATCACTGCTGTTTTCTTCCATTGTACTGAAGGCCTATTAACGTTGAAATAATGGCCCCAGACAAACGACAGGGGCAAGAGCAGCTAGGCAACAGACTTGGGGAATGGCCAGGCTGAACCATCAATTACAGTCGGTTAACTGCAGTGGTAGCAACAGGCACCAGTTGTTCCAAAAAGCCAAGCTTGTGTAGTGAGCAGAATCAGAGTTTTGAACCTGTGAGCCATACTGTTAGCTGATCTCCTCTAGGTGGATTTGTTCAGCAGTGTCAATATTTCAATGCTGCCTTTTCCTATTGTGCCTTCAAACCATGGAATAGTTTTTCTTACATTTGATCTGAATTTTATTATTACAATATGTGTCTCTTTTCTGTATTTTTATTGAGGTATGCAGCTCTGGAGCCTTATTTGAGAAAGGTGGCATATAAGACTGACAAATAAATTGAATGAATATACAGAGCTACCTGATACTGAGCCAAACCAGCTAGCTTCATATTCCCGCCTATTCCAAGTGACAAAAAGGTTTGATGCAGTGGCGATCTCTGAAATCTGTGTTAACGTTAAGTGACAGGGATTGAGCATAGAGCTATCTGCATATAAAGGAAGTGCTCTGTCACTGAGCTACGGCCCTTTAGAATCAAAATGATAAATCCATTTCTCTTTTGGAGAAAGACAAGGGTGGGAGGGAACTGGCCTGATTCCAGTCTTAACCAAAACCTACTCAAAAAAAGAGATTTCAGAATTGCAGCCTGGGGGACTACAAGGCAGGGAACCCAGTAAGAAAGTACAAAAGAGGCTAGTTTCCTGCAAATAGATTGTTGAAAACTATTTTGGCAGACATACTAGCAACCTGCCATTCAAATAATAATAATGAGAGAATTCACTAGACTGAAAATCAGCTAAGTAAGAACGTGGGCACACATCACTTTCATGTATATGGGAGAAATGATGCACAAGGTACATGAGATTAGGGTTAAATTTCAAGCTGACAACAAATGAAGGAACTTTGGTATATCTTCAGTATTGATTGTGGGCAGAGTCACTGTCAAGTAGACACTTCCCTGTCCGATAATTGCAAATATCTTGTACCTGAGTAAAAGTTGTCTGTACCTGGGTTCAGCTGCTCATCGGGAAAAGTCTTCATGTGGTAAGTTTAAAAATCACTGCCCTTGGCTGTCCCTTGAAGGAATAGGCATTTTCTTCTGTGTTTACTCTCCCAGCATGTGCTCTCAAACATGGCTTTCATTGTGAGCAGTTTCTTCACTAGGGACAGTCCAAGTCTTTGTCCTATCAGCAACTGCCACCTGGAAAAGAGCTCAAGTTGGATAGTCAATTGCTGGAGCAAGAAAGAGCTTGGAGTTAAGAAGAAGAAGAAGAAGAGTTTGGATTTGATAACCCGCTTTATCACTACCCGAAGGAGTCTCAAAGCGGCCAACATTCTCCTTTCCCTTCCTCCCCCACAACAAACACTCTGTGAGGCGAGTGGGGCTGAGAGACTTCAAAAAAGTGTGACTAGCCCAAGGTCACCCAGCAGCTGCATGTGGAAGAGTGGGGAAGCGAACCCAGTTCACCAGATTACGAGTCTACCGCTCTTAACCACTACACTACCCACTGTTCCAGAGGGTTTCTCAACCCACTCCTGAACCAATTTGAAGGGATGGAGGCACATGGGGGGGGGAGAGAAAGAAATGCTTGCTTAGGGCATCCACCTTTCAAATCTATGAAGTTTGATATTTAGCCGTGAGCAGTGGCTGACAGCTGAACTGAGTGAAGCAGAATAAAAAAGACATATTCCAACTCTGGCAGGTAATAATAGATTGTAAACCGTTGTCTGACAAGATGGCAATTGTAACTTCTACCACTTTCCCTGGTTTTTTACATTATGATAGAGGACGAAGTAACACCCTCATCTGACTCCTTGGAAGACAGGGTGCCGGCATGGGCAGGAAATATATTCTAGCCTAACTAGAGACCTGCTTCATAATTCTTTGTAAAATCACAGGAAGCTGCCTCATACTGGCTCAGACCATTGGCCCATTTTGCTTGGTACTATCAACAGAGCCTAGAACTTGCCGATCAGAAGGTCGCGGTTCGAATCTCCGTGATGGGGTGAGCTCCCATTGCTAGGTGCCTGCTCCTGCCAACCTAGCAGTTCGAAAGCATGTCAAAGTGCGGGAAGGTAAACGGCATTTCTGTGTGCTGCTCTGGTTCACCAGAAGCGGCTTAGTCATGCTGGCCACATGACCCAGAAGCTGTACGCTGGCTCCCTCGGCCTATAGAGCGAGATGAGCGCGCAACCCCAGGGTTGGTCACAACTGGACCTAATGGTCAGGGGTCCCTTTACCTTTACCTTTATCAACAGTGCAGCAGTTTCCCATGGTTTCAGACAAGGGTCTTTCCCAGTCCTATCAGGAGATGCTGGGGATTGAACCTGGGACCTTGTGTATGGAAAAGCACTGAATTTCAGCCCCTTCCCAAGACAATTTTTTAAATCTGCATTTCTTAGGGAGCTCTTTGATGAAGCAGTGAAACAATTTTCCTAAATAAAATAAATTATGGCATTCCTGTGGTTATAAACTGCCTTGGGTGCCTTTCTGAAAGATGAATGGTAGGATACAAATATGTTAATTAAATAACAAATGTTTCACTTGTCTCAACTTTGGACATCTGGCTGTGGTGCTTTCCAAAGGAATCATCATCTTATCTGTACCCTGCCCATCTGACTGGGTTGCCCCAGCCACTCTGGGGCTTCCAACAAATATAAATGCATAATAAAATATCAGACATTAAAAACTTCCCAATACAGGGCTGCCTTCAGATGTCTTCTAAAAGTTGTGTAGTTTTTATCTCCTTGACATCTGATGGGAGGGTGTTCCACAGGGAGGGTGCCACTGCCGAAAAGGCCCTCTGCTTGGTTCCCTATAACCTCACTTCTCACAGTGAGGGAACCACCAGAAGGCCCTCAGAGCTGAATCTCATGGGGGTGGAGATGCTCCTTGAGCTTTATAGGGCGATGTCATTTAGGGCTTTAAAAGTCAGCACCAACATTTTGATTTGTGCTTGGAAACGTATTGGGAGCCAATGTAGATCCTTTAGGACAGGTGTTATATGGTCCTGGCAGCCACTCACAGTCACCAAAACCAGGGCTAAAGAGGACTCTGAGAGGCATTTGGGGGAGGGTTTGGGGGGGGGTCAGGTTCTGTCACATGTCTGGTAACTATGAATGCAGTTCTACATATATAGAGAACACACTAATAAATAGCAGGAATATGTAAATGAAGGTCATAATATATAAGGTCACAATCCTTATACACACATATTAGAGAGCAAACCCAATTAACACAGTGGATCATTTCTATGTAAACATATAATAGGATCGGGCTGTCTTTTTATACTCACACATAATGGATTCACATAAAAGTTAAGAGATTAATTCACTGTTTTTTGCACAATTCATTTCTGTTTTAAAGTAAAGCTAAATGCTTGTGTTTTTGAATTGGGGGGAGATAGCTAAAATTGCAGTTGGCTTTGGGGTGGGTCAGAACAGATATGGTGATTCTTGCTAGGTCAGAGAATGCTGCTGGGGCTAAGTAATGCGGGAAAAATAATTCACCACTTGGCACATGAATGATGGAAGTTGTCTAAAAGCAATAGTTTCATAGAATTGATTTCTCTCTGCTCCAGCTTCCTGCTTTTGCAGCCTGCCTTTTCTCTTACCTGTCTTGACATTAAATATTTAGGCACAGACATATACCTTAAAAAAAGAAGGGGTAAAAAAGGAGTCAAAGTAGAATGTGTAAGTTGTTTGTACAAATTTTTGAATGTTACATTTGGGGAAACTGAAAGAATGTACAAATAAGATTCCTCTCTCCCCCCCTCCCCCTCCGTCTATTATATAGATCTTAAGATTTGCATCACAGTCTGGGATTAAAGGTTGGTTTTTGATCACCAAACAATGACAATAAGTGTTGTGCCTAAAAGGTGCTCTAGCCAACCCCACCCCTATCCCTGTCCCATGGTCACGGGGACTCTTAATGCAGGACAAATATACTGAACATAGGACTGGGATACAGTGACACCGCAGTGATGGATGCTGTGGCAGGGATATGTCTCAGCAGCACTACCGATGAGCCGATGTCTTCGTCGAACTGCAAAGACTATGGTGACAAGGTGTCAGTGCAGCGTAGCATGAAGGAGGAGGGCCTCTGAGGAGAGACATTGGCGTCTTCCTGGCCTCTGAGGTAACACTTCGGGGCATTTGGTAAATGACAGTTAATCACCAAGCTACATGTCAAATGTGGCCAGAGCTACCAAGATTTATTGAAGCAAATGTTCTTTCACAGTTTCTAAAGGTGATGCCATTGGTCCCTTTGGCTAGGCTGCCAAGTCAGTGCATGTGTCTGGACCAACATGCGTGTCAAGCACGCACATGTATTCATACATGCTGTACCCACAGGCTTAGGCCCTTTGCCTTTTCTCTTTCCTTTTCCTTTCTCCTCCTGTGATGAGCCTGCATTATAATGTTTTAATGTTGTATTTTAATCTTTTTTAAAGTTTTATTCATTCAACTTGTTTTTATTATTGCTTGTTAGCCGTCCTGAGCCTGGCCTTGGCTGGGGAGGGCGGGGTATAAATAAAATTTATTATTATTATTACTGCAAGGTGACAAGGGCTCTCAAAATGCATTGAAGTTTACCTGTCCAGTCCTTGAAACTGCTTCACTTGCTCAGTACCTCACTGCCTGGGCTACTGAACCAAGTACGATACCTTAATTAGCTGTGAAACAAGACTTCAGAGCAGTGCACGGAAACGCTGTTTACCTTCCCGCCCGAGCGGTACCTATTTATCTACTTACACTTTGACGTGCTTTTGAACTGCTAGGTTGGCAGGAGCAGGGACTGAGCAATGGACTACATGGAAATGGCGGAAATGACTGGCAGAATCCGAGACCAGGGAGAAGAGATGGTGGAAGAAGATTGGAAGAAATTTAAAATCTATTTACAGAAATATTGTAAAATTTTTGAATGTTGATGACATTGAAATGAAATGAAGAGGTTCTAGTAATAAGGTATAAGAATATGTAAGAATGGATTGATATTAGATGAAAATTTGAAGTTATAATATGTGAGGAAAAATAATTAAGGATAAACTAACAGGATATGAATTTGCTGAACCAATCTTTAAATGGAATACAAAAAAGGGAGGCGTGAGGAAGTCAGGAATATAAGTTAATCAAAGATGAGAAATTAAAAAAGAGGGTTTTTTGTTTTTTCGTTTTTTCTTCTTGTTCTATGTTAAATGTTTGTATTTTTGTATTTTTGTATTCTTGTATTTTTGTGTTTTTGTATTTTTCTTGTGTTTTTTTCTCTATATATTGTCTTATAACCTTTTTACTGTTAAAATGTAATAAAATATTATTTAAAAAAAAGAAAAAAAAAGAAACTGCTTCACTTGCTAAGTACCTCACTGCCTGGGCTATTAAACCAAGTACGATACCTTAATTAGCTGTGAAACAAGACTTCCTATTTAGCTTCTCTTATGCTGTTTCTGATGCTTCAAATGGATGTCTTGCATGCAGTGGCGATGTGTGTGCAAAGCTGTTGCCACACTAAAATCAGTAGGGGAGATTGTACAAACATTCCGCCACACCACAACTTCCCTCCATATAGGAAGCTGGCTAGAAGCTAGTTGCATGATGTATAAATTTTAAATTTTGCACATGCTGCGAGAAGTTGGTGTGGGGGAATCAGAGGGAAACCTGAATTGCTTCCCTGTGCATTTAAGGTGCCATTTGTCCTGTTGAACACGTGAGCCACTGCTTTGGGAGGATCTGGATGGTCTTATATTAAAGGTAAAGGGACCCCTGACCATTAGGTCCAGTCGTGGCCGACTCTGTGGTTGCAGCGCTCATCTCGCTTTATTGGCCGAGGGAGCCGACGTACAGCATGACTAAGCCACTTCTGGCGAACCAGAGCAGTGCACGGAAATGCTGTTTACCTTCCCGCCCGAGTGGTACCTATTTATCTACTTACACTTTGACGTGCTTTTGAACTGCTAGGTTGGCAGGAGCGGGGACTGAGCAATGGGAGCTCACCCCTTCGCGGGGATTCAAACTGCCGACCTTCTGATCGGCAAGTCCTAGGCTCTGTGGTTTAACCCACAGCGCCACCCGCATCCCTCGGTCTTATATTACTGCAGTTCTAACTTTATCCTCTGAAGCTAGTAAGAGAGTAAAACTACTGTGCTCACACTACCTCTTTCTTTTATTGCCCCTTGATCAGTCATGTTTTAAACCTTGTATTGCTAGCAGAATTGCAGTGAGTGGTACCCAAAGATGGTTGGTTAGAATATGCTTCTCCAGCCCCAGTAACAACAGTAGCATATTCAGGCAGAAACTTTTAATGGTTGGAAAGAACAGACCAACCTGAATGGGGAAAATTGACTTGAATTCAACTATTTCAGGATTGCAGATTCAGTGATGTACCAACTAAAGGTAACAAACCTAACAATGACTGATTGCACGCAACCTCGCAAAAGACAACTTGTACATAAATAAATATGAATGTATGAACTGCTTATATAACAATACAAGCATAAAATAGCAAATCACGCACATATTGAAAGACTCTAAGGGTGTCTTTCTATGAAACAGCAGAGCACGGAGGCATAAATATATGAATACCAAGTAACAGATGTAATAGTGGGATTTAATGGATCTTTTCAAAAGGTTTTCATATAGTTTATTTACTCAGATATATCATCTCCTTAGTCATTTGGCATTTCAACTAACTGGACTTTGAGGCTCAGCTAAGCTAGCACTACCTTGATTAATGAAATAGTTTGTCTAAGCAAATAAACTTATGACAGTCATTTTAACTTTAGTGTAGTACCAAAAGGAATGATTTATGATTTTCTTCTCTTGGCAACTTATGAAAAATAAAACAGATGCATAGCGGTACGATAATAAAGCCCTTGCACTTTGCACAACATAGTTTGATGCTAACAAAAAGCAATTTAATTTTTTCCATAAATACTGTACGATATCTTGGCTTTATGGTTTTAAAAATGTTCTCATGAAGCAAAACCTCATGTTGGTTGTCATGTCTGATGCTGTTCCAAATTCTACAAGGCCTAATTTAAATGAAACACCAGGCATTTTAAAGAAAAAAGTTAACATGCAGCATTTCATAAAGACTTCACAATGAAACTGAGACACCAGCTACACCAAGGACAGACCGCCCCCCAAAAAAGCTCAACAACTTTGAAGAAGCCTCCGCAAAAAACTCAACAACTCTGGTCAATTCAATGGGTAGATCCTGCCAGTTTATTTATAGTAGGAGTAGATCGCAGTCTCTTGGAAGCTGGACGTGCCTGCTCTAGATATTGCTGGACTACATCTGCCAAACCACTGCTCATGTCAGCTAGGGCTGATGGAGTGCAAATACCTTTGGAGGGCAACTCCCCTGGCTGTCCCTGTGCTACATCAACCTGCCTATTCCATATGCCCAGATGATATTTGGAGGACTTCCTCTTGACCCCGCCCACCCCACACATGTTCAGAGGTTAAGTGTGGGGCAGAGGTAGTTATGGGGTAGCGTGACTGGTGCGGTTACACTGGGCGCCATGCCGCAGCGGTCAGCAAAACAATGATGTAGAACGGAGCACAAGAGGTGAGGGGGGTGCCAAAATTCAGCATCACACAGTGCACGGATGACATTTGAGAGCCCCAAGTCCACAACTGCTTGTGGCTACTGGCGGGGCTGCTTCTAGCTAGTGGGGACTTGTCTTTGGAACGACTGGAGTTGAATGTTATTGTTTCTCCTGCATGAACTGAAAAGGTCCTTCGTTTTAACCAACCAACCAACTGAGCTTGCCCAAGATTAAAACCTCATTGAAACTGGTTTTGTTTTGCTGGTGCAATTTTATGTTATTGGCTTTTGTTTTTCTTCTTTTCTGCTATTTGTAGTTCATTACCTGGTTTTATTCCCATGGGACATGGGTGGTGCTGTGGTCTAAACCACTGAGCCTAGGGCTTGCCGATCAGAAGGTCGGCGGTTCAAATCCCCGTGACGGGGTGAGCTCCCGTTGCTCGGTCCCTGCTCCTGCCAACCTAGCAGTTCAAAAGCATGTCAAAGTGCAAGTAGATAAATAGGTACTGATCTGGCAGGAAGGTAAACGGCGTTTCCGTGTGCTGCTCTGGTTCACCAGAAAGTGGCTTAGTCATGCTGGCCACATGACCCGGAAGCTGTATGCCAGCTCCCTTGGCCAATAAAGCGAGATGAGCGCCACAACCCCAGAGTCATTTGTGACTGGACCTAATGGTCAGGGGGCGCTTTACCTTTACCTTTACTTGGTTTGTTTGTTTGTTTATAAATAAATAATATACCTTGTTAACTACATTGGGAGTGGAAATGCCAGAAATAACTATGCATGCAGCATTGACATTCAAGCATGGGGACTGCCTGGGCTCACTTATGTCCCTGCTGTTTCCCGCCCTACCCCCACTTTCTCTCAAGGAAGTGTCCCCTTCCTGTTATGCTGCCTTGCAAATGTGTAAAGATGGTACAGAATATAAATAATGCGCACTTAATGAACCATGGAACGCAGAAGAGTCTTGTGTCTCGATGCTGTTGCATTTGATTTTACTTAGTTGACATTCATTTAATAGATGTACTTTGCTGTACTCTTCCAGTTTTCAAAGCAGGAAATCTATACAATTATACTTAATAGTACATACACACATATAATGGGTCATTGTGCCCTTTCTTCCCAAGAAAACACACTGTCCAGAAACTTAAATAGTCCCCACTTTCTAGGTGCACAAATGCTCTTCATATTGAGTTCAGAAATAAGATGAATGGGGAAATAGTCCAGAATTGGAAAATAGCTCTGCTTATTTCTGTGCATACCCAAATTTGGGGTATCCCCTTCCATTTCACAGAGCCCCTGCCTTGCAACAGCCCCAGCTTCCACCTCACCCATCCCAAAACATCAGTATGCAGATGTCATGCAGCTCTATTTCTCCATAGCATCAGAAAAAGCTATGCAAGCCACAGACCGGTGCCTGAAAACAGGCCCATACAGCTGGGAACCTGAGAAGAGATGGCTTCTGAAGAAAAGAAGTATGAAGATCCATCATCACTGCATCTGCTTCTGCTGTCGGTATCTTCTATGTGTCACAACTGTCACGGCAAAAAAAGAAATATGCAGCAGGTGAGAGAGGGGTTGTTTTCTTTGCTTAATGCTCCTCCATTAAATGCTGTATACTACATTTTCTACACACGAGTAGGCACAAGTGTCAGCTTATCCATGCTGGCGATTCCCCCCCCTCGTTCTTCCTTCTCTGAACGTTCAATGTTGATTCTCAGTCTACAGACATAGCTTTATGCCCTTTACAAAGTACAGCTGCATTCATAAATGCTTCTCACATTTGATGGTAGTTCTAACTGCAAAAGAAAGAAAGAACAAAGTCTGAGCAGGTAAAAGGGAGATCAATTTTCATAAGATAATTAAGAGAGTCAGATTACACAGGGGGTAGTATTTTCTTTCAACAGCTAGAACAGAAACCGGGAATCATTCTCTCTGTTTTAATTAAAATGTAAAATTAAGCATTTCCCCCCTGCTAAACAATTCTGAGAATGAAGCAAAGATGACAGACAAATAGAGAGAGCTTGCTAAGTCGAAGCTTGGGCTGTAAACCATGAAGACATCTAACAGACTGAATGTAGTAAAATGTTTTTGAACCTAAATTGGTAGTTTGCAAAGCTCTGATTTCAAGACACATAGAGAGACTGAGTGTAAATATCACCGTTTTCAACATGAATAAAGCAAAACCTTCATGGTGTTTATTATTTCGAGAGGCTAATTCAATAATTAATTAATAGATGTTCATAGATGACAACATTCCTTCAGCAACAGCCTCTTAAGATCAGTAGTTCTCTTTGAAAAGGCTCTGATTACCCGGCATAGTTTCAAGTGAAATATCATTTGACCTAATATTTCAGGCTTCATCAAGGCCACTTATAGAATAGTACTATATAGAACAGTATTATAAGTATGAGCCTTGATCATATAGAGCAGTGGCTCCCAATTAGCTAAGTACTGCAGACCCCCTGTTATTGAAAAGCCAAGCCATGCCCCCCTACTTTTGATATATATATATATCAAAAGTGGGGTCAACACACCACCAACTTGAAACCACTGATATAGAGTATCTATATCTTTCATATTTCCTCTAGATTTCTTCACAGCCTGGCTTTGGACAATGGACAGAGGAGTCTTAGTTCATGACCTTTGATGTCTACTGAGTACTCCAACATTGTGGAATTTGTGTCACATATCTTCTACTTGGGTGTCAACTGGAAGAAACAACCCCACCCCCCCCAAGGAGCACAAGAAGCTGAAAATACAGCTGCTATTCTTCATTAAACCCTTCATTATCTCCCCTGTTTACACAAAAGCTTAAAGCTGTTCTGTTTTTGGTAGGGTACAATGTTTAGTGAGACAACTTCCTGCCATAGGAATCTCTCCCCATCCCAGCACCATTTGAATTGGTACATCCCAGACAGTAGTTGGTTTTTTACTGCCTCATCAGCTCACTGTGACATCTTTTCCAAGACACCCGCTAGTCCAGCCTCAGAGATCAAAAGGAATGGTCACCTCATGGTCTCGTATTAAAAAACCAAGATAGATTTAGTGATGCCTTTTTAAAATATCTGTCAGGGAATTATTCATCTCTTTTTACAGCATGCAGAGAATAACCTAATTAGTCAACAAACTAAGTTGAATTCTTTGGCAAATATCTCCATTGACTCAGCTAAATAAACAGAATGTGTCTGAATTATGGTACCAGTGGCCATTACTTTATAAACCACTGACACAAATAAAAATAATTCATCTTTTTTGTTTTATTGTTGGCAGGCAGGAATTGAAAATATGTGTGTGTGTACACACACACACACAAACACAAACGCTAGAAAGCCTGAAGATGAAATTCAAGCAAAAAAACCAAAATACTGACTCAAAGAATGAGTATAGGGAGTCAGTTGAGAATAAAACACAAGAAAGATAGTTGCCCCAATCAATAGGTATCTACACAACCATTAAAATCAGGAAAGAAGCATAGAAATTCTTAAGAAACGTTCTCAGAATGTGGAAGCTAACATTAAAAAAGGTCAGTCTGACACCAGACCATACTAAGAATACTAAGCGCATAGAAACCTGAAATGAATGTATGATTCTTCAAGGCCTTAATTAGTTGAGAGAGGCAGAGAGAGAGAGAGAATTGGGCATCCACATTGCTATCTGTGAGGAGGAAGAAAGAGAACTGGCACCTGTGAAAAAGAAATCAGGTGGATGTGGCAAATCAGGCAGCATCTGACATATTTATATTACATACTTGTAAGCTTCCAACCTGTTTATGAGAAACGAAAAGACCATTTGGAAGAGTCTATCAGGTGCAGCTGACTGATTAAAATACAAATGAGGAGGTAAAAAGATTTTTGTGTGTGTACCTAATCCATCATGCTGACAATACCACAACCTCCAACTCTTATCCAATTAGCACATAAAAGCACAGACGATTCTGACTGATTGAGGCTTACTACAGCTCTGAATTGTGGTGATAGGTGCTCATGTTGAACTCTTCCTTCCTTAATCACAAACGCATTTTTATCATGGTAGACTTCCTGGGTTTAGGGTTTTGAACAAAAGCTATATGGGGGGGGGGGGTACGGAAATGATATCAGAGTCCATTGCAAACGTACAAGTTCCATTTAAGTCCTGAACCCTCTAAATTGTCATATAAGTAGAAACTATTATCATCACCATGCACTTCTTAGGATTAAAAGACATCAACCTGTTGTCTTATATTGATACAGTGGTACCTCGGGTTAAGTATTTAATTCGTTCCAGACCTTAATTCGTTCTTAACCTGAAACTGTTCTTAACCTGCAGCACCACTTTAGCTAATGGGGCCTCCTGCTGCTGCCGCGCCGCCGGAGCACGATTTCTGTTCCCATCCTGAAGCAAAGTTCTTAACCCAAGGTACTATTTCTGGGTTAGCAGAGTCTGTAACCTGAATTGTATGTAACCCGAGGTACAGTGATATTCTTAATTGCCTGCATGGAACAGATACATTTTCAGCAGGATGTTTGAAACAGTTGAAACAGAAGATACCTGCTGAATCTCTACTGGCAGAGTATTCCACAAGACTGGGCTGGTGATACTGAAAGTTTTATTCCTTGTTATGATGATAGGAAGGTCTACAGGTACCACTGTAGTTGTTGAGCTTTTTTCCCCCTTTTTCTTTCCCAAATGGACTGCCATCAGGGGCGAACGAAGGCGTCCTGACACCCGGGGCGGCACATGCACTGTACATAGCGGTCTGCTGGCGGCGGCGCTCGTGCCAGGATCCTCTGCTCATGGCTGCAGCCACGAACGGAGGATCTTCCGTTTGCAGCTGTAGAGGCAACGGAGGGATCCCACCGCTGTCTGTACGGCACTCAAGCGGCGCCGGCGGCAAACCACTACGTAGAGCTCATGTGCAGCAGTATTACGTACAGTGCATGTGTGCGACGCTGCACATGTGCTGTACATAGCGGTTTGCCACCAGCGCTGGGATCCTCTGCTCGCGACTGCAGACGTGAACAGAGGATCCTCCACATGCAGCTGCGGCGGCGGTGCGGTGGCTGCTCACACCACTGTGAGCCCCCGCGGGGTGCCTTCTTGTCACCCCCCCCGACATGGCACCCGGGGTGCACCGCCTCTCCCCCCAGTTGCGTCGCCACTGACTGGCATATGTCCAGACATTTTAGAGATTTCCAGCAGGACACTGTTTTTGATGGCCGATTCCCGGCTATGGCCAGGCAACTGTATCTTACAACAACCCTGTAAGGCCAGCTATTATTAATAAGATAAGGACGACAGTAACCATTTGCTTGAGATAACTCAACAACTCTGAGTTTAATGCTGACCTCCTTAATAATCTATTTAATAGTTTTGTGGAACTGCCTGTGGAACTGGGGAGTGGGCTATTTTTGATTGAAAGCACCTTCATTCCAAACCAGTTGGGAAGAGAGTAGTCTTCCGGCAACCTCCTTTTGATATATATCATGTAAGTAAAATACTAAGGCATCAAGCTTGAGCAAGCATGTTATTCGCAGGGTGAATGCCGCAACACTGCCTATTCCTTATCTAGACATGTTAAATGCATGGCACTATTGAGAAACTGTTACATTCTAATTGGATGACAGGAAGAGACTGCCAAGGTCTAATTGGGGAGGGGAGATAACTGTCAGTAATGACATTTCCAGATGATTACAAAGCTCAGGGACTTAATCCTAAGTGTAGCTGTGCCAGAGTTTGAGTCATGTAATCATATTAACCAGTCAAGAGTCTCTCTCTCCCTCTCTCTCTCTCCTATTATTTAATTTTCCAGTCAAACTCTCTGTGGTAATAAATTCCAAGAACAGTGTCAATACTCTACAAGATGATAGAAGGCCATGTCGATACAGCTGCCCGCGTAATATAGCTGTCAGTTATGAAAATGGCCGAGAGTGTACTCTGCCTGTATTGTTAGTTATGGATCTGCAATTTTAAAACTTTGTGCTGCTCCCTGTGCAAGTCAAATTTGTTGGTTTTGAGAAGCTGTACAGAGCAGCTCTGGGGTGGTTGGGCAGCAGGAAAGCAGCAGCAACAAGATGTTTCCTGGTACTGCAGCCCAGAAAAGAATCCAAAATGGTGGCAGAGTCAACGCTATCATTAGGGAGAAGATGCTGCCTCAGCTGGTAGGTGCTGGGGTGTGTATTGGGGGCAGCAGTGGCAGGACCCCTCAGATTGCTCCTGAACTCCGCCCCTGCCCCAAATTCCAGTGCTGTGTGCCCTGCAGCAGCCTGCCCTAAGTTTGTTGCTGCCCTCAGGTGCAATAGTGAATGTTGCTGTACCACTACTGCTGAAGCAAAATTCAACTCTTGTGTGGTGGACTCGTCTGTGTGGAATGACGAGGCAGCATTGATGTGTCAGGATGAAGCTGATTATCAAGACCCTGTGTCACTCTGTTTACCTTTATTGTGAAGGAGAGGGGCGATGTGACCCTGTTAGTTCTCCCTGATCTCTCTAGGGCTTTTACATACCATTGACTATAGTAACCTCCTGGAACGGCTCTGTGGATTGGGAGCATTACAGTGTTTCCTTTCTTAACTGCAGAACCAGCTTCTACTCGGTGCCTTGCTGTGGGGTTCCACAGGGTTCCATTTTGTCTCCAGTGCTTTTTACATATATATGAAGCCATTGGGAGCTGTGAAGTGGGGGTGTGGAGTATGGGGTCATCAAAAGTTGTTGGACTACAACTGCTATCATTCCTAGTTACAGGTAGGTAGCCGTGTTGGTCTGCCGTGGTTGAAACAAACAAAAAAAAAATTCCTTCCAGTAGCACCTTAGAGACCAACTAAGTTTGTTATTGGTATGAGCTTGCATGCACACGAAAGCTCATACCAATAACAAACTTAGTTGGTCTCTAAAGTGCTACTGGAAGGAATTTTTAAATTTTGCTATCCCTTACCACTAGCTGGCTAGGACTGATAGGAATAAACGCCCCTGATTTAGATCTTTCCCTGATAATAACATGAATAAGCTATTTTTTGAACTAAAACTTTCAACTACATTTCAGAATACCCTTCTGCCTCACTGTGTCAATCTTTGGCATGTAGACTTCCCTCTGAGGGTGGAAAATATGGCAGTTTTTAAAAATGATAATATTAGTAATTATAATTAAACAGATTATTCTGAATGTCTGAGATGTTTTCCATTGCAATTGACAGATGGAAAAATACACTACACTTTGGAATGGATCCAGAATACAGGCCTCGAAACAGCTAGGTTGGCGAAAAGAAGAATTTTGGTGGTGGTTTTTTATATTAAAAAGTCATTATAAGTTTATAAGAGAGAATGTTTTAACAGAGATATTCCTGAGGTCCACTGTAAGCCTCAAACTTCCATTAAAAGGAAAAAGCAGCAACTTTCAATGAAAAACCCAGTCTGAGTGGGGAAAAACCCTGCTAGTTTAAGATCAGAATTAAGGCTATCTCATTTTGGCTCAAACTCCACAAAGCCAGGAAATTGGCAGCTAAGGCTGGTGCCTTAACAGAAGTGCCCTGTGACCAGCAATTATATTGTGCAGTGTCAGAAACTGAGCTCGCTTACATCTTACCCTCCATGTAGTCACACCTTTTTCTCATTCTCTGGCAATACAGTAAGGCTCAGATGGATCATAAGGCAATAGAGTGCAATTCTAACATATGACATGCCTGTATAAAATTTGCAAAGGCAATATGTATAGATGTTCAGCACTTTTTTTTTTAAAAAAAAATTGTTGCACATGTGGCAATGTTATTGACATTTATTGCCTTTGTAGACCTCATCAAATAGATCATGTGTGCTGCGTTTCAAGTTATGAGCTCAACAGGGCTTATTTTTAAACAGAAATAGACTTTTGAGGCTTATAATGTTGGTGGAAGCTTTCCCCATCCCCACCATGACACTTGTTTTAACTAAGGGTATGGTTTGAGCATTATAACTCTAGGTGTTACAGCATAATGCTTAGAAAAATGTTACATTCTCTAGTATGTAGCTCTAAACCTGCTAGGATAAAATGCATCATTTGTAGAGTAAAACGAAAGGCCCACTAGCATGGCCTTAAGCTAAGGTGACATGTAATGAGGGTTTACTGAAAAAAGAATACCTCTGAATTAGCTGGGGTGGAATCTACAAACATATTAAAAAATGCTGTGAAAATGCTTTTTTAAAAGTTTTTAAAAATACACCAAATTTGGCATAGTTCACTGTCGCCATCTAGTGTCACATTTGTATATTGCACTTTACAACACATTTAAAACGTTTCATTTGTAGCTGTATAGCTGATTTACTTCCTAGTATGAGTGAATAGTAGGGACGCAGGTGGCGCTGTGGGTTAAACCACAGAGCCTAGGACTTGCCGATCAGAAGTTCGCGGTTCGAATCCCCGCGATGGGGTGAGCTCCCGTTGCTTGGTCCCTGCTCCTGCCAACCTAGCAGTTCGAAAGCACATCAAAGTGCAAGTAGATAAATAGGTACTGCTCCAGCAGGAAGGTAAACGGCGTTTCCGTGCGCTGCTCTGGTCTGCTGTACGCCGGTTCCCTCAGCCAGTAAAATTAGATGAGCACCACAGCCCCAGAGTCGTCCACAACTGGACCTAATGGTCAGGGGTCCCTTTACTTTTAGGAGTGAATAGTGTATCAGAAGTTATGCTACTCTAGATAACAGGCGGGGGGCGCACAATTTTTGAATGCTTTCACATGCAAATAAGGAACAAGTCCATCAGAGACAAAGGTTCTAGCCCATCCCTGTTGTTGTTTTATTTCCAATAGCTTTTTAACATATAGGACTGTTCTTTAAAAAATGCCCCACTAAACTGCAGGTCCAGCATTTATCCAGTACACCCAGACCTCAGGTTGTCCAGAAATTAAATCTCTTTCCATAATCAAGAAGCTGCTTACTGTGGAAAGGGGCACTAAGTTCTGGGCGTTGTTTTGTTGACAGAGAAAGGAGTATGTTATGTGGGAAATGTATGCACTTCATACCTCAGAGTGTTAGGACAAATGTCGGTTTCTGGTGACATTAATTCTGATACTGAGAATGTTTTCTTTGTACTTGAGGCTTCCTCCTCCAGAATACGCCACTCTTCAAATAGAATCATGACTCTGTCAAGGTCTGGTATTTGCTCCCAGTGTGCAGATGTTACTGCAGGCTAGAATGCATAAGTCAGTGCTGAGAGTTAAGGATCAGTCAGAGATATCAGATCTATTTATTTTCAAGAAACCCCAGGATATCACAACACAGGTATCAGGTACAAAAGTGTATTCCCATAATACAATATAAATAAACATAAAGCACTGGTCCCCTTATTAAAACAGAATGTACACTTGCTTCTTTCCTCCAGAGAGAGTTCTTCTAATATCCTCCTGAGGGAGATCTCACATCCAGCATTCAGACAGAATGTACTAAAAGCTGTTCACAATGCACTCTTATATATATTGAACTGGAGACTAGCCCATAGAAATCTCACAGCATAAGCAGATTTCATTTGGAATAAGGATAACATACTGGGATTCCTTCTGCCATCACTGTATTTATCCTGTTTTCTGTAATATAGGTAAAGGACCCCTGACCATTAGGTCCAGTCATGGCCGATTCTGGGGTTGCGGCTCTCATCTTGCTTTATTGGCCGAGGGAGCCGGCGTACAGCTTCCGGGTCATGTGGCCAGCATGACTAAGCCGCTTCTGGCGAACCAGAGCAGGGCACGGAAATGCCGTTTACCTTCCCGCCAGAGCAGTACCTATTTATCTACTTGCACTTTGACGTGCTTTTGAACTGCTAGGTTGGCAGGAGCAGGGACCGAGGAATGGGAGCTCACCCCATGGCGGGGATTCAAACTGGCGACCTTCTGATCATCAAGTTCTAGACTTGCACAAAAGAGCAGGTTCAAAAACAAAAGCAAAAGCTTATGTAGACAAAAGACCAGGTTGTCAAAGTAACAACAAAAAATCCCAGTGCCACTTCTGTAAAGATGATATGAGCACACTAGTTTCCAGTTTCTTCCTATCATCAATAAAAAGGCCCCGCTGGCTAAATTCTATTGTCAATTCTGTTAGAGGAATCCAGTTATAAACTTTCCCCCTTCCTTGATGTCATCTGGGCCACCCATGCTTTTATTCAATGGCTCTGCAAAATAAATAAATGAATGAAAGAGCCTCTCCTCATGAGAAGTGAGTAATTCCACAGCCACTGTACAGAGCAGAAACACACTTCCAACCCCTTGAACCTCTAATTCCCATTCATTAAATGAGTCTGTTACCATATGGATGGTTCTCCCAGCATTCATTACTACAATTTTCTAAGAAGAAAAACCATCTTCCTCTTATTAACTCCATTTTCTCAACCTCTTCTGATGGGGAGAACCTATTTCAGCAATGCTAGACTTGGGCTATTTTTCACTTATAATTGTTTCTGAAATGTTAGATTAGCTTCCAGCAGCCCTGGAATTAATATATTAAATATATTTAAGTCTTGACGTCCCAGTGGAATTATCAGTGAAGGATGGCACTGAAAAGAATGCTAGAGCCATATCTCATTGCAAGCAGGGGCTAATTGAAGCATTAACATAATGGTGCCCTGGACTGGATTCTCAGTCACGAGCCATGTGTTGTGGCTTGTCAGGTCACTATTTGTGGCTCCCTCCTTTCTGCATTTGCAAGCAGAAAATAAAATGCTTATCAAGTCCTTCGGATAGGTTCTGCCAGCCTAGCAGTCTGAAAGCATACCAGTGTGAGTAGATAAATAGGTACTGCTGTGGCGGGAAGGTAAACAGCGTTCCTGTGCGCTCTGGCACTCGTCACAGTGTCCCATTGCACCAGAAGTGGTTTAATCATGCTGGCCACATAACCCGGAAAGCTGTCTGTGGACAAACATCAGCTCCCTTGGCCTGAAAAGTGAAATAAGTGCCACACTCCATAGTTGACTTTGACTGGACTTAACTGTCCAGGGGTCCTTTACCTTTACCCTTGGAATAGAGGGTGTGACATGTTCAGCTTGATGGGTCACAAGTTGTGCCAGTCCCACTATAGCAGGCATAGGCAAACTCGGCCCTCCAGATGTTTTGGGACTACAACTCCCATCATCCCTAGCTAACAGGACCAGTGGTCAGGGATGATGGGAATTGTAGTCCCCAAACATCTGGAGGGCCGAGTTTGCCTATGCCTACACTATAGCTTAGCTGGTGCTGCATTATGACAATTTAATAGCATAGCAATGCAAAAACATTGACTCCTCTGAATCTGGCTTAGATCGTCACTCCTGCCATTGCTCATTTTCCATATTGCCCCTCCCCCATATTTTATTTTCAATAATTTAATAATTTAACATCCAAATTAATTATTCATCCCTTCTAGAATTCCCCACCCCCACCCCAGCCCCTGCTCATTGCTCATTTTCTTCAGTCTGCAGATCCATGTCAAATGAGCTCTTCCCCAGGACACCATTTGCAGGGGCTCAGCACCCAGAAGAGAAAACAGGATCAGGTCTAATGCTGAATTGCACCCAAAGCAAAGGTGATAATGGATCAGGAAGGCAGACAGGTCATCAAAGCCTGGGAACCAGAATTCAAAGATCTCAGGATTTGGTCTCATCTCCAAGGAAAAATTCACAGAGTATGGAAGACAGCCTTTTATGAACATTCAGATAATTTTCTGATAAACAGTTCCAGCCTTTGTTCTCAGGGTGAGAAAGAAGTTGCTAATATTTGATGAGCTTCAGTGGTTTACTTTGTTTAGCGTGTACGGTATGAATGATAAATACTTTGAATAGGCTAGGTCACTGGTTTTGAAGACCTGCTATCTAGGATGAATAAATAACAGCTGTAGGGCAAAAGTCCAAAAACAGATCTGTAAAAGCAGGCTGAGAAAGTCAGAGCTCACTGTGAGTTTGATTGTTTGTTTAATTTCTATCCACCCTTCCTCCCAAAGGAGTCTGAACTGGAAAACAACAAAACAATTAAACATAAAATACCAACCTATTTAAGACATTTTTTAAAAAAATAAAAATAAGTAGCCACCTTCTGTTTTGAGTTTTAAATGCCTGCTGAAACCATGTATATTCCCTCAAGCTTATGCAGGCAATTAAGACTCTATCTTTCCATAAAAGTTAGCTAATTTCTGATTTTTACATAGTTTTTATTGGAAGGGTTTTATGTAAAACAGTTGTAAATCACTTGATGTTTTTGATAAATAGCCGTATATAAACATTTTGTATAAATGAATGAATGAATGAATGAATAGCACTCCTAAAAACTTAAGTCACACACTCTTCCTTTCATAAAGTTTTCTCTCTGATATTTATGATTCGATAATCATATCAATATATAATTGCGTTCCATTGTTGTGGAGATCTGCCTTGAGTGCTAGGTAAGAAAAGGCAGGATAACCATTTGAAGAATTAAGAAATGATAGTGATATGGCACTTGAGCCACAGAGGCCTGCGTCAAAGGCTGTACAAACTCTCACCTCAAAAGCTGCTCACATCAAAGTATGAGGTTACCTTCTTAGACCAGGAGGAGCCAACATCTCCTCCAGATGTTGCTGGAACACAACCCCGATCGTCCCTGGCCACTGGCCAGGTTGGCTGGGGCTGATGGGAGTTGGAGTCCAACAGCATGTGGAGGGCAGTACATGTCTACCTCAAGGCCATAGAACGTTGCTGTGAAAAATGTGAGCTCCTTTTTGAGCCATTTCCACTCACATCAAATTTCTTTGTGTCCTCATTTGGTCTCATAATGGAGGCACTAGCCTGAAGTGCTTGATTTGAGTTTGATTTCTGCCAGTTTGGGTCTCTCCTTTGTGGTTTTCATAAAATATTATGTGTTTTCCCCATGTGAACCAGTTTTCCCCCTGCACTTTATGCAAACATGTGTTGTATTGTATACACACCTTTTTTTTAATCTGTGTGATCTTTGGGCATTGAGCATTTGTTCTTGACAGCAATGAAATTTAAGATTCATTGTTCCTAACTTGTATTACTTATCAATGTAAACTTTTTATTGAGTAAAAAAAGAGCCTATCAAGTTCAGCTGGAAGCAGAAATCAATTAAAACAAAATGGCATTATAGAAGCAAAAGGCAACAAAAGAAAACAAAAGAAAACAAGGGAATAAGTGTGAAAGTTTTTAGCACAAAGTACTAATACATAGGGTCAGCTTGTACTTTGGAGAAGAAAAGCTTCAATTAGTTAATCAAAGGATATCAAGGAAAGGAGAAAATTAAAGGGGTGACAAGGAAGGGAGGTGGTGTTAATAAAATAGACTTATGTGAGCTGATGTAAAATTGAGTGGAGCAGTACAAGTGAAACAAAATTGGAGAAATGAAGGAAATCAGTCTTCTTTACCATGTATGTACATGCTTTAATTTGCCCTATTCAGTGTCCTTAATTATCATAATCAATGCTCTTAAGTCCCAGTACCAAATACAGTATATGTACCCAACAAATAATCAACAGTAATCCAAATGTTTCTATCTTCCAAAATACTACAAATTTTCTATTACTATCTCTGTGTGAGAAAGTGTGTGAGAGAGAGATCTCACTCTACAAAATGCACATACTCAATAATTCAATGAATTTCATCATGAACCCGAAATTCTGGAGGAAACCTATTCACTGAAAAATCAAATGAACTGAAAATTATGGGTTTCTCAGCAGGGATTTGAAGCAGCACTAATCAAAGGTATAGTTCCTGGCAAGCTTTCTTCATGTGTCACACACACACACACACACACACACACACACACAATCTTTTAACAGCTTTGCTTCTCTTTTCTGAATTATCTTTGATGAAAAGTGGTATATCTGTATTCCTAAAATGTAGCCACTCAGAAGTGGACACAATAATCTGGGCTGAGAACAGTTGCGCTGTTACTGCCTCCTATGTGTAGCACACAATGCTTCTCATAATGTAGCCTCAAATGGCATATCATCTGCAGCTTCCAGTATACATTTATGAAATATACATGAGCCTGAAATATCCCTGCCTTTCCAAATGCCTAAAGGCAAAAAAGGGGGAAAAAGGGGGGGGGAATCTCCCTCCTTCCAAAATGTCGTTGGATGAACTGATGGTGATTCAGAGTGATTGTCATAAAATGGTAAGACAAAATATCCAGAAACAGATGGCAGATAAAACACCTTAGCCACTTTGTTAGTACTGTATGTCCTCAGTGTTTTGTAACAGAAAGAAATACATGAAGCTCAACTGCCTATAGCAAGGTAAGCTTGTCCAGGTTATTGTAACCTTTTCACAGGTTGTCTCAATGTATCATGTTATAGGATGAAACTCTGTCAACCACTAAGTTTAAATGTGTCGTTGATCATTATCTGATGCCTCAGCTGCATATTACCTTGGACTACAATAAAAAAGTAGGATTTATGTAATTTACATAGATCAGTATACTGGGCACTGAAAGCAGTCCAAAATGAAAATATCCACATATTTATGGAACATGGAAGATTATGACATTTAAAGTCACTTCCAGGTGACATTTTAAAGGATCATTTGTCCTGGTTTGTTTATGGGGATATCAGATGACATCAACTCTTTATTGAGCATTATTCTCATTCATTTGCAGGATAGACAATGTTGCATTACATAAATGTTAATCAACACTGTCCAGTGTATTTTGCTGTTGCTTTCCGTATAGCAAGAAATTCCAATTTGGCGGGGAATTTGCTGATTTAGACTTGCGAATGAATTTCTTTCCAGAAATGATAGCCATCAGCTCTTGCAACTAAAATCACTTAATATTTGTCTTCCTATGTAACCTGCACAACTCCCAGTACAAAAGTGTTACGGCTGTAAACAGTAGACAGTTGCAGTGTAAGTAAGTATAATGTCTGCTTGCAGATCAGCTTGGAACATGCAGGGAATGAAAAACTGCCCATTTAGACTTTTGGAAAAGATGTTGATCGATGAAATTGATCCTTGTTTTGAGTGATTGTCCCACCCAGGGAGATACTTTGAATTAAAACTGGCACAAGAGGTTCAGATGAAAACTCTATATGTTGTGAAACATATTTCCCAAGCATTAAACTTTCTGGCGTACTTTTTTTCTGTACTGCTGATAAACTAACATCAGTTCATCTAGGGCATTGTTCCAAAAAAAGGAGAAAACCACTCCCCATGTCTACATGCAGGTTTTTTTTTAAATAATTTTTTTATTAAGGTTTTTACATTACAAAAAAGAAAAAAAGAGAAAAGAGAAAAAGAAAAAAATGCAAATTAAAAATTGTTAAAAACAGTCAATCTTTCCATCACATTATTTTTCATTAACTTGTTTCTCGGACCTCCTCATACCTCCCTTTTTTGTATTCCAAATCAAATTATTAATTCAACAATTTCTTTCCCTACATGCAGTTTGTATTACCCAGGTGCAAATGAATAAGCCCTAGCCATGATTTCTGTATTTCTGCCCCTTTTCTTTAAAGATACTGATTGCACACTTGAGGTTTCTGCTGAACATGATGACAGTTGTCCCACGGTTGGAGAATCTGTGTGATTATGTTAAAATGTTTGTTTTTAAGAAGTGTGTTGAGAATGTATGCCAGGCTGGCTTCTGGTTACTTAGGCTGCAATCCAATACCTATTCCCCTGCGAGAAAGCCCCATTGAACTCCACAGAACTTATCTCTGAGTAGAAGTGGGTAGAAGTGCAGTCTCGGTGGATCTCAGATAAGGGTCATTTGAAGGGCAACAATTCCTCTCTTTTCATTGTTATTGAAATTTAATCTACGTTGATAAAGGTGTGACTGGAGATTTCTGTAGGGCTGCGCCAAGATATTTTGTTGATTGCAGCAAACGACAAAGTGTTACCAACATCCCCTCATTTCACTTCCAGAAGACAACCAGATGGGAAGTGCAATCTTTTTTTTTTTTAAAAAAAGAAAAACTGGTGATGGGACAGTGTTGTTCAATACACCTGAAGGCAGTAGGCTAGCTTAGGGGGTGTGGTGTATTGTCTTCTTTGTGCAGTTCCAGATTTCCCTGCCATGTAAAAAATTTCATCCTTATTATCTTTTGAATAATTTATCTTATGTAGAAAAATGGAAGGGACATATGCAGACTGATGCAAAAAGGCATGGAACAGAATATGGCTGTAAACTTTTCACATCTTCGTCCTTAAATATTAGAGCACTTATTTTAAAATTAGAATCAAGGTGTTGTCTAACATCCAATCAAATTTCACTTATCAGCAAGCCATTCATGAAGCTAGAAAATATGTGGCAAAACAGGCACATATATGCAGTGCTGGTAGGCTGTCCTAAGATACAGAAGTAAATTTGGTTGGTTTTTGCTGTGGGTTGAACCGTAAACTGTAATGTATTGCTTATTTATTATGTATACTTTGGAGTTGGTTGATGTGCTTGCAAGTACCCTGAAATTTCCTCCTCTTCAGCAAGGAAATAGTTTGTCTGCACTGATATTACTTCTCCAGTGCTCCACGGATGAGCAGAAACAAAGTGCATTTATATTTCAGCATGGCCATGTCAGGTTTGATAAAAGAAAGTGGAAGAGCTTATTCCAATGATGGACAAACTTGACCCTCCATGTGTTTGGGGACTACAGTTTCTATCATCCCTGACCACTGATCCTGTTAGCTAGGGATGATGGGAGTTGTAGTCCCAAAACAGCTGGAGGGCCAAATTTGGCCATCACTGGGTTATTTCAAAAGTGCTGTGAGGAAGTCTTTGATCAGGTTTGCTGCGTGGCACAATTGCCATTGACCTGTTGCATGTAACTAGTGCATGTCGACTTCATTCAGTGATTGGTTCTTAGTCCCTATACAGTTGAGTCATAACTCAAAGGCATATCAGATGATACACAGTTAGTTACCTAAGCTGCACTTTGATTAGTTTAATCAGTAGATAGCAACCACGTACTCAGGATATAGGATATGGGAGATACGCACCCATCCACACCAGTGTGGTGTATTGGTTAGTGTGCTGGACTAGGACCTGGATGACCAGGGTTGAAATCCCACTCAGCCATGAAGCTGACTAGGTGATTTTGGGCCAATCACTCACTCTCAGACTAACTTAGCTCACAGGGTCGTAGTTGTGAGGATAAAATGGGGAGCAATTCAAATGTTTATTCGGCTTTACGCCCATCGTGAAACACAACACAACACAACAAATCAAATAAAACAGCGGACTCGTACAAGCCACATAATGGGGAGAAGGAGATGTATGTACATCACCTTGAGTTTTTCAGAGAAAAGGTGGGATAGAAATGTAATCATAAATGTAAATCAATCACACACACCCAACTTGTGCTCTTTCTTTAAAAAAATGTTTTTATTAAAGGATTTTCCTAGTTAACAAGGGCACATACCACGTCTCTGTTTTCAATTCATAGAGTCCTTTCTGCAGTTCAGTTACATTTGGTGTGAGACATTGCTATGAGGTTGTGGGGTCGGGGGGAATCAGGGAGACAGATGGGGGAGAAAGAAGGTGGTTAATGATCTTTCATCCTTTTGATTTTAGTATACATGCAGAGTTTTTGTGCCAGAATTGTGAGGACAGGTTCTTCATTTGTCTTTCTGTTTGTTTTTGTTGGCACACAACTTGTGCTGTCAGTAAAGGTAAAGGTACCCCTGCCCGTATGGGCCAGTCTTGCCAGACTCTAGGGTTGTGCGCTCATCTCACTGTATAGGCCGGGAGCCAGCACTGTCCGCAGACACTTCCGGGTCACGTGGCCAGCGTGACAAGCTGCATCTGGCGAGCCAGCGCAGCACACGGAATGCTGTTTACCTTCCCGCTGGTAAGCGGTCCCTATTTATCTACTTGCACCCGGGGGTGCTTTTGAACTGCTAGGTTGGCAGGCACTGGGACCGAACAACGGGAGCGCACCCCGCCGCGCGGGGATTCGAACCGCCGACCATGCGATCGGCAAGTCCTAGGCGCTGAGGTTTTACCCACAGCGCCATCCGCATCCCTTGTGCTATCAGTACTACATTACAATTTACTGCCCCAAATAGGTGCTCAAGGAGGGCAAACATTAAATCAGACACAGCTATGCTTCCGTCTTCCTTGCACACAATGAAAGGAGGAAAAACCCTTTAGTTTGGCTTTTCCTTTTGAGTTCCTATCCGGACTAGGAGGTAGTTTCTTTTGGGGTTTGTAAAACATCCTTGCTCAGTGCCATCTAGTGGTTTCATGCTTACAGAGGTAAAAGCACAGAAACTGTAGCAACGAGAACCACTAACAAGCAAAGCTGACACGGCTCAAGTTGAAACTGGAAACACATCTGTTCAATCTTCAGTAAACACAAGTAAATAGTAAGAGTAATCTGGCTCTTGTACAATGAGTTTTGAACTTTCTTACCATTTCTAGATTTCTAAACGGATGAAAAATATGATGCATACAGTAGGCTTAAATATTATGTAAGTTGTGAGGCATAGCCCATTAAGTGTTCATGGGAAAAGTACAGTATTTGGCTAATAAAAGCAATAGATTACAACTAGCTATGACCTGGTAAGGGGAAAATATTTAGCAGCTATCCAGAGCCAGTATATAGTTTGGGGCAATCTTGCAAAGTAAAATATAAAATTCAAACCACTTTGATTATATCATATTTAAAATTGGATTTACCCACTTGGATGTGGTCAAGGAGAACATGTCTTTTTGTCAAAATGATCCCATATTTAAAGGATTATGTTTAGCATCTGTTGGGGTTTGGAGGGGGTATTCATTTCAGCAGTGTGTTAAGAGTGTCTGATGAACAGCTTTAATGATGATACCTAACCTCATCCATGAATGCACTATGTGTTCTTAGGATTGTCACTTTGCAGCTGTATTAGGGTCTCTTTGCCTCTGCATTTCCCTGCAGCACTGGTTAAATTATGGTTAGAGCTCTGCTTTTTCTTTTTCTTTTAGTTAAGTGCACTGATTACTTTAAGCTGGCGATACAAAAAACGATTGAATCATGATATTGCAGTTAGTGAACCTAGAGCATTTCCAGGAATATAACTTCTAAGATGTGGCCCTGTTATATATGAATGAATGGATGTGGTCACAGTGTGTATACCACATTAAGTCATAGGTAAAGGTAAAGGGACCCCTGACGATTAGTTCCAGTCGTGACCGACTTTGGGGTTGCGGCGCTCATCTCGCTTTATTGGCCGAGGGAGCCGGCGTACAGCTTCCAGGTCATGTGGCCAGCATGACTAAGCCGCTTCTGGTGAACCCGAGCAGCGCACGGAAACACCATTTACCTTCCTGCCAGAGTGGTACCTATTTATCTACTTGTACTTTGACGTGCTTTCAAACTGCTAGGTTGGGAGGAGCAGCGACCGAGCAATGGGAGCTCACCCCGTTGCGGGGATTCGAACCGCCAGCCTTCTGATCGGCAAGCCCTAGGCTCTGTGGTTTAATCCACAGTGCCACCCGCGTCCCTCAGTAAGTCATAGCCCTCCCTAAATATCCTGGGCTTGGTAGTTTGCTATGGTTGCTAGGAACTGTATCATAGTGGGGCTATCTAATAACTCAGCACCCATAACAAACTGCAGTTCCCAGGGTTCTTTGGAAGACTGTCAATGCTGTACAAGCAGTGGAGGTTCATATCTTAGGACTACTTCATCATATGAAGTTTAAAGCTGGGGGTGGGGATAAAAGTTTTCCCCAAAATAATAAAAGCACACGATTTCTGATCCTTGCATGCTCCCTAGCAGTACATTTGAACTGCTTCAGACATTTATGCCTATCTCCCATTCTCTGGCCAATCACTTCTTTCCACTGCTCAGCCATTCCCAAGGCAAAACTATTGCTATGGCCTGGAGTCCTTCCCACCCACCTCCAGGAAGAAAAACACATCCATGTAGCGAAGGCTAGGGCACTCCTATTTACTTCTGCTGTTTTTAAAACCTTAATTTTCATCCATATAGGCAATCCAACCTATGAGAGCACAGGAGCTATCAAGCAGCCACCTAAACCTGCTCCCCAAATGCCTGAGCTTTTGACCCCAACACCCTGGCAATTTGGCAAGCCAATTGCAATCATTCTTCCATTCTGAGCATGCTCATAAATATTTCTTTGCAGAGCAGCCTACTAAGTTGGACTGCAACTCCCATCATCCCTGATCATTGGCTGGGGCTAAAGAGAGCTGAATATTTGGAGGTTTGGGGAGGCTGGCTTAGAGGATGATGAAAGTTCTGGGTAGTCTGTAATTCTAGGTTGCTAGTTATTTTGCCCTGCACCCCCAGCTCATACTACTTTTTCTTCTTCTAATTCAGAGTACAGTAGCTTGAACTTAATTCCTCCCCTTTTTCCTACTCTTCCAGCGAATGACTGGTACTAAGTGTTCTGCGACAATTGTTGCTTTTCTCTCTGCTGCCCACAGAAGACTTCGCTGTTTTTCAAAGGGATTTCTCAGCATAAAATATCATTAACTGCTGGGTATTTTACTTTTCTGTTATCCCTGGTATATGAAACTATGCATCTTTCCTTGAATTGGATGCCTTTAAGTTTTCACTTTTTAATCCCCGGGGGTTCTTTGTATTTGCTATATCACTGAAAAAGAGTGTGCTGCTGGTGGTGGAGAGAATATTATTTTTTCACAGATTGCTCCTTGAGATTGGATTTACACATTTTAGCTATTTATAAAGCTGGCCAAGCAGGATCAGCAGCCTTAGAAGTAGCCTCCATAAATATCTTGTTCAGGCTCAGCTTTTTGGAGACATGCATTACCTCCTAGTACTGTGGTGACCACCTGAGTTCTTGTTTTACACTGGCCGTCCTGATCCTGCAAATGTGGCTTTGATGCTGGGGTGGGGGGGCGTTATGAAAACACAAGTATCAGATGTTCTGGTATCTGACTTATCCAAACACACCCCTTTAGTTGCATCAGAGTAAGGGCAGGAGCTCCTAACCTCACCTAATTTGGCTTGATGAGGTTGGCAAGTAATCAAATCTGATTGGTTATGTGTTGTCACCAAAACGCCAGATCAGACTGAGGGCAATGTTTCCCACTGCTGGTAAGGAGCGAGAACACTCCAGCCATACTTGCAACCCCCTGGTCCTTCCCCCCTAAAAAAACCAAATGGCAAGGGAGAGTTCTTTAAATTCCACTATTTGGGCACTCTATTGAGAATTACTAATATTTTCTGATATTCATTAGGAGGTCCTAATGAAAATGTCTATTCTTTTCTGAATGCAGTTGTAGCAGACTTTGTGAGTGTGCACCCTAGGAGATGCAGACAAAGATGGGACCTGCAACAAAGTGTACTGTGCAGTGTTTCAGCCAGCCATGCCCTCCTCCAGGACATAGGCGTGTGCATGAGGTTTGACGGGTGTGCCTAGGCACACTCTAATGTTGTTATTGTTGTTGTTTTTTTAAAAAAAACAGTGATCATGGTGAGGAGGAAAGAATATGGAGCAGCAACCCAACTCCTTTAGCTGCCATGACTGACAAGGAAGCAGCAGTGAGGGGGAGACAACAGTGGAAGGGAGGAGGAGGGAAGCCAACAGAGGGAGATGTGGGCAGAAGAAAAATACTGGAAAGGACCAGCAGTTTCTGCCGGCATCTGTTTCTGGAAGTGTCTGTGGGTTGATTGGTTCCAGTGGCAGCGCTGGAGCCACTCAACCCACAGCTGCTTCCAGAAACTGATGCCGGCAGAAACTGTGGGTCCATTGCAGCCTTTTTCTTCTGCCTCTGTCTGTCTCAATCTCAGACCACAATCTCAGAGTTTTATTACTGCAAGGACTCAAAATCATTCAGCCTGAGCATAAGTTTTCAGTGCTATGGTTTAACTATGTGTAGCTTCTCCAACTACTCTTTAGTATATTTAAATGCATCAAAGGTTTGTGTTTCTCAATCAGAGTAAGGTGCTTCAAGAAATATTTGTTGCCCGGGTATCTCTTTTTCTAGAAATTAGGTACTGACGAAGCTCAATAAAGTGCTTACAATAGCTTTCTGCTGGTCAGCAGATTAGCAGTACAGTGGTACCTCTGGTTAGGAACTTAATTTGTTCCGGAGGTCCATTCTTAACCTGAAACTGTTCTTCACTAGAGACGTGCTATCGCTAATAGGGCCTCTTGCTGCTGCTGCACTGCCGGCACACGATTTCCATTCTCATCCTGGGGCAAAGTTCTCCACTTGAGGTAACTCTTCCAGCAGAGTTTGTAACCTGAAGTGTTTGTAACCTGAGGCATTTGTAACTCGGGGTACCACTGTACTACTAACCTGTTGATCAGTGGCCCTATCCCTACCAACAGCCACCACCAATGAGCTAAGCCAGACAGCAAGCTCTGACCTGGAGTCCAGCACATTTTGTTGAACCTTCTGGTGATGATGCCAAATTAGCTGCCTTCAACACAATGGTTTCCACATCCCTTTGGACATCAGTCTTCTGGAAAACAAGTCATTCACAAATCACCATCCCTTTAGCAGCCTTTGCCTAATAATCAGTGCCTCCAATTGGTTACAACTGCTGTGTTTCTTTTAAAGTAGAAGCCACACTGTCAGCTTGTCATGCACAGGGGTGTCTAGAGTGACATTGCCAGAGGGAGTCCAATTATCAAATTTGAACATCATGGTTTCTGACAAACTAAGCAGTGCATTACAGTATCCTGGTAGTATAATCGAACAACAATGGTAATTTAGTACACTCATAGCCAAATGGCAAAAAGGGAAAGAAACCTAGTTTGGAACTCTTTAAGACAAAGTTGCATTATCAACATTGTTGTGTTATGATCCTGTGATAATAATAATAAAAATTGATTCATAGACATTGTTGCACAAAGTTTAGCATTTTATTTTATGAAAAGTTTATAATTTCAATATTTCTAGGAAGCATATACCTTTTGGGTATCACACCTCTAGCATTCAAAGCACCAACAGAAGTGCTAATTGTGAGTAAATTTTGCCCACCCCTGGTGCAATAAGTGTTGGAAAAATGTAATGTTTCTGTGACAAAAACACCACAATAACCAAAAAGTATCTGCATTCCTGTACAGTGGTACCTCAGGTTAAGTACTTAATTCATTCTGGAGGTCCGTTCTTAACCTGAAACTGTTCTTAACCTGAAACACCACTTTAGCTAATGGTTCCTC
Source organism: Podarcis erhardii (assembly GCF_964252035.2). NCBI lineage: Eukaryota > Metazoa > Chordata > Lepidosauria > Squamata > Lacertidae > Podarcis > Podarcis erhardii. Next base: position 39,951,917 of record NC_138507.1, on the reverse strand, counting down.
CTGCTGCCGCCGCGCTGCCGGAACATGATTTCTGTTCTCATCCCGAAGCAAAATTCTTAACCCAAGGTACTATTTCTGGGTTAGCGGATTCTGTAACCTGAAGCGTATGTAACCCGAGGTACCACTGTACTCAGAAATGGAAAACTCCAAAGCATTTTAGTACAGGAGTCCCAAGAGTAGCTAAAAACAAGAGACAACTCAAAGTCATTGATCTTTCTATACACAAACTTTCTTTTTCGGTGCGTCTAGATGGCAACATCAGGCAAAACTTTGTAGTTTTGATGACTTGCTGGCCTTCTGCAGTATTCTCAGAACCTGCGATGAATATAGATTCCCAAAGATAGGCTGACTGTCATTATCTGATAATGTCATAGCCATGGGAACTTTATAGAGTACTTCATGCTAGATAAATTATCCATGTTACTAAATTGGCCTGCTCTTTTAAAGACTGGGGGAAAGGGAATCGTGGAGCTGTCCACCTCAAGGACAGTGCAGAGAAAGATTTTGTGTGACATGAATATATGGACAAGGAAGTTCTTCCCCACCTTTCATTCACTTCAAAAGGAACACTGTAGTGCAGACAACCTGAGGGCAACAAGCTCTACTTTCTGCTTGGATTGGCTGCCCTGCATAGTGAACTCTGCAGTTCAGCCAGTCCCAGCTGGCTTGCTCTCACTGCTAATCTGCTGATTGGTTGTGAAAGCAAACCTCCCTTTCAAACACACAATGCTGGGATTCAAGAGCTTTTTAGAGACTCCTCTGTTCCAACAACTAGACTGTCCTCGCCATTTTTTTCCAACCTAGAAAGAGCTCCATTCCATTCCTCTCTCCCACACAGTTCCAGTTTGATGTTAAATTTCATATTATTAATCCAGTTTCTTCCACCTTCACTTTTTATATTATATTTTAACCTTGCATTCTGGGGAGGGTTACCAAATCAGAAATGTAGAAGAAAAACTTTGAAAAACAACCATAGGCTCCCCTCCCCCCCACCATCTATGGCACCAAATGAAACCTTATTTCAATTCCAACCTTTAAATCCTTGTAGCAGAGATGTTCTGCAGTTTGTTGTCTCATCACTTCTAGCACGTGCCTGTAAATTATTCCAATTAAAGCCCAATTAGCAGGATATCCTCTGCTTCCAGGAACGGATTGGGTGTGTGTGTGTGTGTGTGTGTTTCACATCAGTCGGAGTGCTGCATGCATCCAGTGCCTTTGCCCGCCCTCGCATTCCATAGGGAAGTGAGTGCCAGACCACAGGGCAATCCATGGGTGAAAGCCTGTTCCTCTCCCACCCAGAGAGGAATTCAAAGAGTTTTTCCCATCATTCTTTGTTTATCTCCATCTTCCTCTCCCTGTGGTGATGAGAGAGACCTCCATTCCTGGTGCAGGCAGAAAGAGAAAGTCTCTTGTGCCTTTTCTTCAAGACTGAGCACAGTGCCATGAAACTGAGATGGCCATACCATACCTATAGATAGTCTCTTTATTTCTTTGATGTAGCCCCTTGAAGATGGGCCATATAGTCGCAAATGCATTGAAAATTTGGTTATTTTTCATTCAATAATCTTCTGTTCACTTGTACTAGTCTGCCCCCTTCATTAGCAATGGAAGAAACAAAGTTGTCAACTGTTCCCGTGAAGACTTGGGGTTTGTACTGGTGTGGGAAGCCTGCAATAGCAGTTGTAGCAACAGTTCCCACCCTGCTCACGCAAAAGTGGAACAGGCCTTAGCAGCATGTTCAGCCCTCAGATAGCTTGCACAGACAATCATTTCTGCCCATATTATATTATTGTAGATGTTGCATTGTCTCTGCATACTAATAGCAGGGCCAATAGCTCTCAGGCTAGACATTTACTGGTTTTCTAATGAAAACCTAAGCATTCTTTGTTTTGAAGGATATTAACATCCTTCATGAGACCAGGTTGCTTAGGTTGCACTCCTATATATCAGGGGTGAGAAACTTGTGGTCCTTCAGATGTAGCTGGGCTGTAGCTTCCATCATCCCAGACCTTTGGCCATATTGGTTGGAGTTCATAGGAGTTGAAGTCCAAAAACATATTGAGGACCACAAGTTCCCCATCCTTGCTATATACATATATCATTGAACTCAGTAGGGCTTACTTTTGTCTCATTCAGCCTTTAACTCCTGTAAACTTTAAAGGACAGACTCACAAACTAAGTGATAGTAGGTGCTCCACAAAAACCAGTCTTTGGACTTTCTTTGTCACGTGTTTGGAGTAGGTAAGCTCAATGGACATTAAAACAGTCCTACACAGAATTCACGTAGCTTGCTATTGCTTCCATTTGCTTTCTAAAACAACAACAACAACAACTTATTTTTGACATTAGCTCTTCCCTTCTGCTCAGAAGCACTTTGTGACACTTTGGTAAATGTGAACCATCAAATTTTAGTTCACAGAATTGTTTGTAACAAGTGGTTCAAGAAAACAGAGAGTGTTTGTATCATTCCATTCAATTAAATCAACATAAAAAGAGTGATTTAGTATTCTGTTGTTGTTCTTTGAAGACATGCAGATGGCAGCAATACTTGGAAAAGCAAAAATTGTTTCAAAGCTGCCACCAACTGTTACACTTGCAAACTGCAATCCAAAGAACTGACTTTGCACTGAAATCCACACTGATACATTGTGTAACACGGTGAATTTCTCCTCTTTCATTATTTCTAACTCACAGGACACAAGACATACACACAGCTCTTTTTTTAGTAAGTCGCACAGAGAAACAAAGAGAATGCTCTGCTTTCTGATAACTAGAGTGCAATGAAGAAGAGCCTGCTAGATCAGACCAGTGCCCCATCTACGCCAGTGCTCTGTTCTCACAGTGGCCAGCCAAAAGTCTGTGGGAAGCCTGACTAAAAGTGCTTGCAGCTTTTAAATGTGACTATGCAAATAACTTTACATGAATCTTTTTGAGGCTCTCTGGGATCAATTTTCCCAAGCTTCAAAACTGTGTTATATACAAACCACATACCAGCACTTTATTTTGGTTTATTTCCCCTCTAACAAACCATGTAACTTCCTGCATTTCTGCCAACTAAAAGTCATGTCACCCCATGGACTGACAGCACTGCAGTGTCTTTTCCGAAAGCTCATTAAAGCTTGGTTCATGCAACCAGAAGATAATGTGGCAATTTTTCTTGGACTTTTCCTATTCAGGTTGGAAGTCCAGACTTCACCATTTTGCGCAGGCCAGCTTCTGTAGATGATGCAGCCAATCCACTGGATATCGCAGCTGTGGTTGACCCACTGTGTATAGGTGGATGAGCTGCTGACCTATGGTTTTTTTTAAAAAAATAACTTCTGCAAAGCACATCCTGTCTGTTAGATACTCTTATTATTCAGGGTGATGGCAGTGGGGAATTTTGAACGCTACTTCACTGCCTCTGCCGGAACAACTTTGTACGTAAGGCTGCTCCCATGACTTTTGGTTCAAAAGAAGAAGTCAGTGAAGGTAGGCTGTTTTCAGAGACGGTGCTAATGCACCATGTCCTTCTGCAGATGTTGTGTTCATTTCCTGTCTGAATGACACTGTGTGGGAAAGGCTGATCTATACTGACTGACATTGAGCAAGGGAGGTTTTCACTGACAGCAGTAGAAATACTTATTAGAATAAGGATCACCTCCTTTATTGCTATCATAAACAGAGGAAAATTATCATAATCAAGGCTTGTTATGCTGCCACATGCTTCACTGTCCCTGGTAAGGACCTCCAGGAAACAGCAGCTATTTACAGCTGTTATTGGCTTGGAAATAATTCATCTAAGTCAATGACTGTTTCCAAGCTTCAGCAATATAAAGGTTAAAAGCTTTTGGATAAGACAGCGGGAGCACAATATTTCCATCTGCATCCAGTAGCTTGTTCCTTTGTATCTTATAAACCATTAGATTAAGGGGTCAGCAAGTGAACTGCATCCCAGGAGCTTTCTGGGTCTCTGGGTCATACCGCCAACCTTTTTGACAACCTAGAGATAAGGGAAGTGTATGGAAAGAGTGGTAGCTGTGAAAACAGGACCTACTGGGATCCCAATTCAGGAACAAGTGCAGGTCTCTTAGACCAGTGTTTCCCAACCTTGGGCCTCCAGCTGCTTTTGAACTACAATTCCCATCATCCCTGACCACTGGTCTTGCTAGCTAAGGATGATGGGAGTTGTAGTCCAAAAACAGCTGGAGGCCCAAGGTTGCGAAACACTGTCTTAGACACACCACTCCCCTGCTATCATTTCTTCCAAGTGTCCCTCTTGGAAAGCAAGTTGGTGACCAGGTCATCATTTGACATTTATAGAGGAGTCTTTCATCATGCACTCACCGAAGGGCCTTGCACAAAGCATAGCCTTTGGTTTTCCACTCCTTCCCCATATCTGCGGTATTGTTACCACCCTTTCACAGGCCACTTTTTCTCTAAACACAGCTGCAGAACACTTTTCCATGTTCAAATGATAAGTCCTTCCAGAGCATGAATGGGAACTTTGCTCAATGATGTGTTCTAAGAGGCAGGCTGCTGCTGTCTGAGTGGTAGGGCTGGCCCTCGAAGCTGTCACTCGAAACAAAACTCAAAAAGAGCCAGCATCAAATAAATTCAGACAGTTTTGTCAAAGCAGCAGAGTACTCAGGGTAGTAACAATGGGCTCGCCTAAATTTCCCTTTGTCTTGCGTGTCTTCCCTTTGTTCCGTGACTTCTAGGCATGGGCCCAATAGGATTTTCTTTTGTCCCACCATTTCCCCCAAGAAATTCCACTCTTTACCGCTGAACCAGAATAAACGTCAACTTGTGGAAAACCTGATTGGTGTACACGGTGGGTACTGATGGAAGTCACAGACTTGGATGGGCCCAAAGATGAGAAAAAGATCAGAACTTTTCAAGGAACTGAGTTTAATAAGAAAGCATGACAAAATAGTAGTTTAATAGTCCCAGAGGCAGAAAGGGAAAAGCGAGAGGGAGATGAGGGATTGGGGGGGGGCTGTTCTTCCATTACGAATTTCCTGGAAAGGAGTCCAAAGGTACAAGGGTGGGCACCTTGCCTGGAGCTGCAACAAATTAGTTAGCAGCAAAGTTAACACACGAGGCTTGTGTGAGAGGTTTGTGGAAGACTCAAGGCTCACTGAGCTTCTGATACTCCCATAAGGTGGGATGCTAAAAGGCTTAAAAAAGAATTGAGAGGCAAGATCAAAAGAGAAAATGTTGCCTTGCTCCTGTTTAACAACGGCAGCAACAAAATAAGGTGTTTATGTCCCAGTGGGTTTGAAAGTGCTTCGTAAATATTACAAAGTAGGACAGGTATGGTTTCAGATTGGATAGTGTTGAGATTTTAGCTGAAAGGCATAACCTGCACTGTTACATTTATCGATGGGACAGCCTATATAGGCAGCTTATTGGTATAGTAGCTTATTTTTGAGAATATCATTGGCTCCAGATTGATCTGGTATAATGAGCCCAACTTGCGGTCTGAATTTCACAATTGCTTTTCCTTTAGTCTAGTTACCTGAAAATGTGCAGGGCAATCTTTGCCGGTGTTGCTGAAAGATTGATTTCCGAGAAGCACAAGAGACAAGGCAGCAAGTCAGTGGCTCCAAAGGCAGTAACAGCGTGGTCTGTAATAAAAGGCAAGTCTCTCCTAGGGTACTTACATTAAAGCCAACTGAAAGATCAGAGCAGACGCAGCAAAGAGGATGGTTGAGAGGGGAAGGTGGCATTCAGAAGTCTGGAGACAACTTTCACTGGAACAGCATCTGAGAAAAGATTAAGGAAGCATACAGGTGATTAGATAAGCAGCAACACTCAACCTGAGGAAAGTGCAGGGATTAGGAAACTGTGGCCCTCCAGATATTGTTGGATTCAAACCCCTGTCAGCTCAAGCAAACGGCCTAGGATGGCCTTAGTGGTATCAAGCAGGGTGGTGGTGGTGGGGGTGGTGGTAGAGAATGAAAAGCCAACAAGGAAATCCCCACGGGTAAATAGGTGAAAGCTTTGGCTTGTTTGCGTACAGTATATGCCAACTGGGAGGAAGAATGAGCAAATGTTGCTGTGTTTAGTTAAAATGCTTATACTCTGCTTTCCAGACAGTACAAAGCATGTAACAAATTGAAACAACCAAAATTAAAAACTCTGGGACAATTAAAAAAAAACACATATAGGGTGGAATTGCCATCCCATAAACATATAGGGTGGGATTCCGATCCCATCAGCACAAACTTTGCATGAGGGCTTCCACTTGCACAAATGGGGCTTTCTCCCTCTCCTGGCACCCCCAAAACTGGCTTGGGGGGGTCATGAGAACCCCAAGAAGAGCATGTGGGGGGAGCAGAAGGGAGATTGTTCTGTTTGGCAAGCTAGAAGGCTAGCACTGACAAGATGTTCCCCATAGCACAATGTTGAATTCCACGTGTAATTTTATTTTTATCAGATCAAAAAATCATGGTCTAGATTAAAATCGCAAGTGAAAAAGGAAGCAGAAACACTAAGTACAATTTCAACGAAAATACAGGAGTATCAAATAACACTGCAGGCACCAGATTGACTTCTTCTGGACTGGTGTTTCGGGGACACAGCACCAACACAGAAAAGGCCCTGTCTCCGGGCTGTTAACTGCCTGGCCTCTGGTGATGATCTGAGTAAATGGGCAGGACTGTATGAGAGGTTTTTATTGCTCCCATTTCCCTGGGCAGCCAGAAGCTCAAGGCATTAATTGATAAATCAGGGTTTGGTTTTCCATATATTTGCAGGGCGGAAGCAGTAACCACAGCAGACTTACATGATGTGGCATCAAGAAAAAGCAACACTACTGGCCTGAAGGCATGATCAGTACCGTATTTGCCCCACAGCCCAACAAACCCAGAACAACCCTGACTGCATTTCCAAGGGTTGTTTCTGACCAAGTTAAACTCAGTGTGGAGCCACTTAAATTAATGAACTTTACTTTGAGTGGGTCTGTTCTGCCTAGCACTAACACTGGAAGCAACCCCAAACCTCCACTTTCAGCATTAAACGAATCCAGCACAAGGGGCGGGGGGAGACAACACCCTCTCCTTTTAGCTGTGTGTGTGATTTCCAGGAAAATGTAATGCATTCCATCAGTAACAAAACAAAAGGAAGGACACCTTACTTCAGTGAAAATGGGCACTGTAACATCTTGTATTGATCCTTTTAATTGGCAAGTCCTACCCTCGAAGCACTCAAGGAAGAAGGTGGCACTGCAATGCGATTTGCCTCATCATCATTACTGAAGTACCCCAAATTGCAGAGGGCGAGAAAACTGACATTGCTTTTAAAAAATGCAAAGCAAATATAAGCCTCTAGAGTCGTTTCCTTTTCTTTTGTCCCCATATGTTTCTGTACTGGTTGAATCATTGCCACATTGTTTTTAACTTAACCAAAAACCAGTAAGAAACAACCAAGTCACTTTGGCAGAAGTTCTGGAGAGAATATTTATCATCCAGAAAGATATTTACTCCGCCGTGTGACTCAGTGCCATTGAGAGAGGCTACACTTCATAGAAATTCGGCATTTCATTATATCCCATAGATATGCTATTGAGTTTTCAGAGCATGAAGGGCAGATGTAGTGCTGGTACTTGAAAACAACTACCCTGAACTAAGTATGTGTGCTAATGAGCCCAGTTTAGGAGGATTATCTCACTTCTAATAGCCCTTGTTTTAATCTGGAAAACAGATCCCCACGTGTTGAGCAGGGCACACATGAGCAGCATAGAAAGATGAGGTCGCAAGCTGGATCAGGCCCACCATAAACCTGTCTTCAGAAAGCATGGTGGAACTAGAAAGGTGAAACTCATACAGACTGAGTTATTTCTGTTCATGTAATATATCCATTCACAAAGGTGTGAAGCAGCAATTGTATCAAAAGCTTCCATCAAATTGAAACAACTTCTGCACCTTTTCTACATAAATGTAAGGCAAAGCTTTGCACTAAAGGTCACTCCTTATCGATTAGAAGATTTTCTGAGTCCTTTGGATTAGTTATTTGGACCAGCCTGAAGCACAGACATGCAATGCAGGATACATAATGAGGCTGTAGACAAGATCTTTGCAGTGGTGGAACTGACTACATGCCTTCTCGATCCCTGTCTATCCCTTGGCTAAAAACATCTAGTAGGAGGGAATTGACTGCATGGGTCCAGTGGACTCCAAGGGGACTTTATAGGAAGAATTTGGCTAGTTCAGATAAAGGTTAGGATAAATGAGTACCAGTCCCCTGCTGGAGTCCCAGATTAGCATCCATCATGTTGGGGATGTTTCCATCCCTGCACTGAGCCTTCCACTCTTTCTATTCTATTACTCACTGCACACCAAAACTCTTGGAAGCTTGGTTTTCCATATATTTTATAGAGTAGAATTTTCCCATGGACTGCTAATTGCAGGGGGTCGTGCATCCCATCTAGTCCAGACTTTCCAATCTTGTTTGGATATCCATTTGGCCATAATGACTGTCTTTATTAATTTATAGTGCTAAATCATGATTGAAGGAATCTTTTTGATGGCTAATGTCACTTGGCAATGTTCCTCTCCCCTTATGTTTGCACACAGGCGATTAGAGCAAGTGATACAATATAGGTGCCACATGTTCTGACTGCCTAGTAACCTCCAGTAGCCAGACTGCTGCATTTTGCACCAGTTTAAATTTCTGAAGTATCTCTAAAGGTAGCCCCATGTAGACTTCATTACAGTAGTTTAACCTGGATATCATTAGTACACAGATCACTGAGTAGAACAATGAAGCTATTCTCACAAAGTGGTGTGTGTGTGTGTGTATCCGCACGATGGGGTGAGCTCCTGTTGCTTTGTTCCAGCTCCTGCCAATCTAGCAGTTTGAAAACATACTAGCATGAGTAGATAAATAGATACTGCTGTGGCAGGAAAGTAAATGACATTTCTGTGTGCTCAGACACTTATCATAGTGTTCCATGCACCAGAAACAGTTTAGTCATGCTGGCCACATGACCCGGAAAAGCTATCTGTGGACAAATGCCAGCTCTCTCAACCTGAAAGTGGAGATGAGTGCCGCACACCAAAGTCGAATTTAACTGGACTTAACCATCCAGGGGTCCTTTACTATATATATATATATCTCAACCCAGTTTAAATAGGATAAAAGTATAACTTCATAAAAGCAAGGGTAAGAATATCCAGCTAAATACCTTATAAAAGGAAGATGTCTTCACCTGCCTTCACAAAGAGACCAGAGAAAAATAAAATAAGCTTTTTTTATATATGACAGAAGCATGCAGCCAATAAATCATTAAAGGTGACTTATAACCTAACAAAGAGGAATAATGGAGTGTGTTAGGTGCTATATGAAAGCTAATAGATTAAAATGAAATCTTCAGTTTCCTTTTGTCTGCCTTGCTCAGCAGAAACCTTAAGCTGAAAATCTAAAATCATTTATGTCTTAACTAGAATTTGGGCAAAGAACAGAGAGCAAGTGAAACGATTCTGCTGCTGCTGTCATTTTTAAAAAACAACAACCCCATAATCCCTTTCCTTTGATAAAATTATTTCTTAATTCGGGCACTAAAATTATATTCTTACAATTGGGCATCTCCTTTGTTAATATGTCTACAGCTTGAGCAAACATTGATACTATAAACAACTAGGGAAAGGAAAGGATAATAACTGTTGTGAAAATAACTGAGAATCTTGCAGGATAGCCAGTATTCAACCACATAGTTAAAAGGCTATGAAAGTAATGCATTTTTTTATACTCTGGGGTGAAGTATCTCTAAAAATCTCAACTGAAAGGGCAACTGCTTTGTCCTTCCTAATATCTGCTTTGCAAAATTTTGTTTGCCTATTCAATTGTCTACAAAAATAGCTGTTGCTTTGTGATACTTGCTGCTAGCTACAGCTGAACAGTGCACATGGAGACCGAGTGAAATCCATGAAGCTATTCTATAATATTGATCCTTGATAGTATTGATTCTCGAGGGCTGTATGAAGCCTTGGCCCGAGTTCTTGTGGATGGCAAGGATAGAAAAAAATGGGCAAAGCTGTGGCGGCGGCAGAAAGAAGAGAGAGTCCTGTGGCCACATGCACTGTTGGCTGCCAGGATGTGCTGCCCATCAGATTTCCCATAACAGAATATGGACCTTAACAGGGGGGAAACATTCTCCACCTCTGCCCTTTACTTTGCTTCTCTGACTTACTGCGCCATTCCATGACTGCTTTGGAAACCACAGGAGCACAACAGCAGCAAGCTTGCTCCTATATGTAAACTGTAGTGGCTTTATGTCAGTACTGCAAGCAGGCATAGCAGTGTACCGTATTTTTCGCTCTATAAGACGCACCAGAGCACAAGACGCACCTAGTTTTTGGAGGAGGAAAACAAGAAAAAGAATATTCTGAATCTCAGAAGCCAGAACAACAAGAGGGATCGCTGCACAGTGAAAGCAGCAATCCCTCTTGTTGTTCTGGCTTCTGGGATAGCTGTGCAGCCTGCATTCGCTCCATAAGACGCACACACATTTCCCCTTACTTTTTAGGAGGGAAAAAGTGAGTCTTATAGAGCAAAAAATACAGTAAATGTTTAGAGTCAGTAAGTGAGTGATGTTCATTACAATCCAACAAAAGAGATCTGAGCACACACAAACACTAACACACACACAGGCAGTAGGTGCAAATAATAAATACACATCTCTATCAAAGATCAGGGCCCTTAACTTTTGGTATTGGCATCTCCTTTTTCCCAAGTAATTATTAAGCATGTCGTGAACTTGGAATCTGAATGCATTTAAGAACTAAAGAGATGAAAAGTGGGCAAGGAACTGAATCTTTTCACCAGAACATATAAAGGCCTGAGTGCTTGCTCCATAAAGAGATTGCTCACCTTCTGCTTATTCCAACTAGCTTAGAAATAGCCCCCAAACTGGAAATCACAGTGTGGCTTTTCTAGTCAAGCCTTGATCAACTGGATATGGAAAATGAGTGTTGATGTTTAACACATCACAGCAGGTTGCCATGGGGGAACACCAAATGTAGCAGTTCCTTGGAAATTTGGTATCCATTTTTCCAGTACTGTACACAGATACAGAGGAGAGGAGAATATCTCAAACCACTAGGGATACCTATGTTCCTTTCAAAAAGTCTTGCTTTATTATATAAAGCTTGTATAAATTTGTGCCCTGCAATCTTGTAAAATTTGTGCCTCTGTATCTTGTACACAGATACAGAGGAGAGGAGAATATCTCAAACCACTAGGGATACCTATGTTGCTTTCAAAAAGTCTTGCTTTATTATATAAAGCTTGTATAAATTTGTGCCCTGCAATCTTGTAAGGATGTTTGTTGGTATGTTACTTGTTTATGGTTGCATATGTTATATTATGCATAATAAAATAATAAAAATGCAGTGATACCTCGGGTTAAGTACTTAATTCGTTCCGGAGGTCCATTCTTAACCTGAAACTATTCTTAACCTGAAGCACCACTTTAGCTAATGGGGTCTCCTGCTGCTGCGCCACTGGAGCACAATTTCTGTTCTCATCCTGAAGCAAAGTTCTTAACCCAAGGTAATATTTCTGGGTTAGCGGAGTCTGTAACCCGAAGCGTCTGTAACCCGAGGTACCACTGTATTTTTACAAATGAATACCTTCTTCACCATTCTCAGCTGAAAGTCTGACTGACTGTGTGTGTGACAGAGAAGAGACGGAATTTCTTTTTATGGATCCTCAGAGTCAAAAATCAAAACCAGCCCCAGCTGTCCCTAATAATTAAATTTCAGTAACCCAGACTGGGAATTTTTATGTTGACTGGTGACTTAAAATGCTGACATTTAAACAGCTTCAGCTTTATTTCAAAATGAGCACAAGGGAACTTCACACATGCACTGGAGTTTTCCTGCTGGAAAACCCAACAAAATACCAGTGCATTGATTTACATAGTGAAGGTTATTCATGAGGACTTGGAATTTCATTACCAAGAACGTAAAAGTGAAAGTCATCCCCATACAAAGATGCACGTGACTCTTAAAACTAAGTTGGAACTTAATAAACTTTATATAATGATGATGGTTTGTTCTATCAAAAATAAAATTCAATGTCTAGTTGCAGCTGAAAGATTAACAAATTCATCATGACATAAATTTTCATAGGCAAGAGTCATAATAATAGGATGGTTCCTAAAAGCACACTTCTCACATATAAAAGGCCAGCATAAAACAGAAAGTACATAATGAAGATGCCATACACACCACTGTGAGGAGGAAATTCTACAACTTAGAGGCTGCCACAGACTTCCAAACTTCTGAGAGGGATGGCCTCCTATGCTGATCCTAGAAGGTCAGTACAGAAGCAGGAAGTCTTTCAGATATTTGGAGCCTAAGTCACGAACAGCTTTAAACACTAATGTGAGCTTGAAATGAACTGGCAACCAGTGCTGCTGTTTTAACTCAGGGTTTTGTGTATTTTAAATGGAGCCCCAGCCAGTAACCTGCTACATTTTGGACCGGTTGACGTTTCTGAGTTCTCTTCCAGGGCAGCTGCATGGATGGTGCTCTTTACCCCATCAACATACAAAACCAAAAGAAAACAATCCTCTTTATGGGGATTCTAAGTGCAAAATGTCTGTCTAAATATTTAAAGCTTTCCATTGCATTCTGGACACTGGAAGAGTTAGGTACCAATGAGTCTTATTGTGTGGTTAAACTCAGGGCGACAAAGGAACCTCTCCAGAAGGCTATCATGGGAAATTCGGCTTCAGGTGTGCGCAGCTCTGCCATTTAGAGCTTTATAGGTCAACTAGCAGGCTGGTGTGCAGTTTTAACAAGATCAGCATGTCTTCCATTTCCTCTTTCTACACTAGATGACACTCCCAAGCTATTTACTAGGACAGTCCTGGATACACATCAAGGACAGCCCCAAACAAAGCACTCAACAGTAATCAGTCCTGGAGATGACAAAGGCATAAATTATAGGTGTGATGATGCTACTCTCCAGTAACTCTTTACTGGAGTTAAGAAGAAAATCCAGGTGCTGAATGAATAGCCGGTACTTTTCAAGCATATCTGTTTCTGTGAAACTCAAGTAAAATAGCTATGATACAATGGTTGCTGGAAGAACCAGTCCGTTAATTGGTATGCATTGCTTTTTGCCAGTGAATATATTACATTCATTTATATCAGTGGGAGCTATATGTGGGTTATCCAGCCTCATATAACCAACATGTTTAGCTCTAATTAATGTATGAAGGGGTTAAGACCATACCGTAAGCTGTCCTGCCAGGTTTAGCTAGGTCACTCCCCCTCACCTTGGGAGGAAGGATTATCAAGCCTTTGTTCCCCCATTCCACCATATGAACCCTACCTGTAAGGAGGTCGAAGCTGGATGCTCCAAGCCTAAACCAAGTGGCTTTAGCAAGCCATCACTGTGTTTCTATACAAATAATTTAGAAACCTTTGCCAATTTGGATCCTAAGTTATACTGCCTGTCTTTATTTGCTGATGTATGGAAAAGCACATGAATCTGACCTTTGAAGAGTTTGAAATAAACCATTTTTAATCTATGCTCTATGCTAAGGGAAATGGGGAACTTTGGAAGCAACTTAGAAGGGGTTATTTTAAAGGTCTAACAATCTATATTTCCAGACTTCCGGGTTAGCGCCTCCGGCAATGGCTGAATTCCTCTGATCGGGAGGAACTTGCTCCGTGGATTTTAGGGTCTGACCGCCATGGCGAAGGCGGAGACCCACTAAAAACCACAGGCGGGAGAAGCCTGTGGACGTGGGATTCGGCTGGCACCTTTTGCGCCTCCCCTACTCGCGGGGAAACCCAGTTTCGGGGATCCGGAGCGACGTGGAGTGAGTGGCACGGTGCTTTGAATTGACTGCTTTTTTCATGGAGTGAAGCCGCATTGCTGTTGCCGGAGAGCGCTGACTTTTTCCTGTGGACAATTTGATCTTGAAACAACTACCCGTGAATAGAACGGAAAATTGTATTTTTAAACGTCTTAATTTGGCATTGAACGGGGGAGGTTTTAAACAGGAAGTCAGCCTCCCCTTTTTGTAAATAGACTAAAGCAAAGAGGTTGCAAGCTAAAGTCTTGGAAAGTCTTTTGTAAAGAATTAAATTTCCATCGAATAAAATTGTTAAACCCCCCTTGGAAGCAGGAGAAGAGGGGGAAAATTTTAGATCGTCTAAGCCTGCAGGAGAGAGAGCGAAGAAAGATAAATTATCACCATTTTGAACCTGGAAAAGGGCTGCCAATAAAAGTGACGTTTTGGGAAAGTTTATTGACTGTGAATAAAACCTATGTGGACAGATAGCTAAACAAGAGAAATATATTGCTTCCATTGTTTCCTTCTGCGCTCAAAAAGGAGCAAAAGTAACTGAAAATTGAAACTAATTTTGTTGCTGGATCTGCGTTTAAAAGGATTGATACAAATAGAAATTGTTTCCTCTAGAGGGAGTCTTTGAAACTGTTACAGGAGTGGATCTAGGGAATTTCCCAGCTGCAGAGATAAAAGACCGTGAGAATCAGGGATTGACCTTGAACGGGTAAGAATGTCGACAGAAGAAGCTTTAGTGACTGCATTTTGTAAGATAAGTGCTTTATTGGATCAGCTTCATAAGACGACAGATGCTATGATTATTAAAATTGATAATCTGGGACAAAATGTGACTGACTTGGGACAAAAAGTGAACATCTATACAGAAACTACGACATGGCAAGTTGTGGAGAAGGTGAGGGAGGAAGTGGTTGTTGAACCTCAAGTAATACAAGTGGAGAGAGCCCCAGCCTTACAGAGGCAATTTGATGAATATAAGTTGTTGCCTTCTATGACTGAATTTAGAGAAAGTCAGATTTTGAGGATCGGAGCCTCGCTTGGACTGGAGAAGGAAAGATGGACAGATCCCCTTATACAAGGATGTTCTGGCTTTTGGGATTTGGATTTGGGTCAGGAGGAGATCGGAGTTGTGGGGGCTTCCAGCTTTGGAGGGATATTGAAACATGTCCTGAAATATCTTTTGGACTTTAATTTTGACTACGGAGAATGGGCTGACCTGTCGAGAAGGAATAAAGACATTGTTAGGTTGGAGCTTCCCCGAGATCTACTCCTCAGCACCAAAGGAAGGAAATTAAGAACAAGATCAGCAGAAGATAAAGTAAAGCGTATGTATAAATATGAAGAAGATCCGCAGAAGGGACATGGAAAAGAGTTAAGAGCCTCGGACAGAAGATCACCAGGTTGATGGACCATATGGAATTGACAGAAAGGACTGGCAGAATCCAAGACCAGGGAGAAGAGACGGTGGAAGAAGATTGGGAAAAAAGTTTAAAAGTTATTTATAGAAATATTGTTAAATTAATGAGTGTTAGAAAAATGTTGGAATGAAATTACATGGTTTTAGTAGAAATGATATAAGGAGTTAAGTACAAATAAGTTTTATGGTATTAATGGTAAGATAAGGTTAAAATAAATTAAGATAAGAATGGATTTGCTGAAATAATTAATAACTAGAATACAAGAAAGGGAGGTGTGAGGAGGTCGATGAAACAAGTAAATGAAAGACAAAGAAATGGAAAAATTGGATGTGTTTTTAACTGTTTTTGCTTTTATTTTTGTTTTGGATGTATTGGGTTTTTTTGTGTGTATTGTAATGTATTGATTTGTTTTGCTTATTTTTTATTTTTTTTCTTTCTTTTTTCTGTAATCTTTAAACTTTTAATAAACATCATTTTTTTAAAAAAAAAAACAATCTATATTTCCAGGCTTTACTTTGCTGCATGTTTTGTGATTTTATATCTCATCCATGCAGTATTACTGTTTATATTTTTATCATATTTTTTTTAATCCTCCACAGAGTTCAGAGTTCCATACATGGTGCCTCTCACCTTTTATGCTCACATCAGCCCTGTGAGGTAGGTTTAGATGAAGGGGAGTGACAGAACCTATGTCACCCAGTCAGTTTCACGAGTGAGTAGGGATTTGAACAAAGGTCTTTCCAACACTTCATCCACTATACCACACTTGATGCACAATACAGATGGTGCAATAATAATTTGGATACAAGCTCTCTTCTGGATTCCCAGGAGAAGTACAAACAGTTGTGTTTCCTTAGAATGCTTCAGTGATACTCATTCACAGAGACTATATTTCTCAAACTGCATGGATGCTGGCTCAAAAACATCTTTGCTGGAGTTAGAAAGTTGTACTCCAGAAAGTTTTACACCAAAGATCCTTATATTTCTAGTTTGACAGTATTTTCAATTAAGGCTTGATGGAATAACTGCTAAGACCCAAATAAATCCCTCACATTGCACTGTGGAATTAGTGCAGATGAATCGGGTACACTGGCCCATCATATACACTTTCTGGTGGTTAGATTCAGTATATTATAATGCAAAGAGAAAATAAGGAAGGATAAATTATTCTCTATAGAGCTAGAGCAGAGAGCAGGTGAAACACTTTTCAGAGAGCAAAAGTGAATGCATGACAGAAGCAACTTTTTAGATGTTGCAGGACTGCAGCGGCAGAATTGCTATGCAAAAGAATTTCCAATGCAGGGAATTGCTTACATTATTGCTGCAGCATGATATATGGCATAGTTTTGTTGCAAGAAAATGAACACAATGCATAGGTATCTTTTAATAACCCAAAACAAAACTATTATGCCCTTTCGAGACAACGGTATAAAAAAACCCAGAATTTGTTGCATTTGTCATCTACACCAACCTTATCCCATTTTATCCTCAAAGTGACTCTGAGCAAGCTTAGGTTGGAGAGAGAGTGACTCAGTGCTGGATTTACATATAAGCTAAACAAGCTATAGTTTAGGGCCCTACTCTCTTGGGGGCCCCAAAATTTTTTAAAGAAAAAAAAAGTGGATGTACATTTCCAAAATATAAGATAAAAAACAAATAAAATAAAACCTACATACAGTTAGAGCTTAATAATTATTTCACTATTAATATACTTTTTAATTGTATTTCAGTTCAACAATTACTTTGATAAAATACATATTTTGTTATGTGCAAATGGCTTTAGATACCTATTAGGTCCATAAATTACTATATAGCATATATCCAACACAAAAAACAGAGACAATTTGTTATTGACAAAGGACAGCTGGACATATAAAGCCCCATTACCTTCAGTAGCTTAGGGCCTCATCAAACCTAAATCCGACCCTGCAGTGTCTATTCTTTCTTAGAATGGATGGAGGAAAGTTTTCTGCAATGACTATAGCCAGGGGCCTAAAATTCCTTTCCTCCACATATGTTCTAAATTGAACAGAGGAGATATGCACTGCAGTACTGGAGAGGAGGAAGGGTGCAAGATTCAAACAACTACATTTTTTTAAGTAGTGGGAGGTAAAACGTCAGGAAGTGGTGGGCCATTGCTGCAGGGGGGAAGAACAGCAGCAGCCCTGCAGAGGTTTACCATCTGCCACTTAGGAACATAGGAAGCTGCCTTGTACAGAATAATTTCAATGGTTTATGTAGCTCACTATCAGGGCCAGCCCAATACATCATGGTGCCTTAGGTGAACAACTAAATGCTGCCCTGCCCTGCCTGGTAAGAAGATGTGAGTGAAGATCTACATCAGGAGCACAGGAAGAACAAAGATCTACATCAGGATCTGCTGGCCCTGTGGATCCTGCTGGCTGAGACAGTAACTTCACCTTGCCTCATGGGTGGTGCAGCCCTGCTTAGTATTGTGTACACCAGGGTATCCCAAAGTTGGGTCTCCAGCTGTTTTTGTACCACTACTCCCATCATCCCCAGCTAGCAGGACCAGTAGTCAGGGATGATGGAAACTGTAGTCCAAAAACTGCTGGAGACCCAAGTTTGGGAAACACTGGTGTACACTGATGGACAGTGGCTCTCCAGGATTCCAGGAAGAGGTATTGCCCAGCCCTATCTTGAAATGCTGAGAATTGAACCTTGAAGCTTTTACATGCAAAGCAGATGCTCTCCTACTGAGCTATGGCCATATCTCTTTAATTTTTAAAATGCAGAATGTGTACTCCTGCACTTAAATTCTACAATAGAGGAGTAATCAGTTACTACAGAATATATGTGTCTATTTCCATCTACCTGTGTTAGATATAGATATTTTTAAACCCACCACCACCACCAAAGGCACAAATATGAAGGAGTATCAACCATTTGGTTCACTGACACTGATGAGACACATTCCCCCACATTGAACTCACTATATCATCTGATACACTAGCTAGAAAAGGACATGACATTTCCCCATTGAAAACATAATAAATATTGATCCCTGGATGCAGATGTTTTCCACAGCAGGTGTGATTGTTAGAGATTTTTAGATCCTCTGAAACAACTGAGTTGTAACTGTGCATTCATTTTACAATAAAGCATTTGTCTAGAAAAGCCCCAAGGCAGGTCAGGGTAATGGAAAGGGAAATCTACCATATTAAGTTTAAGGCACCTTTCTTACTGAGACCCCTGTGATTAAAAACTCATTGACAAAAAGCAAAGCTGTCTGTTTCTGCCTTCTTTACTGCAGCTACTGTTTACTTCAAGTGAGCATGACACCTAGATGGTCAGATTCAGGTTTCTTCCTGATCACCTTTTTATTTATTCTTTACAGGGAATTTATATGAAGTTGTGTCAAGCAAGTGCTGTCCCACACTTTCCAGTGACACACACACCAAACCCCTAACCACTTTTTAGGTAAAATATCTCTCAGAGTATTTGTACAACAAAATCAACAATAAAATCATACATACATATTAAAATTCACCAAGAAATTAATAACCTCAAAATCCAAAACAAAACACCAAATGAAACCAATGAAGTGCTGTTGAGTACAATAAACTGAGATTCAGGGTGGAAGTTTTAGTAGCCATCAAAGATTATCTAGTTTTGAGCCTTGCAAAAACCTTGCAGAGAAGGTTACTACAATATGAAGGTTATGATCTTCATATTGCAGATTTGGAACAGACTGAAGATATTAATTTGGCTAAGGCCCACATAATGGTTTCATGTAAGAGATGAGATTTTGACTGGGAAACTGCAGGTTTCAGCCTCCTAGCCACTACACTTTAGTAGAGCTCTCCACATGTTTCTTACCTGTTCCACAACAAAATCACTGCGTCAGCCTTGCCCAGCCAAACACTCATTGAGAAATCACAATAGGTTTTGTAATATGTTACACTGAACACAGGTACAATCTGTCTTTACACACGGACAAGGATTTGTGTGCAGGAGTGTACACTTGTTGGTTTGTACAGCTCAAGTATTGTGTATAAAGGATTGTACAGTGAGCTATAATCTCAGCTTCAGTTTATTTTCTGTAAAAGAGGAACAAAAGTGGCTGACCTGATGGGGCTGACTGGAGGATAAACAAAATGAAGAAAACATGTTCTCAGTACATTTTTTTAAAAGCTATGTAGAACTATTAACAAGAATGGAATGCTATGGAAAATGTTTGCCCTTGACAGATGTACTTTATGTTCTTCCTAGCCTCTTAGTGGTGTATCAAGCACACCCAATATCCCGTCTCTAGTCAGATTGATGAAATAATGGAGGAAAGTGGTGTGTTGGGAAGATTAAGTGGCCAAATAGGATACAGCTTCTTGACTTCAACCATAGAAGAAGAAGAAGAAGAAGAAGAAGAAGAAGAAGAAGAAGAAGAAGAAGAAGAGTTCTGTAGGAGAGATGCACAGGAAATAGCAGCCAGGATTCACTTAACAAGTCCTTTGTCTGCATGAGAGTTTCTACTTGCACAATAGGGCTTTCCCCCCACCCCGAAATCAGTTGCTGGGGTAGTCAAGAGAACCTGCAGAACAGCATATAAGGGGAGGGAGGGCAGAGGGGATTATTCCACCTGTCAAGTTGCAATGCTTGCTCGACAGGACTTCACCATAGCATGATGTCGAATTCTACCCAGTGTTTTCAATATGAATTGACTATGGTCACTGGCATTTTTGTACCTACTACAGCTGTCTAACTCATATCCCTTCCTAGGATCAAACACCTGCCAACAAACAACTCTATGAGGATGGGGATATTCCCAAAGCCTTCAGGAATCAATTTTGACCCCATGGATCACCACTGAACTCTTTGAATTCTCAACCCACTCATCACCCTGTTTTCATTCTCCAACCCCCCCCCCATTTTGCAGTGCTTCTGAACATGATAATGCCTTTTGTGTTTTACCAAATGCTAGCAATGTTGGAGCAAGCGGAAAAAATACCCATCTGCACCAACACATGATGCCCAGTGCTGAGTTTATGCTTTGAACATAGCATGGAGCTGACTTTCTAACCTACCCCTCCCACACACACCTTCAGAGTTTGCTCCCCTCTCTCTTGCTATTTATAGAGTGCAATCAAACATTTTTTTCTACTTCTTCATTATTAGGCTAATGAGGCCTAGGTCTCTTAACTTCTTCCTATGATTACTCCAGCTGGTTATATATTCAATCTCATGTATACTGGATTATATTTATAACAATTGCAAGACTCCACAGAAAATCTGAAGGCAGCCCTGTTTAGGGAAGTTTTTAATATTGTTTTTAATAAGTTTTTAACACTCGATTGGAAGCCGCCCAGCATGGCTGGGGAAACTCAGCCAGATGGGCGGGGTATAAATAAATTATTATTATTATTATTATTATTATTATTATTATTATTATTATTATGAAATCTCTAAGTTCAGACATACTGCTAATATGTGGGTTTTTTACTGAATGGCATGAGGATGAAGTTAGGTGTTTTAAATGATGCTCGTGTTCAATAGCCTCTTAAGTTAAGCCACAATTAGTTTATGTAGAGCAGAAACTGAATTTAGTTCCAAGTAGAGGTGCTAAAGATGGAAATTTAAACTATCATTATGTGCCAAAAAAATTCAAAATGGAAACTTCTCTTTAATTGAGGGAATTCTTAGTTCACAGTTAATATTGATCAGTTTTCCTTGCTCATGGATGTGCAACTTGGTCCTGTTGTGCTTGGGGTTTTTTAACTATGCAAACAGCAGCTGCAATATTTAGTCAAATACACATTTGGTCCTGCAATCTACAACAACATCAGAATTTCTTTGGTCCATGAGAGATATGAATATGTCCCCCTCTATCTTGTTTTTACTATATTGGAAGATGCTTATTATAGATTAATAAATCACCACCTCTGAAATCTTTCTTCCTACGAAAGATTTAGTAACAAATTAGCCCTCTGCCAGAACGTCTTACTGTCAAGGTAAAATATGGCCTGAAGCAACAATGGATGAGATTTCAACACTGCCTATTGATGAATAAACTTTGAAACATGCAGTCTCCATCTGGAGACTCAGATATAATATGAGTTTCAAGTTCTAGGGAAACATATTATTCTAATTAAAACATGATTGGGTCCATGAATAAGATGCGTTTATAGTCCTCTGCAATACATCATACCTGGCTCTTTTTTAAACGAAAACAAACTCAGGTGTTCTGATTTTTTTTAAAAAACTATCTTTTCCATTTTCCCAGAGCTTGGGTTTTGTTTTTTTTCAATTTTGCTTGTATCTTATTTAATATTTATGCCACAGCCAGATCAAGACTATGTATGGATTGAAAATTGTCCTGGGCACGAATCTTCAATCCTTGAGAAAACTATTTCCATGTAGCATGCACATTCCCCCACCATCTAGGTATTACAACACACTGGCTCTCTACTGAATTATGCCATGTTCCAGATTCACCTAATTGCTTACGTAAATCAACAACCACAAGCTATATTATGTCCAAATTTTAATTAATAAAATTTCTTCATAAATCACTTACTGGGAATGTGGGTTCATTTTCCTTGTGTGTGCTTTCACTCTTTATTTTTTCCTTTGATTTAATTCAGTTATGTTTAACACATCTTTCTTGATTACCATTGTTAGCATGCTGTAGGGCAGATTTTGGCTACAGTTTAAGAATGTAATAATGTCACTGCAAATTTACCTTCAAACTTAGTTCTCCATTAGTAATCCCAGTACCTGGAGTGATCTAAGTTTGTAAAGCTGATACTAATGGTGCCATGTCATATGTGAGAAAAACACTGTGTGGGTCACAAGGCATTATCCACACAAATGGGACTCTAAATTATTGTATCAGATTTATTTTAAAATGACAATCTCCATGCGGCACAAGATGAATCATGGCCCAAGTTTGAGAGGACACTAAGCAACCCTGCATAACCTCAAAGATGTCTATTATCTTTGTACTAGGGATGTATCACATGTTAGATGTTGATTCACAGAGGTAGAGAGAGAATACGCTTGCTGCCCTCAAGCACAAACATACCCCAGTTAACCCAAACAGAAGCTCTGAGAAGCTGAATGTTGTAGAAGTCCCATAGCATTCCTAACCTGATGAAGATGGATTGATGCTTCCACAGACAAGTATTTGAAGCTTAAGCTGAGGTGTTTAAGCATCTCTGAAGCTCTGCCTTCTTCCTAGGAGGAGACTGAAGTCTGTATCATCAGCCCCAGCCCTCCAGAAACACACTGGGTGTGCTGACATTTCAGGAGCTCTGTTTGCTGGACAGCTCCCTTACCAGCTGCTGCAAAGCCACAGAGACATGGAGCAAACCTCTCCTATTTTTGGTCAGTGATCCATTTGTGTGCGTGTGTGTTTTAAAGGAAACCTTGTTGGGATCTAGATCAGCAGCATAGTGGGGCCTTCAGGACAAATAAGGGAGCAGAAGTTCAGGGCCCCAGAATAAGCAGGAAGAGACCCAAACACAGCAGGGCTGCGTTACACATTTTGAAATAATACACATTATCATATAAAGGTAATTTGGGTGGGGTGGAGGGGGTGTCAAAAATTAGCTAACTGCACCATTTCAGGGAGATGCCTTTTAACCTGCCCAGCTGCTTTTCTGAAGTGCATCCTCCTCCTGTCTCTGCCATCAATGGTGTTAACTTTTTGATGAAAAGGAAAAGCTAAGATCATTTTTACTTGTGACTTAATAGATAATCCCCACCTCAGCTCTGATGAACCCAGTACCAGATGTGACCCAGTCCAGAAAAATCACATCAGCTGCAACTTTCAGATCAGTTTACATTAAGGTTGGAGATCATAAGAGTACAATTCTGTAGGTTTGCTTGGAAGTAAGCTGCACTGTGTTTGATGGTTCTTACTCACTGGTCTAGCTTAAGTACACCTTTATCAGGTAGATGTAAGTGCCACTATAACCAGTGGGACTAACTTCCTAATGATTTCCATCTGGGCATTCTGAATGGGAATTAAGTTTCGCTGAAACCAGAGTGCCAGGGTATGATACTTAAATCTTTCACTCCAGAAGCAGTGCCACTGGCTTACATCAAAACGAAGACTTCTGTTTGTGAATTGCACCCTAAGCCCATTTAAGGGCACATGCACGGATTTAAGTGGCTCGTGGATTTTCCTTAGAAATGTGATGAGACAAGGGAGAGAACTTTGGACGTTTTACTGTGTTGAGGCAAGCGAGGCTCAACCCGTTGTAACTATATTATGGCTTACGGTCCACAAAAGTCCTACAGAATTTTGGGAAAGAAGAAAAAAGCAGCTGCAGCAATAAACAAGAGGGTGAGCAAGAAAAAGAGGAAGGGCAAAGTTAAACTGCTTTCCTTTGGTGCTGAGCTTCAGCAGGCAGGAAACCATACTTTACACTGAAAGAACGACGAGGGCTTGCTAGAGTTTCTTTCTGAGCACGAGTAAAAGGGCCCCTTCACAATGCTGTCCGGACCAAAGCTGTTAACCTGCCCTGGATGGAAAGTGCAACAAAGGGTGAGCCTGGAAGGTGGGGTGACACTGAGGATACTTTGGGGCTCCCAGGCAAAATGAGCAACCAGCTGAAGGTGCGATAGGATGGCCCACAGACAAGGCCATGGTATAATATGGTCTGCGGCTGCCCTGAGGAACAGAAGTATCAGGGAGAGAGCTGGTTCTCTGGGGTGCCTTAAGGAAACCCGAGGGCAGTTTTGTAACCTAAAACACAGCTCCTGGCAGCAGTTAACCGCTGATGGCAAGAGGGAACACATTTCTACCGAACTAAGGGCCGCTTCACGGATTACTTTCAAGTGCACCTAGAAAGCATAACATGTGAAAGCAAGAAAGGGAGGTTTGTTCGCAAGGGGAGCTGTGATTGCCTACTACAGTTCATTGCTGAGTGCACACACTCCATGCCCACGGCCAACTTTAGTGCAAGAATTCAGTTGGGCTCGGAATCGGATCTCACCTCTCTGCTGCATCATGGATCACTTGCCTTGTAAAGTTGATGACGGTAGATTAGGGATGTGCGTGCGCCACGCATGCAATACAGAAATCCGGGAGGAGAACCTTCCCTCTCCACCCTGTTTGCTCGCGTCATTCAGGCAATCTGTCGCCCACCAATGCAAGCGCCCACCCAAGCCTGTGGGAACGAGCTGGCACGTGGCTGCCGCGAACCTCCAACTCGCCACTTCTACCAGGATCCGTCCCTTCTTCGCTTGTAGGGTGGAGCTCGGGACTTGTGCGATCGCATTCAACCCCCTGCGACTCGGTAGGAGTTAGTTACTCCGAGTCCTGAGCAAACGCGTTGAGGGGGCAGCCTTTTTTCCGAGACGCAGCGCAATAATGTTTTAACGATCGCATTTCGGACTGTAAAAAACCCACATCGTAAACGCGTAACAGCACCGCCTGAGTAGTCCACAAAAGCTCGCGGCTCTGCAGTCAGCACGCCGAGCTGTTCCCCTCCCTGCCAAGATCGGGCGGTGGGAAAAGATAAAGGCTTCCATGGTCACCGATTTTGTTGCTCTTCCCGCGTTTACTGACCGGATCACAGAATTGTAGAGAGGCTCATCTAGTCGAACCCGCTTCAAGGCAGGAATGTGCAGCTGTCCCAAACAGGGATCAAACCTGCAACCTTGGCGTTATCAGCACTATGCTCTAACCCAGGCCCTCCAGATGTTTTGAGACTACAATTCCCATCATCCCTGACCTCTGGTCCTGTTAGCTAGGGATGATGGCAGTTGTAGTCCCAAAACAGCTGGAGGAGCGAGTTTGGGGGTGCCTGCTTTAACCAATTGGGCTCGAAAGATTGCTTCACACACACACACACACACACACACACGTTGAGCACTTTGTAGGCGGCGATAAATATTGCTTTTCTACTTCTGCCAAAGGCAGCCTAGTTGAGGATATCCCGGGGGCCCACAGCCCTCTCTCCAGTCAGGTTCCATGGCGTTTTTGGACGCCCCCCGCAGCCCAAGAAAGAAACCCTCCTGCCTTTCTCAGCCTGTTGATTTCCGCCAGACGTGCACTGTTGCTGCGTGTGAACAGAGCTCAGGAGGAATGTCTGGTTCTGCACGTGCGTTGCAATCACCCTCGATGGGAGGTTGCGACCCGCGCACAGCTGCTGAAAAGCCCCTGGTTTCCGAGTAAACGCGCGTAAAAAGCGGCGGCGCGCACGCCGGCTTCATTCGGCCATGCAATTGTGTCTAACGGCCAACTGCTGTTATATATATGTTTCCACTGCAAACCGCCTTGGGCTCCAAAAGCAGCCCAAAATGAGAGGAAGTAGAAATAAAAAAGCAGAGAGCTTAGAGCTTGGACCTTGTAGCCAACTTGTGAGGCGCGCGGCGCCCGAGTAGGTTGCAAGCGCAAAGACAGAGGCATCCCAAACGTGCTTACTCAAAAGTAATTCTCCCTAGACTCTCATATAATGGGGATCGGGTGTTGCGTGTAAGAGAGAACGAGGAGTATTATTAAGCTTCTGTCCTGGGTACATGCTCTCTGGTTCTGCCAGTCCCCATAAATGCCTGTCATCAGACTGCAGATTTCAAAGCGCGGGTGGGTGGGCAGAGGAAGGCGGAATGCTTACGTTTGCACTCGGCGTGAGTGCAAACCCTCCGCGGCTGGAGATAAAAGCAGTTCCCATTCAGCCGATGCTCTTCGGGGAAGACTTTCAGAGAATTCCCCCTTCCAAAAAACAGCAAGAGCAGCCGCCCGATTCGCGACGCTGCCCAATTAAAAGCCGAAGGGCTTGGAGTCGAGCCAGCGGAGCCAACGGGGTAAAGTTGGTTTACATCAAAGCGCAAAGGACATAATTGGACTGTGGATCAGGCAGGAGCACACAAAAAAGAAAAGAGCGATCCAGACACGACAGCAGTAGCCCGGCTGGATCAGAGAAAGGACCCGTCTGGGTCCAGCGTCCTGCAACCCACAAACAACACGTGAGGGCAACAGACCTCTCCCGCGCGCGACACTGCTCCTGACACGGGAGGCTCCATTTAGCCACGATGGGCTACGGCTAGGAGCTGTGGATAGACCTACCCTGCACCAAAGAGCCAGGGGCCATTTCGCCCCATCTAACGGCAGCGACCTCTTCGTGGTTGGACACCATCCTCATCATTTTGCCCCACCTTGGATGTCGCTGGTGCCCCATGCTGTTGGCAGCCCGTCAGGCGTCCGCGTCCAAAGAAGGCGCAAGCAAAGCGACAAGGCGAACTAGCGATCCCAAGCAAGTCCGCTTCGGTTCGAGGGGAAAGCTGAGCCTCCAGAGGCAGGTGCGGGGGGAGGGCGCTAGGACCCGGCGGGATCCTCTCGGGGCCGCGAGGGGCGGGGCGGGGCCGAGAGGCCGGCAGCCGGAGCTGGGCGAGAGCGGCCACGAGTTGCCGAGGTGGGCTGGCGCCGAGCGGAGCGGAGCTGCGGCGGGCGGCGTATATATAGCCGAGGCTGGCGCCGCGCTCGCTCACTGAGGCGCCGGCTGCGTCTGCCGGGAGGACCCTCGCTCTGCTGGGCTGGGAGAGAAAGAGAGAGACGGACCCGGGGAACAGTTCCCAACACAGGGGTCGCCTCGCCGCCTACTTTCCTCCCGTCCGCCGCCTGGAAAAAGTTGTTGGGCGAGGCGCGGAGAAGAAGAGAAGAGGCTTCTGGCCGCCCGTGGCGCCGTTTCCCGCCCTCCGAGAAGCCCGCGTGTGGGTTCCTACTCCCGCCGCAGCCGCCGCCGCTCCCAACTTCTCCGTCCGCCGGCTTCGCTGCTGCCGTCGCGAAAGTGGGAAGATGCTGCCTCGCCTCGACCAGGGCACGGACTGCCGCCGCCGCCACCACCACCACCCGAGATGGCCTCGCTTGGAAGCCCGCACGTGCTGAGGCGGCGGCGGCTTGGCGCCGGCAGGAAGGTAAGCGGACGGGCGAGCGCGTGATGGCGGCGGCGGCGCGAGACCCTGTCCGCCCGGGCGCGGGAGGCGTCCCCATTGGGTGAGCCCCGCGCGCATGCCCTCCCCCGCACATCCGCCCAGACTCCCGTCTGCCAGCTCACATTTGGCGCGCGGGCTTCTCTGGAGATGTAGCGTGCTGTGAGGGCACCTCCTCCTCCTTCCTCCTTCCTCCTCCTCCTCTCGGCAGCCCCGTCGGTCCAGAGCCTCTGTGTGGAGGCATGGAGCAGCCCAGACCTTGCCCAGCCTCCGTGGATGTGTTCCACACCAATGACTCCTTCCACCACGCCAGGAACTGCAGTGGCAGCGGCGGCGCAGAAGAAAGCGCCACCTACCAAGATGGCACCCCGCTCTCCTGGAAGGTGGTGCTGACCATCATCTTGGCCCTCATCACCTTGGCCACCATGCTGTCCAACGCTTTTGTCATTGCCACCGTCTACCAGAGCCGCAAGCTCCACACGCCGGCCAACTATCTCATCGCTTCCTTGGCTGTCACGGACCTCCTGGTGTCCATCCTTGTCATGCCCATCAGCACCATGTACACTGTGACTGGGAAATGGACCCTGGGCCAGATCGTCTGCGACATCTGGCTCTCTTCGGATATCACTTGTTGCACTGCTTCCATTCTCCATCTGTGTGTGATCGCCCTGGACAGGTACTGGGCCATTACGGATGCGGTGGAGTACTCTACTAAAAGGACTCCCAAGAGGGCGGCTGTCATGATTGCCCTGGTGTGGGTCTTCTCCATCTCCATCTCGATGCCCCCTTTGTTCTGGCGCCAGTCGAAAGCTGAAGAAGAGGTGGCAGATTGCGTGGTGAACACGGATCACATCTTGTACACCGTCTACTCCACGGTGGGGGCCTTCTACTTCCCCACCTTGCTTCTGATCATCCTCTATGGAAGGATCTACGTGGAAGCCAGGTCTCGGATTTTGAAACAGACACCAAAGAACACAGGCAAAAGGTTAACCCGAGCCCACCTAATAACAGATTCCCCGGGCTCAACGTCATCAGTCACGTCCATAAACTGCAAAGCTTCGGAGGCTTCTAGTGAAACGGGGTCTCCTGTGTACATGAACCAAGTCAAAGTGAAGGTGTCTGATGCACTGCTGGAAAAAAAGAAGCTGACTGCCGCCAGAGAGCGGAAAGCTACCAAGACTTTAGGGGTTATTCTAGGAGCCTTCATTGTGTGCTGGCTGCCCTTCTTCATCATCACCTTGGTGTTGCCTATTTGTAAAGATGCTTGCTGGTTTCACATGGCCATCTTTGACTTCTTCACATGGTTGGGATATCTTAACTCCTTAATCAACCCCATCATCTACACCATGTCCAATGAAGACTTCAAACAGGCATTTCATAAATTGGTACGGTTTCGGTGCACAAGCTGAGTATTGAATGCAGTTAAGTTTAATTCTCCAGGGCAGGAGGGCTTGAATGCATTTTGTATGTCTGGTTCTGCAGGTAGGTAGATCATTATTACCATGTTACTTCGTCTCTGAAAAAATGGTACTTTGGATGGCAGAGTTTGGTGCAGAGGAGAACCATGCAAGCCTAGTGTAGCTTCCCTTTCCGAGTGAAAGTAGCTTCTTTCTGAGCCTTGGTTTAAAAATGCTGCTGCATCTTATTATACTCCTATTAACAATTGCTGAAGGAAAGTAGTTTTGGCCTTAAAAAAATGATTGTTTCTCCTGGATTATGCCTTGTACACCCACTGTGGTAGGAATTGGATTGCTTTGGGACAACTTCTTTGGAGACGCCTCCATCCAGCGTGACTGCACTTGAACTAAAAGTTTGTCATCCGTTCTCCTCTGCTAGGAGACCTTTGCCTCTCAGCCATCTGTGTTTGAAAGCCTTTCGCCAATATTTCACTCCTCTTTTTCCCTGCTAGCTTGCTAATTTTAAAGACTATGCAGAGTGGACTGCAAATGAATTGCGCATGCTGCTCAAAACCTTACTTGTCCTACAGAGCCAAGACCTTGAAAGAATAGGCATTGACAGTCTGGCGAGAACTGTCCCTGACTTGTTGATAGTAAATGGGTTTGAGGTACATTGGGGAAGCAAATCAAGTATAGGAGGAGACACGGGGATCAAATAAGAACTCAGTGTGAGAAAAGCAACTCATTCTTGTTTGTGTCTTTTCTGTTTAACAACTTGTCAGATTGTAACCCACAAATCAAACAGTGAGTGTGTGTTTTCACATGCATGTCTGCCTGCACAGTTGAGTGCCAAAGCTTGCAAGCTGCTTCCATTTTTCATTTTAGTGCTATATGTTCCTGACATTTTGCATATTTGAATAAGTGACTCACACACAAATCTCTTGATAATATGTTCGTTAACACATACAGGCCTTTTAAACCTAAATCTGCTTTTGCTCACTAACCCAGTTTTGCTGGTGTTTTAATCCTTACATTGATGCTGATTATGAAGCCATCATAGCTAAAATGACACATTAAATCAACCATCTTAGTTATTTTCTGAAAAGGACTTTTGCCCACCAAATAAATGCACAGCAACTTTCCTTTGCACTGATTTCACATGCATATTCCTCCCATTTCAGCTCTCCAGGTTACCAGTACATTAGGTCCATTAAGTAGGGTACTGTCTTCCCCCTCTAAAAAGAATAATACTTGGAACACTCTCTAGTAAGAAATCTTATGTACAGTTTTCTTTTTCTTCAGCATTTCACTCCATTCCCTCCTCTGTGCGCCCTTTCATAAAAACTCTGATAAGCAGTTAGAAATTAATTTAACTACAGCAACTTCTTATTATTAACACTGTCTGCAGTAAGACTCTTATCTTCAGCTTCAGTATTTGGAGAACTGTAAAGTTCCCCAATTGTCTGCCTAATATCTGGGTGCAAAAAGGTCAGGTTTTATATAGTATTCCCTGCTTTGAATAAGCATAGTGCTTAGAAAATCCAGTTACATCTTCCTGTATTATATAATACATGCAAGAAAGTCTTCTGGTTTTACATGTCCCCACTTTTAAAAATAGTAAAACCTGTTTTAATAAGAACTTCACCAGGTGGGAGGGTCCTGATCCCAAACCCCTTCAGAATAAAGCTTTTTCCTTCTCCTCCCCAGTAGCCTTTTGTTCAGATGTCAAATGAAGAATGGCAGTAACTGTCTTTTGCAGATATATTTGTGCATCCAGAAATGTTCATTCTTAGAACTTCCAAAATGTAAATTGTTAGCTTTCAGTAAGGGTAAAGCAAGAGGATAAATATAAAGATGTATGTAGCCTAAAGGAGGCTTGCTATACATGGAAAATCTGTACTTTACAGACTTGTACACTGTCTGTAATACAGAGTATACAGATAGACATGCTAGTGCTATTTCTTATGAAAGAAATGTTCTTATGAAATATCTTATGAAAAGACCTGTTCTGTGCATCTCTTTCCCCATTTATCTGTAGAATCAAGTTGCTATTACAAAGACACAACAGTTCTGTTGTCTAAAGTCCTTGATGCTGCAGAAATACCAGCACATGTGTGTGTAAGTTACTAAGTTCAGCCCAAATTCAGTTTAATGACTTTGGAAGAGAAGCTGTTCCAGTATTTGCTAATATTGGGTGCAAAAAGAGAAGTTTAAGCTATGAACCTTATGGTTTTTCACAAAAAGTCTTCAGAAGTTGCTGGGGTTTTTTTACCATTATGGGGAGAGTAGCCAGAAAAGCCAGGTAGTGTGTGTTCCTTATACAGGGTGAGTCCTTTAAAAGAGGCCCCATGGATACAGAGTACACATGTTCCATGGGGCCTCTTTTAAAAGACTCACCCTGTATATATCACAGAAAAATAGCTGAATGCTACCCACCTTTTAAGCCTGCCAATCAAATATAAAACTATTGCATGAATCACCAATACAGCACCTGTGGGTGCCCACGGGCCTTTCCTTGTGCCCTCAGGTTTCTGTTTCCTCTGCCCCACCCCGCTGAAATTGGACTTGAGAGAAACATCTTTTGGAGAAGAAGTATAGCTCAGTGGTCGAGCATCTTGCTTTGCATGCAAAAAGTCCTTAGGCATCTCCAGGCAGGGTCAGGAGTAACCCCTGCCTGAAACCCTGCGTAGATGGACCAGAGTCAGCTTCCTGTGTTCCTATTGTAGCCAATATAAAGCTTTTCTCAAGCTCTACTGCACCATGTGTAGCAGGGGATCTTTCTCCAGGTGTGACCCTAGCACGCCAAAAATGTCCCCTGCGTCACAATTAGGCTGGAAAGAAAATTATTATATTGACTAAAAGAGAAGGCTTCTCACAAGCCTAATTAGAATGGAAGAGGGATTATTTTGAGGGGTGGGTTGCAGCTGCAGAAGAAAGGATCACCAAATTCCCCAACAGTTGCTCCCTCATTACAGTTAGGCTTGGAAAATGCCTTTTATTGGCTTCAATAGAACACTTTCCCCAGGTATTAATGTTGGGTATGGGCCATCTTCTTGGATAGTGCAGCTCAGGAAGGAAGTTTAACTCTCTAGGAAGATATCCTGCCCCCAAGCTCTAGCCTAAAAAGAAGCAAGGCAATTTTTTCATGCCCAATTGCTAGCAGTGGGAAAGTGAGTGTATGTCTCTCTGTGTGTGATTGTCATCAATGTGGTTGCAGTGTGTGCATGGTTGTGGAGCATACCAAGTTGCAGTGCATTCATGGTGGCAGCAACACTTCCTCTTTTTTCAAATATGCTCACGGGTTTGAAAAAAAATGGTGACTCTTCCTGTGATGGGAGGACCAGCCTGGTGTGGAACTTGGATATAGGGAGAAAAATCTCTTTTCCATTTATCTCTTGAGCTACATGTGTCTTCTCACAAAGTTCAGATATTTGGGTCTTGTTTCTTTTTTTTAAATCATGTTTGGAGTTATTTTCCCACTAGTCCCCCTTTTTCTTAATTTGAAACAGTTGCTATTCTCATTCTGAAGGGCCAGAAATGCACTTAAATGAACCATACGCTTAGTGGTATAAGTTCTTCAAGTTTGTAGTTTCTGAAAAGAAGAGGAGCGTTCAAGAATATGTAGCAAATGCAAATATAATAGCAGAGAGATTTAGAATTTAGCCAACGTACTTCACACACGTGACTGGAACTGAAGCAGGGAATTCAATGGACTTTTCTATCCATTAATGATTGGTATTGTTTGCACTACAGTTTCCTCCATAAGTGAAGCACCTTGTGTTCCTGGGAACACAGGAGAAGAAACATGAAAGTGCCGTCTTCTCCCCTCCCCCAGTCCTCTTAACCAATTGGGAATAAACGTAGCCATTCAATGCTGTGACTATATAGCTTTTTCATATCTGTATCATTACCTCATCAAACACTGAGAACTCTAGAACCATCTGAGAAGCTGACTGCTTGGTCTTCTGATCCTATACAATGCTGAAGGAGGTCCCCCCCCCCACACCTGCTAAATAAATGCTTAATACGAAATCTGAATAAACTGATGTTACTGAAATTTGATCCTACTTCATTATATATTTTTACTCATTATTTTTATAATAATAGATAAGTAATCTTTACATAAGCCCAGCAGGCAAAATAAAATAAAATAAACAGACTATGTTCCATTTGCTTTGATAGGATTGCATTGTGAGTGTTCATCCTAAATGTAACCAAAATTCAAACAATAAAAAAAACTTTACTGTGTTCCTCAAGAGTATAGAAGTTGTATTACTGATGATGCGGGTATTTATCAGATCACTTGACTGTGACATATTGTCTAGGTAAGGCTTATTTGATGATGAGTCACTAGAAAAAAAAACGATTAATCATGACTGACGTTGCCAGCTATGATCAGCAACCAAGTTGTTGGGAAAAAACAGTAAGAATCTTGTGGCACCTTAAAAATGAGCAAATCTTATTATAACCTAAGTTTTTGTGATTTAGAGTCCACTCAGACTCTAGTCCACAAAAGATTATGCTAGAATAAATTCGTTAGTCTTTAAGCACCACAAGACTCTTCATTTTTGTAGCAAAGCAACAAATGAGCATTGCTACTCCTCTGCAAGTTGCTGATATCTTCTTTGCTTTTAAAGGGAGAGATGAGTCTTTAGGCACCCTGCTTTAAAGCTATAATTCCAATATTTGTTTGAGATGCAGTTACATAACACTAGGACTAGATACTTATGCATATTTTATTACTAAGAATAAAAGGATCTTCTATATAACATAAGTATGCTGAGAACTTGCATTCCACTTGGCTTAAAATACTTTCTATGGGGCTATTAACAATTACGATAATAATTTTCTTCTCCCTTCAAGCTCTGCTCTTTTTAAAAACAAGTTTTGCTTAAACGTGGAAATAATTTAAACAGTATTGATTTGTTTACTTCACTTGCCAGCCAAATGAAGAACTTAGCCCTCATTTCTTATGCATTCTGGTACTAGAGGTTTTTCCCCTCCCTCTCTCTTCAAATCATGGAGTGTGTTTATTCCCCCCTCCCCCATTTCTATACTGCTGAATCACAAAAGATGGGAGGCCTGTTGATGACGTGACTGCTCTCATCTAAAGAGATAGCCGGAGTCTTTGAGAATCCTTTATCTTTAAAGATCAGTTCTCGCAGTTTTCCTGTTCAGAGGAAACTGATTGGGCTTAAGACTCAATGAAGTACATGGGACTTAGGGTAAACAGAAGTAAGGGCTTGTCCACATGTCCACTTGTTCTGTGCCTAAAAAAATGGGTCTGAGAGGCTTTTTCATTTTCCACCATGCTTTCTAGGCATGGGTCTGAGAGGTTTTCCATTTGTGCCTCCACTTTCACCTAGAACATCTGCCCTTTCCTGCTGAATTGGGACAAGCAGCAATCTGCAGAAAACCCTGCTGACATTGTGATTTAGCAGTAAACAGCGGGTTTTCCCAGGGGAAAGTGGTGGGACAAGAAGTATGCACAAGCCCTAACTTTCAACCCAGTGATTTCAAAGTATGACTAAGGCCGTTTTCATGAGTTCCAAATACAGTAGAGCTATATGAAGATAACTTGTATGCACACAGGTACTTCAACTTGCGATCTGGTAACCTGCAAAATGCATTTTTGCCCAGTTGTGTACTCAGCGTACATACAATATGTACGCATAGAGATTCTGTTCACCAAGGAACCATTGGGGTAAGAAGGTGAGCAAGTGAATGGACTTTATTCCTCGGCGCATTGATCATGTGTCTGAAAGAGTCTTAAGTTTCTCTAGATTGGGCCCTGCAAGTTGAAATTGCTGGAATAATTGCATAAAAAGCCTGAACACGGCAAAGATGACTAGAAATGCTAAGGATCCAGAGTAGTTAAAACACACCTGTGTACTTTTTGCAAGGAAACGCAAATATTTAAACACAAGATCTGCCATAGTTAGCCTTGTGATAAGAGAAGTGGCTTTGTAAGAACTGCCATGGCTTGTATCCCTCAGTTCATGGAAATTCTCAACAAGGGAAAAGATGTGATTTTTATAAATTCTCCCTTCCTCTTGCAGCCGCCACATCACCTACTGTGTGGTTCCAAAGCCCCTTCTCCCAGTGCTTTGGGGTTGATTTGGGGACTGCAGAGGAAAGACAGAATTAGTATCACCTCCTCGCTCCTTCAAAGAGCCTTTTGTGGATGGTGAGACCCAACTGTGTGTAACCAGAGAACCTTAATGCCATTCCCATAGCCCTTGACGAGTGCAACCTGGCTATAAAGGTGTTCTGCTTGTCCAAAGAAGCTGAATGTTCACATTTTGAATGCTTCTCTATACCATTCCTATGAAGCAGTCTCTGCAAACCTAGAAGTCAGAATAAAATATTCATTCAGAGCTAAAATATGGAAAGCCAATTAATAAAGAATGCAAGTTCAAAGTTCCCTTTTTAGTTATTGGAGCCTTACAGAATTGTGTTAGGCTTTTTGATCATTTGTTCTAAAATATGCATTTTTCAGCTTTGTTTCTCCCTCCCCTAAAATATTTTCCTTAAGGCAATGACATGTTCTAGAGTTGGTACGTTGAAAATGTGTTGTTCTGTTTTCAGACTTTTTGTCAGCGCCGGATCAAGTTCTGTGTTAGTTGAAAAAACAAGTAAGGTCGTAATTTAAATGGGTATCTGGTTCTTGTTCACAGTCCAGCTCTTTTCTATTTCTGGGAGGAACATAAAATGATGAATATGGAAACATTAAATATATTCTGTTTACAGTTAGGGAGGGGAAAGAAATCTAACAGTTTTCAGGAAAGCCATAAAATGATGTGTCTTGTCTCAGTTTTTGCAGTTCTCTGTTTTGCTGTGCCACCCTGTTTCCAAAACTGAATGATGACGACTAGGGTAGTCATGATGACCACACAGCAGGAGGAACCGATGGGGCTGTTGTGTAGTCACACAAAGGATTGTTGTAGTTTTACTGCTCACACTTGGAAGAAATGTGAGGTCAGGCTACTTAAATGTTTTTTTTCTGTATGTGGGTCATTTAATGGAAATGCCTAATCCCTTGTTCTCCTCCTTTGTAAGCAAGTGCTTCACAGCAAAGAGCTTTGCCAATTGTTTGCAGCAGTGGTGGCCTAAGGGTGCCTCTAGATGCTCAGTATTTGGCAAGAGGGCTTCAAGTACATTCTAGAGCTTTAAAGGTAAAGGGAGCCCTGACAATTAAGTCCAGTCGCGAATAACTCTGGGGTTGTGGCACTCATCTTGCTTTAAAGGCCGAAGGAGCCGGCGTTTGTCTGCTTCTGCAGACAGTTTTTCTGGGTCATGTGGCCAACATGACTAAGCCGCTTCTGGAGAAACCAGAACAGCACATGGAAATGCTGTTTACCTTCCCACCGGAGCGGTACCTAATTATCTACTTTCACTGTGTGCTTTTGAACTGCTAGGTTGGCAGGAGCAGGGACCGAACAACAGGAGCTCACCCCATCGCAGGGATTCGAACCACTGACCTTTCAATCGGCAAGCCCAAGTGGCACAATGGTTTAATCCACAGAGCCACCCTCATCCCTCACTAGAGCTTCAAGTTTGCATATTTAAAGTGGATTAAAGTACTACGTTGCCCTAGGGCAACAAATCATATTTTTTAAAAAAGAACTACATAGTTTTTCATGTTTGCAAAGTGTGTTAAAGAGTGTGGGTTGAACAAGTGACTAAACTCCCTGCAAGCAAACCAGGATGAATTATCATTGTCATATAACTACCCCATAAACAAACTAGATGCTCAATAAAGATTGGATGTAGTCTAACCATCATGTAGGCTTTCTGCAAGGAAATCTGGTCAAATGTGAAATAAACAGGACATTAAGGGCATTCCTAAGACATTTTGCTGCCTCAGGTTGAAGGGCAAATGTCACTCTTCCCAAGGTGCATAGTACCTAAGACTAGCTAAGTTATTTTGGCCCCTGAGACAAGAATCCTACAATTACTTCTTCCTGGGAGTGAAAATACAAGAATAATAAATAAGCAATTCTTGACACCCAAAATAAGCTGCTTGAAGCCGCTGACTCACTCTGCCTAATGGTAGGGCCAACCCTGTTTTGTGGGCTAGCTTGTCCAAGAACTTGTGAGACAACCATGTTCAGTTTAGACAATACCATTATACTTACCATCCGTATAATTTTGGCAGGTGTAGCTTTTTGTTATTATTGTTTAAGTATTACAAAATGACAAATAGCCCCTGCTGAAATGTCTTCATACAAAACTGCAGTGCACTGTTGCATTGGGACACCCCAGCAGTGTCACAACTATATGAAATACTGCATGCACTACTTTTGGGGGCAGTAATAGCATTTGGGAATGCTGCAGAATGTTGTGTCCATCCAAATCCCATACCCAGCACTATAAATCGATTCCTGGATCCTCAGCTCTGAGTCTATTGCTTTCCTGGTGTACCTTCTGTTGAATTAGGGCATGCTTCTGCCTTACGTAAGCATTTTTTAAAACTCACTATTCAGAGTTGCAAACAGATCCATAATAGCTTTTGGTGTTGGAAGCAAAAAGGAAAATAAGGATATTCATGAGATGAGATAGTAGAACATACATCATTATTTGCAACAGAGAGTACTAGGATAGGACAACATTCCCCTCTGAATTCTGAGCCAGATGTTTGGAAGAATTGTTGATTGGAGTAAATATATTCCAATATTTTTGCACACACAAAAAAAGCAATCACTGCTTGAGGGGAACATTTTTGAAAAAGATAACAGGGACCTTAGCAAATTGTGGTAATTAGATGTTAAGAAGTGTCATAGAGACAAAGTATAAAGCAGTGTTGTGCCATGAATAAAGTGAGAGCCCCAATATAGTTATTTGCCAAGTTCCCTTGGTCCTAGATGGTAAAGACGTTCCCACCATAGGATGTTGCTTTATACTGAATTAGACCTTTGACCGGTCTAGTTCATTATTGCCCAGACCAGTGTTCCCCAACCTGGTGTCCTTCAAATGTTTTAGCCAACATCTCCCAAATGCTGGCTGGGATTAATGGGAGTTATAATTCAAAACATTTGGAAGGCAGCAGGTTGGGAAATGCTTGTCCATGCCACTCCCCAGGGTTTCAGATGGGACTCTTTCTCAGTACTGCTTGGAGATGCCTGGAACCTGGAATCTTCTGCATTCAGAAGATGGAACCTCTTCCCGGGCTTAGGATGGAGAAAGCAAAAACGTGAGCCTATTGAACAATGTCTGTTAGGTGTTGCTACAGAAGTGAGGAAATAAGAAGCCTGAGTAGTTTGTGTGTCTTCTCTTTCCTCTTCGTTTCAAAGTTTTGAACTTAAGCCTAGCCTAATCAGCCTCATGGGAGTTTTGAGGAAGAGTAAATAGAATAAAATGAGAGTGAGGATTCTAAGGCAGCCTTACTCAAGCGTTATTACCACTGAGCTCAGTATGGCTTACTTTTGAACAAACATGTACAGTATTTGCCTCTAAATCCCTCTTGTATGCTGAAAAGTCATATTTAAAA
Organism: Podarcis erhardii; assembly: GCF_964252035.2. Lineage (NCBI taxonomy): Eukaryota > Metazoa > Chordata > Lepidosauria > Squamata > Lacertidae > Podarcis > Podarcis erhardii. The sequence continues at coordinate 39,913,910 of NC_138507.1, read as the reverse complement.
CACCCGAAGTAATAATCACTTGCCGCCGCCTGGCTTCTGTTCATTTCAATGGGATTAGTTCCCCTGTGATCTCCATCAGAATGAATTGAGTTTGCACAGCACTGATGCTTGGTACTTATTGTTAAACATGCCACTTAACTCTGTATTAATTTTATAATTGTCTGACCAAAGCAAGTTGCAACTGACTTGGGTATAGAGCCTGGAGGCACTCATCTAGCACAAAGGCGGATCTTGCTAAGCTGATTTTTCTGATGTGTAAGGAAGAAAAGAACACAAGAAAATTCCCAAGAAACCCCAACCTTGAAAACTCTTCAGCAATATTTAGTAATCAGAGTGTTAGTATGAGCTAAATAAGTCCTGAGAAGCTAGTACATCCTTATGGTGGGAGCATACATTGTAAAGCAAGTCTATTGTTACATTACATCCCTTCACACACACACACCCCACTGCCACAAATAGTTTGGCTCACACAATAATAATATATGTTGCCATGAGCAGAGAACAGCAGTCTAAAATTCTGTGCCTCACAGAAATGCTAGCTGAATAGATGTTTATTTCTTTTTTTAAAAAAAGACTGCAGTTCTATTAATCATTCACAGTGTATAAAGAAAACATGATAAATAAACATAAAAATCCATATCATCACACCCAAATAGTATTAACCAGCAGTAACTTATTGCATGTCAAGCTGATGTCAGAACTGAAGATAGCTGTGGGGGAAAGCATGCTATAGGGGAAGGGAAAAACATTTGGTAGCTTGGTGGCTCTGCTGAGATGTGCAAGTTCCCTCACAGACCCGTGAGTGGTTGTCACTATGTCTCCCCAAAGTCATGGTTGGGTTTTGTGAAGCTTTGTGTGCAGCACTCTGGAAGGCCTGACGGCCACCTGGTCATCAGGTCTTGTGCAGCCCTGTGCACAGCGAGAGCCGTTGGTCATTGGCACCTGTCAATCACTCTGCACAGCAGTTTGTACAGGGTTTTGCAGGCACCACTGATCAGCTGATCCGCAGTGCTTGCAGACCTCCATTCAACTGAGATGCAACTTCACCCACCCTACACTTGACCTGGTGGGCCAAATAAGGAGGCTTGCCAGGCCTGATGAGGCCCATGAGCTGGAAGTTCCCCACTGCTGCTATACCACCCTGCCACGTTATCTCTGTTTGTGGCAGTATCAGTGGAAAAGGAAAAGTGGGGTTGGGTGAAACCCTAAGTTTTCAAGTGGGTGGTGAAAGCAGCAATCTTAAGCACCACTTTATCACTATGGAGGCATCATCATCATCATCATCATCATCATCATAATAATATAATAATAATAATAATAATAATAATAATAATAATAATAATAATAATAAATTTTATTTATACCCCACCCTCCCCAGCCAAGACGGCTAACAACCAATAATAAAAACAAGTTGATTAAAATACAATTTTAAAAACAAGATTAAAATACAAAATTAAAACATTAGGATGAAACCTGTAAGACACCTTGTCCAGATTTATATTACAATTATGAGATGCTTTCCCTCAAATCTACCCCTCTTTCATTTAGCTATTAACTAATAATTTTAAAAGTCTTGATTTCTCAGTTTTCTGTTTGTCCAAGTAATTTTTTGTGTGCATAAAAGTTTTCTTTAACCTAGACAATTTTCACTTTCCCCTGTAGCTATGTATAGATAGCTATCATTGTATAGAAGCTTGGGTGCATAAAATGGTGTGTTTCATAAACTGGCTCCCCTCTTATTAACTGCCTGTGTTGTGGTTAATACAAATTTTCAACACGTTGTAACATGGCCCTTGTGCCATTGTAGCTCTCAGATGAGATGTCACAGTTAATGGGAACTCATTCATGTAATCCATCTATAGGTATTCTGCTAATGTCTGTTGAGATATATTGAGATGACACTCTGTCATTTCGTCTTCTGTAACTAAGCTCAATAGATTTAATAGCTTCTGTCGATATGCCAGACTGAGGGAATACATTAATATATGCACGAATGGTCAAGTTTTTGCATTGGACCAGATGCTCCACTGGACATCCTTTGAAATCTTGCAATACAGAATAATGTGGTACTTAAAATTAGATTTGACGTGATACAGACACATCTTAAATCTGACCTGTCCATTTAACAGCTTGAATCCTAAACCTGACATTTGGAAAACAAGTCCCCTGAAATGAGCAAGGTTTATTTCCTTTACTTGTAGCTTCTCTGAAAGAATTTAGGAAACTGGGTAAAGGAACAATATATTTATTTTCAACAAATGGAGCAGGAAATACACCCTTTTTCTTCATTGGGCAAATATCTGCATATGATTAAAAAGTCAGCTTTCCATCCAAATTAGTGTTGCTGATGTTGCAGCTACATTGATATACAGCAAAGTGCATGTAGCAGATATGGTATACAGCAAGAATGTACTAGGATCAAATGTTGCTAGTATTAAAAGCCAGTAAATGTGTTATAATCTGCTTTGCACGCAGTAGGCCCCACTTCATATATGGCAGCTTTCTAAGTCCTTAAACAATGAGATTTCTGTATCTAGCAACATATTTTAAGCTAATGAAACCTCGGATTAAGGCCTTGTTTGGTCATAATGGAAAGCCATGGTTTCTGTTATATGAATGAGACATGCAGAACTTTGGGAGGAATTCAACTCAGGAGATTGCTAAGTCAGTGCAAGCATTTTTGCTTGTCTGATGGAACATCCTCCCCTCTTCTCCCCCTAGTGTACTGCCCTTCTTTTCGGAAAATAAATAAAACAATCCAATGCTGCTGCTGCTACAATGCTGCATTCTGCCATGCAGAGCAGTCATGCTATGGATCACAACTGCAAATTTATCTGAGCCATGTTAATGCTATAGGAATATAATTTGCCTTTCCCCCTATGTCTACAGTAACTTAACAGTAGATGCAGAATCAACAAGAAGGTATGGTTTAAACCAAACATTTTCCATCTCTCCTATTAACAGTATCTGCTGCTGTTTGAAATGATTTCTGAAGCTTCTGATTTCCCTAGTCTTAAACCAGTTTTATGCCACTAGTTCATCCATATTCAGTGGTTTTTATATTAAATTGTTAATTGATCCCTCCCTGTAAATCTTTGGAGGGGTCGGGAGAGACATTTATTCTGCTATATTTTCTACTTGTATTAATCTATTAAAGGTAAACATAATATATAGAGTGGGACACTTTCAAGACTTGCTTCAGAGCTCTGCTGAAACAAAACAATCCCCCACCGCCGCCCCAAGCTGATAAAGAAATTGTATTAATATGCTGAGATATGTAGATTCACCCTGTCCCCCAAAACAGAGCAAAACTAGCAGGCAGAAGCACCATTCTTCATAGTGGCCGTTGACAGGAAAGAAGAAGGGTTGCTCCGAGCGAAGAGAAAACTTCGCAAATGCAGAGAAGAAGGATGACAGAAGGCTGATCGGCTAGGAAATTGTAGTGCTTCTCCCAGTGACAAAGAGGCAAATAATTAAATCCAGACAGGGGAGCTGCCAGAAACTTATTTGAAATTGTGCTAGATCATATTAAGAGGCTTCTCAATATGGGGTTGCCAAAACATCATAACCACCCAAGGATATTTTTCTATGGAAAAGCTATAGAAGTAATAACAAACAAGGTAAGCCGTAGGAAGGGGGAAGAGTCATTCAGAGATAACCCAGGAGGAGGAAAGTGAAGCAGTGCCAGTGTATTATTGGAGTGGTGGGAGAAGGCTAGTAGAACGCTGCAGAGCGTAGATGGAACGTGAAGGAGGCGGCAGCTTTGCTAATCATGACTAAGGCTGTGATTGCAACCCCACTTACCTGGGAGTAGGGCTGAGGGAGGAATCTGATTCAGTTCACATCTAAAGGCAAACACAACTAATTCACACGTTCTGCAGCAGCATGTAAGACAAAACACTATTTGGCTACTGATCAAAATTTAAATTTCTCAGTATTTTGTGATGCAGGTCTCCAGTCAAGTAATGTGTCCGAAAGTGTATGTACTAAAGTGTGAATCAAAAATGTATGTATATGCATTATATTAGGGGAAATTGCTTTGCAGAAATGGATGCATTAGGGGAAAACAAAAATGTGTATGTCAGGAGAAATTTACACTAAAATATTGATGATTTTTTTAAAAAACAAACTGCAAACTAATATGGAGAACTGAAGACTTGAAAAAATGATAAACTGGGAGAAACCAAAATTGATAGATTTGCCCATCTCTGTCTGGGAGTAAGCCTAAAACAGCTATGCTTGTGTTACAGAATCATAGAACTGTAGAGTTGGAAGGCAACACAACAGTCATCTAGTCCAATCCCCTGCAATACAGAAATCTTCTGCCCAACATGGGACATGAACCCACAACCCATAGTTTAAGAGTCTTATGCTCTACTGTCCTGCACAAGGGTTTCCGCTTATGCAACAGGGATTTCTCTGCTCTCCCTCCAACATTGGCTTGGAAGCTGGATCAGGAAAACCCTCAAAACAGCACATGGATGGAGGGGAGGGAGAATTGTTCTGCCTGGCAAGTTGATATGTTTGTTCAGATTGAACATTGAACATTTCACCCATTAAATAAATTCACACACTTTAACCATCTGTTTTTGTTATTTCAAGACCAGAGCAGGAGGAAGGGGAGATAAAGGAAAGGAGAAAGGATTAACCCTTCCCTTTCTTCCCCCCCACCTGGTTGTTCTCCAGATTGGCAGTTGTTCTCCAGTACTTGGTTGTCGAACCTAATCCGTTCCAGAAGTCCGTTCAACTTCTAAAACGTTTGGAAACCAAGGTGCGGCTTCTGATTGGCCCCAGAAACAATGCCGACAGCCGAGATGTTCGGCTTCCAAAAAATGTTTGCGACCCAGAACACTTACTTTCGGGTTTGCGGTGTTCGGGAGTCAAAACGTCCGAGTACCAAGGCGTTCGACAACCAAGGTACAACTGTATTCAGGCCCTGGCTCTTGTTGTTGATGTCAGAACTCCAGACTGCAAAAATGTTTTGACACATCCAGCTTGGAGGACTGCAATCCAACACTCTTTCTTGGTCATAAACAGGGCTTACGTCTAAACCATGGGTAGGCAGCCGGATCCAGCCCAATCGTCTTCTAAATCTGGTTGGTGGATGGTCCGGGAATCAGCATGTTTTTACATGAGTAGAATGTGTGCTTTTATTTAAAATGCATCTCTGGGTTATTTGTGGGGCATAGGAATTCGTTCATTTATTGTTATTTTTCAAAATATAGTCCGGCCCTCGGGACAGTGCCCCCTGCTGAAAAAGTTTGCTGACCCCTGTTCTAAATAGACATGCACAGGGGGACTCAGTAGTCCTCTTCTGGAGTTACAAAGCAAACCTGTCAACATGTTTACCTATCATGAAGAATAGGGGTTGGATGTGGGGGGCTCATCTGTGCTCAGAACAGCCGGCCTCTCCCAAGTAGGAAGTTGAGGGATGAAAGTTGTGTAGGAGGCTCACACGACAACTCCCCATTCACACTCTCCGGTGGGCTGAGATCTCATTCGGTACATCACATTTTAGGAACAATATAGTCATTTAACAGGGTGGAACAAAAAGAGGGGGAAAGCTTCAGAGTTCGTTTAATGTTAAAAGAGTTTTAAAATAAAAGTTAACAGATTCATTCCTCTTGACATCAGAGCTGCCACCCCCTGACTTGCTCTTCTAAAGACTTAACAATCTATTGGCCTTTTAACAAGAGGCTTCTCAAGTGTTGAAATAAGCACAATTGCCGCATCTGCCCCTTCCAGCTCTGATTGCCCCTGAGTGAATTTGGGGACCCTTGAAAGAGGGAGTGTCAGCAGCAGAAGGGTATGAGCAGAGTAAAAGTGAGGACCCCTTCTTTTGGCAACCTGTATCCGCCTTGATACTGCTCACTAGACTTCAAACAGGGATGTTCTTCTATGTGAACACTCCAGTTTCAAATCCTCATGATACCCTTGGTTGTTGCAAGGATGTGCCGGTGATAGACAAATATATAAAAGAAAATAAATGACCATAGATGGTGTGGCATCCTTCTTAGCTCTCTTGATGCTTTGGTAAAGAAAAGAAGAAGATTTTTTATCTTCCTCCTCAAAATTTCTGTGGATTCTTAATGTTTGGGAACAGGTATTTAATACAGTCCACCCTTGTTATCCTGAAAGATAGTGGTAACTATAGAATTAAGCAAAGAAGTGTGATGGCATTGGAGAGAGAGAGTTATCAAAAGGAGTTTGGCCAACTCTCCCAGGTTTGGGCCTCCCTGCTACCACCAAACAGATACCTTTATTTCCTGGCTGCCTCTATTAAAAAACACAGTGGTACCTCAGGTTAAGTACTTAATTCATTCCGAAGGTCCGTTCTTAACCTGAAACTGTTCTTAACCTGAAGCACCACTTTAGCTAATGGGGCCTCCTGCTGCTGCCGCGCCGCCGGAGCACGATTTTTGTTCTCATCGCGAAGCAAAGTTCTTAACCCGAGGTACTATTTCTGGGTTAGCAGAGTCTGTAACCTGAAGCATATGTAACCTGAAGCGTATGTAACCCGAGGTACCACTGTACTTGCTAGCTCAGCCAACTCTCTGTACTAGTTAGGGTGGTACATGGGAACATAGGGAGCTGTCTTCTATTGTTTCATTGAGCTCAGTATTGTCCACACTACGCTGGCTGGCAGCAGTTCCCTAGGGCTTCTGGGAAGGATATTTCCTAGCCTTCCTGAAGATGCCCAGGTTTGGGCCTGGAAAGCAGATGCTGTCCCACTGATTTTAATTACGGTAATCAAGTATCAGGTAAATAACAAAGTCCCAGACAAAGGAAAGTTAAAACAAAATGCTTTTACCAAAGCTTAAATGGCTAATGGTGGAAATATTATTAAAAACAAACTTATTTTAAAACAATTTGAATGGTTAATCATAAAAGCAAATGAAAATAACATAGGAGAACTCATCTGGCTAATCTTAGTCCAGAATGTTTACCTGCCCAAGGCAATACTTAGCAGTAAAGCCGTTTTCAGCCCTCTCAGCATGTAGCTTCTTCTGATCCCAAAGTCTGGCTTCTTTTTTCTGACTTCCTCTTCTTCCTCTTTCTCCAGCTGTGTGACTAACTCACTCTATTTACCAGCATTACTTGCATATATTACTTATCTCCCCAAGCCCAATATTTTAAGCAACCAGAAAGTTGGTATTCCTGCTTGACGTTCTCTTTCTCATAATTCCTTTTCAACAATTATCATGGGGGTTGCCCTGAAGAATGAAAGACTCCCAATTTTTAAAGCCCACAGAAACGTGGGCACAACAATTTTGCCATAAACCCACCCTAGCAGTAGAGACATGGGATAGGGAAGGGAAGTATACCTTTCCTTAAAGCAAAGCAGAAGTGTGCTGAGTCTTGTAAAGTACTTGGATAAGTTATGTTCTGTTGGAGCTAGAAGAGCTAGCTAACTGTTGGAAAGTCTGTGATTTAAATAATATTCTTAATTAATGCCTCCTAGTAGGGACAGGAGGGGCTTTGAGATGAGCAATTTCTGTCTTTCCCCCAGAATTCCTGCCCATTTTTCATCTTGCCCATTCTAGTGAGAAATGGCTAAAAACTGGCAATCCTGTTTGCTTCTTGCTCTGTGTGTGTTTTGCTTAACAAAAGGGCGAAAGACTTGTGATAGTGAGGGATTGATTGACTGAGCCTAGCTATCTCTTCGTCTGCCTCCTGTAACACCATAGCTTGAAGGCATCCATTCAATAGTTTGAACAGACTTTGCTAGCAACTGGATTTGCATGTGCTGACCTTTTCAAGGTGTGACATATTTCCAGTGATGAGGCCAGTTTCAAGCTTGTGCCAAGGTCAAGCAAGGTTCAAGATGGAGAATCTCATGGCCTATTTGTTATATCAATCTTATACTCATGCCATGATCAACAGAGGTAAATCACATCAGAAGTTCAGATTCACACTCACCTGTTCATAACACCCTTCAGAACTGTAGCCCAGGAGAGGTAAAGGTAAAGGACCCCTGGACAGTTAAGTCCAGTCAAAGGCAACTATGGGGTGCGGCACTTATCTCACTTTCAGACCGAGGGAGCCAGCGCTTGTCCACAGACAGCTTTCCAATTCATGTAGCCAGCATGTGGCAAGAACAGTGAGCGAGGAATAGTCTGGCGCAACAGAACACGGTGACGGAAGCCAGAGCACATGGAAATGCCATTTACCTTCCTGCCACAGCGGTACCTATTTATCTACTTGCACTGGCATGCTTTCAAACTGCTAGGTTGGCAGGAGCTGGGACACAGCAGCGGAAACTCACCCTGTTGCGTGGAGTCAAACTGCCAACCTTCTGATCAGCAAGTCCAAGAGGCTCAGTGGTTTAGACCGCAGTGCCACCCACTATACCCAGTATATAATGGTGAAGGTAAAGGGACCCCTGACCATTAGGTCCAGTCATGGCCGACTCTGGGGTTGCGGCGCTCATCTCGCTCTATAGGCCAAGGGAGCCGGTGTACTGCTTCCGGGTCATGTGGCCAGCATGACTAAGCCACTTCTGGTGAACCAGAACAGCGCACGGAAACACCGTTTACCTTCCCGCTGGAGTGGTACCTATTTATCTACTTGCACTTTGACGTGCTTTCGAACTGCTAGGTTGGCAGGAGCAGGGACTGAGCAACGGGAGCTCACCCTGTCACGGGGATTTGAACCGCTGACCTTCTGATTGGCATGTCCTAGGCTCTGTGGTTTAACCCACAGTGCCACCCGCGTCCCTACACCCAGTATATACTGTATAGTATTATCCATACGGAGGCAAGCATACATCTTTTGTGACCATCTTTAGGATTTCAGTCCAAGATGAATTGCAAGAGCAAGGGCATATTGGTTTGTGCGCGCACTGCACATGCACGCACGCACGCACACATACACACACACCACATTCATTTTCTGAATTTGTGGTCGTATTTTCAGTAATGCACAACCTGGGGAAAATATCTGGCAAGAACAGCGAGTGAGGAATAGTCATCATTTCTTTTGCTCCCTGATGGGAGAAGGGACATATCTCTTCATGTGTCCGGGGGGACCTTCAAGCATTTATTCATACATTCCATATCCCACTTATTCTAGAGATAAGGAAATGCCAGTCACTCTGTCCTTATCTGACACACTGTCCTAGATGGATTCTAGCCTTTGCCAGGAGAATTGGGTTTTTTTTACCATTTTTTTAAAAATACAAAAGTATGCATGGAATGACAGCCAAAGGCATCAGCAGAAAACAAGAAGCTGCAGTATAGCATTGTTTCCAAAGAGAACCAACCGGCAAAGAATTTGAAGGAGACTGTATGACATAGCAGCTAGGCTACCCTACCCCACAGGCTTGCTGTGAGGTTAAAATGGGATAGCCCTTTGCATGCCACCCTAAGTTCCTTGAAAGGAGGGTGAGATACAAAGGTTGTGAATAATGTTTGAATTGTTGCACCTCTGCAGGGACGTGCCACACATGCAGTGTTGCTCTGGAGACTAGAGGAATCCCTTCTGACCCAAGGTATCTGCACTGCCAGATAAACTGATCCCAGAATTTGGGGGACCTTTGGGCGCTTCCTCTGATGGAATAAGAGGAAACAAAGTGGGAGAAATGAACAGAGGGAAACTTGAATGAGCCTGCAGAACCTCTTGCACTTGTCCATTGTTGGCACATGGTGCACATGTCCAGACCTGGACACACAGCTAAGAAAGATCTGCTTGAAAGACAGTACATATTTGATCCAGGGGTGCAGACGGTCATCACTCCGAGAACCACTTTTCTAATTTTGCTAACTCAAGAGGGTCATCTTCCTACATTAACCACAGAAACAATGCTGGTTACAATGTTAACTTCTCCTTTTGAACAGGTATATTCTCTCTGTGTGCCCTGTAGAGCACTCTCTCATCTCTCTGCGCCACCACAGTTCTCTCTGAATTCCCCCTTAACGCTTTTCTCCTCTCCTGAAGAGATTTTTGTGTGTGTTCTATAATTCAGACTCACTTCTTTCCCTCTCCACTGCCACTGGGCTACCCCACAGTTATCCTAACCATCTCTTTTCCCCCTCTTTTCCTGCAAACAGATGGCTCCTTGCAATCCACAATCTCCTTGCACTCCATGTGTGCCCATGGTGTTCTCTCATCTCCTTCTGCATTACAATTGGGGAAATTGCTTACAGAATGTATATATTTGCCAAAACTGTACATGGAAATGTGTTTAGTAAAAGAAAGTCACACTAAAATGCTGATGGGTTTTCATGATTTTATATATATATATAATCTCAAATGTAGAGAAATGAATACAGTGGTACCTCGGGTTACATATGGTTCAGGTTACAGACTCAGCTAACCCAGAAATAGTACCTCAGGTTAAGAACTTTGCTTCAGGATGAGAACAGAAATCGTGCTCCAGCGGCGTGGTGGCAGCGGGAGGCCCCATTAGCTAAAGTGGTGCTTCAGGTTAAGAACAGTTTCAGGTTAAGAACGGACCTCCAGAACGAATTAAGTACTTAACCTGAGGTACCACTGTAGAAGATTGGAAGGGGGGGGGAATAGAAGCATAACAGAGGACTGCAATTGACAGATTTGTCCATCCTTAGATGTAGGAAGGACTGCAAACTATAGGAATTTGGAATTCATCCAGGGAGCTGCAGAAAGACGGAAGGTGGCTGCAACTGGCTCACAGACCTTGATGCTTGGCAGGCCTGACTTTGTGGATTGAGCCAACTAAGACTGCATGTGCACTACAGTTTTTAAATATGGTCTCAGAACTCTCATAAAAAGGTGCTGACATCAGTCAGTTATAAATGGGGCCATAAAATATTTTTTGAAAGGTGTACTGTAGCAATGTTTTGGATTGTCAGTGCCAATCCTGTACACAAAAGGGGGTTCTCCTCACAAGCTAGCCTTACCAGGAGCATGAAGGCATTTTCACAAGCGATGCCAAAGAATGCCCTGTGCATGTTAATTCAAAAGTAAGTCACATTAGGGATGGGGGAGAAATTAATTTGTTTCATACAGCTATACAGTGGTACCTCGGGTTAAGAACTTAATTCGTTCTGGAGGTCTGTTCTTAACCCGAAACTGTTCTTAACCTGAAGCACCACTTTAGCTAATGGGGCCTTCCGCTGCTGCCGTGCTGCCAGAGCACGATTTCTGTTCTCATCCTGAAGCAAAGTTCTTAACCTGAGGTACGATTTCTGGGTTAGGGGAGTCTGTAACCTGAAGCGTATGTAACCTGAGGTACCACTGTACTTCAAAACTTGCACTTCTCTGAATTTTATGGTGTAGTTCTCTAACTAAAAAAAAAAGCATGCAAAATGCAGCCAAAATGCCATCCAAAAATGCCTTATTTTAGGGAAACTTGGTTGCAAAAATGCATATATTAGCAAAATTGCATATATTAGGACAATGTGCATGAAACTATGACTTTTCATGCTGATTTTTTTAAAAGTAATGTGGCAATGGAGTGAACTGAGCTAGACTAGAAAAGTGAGAAATTAAGACAAACTGAAATTGACAGAGCATGTTAAATGAGGCTTCTTTTCTTATGTCACCATAGCTGTGGCTTAACATCTCTTATTTATTTTCACCAAGCACTGAGTTTTTAATGCACATTTCTCCCCCCAATATCTACATTTTTATGCATGCTGTTTAGATGGAGAACTGCATTGCAAAAATTTGGAGAAGGGCCAATTTTCGAGTGTAGGTGTTTCATTTCACATATTGGTTCAAATAGTGTGAATCAGGTGTTTCCTCATTAAAATGCAAACAAAATCAAACTTCCCCATCCCCAGTTAGGGCTATAATATTTGAGAACTGTGACAAAATGTATTCGGCAGGATTCAAAAAGTAAAAAATTGTTGCCCAGTGTAATCTAAGAGGCTGTGTTCTAAAGCCTCTCTCTGTAAAGGCTGAATAAAAAGCAGATGGTAAGGAAAAGAAAAAAAACAATGGGGCCTCACCCTTTGCTCCTCCCATGCCCCTGAAATTGTTTTTTGGGGGGAGGGTCAAGAGAACCCCCAGAGCAGCATGTGGTCAGAGGATGAGGGTTTGTCTGTCAAGTCAAAATGCTTGTGCTGCTGGAATGATCAGAATAGTGTGGTGTTTAATTCCTCCCCTTGCTTTTAACATTTAAAGAAAATATTTGGCTGCATTCCAGCACAGATGTATTTCAATGGGCTTAAATTATGCCTGACTCTGTCTGAACTCTGGAGCTTTCTCCCCCCCCCCCTTCACATTTTCAAGGTACTCAAGATACATTTGTGCAAGGAATGTTGGCTCCTTTCCCAATTAGACAATCTTTCTGGAAAGCCACAATGTCTAATTTGAAGTGTGACTTTCATTTACATACCATTAAAGTGTGGATTATGAAATCATTGCAGAACGAAGTAACACAAAGCATGCATATAATGAAACACACACACATACACAAAGAGAGATCACCACCGGAGTTTCTAGTAGCCATTACAATGCCATGTTTGTTTGTATTTTTTGTTTTACAAAACAAAGCATTTTACTTAGAAGGAAGAATGAATGGCTTTGCACACTTATTATGATAAAAACTCACCCCCCAACATCAGACCAGGAGTACTCAAATCCAATTTACCCAAACAGTTTGAGGGGCCTTCAAGAAAACCACATTTAGGCAATCTGAAGGCTGTATCAGGCAATACACTGACAGGATGGTTGCGGCTAAGAAGGTGTAGCTTCTTTCCACATGGTTGTGTGAAGTGGTTCCATATTTTAGCCTGCTTGGAGCTAAGGTCTTCCAGAGAGTGACAACAGTTTTGCTGAGCCCCCATTGAGTGGTGAGGGGCTGGCCTCTTTGTCAAAATATATTAAGTACCTCAGATAGAAAAAAAATATCTTTAAATCACAAACTGTTATACGATATTAATGTTTACATATATTTTTCTGGTTTTTAATTTGTTTCATGCATTATCTATGCTTAGTCACTGATAAAGACTAAACAAATGATTACCAATTTTCAATTGGCATGTACCTTATAAACAGGAGTGCTTTACTAATATGTGCTTGTACTGCGGATGGGAGCTCTTTTGGATGAAAGAGCCCCTGCACTTTGAAGATTGAGCATCACGGAACCCCGAAAAAAGCCTCAGATCGAGCATTCTGAGGACCTGGTATTCCAGGGTTCATTGCATTTTGTAGAAGGTTCAGTACCTATTTATACTTTTAAAACTCCTTTTAAAGCTTTTTTAAAAAATAAATAAAAAATAAATCCTTAATTCTGCTTTTTTCTACAGGTTCCAGGGACATGAAGTCATATGCCATTAGTCCCAGTTCAGGATCCAGTAAGCAAAGTAAGCTGGGGCAGAGGTTAAGTTCCATCAGAGCAAGGTTAGAAAGGAGAAGCAGGTCCAGATAAGCAAAAATCAGGCGAAATGGAGGTCAAGGTCCAAAAGGCAAAAAAAAGCAAAGTTGGTAGCACCTTGGATAGCTCCAAGCTGCCCCTAGGCTGCTGATCATACCTGAACGTTTCCCCATCAACCAGCAAACTGAGACCAAGTCTTAATTAGGATTGCAACTTCCTCTGGGAACCTAGCCCAACCCCATTTGAACTGAGACTAATGGGGTCCAGCCAGTTTTAGAAGCCATTGACTGGTGGCATGGGGGAGGTAGGAGTCTAAGGATGGCAATCCTCCTTTCCTTACAAAAGGTCCCTTATATTCATGGCCTCTTCCCCTGAGAATGGGGAGTCAAAGCCACTCTCTTCATTCTGACCTCTAGCTTTAAAAACCCAGTTTTCATGCTTCCAGAAGGATAAACAATCTATTGTTGTTGTTGTTCTGCTCCTGATTCTCCTCTTCTGCCAAGCTCTTCTGTAGCTCTGCCTATAGCCTAGCAAAGTTTGAGCTCAGGTGAAAGCTGTGCCCACACTTGCAGCAATCGGTGTCTCATGTTGCATAGATTTCCACCCCTGTCAACAGATGACCAACGCTTTCAGAGCTAACAGTACTGATAATCTTTTTAATGCTACACGGGTAGTGCTGAAGCATGACATGCACACGGGTGCTACCAGGATATTGTCCCATGTGACGGACAGCCTAGCTAGACCAGAGTCTGGTGATGCAGTGCCACAGAATTCCACCAGAGTGCTGCAGCCTCTCTTTGATAGGCTAAAAAGACAACTAGCTAAGAAGTAAGTCTGATTAATTTCAGTGAGAACTTTTGTTTATGATTGTAGCCCTAAAAATGTATACTGATTAAAAGCCACCAATTCCACTGGAGAAGAAGAAGGTGGTGTTGGATTCAGTGGGGTGCTTTACAGATGTTCTTTATCCTTCCCCTCATTGCCAGGGTTGCCACAAACTTGACACTACAGCATCATTTGGAAATCTAGAGGGACACAGCAGTCAACTTCTATCTTGCAGATTATCTGGGAGGATAATTTTGTCCTGAGTGCCAAAATTGTTCTGACACAGCCATGAAAATTGTGGTGCCACCCTTCACTCATCACTTTTGTCTGATATGCAAATGAAGAGCCTGTTTTGGAGGATGAAGGCGAATTGTCTGGGTTTCTGTAACTGCATATGCTGCATAACTGCATAAGCTGTCAATGGAATGTTATTTTGCTGCCTGAAAGGAGTCCCATTCCCTAATATTAAGAAATGGAACTCCTTGTGTGCTTTGAACTAGACAGCATTATTTCTTCACCAACTAGGGGCAAGATCGTTTATCTGAGTACATTTTAGCATTCATAGTTAAGACACAAGAGAAGGTGATTGCAGCGTTTTATCTCTCAGAATGTCAGCAGGAGGCATTTTTAACAGAATGGAAAAGAATGGGGGAGAATGGAGAAAATTACCGCTTGCTTGTTGCTGACTAGGCTCCGGAGGCCAAATCAATTAGTGACAGCCAGAGTAGCACATAATGACAACAACATCTCGGTGTCACTAGCAAGCATAAGCATGTAGATTAGAGTGGAGGAACAATACAGAGATGCCCAGGAAGCCAGCGAACAAGGGACTCAGAAAACAGGCACAGAGCAGTTTTGTTTATTCACACTGAAACCACACAGGAGTCTTTGTATCACGCGTAGCTTGTGACAGCTAAACTGGGTCGATGCCTTCCAGACGTTGTTGGACTACAGCTCCCATCAGCCTCAGCCAGCAGAGCTAATGGTCAGGAACGAATGGAGTTGTAGTCTAACAACATGTGGAAGGCACCACGTTTGGTCCCCCTGAACTAAGCTGAATGGATTCCATCAGAGATGTATAGTGTCACCTGAAAGGTGCTGGACAGCTCACTTGTTTTTCAGTTCAAGACAGGCCTCAAATCTGGTTGCCTTGTGGACTGATTCTGATGACCTTCAGTTCAGTTAACAGGCAGCCAAGCCTTTTGTAAGGCCTTTTAAGGAGAAGCACAAATCGAAAACAAAACAAAACTATGCACTACATTGCATGAAACATTCATGCAGAAGGCAACAAGAAAATGATGTATTTTAGAATCAACATTATCCTAATTCTGCAAGGCACCAAGGGATTCAAGTGAGGAAGCATGAAATAAGATATAATATTGTTAGGGTTTTTTTTGGGGGGGGGGGTTAATGGTACAATGAATTTCCAGTACATGTCACCTGGTACGGTGGTACCTTGGTTTTTGAATGTCTCCATTGATGAACATTTCAGAATTCAAAATACATTTATATTGTTCCTTTTGGTAGATCTTTGTATGGGTGGGTAGGGGAGCCATCTCTAGGTTCCTCAAATTAATTTTATCTAGAAGAAATGGATAATGCCTTCATCTTCAATGAAATAATATTGCAGGTTTTTGTATGGTACGCATGGAGAATGGCACAGTTGGCTATTTAAATGGTGATTTCTCCTCCAACTGAATCCCACTGGCCTCGCTTCTTGATCAAACAATATGCAACGTTATTATCAGTGCCTCTGTCATTGATGATAATGTAAAACATATGCTGACAAAAATTAAACATGGCATAAAACTTGTTGGGATATTAAACAATAAACAGGCCAGGCTGCTATTGCCAAGGGATCTGGATTGCATGGTAATGTACCTCATGAGCAAATACATTTTCATACATCTAATGATGGGAAGAGGTTGACAATAATCCACTGTAGCTCATGCTTAGCTATAGGGCTCACTGAGGATAGCTGGTTCAGCATGGCGGCTTGTTTCATGCAGAAATCAGGCTGGAAAGAGATTGTCTGAATTTGCAAGAGCATAATTTTTGACCAGATCCAATTTAGCATCAGTTGTCAGCAGCCAGAAGCATATTTTAATGTATTCAAGCACATGCACTTAACTCTTTCACTAGCAAATTAATAAGTGACTCAAAACTTCCAACAGCAGAGCTGACCCAACTATTAGACAAGAGCTGCCTCAGGTAGCTAGTTTTTGATGTCACAAAAGGGCAGCAGATTCTTTGTGGTTTCATTTATTGCTGTTTTATTCTTACCACCAGGGAAAGGGAGAGATACCTGTGGGGTTTTCTTGCTCAGGTCGCAGCCTTGGGAATGATGATCCTTTAGTGAAGGAAGGGAAGCAGGACAGTAGTGATCAGTTGGGTGGTGTTGCTCACCTGGTCTCCCAATGCTGGGCGTTGCTGCTCCTCACCAAGAGGGAGAAATGCAGGGCAGCAGGGGGTGAAGTATGGTGTGGGTGCATGGGCAGAGCCAATCCAATGGTTCTGCTGCTGCTCCCACACTGTGCAGTGCTCCCCACCACCTCTTCCCCTATCGATGACCAGCACCAACTCTCACTGTTGGGAAGCCAGGTGAACAACGCTGCTCTGCCCATACCACTCAGTATTCTGCTCTAACGAAGAAGAAGAAGAAGAAGAAGAAGAAGAAGAAGAAGAAGAAGAAGAGTAGTTTGGATTTGATATCCCGCCTTTCACTCTCTTTAAGGAGTCTCAAAGCGGCTAACATTCTCCTTTCCCTTCCTCCCCCACAACAAACACTCTGTGAGGTAAGTGGGGCTGAGAGACTTCAAAGAAGTGTGACTGGCCCAAGGTCACCCAGCAGCTGCATGTGGAGGAGCGGAGACGCGAACCCAGTTCCCTAGATTACGAGACTACCACTCTTAACCACTACACCACACTGGCTCTCTCAGTAGAAATTACTGAGAATACAACTGGAACACTCACAAATCTTTCTAAGGCATGGTGCTGCAATATGCATTGGGTGAACAAAGCCCCTTTAATCTCCTCCCCAAAATCTTATTTGGAGCCCACAGTTTCCACCTTTCCTGGAGTATGATTCATCCTGTTGTTCTTTGCTGGTACCTCACACTTGCTATTCCAAGATGATGCTAAAAAATAATGACACTGTTCAAGGAGCAAGAGGAAAAGGATAGGTGGGGAAAGCACAGTGTTCATAACACAAGGGAAGGTACCATTAAGAGAGAAGAATGAAAGGGAACTTGAATGCTGTTCGTGGGTACTTGCAATTGGAATGAACACTGCAAGCAGAAAGTGGCAAATGGACAGGTGTCGTATAATTCTTTTTGTAGAATGACATGCTATGTCATTCCCCATAAAAATTCAAGGATTTCTATTTGTTGTCGACAGATAAAAAGATGAATGAAACATCCAGCTGGATACAACTCAATAATGAAACATCCACACTGAAAAGAAGTTGTTAGCAGTGCCATTCATATTGCAGGAGAATTAATAGCTCTGTTCAAGAAGGCAGTAAGGCAAGATTCTTGTCCCCAAAGGCTCATATAATAGAAAGACAAAGATGGGTCATAAAGCATGAACCACCCAGCATAACCCTGCAAGTGTTTTGCACATGGGTACCATTGATAGTCAGTATAATGATTTCAATGTGTTCTTGTTATTTGGGAGGGATTTTACTTCCGTGCAGTTCTTTCTTTGGTCTAAGTTTAATCACAACTGGCACTTTCATTATATATTTTTCAGAATATAATAGCAGATCTGAAACAATATTAGCCTTTATGGAAGCTTTCTCATTTAGTAGTATTATTCTTTCCATGTCTAGCTCTTTTAAGCCTTGCCCTCATTTAACCATTGCTTTTTAATTGTGTTCAAATAGCCCAATCACATTTTAACATGAGTTTTGATTGCCTTTTAATTTCTCTCTTTCTTTTTTTTTTTTTTTTTGGTGTGTGTAACCTGACCCTAGTTATTAATAAAAGCCCCTGCATTGGGTATCAAAGACTTTCTCGAGTGTTGGATTTGTGCTAGAGGAAACCACTTCTGCTTGCTGAAGGCAAGGCATTAAAAATTTTCACTGATCTCCCTGCCTACTCCAACCCTACAAGTCAATACACATCTCAGGTACTCTCCCAGCCTTCCTCCAGAGTTTTTTGGGGGGCAGGTCAGGACACAAGGGCTGCAATAGGCAGGGAAGATAGATGAAAATCAAGTTCTCTGCTTTGTGCATAATAATGCATGGGGAGCTTTAACATTCCCCCCTATGCAGTGTTTCCAATTAAGCTCCTTCACTCCCCAATTTCCTATCAAACTGCTCTTTGTTGCATAGGGAAATGCTTATAGGTAACAGTAATGATAAGCAGGGAACAGTAAGGGTGGATCTACACAAAGATTAAAAAACGCTATAAATAAGCCAGAAATTAGATCATTATAACAAAAGGGAAAAAAATCCCTATGGAAAATCACATTTAAAAATGTGCTGCTCTCTGGCACCATGTGGTGTTGCATGTTTATAGCGCATTCAGATCGCTGTTTCTTTACTAATGTCACTGAGTCCCAAGGTTCTAGATTCAGGTAGGTAGCCATGTTGGTCTGATGCAGTCAAAATATATAAAGAAATAAAAAAAACGTCCAGGAGCACCTTAGAGACCAACTATGTTTGTTCTTGGTATAAGCTTTCATGTGCATGGATGCACACAAAAACTTATACCAAAAACAAACTTAGTTGGTCTCTAAGCTACTGGACAATTTTTTTATTTCTTTATATATTTTGACTGAGTCCCAAGTATACCCACGAGCCAGCCATGTCAGCCATGGCACTTTGCAATGCTGCAATACTGCGTGAGGAGGGTGCAACAGGCATGTGCCCTGAACAGGAAGGGCACATGTCTGTTGTGTTCTCCTCATGCAGCCCTGCAGCATTGAAAAGCGCCATGGGGCTGGCAGGGCAGTGTGAGTGTGCTCTTTGGGCGCATACCTCTTGTGGTTTCCAAGAGCCATGGGTGGGCAGAGGTGCAGCAGCATGGGGCTGGCAGGGCAGCGAGGAGTAGAGTGTGCCCCCCAACGCGTCAGGGGCCACTGCCCCTCTGGCCCTCCCCACGCCACTGCCCGAGAGCAAGTCCCAATGGATATATTGTCCAGCTTCTACCCTGCATTGTTATTGGCTGTTGCCAGAGGCACTGGTGAGGAAACAAGTGGTGACGTTCCATTACTTTTGAGAAGTTATGCATGCCGTAAGTCACCCAGAATAAAAGGAGTCTTTGACTATAGGGTTGTAAAGAGCAAAGAGTTGCTGATTTCATTTGCCTCCCTACTAAGCAAACAGCAGGGAGGAAGAGCCTGCCTTGATATCAGTCAGCATGTTGCCATTGATGACATTATATATTGAAAGAGCTGCTGATGTGGTTTACAATCAGAGAGCGAGCCTTAAATATTGGAAAAAGCCTAAATCATACAAGTTTTCCTTGTTTTGCAAATATCCTCATTTCATTAAAGGAAGACCTGTTTTATTTTTTTCACCATTTCATTATTATTTTTTTCCTAATCAAAACATCATAGGTGCTTAGAAAAGAAGAGCTTGCATACGATGCCCTGTGACTGAGTCAAATCTAGCCTCATTTCACCCCAGGGAATCCTTGATTACAACATGATTTGCAGAGGAAAGCATGCCTTTGTTCATTATTTTGTACCCCTCCTTGGTGAAGCCCTTGAGTTCACAAGCCTCATAACAAAGGCTCGTCTTCAATAAGGCGTTTTCCCCCAAGTTACCGTGTTTCTCAGCCAATATAATTTCAAGAAGCATGCTTTCTCCTGTTAATGAAATGCCACCTGCTTCTGTGTTGTCTCCAGCGCTTCCTGTGCAAAGAGAACACAGACAAGAAAATGTGTTTGTTGTTCAGGATGCTTCCTTAGAGGCCAAGAAACTTCTCTGCTCTCCATCGCAGGTCTTAAAAACCAAGCTGTGAATTATCAGTCAGACAGTAGCATACTGGATATATACACCCAAAGGGCTAAACAAGCCCTCAATTATTTTGAACCTTATTCATAAGTAACTGAAGCACTCTTAGATGTTCTGTTGACAGCGTGGGAGCTTCTTATCCACAAACTTGTCCCATGTACCTAAGAAAACATGGGAGTGATGGCCAGTCATGTGACTCGGATCAGGTCCTACATGTTGGTTGAGCTATTTAATCATTTCTCCAGTTCTGCAGAAGCTGTTAATAGAATAGACCAGGGGTCAGCAACCTTTTTCAGCTGTGGGCCGGTCCACCGTCCCTCAGACCATGTGGTGGGCCGGACTATATTTTGAAAAATAATAATGAACAAATTCCTATGCCCCACAAATAACCCAGAGATGCCTTTTAAATAAAAAGACACATTCTACTTAGGTAAAAGCACGCTGATTCCCGGACCATCCACAGGACAGATTGAGAAGGCAGTTCGGCCACATCCAGCCCCCAGGCCTTAGGTTGCCTACCGCTGGAATAGACTGTCTAGATATCTTCTAACATGGCAATCTGCCTTCAAACAACTGGTAATGTTCTTGCTTTCTCCCTTTGCCCCCAGACTACTTCGCATAATAAATGCAGAATATGAAGGCATCAGGAAATCACTTTTCTCTCCCCCCTTTCTTTTTTAAGGCAAACCACTTGCCACATTATGTAACAAGTCTGCATCCAAGTCTGTGATAAAAATGGATTGCATGTTTCCCCAGTGCTTTGAGCTGAGAAATGAAAGTGGGTGAAAGGTTTCATTAGGATTATGTAACGTTTTACCAGTATTCTGTTCCTGTCCAGTGTCCCTACTGAGTCATTTGCCTCAGAAGAAATGCAGCAGGTTATATACTGTTATGAGTTTGGAGGAGGAGGAAGTGGACTGTATGTGAGATCCTTCTAATCTAACCCCTGGACCCAGCAACTATTAAAATATAAACTAGGCTGGCTTCCTGTGTTCAGGTGATTGCACAGGTGATGGGCCATTAAGAGAGCAAAAGAAAGGAGGCTCTGTGAAGGATGACAAATGGGTGGAGTCCTTACGTCAAAGACTGCATTTAGAATGGAGTTTGCAGTGATGTGGCCTAGAGACAGTGCTTTTTCTGGGGTTATGCAGAGGTACGCATACCCCTAAGCATTTTGTGAATCTTAAGTTTGGCCTCACTGGGGGACAGTATTTCAATATGAGTAGGAAAATAAGCACCCCTGAACATTTTTTAAAGGAAAAAAAGCACTGCCTAGAGATAAAGCAGAAAGCTGGAGAGACTGTCAGAGCAATATTTGAGAGCAATGTTTGATTTATGTTTGAATCCAAGGCTGTGGCTATGGGTGAAACAAGATCCTCTTGGGTCATTATGCTGTGAACCTGTAGGCTCAGGTTGTATATAAGCCATATATCATAAAGATACCACGGTCTCCATTGTGCCTCATTTCCGAAAGGAAACATGAATTCTGGGAATCTTGAACTGCTCAGAGATTGAGGTGGCATGCAACAGTGCTAAAGAAGATCTTCCTCACTTATTTTTAAGCTTCCTTAACATGTTTAGATTGCACTTACTTAGTTTCAAATTATGTCAATTACATAACTCTTAACTCTTTTTCAAACGAATTCCATGTGCCATTCTCAAGCCCCTTGAAAATTAGGTGTACATCAGTATCATTCAAATGGAAGGGACTCAAGTGCACTAATGCACCTTTTACTTTAATAGGACATAAGTCCATGTGTCCTGAAATGATTTGGTCCTATTGTGTTTCAGTAACAAGTTACTCTAGTTTTTCACCTGTGTATCATGCCATTTTTTAAAAAAAACAACAACAACACAATAAAGGAATAGCTTTTATATCACCCATACATTGGGAGTTGTCATTGTGAATGCTACTACATTATTATTATTATTATTATGTGAATGCTATTATTCTATTATTATTCTTCTATATATTAAATATATATGACCCAACAGAGTCTTTTCCTCAGTTGCACTCAGCTTTCCTGTGAGCACAGGTCTCCCTCATGGACTTGTTGCAGATGGGAAAAAGGTCAGTGGCAGGAAATGACCACCCATACTGCTTCTCATAAAGGAGGTGGTGAGGAGGATGTGAAGGTAATTAGATAATGGTCTCAATTTCTGCTTTATTTTGCTAGTGGGAGTGAGGCATCTGATGCAAAATGGCTGAACTGGGAAGGAATGTTCAACTGCAGAGAAAAGAAAGCTCCTGGAAGTTTTGCAGCCCACCTTCTGTGAGAGAAAAAATAATAATTTGGTTTGGAACCAATTAGGGATTGAGAACATGTGGCCCTTGAGATGTTGCTGGGCCACAGCTGCCATCATTCCTGACCTTTGGCCATGCTGACTGGGGCTGATGAGAGTCCAACAACATTTAGAGGGCAACTCTGGTTACCTATCAAACAGGACAGAAGGAATTTTTGGAGATCAGGCTGAAGACCAAGAAGAGGGTTGAAAAGGTCAGCCAGCTAAGGCTCATGGACCACAGAAATAAGGTGGCTGAAGGAGCATTAAGAGTAAGTTATGGGGTAAGAATTAGGAAACTGAGGGGTGGGTAGATGAAAGAGAAGCTTGAGGAAAATGGGATTAATGAACAGAGAAGGAGGTACCTATGCAAATATGGTTTGGAGGGTTTGGGTTTTTTTTCCTTCCTGAGTTGCTGAGCAAAAAAGAAAGCAAATACTTCCATTGAGTTGGCATCCTAGAGTAGCAGCTACCCTTTTTCTCACTGATTTCTTCTTTAAGTTTCTCACTTAACATCAGTTTTCATGGCTGTGGCAATGTGGATAATCTCTTCTGAAAAGTAGCTCTTTGAAAATGAGAGTGGCGATGAAGAAACCGAATGTTGTTAAATTAACCTTTCCCCTGCGTTTTTTCTTCACAAGGCCGCTTCATGGTGATCAGTTGCCTGTGCTTCGTATCTATTATTCCAAAAGCGATTGGAAAGATTTATACCAGAAAGGATTTCAAAGATTTTACAAACCTACTCACCATCTGCAATTGGCAAATCTCAATGACATGAGTCTGCGTTGCTTAGCAATAAATACTTGTGCGGTGGCTCCAGAGTCATAAAGAGCCTTCATTACTTTGTCATCCAACCATTTTGTGCAGCCTTGAGGGTTAAAAGAGCCCTTTTTCACCCAGGCCTGGTTTAGGGAACAGAGAAAGAGTGGGGGGAATTGTACGTGGGAAGGTCTAATAGATGTCCAGTGTCATGAAAAACATCCAAAGATTCATGGGTTGAGAAATAAAGGCAATTGAACCCTGCATAGTTCATTGTGACTGAGCTTGCCTATCAGTCACCCCAGAACAATATTAGAGTGTAGAGCTTACAGGAGTACTTTAAAATGTACTGAAGGGGCAAAGGATTCATTAGCTTGCATATAAAAGGTTGTGCTGGGGCTTAGGCAGAAGCCAACACTGGTGATGTTTTGGTACCTAGTAAAAATATACCGAGCTTTCAGGACATTGCTGGTGTTTCAAGGCAGCAGATTATTATGTTTAACTGCCCTGAGTTATCAGTTTTATTCTCCTATATCTGTATTAGTTTTAATGCAGATATTTATATTGCTTCATTTTTATTTATTTTTTTGTAATCTGCCTCAAGACTGAAGCAGTAGGTAGTATAAAATAAATACCGGTAAATGGAACACAATGGCAACTACGTTGACACAATGATAGTCTCCATAGCATTTACTCAGTATCTGAGCCTAAGTGTTTCACCAGAACTATAGCACAAGATGAGTCTACTAACCTGCAATCTCTGACTGCAAAATAACTTTTAAATTTTACTCTGCAGTGTAGCAGATTCTAGAGGTGTGGTCAGCTCTGTGTGAGGCAAAATGGGATGAACTGGTTATATTTTTTACCCTTCCCAAGTCAAGACACAACATCAATATTTCCTCTGCCCAGAGGTGGAGCTAGCTGTGCACCCAGGGGTGGGGCTATCCGCCCATGGGGGCGGGGCGAGCATCCCAGGAGGGCGTGGCGGCGATGTCACCCCACCTCAGGGATGACACTCAGGGTGGACCGCACCCACCACACACCCCTTCCTCTGCCAGTGCCTCTGCCTGGGAGTCAGATCAGGCTCTCTATAAAACTTTATGTCGCTCTGATTTCTGTAACCTTAGAGCTCTGTTTGCCTTTATCACTATTCTTCTCTAAGTTCATGAGCTTTGCAAAAAAGTGCCCTAAATGCTGCCTGCAGAGCATGGAAGAGCTCTGTATTATCATTTTTTAAAAAAATACTCTTATAATTATTTATTAATTAAATTTGTTAGTTGTTTCATCTTGTCCAAGGTAACCCAAAGCAACTTACAACCAACCAGCTAACCCAACAAACAAAAGGACTAACCAAAAACAAAAGGCAGGAACAGCAGTGGATGATTTTTATTTTTTAAAAAATAACAGCTTAATTCAGGGTTGTTTTTAAAGGCCTACATTGCTCTACTTAACAAAACACACTTCTGATTCTAGGGGGTGTTGTGGCCCACAGGGACGGAGGGCAATGGGGGCAGGTTGCCCTGGGTGTCACCACTGAGGGGGGTGACAAAATGCTGGGCAGCACTCACCATGGGGCCTGCAGCGTGCCCAAGCCACACATCTCTCCTGAGAGTGACGCGGTGGCTTGGGTGCCCACAGGCTCCACGCTGCCCCATACAGTCCGCCGCTGCTCCCCCCAGCTGTAGGACAGCTCAGTCAGAGGAGGCAGGCAGACTCCTTGGAGGCCCCACAGAGTGCCCTGCCCTGACTCGCCCTGCCCAGTGGGCAACTGGCCCTGTCCGTCGGCGCAGGGCACACGTGCTGCCCCAGGCGCCCGATGGGCTTGCTCTGCCGCTGGCGGCCCAGTGCAGAGGCCAGTGCAGATCTGCTGCCCCTATGGCTCCTGCTGCCTGAGACACATAGGAGCCAACTCCTAGGGGCTGAGGTCCCTTCAGCACCCCAATAAAATATTTGAGGGGGCTGTCCCCCCAAGTTGATGGGCACTGCTATTCAAATGGAGTACATGCACTATGTCTTGTGATTGAGTATGTGGGGCAGGGCTCACCCAACCCCCCAATATTTTATTCAAGTTGGCACCCCTGCTGAGGCAGGCCCCTCACCTTCCCTCATGGCTCGATTGAGCCCTGATCACTTTACACTTGTTTGTACAAAGGATTAGTTCCAATGGTTCTTTAGATGTGGATATCAAAATAATAAGAACGGAAGAGATGGGGAGAATGGTGTACTTTGTAAAACTTGCTTTTATTTTATTCCAAGAAGCCCTCAGCTTTGACAGTTTGACAGTGAACAAAGACAGAGAAGGTGCAGTCTTGGCCTGCTGTAATTCTAATAATAGTGTCCACTTTGCCCGTGTTACCAAAATGTTGAAGGGGAGGGAACCCTGAATATTTCTGACTTTTACTCTTTAGGCTCAACTTTTCTTTCATATTTCCATTAAGTATTCAGCAAACTTCCACCTTTTGCAAGAGACACAACAAGCAGTGATATAATGGAGCAGGAATGAAGTGCCACCGCTTATCTCCACATATCATTTCCTGGGGTGCTGTTTTGCCAGTTGCCTGCATGCCAAAGGAATAAACTTCTGTCAGAGAGGAACCCACCAAATAAAC
Organism: Podarcis erhardii; assembly: GCF_964252035.2. Taxonomy (NCBI): domain Eukaryota; kingdom Metazoa; phylum Chordata; class Lepidosauria; order Squamata; family Lacertidae; genus Podarcis; species Podarcis erhardii. The sequence goes on along the minus strand of NC_138507.1, from coordinate 39,888,172 downwards.
TAAGCAGAGGAAGAGGTAGGTTACTTTTGCATGTGTGTCTAAGGGTTAAAGTTACACTTTTATCGATTGTAATAATAATAATAATAATAATAATAATAATAATAATAATAATATCACAAATACTTTATTATGACCAACCAAAGTGTCACAAAATAGTAAGCAAGCCTTTGCATCCACCAGAGTTCTTTCTCAAGCTGGATGTTAGCAATGTAGGAGCGAGGAGTAGGAAAAAACATAGCTTGGGATTGAAGGCATAATGTTTTAATTGGTCAACAAACAATTTTTTTCTTAGAAGCTGCATGACTATGAGGGTTGTAACAAGGAGCACCTGCACTCCAGATTTGACCTCCCCACAGTCTTTGGTAGCACCATAGCTTAGAGGTGGGGCACATGGGCTTTGCATGTAGAAGAGCCCAGGTTCGTTTCCTGGCATCACCAATATCATCCAACAGCAAGTGATAGGAACATCCTCTGCCCTGATACCTGGGAATGTTGCTGTCAGTAAGAGTAGAAATGCAGGGCTAGACAGGCTAAGGCAGCTTCCTCTGATATCTCATCTGTCTATTTCATTATATCTCTTCTTGGGAAATCAGGAAGGAAGCTATCAGGGTGAACGAGGTTTTCCACAGCTTCAGAGAAAGTCTGTTTCAATTGTCATAAACTCTATGCCAATGCAAGAAAATATTTAAATTTAGATGAACGTTAAAAAGGTTAAGCTACAAAACAAAACTTTTCTATTAAAATTCCATCTATTTTAGGAATGAGATTGGTGGTACGACAATAACCATCTGCTGAAAACCCAAAATAGTCACAGCAGGCGAGGGGAGGGGGTTGCCTATATAAGTTTTTGGGATGTTTGTTTAAGACCAGCAATTCCAGGACAATTCTAGCATAGAGTAATACCCATTAAAGCCTCAGGGGGAATCATAAAATATATGTTGCATATACATAGATTTGACATAGTTTTAGTTCTAACATGCAACAGCACAATAGATGGAATCTTGTCAGCCAGAAGCCCTGATCCAATGAGGGAGTTTTGTGTCCATTTGATGCTCCTCTAGTCTTCATCAGACCCTCTGGAATCTGGATGCACACAATAGGGATGTGCACTTCAATAAGAACCAAGGACGCTGTCTTATACCAAGTCATACCATTGGTCAATTTATTCAGTATTGTCTACACTGATTGGAAGCAGCTCCCCAGGGCTTCAGGGAGGACCTTCCCAGCCCTGCCTGGGGATGTCAAGGATTCTACCAGTGGCCTTCTGCTTTGACTCTTCCTCTCCCCATCCAGAGTCACACTCAAGGAAACACATCTAGGACTACATAGGTTGCTTTCAACATTCTTGAAGAGCTTGGATGGGATTTGTTACTGCATGGCACTATATTCTACCAATGGATGTGAATGAAAGGCCAATTTATTACAATCCACCAAATGTTGTTTGTGATTCATGCCATGTTTGAATACTTGGGGGTTTCAGAAGAGCCGTGTTTGCTGAATTGTCTCCTTTATCAAGAAAATTAAGGCAATATTGGATGTTCAGGAAAAGTACCTAGAATGCTGAGAAACAAAGATGAAAATCTTGCCTGCTAGGCTACAATATTATTCTGAAATGTGGAATTAGTTCCTTGACCCTCTTGCACCTTGCTGAACATAAAAAAGTTCAATGTTATAGAACAGTACAGAGTAAACCACCAACAGATTATTTTTTTTACCAGAAATAGATATTTTTTGAAAGACTGAACTTGCTGAAAGCTGTGTTTGCATGTTTCCTCCCAGCTCCTTAGTCATCAATACTTGGCCCATGAATACGATTATTGTTGAAGTTACTAATGGAAAAACACTCAGAAATAGCCATTTAGTAATTATGGTTTTAACAAACTGAATGGTGAACCTGTCAAATCCAAACTCAATAAAGCAGCACTAATAAACACAGTAGCCACTGAAAGCCAGATATATAGGCAGAATATAAAGGTTCCCAGCAGTGAAAAATGAAGCAAAATAGGACCCTAGTATGCAACACTGGAAGGAGGATTGTGTGGAGTGCAATTTATAATGGGGACCTTTATCTAAGGAAATACTGCGACAAATGGCAAAAACAAATACAAAACAAATGCAAATGACACACTGAAGGAAAAACCAGAAGCTTAAATGGACAGACTGGTTGAAACAGATTTGTCACTTTGGGGATGGAACAGGGAGGAACCATCATTTGATTAATATGCCAGAAGCTTATAAAATGTCATTTCTGTTCAAATGATCCATATGGCTGTTGGTGGTAACTTTCCTAGAAGAACTTGCCGTGGATATATCAGTTTTGACAAGTCATAGTGGAAATATTTTCATCTGCATGTCTGATTTACAAAGCCACTCGAAAATATTTCCCATTAGAGTTTATTGGAGCTATTAGGCAGGGATCCTAATTGATCCTTCCAATCCAAGATGCCCCACAGATCCATCTGTTATAGACATGCACAGTATTTAAGCCTACTGATTTCAGTGAGTCTGCTACTCAGAGTATGACTAACCCTGGATATCCTCCATTGTTTGCCTGAAAAGCAGGATCCAGAACTAGAGTGAAAGTGGAGATTTCTATCCTGTTATGTGTTCAAATTTTTTTCAAAGAGGGCCAGATTTGATGAAGTGAAGGGCTGTGAGGGCTGACCAAAGGGCCAACCAAAACTGTTGACCTTTTTTTAGGATTGAAGTTGTTGAGCTTCTTTAAATTTAAATTTAAAAGCTGCAGGTGTGTGTGTGTGTGTGTGTGTGTGTGTGTGTGTGTGCGCGCGCGCACAAGGTTGCACCTAGTTTCATGGGATCAAAATACTGAAATGTGTGTGTTTATATCCAACCCTTTGTAAAGCCAATGCTGATCAGGGATGCCCCTAACATAAAAAACCCAAAAGCCATCTGAATGTTGTGATGTATTTTCCTCTTCCCTCCCTATCCCCTTTTCCTTGAGTGTCATGTTTTCTTAGATTGTAATCCAGTGGGTAGGGACTGTCTTGTTTTGATTATATGTAAGCCACTCTGGAAGCTGCTTGGGGTACAATTGCTGCAAATAAATAAATACAAATATGTGTTCAGTGTCCCTAGCATAATAACAGAAAGCATAATTAAGTTAACATCTGTAAGAAATGAATATTTTTATTAATTTAAAGACCAGAATCAATGGATGGATGCTGTTAAAGCAGACCAGGCTTCGATTTCAGACACCACTTCAGACATACACTCAGTTTTACCATTATGCAGCATTATACCTAATCTATACAGCAGAGGCTGCTGCTACAGTGGAAGACTTCCAAACATGAGGAAGATGATCTACCAATCAAATGGCAAAACCAGCTAGCAATTTGAAGTGACCATCAGCATTTGCTTCTGGGCAAAACAATGCCAAATCTGCATTCAAGTGAGTCTCTCCATAGAATCATAGAGTTGGAAGAGACCACAAGGGCCATCGAGTCCAACCCCCTGCCAAGCAGGAAACACCATCAGAGCACTCCTGACATATGGTTGTCAAGCCTCTGCTTAAAGACCTTCAAAGAAGGAGACTCCATCACACTCCTTGGCAGCAAATTCCACTGTCGAACAGCTCTTACTGTCAGGAAGTTCTTCCTAATGTTTAGGTGGAATCTTCTTTCTTGTAGTTTGGAACCATTGCTCTGTGTCCGCTTCTCTGGAGCAGCAGAAAACAACCTTTCTCCCTCCTCTATGTGACATCCTTTTATTTTTTGAACATGGCTATCTCCAGTTCTGTTTGAACTTTTTGTATCACCTGTATTTCCTTTTCTGCGCAAATGCTTCTATTATGGTTCACGAATAAGCTTCAGAGTCACCACTGCAAAGCTGCTTCTTCTTCTTCTTCTTCTTCTTCTTCTTCTTCTTCTTCTTCTTCTTCTTCTTCTTCCCTTGCGTGTTAAAGCAGGCCAAGACCATGTGGAAGAAATTTGTGCTACAAAATGCTCCGAAAATAATTGACTCAATGAATATTTTATGGAATTTACTGAAAATACTGACCTAGATTTATGCTTCCATATAAAGAACATGGGACACATATAAAAATACATGGCTTTAAATGGTCCGTCAAGTCAGGTTAGAGAAAGATTGTCTTGCCATCATTAATTTAACAAAAGATGTTATGCAAGAAAGCCTGCTCATCATTAAATTGCTTATACAGGGCTGGCACCATTTGTCACATACCAAAAAAGCACTTTGTCATGATGCTGAGTGAGCCTCCTCTGAAATAATTTGAAAACACAACACACAAAAGAGACCATTTGTGAGACTGAGGATGGGGAAGCTGTAGATAACTCTCCAGTCTATGATTTATCCCCATGGCGGAGGAAATCCCCTTCCCAAACCAGTGATGAGTTTTATTATAAACTGGACCTAGTTTAAAGGAGAATTTGGAGCCTACTTGAAGGAAGACTATTTAGGAGGAGTAGGAGATGAGATTCTAAATGTTTTACTGCCAGGTGGGGCACAGCTACTGTGCCAGCTTCTTAGAAGGTGGGTCACTGGTGCCTACTGGCAGGGAGAGCAGCAAGGTGGCAAGGAGGTCCAGTTAACACCAAATTGTGTTTGCACCACGCTGACCTATCTTGATCCTATTCCTCCTGCAGCAACTCACCTGCCCCAAAGCAAGTGTTGGAGGCTCTGCCCTGCCTACTGAGCCACTTGGCTTTTATTGATTGTATCTGTGTTTGAATGATGATTGTTGTATGCATGTTTGTTTTCACATTTTGTGTGGACATTATAATTATTATTGTTACTAAATCATCTTCCGCACACGGACAAAGTACAAGAGAAACAGTTTTATAGCACTTAAAAACAGCAAAGGAAAGTACAACAGAGGAATTTATAAATAATACAAAGTGGACATCCATGGCAGGTTCATCCAGCTAAGAAAACTGGAAAGAACTGAAATGTCTTCAACTGTTTCTGGAAAGTGCAGATAGGAGTGGGTGGGTATCACACCTTGACAGGAATGCTGTTCTGCAAGAAGAGGGACAGCCACGCTGAAAGCCCATTCCGAGTTACTGTTGAATGGGCTTCTGATACTTTTGGAATTTTAAGGAGAAGCTCTCCTGAAGACTGCAGCGACTTGTGGGGTGCCTGGTTTTTGTTGTGCTTTACCTACAATTTTATTTGGATTCTGCTTTGAGAGCTCTTTGATTAAGCGGTTTATTTTATTGTATTAATTTCTTTATTAGATTTATATATCGCCCTTTGTCAAAAAATCTCAGGGCAGTTCACAAGATAAAAACACGAGATAAAAGCACAAATAAATAGTCAAAACAGAAGCAAGAAAGCAGTAACACACACACACACACACACACACACACACACACACCAAACACTTTTAAAAGGCTGTAGAATACAGTCATACCTCGGGTTGAATATGCTTCATGTTGGGCACGTTCGAGTTGCGCTCCGTGGCAACCCAGAAGTAACGGAGTGCATTACTTCCGGGTTTCGCTGCTCGCGGATGTGCAGACGCTCAAAATGACATCGTGCGCATGCGCAGAAGTGGTGAAAAGCGGTGTGCATGCACGTGCGCTAGCAGACGTGCCGTCGCTAGTTACGTTTGCTTCTGGATGCGAACGGGGCTCCAGAACGGATCCTGTTCGCATCTCGAGATACCACTGTATTAATCAGCCAAAGGTCTGGTTGGAGAGGAATATATTTGCCTGGTGCCTAAAAATATATAATGTAAGTGCCAGATGAGCCTGCCTGGGGAGAGGATTCTAAGAAGGGGGAGCCACTGCAGAAAAGGCCTGTTCCTGTGTTGCCACCTTCCAGACCTCATGTGGAGGAGGCATGTTTATATTATCATTGAGATAAACAAATAAGTTGTACACGGTTTTGCTTTGTTCACCTAACTCCCTCTCTTCTCGGTGATACTTCTGTTGAATAGTCCATTGCCCAACAACATTAACAGGATCAATTAACTTCACTACCATTATAAGAGTTATACTACTTTTACTCGAACGAATCTCAGCACTTGTGATTTCTCTCTGTTGACTGAGCTTCATGTTCTGTGATACATCTTCCTATGAGGGAAATGTAGTGTGTTCGTGCATGCATTTCCCACCTGCAGCAGCAATAATTTCCTTTTAAAGTTCACATTTTTTATGAATAGCTCAAGGGAAATGTACTATGGAATAATGTTTGGTCATGTGCTGCGAGGGTGGGTGGGTTATGGAATTCAGCCAGCATGCTAACTCCCAAAATTAACCTTTCTCAAATACGGGGCAGCGGTGGCAGCGGCGGGGGGGGGGGGAGCAGAACAACATAAGGAAATGAAAAGTTATTGAACCATTCAGAATAATTCTGTGGGATAAGATGTGAACAATGATTTGATATGCTGGAAATGGGAGGCTTTTGACACCATTTTGATTATGAAGGTTTCTCCGCTGGCTACTGGCTGAGTAGAAAAAAGAAGAGGGGAAAGGGAGGGGAGAGCATCTGCTCCTGCCATTTTTCTGCATTCCAAATGACCTCTCTCAAAGCTGTTCTCCCCGGATAAAACAGCTGTTTGCTTTTAATTTAAAACAAAGCAAAAGCAATGTTCACATGTAACACGTCATTCTAACTTAAGTTTTCACAGTTTTGAAAGAGGGGTGACCATGTACTTCAATGATTCGAGAATTGGTTCCAGCAGCAATCTATTTATACAGTTTATTTTACATAGTCTATATTATTACCAATAAGGAGGCGGCCATACCCACTGTGGTTGGATCTTATAACCTTCCAACTGGTTGACATCTGCATTTGTGCTCTGCATAATACATGGCACACACCCCTCTCTCCTGATTGGCTGAGATTAATATACCTGTACTTGTATGTCGATAGATAGCTAGATGCAAGTTCTAGCCCCAATTTCTCCATGTGCACCAGCACCACATTAAGAAGGAAGGTCTGATCAGGAATTCCAAGAACAATTGGGTGACTGCACATAGAATTCTTTGCATGACCAGGGACTTTGATAATGCAGAATTCTCAATCATGACAAGGATTCGTGAGTTCAAGTAAATATGCTTAGAGTTTTTCTTCAGACTTTCGTCACATGTTAGACCTTTCAGATGAAAACCCTAAAAATTAAAGAAATTTTATATTTTAGTTACCATGAAAACACTGCCTATAGCAGAATTTGGGGCTTTTCTCCTCAAGTGGAACATATTTTTAATAAGCTTAGTGAGTTTCCTTAGGTGAGCTCTACATCCTGACGTTGTCCTCAGATTTTGCCTAAAATGAATAAAAATGTTAATTTTGAATGTGCTCCTCGGGCAACACATCTGAGGTATTTTGAGAGATACTAACATGCTATGATAAGCCAAGGGAAACTTCTCAGGTGGATTGCACAGGTCTCTAAAACTATCATTCAAAAAAGAACCACATAAAATACAGAAAGTCTAGATAAGTACACAAAGGCCTTCAGATTCCAAATGCAGCCTTATTTTGACTTTCAAGAATCAGGGCAGAGGAAAAGCTTTAGAAAGAAGCACATGTGGGGAAGATTTAAAGGTGACTTGAATAGATGCTTATTGTGTTGTTATAGTAGTGGGCAGAAAACCACATGCAATGAATTCTGCTTCAGTATGTGCATGCTTTCAAAGTCTTGAGCCAGGCATAGGCAAACTTGGCCCTCCAGATGTTTTGAGACTACAATTCCCATCATCCCTGGCCACTGGTCCTATTAGCTAGGGATGATGGGAGTTGTAGTCCCAAAACATCTGGAGGGCTGAGTTTGCCTGTGCCTGTCTTGAACCAAAGCCTGGTTCACAATATCACAGGGCAACAAACTGGGTTGTTACCAGGTGTGTCCTCAGGAAGCTACTATCAATCCCAGCTCTCTGATAAGTGAACTTTGTATGATATGTAACACCTGTTTGTTCCTGTCACTCCTTACATTATCAGGTATATATTAAAAAATGCTTAGGCATATGTCTGAAACCGGAAATGCATAGTTTAGTCATTTGTTTGTTTACTTCATTATTATTATATGCCACCTTTCCTTCAAGGAGCTCAGTGGTTCTCCCTTTCTCCATTTTATCTATTTTATCCTGGGTGGAGGGTTTGGCTGACAGACATCCTGCATACACACCACAAATTAAAGTGCATTTAAAGCCCATGACTCTCTGCAGCCCCCCCCCCAAATCCTGGTAGCTGCAGTTTGTTAAGGTGTTTGGTATTGCAACTCTGTGAGAGGGAAACTACAAATCCCAGGCTTCTTTGGGGAAGTCACATCCTTTAAATGTGCGGTGTGTACATAGCCTATGTGACTGTGGTCATCTAGTGAGCTTCATGGCTGAATGAAGATTTGAACTCTGGCCTCCCAAGACCTAGCCCACTCTAACCACTATACCACACTCCATGCAGAGGTTCCAACCTTTGCTTCTAGTCACTGTTTCAGCTAGCAAGGCTGGAATTTGTCCAAGATGTGTTTGAAATATATGTACAACCATCATCTTGTCCATCCAAGAGGAAAGTAGACAGTTCAGATACAGCTGCAGCTCCACCATTGTAATCTGTTAGATAATGTTTATCTACCTAGGCAGGAGAACAAGAAGGTGGAGCAGGTGTATTATCACTCGGTGCCAATTTGTGTGGGTGTAGCTATTTGGTTTTCTTGGAACAAATGACCCTGATACAATGCAATCTGTTATTTCTTTTTCTCAGGGGCCTGTAGCACTATTTGCCTAACCAACTCTTATCATAACAGTTTTGTAGCAGAAAAAAGTAGTCACTTTTTGCTGATAAAGCGACAAATTTTATGTAAGAGACATTATGTACTACTTCTAGCTAACGTTTATGGCACTCTGAGGCTGCCCTAAGATGCATTTTGGGAGCCTGAGAGTGCTGTTTGAAAATGTAATTAGAGGCACCCTTTTCGTCGCGAAAGAGCTTTGAATCACCATATTCTCAACCTCAAAAAGCCAATAGGTTGGCCCAATAGTGGTCTGTCAAATGAGAAAGGCTTCATTTGGAAAATGACTGATTTGGGCTGGAGTTTGGGAAGTTTTGCAAAAAGCTGATCACACAAAAGAGGAGTGGACCTCCTAAACAGATAGCATAGCTTCCTCCATGTATTTTATGCAGTAATCCTGTACCTTGTTTTCTGAGAGTAAGTTCTGTTAAATTCAGTGGGAAGGGGAGGGGAATTCATTTAGACATGCCTAATTTCCGCTTCTGTCTATGTTTTTCACAGCAGACTTTGACAGTCTGAAAGTACACTCAGATGTCAAGTCCAGACTTTGTTCTGGTTATGTCCTGCTTGGACTACTGCAATCCAGTCTATGTGGGGCTGCCTTTGAAGGTGACTTGGAAACTACAACTAATCCAGAATGCGGCTGCCAGACTGTTGACTGGAAGTGGTTACCAGGATCATATAATGCCAGGACCATATAACGCTGGTCCTAAAGGATCTGCACTGGCTCCCAGTATGTTTCCAAGCACATTTCAAAGTGTTGGTGCTGACCTTTAAAGCCCTAAACCAGGCATAGGCAAACTCGGCCCTCCAGATGTTTTGGGACTGCAATTCCCATCATCCCTGACCACTGGTCCTGTTAGTTAGGGATCATGGGGATTGTAGGCCAAAAACATCTGGGGGGCCGAGTTTGCCTATGCCTGCCCTAAATGGCCTCAGCCCAGTATACCTGAAGGAGCATCTCCACCTCCATTGCTTAACCCAGATACTGAGGTCCTCCTCCAAGGGTCTTCTGCTGGTTCCCTCATTGCAAGAAGTGAAGTTACAGGGAACCAGGCAGAGGGCTTTTTCCTTAGTGAAGGCAGCCCTGAATCAGGAAGTTTTTAATGTTTGATGTTTTCTTATGTTTTAATATGTGTTGGAAGCCTCCCAGAGTGGCCGGGGCAGCTCAGCAAGAAGGGTAGGGTAAAGAAGAAGAAGAAGAAGAAGAAGAAGAAGAAGAAGAAGAAGAAGAAGAAGAAGAAGAAGTCATTTCAAAAATATTCCTTCAAACTGCCTTCCTCAACCTGATGTCCTGCAGCTCTTTTGGACTATAATGCCCAACATTCGGAGTTGGGGCTAATGGGAGTCCAAGACAGCTGGAGGACATCAGAAGAAGACTGCTGAAGAACTTGGGCACGAATCTTTTATCAAAAGGAAAACTTACTGAATAAATTGGACTCATTCCATTTAACAAACCTAATGGTTTTTTCCTCTCCTTTCAAATAAATCTGATTTTCCATATACATTTCTTTTCTACAGAACCAGCCCCAGTTATGAATGGTTGTGTATATATAGGTACAGAGTCATGTGCTAGTTATCTGATTTAACAACATATAGCTTTATGCAGGACTTTGCTGAATGACATCCCAAGGTTGTTCAAGGAGAACAAGTGGCTCTTGAGCTGCAGTACAGATTTACTTGTGCTAACCTTCTGTTCCTTTGCTTCTCCCTCCCTCCCGCAGTGTTTGACTTTCTTCTGTTGCAAGATGCAAAATTAAATTATAAGATGATGTACTGACTTCCACTAGGATTTGTCCTATAAAGGCATTGGGTGAAAGACTGCTTTGTCAGTGGAATAATGGTGCCGCCTAACATATCACCTACAAGAGAATGGTCTTTAAAGTTTCAATATGTATATATTTTCCAAAACCTTAGATTCATGGAGTCGCAGTAAGTGAATACCTCTAACCTGTATGACTAAGAATGTGTTTACCATGTTAGGGTGGTGCTGGGATTTGAGAAGCATGAAGGTGATGGTTTTGCAAGAAACAATTACAAATTTTTGACAAAGAAGAAAGTAAGTAATTATTTCTTTTGTGTGCTGCCTCCTTAGGAAACAAGCTTGGAAAAGCAAAATTATTCTACTCCATTCTCCACCATGGTCTGCTCATGATAAGGGCTTCAGGGCTTGGCTCTGAAAGAGGCAGTACACGCAACACATTCAATTAAAAGACTTTTGTACTATTTGTATTTGGGGAAGCAGTTCGGTCTGCCCAAATGTGTCCTCGTATGCATGTTTTGTTTTGTTTATAATTACACTGCATCATGAGTCTCATCATGTTAAGGTCACAAAGATGCCATGAGTGCTGTTACAAAAATTGAGATTAAAAGAAAGGCACAAAATAATAAAAATATCATGTATAAAGATACCATTGCTCTTGTGGTTATTCTAAATCCTACTCTTGCCTTATGGTGATTTATGATTCAATATGGGTATTGACTATATGCCTTCTATTTCATATATTGGAAGGTAGGTGGTCTACTTTACAGAGGACCACCGTCCATTTGAAGAGGAGTCATTCTTTTATCTGAATAAATTCTCTATTTGGAGGACTTTCAGGCCACAGTCTGGTTTAATTAAGGATTTATTTATTTTTAAATGTAAGAAAGGGGAGCTGAGGCCTTTAAGTTGCCAATCAAGAGCTTGCACCTGAAAAGCAGACTTTGTAGGCACACAGGTCACCTGGTATTTCTATTTAATTTACAGTAATTATTTTTAAATTTACATCTCTACATATGCAAATCTCTTTCCCCCCTTCCCCCTCTTTTTTGCTGATGCATTTCCTCTCTCTCTCTTTTGGCAATGCAACTAGAATCCACTTTGTTAGGATTTGATGCAAAATAAATGAATTCAGCAAGCAATAGATCTCACATATTTAAAACATATGGCATGGGCTTACATAACTTATATCAAGAACTATGAGTGTACATTGTTGTTGGTACACTTAGGTGAATGGGTGCTCTGAACAAAAGATATACAGTACAGACACAGAATACTTTTTTTAAAGTAACACCAACACACACTTTTCCTAAATAACAAAGGTCCCTGGGTGGTGGAATATATTTAGCAAGGGCAGATAGACAGCGTCCCTTTCAGAACCCTTAAAGCTACACTGTCTCAAGCAAACAGTCACCAGGAACTTCAGCTCTACTCTTGCAACTGGAATCGCAAGGTCAACGCTGTCTCCTTCAGCTATGCAGGTAAGCAAGAAAAGAAATCAACCCACCATGAAGAAAAGGCTCACCAGGATTGGGAGACTGTGCCTCAAGCAGGATTCTCCATTTCTTTGTTTGCTTAACCAAACCCTCAAGCATCAAATGAGTGGGGTGTGCATTTCCCCTAGCTACCAATGTCCACAGAATATTTCCTTCCTTCCCATTCCTGCTGCATTATGGGGAAACTATGTCAAGGCTTAAACAACCTTCATGTAGACAACAGGCAACAGTTTCATTCTTTGGAGGTTTTTAAGCAGAGGCTTGACAACCATATGTCAGGAGTGCTCTGATGGTGTTTCCTGCTTTGGCAGCGGGTTGGACTCGATGGCCCTTGTGGTCTCTTCCAACTCTATGATTCTATCATTCTATGATTCTAGTTGGGCATGCATGATGCTTGCACACAAGGAGAAGCCCAGCTAGGGTAGGGGGGAGCTTACTATGTTAAGAGACCTTTTTGTATACTTTTTGCATACCTCATCCAGAGGCATAGGAAGGTCAGGTGGTACCCGGTGCGGAAATTTGGTTTTGTGCACTTTCAGTCAGTTGCTTTCCCCTTGCTTTGGTGATAGCTGTGGCCGCATTCAGACAGCACTTCATTCCATTTTCCTGACATTTGCTTACACAATAATTTTCATGCTTTAGCTTTCACACGATTTAAAAGTCACTGGGGTATGTGGTAGAGGTTTAATGCTCATTTTGCTGCATTTGATTCCATTTTAAAATCCATTTTAACCTGGAAAATCACAGAAATTTTGCATAGCGTGTTCTCCTTCATGGAGAGCACGTGTTGCAGTGGGGTCTGCTGAGCCACCCCTCTGTTACCAGGCAGGGTCTCTATAGATGGCCTGGGGCAGTGATTGGTTCACTGGGTTGCTGGGGTAAAAGTTATGTTGCAATTTTGGTGGGAGGGGTAAAATGTTTAAATACTCTGCACGCAGCCTGGAGCTTTCTCTTTGCTGCACGCAACGGATCACCCGCCCACCCGCCCTTGAGTAAGGGGTTGTTGCATTGACCTTGCTATGCCTGTCATGGGGTTGCCTGCCGTTGGGGCAGGGGCCTGGTAGGAATTTTGTCCATCTGGCTGATTGGCTGGGCCATTTGGTTTTTGCCTACTGCGTAGCAAATCGTCACAACTTGTAAGGTTGTGGTTAGGCATTGGTTATAAATTGGTGGAGGAGGGGTTAGGATAGGCTGGGCCTGCCCCTCCATGGTTGCTGCGGAAAGGGAATTCCGTTAAAGGAATCCTGGGGCTTGCCATCTTTTCGTCCAATCCCTGGAATGGGACTAGGGCCGGCAAGCCTTTGGGGAGCATGCGGATGAGAATTGAGGGTCTGTGGCCCAGCTCCATTTCTCCCCGACTTGCTTTCCCCCGCACTGTCTTTCGGTGGTGCCCGGAAGTCAGTTCTGTCCCCAGGCGGGGGGACAGATAGTCTTAACCAATGCCTAAACAACCACTCACAGTTTTGTATTTAAATAAAGTTGTGGCCAAAATTATGCCAAAAACCTTAAACAAAAATTAAGTGTGCGTTGTGAGTTATTTGGGGGGTGGCTTGGGGACCTCGACACACAATGTAATTTCACGTGACAAAATTCAGGGTATTTTCAGTATTCCAGCATACAGTTCTCTCACGCCATTTAAGATTTAGCATGACATGGTGGTATATCAATTAAAAAGCCACAGTTCCATAGCCATAGAATCATAGAATAATTGTAAAGTTGGAACGGACCGCAAGAGTAATCTAGTCCTTAGCTAAAGCATCCATGACAAATGGCCGCCCAACTTCTGCTTAAAGACCTTCAATGAAGGAGTGTCCACCACCTGAGGGAGTCTGTTCCCCTGCCGAAGAGATGTTGCTGTCAGAAAGTTTTTCCTGATATTTAGTCAGAATCGCCTTTCTTCTAACTTGAAGCCATTGGCTCAAGTCCAGAGCAGGAGAAAAATCAACTGGTAATCTAGTATTAAAGGAATGTTAGAACCTAGGATAGAAGTGCTAGCATTATAATCAGGAAAATCAACTCTATAAACCCTGCATCTGAACACACCCTGTCAAAAGCAAACCAACCTGCTGCCATGTTCTCCCACAATGCTTCTGAAATTAAAGTCTGTCATGACATAGCATTGTCATAGCATTGTCTTTCAGAGGCACTGGGAAAGATGGCATCCTTTTTTGGGAATTCCTACATTGACTGCAGGAGTAGACGTATAGATTGAGGCATGCAACATAAGAAGTATCTAGGCAGCAGCTCCCTTCTTCAATTACTCATTTATTCCTAATGACGACTTAGTCCCTACAACCATCTGTTTCAGCTTTTCTCCATTCAAGATTTCATGAAAAGTCAAGGTGAAGGTTGAAAAGGTTTATAAATTCATCACTTCTCAGGCTTTATGCGTGACACAATTATTGCAAATGTGGGTGTTTTCGCTTGATTTTCCATTCGTTTTGCAATGATATTCCGCCTTAGCTGTTTTTTGAAGGCTTATAAAAAAATGAGCAGTTTATATATATATATCATTTGTGGTAATTAGAACCTTACATTTCATCTTTCATTCTCAAGACCCAGAATGAACTGTAGAGATAAACATGTTAAATTAATATGATACTTAATAGCTGGATGCTATCCAAACATTGCCATTTCAAATGTATATTACCTATTTATCTATCTGAGTCTGTGTGTCTGTGTAATTCTTTTCTGCACACGTTCTGCTGATAGGAATGTGACGTAATGGTGTGCACAAATATCTTTTTGCAAAATACTCTGCTTCTTTTTAAACTCTGAGTTGTTCAGGAGAGATTGTTGGTAGAGTTTGGCCAGTAATGGGATCTCTTCTGAAATGTATGGCAAATACCAAAATGACTACCAACACTCCATATTATGGAGAGAAGTGATTTGTGGTTGTTGGGGGTTTTTTTGCTTGAGTTGAAAAGACATACTAAGCAAAAAAATAATCCCTACAGTATACACAGTAAAACCGTTTTTTAGACAACTTTATGAAAACAACCAAAAAAGAACTGATTGCCATGTCACATGTATGGGAAAATCTGGATGTATCTTCATGGCAGTACATTGAGAGAAGCCCTTAAAATATAATTTTATGTACTACCATGTATAAGATAATGTACAAGAGCAGTTTAAGGGAACAAAGAATTAACAGGACAAATATTATATTATAAACAAACATTGTAGCCCATTCTTCCTCCCACATGAGCCTGGAGCAGCAAACACATCAATAACAAAAACTTTTTTGAAGCATTCTAGAAACAGTCAAAACATTTTAAATATGCACA
This sequence comes from Podarcis erhardii, assembly GCF_964252035.2. Classification (NCBI taxonomy): domain Eukaryota; kingdom Metazoa; phylum Chordata; class Lepidosauria; order Squamata; family Lacertidae; genus Podarcis; species Podarcis erhardii. Next base: position 39,872,917 of record NC_138507.1, on the reverse strand, counting down.
ATCTTATTTCTTCCAACACCACATATCTATTCTTAAGATCATTCCTTGCTGTGTTAAGGATCTTTATTGCAGGTTGGAAATGAGAGTTCTCAGTATCTAAATGCAGAACAGTAGGGCCGAGTTTACTGGCGAATGCTTTGTTAGCTTCTGGATGAGCCAGAGAATGCTTCCACATTAGAAGGAAGCTTTCAGGAATGGGATGAGGAACCTGTGATCCCTCCAGATATTGGACTTATCAGCTCCAGTCAACATGGTCAGTTATCAGGCATTATGGGAGCTGTCATAGTGAAACAACTTCTATGGAGTCCCTGCTCTAGGACTAGGATGTCCCACCCATTATTTCTTCAGTTTAATACAACAGTTTCTCCATGACAAGGTTATAGATAGGTAGCCGTGTTGGTCTGCCATAGTCAAAACAAAATAAAAAAATTCCTTCCAGTAGCACCTTAAAGACCAACTAAGTTAGTTCTAGGTATGAGCTTTCGTGTGCATGCACACTTCTTCAGATACGTATCAGATACGTATCTGAAGAAGTGTGCATGCACATGAAAGCTCATACCTAGAACTAACTTAGTTGGTCTTTAAGGTGCTACTGGAAGGAATTTTTTTATTTTGTTTTGTCCATGACAAGGGACACCCACATTTTGCCAAAGCACTGACCCACCAATTTTATGAGGCTTTGTTTTGTTTTCTGCAAGTTCTCTTTTTGCTGCCATGAGAACAAGTTGAATGAGAACAACTTAAATTTTGAGAAAATCTAGCGTTTATTCCTGAGGAATGGCTACAACAAATGCTTTGATATGATACATTCTTCCATTGGCTATTTTCTTTCTTTCTTTCTTTCTTTCTTTCTTTCTTTCTTTCTTTCTTTCTTTCTTTCTTTCTTCCCTTCCTTCCTTCCTTCCTTCCTTCCTTCCTTCCTTCCCTAAAATCAACCATATAGTGAAACTTCTTTGTGAATCAAATTGCCCAGCCTACAGCAGAATATCTTCACCTCAAAATCCTGGCAAGCCGCCAGTACATGCTTAGAGGGAAGTGATTCTAGAACCACTACTAGCTGCCTTATTCCAGTGTTATTGAACAGTTTTATCAAATATTTTGAACTTGGGGCCTGCTTCTGAATGTAACATCTTTACTTGAATCTAATGCTCACTTTTTTGGGCCAAATTATGCTGCAAAAATTAAGGTGTGCATTATGTTCGATGGCACATTTCCATTTGCCAGAAAATACTTTTTTTGGTTTCAAGGTTCTGAAAACCGAGGTGCGCATTAGAATCAATGGCACAGTAGACTCGAGTAAATATGGTATCTTACCTTTTCCTCGCACACCTATCACTTGAACACCGATAATATATTTCATTTGTGCAGATATCTGCACACACAGTTGTGTGCAACTTGTTACTATTGGAAGATCTGTGAATTAGGATTTATTCCACCGCTGATTTTAGAAGTGGATATATCTGGCCCTTAATGAATTGGAACAATGCAGGTCTTCTTGATTCCCCCCACCCCGCCTCAGTCAGTTTGGTGAGGGAAGGGCAATGCTTTTACTAAAACTATACTGAATTGGCAAAGATAATTTCTCAGCCATTTCAGCAACCTCAAAATTGCCTGCTTTGTTTTGGCTAATAACTTGGGAGAATGAGGTAAACTTGTTTTTGGGAAATAGAACTAGAACAGCTGCCATTTTGTTTTTGCCAGAAAATCCTCTTATGGGGCTTTTTTTCCTTTTTAATCTGGGGAAATTCAAAATGGCAACTGTCATCACAGAATGACTGCCTCATTTGCTGTTCACTGGGAGCATCTATTATATTGGATGGCAGCTGAAAACATTCAGAAAAAGACACACTTTCACAGAGTGGGTGGATCATTCTTCCAGCAACTCATTTTATTTGAGAAGTGTAGTGTTAAATGTTCCCCCAAAGAAAAGGGCTATGATTGAAGCAGGGCTATTAAGATTACAAAGTCACAGTGTGCCATTCTATGCAACCCTATTTTTTATCCTGAAATTTTAGGAAACACTTTTTGACATTTGTATTTACCAGTATTTGCTTTTTGCTTTTGTTTTAAAAAGAATAACCTGCAAAACCCAGAAATGCTCTTATTTAAAAGTAAATCCAAAGGTTTAAAAGTCTATATTTTTGGGAGAGGGAGGGCAGGGGATAAGGAATTAACAGTTTACTTTTATGCGTGTCTAATCAGAAGTACTCCCATTGAGTTCATTGGGATTTACTCCCAAGTAAACATGCTGATGTGTCTGTGGGAAACTGCAGCCAAACATAACTAGCATGCTTGGGGCTGGTTAATGTGTGAAGGGGTTAACACCACAGAGCTGTATTGCTAGACTCAGCTAGGTCACCCCTCACTTGAGAGGAAGGAGGCTAAGTTTCCTCCTTTCTTCATTACTCTTTCATCATGTGAACTCATTGAGACGGGATGTACCTGAGCTTGTTCACTACAAACTCAGACTACGTGCTTAGAGCCATTACACTATATTTTGTATCCCAAGATTTCTACCTGTGTTTACTTGCTGCTGCATGGATAAACATATGAATTTGACCTTTGGAAGTTTTGTAAGTAAACATTTAAACTTACTAACGATGTGGTCTGTTCATTGCAAGAAGGGATAGAAATGAGGAAGCACTGGTAGTGACTCAGGATGGGATATTTAAAAGGTTTAACAGCCTATATTCCCATGTTATACTGCTGCTTGCTTTTTGGACACTTAAAGCCCTTGTCCTCTGCCACTGAGGCTGAAGTGGTGATGTCAGTGAGGCAGAACAGGCTGCCTACCACAGCTGCCCTCTGCCTCTGCTGCAATGGCCTGTCAGCTCTCAGAAGGCGGTCATTGTGTTGTAGATTCTAGCACCATCTGTTGGCCAAGCAAACTGCCAAATCACAACAGCCTTGGGCACATATATATTGGGAAAAACATCTTCTTGTTAAACATTCATACCTCCCATGCTTTTCAATGCCTTTCATCATCACTTTGCAAAACACCCAAAGGTTTGTTTTCTTTTTTAAAAAATTAAAAAGCAGGTTTGTTGCACTGGGTTGACAGAGCACTTGAATCCTTTTCAATAGCACAAACTTATGTGTTTGACTCCCTTCAATGAAAGCCTGGTGGCCCCCTGAGATTCTCAGGTCAAACTCAAACATGTTCTGAGCCCTCAATCCATCTCTAGGTTCCAACACCATTGGAGGAGAGGTGAGTTTTGGGTAGAGGTAACAGGCAACAACTTACCGGTATTTTGGTTGCAGCACACTGACTTTAGAACATTCCCCTCAGGGAGATTTTGCTTGATGCCAAGTCTGTTTTCTTTTCAGGGCCAGGTTTCACTCAGACCTTTTAGGTCATTTTAGATAAACTGTCCCTTGTGCACACATAATGGTTGCTGCCGGAGTTTTTTGGCTCTGCTTTTATGATTTTATTGATTGTTACTGTTTTTATGGGTTTCACTGACTTATGTATAGCCTCTCTGGGTGCCTGGCTGGCTGAAGAGTGGGACTGGAGTAGTGGGGAGGAAGGTCAGCATAAAAAGCTGTCGAGAGGACAGTTGAACTGTCCCTCCAACTGGCACCTTAACTTGAGCATTCCTTCTCTCAGCCTAGCCCCTTAGATAAAATATTATGCAGATTAGCCAGCTGGCTTACTCAGGGAGCTTTACACTCGAAATACTTCCCCGAGCCACTTTGGATTGCAACATATACTGTAGGAGTTTTCAGTTAAAAGCCAGAGAAAACAAATAAGCTTCCAGGTCTCCTCACCCACCCAAAGTTGGCTTTTAAAAAGGCTTTTTCAAAAGAGAGAGGGAGAGAAAGAGGGAAATGTATTTTTTATCAAGTTGCTTCTTGCCACTGCATTAAGATAATGTATATGCTAAACAACACTTGGAGCAGCTGCTAAAATATCGAAACATATTTTGTGCTTTGTTCAAAGTAAAATGGAAGTCAGTAGGCATTTGTGTTTTGTTTGATGAGGTGCCCTCCTCAAAGGATTTTGAAGGACGGGCCCTTCTGTGAGACAGTAAGCTGAGCCATTGGCCTTGGTGGAGTTTTAGTGGCTAGAATGCTGTTCTTGATCTCGGGAGACTCGGATTAATTTCCTTTTCACCAAAGGCTGTTGAATGGCTCTGGACAAATCCAATTAGTCTTTGTTCCTCAGTTTGCCATCTGTAAAATGGAGATAATATTATCCCCTTTACTCACAAAGGTGTTGTGAGGATAAATATCTTGGAGCGTGTGAGACATTCAGATACTACAAAGACGGGAGAAATACAAATGTCAGACGGACAATCCATCCAAACAGACACAAAAAGGTGGAGGCCAGAGAGAGAGAGAGAGAGAGAGAGAGAGAAATGAGGAGGGAGCTTCTCTGATTTATCAACACATTAAACCCGGTTTCTTCATGGGATGCATTTAAGAAATGGAGAGCTAAGGCTTTAATATAGGAGTGCACTGCTTACTAAAGAATAGACCCTTTTGATTACTTTCCCAATTCCCGGAGAAGCAAAATCATGACGGGCATTATAAGACATAAGACGCAGTACCCAAGGAAATGAAAAGCATATTAGAATTGTTATTATCATGCTTACAATAGAAGTAGTGTGAAGCAAATAAGGGAACGGGAAGGGCTTTCCTTCCCTCGCTCCTCCCCTATCTTGCATTATATCTTTTGAACAAAACCAATGTGTAGACAACATGAGCTCACTCTAATAACAAAAATGCTGCCTGAAATGAAATTCTTGACATTCCAATCACTCTCCCTATGTAGCAAAGCCATTTTTCATCTAAAATGCTATTTTGGAGGTGGCTCTAATGAATGTTTTAAACTGACTCATCCACTATATTTTCACAGTGACGGGAGCATCTAAATAGCTGTAAAAATGGTTCTGTTCTGGGGAGATATCTGGGGAGGATAATTCCCTCTCCCCCCCCAAAAAAACCCCACCCATCATCTTGATTTTACAAGGCAAGAGAATAGTTGATATCTTAAGGGATCCTTTAATTCAAGTAATTTTATCTTGTTATTGCAGTCTTCCGAGAGCATGTCTACACTGCAGATTTGAACTGGTTTAATAATCATTTCCCTCCACACACACCAGGGGAAATGTAGATTTGTGAGAATGGGGAGTCCTAAGGACAGGGATTTTTCAAACCTTCTTTGTGGGAAGATTTGATAGTTAAAACTGACAGAAACCTGAAGCATGCCAATTTATCCCCTCATAATTTGAAAGGGAATATTATGGCTAAAGATTGGCCAATCCAAATGTGAGTACTGGAAGGGGGGAGCCTTCTCTTCCTGCAGCTCACTGCAGCACTTATTCTCTCCCCTTCAGCATACATGAGCAGAATGTAGGTTTTTTATCACAGCAGCAAAGTAGTCCACTTTAAAAAAAAAAAAAAAAGTTCTATAATTCCATAGGCCTTCCACTCCCTACTGAACTGCAACAACTGTCCATTAGGAATCCGGTACTAAAAGGTTTTCTATTTTAAAGACAAGCCTTTTCTTCCCAGAGCTCACATTGTCTTATAATCTCGTTCCAAATTGCTGAATCCCATTTCAGAAAGAGAGAAAGAAGAAGAGATAGACAGACATGCTCCATTAGTTAGAAATTCCATTATATACACTGACAGTGTAAAAGGAAGATACAATTGTATCATTACAACTTTTACGCAAAATGAAGTTTGTTGATGAAGTATGTTAAATCCTAAATATGTAAATTAAACTGCTAAAGTTGACCAGCTTGTTAATATATTCCATACACTCTGCTCAACCATGTGTGAAAAAAATACTGTATCAAGAAATGACTAGATCCATGTCCCAAAGATCAAACAGAAAAAGTATTGTGGAGGGAAATCTGTGGTTGCTGTTGTTTTGCTTTCCATCCTACTTATTAGAGGGGCATACAACATAAAACCATGTCATATTAAGTGGAGAGCAGGGTTAAAATGAGCTGTGAAATTCACTGCCTCTCAGCCTAACCTACCTCACAGGGTTGTTGTGAAGATAACATGGATGGAAAAGGAAATCCCATAATGCCACCTTGAGCTCCTCGGAGGAAATGTGAACGGATGTAAATTCAAAACTGATAAATAAGGAATCATCAAAAATTAAATCCCCCACCTCCACAAAACACATTTAAAAGGACATAGAATGTTCACTAGCCAAGGGTCTGGTTGAAGAGGAATGCTTTTGCCTGGTGCCTAAAGATATCTACCAGGGAGAAGAGTCGGTAGAAGAAGATTGGAAGACATTTAAAGACTATCCACAGAAATATTGTAAAATTAAGGAATGTTAGAAGGATGTTGGAATGAAGTTATGTGGTTTTAGCAGTAATGTTATAAAGGAGTATTTAAAGATGGATTGTTAACAGGTGAGAATGTAAAGTTATAATATATTAAGATAAATTATTAAGATAAAAGCAAAAATGGAAAGGATTTGTTGAAATAACTAATTGAACTAGAATACAAAAAAGGGAGTTGTGAGGAGGTCAGGGAAACAAGTAAATGAAAGTCAAGATATGGAAAAAAAAAAGATATCTAATGAAGACACCAGGCGAGCCTCCCTGAGGAGAGCATTCTGCATTGCCACTTCAGAAAAGGCCCATTCTCGTGTTGCCACCCTCCGCACCTCTCATGGAGGAGGCACATGAAGACAGGCATGAGATGATGATTGCAGGGTGTAGGTCGGTTCATATGGGGAGAGGCAGTCTTGGCTACAGAGTTTGGAGGTATGGCCTTCAAGGAAACAGCTTTGAGAATGCTCAGAAGACAGGGAAGACTGCTTTTGAAGTGGTGCAGATACCTGATTGACCAGATAACAGTAGGAGCTTCTCTGAGTTCAAAATATGTGTGGGACAGAAAATTGTGTGTGGCTTTGAAACTTGTGGCAGGCGAATTTTATAACTTTCTTGACATTCTACTTGGGAGGGCTATGCCCTAGTAGCTCTAGTGCAGGCATAGGCAAACTCAGCCCTCCAGATGTTTTGGGACTACAACTCACATCATCCCTAGCTAACAGGACCAGTGGCCAGGGATGATTGTAATCCCCAAACATCTGGAGGGCCAAGTTTGTCTATGCCTGCTCTAGTGGAATAGCCTCTGCTGGGCTCAGTTTTGTCATACTGATCTATGCTCATATGCCACATCTTCATTTAGAACAAAAAAGGAGCATGACCGTGTGATAATTCATTTACCCACTGTAGTCTTCAAAGGGATGGATCTCTAAGGGGTGTAGAAGTTGCAGCATTGGTACAAGGATTCTATCACCACATGGCAGGAGGTGCTGGCTGACTAGAGGCAGCTGAGCAACAGATAAAAGCACTCTCTGTTCATCTTCTTAAATATGACTTGGATAAGACTGCACTTAGCCTTACCAGAGAGAAATAGTTTGACAAAAGTAAATTGCTGTCTGGTGGCTCAGCTTTTCTGAAAAAGGTCAGGATGGAATGACTGCCTCCACAGTAACATTAACCGGTATCGATCTGCCAAATAAATGTATAGCCTTTCTTTCAATTCTGAAGCTACTAGTCTTCTGTGGAGAACTAACAAGTAGGAGTGAAAATGTAGATGCTCTGCAGATAATAATAATATTAACTGTATATGACACAAGGTTATTTTTGCAGACATGCACATTAATATTACATGTACTGTTTTGAAGGCCAATCAGAAGGTACCAGATTCAGTCCCCAGATTCTCCAGGTGGGGCTGTGAATGTCCTGGGTCTGAACCCCTGGAGAGCTCCTGCCAGTCTCTGTGGACAATACAGAGCTCGATGGAGCAATGGTCTTGCTCATTATAAGGCAGCTCTTAAGGTCCAAGCATTCAAAGTGGTCTTATACTTGGTCAAGACCATTGGCCTATCTACCCATGTATTGTCTCCTCCGACAGTTAGTGGTCTTCAAAGTATCCAAAGGAGCTATTCTAGCTTTTCTAGCTGAGATCATTCAGAATAAAGTCACCAAGAAAGGAATCTGGGACCTTCTGCATGGAAAGCGTGTGCTCCACCATTAAGTTTGTGTTTCTGTGAGTAAATATTGATGAGCTCCAAAGAGGTTCAAGCAACACTTGTCACTGGATAACCATGTTGACACCAACTCCAGAGAGGTAGCCATGTTAGTCAATTGCAGTAAAAACAACAGAGTCTTATAGCACTTGAAGAACTGATAGATATATTATGGCTTAAACTTCCATGGGCTGGATTACATTTTATCAGAGGCAGTAGCACATTAAGCCTTTGATTTACACCATAGTCTTCAAAAGGCAGATGTCCTCAGAGTCGATCCTGCCATTAGGCAGAGTGAGGTAACCACTTTAGATGGCAGATACTGAGGAGTAGCGTAGGCGGCCTCTCAGCCCTTCCTTCCTCTTGCAGGACAGAGTTTTTGTGTGTCCCATCTTGTACCTCCTAAACTAAACTGCTCCCTCTGGTGTGGTGGAGGACATCATTGTGTCACCAGTCTTATAGCAATATTCAACTTTCAGTCCGGGCAGCTCCTGTATGTGGAAGAAGGAGCCATCTTGTTCTTGGTTTCAGGCAGCAAAATGTCTTGGACCAGCCCTGGGTGTCCTGTTCCAGAACTGTAATTCTGACTTGAGGGCACTTATACATGCACAGGACCTATGCCCACAACGGCTTTCCCATTTGCTTCAGTGGAGATGGGCAGATCCACTTATATGAGCAGCCCTTACATACAAAAACTATATTAGCAAATAAGGGCACACATGAAGCTTTGGACTGAGATGGGGGAAATAGCCAGCTACTCATTTTCTTTCCCCTATCATCCTGCCAAGGTAAATACACTTATTAATAGGAGCCTAGTTAGCCGTAAATAAATTAAAGGTTTTTATTTTATTTTATTTTGGTTTGCACTATATTTTTTCTCCTTTCCACAGGCTTTCAGCTCAGGCAGTTTGAAATGAACATTAAAATTTCTGCTCTTTTAATCTACTCATTCCCTTAGGAAAATCAGTTCAGTTCCACGTACCTTAAACAATCTCTTACCTGTCCCTCCTAGGGAGCCAAATGCATAGAATTTGAATCTAATTAGGAGGGGGGACATGCACTCCAGAAAGTCACGTTTTTCTAAGCTACTGCTCAAGACTCCTTGCCAGCCCCAAGCAGTGGACTCATTATAGGAGTTCTAGCATGGAGTGAAAAATGGGATAGGCTGCAGAAATTTTTGAAGGTCAGGAAGATAATGGCTGGTGATCTTCAGTGCTTTAATCCTGGGCAAAATCAAGGATAGACAGTGACACCAAGTTTCAAGATTTTTTTAAAAAAACTTTGCTAGGAGTTTCACCCAATTTAAAATTTGGGTGAAATTATACCCAATATAAAAATGATAGCACATTTTTATTCCAGTAAGCAAGCACAACTTTACACAGCCTGGTTTTGATGATCATCCTGGCTTCATAAGCTATGTAAACCACATGATAATTACCTATTTTCTAGGTGTGGTGTTTTCCTGGTTTGATCATTCACCAGCTCAGTCTTGAATAAGATCCAGGCTCTTCCTCCTCGTTAGCTTCACCTCCAAACAGATTAAGGATGAAGAACATGTAGTCCTTTAAGCTGTTGGACTCTAACCCCCATCAACCCCAGGCAGCATGGCCAATGGTCAGGGATGATGGGAGCTGGAGTCCATCAACATCTATAAGGTTAGTGGTTCTTCACTTCTGAAATAGATGGCTGGAGCTGTTAAAGCAGACAAGACAGGTGCAAAACAGGCAACTGAATATTGAGGAGGGACTGTAACTCTATAGCCAAATGCCCTGCTTCACATGCAGAAGTTCCCAGGTCTAATGCCTGCTCATCTACATTTCAAATGATATGATAGCAGATGATGGGAAAGACCCCTGCTGAAGAGACCCTGAATTTCTGCTGCCAGTCAGAACAGATAATCCCAGGATAGATAGTCAAGACAAATGGACTGACCAGGTCTAAGTCAACTTCCTGCTTTTCTGTCTCTAGAACAGAGACTCCAAACTTGGGTCTCCAGGTGTTTTTTGGACTAAAACTCCCATGATCCCTAGCTAGCAAGACCAGTGGTCAGGGATGATGGGAATTGTAGTCCAAAACCAGCTGGAAACCTAATTTTGGGAAACCCTGCTCTATATTAAGTATTTTCTAGCCCCTCCCCCAGCTGTGCCTAAATCTAATTGTCAAACCAAATAGTACACCCAGTTTCATGCCCAAGAAATGGAAAGTAGAAATTAATGAATATTAAAGATCTGAATCAATCAGTAATGAAGGCTGCTGAAAAAACATATATTCATAGAACAGGCAGAATGGCAAGAGCAGAACTAAGATATGTTAACATAGCATGACTACAGGATTGCCTCGTTGATCCTGCCTCCCACCCCCTGCAACCGAGTGACTGATGTACTTCCTCAAGAGTCTATTTAACATTGCTGTTCTGCCGCATTCAAAAACATTATCACATTCATAAACTCAGCCTTAATTTTTCCTCTTACTAGATAATGTAATAAAGCTTCTTCTACCGAGCTACATCCTAATATCTCAGGCATGATATGCTATAGACGTATTTATAAATGTCAAAAAGTCATGAAATTTGCAAGTGGAATAGGTCACAGTGGTGCAGTATTGTACAATTTTTTTGCCATCCACTTTGTTAATAATCCTGTACTTTTTGACATTTTGAGTAAAAAATGTCAGCTGCTTTTGAAGGTGTGTTGTTTTTTTTTAATTATACAAAGGAACAACCAGGTCACATTTTTTATATATACAAAAAATCAAAAACCTCTATTCAATATCAAAAAATCAAAAACCTCTATTCAATAGTTCCTTTAAAAAAAGAAAGAAAGAAACTCAGCCTATCTTGTAATTAGTTTCAAATGTTGTTTTGTGACAATTAAAATAACAATCGAGTGATGGAAAGAGCCATCGCTCAGTAGCAGACCATCTACTTTGCACACAGAATCTCCCAGCTTCAATCACTGGCATCTCCAGGTAGGGCGGGGGGGGGGCGGGAGGGAACCCTGCATAAAATCCTGGACAGCCTCTGCCAATCAGTGTAGTGCATACTGAACTAGATGGACCAATGGTATGACTTGGTATAAGTCAGCTAATTATGTTGCCATGTTCCTAAGTTAAAATGAACCGTGCCTTACTACAGTCATCCCTCAAGTTATGAACACTGCGCATTGCGCGTTTTTGGGTTGTGGACTGTGATGAACCCGGAAGTACCAGAAAGGGTTACTTCCGGGTTTCGGTGCTCGCACATGCACAGAAGCACAAAATGACATCATGCGCATGCGCCGAAGCACCGAATTGCATAACACATGTGTGTGCAGACGTGGCATTTCAGGCTGTGAATGCTGCGGTTGTGAACGTGCCTCCCGCATGGATCACGTTTGCAACCAGAGGTATGACTGTATTGGTACAGTCTTAATTTTGTCTACCCTCCCCCCAAATCTACACTTATATTCAAGGCCCAACCAAGAGTTCTGTGTGTACCAGCTTGTGCTCCCCAAGTTCTCCATTCACTACAATTGCACATGCAAGCACACTGCACGCAAATAAAGCAATAAAGCAAAGGTTACCTTGAATTTTTATTGTAAGTCTAAAAGCCTCTACTGTCCCCCACCAACAAGCTCTGGTTTCATTATTTTATGAGTTTCAAATCAGTTTTAAACAACTGACAGCACAATCAGAGAATTTGATTGAGTTATTGTGGTGCCACTTACGCTACTATTTATCACGACTCGAAAGCAATATTTGCTGCTTTGAACGTGGAAAAGAAAAGCCATTCCATGTATGCTGCCCTGCGGGATGTGCCTCAGAGCTGCAGCTCTCTCCTGCTGTGAGTACGTTTTTTGCTGTTGTTGTCATCGTCACAGGACTCCAGCAACCATCTTCTTCACCTCATTGGTGTCTAATTTAATTTGAGACAATAAGAATCTTGCAGCACTTCAGTACAAATGCATTTAGCTTGGCATGAGCTTCATGGACAAGATCAGGACTGGGCAGAAGATAGCTTAGGAACCAATGGTAGATCTCCACGCAGTGTCCTTTCATCCCGTGAGTGGAGTTCTATACGAAAAGGCAGTAAGCTCAGTTCAGATCTGGTACTGAAATCAAATCTCTAGGCTCAAGATGTGCTCAGAGGAACCCCTGTTCTTTCATTCAAATGCTATGTTGTTTGTGTCTGGTTCTCATTGGGAGATCTGAGAAAACTGAAGTCTGCCCATCCCTGGACCTTGGTTTCACAAGATGCTTGAAAATAAGGAGGTTGCCAGGAGGGTGGGTTATATAAAATTATAAGGTCAGATGGAAATGAAGTGCAAAAACTACAGCCTGTGACACTTACCGGTATGTTAAGACTTAAAACATATGCAAAATCAGGCTTTAGAATTGATAGTACTGAACTCAGAAGTTTCATGCTGAAGTCTCCCCTTGAAGTTCCTTTTTGGAAGAATGGCTACTTTAAGGTCAGTAACAAAATGTCCCATGAAGTGAAGTGTTGTCCCACTGGTTTCTGAATGTCTAGTGTCAGATTTGTGCCTTTTTATTCTTTTGCATATAGACCCCTTTTGTCCTATGTAGAAAAAAAACATTATTGGCAAATTATAGGATATGTCACACTGGAAGATAAGCAGGTGAATGAACCCTTGATGGTATGGCTATTGTTATTAGAGCTGTGTACCAGATTCAACTGAGTCCTGAGGCAAATTGGACATATTCAGAGGGTCTTAGACATTGAACAAGTCAGGTAAAGAAAGCCATGGTCTCCTATAGGATGCACTGGATGGTGCAGAGTGATCTGTGGCTCAGGGGATGGGGCATTAGGGTGGAAGCAAAGGCAGGCATCAGGTGGGGAAAATCCCATAAAAAGGTTGAAATCCACTGTGGCAATCTTCCTAGGAGATGGTAGAAGCCCACTGCCCCCTTCTTGCCTGAAGTCCATCAGCGAAGGCATTGATCCTGTGTGGTTCAGAGTGCTTCTTTGCAAGAAACTTCCCTGCAGAAAAGTCACTTGCAAAGGAGCACAGCGCAGAATCAGCACCTCCACTGCCTTGGTGCAGGATATTCCTTTTCAAGCAGATTCCACAAAGCCCCACAAAGTTGACCCACCTGCTCTAGGGAGGGAGTGGGGTGGGCAGGAGACGTCTCACTTCCAGACTAATTCAGGACTGGACTGCAAGGCAGGTCAACCTGATTAGGGGCCCCTGGATCAGGGCCACAAGGAAGACTGAAAGTGGGGGAGCTGTTATTAGATTCCGTAAACGCATTGCCTGAGTAGATATGGGGATGGCATCTAGACCTAGTGCAGGATCTAGTTCCTGTGTTGCTTCTGGGTAGCCTGTTGTTGATGGTGTGAGCTGTTTTAGATTTGGAGATTCCTCAGTGTTCAGCTTTGGTGAACTGAAGTTGATGAAAAAGTAGCACAGGACTGCAGTCAGAAGCCACTGAATTGGCGTGGCCATTCAACCCTCTGGTGGTCCACCCGCAATTTGAAGTTGTACTGTCCATCATTGCAGGTGTGGCATGGATTACAGATAATGTGCATAAAGGGATCGGGACAGTTCACTGATGATAGCATGGCCAGGCAAACTGCTTTGGGCAGGGGAGAAGTGCTTGGATGCCCATTGATCCATGATGTTTAAAAGGAAGCCCATAAATCGCTGTATCTCCTGCAAGTGTCATTTGAGCACATAGACATGACGCTGCTTGGCTTAGTAGAATAACAAAGTGTAATTGAATCATGTAGCAATTAGAAGAGCTCCACCACTGCATCTGTGTACTCAGCTGTGTTTATATTTCGCCCCATCTTTTCTTTGTACACTTGACTTATTTTACAAACAAGATAAACTTCATTTAGGGAGCTTGAAATCAGCTAATTTTCATCATTAAAAAGATTTGGTTAGATTCCCAAAGCAGTTTTAAACAACACATTGCTCAAAAGAAGAACAACAAGGAGAAGAATCTTCGCCCCCATGCATTTTTCAAACCACCCCCCCTCCAGGCCTGCAGCTAAAATCTTCATATTCCGTCATACTATTGTTTGTGCAATGAATTGGTTTAAAAATCAAAAGGCACAAACTACCCTCTGGGGGCAGAAAGAATTTATGAGTTGATGCCCTGGGAGAAGGATGGGATGGCTCATATATCAGCGATGATCCTAGCCTGCTCTCCAAGCACTGTTTGGTCTATGCTAAGTGGAGCCTTTTACCACTTTTATTCAAAGAATAGGTGACCATACCATATCACCTCAGTTTGGGGGGGGGGTGCATTACCAATGTTGGGAGAGCACAAAGGCTGTTCTTGCATCCTGCACTGCTATTCACCTGACCCAGGCTTCCTCAACCTCGGCCCTCCAGATGTTTTTGGCCTACAACTCCCATGATCCGTAGCTAGCAGGACCAGTGGTCAGGGATGGTGGGAATTGTAGTCTCAAAAGATTTGGAGGGCTGAGGTTGAGGAAGCCTGACCTGACCCAACTCTGTGGAAACACTGACTTGTTGGAAGTGATGTGAACTTGTGATTTTCTAGCTGTTCGTAGCATCTGCATAAAAAGCAGGTTGTGACAGCAATCCCTTATCTATCTGCCCTGATTCCAGGGCTCTAGAGCAAGGGGGAGGCAGATAGGTAAGTGACTGCAGTATTATTTATTTATTCATTTATTTCATTTATTTCATTTATATCACAAACTCTTAGTTGACAGTAGATGGTTGCATGGCTCAAAAGGCAGAGTAGGGTTGTTGTTATTTTGCTAGCGTCACACTCAAAATATTTTGGAAACATTGCTCTATGGAAAAAATAATGTGCCCCAGATGAAGAGGTGCCACATCATGGTGGGTATGTTCACAGATATATGTTCACTGCTGCCCCTGGAGATTTTGCTGCCTGCCGCTCCATATACACCCAGCCAGAGTCAATATTTTTAAAAGATTTGGTGCCCCATTCCAAACCACTTCCCCTGTTTTCCCAACCCAGTTTTACCAGAGCAGGTTGCATACCTGGGATCCCTGCATGGTACAGGCATCTGTTCACCTTCCTTCATTAATCGTCCGTCATTAATCGTTTTGATTTGCTACTAATAATGTAGATATTCTATTTTTAGGCTCCCTGAAAAGCATTCAGGTAAGTGCTGAATAGAGAGGTTCAGATACAAGCTGACAGATCGCTTGCTTTACAGAGAAGAGGGAGGACAATTTGTCATGATGATATATATAAACACCATCACCATTTCACTGACAACTGTGTGACAAATATAACACTAAAAGTATGTATGGCGCTTCTAATGTGGTAGCTGAACCCAAGGGAGAGCAGGCCATTTTCGGCAGGAATGTTGTGCTCTATGTGTGGTCTCTTTATCAGTGATTGAATTGTCCTGACTACAGAGAATTCTGCTACAAGAAAGATAATAATAATAATAATAATAATAATAATAATAATAATAATCATAATAATTTATTATTTATACCCCGCCCATCTGGCTGGGCTTCCCCAGCCACTCTAAACACTCCCTAAACAGGCCTGCCTGCCTTCAGATGTCTTCTAAAAGTCTGGTAGTTGTTGTTCTCTTTGACATCTGGTGGGAGGGCGTTCCACAGGGCGTTCCACTACCGAGAAGGCCCTCTGCCTGGTTCCCTGTAACTTGGCTTCTCGCAGTGAGGGAACCACCAGAAGGCCCTTGGTGTCTCAGTGTCTAGGTAGAACGATGGGGGTGAAGACACTCCTTCAGATATACTGGACCGAGGCTGTTTAGGGCTTTAAAGGTCAGCACCAACACTTTGAATTGTGCTCAGAAATGTACTGGGAGCTAATGTAGGTCTTTCAAGACCAGTGTTATATGGTCTCGGCGGCCGCTCCCAGTCACCAGTCTAGCTGCCGCATTCTGGATTAGTTGTAGTTTCTGGGTCACCTTCAAAGGTAGGCCCACGTAGAGTGCATTGCAGCAGTCCAAGTGGGAGATAACTAGAGCATGCACCACTCTGGCGAGACAGTCTGCAGGCAGATAGGGTCTCAGCCTGCGTACCAGATGGAGCTGGTAAACAGCTGCCCTGGACACGAATTTAACCTGTGCCTCCATGGACAGCTGTGAGTCCAAAATGACTCCCAGGCTGCGCACCTGGTCCTTCAGGGGCACAGTTACCTCATTCAGGACCAGGGAATCCTCCACACCTGCCCGCCTCCTGTCCCCCCAAAACAGTACTTCTGTCTTGTCAGGATTCAACCTCAATCTGTTAGCCGCCATCCAAAGGGGGAAGACTCATGGTGCTCAAAAAAGAAGACACTTTTCTCCCCATTCTGCTCTTCTGGAAAAGGGTACAACAGCCCAGCCTTTCTGAACTACTTCATACAGTTCATGGCTATTTATTTATCTGATTTGTATCCTACTTTTATTCCATGGAAGTCCAGATTCACATTTAGAAGGTTCCTAGGCAATCTCCCACCCAGGCACTGACAAAACCCAGACCTTCAGACCAATGCTTTGGGGCCACAATAATCTGTCCAACGTTTAGATGTGTTCAGCTTGAATATAGGCAATCCAGGACACTCTTCTTGAGCTCCCTTCTACTTTAGGGAAACTTATTTTTTCTCCTGGTAGAAACATAGCGCAGCCTTGACTCTCACACTAGCAGGATCAAGAAAAAAGAAAAAGAAAGAAAAATAGAGCATAGGATGGTATGTGCTGTTTCTTGCACCTGCATGATACCAGGTGACAGGATATCACAACAGCAAGAACAGGTATGCCAGTGGTATACCTGTCTAAGTTAAAGCTAGCCTGCTTGTATTCACCCATTTGTTACTGAAAGACATGAGGGCTCAGCTAACATTTTGCCAGTTCTTGTAGAGAGAGGAAAGGGGAGGAAACACCACCAAGCACTGTTAATTAAATATTTGACATTTGCTTAAACGAATGCAAACTCTGTATGGTGCTTTTCCAACACCCAAGTTGACCCCAAAGAGGCGCACAACCATAATAGAGCATTAAGAAAGAAAAACAAGACACGCCTAATACAAAAGAAATGAGGACTGTGTTGAGTAGTGGTTAGAGTGTCAGACTACGACCAGGTCATAGAAAAACCATAGAATTCTACTCGGAGCTAAACAATATAAATTGAGAGCCTTCGCAGATGATTTAGTACTTACACTGCAAGAGCCCAAATCTAGTACTAAAAGAGTATTAGAACTAATTCAAGAGTTTGGTCAAGTGGCAGGATTTAAATTAAACAAGTTTAAAACGAAGGTTTTGGAGAAAAATTTAACAGCATTGGAGAAAGCAAAGTTTCAGAGTGAGACAGGGTTAATTGTGGTTAAGAAACAAACTGAAACTGACACGGGGACAAACAGATGAAGACACCTTCACCCCGGTATGGCTCCCCTTTATCACATACACAGCCCAACAGGACAATGACAATAATCCACCAACAGCATACAAATCAATATGGCTAACTTGATCCAAAACACCCACCCACCTCACTCACACACGAAAACAAAGATCACCACAGCCAATCACAAACAAACAATCACATCCTAGGCCAACCCCAACCTCTCTCACCACCAAAGGAACACAAGTGAACAACACAAGCACGCTGACACCAAACTACATACATTAAGCATAATAGAAACACCGCTACCCCACCCCACCCCCATCCATCTCCCCTCCTTCCACCCTCCTTTCTTCTTCTTTTTTTTTTCTTTTCTTTTTTCTTCTCCCCCTAATGCCTCAACAAATGAAATGGATTTGTAAAAATGTTACACGGGGAAAAAAAATACACGAGGCATTACACTTACACTGTAAAACAAGAAAACCCTTAATAAAATATATTTAAAAAAAAATTGTGGTTAAGAAAGTAAAATATTTGGGGATAAATATGACATCTAAAAATCTGAATTTATTTAAAGATAATTATGAGAAAACTTGGACGGAAGTAAAAAAAGATTTAGAAATTTGGTCAAATATGAAGCTTTCCTTGTTGGGTCGAATTTCAGTTATAAAAATGAATGTATTGCCTAGAATGTTGTTTTTGTTCCAAACATTGCAAATAGTGGATAAGATGGATTGTTTTAAGAAATGGCAGAAAGATATTTCTAAGTTTGTCTGGCAGGGCAAGAAGCCTAGAATAAAATTTAAGATATTAACTGATGCAAAAGAAAGGGGCGGATTTGCCCTGCCAGACCTTAAATTGTATTATGAATCAGCAGCTTTTTGCTGGTTGAAAGAATGGCTACTTCTAGAGAATACTGATATTTTGGACTTAGAAGGTTATGACAATTTTTTTGGATGGCATGCATATCTGTGGTACGACAAGGTAAAAGTTCACAAGGGTTTCAAAAACCATATTGTCAGGAAAGCATTATATAATGTCTGGATTAGATATAAAGATTTGTTGGAAAGTAAGACTCCAAGGTGGTTGTCGCCAATGGAAGCAAAAGCTGTTAAAAAATTAAATATGGAGGTCAATTGGCCGAGATATTGGGAAATTTTGGAGCAAGAAGGAGACAGATTGAAATTGCAAAGTTTCGAGAAGTTAAAAGGGAAAGTGAGAGACTGGCTGCATTATTATCAGATAATGGAAGTTTTTAAATTAGACAGGAAAGTCGGCTTCCATGTGGAAAAATCAAAATTAGAAACTGAATTGTTAGAACCTAGTACTAAGAACTTGTCAAAAATGTATAACTTGCTGTTGAAATGGAATACACAAGATGAAATGGTTAAATCTGCAATGATTAAATGGGCGCCGGATATTGGTCATGACATAATGTTTGCTGACTGGGAAAAGTTATGGACCACCGGGATGAAATTTACGGCATGTAGTGCCTTGAGAGAAAATATTATGAAAATGATTTATAGGTGGTACATGACCCCAGTCAAGCTTGCGAAAATCTACCACTCGCCCGAGAACAAATGTTGGAAGTGTAAAGAAAGAGAAGGAACATTCTTTCACCTTTGGTGGACGTGCCCAAGGATTAAGGCTTTCTGGGAATTGATCTATAATGAACTGAAAAAGGTACTTAGGTACACCTTTCTTAAGAAACCAGAGGCCTTTCTTCTGGGCATAGTCGGCCAATTGGTTGCAAAGAAGGATAGAACTTTTTTTATGTATGCTACAACAGCAGCAAGAATTCTTATAGCAAAGTACTGGAAGACACAAGATCTACCCACCGTGGAAGAGTGGCAGATGAAAGTGATTGACTACATGGGCTTGGCAGAGATGACGAGCAGAATCCGAGACCAGGGAAGAGCAACGGCGGAAGAAGATTGGAAAAAGTTCAAAGACTATTTAAAGAAATATTCAAAAATTAGTGAATGCTAGATTGATGTTGAATGAGAAAAATAGGGGTTAACAGCGATAACGGTTAAGTGGAAGAAACTGAATGTTTTTACAATTAATTTGAAAGTAAGGGAGGGATTTGTTAATTAATTAATTCTACACGAGAATGCAGAAAGGGGAGGTATGAGGAAGTCGGGAGAGTAAGGAATATGAAATTAAGACTCTGAAATTATACGTGTTGTATGTTCTTTATTGTTTTGTTTTCTTTGTTATGGATGGAAAATTGAATAAAAAATATTAAAAAAAAGAAAGAAAAACCATAGAATTCTAGAGTTGGAATAGCAAAAAACAAAAGAACCCCAAATGAATCACACTGGATATAAATCACACTGGATATATGTTAGGAATGCCAGTGCAGGAAGGAACATAAAAACCATCAATCAAGCCACTGCTATCTCTTACCTAACATAGAATCATAGAGTCACAGAATTGTAGAGTTGGAAGGGACCACAAGGGTCATCTAGTCCAACCCTCTGCGATGCAGGAATCTTTTGCCAAACATGGGGCTCGAACCCACAACCCTGAGATTAAAAGCCTCATGTTCTATGACATACAGTAAGGTGTGCATTCTAGAAAGGCTGTGCTAACTGGCTGTCCTTAACATATAACAGCACACATCGAATGAAAAAGAGAAAGGGAAGGGAGAAGGGATATTTCTAGAAAGCTGACCAGAAAGAATGATAAAATGTTTCTCATTTTTCTGCAATGAGCTTTCAACTTGGTATTTACAGAACATAATTCCATAGAATTGGCCATAGATTTTCAGCAGTTATTGTGACAATGGCTGTTTAGAATCTGGAGTGTCCCAAGAATCAATAGGACTCAAAGTTCAGTCACTAGCTCTTCCCTGAATATCCAGGACTGGTTAGGATGAATTAGCAAATGCCCCCTCCCTCCACCCCAAGCCAGTCAAGATATTCTGGCATGTGATAGACAGATCCCACAAATGCTCGTTCTTCTCCCTGGCATTAAAAAGTCAATAATTTTAAATGAAATAATGAACCCTCCACAACACGAAGTACCTGCTGCCTGAGGCGGCTGCCCCACTCTGCCTAATGGTAGAGCCAGTCCTGGTTATGCTTATTTATGTGCTTCCCAATAAATGGTCCTTCCATGTCTGCCTTGGGGCATTTGGACTGCTGTTGTTCATGTAATTGATGTTTGTATGGAGACAGAACATTTTCCACACTGCTCTGCAATTCATATTAAACGTGGCATTGTCATTCTCTGCCTTTTTACTCTGTTTTGCAGAGTCTATTGGAAGTCTGGATTCAGATTATCTCCAAATATATTAATATCTAAATAAGGCTGTTGCTTCAGTAATCAAACTATAACCTCATTTATAAGATCAAGGAGACTGGCTTTTAAAACTTTTATTATCTGCTGATGGGGAGCATTTTTCTCTTTTCCAACTCGTTCAATTTTATAGCCATCCATTGCAAAAAGTCAGGGCAAAATGCAGAAATAACTGGAAGTACTCATAATGTCATACCGTATTTGCTAGATAAACAAATCTACAGTGTATGTTTCCTTTCCCGTAAGATACTGAAGCTGCACTTCTTACCACAGAGAGTGCTAGTTTCTGAAATCAATAGAGCTTATTTCTAAATAATGAGTTCAGGATTAGGTTTTCAACTCATTAAAATATGAAAGAATTTCCTGAGTTGCAGGGTGTGATGCAGAGGATTCCCTCTTCTCCATGTACATGTTGTAGTGCAAAGTAAACATATGAACTGACTCCATTCTCCAGAATATTGATTACAAATGATCAAAGAATCATAGCACCCTTGATGAGGCTTCTCTTTTATTGGATGGAAATGAAAATCAAGAGAAAGACAGATAATAACAAGACTGGGTAATCAATCTTACTCCTAGTGGAGGAACTTTAGCTATTCAAGCTGGAAACATTTGTGGATAGTAAGAGAAACTCCTACCATTCACTGCAACGAAACAAGGAACTCTTGAACCTTTCTGGCTATCAAGCCTCACATGAATTTCAATGTTTACATTGATGCTAATGGTGTGTGTTTTGGTAACAAGTTAATTAAAACAAGTTCTGTAGCTGCTAGAAGTTTCCTTGTATCCAAGGCATGAAGCTCTGCAGGTTTCAACAGATGACCTTCTTAGTCAGTTGTTTGATTTTGGAGGAGTGAAGAACTCTAGAAGAAATTGGCTAGTTGAGCCTCCTATAAGAAGTCTGGGTTGGAAAGAGGCAATTTGAAAGAACACAAGACTTCTTGTTATCATAGAATTGTAAGGGACCATGAGAGTCATCTAGTACAACACCTTGCAATGCAGAAATGTTTTGCTTAATGTGGGGCTCAAACCTAGACCCTCAGATTAAGAGTCCTGTGCTCTACCGACTGAGCTATCCCACTGCACAACTCAGCAACATATTGACCGGAAACAGATACATGGACAAAATGTACCCCAGTGGTAGCTAACGTGATGCCCTCCAAATGCTGCTGGACTACATCACCCATCATCCCTCACCATTGGCTATGCCCACTGAGGGTGAAGGGAGCTGTAGTTCCAATAAAATCTGGAAACCATCACAATGACTATACCTGACTATTGGCACATATAATTACAATATGAACTATGAAATGTGCATCGTGGCTGTTACATTTAGTAGGTTTGCTTAGCTGGAATCAGTGTACAAAGCCATTTTTCATTTTGTGTGATTGCCAGCTGAAGTCCTCATGAGCATTGCTGAGCCTATGGAATGACCAAACAACTGTGACTAACATATAAATTATGTTCCTGTCACATTGTGATGCTATCATTTTCTGAGAAACAACTCAAGACAAATGAGGCAAAATCAATTTAAGAAGTTCTCAGGGGGATAAAATACAAGCCTGGAGACTTGGGGAGGAAATGTACAGAACCATATTCTGTCTGAAAACTGCAAAATCCTGTTCATTTTATCCTTGCTTTAAGTCCTGCCACCCATCCAGAATACTAAAAAATAAATACAAAATCTTTCTCTCAGCTTGCCAGGCTTGGCAGTCTTGAGCACCACTTACTCAACTGAAATAAATTAAACATATATCAATTAAAGTGGAGGAATGTGAATAATGGGAGGATTAATAAGGAATTATCATATATCACAAGCAAGTTAAATCCCTTTAATATAAGTAGTTCCTATGAGAAAAAATAAAGTGTCTCATTTTACCACACTCACCTTGGCATTCTATGTTTAAGCACATTTCTTTATGAAGATCCTTTTAATCATCATATGAAATGAACTGCGATGTCATTTAAGTGATTTTTATCTCATTCATTTTAGTTTATTGATTTGTATTCTGCCACTTGGGAAATCAAGGTAAAATGCTCTTTCGCTTTTTCCAGACTGACTTTCCCAGAAGTACCTTCCAAACTGATCCACCAGAGAAACCTTTTGTAAAAAGCTCCCCCACATCACAGATTATCAAAATTCCACGTGATCACAGAGTTTATGTGTTTAGAGCAGCCCTCCCCCCAATCTGATGCCATCCAGATGTTGTACTACAGCTCCACTAACCTCTGACCACTTTAAATGAAAGTTGTTGTCCAAGCCATCCAGAGGGCACTATATTGGGGGAAACTAGGAGAGTGCTTTAATGGTTATCCTGAAATTTTCAGCAAAGTACACAATATGCCATACTTCTAAATTCTCTAAACTAGCAATGAGCAATCTATCACCCTCTAGATGTTGCTCAACTCAATTCTCATAATTCCTGGCCATTGGCCATGCTGTCTAGGGCTGATGATTGTTGTAGCCCAACATCTGGAGGACTTCTCAAGTTCTGTATCCCTACTCTAAACCGTCATTTAAGTAAAGAAGGACCGAGAGAGAGGAATTTAGAGAAGCTATGATATGTTAAATTTGCCAAACACTATAGGTTTTATGCTCTCCATAAATAGAATAGCCTAAAAGTTATTTGTTGAAATATTGTAATACTTTTTCAAAGAAAGACCTGCAGTGGAGATTTGGGAGTCGTAAGTCCAGTGACTGAGTTTAAAATACTGTAGATTACACTTCACTGCTAATAGATCTTCTTTGTTCATTTGCTGTGTGACATTTACAACACACCATGGCACCATTAGTGTTGTATTTCATCCACAGTCTTCACAGATTTCACAGTTTCTTCACGGGAGGTCCCCTGCAAATCTGGCCCACTTATTTAAAATTGCTACACAACTGTTGCTGAAGAACAAAGTCAATACAGTTGGCTTCAGGGGTTCCAACTTCAATAAAATATTGGGGGGGGGGCAGGTAAGCCCTGCCCCACATAATCAATCTTAAGACACAGCACACACTTGGCATTTGAATGGCAGGTGGGTGATTGGGCCCCTCAAATATTTTCTTGAAGGAGACGGAATGGATTTCAGCCCCTAGGTGTTGGCTCCTATGGTTGGCATTTTGTGGGGAGAGTGTGATAGGTGTGTGAACACTGCGAGAAACTTCTTATCCAATGAGACTGACTCTCCCATTCACCTTCCTCTCACACACCTCCATGGGTCGGAGTCAGTGGTAGGAATAGTGGGGTGCGGGAAAAGTGACTTTCATTTAAAGAAAGGAGAAACCTGTCCCAACTTACTTAAAAAAAAAAAGTATAGTGAATGTGAAGGTTTCAACAGAGCAGAGCCCAGCCTCCACTGAAACACCTGAGGCCCCACTGGGCTTGATGAGAATACTCTTCCCACTGAAATGAATACTTAACCTTGAAAATGAAATGACTGCTTCGGCTTTTGATGTTATTATAATTAGTCAGATTTCTATTTGGACAAAAGAGCTCAATTCACAGCGGATTGTAGACCTATTAATAAAAAGAGCTTTTATGCACTGAGGTATGAGAAACAGTACACCTCTTCCGATATTACAATGGAAAAAGATAACCAGAGCGTCATTTCCTGCTGGACAGAAGATCAAATAGGCCTCCCCAAGGCCAGCCCATGATGCTTTGCCACTTAAGGCAAATGAGAAAATGGCAGCCATGCCACCTTCTCCACCCCTGCCTGAGGTGACTGGAGGCAGCCTGGGAAAGCCCTGGCACACTGAAGGCAGCAGGGGAGAAAAGAGGAGGTCAGAGAGGAGCAAGAGGTGGTGGGGCTGTGGTGGCAGAGGAGGTGGGTGACAATCACAGGAGGTGGTGAGTGGCAGACTCATTGGAGGCCTGGATCTGCCACCCCTCTCAGCTGTCCCCGGTCTGACACCTGAAGTGACTGTCTCACTGAGCCTCATGGATGGACTGGGCCTGGGCTTGCCCATTGTCCCTGGAGCCCTTCTTTGCCTGCTACCCACTCCTTCTTCCCCATGATAAGTCTCTCTTCCCGTTCAGAGAGGAGGGCGGGCAGAGGAATGCTGGCACTGGATTCTTCAAGCATTAAGTTGAATGGAAAGCCCAATGCTGCTTGGGCTGCTTGCCCAGAATCAGGACACGAGACCGTTTCCATTGACTACCAGCAACTGGTATTCAATGGCACCACATGAAGCCACTTGTTGAATTTAAAAAATCAGAAAAGAAGCACACTTGTGTCTGAAAGATACTGGCAGTTACTAACACACTGCCGAAGTTCCACTGAAACCACCAAGTATTTGAACAGAACAGCCAATACTCTGAATGATCCTATCCATCTTTGGCGACAGCACTGATTTCCCAGGACAGTTTGCAATTTACTTCCCTTAAGGCAATTTCACAAGTGACACTTAAGAATGCCTTTCTTTCAGGAGCTACATTTTTAAAAACTAGCAAGTTAGTTTACTACATCATGTAATACAGAAAGATTTAAATTTTGATTGTGAATGCTGGTCCATCAAAATGGAGGCTCCCTGCGGCTATTGTGACTAGTAGCCATTGATGAACTCTTCCTCCACAAATTTATCCAATTCCTCCTTAAATCCATCAAAGCTAGCAGCTATCACCAAATCTTGCGGCAGCAAATCCAAGAAATGAATAAGGCACTGTAAAGAAGTATTTACTTTTGGCTGTCCTGAGTTTTCTGCCAATCAGCATTATTGAATGAGCCCAAGAGATGGGGAAAGTCAGACCTTATCAACAAGCCAACCAATCAGCTAAGGTCCTTGCAACCACTAAATCTTTCATTGCAGCAGAACATCTACTAGAAGCACTCTGAGCTGTTCAATTTCACTTGAGCTTCTGCCTTGCCAATGATTGAGCAAGTGCTTTAGAACTAAAAAAAGGTAGAAAACAACAACAACGACACACAGCTATCTATGAAACATTTAGCTTGACTGTTGAAGTAGTGTTCTCCTGAGGTTTTCGACTACAACTCCCATTAACCTCAGCCAACTCTAGTCCAAAATATCTTCGGGCTGCCATACATCCAGATTTCCTTGGATCTTAGGCAAGTTTTTGAAAAAATAAAAAATAAAAAATAAAAAAAAGCTCAACAACTTTCAGGGTATCCTAAATATCTGGATAGCACCAGATTGTGGAAGGCTGACTTAAGGATCATTGAGAAAGCACATTTAATGCCTGAAAGATGCTGGCATTTCTAATATATTGTTGAAGTTCTGTTCCACCAAGTACTTGGGCAGTCAATGTTTGGAATGATCACATCCATCTTTTGGCGACAATACCAGTTGCCCAGAACAGTTTGCCATTTACTTCCCTGAAAGCCTTTTACACAAATGGAGGTTAAAAATGCATTTCTTTCAGTAACCATATCTTAAAAGCTCATGAGTAAGGTGGAACACAGACAAATTGAGAATTTAAATGTGAATGTTGTTGCTTCAAAATGTGGGCATTTAAATACAGATGTTCTTTATTCTGCTTCTATAGACAAGTTCTTAAACATGTGCTCTTAACTGCCAACTTCACATTTGAGAAACAGAGCTTCTGGATTTTTCATGCTGAACTATAGATTGGTGAATCTGTTGATTTTGGTTTCCTTCGGTTTCTCATTTTCAGCACTCCATGTTTCCACACAGATTGGCAAATTTTTTGAACAAAAAACTTCTCATGAAAATTCCTCAACATTTTAATGCAAATTTCTCCTAATACACACATTTTGGAAAGGCTATTTCCCTTAATGCAATGCACTTCTGTATCTTCGCTAACATATGCATTTATTTATTTTTGCACGCTTCACCCCATTGTATTTTTGTACCCATTAATTGGTTGGAGAACTGCTTTGCAAATTTGGACAAAATACAAATTTCAAAGGATAGCTGTGTTTCAAAAAGTGCAAATTAGGTAGGTTTGCCTTCAGATGCTCACTGAATTCCATTTCTCCCTCATCTGTGAGCAACATATAACTTCACGTGGAGCAGAGAGCTCACACCCGTTGGCCATTATCCTCACCATGAGATTGCCTGATGGGCCTGCCCAACAGCATCCACACATTGGTGGAAGGTCTCAAGTGGGGAGCCTGATCTATGTGCATAATCTGGCCCTCGGATGTAGAACACAATTCTGTGTGAGAATTAGTGCAATGCCATAATAATATAGGAAATGTAATTCAGTTTTGTCTATGAAATCTTAAGCAACTCAAACAATAATGCTTTTTAAAGGAAGCATTTCCCCCCTTCTCTTCTCCAGATGATTATTAAGTTTAGCAACAAGGTTGACAAGGGAAAAAAAGAACGGAAATTAAAAGCTGTAGACTTCTTATCCTGCTTTCTTATCTCTCATACTTTTTTTTTATTATTATCAGGTTTGTATCCTTTGGCATTGCACATCCACGGACCCCTGTTATGTGATGTTGCCATAGGTGCTGCTTCTGTTCTTTGCAGTGAATGAGCATCAAAGAGCAAACGTCTCCAAGATTTTGTTCTTGCCTGCTTTCATTGTGAAGCTCACATTATTGCCAAAGACACTGGGAATACTTCTTGGCCTGCTTTGTAAACTCCCTGCTTATGCCGTGCTAAACTATAGCTGTAAGCAAAGCAAATGCTGAGCAGAGATATGTGGCTACAGGGAAATCAAACCCTTACTAAAACGGCAGAAGGAGCCCCCCAGCACTAGTATTTTGTAGAGCTAACAGCAATAAGTTGTACCTTTCTCATTTGCCAACAAAGTTCCAAACGTTTAGTTTCTTTATGATTTATTTGGCTTTATTTGGGTCTCAGTTCATCCTGTTGTTGTTACTTTGTGCTACTTTCATATGGATAGTAGTCCCCTTTGTTAAACACTAGCTTGGCCTGATACATATTGTTATGAGGTTGGGTTTTTTTGTGTAGGAGTAGGCTGTGTGCCTGAGCCTCCTTCTAATTCCCAGACACAGCAAGTGTTAAAATCTAAACAAGGATTCAAATGTTGAAATAGCCAGGCAAGTCTTTTGGTAATGGCCCTCTAAGTATGGGGGCCACTAAGGTTACAAAAGAAGTGGCTCTGTGCCAGATAACAAATGGGTCTAACTCACTGGTAGTTAGAAAGACAAAGGCCAGAGCTGGAAGTTTTGAATCAGGTAAGATAGAAGATAGAAGCAAGGTTGTGGATTGGCCGCTGGGAGTGCTTGAATCTCTCTTTCAATATACAGACTGTCTGAATAAATTCTATATACCACAAAGGGAAGATAGTCATCTTTCTGTATCAAGTGAGGATGCAGTTTCTTAACTACCATATAATGTCTGTCCGTCCCTGAAAGACATAAGTTATGGATTCTTTCCACCCTTGCTTCTTCTAGTTGCAGAGCCACACTTTCTCACCTTCTGAATGAGAATAGAGTTCCTCTTTTGTCTAGTGCCTTGTGCCTGATCATTTCATTTTCACATCTTGAGGCGTTCTACATTTGGAAAACCTGCGTCTGTTCAATGAGTCACTCTCCTATGTGAGTGGCATGTTCTTGCTGCCTCAAAATCATAGGAACATATATTTGTGGAGTCCAATAATAATTTCAAAGTGAAGGTATTTGAGAGAATATTTGAAAATCTGCTAGTCCAGTGTGCAAAAGCAACTTGTGGAACCTTTAAACAACAATATTTCTGGTCTTCACTCACTAGAACTCAAATCATTGAATCAAGTGTTTGGTTTATGCTCCCCCACTTCCCCATCACTTGCAGGGTGGGGAAACACTTGTTTTTATTTTGCTTATCTTGAGTTGCTGGCTAATTGTTTGAGAACAGTGGGTGGTGGATAAAATAGAAAGCTGACCTCATGATTCCAATTGTGCCAACATCAAAACTGCTGAAGAAAAATAGAACTTTTAGTCAAACAGGGCTGGCTCTGCTATTAGACACAGTGAGGAAGCTGCCTCGGGCAGTCAGTGCTGGGGTGTGTATGCCAAGCAGTGGCACAGCCCACCTGACTACTCCTCTTGACTTCCTCAGCAGAACTAGAGGACCAATCTGTGTGTGCCTTTGCCCCATAAGCAAGTTGTCTGCTCTCAGGAGTGGTGGAGGATGCTTTCTCATCACCAGTTCTGAAAATGGATTTAACTGCCAGTTTGGTGGGGTTTTATACCTAGACTGAGTATGAAGAAATAAGCTTCTCCTTAGATCTGAGGAGGAAGATAGCCTGGGCTGGCTCTGAAGAATAGAAGCCACAATAGTGTAGAAACCCATTAACAGAGATTGACAGAATGCAATATATTTAACCAGTAAACAAGCATCCAGGGGTCATAGAACCATAGAATTGTAGAGTTGGAAGGGGCCATCTGAGAGACATCTAGTGCAAACTCCTGCAATGCGGAAATCTTAACCAAAGCATCCATGGCAGATGATCATCCAGTCTCTGCTTGCAAACCTCTAATGAAGGAGAGTCCACCACTCCCAGGGGAGTCCATCGCACCATCAAACAGCTCTTACTGTCAGAAAGTTCTTCCTGATGTTTAGTTAGAATCTCCTTTCTTGTAACTTGAAGTCATTATTTTGAGTCCTACCCTCCAGAGCTTGTTCATTTTTGCATGTCACCAACCTTTTCAGGTCTGTGGCTACATCTGCAGACCCAAGAAACTTTCATTAGTACCACAGGCACATCACAACTAAGCACATACTGCAACCTGTTTTACTGGCTACATTAGAATTAAGCCTAGTTTCAGCAGGGGGTGGGGGTGGAATTTATTTAGGCATGTAGGTTTGTACATTCCATGTTGGCACCTCGAGTTACAAATGCCTCAGGTTACAAATGCTTCAGGTTACAAACTCCGCTAACCCAGAAGAGTTACCTCGAGTTGAGAACTTTGTCCCAGGATGAGAACTGAAATCGTGTGCCGGCGGCGCAGCATTAGCAAAAGCACGCCTCTAGTTAAGAACAGTTTCAGGTTAAGAACGGACCTCCAGAACGAATTAAGTTCATAACTAGAGGTACCACTGTATTAATAAAGGTGGTGGTGATAGCAGTCTTGATACATGTCCAATGGAGTGTTGTCGGTCCTGTGTTTTTCAAAAAGCAGCTGTTTGTCTCCTACTATGCCTTATGTCACATGGCAAACATTTTCAAAAACTAAATAAAGGACAGGAGTAATATCCAGCCCCATAAAAACTAAAGGTTTTGAGTTAGTCTGCAATTAATAAGCTCCCAAGGCCCTTATTAGTCCTTACTCACCCTGAACAGAAAAGCAATTGTGATAGAGCAACCGGAAAAGCAAATCCTAAGATATACAGCATTTACACCTTCCTTGTATAGGAAATCCATGAAGTATTGAGATGCTAATCCTTCAACACTGGAAAATGCACACAACTGGCATGGCACAGGTAATCCATATAAACACACACAGGTAATGAGTTAAACTTGCTAAGGACACATGCACAACAGTTTGCAACAGTCCATTTTTAACTTTAGGATAATAACAAAAGCTGCAGTGTAATAATAATGGTCTTGGAAACACATTTCTTTGAAATCCTTCTCCAGGAAGGCAATAAACCCCCTGCTGTGACTCAAGGTAAATCACATATTTAAAATATTTATTGTAACTGCTATATAAATAATTCCTCCTGTAAATCTAAAGTCAGGGGGTTTTGATTAAAGAAAACAAATCTTTGTCTTCTGGATTTTCTTAGATAATGGGAAATCTTCCTTCATTTCAAGGGTAATGAAAGAAAAACCAATGTTGAGTTTGAGACATTGGTGTTGATTTGCATTGATTTTTGTTTTGGAAAATACTTGCAAACGTGATTTTTTTGGGGGGCAGGGTGGAATCACAATATCAAGTCATGCTCTTAGCAAGCAAGGGTGCATACTTTTGTGACGAATACTTTTCATTAATGTCCCACTTTATTTCTTTTTTTTGAAGAAAAAACCTAAAGTTTAACCACAATCATGGTACCCAGAGCAAAGTAGTCCTCCTGGCTTCAAAGAAATTGTCTACTCAGAAGTAAGTCCTTTTAAATGCAGTGTGGCTTACTTCCAGGTAAGTGGGATAGGGCTGTAGCCTGGGAGTCTTAATGCAATGCTTTGCTTGTGAATATACACAAAGTTTTGGAAAAATCCACAATCCCATGCATATTTGAGAGCCAATGAGAAGTGCATATAGTCACAGAATGCTACCATAGCAACTAAAGGTGTCCAATGCAGTGCACCAAGCAAAGCAAATAATGTGGCCAAATATTAGTTCAGATAACAAGCTGCTTATCATGTTCCATCATGCTGTTATGAAAACTGGAGTGCTTCTAGAATTGAAATGTGATTTTTCTCTCTCTGGATAAACACATATCATTAAAGATGCATGCATTCTTTGACATCAGCACTTACTTATTCATCACTTATTTTGTGTCTTATTATTTCCATCTTCACATGTGTTTGGAAATTATCTGCCACATCTAAGAGCCTAAAGCAAGGATGATAAACTACCAGCCTGCAGGCTTGATCCAGCCCACCAAATCTTCACCGGTGGCTTGCCCTCGCTGGAGAAAGACTGTGGAGGGTGAGCTGGAGACATAGCACTTTTTGTCCCCATTACAGCACTGAAGATGCAAATAAGTTCCCATTCATTGCCTTCTTTGCACCGATCTGATTGATCATCTGGTGCATGGGGAGCAGGAAAGATATTCATCTCCATCAGGGATGTGGTCTCGGCAGAAGGTGTTAATCTCTCTGCCCAAGCCAGTGGCCTGATGGTCATGCAGATCATCCACTTCCCAGTCATCAGGCGGATCATATATTGAATGGAGATAACTCCCCTTCCCGTGGATCAGATGCAGGGAGGCTGTGTGCCTCTCTCTGTGTGTTGTATATATTTGTTGTGTGTATGAAGTGCCTATGAGTTAGAGAGGTGTGTGAGTTTAATGGCCATATCCACTGCTGGCAGGCAGCCAATGAAGGACTGGTCAAGGGTGAATGTGGCTTGCTGCAAATATTAAATACTCACTCACTCACTCACTCACTCAGTTTCTCTCTCTCTCTCTCTCTCTCTCTCTCTCTCTCTCTCACACACACACACACACACACACACACAACTGATTCACAGTTAACAGCAGTTTCTCTCCTATAGATTCTTATGGCTACACTTCTATAATATCTGTAGAGATAGCCAAGCTTTCTGAAGCTCTCTTCAGTTTGGCCCAAAATTTTCCGCAACTGTAAAAACTCCAAAACAATTTTCAAGCTAAACTGAGGGGTCAGAGTGATGTCCCCCCCAGCCCCTTCACAAACTTCTACTACCTGAAAGCCTGCCAAGGCCCCCTGCCATCCCCCAAACACAGGGCTGCTATTTTCCTGGACATTACTGGGATATCAAAGGCGGAATTGATGTCTGGGGGAATTTCCAAAAGGCGGCACTTTGACCTGGATCTTAGCCAAATCAGTTGAAAAAGAGCTCAACAACTTTGAGGGTGTCCTGGTTTTTGCTTTTTGAAGTATGACAACCCTACCCAAACACACACACTTCACTTTCCTTTGTGGTGACAGGAACAGTAAATGCATGTGGGGAGAAGGAAGACTACATCTCCCATGGTCCATTTTGTTCCATCATGTCATTAGTCAGTGTAAAGGAGCAATGAAGAAGAGAATTAAAAACAAAACCCTCTGCATTTACTCAGTGCTTTTTTTTTTCTTTTAAAAAAATGTTTAGGGGTATTCTCATTTTCCTACGCATATTGAAATACTGCCCCTCAATGAGGCCAAGCTTAGATTCACAAAATGTTTAGGGGATTGCATACCCCTGCGTCTCCCCAGAAAAAAGCAGTGCTTTTATCCATTGTGTGGCTTCACTGCTGTTCCCACAACCAATGTCAGGGGGAAAGAAGCAGTGAATATCTTTGGGGTGTGTGTGGCATGATTTTGTGGGATGTAAACACAGGAGCAGTCAATGACAACATTCCTAGAGTGTACATGTTAGAACATGGGGAGGGATGTCAGTCCAGCAAGCAGGTAAACTTCCTGGGGACGGACTTCCTCCGCATGTGACCAGAGGTGGGTGTGGCCTCACCTGTGCAGGTAAATGATAAAAGCACAGGGCAGGCAGCCACTCTCTCTCTCTCTGCCATTTTCCTTCGATGAGGAAACATCTAAGGATGCTCTCTTGGCTCCCAGCCAAGAGAGGAGATAAGGACTATCTTCGCATAAGATAGATTCTGAATGTATGTAACCTTTTAAAGCTATCTGCCTTCTGGGATCATATTGTGAACAGAACGTGAGTAAACTCTTTTATAATTTTATAAAGACTGTGTCGTGTCTTGTATTTTAAGAGGGAACAAAAGGGGAAATTACCAGAGTAATTATTATAGAGGTTCTAGCGAACCTGTGCAGACGTTACCGTTGCGAATTTAAAGGGGAATGTTTATAAACTCTGCTGATATTTTGGAAACTTGTTAGCACAAGTTGGATAAGGATATAATCAGTCAATATATCCTCTCCTGCACACCTGAACATTCCCACAGATTTTATGGGACAGGGAAGGTGGAAGCAAAAGGCATCAGGAAGCTGGTGTTCTTGGATATTGAGCAGAGCAGAAATCGAGGACTTGCCAAACCTGCCTCTCCTTTTGCAGAAGTTTTACAGGTCCCTAAAGTTCATTTCCAAGCCAAAGTTCAGAAAACGTAATTGGCATCTCTAAATAGGAATACGTACCCATGCAGACATGTTGTTGGCGGAGGGTCAATATGTGATCCCTTTCCAGGTGATGCTTGCTGGCAGATTCTGAAAAGTAGACTCCTTATGCAATTAATGGTGGTGGTTGGGGCGAGGTGCTTGCATGTGTGCAGGGCTGAAATAATTTGTGTAAACAAGTGCTTAGCGGTTTAGTCAGCTCTTCCAGATTAAAACTGCACATTGTGGTCATTCCAAACTTTGCATCGCCTTCAACAGTTTCATTGCACTTGCTGCACCGGGAACTTTTGCCTTGGAGTCACAAGCCTACGCTTCGCTTGCGGCTAGAAATGGCTTCAAACAGCCTTCAGCGGGGCTTTGCACTGGGAACACCTTGCTGGACCTGCCTCACATAATAAGATCTCCCTCTCCCACCAGCTTAATTAACCTCTCTTCACCCCCTCCTCCTGCACTCACAACCACTGTGGAAATTTAGATTCTTTATCTGCAAGCATGCACTGAAAACGGAGGAGGGCAAAATCCCACCCTCTCCCACGCTTCAGCTGTGTGGGTGACAGGGCAGTTTAAAGTGCATTAAAGGGTAATTAATGTACATTGCATCCTCTGGAAGAAGAGTCCTTTGACTCCTTCTGGCTTCTCCAGCTCCCCTGAGTTCATCTAGGTTCACACCATTTACTTCTACTCTTGCTAGGTGACTCGTTATCCTTGGCACCCTTTCCCCCCCTCTTGCTGAAGCACACGGTTTTATCTACTATCTGGCAAGATACCTTCAAAATGATTCAGTGGGACTCCTGTAATGAGCTTACAGTATTTCCCCAGCATTCCTTAAAGTTACAGGCACTGCTGCACCAGGAAAGAAAATGCCATACCTTTAAAAGTACTGTATTACTTGACTTTGGGAAAAGAAAGGCTTACAAAATTGAACCTTTTTAATCTAGAAAGAAAGAAAAAGAAGCAACTGAGCGAGGAGTTTTATAAAGTTGTGAACAGTGTGGAGAAGTTGAACAAAGGGAATGCATTTGATATCATCCCATGAAATTAATGGCTAGTGTATAGAGGACACACACGGCATAATTTATGCCTGTAGTTTGTTTCATATGAAGATGAAGGCATGGCCACTGCTGCTGTATTTTTAAGGTAAGACCCTGTATGGTTTTTAAGGTAAGACCCTTCCTTCTAATTTCATAAAATTTGGCCATCCAACAAAGATCATTACACTACTTGGATATAGTTTCTCCCTCCCCCAATGACAGTTGAGAAATATAGCTGGACCTGGTCCTCACTGTAGATTCAGGGAATATTGTGCTATTTTTCCTGGATTTAATGCCACTGCTTCTGTCCCTTTTCTAACGCTCCTTTCACACTGCAGTGCCTATCATGTTGTATAACAGTGGATTTTTGACCTCTATACCGGCAAGTCATGCTACATTTCGTTCACATCAGTGGGCATGGTGTGACAAAACAATGAACATCATTTAACAATGTTGCTTCTCCCCCACCCTCTCCACTTCTGTTTTCCCAAGTTTCACCCATGAAAACAGCAGGAAGAACTGTATGTCAGAATACTGCCTCAAATTGTGTCCCTTTACTCCAGGTTAAGGAGGCTGCAAACAGATTTCTTCTGGGATCCGGCAGCGTGGAAATGAACACTAAACTTGTTCTTTATATTCCGTTGGTTTTCCAGAAGTGGTCTTTGCATCATGCGAAAGCTCAAATATAATGTGGAAATTAACAGGGAACTATCAAGGAAACAGAATATACTACTGTGAATGCAGCCTGTGGCAGACAGCTATTTGTTACTACTACTACTAGGACTACTATGTGTTTGTCCACACTAGTTTTATATGGCAATAGAAGAGCAGGTGATGCAAGTTTGTTACCAAAATTACTGAGCACATTGACATGAAATTCCATAACTGTCCAGTTTATTATTGGCATTCTTCTGAATGCCTTGTAATGTCTACTGAAAGAAACGGCATTGGAAAGGAACAAAAGGACAGCGCCAATCAATCAAAAACAGCAACAAGCAAATAGAAGACAGGGCACAAATGCCACACAATGCATATGATTTATTGCAAAAATATTAAACTCTTGTTTTTTATATAAAAAAATCTCATAAGCTCTCCTTCAGGGAAATGATTGCTTTCATTATTATTCCATAGCTTCCTTGAAGAACAGCTTAGGCTCAAAACACATTGGGATTTGTGGGAGTTTTATGAGTGGTTCACATACGAAAGTTCTATGAAATTTTAATAATTTTGTGATAAATCCACAACCACAGCATCTTTAGCTTTTCTTCCTTTACAGGGATTTGGAAACTTGAGGACTGCGGTCATTTCTCTCTCTCTCTCCACATACCATCAACAGGTTTGTCAGCTTCAGGAGAAACGATGGCAGAAGCCAACACAGAGCTAAGTGCATTCAGTGGTCACCCAAATTATTTTGCGGCAAAGGTGAAGCCAAATGGTTCCCCCCACCCAGCTGAGAAAGTAAGGGGGGAGGACAGGGTTCCCACACCTTGTCTTGCAAGCTACACCTGCTGGAACCCCCTTTTCTGTGAAAAACTAAAGGTGCAAGAACCCTCCCCTCTTTTCCAACTGCCCACTCTAGCCTTAACATAAACCAGTGGTGGCTGGTATCCACTGAGACTGGTGGAGGGGAAAGCAGAAAGTCCTACTGTCGGTGGAGCCAGAGCCATGTGATGCTACTTTGCCCTCATCCTCTTCCCTGCTGAGTTCTACAGTGACAGCATTGAGACTAAGGAGGAGGAGGAGGTGGTCAAACCAGGGCCATTCCCTGGACTGGATTTAAGTAAGAAGGCAGACCAGTGGGAGCTGGCTGCAATTGGTGGGGCAATGCCTCATTTGCCACCACTGGCATGAGCTAAAACTCATTGTTGTTTATTATTTCATTGGAAGAAAGGAGAGGAAAGGAGTTCCATAGATAAACTGTGGAACTTGCTCCCACATGAGGCAGTGATGGCCGCCAACTTGGACGGCTTTAAAAGAGTATTAGACAAATTCATGGAGGAGAGGGCTATCACAGGCTACCTGTAATGATGAATAGGCTCTGCCTGAAATTTCAGATGCATCGTGACTGTGAGCACCAGTTTCTGGGAATCACAGTTGGGCTGTTGTGCTCACATCCGGCTTGAAGGCTTCCCAAAGGCAGCCATTGAAGAAGAAGAAGAAGAAGAAGAAGAAGAAGAAGAAGAAGAAGAGTAGTAGTAGTAGTAGTAGTAGTAGTAGTAGTTTGGATTTGATATCCCGCTTTATCACTACCTGAAGGAGTCTCAAAGCGGCTAACATTCTCCTTTCCCTTCCTACCCCACAACAAACACTCTGTGAGGTGAGTGGGGCTGAGAGACTTCAGAGAAGTGTGACTAGCCCAAGGTCACCCAGCAGCTGCATGTGGAGGAGCGGAGACGCGAACCCGGTTCCCCAGATTATGAGTCCACTGCTCTTAACCACTACACCACACTGGCTCTTGTAAGAACAGGATGCTGGACTAAATAGGCTGTTGGCCTGTTCCAGAAGGCTCACATTACACCCTTACGCTGCTTTTCTGTGAATCTGCTGAAGCTGCGAGCCTAGGCCAGAACACAGCAGAAAGCCCAAAGAAGAGATGGCTCACTGCAACCTGCAGTGAAATACGAGACTACAATGTCTTGTTTTCTCCTCTGTTGTTAGATATTAATAAATTGCAAAACTCCCTTCCTCCTTAAAGATGACAAGACAACACTTCCCCCAAAATTGTTCCTGGAAATACACATGAATTGCAAACTGTAGAAAGCAAATGGTGCTCTTTGCAACGCCTCTGTGATGTGCAACTTAAGGCTATATTTTTTAGACAAAAAGCTATGATTACTATGAATCCTCATGGCTACACATAAAAATAAAAAAGGGGGAATTGAAAATCAGTGACATTGTTCTGTGACCATTGCCTTGAATGGCTCTTTCAGGCAGCAGCCATAATTTCCCGGGACTTCCAGGAGGAAAAAATAGGAGTATCTTGAAGGCCAAAATGTCATTGTGACTTGAAATTTGGTGACCATGAAGATATAGAAAATAACTTTAAAAGAGCAAGGGGGAGTTGCCCAAGAACCTCTTTACCATGGCTTTTGACACCTGAGTTGTATATTTTGAGGACCCACTTTATTTTTGTGATCGTATGTAAAGTCATTGGGCTATCGAAGTCCACATTTCCTTGTTTCCCTCCTCTTCATTTCTATTATCCACTCAGGCCACCCTCCGCTGCATTACAGGTTTTTACCAGTCACATCAGGCCCGAGTAAGAATTTAAAATCTGCCCATGCATTGGCCTAGTGGGCTGGTTTTGTGCACTGGGGACATTTCAAAGTTAGGTGGAGGTGATTGCAAACTGGGCTGATCTGGTCACATTTGAACAGGGAGATGTAGTAGATGATGGTGGTTGTTCTGGAGAGCAAACACCCTTAGGCAACTTTCAATGTGATGGATGGTTAAAGAGGCCAACGCTTTGGGGTTATGTGACAAGGGGGGCTGGATATGGACCACCTTTGAGGCTTATCTCACCCATTTCATGTTTTGGGGCCCCGGAAAGGTGGGGTCAAGTAAGCCTTTCTACTCACTTTAATGGTGGAGATAAAACAAATGGAGTTGTTACGTCTTGCCCAATGCAGGTTGGCTCCCCCAAGAGATTCAGATCTGCTTGCTCCTGCACTGCTTTCCCTTCTACAGACAGGTAATTAATAAAATGTGGTCCCAGCACAACCCAGACTCATGTCTCATCCCTTTTCACCTGCCCCAGTTGCATATTCTAGTTACAAAAATGCAGATTCATATGAAGGTATTAATATTCTACAGTTGCTGTTCTGGACACATTTCAGGTTATGCTGAGGTACCCTTCCCTCTAAATGCTGCTGAGACTTGAACACCCATCAGCCCCAAGCAGCATCACATAATGGTCAGGGATTATGGGAGTTGTAGTCCAATGACAGCTGTAAGGCCATTCCTGATTTAATGCAATGTCTCCAGCTCTTTGAATCTGAGGAGCTTTAGCAAACAATTATTCCATTAATGGTCAATTTCAGCATCTTTATTCATTTGCTTTCCATTACTGAACTGACAAAACAAACCTCTTTAGACTCACCACATTTGTATTGTAAAAAAATAATTCTCAGGACTTCACACAAGTTTCTGAAACAAATCAAAAGTGTGGTTTATTTCCTATTGTGTAACAATTTAAAAAGATTATGTTCTGTGTCCCAGGAACCATCCCAATGCCGAAAAGCTTGCAATAAAATTAAAAAAATTGTGGCAGCTTTCAAAATTGCATTGTCTTAATCAAAACTTTTGTTCCTGTAACATCATCATATTTTGAAAAGTATGCCATTCACTTTCCATTCCCAAAGAGAGAATTACATGTTTCTGTCTTACAGAGAAACTTTAAACTTGACAGAAGATTAATAAAAGAAAGAGTACTTGAAATACCAAGCAACAATAAAATGCAGGTTCCTAATTCCTTATTTTGCATTGCCCTGAATGAGCACTTTTGTCTGCTACAAACTCGAGTCCAGAGATTATTGCCATCCCACAACCAACGCCAAGGTCCATCAATCAATACAAAAAGAAGCATGATGAGTTTGGTCAATGGAGTGCCGGGAGCAGATTGATGAACGAATTCAATTCCCTCAAAATAACACTGTTCCTCCTACCTTACCACAAATTCCCAATATGGTACTTTTGCTTAAATGGATGTCTTTCCCTTGAAACTAACTGCAGGGATTTATGGTAGTGTGTATGAGTCTGGTGAAGGCTATTAAGAAAAATAATTCTGCTGCCACATTCTTCTGACAAAACGTTGGATTGCAAGTAGATTCAGAAAACTGTAAGTCATGGTGCAACTTCTTGAAAGTTTTTGTGGTGCCTGTTATAATGTGAGGCGGTGGTTGGCCATAGACTTTGACTACACAGTTAGGTCCAGTGTTATTTCCATAATTCCAAGGATCACCAAAAGGCTGGTAATGCTGGACTTAACAGTGCTAGAAGACTATAGATCAGCCACCCCCAAACTTGGCCCTCCAGATGTTTGGGGACTACAACTCCCATCACCCCTAGCTAACAGGACCAGTGGTCGGGGATGAATTGGGAATTTTGGGAATTGTAGTCCCAAAACATCTGGAGGGCCAGGTTTGGGGATTCCTGCTATAGATGATCCTCTATCCACTTTGTGGTGTTGGGTGTCATTGTAGGATTTTAAGCAGCTACTTGGGAGATGCAGCTTGAAACTGGATGCTGATACTGAATAGTTTGTTTCATCTGAAAACCTTGTATCTGTGCATGAAATCTGATTTCCCCCTGAGCCACAAGAGTCTATTCGTGGTGGACAGAACAAGTCTTAATGTGTACAAGACAATCATTAGATTGATCATTTGGCAAGCAGGAAGGGTACAATAACCCCTCTCCTTCGCTGATAGGCATGGATCAACTGAGGAGAGGGCCTGTGGTCCTGTGCATGTGAGAGTAGGGTGGCTACACACATGCACACCACTGGCAGACACCAAGGGTGAATGCAGCCCTTGGGTCTAAATAAGCTGGCCACCCCTGCAACGGAGGGAAATAAATTCTTACAAACTAAACTCAATGAAAAGTTCCTCCAAATTGAGTGAAAAGTTCAGAGATTGCTAGAATGATGGAAGGCAAGTGTTTAAAGCCAACACAAAATTGGGGGGGGGGGAGGAAATCAGCAAGAGGTCAAGAATTGGCAACAGGGAGACAACTAATGTATACTTTAAGCAATTCAGGCAGAATTCCTTTAGTGCCTGTCTGGCCAGAACAGAGATGTGATTACAAAAGTCAGCAATTGATGGAAGTGTAAATTAGTCCTCGAAACAGCAGGAGACAGCTTGAAGAATGAGATCATTGAAATGCTGAGTTACTAATGAGATGTGTGGTGTTACATGGATAAGATGCAGCAAGGTGAACTGGTGGGATGCCTGGTGTTGGAGGTGACCCATCTCTAACCAGATGTACATATCTTCTAACAAGATTTATTTCCATAGTTTGCTACCACTAGCCCTATCCCCAATACCAAATCTCTGTTTATAGATTCACCAGAAAATGTTTTACCATTTTTGCCCTTTCTTAAGTGGTGAAAGACAGAATAAAAGAGAAATAAAAACAATTAAGATGGTTATCAGAAAACAGGAACTATAAAAGCTTCCTAGCAGATTTGTCACACAGTTTACTTGCTACTAATCTATGGTTCCCTTCCAATTGTCCCTAATATATTACATTTTCATATGTTATCTTCACCAATGCACACTTGGCTGCAATATATGCATATTTGTAAACACTGGTTGGTTAAATTGCAAAATTCGGACAACTGCGAATTCCAAAGGATCTCTGTGTTTCGGTTTGCATAGTTTGGAAAATGAAAATTTGGTCACTTTGCCTTCAAATGCACACTGAATTGAAGTTGTGTCTCATCCCTATTCACAACACAACACAACATCTTCAGTTAGAAGGGTTTGTGAAGGTAGAAAAATAAATGTTTCAATTTTTAAAGAAGGTTACTTATGTGAACTCTCCTGTGCCTTGATCTGTAAACTGTTGTAGCTCTGCTGTATCAGGTATGCTAGCATCAGCTCTGGTTAGCACGGCCGATGGTCAAGGATGATGGGAGTTTCAATGCAGCAGCAACATCCAGAGGATCCAAGGATTCCCCACTCATGTGCCACAGAATGTAACATTAGTTAACTCAACCTACCTACCATCACACTAATGAGCTGATCCTTTGGTGGAAGCAGCCCTTATTTTAGGCTGCAATTCTGTACACACTCACCCGGGAGTTTTCACTACAACTTTTTACAGCTATGAAACTGTGAAAGCTATTAGTTGCAATGTCACCAATTCCCCAAACTAGCCCATTCTGGTATCTCCCTTGGAATTCATTTTCAAAGTGTTAATCGGATACAGCCAAGGGGAGAGACTCCATCAGGCAAGGCCTCTTTCCACCTGCCTTGCCCCACCCTCCGGCCCTAGGAGTCCTCATAAGGGAGCTGGTCCTGGAGGAAGAACTGTGAGGGGAGAGACTCCATCAGGCAAGGCCTCTTGTCTGCTTTTCTAGT
Source organism: Podarcis erhardii (assembly GCF_964252035.2). Classification (NCBI taxonomy): domain Eukaryota; kingdom Metazoa; phylum Chordata; class Lepidosauria; order Squamata; family Lacertidae; genus Podarcis; species Podarcis erhardii. Next base: position 39,831,562 of record NC_138507.1, on the reverse strand, counting down.
CTCTGCTTCTCAATTTGTATTATTTTATCTACTGTGGCTTGCCATTGTTTTTTTGGTTATAGTTTATAAATTATTTATTGTAACTGTTGAGTGGATTTCTGTTTAACTTTTATATGTTATTATTATTTAATACTATTCTAATGATTGTTGAAGTTACTTTTTTGATGTAGGTTACCTGTTTTAAAGTTATGTTTTATTATCACATTTTTGTATTGCATTAGATTGTTATAGTAAAGGTAAAGGGACCCCTGACCATTAGGTCCAGTCGTGGCCGACTCGGGTTCCGGCGCTCATCTTGCTTTATTGGCCAAGGGAGCTTCTGGGTCATGTGGCCAGCATGACTAAGCCGCTTCTGGCGAACCAGAGCAGCACACGGAAACACCGTTTACCTTCCCACCAGAGCAGTACCTATTTTATCTACTTGCACTTTGACATGCTTTTGAACTGCTAGGTAGGCAGGAGCAGGGACCGAACAATGGGAGCTCACCCAGTCATGGGGATTCAAACCGCCGACCTTCTGATCAGCAAGCCCTAGGCTCTGTGGTTTAACCCACAGTGCCACCCAGTTTGTAAACCACCTTGAGTATTGTAAGATAGAAAGACGGTATACAAATCAAAAATGATGGCGGTGATGATCCTAATAATTCTACCCATTCATCTTCAAGTTGGAAACTCAAGTGCCTCCATGGCTCTCTAGCTTCATCAGTATCCCATGGAATCAGTTCAAAAATATCTTTATTTGTGGGACCTCATCAACTATGTCTGCCAAGTGTTTAGAAGGGTGTGCATACATGACATTTGAAATGGAATATGTCATATATTTGGCTATATGGTTGTGGCGGTAGTAACTTCCAAGTAACATAGGAGCTAACTCTTAGGGGCTGTGGGGGCTTCAACCCCCACAATAAAATATTTGAGGTGGCTGGGCCCCCACAAAGTTGATGGACATTCCCATTCAATTGGTGTGTTTGCACTGTGTCATGTGATCAGTTATGTAGGGCGGGGCTTACCTGGGCCCCCACAATATTTTATTCAAGCTGGCACACCTGACAAGTAGATTATTGGCACATCATAAGCAGGTGTTTTACATATGCTTTGGGTAGGCATCTGGAGGAATATAACTTAGGAGTTATTTCTTATGAAGGGAACACAAAATCTAAACTGGCAAACATGCTTGTTTATGCAGCAACTGTCATTGCACTCCAGAAACCATTTTGTTATTTCTGCACTAGCTAAATTCACTTGGAATATATTTTGTTTGGATAACCACATAAATTCAATCTGGAATGGAACTAAAGTGACCACAGGTTTCTTGCAGCCCTGTATAATCAGCATTTTTCTTTTTACCAGCTATTTTGAAACTGAGATATAACGGATCAGTGATACATTACTGAAATTCGTTACTAAATTACTGATAAATTACTAAAACAAAAAGTATTTTGAAGAGTACTTAACTGTAGAAAAGCAGCCAATTTGTATGTTACTATATTTAGTGAAGTCAGAATCTGGGGCATCATCCAATCAAAGTTAAGCACTTCATCAGTTCTAATTAGTCCCATTGAGTTCATTGGGAGAGCTTCAAGCCTGTGCTTAACTTTTCCATTAAAATCCATGGATCTTAAAAATTGCTTAAGGCTGCAACCCTCTGTTCACATTTACCTGGGAGTAAGTCCTACTGAAGTCATGAGACTTACATCTGGGTAAACATGCTTAGAATAGTACTTAGTTTTGATTGTGTTTATTTTACAGTCCGCAAAGGTTCCATGAAAGAATCAGACACCAAAGGATGAGAAAAGGCAAATATGCCTGTTTATTTTTTACCATTTCTTTGATATGTTCTTAATTATTTGTTGAAAGGTTTTTTTTGTTTTTTTAAAAAACAACAGAAGACTCCCTCACTTCCCAATGTTACAGTCAGTCCTATAGGACATGAAGTATTTAATCATCCATGTCAGGTAACCGTTGTTTCAAGTTTTCTGTTTTTCATATTAAACAATTTGCATTTATCCCTTAATACATACACCATTTGGGGTATAAAGATAATTGCTTTTTAAATGGAGAAAAACATTAAAAAGAAAGAATGACAAAGTGAAGAGAAAAACATAGTGTTTGTGGTGCAGAGGGGAGTTAGTTCACAAGGAGAAAGGGTCTGTTTCTTAATTCAGAACCATATCAAGCTCAGGACCAAGTGAGATGTGATGTAAAAAGCATCTCTGTGTTTGAGTCACAGCATTTTGGTTTATTGGGTTTTAAAGGCAAAAAAACAGCTGCTAGGTGGGGGGAGGTTGATAATTATTGTAGCAAGTTGGGAATAGGGGAATTTACTCTTTCTAGACCAGTGTTTCCCAAACTTGGGTCTCCTGATATTTATGGACTACAACTCCCATCATCCCTAGCTAGCAAGACCAGTGGTTCGGGGTTGATAGGAATTGTAATCTGAAAACAGCTGGAAACCCAAGTTTCGGAAACACTGGTCTAGACAATAAATAGGGCGCTTGAGAGAAGGTTTTTTTTTTGTCAGGACCCACATCATTCCCTCTCTTCCCAGCTGTTGTGATGTTGCTAATTGTCCCCATTGGTTGCTATCGGGTTATTTGCTGTATATTAAATGCAAACTCACATTTAATGCCTTATCTAGTTTGGCTCTCAGCTACAATGATTTGAAGACCTGCATCAGTGGAAAATATCAGTATCCATAATACAATACTTTTAAATAGTTCATATCATTCAGTTACTGAAAATGCAGGAATGAGGAAGGATGCAGAGACCACCCTTTAAGTCCATGCAATGTTTACCAGATGGGATGCAGGTGGTGCTGTGGGTTAAACCACAGAGTTAGGGCTTGCCGATCAGAAGGTTGGCGGTTCGAATCCCTGTGAGGGTGTGAGCTCCCATTGCTCGGTCCCTGCTCCTGCCAACCTAGCAGTTCGAAAGCATGAAGTGCAAGTAGATAAATAGGTACTGCTCTGTCGGGAAGGTGAATGGCATTTCCGTGCGCTGCTCTGGTTCGCCAGAAGCAGCCCGGAAGCTGTACGCCGGCTCCCTCGGCCAGTAAAGCAAGATGAGCACTGCAACCCCAGAGTCGTCCGCAACTGGACCTAATGGTCAGGGGTCCCTTTACCTTTTAATGTTTACCAAATGCAGCAAAAGTTTCACAGCAGTTCCTCACACTCCACCAGAGACAGCACGTGAACAAATATTGCTGGGTGGACTCAGTAGGCTCAGAAACTGGAGTTTCGTTTATTCTTGGTGGGTTTTATCCATTTGCTAGGAATTGGTGGGTCCCCCCCCCCATTTGTGTCCCTCCAATACAACTGGCTTGTGATCAAGATATTGAACTTGTGTATTCTGGTGGTGTTACTACAGACAGCATGTGCAAGAGAGGCAAGGAAAGTGTCTTCCACTCTGAAATGAGAGGGCACGGGTATTGTTCAGTTGCGTGTTTAATGCTCCCATAGTTATCTGAAAACAGAGAGAAATTAACATAGTTAGGGTTAATTAAATACAAGTTGTTCCACATGTTTGACCTGCTTGGTAGCAAATAATCATCACAGCATCACATAGCTAATTAAAATGCTGGGAAATGAAAGCAAAGGACAGGAGGAGTCAGTTCTTCTCTGAGACCTCCTTTCAATATAGTAATCTAAAGCTCTAAGTAACTTCTGTTGAGAAGTATGGCAAACTGAAAACGCAGTGCATTATGGGGGAAACCAGATGCAGCCTGGAAAATGGCATTGTCCTGGGCAAAGCTGCATAAATCACTTCTGCAGTGCACCTGTAGCCTGGTGGAGGAACGTCAGCCCATAGGGAGCTGCCTTACACCAAGTCATATCAATATTCACAGTATTGCCTACATTGACTGGAAGCAGCTCTGCTGAGTTCAGACAGGGACATTCCCAGCTCTGCTTAGAGATGCCAGGAATTGTACCTCTGTCCTTCTGCATTCAGAGCATGAGCTACGGCGAGCTACCACTGAGCTACAGTGCTTCCCCCAATGGGTGGGTGAGTTAAAAAGAAAGACTTTTGCAGGATTCCCTGTGCTCAGCGGCACAGGGCCTTGGTACTATGGCTGGTGGTCCAATTTAAATGTGAAAGGCTAGATAGAATGCCACAAGGATGGGAAATTTTTGCCCATACCATGTCTGGATTACAGGTGGGGTCAAGTTCAATTCTCAGTATGAAGGAGCTGCTTGTAATCCTGCACCAGCCCTGCACATCCACTCCTATTGTTATGTACTGAAGTTCTCACCCTGGGCCAGCAGGGGGATACTGTAGATAGTTTTCACTCAGGTCCACATATGCAAATAAGGGATTGAAAGTGACGTTCAGTGATTGGATAGTTACAGAAAGTGGTTACTGTTGCGTTCTAGTGGAGCTCTATATAAGCAGGCTGGCTGAACCCTTCAGTTCAGTTCTGTTCTGGCCTGTGAATAAACAAGAGCTGTGTGAAGAATCACTGTCTTGTCTGATATGCCTTGCCTGGACCTGTATTAGGGGAGAATCAGCAGAGGCAGATAATGGAAAGGAATAATTTGCAGGGTAAATCTTCCCTGAAAGCATAGGAATGACTCTTCCTAATATTATGAAGATCATAATTAATATTCATCTGGAATTGTTTACCCAACTTCTTAAGTAAAGCATCAGTGTGCAGATTTCAGGCTTGTGACATCTACTTCATCTTTTAACCAGCACTATAAGCTTCAACAGATGCTAGGTGCAAAACAGTGTTTTGAGAGCAGGGGTATGGCCACATGTAAAATGCTGAAATAGTGGGTGGAGCTAATAGAGGTGTAAATGATGTCCACTTGCATGCCTTTCTATGATTGCACCTTTTGTGTGACTTCCTCCTGCACTTAGGCAGGCACCATCTTGGACTATAGTTCATCGCCTCAATAAAACATGCTTATTTAGCCAGACAGTCCAGTTTTTCTGACCCTTTGCAGCTTCATTTGATTCTGTATATTGCTGCATTTTAGTATTTAATTTATTTTGTATATTGCCTTTTAATATTGACACTGCCTCAAGACGCTGCTGAAGAAGTGGTATGCGAATGTTTTAAAGAAATTATGCATTCATCCAAAGTGTTGATATTTCATCCTTTAGCCAAGTTCTGAAGCAGCTTACAGGCATCAACACCAACTGTACCAACATTGGAATGTCCTCCAAATGTGATAAATACAAAACTTCATCTGAGTTGCTATAGAATACAGATCAGGGATTTCAACAACCTAATTTGGAGGTGGGGGGGGGTTGCTGTTGATATTGTTAAACCACGGGTGTCAGAAAACCTTGCAGATCTACTGCAAACAATGCAGATCCATGCCAATAGACACCCCCATCAGCCTTTGAATTGTCACATTCTTCTCTAGATTTCACAGCACACACCAGTAGTTCCAGGACATCTGTTGGCTGGGCTGCCCTCACTTCTCACAAACACAGCAATCGTCAATCAGTTAGGTTCATTTCCAGGTTTGTTTGCTGAGGCTGCAGGTCATACACCAAGCATGCGGCACAGTTGCTGCTTGAATAATGGAAACCAAGTTGATCGCTTGGCTGGGCAATGCCATGTGTGAATCTCCTTTTGTGGAGTGCTTTCCCATGTGGCTGCAGCTTTTTCAGTCGCAGCTGCACACAGTTTTGCCAGGTTTCGTTCTGCAGCTTTGTTTCCAACAAGGGCTGTTGAATTGTACTTTTGAAAATCCCACCTAAGAGGACGTTTGAGAAGAGCCGCTCTAAGCTGTTCTCCTGCAGTGTCTTTTTCTTGACCTTGAGTCTGACAAGCTTTTCTTTCTCTGAAGAAAATGAGTTGGCATTCCAGCATTCCTCCCTGTAGCTTCACCAAGGTGCCCAGTAGTCCTTAGGAAGAGAAGGCCATGGAGCTGTTGACGTGAGTCATTATCTAGCAACAAAACCACAAACAGGTGCAACCTGCTTGATTGCTTCACCCGGGAGTAATGTTTTCCTGTTCAGCCACAGAAAAGAAAATTACTGCTAACAAGGTAACAGTTGCCATGCTATTGAAATCACTTCATTCTTTTTACATTAAAAAGCCTTTTCCCTGTCACCTATTTGCATTGCCACATGTTGGAAAACAGACGAGCAGATGGCAGACCATCCGACAAGCTGGGTGACACAGTTACACAGTCTAGGGTCAATCTGCAGTGATGCATAGCTTACTGACAGCCTTCCCACCAGGGGCTCAGACTGACCTGTGCTGAAATTGTTCAGTGGGACTCCATCCAAGTCCAGAGACAAAAAATCAATTAAAAGCTGGCATAGAGGCCCATGAACACATTAGCTGACAGGGAAAACACACCGGAGACCATAGAGATATTAACATACCAATGGGAGCTGATCTAAAAGACTTTAGCTAAGCAGCAGGGGTCAGTATGAGGGGTTTGTGATGATTGCCTCTAAAGAGGAAATGATTACCGTACATGGTAAAGAAAGTCAACAAGATGATATAGTGACCACTGCTTCCTTTAGAAATGTGACAGGGTCAATGGTGTGTATGTATTTAGTGTTTTTATATTGTGATTTTATGTTGCAACCACCCTGTGACCGGCAAGTATATTTTGGAATACTAATATTAATAATAATAATAATAAATGTTGATGATGATGATGATGATGAAGAAGAAGAAGAAGAAGAAGAAGAAGAAGGAAGAAAGAAAGAAAGAATTTGCTGGGCAGCTAGCTAGCAAAGAAGAGGGGTGCTGCAGTCCAGATCTCCAAGGTGGAGCATTACTGGTGGCTCATTGACTTTGCAAATGCTTGCCCCTATGCCCTTTGGTCTTTTGGAGAGTCTTTTTGGGAGGTCCAGATGGGAGAGAAAGGAGCAGGGTGGTTGCAGAAGCTGCTTGCTGCGTGTGTAACCACTGAATACAACCCACTGACATTTATAAAACACCTTCTTTTTGAGCTACATCATATGTAGACAAGATGGATGTGCTCCACAGAATATATAGTATGCCAAGAGCAGGGTGCAAGGCTTTGCCTGCCAAACCTTCATGCTTACTCATTAATATATTCTGCTCTCTGACTCGTGTCATGACATCTGAGTCAGTCCAGTCACACCTTCCCCTCTTGTGGAGGAGGTTTCAAAGTGGGAGAGGGAATTGCCCTCACCACCAGCCTCAGATGTCACTAAAACTGTACCTCAGATGCACAAGATGATCTCATTTTTCCATCTGAGAAGGTTCTGTTGCTGTCCTCAGACTTAGATGTCATCTGCCCAGAAGCCCCTTTTCTTCCCCCATGGCACTGGAGCTAGCAGCTGTTGAAGCCGTCAAGGCCAACTGAAAAGGCTTTACTCATTGGAGGTGGAGCTTAGCCACCCAAATAGAAATTTTTAAGGCTCAGTTTGGGCTTCTTTCTTGTTGAAGCATTATCACTTGAGGCTGCTTGTATGACACTTCAGCCTGAACTGCTCATGGCACTGTCTAGGGGAAACCCAACCAGACAGGCAGGGTAAAAGTTGTTGTTGTTGTTGTTTTTGGTTGCCTGTTCCTTTGGCTTTGCTTTGTCAGAACTTGGACCTCTACTCATCAGGACATCAGCCTCCACTTTGTCATGCTTTGCCTTTCCCAAGCCTTATCTTGGACTTGCTTAAATTACCTCAGTCCTCTTGTTGGAATCTGAACTCATGCTTAGCACCCCTCCCTGCTTGAGCTGGAACTCAATTTGCCTGAGACCACCACTCAGAACAGGACAGCTTGGCTCCACAGCTGGCAGCCTTCACCTCATGTTGACCATGTCTGCAAAAACATGAGAAGAGTACTCTTGGCTGAGTTTTCCTCCTAAAGTGGTATACGTTATGAAACTATATGCCCATAAGAACATGGGAGGGCCATCAACTCTTGAAGAATGAAAGGGTGACATGAAACATGTCAGTGACTGGCGTGCAGGAAAATAGCAATATAGATAGCTATCACATCTCACTGCAAAACCAAGTCCTATTCCCATAAGCTCCAAAGCAATGTTACCTGATAATCAGCTGTCAGCTTCTAAGAAGCACCCCATCCTGCTCATTCCTTCAAAATATGCCTACATGGAGAGATCAAATAACCACCAGATTCTTCCTCTGGGCAAATCTCACTGAACTGAGATTGTAGATGCTCTTGAGGCGGCAGAATTCCATCTGGTTGGTTTGCAAAGTCTTTCAGAAAGAGGGACCAGTTTACTTTCATGTGTCTGTAATCTCTTATATTGCCCACCAAGGTTATTTATCCTTAGTCTTTTTATCCTTATCACTGAAAATGAGTTCTCTGAAGCTCCTGTCTTCTATATTTCCCTCAGGTGATTAAATAAACAAAACATCATGAATCAAATACAGTGATGTGTTTAGATGCTTCCATGCTCCAAAAAAGAAGATTCTCTTTGTAGGCTATGAAACTGAGATAAATAATCTGTATATTTGCTTTGCAATGGAAATTTCTGAATTTTTATTCACTTAATGACTATAAATTTGGCTGATTTAATAACAAACTGCACAACAGTTGATATAAATTCTTGTTATGGTTAATGTTTTCACCCATTAGCCTTTAATTTAAAGGTTTTTCTTTTGTTGTTACTGATTTCAGTCTTAGAAAATACATGGGAAAGTGTTGCAGGTAAGTGGTACAGCATCTGCTCTGCATGCAGAAAGGGCCAGGTTGAATCCCTATCATATCCAAGTAGGGCTAGGAATGCCCCATGTCTAAAACCCTGGAGACCCAGTGGCAGTCAAGTGTACACAGTACTGAGCTAAATGGCCCAATGAACTGACTCTGTATAAGGTAGCTTTTATGTCTATTAGGTCTGTTGCCCCAAATGACTAGCTGACTTCCCCACCACCACCACCACCACCCATAACTTATGTCATCATGACATCACAGTGTTCTCTGTTTTGCCCATTCAGTCCCACCCGCTGACATTTGGGAGCCCATGATGAGGAGCATCAATAAGGGAAATACAGAATGTTGTGACACAAGACATCTCCTACAAGCTACAGAGAAGGAAAGGAAAACTAGGCATTCGGCAGCTAATTTTGGTGGCAGCCACAAGGGATCATACATGTTTCACTGGAAGATTAGATTTCAAAAGACAATTTGTAGTTTTTATACATCGCCTTTCTGATACTACTGCTCTCACAAGATGTGAAAGCCGTACACTCCATTGCCAAGGGAGAAGCCTGAAACTGGAAAACATGCCTGCGCACATTTTCCTGTGGTACTTCGAAGTTTAAGGCCATGGTTATACCGGCATATACTCAGTTCAGCAACTCCTTATGGATTCAGGAACTCCAGTGTGTACACAGAATCCTCTTGCCTGTAAAAGTTTCCCTACAAACTTTCCTGGTGGGAGAAAGCTCCAAACGTAACCATCTACATATATGAAGCTACACTTGCCACTGAAGTGAATAGGAAATGCAGGGCTTGCAATAAAATCCTATGGGGCTCTGAGTTAGGACCAAAATATATAACTTAAAAACGAAACATTCTGATCCTTGAATGCAGGCAGCATGTGAAAACCTCCTCTCCAGCAGTATGGCTGTGATTGTCACCTTTGATAGTTTTGAGATGGCACAATCCTGATCATGTACAGCTAGTCTCCACTCATTCTAACTTTTCAAGGACAGGGATTTTAAATTATAAAATATACCTACATACTGGGCTGGATTCAAGTAACCCGGGACACAGAAATGGAGGCAGTGAGAGATTTTACCTTCTTGGGCTCCGTGATCACTGCAGATGGTGACAGCAGTCATGAAATTAAAAGACGCCTGCTTCTTGGGAGAAAAGCAATGACAAACCTAGACAGCATCTTAAAAAAGCAGAGACATCACCTTGCCAACAAAGGTCCGTATAGTTAAAGCTATGGTTTTCCCAGTAGTGATGTATGGAAGTGAGAGCTGGACCATAAAGAAGGCTGATCGCCAAAGAATTGATGCTTTTGAATTATGGGGCTGGAGGAGACTCGAGAGTCCCATGGACTGCAAGAAGATCAAACCTATCCATTCTTAAGGAAATCAGCCCTGAGTGCTCACTGGAAGGACAGATCGTGAAGCTGAGGCTCCAATACTTTGGCCACCTCATGAGAAGAGAAGACTCCCTGGAAAAGACCCTGATGTTGGGAAAGATGGAGGGCACAAGGAGAAGGGGACGACAGAGGACGAGATGGTTGGACAGTGTTCTTGAAGCTACCAGAGTTTGACCAAACTGAGGGAGGCAGTGGAAGACAAAAGTGCCTGGCGTGCTCTGGTCCATGGGGTCACGAAGAGTCGGACACGACTAAACGACTAAACAACAACAAGCTGGGACACTAGCCTAAGCCAGGACAAGGGTGCCTGCTAGCGCAACAGGGCTTTCCCTCCTCTCCTCTCTCCATGCCCGTCTGTACCTCCTCCAGAGCAACACCCAGGGGGACAAGGGAGGGAGTTTGTTTTGTTGCCGGGGGGGGGGGGGGGAGGAGTGTTGCAGTGATGGGACTATCAGAAGAGCATGTCACTGAATTCCTCCCACTGTTTCATAGTGCAGTATTTTATGTAAACCATTCAGAGATTTTTGTTGTTCTTGATTAAAAGGTCTATACTTAAATAAATAAAAGTAAAAAAATAAAGGTTCAGGGTCCCCTTGACCCATTCATAGAATAGAATCATAGAGTTGGAAGAGACCACAAGGGCCATCGAGTTCTTAGTTCATATGATCTAGGCCCTAGATTCTAGAGTTAAGCCACTGACATCAGATTCTGGAGCTGAGCCTTTGATGAGGCTTGGCACAAATTCAGCCCTGCTGTGGGATAAGAAGCAGAGAACCGGAGCAGGCAGGGGGTTGAGAAAGGTTCAAGGAGGCCAATGGGGAGCTGCATGAACCACAAACAAAGCCTAGGAAGAAGCTGGGGAAAGAGAAAGTTCTTTATCCAGAAGGAAATGAACAAAAACCGCTTAGGAGGCCAAGGGCACAAAGGAGCCAAAAGGGAGGCTGAAATTCAAATATTGATTTGAACTAACTAAAAGGCCACATATTTGGCTACACGGCTGTAGCTCAAATTTAATTGACTGGAATCATTCTCCTCTTTCTTTCCCAAGCTCAAAATAAAACAAAGGAAAACATACACAAATTGTTTATGGTGTCTATATGTATCTACATGGGGAGAGATCCTCCCCCCACACATTTCAGGTTGCACTCTTACTCAGGAAGACCGGAGAGCAGAACCAACACAGTGTACCTGCTAGCACAAAGGACATTAGCACCTGATGCTCCTTCATCCACATGGCTACAAGAACAACATCCAACTTTCCCTGAGTTCTCTTTTTCTCTGCTGTGCTGAAGCAGGAAGTGATGCTGGGACCTCATTATTTGTATAAACAGAGCCCGCCCTTGCTTTTGCAGATGGCAGCCACTGCCTGCTGCAGCCCAGCAGCCCAGATATCCAAATGTAAAAGTTACAGGCTGATTATCGGCATTCCTTTTTATCGCACATTTTCAATACGAACAGTGCACGGCGTAATTATGTTGTGCAATTACAAGATAAGCTTCGCAGGTTTCATTTAAGGGACGCCAAAAGAAATGGAAAGCTGACTAATGAGTGATATCACGTGATTGAGCCAAATGGCACTCTTGCCAATCTGCCACATATTTTATTACAGAGTTGTTTTTACACTCACAATTTTCTTGAAGACACAAAACAAAGACAAGACAATTATAGAGCAAATCAATATTTAAAGAGAACGTTACTGCGGCTCCATCATAAATATCAAAAGGTTAGACATTAGAAAGGCAATTTAAAATGACTGACCAAGAAGCAATTGGCTTTGCCAGTAATTATCTGTAGCACCCTTGTTGTAATTAAATTTATTTATGTTTGTAGTGGAATATTTGCCTTGCCTCCCACAGGATACCAGTGTTGCTAATTCCTGCACGGAAGCTGTATAATCCTAGGCCTAGCAGTGCTCATCTGGAATCGAATGTGTTTCAGCAAAAGTATTGCATTTCCTTCCCCCTTTCCTACGGGATCCTCTGGGTGAGGAAATTTAGCTGTGAGGGATTAAGTACTTCAATAAAATAAAGAGTAAATAAAATTTGATTGTATGCAAAATCTATTATTTGCCTTACTGAGTGAACTCAATGCTGGCTCTGTCTCACAAGCCTCTGTTTCTTTTCTTAATGCTATTGTAGAGTTGTATACCAGCCGTGGAAAGTAACTGGGGCCAAAACAAACAAATATACAGTCATACCTCGGGTTACAGACACTTCAGGTTGCGTTTTGTCGGGTTGCGGACTGCCAAAACCCGGAAGTACTGAAACAGGTTACTTCTGGGTTTCGGCGGTCGCGCATGCGCAGAAGCACTAAATCGTGCTTTGCACATGCACAGAAGTGCTGAATCGTAACTAGCGTGTGTGCAGACGCGCCACTGCGGGTTGCGGATGTGCATCCCACATGGATCATGTTCACAACCTGAGCGCCCACTGTATTATCCTGAACAGCAGAATAACTCTTAGGCTGAGTGTTGCTAGATGCTTTTCATATAGCTGATCCAGTACTGTAATTCCATTTTCATAATTTATTGTAGTGCTGAAATGGCACTTGCGGGGGGCAGGGAGAGAGTATCTAAAAGAAAAGAAAAAAGGCCCCAATGAATGCTGGGGTTTGTGGGAGACGAACCCTATCTTAGACTGATTTTTCTTATTTCCAGGATGCTGATTGGCCATTACACATCTCCAGAGCCCAGTATATTTTGCTGCCTGAAGGAGAGGACAAAATGGCAACTCCTGCCATCTCATGTACAGAAACTGATGGGAATATCAGCTGAATCTTATCTGCAAACTGGCAATGGGACAGCATCTTTCTGAGGACAGCAGACTATCTTATTGTTATTGAATTTTATTTATTAAATTATATCTTTTCCTTCCTCCTGAAGGAGCCCAGGGTGGCCAATAGATTCACAACTGAAACAAACAAACATGTTTTTCATTGTCCTATACTGAAAGATTTTTGGCAGAAGGTAGCTGAAACTATCAACAGAACTGTATGGAACAAACTTACATTTACAGAACAAAATATCCTTTAGAATTATATGTCCAGCACATGGAACTTCACAAAAGGACAATATGAGTGGACTGTCTGTGCCCTTACCACGGCAAAAAGACTGACACTGATGAATTGGAAAAATAAAAATGTGGCTCCCTTCTACAGTTGAATTTAAGACTCGCAACATATGAACAGCTTGCACATAAACTCAAATTCAATGATATTTGGAATCCATTCTTACAAATACTGTAATAGGTTAAGATCTGGTGAAGTACAATAACATCTTTATAAAGTATACAGCTTTGTGGTCCCCTCCCCCCTTTACTTTCCCTTCTACATGGGTGCATTTTCTCTTTTTCTTTTTCTCTCTTTTATTTATGCCTCACCATGATTAGTGCACATATAATTATGCACTTTTAAACTTTCAATAAAGATATCTGGGGTGGGGGGGAAGCATTCTAAAAGAGTTAAAGCTTTCTAAAAGTAGTCACAGTTAAAAACGTCTAAAAGTGGTGACAGTTAACTTTATTCCATCTTGGGGTTTCAAGGAACAGTATTCTTCATCCATCAAATGCCTGGGTAAACAGGGATGTTTTCAAATTCCTCCTGAAATTTAACAATGATGGAGACCAACAAACCATAGCTATGATGAACCACAGATTAGGGCTGAGACATAAAGCCACATTGTGGCTGCACTAGAGCAGCGAAAGGGAGGATAAAGCAGCTGAACCTGGGACAAAACACATATTCATTTATATTCATTGCATCTATTTTTATCATATGAGACTGGTTTTAGTAATTTCCTCTGTGGTTATATCTGAATATAGCCAATAAAAACAAGAATCAATACAACAAATTAATCAACTCAAGATACTTGTAATAAAAATAGATACAATAAATACAAATAATTATGTGGCAAGTGGTTCGGTTGGGGTTGTGGATTTGTCAGCTAGCACCTCCTGGGCTGCCAATGCAGATATAATAAGTATGCCAGAGTGCTCCTGGTTTCATCTGTGAAATATTGGTGGGTTGAGGCTCCCATCTAAGCTGACCCTCTCTGTGGATTTGACTAATTCTGCTCTGCCACACGTATCTGGTTTTCGGGCTGTGGCTATGTACGCAAGGAGAAATACTGCAGCTTTGACCTTTCATGTCAGCCCCTTGGTCCCTGTGGGCATAGCTACAAATGTGCATATCTGAAGGTCAGATTGGCAATGGTCTGACACGCCCTTTCCCCTCCCCATTTGTCATGTAAACTTTGACCTTTCTCTAAGGAACTGCTCCGCTATAATATATCTCAGCTGAAAATTGTTCCAAGCAGGAAAACGTCAGACACACATACATGCATAGAACACAAAATAATTATTGACCTGAATATTTTTATTATTCTTGTTGATTCCTGTTTAAAACCCCATAGATTAAAGATGTGTTTAAAGCAAAAAAGGAAAAGGAAAAAAAACACCAAGCCAGGGAATTATTGCCAATTATAGAGCATTAATTTGAATAATTGATTTGATATAAACTACAAATTACTACATCAGCATCATGCAGTGCCCTTATGCTCCCTTTGTAGAGAACTTAATTTTGTTAGCAAGGAGGTAACTACATCACAACCGTTTATGATCGATCATAGTCTATATGTAGGAAGCAGATTTAACAGGAAGCAAGAAGTTTTATTTTATTTCATTTTATTCCGCCTGAGGTCTACTCACTGATCGTTTGAGTTCCGGCAAAGCTTAACCACTCTGTGAGATCTAGAATTTGAACGTAAAATGAAGTTTTACAGTAGGAGGCTGTGTCCTGCAGACACATAGTTAATCCACAATTTGCAGATAGAGGCATTCCCATTAATTCCTGGGGAAACCTGGGCAGTTAACATCTTATCTATGCTTCCTTCAAAGGTTGCACAAATTGCAAAGTTTGAAGCTAAAATAATGTTCATTCAAAGATTTTGTTGTTGTTGTTACATCTTATCACTGCAAATCAAGCTGACATGAACATGTCCCCTGATTGCAAGCGAAGCAGAACTTTATTGAAGTGTCTATCATTGCATATAACGCTTATCAACAAAGACTACATGGCTGCAACTTGGTGGAGGGTGGGGGAAGGGTTGCACTGATAATGCCAAAAATGCAACTGTTTTTCTGAAGGTAACTGCTCCTGTCTGTGCCTTGCCATATCAACCAAGAGAGCAACAAAGGAGAGCATGGTTCTGCAGATAAGGAAAATAACGCTTCATTAATGTTCTTTAGTGCTTAGTATTATTCTGTTTCAGCAGCCATCAAGCCAATATTACACGTGTTTGGAAGCCGATATGTAAAATAATGAAGGACTCCACCAGATGACCTGTTTGTTGACCATTCATCCTGATTTGCTTGCACAACTTTCTGTGTCCTTAAATTGGGTATAAAGTTTGTGAACAATATTAAAATATGGAACAGCTTCCTCAATAAGTCTTACAGATGTACAGTGGTACCTCGGGTTACATACGCTTCAGGTTACATACGCTTCAGGTTACAGACTCCGTTAACCCAGAAATATTACCTCAGGTTAAGACCTTTGCTTCAGGATGAGAACAAAAATCGTGCTCCAGCGGCGCGGCGGCAGCAGAAGGCCCCATTAGCTAAAGTGGTGCTTCAGGTTAAGTACAGTTTCAGGTTAAGAATGGACCTTCAGAACGAATTAAGTACTTAACCTGAGGTACCACTGTATTAATACTGTTCAGTTATGTTCACATGACTGTAGCAGCACTCAGTAACAAGTAAGCTCCACAAATCTATATTTCCAATGGGTGGTAGGTGCTTGCCAGTATCGTTACTGAGATAATGACTTTGAAATGAAACAAACGTGCTTAATCTCTTTGGAATGTCCAGGGTGGAAAGTATGTAACACAGGAGGAAAACAGATCCAGGTGATAGCTTTCCAAACAAACTGTGTGGTCATTCTGATATGCTGTGCAAAGGGAGAGAGGAGAAATTCAGCAAACCTCTCTGATATGCTTTCACCCTTCAAAATTTGGACTTCTCCAGATTTTGCAGTGCGGTTCTCTAGTCAAGTAATGTATTCAGAAATGTATATACTAGGGTAAAGTGTGGATCCAAATGCATATGCTATTGAAAATAGCACAGAAATCATTTGGGGGAATTTGCTTTGCAAAAGTGTGTATACCAGGAGACATTTGCACTAAGATGCTGATAAATTTTCACAAGGACTTTAAAAATACCCACAGATAGATGGGGAAAGTTATGGGGGAATGAGAAAGGGAAATAGATAGATTCATGCACTCTAACTGTGCATAAAGATCTGGCACCACCTCATGTGCAGTGTAATGTCAGTCAACACAGAGCAGTTTGACAACTGAAGTAATCAGCTGGCTTGAGTGTCTTCTCAAACACATTTCTTACATGGTTTGAGTAGTTTATAAGAAGGCTAAGTATGTGAGTCATTTTAAAAGCCAATTTTGCTGAAAGCATTTGACGTGCTGCATTTTCTCATGTTGTTATAAGTACGGTAATGAAATAGACCCATGTTCTCTTCAGCCTCCTCAAACTTTTAGTATGACAGTGCTTTATTTTAAAACAATTTGGCACTGTATTTAGACACCCTGAGTTTTAATGTGCAGTCCTCTAAAGGGGGGCAGGGATTAGACCGGAGGACCTGAATAGCTAGGAACACTGCATAGCTCTGCAATATTTGTTCATATGTAGGGCGCTAAATCATTGAATTGTAGAGTGGGAAGAGACCATCTTAGAGTCATCTAAGCCCTGTGATGCAGGACTCTCAACTAAAGCACCCATGATAGGTGGCCATCCAACCTCTGCTTAAAAACTTCCAATGAAGGAAAGTCCAGCACCTTACGAGGGATTTAGTTCCACTATCAAACAGCTCTTACCATCAGAAAGTTCCTCCTGGTGTTCAGTCAAAATCTCCTTTCTTGTAGCCATTGGTTTGAGTCCTACCCACCAAATCAGGAGAAAGCAAGCTTGCTCCATCTTCCATGTGACAGCCCTTTAGATATTTGAAGATAGCTATCATATCTCCTCTCTTGTTGTTGGCATCTGTCTGTCTCAGGAGAAAGTGGAAGAGTGCACCTTCAAAGTAAAGTCAAACTGTTGCAGATTTACAGCACCTGCTGTGGCTTTAAAGACTGCTCAGGATGAGTGCCAGCTTACCCTGAGCTCTGCAGCAGCAGCACTGAAAGGGGAAATAGGGACATTCCAGGATCAAATCAGAAGCCAGGATAGCTTCTGTAATTCTGGGAATTCTGTTCCTGGAAAACCAGGACACTTGGAGGGTTTGCATTATTCAGCTACTAAAACCACAGGAATTTTTGTCCATTCAAATGGTGGTTAGATCTGGTTAGTGGAAGCCTGATGTTTGGTTACCCTGTAAGGATCTAGCCAGAGGAGCACATTTGTTAAGAGCTGGTGACCTGCATCAAGTGTTCTGCAGCAGATCACAACAACAACATCCTACCTGTGTTATATCAGCTGTTGATCATCTTCACTGCAGTTCCACAAAAAGGTCAAAAGGGCCAGTACCCTTTGCAAACGATATTTTTATTATATGGCTGCACCTTTCAAAATACCCATTATCTGTCATCGAAGCACATCTGAAGAAATAGAGAACCCAGCCATGCCGCAATAAACAATGCTATCACCTCTGCTAGGTGAGCTATAAATCAGCCACGGAGAAGCCATTGTACAAAGGCCATGTAAGACATCTGGGCAGCAGCACAAGACAGCCAGCATCAGAAAACTCTACCTGTGCAGGTGGGCTATCACTGAAGCAGGAAAAGAGTGAGGGCAATACATCAACTGGTAGCTATTAGAAACTTATTACAAGAAGCCTTGGTAGACTTATGGGGTTTGGGGAAGAAATGCAGTCTTTTCGGCATTTTCAGGCTTCTTGACAGATCACAATCTTTCCTAATCCTATAAACAAACTCTTCAATGTGAATAAGAGCAGGTGGGGAAACAATGACATCTTTCCACATGAAGTGGAGGTGCAGTAGGTATTATTCATCTTCAATTCAGAAACTGGACATAATTTGTTAATTTTGTGAGTTTTGTTATATCATTCCCGGGTATGCTACAATACTTCTAAAGAACCTCCCATACATGACTGAGCTCCTCCTTGAATAGGTTCTTTCACTCGCTTTATGGCTGCCTGTATAAATTGGCCATACCTATCCCCTTGATTTCTAGAAGTGACCATAGCATCCCAAAGCTTGATTTACACTAGTGGCCCAACAATGGCAAAACTAAGATTTAACAACTGGATTTAAAGGAAGCACAGTTCCTTTATTATCCGGTGGATAAGCCCTGGCTTCCCATCTGACAATAGATTAAAGCCATTTCCATGGGAGAGTTAAGTGTTGAGTTGAGAAGCAGTTCCCTTCAAAGTGTTTGCTTTGTAGAAAACCAACACACATTCTTTGCCACTGTTGTAGACAAAGCTCTTTTCTATAACAGCGTGGTAGGGCACATTGTTTGGTTGCAGGCTGGATTAATGGAACCCATTATAAAGTACTAGCGGCATGCTTCTTGGCAACAATCCACAGCAGACATAAGCCCAGAGCAATCAATGGGCTTTTAAAAACACTGGCTATCAAGCACCACCTTTTTGGAAAGTCTGTGCTTCCTTTTACTGAGGAGGCAACAAATTGCCAGCAGAACTTCAGCGTTGCCTGCCTGGCCATTTAATTCTTCCATTTGCATAAAAGACAAGCGGAAATTCATTAAATGAAGTTAAATAATGTCACAGTGTGGTGATTGATTTTGAAAATCATATCCTTTTATCTTGGTCAGAGCAGAGCTCAAGTCACATAAGTGGAAGAGTTTTGCCATCAATGTGAGGCAAACCCTGATGAAAAGAAGAAAAATAGGCCCTGGTTTGCTTTCAGTGTTGCCTTTCTCTTTCCCCTACCCACTCACTCTTTTCTGCTGTAGGGAAAAGTCACACATGCCCTAGGGGGAAGCTCAGAGTTCTTTCTGATGTTGTGCATCTGAGTAACAAAATGAATACTGAGGCTTTCATTAAGCGCTATACTTCCCATCTGTGGACACAATGTACTTACCAATGCAGATTAGGGCCTTCTGATTTGCAATGCAGACGAGTCCTTTACACATCCATAGTGTGGCTGGAGACTTCAAAGCCTTCTTTTTTTCAAAGAACAAAGCAGATTAATGACGAAGGATCTGTTTATTGTATGCATTCCCCTGTAGATGAAAGGTTCCTGACCTAGGGGGCCAGCACAAAAGCAGAGCAAATCATAGAATTGTAGAGTTGGAAAGGAACCTTGAGAGTTAGCTACTCCAACCCCCTGCAAATACCTACCTCAAGACCCAGGCCTGAAGCCTTATAACCATTGTCCTCAGAGCGAGCAAGAGAGGCTCTGTTCAGATCCTCACCACTAACTCTATGTACATTAAAATCACATTGTCGTGGTCTACAAGCAAAATATTAATGGAAGAACAGATGAGGCAGGTACATCCTGGGTCTTCTAAGTAATGACAACTCTGGTTGGCAACTGCTTCATAGGATGCACAACTGGTCAGCTCTCTTGCTGCTTTAGAACTGGAATAGCCCATGTGGTGCCCTCCAGATGTTGTTGGACTACAACTCCCAGAAGCAGCATCACTGCAGCATACGAGAAGCAGGAGGAGTGAAGTAACAGTGATATTGGCTCTGTGTGCATTCACAGACAGGAGCACTGAAGTGCCTCCAGTGTGGTGTAGTGGTTAAGAGCAGTAGTCTCGTAATCTGGTGAACCGGGTTCACGTCTCCGCTCCTCTACATACAGCTGCTGGGTGACCTTGGGCCAGTCAGACTTCTTTGAAGTCTCTCAGCCCCACTCACCTCACAGAGTGTTTGTTGTGGGGGAGGAAGGGAAAGGAGAATGTTAGCCGCTTTGAGACTCCTTTGGGTAGTGATAAAGCGGGATATCAAATCCAAACTCTTCTTCTTCAAAAATGAGCCTACACAGCACTGACCTCCATGGCCTTTCCTCTCTCTCCCAGCAAGCTATAGCAACGCTGCTGTCGGGCAGCCAGGTGTATGACAACACCCCTTCTCCACCGGCCAATTCTGATCATATGTAAGAAGAGCATCCAATACGTTTTTTGGTAGCTCCACACTTGTCTCCCACCCAACAAACTCAAACTTTACCAAAGTTGTCTGACAGAGGAAACCACTGCATAAACAGGCTGAGTCATTTCCTGATAAGTTGGGAGGTAATGAATGATCACTGACTTTTATAAATGAAAGTAAGCTCCCCCCCCCCAACCCGTTCCCTTCTCTCCCAGACAGAGAAGTGACACCTTTGAAAGAGGGCAGGGTGAGTGCTTCAAGCTTCATGGAGTTAAAATGCCATGAAAGAGCCCTTGGAAGCTGATGAGAGCTTTTACTGGGGGGAAGAAAGCAGGATGCCGAGCAAAAGGCCATCTGGTGTTCCCCTTGGGGGAACAGAATTGTACTACTTTGTACTGAATGTGTGTTTAATGAGTTTGAATGGCAACTATAAAAACTAGTGATCAAACGGGTAGTAAAATTCACTGAATGCAGAATAATTCAATGCTGCTAGCCAGCAAAGAAGAAAGGGACACATGGGAGCATGAAAAAGATAAAGAGTGACTGGGCAGCCATCCTATTCCATCATTGTTAACGCAAAAGTTAAGCTCACTCATCATGACTCATCTTTTATCTTTTTAGTTTCTTGATTTATGGGAAGCAAGCATAGATACCCTCTGCTACAGAGATCCTTGTAGCACATACTCCTTCAGGTGGGGAAGCAGCTCTTGGACCAAGATAGCCTGGCCACTGTGGTCCTGGCATTCATTGCCTGAAGACTGAATTACTGCAAGGCACTCTTTGTGGGGGTTCCCTTGGACTTAAACCAGAAGCAGCAAATTGGTTGATTGGGTTATCTCATCCATACCATAGAATATCTCTGTTGAGGGATCCACACTGGCTGCCAATATGCTACTGGGCACAGTTCAGGATCTTGTGTTTGGCATTTAAAGCCCTAAACAACTTGGCTCCGGTTTACCTAAGGGATCACCTTGGCCCGTGTATTCCCTCCTGGCAACAGCTATGAGGCTGCCATTGTTCTTCTCTGGAAATAGCTGCAAGAAAGGAGATCTATGTCTGTGATGAATGTGCAGTTCTGCTTGTGATAGAACCTTTTAGGTTCTCTTGAAGGCCTCAGGGACACACTGAAATGCAATGTGCACACACAAACAGGGAACTACCAACATGGCACTATATCCTCAATGTGGGACTATAATGCAGTTCTACTGCAGATGTTTTATGGGGCCTCCACTCACATATTGGCAAATTTGGGTTGTGCAATTATACTTGATAGGGAAGTCTTCTGCAACAAGTCTGCATCCATAAAGGGTGGAAAGGCAGTACCATAACTTACAAAGTAGCTGTATAGAAGGATAGAAGGATGGGTTATTGCCATGTACTTTAACACAGGCTCTTCAGAGGGGATGCTAAATAAAAAATGTAGTATCTTTGCTGCTGAAACTGGTTCTTGCAGAATTTGAAACCCATCTTGTAATGGGTAGTTCTTGTCAGTAGGCTGGGGTGTGGACCCTTGGCAGATGCCTGACCCTGCAGAGCGTTGATGGCAGCCCCCACCCCACCCCCATTATGCCCCCTTTTCCAGCCACTTTTGGGGTCAGTGCCTAAAATGGTACTTGCCTGCATTAGCAAAGCAGCAACCAAGAAATGGGCTAAACATCACAATGACAGCGTAAGTCCTTTGATATAATTAACAAATAATCAATGAAGCATTTATCGTCTATAAAACAACATTAACAAAATAGCTATAAAAATAAGCTAAATACTATTCTGTTCATACACATACCACATTTCTCCCCATCCCCCCAAAATAAACACATCCATCTTACACGACAACCTGATCTATTAGAAATATCTACAACAGAGGTATACTTTAACTTTATTAGTTACTATTCCTATACCATCACAACCCTTCCAACGAGTGAGATTTTTATCTTCCTATGCTATGATATTTTGAAAGTGCTTGCACATTTTATGTACATTCCCCTGTGCTTTGTTCAATTGGCCATCAGGCCCACTAAGTTCCATGGAGGTCACCCAGTGCCGGATTTATGTATAAGCTAAACAAGCTATAGCTTAGGGCCCCACTCTCTTGGGGGCCCCCCAAAAATATACTTCTTCTTAATTGTATTTCACTATTAATATACTTCTTCTTAATTGTATTTCAGTTCAACAAATACTTTGATAAAATACATATTTTGTTATGTGCAAATGGCTTTAGATACCTATTAGGTCCATAAATTACCATACAGCATATATTCAACACAAAAAACAGCGACAATTTGTTGACAAAGGACAGCTGGACATACAAAGGGCCCCATTACCTTCAGTAGCTTAGGGCCCCATCAAACCTAAATCTGGCCCTGAGGTCACCACCGAATAAAAGGGCGTCAGATTGCAGCCTTTAACCTCCATTCATTTCTCCAGAATTTAAGCATGACGAACTTCAGTTGGATTGGGGTCTTCACATTTCATAACATATCTTTGACATATCGCTGCAGGAAAACCTGCCCCTTTCCCATGAGTAAACCAGAAAGCACATGAGGTGGGGGTGAAAAAGGAGTCCAACGTTTATTTCTGTGCAGAAGTTTGATCCAGTGGGATTTCTCCGCAAAGACTGGACCTCGAATAAAGGATCCAATAGTTTTTATATTCATTGCAGAGATTACAAATTCAGTCACCCAATCAGATCTTTTTGTTTCTCCCTCTCTCTTACAAAGCTCATTGGTATGCACATGCTGTCTTCCTGTGATTGGTCCAAATTGCAAACAGTGAAAGAATGCGTACTAGCGGTCTATAGACAAAGGAAACTCCTTGTGGTCTGTTAGATTTTATTGCAGGATTAAATTTCACTAC
Source organism: Podarcis erhardii (assembly GCF_964252035.2). Taxonomy (NCBI): domain Eukaryota; kingdom Metazoa; phylum Chordata; class Lepidosauria; order Squamata; family Lacertidae; genus Podarcis; species Podarcis erhardii. Next base: position 39,808,607 of record NC_138507.1, on the reverse strand, counting down.
AATTTTAGATTTCCCCACCATTATCGAGCATGCTCAGGTTGTACCAAAACCTCAGTCCAGTATGTTTCCCTGTTCTTCATTACCTCAATATAAACTATCCAAGACAGGCAGCAGCCTTTGCCATGCTGGCAAACCTACCTCTTTCCTCAAAACTTCCTTTCTGTCCAGATAAAACATTAAGTTATGCAGACAAGCAACACTGCACACCTCTATTAATAGAAAAAAGATCCAACAAACTACCTGTTCACTCAGTGAAAAAAAATCCAATTAATTTGAATAGAGTTGGGTTGGTTTTTTTTTTTTTAATATTGGCAAAATTATTCACCCATTAAACTTCTGCTTTATAGCTACTGATCTCTTTCAGCAACCTTCAATAAAATATATCTTCCTTCTCCCATATTTCTCTTACTTGATGAAAGCATTCAATATATTAGGATGAGAGGAAAAATTCTGTTTGGAGGGGGAGAAATATTTTTGAAGTAATATAATGAAAGGTCTGCAAAATGTAATTAAAATGGGTGAAACTGGAAAAAAGAGAGAGGGAGAAGAGGGAGAAAGAGAAAGGGAGGGAGGGAGGAAGGGATGGAGGGAGACTGGACTATACCTTCTTGCTTTCTTTACAGAGAGCATTGATACCATGTATATCCGGAAAGGGGGAGGTAAAAATAATTCCAAGATGTACTAAAGTGATGTTAAGGTTAATCTGTTCAATATGACTGCAGTTAGAGTAAGGTGCCGGGAGATGCAAATATGAAGAAACTTGAGTTTTGCTGCTAGTTCTGCCACTAAATTAAAAATATATATAAACAAACAAACAAACAAATAAATAAATTCGAGGTTGGATCCAGTACAGTTCTTTCTGCAGACATAGGCTGTCCTTATGTTCATGGAAGGGATTTTGATCTGGTGGAGGCATCTGCAAGCACCTTCTTCTTGCAGCCTCTCCTCTCCCGCACCTGCTGTCACACACACCATATTATTTTGCAAAATGAGCTGGAATGTTTTGTGCATTTACTTACATAATATGACTGTTTTTTGCATGAATGAATGACAGTTTTTGGAACGAAGGCAAGCTCTATGCAAAAGAGCCAACAGCAACCATCCCTCTTTGGCAACCTTAAATAAGGAGGACTTGAAATTGTTTTTTAAAAAGAGAGAGTATGAGATGGCAAAACAACCTTCCTTGGAAGGAGAATGTCACATTTCAGGACAGATGTGCCTGTTTTGCTAAAGGCACCTTGATGGGGGGGGGGGTCTGCAAGATGGTGCAAACAGCCTTGCATTCCTGAGAAGATGTACTTGCCATATAGTGCTTGTAACCGAAAAGGAGCATCTAGTCTAAAAGACTGAGCAGAGGACATGGAATCATTGGGCAAAAACCTCTGTCACACCCCAAGGAGAAACATGAAGTATCCATCAATCAGAGATTTAGGGCAACACAATTGGTTCTCCCACACAGGGTGCAGGAGCCAATGGGGTATCTTCTTGCCTTCTTCCAACAGTCTAGTAAGCACTGGGTCCTAGATTCTTCCTTCCTCCTTCTCAAAGCCTACTTAGTGCTTTCCCAGCTTTGGAAAAGAGGTGGGAGGGCTCTAGAACCTGGCGGAGCAGGTTGGAGCAGACCTCAAATTTTGCCTTGGCACAGCATGCCATTCACCAAGGCCTGCTCCTATATCAGCTCCCTCTTTATGAATCCAGAACAACTATGCCTGGTAATTACATGCCTGTGGAGCATGTTTGAATATAATGCTTTACATGACACTTTCACACAGTTAAAAACTCCTCGCATGCATGATCCAGTTTTATTCCTTTTTCATCCTAACATCAAAGTGATATCCAACTAAGCCACATTCAGAATAGAGCCACTGAAAACTGGGACTACTCTAAGCATGACTAATGCTAGTTAGCACCCTAAATTTATTGCAGGTTAAGGGCAGCCCACTTCAGTAGTTTTTAAATCCACAAAAAAATGTGTCTCAATAATTCTGAGTGTCCACAAGACTAAAGACAGGCACATCATATTACTTTCAGCCTGTGTCTGTCCCATGTGCTCATTAATAAGTTTGTCCTGACCATTTTTTGCATAAATCTGTAGGTTTTTTAAATATTAAATTATTAATATTAAAAAATCTGTATAAAACCCCATATTTAACATTTTATCACATAATATTGTCTAAATATATATTTCATCTCAGTGTTGTGTTTATCCTAAAATACATGTTTGGTACATTTTCAAGCCCAAAACTGCATTGCAAAATATAGAGAAGTGTGAAATCTCAAGGATAATTAAATTTTGATCTGTGCATTAAAGCAGGAGGTGCAAATTAGGTGTTAGTGGGCTGACTCAAGATCCCTTTCATCCCTATACAAGAAGTTTTCTCTCTCACACACACACAGCTAACAGGGCAATCCTATACACAAGACGCTGGTACAGAGCAAGCTGGTGTAAATATGACTGACTTGTGTTTATGCCAGATCCTGAGCCCATTAAAAAGCCCCAAGGAGGGGGAAAGCCAGCCATAGCCCGGCCAAGCATGAATTAATACCGTAAGAAAGCAAAACACAGAATTTGCTTCGGTATCATCTTTAAGTCAAACGTAATGCCTACTACGCTCTTCGATGTGGTTTCAGAGCTTACAGTGCCACCCGCTGATTCATCAACAGTAGCTTCCTAAAGTTTTAAACTTTCCTATACCATCACAACCAATAACAGGCACAGATGGACTTCATTAACTTGTATGGCCTCACATCCTGAAGGAGTTTAGTTGTGTATATGCAAATACTATGAAGCAGGAAGAGCAGTTTGGCTGACTCTGTAGCATTGCCGTGACTGCAGCTCCTGGCATAAATTTGTGTGCTTACAAATGCTGACTCTATTACCAGGACAAGAGCTGTCACAGACTTATGGGTTGCATTCATAGGGTGGGGGAGAATTGGCTTGTGAATCATCTGCCTCAGGGCACCAGAGATCAAAATACCAGGCAAAATGAGACAGGGAGCTTGCTGTCTCATTTTTGTAACCTTGGGTGCAAACGGCATTGAAAACAAAATTGAATTTGATTGAGCATGAGATCATAAAATCTGTGTGCTTTAAGTTGAAAGCGTGCATGCGTGTTTTCAACACCCTTTTGCTGGCGATTGTTTTGGCAGAGGCATTATTCCTCATAAAAACAACAAGTTATTCGATAATTGGCCGAGTCGCTTGTTAATTTTTTCAGCAGCGGTCAGCCACGGTTCAAGCACTGAAAAAGTGGGAAGCACTGAATTAAATATAATGTTGGCATCAGGCCAAGATCTAAATAATCATATTTTTTTAATGTGTGTGAAAGAATAAAAATTGAATGACAAAGATGTTAGGGAGAAATACGATTTTCTGAACGGGCATTACTATGCATGGGTTATATTCAATGAAGTCTTTGCACTCAAAATATAGTTTCTGCTTATGCAATGGAACTTCCTCTCCCTCTCCCCCCCCCCTATTACCCCCATCTGCTTCAGAGGTTTGGGGGGCACCCCCTTGAGGAGATTTGGGAGGGTGCTGGGGGTGTGCAGGGGGATGAGAGGGAGAGGGAGTTCTGTTGGGTGAATGGAAGCAAGAGTAGCAACCTTGTTAAATACCATCCCATATTTACTTGAAAGTTCATATAGTCTCTATAGCCAATGGGACTTATTCCTTAGTAAGTGTGTTTAGGATCACAACCTGAGTGACTCAGTTGCCTACAAGAAGACGCAAACATTGGTCCGAGATGCTCTAGGATGACTCTGTGTGAGATGCAGAGATAAGATGGTAAATGTAAAACTAAGCAAAACTGAACTTGTTTCCCCAGAGCAAATCACAAGAGAACATTAGAAAATATGACTTGATCAATACTTCACATTACCAGAGATGCATGCTGTCTGACAGCAATGTAGCTGATGAAATATCCTACTTGAAAACAATATTAGCAAACGTAGGGAAAATATTTATTGTTGTTGTTGTTATTATTATTATTATTATTATTATTGTTATTATTATCATTTTGATAGATGTATTGGCTATAAACTAATGTAGAAAACAAAAAAAATGAAGACTGAAAAATCTATTATTCCTTCAAAACTATAGTCACTAACATTAATTAATAACCAGTTAATAGGCCTGAAAGTGGAGATGAGGCGCCACAGCCCCTAGTCGAATTCAACTGGATTTAACCGTACAAGGGTCCTTTACCTTTACCTTTTTTATCAAATAATAAAAAATAATCTACTGTCACTGAGTACAGATAGGTCTATTTTTATTTTAAAATCAATTTTGGACAAAAATTAGCTATTTTTAGGAGCCATTTTACAAAGGAACTTAAGAGATGTATATTTTTTAAAATCATTCAGTGGCAGGAACAAAATCATGCTTTCCTGTAACCAAAAGATTCTCAGGCGAAAATATATTTCGACCTGGATAATCTTTTCAATTGCATCTTTGACATACAAGGTCAGCATGATTTCCACAGCCAGACTTCAATTATATTCAGGAACTTGGTTGCAACTTTTAGCAAAGAAGCTTCTTTAGAATGAAACTATTGCAAGACCTTCAGCATGACAATTTCCTTCATTTAATGAAAGGAAAGAGAACATTTGTTTTTTGAGTGTGGAAAATGCTGAAAAGGGCAGGCTGGAATATCCAGGGCACACTGAAGCATACACCAAAGTGTCAGCATTTAGTACTGAGGAGAGGATTATGACACCTATATATGTCAGTGAAACAGAAAGCTGCCACCATATAATTTCTTAAACACAACCCCCTGCTGCCACCAAAAAAGTTACCCAGATATCAGTGATTTAGTAAGGCTTTCCCTTAATCTTGGATGAGGCATGAATCCAAGTCAAATAGGAGATATCTATTTGGACCACCTCAGAGTCTGAGGCAGGGCGGTCCTAAGTGCAGCCTGAGGGCTGCATGCAGCTCTTGAGACATTTTTTTTTTGGGGGGGTGGCTCTCAGCAACAATTGAAACCCCCCCCACCCCACCCGAGCCCTCAGGCTGCCTTCCCAAATATGGGTAAGTGAGGTGTGGGGGCTCTGACAGGGTCCTAGAGTCCTGCCTCCTTCCCAAAGTCTTCCCAGCTTTGGGAAGGAGGTGGTAGGGCTCTAGGACCTGCCAGAGCCTCACACCTCCTGCCCAAAGTTTATCTGGCTTTGGGAAGGCAGCAAGGTGGTTGCTAGGCCATCAAAATTTGGCCTTGCTCCTCTCCCCATGCACAACAAGGCAGTGTGCAGCCTGCAGGTTCTGTGTCAAAGTACTCTTGCGACCCACTTGTTATGAAAAGTTGAGCCACCCTGGTCTGAGGCAACCAAGGGTCTGAGACGGTCCAAGGTGTTAAGAGCAAAATGCTTACAGCACTGAAGGAAATGTAGGAGCTGCATGGAATGCAGGAACTGAATGAAACACAATGCCTGCCAAATGTCATGTAGGCAACGCAGGAAGACAGGGGCAGTACAACCCACAAGTGTGTCATTAACAATTAACCAGTGTATGTGTGCATGCACAAGGTGGGAAATTCAAAAATTGTTTGTTTGTATAAAAGCTTGGGTAGCTCCTTTGACATTTTTGAACAAGCATGTCTTATCAAAGATTTTCTCTGGGTGTTGACCTGCTGCTGCTGAAGCAGCAAACAATAAACTGGCACCTACTGGATGCTTTGCTTTTAATATCTCTTAGTTTGATCTTTAAAAAGCAGAGACATCACCTTGCCAACAAAGGTCCGTATAGTTAAAGCTATGGTTTTCCCAGTAGTGATGTATGGAAGTGAGAGCTGGACCATAAAGAAGGCTGATCGCCGAAGAATTGATGCTTTTGAATTATGGTGCTGGAGGAGACTCTTGAGAGTCCCATGGACTGCGAGAAGAACAAACCTATCCATTCTTAAGGAAATCAGCCCTGAGTGCTCACTGGAAGGACAGATCCTGAAGCTGAGGCTCCAATACTTTGGCCACCCCATGAGAAGAGAAGACTCCCTGGAAAAGACCCTGATGTTGGGAAAGATGGAGGGCACAAGGAGAAGGGGCCAACAGAGGACGAGATGGTTGGGTAGTGTTCTCGAAGCTACCAGCATGAGTTTGACCAAACTGCGGGAGGCAGTGGAAGACAGAAGTGCCTGGCATGCTCTGGTCCATGGGGTCACGAAGAGTCGGACACTACTAAACGACTAAACAACAACAACAGTTTGATATTTTATTTAATTCCCATATGAGAAGACGTTTGGGAAAAAAGCCACTCATGACAAAGGCAAAGTGGGCTGGTCTCTTGAGGCACTGAAACCAACTCAAAGCCAGGGGAGAGTGTTTTCTGAACTGTTGTAGTACATTTTTGTATCTCAACCTTTGCGACGCCATCAGATACCCAGAGCAAGGACATTCATAATTTGGAAAAATAGTTAGGACACTGCAAAAGCCTGGAGTTTCTAGATGAAAGAGTTACAAGGATATGTTAAAGTGTTCAGGTCTGTCACTCATAAATTATTAGGGTGGGGTGGGTGGGAGAGAGAGAGAGATAGAGAGGGAGGATTGGCAGTTACAGTTGCATATCCAGATCCCCTGACTCCCTCATAAACTCAAACATTCCCAGTAAACCCTTAGGGGAGCATCCTGCCAATGGATACATTAGAAGCAGGCTTTTCTTGAGTTTTGATTTTATGCTGGCTCTGAACACCCAAATGCTCCCTTTTTCTCTCTGCCTATGAAAATGTAGCTACACACACACACCAGACAGCCTTTTGCTTTCCCAGTGGGCAGCCCACTGCCAAGTAAATATGCCTCCACTGGCTTATTTCCATTGCTAATTTGTCATGCCTAGTATCATGTTAACAATACACTAAATAGGTACTTAACACTAAAAGTGCAATGTTCGCAGCTTAAGCCATGTGGATAATTCATGCTTTATTACATAGCAAATTCTCCATTATATTCTTCATGTATAAACATTAAAAGTTGTGGCCAGCAGCAGTCAGTAAAGGAATGTGATGAGCAGGAAGGGCCTGGGAGGATGACACACGCACTCATTCCCTTTTGCAAAACTTCCTGCGGCCTCTTGTAAGCAGGCAATAGGATTGTGTGCATTTTCTCCAAGTACATGTTGAGTTCCCATTAATTTCCTATAGGCAATAGAAATAATGGGAAAACAGACATTCTGAAGGCAGAGTGGGAAACAGCTATGAGAAGGAAAATGGACCGGGAAGACCATGAAACTTAAACCACACTCAGTGGATATGGTATAATGTGTGTATAAAAGCTGTTAGAATTGCATAAGTAAAAGGTTTTTTGTTTTGCTTTTTAAAGAAAATCCAAACTCAGAACCCAGGCAAATTATTTTAGCCCTCTTCAGGCATTCAGAATGAAGATGTGAAGAAGCTCTCATGTGCAAGCAAGCCAGCCCTGCCCTCTCAATGCCACTGACCACACACATTGGACACGTACCCCAGCTGGCAAGGGGGCTCTGTATATGATGGGATATGCAAAGGGTTCCCTCCATAAGGATGTGAACCCTGGATTTGTGCCCCACTAATCACATGTGCTGCTGAGCAATGCTTTAGACTGATACCAATTGAAGGGTGTGGCTGGTGCATGTGTTGGCATCTAGGAGACAAGGCTAGTCAGGTACCAAATTTCTGTTGAGTATAAATAACTCAGCATCCATCTGGTCAGTAGAGAGCAGGGTTGAGACTTGGGGTTTATCCACAATCACCATTCCTCTGCTTTTTCCAGGCATGGTCCTTGCTTTAAAGCTCTGTGTCTGAGTGCCCTCTTTTTTTTTTTCTTTTTTTTTTGCCCTCGAGCTTTCCCCATGAAAACCTCCTCTTTAGGGGGGCCGCTAGGGGCGCCTTGGAAGATGGCCGACAATACCATCTCTCCGGCTCACACGAGGTAATTAAGAGGCTGATGATGGGAGTAAATTAGCCTCCCAAATCTTCCCAGGGGATGGGAAGATGCTGCCTCGTCCGTGGTTGCCAATAAATCACCCCCAGGTTCGAAAGAAGGAGGGGGTGGGTGCACTGGACGGAAAGCCCTTGAGTGAGTTTCTGGATCTCCTGGACACTACTTCTGAGTGTGATCCTAGTTGCATTGCTTAAGATAAAATAATTGGAGAAAAGTAAATGCACATGTTTTGAGCAAAGGAAAGGGTGTACTGACTGCTAATTAAATCTACCACTGAGAAGCCAAGAGTGATGGGATGGATTGAACAGAGGACTACATCAAAGAATCACAGCTATGTCGGTATGTTGAAATGGAACGGAAGGGGGGGGACTTTTCTCTTTTTCAATATGATTTACCTAACAACCCCTCCCCTAGAAGAACCGTCACATGATTGATAGCAAGTGAGACTGGAAAATAAACTGTGTGGAAATAAAAATATTAACTAAATGCTTTGTTTTGCGGAAGATCTGGAAAGGAAACGAAAGGCTTTTGGGTGACGCAGTTCTAATCAGGATCCGCCATTATGAGACAGACTTTGTTGCGAGATTTACAGTCAAAAGGGGAGGCGAGCCACTGCTCTGTTATCATGTTTAGATTGTACGTCTGACCTGGCAATAACTCCCCTGGAAAGGCTGATTTATGGAGCAACTGGTCTGGGAAAATTAATGAGCAGACGCTTAGACTTTATTTCATCGGAACTGTCAAAGTGGCGCTTGCCGCCCGAATAGGACTTTTGGATCAGCGTGAAAATCCACACAGAAACATAATAATGCTTGCTTCAACTCGCCTGTGGAAACAACTCAAAGGTTATTAAGAAGAAAAACGATAACAAGAAGATTGGAAGGTGGGACTTGTGAACATCAAAGCAGCAGAAATATGAGATGATTGGACCCTTACTGAACTCGAAGCATGGGTACCCCCAACAAAAATTTTAAAAATTCGGCAAAATATTTGGATTTTATGATATGTATTGGTATAATTTGGATTAACTAATGTGATATGATTGGATTGTTAAATGGAAGACTTAATAAAAATTATTTTTTTAAAAAATCTCCTCTTTAAAGTTCAGTTCACAATTAAAGGGCAATTCACAAAAAATCCAAACTGATGTTTGCACAGAGGACAAGAAAAAGAGTGCTCAGACACAGAGCTCTTAAGTGCACACCTGTGCCAGGATAGAGCAGAGCAGTGCACACACACCATTTGAATGGGAGTGCCCATCAACTTTGGGGGAACCTGGCCCCCTCAAATATCCCACGGCCCCTAGGAGTTGGCTCCTAGGAATGTAAATAAGACAGAATGATCAGTGGAAGGACTGTGTAGATCCAGCTTCCAAGCTGTTAACTCTGCTATAAACCAGACAATTTTATTTTTTAAACCCCCCCCCCCCAAAGACTGTTGGGTTTCCTTGCTGTCTATTTCACAGGACTGCCATGCAGATAACCATGGAACAACCTTCCAAAATATCACCACAAACTATTTGGATACATCAGATTGAATGTGTAGATCAGCCTTCCACAACACTGTGCCCTCCAGCTCTTTTGGACTTTAGACTTCAACTCCAATTAGGCAAGACCAACATGGTCAATGGTCAGAGTGGATGGCAGCTGTCGAGGGTAGCAGTTTGTGGAAGGCTGGTGAAGAGGAGGACGGTTTTTTATAAAACAACAACAACAACAACAAACCCATGTCTGTGGATGTGCCTTGAAAATTTTAATCCAGTCATTATACAGGAGATCACTCTGTTCATTTTCTTGGATATAGTAGCACTGGCATAGTCAGCAGAATAAGGCAAACCACTATGACAAATAATCTTTTCCAAAGGAAAGTTTTGAAATGGCCCTGATAAAGTGACAGAAGGAAGAAGCAGGAAGGAGGGGTAATAAAATCCAACAAAAGAGAAGAAGTTGCTGACTATGCGGAGGAAAAAATGCCAAGTAAACATCAACCTGGTCAATCTATAGAAGTTTACCTAGGAATGGGATTATTTACTTTGTGAAGCTTTCATATAATGACAACTCCAGCTGCATTTGTCATGCTGGCTGCCAATGTGACCAGAGAAGAGGGAGCGGAGGAGAACAGAAAGTACTATATTAAGGAGATACCTTGTTTGGTTTTCCCAGTCCCCTGTCAAATCACTTCAGGGAAGAGCTGATTGATCATCGAATGAAATCTCCGCCTTGAACACTTACAGGGCCAAAGAGGAATGGAGAAGACAGCAATCATAGGGGAGAAAGAGTGCAAGAACTAAAAGACAAAGCTAGAGGAGGTTGCAGTGAGTTTGAACAAGGTAAAAATGTACATTGCTTAGGAGGGATAGGTGGAGAGAATGGAATGGCTCTCGCTTTCTTATGGCACATTCTTCTTATGTAAGTAATAACAGTAATTGCCAAAGGAAAATGAAAATAAATCTGTTTCAGTTACCTCTCTGGAGAAGAGCTGGTAAGGAGCCTTACCTGAGGGCAATCACATGGAGTTTTCCTCATCAGGGTGGGAAGAGAATCTGCCATTGCTGAACTGTTAAAGATTAGATGCCTTCAGATGTGCAGTCCTAACCAAAGTGGCAGTGGCAAGGCACATGTTAAACAGTGCTACAGTTGTGTTATAATAGGTGTTTGGGAAAGTCCCGCCAGAGCATACCTATACCAATTGCAGAAATTCAGTTTGATTTGCATTTCAGTTCAAGACAACTTAATCTGGACTTCCTGAAACAACACATGAACTGAAACACAGCTATCTTTCCAAATTCCTGCATCTCTGAATTTTGAGATGCAGTTATTCAATAGTGTGCATAAAAATGAATACACTAGAGGAAAGAAGTGCTTTAAAATGCTTGCATAAATGTGCATATCAGTCAAAATTGCATAGAAAAATGCACAAATTAGGGAAAATTTTGCACTTAAATAACTGATGAATGTTCGTGATGATGGTGATTAGCAAAGGGATGCAGAAATTTGGAGAGTAGGACTTCAAGTTGGAACAAAGAGAAACTGAAAAAACCAAACTTGACAGATGTGTCCATCCCTGCTAGATTTGACTTTTCTAGGGCATAGCTTGAAGCTCTTTCAAAACTTGCAAAGTGAGTTTAATTAGAAGAACCACTTCTAGAAGAACACAAATTAATATGCCTACGTAAGGCAAGGAGGGCTGCTCCATTGACCTCTTCTGGCAAGCGATCATCTTTACATAACATGAGACTGGAGTATTTTTTATAATGTCAGAACCACAGAACCTATTCTGCTAGCACTCTGTTGGCATGTTGACTAACAGCTTCCACTGGCAATTTAAAAGTCAGTATCTCTTGCTGCATCAAATTAAATATACATAGTTAAACAAATGGCTTTTGTTGCTGCTGTTGCACATGCTTATTTACTTCAGAGAATTTCTATGCACAGCTTGTCATTATAAAGACTTAAAACCTTCAGCTAATTTGTGTTAGAAGTAGAAGCTGCTGTTAAACGTTTAATGCATCAGACAAGAAAAGAAATCACCTGGTATGGCTGATAACAAACACTGGGAATGTGAAAAAAGAAGTGTTTTTGAGCATAAGGAATCAGAGAAGACTACACTAGCTAGAAGGGGACAAAGAAGAAGAAGAAGAAGAAGAAGAAGAAGAAGAAGAAGAAGAAGAAGAGTAGTTTGGATTTGATATTCTGCTTTATCACTACCCTAAGGAGTCTCAAAGCAGCTAACATTCTCCTTTCCCTTCCTCCCCAACAACAAACACTCTGTAAGGTGAGTAAGGCTGAGAGACTTCGGAGAAGTGTGACTGGCCCAAGGTCACCCAGCAGCTGCATGTGGAGGAGCGGAGACGCGAACCCAGTTCACCAGATTGTGAGACTACCGCTCTTAACCATTACACCATACTGGCTAACACAAAGGGCTGCACATTCTGGCTTAAATGGACTTTAGCATGTCTACTTCCTTAGGTCAGACTGAGGCTCAATTTATACAGTAAGCGGAATCCAGTAGTCAACGTGCCTGGGTGCAGGAGTTCTCAACCAGGACAGGTCAGGAATGGAACAAGTCACTGCCCCAATAGCACCAGCTGCTCCTGTTCTAGAAAGGCTTCCTTGAATGGGTTAGATGGATGGTGCTCCCTTCCTCACAACCTATCCTAGTGTGAGAAGGAAGAAGAACTGCTGTATTTTTGTCTCTAGCACAGACTCTACCACTGAGCTATGCTGCAGCCAACATGGTCAATGCTGATGGTGAGCCAGTGGCCGTGAAGCCTAGAACATATTCCAGAATTCTCTGCACATTGCCAGGGTTCCGTGGTAGATGCTGAGTGCATCCACAGTGGAAACGTCAGTGTGGAATGGACTCTTTGAAGGTGGGAGCTTTCCTGGAATGATTGCAGCAGTTCGCTCAAATCAGTTATCGACATTGGTAGGGAGCAGGATTTCAAAAGTGCCCTTCCACATATTACATAATCACATTCACAAGATCATTTATTCATCAGAATAAAAGAAGTACTTTCCCCCGCCACCTTTTGTGAAACCATCACAACAAAACAATGCATTCATCACAACAAAACAATGCAGGCAATTACACCTAACAAGGGCTAACCGAAACAGTTCAGGATTCATTCTTAGCTTTTGGGAGGAAACAAGAGAAGATTTCTCTGGGGCATCTGAATGCACAGGGGAAAATATGTTGCTAAGCCCCAGACACAGTGGGAAAGGAAGCTGCCATTTTAACATTCCACTCAAGGTGGTGAAATACCCAGGGGGTGATCCTGGTGAAGACTAATTGAAGGGAGAAATCCATTTAGGAATATTCATGATTTTAAATTATATGAAAATGATATATCGATGGTATCTAACACCAAGTAAATTGGCAAAAATGTATAAATGTAAATCAAATAAGTGTTGGAGATGTAAAGAGAAAGAAGGTTCTTTTTTATCAAATGTGGTGATCTTGTAGTAAAGTTAAAGTTTACTGGGAAATTATATATAATGAACTGAAAAAGATGTTTAAAATGACGTTTCTTAAAAACCCCCAGAAGATTTCCTTTTGGGAATTAAAGGGACAGAACTACCCAGACTGTACAGAAACTTATTCATATATGCTACTACAGTGGCAAGAATGTTACTTGCCCCAAATGGAAAGAAGTAGAAGTCCCAGCAAAGGAAAAATGGATACAAAAACCTATGGAATATGCAGAAATGGCAAAACTTGCTGGAAAAATAAGAAATCAAGATAACAAACTTTTTATAAAAGAATGGAAATGGTTTATTGAATATTTACAGACAAATTGTAAACGGATAAGAACATTGGCAGGATTATTGCAATAATAAGAGAATATATTTAAATTAGATGAATAAATGAACAAATTAATTTGGATAGGAACCGCAGAAAGAGGGGGAAGTCAAGTTTTGAAGTGTTAAAATGACTGTAAAATTATTGAAATGTATAAACTTGAAAATCATACACATACACACACACATGCGCACGCGCACACACACACATCTCTCTCTCTCTCTCTCTCTCTCTCTATATATATATATATATATATATATTCATGATTCTGAGGCCGTGGTCACCATATATTTTGCACTATTATACTACTTTAACAGTCATGGCTTCTACCAAAGAATCCTGGGAACAGTTGTTAGTTAAGGGTACTGAGACTTGTTAGGTGGTCTTTATTCATAGAATTATAGAACTTTGATTTGGTCATCTAGTCCATTGCCCACAGAGATGTACATTCCCGGAGTTTCCTGGAAAGAGAGGCTGATCGTTAAACCACACCAAGAATTCTAGTACTGTGGGAGGAATAGGGGTCTTCTAAACACCTCAAGCCACCTTAACAAACCTCAGTTCCCAGGATTCTTTGTGAAAAGCCATGGCTGTTTAAAGTGATATGATACTGCTTTAAATATATGGTGTGGATGTCACCCATATAATTTATCAGCTTTAAGGTTGTATCAAGAAAAGAACAAGCATGTGGGAATGGATGGGGAACAGGCAGCATTTACTGAAAAGTACACATTTAGGTAATACCACGGCCTTCTTGGGTATGTTCATCGGTGATTTGGATTAGCAGACAGTATGGAGACATAATGTCTCTGCATTACTGTTGCCAGTACTCCCAGAAGATGAAAATTATGATTGCTTATTTGCAGAGGTTAATTAATTTAAACGTATGCACGTTGAAATCTGTCCATTGCCTAGCTGAACAAAAAGTAATATTGGCCGCAGGGACAAAAAAAGAAAAGAAAAATGCTTCTAAGGCTAATTTCAAACTGACCAAGTATTAAGCTTAGCATGAAACTATGCTGCTTAGGGTTGGATAAGGAAAGTGTGGGGGCAGTGTTCTTAAATGCCAGAAAGGAAGGAGTGGCTATGGTTTGGCACAGTGTGCAGCCTGCCTTCCTTCATCAGTTTTTCTCAGCAAATGCCCTCATTTTTAATCAGTTTCCCCCTAGCTGGGCTCTGAGACCCAAATTAAGTCCAGCTCTGGAAAAACAGCATGGAGGAAGGCAATTGCTAAACACCTCTTCCTTCTGCCTGCCAATTCTCCCTGACAAATGCCCCCTTCCATCCCTATCTTCGTATAATCTCAGCAACTGCAAGTTTGAAAACAAACATCTGCCAAGGTGTGCTGTTTCACACTTGGCCTTGTTTATGGTCTTCCCCTCTTGTAGGATTCAGGGCAGAGAAGGGGGATGACTTTGTGTCAGAAACAGTTGATGGAAACCCTATTCACGTGTCATCCCTATGCCTGCTGTCCTTGTTCCATAGCTACCTCTTTGGCTCCATCTCTCTCACCTCTCAGTGTTCAGGGGACATCTAAAGGCTAACATGGCATGAAGGGCAAACACAGGAACAGGGAAAAAGTTTTGTTAGGGAATGCCTGAAAATTAGAATCAGGGATGAGGAATGAAAGAAATACTGAAAAGACCAACCATTGCAGTGTTGTAGGGGAAAGAAAGAAGAGAAGAGAAGAGTTTGGATTTGATATCCCGCTTTATCACTACCCTAAGGAGTCTCAAAGCAGCTAGCAATCTCCTTCCCCTTCCGCCCCCACAACAAACAAACTGTGAGGTGAGTGAGGCTGAGAGACTTCAGAGAAGTGTGACTAGCCCAAGGTCACCCAGCAGCTGCAGGTGGAGGAGTGGGGAAGCGAACCCAGTTCACCAGATTATGAGTCCATCACTCTTAACCACTACACCATGCAGGCTATGGGAAGGAAGGGCAAAGAGGCCAAAGGGGAGCAGGAGAGCATATCATGATATGTGCAACCCAAAATTTAGTCTTTGATAGTGCATGCCAGTTGCAGCATATGTGAGTTTAATGACACCAGCTTATTAAGATCCATTTCAACCAGGAATAATTTCTAGTGAATTGACACCAACACTCCTGTTTGTCATTGGGCCTGTGTTTTACTGCTCTGACCACTAAACCAGGGTTTTGAAAAGCCAGTAAGATTCTGGCATGCTCAAATGATGACTCACCAGATTCTGGGAAGCTTTACCCATGATCCACCAGTTCCTTCCTCAGTCCCTCTCCTTGATCCACCACAGTATTTCAGGCTCCGCCCCGACATGGTGACTTCCCCAGTGACCTTGAGGCCACTACCCTACAAATCATAAGCTTGCAGCCTTCATTATAATCATTTCTTACATACCTGGAACTCCATTGAGATTCACTCCTCCAAGTACTTATCTAAATGGTGGTGGTGCCGTTGTTTTCCCCTCCCGAAATCTGATACAGGGTTATTCATTAGATCTTGTTTATATTTCCTCTCAACTAAAAATAAAATGCATTCTATAAAACATGAAGTTGTCCAATTCCTTTCTAGTGCAACCGAAGATTGAAAGCCCAATTAATAAGCTCAAAACTATTTGGACCCGGGGAATTTAACAATCACTTTTGGAGAGTGGTAATTTACGAAATGTGGCGACTTGCCAGCATGCACACAGCAGCATGGCACCATCTAATGGATGTGGTGACAGGACAGAAGGACCAGGTCTAATTGGAATGCCATTGTGACAAGAGCCAACACCAAAAAAGAAAACATGATTCTACTGAGGAGTGAGGCATTAATATGAGGCTGCAGGATGGCGATAATACAGGATACTCTATAGTTATGTAAATGAGCATATGAATCAGCTCACTCTGTGAAGTAATAACATTTTCTGCCTACATATGCAAAGAGTTTCCTTTTTTCAAAAAAAGGAAGACAAATAAGAATGAAGCTTCATGTGTGTCAGAGTGTCCTAAAAGTTAGCCCAACGGGAACAACTCCCACCCTCAGAAAAGAACACAATTCTGCAGAGACATCACAATATTGCAGTTTGAACAAGGCTAGCGGTTACCTACATTCAGTTCCAATCTTCTCACTCTTAGTGTTCCATTCCAAAAGGCCACGAGAGTCCTATATTTAAAAAATGCCTTTCTTTAATGGTAGCTCTGGACGATTCCAAAGTTCCTGGATATTTGCAGTTACAGCTGTCATAGCTGGCTCAGCACAACATTCCTGCACAGAGTACGGTGGTGGAAGCGAAGCAGGGGAAGGCAGCAAAGAGTGAGGAATTACAAAAGAAGCAATCCAAAAGAACGGAGGAGATAAAATGTCAGCCCAGTTTTCCTACTGTGAGTGGACAGTCAATTTGTACATGACTCATGACTACAGGGCACGTGTACAGAAAGCAAGTAGGGAAAGGAGGAGAACAATCTTTACATACTTCAGATTCTAGGAAGTAATGTTTCTAACACTATCCTGTAATTGAGGATCCTTCCAAAATCTGAAAAGAAAATATAGTGGTACCTCTGGTTACATAATTCGTTCTGGAGGTCCGTTCTTAACCTGAAACTGTTCTTAACCTGAAGCACTGCTATAGTTAATGGGGCCTCCCACTGCCGCCGTGCTGCCGTCACCCGATTTCTGTTCTCATCCTGAAGCAAAGTTCTTAACCCGAAGTACTATTTCTGGGTTAGAGGAGTCTGTAACCTGAAGCGTATGTAACCCGAGGTACCACTGTACAGTTAAGCTTCAGTCCAATAGATTCTGTGCTTTCTGGACAGTAATTGTCACTGAAAGCAGTAGCGCTTCCTTTCACCAGATCAGGTCATTAACCATGATATATCGGGGAAGAATTTATTCAGTAAGAGGTTTTGGAAAAAGTCCAGAACAGTTTCTCCCCAACCCCACTCCTTTGATTAGTATCATTAGGCCCACCCAAGCCTTGGTCCACCTTCTGTGGCTGCTGTGGGAAAGAAGGTGTATCCTCTGTCATCCCTCCTATAGTAGTGGCAATTGTGGCAGCATGTATTCAGCAAAGACCAGTGATGTCATTAGCCTGCACTGACACTTCTGACAGCTCAGTGCCACCCAGGATTGCTATGTATTCTCTGTTAGCTGGTGTTCTGCTTGAAGACACCCTCTATTTCAGTGATGGGGTCCTTGGAGGCTTCCCACGTGGCCTCCGGGCCTCCTTCTCTCTGACTGTGGGAGGATAAGAAAAACAGTAAATTGCAGGTGCTGGAGGCTCTGTCTGGATGGCATAGGAGCCAACTCCTAGGGGCCACGGCGGCTTCGGCACCCACAATAAAATATTTGAGGGGGCCAGGCCCTCACAAAGTTGATGGGCATTCCCATTCAAATAGTGTGTGCGCACTGCATTGTGTGATTGTTTATGCAGGGGGGCTTACCTGAGCCCCCACAATATTTCATTCAAGTTGGCACCCCTGCTGGATGGGGAACCTGGCATAAGGAGCTATGTGGACACTGAAACAAATGGATCCTTTTCATCAAGGCAAATTGGTGGTGCAAGGTGCCTGATCTAGATCAAAACCACAGTCTGAGAAAGGGTTAGAGGCCCCCACGACTCAGACCCTAACCCCTAGCTTCCGGTACTTGCATTGGGAATAGATATCCCATTGGAAAAAATTGATTTTTCTCCCTCAATGCAAAGTGCAGTGGTGTGTGTCTGTGTACAAGAATAAATGGATGATGGATGAAAATGGGTGCGTAGGTGTGGTGGGTGTATGCTAAAAGTGGGTAGGGTGGTTTTTAGATTCCATCCCTGCCCCCCGCCCCCGGTATGCAACCCATAACACTTTATCTTAAGAAAAGGTAGCTGTCTGTGGGCCAGAAGGTTTCCCACTCCTTGGAACAAGATGGAGACAGAATAAAATTGCTGAGTTTTGAAAAATTGAAAAATAAAGTGCGAGATTGGCTTCATTATTATCAAATAATGAAGGCATACAATTCGGACAAAATGTTGGCTTCCAGGTGGAAAAATCAGTTCTGGAAACAGAATTGTTGGATCCAAAAACTAAGCATTTGTCAAGAATGTATAACTTGTTGCTGAAATGGAACACTCAGGATGAAATGGTGAAATCAGTTATGATTAAATGGGCACAAGATGTTGGACATAACATAATGATGGCTGACTGGAAACAGTTATGGACCACAGGTATGAAATTTACGGCATGTAATGCCCTAAGAGAAAATTTAATGAAAATGATTTACAGGTGGTACATGACACCAGTCAAGCTTGCAAAAATTTACCATTTGCCCGATAATAAATGTTGGAAATGTAATGAGATTGAAGGTACATTCTTTCACCTTTGGTGGACATGCCCAAGGATTAAGACATTCTGGGAGATGATTTATAATGAAATGAAAAAGGTATTTAAATATACCTTCCTGAAGAAACCAGAGGCCTTTCTCCTGGGCATGGTCGGCCAATTGGTGCCAAAGAAGGATAGAACATTTTTCATGTATGCAACCACAGCAGCAAGAATACTCATTGCAAAATATTGGAAGACACAAGATTTACCCACCCGGGAAGAATGGCAGATGAAGTTGATGGACTACATGGAATTGGTGGAAATGACTGGCAGAATCCGAGACCAGGGAGAAGAGTCGGTGGAAGAAGACTGGAAAAAGTTTAAAGATTATTTACGGAATTACTGTAAAATTAATGAATGTTAGGAAAATGTTGGAATGAAGTTATATGGCTTTAGTAGAAATGTTATAAGGAATTAAGGATAAATAGATTAATAGAGTATTAAAGGAAAAATAAGGTTAGAATGTGTTAAGATAATTATAAGATTAAAAATAGAGGAAGATGGAAAGGAATTGCTGAAAAAATTAATAGAAGTGGAATACAAAAAGGGAGGTGTGAGGAGGTCGCGGAAACAAGTAAATGAAAGATAAGTTATTGAAAGTATTTGATGTGTTTTAAATTGTTTGTTTTGTTTTGTTAGTTTAATGTTAGTGTCTTGTTAGTGTAATGTAGTGTTTTTTGTATTGTATTGTATTGTATGGTTTTTCTTTTTTGTAGTGTCTAAATTGTTGGAAAAGGTAATAAATATTATTTTTTTAAAAAAACAGAAGGTTTCCCACTCCTGCTCCGTTTGAAGGGCTGTCCAGTCAGAGTCCAGTTAAATCGAAGAAGGGAGAGAAGAGCAGAAACTTTGAAGTCGCCCCTCACCTGTTAGCTCCTGCACCACAGCCTAAGCAAGCACACAAATCATTGCCTTCGAGGTATTGTATTTATATTTACATTACAATAATCCGTTCTAAATCTGCATCCATACATATACATTAGTATATGCAATTTTTACGAAACTCTGCATTTTCTCTGGTCCTGTTTTTGAAAAGTGATAAGTGGCCGCCCGGACGCCATCTTTACATTAAAATATATTATAATTTGGTCTGGTTCTGAGAGATAGCCATGAAAAATTATGTCTGTCAAATTACAAAAAGATTAGGCATCCCACACCACTTTAATTTTTTTGTATGTTTTCCTCTAAGTATTCTTCCGTGCACAAAAAGATTGTGGAGTGGTTTCCCCCTTCACTCTGCTTTCTCTGTTTGTTTGTTTTACTATTTTAGCAGGTATTGCTTGAAAATAGTGCCTGGTTAACAAAAAGAAATGCGCAACTTAGCTTTGTGGAAAAACCCAAAACCTCTTATTATGGTGGTGAACAGAGCTAATGCTGGATGCTTCCACAGAAGGTAACAGAACCGCTGCATTCAGCTGATAGGGAATAATTTGGTCAGGAGGGGAGTTTTCTTTCTAAACTGAATTAGTAATTGGCAGATGCCTCAAAGAAAGAAGGTTTATATAATCCTATTGCTCCAAGCTCTTTTTTCTTCTGTGGTCCCAAATGAGTAGGCACCCAAGGCTGCCAACATTTAGTCACCAAAAACACTCTGGCCATTTTCACATTTAACTATACTCTTTCTGTCTTTCCCCCGCTTTTCCTTCCCCACAAAAAATCTCATTATTTTCCCCTATATAAACAAGTTGGTGGAAGGAGGCAGATAAGCTATCTCCTAACGGTTAGGAGATTGTATCCAAAGGCCCTGGAGCAAACTGGTGAGTTTTGTGTCCTCTTTCTTGACTTCAAGGCAAAATTAATCCAAGTAAGATTGAGAAAGTGACTCAGAACAAAAGGGAGGGGGGATACTGAGGGATTCAGTCCTGAAACTAGCAGTAGGCTCACTGAGGGGGCATTGGATACTTGTCAAATAAGTGGTACCTCAGGTTAATAACTTAATTCGTTCTGGAGGTCCGTTCTTACCCTGAAACTGTTCTTAACCTGAGGTACCACTTTAGCTAATGGGGCCTCACGCTGCCACCACACGATTTCTGTTCTCATCCTGAAGCAAAGTTCTTAACCTGAGGTACTATTACTGGGTTAGCAGAGTCTGTAACCTGAAGTGTCTGTAACCTGAGGTACCACTGTATTGGAGTGAGCCAGCAGGGTTTGGGAAACAGAAACAGTTCCACCATCCCCATTATAGTCAAAAGGAATAAACCAAACAGGAAGGGAGTGTCCTCTCTCCAAGCTTCTAATAACTCACATGTAGGCACCAAACAGGTTATCAGGCTTTATTGGCATCTTCTCTGGCACCAGTTACAGGCATCAAATGACAGTCTAATCGGACTTCCGGGTTAGCGCCATCGGTAATGGCGGAATTCCTCTGATCGGGAGGAATTTGCTCTGTGGAAATCGGGTCTGGCCGCCGCGGCGAAGGCGGAGACCCTTCTTCAAAAATCACAGGCGGGTGAAGCCTGTGAACGTGGAATTTGGCGGGCACCCTTTGTGCCTCCCCTACTGCGGGGAAACCCAGTTTCGGGGATCCAGAGCGAAGTGGGGTGAGTGGTGCGGTGCTTCGAATCAACTGCTTTTTTCACGGAGCGAAGCCGCACAGCCATTGCCGGAGAGTGCTGACTTTTTCCTGTGGACAATTTGATCTAAAAGCAACTACCCGTGAGTAAAGTGAAGAATTGGACTTTTAAAAGTTTTAATTTGGTACCGAAACGGGGAGGCTCAAAACAGGAAGTCCGCCTTCCCCTTTTGTAAATAGACTGAAGCAAAGAGGTTGCAGGCTAGAGTCTTGGAAAGCCTATTGTAAATGATTGAACTTCCATCAGAAAAAGAAAAATTTTAAACCCCCCTTGGAAGCAGGAGAAAAGGGGGGAGGATTTGGACTGTATATACCCGCGGGAGAGAGTGAAGGAAGTTATAATACCACCGCTCATAACCTGGAAACGGGCTGCTAAATAAGACTGTTGTATATTGGAACGTTCATTGATTGAATAGAACGTGCGCTGACAGCTAGCAAAATAAGAAAGTTACATTGTTTCAATTGTCTCCGCCTGATTTTAAAAAGGAGTAAAAGTAACAAAAAACTGAAACTAACTTTTAACTGTGTTTTTTTAAAAAAGTGGCATTGTGGATTAAGACAATCCAAGACCAGGGAGAAGAGATGGTGGAAGAAGATTGGAAGAAATTTAAATATTATTTACAGAAATATTGTAAAATTAAGGAATGTTAGAAAGATGTTGGAATGAAGTTACATGGCTTTAGCAGAAATGCTATAAAGAATTAAGTACAATAGATTGTAAATGGATTAAAGGAAAAAATAATGTTAGAATTTGTTAAGTTCAATGATAGGACAGAAAATTGAGGAAGATGGAAAGGATTTGCTGAGACAATTAATCGAAGTGGAATACAAAAAAAGGGAGGTGTGAGGAGGTCGTTGAAACAAGTAAATGAAAGTTAATAACATTGAAAGTATTGGATTTTTTTCTTTTTCTTTTAATTGTTTTTGTTTTATTTTTGTTATGTATATGTAGTATTTTTGTCTTTGCATTGTATTGTATGGTTTTGTTATGTTTAATTCTTTTTCTTTTCTTTCTGTAACTTTTAAAACTTTAATAAATATTATTTTAAAAAAAGCAACAACAAATGACAGTCTAATCTACGGCGTGTTCTCTCCTTCCTCTTGGAAGATTTATAGGTGCTGAGGAATGCTGGCAACCCCATCACCAGCTCCCACTATGGGGACTAATTGTTAACACCTGCCTGAGGGATCCCACCCAGCGATACTTGCTTACAGAATCAGGTCCAGTACCAAGGACCTTCTGGCGCTTCCCTCACTGTGAGAAGCAAAGTTACAGGGAACCAGGCAGAGGGCCTTCTCAGTAGTGGCATCCACCCTGTGGAACGCCCTCCCATCAGATGTCAAGGAAATAAGCAACTATCTGACTTTTAGAAGACATCTGAAGGCAGCCCTGTTTAGGGAATTTTTTAATGTTTGACGTTTTATTGTGTTTTTAATATTCTGTTGGGAGCCGCCCAGAGTGGCTGGGGAAACCCAGCCAGATGAGAGGCGTATAAATAATAAATTATTATTGTTATTATTATTATTACTACTACTTTATGACAGGGAGGAGGAGTGTTATATCTAAAGGTTGTGTACACCTGTGAGGAGATCCATGACTTGGAGCATGGAAGGCAAACTGAGAATATTGGGGTACACTGTGTAGGAGACAAAAACAGTGAAGTCACCACTGTTTCCCTCTCCTCCTCCTCCTCCTCCTCCCTTCCTGTTTGGTCTTTTCTTTTTGAATAGGTCTTACTCCTCAATTATTTCAGTCTAGTCATTTCATTCCACCAGGTTTCAGTAATGCCCATTATATCACATTTGTATTAAGAGCTCAAGTTCATCTTGTGAACTTTAGCACAGAAACAGGGGA
The DNA here is from genome assembly GCF_964252035.2 of Podarcis erhardii. NCBI lineage: Eukaryota > Metazoa > Chordata > Lepidosauria > Squamata > Lacertidae > Podarcis > Podarcis erhardii. The sequence goes on along the minus strand of NC_138507.1, from coordinate 39,785,652 downwards.
GGGAGCTTGACTTCCCTGTTACGTAGGAGCAGTGCTGATGGTGGGGGGGGGGGTTGGGGGGGGTAGAAAAAGAAGTGCTGGAACTCACCATGAACACCTCTTTTGTTCTCTTAGAATGGCAATGGTGCACACCTAAGAAGTGCTGGAACTGAGTTCTGGCTGAAAAAAGCCCTGTGTGGGAGCACAGAATATGGTATGACAACAGAAATTGGTGGGGTGAGAACTAGGGGAGACATGGTGACTACATTTGCCTTCTCAAGGTTTCATCACCTGATGAAGTCTTTTGGAAGAATGTGTGTGTGTGTGTGTGTGTGTGTGTGTGTGTGCACGTGTGTGTCTGCCTGCCTGCCTGCCTGCCTGTGTGTGTGTGTGTGTGTGTGTGTGTGTGTGTGTGTTTTGTACATTTTTACAAAAGTCTGAGCCATTTCATATTTGAGTGCTGTGGCTTTGAGAGAGAGAGAGGTTCCCACTAGGCTTCCGGTAATATAAGCTGCAATTTCTTTTGAGTTCTGTCTTTCAGGAGAATCTCTCATTTGGAGCCTTCCCTTTTGAGTGACAGAATAATGCTGATGATCATTAAGTTGTACCACTTGCCAAGCTTGCCTCCGTTGTTGGCAGTTTTCCTGAGACACTCTGGTGTCGTGGCATGGCATTAATCTTTCTAATGGTTCACACAATGCTACCTGGCATGATATTCAAAAGTCAAGTTCTTGACACAAAGGCCCTTTACAGCTACAAAGTGCAGGATGTCATGATAATTCTAGGCAGCGCATTACCACAGGGAGCAAGGCTTTTCAAAGCATGCACCTTTTCATCAGAAGCTAAAAGATGTGAAGTGTCTTTTGGGGGGGGCTGGGGGGAATATAACAAAAAAAAGTCAAACAAAATATAGAGATGCCATGGGATTAGGTCATTAAATTCCACTACGGTGGAATTTACTGGGCCGTTCACTCTGCCATTGTGGACTTTCCTTCAAGAAAGGCAAATCAAGCAGCCTATAAGGACAGAATTGTAATTAACTTTATCAGCCATCAATCCCATTCCCATAAGCACCATGATGTGTTCCTGCAAACGCTTTCCCTTCAAGGTGGAACTCCAAAGGAGCTCCCTTTGAAAAAATTGTTAGGAAGAACATTTATTTCATACTTGCTCGATTCTGGAAGTAGGTGGGAAAGGTATCTGTCTACTTAGCACTCGTTGCCTTTGTGGTACATACTTTCAAATTTCACTAACAGCTATCGTGAATGCACTCTCTTTGACAAAATTTCAGTATATATGCCAAAATGCAAAGCCAATATATTATTATTAATCAGAATAGATTATTGCTATTACTGTTCTTCCACTGTTAATAGTGTAAATGTCACAGCCTGTTCTTTCCTGCTTTTTTATGCATCTGATTAAGTGGACTATACTTCATATGAGATTATGCCATAATGAAAGTGATGGTCTTTCAGGTGCCACTCATTAGTGTTAAAATATATTGTGATATAATAACATTAATTGCTATATAATCATTATATTATATCACTTTATGTTATATTATAGTCCTAATAAAACAATCAGTTGGAAGTGGACAAATTTGTCCATTTCAGTTTCTCTCTGTTTCTCTTTTTTCCAATCTTAATTTCAGTTCTCTGCAGTTTTCTTTTCTTTTTTTTAACTCCTCACAAAACTTCACCAGGATCTTAGTCCGTGTATTTCCTACTACAGTGGTACCTCGGGTTAAGAACTTAATTCATTCTGGAGGTCCGTTCTTAACCTGAACTGTTCTTAACCTGAGGTACCACTTTAGCTAATGGGGCCACCGCTGCCGCAGCACAATTTCTGTTCTCATCCTGAAGCAAAGTTCTTACCTGAGGTACTATTTCTGGGTTGGCGGAGTCTGTAACCTGAAGCGTCTGTAACCTGAGGTACCACTGTTTGCACATTTTTTTTCAAAGAGCTTCTCCTAATACAATATGCTTTGTGTGTTATTTTCACTAATAAATTCATTTTTATGTCCACTTTCCCCTAATACACATATTTCTGCACACATTACTTGGTGGGAGAACTGCATTACGAATACAGAGAAGTGTGACTTTTGAAGGGAAACTGCATTTCAGTCTGTGTTATGGAATTTAAGTCACTGTGCATTTTAAAAAAAAGTGACCCAACCTTCACTGAAGAAGCCCTCTTTCATTTGTTTGCCCTGTGACGGTAGACAAAATATTTGTAGTCATGGGGAGCTAATGTGGTTTTAATTGGATTGTGTTTTTTAAAATCATATCTTGTACAACACCTTGGAAGGGGAATTGTGCCCTGAAAGGCAGTCTATAAATCAGTTAATAAAGGAAATATCACTAAAGAAGACAGGGAACCATTGCTGCTGTACTTTGCTAGCTCTTCCTTAGCTTCCTTCTGCTTCCCCCACCACCATTATGAGCAAACTCATACTTCAGGAGCAGAAGAAGACCCAGCAGGGGGCAGAAGGAATGGCCTACATCCCAATGAGCGCTGGTGCTCCACAGACCATCTCCCATCAAAGGACAGACTGAGACACCCCAAGCCAAAGCAGATTCCTTGCAAGAAGCCTATACAGCACAGTAGGGCTACTGCAATCATAATCTGAGGACCTCCTTCATGCGCCCACCCCACAAGAGGTCCGGAGGGTGGTGGCCTTTTCTGTGGTGGCTCCCTGTTTGTGGGATGCTCTCCCCAAAGAGGCTCACCTGGCACCATCATTATATATCTTTAGGCAGAAACTTTCCTCTATAACCAGGCCTCTGGCCTTTAACTATCTGTGGCCTTTTTGAAGTGAGTAGGATGTTTTTAATGTATTTCTTTTTCCACTTTGGTTTTGATGAATCTAAGGGGAGGAGTTGTTTTGTTGGTTGGTTGTAAGTCGTTATGGGCTGTCTCGGGCAAAGTAAAGTAGCTAACAAATTTTATTAATAAATAAAGTGTTGCCAAAACCCATCTTCCTGTTTCTCTAAAGTTTTCTTTCCCTGCAAAAGAAGCTTTAAGTTTCCTGGCTCATTCGCAGGGTGCTTTTGAATGTCTTTATAGTTTCAGTCACAGAGGGGCTGCGCTTACCGTTTCATTGTAAACCAGCCAAGGACAGTGTGCAAATTTCTCTTTTCATTAAACATGCCTCTAGCACTCTATAGCCCCTGTGGTTATCTGCCCTACCTATTTCTATTTTTATTTTAAGTCCCATAAATGCAATGCAATTTCTTTTCTCATTGATTGGTGCAGACTGATCTGGGGTGGGGGTCCTCATGAAATCTTCCCAAAGCTTTAAGTGAAATGCAGGAAACTAAGGAGGCTGGCATCAGTGCACTCAATTCTTTCATTTTTAAGGAAAGTAAAAAAAAAAAAATCAAAAAAATCTGTGCTGCATTCTTTAAAGGTAAAAAAGATCTCATGTAGAAAAACAACAACAAGGAACCGCTAATCAGCATCCCCATCGTTCCATGCTTACAGGAAAGGCCAGTTGAGGACATCTTTTTCAAGATGTGTGGGCATCTGGGAAGTTTACAAAATTAAAGTCACTGCAGAGAGGTGACTTGCAGAATGGAAGAAAGGGCATTCATAAAACTGCTCAGCCACCTCAGAAGTAAGGTGAGCGCAACAAAAAGCCCATGAGAATTTCACCAGTGATTCCTCCTCCCTTCGATAATTAATTGATGGGGTGGAGGGGGACCACGGTAGTAATTGTTGATGCAGCACTAAGTAGGACAGAATTATTATCCTCTTGTATAAGAAGTAATAACACTGAGAGCAAGCGGATTGTTGAAGGCCGCCTACTTAGCTCACAGCAGTGTTTCCCTGTGAAAAGGGGACATCCAGTTTATAACTCTCCCTCTCCCTCTTACTTTCAGCAAGTAGTGATATCAGGATAAATAGCTCTGCTGCTCTGAAGTCCATTTTCACACAAATTGAAAATGGGTGTGTAATATCTGAAGTTACAGGATCATGGCATGCTTTTCCTGAAATAGTAGCAAACATGCATTAAAAAATAGCTAATTCCCAATCTCTTCTCCCAGCCATGCTTAGGAGAAAGAAAGCAGAGTATTCAAACCTCGGTAGATCACAGACTTTGCATGCAGTAGGTCACAGGTTCAATCCCTGACATCTTCTGTCTGAAACACTGCATCACCATTGCTGGTCAGTGGAGACCAGAAATGGAGAACCATTTCTGTGGTCTTCCAAATGTTGCTGGACTACAACTTCCCATCATCCATGACCACTGATCATGTTAGCTGAGGCTGATGGGAGTTGGAGTACAACCACATCTGGAGGGTTATAGATTCCCCATTCTTGGTGAAGACAATACTGGATTAGATGGATTAATGATTAACTAAAAGAGAGATTCCTGTGCTCCAATGGCTAGAAGTGGCCATAGGGTAGGACTTGGAGGGCACAATTCTGAGAATGAGCCTTTCTATGTTATGCGCTCTGCTGACAGGAGTGTCATCTAGGGGAGTTCATGCTTTCCCCCTCCTCTTTCACCACCAGGTGTGATTATTCCTTGGAAACATCTATACCTCTGGTTATGCGGAACTATAAAAAGTAGATGCATATAAAACACACTGCTTTTTTTTTTTTTTTTGCAGGGTAACCTTGAAAGCCTCCAAGATTAAGCCTCTAAAGCTTGCTCTTAATTTCCACACACACACAACCACATAGTGGCTGCCGCCTCTTCACCCTCATCCCAATAAAGCCTGAAATGGCGTCACAAATCAAGCGAGTAGGAGTAGCCGAGTTTTGGCAAAGGCTGAATAAGACAGGCACAAGGCGACAAGAGAAGGGGAGGGAGGCGAGTCCCTGTGCTCCTCCGACTCTCTTGACTTTCAGCCTGACTTCCATAGTTGGAAGTCAGTTTAAATATTTCATCCGCTGGAAGGCATTCTTAGCAGACATGCATAAAAGCCCAATGAAAGCCACATATCTTTCCACTCGGCCTTTTAACAAGAGAACAGAACACTCTTTTCATCGAGCGACAACTCAAAAATCACTAGAGGAAGGAGGTTTTTCTCTCTGCTGCCACGAGATGTGGAGCAGCACTTCTGAATCCTCTTGGTGCATTGCTTCAAGATGCTTGTGTCGGAAGGGAGCAGAGCGTCTTTTTCTAAAATGTAATTGAAAATCCTGCAAAATGTTGTTAATAATGCTAATAATGCGCTGCTTTTTAATACCCGGACCGCAGCTTGCCATTTCAGAGCATTCAGAATGCTTAGCTGCACAGGGGAAGTAAATTGTTCATGTATCACCGTCAAGCGCTGATCCCATACGGCTTCATGTTGTGCCATAAAACAAGGCAATGACATGAGCTCTGCCATGCTACCTGGCTATAAAGAAAGGCTAAACACATTCAGAAAGTGACAGAGAAGGAAAAATGATGGGTGGAAGGTCACTTTTTCATCATTCATCGTCTTCTCTTCTAAGCCGTGAATTAAAAAATTATAAATAAAATTTATTATTATTATTATTATTATTATTATTATTATTATTATTATTATTATTAAGGAAGACAGTTGTTTACTCTGATTGGCTTGCCTATTCTTGCCAGGATCAAAGATAAGCAAGAGGGAGAAACTACTTCGATTCTAGATTCGAAATAGAAACAGACGTTTCACTGAACATCAGCTAGGAGTGTGTTTATTCAAGAAACTAAAGTAGTAGTAGTAGTAGTAGTAGTAGTAGTAATTTATTGTTTATACCCAGCCCATCTGGCTGGATTTCCCCTGCCATTCTGGGCAGCTCCCAACAGAATTAAAAGCACAATAAAGCATCAAACATTAAAAACCTCCCTAAACTAAAGTCATTAAACAACCTTTAACTTTCTTGAAGGAGGTGGGTGGTCTGGTCCTAAATGTGATAACTGCCCATTATGGAACAGCCTCATCTGGGATATTTATGTCCAGGATTAAGCCTTGCAAAAAAGAAAAAGAAAAAAAGAAATACTCTGGCATTCATTCAGGGCCAGATTAAGATCTTTAGAGGCCCTAGGCATTTGAAAGATTTGGGTGATCCCATACATATCCAATTCAAAATATAAACAATAATAAAACGTAACGTAAAATTTTATTTTTCAAAATGAAATGAAACCTACAATAAGATGGAAAAGAATGTTTATTTTTGTATATTTGTGTAAATAATGCTTATTTTTGTTCAGCTGCACCATACGGTCTATGACGAACCCAGCAATGGAAAATTTCTGGGGTGCCCCCCTTCCCTTGATGCCCTAAGCACATGCTTATTTTGCTTAATGGTTAATCCAGCCCTGCATTCATTGCAAAAAAATATTTATAGCAGCCTGGCTCTTTAAGACTGGGGAGCTTGAGTCTCTTCTCTGATACTCTGACAATTAAGATTGTGCCTTGTCATGCCCCCAGCTCAGTCACCCAGCCACTATCATTTCAAAGCATGCAATTACACCGATGGTATTTCTAACCTTTCTAACTCCCCTCCTAAATGTATTTTAAAATAAGTCAACAGAAATCAATGTGAATCGCAGCCAAGTAAATGAGCTGATAATTGGAGTATATAAAGGCCACGAAAAGTGCATGATACTGTTTTTTTCAGGACTAGGTTGCAGGGTTCAGTGGCAAGGCTGGCTGCTCTTCATGGGATCCCAGCCTAACTTTCCTATTAATATGCTAGTTTTCTACATGCAAGGAGCATATGACACAGAGAACATCCGGTGGTGCAATCTCCCATCTGCTTTCACTGGGAAGACCTATGTTGCTTTATACCACTTGCATATCACATCTCTATCCCTCTCAGAAGAGTTTCATATACCTTATATTTAGATAATGCCGGTGACCTAAGCAGGCAAGACTTTCCATTAAGGAAGTGTAGCTGCCTTAGCTTATTGCAGATTCTGACAGGTTTTACACAGGTTTTCAAATATATTTAAGGTAAAAGACTTGAGGAACGATTTCAATAAAAACCAATTCACTCCAAAATATCAAACAATATTTCCATAATAACAAGATATGGTGGGAGAGCATAAAACATAGGCAAAAAAAAGGTGGTAGTGGTGTTTCCAATAAGAGCAAGCAGATTTTTTATTGATCTTGAGCTAGCCTTTCAGCAAATACCTTACACAAAATATATCTCCAGGCGATACGTCTAATGGAGAAGAGAAGATACCAGGAGGAGCTTCCCTGACATAAAGTCAGGTCATGACAGGAAGAACCCAGTGCTGTACCATTTCAGTCTAATACTTACATCCTTAAAGTCACATAAAGCAGCAATATCCTCCAATTTGGGAAAAAAATGTCTTGCCTCATCATTCTCAAGCGATGAGCTGTCTGAAATCCAGTTGAACGCCCTACATGTCAGCATTTCCTAAACAAAGTTTCCACTCAGATTCAAAACCAAATCCTTGACTTTAGGTCAGGTGCGAGTTCCCTACTTACAATCCCTAACAGAACTGTTTGGAAGCTCCAAAAATATTTTCACTGCATGTTCATCTTGCAGTCATAGCAAGCAATACTAGCTTAACGAGATTTCTTCCACTTAAGTCCCTGTCAACATCTTTCTTTCCTCTTCAGGAAATAGGAAAAAGAAAGCGCCTACCATTAAAAAAAATAAATGGTGGGGAAGAAACAAAATACAGTCCATTTTTTTTTTTACAAGGGTGGCCAATCTGGTGCCCATGGGCAGAAGGAAGGTCTTCGTGGGCACCATGGTGCCTATCGGTGCTGGGATGGCAACCCCTATGGAGGGTGAAAAAGAGACATCATTCAGGAACTAGATTTTTTAAAAAACATACCTTGTTATTTTGTTCCATAGCCCCAGGTACCTTGAAGAAGAAGAAGAAGAAGAGGAGGAGGAGGAGTTTGGATTTGATATCCCACCTTTCACTCCCTTTAAGGAGTCTCAAAGCGGCTAACATTCTCCTTTCCCTTCCTCCCCCACAACAAACACTCTGTGAGGTGAGTGGGGCTGAGAGACTTCAGAGAAGGGTGACTGGCCCAAGGTCACCCAGCAGTTGCATGTGGAGGAGCGGAGACGCGAACCCGGTTCCCCAGATTACGAGACCACCACTCTTAACCACTACACTACACTGGCTCTGGTCACACATAGGGTCTGATTCTAACTATCTTATTAGTAAGAGGCCTACCTATCCGGATCTTGCTTAAACTCTGACAGTGACACCTGACAAAAAAATCTTCAAATAGCAGCACATATGCTTATGTAGTGTTGTGCCTCTTGCTCTTATTCTCCTGGGATCTTATGCTCCTTCTGTGGCTGTCTACTTGTTATTCTTCCCCATAGGATCATCTGTTCTGTTGCACACTGCTAATGTTATAGGTAGCAGTGTGTGGCAATATCGTGGCTGTTGTGCTCTGTCAAAATACATTCCGTTCTTGTGGAAACTAGAGCTTGGGGCCATTCTTTTTCATAACTTTGCAAATGTGCCTTTGACATCAGTAAGAGATTTGTGCAAAGCTCAAGGACAGAAAAGGACCTCAGTCCGTAAAAATAGCGCTACCATATGGCTCACCTAAGCAAAAACAAAGCAAAATCACAACATCTAAAATTACTTCACTGATCTGTTCAAAACATCTCAAATGTATTTATACAGCCAGATGTGCTTTTTGGCATTCCAAGGTTTGAATGGCTATATGAATTGTATCACTATAATTAGCAGTAAAACAGCAAACATGGTCATTTTCCATGTGCCTATTATTATTTTCTTTGGGTGTATATTTGCGATGTACTAGACTACCGTGGAGCCAGGAATTGTCAGTCAAAAAGCTGCAATTTGAACATCTCAGCCACTTTACTGATTGCAACCACAATCATGGCTGATGGCCCAGTTACCACCCTATCTGGACAGGGATAACTTGGCTGCAGTCATTTATGTCCTGGTAACCTCAAGATTATTGCACAGGTCTGCCTTTGAAAACGGTCCAGAAATTGCAGCTAGTGCAGAATGAGGCTGCCTGTTTGTTGACAGGCTCAATGTGAGCAACTCATATACCGCTGATCACAGCACAGCTGCACTGGCTGCCTGTATGTTTCTGGACCCGGCTCAAAGCGCTGGTTAAACCTATACAGTAATGCCATTTGTGGCTCAATACCCTGTCCTGATATGAACTTAACTTCAGTCCTTCCAAGTCCTTCTCTTGATACTCCTGCTGAGGGAGGCTCAGAATGTGGCCACAAGCACAAGGGCCTCTTCAGTTGTGGCTCCCCATCTTCCCAGTGAAGTCTGCCTAATGCCATCAATAACATCCTATTTGGTGCCATGTGAAAACTGATCTATTTCCCCAGGTATTCATTTGGTTATTATGACAAGCTTGGATGGATGGAAAGCTTTGGCTGCAGAAGTGTTTGTTGCTATTCTGCTGGGTTAGTTTATGGGGTTTTGGAATGATTTTCTTGAAAAATATTGGTTTATATATTATGACTTGGCTAGTAGCCTTTTTGTGAGTCATTTAGATGCTTTATTGTAGGAAGCAATACAACAACAGCAACAACAACAACAACAACAGCGCATATGATTAAGCACCAAACATCACTTTGCACTGAGTAATGTACAGCTGTGGTCCACATCTAGATGTTGTATGTGAAAGACTTTACCCCCTGTGTAGACAATCATGTGCTCTGAGTCTGTCCAGATCAATATCACATTATATTTTTGACATATGAGTTTATTTGCAGCCTTTATTCCGATTGTCACATTAAACTGACAAGGGGGCCAATACGGGTACATCCACAAAACACTAAACATTGTTTCTTCTGTTGTATTATCCCACCCCATTTTGCTATTGTTTAAGCATTTTCTTTGGTCTTCTACAGATTCAAGTTACATGATGAAAGAATAAAGTCAGAACAAATGAGGAAAATCTGTTGCACGTGAACAAGTACTCAACCAATTATTTTTGGTATGTAATCTCCCCAGATTCCTACGTAAACCTGGGTAAGTATATTTCATAGACTGTGTTATGAAGGTCAGGCTAACTAATTAAAATAGCCACTCTTGGATCTATCTATAAAACAATTGGACTGCTTCTTTTTTTTTCAGACAAAGGCTGATCAGATAACAGGCTAATTCCTTAACTGAAACTGACACAAGGGAACCAAATTATCTTTCATACTAAAGACTAATTTGATCTGAAGCTGGCTACTAATTGTGAATGTTCTGAAATTACCAATCTGAATTTCTTGCGAGACTGCAAAGCCAAAGCCAATACTTGTTTCCTGGCTACTCTATGGGATTTACTTAAATATGTTTGTGATGGATTTACTTAAATAGGTTTGTGGTTTGCACAACTGACAGTTGGTGGAACAGCAGAAATTGTTTACTCTTTTAAGTTCTTTCCCCCCCTGCATCACAGATGTGCAACCTTTTTTCAGAGATTGCTCATGATCCACCAGGTAGCACAGCTTCTCAAATATGCCTTTTCAGTTGATGTACAAAGGGCAAATTTTCAAGAAGCAGCAGAGACTACATCAATAGGCACAGGAGGATCAAATCCGCCCTGTGAAATTCAGCATAAATCAACTGATTTCAAGAGGAACATGCTGAGCTACGGAGGCTCACACCTCTGTTATTTATTTGGTTGACTTTAACCCTGCCTTCCCAAAGGCATAGTATAGATAACACTTTTGAAACTGTTAATAATACATTTAAGATCACACTGAAATTTTAAAGCATCAAACAGCACTTGGTACAAGCTTGCCTCCCAGAATGATGTAGTTAATCACTAAGACCATATACCGTATTTTTCGTTCTATAACACGCACCAGACCATAACACGCACGTAGTTTTTAGAGGAGGAAAATCCGTAGGCATGCCACCCATAGGCATTCCCCCCATAACACGCACAGACATTTCCCCTTACTTTTTAGGAGGAAAAAAGTGAGTGTTGTGGTGCAAAAAATACGGTATTTATTACAGTGACTAACAAAACAGAGATACTGAAGTCTTAATAATTTCTGTTTTGAGACACATCTATATAGAGACAGACTATTAACATATGCTCACCCAAATCCTAATTTTCCTCCAAGCTTTGATGGGGGACATCTCTGCTACAACTGCGCTTTAGAGGTATTCTGAGCAATCTCGTCCTAAGGTTGGAGTTGGGATGTGCGTGTCATTCTCCAGCAGTGTTCTCAGGGACCAGGATTCTAGTCCAGAGAAGTCTAAGCCTCCTTCCCAAAATTCTTACCAAGCTGACCTGGAATGATGGGGCCGAGGCAGTAGTGCAGCGGCGTAACGTGGGTTGTCAGCACCCGGGGCAAGGCAAGTAATTTGTGCCCCCTAACCCGGGGCAAGGCAAGTAATTTGCGCCCCTAACCCCTAACCTGCCGCCGCTGCCAGCTTCTTCTTGCTGCTGCCTGGGCTGGGGTATTTACAGTAAGGTAGCCACGGCGGCGGCGGCGGGTCCGTGTCAGGTGATCTGAGGCGAGTTGCCGCTGGCGCTGGCACCCAAACGACGCCGCTTGCCCGGAGGAGGAGGAGGGCAGAGAGGCGAGGAAAATGCAACATGGCCCAGCAGCTGCAGTAGCAGCGGCAGCGGCGGGGCTGTGAGGAGGGGCTGCCTGGCGCGCGGGGACTGCGGCGAGCACTGAGAGCCGCTGCCTGCCGGACGCCTTCAGGCCGGACACGCGCACAGCTCGTTGGTTCCGCGAGACATGGGGCTCTGCTACAGCCTGCGCCCGAGGCCCTTCGGCGACTCCGGAGGCGGCGAGCGCGCCCCCCCAGATGTTGCGTCCGGTGTGGCCGGCCCCCCTGCACCCCCCACGCTACGCCACTGCAGTAGTGTCTGAAAAGAAGCCAAGGGAAAGCAGGTAAAGGTAAAGGACCCCTGGATGGTTAAAAGGTGACTATGGGGTTGTGGCACTCATCTCACTTCAGGCCAAGGGAGATGGTGTTTGTCCACAGACAGCTTTCTGGGTCATGTGGCCAACATGACTAAACGGCTTCTGGCACAACAGAACACCATGATGGAAGACAGAGCGCACGGAAACACTATTTACTTTCCTGCCACAGTGGTACCTACTTATCTACTTGAACTGGCATGCTTTCGAACTGTTAGGTTGGCAGGAACTGGGACAGAGCAATGGGAACTCACCCCGTCACAGGGATTTGAACCGCCAACCTTCTGATCAGCAAGCCCAAGAGGCTCAGTGATTTAGACCACAGCACCACCCGTGTCTCTACTAAGGGCAAGCATATGGTATTTTGTGTATGTGTGTGTACGTGCACTATTTTTATAGAAATCTTTCATTCTAAAAAAATCTTGCTGAATATATATATATATATATATATATATATATATATATATATATATATGCATGACAGAAAATTGAGTGGGAGCAATGGGAATGTATCTGGAATGAGTTTGCTTTTACATTTTCCCCAAATTTATAAGATGGAGTATAAGACAGATTTTTTTTTTTTTCCTATTTCAAATCTCCTACCCACCCACCCTGGTTTGTTCAATTAATTGTAAACATTTCCCCATTGCCTTCCTCTAGCTTCTCTGGAGCTCCCTCAAAATATTTATGGATATTTGGTTCTCTTTACCCACCCCTGGATATAATTGCCTTTGCCTCCGTTCCTTTGAAAAGCTTGGTTTCTCAAGTACAATTTGTGAATATTTTCCCCTGACTGTGCCAAAGCTTTTGAATCAATTGTTATGAGGTGTTTTTAAAAGAAATGATTATCTGATGTTTGTCCTGAGCTTTTTATTTGGCCAGGCTTTCCAGGAAGTCAACTCGCTGGTTTAAAATCAGGTTATTTGATTGCTCTTGCTAATTTGCTGCACTGCTGTGCTTGATAACTTTGTATTTCAGCACAGATAGTTTCTAGGTCCAGTTCATAATTCTGGTTGTGACCTAGAAAGGCTTGGAACCAAGTGATCTGAAAGACTGCATTTCCCCATATGAGTTTGCCTGGGATACATGATGCTTAGGAGAAGCCCTTGTGTCTGGTCCAGCAGCAGCTGAAGCGCATGTAGGCAGAATGTATAGCAGGGTTTTTCCAATGGCTGCTTCTAGGCTCTGGAGCTCTTCACCAAAGGGGGACTCAGCTAGCCCAGTCCAGAATGACTTTTCTGCCATCAGGCAAAAGCATTTTTACTTAGGCAGATTGTTAGCCTCTAACCTGACTTCTAAATATGTTGCAATTAGTTTTAACTGTTTGGTTTATTGTATTGTTTTTAGGCCTTTTACTTCGAACTTCATCATTTATAGCCTATTTAATTTAATTTCTAGAAGGCATTTGTATACCAGTGGTGTAGCTAGCCGCTCGGGTGCTGGGTGTGGCCCGCATGCCCTGTAGCTGGATGCAGGGTGAGCCACCCATGGGGGCGGGGCGTGCTGTGTGGAGCCTCTCCACCACCTCCCCCTCAGCTGTAGAGTAACTGAGGGAGAGGCGGAGGGCAGACACAAGTCCCACACTGCCGTTTTAGGCAGTGCGGAGCCTGCAAGCGCCCAAGCCACCATCGCCACAAGCGCCCAAGTCACTCCCAGGACGGACGTGTGACACAGGTACGTTGCAGGCCCCGCAGTAAGTGTGAGCCCCCAAGGTGTAGCGTCCAACCCTACAAGGGTTGTTTCATTACATTTGTTGACTGAACTAAAAAGTTTTGTGAGACCAGTTTTTTAAAAAACAACAACCAAAAACTCATATTTTTGTCATTTTGTCACCCCCTCAGTGATGACACCCAGGGCGGCCCTCACTCCCCGCACCCCCTTCCTCCACCACTGTTGTACACTGCTTAATCATTAGAATTTCTAAAGTAGTTTTGCACTTACATTATTTATCCCTCTTTGTCCACCTTTCCCCACATCATGTGCAGGCAGGAGTTGTCCTAGGATGGCTTAGGGGATGCAATCCTTGGCATGTTGATCTGGATGTAAGTTGCCCCGCAGTAAAATTGAAGCCATTCTTCATTGTCTCGGAGGAGACGGAGGTTCCCAACATTAGTCAAGGAAGGGAATGTGGTGGAAGAGTCTCTTTTACAGGCTTTATTCTCAACTTTAATAGCATCTGAAGCCCTAAACTGCATGCTACCATCTCTCATCCATGGCTGGTTGAGTTAAACCTCAGGACTCTTTTGTCATTCCCGTCCTTAGCTAATTCCTCACTGTCACTCCCCAGATTTACTTACTTTAAATCACTTCTTGCAACAGTGAATTTTTCATTGAAATTGAAACTTTTGTTCTTATTTTTGGCTAGGAAAGTTTTGGGGAAAATGCATCCTTGTGAACCAAATACACAATCCCGGTCCCCAGATGTGTTCACCGTTCACTATTAATGTTGTTGACTTGGCTACAACTAGGGATGCACTTGAGCAAGCAGTTCCATATCAAAACTCTTAACAATCCCCTCAAAATTCTTGAGATTGTCTTGCCTAATGAGGAGCCTCCCAATTTGCTATAAACCAGTGCTCAGAGTAGGGTGAGGTAGCTGGGGTTGGGATTTCATGTGGCTTCATATAGAGCTAAACCAGCCCCACTTCATTTCAGTCAACACCACTGAATCAGACCTAATTTGAAACAAAAGCACCCCACGTGTTTTTCTTCGTCTTCCACTTGGAACACTAAGCAGAATTCCAGCAGCTTCTACAACCGCTGTCATCTGTGGGATCAACTGCATCGCCAATCATGTGCTTATTGACATGAAGACTTTACCTCAGAAGCCTTATGTCAATGGGAAAGGAAGAAATCAAAGTGTTATAAGAGCCATGGAGAGTAAATTCATACAAATTCACGTTTGAAAAAACCATGCATTGACTCAGATTATTGTAACTGGAAGGCCGCAATCCTCACTCCATTTGCTTGGGAGCAAGGCTGATTAAGTTCGATAGGAATTAATTCTCAGCAGACGTTACTAGGATTGTGCTGTAAGATTCCACTGAATTAAAAGAATGGGAATGAGTCATCATTATGCTTTGTTGCAACCTGATTCTCACACAGTACCTAAAAGAAACTTCTTTCAATGTCTGCTACTTCCTTCCGTGTCCTGTTTTAAGATTCTGAAATATCTCCTTCCCCAGCCCCTCACTTTGTTTACGATCTAGCCTGATGAAGAATTCTGCAAAACCCAAAAGCTGCACATTCATTTTTGATACTTTTGTTGGCCGATTACAAAAATTGCCCCAATATGGACCATCACCTTTACTGCCTTCACGAATCTATTTGCCGTGTTTTAGCAACAAATCTATCAGTGTTACGTGTATGTTTGATTTTCCTTTCTATTTCTTCGTTTTCCAAATAGAGAACAATCCCACTTACTTGGATTTGGAAATCCCAAGAGATTTCCTCAAGCCAATACTGCTTATATAAACATCTCTTCATTTGGTTTTCATAAAACATACCTGGAAATTCAAGTTGTCCATATTCTTTATTTCTTGTGCATTTTGTATATTGTTAGTATTTCAAAGATATTTGTTGCTACCTGCTAAAAGTATAAGTGATAGGGACCAGCATTCTGATAGGCAGGGGCTTAACTCCATTGTTACCCCTCTTGATTCTATGGAGTCACTGAGCTCGTGGATTTTGGTGTCTTTTTTATTTTTGTTTAATGACAAGCACTTTTTAAATTCTTAGATTTTTTTATTTTTATTTTATTTTTTTTACTGCAAAGGAAGGTCCAGACATCTAATTACAAAGCAGTCACGAGTAAAGAACTGTAATCTTTTTCTGGCTCTGCTTCCAGATGGTGACTCAGTTTGCACAAGTTCCCTGTTGGATCAGGCCAAAGGCCAATCTAGTCCCCACAGTGGCCAACCAAATGCCCATAGGAAGCCCAAAAGCAGAACCAAAAGCAGGTCCTAATTTAGCACTCTAACCACCACACCACCCTGTCTCTCACACCACCCAACTGAGACTGAATAAAACTCCTAGTATTTAGTGTAATCCTCTAAGCACACCCAAAATAATTACCTCGATTTTCGTGATATATGCAGACAGCACACAGGAAGGATGATCTGTGTGAAACCATATACATGACTCCATTGTACAACATTTGTCCATATGTTTAAGTCCAGCTGCTAGTACTTTATTGTCTATTTCAATCAAAGAACATGGTGTGGAATTATATTAAAGCAGATTAGTTCTATGGATTAGGCCTCAGTTTTTGCCTACCTGCAGCTTGTAAAAGGCACTAGATGCTAGTAAGTAGTCTTTAAATGGAAAGAAAATTAAGTAATTCAACTGTAGAAGGCGTTAATGGGATTTGTTTTTAAAGAAATATATATGAAATAAATGTAACTAAAGGTCAGATAGATAGATATCTGAAAAAAATATTCTGTTCCTGCTAGGCTTGGATTGAAAATCATGAGTTATGAAAAAAAAAATTATTTTCTAGAAAAGGTTACTTTTTTCCCAGGCATTTCTAAATGCTAGAATTTTCTAGCTGTATTTTTGATTGAACTGAACAGTATAATACTGCAATGACTGCACAGGGATTTATGTTTTTCTATCATTTCATAGGTCAGTCCCAAACTGCAGTAATTCTCAAATGTCACCTAACTAGTGATGAATGCAAGTGCCCCTGCGTTAACTTTAATAAATGTCCACTGAATTCCAAGAACTGCTATACTGTTGGGTTGTTCAGGCAGAAGCAGAGCCTGAAGTAATAGGAAAGTAGTTAACAGACAAATAGATTCAGTCGCTAGTCCTTCTAAGGCACATAATTTCTGCCATTATTTTCACATGTTCATTCTCTATGACTACCAGAGCCTTTCAATGTAGTCCCTGAAACGCTGGTTTGCTCTATGATTTATTTATTATTATATTTACACCATTCATTATTATTTATCATTTATTACACTATTATTATACCACCTCTCTACAGAACTCACAACAGTGCTGGAATAAACCCTGTGGAGGACCCTAGGCAGTTGAAATCTCGGCCAAGGGGTGGGGAGGCTTGCAAATTATAACCTAATATGTTTTTGTAATTTTATTTCAAGATCAAAACAATATTATTTTGATCCATTGTCATGGAGCTCCTAAAAGGCATGAGGGCCCCTAGGCCAGTGCTTACTCTGCCTATTTGATAATTCGGCACTGCTTCAAGATGGTGTACACAGTAGTCCCTCTCCTTATTTTATCCTCACAGAAATCTTGTGAGGAAAATTAGGTTGAGAGACTGTGACTGGCTCAAGGTCACCTAATGAGCTGCATGGCTGAGTGGGGATTTGAACTCTGATTTCCCAGGGCCTAGTCCAACACTGTAACCACTATGCTGCAATGACTCTTTACTGAGTAATGTGGGCTATAACTGGGGGACACACATACACGATTTTGGAAGCTCACCTCTGGCTACAAAGTCCAGGCTGAGAATCACTGGTCTAAACCAGCCTTCCACAACCATGATTCCCCTGAAGTTGCTGGACTGAAACCCTGAAGGCTGGGGAAGGAGGCAAATGGTGGAATGGTACCAGGTCACTAGCAGCTGACCAACCCTTCTGCTTGAGACCACTGGGCTTGGTGCTGTCAATGCCAGGAGCGCCATCCAGGGCCTGGGAATAAGCCCCCCAAGCCCCTGATGTTGAGAAAGATTGAGGGCATAAGGAGAAGGGGATGACAGAGGACGAGATGGTTGGACAGTGTTCTCGAAGCTACTAACATGAGTTTGACCAAACTGCGGGAGGCAGTGGAAGACAGGAGTGCCTGGTGTGCTCTGATCTATGGGGTCACTAAGAGTCAGACATGACTAAATGACTAAACAACAACAAAAGCCCCCATGAAATCTCTAATGACAGTGGCAATCATATTCTGCCGGGGGGGGGGAGGGTAGACCCTGTTCACTGGGAATGTTTCTGCAGCTGAAGCCTATCCATGTCAGCCAGCATGCACACCTTCAACCAATGAGGGGAGATTGCGCAGGTAGACAGGTCAGTACCTCTGTCTTAATAGGAACCAACAGAAGCATATCTACAAGCCTTTGTACTGATGCTTCCTGAGGTTTACAGTATCTATAAATCCATTGCACTGCACAGCCAGTCAAGGGCTGCAATTAGTCTGGTCTTATAAATCTCTACCCGCCTGTCAACTGTCAGAACCTGCTGAGATTCTAAAGAGAGACCAAGCATGCATGTACTTATGGTTTGAGGACATCAGAGCTTTTCTATTCTTCACAATCCCAAAGACGTATTTTTCAGATCAACTCCATAGAAGCATACTTTATATGTACTATGATCATTTTCTATTTTTATGGGGCACTTACTGTGCAAAGAGGTTTATAATCGCACTGCGGTGTGCCCTGTCCATTACCTCAAATGGGGAAAAGGATGCATTTCCCCCCACAGAGCAATCCAGTCACCACTCTTGCAGCTCACAGGCTATTCATGCTCCAAGCAGGACACTATGGGTGCACAGCAGAGGCGCCATGTGCCACTGAAGGAAATGTGCCTGGCCCTGTCATTTGAGGCAATGGCTGGGTGGGTTGCAATATGCTCCATGCTATGGATGGCTACAGTATTCAGCTCAGGGCTAGGGAGGTGTGAAACTGCTCCATTTAGATTCACCAATATTTCTTTCTTATTGATGTATTTTGAGGCTGTTAAGCAGAAAAGCAGCTGTTTACCTAATTCTTAATTGGCCATCACCTTTAATTGCCATTTTATTACCTCGTAACAACATCTTTTGTCCATCCTAGTTGCATTTTGCCAACAAACATAAGGCAGCTCAGCTGGGAGCCCAATGGAGACTTCGTTTCCTAATGAGAGTTAACCCTTCATGGCCCAAATTCATCCACAGGTGCATTGGCATTCCACATTTCCTTCCATTCTGACAGTAACTAACCAAGAAATTATTTCCTGTTCCCAAATACATTGGTCTTCAACTAGTGAGACAGGACTCACTGCTACATCACAGCCTATCCAAGGTGGGCCATAACAGCAGCTCCACCACCACCAAAATATGTGGTAAAAAGATGAAGAAGAATTGGGTCCCATGTCTAAAAAGGTTGAAAACTACTGCCTTCATTGATAAGGTAATGAGTGGCATATATGAGGGGAGTTTCCTTTCTAGTCTACTTCACCCTGATTCCAGAGCAGTTGCCTCAGATCAAAACCCATTGGGCGGTGGGTTGGGGGCAATAGGCGATCGTGTGCTAGCTGGGTGTCCATGCAATAGTTTGAACCTCAACAAACTAAATCTCCTTAAAACTTCAGGACAAGTCATATAATTTTATCTCAACTGTTGCTTTTCAAAAGGAGAAAGTATCACCCCAAGGAAATTTCCACAGCCCAACTTAATAGGCATCTTAATTCCACACATCATTGGTGTTTTTTGTGGTAATAGCCCAGCATCAGACACTGGGGGCTGGGAGCAGGGAAGCTTTGCCGGGTTTGATATATTTTTTACTGAACAACATTTTTTCTTAGAAGATCAGGTAAGAAATGAAAAAACCTTACATTTCCATGATAGTAAAAATCAACCAACCCAGGCCTCTAAAGTTCCAAATTTAACGGAATGGGAGTGACAGCCTTCACCCTTCTCTCCAGCTTTTCAACATACAGCAGCATAGTTCTCACTGAATGAATTTTAATTTGGTTTTAAGTGTCTAACCAGATTAGCCTTCTGTATTCTGCTAATGAGCTGACAGGTCAAAAGGAGGTGCTTTGCTTTGTGCTAGTTCATCTGGGAATTCTATCAGAGTTTTGCCCAAGGCTGTAGTAATCACTTCTCGTGGGTCTACAAGACAACCAACCACTCAGACTCATGAGGAGGTTTAAAAGTACTCTTGCAGAAATGCTGCTTTGTTTTGCAAAATACCCTCTTCTCTAATATGGGAGAGGCATGAGAGAAAGATGGAGGGTACCAGTTTGCCCTCTGTGTGTGAAGGGGAGGAGGGGGGTGAGGGAATGGAATACATCATCATTTTCTAATTACTAAGCACAGTAAATATTATTAATATGCATAATTTTGGGTGGGAACCCTCTGATGTTTTCAAAATCTTGATGAAAGGAACAGGGCTATCACAGGAACCAAAGAATTGACATGATTAATCACCGGTAGTCTTTTTTAAAAAATATTTTCAATATGGAAAAAACAATTTTTAAAGATGGCTAGCATGAAAACTCCCCATCTGAAATTTGGCAGGAGCTACCATGTCTACAGATTTCATGCTTTTATGAGGAAAAAAACCTTAATCGTTACATCTATTTTAATTTCCAAACACTTTAAACTTTAAAGGTGGCTAGTGTGAAAACTGCTGTGTCTACCCATCTGGAACTTGTCGGGGTTAATCCATTCTCTAGAGCCTCCCATATCTCCAAATTTCACACTCCTTTGATTAAAAATAAAACACCCCAATAATGCTATGGCCATTTGGCTGTGTAATGAAACTGAATTCGATTTTTGGAGATTTGTAATGTTCATATCACAATCCAGATTCAGATCCAGAGTGGGTCAGTACAGTTCTGAATCAGTCCAGACAAGGTCGGATTCAATCTGTATTTACAAACTAGGGACACAAATCAGACCTAGCCTGAGATTGAGCTAAATTCTTTATAAGCATGCAGTTAAAATTTACCTGACATTCTGTGTTTCTTTTCATCCATGTTAAGAGAGAGAAGAAAGTCAGCAAGGCTCCCAAGCAACTGCTGTTGCTGTGCGAAGTGCCACAAAAGAGTCCAGATTTTTGCAGAGCAGCAACAGGTGCTGGCTTCCTTCTTTCATTTTTGCTGCAGAGTGGTCTCTACCCCACCATGAGGGAGTCCCAGCAGCCATGGCAAGGCATTTTGACAGGTGGCCCAAGGGCCCTCAGAAACCCGGAGCCAACACTGCCTCTCCTCCCTCAAGCAGACATTGTTCCGCACCCACTCCGAAGCAGCTAGTCTGGATATGTAACAGTGCCACAACTTTTCAAGGCTGTTGTGTCTTTAATCAAAAGATTCCTGTGTGTATGTTCATCCTGTTTTATTAGTGAGGAATTACCCCTAGGGTAGCTTCCCTTAATTACCCTCAATGCCAATTTCTATTCCTGCAGGAGTTTAATTACTAATTTCTTCTCACTATTATTTTCCCCTTTCCCTTTTCAAAATAGTGGAATGGTGCCATTTTGGTACATGGAAAGAAAAAACCAGTAATTAACCTTTCTTCCCACCTATCCCCAACAACGTGGGCAGAATGTGCAAATACAAAGAAAGCTGTTAATTAATGTTGGAAACGTTCACGAGGGCGCTGTAGGATAAAATAGCACTGTGTTAAGGCTAATAGTGTGCAGAACCTCCAGTTTAAATCTCCTTCCAGATAACCTACATTAAAGAAACTCCTCAGCAGGGCTAAAGGGCTTTGGGGTGGAAACAACCCATGTCTGGCTCCTCTTCCTCCCCTCCCCCCAATCTATCTGCCAACTCATTGCACGTTGCATTGATCTTGTGCTGATGGATCTGGTGAGAGCATGTCTCAACAGCATAGTCGGGCACACTCTGCTAGCTCATGCAGGAAAGGCCTCAGCTGAACCTGTTTAACAGAGTTCTCTTGTGAGACTAAAGGGGATGGGGATTTTAAATGCCAGAGCAGATAAATAATGAAGCAGCTGTTCGTAGTACAATAACTTTATTTATTTATTTTCCTGCTGCTCTAAAACATTAGCTCGGAATATAAGTTAAGCACATTATGGGGAACGTTGGCCTGCCCTGCCCTATAATTAGAAAGAAAAGCACAAGCCTCTAGCTAGCAGCAAGCAGAGTGGCACATAGGGAGGCAATTTACCTTTGCTTCAGCAGTCCTCTGTTAAAAAAAAAAGATAAGTGGCCTCTTAATAAGAATGTTTTCTTTTAGAAACAGAGGCTTATAAGTGGCTTTTCAACTCAGTCATTTTATTCAAGGGAAGAATTTATAGCACGGTGGCACATTCTTTGATGGCAGGGGGTCCCAGGTTCACTCTCTGGTATCCCTAGGTTGTTTTGTTTTGTTTTGTTTTGTTTTGTTTTGTTTTGTTTTGTTTTGTTTTGTTTTGTTTTGTTTTGTTTTGTTTTGTTTTTTTAAAGAAAAACAGATTAGTAACAGGTGATGGGGAAAACTTTTCTCTGCTGGAAGTCCTAGAGAGATGCTGCCAGTCAGAGTAGGCACTGTTAGAATTCCTGCTCCATGATTGCAGTCATAGGATTGCTGTTTTTCACATGATGGTATATGTTTTGACTCCACAGAGTAGGAAGTGACGGAGACAGGATGTTTGTGTTACTATGTTCTGTGAAGTGGGACTATTGTCCTTTGTTCCTTTTCTCTTTGCTGTCTGATGCTAGAGATAGAGGGAGCCATGTTGCAGTGCTCCGTGTGTTTTTATATGTAAATAAAGTAGATTAGCCAAAATGCTGAGTTGCTGGGGTTCTGTCACACATGAGGTGCAAACTCTGCGGATCCCTAAGTATGCTGGTGTCGGTTGGCATTGGTCGCTGTGATGTTTGGGCAGAAGAAAGCTTTTGAAGCTCCCGAACGAAAGAGCAGGAGGGAGAGAACATGCCAGTTGGGCATGTGTCTCTGCCAGAGCCCTACTCGAGTGTAGGCTGAACTCCTGACAGGCACTATTGAGCTAGAAGCCACAGACGCATACTCTGACTGCCACTTCCTATGTGCTTAATCTTGGGCGTGGGGGGTGGAAGAGACTAACGCTCATGTAATCCTATAAAGCTAACACAGCCTTCTCCGATGTAGTACCCTCCAAGAGTTTTGGACTACAATTCTCATCAGCCCCAGAAATGGGGAAAGGAAGGGATTTTCACAGTCAACAAAGAAGCAGGTTTAAACAGCAAGGTGGGCATTATCAACTTGTACCTCCCTTCCCCATATCTCAGTGGACATATATAGTTGAAAAAGAACATGGCATGAGACCATTGCATCATTGTTCCCCTACACTTTCTACTTCATGAGTTGCCACATTTGGTGATGCAGTGAAAGGTCATCACAGCTATGATGCACAACATTTTTTTTCTTCTAAACTACATATGACGGTGGAGGTATTGGATGAAGGGTGTGGACAGCAGTCCCAGTTAACAGTAGTTTTGGTTGAAGGCAGGGCAGTGGTGACTTGCTCCAGTCTCCTCGCATTGCCTCTCTTACCTTAACATAACATGCATGAGATAATAAATGGGCCAGTGATAATGCATCAAGCATGAGATAATAAAGTACAATGTGATGAATTCAAATGAGCTATTTAACATTACATAGTGATACCCTGAGTCTGAGTTTTGCTTCTGTGGCGCCAAGATAAATTGCATTTGTGTGGAACTTTGCTGTAACTGCAACTCCTGATAACAGAACCCAGAGACCCAATGTCCACAGATAAGCAAAATTAAAACAAAAACAACTCCTCTGTTGTCTTCGCTTTTTCATACCATGGGAATCTATGACTTTGTTTTGCTTGACTTTAAAATTCTACATCAAAACATTGTATGCTATTAGAACAGCCGTTTCAGTTATGTTCTCATTGTGACTAGGAAAGTAAATATTGTCTCATTGCTCTGAAGAATGGATAACTTCTTACCGCTGCATGAGCTCTGCTAG
Organism: Podarcis erhardii; assembly: GCF_964252035.2. NCBI lineage: Eukaryota > Metazoa > Chordata > Lepidosauria > Squamata > Lacertidae > Podarcis > Podarcis erhardii. The sequence goes on along the minus strand of NC_138507.1, from coordinate 39,762,177 downwards.
AAATGCACAATATTCTATTGACAGTGTACACCTGGTCCAGGTGTTAACAAAATTATGTGGTTGCTTTGTCATTCATATCCACTTAGCACCAAGAAAGAAGTGTGACACAGCTAACCAAGTTTATCTCTTTTCATGTTTCAAGAGTTTTCATGGGCAGGGTCTTCAAGCAACATAGCTCTGAAAATGATATGGACTTGCTCCTGGGATCCAAGCCAGCAGGACCACTAGCCCTAGATGATGCCCTCTGAACTCCAGAGAATTTGTTAAATTTATTATTATGAAATAATAAATCAATCAAACTCTGAGGAGTGGGTCTTGGGTTCCTCTGAAGACCAGGAAAGCCTTGAGAAGCGTCCCCTACCAAAGTCACAACTCTCCAAATCTTGTGACCTAGAACAAACAAACAACTGCATTAAAAGGCACCGACTCTTTCAGATATCCAGATATAGCATTTGCGAGGGGGAAGAGGTCAGAGCTTTCACGCTGGCTCTGTTGCTCAAACTATAAAAACCTGGCTGTTGCTCCAGGCCACTGCTAAAATCTTCTTGCCTTAGCTATAGGATTGCTAGCTGTGGTCCTCAAATTTAGCTGCTGGCCTCTGTCCGTGGTCCTGTGGCGATTCCAGCCTATGCTGCCTACCCTCAAACAAGTAACATGCATGACAAAAGAAGTACAGTGGTACCTCGGGTTACAGACACTTCAGGTTACAGACGCTTCAGGTTACAGACTCTGCTAACCCAGAAATAGTACTTCAGGTTAAGAACTTTGCTTCAGGATAAGAACAGAAATTGCACGGTGGACGTTCAGCAGCAGCGGGAGACCCCATTAGCTAAAGTGGTACCTCAGGTTAAGAACAGTTTCAGGTTAAGAACAGACCTCCAGAATGAAATAAGTTCTTAACCAGAGGTACCACTGTAAGCGTTTTAAATTATGATGCTGTAGAATTTTGATACGACCTGCCCTGTAAGACTCCAAAGAAACTGTATTAAAACTGTTGCATGTATGAGCATTGGGGAACATGGTGAGGTGGAGCTGTGCTGCTTACCTAGACAGAGATGGGGCATAGGGCACCAAGGTCAGAGATGCACAGGTGTGCTAGTGAGAGCAGCAGGTTGATGCTAGTAGTCCCACCAGTGCAAGTTGGTGACCCTAGCGTCCATGTTGCCCCAGCCCAGTCCTTTCCAGGTAAGCAGCAGTGACACCAGCGTTGAGAAGGAGGCTCCACAGCTCTGCTCCACAACATGGGCCATTATGCTATAAGCCAGCTTTTAAAACCATCCGACAGAGATCTCTCTTTCTTGCTTTTTCATATAGGGCCCTTTTGATAACCAGCTGAGTACGTTTGGTTTGAAAATATTGTGCAAAATTGCTACTAATTAATTGACTGTAAAGATGTACCCTCAAGACAAATTCCAGGTCATTAACTTCCGAGTCAAAACACTTCCCTCTCCTCAATAGCTTATTTCCAAACAAGTTTCCACTCAAGCAAATTTTCACCAAACAGCTTCAAACAAGATATTTGAATAAGGCATTTTATGGCAAACTGCATAAGCAGAAAAATGCTAATGTGCCATACAGAAAGGTCAAACGAATAAACCTGATATGAATGCATGAGATAAGGGATTCCCCAAAAGAGCAGTTAACTGAACAAAGTAGCTTTACTCTGCTAAAATGCTGGCAATTATTTCAATAAAAATAAATAAACAGTCAAGGAAATATGGAATCAGCTGCTGAGTCTAGTGCTGTTTGCTTTCTAAATGGGTATGCTTGCTTTGAGAACAAGGGGAAACAATAGCTGTGCTTATTTTATAGAATTACAGATTTACAGATGGTGACTGATGGTTTGCTCATGCTTCTGCATCATTCCATCTGTTGTGAGAGGCAACTGTGGTGGTGGGAACAACTGATGGTCTTGTAGCTTATTTGGAAGGGGGGCAGTATCCACCATGACCACTGCTATGGATCTGCAGCTAGTGAGGTACCAAGACCAGCAAGAAGGACAAGACACAACATTGTCACCCTGATGTCTCCAACAACCAATGCTTTCAGCTTCCTTTATGTACTGGTAGCCACTGATGTTATGTGATTTTAGCAGCCAGAGTTATGGAAGCAGGGACTGCTGGTGGACTGGGGAAACACATAAATTTCCCAGGAGTCCTTGTGTCTGACATGCAGCCAGAATTCTATACCAGGCAACAGGGCAGAGAGTGCAAAAGAGACTTCACTCCTTCCTCCTCCTCCTCCTCCTCCTCCTCCTCCTCCTCCTCTTCCTCCTCCTCCTCCTCCTGCTGTTGTTAGATCAGCAACAAAGAGAAATATGTGGAGGGAGGGACATGTGAGAGAAGCAAGCAGGTGGGTTGGTGAATGAGTGTTAGATGTTTATCAGATGTCCAGGGAAGGGATCAGACCCTGTCATGTTCCCAATGACGTCACTGAGAGTGGAACAGACTCTAAACTAGGTGTGTACCTGATCTGAAAAAGTCCTTAGAGATGGGGCAGAGAGAGTTTACTTCCCCCCAAGCCTAGTTCTTAACTTGGGAGGAACCATCGTACCATCTCCCTTACACATGCACACATACACCAGCATAGTTTCATTGCCAGGAAATGATGGGCCAACCTCTGCATTTCCTTCTCACTCACCTCCTCGTTCTAGTTGTTCAGGGATAAAAGAAGTGTCAGGTTAGTGAACATGTGGCAAAGAGCTTATTTTACTGGGTGGTGAACATGCACAACGCAAGTTATCCAGCTATTCCATTTAATGCATGCTGACATCATTTTACAGCTTGAAATAGAAGAGGGAGGGAGGTAAGAAGGACAGCAGGGGAGTGAATGGAAAGGGTAGGTGGAATCAGAGTGAGTGACAGGCAGAGCGTGTCAGTCAGAAACGACAATTAGAGGAGTCAGTTGAAGAGTGTCAGGTGAAAAGGCTAGTGGGTGGAAAGGTCAGATATGTTGGGTCAGTTTATTAAGCAGGGACATTATTTCCCATTCTTTATCAAACAGCTCCATCTTCCTGGCTTTGTTCCCTAAATAAATAAATAAAAATCAAAGAGTCTTGTGGTGCCTTAAAGACTAACATTTATTATGGCGTAAGCTTTCATGGATGCAAGGCCACTTCATCAGACCCATTGATGCACTCTCATCTGATTAGTTTTCTTCCTCACAAAAGTTCCACACAAACCAGGATTAGCCCAACAGGCAGGAATCATTCCCCTACCACCTTCCCTATTAAAGGCATATTTTCATAGTGAATGGGAAGGCTGTCCACAGGGGAAGCGTACAGCCACTTCTGGCCAGCCCTAAGTACTTCAATGCCCTACAGGAGAAGTAACCAATATGGTACCCTCCAGGTGGTATTGGACTACAACTCCCATCAAGCAGCATTTCCAATAGCCCCTGTCCTAAGAGGAACTCGTACAACAAATCCATTTTGATGTTTTAACAAATTACACTAAGTTCCTGGGACATTGCCCAATTACTCTCATGCAGTGTGGTTATTGACTGCTAATCATAAGTACAGCAGTCTTCAATTAAATGTTGGGCTTATGTCTCCTAAAGTAGTTGATGCAGTGTTCCAACAGAAGAGGTAAAACTAGAAGTGGGAATATAAGTAAGGGAGGAAGTAAATATTTGGTACAGACTTAGAATGATGTAAATTCATCTTACTCCATACCTTCCATGAGAAGTGCACTGATAAGGAATGGTGGGATAGTGTGGACGAAGAGGTAGACTATAAGATTTATGTCCAGTATAAATGGTAGAAGTCTGTTCCTCTTAAATAAGTTTTCACAGGAAATGGAAAGCAACTGAAAGTCAGAAGCAATGCAACATCACGACCAGTAGATGTGAATGGGAGAGGGCACAAAATAAATAAGAGTAAAGCAGTCTGCACTCAGTCATCTTCTGATCATGATTCTCTCTGTCTTTGTAGCAATGACAGCTACCTGGACTATAGTACATGGAACTTTCTTCATTTCCATTTTTCAAAAAGGTAAAGGACCCCTGACAGTTAAGTCTAGTCGTGAACGACTCTGGGGTTATGGCGCTCATCTTGCTTTACTGGCCGAGGGAGCCAACGTTTGTCTGCAGACAGTTTTTCTGGGTCATGTGGCCAGCATGACTAAGCTGCTTCTGGCAAAATCAGAGCAGCGCACGGAAACGCTGCCAAAGCGGTACCTATTTATCTACTTGAACTTCGTGCTTTCGAACTACTAGGTTGGCAGGAGCAGGGACCGAGCAACGGGAGCTCACCCTGTCGCGGGGATTCGAACCACGACCTTCCGATCGGCAAGCCCAGGGCTTGGGTGGACATCCTTTCAAGGCAGAGCTGAATGTGCCATACTTTGTTTAAAATTCAGTAGTGGGGATTTCCATTCTGTATTCTCTTTATGGGAGCCTTTTAGATTACTCCCCTTGACTTCCAGTTCTGTATTATACTTTGACCTTCCGTCTGCGGCACTGGAGGGAAAAGTTGCTGCCTTCACTTCTAAGGATGCTTTTATACTCAGTAATGCTGCCATGCACTCCAACAGAATGACTTTTGCTCCAAACCTACTGTAAAACTACCCATTTCATTTAGCATTTATCCAGAAAACATGCTGTCAGGGAACTGCCATCGGAAGAACAGGTGGTGGAAAGGCTCCAGGAGAATAGGAGAGACTCTGCAGCAGAAGAGGGAACCAGTAGGGGGGGAGCAGGAGCTCCAAGGGAAAGGGAGTCGGAGGGGAGGCTCTGGGATACTTCCAGTGAGAACAGTGAGGAGAATAGGAGAGACTCTGCAGCAGAAGAGGGAACCAGTAGGGGGGGGAGCAGGAGCTCCAAGGGAAAGGGAGTCGGAGGGGAGGCTCTGGGATACTTCCAGTGAGAACAGTGAGGAGGTATCAAGGCCCCCTTTAGGGACCCCCACCCCTCGCCGGAAACTGTCACGCAGAGAATCCAGGAGACGCGTTTCCGTTAAACAGCTTTTATGTTGGAAACGTTTCCGCAGACGCCCACTGTCGGATTCTAACAGCGACTGACGGAGCCATGCCAATGGGCTCCGCTCAAGGCAGAGCTTTGCTACGCTGAGCAAACTCTGAGGGACCAACCCTTTTAAGCACAAGCAGCTCATTATCCCATCACACATGCATTGAAAAGCAATGTATATTTTCTACTTTTTGAGCAGTTTCACCAATATTTGCCTGTAGAGAAAGCCAGAAGCAATCACAGCTGCCTCTGGGTGTTCCCTTTAAGGATCCTGCTTTGAAATTTCCCCAGCTTTCTTTCCTTGTGGTCAAATTTTACTGCCCAGAAGCGTTTCCTTGACTGTACTCGCCAATGGCCCATTTCCAACCACTGCAGATTTTTAGATTGTTCAAGAACACAAAGAGTTATTAGCTAAAGAAAACAGTATATTATATATAGTACGCTGCATGCAGCACATATATTTAGTTGAGGCTGGTCCCCTAGTGCTGCTGTGACACAGCCCTCCCAATGAGAATGTCAAGCAATTGAAAAAACAATATCCTCCCATTGTTTGAAATCTGTGTTTGGCTACACACACACACACACACACACACACACACACAGCCACCAAACTTTGATGGTAGTGGGTTTTTGTGGCAAAACCATCCAAGGGGGCAGGAATAAGCAAGGGGATATTTAAGCCCACTCTGCCCCTCCTTTGGCCTCCTCAGTTCTTCACACAGTGCTTGCATAATTTGATGGCTTTGGATTTTTGCTGACAAGCTGAAGAGGAGGAAGACATCCCATATTATGGGAAGGATAAGCCATTTCTAATTATCAGGTTCCAAAATCAGAAGATCATATTCAAGGATAGGGAAAGTATCAAGCACTCCATTTTTAGGTACTCGGGTTTCTTCCAGCTCCGTTCATAAAGATGAATCCTAATTAGAAAGCTTCCCAGATACTTATCTGAAATAATAGGAGGTAACAAAATGTAATCGACCAAAAAGTCCTCTCTGTATTTTCCCCAAGAACAAAACTTTCACCCCTATAGTGTTCATGTCCTGCTTGTGGACTTCCAGTAGGGAACAGAATGCCAGACTTATCAACTTACAACAGAAATGTAATAATAGTCCAGAAGCACGAGCAAAAGTATTACTGCATAAGCTTTCATGGATTACCAAGAATGATGCATCTGGAGAAGCAGACTCTAGCTCAAGAAATCTTATGCCATAATAAATTTGTTAGGTCCTTCGGAGAAGAAGGACCGAACATTTAAAGTTAAACAGTTAAAGAAGGACCGAACATTTTTTATGTATGCAACAACAGCAGCAAGGATACTCGTCGCCAAGCAGTGGAAATCCCAAGATTTACCCACACTGGAAGAATGGCAGATGCAACTATATGGAACTGGCTGAGATGACCGGCAGAATCCGAGACCTGGGAGAGGAGACGGTAGAAGAAGACTGGAAGAAATTCAAGATCTATCTACAAAAATATTGTAAATTGTATTAATGTTAAGAAGGATGCTAGATTATAAATAACATGGCACCTTTAAACTAGATGAAGTGAAGTATGAAGATAAGTTAAATTTAAGAAAAGATAAATTTTGGATAATTATCAGGCTAAATTTAAATTTTTAAGGTTTGAACAAACGATATCTAAAATTAGAGACACAACATTGGAAAATTAGATAACAAGAATGGAATTAAGGTGATAAATTGCTGGTTAATTTTTTATAAATTAGGAACGCAGGAGCGGGAGATGTGAGGAAGTCCAAAGAAGTTAAGAAAATATGTTTATGATATGTGCTACCTTGTTTCTTTATTTGTATTGTAATTAAAAAAAAACTTTCAATAAATATTTATATATATATTAAAAAAACATAATAAATTTGTTAGCCTTTAACATGTTAGTGCTGTTCTTCTTGTTTTGTTTGCACGATGATCTACTTGGTAGGGTTGTTGTGATGATAAAAAGACTATAAAATACTCTGACAACTTTAAAATACAATTGCAAAAGGTAGGCTGGTTAAAAGCATGCTTAAGATGAGAACTTTATGTGGTACTGGACCATAGATTGTACTCTGCCTGCACATCCCACCCAGCAGACAACCATATATGGCACTCATAGGTCTCCTTTTCCCTCATGTTATGCCCACAATAACCATGTGAGATAGGTTTGGCTGAGAGACAGTGAGTGCCCAAAGTCATAGTCATTGGCAATTTATTTATATGCTCTATTTTCCACAAGAAAATCTGTGCTCATAGCGGCTCGCACAAAAATCAAAGCCTAAATACAGTAATACAATAACATATTGTACAATACCTATAACTGAAACATAACAATACAAATGAATAATCAACAGTTCATTTAATATAATTGTTTCAATATGCATATAGATTACCAACAGGCCAAGCCAAAGTATCCATTAAGCAACTCTTTATGAAGGCTCCTGGGGCTGAAGGCAGGACAAGGTTAGTAAAAAAATCCCACCCACCCCCTGCCTGAGTCAACTTCATTGCTAAATGGTAATTCTGACCTTGTACTCCAAGATCCTAGTATACTCAATATCCCTCACCCTATTCCACATTATGGGGAAAAGATTTAGCAGTGAATAAACTGTAGCCCTGAAAATTTCTGTGTGGTATTTTTCAAACTAACCAATTCAGACTGATGTCCTGTACCTATTTATCAGGGAGCAATCCACGTGGAATCCAGTGGGATTTACTTCTGAATAATGTACAGTCCGTGCTTTTCCCCCCTAGAAAAATAAGTTGTTACAGCAAGTGCCACACTTTTTAACAACAAGTGTGCACTGCATACCCGTTGCTCAGTCCCTGCTCCTGCCAACCTAGCAGTTCGAAAGCACGTCAAAGTGCAAGTAGATAAATAGGTACCACTCTGCCGGGAAGGTAAACGGCGTTTCCGTGTGCTGCTCTGGTTCTCCAGAAGCGACTTAGTCATGCTGGCCACATGACCTGGAAGCAGTACGCCGGATCCCTCGGCCAATAGAGCGAGATGAGTGCCGCAACCCCAGAGCCGGCCATGACTGGACCTAATGGTCAGGGGTCCCTTTACTTTTACCTTCACAATTATTATGGCATGACCCAGAGGTGGATTTAGGGGAGCGTGACTGGTTTGGTTGCACTGGGGGAACCACAACGATGATGGAGTATGGAAGGTGAGAGGCGAGAGGGAGTCGGATTTTGGCACCACACAGGGTGCCACTGAAATTTGAGACCCCAAGTTCTGCCTCTGCATGACCCCAGGCAAGAAATTTTGACACTTAGGTGCTAGGTATTTGTAAACCTGCGAGTCCCCAGTATCTTTGCAAGGGAGGATTATGGGGCACAAACCAGACCTACTTGCCTACACACTATGACCTCACTGATCATGCCCCATGATCACATAGGGTCACATAGTGCATGAGGACAAATTTGCACAGTGAACAGAAAATGACAGCATCAGTTGCGTCTACTATTTGACACAAAGTGTTTCCATGTTACAAATTACATTAATCATAGTCACATAAATTTGTTTCTCTTTTCAAACACGTTACACACAGCTGAGCAAAATGTGTGAAAGCAACATTAGGCTTTACAGGTAGTCAGACAAGTATCTATTTTATATTAAAAAAGAAAGAAAGACAACGCAAATACTCCTTTGCGAATGCAAACATCTTCTCAGTTAAAAGTTCTTAATAAAAATGAAATCTGCTTCCAAAGATGTTAACATTGACTGTCATATTATCTTGTTTTAAACTCCTAGTAAACAGCGTGTGACTTCCGTATGCAGCCTCCACAACTAACCAAAGAAAATAGATGAAAGCATCTGAACTCTCCAAGGTACTAAGGCTCATTATTTTGCTCTTTAAAGAAACATTATTCCCATGGCTCAACTGGAATACAAGGCAAGTGATAGGAGACCTATTAGAGTGCTAATTCTACACAGGAACTCTAACAACTCTAGAGCCCCCATAATCATACCGGCTCATTAATTCATACACATACATTATATACTCATTAGAATGGGAAGCTGGAGTGAAGAGTATGGTGCAAGCAGAGGAAACAAAACAGATTTGTTGAGAAAGACTTAAATCAGAAGTAACCCCAGTTAGAGTGCCAGATACAGCCAAGAGGAACAGAATCAGGCCCCTGCCTTTTCCTCGTATCACATTAGTACTCCTAATTGCTAATGCAGCATAATCCACTAATCCTACTTTGTAGATTTATCGAAAGCTGCTTCTGATATTTTTAGAACCTTTTTAATGAGTGGGGTCAGATACTCAATAAAGGAAGCATCAATACAATAGACAAGATTACCTAAGAAGAGAAATTTCTGGGAATACTGTTGAGAATGTTTGACGGGATGTGTGTGTGAATATTTACAGCACAGAAATGGGGTTGGGGGACTAATAAATTTCCCCAGACTCCCCCCCTCAAAGAAACTTACCATTTCATGCAGATTCACTGCAAAGCCATCATTAAAAAAAAAAAAATTAATCCTCCATTTATCCTAGTAACAATGACTTCATCATGCAACAGTATATGCTCCTTTGAGACATAGTCAAAGGCAGGTTATATATTTCTTAAATAAATAAACTTTAAAAAATACATACACTATCAGCACTTAAAGGAGAGAATGGCAGGGGAACAAATGAACAAAGCAGATTGTGGAAAATCATTAACTTCTCTGCATGGGGCTATCAGACATTTTCATTTGATATTACTATGTTGATCATGCTTCTAAGTTTATCAATTATATTTTTCCTCAGTAACTGTAGTCCTGGGTCATGCAAGGATGATACGTGGAAGATAAGCAGGTCTAGGTCTGGTCAGTTCCTGGATGAGAGGACATCTGGAAGCATTATTTAAGCTGCCTTGAAACTGAGATTCATGAAAGAAAGGTAGAAAATAGATGTAACAAATAAACATATCTATATTTTTACCTTTATATACTTGGTGTTTCTGCTGGTCTTGGGGAAACTTCATTGCAGAGCTTGAGAAACACAATTGTAATTGGTATTGAAACAGAATTAAAACCTTTGCACAAAGTTACCACAATGTTTTTCATTGCATCCAGGGAATTAGTTCAGCATTAATAATATGCAATGCCCTTCAGACATCCAGTACAATCTCATTTGAATTATTTTTCTCTAACATAAATAAGTTGATAGTCAACTCCATTCCACTGCTAAACTCATTTTATTGAATTAACAATCAGGTCACATTTATACTTAATTGCAGCAACATTTTGTTTTCGCTTTTTAAAAAAAAAAAACCTAGGAAAACAAAACACATTCAGATAACAGAAGTTCCTTCATGGTGACATTGGAAGTGCAAACTTTCTTAGGTTTCTGTCTTCAGCATGACCCTGACCTATTAGGGATCATGTCAAAGGCCTGGAAGAAGTTACCAGATAGAGACTCCCTTGACAGTTCTGTTACCTCAACAGTGGTATACAATCCAGATTTAGAATCATTAACATGTTTTCACATATCACACTGTAGATTCTAATAATACTATAAAGTCTTTTAAATCTCTGGCATCTCTCCCCCTCCCTCATTTTTTGCTCTGAACGACTGAGGCATCTGGGAAGGTGAGAACCGCTTCTCCCCACATACGTAGGTGTTCATTGCAAATTACCAGCATTTGGGGAAGGACAGCTGCTTTATATGCAGAAGGTTCCAGGTTCAATTGCTGGTATCTCCAGGCAGAGCTAGTATACATAACATAAACTCAGAGAACACTGCACTTGAATAACTATGTTACTCTGTTCCTAATCCCAAGGGTTGTGGTGGTGATTTTTTTGTATAAAAGATTAAAACTGATTGGTTGGTTTTAGAAAACAAACTCTACAGTAATTTTAAACTTCTTAAACACACACCTTTAGGTATCTCCTTGTTCACGGTATCCTTAACATTTCCTTTATGAAACAAAAAATATGCCGGTCATTTAATTCCTGGTGTTCATGCTAACTTCTCTGTTAACTTGATCTTCACATAGGCCATGGGTGGCCAACTCCAGAGAGACTGCAATCTACTTTCAAAATTAAAATCTGGCAGTGATTTGCCCCCGTTTTTTAGGAGTTCAGGTCAAAATTGTTCAGCTTTTTTGGGGGGAAGGGGAAATGCCCCATTTGGGGGGGGGTACGGACTTTTTTGTAGCTCTTCTGAGGGAGGAACAGAAGCAGCCACTAACCTTACAATCGCTGGCCAGATAACAGCCTCTGTTTCTAAACTCCAGCTTCCCTTCTGTAACAATAGAGGCCGGCGCAGGGAGAGGGGGCAGGGCCAGAAGGGGGCCAGCAATCGACTGCAATCTACCAAAACCTCACAGGGATCGACCAGTAGATCGCAATCGACGTGTTGGACATCCCTGGCATAGACCATTCTGTAAGTGAGCCTGGAGAAAGACAGCCCTCGCATGCTCTCCAATGATGAGGCAGTGGGAACTGGCTGGTGCTATGTGCCTCCCATGCCCTCAGATGCCTCACTTAGAAATGTGGTTGTAGGTTCCCAAAGGTGGCAGCCATTTTCGAACTGTAGAAGCTGTAATATGAGAGAAGAAACTGTCAGGCAACTGAAACATGGCTGTTAAAGATTTTGGTGTGCGGGCTATTCTGTAAAGATCAATCTATACAGTCCAGAATGAGATGCACAACAAATCAAATATAGTTAATGTTATAATTTTATCTGGTTACTGATTTGTAAATAGTAATTCAAGAGACACTGGTAACAGGGAAAAGAAGACATGGCTGGAAAATGTGAAAAATATGTTTGCTGTATGTCCTCTTAAGGGGCTTTTCACAGACTTCTGGCACACAAGGGTGGCAAAGACATTAAATTGGCCCTCTACTCTAAATCAAATTACTTCAAAAAGTACATAGTGCTGGCCCACATTTCCACTGTTAGCTTTTCTAGAGCTCACTGAACTTAGCACAGATACTATTAATCAAGATGCTGAAATGAAACGTGAAGCCAATGGCTGAATGCTAGCAATGGGATTAAAAAGAGGGTTTCAGAGCCGACATACTAATCACATTCTGCTTTTTCAGAACTGCAGAGAAAACAGTTAGCAGTGCATGACGATGACTGAGGAAAGAGGAGCACAGAGCATTTTTCTGCCCAAGTAAATCCACTACTGAAGATAACATTGCAAGTGAGAAAAACTTCAGAATCTTCCTTATGAGTCTGAGTGAGGCAAAGTAGCCTTGAATGATGAAGCTCAAGTGCATGTCTCAGACAGTAAAACATACAAAGATTATGTGAATCTTCATGTGATCAAGAAAGGGAGGTTGAACTTACAGACTGGTAGTCAGAGAAGTTTTACTAGGAATAAATTATTGAAATTAATAAACATGACTAAGTTAGGCCCATTAATAGGTCTGAGTCAAACTGAGTGGAATGCCTTTCAATAAGTTCATCTGTTTCTTTTCTCAGAAGCTCCATGATCATGTTTCCCCCAACGCAGCCTGTTCAGTGCCTCCCATTTGGGTTTATGAAGAAGAATAGAAAATGTCACAATGCAAATATACTGAAGACTACCTTTAAAGCCCTGTGCAGTTTAAGCTTAAGAACCACCTTCTCTGGTATGAGCCTGCCCCTTGTTGGGATTATCAGTTGAAGGCCTTGTCTCAAACTCACCATCATCAGAGGGACAACTAGCTGTGGCTTGGGACATGGGCTTTTCAGCTGTGGTGCCCAGAACTCCCTGTTAGCAAAGTCACTTTCATAATGCTGAGGGAAAGAAAAGATATCCTGATAACATTTTGCTGAGTAAAGTGAAGAACAGTGCATGACCTGAGGAGAAACAAACAGAGAGGCTTTTTTTAAAAAAGAGGGATAGGCCTTGTACAAAATAGGGAGAAATTAAACTAACCACCCAGAGGAAAGCCTGATAGTTTTCCCATTAATCTCTGCACAGGAATTTAGGCTGCCATCCTTAAAATAATCAGGGGCAGAACTCACCAGTGATTTCGGTCCGTTTCTCCTTGATATTTTGAGGACATGCAATTTGTTTGACTTAATGTATAAAAGGTTATATTTAATAAGATTGATCCTGCGCAGTTTGTGACCTGCCAAGCCAAATGCAGCACAAGGGACTCAGTAAGCATTATGCATACATTTAATCATAAATTTGGCTGTCAATCGCAAGACTGTTCAGCATGACCAATAAAGCAAAGCGTAGCTCACTGCCATATATGGTAACCTGAGAGTTGCTTGATAAGCCTCTTGCGTTTACACTCCCAAGAGGGTATTCTATGAAGTCTCCGACAGGCAATCACACAAGGCTGGTTGGCGGCATGCAACTTGGTAGGTCATGTTTTCAGGCCTACAATTCCTAAATTATGAGAGAGACGGAGGGGGGTTCAAGTGGAACCAGATGCTTTCTGCTGTTGAAACATCATACAGGAACAGAACTTTCTTGAAGCATTCATTTTATAGTGCCTCCTTGTCCTCAGCTCTCCTCCTCCTCATCTGTTCTGGAGCTTGTAATACAATTTGTTAGCCACATGGTCGTACAGCCCCATAGGGAAAGATTCAAATGCAACAGCTAAGTGTACACAGGAACTTGCATTCCTACCCACCCCTTCCCCACTTTTCAACACATATCATTAAAGTCTACATGGATTTGCTAGCATTCATGAGCTGAGAATAATCCAGTGTGTGCCTATATTTATCCGATGAGGAAAAAGAGCCAAATGTAGCTGAGAGGGAGCAGAGTCTGAAACAAATATGTTTTCTGAGGTGAGGGGGGGAAATGCAGGTCTGAGCAATTTCAAAAATGTATGGCGTTCAGCTGAGAAGGGAAACTCACTGTTTCTGCTTACAATGGTCTTGCTCTGAGATAACACTAAAACATAGAATAGCATTATGAGAATAAGCACCAGTAAGCCTCAGGATGATGCACTGCTGCTCCTCTTCCAGCATGGATATGAGGATGTCTTCTGCTTCCTTGGTTTAACTGCAGTTTGTTGTGTCATCCAAACCCATTAAAAGTGTGATTCATTTTAACTATAGTTTGCTGAAACTATAGGTGGCTTGCTTCAATCACGCCCATGAGGCAGATAGCTCAGTCAGCAAAGCATGAGACTCTTAATCTCAGGGTTGTGGGTTTGAGCCCCATGTTGGGCAAAAAGATTCCTGCATTGCAAGGGGTTGCACTAGAGGACCCTCCAACTCTACAATTTTATGAGTGTATGTTAGTTAAAATTAATCACACTTTAGGGTTCAAACAATATGGCTGAACTGAGATTAATCAAACAGAAGTTTCTGAATTGCAGCCATACCAGAGGAGGAGAGTGAGGAGCACTCAGGTCTAAGATTCAGTCTTGTAATGCTATATCAGGGATTATCATTATGTCTGAATACAACTATTCACTCACTATAAAGTGAGGCAAAATTTGCTTTACTCAAGCGCACAATTTGTAGAAATTTTATCCTTAAGAAGTACCTTTGAAAAATGTGGGTTTGCGATCTGGAAAAGCTATTTAATTCCATTCTGTTCAGAAACATCAAAGCAGCTCTTCAAAAATATACAGACATAGGAATTATTATAATATTTTTAAGGGAGAAAACCAGAGCTCTATCCATCAAATTACTAAGTGTCAACACGCTATTCATTAGTACCACAGCACTGGATATCCATCTCCCATACAACAAATAGGCATCTCTCCACCACAGACTTAAACTGGATTAGTAGCAATTCCTCTCCTTAGGAAAGTTAGGGATTTCAGGCAGTAGTCTCTTATGAAATTGCTGCTCTTTGGGAGAATCCATGAGAGTTATACGTACCTGCACAAGACCAACATAGGTGTCTAGTTTTCATACCTTCATGGAGTACTTTCATAAGATTCCCATGATGAATTCAAAGATTGAACCTGGATTAAAATAATTGGACCAGTACATTTAGTCACACAAGGGTTATTATATGAACAGTAGAGATCGCAGAAGAAAGACCTACATCACTACAACATGTAGGAGCAATTTTCCTAGTTTGACTATGCACTGTGTGGAAAAGTACTTCCTTTTGTTTCTCCATAAATTTCTAACATTCCGCTTCATTGGATGTCCCTGAGTTTTAGTATGATGAAAGAGGGAGGAAAACTATCCTCTATCCGCTTTCTCAACACCATCCATAATTTTATTCCAGTAGATGGGGTTGTATCAAGCAAAAGAAGCAGAGAAGGAAAGGGGACTTGTGGATGGGACACTTTTTGGGACATGTCTAAACAACAGAAAAGTAAAATAAAAAAGACAGTGCTAGCTATTAGGGGAAATGTGTGATACTGCTAGAAAATGAGATTTTACCCATGTTTATTCCACAGTGAGAGTTTACTGCAAGCTGCAACCTTGCTTGATAGTTAGCCTAATGAGTTTCTCTACAGTGCAATATATTTTTGTTCTTCAATGTCTGAAAGTCTCAAATGCCAAGTTGAGAAACCATGCGGATCCAATTGTGTAGCAAAATGAATATCTTGGAAGGAAAAGCTGAACTACCAAAAATTTGCCAATCACAAACATGAACGGAAACACTCAGGAATTATAGTTACAGGTAGGTAGCCGTGTTGGTCTGCCATAGTCAAAACAAAATAAAAAAAATCCTTCCAGTAGCACCTTAAAGACCAACTAAGTTAGTTCTTGGTATGAGCTTTCGTGTGCATGCACACTTCTTCAGATACACTGAAACAGAAGTCACCAGACCCTTCTATATAGTGAGAAGGTGGGGAGGGGTATTACTCAGGAGGGTGGTGGGAATGGGTGATTGGCAGATATCTGAAGAAGTGTGCATGCACACGAAAGCTCATACCAAGAACTAACTTAGTTGGTCTTTAAGGTGCTACTGGAAGGATTTTTTTTTATTTTTTTTTTTACTCAGGAATTATAGGTAGCACTGGAAATGTGTGCATTTTAGAGATGAACATCCACCTTGGTTGGAGAAATAGAAGTGAGCTATAAAAGTGATTTTTTATATATTTTATATTTTTGTCATTTAGCAATAGGTCACCAAGGCCAAATAGTGGAAGAGAAGACATTCTGACATATGTCAGAAGCATTCTTTCAAGTTCAAGGGAAATCAGTTTTCATAGGAAAGTTTTCATAGGAAAGCAAAAGAAAGAAAATTACCTTTTATGAACAATGCTAGAAACAGAGATGGCCCAAGTGATTTTTTCTGCTTGAGGCTGAATAGCAAATGGTGTCCCCTCAAGTTCAGATGCAAAGTACCCAAGACTTGTCAAGCTATTTTGGCACCTAAAGCAGAAATACCACAACCACCTCTCCTTCATACTATTGCTGCTGCTGCTGCTGCAACAGCTGCTGCTACGATGAATAATCTAACAACTTTCATGACCTCTAAAATCAGTTCCAGAAGACTAGCACCTCACAAGGACTTGAAGGGGGAGGCACATGGGTCATTTCCATTCATAGGAGCTAGGGGCTGAGGTCCCTTTGCCACCCCACCATAAAATATTTAAGGAAGCCTCTCTTCCCCAAAGGTGATGGGCATTGCCTTCAATTGGTGTTTGTGTGTGTGCTATGTCTTGGGATTGATTATGCAGGGAGGGGCTTACCTTCCCCCCAAATTTTTTTTATTGAAGTTGGCATCGCTGCTTCCATTGAATTTTGCCCCCTATATTTCTACTCCAACATAAGGGTTCATAGAATCACAGGGTCATCTAGTTCAACCTCCTGGAATGCAGCAATTGGTAGCAATGCAGGTTATTGTCTGAACCAAAAGTTCCAATGCAGGTTATTGGTGAACCCAAAGTTTATAGCTGGGGACTGAAAAGCAGCAGAAACAATTAAAAAATGATCTACTTTCTGCTTAAAGCAGGGAAGAATGTGGAAGCCGTGGTCCTCCAGATGGTGTTAGATGACAACTCCCATAATCCCGACTATTGGTCATGCTGGCTGGGGTAGATGGAATCCCAGAATTTATTTATTTGCTATCTTTCTGAAGTACTATACTTTTCCACGTATAAGACTAGGGGTTTTTTT
This sequence comes from Podarcis erhardii, assembly GCF_964252035.2. Classification (NCBI taxonomy): domain Eukaryota; kingdom Metazoa; phylum Chordata; class Lepidosauria; order Squamata; family Lacertidae; genus Podarcis; species Podarcis erhardii. The sequence continues at coordinate 39,745,229 of NC_138507.1, read as the reverse complement.
TACTCTAAAATAATGTTCAAAACCGTGGTTCGTCTTATACACGGAGTCCTCTCCCTCCATTTTCTTAAATTGGAGTCCCCCAGATTAGGGGGTATCTTATACATGGGGGCATCTTATAGATGGAGAAATAGGGTACATTTTAAAAATTGATTTTAATATGTCACATTCTGTTCTAAATTGGCCATGCCGGCTGGGCAGATGTGTGTATATATATTTCTCTAGTGCAAATTGTTTTAACTGATTTTAATATTTAATAGTCTGTTGTACATTGCTTTCACTGGTTTGAATATTGTTTCACTGTTATAGTGTTGTAAGGCCACCAGCCACCCCACCCCTTCTGGTAAAGGGCAGATAAGGAATCCTATAAATACATACATAAAATGTCATTCATAGAAGATTGCAAACACTTTGACAACAGTTTTCCAAGAGTACAATGTGCACAGCCTGTTTCCTCTTCTCAGAAAGATGGTGGTCTTTGCACTGCTTCACAAATCTTGCTCTTCATGTCTTCGTGCTTCCCTTATTTGCAGTAATTCTAAAACAGGGATTTACTGTGGATACCTTCTGAGAATGGATGATATTGAGCTTCCCCGTAGGGGGGAAATGTCTCTTATCGAACCACCTTTCCCTCTGTAGCCCTAAGGACATGAATTATGACCTTCAATTTAAGCCTGGATAAGTAGATAAAATTATATTTACATATACAGTTATTCATAGAAGATGAAGAATTTCTCCTTGCAGTGCGTTTCATGTCGACAAAGTATATCTCTATTCTAAACATGTAAGACACAGAATTGCAACATAATAGTAAGACTAATATGGAGGATGACATATAAAAAAATACAACTTTTTGTGAACATTTTTGGAATGGAACTGCAGAGCACTTTTGAGTTAAGTAGACCTGACATATCAAAGAAAAGCACAGTAATAGAAGTAAATTATGTTGAGTAAATCATATGCTATTTCCACTGACAGTCTGAGGTCTCGAATAAATGTCTGCCTTAAAAATATCCCAGGGCAACCAAGCAGAATCAATATTTCAACTACTTTGCAAAGTAAATAAGGGCATAAAATCTCACCCCATCCAGCCATCAAATATGGAACAGGTGCATACATATGCCCTTGAAAAAATTGACCATTAGGTGTGCCTAGGGTCAACATATTTATTATTGTGGAATCTGTATACTTTATAGTTAATAAGATGGAAACAAAACTCATCTGGAAGAGAGGTAGTTAGTTAATGGCATTGTCAACTATACCACCATGATTAAATAGAAAACTAAATTATAAGATCATTCAGTGTTTGTGGGAATCAACTCCCAGACAGACGAGCATGTGTCATAATAATGTGTAATGAACAGCTTTCCCCCCAAAGAATTCTGAGATCTGTAGTTTGTTAAGGATGCTGAGAGTTGAATCCTGTTCCCAGAGCTCCCAGAGCAACCATTCCCATAGTGGTTTAACAGTCAACCCCTTTTCACAGGGAATTCTGGGAATGGTAGCAGTGGGAGAGGAATAGGAGTCTTTTAATTCACAGCATCCTAAATAATCCCATAAGTACAATTAACACATAACCAGTGGGTATTTGTTATTCTGGGCAAATTAATGTGGATTAAAAGAGTGATGTCTTTTGCTTGTGCCTTAAGGAACAACTGAACAAATGGACAGCAAGTGATATACGTGGCTATATTAATCTGCTGCTCTCAAGTCTGCCTAGGTAGTTTTGAAATTTGTAATCAAGCTCCTCCACACTGAAAACATTTTCCTTTAAAATGTCATTCATTGCATTACTTAACCTAATGGCTCTGATTCTGCATTTTAAGTGTTCAGCACTCTGTGTGGTTCAAAGGTGTTCAATAGTTCATCTGGTAAATTGCCAATTACCATTTGGCTTGGGTCTCAGGAAAAGGTTTCCCCCTCACTCTGTTGGGTAGCCCCTGCATTGCACAGTGTCCTTGGGGAAGCACTTAACACTTTTCTTGGTACTTAAATAGATGCCTGAATACTGGTAAACAGCAAATCAATATACGCACCATGTATCGTGCTTAGTGCTAAACATTTAAACAACCCCTCCCTCACAATTTCCCCCTCTATATGTCTTGAAAGTGGAGAGAAGTACATGGCATTCAGAATTAATGGATTTTCCCCCCAGCTTTTATTGTTTGATTTACTCAGCTTTTCCTTTCAAAATACTCTAGTTTGTGTGGGTGTGGGTGGTGTAGTTTGCTTCCCCTTATGGCAGGTGTGGGGAACCCTTAGCCATCCAGATGTTGCTGGACTACAAATCCCATCATCCATTGTCACTGGCCGTGCCTGTTGGTGGGGATGAGAGTCTCAGTTCAGCAACATCTGGAGGGCCAAAGGTACACCATCCCTGCCTCACATCATTTAATGTACACATTGTGGTGGTGTGGTTGTTGCTCCCCCATGGTCAGTTCCCAGGACACTACGTTGTTGAAGCAAAACAGGGACTGGTTCTGGCCAGTGTCTGGGTGGAAGACCATCACATGTACACAATAATAGAAAGAAAGGTGGGAGACAAACATATGGAAAGTAATTCAATTAATTCGTTGATGTAGTCTGACGTTCCAGGTCATGTAGCTCACGCAGATGAAGTTGCTATTTTCCATGCTAGGGCTACTTATCCCTGGGCATGTGTAGTACCCATATAATCCTTGTGAGGTGCATGGCACACACAATATCAGACACTACCAATGTGGTCATATAGGAGTACAGAGGAATGGCAGAAACATCACAAAGGTAACATGAAAAAATTACCCCAGTATAGTTCTAGAGACTCCTATAGAATACATGGTTCTCTTCCTCCTCATTTTCCCCTCACAGTAACCCTGTGAAGTAGATTAAGCTAAGGGGCATTGGCTGGCCCAAAGTCACTCAGTGAGCTTTGTGGCTGAGTGGGGATTTGAACCATGGTCTCCCAGGTCATAGTCCAACAGTCTAACCCCTACACCAAACTGACTCTCTTTCCTGTAGCCCTGATCAAACACTGCTATCTCTGTGGCTCTCAAAATCTGCATTTGCCATGCTGAAAAGCCAAGCACTAACTAACTTCATATGTTTTTATTCCTCCCTGAAATTTAGATGCAATTTTTTTTAAAAAAAAATCACAATATGAAGCTTCATCTTCAGGCAATGGGGACACAGTGGAATGACTGCTTTTCCAAACAAAGCAATCATCCACCAGATAATGTGCAAGGATTTTTTTTTGGGGGGGGGGTGAGCAGGGAAAGCTAGAAGGCAAGACTACTTCATATCAGGAACCACTGGCACTGGTTTCTTTGGGGAGTCCAATGTATGAAATAAAATGCCTCCCTGTTCCTTTATCTCTCATCCTCTTGTAAAGAAAATTAATTGTTTAGCAAGGATATTATCTCACTTCACTGGAACGGCAGAGGGAAGGTGCTATACTCAATACCAGGGCAATCTTCTTTCTGTCTATAATGCAATAACTGCAGAAAACAAAATGGCATTTGATCAATTCCACATTATCAGAGGAGCTTCTCTAGATCGAGGGCACACAGCCCTATTGATTTTGTTGGAAGCAGGAGAATCCAGAAGGCCACTATAAAAAATAAAATAAAATAAAGGCTAAGAAGCCTGCTTGCACAGTTGGCTTGGTAGAATTGATGGCGTCCTTGTATGCAGTATGGCAGAGAAGAAGGACTGATAGGTTAACTTCTCAAATTCGAATGGATCCATCACCACTAGTGATGAGTAATGTTCCCCTTGCTCAATAATAATAATAATAATAATAATAATAATAATAATTTATTTATACCAGAATATTAAAAACACAAGAAAACATCAAACATTAATAACTTCCCTAAACAGAGGAATGAATGAATGAATGAATGAATGAATGAATGAATGAATGAATCGGGATGAAAAATTATGAGCAACCTGGGAGAGCACTCAGGGGATCCCATGTCTGAAACTCTGAATAATCATTGGCCTATCACCATAGGCAACACTAAGCTAGATGAACCAACACCCTGACTCAGTAAAAGGCAGCTCCCTGTGTTCCTATGCCCCAGCGGCCTAGCTAGCTGCTCGAGCGCCTGGGGCAGTGCATGCGCCCTGCAGCTGGGGGCCAGAGCAAACCACTGATGGGGGTGGGGCAAGCTGCCCATGGGGGCAGGGCATGCTGCGTGGAGCCACTCCACAGCCTCCCCCTCAGCTGTAGGGCAGTTGAGGTGGTGGGCAGACGCAAGCCCCACACTGCTCGAAAAAGCAGCGGGGAGCTTCCAGTCAGTCCACCCTCCGCCTCCCCATCAGGTGAGATGCATGGCTCAGGCACACTGCAAGCTCCACAGTGTGGCACCCAGTGCCCCCCCCCCGCCTCACCTAGATACACCTCTGGATTAGGCCGATACATGAAGGAGAGGGCTGTCGAAGGCTACTAGCCATAAAGGCTATGCTTTGCCTACAAAGTTGGAGGCAGGAATGCTTCTGTTTTCTGGAAATCACTCGAGGGGAGAGTGCTCTTGTAGTGGCATAGGAAGGGAGGAGAAGTGGGTGCGGGAGTTATTTTTTCAAAAACACATATTTTTTTCCATTTTGTCACCCCCCCTCAGTGATCACACCCGTGGAGGCCCGCACCCACCGCAACCCCCTTACTATGCCACTGTCATGCCCCAAACAGTTATAAAAAGTTTTAAAAGGAAATACAGTGATACCTCGGGTTACAGACGCTTCATGTTACAGACTCCGCTAATCCAGAAATAGTACCTCAGGTTAAGAACTTTGTTTCAGGATGAGAACAGAAATCGTGCAGCAGGAGGCCCCATTAGCTAAACTGGTACCTCAGGTGAAGAACAGTTTCAGGTTAAGAACGGACCTCCAGAACGAATTAAGTTCTTAACCTAAGGTACCACTGTAAGGCAAAAAGCCACCCCTGGCTTCTTTCCGCAGAACCATGTAGATTTCATAGAGCCCTGTTTTTAAAAAGCATGTAAACACAGCAACACAGACCCATGACTGTGTGTGGATGAAACCTGGGCCACAAGACAAAAATAGCTCTGGCAGTAGGGATGAGCAGATCAGCCTAACAGCAACTTTTGGGTGGCAGAGTTGGGGATTGAAGAAAAGCCTCCCAGTGTAGCACAGTCCCCATTTCAACCCCTGGCAGTTGCTATAGGAATTTGTAAAAGCAGATGCGTGAAATGCAGGTGCACGTTTAATGTACCACCCTCAGATCCTGGGGAAAGAGAAGGAATGTGTAAATCTGGTGCTGCTTTATTGTAAAGAGAGAGGGAGGGAGGGAGAGTTTGCGGTAATTTTCTAGTCATGTTTGTTGACGAAACATGGCTAGGATGAGGAAGGTGAGCAGAGAGAAAAAGCTTTAAGTGCTCCTGAATGGCCTTGTTTGTTTCTATTGAGCAACACATTGTGGCACTTTGTGGTGAACGATGGGTATTCCTTTGCAAGCAATATAAAAAAGTGCAATAGCTTCTATTACGAGAAAATTTATGTTGAATTAATTCAGCCAACATATGTTTGTGAAAGCCGTAATTAGATGTTGAAGTATTTGACAATTCCTTGTAAGCATGAACACACAGTTGAATACATTTGGAGCAGAAATGTAAACTGTAATTTCATGGAGTTACTATATAGCAAGCAGCCTGCCTAGGCAAGGAAGTGTATTGCTACCCACACATTTCATACAATTTGCCTAAAGCTCAAATCCCTTCCAGAAGGTAATATGCATCCAAGACAGTGGATTTTTTGTGTGTGTTTCTTTTTGTTTTCTTAAAGAAGCAGATTCTAGTCTGAAAATTTCCTGTCTTAATGAAGTCTGATTTTTATGTAAAGGTTCTAACAGAAAATGCTTCAGAGAGCTGTTTGAAGCTGTTTTTCTTGCAGTGGATAATTTTGTTCCTATTGATTCACTGTATTAAACAACAACTTTTAAAGAATGACGCTTCAATAATCTTGAACACTTTTATAATATGCCAAGGAAAGGAGTCTTATAATATTAAACTCACAATGGTTCCACTGGTATAATAATTATCATTAAGTAGATATAAAAATGCCTCAAGTGTAATCAAAATGTGCTAATTCGGTAGCAATTGTAATGAACTCTGGTAGATGAGATATGGTTTTAAACTGGTTTTTTAACCGACATGCACATTCCACCTGAATGAAGCTTGTGGAAGACGGTTTGGGGTCTCATACCATAATGCTAGAAATACTAAAAAATAAATAATTATATCCTGCATCTCCATCCATCAGAATCCACAAGGCAATTGTTTCAAAGCAACAATTTGTATCTGTAGATCTGCTTCTTTTGATTTTTCTTTTTAATTACTCTTTATTGGAACATTTTTTTTTTCAGATACAGTGACTTAAAAAGATGTGTGAAATGAGCAATGTGTAAGGTCAAAAATGGTCTGTTTCTGATATGTATTCATCATATCAGGTGAGACTGCATTCCCACTCCCGCAACCCTAAGCACAGGGATTGAATTTAAACACATACATTTTGTATGCCAGAATATGTAGAGTGAACGATATATAGGAAAAGGAAGTCTTCATGTGTGGGCACATGCACACACACACAAACAGCAACCGTACAAACTACAAACAAATGCTCTTTCAAGTAGCTGTTTCATCTTTAAAACTCACCAAATGAGGTTCTAATTTCAGGAAACATGTGTAGACTTTTAAAGCTTTCAGCTTTTGTCAAAACCAGCCTCAAACTGTTAGTTATTCTCACTGCTGAGTTGAGAGGTTTCAACACATCGATGCACAATACATATTCCATTTCCTGACACAGCAGAAGATGAGGGAGCCTGCCTGAGGGGTGCCATACCTGGAGTTTCGCCACAGATCTCAGTGCTGCAACCTGACAGCTCTAAGGGTGTATTCAGTATGGTAGTGGCGGTATTGCATTAGTTTTCCTGGATATAATGCCAGCGCTTCTGTCTCAGTTTCCAATGTTCCTTTTATGCTGCATTACCTGTCACGTTGTGGCTTTTTGATCATCATACAACCATATCACACTTAATTTCATTCACTCCAGTGGCCATGGTTTGACACAACAGTGGATCTCATAGAGCATATCGCCACCCTTTATGCATATGTGTGCTTCTGTTCCTCCCATGATTCACCCATGAAACAGCAGGAAGGAAAGATACGCTGGGGCACCACTCCAAATTTGGTCCTTGCAAATGGCGGGGAAATTACAGTGCAGAACTCCCATGATTATTCTGAGTTAACGGGGTTGCAAATGGGGATTTTTTTTTTCTGGAGGAAACAAACATGCAAGTTTTCCAGAAGTAGCTTTTCCTTTGCGTGAAAAATCACATCAAATGCAGATATGAATAGATAACATAACACTGATATAATGCAAGAAAGTGCTGTCTGAACGCAGCCTAACAGATGAGCATTATTCTAGGGAGGAGCCATAGCTCAGCAGAAAGACATGTTTTTTGATTGCTGTAGGTCCCTCGTTCAATCCCTGATTCCCCCCACCCCTGTTAAAAGGATCCCACGAAACAGGGCGGGGCTATGGGGAGATCCTTCTCTGAGATAGCTGGATGAACCAATAATCTGACATGTGGTAAGGCATCTATATCTGTCTAATGCTAGGGCTGGTCCAAAATATATCTTTAAAAGCATTACTAACCTCCATAAAGGCACAGAAGGATCACACACACAGCCATAGTTTTCAGGAGCTGTGGAGCACCACATGCATTTCATGCAAGCTCTCCCCTTCAGTGCTGAACATATAATAAACCAATGATGCTTAAAGTACTGTGGTGATTGAATGAGGGAAAAGAGGCTCTTTTTGTGCTGTTGACAGGAGAATTCTGCAACCCCAGGCAAAATTAAGCTTTCGCCTCTTGTTATTTGATATAGTGATATAAAAACCATAGGTCTTTGATTCTGTAACTAAATTGACTATTACCATTTCATAGAGAGCTATAGTAAATAATGGTAATAAATATCACCATCTTACTTCCAAATAATTCAAGTGAGAGAGAAAGTATTGTCACAATACTTGAAATAACTAAGGCTGTGCTAGAGTTTCTCATTCTGAGCCAACTTGGAAGGTTCTATTGCTATAAAATCAGCCAGTAAGGATAGCAAAATATTTTAACACTGACCTTTCCTTTCTCCTAACACTTTACCAAAAACACAGATAAATTTTATATCTCCATCCTTATCAAAAATTGGAGAGGGGGTCATATTTATAGCTTCACAGTTGGAAGACACCAAAGAGTTATTCCATCAAGTCCAACTATTCTCACATAAAGCCTGAGCAATAAGCCACCAGGCCTCAATAGCTTAAGTCACACAATCCAGATCATCATAGAATCACAGAGTTGTACAGGACCATGAGGATCACCTAGTCCAACTCCCTGCACTGCAGGAATCTTTCACCCATCATGGGGCTTGAACCCACAACCCTGAGATTAAGAGTCTCATGATCTATCAACTGAGCTATGTGGAAGTGTCTGACCTAAAGTGATTTGGTTGACAATGTTAGGAAATGTTGCGGTACAACAGCACAAACTGATACTGCCAACAGAAAAAGCATCCAGCCCTGACTGAAATGCTAAGTAGCTTTAATGTGTGTTATAATGTGATTGGTGTGTGTATGTGTCAGGGAACTGCCATCAGGGCCAGATGGAGAGAGCAGGCTCCAGAGGGATTCCAGAGAGCGTCCCGGGATGGGGAGAGGCAGCCCATCTTCTGGGGAAGGGAATCAGCGTAGCACCAGTGGAGAAGGGGGGCAGATGGGGGAATCGGCGAGGCGGCCCCATGACTCCTCGCCGGGGACCAGCGGGGAGAGTAAGGGTCCTCCGCTGCCCACACCCTCCTTGCGCAGAAGGCTTCCACGCAGGGAGAGTAGGTGGAGACTAGGTGTCAAAGAGCTTCTTTGCTGGAAGAAGTTCAAGAAACGCCCACTGACGGATTCTGCCAGCGATTGAGACAGCCACAGGCGAGTGGCTGTCCAGACAGAAAAGGTTCACTCAGGCAACCCAGCCAGGTGTGGCACTGGTTTACGCATGAGCAACCCCTAGAACCATTACAGTATGATAATTTATTTAGTAATTTTTTGGAAAATTAAGATAAAAAACAAATTAAAAGTTTTGTTGGTAATTATTTATTCCTCATGGAACACTAGGTCTTGAGTCTTAAAGCAAGTGAATCCTGTGCTTACCACAAGCTGCTAATAAAAATTGTGTTCATAGAGCAATGCTCCAAATAAACATTTATTGTTTCTAAATTAGTCCCCTTGAATCAATCCTTGTGTAAGCTTCTAGTAACAGCCCCCAGACTTTCAATATGTATTTTGAGGCATTACACTACTATGAGATTTGAAATACAAATAATTGGTGCATGCAAGTCAACTTGTTGTTCTCCTTTCTGAGCTTCTTTGGGGTTCCTTGCCTCTTAGTTTTCCAGGCCACACCCTGCTTTAGCCATGCTACTATCCCGATCCAAAGGGAATTGTCTGCTGCCATGCCACTGCAATGCACATAAGTGGAAGACCAAGGCTGAGGAAGTGAGCTCTTCAAGTTATGGATGACCAAGGTACATCAGAGGAGGGTTGTACTACAGAGTTGCAACTGCACTATCTGAGATCCATGGAGACTGCAGATCAGTGTAGTCCAATGAGTTTGGAGAGCTGCTGTCAACAAGTATTTGACAGACTGCTAGAAATGCCTCTTAAAAAAAAAAAAATCCAGCCAACTACAAAACATTTTTGGCCGAATTGAATAGATTGTTACTATTATTGGGTTATTATCGGATTGTTGTTGGGCCTTTATTACAGAAGTGAGCCAAATGGTAGCACAAACCGGTATAGTCGTCATGATAAGGCCTAAATGCTCAATTATTTGTTACATTTTATACAGACACAGATTTGAGTTCCAGCGTAGTGTTGGCTTATTTATGCAGAAGCAATATGTTTGTCAAGACGTGAAAGCTTTATAATTTCTGTGGAATTCGTTTTTTCTTTCTTACATCATTATTTTACCTGACCTTGAAAATAAAGTCTGAGACTTTGGGACGGAAAAACAATTTTCTCACTTGAACAGCAACATAAACCATCATACTACAGCTTAGGCATAATTATGGCCTAAACAGAACCCTATCAAGCAGAAAATAGCCACAGCAATCTGTGATACTCGAGCTCCCGTTAATATTTCTCCTTTCCCTGACAATCTTCCCCTTGTCTAAAGCTCAGAAGGCCAATCACAATGATAATTCTCTCTACTCGTTTCCATGATCAAACTGGAAATATTTCAATAGTAGAAGAGAAACCACTTTTGCTTCATTTCATACCTTTGATTATTGCTTTATAATTTGGCTTAGCTGTTTGTTTACGTCAAGGTTATAGATGCTGGTAACCCCCCAAAGTCATGAGAATTGCTGCAATTATGTGCGCACACACATGGCAATCTCCACACAGCTATGAGATTGGACCTGAAATCCCACTCGTGGGACAGTTCTGCTGATGTGAGGGAGGGGAGAACTAAGGCGAATACTAGTGATGAAGTTGGTCTCATTGGCAAATTAAAAATTAACAGATTGCCAAGTCCAGATGGCATCTGACTGAGAGCTTTTAAAAACCCAAATGTGAAATTGCTGACCCCCTCTACTTCCTGGTAACCAGTAGTCACGTGACCAACCAGAGGACAGGTGAGCAGAGGCACACCATCATGCTGTCTACTACTGGGAGGGATTGATAATGTGGAGTGGATGACAAAGAAATAACCAATGCCATGTAGTTGTACTAGCACTTGTTCCTGTTTTAATTTTCAGCAACACCCATTTGCATGCTTTTACCCTCTGAATTCCAATCATGAACAAAGTAAGATTAGACATAAGCTCAGTTTTCAGAGTCCCGTGCTTCTTTTCTGCCAGCAAATTTATCTGACACACTTTTTTTAAAATGGAAGAGGAAAGCGAATTGCTGGCTTTTTCTTTATTAATAGCTGAAAGCTAAAGAAGTATTATGGTTTGTGAAGAAAAAAAATTACTTGGACTGGATGAGGCTCTAAGGTTTAGTCAAGTATCGTACATTGCTTCAGTGTGTAAGTATTCTGACAGGCAATCTAAGCAGAACAGGGGGGAACACCTTTGTGACGCATTCAGAATACAAATGAATTAGAAAGAAACCAGAGAAATGAACACAAAGCCAAAAAGAAATGGAAAGCAATTGTGTTTCTTTGGGCTCTGGCATAGACAGACATGCACCATCACCACACATCTCTAATATTCAGGTTTTGGGGGACTAATGATTTCAGGACGAATGGTTTCTTCCAATGCATATTTCCTTGCAAAAAATTCCCACTGTTTATGGGTTGTTTTGAAGTAAGCGTATATAGCAATGCAGCCTAATTCTGCCCCAGAAGGGGGAAGTCAATGTTTTTAAAAGCTTAACAAGTCTAAGAAAACCTGTTTCCATCCAGATAAAGGTAGGCTACTTCTTGCCTTTGGGGTGCACGGTCCTTAGCCTAATTTCATGTTGGTGGTAAAGAAAGGGAAGAGTTGAGATAATCGCCACCCCATCCTCACTATCTCTCTTTTATTACATGTTATTTCTCGCTCTCTTAAGAGTCGGGATGGTGGTTCCTGTTCCTGCTCTGCACTAACTCTGGCCCCAGCCAATACCGGGAGTGCAGCCTTCCATGGTAAAAGGTTGCCCACTCAGTGTAGACAATGCTCACTGGGAATATTATGAATAGTTACTTTGATCAGAGAACGATATCTCCCAAACTTTATGGGAGATCAACAGGAGATCTATCCTATTATGAAACACTGTCTAACAAGACACTGTTGTCTAAAAAATAAAGTAAAAGGAGAGATGCAGAATTTTGAAAGGAAAGCATGTTTATCTGAATTCAGAGAAGGCCAAAGTGAAAACTTGGTGCCCCCCAGATGTCCTTGGACTACAAGTCCCATCATCCCTGACTATGGCCATGCTGGCTGCAGCTGGTGGGTGTTGGGGGGCTTCTACAGGTTCCCCATTCCAGAAATAACATATCCACTCTAAAATATATTTGCACATTGTTGTGGTGCACTAAAACATCCATATAGGATTGGAGTAGAATTTCTCTAGAGACAAACATTTTATTAGAACTCGAAATTTTATCTAATTTTACACTTTGAAGCAAAACCACAAAAAAGAAGTGATAATCTCATATTGTACATAGAATTAAGGATTAATACGTATAATGAATCTGTTGTGAGATTAAGATAATTGCTTTCTCTACTGCACAAGATAATGAAGACATATCTTTATTCAATTTCCCAAATCTATCTATAATATAATTACATCCATGCTGAGGTATACAAATCAGTCTGAGTATGAAAGGTTTTCTGACTGAAAAAATTCAGAGTGAACACAAGAAAGGGGGGGGGGAATAAAAGCAGTGCCACAGCAGGGTGTTGGATTTGATGGACAAAAATTAGTTCTCACCCCAGATTTAATTAAAAGCACTTTAAGTGTGTCTTCTTTTTGTGAGGCAATTCACAATGCTAAATGAAGACCTTTAAATGGGCTAGATACAGTTGACTTTAAAAGCCTGTGAGCAGATACGGTGGTGTTTTGTTTTTTTATCAAAGAGGAGAAGAATGAATTGATCTACCAGTTGTATATTTTGTGAGATTCTCCAAGCCACTGCAGGAGTTACTGAGAGCAACTCCTAAAATTCTAAACAATCCAGTTATTTATATTTTTATTTATTCTCAGATAATATATTTAAAGGGTGCCAAGATGTATCATTCTGCCCCATTAAGAATACAACCAATCTCCCCAACTAGTTTAAGGCTATACAGTGGTATCTTGGTTTATGAACTTAATCCATTCCAGAAGTCCGTTCTTAAACCAAAACCATTCTTAAACCGAGGCATTCTTTCCCTAATGAGGCCTCCCACCGCCAGTGCCCTTTGACCGTTCGGATTCCGTTCTTAGACCAAGGTAAAGTTCGCTAACCGGATCACTACTTCCGGTTTTGTGGAGTTTGTAAACCAAATAATTCGTAAACAGGGCTGTTCTTAAACAGTACTCACTTTCCCTAGTTCTCGGGTGGCCTCAAGACTGGATAACATTGGATTTCCCCACACAGACATACAGTTCTTCTGATGACCTTTACATGTGCCAGCTTGGGTCAAGGGTACATGCAGAAAGGATCTAGCAGTCTAAAGACAATCACAAGCTGAACATGGTCAGCTTGAGCAAAAGCTATGAGAGGCAATGAGCAAACAGATAAACATTCTGTTGAGCAGATTGTGATCAACCTAACTTGCACTGGCTCTGATGGGTAAGGTTTAGTGATTACTGGGATCAATTTTTTAAAGTGCCTAAATTCTCACTTTAGGAACCTTATCTGCTTTGGGGAAAATGCCTAATTCCTAGGCAAACTACTTCATCTTTAATTCATCCCTACATGGACCATAAAAAAGGCTGATCGGCGAAGAATTGATGCTTTTGAATTATGGTGCTGGAGGAGACCCTTGAGAGTCCCATGGACTGCAAGAAGATCAAACCTATCCATTCTTAAGAAAATCAGTCCTGAGTGCTCACTGGAAGGACAGATCGTGAAGCTGAGGCTCCAATACTTTGGCCACCTCATGAGAAGAGAAGACTCCCTGGAAAAGACCCTGATGTTGGGAAAGATGGAGGGCACAAGGAGAAGGGGACGACAGAGGACAAGATGGTTGGACAGTGTTCTCGAAGCTACCAGCATGAGTTTGACCAAACTGCGGGAGGCAGTGGAAGACAGGAGCGCCTGGCGTGCTCTGGTCCATGGGGTCACGAAGAGTCGGACACGACTAAATGACTAAACAACAACAACATGGTAATTCCAATCAACCTTCATTAGCACAGGGAATTTTATTTATTTAAGATATGTTATAAACCACTTAATCAAAAATATAAGGGGGTGGAACCAGCAGAATTTAAAAACAAATGTACATAGCTCATATATATGCATGGATAGGCTTGCTTGCTTGCTTGCTAAAAAGGGGGGGATATTTGGAAATAGAAAGTTGATATTAGCATAACTTTTCCCTGATTAACTTTTACTAGTCTTGCCTCTGGTAATATTTCTCCGATGTAAGATTTTGATTGATTTATTAGCAAGACTGAGTTAACTCTCTACGCTCAATCCTCAAGAATTTGGTTTCAAAAAGGAAAAGTTTGTGTCCCAAGAGCAGGTGATGTGACCTGGCAGTGCCTGGGCCACCCTCCCAACATCAGTATCATTGTAATTTACCCGGATGGGGTGAAGGCAAGGCATGGTGGCAGGAGGCTGGGATTGCACAAGAACACCAGAGGGAGAGCTGGGTCAGCTCTGCACGACTGACCTTGCCACCCTCATCCATTCCAGATGGCGGGTGGGAGAACAGTGGTCTGAACAAATCTGTCTTCCATTCCTGCCTTCAACACTATCCTACTATCTTAACAAGTGCTTCCTATAGGACTTAGTTCTGAGCAAACATGCATAGAATTGCACTGTCAAGAGTAAACCCCGTTGAATTAGATAGTACTTGCTAAGGATGCATAAGATTGCACTCTAAAGCATGTGTGTGTACCCTTTACACCACTGTGGAAGAAAGAAAGGTTGCTTCTTAGCCTCATTTAGAATGAATCGTTTCTTTTTATGTCTTGAATTCCAGGGTGTGGCATTCTTAAGAATAAGCCTATTTTACTAAAATGCCCACAAATTCCTCGGGAGCCAGCTATGCTGTATTGCTCTGTTCTGCTGTATGCAACTGGTAAATGGATATTCTAATTTTATATGAGAAAATAAGACATCTCTATATGCCAAGAAGGCAGAAAGTAATTAATTTATTATGGAATATTAATTATTAAGTGCCCAATTGGAGTGGTGTCAAATGACAGTTTCCATTCTTGTGGTTTTCAGAAGTAAGAAGCCAGTCTTCAGCAAAGATCAATTACCAATAGTGTTGGACTCGACGCCGATCTCTGAGCAGTAAGAGATTCCAGTGGTGACAGGTGTTTGCCCAGGGTTTGTGTTTCCTTTTGGAGATGAGGAGACTGTGGTATCTTTATGAGATATGGTCTATTTACACATATACACAACCTAATGAAGAGGGTCACAACACTGACACTCCAAGAAGACTCTGCTTTTCCCATAGCCACAGCCTT
Source organism: Podarcis erhardii (assembly GCF_964252035.2). Taxonomy (NCBI): domain Eukaryota; kingdom Metazoa; phylum Chordata; class Lepidosauria; order Squamata; family Lacertidae; genus Podarcis; species Podarcis erhardii. The sequence goes on along the minus strand of NC_138507.1, from coordinate 39,730,079 downwards.
GGGTTTAAATGTGCATATAATTTTGAACAGTTATTGCTTCACAGATTATGAGAGTGACAGAAAGACTCAGGTCTTATTTCTATTTTAGGGTCTCACTCCTTTTGTGATAGATGAGAACAAAAGGAATGCACAGTGTTATCTTTAATAAAAACAAAACAAGCTCTCTCTCTTTTCCAGATTACATTATAAAACCGTATTTATGAGCACATTTGTATTGTTGTTTTGTCTCTGCTGATTGCAATTAATCTTTCCAGAGGCAGTGCAAATTATATCATATATTGTATGGTATGAATTGACAAAATAGTTTCTTGCCTTTAAATCTGTTTTGAAAAACATAGCTGCTGCCTGCAACCTTTGGAACCTACATTTTCCTATTTGAGATCCCACTTGTTGGAAAAAGTAAGATGTGGGGAAATGCTTTCAGTTGTAAAATGCTTGGGCTTTCTTTCCATCCATCAAGGATCCTGGAGCAGTTCACTGAAACATGTAGAATATTTTAGAATATCGTTAATCTCTATTGAATTAAAACATAGTGAACTTAAACTCAGCAACAAAAGAACTGCTTCAAAAGTGTACAATCTCTTCACCAGTTCCCTTAAAGCAGCCTTTCTCAACCTGTGGGTCCCCAGATGTTGTTGAACTACAACTCCCATCACCCCTAGCTAGCAAGGCCAGAGCTCAGGGATGATGGGAGTTGTAGTCCAACAACATCTGGGGACCCACAGGTTGAGAACCGCTGCCTTAAAGCCTCAGCAACACTGAAATGCCTTGACCAGTTTGTGAATGATAGGCTCAGTTCAGATGTAAAGGGAACTGGTATTCTACTCTGAGAACGAACCACATTATTTGGAAAACTGCAATTCCTCCATGTTCACTATATCTTTGCAAGGGAGGAAGATAGGGGGGAAAACCAGTAAAACTTGGTCACAATCAATGTGACCTTGCAGCCCCACAAGGTTTAGTTGGCAACAGCCACTACTGCTTGGACTTGTGTGCTCTCCTCTTTTCTCTACCTCTTTTGTACCTGGTGAAAGGAGACAATTTCAATTTTAAACAGACCACAGTTCCTTACAAATCCAAACTCAGAACTGTGATTTGTTATCTATAGTCTGAGAATAAGCCAGGATCTGAAACCACAGCTTGTTCCTGGTTTGTTTTTACTAGCTATGGTTTAAACAAACCACAGTTCCATGCCACAGGGAATGGTGGTTAGTTAGAAATTGAAAGTTTTTGATCTTCCCCACACAGGGACAAGAGAGGGGGAATGTGTGAGCCCAGTACTCATTGTGATTAAGTCTTATCATGTGAAACTATGGTTTCCTATTATTCCCAAACCAAGCCTAGCAGAGCAACAAAGGACATTTCAGTGCCCAAACTGGACTAGAAGCAGACTAATAAGAAAGAAAGCTTCCCTGCTAACCTTCTTAATCCTTTCCAGTGTTACAAACTACAAAGTTGGCATATCTCTCAATTTGTACACACTCCAATTTGCTGGGGGACACATTTGACAGCTATTGAGCAAAAGACAGTTCGTTTCACACCCTTCGTCTTTTTTGGGACACCCAACTAAAAGATGTTGATACCTTTGGAATATAAAATAAAAGTTTTCATTCTCTATCCTCACATAAGTTTTGTTAGCATGCCCTTTTTAATACCCTGAAAGACTCAGGGACTGATTGTGAGGTTTCTGTCCTTTGTTCCTTCTCACTGCACCAGGTCAATGATAGATATCTCTAATTAGATTATGCTGTCGTCACGTGGCCTCCTTCTGGCTTTCCAATGACTGTCCCTTCTATGGATATATGAGCTTTCCATTGCTAACCCCAAAAGGGAGGTTGATCCTTTGTGATGGATCAAATCAAATGCTCGTAAAAAAGCCTGCAAGTGTCAGGACCCTCCACCCTGAGCAGCAGCCTGGGCTATGACTCAGTTGAGGAGGGAGAAACCAGATCCGGCAGACCAATAGCATGGGTGGGGGACATGATAGAAACTGGCAAAAGTCTTAGCATAAAAACTGGGCCTGAGTTAAAGTCTGAGCCAATCAATTTAGGATTACTGGAACCACTGCCAGAACCATCCTGCTCCACTCCAGAGACCCAGTGCTCCCCCATGTTGGTCCATCACCACAGGAAGCAAGCTGGGAGGGAATTGTCTGAGAGGAGGAGCACTAGGCTTCCAACGAAGGATCTGCCTTTTTAAGGCTTTCCGTTCCTTAGGGAAGAGGCAGAGCCTAGATGGAGGTTCTGGAGCAATATAAGCTTCAGGCCCATCTTACACTATTTGGGAGCATGTTTCACACTTGGAGCTGTCCAGGGTGCTGGAACTATTAGACTACCTTTCTTACCCCATTGTGCTTCATGACAGGGCAGAAGGGTGTTCACAAACCAAGTATTGTCTGCTGTACTCCAGGGCAGCCTGCACCAAGAACCCAGTATTTTACCTTGAGCAAGGAGGGGCAAGGGACAGGAAGCAAGAGGCAGCATGTATTCCCCTGGTGGAGCATCTTTCCCCTCCATAGATGCAAGCAGAACTGGAGATACTAGCTCCAGAAACTCCAACAGCAAATTTACACAGTAAAGTGTAAAGCACATCATTTCCCAAGTGCAATAAGTGTGATGCATGCCTAGCATCAAATCCCACTGGGGATTCTGGGACTAGTAGTGCTATCCCTAGGGGGAGAGATGCTCCATCAAAGCCTGGAAGTATCTGTCATTGCTGCTTGCATCTCTCCTGTGCCCCAATAGGGCTTCTTGGAGCAGGAGGCAACATTTGCAGGATTAAGGCAAGCAAGTGTGTGCTCTCCTCAGTTCTGCCTGTGCATTTAAACAGGGCAAGTACCCGCATTCAGATAATAATTACATCTCTAGTCCCTTTCTTTCTAGCAGTCTTATTCTATTCCCTTTAATTCTAAGCACTCTATTCATCCTTCTATTAGACCATAGGTCAGTATGGCGTTTGCCTCCTAGGATGGGTCAAGGAAAGGGTTAAAATGGGGGTGATGTGATTGGCCAGTGAGAATGCAAGGGGGGAGTAAAAGATAGAGTGGGAAGTTTTGAAAGGCAGTTGAGGTTTGGGAGTTAGAAGTTGAGGTTTGTCAGTTGGGAGTTGAGGTTTGTCAGTTGGGAGTTGAGGCTTGGGTGTTGGAGAAGGAAGAGTGAGGCTTAGGTGTGGGTTGGTCGAGTTGTATTGTGAGAGAGTGAGAGGAATTGATTGGTGGAGTCAGAAAGATAGTTGGGAATAATTCAGTTTGAAGTTGTTAGGAACTTAGATTTAAGAAACTGTCAAGAGAAAAACAAACTGTAACCATATGCTTATTCCTGCATTTAAAAATAAACTTGATTAGTTGTTTATGTTAACTACTGTCTGGACTCCGTGTGTCCCCGTGAGATACAGGGTGGTGGCAGTGAAGAAAGCAACCGCAGTGGTGGCACAAGGTCAATAGACCGTGAAACGTCCGGGGGCCCTGTGTGATCGCCACAGTCAGAAAGAATTTTTTTTAAAAAAATTGCAATATGTTGCAACCCAGTTTGAAACACTTGTGACAACCACAACTACGGTGCGATAAAGAGATGCTTGGGCTGACTAAATGCCGAAAGTCTATCATGGTGTTTACCTCTATGAAGGCTATATCCTGCTTTTACACATAATCCACCAAGCTTCCAATGGGAATGGGTGGAACACAAAGTCCGGAGAGTGGCACCTGCACCAGAGGCACATGAACAACAATTCCCATAAGCAGTGTGTCACAACTTGCTAGCCATTTCTGGGCCAAGACATTTGTGGATGGGAAAGTTCATACAATTTATCACAGTGTTGGGGATGCTTGGGCCCAGGAGCCAATCATGGCCCTCGAGCCTTTCTATCAGGCCCTCATGACTCTTCCCCTCAGACCATAGCTCTCAATGGCCCTACTTCACATTGTCCTTTAGTGCTTTTGCATAGCTGGAATGTGCCCTTAAATTCTGAATGGAGGACAGAGAGAGGTGTGCAAATGTGTGCAGAGGCAAAGGTGGGTAGTAGGCTAGTTTTTGCGCACATTTGCACACCTCTCTGTGTCCTCCATCCATTACTAGCAGGGAATATTTCCCTCCTATATCTTTGCCCAGGGATAGGAAACTTGTGGCTTTCCAAATATGATGGACTCCAACTCCGATCAGAATAAGCAATGGTCAGAGATGGTAGGGGTTACAGTCCAACAACATCTGGAGAGCCACAGATTTCCCCCACTGTATCTTAGCCAGTAAAATCCTGAAAAACATCTTGTAAACATTGCCCAGTCAGCCCCATTTTGTAGAAGTGAGATGAGTGGTATTTTTTGTTAATAAAAAATAAATGCACTCCTGGGAAAATGTTAATGATACAATAAAACACTTAGAATTCATAAACGCCACTGAAGTATGGGGATTGCTGTGTACAAAAGAGAAGGTAGGAGGCTCTAGCTACTCTAGTCAATCATTTTTTCTTCAGAAGGCACAGTACAATCAACCGTGCATGGCTGCATTGAAGGGTTGCTCATTAGAAGCTAGTTATTAGTCACACTGTCATTCTACACAAGTAGCCTAGAGAAGAGTCGCCACATGCAAATTAAGCAAGGGAAGAACACACCAGTAGCATTAATCTGGGAAGGCCAGAAGATCCGGGGCTATTAGGAAACCTGTCTGTGGCTGATAAGCATGAGGGGTTTGGCCTTGGATGCAATCCTTTCAGTTCAAGTAACATTTGCAATGGGAGAAACTGCATATATAAGAAACTTCCGGATGGAATTGTGTTGCCAGGATTCTAAGGGAGAATGTGCAGGTGTCAATAGGCACAGCAGTCAGTGCTATTAGAGATCTTTCAAAATAGCCAGCAGCAATGATACCCAACCATCTATTCTAGAGAGAGATAACAGCCCAGCAGCAGTCATTTCTGTCGATATAGGGCCCATGTGATATGGTGGAGGAAGCATCCACATGGATTCCACATTTCCTGCCAATCGTTGCATTGAAAGTAGAGAGGTTTCTGTAGGAGAGCTCCCTCTGGAGCACCACAAGACATTTTCACAGGTGTACAGTATAAAATTGGTGTGATTACTGCAATTACAAAAGAAACAATAAATGAACCAGCAACAAGATGCTGCACTGTAGAAGTCTGGATGAAGATGGCAAATGAAATATTCAAAGAACCCCTCAGGCAACCATTTAGTCTGGAATCAAGGTAGAAGGAAAAAACAAGCAATTCACCTTGTTTCCCAGTGCGGCACAAAAGAGTACCAGCAGGGTAGAAGGAGACTACAGAAGAAGTCTGCAGGCAATCCTTTTGCTCCGATCATCCTGTGAACATTGTCCAATGATCTAGGGAGATGACGGAGGATCAAACAAATTCACGACACAAACGTATATAACGCTATCAGCAGTGGGAAATCTGTGATCCTGCAGATGTTTTTTTTTCAGTCCCAACTTCCATCAACCTCAGCCAGCATAGCTAATAGGCAGAGATTATTGTAGCTATAACCCAGGAACAGTTGTAGGGCCAGAGGTTAGCTACTCCTGTCCTATATAATCAAGAGAACCAATCGCAGATAAGAAACATTTTCAGAAAGTGCAAATGCAACAATATCACCACTTATTAGCAGCATTGTTGTCCCTGATGTCTGAAGCAGAGGAGAAAAGGCTCGGCAACTTCCCTTAAGCACCTGCAGAGAAAGGCTGAGAGGCTGTCACCCTAACATCCTTTCTTCAGGCAAACAGGGGGTGAAAGGTAGCAGAAACTGGGTCCTGAGCATGCACCCTCTACATTTGCCATGTACAGCACAAGACTGCCAGTGTTTGGGGTCTCTGTACTTCTCTAGTGGGGGGGATGGAAATAATGTTGCACTGAATGAAACAAAGCAGAAATTGGAAAGGTAGTCTTAGGAAAGGATGAGAAAAATAAGGAAAGGGGGAAAGGGGTAACATCGGTCAAAATAATCTCCCCATTTCCTCTAGCAGGAGAGTACTGTAGGCAGGATTCTGCCCAACAGTTAGCCTGGATCCAACTATAGCAAACAAAACTTCCTGCAGCCTTTACAGCCCCCCGGAAACTTTTGCAAAGTGAAGCCATGATGCTCCAGAATACTTCAGGTGGAACTGATATGTCAGTCATTGGCCTCTGTATATCTGTTTGGAAAAGCATCATTATTAGTGTGCATGGATGCTAAAAGGCAAATATGCTACGTTTTGAATAAGTTATACTCTATACACAGTTTTCCCCATATCAACTGGTGGTGAAAGACAATGACATTGAAATTACATGCACACATTTCACAATTACTTAATTGTTCATAAAAGAGAAAATGTTATATTGCAATTAACCTTGCAGAGAAAGATTTTAATTTAAAGCATTTCTATTTAGCATTTGAGCATTACACATTCATTATGGGGAATTTTTTTGCTACTAAGCCTTCTGTGCTGCTGCTCAATTCCCTTCTGAAACAGTGAAGTGAACTGTTCTTTTCTTATGAATATATTGCAGTTTTATAAATGGATCAGAGCACAGATAACTCACCTTCCAGCAATCACTATTCATTATAACAGTTTATGGCTCCATGATTTTAATGCTAGTTGTTTTGGTTCATTGACAATAACATCCATAAATATTACATATAATTTTGAGTTTAATGAACTCATTAGATGTCACCCTATTAGGGAGGCAATTTTGAACTATTGCATTCAGGGTTATATTATTCAAACAGAAGACACCCTTCCAATATAATTCCACAAGTTAAAAAGGAAACAAAAGGCAAATTGCTGTCTTCTCCAAGGATTTTTAAGTATGCTAGTTGCTGTGAAAATGATTTCCCTTGATAGGTGTTTTGTTTTGTTTTGTTTTTTGTTTTGTTTTGTTTTGTTTTGTTTTTTGTTTTGTAGCAATGAATGTTGAATTGTGATTTTTAAATGCCCTTAGTTCCCTGGTGTATATTGGGCATTAGGCATGGGCCTTCTGGAGAGTTGTCTGAAGTTCTAACAACTTAGCAATAATAAAGATTGTAGAGTTCTTGCTGGAAATCTTATAAATAAAGGATTTGTAAAGAAGGCAAGTTTCACTGTGCAGCCAACTTTGTTATCCAAGTTACAGTGGATGCCTGAAATTTTATCAGTATCATTAATATTTCACATGCTGAAGGTTGACGTTCCTCCCCACCACCCCTGAAAAAATATGCATTGTCTGAAATCCCAAAGATACACGGTAAATTACCATGGTCTCCATTTGTATTTCTTTCTCTGAATTTAAATTTCAGTGACAAAATTCTAATTGGGTTGGGTGCCAGCAGTAGTACAATTCTTTCATTTGGTTGCAAACAAATCCTACAAAGAGAGATGTTTGTGCTAAGCTGATCTACAAAAAATTATGGGCATAATGCAGCTGCTTGTAAACACATGTATTCCCCACTTATTCCAAAGGGGTAAAAATAAACACCTGCTTTACAGTTGCTTTTGACATCAGCAGGACTTTAAAAATCATCGACCAGATCTTGTCTTTGGTCTATAAAGACCATGTTTATTAGTCTGTTCAAGAGGTTGAGCTGCAGCCACAAGAAACCACTGTTTCTATCATGGCTCCTTTGTCTCCAATAAGAAAATGTACAAAAAATATTTGGTGTAGTTAATTTTTCCATATAAATCTTGACAGTGTTTCCACTGCCACCTTGGTCTCCTTTGGGAGGAAGGGTGGAATATATATTGAATAAATAAATAAATGTGGCAAAGATCTGTTTTTCTTAGAGGATAGTGCCTGTTTCCCAAGCAAGCTCTCAGTCTCAGCCTCAGTCTCAGGAGAAATCACAATCTTGGCTTGCCTTATAGTGTTATTGTGTGTATTGCAACCAGGTAATCATAGAATCATAGCATTGTAGAGTTGGAAGGGACCGTGAGGGCCATCTAGCCCAATTCCCTGCAATGCAAGAATCTTTTGCCCAGCATAGGGCTTGAACCCACAACTCTGAGATTAAGAGTCTCATGTTCTACTAGCATGACTGTTGGCTACATTCCTCTTAGGAGTTGTCTCTTTACCTTCAGTCACTTCCTCACCATACATTTAAAGCACATTGTGTTCCTCAAAGGATCATGGGAACTGTAGTTTGTTAAGGGTGCTTGGAATGGTAGCTCTGCAACAAGCCCCAGAATCCTTTGGTGGAAGCCATGTGCTTTAAATGTATGGTGAGGATATGAGCTTAGTCCTGTTGCAATTAGATCAATGCAGAATTCCCTCTTCATTATCCCGATGTCAAGTTAGGACACAGAGCTTACAGAAGAGCTCTTAAAATCTGTCTGTGACCTTTGAACTTTTTCAGCCTAAGACATAGTAAGTGTTTTCAAAGTTGTGCAAGGCCTCTTTCTTATTTAGGAAGTCATGCCCCATGACAATGTAGGAACAAGTCCTAATCTAATTTCATTTAACAGGAGAATCAGAACAAGACTACAGTGATTATCAATAAATCACTGAACTGAAGTGGCTGTTATGGAAGTCTGTATTAGACGATCAAATACAATGCAAATTACGGTACCTAGCAGTATGATTACTTTGCAAGACCACAATACTATGATAAAAATTCTCTGTGCAAATTGGAAGAGAATTGTGATTAATTTATTATAGTAGTAATTCACTTTAACCAGGTAGGAGGGTGAATTCTAGTATGAGAGATTGAAAATATAATACAAAGTGAGAGTGTTTTCATTTCAGAAGGTACTGTACTTGAACTCTGAAATGGCAGTGAGGTTATAGCAATTAAGCTGTTAACTCCAGCTGGGGTTACACACATGACCCAGTACTGCAGCAGATGCGAGCAAAAGTTAAAACTCCTTTATGCTAGGTGGGAGACAGCTACATTACCAGTAAATAGTAAGAGAATAGCAGCATAAGCCACATCTCTGTGATTTAATACAAGCCAGAAATAATAGCTCTCTGCCCTTGAATGCTCTACATGTCCACTCTACACATGGGAGGAAGCAAGATCTTGCTGGATGGACTTGGCCTTTAGATGTGGTTGTGAAGGTGACATTTGGACTTCCTCTACATGCAGAGTGTGGCACATATGAAGATCCCTCCATGTGATCAAGAACACTGGGCGAACAGGGTTCCCAGTCACGTAGAGGAGCTACAGTATGTGTGCACCACTGTATACAGTGGTACCTCGGGTTACATACGCTTCAGGTTACAGACTCTGCTAACCCAGAAATAGTGTTTCAGGTTAAGAACTTTGCTTCAGGATGAGAACAGAAATCGGGCTCCGGCGGCACAGCAGCAGTGGGTGGTCCCATTAGCTAAAGTGGTGCTTCAGGTTAAGAACAGTTTCAGGTTAAGTACGGACCTCTGGAACAAATTAAGTACTTAACCCGAGGTACCACTGTATGTGCCCATTTTACCTTTATCTCAGTGTGTAAAGTGGGACCAGCCTACATCCTGCATCTCTTTGAAGTTCCTAAAATAACAGATGCCTGCTCCACAGTAACTCAAAGCAGGGTTTTCAATGTGGCTGCCCCCATTCTACAGAACAACATCTCTGTTGAGATCTGGCTGGCACCTGCTATTTGTACTTTGTGGATACAGTTGAAGACTTTTTGTTTTGACAAGACTTTTCTGCTGAATGAAAAGGTCCCTGCCTTAGGTGTTTATTCTGCATTGTTTCTAAAGCCTCTCTTTAGTTGTCATGTTTTGTGCTGTTTCTAAAGCTACATTTAGTTGATTTCATGCCAGTTGCCTTGAGACTTGTGCGAAGCAGGTGATTCATAAAACAGAAAATCATAAAATGACACAGCAAAGGTGGGGAACCATTCTCAGTCCAAAGCCCAGGTGCAAAAGTGGGTGAGGAAACAGATGGGGTTCTTACCTTTGTACAGCCTTCAGTTCCCACAGTGACTGTCCAGGGTCCATGCAGATTGCATTACATCCATTCTGTCATGGATGCTTTAGCTTAGATTGGACTAGATGACTCTTGGGTTCCCTTTAAACTCTACCATTCTACAAACTGACTACAAGCCCTGCAAACCAGGACTGGTGGTCTTTAATCTGGGTTTGGAGACCTCACTCTGAGAAAAAGAGGACTCATCTCCAATCCTCCAAACCAGAATCATGCATGCAGTTATGGTGCAGTGTAGTCTTCTGCAAACTGGCAGTTGTTGGGCTCCAGCTTCCATCATCCCAGACCATTGGCCATCCTCACTGTAGTGATAGGAAATGTAGAGCAAAACATCTGGAGTGCACCAGTTTTGGGGAAAGCTGATGCAGTGAGTGGCTTGTTAGCCTTAAACTAGGTCACCTGGGTTCAAATCTTTATTCAGCCCTGGACAGTAACAAAAATGAGCAGACCACCTGTGCCAACTTTTTCTATTTTAAGAGAGAGAGAGAGAGAGAGAGAGAGAGAGAGAGAGAGAGAGAATTTGACATAGGCTTCATTTTTTTTGCTGACTCCCTTCTCCCGGTCTTATTAATTTAGTCAATTTGTTCCCTACAATGGTGATCACAAGCAGAGCCAGTCAGCTTCAGTTAATTAATAGTTTATACTAGTTGTTCAAAACCAAGCAAGATAGTAATTATTCCTGTTCAAATAATAAAATGTCTGAAGTGGGGGTACATGGATGACCAAAAGGCCCACAGTGTGAGATTTTTTTTCCTCCTGCCCTAACTCCCACATGTAAAAACCTTGGAAATAATTTGTTCCGCTTTCCCCAACCAGTTTAATATTGTATTGAATGTTTTCCGGGAAAGGATGCTTACATAAATAGTGCTTGTTCCAGGCTGATCTTCTGTAATATTAAACTTCTAAAAAGATGACTGGCAAGTGCTTGGGAGCGCTGGTGGTCGTATTTTGATCTGTCAAAGCTATAGTACTATTTCCAGCTGTTAAACTCACAGAAATGAGAATAAGTCCCCTGTTGCCACCTGATTACTGTGGTTCCCTGTAGAACTGACATATTTTGTGTTTTAGAACAGCTATATTGATTGCCAGTTTGTTTCCGGCCCCAATTCAATGTGCTCACATTAGTCTTCAAAGCCCTAAATGACTTAGGCCACAAATATCCTTTCCTACAGGCCCTCTTGGGTGTTAGCAGAGGAGAGCCTCTTGGCAATTCCATCACCCTCAGAAGTTCAGGGGTTGGTGGCCCCAGAGAGGGCATTCTCTTTGGCAGCCTCTGAGTTGTGGGGTTCACTTTCCACAGAGGTGCACATGATACTTTCATTATATAGATTCCACTGTTCTCTGAAGGTGAACCTCTTTAAAACCTGAGATATATATTTTATGACCCACCGTATTCTTTTTACTACTATGTATTTTAACCATTTTCAATACTATATTTTAGCATTGTTGTGACTTGCCCTGGGACCTCAAGGTGAAAGGCTGGGGGGAAACGATATTGTTGTTGTTGTTTTGTTGTCATCATCTGCAATGAAGCACAGTACAGTTTAGCAGGCACCATGAGAGGGGGCACTGGGTGCAAATGAAGGTGGGAATTGGTGTCTAAATGGTTCAGCAAGACTTTTTAGTCTGCTCCTAATGCAGATTGCACAAAACATCTTGGGCTGGCACTATTGACATCTTAACTCTCTGGGGAGCTGGAGCAGGAATTGTAATCAGAGCGAAAAACAGTTCTTGGCAGGCAAGTAAAGAAGATAAAGCTATATCTTGAATTTACATTGACTGATGTGTCAGGGGCAGGAAGAGTCCATTCAAGGTTGAATGGCCTGTGATGGCAACAGTGGAGAAGACATCTACGCAGGGTCAGCTTGATTATCTGAGTTGTAAAGCTAAGCTGGTGAAACAGCAGACATTTCCCAGAACTGCCATGCAAACAGGATACAACCTTTGCATTCCTTTAATTTCATGTGTACCTACCGTATTTTTCACCCTATAGGACGCACCCGACCATAGGACCCACCTTGTTTCAGAGGGGGAGAACAGGAAAAAAAATTCTCCCCCTCTCTGCTCAGCGCCCCTTCAGCGAAGCGGCAGGAGAAACGGAGCCCCTTCCATTTCTCCTCCCGCTTCGCTGAAGGGGCGCTGCGCAGAGAGGGAAAGCGGTGCAGCGCCTCTCCAGTGAAGTGAAGTCAGGAGAGCAAGAGGGATCGGTGTGCACCGATCCCTCTGGCTCTCCAGGCTTCAGCGAAAGCAACGCAAAGCCTCCGGAGCGTGGCAGGAGTGCTCCCTCTGCGCTTCGGAGGCTTCGCATTGCTTTCGCTGAAGCCAAGGAGCCTGCATTCTCTCCATAAGATGCACACACATTTCCCCTTAATTTTTGAAGGGGAAAAAGTGTGTCTTATAGAGCAAAAAATACGGTAAGTAGAAATGATAAATTGCCTCACAGCGCACAATGTGAAGATTGAATAGTGAGAGGAGAACAGTTTCTACATATTGGTTACTTTACTGTGTGGATGCCATGCTATGTTTCACACAGTACTTTGAGGTCCTCAAGAGTCTAATATAAGCCCTTGAAGGCATTTCATGAAATATTGAAATCGTATGAGGCTTACAATTATATTTATGAAATACTGAAATTACAGCTGATAGTCATAAGCCTCAGAGGCCCTGTTAAAGGTATAGAAACTAGAGCTAGGAATTGGGGAGGGATTTGTTTGGTCCACCTTCTGAACAGCTATTGTGCATTGAAAAGTATTTATTTTATGTAAAAAGAGTGTCTAAAAATGCCTACAGAATGCAGACAATGGGCTAGAACAGCACACAATGGGTTCAAAATTGTGGGGAGGATTGTAAGCCTGTTCATTGTGGGGAGGGAAGGGTGTAGAGGGCAGGATCAAATTGCATGGACCTATGCCTCCCCCTGATATAAATTCTGAACAGCTGAAGAGGTCAAGACTTAGGTTCAAATCCTCTGAACATTTACTTAGGGAGTTAAGTCCCATTTAATCACTGAGGCATAGTTTTAAACTAAGCATTCATAGGATGGCATTTTTACTCCGTATTTTGCAATGCAGTTCTCCAGCTAAGATGTACAAAAATGTATATACTAGGTAAGGTAAAGGTAAATGACCCCTGGACGGTTTTGAGTCCAATCAAAGGCGACTATGGGGTGCAGCACTCATCCCGCATAAATATGTACATAAATTACTGAAAATAACATGCAAGATACATGTGGTCATGGAAGGCTGCCCGCAAGATAATGAGGCCTTTAAATTGTTGGTTTTCTTAAAAAAGAAGATCCCCTACCCCTGCTTTAAATACTCAAAAAGATGAGGAAGTTGCACCTCAGAGAGGTGATGTAGGTAGCTGATTTGAAAATAAAATATACAGTCGTACCTTGGAAGTCGAACAGAATCCATTCCAGAAGTACGTTCGACTTCCAAAATGTTTGAAAACCAAAGCACGCCTTCTGATTGGCTGCAGGAAGCTCTTGCAGCCTATCAGAAGCCGCAGAAGCCCCATCGGATGTTCAGCTTCCAAAAATAGTTTGCAAACTGGCAGTGGCAGAGCAAGCCAATCGTTTGCCTGGGGCAGCGTGCAAGTCCTGCACCTATGGGGACAGGGCCAGCCGCCTGTGGGGGCACAGCCAGCCTCCCGTGGGGCAGGATACTCTGTTGGGCCTCTGAGGAGTCTGCCTGCCTCCTCCCACTCAGCCGCCCTACAGGTGATGGGGAGGTGGCAGGCAGACCGTTTGGTGCAGTGTGGAGCCTGCAGGCACCCAAGCCACCACATCACTCCCAGGAGTGTTGCTCGGGCATGCTGCAGGCCCCACAGGGAGTGCCACCTGGCATTTTGTCACCCCCCTCAGTGGTGCCACCCGGGGCAACCCGCCTCCACGGCACCCCCCTTCTTCTGCCCCTGCAAACCGGAAGACTCACTTCCAGATTTGCGGTGTTCAGAAGCCAAAACGTTCAAGAACTAAGCTGTTCGAAAACCAAGGTAAAACCTTAATGGGTTTCTTGTCCCCATCTCACTGCCGTAAGTAATTGCCTGTCCCAGCTCAGAACTGAAGAGGGAATAGCTGGTCCCCAGACCAAAACCAAAACTTCTCTACTGATAAACAGAGATAAGAATACAGTGGGGCAAGTGAGGGAGGAGGCAATAACAGAAACGTCATGCAACTCCTGTTCCACACAGCCACATATGGAAGAACTTGCAGTATGACAGAACTTCTGCATAGTCACTCTTTGTTCACAGAACCAGAGTGGCTACGTATATTTATACATATAAATGTTAACAGGGTGACTAATCTAGCAGACCTAATTATAACTGGAAAAGCAAGAACAACTTTTTCCCTCAGCAAAGCCTTTCTGTGAAATGTTGGGTGAGGGCATTTTGTCCTTACTTTTTTAGTCCTTCTCAGCTGCTGCAAGCAATTGTTTAGATTTAAAACGGAAGGAACAATGGAAGGCTTGATAGTTTTGTCATTCCTAATGGCATTTGTCCACCCACCAACAACGATGGCACAGATTAGATGGTACACATTCCTTAGAATTGCTTCTAAAGTATAGAAGACGGTTGGAGAAGAGTAATAGAGGTTAAGCCTATCAGGACCTTGCTTCTATGGAGTTCACCACCAAGTTAATTAAGCTGTCAGCCTCACAGTCTGGCCATTTTGATGGTGCAGATCCCATTGACTTCAATGCAGCTTGTATTAGAAGACTTCTCTGTGGATGGGACTTCCATTATTTAATTTACAGCAGTTAACCCAAATTGAACCTCAGAGGAGGATGCAATTCTGGATCAAGGGTGAAGTTCTCAAAATTAAATTTAATGGTGTTAGGCAAATGGGTTGCACTAAGGTTAGAGAAGGCAATGCACATTATCTCTGTTCCATGTTAATCAATTTGCAGAGATAGCCGCTTTTTAGAAAAAGAGGGGGGGGAACCATACTGAATACTCTGCCCTTCTGTAAGACATCAAAGGTATGGGAAGCCATTTTCAACTTGAGGGCCACATTCTCTTATGGGAAACTGCATGAGAGCCACTGGTAAGGAGGAACAGAGGCAAAAGAGGGCAGAGAAACCAATGTAAATTTTACAGTAGGCAAGTTTCCATGCACAGTAGCTGATTCGTCTCGATTCTTCATTCAAACAAGCAAGAGGCATTATCAGAGTTCAGTGTACCTTCCCTGGCATCCACAGTGCATCTACCCCACCCCACCACTTGCTGAAATTAAGTCTGCAAGAAGCTTTCTGTTTCAGCCCATAGCATAGGTTGGTCGTGGTGTGTGGTGATCACAGCAGTTTCTCTAATCTGCCAATCTGCCCATGGGCTCGAAACAGGTTGGTGACCCCTGAGGTAAAGTAACATCAGAGGTGACCCTGAAAGTTGAAAAGTTTGGAGTCTGCAGAGTGAAACAATACAACTGAAGCTGCAAATATACTGAGCTTCACTTGGAAAGTATGCCACAAGACTTTGGCTTCCTTCCACTGAGGAGAGGAGGACAAAAATGCTTTCCTATTAGCATGATGGCTGCATGTCTTACATTTCTGCCTGCTATACAACTGTGTGAAGGAGACTCAGGCAGGCATTATCGGAATAGTAATTTGATGTCAGAAAGCTTCTGAATTCTTACATTGAAAGGGAAGCCAATTGGTTGCTAGGCAACTCATGACCGCCCAGATGAAGGGACACTTTATATCTTTAAAAACACTCATTTATACATTTTTCCACGCTGTCTGTGGAAATGTGCCATATTATTGAGGACGAAATGCCCCCTCTTAAAATACTCACGACAACAGAAAGCTCTGCAACATCCTGTGTAAAAGAGGCATCGCTAAACGTTTGGTGTAAGGGTAGCAAGCAACCTGCAATAGCCTGCAATGGCCACCCAGCTCTACCTCTCTTTCAAATCAGAATCAGTGAAGGCGGTGAAGGTCCTGTGGGAGTGCCTGGAGGCAGTTGGAAGATGGATGACGGCTAACAGATTGAGGTTGAATCCTGACAAGACAGAAGTACTGTTTTGGGGGGACAGGGGGGCGAGCGGGTGTGGGGGATTCCCTGGTCCTGAATGGGGTAACTGTGCCCCTGAAGGACCAGGTGCGCAGCCTGGGAGTCATTTTGGACCCACGGCTGTCCATGGAGGCGCAGGTTAATTTGTGTCCAGGGCAGCTGTCTACCAGCTCCATCTGGTACACAGGCTAAGACCCTACCTGCCCGCGGACTGTCTCGCCAGAGTGGTGCATGCTCTAGTTATCTCCCGCTTGGACTACTGCAATGGCTCTACGTGGGGCTACCTTTGAAGGTGACCCAGAAACTGCAATTAATCCAGAACGCGGCAGCTAGACTGGTGACTGGGAGTGGCCACTGGGGCCACATAACACCGGTCCTGAGAGATTGCATTGGCTCCCAGTACATTTCCGAGCACAGTTCAAAGTGTTGGTGCTGACCTTTAAAGCCCTAAACAGCCCTGGTCCTGTATACCTGAAGGAGCGTCTCCACCCCCACCGTTCAGCCCAGACACTGAGATCCAGCGCTGAGGGCCTTCTGGCGGTTCCCTCATTGCGAGAAGTGATGTTACAGGGAACCAGACAGAGGGCCTTCTCGGTAGTGGCGCCCACCCTGTGGAACACCCTCCCTTCAGATGTGAAGGAAATAAGTAGCTATCCTATCTTTAAAAGAAATCTGAAGGCAGCACTGTTCAGGGAAGTTTTTAATATTTAATGCTGTACTGTTTTTAACACTTGATTGGGAGCCACCAAGTGTGGCTGGGGAAACTCAGCCAGTGGGCGGGGTATAAATAATAAATAATTATTATTATTATTATTATTATTATTATTATTATTATTATTATTATTATATTACAAATCCAAAGAAAAGGGCTGAAGCCCTGAAGAGTGGATTTATCAACAGCTCATTCATTCATTCATTTTATTTGTATGCCACTTTTCCACACACAAAGAAAAATCATGCTCAAAGCGGCTTACAACAAAGAAACAGGGATGCCTACAAAAGCAATTTCATAATAACATAGCAAAACAAAAATATAAGAACATACAAAAAACCCAGTTAGCATCAAAGACTTAGAAAACTCCTTAAAAACAGCCCAAGTTACACCCATCCTACATTTCTAGAATCTAGCAACTATTTGTGCTGGCCCAAAGTATTTGTCAGGGGTGGGGCGGTAATCGGTGAAATCAGCCCCAAAGAGAAGAATGGACTTCAGAGGCTTACCAAAATTATGATAAACTTTTTGGGGGTTCCTTACTGATAAGGCAACAGATGATATGTTTCTCTCTCCCAGCCATCTCTCTCTTGACCCAAAGAATCATTTGCTGCCAATATGAGCACTATTGGGGCAGTTCAGACAGCCTGGTTGTGGCTTAAGCCACATAAATTCAGAGCATATTTGTTTCCCCCCCCAAAAAAATTATTCATTTTATAACACAAATAAAAAACACAGGCAGAAAAGACAAACAAATTCTTGTCATATTCTTATTTTCCTAAACATTGTTAAGTTGGCTTCCCCAAGTCCCACCTATCTGATTTTCATTTTACTTCCTCTTTAGCAGTTTTCATATATCATAATTTCTAACCATCTTTTTTTAAAATCATACTTAAAATAACTTCACATTTTATCACTTACAAATAATACTATTTTAAAATACCCTATCTTCTACTTCTAACCCTACAGCCTATATCCACTTGCAAAGCTATTCTAGGGTTTAAATATTAACATATTTTTTTTCAAATATTCCTTAAACTTCTTCCAATCTTCCAATCTTCCAGTCTTCTTCCACTGTCTCTTCTCTCTGGTCTTGGAGTCTCCCGTCAGTTCGGTAAGTTCCATCATCTTCATCTGCCATTCTTCAATAGTTGGTAAATCTTGTTTCTCCCAATTTTTTGCTAACAATACTCTTGCAGCTGTTGTGGCATACTGAAAAAAAGTAACATCCTTTTTGGTGATTTCACCCCCCACTACACCAAGTAAAAAGGCTTTTGGGTTTTTTAGTAAATGTGTTTTTCAACACTTTTTTCAATTCATTATAATTCCTTTCCCAGAAGTTTTTTACCTTGGGGCACGTCCACCACTCAGAGCATATCTGAAGTGCATTCCTTTCCCCACTCCAAAAAATCCTGGGAGCTGTAATTTGTTAAGGGTGCTGGGAATTGTAGCTCTGTGAGGGGTAAGCTTATGTTTCCAGGATTGTTTTTTGGGGAGTGCTTTAAATGTAAAGTGTTTATGCAACCTTGCTCTTCATTTTCCAACAGAACCCATTAGGAATGTCTATGTTGTGAAGAAAGAACCATCTCTCTCCCCCCCCCACAACAGTGCCCCAATGAACGGCATGGGATCATGACTCAGTGTCATCTACACTGGGCATCTACTGAAAAATAAAGACAGAAACAACAACAGCCTCCCTGACCAAACTTATGGTTGATGGGAATTTATTTTATTTGGAATTGAAGGGTCCAAAAATGTACATAAAGAAAACCGCAAAACACTCCTGATCAAGATGATGCTTTGTCCTACAGAGTTCCAGATCAAAGTGTTTACTCATACAGTTTTTGTGACTGTGTGAAGCTGTTTGCAATTTAACAACAACAACAAAAACACCATTCAATACTCAATAATTCATCTGAGTTGACTAGAAGCTGTCCACAACAGCACAGTATGTTTTATTATATTGACTAGTAGCCAAGAAAACAAGGTCAGTTGCATTTACACTTGATTGTTTCACTGTGAAAAGAAGCTATTCAAATATCTACAAGACAGCTAAAAGCACTGGGCATGCTATTCTGTTTCAAGATCATTCCAATACAATATAGTTTTCTGATCCATTCAATTGCTTCTTTTTATTTTTTTTTATTTTTTGCTGAGGCAACATTATCCTCTGTTTTATGTTAACAACTTAAAATACAGCTTGTGGAGCAGAAGAGGTTTCAGCTGTTAGCAGGAGAATAATAGGATTAAGTACAGCCATGCTTTCAAAAAACTGAGTACTGTGTTACTAGTGGAGAGCTGTAAAATTATTTGCATGCATAAATGCTGAGGATGTGCCCTTGCCCTTGATTTCCACACATTTCACTCATCAAAGCTATAATGCGCTACTCACATTGCATGCCTTCTGTGTATAATTTCTAAACCAAGTCTGGTCTACTGTTTTTTTCTAAACTGGCTAAACTTCCATTCTCAAAATGGGCACCTATACAAAATTATAATGTCTGGCAAATGTTCTGCTCAAGTTGGTGTTTCTGAGATGGATCCAGATGGTGTTTGTGTAAGGTAAAGGTAAAAGGTAAAGGACCCCTGGACAGTTATGTCCAGCCAAAGGCGACTATGGGGTTGAAACGCTCGTCTCACTTTCAGGCCGAGGGAGCTGATGTTCGTCCACAAACAGCTTTCTGGGTCATGTGGCCAGCATGACTAAACCACTTCTGGTGCAATGGAACACCGTGATGGAAGCCAGAGCACACAGAAATGCTGTTTACCTTCCCACCGCAGCGGTACCTATTTATCTACTTGCACTGGCATGCTTTCGAACTGCTAGGTTGGCAGGAGCTGGGACAGAGCAACGGGAGCTTACCTTGTCATGCGGATTCAAACTGCCGATCTTCTGATAAGCAAGCCCAAGAGGCTCAGTGGTTTAGACCACAGCGTCACCCACATCCCTGGTGTTTGTGTAGTAGTGTGTAGTAGTGTGGCGCTACCATACACCAAGAGTAGGGAACCTTTTTCAGCCTGAAGGATACCTCCCCTTCAGAGGAGCCTTCTGCGAGTCCACAATAAATAAATAAATAAATAAATTGTTGTTGTTGTTGTTGTTGTTGTTGTTATATTTGTACCCTGCCCATCCAACTAGGCTGCCCTAACCATGCCATTGATAGGCAGAGGTAGAGAAAATGTGGGCAGAGCAACAAATGTAAGTGTTTTGATTTGTACAGCAGGCTAGATTCTTCAAACTCACACATTCCTCTCCATCCTTTCATGCAAGCATCTTCTCATTCACTAAGCATCGTCAGAGGTAAAGGACACATTCCAACCAGGCAAAAACACTCAAGGAAGGTGCAAAGCAGGGCTGTTGAGGGGTGTGGCTTAAGAAGGTTGTAGGCTGGGGAGAGTCCCGGAGGCCAGACAGAGAAGACTGAAGGGCCACATTTGGCACCCAGGCTTGAGGTTCCTCACCCTACCATGCACAATAAAGTCTGGTTACTGTTCCAGACTAATGTTTCACCAGTTTAAAAAAAACTTATTTTTCAAATGTACAGTTGGGAAACCATCTCAAAGTACTTTCTCCTATCATATATATGATGTGTGAGTTACCAAGTGTGCCCAAGAACCAAGTGCTTCAGGGTATTAAAGGCAAAAAGATCCCGAAGCTTTATCAACTGCTTCCTGACACCCTCTCATTCTACTGCAGTGTCCATGACACATTGCCCAAGTATGTCCAAGAGGAGCTCCAAATGTTATTGGGCTCATGGAGTATAAGAGCATCAATGGCTCCTAGCCACAGTGACTATGTTCTACCTCCAGCTGCTGAGAATCACAAGTGAGGAGGCCACTAATGCACTTAGGTCCTGGTTGATGGTTTCACATAAGCATCCATTTGGTCACTGCAAGAACAGGATGCTGGACTAGATGGGTCCTTAGTCCAAGCCAGCAGAGCTCTCCTTATATGCTTATGACTCCAACTCCTTATCAGCCACAGCAAGCATGGCCAATATTTAGGGATGATGGGATTTGTAGTCCAACAACATCTGGAACGTCCACAGATTCCCCATTCCCTTGTTTAGGGCTCCCTTGTAACCAAGAGGCCTTCTTAAGTTGGAGCAGGGCCGACCAGGCTGGAATCGACTGCTGAAAAATTCTGTGTAGTTTAGTTCCACATTGTGCAGTGCTCTTCTGAAAGTACCATCCATGCCACCCACTCCTTCATGCAAACATTTTTATTATTAATGTCCCACTCCAGGCCTTTCTTTCTAATTTTATGCCAAATTCTGTGCCAAACCCATTCTATCTTTCTCTCTGAATAAAACAGAAGGTGGAGAAAAGAAGCCATTTGAGAGGGGGGAAGTTTTTACATTAGGGTGGTAAATATGTTCACATTTGATTCACCCTCACCATCATGGAATTATGAAAGGTCCTTGAAGGCTTACAAATAGCACACATAAATACATTTAAATTTAAGATTATAGGTTGGGTGGCACCTTGGCTATACAGCCAGCCATTATGCAAAAAATAGGCTTTGCTTCTTTTTAAGCACACAGTTCCCCCCCACCCCAATTCATTTATGTCTGGATGAAACTGCGCACATGTCTTAATCGATGAAGCATGTCATTATCATGGCTTTCATTCCAGCGTGAGCTTGATGGACACATGCACCATTTTCCCAGACCCTACTATCTTTATGGATTTTTTTTTTGCCTCTTGAGATTTCAATATTAATACTGCTGTGACTGACAAAGTTATAAATATCTTTTTTAATACTCATCAGACTGCATCCACACAGATAAAGTTGATGGAAAGAAGCCTCTCCAAAGACAGCACAGAGGAAAAGCTATTTATGAGCATGTTTACTTAAATTCAGCGGATCTGCTTAGGTAAAGAGATTTAAGCTACTTTCTGAAAGCTTGTCAGTAGCTCTTTCATGTACAGCATGAATTAACAGCAAGTAAGCTGAGGTTAGCAGTGAACAAGAGGGATGAGTAGCATGTACGGAAACAAAAACTAAATCTTGTCTGTTCATTTAAAAACTGAGAGCATAAGCATGTCAAATTCTTCTCTAGATCACTTTTAAGAAATCATCTGAGCAACTGGACTGGACTGTATATAATAATACAATTCAATGAAAAAGCTATGTTATCAAACAATTTCATGGCGCTAACTGCAGATTGTGTGTCTCTCTGTGTGTGAATGCAAGCAAGAGTTAATTCAGTGTTTGAGTATAAACACTCAAATCGGGGCGAAAGCAGTCACATCCGTGCAGTTTTCAAAGTGTACCACATAGTGTACTACCATTCCCCAAATACTTTTCCAAATCGTCTACTAGTATTGTAGCTTAATTTTATCATTGGCATGGGATGCCGAACATTTGGTACTCTCTGCTGTCTAGTTAATTGGGTTTCATCGAGGATGGACTTAGTTTAAACCTCTGGACATTGATTTCTTTAGTGGAAAAGAAAACCACAATGGATTTATTTATTTTGCCCTTAAATGTATTGTTAGTGTAAGGGAGCATGAGTGGAGAGGCAGTTCAAAGTGGAAGAGGAAAAGGAGAAGAAGGTGAGGGAAGACAGAAGAAAAGGATCAATGGGAGTGCAGCCCACATCTTATTCCTTTAATTGTTCTTTTGTTGGCTTTTGAGAGTGGTGATCAGGGGAAAGAAATCATGTCCTCCCTAAAAGAGGGCACATGTTGCAGTGAGACCTGGAGATTGACCTCCTGTGTTGTGGGTGAGTAAGATTGGACAGCCACATCATCCGATTGGTAGGTCCCTCTATGTTGGGTTCAATCTGGCCACAGTTCAAGAGGATCGAGGGACCCATGCACGTGACCCAGAGCTTCCTCTTTCAGCTCGTGCATTTGGAACACACGCCCACCTCTCCCTACTTTTAGGGCATTTTGCGATTGACCTTGTTGGGACAGGGGCACGGCAGGAATTTTCCCACCTGGCGGATTGGCTGTTGCCATTTGGGTTTTGCCTGCCTCGTAGCAAATCATCACAACTTGTAAGGTTGTGCATAGGCACTGGTTCAGGTGATAGGGATGAGAGAACGCTCTTGCCATCCCTATGTGAAGGGTATTCTGTTAAAGGAATCCAGGGACTCAACTGGTTTGGTCAACCCCCGAGAGGGGGTTGTGCCCATGCCTGAGTCCAGGGGGGCATCTGGGTGGTGAACATTGTTCCCAGATTTTTGCCTACCCAGGTGTTCACCCTTGGCTGACCTATGCTGGTGCCCTGGGTCAGCGCTGCCTGCAAGGGTGCAGGGAGCTAGTCGAACCAGAGCCTATACAACCACTCGCCTTCTGTAATCAATAAAGTTGTAAGTGTGTCTTTATTTAGGGGGGAGGTCTCTGGGTCTGAACACGCAACTACAGTACTTAATCAGCTCAGTCTGAACTCACGTTCACTGCCTTCCTTCTCAAGCAGAGAGTAGGATTGTTTGGGTCCATTTAAATTAAGTGTAACTTTTAAAAAGGGAGGGAAGGGAAGCAGAAGGTGTAACACCGTACAAGAACTGACCCTAAAAAAAAAAAAAAAAGAACTGACCCTATTGCTATTAGTGAACATGGAGTAAAGATGTGATCTGTGTGGTGCCAGTGTGGTGTAGTGGTTAAGAGCGGTGGACTCGTAATCTGGGGAACCGGGTTCGCATCCCTGCTCCTCCGCATGCAGCTGCTGGGTGACCTTGGGCTAGTCACACTTCTCTGAAGTCTCTCAGCCTTACCTTACAGAGTGTTTGTTGTGGGGGAGGAAGGGAAAGGAGAATGTTAGCCACTTTGAGACTCCTTAGGGTAGTGATAAAGTGGGATACCAAATCCAAACTACTACTCTTCTTCTTCTTCTTCTTCTTCTTCTTCTTCTTCTTCCTCTTTTTCTTCTTCTTCCGGAGCCAGCCTCCCACCAGCAGCATTAGTGGAGCTTATGCAGGCAGGACTGGGGTTGGACAGGGTGGTGGGGAGATTGGGATTACATAAAAGCAGCAGTGGTGTCAGCCTGGTGCTCTGCACAAGTGTCTATTCAACCTGTGCCTCCACAGCCACAGCATGGATGTTATGTACTGAAGTTCTCACCCTGGGCCAGCAGGGGGATAGTGTAGATAGTTATGCAAATGAAGGATCGAAAAGTGACGTTCAGTGATTGGATAGTTTTGTATGCAAATGAAGGATCGAAAAGTGACGTTCAGTGATTGGATAGTTTTAGAACGTGGCAACAGTTACAATTGTTCTGTAGCTCTATATAAGCAGGCTGACTGAGCTCCTCACTTTAGTTCTGTTCCAGCTTACAAAATAAAGAACTGCTTTGGAGAAATCGCTGTGTCGTCTGCTATGTCAACCCACAACTTAACAATGGAGACCACCCTGCCCCATCCCCACCGATGGAAGCTGTAGCAATGTTGGTGTTGAGAAGACAGCTCTGCAGCATTGTCCCACCACACAGACTACTACTGGTGAAGTATGAAGTGGTTCAGTTTTCCTATTAACCCCCCCCCTCCAAATTACAAATATTTTAAATAGCTGCTGGGGTCCACAGCAAGCCCATTAATGTAGGAGATTTATAACAAGAACAACAGGCAAACATTTGCATATCTCAGCAGCAGAAGGGGGGGAGCATTCTTTAAAAAAAACAGCGACTTTACTTTTCTTCTTGCCATCAGGTGCCTGAAATACCATTTCATTTAAAGCCAGCGTTAAATCACGAGCCTTAAGATCAGATAGGTTTTCAGGAATCTGCTGTTGTCATGATAGAAGATAAGAGTTTGCACACACTGAGTTATCGCACTACATTTCAAATTAAGCTTTGCATCTGAATAACAAAGTATTAAAAAGGGAGGGGGCGCGAGGGGAGAATGTTTGATATTATAAATTGTTAAAACTCTATTAAAATTTAAATAAAAAGGAGAAGATTGGTTTTTGCCGTGCTACAATGATTTGAACAGAAGGAGAGCAACCCTGAAGATCCTTCTGTGTGAAGCTACAAAGAGACTGGTATGAAAAGGCAAAGCACCAGGGGGAGGCAGCAGGGATGAGATATAATCCAGACAGCAGAGTCTTCTGGCTCTGCCTTTATAATATTAAATCAAACCCTGTGGCACTTCGACAGAGTGAAAACCATTGTTCAGGAGGCGTTTTCCGATACACAAATCTCACAGCATGCTCGTTTTCCCCCCTTCAGACATATAGCAAACTGCTGTCTACAACTTCAACACCTGACATATTTCTATGTATGCTATTCAAGGCATTCTTAGCACTAGTATCATCCAGGTTACAAACCAAGTCACACATTAAGGTCAAGAGGAAATCACGACAGAGAAAAGTGTATTTGGGTTCTTGCTGCCAAAGATCATCCACAAACTCATGGAAAGATCATTAGAACTGTGTTTGGGGCAGAGGTGTCCATCTCTATTGCTTTTCCTCTCTTGTGTGATTATTTATCACATGCCTGAAAAGCACACTCTCCATTTATTGAAGGTAGTGTATGGGTCAGAGGTTCACAAACACATCTTCTAAGTTGAAAGTCCATTCCCCATACTTTCTCTCACTCTATTCAGACATGGCTGTATCTTTTTAATAGCTACCAACCTTTTTCTACACACTGTGTACAGTTCCAGGCTGGTGCCAGTACCCAGTACCCAGGACTAGAGGATTCCTGCAGACTACCCACCCATCATCCTGGTTTTTCCCACATAAAAACAGGATCCAATAACTTTGGTGACATTAAGCAAAATGTTCTGAATTTCTAAGCTGCATATTGTGGTCATGGTGTCCTGCGAGATAAATCATTCAAGTATGCAAATATTTTTGCAGCTAATGTTTCAAAAATCCTTTGGTGGGGTCATAACCTGGAATTTAATGGCTATGGTGAGTTTATCGCTGATGGTTTGCTAACCATGACAAAGTGGGCTTGTGGTTTTCCTTTGATAAGTGTTGAAGAATATAAAGAGGGATTGCATGGTAGTTTGATTACAGCAAATGTGCTAACATAGAAATATTACTTTGATGAAATCCACTGGGCACAGTGGCATCCTTCTAGACTTCCCATGGTGCCCGTGAAGCCTCTGAGGCTCCCACTTCATTCACTGCCCCCATCATCAACAGCTGGTAAGGGTGGGTACCATTCCCCCCTCCCTGGAAAAAAGTACTCAGAGCTATTAGTAGCAGTAGCAGTATTTATGAAATTTGTATACCGCCCTTCATCCAAAGAGCACAAGATAAAAATACAAAGTGAGAACACAAAATACATCATAAAAGGGAGAAGGTGGAAGAGTGCTGTGTCGTCATCATCATCCCGTCCCCCCACTTCCTCTTTCAACTCTATGAGTAGGAAGGAAAGGGGGGCCTTGGTAGAGGGGGAGAAAAACAAAGTGGCCAGAGGGAGACAGGAGGAAGAATATGGGGTGCATTTTAAGTTGGGTGGGAAGGAGGGGAAGGAGAGGGAGAAAAGCAGGGAGAGTATGTGCACATGCACAAGTCAGATCAAAATGGCATAATATTTTTATTATTGATCCAACCTGGTAATCCCACTATCAAATCCCAGTTCACATATGCCTCCATTGACTGAACCATAAAAAATCACAGATCTTGTATTTTCCAGTGCTCCCACAGTGCAAAAACATGGATCTGAGGCACTGTTTCTTATGAATCCCCATAATTTTTATAAGGGATCCCCATCACAGAATCATCAAACTACAGGTCAGCTTTGTATCCAGAGATATGTTCTGTGATTCGTTGGTGGATTTTCTTTTAGTCCTGTGCAAAAATCATGAAGATCCACACACTTTGCATTGGTGTTTCTGTGGTGTTGGTAAGTACTGGATCTGTGATATTATGCAGTAAAACGTAAACTTTGATTTGATGACAGTCTTTTTTTTGGGGGGGGGGGAACTCCTGTGTAAAATCATGCTAATTCAAGAGGATCAATTTTAATTCTACTGGATTTGACTTAAAAAACAAACAAACCATGGAAAGATAAAGGTCAATTTAATTATTTTGAAGGAACTGGTCTTAAAGAAGTGCGCTTTGCTTGAAATACGCTGGGAACTTTCAGTACAAAACACTGTGCTTTCATAGCAGCATATCGCCGCTAGTAATAGCAATATACAATAATAACAGACCATTTAAGAAGGAGGAAAGAGTTTTCTGCACTTCACAGCCTTGTCTTTGTGTGGACCTATCTCCTGTGAAAATATTATTTTTCTACATTTGACTGACTTGATGAGCTGTTGTCATAGAAATTACTAACAAAAGAGCAAGATCAATACCTCACAGCATGAAGAAGAAACAGCCTATTTGTAATGTTTTCTGCACTCCTCGGTTTTACTTCCACATTATCCTTTGGCACACTCAGGCAAGAAAATCAAATATGCTTAAAAGCAAAAGCATAACATGGTTACTTTTGCCTCACTTCTGACTACAGACATTTTACAAAGTGGAGAACAGCTCTGGAAGGGAACAATGGCGGGGGCACCTGAAGTATCCCAAAGGTGGTCTCAGCTGTGACGTGGAACAGAGTATGGGTAGTTGACAATTCTCCACTGCACCACTCTGGGTGGCCTGGCACGGGAACTGACAATACTTGGCCAGCCACTGAGGCACTGCCCACTAGCTGGGGACTCCAATTAGCCAATTTAAATTGGCCTTTTTGGTGGCCTGTCCAGTCAGGAAAGTTCCTGAATTGCCAGCTGTACAAACCTGAGGTCAGGATAAAAGAGCAAGCCAGAGGTTGAGACTGAAGAATGCCTAACAATACAGGGAACAGTGCAGCTCAGCTGGAACAGGATTCTGTGGTTGGTCTGGATGGGTAGAGTTAGTCTAGAGCCAGAAGATTCTTCATTGTGAAACGGCAACTCCTATTTTTAATGGTTCCCCACTGCTGTTTTTTTTTCAGAAGGTCCTCACAGCTACATACAAACAAGGAACAGGGCAGGTTGTGGTGTCCTCTCATTGTCAACAGTCCAACAGATACTACCCCTTAGAAGCTTTATATTGCAATTCTGACATATAACCTCCACACTACTTAAATCAAACAACCCAGGAACTGATATTAAGATTTCTGTTTCCCAGCCCTTGTTTTACAGAGGAAGCTGCCTTGTGCAGAGTCAGGCAACTGAGTTATAGTCCACTGGTGGAAGGCTATTTTATCTAGCAGAGCAGAGATAGCTGGAACTCTCTAGAACTCAGTTCCCACACCTTTCAGGTGGGCGCCATTGCCATTCTAAGAGAATGAAAGAGTGTTCATGGTGAGTTCCGGCACCTCTTTTTCTAGAAAAAATAGCACTGGATTGCCCCAAACTCACCCTTTCTCCTGCAGCCCCCTACAGTATCTCCTATCCCCCTCAACCCTCTGGAGCAGATTTCAGGGTGGGCACAGGGGCTGGAGAGGGGAGAGGGAATCCTTGAAAACTGCCCCCCTGCTTTCCACTTACAGAAAACCTCTGCTGGCTCAAATAGTCTTTTGTCAGCAGACGGCCACATTTGCGTCCAATCCATTAGTCAATCCAGCTCAGTGTTGTCTGTACCTACTGTCAAGAGCTCGTCCTACACTCAAGTAGGACCCTGGCAGAGACACATGCCCAACTGGCATGTTCTCTCCCTCCTGGTCGATCGTTCAGGGGCTTCGAGAGCTTTCTTCAGCCCGAACATCACAGCAGACGATGCCAACAGACATTGGCACACTTAGGGATCCGCAGAATCTTCGCAGCTTGTGTAACAGACCTCAGCAACTCAGCATTTTGGCTAATCTACTTTATTTACATATAAACACACACGGAACACTGCAACATGGCTCCCTCTCTAGCATCAGACAGCAAAGAGAAAAAGAACAATATTCCCACTTCACGGAACACAGTAACACAAACATCCTGTCTCCGTCACTTCCCACTCTGTGGAGTCAAAACATACACCATCATGTGATAGACAAAAATCCCATGACTGCAATCATGGAGGAGGAATTCTAACACCTACTTGGAGGCAGCTCTCCAGGACTGAGGGCATGTTCCGCCCAGCCCCACGTCCCCAAACTCTACTTGAGACCTTTTGTATGGAGAGATGTGTGCTATCACTAAGTGGCAGGCTCTCCTTTCATTTGTTTATTTTAAGAAATGCTGTGAAGGATCAAACAGTAATGTGCAGTAAACACATTAAAATATGCCATAGAATGGAGCACTGCGACCAACAAGCACAAACAACTGATGTATCAAAGCAGTTCATGTTGCTATTATTTTTCTTTCTCCTATAATGGATCGGAGCTATAGCCACTTCAGATTGCTAGAACAGCTGTTTCCAACTGTTCCTATTTCAGCACACTGTAGAAGATTTCACACCTATCCCAGAGGAGAGACTACAGTTCAGTATGGCGGCTGCTAATGAATATGATGTCGCTCAGGCAATGCAAATAAATCAGAGGCACAATATGATGTGTATGTGTGCATGTATATGTATGAGTGCACACACACAATGTATATGTGTGTGAGAGAGAAGGAGCCATGCTCTTAAATACAAGACGGGAAGCTTGACAAACTGCCCGTGATCCCTGATGTATTCTAGAGGTACACCACAAACATGGTGCTAAGCATATTCACATCCATCATTCAGGCAGAAGCAAAATGCACATGCTCCCTCAGGTGAAGTTGCTAATATGAGCTGAGACTTTCAGACGGCTGTCGAATGCGTAAGGCTTTTCAGAATCAGGATTTTTAAAAATAATTTTAAAAGTACTTCTGCCATGTATGCTTTCTATCTCTTCTGGTCACAGTTAGAATCTCGGTACAAATTTCCAGATTAAAACAGAAACAAAAACATTTTACCAGTTAATGTGATCCCAACCTGCATGATTCATTTGGGCAGAAGCTAGTCAGTATGAATTTCTCAGGTTATGTAAGCAAAATGAAGATCTGTACTGCATAGCAGTTCTAGGAGGAGACTTACATTTTTAGGTGTGAGGAAGAGCTATTCCAGCATACCCTTCAACATTTCTCAGATGAAAAAAGGGACATCCTTAACAACAACAACAACAACAACAACAACAACAACAATTTCATTATTTATACCCCACCCATATGACTGGGCTGCCCCACACACTCTGGGTGGCTTGCGACATATATAAAAACATAATAAAACATTAAACTTTTTTTAAAAAAAAACCCTTCACTATACAGGGCTGCCTCCAGTTGTCTTCTAAAAGTTGTACAGTTACTTTTCTCCTTGGCTTGCAGGGTCACATAACTCCATACCCTCCAAAACTATGGATGTCTTAAGGGAAAGCGGAACATTCCGGGATCAAATAAAAAACCGGGATGGCTTCTGTAAATCCAGGAGTGTCCCTGGAAAACAGGGCCTGTCTCAGTAACTCACTCCTAAGGAATACAGAGAGATAAACCACAAACTAAACCACTCTGAATATAGTTTACTAAAACTCATTAACTATAATGTACAGAATTTCAACACTTTTTGTTACATGAAATATTAAACAATATATACAATGCCACAATGATGACTTCCTCAATTCATTATCTCAAAGCCAAGCTGTCCAAATGTTTCTGAAATAAGTCCATGAGTGAAATTCTGTGTGTATATGCTTGTGCTAGTGTGGTCCCAATGGAACTCTGACAACGAGATATCTGGATTTCAATGTCTGTTTCGTGAATCTTCTGTTCGGACTGAAAAGGAACTCTACATTATATATAAAACATGCTTATAAGAACCTCATTCAATGCAAGCCTCATACAATGACAAAAATTATTAGCATAATAAAAACTCAGTGCATCACGTTTACATACATTTGTCAGGGCCTGGGCAGAGGAGAAGGAATGGTGGAGACCGCCTTCCTATCCTGACCCTTCCCAGGTGAAGGAAGACAGTTCAGAATTACAACAGGGGGTGGAGGGAGGTCATAACTCAGAGGCAGATGAGGGGAAAAGTTGGGAAATCATGGGAGAGCCAGAGCAACACCTGGATGACACGTTGTCATTAGAAAGCATTCCAGACCCTCCATCTTCCAGAACCCGATGTGCCTTAAAAGTAGGAGAGCAAAGAGCTAAAAGACAGAGGGCACCTAGCAGCACCCATAGAGGAAGTGGTGATGACGAACGAGGAAGTGGGAGAGATTCACTCAGGACAATGCCACTATCCAAGAGTCTGGGTTCTGTAGCCTCTCTCTGTAAAGACTGAAATAAAAAAGGACTTAAGAAACTTTTCCTTGTTTTTATAATTTCCTGGGCAACCAACCAGGAGCCACTGACAGCATCCTGACAACACTGGTCTGCCCCATACACTCACCAAAGACCAATAAACACTGGCACTCTGCCAATACCTGCCATTGCCTATGGCTTGGCAGGTGCTCTTGTTATGCATGGTGTGTGCATTTTGCTGAATGCTGAACCGTGGGGCTGGGGGGCACATGTTAGCTACACATACTCAAAGCTCCCTTAGCACAAATGGATTCTTTTTTTCACTCTCCTTTGTTTTTGAGCCAGGACTGCTGTTTTAAGCAGGCATAGGCAAACCCAGCCCTCCAGATTTTTTGGGACTACAATTCCCATCATCCCTGACCACTGGTCCTGTTAGCTAGGAATCAGGGAAGTTGTAGTCCCAAAACATCTAGAGGGCCAAGTTTGCCTATGCCTGGTTTTAAGCATAGCCAGGACATTACAGGGATGTGTCCCTACCAGGCTGATCCGATTTCACCTTCCTGAATTTTGCTGAAGGGTTTGCATATCTTCTGTTTGTTATATTAATAAATACAATCATTTATTTCCAGTGCTGTGTCTCTCAAGTCTTCTTTAAGGGTGTGTGGGCCAAGACTTTCTCACTACATATTTTTTCTGCAGATCTGGGACATACTTTTTGTTTATTCAGACAGAATGCAGAGCGTGATGATTATCCGTGGTATATAATATATGTATCACAAACAATATTTGCCTCGCTTCCTGCAAGCAAAGCACCTTTCTAGTTCTACATGCCAAAGTTCATTGCAAAAGGTGACAATCAAAACCAGCTTCAAGTTTGAAACAAGAACTGTGGTTTCAAAATCAATTATCATTCTTTTGCAATGCTTTTGATCATATCTCCACCTTGTGAATTCTTTCCCTTTTGATCTCTGTATATGCTAAATGATTCTTCCCTGGCAAGACCAAGAGGCCCACAACAGTTGCACTTTCTTTCTGTGCTGGGCCTTTTGACTGAACAAATGTTGTTTTTCCCTTTAGCATTCACTTTCCACCTACCTATTGAAATTAACTCTTTGAATACAGAAGGTTTAAGGTACTTTCTGCCCACAGCCTGATGGAGATAGGCTTGCCGAGGTAGAACCCAGCTGCTGGATATCATAACTCTCCTCAGCAATGGAAATGGATACAATATTGTAAATATTTGATGCCCACAAGTGGTCCATAGAGGCTGATTCAGCCTAGAAGTCCACATTGCCAGCAGGCACAAGAGTGGCTCTACATCCTTATGCCTGAACTGGTTCTATATCCAATTATTTATTATGCCTGGATAGCTCAGTTGGTTAGAGCATGGTGCTGATAATGCCAAGGTTGCAGGTTCGATGCCCGTATGGAACACTGTATATTTCTGCATTACAGGAGGTTGAGACTGGATGATCCTAAGGGTCCCTTCCAACTCTATAATTCTATGCTTCTATGATCCTGTGCCTCTTGCAGCTCATGGGGAAAATATAAAAGGTGGAAGAAATCAAACAGCTCACATCTGGCTGCTTGCCTGGTACATATCTTCTGCTGCAATTAAACATAGTAGAACACAACTGCATACAGCTTTTATACTGAATCAACAGTGCAAATATTAATAAATTACTTGTCCCAGTCACTACACATTCTCCTTACCACCAAATTTACCAATTTACCATTGTTCATTAGTTCCAGATCTTTTTGTATTAATCTAAGTATTATAAGAATATCCAGCCATTATCAAGTTAGGCTACCATTGCTGTGGGGATGTAACCTGGCAAGAAAGAAAGAAAGAAAGAAAGAAAGAAAGAAAGAAAGAAAGAAAGGAGGGAGGGAGGGAGGGAGGGAGGGAGGGAAAGGTGGACAAACATTTTCAATTCAACTGATCATTTAAAAACATTTGTCTGCTATCAAAGCCTAAACAAAAGTGTTTTTCTGAAATGCTGAATGAAGTATGAAATAGTGTTCTTTTTAATAAACAAGATGTGTCACTTGTTATTAGGAGGAAAAGCAATTTCCAGTATTTTCTTATTCATTCCTCATTGCACGTCAAAACTGGAAACTGTGTCAAAAGCTATATTAAAAATGCAGCTTTCAGACACATCAATTAAATCTTGTCCTAAATTGTTCAAATTGTCCACATACACGCCCAGTTGATCAATTATGGCTGTAATCCTATACACGCTTACCTGGAAGCAAGCCCTATTGTATTCAACAGAACTTGATTTTGAGTAGGCATCCATTCTGCTATTAGCTTGACAGCCTGGGCAGAGTTACGGGGGGGGGGGGGCAGGAAAAGCATTCCAAGACATATCTAGTCAGAAGCAAGTTCCAAAGAGTTCAGTGGAACTTGCTGTCAGGTGAATGTGCATTGCATAGGATTGCAGCCCAGGTCTCTCTGAACACAGTGGGAATTGCATATCTTTATTTCATTATTATTATTTTTGATTAAAAGCTTGAAGTCTTCTACCACAACCCTAACCATATCTGCCCTCACCAGAAATGTCTTATAGTGATTGCAGCTGAAATCTCTAGTCTCAAAATCTATCCATTTAGCTCACTAGTGTTGTGCACTGAGCAACAAATAACTCACGTGGAAGAACAGAATATTGTGTTTTCTCTATCTACACATTTTTGCTCTTCCTCTGATGTTTCTAATCTTGAAGCCAATTTCAATGCTGATTTAACTCCTTATATAATCTTACTGCTGTCGGTTTTGAGTTTTACCCTGAATTTTTAATGCTATGTGTTCTGCTTTCAAATACATTCCATTACTTTGTGTATCTTTCATACAGTGCTGCATAAGCAATGCCGATAAAAGGTAGGAAAACATAATTCTCAGCTCTCAGAATCTTACAAGAGATGTGACCAGGTTTAACTAGTGGGTGGGGAAAATAAGGATGATCACTTAAAATTTAAGTCTGAAATAACACCTACATAGAGTCATGGAATTGTAGAATTGGAAAGGACCCCAGGGGTAATCTAGTCCAAGCCCTGCAATGTGGGAATCACAGCTTTGATGTTTTCATCCCCCAAAAGTTTTTGATTTGAGTTTCTACTGAAATGAAGCTGCATTTTAATATTGTATTTTAAACTTGTTTTTAAGTTGTATTTTAATCAATTGTTTTTATACCTGGTGTTAGCCGCCCTGAGCCCGTTCTTGGCTGGGGAGGGTGGGGTAGAAATAAAATTTATTATTATTATTATTAAAGAATCCCTGGCAGATGGTCAGCCAACCTCTCTGTTTAAAGACCTCCAATGAAAGAGAGTCCACCGCCTTCCAAGGCAGTCCATTCTATGGCCAAACAGCTCTTATTGGCAGAAAATTCTTCCTAATGGTTGGTCAGAATCTCCTTTCTTGTCACTTGAATCCATTGGAATGGGCCCTGCCCTCTGAGGCAGCACAAACTTACTTCATGATCCTTGTGACAGCCCCTCATATATTTGAAGATAGCTAGCATATCACCTCTCAGTCGTCTCTTCTCAACCTTTCCTGGTATCAACGTCAGAATTCTGAATGCTGCTCTTGCTTCCTTTTAGCTTTTTGAAAGTGCCAATGTTGTTCTAGGGACTGTTCAGAACTCTGAAAGTACACCTCTCCTTCCCAGAATGCTTATGATCTTTTTGTCTTTTCTTTTCTTTTAAAAAGGACAAGATAAACTGAGTAGGGGCATGAGAAGGGTGTTGTTGTTTAGTCCTTTAGTCGTGTCTGACTCTTCGTGACCCCATGGACCAGAGCACGCCAGGCACTTCTGTCTTCCACTGCCTCCCGCAGTTTGGTCAAACTCATGCTGGTAGCTTCGAGAACACTGTCCAACCATCTTGTCCTCTGTTGGCCCCTTCTCCTTGTGCCCTCCATCTTTCCCAGCATCAGGGTCTTTTCCAGGGAGTCTTCTCTTCTCATGAGGTGGCCAAAGTATTGGAGTCTCAGCTTCACGATCTGTCCTTCCAGTGAGCACTCAGGGCCGATTTCCTTAAGAATGGATAGGTTTGATCTTCTTGCAGTCCATGGGACTCTCAAGAGTCTCCTCCAGTACCATAATTCAAAAGCATCAATTTAATTCATAACTGTTATAGCCTGTAGGTCATGTTGTTTCTGCACATTTGAATCATCTTAATGTTCTGGGCAAGGGCACAAGGAGAAGGGGATGACAGAGGACGAGATGGTTGGACAGTGTTCTCGAAGCTACCAGCATGAGTTTGACCAAACTGCGGGAGGAGTGCCTGGTGTGCTCTGGTCCATGGGGTCACGAAGAGTCAGACACGACTAAACGACTAAACAACAAAAAATGTTCTGGGCAGAGAAACAGGTTGTGGAATCCACACATGGAACAGGGTCATTTTCAAATAAGATGAAAAAGCATCCCTGCATTCTGAAATTGGCACTTCTGAATCAGTCCCCAGAGCAGAGAGACAAAGCCTCATTTTGGTTCTCTCAAGCACACGGTTGATTTGTGGGAAATACATAGAAGACAGGTTATGACCAATAACATATGTTATGACCAGTATATTTTGTAAGCTGCCCAGAGTGGCTGGGGAAACCCAGCCAGATGGGTGGGGTATAAATTATTATTATTATTACTATTATTATTATTATTATTGGCATTTCAACAGGTTCTCTCTCTGGGCCCTTATGCAGGGTGTTTATACTAACCTGAAACTGCTTAGCTAATAATATTATCCTTCTAGGCTGCATCCTACATATATAAGGAGTTAATTGTGTAGAAATGTGTGCCATGAGAAAGAACTGTGGTCTTTTACTAAGAGCACAGCATAAGAAAGAACAATCATAAGGGTGGTGGGCTTCCTTTGTAAGCCATCATGATCAGACTTACCCTATCAGCTACCCAGTCACAAGGTTCCTACAGGAGTGCTCTCTCCCTTGGCTTTCAGCAAGTCCTTTCAAGTCACACAGCGGCTTTTGCAGTCAACAGCTGTTTGTGACTTCATCTTAAGATAAAAAACAACAACAATGTGTATAAAGCCCAATAGGACCACTGCTTAGTCAGGGAGACACCAAAGCCAGTGTTAGACTGAAGGAGTAGAACGATGTGCTGCTTTTCTGGCAACTCAAAGGACTGTAAGATCTGTGCTTTTATTATTATTATTATTCGCTTTGTGTCCTTGTTTAGCAAATAAACCCTGTTCAAGTAGCAGTGTGGTGTTTCTTTTGATTTTCCTTCAAGGCTTCGCTTTTCTTATCTGACGAGTTCTAAGCCAGGAATCAAAAGGTTGTGCTAGGCATACACAAGCACAAGTGTGCGCACAGCAGACTATTTCACTCCCTACCCATTTTGCCATATCACCTTTGAACACCATCCTCAGTTTCCAAAGACATTTCCCTCTTTGCACAGGAGGCTGCTGTTTGAGAAGCATAAGTGCACAGAGCTACAAATCATCCCTTGAATATACTATTTCTGATTGTTTCACAGATTTTGCTATAGTCTGTTTTTAAAAGGCATCTATATTGGGAGAGTGGGTGTTTTCTTCCTGTGGCTGTCTTGATAGTCCTTTACTGTATTTTATGTCTATGGTAGAGGGTGGTGCTGGACTTGCCAATAAGAAGGCCGGCGGTTCAAATCCCCGTGACGGGGTGAGCTCCCATTGCTCAGTCCCTGCTCCTGCCAACCTAGCAGTTCGAAAGCACGTCAAAGTGCAAGTAGATAAATAGGTACCGCTCTGGCGGGAAGGTAAATGGCATTTCCGTGCGCTGCTCTGGTTCGCCAGAAGCAGCTTAGTCATGCTGGCCACATGACCCGGAAGCTGTACGCTGGCTCCCTCAGCCAATAAAGCCAGATGAGCACCGCAACCCCAGAGTCGGTCACAACTGGACCTAATGGTCAGGGGTCCCCTTTATCTTTACCTTTTTATGTCTATGGTATGTAGTATGTAGACCGAATAAGCTGAAATTGAATTGTTCTTCCTTAAATCCTGGCCACAACCTTTTGGGATTTTTTTTTTTTTATCATTGTCATTAAACAGAGCAAGCAAAATCTAACATTCTTTGTGAATAGTGAGTCTCACAGGTTACAGCTGTATTTGTTGGGTTAGTTAGCAAGGTGACACTGAACATGAAAGCAAGCCCCTAAGTCAGGCCTGATAAAAGCCTTCTCCATATCCTCCACATATACATCTCTGCTCTGTTAGTTTGACACAACTCTCACAATAGTCAACCGCAGAGGAAAATTTAACATTAAGGTTGTTCACCCCAAATGCATATTACCTGAAAGCAGCCAAACATTCCACCAGATACTTAAACACACACACAATGGTGGGACGTTATCTTACCTCTTCAATCAGGTTTCCTCTTATTTTAAAGCAATTTCAAAAGGATGCTTAAAGCTCAAGTGGTCTAAATTCTCTTGAGAGATTTAAATTGCCTTGAGAAGGAAGATTTACCAGGTTGATGATGGATAGGGTGAAATAAGTCCCAGAGGATTTCTGGAGTGTGAAATATTTGGTCTCTGAATGCAGTAGGTGGCAATGTATCAGATGTATCAACCTGCAAGCCATACTAAAGGGAATGTCTTAGAAAATGTAATTGAAATTATGTATCCCATACATCAGAGGGCTGACATAATGTAATGATTCAAACTAGTGTACAGTGCGAGAGGCCGATAAAAATAGACCAGTTTTTGGTGTGTTTTTTAAAAGGAAATGTGAGCCATCTGCTAGACTGATTTTCACACCATGGGAAGTCCTAAAATGTTTGCTAATAGCAAGCTTTCACCATGTGTTACTGGAACAGTAAATAGAATGCAGTTTGAACAACGTTTTTCTCCCATGAAACAATAAATGTGATACCATTCTGCCTGCCACTGTCATTCATTCCCCTCTTTTCTGGCAGTTTTACCCCAGAGCTACCCATGAAACACCTGCTAGATTTTGAATGCAAGGACTAGGTCCCCAAAGAACCCTGGGAACTATAGTTGGTTAAAGGTGCTGAGAGTTGCTAGGCGTGCCCTATTCCCCTTGCAGACCTACAGTTCCCAGAGTTCCCAAAGACTGACTGTTAAACCATTCATGAGATTTGTAGCTCCACAATTATGCAAAGGCCTCTCCTCTGAGGCCTGGCTGGCGTCTACAGCAGCTCCAATTCATCACCAGGTTAAAAACTGGCTGCTCACTCAGGCATTTGGGTCTGGTTGATTACAGCTTCGTATTGGGATTTGCCTAGTGCTTGATACATGTTTCTGAGAAATTATGGTTTAATGGTTTTCATGTATTGAATTATTATATTATTTTAAACATACCCTTCCCTGAGATCAAAATTGATAAGAGGGAAGGTTACAAATATGTTAATCCTTCTACAATAATCAATTTCTAAATTATTTGCTGCTCTGGCCTCCTTTGACAGGAAGAGTGGGGAAAAACATCTTATGAATAATAATAAATAAGAAAACAGACCGCTCTACCAATATGCA
Source organism: Podarcis erhardii (assembly GCF_964252035.2). Classification (NCBI taxonomy): domain Eukaryota; kingdom Metazoa; phylum Chordata; class Lepidosauria; order Squamata; family Lacertidae; genus Podarcis; species Podarcis erhardii. The sequence continues at coordinate 39,691,871 of NC_138507.1, read as the reverse complement.
ACAGTGATGTGTCATTCTATTGACGCAGATAAAGTCTGGTTTCCTTCTACTAAATTCATATTCAAGATTTCTTCCTAGGAACTGTGCTTAGGCTTGCAAACTGTCTCTTCAGTCTGACTTAGGGACAGAAATCCCAGACAGACTGAATATGTTTAATATAGTTCTCAGGATGTGGAGGATGTTAAGGGCGGGGTAGTACCTTCAGTGGGGGACATGTCATTCTCCTTTTGGAAGCACTCTGCTCTCACCTGTGGTTCCTAGAAGCTGTCAGCATGCAACAGCAGCCACACGCTAGGAATGGCTTCGATTGGCCGGCTAAGCCAGATGAGGGTAGCCAATGGGTCTCAAACCCTCAGTGAGTTAGAGACTTCTCCTACATGGAAGTTAGGCTCCAGTGGATTGAGCAGATGAGACCAATAGTGGGTCCAACAGACAAGCAGGTGGTTTGTGTACATGCTGTAGAGGGAAGTGAGGGGCAGATAGGGCTCATCAACTGGGGAAGATAGTCCATCTACCAGAAGGAAAACTCTGGTCCTAAATGTGTGCTGTCTTGCATCATATCTTTGGGAGGAAAAAGGCTAAGAAGTAAACCCAACGCAAATCTGAAGTGGAGTCCCTACGACAGTTGGATGGTGCCTTGAGTCTGCATACTGACTAATTCTTTTTATAAACACTATAACCACACATGATACTAACCACACATGACAGGCTAATGTACTTATCTTAGGGAGGAAAGGAACGACTGGTCTGTGTTGAAAAAGTTGCTATAATTATGATGAGATACTAAGAAGTAACATCAGAAATGATGTTAAAAATACAATGGGTTGCCACTCAGCCAGCCAACCTTCAATTAAATATGGAATGCATCCAAAAGTGAACCATTAAACCTCAACTGAGTTCCCCAACAGTCCTCATGATTCCACCAAATTGTCTTAACTGAGAAAAATAAGGAGAACGTTTTGCTAGTGGTGACCAATTGGTTTTGGATGGGCTTCTATTAAAAGGGAAGTTCTGATTCCAGAATCCCAACACCAAGAAGTCTCCAACTGAACTTTGAGCCAATCGGTGTGGCTGGATGTCTCTATAAGACATTGGAAAGCTTACCAATCTTCTCAGGTGCTGAATAAGTTAAAGAGTTTTGGACCAAATGCTTCCTACCTCAGAATTGGACTGAACTTATCCTGTGGTGTTACTCAATATACAGATTTAACTTTGCTTTGCTGAGTATTCTTTCCTGACTATGGACACCAAGGCTTTAGTATTCAAGACACAGCAGCGTCAAACACTGCAAGCAACTGCTCCAAGGTCAGCTTTCAAACAGTATGATGTACAGTTCAGGGTGTTGCTCCACTGAACTCAAATGGTCTTCAGCCCCACCTGCCTCAAGCTATTATCTTCTGTCTCCTAGAAATTGATTATTGTAGAAGGATGGCTTATTATGCAATCCAAGTGCAGCACATACTTCACCTCCTGATTGCTTGCTGACTGCGTATGTCTAACACAGAACAGTATTAGCCATACACATTTTTGCTGTACTACATATGGTATTTGCTGTCATTAGTAATAATTCATTCGGGGTAGTTATGAGCCAATTGGAGCATGCAGCATGGTTAGCTTCACCGCAGGATTCTCTACCCAAGAGCTCGTGTTAATATTGTTTGTTCATTGGATTCCCTTTATTTCTGATGTTTTGGTGGTGATAATCAATGTTTGTGAATCCAAAACAAACTCCTTACACAAGAGGGTATTTTCAGGGAGTTTGGGGAAGCTGCTTTTATACAAGTATAAAAATAATTAGAAAAGAAAAGTTGGGTTGTGAAAAGAAAGAAAAAAGACCCCAGAGGAACAAGCATTTTCAGTGGCAGTGGAATGCCGATTGAGCATTGGAGGGGAGAAGTGGAAAATGGGGGGAGGGGAACGGAACGGAATGGAGTTGCTGGAATCCTGAACACTGCAGCATTTTGTGGATTCTCCCACCAGTCAGAATAGTACAGTAGTACCTCGGGTTACATGCGCTTCAGGTTACATACGCTTCAGGCTACAGACTCCGCTAACCCATAAATAGTACCTCGGGTTAAGAACTTTGCTTCAGTTTGAGAGCAGAAATTGTGCTCCAGCGGTGCGGCAGCAGTGGGAGGCCCCATTAGCTAAAGTGGTGCTTCAGGTTTCAGGTTAAGAATGGACCTCCGGAACAAATTAAGTACTTAACCCAAAGTACCACTGTACCTGTAATGTGCTAATTCAGGAGTCTCTAACCTGTGTGCTTCTATATGCTGGTGGACTACAACTCCCATCATCCCTGACTATCAGATGAGGCTTGCTGAGTTGTGAGAAGCCATGACACTAGCTTCGCACTAGGGAGAGGAGGAGGGGTGAGATGGCAGGGAAGTTGCCATGATGCAAAAGCACTAGTGGCGCCAACCCAGCACACCTGTCAGCACTTTGTGTGTGTGTGTGGTAGAAGCCCTGAAGTGTGGAAAGTCAATTGAAATTCTGCCTGCAGCATATGATGGAAACTCAATGATTGGGTTGTGTTTCGAGGTGTCAGCCTGGAATCTACAGTACCACTTCTACACAAGTTGTGCACTGTCCTTGAGAGAGCTCTCAAACTCCCATATACTGAGTCAGCTAACATATTTTACCATTTGTAACATGTACTTTGTCACTGCTTCTGAGTGCTTTTCACTTGACTTTAAAACAAACAAACCAAAATGGCATGTCAGAAGAGTATTGCGTCTGTTCACCCTGGAGGATTATCCTACAGAAGTTCAGCGTGTTCCTTCAAGTGGCAACATAGCTGTCTCCACAGGGACTTTTCTCTACAAACTAAAAACAAAACAAAACCAGACCACTCTACAGTCCAGCACACAAAAATTCACATCACTAAGACAATATCCCAAGATGTGCACACGGTTAATGGCCTCTTTCCAGAGACCTTTGAGTGCTGTGCAATGGAAGGTGTACATAAGCAGCTCCTCTTGAGTATTGCTCCTTGACTCAAAGACACTTCCATGGATGATCTTATCTTGTCAAGAAATGCCCTGGATAAAATGTAAAGGACAGATATGGAGGATACTAAATTTCTTCACTTGACTAGATATGGACTGTACTTGCCTGGTCAGGTACTGAACTGGGTTTGGAGAATTGAACTATCCCACTGCCACCCAAACTTGGAAAATGTGTATTCATATTTCATATTAGACCCTGATATGCCCCTAACATTGGGATCCAATCCTTTACCCAGCAATCTCCTGGTGAATTTCCAAATCTTCTCCCCCTTTCAACCCAATGACTTGCTTCTGCCCCTCTTCCTCCCTCTGGTGCCTGGCATATAGTAAGGCAGAAAGTAAGGCACCAGGAGCACTGGGGAACACTACTGAATCTTTTAGCAGCACTAGGAAGTATTTTCCCAGTCTACTAAAAGATTCAGTAGTGTTGGAAGCCTACATTGTCCTGTGCCAGGCACCAGAGGGAGGAGAAAGAAATGCCTTCTTCCCTTTTTCTACCACCACAGAAACAGTAAGAAAGGTACTGCAAGTGAGAGGAAAGCAAGAAAGAATGTCTTCAAATTTAGTTTGCTTTAAAACTTGACGAAGCACAAGTTGTTTGGGGATGCAATGGCTCAACTCCTCTTTGAAGCAAGGATTATGAGCCAATAAGATTTATATTTCTAGCCAAGAAGTACAAAATTTTAAACATTACTATTCTTGACTATGACAACTAGAGGTGGCTCATGCTTCAGTGTCATGCAACAAATTATAATAATGGTACCCAGGTGAAGGTAAAGGACCCCTGGATGGTTAAGTCCAGTCAAAGGCGACTATGGGGTTGTGGCGCTAATCTAACTTTCAGGCCAAGGGAGCTGGCGTTTGTCCACAGACAGCTTTCTGGGTCATGTTGCCAGCATGACTAAACTACTTCTGGTGCAATGGAACACCGTGATGAGTGCCAGAGTGCACGGAAATGCCTTTTACCTTCCCGCTGCAGCAGTACCTATTTATTTACTTGCCCTGGTATGCTTTCAAAATGCTAGGTTGGCAGCAGCTGGGACTGAGCAACAGGAGCTCACCCCGTCGCGGGGATTCAAACCACCGACCTTCTGATCGGCAAGCCCAAGAGTCTCAGTGGTTTAGACCACAGCGCCACCTGCGTCCCATTACTAGGTGAAGACAAGTAAATTAGTCCAGTATCTTAGATATCTTAGCTTGCGCTCAAGCATTCCAAACAATCAGCATTTATGTGACATGAGGTGAGTCTTCTTCATACTAGGGAGATTGGAGATTTTAATTTTCAAAAAAATATTTCAAACTTTCTGAACTTTGTTCAGAAGTAATAGTTCTGACTCTCTCTCTCTCTCTCTCTCTCTCTCTGTGTGTGTGTGTGTGTGTAATAAAACAACCTTCTATGAAAATAAGATTGTCATTGTATCTCATTAACATAAACACAGTCATAAGGCAATAACTTTTGACAATGAAATTGGTACAATATATCCATCAATCATACCATAAGTTTTACAGGTTTAGGAAAAATGAAAAGAAGAAACTCAAATACATAAATGCAAATCCATTTTCCTTCTTTCTCCTCTTTCTAGGCTGTTAGTTCTAGTTGATAACTATAGAATTTTCCCCTAGCTAATTACTGCTGAACCATCTCTTGCCTGCCCACCCCCCTTCTCAGTGCTGCTGGCTCTGCCACTTAGAACAAGCCAGGGTGCGTGTATGTGCATGCACAAATACACAGAGCCATAACTGGTAACTGCAGCTGCATGTTTTCCCCAGATGCTCCTAGCTTTGTCCTGCTCATCCTGACCATCTGTGTTGCTATCTCAGCATCTGCCATATCCTTCCACCCCACCATGAAAGTGAGAGGAGGGTTAGAATGGGAAAGACTGCGGCAAACCACAGGGGTTGGGTTGTGTCTTTGTACAACTGGAGTGACCCACTGATAGTCAGGACGCACTGTTCCATGAAAAATAATCTTCAAAACAAGTTGGCTTGTCTTTCATTGTTTTGAACAAGGTCTCTGGTTTAAGATCACTAGGCATATAATTTTTCTTTACTAAAAAATAATAATAGCTTGAAGTTTTTCGTAAGCCTCTATGCCATTGATGTTGCTCTTAAGAGCCTAAGACCTGTTAGCTGCGCTGCTTGTAAACCGCATGACCAGGCGATTTTTGTTCTGTTTTCATAAACAGCTTAGCCACTGATCTTTCGGGAGAAAATGCACAGTTGCAAACAGCATGTGGGTTACTTGGGTTTAACCGCAAATGTCAAGTTTAATTTGGAGCTAGCAAAATGAAGGGGCTCCTGACATAAAGTTGGACAGCTCAGCTCTGCATGTCAGTTGGCAGAGTGCATGGGGATGACCTCTACAGGCTAATGTCGTCATCTGATAATGGCTATTGGAGTCCAAGGAAGTAAGGGGAAAACTTTGCTTTGCTTGGGCATTTTTTATTGCACCCAAAGTATTACAGAGGAGACTTTTATGACATATTGTGTGCCTTTGTGAGGTTCATAAGAGCCAATTCATGTCACAATTCATGAAGTTGTTTCCTCCCAGTGGCAAGTGGGATTCCATTCTGCGCCAATCATAGTTGTCAGAGAAACCATGGCGTGAGTCAAGATTCCTTCCCACAATGATATAATCAGCTCTTATCCTGAGCTCCCTATGCCAAACAGATGACCTTTGCCCATTGGTTCCTCCGCTACAACCGTTAGGCTCATCTGAAAACGATCTCTTACCTTAGAAAGCCAGTATATGCCAAGTTAGGATTGTGGGTAGGGATGACAAAGATAATTTGATTCAGTACATACTGGAAGACAGACTTACTAAATGCACACTTTCAAAAACACCAAAAATTGAAACGTAGCCACACTTTGAATATTGCAGTGCAGTTCCCCAGCCAATTAATGTGTACAAAAGCCACATACTGGGTTAAAGTATGCATTAAAAATGCATAGGTTGATGAAAATGACATTCAAAAATGCATTATACAGTGGTACCTCAGGTTAAGACCTTAATTCGTTCTGGAGGTCTGTTCTTAACCTGAAACTGTTCTTAACCTGAGGTACCACTTTAGCTAATGGGGCCTCCTGCTGCTGCCACCGCGCCCCCGCCGCACGATTTCTGTTCTCATCCTGAAGCAAAGTTCTCACCCGAAGTACTATTTCTGGATTAGTGGAGTCTGTAACCTGAAGCGTATGTAACCTGAAGCATCTGTAACCCAAGGTAACCACTGTATCGGGGAAAATGTTTTGCAAGAATATGTGTATCAGGAAAAAATTCATGCAGAAATGTGTGCCATGGGAAAAAATGCAGTTAAATGTTAACTAATATTCATGGTGATTTAAAAATAATAATCACAAATTGCTGCAGAAATGTGGAAAACTGGATTTAGGACTGGAGGAAAAATGAACCCAGATTGACAGATCCACCCACCCCAATTGGTGCTAGTATGCAAAGATGGATTCTTGGTGACTGCTCCTGAACTTTGGAATTATTTTCTCCTGGAGAGTCATATTATATTTGATGTCAAAGGCCTATGGAACCTTCTGACTTGACTGACCTGTGTCTGACCTGAAAAGCTGGCAAAAGCCTGTCAGAAACAGCTTACAGGATGCACAAGCTACAGTTTCCATCAAGCACAGCAAATCCTATTGTCTCTGTAATCAAAGTTTACTTTCCTTAAGGACACTGTTTGCTGAAGAGAGATTATTCTAGCTGTTCTTGCAGAAGCTATTGTGCTGAAGAAACCAAAAGTTGAGCATGAAACTAGACCATCACACCTAAAACTAACATTTCTGCTAGTTGGTTTTTCTCCTCAAGTTAACACACAGAAATGCTGGTCAGCAGAAAGCAGAATTCAGGCTCTTGGCTCAAGGGCATGTCTGAGCTGTTTGCAAATTATTGTTCTCCAAGTTTGTTTCTGCAAGCTTGTGTTTGTAATTTTTACATGTAAGCTGAAAGTGCACTAGTGTACTTTTGTGACATCTTGTTGCAAGTAATGGCCAATACAGTATCTATGCAATCTTCATTCCCTGAATGAATTAATCAAGTTTATTTGTCCAGTCTAAAGTCTGCCTGCCTACCTGCCTGTCTTCCCGTTTCAAGGACTTTTGTGGTTGTAAGTTGGGCATTGTAAGTGTGTGTAGTTCTTTTCTCACACGTTAAAACCTGAGAATATGCATCAAGCAGAAATAATGTTAGCTGCTTTTTTTCACACTAACATTGTGTGCCCCCCAAGACAAGACTTCTAACCTTGGACTGGTCAGGTTATCCAAACAATCCTCTCTCCCCTTCATTGGTAGGGATGGATGAATCTGTCCATTTGGGGTTAGTTGGTTTTTTTAAATCCTTCTGAAAATTTATCCACAGTTTATTATACATTTTACAATTCAAAGTGTTGATGCTGACCTTTAAAGCCCTAAGCAGCATCAGCCCAGGATAACTGAAGGAGCATCTCCACCCCCATCGCTCAGCCCAGACACTAAGGTCCTCCTCTGAGGGTCTTCTGCTGGTTCCCTCACTGTGAGAAGTGAGGTTACAGGGAACCAGGTAGAGGGCCTTCTCGGTGGTGGTGCCTGCCCTGTGGACTGCCCTCCCATCAGATGTCAAGGAAATAAACAACTATCCGACTTTTAGAAGACATCTGAAATCAGTCCTGTTTAGGGAAGTTTTTAAGGATTGGTGTTTTTATTATGTTTTTAGATGCGTTGTAAGCCACCAAGACTGGCTGGGTGGGAAACCCAGCCAGATGGGCGGGGTATAAACAATGAAATAATTATTATTATTATTATTATTATTATTATTATTATTATTATTATTACATATAATTTCTGAAAGCATTCTTCTCCAAGTCATTTTTAAAATATTGTTTTCATTTTTGTACAGAATACTCGGTTTGCATTGCAAAATTCAGAGATCTGCTGCGAAAGGATAGCTGTGTTTCAGTTCATGTTTGATTTTGGGAAATTAAGTAGGTTGACACTAAAATGCAAACTGAATTTCTCCCACAGCCCCACTTCCTGGCAGTAAACAAATGAATAAATAGAAGTGGAACTGGAAGAGAAATGTTTGCCTTTACTTTTTAGCACCTTTAAGAGGACGGTAGAGGTGTGAGAGTTGCTAGCCAGCATCATGCAAGCGCATGGGTGCTGGTGTGGGTTGCATGATGCTGTCTTCTGACACAGCAGTATTTGCACAGAGCTGGAAGCAGCACTCCGCACCCTCGGGACCAAGCAAACTACTGTACAGGTTACTGTTGGGCAGGGAAGAATAATGATCGTTTCTTGCTCATGTTCTCAAGAAAGAGCAGGCTCTAAGTCGAATTCCATACATAAATGAACTCTCTTATTTATTTTTATCATTGAATTTATATACCACCCTATACCCAGAGGTGTCATGGCAGTTCACAAGACAAAATACATTATTCCAAAATACATTATTCCAATGTATGTTGCCAGTGCAATGACTGCTGCGCTGCTCTGGTAAGATGTGAATGGGGATCACTATTTCTTCCAAGAGTTATGAAATGTGTGAAGAAGCCCAAAGTGATTCAGTGGTGCATGGAAACAGAATGGCATGGGAGAGAGAGAGAGAGAGAGAGAGAGAGAGAGAGAGATTTTACAGAATACGTCTTTGTTTTACATGCAGTTGATGACACCCAGGTGAGAGGTGATAACCTTCTTAAAGAAACAAAAATTAGCACTGTGCTGCAGATTCAATTAATTTCATGGGGTATTTTTCGCCCCACATTGGACTTTGAATATCCATTGACGTAAAAGAACATTTAAATCTGACTCATGGCTTTGAAAAGCACAACTTATTTCATCTCTCATTAATGTGATTTTCATTTCATATTTTAATGATCTAGTTATTTGTACAGCCTAGGAGAAAAAGATGTCATGATTAAAATGTGGAATGGGGGAAGTCTCATCAGAGGAACAGGCAACTTGTGGTGAGAATGCTAATCAAAGTCCCAAACAGGGACTGTTTGGTTCATGTTTTTCAAAGAGACAATGTGGATTTCAAGGAAACATATGTACTGATTCTCCTGCCTCCCGCAGGAACAAAGACCAGGCAAACACCACACTCTTGATGGATGACTGAATCAATATGGTAAGCGTTGAGAAAATATAAAACCACAAAGGAGGACCAAGGAAACTAGAACATGAAAAACAATGGATACATCATAACTAAGAATTAATCTATCAAAAGGCTTACGCTACAAGGGCAGAAATCCACTTCCACCACCCAGCAGTGAAATTGCTTTCAATCACGCGCAAGTAACAACCACGAGGTCCCCCATTTTGCATTTGTATAAGAAAAGTTTGGGATATTGTCCAATGCAATTACTAGTTCATCAGTTTTCTGAAGTGTTTTCAGAAGGCAATAGCTATAATATGGATGTTCTGAGACAACTGGGAGTGTAACAATGCTGAATGTTAAAACAAAACAAATTCCTTCCAGTAGCACCTTAAAGACCTAAGTCAGTTCTTGGTATGAGCTTTCGTGTGCATGCACACTTCTTCAGATACACTGAATCTGAAGTAACTGGAATGCTGAATGTTGTGTGACTAATAATTGAAATCCTAATGAAGAAAGAAAATACCATCCTTTCGTTTTGAAATTGGCTTTTCCATAGAGATCTTTTATTTGCACATTTGTTTTGGTGTGTTTTTTTGGTGGGGAGAGTTTGAAAGCTGCAGATGCCCCAATTCATTAACAGAAAAAGAAAAGACAGTACTGAGGAATAACTGCAAAAACTGTTATGTCAGTTAAGGCTTAGAAGTGAGATGTCAAGAGTTTAGGAAATATCTTGAGCCCTAAAGATTAATCTCTTGTATACACAGAAAAGCAGGGGCTATGTTGAAACACCCCTTTTGAAAACACACCCAATAAAGTGATAAAATACAAAAGATGTTACAACCTGGCTGTGTTCCCGTATGTGATCTGGAAGAGATATTTTCAGCAGATTCAATATTTAAACAACTGTACCAACCAAGGACCATATGCTGTTTTCCAACCAATATCTTAAGCTTATCGGAAAGCCTTTAGTTCCACACAGGGAGAAATTAGGAAATTGACTGCTGTACTTTCTCTTTATGCCTGTGCTTCTTCATGGTTGCCCTGGATCACCGGGAGGACACCAGGGGCCTATTTCTAATGTCATGCTATGGATTTACTAAACATGGCTTCTGTGGGGAAGCCAGGAGGAAACCTACCGGTATTTAGCCCAAAGTGATACTATGCAAATAACACCAAAGTAATGAATTAGCAGGCTTCATAGTGGTGAGCCCAGCAAGTCAGAGCAGAGGGACAAAAAAGTATTAATTCCAGCGAAAAAGCTGCGGTGGGAGTATGTAATAATTCTAATGGCAAAACACTGGGTGATGTCCAACATTAGCCAGTAGACCCATTAAACTCCATGGTCTTAAATTCATTCATTTCAGTGGGCTGACTTTATGCCTTAGTTGAATATCACTCATTACTTTTGTGTGTGTGTGTGTGTGCGCGCACACACACACACACACATGCTAGTTTCTGTGCTCAGCTTCAGGTACATTTTTGCTATGTTTTCAAACACATTTTTAATCACTGTTCAGAGTTCTATAGAAACTTCCCCCCAGGGTATCTCCAGTGTCCAGAACTGTGAAGCTGCTATACTCGTAGTCCTCCATTTTAGCCATCTCCACCTTAGATTTTCTTCTTCTCAGTTTTACTGCCTCTTAGGTTCATTAACATTCATTCAAAATGTTCATTTGCTGCTGCCTCTGTTTGCTTCTCCTCCTCCGTCCCATCCATCACTTTATATGCAGGCAGGGTCAAAGTCGACATCTTCAGTCTGCTCCTGCAGTCACACCATGACCCCTCTGGCCCTCCTTTGTTTACACCCAACTGTGTCAGGGCCAGTGAGGTGCAGCAGGCGAGACTGCTCCTGGCTACCTCCCAACTGTGGTCTATAAATAAATTGACTGTGACTATTTGTCTGTTAGGCTGATGACCTTATTGTTCATTTCTAGACCAATGCTTCTATGATACACAAATCAAGATATATCACTTTCATAGGTACTATTGAGGCTCTGGTGTGGCATCACGTAGACTTTTCTCCTCAGTCTTCACAACGCTCTCCCTGTCTCGGAGACACAGCGAGTGGGATGCGGCAGGCTCATTAAATAATGCCTCAAATTTTCATTATGTATTGGATTACACCACAAAGGTACTGTCACACTTCAGTTACTCAAAGTAAAGTGCTTCTGAACCAAACATGTTCAGCCCCCTTTAAGCCTGAGGAGTCACTAGACAAACGCACAGCTCTCCAGAGAACGAATGCTTGGTTCAGCAGTTCCCAGTTCTGAAACACGGGAGACACACTAAGCATCTCTGATCTGTGTGCACAAGCATCAGAGTGAAAATGACAGGCAGAGCTGTGGAAAGAGACAGATCCTGTATTTGAGAAAGTAAAAAAAAAAGGTATAGATCACTGAAAACTTATGACAATCACTGGAATTATTTAGAGAGGGCGTTTCTGTTTCAAGCAAGGGTTTTTTCCCCCCATACCACCAAAAATTGGGGAATACCACAGATTCAAGGCATAAGAAGAGACTTTCCAATAGATGCACACAAAAGTTTAATCACAACACAGAACCCAGAATTCTTTGAAAGAATGTATTTCTTGGGTGTAATTTCTCGTATGCTTTCTTCAAAAAGAGCTAACAAATAATATCCTAGCTCCTACTACTGCTTCTCCATGGAAAGATTCTAATCATTTCATTGAAACATGTTGAGATTGGAGCCGTAATTAAACTATTTCTTGCATGTTTTGAATTATGTCTCTTTTGTGCCTTTCCTTTTCCACACAACACTAGTCAGCCCCAAGAAAACAGCACAGGAAATGGTACAATCCAGGAGAACTGTTCCTGGACTGTACTATTACAGATTGCAGATGAACATGGACCCATTGGAAGGCAAAAAATCCTGCCTGCAAATACAAAATTGCCATATTAGAGAGGCGCTAAGCTAAAATCATTTGATGTGCTTGTGACACACATATTAAGCTATAGTCGTGTATCATACACAGAGGGAGAAATATTGAATAGTGATTTCCCTGCCTGAAACCTGAAGTGGTGCACTCCATGCCGGTACAGTGTTACCTGCAGCTCAATCAATGTTTGTGTGAACTAGACCTCAATTCTTTTATGCACAAGGAAGATAACTCACAGTAGATAAAAAGGCTGCAGGTGGGTCATCACTATTCAATGTTCTCTCACCTGCTCTGCATGTATAATACAGAGAGTTTCTGCTTTATCTCCAGCGTGAGTCCCAAAGCAATTAGGGTCTGCCTGCCTTTCAGCAATCCTAGTAGGTGAACGACCCCCACTGTAGGAAACTTGGTCCTTTCTTTGTTGTCCTAATGCCAATAACACTTGGAGGCTGTGTTATGCAAAAATTGTGTGGAAATTATGCTCAGAACAGTTTCCCTCACAGGGAAGTTTGGAAAATGCTCTTTCCTCACAATGCTTTTGGGAAATAAGGACCCCTTCATATCCTGGGTGAGGAAGGACCTGGAAAAGGAGCAAAAGTGGGAGCTGGTTTAGTAGTCAGAGCCATAGAGAGGGATGCAGGCAAACCAATTGCTGGCGGCAAAGCTGGAAGCTAAGGAATATATCCCCCATTATTATTCTCCTAGCCAGATACTAGAAGTGTAGTTTGAAAAGCTGGGGTTCGTCATCTTTTACTACTGTTCACAGGAAGGGGAAGCTTAGTGAAAGATGTTTCCAGATTTGGCTTCTTTAGTACCTTGAATATAAGTAGCATATCAGACACAGAATATATCAGACACATATCAGACACAGGCATCGTGGTTGACTTTGTCAGGGAGTGGTCCCTGACTGACTCCAGCTACAAAAACTAAGACTGCTGAACATACTTGAGCTGGGGTTTCGGGGGGGGGGCATGTTGTTGCTGTTATTGATATTAATTTTTGTATCATTTTAGATATTTGATTTATGTGTGACTTTTTAAATTTCATTGTGCACTTTTTGGTGTTTGATTCATTGTTTATGACTACTTTTGTTATGTTTGTAATTATGTATTTTTTCATGTTTTAAGACGCCATGAATATGGTTTTAACTATGCAAATGCAGCCTACAAATAAAATGATATGTGCATGTATGTATGTATTTTGATTGACATTTCAGTGCTACTGTTTATGTTTGAAGCCAATAGCTTGAGAGGTTGTCCTGAAATAGGGAATAGCCAATCAGGGAGCATCTGAAGATGGGGTGAAGGAAAATTCTAAAGTATTGTCAGGAACAGGAACTAGTGTGAGACTAGAGATAAGAAAAAATGTAGATATTTATGTTTGCTGAAATATAAAAGTATAAGGATCAGCTAAGAAGAAAAGGTGGAGGAAGGGCAAGAAAATATAGATAGATACCAGAAAATAGGTACTGAGATAATGGAAACGAAAAATCATATAAAAAAAAGCATAGTGGATAATTGGAAAGCTGACATAAAGTGAAAAGGGTTGAGCGTAGCATAAGTCAACGTCACGCACAGAACAAAGGAAAGTTGCTGGATGAAGAGCTGAAGTTATTTAGCTGGAAGATTTAAAAGAAATTATAACTGCAAGAAAGGAAAATTGTCAGAGAAGATGTGCATAAAGGAAAAAATAGACCTTGAAAAATGAGGGGGAAAGAGCAAAGAAATAAAACTGTGACAGGGTAACGGAGGAGCTGCGGTTTTTCAAACCTAAAAACCATGTGGGTGATATCAGGTACAGAAGAAGTGTCTAAATGTGCTTGCTCTGAAAATGTTTGAAATATAGGGGACCCAACAAAAGGGCAAGGAGCTACAACAAGGAAGAACATCTTCCAGCAAAAAGTGTGGTATAAATAAGAGCCAAATGATAAACTCCACCTGCAAAATAGCTTTTAAGTTATTATGTGCCACACTATTAATGTCATCATATGTGCAAAAATGTGAATTGGACAACAATATGTAGGACCACTATTAACATAATTTACATTCCAAAAACCAAGTGCTTTGTAAACATGATCAGGTTCAATAGATTCTGAGATGGAGCTAAGTACCAGAACATTTTTTTCAGCCATGAACAAGATCTTATATAGGCATAGCAGTTTGCCAGAGGGTACAAGTCAATCAGTTCATAGCCAGTCTTTTAACTGCCTTGGTGTTTGTACAGAATGTAGATGAGTTCAGCATTTTAAAGCATTTCAGAGGGCCTGATATAGGCCACCTATTGTGCTTTGATATTTCACCTTCAGCCATGAATCCATATATTCTGAGGTATGCCAGGTCAAGCTTAGGCAAGATGGACTCCAAAGTTTTCACTAAAACTACACAATGTTTTCAGCAGAGATGAATGGCCCATTTGGACTGTACATTTACAGCATTGCTATAGCATACCTGTTAGAGCTGCCTCTAGGTCCCAGCTCACAGAGGACCAACGCTAGCCAGTAATAACATATAAAAGTCTTTATTGAAGGTTAGTTTCCATTTCCAAACCGCAGCGTGCAACTCTACGTCTTAGAAGCTAGACCGGCGAAGCTCCATCTGAGTCTCCGCCTCCTAGACACCAGTTTAAGACTCTAGCTTTACTCCACCTCTTCCGTTGTTCTTTCCTCCTCTGGGTCCTTCTGCCCCCTGGGGTTTCCTCCTTTCTGGACTCTTCTGACGCTGACCCCCCTGAGTCTTGCCCCTCCTTCCGGCGGGCTTTAGGACCTGGCTCCCTATCCGGGCTGCCTGCTGTGCCGCTCGCCTGTACATTTGAACTTGGCGCGCGCGCCCAGCCGGTAACTTTCCTCTTGACCGTTTCCCCGCTCTCCGATGGAGGCGTGGTCAATCCTGACTCATCTCCTCTCGCTGGTGGTGAGAACACTGGTCCCGATGCCTGGGACTCCTCCCCCCCACTGCGCTCTGGTGGGGAAGCTGGTCCTGATTTCCAACTGCTGCTCTGGGAGTCCCCACTGGCCCCTTCCTTCTGGGGTTTCCCCCTTGGCACCCCCCTTGCCCTGGCCATCGGCGCTCCCTTCTGTGAATCTTCCGATTCGCTGGAGAGGCTCATGGAATCCCTCGGACCACTTTCATCTCCTGTGCTTCCCTCGGATTCCTCCCCCTCGCTCTCCATTTCCTCCCTCTCCTGTGCCTCTGCTCCTGAGCCCCTGACAATGCCACTTCAAACAGTCATGCATTTCCCCAAAGAATCCTGGGAACTGTCGTTTGTTAAGGCGTCTCAGCACCCTTATTTCCCTCACAGAGCTACACTCCCTCACAGTGATTTAAGAGTCAACCTTCCCTTTTGACAGAACTCTGAAAATTCTTTGAAGGAAGCCATGACTGTTTAAAGTGGTATAATACTGTTTTAAGTACATAGTGCAAATGAGCCCCCCCCCCCGGAGAGGGGCGTGAGGTGTTGCTGTTACTTCCCATATAGTGACAATCCCAATCAACCACTCAACAGCATGACACAGTTCCCCTGGGGACTTGTGAATTTCTGCTTGAGAGACAGACAAAATACATACGGTAGTGAAATGAAGGCTAGCATCTGGCTCTTCACTTTGCAGACATAAAAAATGGTAAAGATCACACCACAACCTGCTTGAATCAACAGTAACAAAGCAGTTTTTATGTGGACTTAATGCCACTTTTATTATGTACGGTATATATACATCAACCCGATCTAATAACTGCCAAAATTGCTTATTGAATATTTTAGACTTTGTCTTCTACATTTTTATTTTTGTACACTGCCTGGACAAGATGATGGATGATGATAGATGATAGATAGATAGATAGATAGATAGATAGATAGATAGATGATAGATAGATAGATAGATAGATAGATAGATAGATAGATAGAGATAGATAGATAGATAGATAGATAGATAGATAGATAGATAGATAGATAGATGATAGATAGATAGATAGATAGATAGATGATAGATAGATGATAGATAGATAGATAGATAGATAGATAGATAGATAGATAGATGATAGATAGATGATAGATAGATAGATAGATAGATAGATAGATAGATAGATAGATGATAGATAGATAGATAATAGATAGATGATAGATAGATAGATAGATAGATAGATAGATAGATAGATAGATAGATAGAGATAGATAGATAATAGATAGATGATAGATAGATAGATAGATAGATAGATAGATAGATAGATATAGATAGATAGATAGATAGATAGATAGATAGATAGATAGATAGATAGAGATAGATGATAGATAGATAGATAGATAGATAGATAGATAGATAGATAGATAGATAGATAGATGATAGATAGATGATAGATGATAGATAGATAGAT
This sequence comes from Podarcis erhardii, assembly GCF_964252035.2. Taxonomy (NCBI): domain Eukaryota; kingdom Metazoa; phylum Chordata; class Lepidosauria; order Squamata; family Lacertidae; genus Podarcis; species Podarcis erhardii. Next base: position 39,675,521 of record NC_138507.1, on the reverse strand, counting down.
AGATAGATAGATGATAGATAGATAGATAGATAGATAGATAGATGATAGATAGATAGATAGATAGATAGATAGATAGATAGATAGATGATAGATAGCTATCGATTCAAACGCCACTGTACAAAAGACAAAACCAGCAAAAGCCCTTCATCTCAGTCAAGAAAGGCTGATTCGGGACTGCTTCACTATGTGCAAAGGTTGTGTTTCTGCAGGGAAACCATTGTTCTCCATAGTACACATAGGTTTGAAGGAAATATGCATCTTCCTTCACATCACATGCACATGCCCAGGAGCCTGAATCAAGCTGCCATTCCCTGCTGTGGTAGTTAGTACAAAGGTTTTTGGGACATGAATCTATTCTTCACAGTTTAAATGTTTGCTATGGGAAACACTACTGTTAAAGTCGCTGTACTTGCAACTAGGGATGGGGTGGAATTTTGATTCAGTCCACATTGAAAGACAACCTTAAAGGAGTTACAGTTTCCAACACAGTCATCCTTTGAAATCTGCTCTTCTCTGAATTTTGCAATGCAGCTCACCTGCCAAGTAAGCCATGTTGTTGGCATTCATCTGTCTCAAGAGACAATGAAGTGCGCCTCTGGGGGTGAAGTCAAACTGCTACATAAGCAGCACTAAAGTGACCTTGCTGGGATGCAGACCTGGGCAGTGTTTATGGAGGTCCTGGGCTACCCCAGATGACAAGACCCCCCTCTTGGCCTCATTGATGTGGTCCAAAGGAAATCTGAGCAATACATTTGACACCAGCTTGGCTATAGGAGTTGCTGGAAGGAGGCTTACATGGTACTTAGGGACTCCATTCCAGATTTGTGTCAGATTAACTCCTTAGCCTTTTCTTCTCCTGAAGATGTCCCACAAGGCAGCAGGTACATATTTTTCCTTGGGGTTTACTCCTGAAGCCTTTCTCACAAATGAGTATAGCTGCAAGGCAGCAGAAATTTAGGTTTCTGTGTACAAAAATACCGTGTACAAAATACATATTCTAGGATAAAGTATGTATAAAAATGAATACAGCAGTGAGGGGTGGGGGGACCCAAAAAATGCAAAGCATAATGGGAAAGGCTGTGCCCCCAAAGTCCCACATTGTCCTGGTTCTGCCTGGAAGAATCTATTAATTTAATAATTTTGACAATTAATTACAATTGTCTCTAAGTGGTATACAAGCAACTCAATACAATAAAGATAAAAATCTGTTAAAATTATGAAAATGGAATTCAGTTCAAATGCTTGCTGGAATAATTCAGTTCATCTGGGAGGGAGCCTGTCTGACTTCAGTTGGAATGGAGTACCCTAAAAATCAAAGAATTTTGTGAGAATAATATTTTTTTAAAAAAACCCCAGAGAAGGACTGATGAGGATATGCATACTGTAGCCTTCAGGGAAAACCATGATAGCACAGCACAGTCACCTGTGAAAGGATTAATCCTCCCATCCTAATGAATAAAAGCAAAACAGTATTTTAGAAGCTACGTTTAATTAAAGCATGGAACACAACAGGAAGGAAAATTTTCACATTTCTGTGTGTAGGAGGAAATTGCTACAATTCAAATTTAAACAGAATAATAGTTAATAGCGAAGCTCTAAATTGTCACTAATTACAGCATATTAATCCTGTGGTTTCCTTAGGAACATCTGCATCTGCCTGTCACGACCTTGTAAGACAGGAGTGGGCAACCTTTTGCAAGTGTTTAACTAACAGGAGAGGCCCTTCTTCACACAATGTATTTCACTCCTGGTACCATATGTCATCTTCAACATGAAGCTCCGGCTTCAATGTTGTAATTTAGAACAGGCATTTTCTTGACAAGAAACACCCATATATGTTGAACATCCGTCAACTGAACTAAACCTTCTCTAACTGAACAAGGTACCTGACAGGCTTGCTCTCAAGAGTCTATTAACATTAAAGGTACAATGACATATCTTCACAGGGGGGGTGGATAGGGGCTACAGAATAGGGGAAGGCATGGAAATTGGGGTGAGGGTGTGCAATGAAGAGTTGGAAAAGGGAAGGAAGAGAAGGGGGAAATGAGTCTATAAGAGGCATGGGATTTGGGTGCAGCTGAAGATGAAGGTCTGAAAGGTGCTGCAGAATGGGAGGGGATGTTGGCTTCATAATTGGGTGGGAACTGAACAGGGCACATTGTAATTGCAATGTATGGGAGGAGGAAGATGCCATGGGGTGGTCTGTGTGTGTGCAAGCTGGGATTGCAAAGTGGCCAACCAGATGCCTACAGGAAATCCAATACAGTGGTACCTCGGGTTAAGAACTTAATTTGTTCCAGAGGTCCGTTCTTAACCTGAAACTGTTCTTAACCTGAAGCACCACTTTAGCTAATGGGGCCTCCCACTGCCGCCGCACCGCCACCATGCAATTTCTGTTCTCATCCTGAAGCAAAGTTCTTAACCCGAGGTACAATTTCTGGGTTAGCGGAGTCTGTAACCTGAAACGTTTGTAACCCGAGGTACCACTGTATCAGGACCTGAGTTCCACAGCACTCTAGCCTCCTGCTGTTTCCAGCATCTCAAATTCAGAAGCATTCCCTCCCCCTGACAGTGGGAATAGAGCATGTATCCAATGTGGCTCATAACCATGGGTGGCCTCATCCTTATGAATGTGTCTGATCAAGTTGGTGGCCATCACTATTTGTGTGCCAGGAGCAGATTCCACAGTAGTTGAAGCATGAGCTGTGTGAAGAAGTGTTTTGCTCTGTCCTTGAATTACCCTCAACGCTGCAACCTTTCCTCTTAGGGAAGCTGTCCCTAGCCCTTGATCCATCTCTCTTTGGAGCAGTGTTCGAAACCGGGAAAGAAAAGCACAATTTCTAGTTGTGTTTTGTGTCGCGGTGCCCGGCGGATCCCCCGGCTCCTGCAGCACAGAAAGAGGCACGTCTAGGGCTGCTGCTAGCAGCGGAAGGGGGCAGCAGGATGCTGGGGCTGCAAAGTGCTGCTGCTCCAACTGCTGAAAACAGCTTCAGCTCTTCCGCGGCAGCGTGGCTGCAAAACCACCCCGAGATCCTCTCGCTTCCCAAGGCAGCAGCAGCAGCAGCGTTCTTGCTGCCCCCATCTTCTCCCTCCCTCTGTCAAGCGAAGCCTCCCGTCCTTCTTCCCCTTCGCTGGGGTGAGAGAAGCGATGCTTCGCTTTCCAGCCCGGCCATGTAGAGGGAGGAGGCAGAATAGAGGGAGCAGGAGAAGAAAGCAGCAGGAGGATCGCTCCTGCTTCTGTCTTGTGGAAGGAGACGGTTATTTGGAGCTAGAAGCAGCCGCGCATTTGTGGCATCTCGGCAGCATCCACAACGGCTTAGGGTCTGGCGCGCGGGGGGGGGGGCGTGTTCTGCAGCCTCACAGCTCTTCGCCATCCCATCCCATCCCACCCTCTCCTTACAGCCGGATCTGCAAAGCTCTCTTTGAAATCCCGCTTCAGCTCCAGCGATCTCTTTCACGTAGGGCTGGAGGGGAGGAATGTCTCCTGCGCGCCCGCAGTGACAATTGAAATGTTCGGTGCTGTGTACAGAAAATGCTCACAGTGATCAAATTCTCTATCGCAGAATGCGCCCATTGCGAGTTCTCAACACTGCTTTGGAGGCGAGGCGACCAGAACGGCACGCGATATTCCAATTGCAACCGCGCCACAGATTTGTATAATGCACTGCAGTTTTATTTCCAATTTCTTTCCTAATGGTCCCTAGCATGGAACTTGTTAAGTTGTGGGTAGACATATCAGACGACACAGCGATTTCTCCAAAGCAGCCCTTTATTTGTAAGCTGGAACAGAACTGAACTAAGGAGCTCAGTCAGCCTGCTTATATAGAGCTCCACTAGAATGCAACAGTAACCATTTTCTGTAACTAGCCAATCACTGAACGTCACTTTTGATCCTTCATTTGCATACAAACTATCCAATCACTGAACGTCACTTTCGATCCTTCATTTGCATAACTATCTACAGTATCCCCCTGCTGGCCCAGGATGAGAACTTCAGTACATAACAGAACTCGCCTTTTCCACAGCCCCCGTAAGGGACTTCCAGGGCAGGGCCTTGAGGCACGTGAGGCGACCACCTTGAAGAAGCTAAGCAAGTCTGGCTCTGGTAAGTGCCTTGAAGGGTGACCAACTGGCACTTGATTGTATGCTGCCTAGAAGAAAACCAGGGGCAAATGTATGCAAACAAACAATGTGCCATGTAGCCAGTGTGCAGCGGCATAGCATGGGGGTGCACAGGGGCAGTTGCCCCGGGTGCAAAATTGTTAGGGGTTGCAAAATTTCAACACCTCAATACAGCTGTGTCCTTCTGTCGCTGGGCTCCATTCAAAACGGTTTCTCCATGCAAACCAGGAAGTGACGTCTCCAGACAACAAAAGGACTCTTCTTATCTCTGCAGCTTTGATCTCCTGAGCGATGCAGATACCATTAGGCAGTTGAATGCACATGCATGCTCCATCCATTTTCCTCCCTTTCACACACAGCCCTGGGCACTGGCAAGCTACGCTATGCCACTTCCAATGTGTCCCCCCTCCAGATATTGCAACTACAACTCCTATCTTCCTGGACTGCTGGCTATGCTGACAAGGGCTGATAAGAGTCCAGGTTCTACAGCATTCAAAGAGTACCATGACATTGGTCACCGCTGCACTAGAAGATGAAGTGCTTTTCTTTGTCTGCCTTGTACCTTCTGCCAGTTCAGTGGATGGCCCTGTGTTCTATTAGGAGCAAGGAGGGAAACTTTCGTTCCACTTTCTTTCCACACTTTAAGCACTCCACTGCTGCCTCTGCCAAAGGTAGTGATGTCAAACCATGCTCTCCATGTATTTATCTATCTTGTTAGCCGCTTTATAACCCATTGTAGCTCTCAGGCTCAAAGCACTTACCAGCATATTTGAAACATAAAAAAGCATATCAGAAGGAACCAAAAAGCTAAACTAACGTCACAAATATCCCTGATCCTGCACAGCACATACTTGGTTGGGAGGCCTAAAGGCCTTAAAGTTCACTCGCCTGTGAAAAGTAAAGTTAATAGAAAGCTCTCACAAGGACACCTAACTACAGGAATGTCACCAGCACAATGAAGCAGGGGCATGAATAAAAACCAGATTGTTCATGGTCATGTGAGGTTAAAAAAAGGGGGGGAGAAGAGGTGGTGACTGAAGCTGGTTGGCATTTTAAAGAGCTGCCAGTAACCATGACATATGATACGGATTAGCACAGCAGCAAATTCCTGAACATTATGGAACTCTTGAAGTAGATAAAAGCTCCATGAAAAAATACTAAGCTTCACACTAAAAAGCCCGGAAATTGGGACAGTTTCAGGTTAAGAACAGACCTCCGGAACGAATTAAGTTCTTAACCCGAGGTACCACTGTATTTTCAGGGAGTGAATTTGGGTCAGGGTGAAGAAATTTCAGCAAATATTGTGGGGTTGGGTGCATTTTTCACAGAAAATTCTCAGCTGAGAAATTAGATTATATATTTCCCCTTCTAAGCCCCCCCACCATATAATATAGACTGCCTTTGTGCTTCCAGTGACAGAGGTGTTGGGGTGCATGGGAGGACAGAATGTGTTTGAAATGAGACTTCGAGCATCAGATCACAATGGTTGTATGTTGGGCCTCCATAAATAAAAAAATTAAATAAACACAGCTTGATTCAACTTGGGTGGGCAGATTTATCAACAGACTGATGCTATGAACAAATGAAGGGAGCATCAGGGAGACCCAAGCCATGTGGAATTTGGGTGCCCATGCTTATCATACATCATTTTAATGTACGCCACCTTTCCATAGTTAAAACTTACCACTTACAAAGTGGCTTACAACATGAAACAAAATCGCATAATTACAAGTATAACAGAATCGCCATAAACAATAAATAAAACAAATCAAAATGTATGCAATCAAATCAGACAATGGCCACATTAAATCATAAGAAGATCTAGAAATAAAGACACAAAAGAGTAATATCACCAGCACACCTAAACAATTCCCCAATCCCGGAGTCTGTTTAGCAGGCTCAGCTTTTGTAGCTGGAGTCAGTCAGGTCTACGCTTTCCCAGGCCAGGTGGGAAAAGGCCTGCAAGGCAGGGAGCAGCTCTCCCAGGACTCGCAGCCAAGATGGTTGTGAATATGAATGGTTTGTGTGGCTGGATGTGAGCGGTGGCTCTTCTCACTCTGTGCATCTGATCCCACCCAGCACTGCCCATGTGGCCCCTGGAATCTTAATTATGAGATAATACGGCTCGCAGTCTCTTCACCTCTGCTTTAGAATGGGGGCAGGAACAAATTGCATTCCATCAATAAGCTATTTGTTTAGGGTTATTAGTTATACAATTATATAAGATAACTAATTTCTAAAATTACAAAGGTAAATTTGTGATGCATGAATGTAATTATTTAATTCATACATGCATTCTTTTCTCAGTTCAGCTGAAAGTATTATAATTAATGCTATTTTAAGAGAAAATGACTGTTAAATTGCTGATGGCTTAGAAGGAAGGGAAACTTTGTTTAAGGAGGAGGTGGTAATTGAAATAATTGAACTTCACGTCGTAGTTCAATTTGCGTTCTACCTCTTCCTTTTAGCAGTCACGATACAATATGGAATAAATTACTTTAAACTTAAGGCAGCAGTTGTTTAATTTCACTCTTCCTGTGGCAAAGATGGAAAAGAGGGCTTATGTTTGTGGCTTTACACTCAGTGGCTATTAGTAGACTGTTCTTCTGAAGGAATATCCTATATAGAGATAGAGAAAGAACCAGGTGAGGAACAGGAACTTTTTGTTGTTGTTTTTTACCCCAGGAGGAAAATTACTGAGAAATGAGGCCTAGGCGATGAAGAAGCAACATATAGAGTAATTTTAGGCACATTGCTGAGCACCACCTGTAATTTAAAGTGCACTTTCCTAGTCTGAAGGTAATTTGAGTATAGCATTCTGGAAGAATGACTTAACCGCAGGTGCTCCACTAAGTACTTCTGCCTCCAAAGATATCCACTTCTCTTCCCTTGGACGAGGAGAAATTCTGCTTCAGGTCCTGCCAGCAAGCTGAATATAACCCTATTTAATAAACATTTTATATTACCAATACTTGTGTGGAGCATGAGACAGTTACCAGATAAAACTTTCCTGAAGATGCCTCTGTCTTGCTTTGTTATCACAGAAATATTTTTAGATCATTTTTAATTGTTTCCTTAAAAATTAATATTTTTCCCCCAAGTTCTGTTTTTAATATTTTGATGTTTGCCACCGACGGCTCCTTAAAAAATAAATTAAAAAATATTAGAATCCCCACTTCTAGATCTAATGCATCAGTTTCATTAATGCAATCCAAGGCAGAATAATAGAATCATAGAAACACAGAATTGTAGAGTTGGAAGGGACCCTGAAGATAATCTCATCCAACCAGAATATGCAGCTGTCCCATATGGGGATTGAACCTGCAGACTTGGTGTTATCAGCGCCACGCTCTAACCAACTGAGCTATAGTAAAATAGATTACTGTCAATGCATTGTGCCTCTATAAAATTATATGAATTTGTTGTTGTTGTTTAGTCGTTTAGTCGTGTCCAACTCTTCATGACACCATGGACCAGAGCATGCCAGGTACTCCTGTCTTCCACTGTCTCCTGCAGTTTGGTCAAACTCATGCTGGTAGCTTCAAGAACACTATCCAACCATCTCGTCCTCTATCGTCCCCTTCTCCTTGTGCCCTCCATCTTTCCCAACATCAGGGTCTTTTCCAAGGAGTCTTCTCTTCTCATGAGGTGGCCAAATTATTGGAGCCTCAGCTTCACGATCTGTCCTTCCAGTGAGCACTCAGGGCCGATTTCCTTAAGAATGGATAGGTTTGATCTTCTTGCAGTCCAAGGGGCCTCTCAAGAGTCTCCTCCAGCACCATAATTCAAAAGCATCAATTCTTCGGGGATCAGCCTTCTTTATGGTCCAGATGTCACTTCCATACATCACTAAATTATATGAATATGAAAATTATATGAATAATAAATACCTAAAGTATTCTAGTTTACCTTTCATAAAGGGAAGAACAAATGGGGACTTGTAGTGTGTTTCATGTCTTCCACAAATTACAAATCAAGGAATTCTAGAGCAAAAAAAAAAAAAGTACATCTTTTAAGAGAAACATTTGGTGGCTGTCAATGCCTGTGACTAGGGAAGAAATGACTTCAACCAGCTGGTCTATCTTTGTGTTCAACTTCCTTTAATTGGGGCAGAGGATGGAGAATGCAGAACCTTGGGGAGTTGCTATAGGAATGTTTTCTAATTATTACCATGCTGTGGAAAGAAATGTAATGGCCGGGGGTGGGGGGTGGTAGCAAAGGAATTGGTTCACTCGTAAAAGTGATGAATGATATAAAGCAGTGGGTAGAGAGAAGGAAGGAAGGAAGGAACTATTGCTATAAATGCTCATCCACAAGAGCCATAATTAAAAGCTGCTAAGAATCAGTCATTAAATTATTTCACTTAGGAAGTACAGAAGCCTAGCATGCTCATCTACACATATTAGCAATTAGCATTAGTAACATTGAGACTTAACATATCATACCCCGCTCATTAAAGTGCATTCAGTATTGTAGGCCCAATCCTGTGGAATTTTTTTTCCAGACAATTGAACTCTCTCCCGGCTGAATTTCAGGTGCTTTCCCTGATTTCCCTATTTCAGAAGGCATTTTAAGGTAGCTTCTGTTTCTATGGTGAATTCTAATTGTTCTTATTCCATAGCTGTCAACTTACAGATTTGAAAATAAGGGATCAGCAGCCAAAATAAGGGATTTTCAGAACACAGGTATGTTCAGTTTCTGAGCCCCTCCGAGCCAAAGGCAGAAAGCCCAGCCAGCAGCCAAACGAAGCCTCAAGCGGTGGTTCCCACAGCACAGCAACCCAGCAAAGGAGATGCAGCAAGGAAAACCACGTCACCTCTCCACTGGGAAGCGCTGAGCAAAGGCGAGTCCCCAGGCAACGCGGCCAATTTGATTGGCACAAGGCATGCAAGCTCCACCCCCCCCCAATCGTTCTTAGACTCCTTACTGGGTGAGCAATGCAGCCAAGCAACACAGTTGGAGCCTCCCTCCTCCCTGGCCAGCAGGGAGGGAGGGAGAGGAGCTGCTTTCTTTGAAACCCAGGAAATTTAAGGGACATCATCAATAAGGGATAGCAGCGGGACACGGTGCTGGGATAAGGGACTTTCCCACCAAATAAGGGACGGTTGACAGCTTTGTTATTCTTTGCATGTTGTCAGCAGTTTGTGCACACTTACATTTTTTATATTAAGCAATACAAAAAGAAAAGGGGAGGGAATGCATAAAAAGCAACGTAGTCTTACCACCATAATTGAATTTTGGATTTGCAGAAGTCCTGTACATAGTGGCCAGGAACTCAGACATGCATGCAGAGTGAATGTATGCTTTATGCCACACGGACTATTCTTTTACAAATAAAGACTAGAGAGGGTGTGTAGAGACCAGTGTATAAATCTCGACTAGTCATGCTGTGACAGTAAGTAAGTGTTATAAACAGGTTTACGAACCGCTGGGAAAATCTGCAGGGCAATGACAACAATGACAGCAAACCAACAGTGAAAAATCATGGTCAGGATTAGGAGGGTTCAAGAGTAATCCTGTGGGATCCATAAAATATCTTCCCTCCAGAGGTGTCACAAATGATGCCTATTTCCAGCAGCCCTCTCCTAATACTATTTAAAAGGATGGATTAAAGATCGCCTTTTAGCTGAAAGATTGCGGAAAAGGAGTAAGAAATGTTTTCACACTTTCCAAGACTACCCTTCAGCAACCTATCATTGCTCTCAACACACCATGGACATGTGCATTCTTATGTGCCGAGAGAACCTTCTCGCAATATCCAACAAGTGGGACTCTGCACAAGGGTCCTTTGGAAGGCAGGCATCTGCTGCTCTCCAGATTGGAGCTCCTGCCGTGTGCCTGGGCTTGCTGGTCTGGAACCAGAGGAGGGTGAGCCACAGTCCTGGCCTCCAGGAAATCCCAACATTTCAATCCTTTCAAAACAAACCAAAGACAAAGAGGAGGAGGCAAATCTCACTGCCCCCCCCCCCGCAATGCACTTTGCTGCTTTGAAATGGGAGTCCCTGCCTGAGCTCCCTTTGGGCCATGGGATGGGGGTATAGGGCATAGCTGTCAAGTGTCCCTTATTTGAAGGGACAGTCCATTTTTCCAGCGCCATGTCCCACTGCTGTCCCTTAATGATGGATGTCCCTTAAATGTCCCTTAAATGATGTCCCTTAAATTTCAAAGGAAGCAGCTCCTCTCCCTCCCTCCCTGCCGGCCAGGGAGGAGGGAGGCTCCAACTGTGTTGCTTGGCTGTGTTGCTCACCCAATAAGAAGTCTAAGAAAGACTGGGGGGGGTGTGGAGCTTGCATGCCTTGTGTGTGGCTAGTTAATGCAAGCTGAGGGGAGTTTTGAATGCTGGGCGCCATTTTGTTGCACGTGCTGCTGCAAACTTTGCAGTGCAAAGCCAGGCCGGGGAGGCATCATAAGTTGTGGCTGCATAGGCCTTGTGGTGCATGTGATTTAGATTCTATTCAGTTGAACCTCTGGTTACAAAGTTGGTTGGACAGTGTTCTTGAAGCTACCAGCATGAGTTTGACCAGACTGCAGGAGGACAGGAAGACTGGAATGCCGGGAACAGGTGAGGCTGCAGGTCCCTTATTTTGGCTGCTGGTCCCTTATTTTCAAAGCTGCTGGTCCCTTATTTTCAAATCTGTAAGTTGACAGCTATGGTAGAGGGCAGGGCACACAATTAAGATAAAACTTTATTCGCATTAGCCAATGGCCATAGCAACAGTAAAATGTTACAGTATATGTAGAAAAGGAAATTTGATATAAGAGCACAATTTAAAGCCCTGAATTAGCCGTCAGTTAGTGGCCCTTATTCTGATTGCCCCTGCTATGAACCTAGCAACCTTTGCAGCTCCTCCAACCTCCCACCAACCAACCCCTGCCTTGAGCCTCTAGGGAGGTGTCTCCAGTTCTGGGGCTAGCAGGTGCTCCAAGCTCTCCACCCCTGCCAAAAGTCCCCCCTTTTCCCTGCTTTTGTAGTGAGAAATTATCCAGCAACTGGAATGGTGGTGTGGGTTTCTGGATGAGTGACATGACTGTAAAATAAAATAATTTGAAAATAAATAAATAAAGGGCTGGGTTGGTATGTGGGCGCATGTGCTGTTCTAATGAAAGTGTTTCTAGTAGAGATTTTGGATCCTTAAATTTTGCAACTGCACTCACGCCTGGTTTTATGCTACCTAGAGACTAAGGTGGGAGCAAATAGGAATGGAGAGATACTACATGCCATTCAGGGACTTAATTATGGGGGAGGGGAGTTAACTGCAGAATCTGCACTCTATCATCATCATCATCATTTTATTATTTGTATGCCACCTTTCCATAGTTAAAACAATGCTCAAGGCGGTTTACAACATGACCAGATTTATATAGGTACCATATTTTTCGCCCTATAGGATGCACTTTTTCCCCTCCAAAAATGAAGGGGAAATGTGTGTGCATCCTATGGGGCGAATGCAGGCTTTCGCTGAAGCCTGGAGAGCGAGAGGCATCGGTGCGCACCGACCCCTCTCGCTCTCCAGGCTTCAGGAAGCTATTCGCAAGCCTTGCGAGCCCGGGGGACCTCCCGCCGGGCGCGTGAGGCTTGGGGCGGCAGCCTGCATCCCGAAGCATGGGGTGCCCTCCGGAGGACGCCCCGTGCTTCGGGAAGGTGTCCGCAAGCCTTGCGCGTCGACGGGAGGTCACGCCGGGCTCGCAAGGCTTGCAGGCAGCAGCCTGTTCTGGGGTCGGGGGGAAGCTCGGGCTTCCCCCGTGCCAGCCCCGCGCCTGGGGGGGGGGGAAATAAATTTTTTTTCTCCCCCCCAAAAAAAACTAGGTGCGTCCTATGGGACGGTGCATCCTATGGGGCAAAAAATACGGTAATTACCAACATAACAAAAGTCAAAGAATACATCAAAAGTACACCACCAAATGGAAAACAATCTCCACAAAAATCATAAAATCTAAAAGTAAGAATGCAGCATTAATATCAATCACAATTTAAAATGACATTGATAAAAAATAAAAGCAATTAAAAACAAAACAAAAACAGCCCTCTCTGCCCAGCAGCAGTGGTATGAGTCCTTTGTGGAGCCTGTCAGGCCCCGCCTCAAGCCAGGTGGAGAGAGGCAGGGCAGAACCCTTCAGGCTCCTAGCAGGTCAATACAGTGGTACCTCCGGTTAAGTACTTAATTTGTTCTGGAGGTCCGTACTTAACCTGAAACTGTTCTTAACCTGAAGCACCACTTTAGCTAATGGGGCCTCCAGCTGCTGCCGTGCTGCTGGAGCACGATTTCTGTTCTCATCCTGAAGCAAAGATCTTAACCTGAAGCACTGTAACCTGAACCGTATGTAACCTGAGGTACCACTGTACCATAGCCAGCCATGGCTCTCCCCACCTCCCCACCCCAATAATATTGGGAATTGTTAATAAGGGTGCTGAGAGTTGTTAAGAGATCCCTTAACAGAGCTACAATTCCCAAAGTGCCTGGGAAAGAAGGATTGACTGTGAAATCACTCTAGAGATTAGGCAACTGATGAGAATAGGAGTCTCCTAACAACTCTCAGCTCACTTAAACCACAGTTCCCAAGATTCTTTGGGGGATGCCATAACTGTTTAAAGTAGTATGATACTGTTATAAATATATAGTACACGTGGGTTCATAGCTCTGAAATTAATGGGCCTAACTTAGTTATGCTCATTAATTTCATGAGTAAAACTCCTAGTAAAACGTAGTTGAATACCACTATATATGTCTTTCACAGCTGGTTGCAACCATAGCTGTCAATGTTTCCCTTTTTTAAAGGGAAATTCCCTTATTCCGAATAGGATTCCTCGCAAGAAAAGGGGAAAGTTGACAGCTGTGGTTGCAACTAATGGGCCCTGAATCTCTCATTTTTTATTTTTTATTTTAAAAAGGTGAATCCTAAAATTCAAATTTCTGCCTCCCCTTAATATACAGCAGCTGGCTTTTTAAGTAGTTCCAGGAAGTACCTGTACCAGACAAGGAGAAAGAGATCTGCAGGTGGTGATCTGCCCGAGGTTTTTAAGGGTCCCCGTGTCGCCGGCACGGCAAGACCCAGCCCCCGCTGAGCAGATTCCCTCCGGAGCTCGGAGGGAATCCGCCATTAGCCGATCGCGCTAACCCGGAAGTTCAAATGTAGCCATTAAAGGCAAAGTGAAATTTCTTTGTGCAGCTGTCTCTCTCCCATATACATGTTATTAAATGATAAAAGCTTTGGATAGTTATACCTTCATGTTTAGTTCCTTAAAAGCATCCTTACGTTTTTTGCAACAAAAAATAAAAGTGGGACAGGCAGCCTTTTAAAAAGTTACTAAGGTAATGAAGAAAAGATCTCATCCATAATGCATAATGATACAATGGAAGATAACAAAAAAGTCAATGCTAATCCAAAAACATTTATCTAAAATACAAATCCGACTCCCACCCCATCTTCCAAACACAAGATTTCAATTCTTCAAATTAAGCATCAATATAAGTTCATCACCAGGGCCTTATTAGAGAATTTGTCTTCACACAACCGAGAAGTTCTTCCTCACTGTGCTGGGAGCTCAGCATCTTTATATTCTATCAAAAATGTTTAAAAGGTGAGTGAAATCCAGCCATCTATTTAGTGTCAGCTGCCATAAGAAAGACTTTCAGTCTGGTACAATAGATCAAGATTTGAGTAGCATGAATAGGCCATGTGCTAGTCTGTGGTGGTCAAAAACATAAAGATTCTTTTCCTGAGAAAGTCACATTTCCCTGATAACTACTTTAAGTTATGCTCATTACAACTGCTCTTTCGGACTACAAATTCCCATCAGAATTTGTGTGGAGGGAATGCTTTTCTAGAGCATGTTTCCTAATGCTTCAAATGTTTCCCAATAAAGGTTCTGTTCCAAAAAGTTTTCAGTACAAGCATCGTACTTTGAAATACATATTCCCAGTCAATTGCAATTCACACCAGTTGATGCAGTATTTAAGATGTATTTATTTCAAATACTTTTTTTCTGTCGCTTAATGTGGGTTTTATCCTTTTTTTAGATAAAGAAGAAGCAGGGATGAGAAACATGTGGCCCTCCAAATGTTGCCAGACTCCAATTCCTATGAGCCCCAGCCAGCACAGCCAATGGTCAGGGATGATGGGAGTTGTAGTTCAAGAACATCTGGAGAACAACTGGTTTGTCATCCTGTTATACAACTGACTTAAGCTGTGTTACAAGGTGCATTTCTGAACCCACAGAGGGTTCAAACCACATGCATGGACCTCACGTACATTCCTGAGAGGAATTGAACCTTTGGTGTGGAGTCAAGAACTAACCAACCATTGAAAATCTGGGGTTTAAGTACACTTTGACTTTAACCAACTTCCATGGAGAGAAGAGGGGTTCCTTTGTGAGTCAATAACATAACAACACCTAAGTTGATTGAACTGTTGTTTGTTCCTTCTAGTGTACGATTGTGTTTTGTGATATAAGTTTGAAGTGGGGAGGACACAACCTTAATTTTGGGGATACCACCTCTTTATCTTTACAGCTCCCAAAACATAAATCGATTTCCATCGTCTATGTGAAGTCTGTTTCTTGCTTACAGGAGGGTGTTAATTAAAACTCCTAGCAAATACAAAGATTGGTATGGTGATCCTTTCTGCAGCTATTATTATTACACACCCGAAGATTGAAAGCCAGGATGTTAATTATTATTTCAAGGTCACATCTGAGATAGGAGCTTGTACCAGGGTCACAAATAGTTCATGAGGAGTATCTTTTACATTAAACCTAGTCAGCTGCACTGATGCCATGATCTGCAGAAATAAACTGATTACACAATTACCCACTTGAGAGCAAGCTCACAATAGGACTTGCTTCTGAGTAAACATACATAGGACTGCAATACACATCTCACTGAAAGCAGCATACTTACCAGTCTAAGCACCAGTCAACCCACTTCTCACATGCTTGTCATGGAAGCATCCCCAGAGCGCCACAAGTTGTTTAGAGTATGTGCAATGTGTTATTATTCACAGTATGCTGAGAGCTTTTGTTTACTTTGCTGTGTGAATGGAGTCACTTTGCAAAATGGCTGGCAGGCCTGCATTTTAAAAAATTGGCTGCTTTCATATATCACTTGTTGGAGAAATGTATTAAACATTTTAGTGCTGTTTTACTGCCTAATGCTTGAAAATGCAGTAAAGATTAAAAGCAGATAAATGTTCCCTGCAACGTGTTTCATCCTTTTTCTGACTTAAGCTGTGCGTACATTAGGCTGTGTACACATTACCATTTATTTCAGCTCCAGTTCACTACCACTGCTAGTGTTTGAAGCCGTTTACATATAACCACAGCCCATGTTTTCTGAGATGTACACACACCTAGATTAGAAAATTCCCAAGGATTACTGTGTCTAACATCCAGTATATGCCTCTTAGTACATTTGAACTCTGTTGTTTGTTTTGACTTTACTGTTGAATTAATAGTGATTTCTGGCTAAGAGACCAACCTTTCTCAGTTTCATGAAGTATTGCAGTCTGAATGCACTTTGCATTCTCCAGAGTCTTCCTAAAGTAACTTGCACACTCTCTCTGTGAAAGAACTTCATTAAATTTGTATTACACGTTCAAAATGATGAAATAACTTTGAATTCTGACATACTGACGGGTTTGGTACTTAGCAAAATGCTAGTACAACAGCAAAGCACTACTTCCCGCAAATATACATTTAAACAAAGTATTTCTTTTTTTATTAAAAAAAAAAACCACCCTACTAACACAGCTGCTTCTTTTTCAACCAGAGCTCAGTCCTGGCACCTCTCAGGTGGGCACCACTGAAATTCTAAGAGAGCAAGGGAGAAGTTCATGGTGAGCTCCAGCACCTCTTTCTAGAAAAATAGTGCTGCCTACTAGTATAGGTATTTGTTATATTACATGTCCTTATCTAAATACAAATCCTGAATTTGGTCCCAAAGCCTATTGATCTGATGTGTACTAATTTGTTGAGCAACTGATGTTTTAGCGCTGTGCAGACTTTTCAACACGTGGAGTATCATGTACCCTACTTCCTGTATCACTGTGCTCAGTTGAAGGCTTCTGCAGAATTGATGTGCTTACAATTTTACATGATAAGGCTCCCCCTGTACAAATGGGAACCCTGAAAAAGTAGGTTTCCTGATTGCATTGAAAACTCCTAAGTGGCAGGGGTCACACACAGTTTCCATTTTTTCTTTGAAATGAGAGCTTACGATGCCATATCGTAGAAGACCATTGTTCTCTCAAGGAGATCAAGGTAGCGCCCACCAATTGCTCCTCTCATGATTCCATAATGTCTAGAATTCCTGTGGGCCTGGGAATTTAAAAATGAACAGAAGCAACCACTTAAAGCTTTAGTTTCTTGCAGTCAGTTGATTCCTGAGATGGCTCTGTGTGATAATGTTTATCTTTAAGATTAGGCCTTGGCTGGCACCTGGAGTAAGAAAAATAAGCTTGCCTATGTTTACTCCTTGCCAAGTATTAGTCAGTCTTTCACACAGGTGGGAAACTGATATGTCACCCATACACCAGTTGCGACTTATGTAACCCAACTACCACATTGCTGGGAATGGGTCACTCAAATATGCAACTCCAAGGGTACTGCGTTCCAAATTTGAAATGAACCATTGACCCTTTGATGATACAGAGGTTTTTACTTTGAATACATACTCATAACCAGCCTGCCCTCAATTACATTTTCACTCTCAGGAATCGGAGCTAGCTACTTCTGTTTCCCATGGCAAACCCTTCTCAGATCAGTTAATCACAAGGTCTTTTGAAAAAAGAAGTCCAAGCCTTCCATAATGGATGTTAAGGTGTGTGTTTTTTCCCTAAACACCAGGCCTCTCCGTGTCTCTTTGCATTGTTTCAGTCTGCTTTAGCTTCTGAGCAATCTAGGTCAGCATCCATATCTAACTTTTTACTTGTACAACTCCTAAAGTACACTGTTGGCATTTGGTAAATAAATAATAACAGCAAGAAAATGTTACAAATTCAAGGTTGAATATTCAAGACACTGAAGCTTGTACGCTGGGGTAGCTAGGAGAGCCAGAAATTCTGAGCCATCTGTGTATTCTTTTCATTTTCCATTATACACAATTTCCATTCTACAATCCCTGGTGAACACAAGCAAATCACTTCTGCAGCCTACAGACAAGAAGAACTGACACCCCACACCCACATTTCCCTTAACGTCTTTCTGTGTGATGCGTTCATCAAGTTTAAATAATTATAGAGTGTTTGTTACACCCTACAGACATGGAGTGGCCACTGCCAGAATCCTCCTATTTCACAGTCCCCCCCCCCCCAGCATGCTGGATGGATGCCATATAGACATACACACATACGTCCCTTTGGACATGCTTAGCGGCTCCCTCCAAACAAATGTAGGGGGGGACACAGGCTGAAAACTTCTTGCTCAGTGCAATCAGCGTATAGCTGTCTGCAAAACATGTGAATATTTAAAGCTATTCACTAGATCTTAACAATAAACCAGTAAGTTTTTCAGCAAGTATGGGGAACTTATTGTCCACCGGATGTTGTTGTTGTTGTTTAGTCGTGTCCGACTCTTCATGACCCCATGGACCAGAGCACGCCAGGCACTTCTGTCTTCCGCTGCCTCCAGCAGTTTGGTCAAACTCATGCTGGTAGCTTTGAGAACACTGTCCAACCATCTTGTCCTCTGTCGTCCCCTTCTCCTTGTGCCCTCCATCTTTCCCAGCATCAGGGTCTTTTCCAGGGAGTCTTCTCTTCTCATGAGGTGGCCAAAGTATTGGAGCCTCAGCTTCAGGATCTGTCCTTCCAGTGAGCACTCAGGGCTGATTTCCTTAATAATGGATAGGTTTGATCTTCTTGCAGTCCATGGGACTCTCAAGAGTCTCCTCCAGCACCATAATTCAAAAGCATCAATTCTTTGGCGATCAGCCTTCTTTATGGTCTCCAACTCCTATGCTGTATCAAAAACACCCACCTCTTCTCATACCATGCTGCACAGATTCTCCAGTTTCCAAAAGTGACAGTATTGGGGTGGCACTGGCTGTCAGCTTCCTCCTGCTTAGCCTCAGTGTAGTTCTTGTAGAACTCAGCAGGGAGGAAGATAGGGTCAAAAACAAAATTAGTTGGAACTGCTTGTCATTGGCTCTGGCGCCACCTACTGTTGACCTCCCTGCCTTCTGCCCTAGTAGTTCCAATGGATATGCAGTTCCCTTCATATGTACAAATCTTGACTCACACACAATGCTTGCAAGAAAATGAACTAAAATTATTTAAATTGCAGTACCTGCAAGGCATTATAAACTTACAAGTAAGATCTGATCCCCCTAATAGAATTTTTCAAGTTTGTTCCATATGAAAGGTTGCCATTTACCTATAATGACTGCAAAATATCTAATATAAGGAAATCAGCAGAGCAGCTGAGATTGTTTCCCACTCATTGCCAAAATCCCAGTAAGAAGTAGAATTGCATTCACTTTTACTGGAAGATCAACATTTGCATAATGAATTTTCTACCTATGGTTGAAAAGCAGTGGATGACATGTGTAATCTGGTTGCCTAATATAGGGAAGCTTTAATTATATGGGGGGATACATTTCTCAGTTTCTACAGATGAGATGTTTATTCTAACACGTGGAGTTAAATTACTTCCAAAACAAATGATTGCCTGGACATACAAGCAGTTCAGTCCGAATCCTTCCTTAGTAGGCAACAAGCAATCCAACCGCGAAGAGTGCTGAAGTGGGATTTTGCAGAGATGGGTACTGTTTTCTGTAATTAGATGCCAGCTGTACTAGACTGAAAAACTTATAATTTCCTCAAAGTGGAAATTCCACAAAGTTCCCAAAGTGGCTTGCCCTTTTGGTTGAGGTGTTTAGAAACACAAGATAGGGTGGAAGTAACATTGCGTTTTTTGGCATTTTTCTAAAAAAAAAACAAAAACAAAAACAAACAATAAACTCAACATTGGGGGTGTCCAGATTTTTACTTCTTGAAATGTTGCAACCCAACACAAGGTAGGTAGGCACAAATACCTACCTACAGGAGCAATGTGGAATGTGACCATCCTGGTGTTGCTGGACTACAACTCCCATCATCCCTGCCCATTGGTCATGCTGACTGCGGATGATAATACTTGAAGTCTATCAACATCTGGATGACCACAGGTTCTCCATCCCTGACCTACAGTGCTGTTTTCTTTGTTGAACGTCGTCTAGCTAAGCAGGCACAACCTCAGTACTGAAATATAAGGTAAAACAGCATTTATCCACCACTACCCAATACATGAATCTTTTCATTCACAGAAAATATGACTGGAATAGATTTGGTTTAGAAGCAAAATAAGAAAATAAGAATCCCCTGAATGTACTTCATGCTCGTTCAGTTTCATGCAGCCATATATTCACTCTCAATGGGCTTCAATGCCTGGAAAGGATTCCACATTCAGTAAACTCCAAACTGCTAATGCAGTCTTACATCCTTCTATATTGCATGTGAGTTACATGACAATATGCTCACATTAGGCCAGTTTGGGTGTAATCCTAACCATAATTTACAAGGATTACCCTAGTATTCCCTCTCCTTTAGTCATTCTTCCACCTTCAGCATGGTCACAAGCAGCTGAGAAGTTTACACATTTGTCTTTTAAAACTGCTATGTCATCCTAACCTGGACAAACTGTGGTAAATCTTAACTATGGCTAGTGGAAACTAACCAATTTCAAAATGTGGGTTATGTTGGTGCAAGGGGGAAATGTAGTTATAAAAAGGAGAATTGCTGGATGCCAAGATCCAAGTTTGGGGCAAGTACTCTTAGGTGAGAGAACCCCAGGAGAGATTTAACATTGCAAAAATGCAGCAAAGCATGGAAATATAGACTTTTCAAATATGTCCTAGCACATTTTAATAAATGAAGAAAATCAAGTCTTCCCCTAAATTTGCATGTAGCATTAAATTAAGGGTGGTGAAAGCAGTAGCGTGAGCCAGCTCCAGTGGGCCTAAAAGCAAAGAGAGCACTTAAATGCTGTTTAAGGAATTAAACAGTTGGCTAAATGGACACTTAATAAAATACGAAAGGAAAGGTTTATTAGGTCATTCATCTAAAAGCAATAACAGGGGTATCTAAAACTACTAAATAGCAGCTGGAGTCCAGAAACAAAGGCTATTTTGCTATGCTTTAGCTAGTGATGGAGAAGGGCAAGTATGTGTTGATAATTATAGGTGATACACACATCTTTTTGATTAGTTTTTTCCCCTTCACTGTGGAAATTTTGTAGCTGCTCATTTTGCAAAATTCTGGCCATGTTCACCACCTTTAATGTTCAACCGCTGCAAAATATTGAAGACTATGCTCACGTTGAGTTTATCCAGTACACTCCTGCCCTAATAATAGCTTTTGCAAAATGGTGGAAATGACTGCCAGTAGGTATACTTGAAGACTTTGTCAGTGTATGCCAAT
Source organism: Podarcis erhardii (assembly GCF_964252035.2). Lineage (NCBI taxonomy): Eukaryota > Metazoa > Chordata > Lepidosauria > Squamata > Lacertidae > Podarcis > Podarcis erhardii. Next base: position 39,654,950 of record NC_138507.1, on the reverse strand, counting down.
TTGTGAGATGCTTTTATCTTTCTATAATAAAACTGATAGTTCTGCCCTCAAGGGTTCTTTGTTGAAATTCCATACTGATATGCATGGAGATGAGAGATCTTATCGATGTCAGCTCTTCCAATTGGCTCCAAGTACCTTCCAACCATATGGTATTTGTTGCAATCCTTCCCCCCCCCCCGCCTATTAAAGGAGATTTACAAGCTGGAAAGCCTTTCCAGTTGACACTTGATAAGGATGGAGCAGACTTCTTCCTTATATGTCTATGTCACTGTTCAGGATATCAGAAGAATCCATCAAAAATGGACCACCATGGCAACCAAGAATAACTTTAAGAGCAAGGTGTGCTATGGCAGTAATCCCCTGGTTGTGTAAACATGGTGCCTGCATATCCTAAGTGCTCTGGCATCACCATCAGAACAAAAAAGCCTTCTCTGCTTTTGATCTGATTTGTTATAAGTAAACTAGCAAATATCCTTCAATAGAAACTGGGGGAGAGTAATGGATGCAGTTTCCCTTTCCCCCTTCTGATGCATATTTAAAAGAAAAAGGGGAAAATGAACCATACCCTCCATTGCATTTATGGACTGTGCACAAAATGTTGGATGGGATCATTAAAAGATTGCTCCTACAACAACTATTTCAAACTGTGATGGCTCTGTGATAATCTAAGTTATTCAAGAGATGGATATCTTGCTGGTCAATTAAGTCACTGCCTGTGATAGCAATGCATTACTTTTGCTAAGAAGTTCAAAATTACATCAGGTATAGGCATAATATTAGCAAAAGGGTGAAATAATCTTTCTCCCTAAGTTGCCCATTAATAGGTATGGGAAAACAAAAGTAATTTGTAATGTTATATGAGCTAATTGAACATCGGCTATTAGATGCCTACCGTTTCTGCATGAATTTTAAATGAATATAATTAGAGGCAAATGTAATATGTTAAGATTTCTACAGGTGCTATCACAAAACATCCAGAAAGAACACTGGTGGGTCTTTTTTTTTAATAAAAAAAAAGCAGTATTTAAGAACATGCTGACATTCAATATCAAAATTCATAACTTAATCCAGCATCCAAGTTCATGTGGTTTGGCATAAAGAAGCAACTTGCAATCCTTTCACATTGTGGGGGATTTTTAATTTGGAATAAACTCATCTACAGTATTATAAGCATTAGCAGAATCCCCAGGGAATTTGGATCTACATTTATTTGAACTCTAAGAAAAGACTTGGAGCTATTTTGGTGCATAGTCATGTACTGTTTACATCCAAAGTTTTTCAAGAGCCCAATTAACCTGACCTGGCTTCTTTAAAGAACAAATATGAACCAAAACAGACACTTGTTCGGGTCTTACTTGGCCTGCAGGATTCTACCTGGAGTGAAATCAGGCTTGTACACCTCCTCCCTTCTTCCTTCACTACAGGAAGTAGACAGCAAATACATAGGGATCTTTCAAGCTGTTTGACTGCAGAATTCCCTCTAAATAGTGAGAAAGGCATGAGAGATTATGTGTGCCTACAGCCTACTACCAATTATACTTCTACTGGAGAACATAAGTAATGACTGATCAATTCCTATGCATGGACATTCTGAAACAGATAACGGACTTGGAGGGGAAGTTAGTTAAAAAACCTAATAATAAGAGAATAAAAGAAAATATTAAAGTACTGCAAGCCCAGTATGCAACAATAATAAACAGGGAAGTAGAATGGAACATAAAAAAACTAAGACAAAGAACGTTTGAGTTTGCGAACAAGTCAGGGAAGTTTCTGGCATGGCAAACCAAGAAAAGAAAGGAACAAAGTACAATAAATAAAATTGTAGCGAACGGAGAAGAAATAACTAACCCCAAGGAAATAAGGAAAGCTTTTCTGGATTATTACAGAGGATTATATAAAAATAGAGAGAGAGATAACCAGAGAAAAATAGAAAGATTTTTGAAAGACAAGCAGGTTCAGAAGATTCCAATAGAGAAAAAAGAGCAACTAAATATCCCAATAGAGACAGCAGAAATAAAATCAGCAATTAAAGAATTAAAAAGAGGGAAAGCCCCGGGCCCAGATGGCTTCACGGCAAGCTACTATAAAGAAATGGAAAATATTTTATTGGCACCACTTAGAGAAGTAATGAATAATATTTTAAAAGAAAAAGAAATACCAGATACTTGGAAGGATGCTTTCATTACTTTAATCCCAAAACAAGATTCAGATCTGTCACAAGTTAAGAACTACAGGCCGATTTCGCTGTTAAATGTTGATTATAAAATCTTCGCAGGAATACTGGCAAGTAGAGTTAAAAACATATGGTCAGAATATATCCAGGGAGATCAGGCGGGCTTTCTGCCGGGCAGGCAAATGAAAGATAATATTAGAAATATAATAAATTCTATAGAATACTTGTCTGCCAGGTATGATAAGCAAGCCATATTGATGTTCGTGGATGCAGAGAAAGCATTCGATAATATAATTTGGGACTTTCTACTAAAACAGTTAGAACATATGGAGGTTGGCATGAACTTTTTCAACGGAATAAAGGCAATCTATACGGAGCAAAAGGCCAAATTGATTATAAATAACGTGGTGTCAGAAGAAATAACGGTAGCAAAGGGTACAAGACAGGGTTGCCCACTTTCCCCGTTGCTATTTATAATAGTACTGGAAGTACTTCTGAACTCAATAAGACAAAATAAGAAGATAAAAGGGATTAAAATTGGTCAAAATGAATATAAAGTCAAGGCGTTCGCAGACGATTTAGTAATAACAACAGAAGATCCGCTGAACTCAATAAAAGAGATACTGGAAGAACTGGAACAATTTGGTAAGGTGGCTGGCTTCAAGTTAAATAAAAGAAAGACTAAAATAATGGTGAAGAACTTAGATCCGAAGGCAATCGAGGAACTACAACAACAAACAGAAATAGAAGTGGTCAAAAAGGTGAAATATTTAGGAATATGGATAACCCCGAAAAATATAGATTTATTTAAGAATAACTATGAGCAGGTATGGAAAGAGATAAAAAAGGACTTGGAGAGGTGGGGGAAGCTGAGATTGTCATTCTGGGGTAGGATAGCTTTAATTAAGATGATCGTTCTCCCGAGAATGTTATTTCTGTTCCAGAACTTACCGATAATCAAGGGCACTAAGATATTTAAAGAGTGGCAAAGAGAAATCTCAAAATATGTCTGGCAGGGCAAAAAACCAAGGATTAAGTTTAAATTGTTAACAGAAGCTAAAGAAAGAGGGGGATTTGCTCTGCCAGATCTGAAATTATACTATGAGGCACCGTGCCTTTGCTGGGTGAAAACGTGGATAAAATGGGAAAATAAGGAACTATTAGATTTGGAGGGGTTCGACAATAGAGCAGGATGGCATGCATACTTATGGCAGGGGAAGAGGAAGCACAAGGGTTTCGCAACACACATCTTTAAAGGCCCTCTAATGGAAGTTTGGGAGAGGAACAGATTTTTACTAGAACCTAAAGTACCACACTGGCTATCCCCATTGGAAGTTATGAGCGTGAAAAAAGTAAACATGAGAGGTGATTGGATAACTTACGAACAACTGTTAACAAAAGTAGGGGGGACATGGAAACTGAAACTGTATGACCAGGTTAAAGAAAAAGTTTATGATTGGCTACACTATTTCCAAATAAACGAAATGTTTAGACAAGATGTTAAAGAGAGAGGATATGCGGACAAAGAATCTAAATTCCAGACTGAAATAATAAACAATGATTATAAAATTCTTTCTAAAATGTACAACCTGCTATTAGAGTATAACTTGATAGATGAGGAAGTGAAGTCGGTGATGATTCACTGGGCAAGGGACATCGGCCATAACATATACTATGAAGAATGGGAGAAACTCTGGAAAAAAAATCTTAAATTCACAGCTTGCATAACGTTAAAAGAGAACCTCATGAAGATGTTCTACCGTTGGTATATAACACCTGCAAAATTAGCAAAAATATACAAAACTTGCAATAAATGCTGGAAATGCAGGGAAAAAGAGGGATCTTTCTTCCATATGTGGTGGGACTGCAGAAAGGTCAAAGGTTTTTGGGAAAGTGTATATAACGAAATGAAGAGTATATTAAGATACAACTTTGGGGAAAAACCGGAGGCTTTTCTGTTAGGACTAGCAGGAAGTGATATAAAGAACAATGATGGTAAATTCTTTCAATATGCAACAACGGCCGCAAGGGTTCTATTGGCTCAAAATTGGAAACAACAGAACATACCGACGCTTGAGGAATGGAGAACAAAACTACTAGAATACGCGGAGATGGACAGATTGACGGGGAAAATTAGATATTTAAAAGACCAAAGGTTCATTGAGGATTGGGGGAAATTCGTGGAATATCTGGAAAATATAAGTGAGGGTCAGATAACGCTAGTTGGGTTTTAAAAGGCTCTGTGAAAAGGTTGGAATATTGTCTAAAGAGAAAAAGAAGGAAAGAGAAAATAATGTCAATATAAGCTAGGATTTGTGTGAATTTGTTAAATAAGGGTATGGATGATTCGAGGGGAAGCTGAAGGAAGTCTCATAGAAAGAAATCTGTGATAATAAGGTGTAAATTGCTTTATTTTTTGTTTGTTATGATTTAAAAAACAATAAAAATTATGCAGGGGGAAAAAAGAGATCAATTCCTATGCATGCATTTATCTGTCCTCAGATTGAGCTTAATCTGAGTTTGAGTCAGTCCCTGGCACACACACACACCCCAGAATGGGAGTTCAAAAGAATTAGGAGATAGTTCCTTACCTGAGAGATCATGGAATCATAGAGTTGGAAGAGACCACAAGGGCCATCGAGTCCAACCCCCTGCCAAGATCTTGTCACCTGTTCTGAGTCAAAGGTTTATCTAACTTCAAGACTTTGGGTCCCAACAGAGGACTTGAAAACTGGTGGCCTCTAATTGTTTCTAAATGTTGTTTTCCCAGTATACCATCTTGTTGCTGGCATCCATCTGTCTCGAGACAATGGATAAATGCGCCTCTGGGGGTGAAATCAAACTGTTGGAAGGTTACAGTGCATGCTGTAACTGTAGAGACTGATGTGGGAGAGACATGTTTTGTTGCAGATGGGGCAGATTAAGGTGTCTGCAGATGCACCATAGTGTTTCTTCTTCTGCACTCCGCCCAGCGGTCATTTCTCCTCTGGTCAGTGCTATGGATGCGTCACCTGACTGTCTCCAGGCACTGCAGTCATCTGCAGGGGTTTCCCACAGGGCAGAGTTGATGTTGCCAGCCTTCATGTCACATTTGCAGACATATTTGCAATACTTGGTCTGCCAATGAGCCTGAAGCCAAAGTTCCCTGTAGAGCACTTTCTTGGGGATCCTGGCATCTTCCATTCTGTGTACATGACCTATCCAGGGTAGATGCTGTTGAGACAGGAGTGAGAATATAGTGGGAATGTCGGCTTGGGAGAGCACATCTTTGAGACTCTGTCCAGCTGTGCAATACTGAACCACTTCCTGATGCAGTGCATGTAGAAGGCATTGAGGAATTGCTCCTGGTGGTTGTAAGTTGCCCATGACTCACTTCCATAAAGCAGCATGCTCAACACCCAAGCCTGGTAGACCTGCATCTTGGTATTGGTCATTAGAATCCCATTCTCCCATACCCTTTTGGAGAGGCAAGCCATAGCCATAGCTGCCTTGCCAATACGCTTGTCCAGCTCAGCGTCAATTGAAAGGTTGCTGGTTGTGGAGCCCAGATAGACAAAATCGTCTACCACATCAAGTGTGTGGTCACCACTGCCGCGCATGTTGGTCTTGTTAGGCTGATGGTAAGGCTGGACTCCATGCAGGCTTGGGCAAAACAGTTGATGTGCTTGAGTAGAGCTTTCTTAGAACGTGTAGTCAAGGCTGTGTCATCTTGCAAAAAACATAACTCAGAAAAGGACCCGCTGCACTTTTGTTTGGGCACAGAAACATGCCAGGTTCAACAGACCCCCATCACTTCTCAAATGAAAGTACATACCATCTTCTCTTGAGCTAAAGGCATATGAAAGCACCAGGGAGATGAATACGCCCAAGAGTTGGGGCAAGAACACAGCCCTGTTTCACACTGCTCTTTACAGGGATGTCATCCAAGGATGAGCCATCATACTTGTCCTGAACTCCTGGCTTAAAAGGTAAAGGTAAAGGGACCCCTGACCATTAGGTCCAGTCACGGACAACTCTGGGGTTGCGGCGCTCATCTCACTTTATTGGTTGAGGGAACTGGCGTACAGCTTCTGGGTCATGTGGCCAGCATGACTAAGCCACTTCTAGCGAACCAGAGCAGCGCACAGAAATGCCATTTACCTTCCCGCCGGAGCGGTACCTATTTATCTACTTGCACTTTGACGTGCTTTCAAACTGCTAGGTTGGCAGGAACAGGGACCAAGCAACTGGAGCTCACCCCATTGCGAGGATTCGAACCGCCGACCTTCTTATCGGCAAGCCGTAGGCTCTGTGGTTTAACCCACAGCTCCACCTGTGTCCTGGCTTACCTGGCAGCAAATCAGTAAGTCGTCCAAAGTCCAAGTCTGGGGTCAAGCCATGCAAGCAGAAAGCAAAATCCAGGAAACACAGTCCAGGGTCAATCCAAGTAGCCGTCTGAAGTCACACAGTCAGAATATAGTCCAGAGTCAAACCCAAAGCCCAGTCCTGTAGAGGTCCAGGAGCATCCAAGCCAAGGTCCCTCGACATGGGCAGCTGAGCAGACACAGCACCTCAGCTCTGCTGCCATTTTATACTTTGCATGCTGATTGCAGCATCTGGGCTTGATGAGCCATGTGACCCTCACCTGTTCTGAGCCTACTCCAGCTGAGGAATCACACCCCTCCTCCTAGAGCTAGTGAGTCCCATTTGGCCAGCTAATGAGCTGGGCTGTGGGCCCTTGCCTGCCTCAGCTTCCTAGAGTGCCTCTCCCACCACTCCCTACATCTCAGAGCCTGCCATGTTCATGGGGACAGGGGCCCCTCTGGCTCTGGAGATGGATTCTGTTCCTCTAGTTCTTGGGCATTGACCTCCATCCCCTTGCCATTCTCTCTCACCCTATAAGAACTTCCTTCCCTGTCCCCTGCTTGCCCCGGAGTGTCCCTACACCCATCACCAGGATCTTCTTCACCCTCTTCCTCCTCCCCATCATTCTGCCAGTTCATGACAATACTGGACGGTGCCTCACATGTTCTCAGGGAAGGACACAATCATTGACAGTCTATCCTGAGTCACAATGTGGCTTTAGTGCTCAGACATCAATAATCAACACTGTTTTTTCACTGTACCAGTTGCAGGAGAAATGCTTAGAGCGGAGGTGCCCCTTGCACATCACCTTCATAGACCTGACAAAGGCCTTAAACTTTGACAGCTGAAAAGGACTTTTCACACTGCTCATCAAGAAGAATGCCCACATAAGCTTCGCAAGATGATTGTGTGCTTCCACGAGAACATGGGTGATATACCATCTATGGCTCCATAAAAACTGGCATTTGTCTTTGATACCTAAACATACTGAATTTATGCTGTTGCACAATGTCAGGAAGCAACAAGAAATGTTTGAAAAATCATGATTTCACATATGACTTGTTGTTTTGATATGGATGTCAATAGATACAAAGCCTTCTCGCTGCTGGCATAATTAGTGCAGAAGTTTGATTGAGAGTGGATTATGTGATAGACCGTTCATTGAAAATTGTGACTGTTCATTGTAAAATTGTTCATTTTGCAATTTATGAAATTATGGTGTGCTGTGATTGTAAGGAAATATAAAAGAAAGGAAAATGACAGACTCTGACAGGGAAGATAGTTTGAACTTTGATCTTTCAGAATAACTGTTCTCTTTGAAAGATCCTTTACAATCTCCCACCACTGCTACGTGTTTATATGCTTGCTAATCTCAGATTGCATTGCATTCATCTGATGAAGCTGACTGCAATTGCAAAAGCTTATGCCAAATGATGGTTAGTCTTCAATATGCTGCAGGATTCTGGATTGTTTTTGCTACTGGAAAATGCAGGCCTTCATAATTTTGATTAATGACATTTTGTATACATTGAATCAAAGTATTTGCTAAAATGTTTTGTTTCTTTTTTAAAAAAAAAAATCCAGTAATTTAGTTCTGCTTAGCTTTTCTTTGTTTGCATCTTGGTTGTTCTAACTCAAGATATTGGCAACCATCAAACTGCACCACATGATATATTTTTGCAAAGTAGAGATACATGGTGGACTGGAAAGACACAAGATACATTTGTATAGCCCTGCATCAAGTGAATTCCTGACTTTTGCACTGCCCCAGCCAACATATACTGACTATCAGATATGGGGTCCAGGATGAAATTTATTTGCCTCAGTTGAATATATGTGAACAGGCTTAGGAACCCTGCCTTGTAATGGGGAGTTCTATCATTTGAACAATAAAAATGCTCAATAGGGGAATATATTTCCGTGCATTTTTTGAAAGAGAAGAAATAATAGCAGAAGGTGACAAATGCAATTATATTTTCATTTCCTTGCAGAGAAGTCTGAGAAAGCACGTGTTACAAGGGAAAGAAAAATACACATCAAATAGCATATTATATTAATATTTTAAAAGTAAGTAAATCAATGGCAGGGTGTTGATGTGTAGCAAGACATCGCTGGAGACAGATTTCATTTCTAACACAGCTTTGAGGGAAATGCTGTATGTGGCCAACGGGAGTCGTATAAGTCCTGGGAAATATATTAAAAGTAAGCAGGTAAAGCAAGGTAGTTTTTCTTGCATTGTAACACCAGCTTTCCATGAAATTCATTACAATTCCCATTGACAGCCTAGCTATTCCGCATGGAGGGTGGAACTGACCAGCTGTAAATTGTTCTGATGCTGGTGCTGTTCTGCTCAGCAGACCTGGAGCTTAGGGTTTTAAACTGACATTTCTGATTCTTTGTGAATGAAAGCCTCAAGGAACCTTCTCCTTTGCTCACAGAAGCAGACGTTACAAACTCGCTAATCCACAGTTTGAACTGATTACGGTGCCAAATGAGATTATCCATTGGGAGTGAAAACAAACTTGTTCGGCTAAAGAAAGCAGGGGTTTGCATTCAGAACCACCACCACCACCTCTTAGTAATTGTATGGTATTATTCTTCACCTATATCAATTCAGTTATTGTTAGAGAAAATTTGTCAAGTAAACCCTTGTCATCATGTGCATATTATGGATAGGGGGTAGGCCTGAAGTTGAGAGAGAGACTTCTGTGAAGGTCCACTGTGAGCTCATGAGACTGATTTCCAGCTCATGGTCTCAATAGCCAGTAAACCAATGCCACAGATGGATGCTTCTTTGTGTGTGGATGTGTTCTGTAATACGTATTAGACACATTTGTGGTGGGTTTATACAGACCTTCAGATATAACAGGGGTGGGAAACCTTTTCAGCCCAGGGAGCCTGGTTGCCATCTTTTCCCTACCGCATGGACCAAATTTGACAGTGGGCTGGGCAACCCAATCACCTAACATCATTATTACATCAGAAGATGGGCAGGTGGGTTGTTTCACACACACCCCTGTTGCATTCCCTTGCTTAGCATTTGAGATATGCCTAACAGCCAGCTGGTTGTCAGGTGCTTGGGTGCCTCAGCTCAAGCTTCTCTGCCAACCCAGGCAAAAAGCACCAGGCAAAACAATCAAATTCCTCTTGGGGATGAGCAGTGAGTTCAAACTTGCTTTCTGTTGTGATTGGCTGTGAAATTGAGTTCCTCATTATGTCAGGTGTTGGGCAGGTGGACATGGGATGGGGAAAACATCTTTTTGGGGTCATTTGGGTCTGTGGGACAGAGGTCCTCTACTTCTGAAAGAGAGGGTTGTCTTCTGTAAAACAGCAAACATGGGCACTATAGTTTGACCATCTCTCTCTTTCTTTTTCTCTACCCCCCCCCCCCATTTTAACAGGGAATTATATTCTGGGGAGGAACAGCAGGCAGGCTTTGTGTCTAAATAATAAGGAAGCCTCTATGCACAAGCAATTTTAGATGTCTACCTGAAACACATTTGTTAGAAAAGCTGAATATCGGTGTCTGAAATGTAAAGCACACACTCTGAAAGACTGCAAATCTAATCACTTAAAAGAGATATAGGCACAGACAATGCAAATAGAAAGCAGCTATCAAAATTACCTAGGAGGAGTGAGCTTCTATATTATCAACCAAGTTTTTCAGGCTTTCAGAAGAAGAAGAAAAAGATCTGATTTCCAGCACTTATGCACCAAAATGAATTAATTCCCATGTGGGATTATCAAAAAAGCTACTCCTTTAAAAAAAAAAAAAAAAAAAAAAACACAAGCAAACTAAACTGATAGCCATATGTGCCTGGAATTATCCACAGGCCTCATTTGATCGTGCATGAGGCAATAAAACTGAAGATAATTTGCTGCCACAGGCGTATGATGTCTACAGCCGGTGTGGGGAAGCCTGAGGATATGGATACAGGAGATTGGCATTGGGTTGAACTAGGCCAGGTAAGTGTAGGTTTGGCTAAGGCGTTGGGCATGTATCCAGCATCAGATAGATAACCCCAACATAGGCCGGGTTCTACAACCCCACATAGGCTGTCATTGGGAGAGGTGTATTGGCCTGTGTGGACTCCCAGACAGAGCCACCCCTCCTGAAGTCCTTTGACAGGGTACCGCTGTGACTAAGGATCTAGCCAAATACCTTATCCATCATAAGACAGTTGCTATGAGATCCCTGGTCCCAAATATGGTGACTGAGTAAACCAGGCATAGGCAAACTCCAGCCCTCCAGATGTTTGGGACTACAATTCTCATCATCCCTAGCTAACAAGACCAGTGGTCAGAGATGATGGGAATTGTAGTCCCAAACATCTGGAGGGCCAGAGTTTGCCTATGCCTGGAGTAAACCATAGCAAGATCCTACACCTATACACACACACACACACACACACACACACACACACACACATATATCCAGGCAAGCAAGGGGCATTATCACACTTCAAGGGCACTTCACCAGAGACTCACTTCACCAGCCACCATATTCTCTCATGCAGAAGAAACCTGAGTAATGTTTACTACTTTTTTCATGTGAGTGTTTTTTTAATCTGAGATGAAATACAGCAAGGTAAACTGTAACTGTAATTAGGGCTGCAGTTCCATGCAGTTACTTACCTGGAAGAAAGTTCAGTCAAACTCAGTGAGGCTTACTTCTGAGTAGACGTGTATAGGACTACCAGCAAACGTGTGCTACATGTCAAGTGCATTTCTCAAACCCTGTAATAGGGTCTGAGGCTCTTCCATAGCTGTCAACTTTCAGATTTGAAAATAAGGGATCAGCAGCCTCAAAAATAAGGGATCAGCAGCCTCACCTGTCCCGGGGACAGTCTACGGGATATCTAACAATCCAGGATAGCAGCAGGAAGCAGCGGGAAACGGCGCTGGAATAAGGGAATTTCCCACAAAAAAAGGGAAGGTTGACAGCTATGCTCTTCTGAAACAGAAAACAGCAGACATACTCAACAGGAAAAGACACAGCAGTCTTCTGTAACTTCAAGACATTTTGGTGAGTTTTCTGGAAGAAGGGGGTACATGGGTACTGACCTATTGCTGTTGTTATTTGTGCTCTGTGCTCGAATTCTGCTTGAGAGTTTCCCATAGGCATCTGTTTAATCACTGTGAGAACAGGATGTGGGACCAGATGAACCATTGGCCTGATTCGACAGGTGGTTCTCGTGGTGTTTTATTATTATCTATTGATCCAAGTGGCACAATGTTGATTTGTTCATTCCTTGCTATACTGTTGCTTCTGATGTTGTTTGTAATAAAGTGAAGTACAGTTTTTTTTTTAAAAAAAGTGAATATTTTTATACAAGCATATTACCATTTCATTTCCACTCATTCTGTTGCTGAGTTTGCTTAGCTAGTTGTTGATTTTCTGTTGTGAGACGCTGTTTGGGGAATCCTGAGAAACTGGAGATGTTTTCTCACATTATAGAAATCTCTGATTTGGTTAGGAAGAAATCATTTCACCATTAAGAGGTAGGTTTTTGTTACTGTGTTAGCAAGAACGAATGTTGATATAAAGCTATTATGAAGAATGAAAATTTGATCAGGCAGTCATGTAGCAGTAGAGACGTGTAAATTCAATTAACGTTAGCTCATTTTCATACCGCGGTGGGGGTGGGGGGGTGCATTTTGTGCTGGCTGTGGCTGTTGGGATCTTTATTTTTTATTTTGTTTCTTTCATTTCTTATCTTTTGGAAAGTTTTCTGAGCTGTTAGGGCTGGACAGCTGGTGCAATTAAAACATGGGATGTGAAGCATCCACACCAAGCATTTTCCAACTTTTTATTCCCTACAGGCCACTTGAAAATTGCTAGGGGTCTCAATGGACCATTTAGGAAACCTTTTGTTCCTACAAATCAGAGCACATATTTCTTATTTTAATAACTGCAGTCTTTCCTCTTCAGTGCAATGGATTTTCCTGTTTTGGTGAGCAAAAATGTCCATTGCCAGGGAGGAATCAAATACAGGGAAAAGCACGGAGCTTCATCACTGTTCAGCTAATATTCCGTAGGCCATCTGAATGGAACTCGCAGATAACAGTTTGAGAACTTCGGAACACAATGACAATATGCTGAAGGTCATCTTTCTAAAGATTTCCTCTAATGCCTGGCACTTCATGTGCCATCACTATAAGTACTCAACAGATCAGTTATAGTTCTTGTTTGCCCTAATCATTCAGCTATTGTCCCTGTTTTCCCCATTCATTAAATTGAAGCCCTTGTTGCCTCAGTCATTCAGTTATTGCCCTTGTTAATGCCATTCATTAAATTATCCTATGTCCTATTCATTCAGCCTCCCTGGGCACTCAATAGTTCCCCAGGAGGACCAAACAACTGGGACAAGGATAAGTAAAAATCAATGTGTTTTAAAAATAAAAAAATTAAAAAGTGGATCTGCATTTAAATAACACTTTGTTTTTTATTTTATAATAGCTCAGACAAAGCCAAGTATATGATCCCAAGGTGTTTATGACTTGGACAACAATAGACTTTAAGTTAAATAGCATTGTCTGTGCATCTGCAGGACCTTTTCTACAGCCCACTCTGTAGAGGAATTTTGTACAGTGGTACCTTGGTTCTCAAACTTAATCCAGTCTAGAAGTCTGTTCCAAAACCAAAGCGTTCCAAAACCAAGGTGCACTTTCCCATAGAAAGTAATGCAAAATGGATTAATCCTTTAAAAAAAAAAACCCTAAGACAGCAATTTAACATGAATCTTAAAGGTAAAGGTAAAGGTACCCCTGCCCGTACGGGCCAGTCTTGACAGACTCTGGGGTTGTGCGCCCATCTCACTCAAGAGGCCAGGGGCCAGCGCTGTCCGGAGACACTTCCGGGTCACGTGGCCAGCGTGACATCGCTGCTCTGGCGAGCCAGAGCCACACACGGAAACGCCGTTTACCTTCCCGCTGGTAAGCGGTCCCTATTTATCTACTTGCACCCGGAGGTGCTTTCGAACTGCTAGGTTGGCAGGCGCTGGGACCGAGCAGCAGGAGCGCACCCCGCCGCAGGGATTCGAACCGCCGACCTTTCGATCGGCAAGTCCTAGGCGCTGAGGCTTTAACCCACAGCGCCACCTACATCCCGAACATGAATCTTACTATCTAACAATACCACTGATCCATTAAAATAAAAGCAATAAAAATGTACTGCAGTCACACAATCAATCAATCAGTAGCTGAACTGGGTTCCACACAGTCACATAAACAAAACAAAAAAGAGCCACAAAAACGCAAAATAAATAGCAAAAACAGACAGACCTCAGCATAACACTCAAAACAGAGCAAATTCAGCTTCCAAAAAAGGTCGCAAACTGGAACACTTACTTCCAGGTCTGCAGTGTTTGGGTTCCAAGTTGTTTGAGTACCAAGGCGTTTGAGAACCAAGGTACTGAATCTGAGCAAGATAAGTTCCATTAGACAGTAGAGAGTGACTTCCTGATGCAATTGATTTTGGGCTTCCTGGAAGGGCATCAGATTTTTTCTTGTTGCTGAATTCTTACTGCCATGAAGACGGAGAGGGCACTTGTGGGGTTTTCTGCCTCAGCTGCCAAAATAAAATGACAGGCTTTGGGTACTATGCATCTTGATTTCTTGACTTGGCGTTCAGTGCAGTGGAAGACTAAGGAAGGGCTCCTGGCTATTCCTGATCTGCTGTTTGGTGTAACTGGCCTTGTGAGGGACAAGGAGGTTGCAGCAAGGAGAGGGACAATCATTGGCGCAGGAATGCAGAGCTAGGGCTCCAACATGACTGTGAGGTCACCAGCTGTGTACTCACATCAGCACAGGTAAGGTTGCATCTTATACTGGAGCTGATTCTGAGGCCTTTTAAAATGCATGTGCCGATATATACTTCTAAGATGCACTCTATTTACATGTTATTTTATACTGTCAATACCCATAGCATTTTTCAACGTGCAAAGTGATTTACAGTTTGTTTGTTTTTTACAGATCCATACGTATTTGAAAAAGAGAGAGTGAGCAGGCATACGCTTGTCTGAATTGCCCCTCTTACTGGAATACAGCACTGCAATGCCTCATAATGAACAGCAGATGGTGCCCAAGAACAATGTCCAGCCTTGACCGGCATGCAAGAGAGGTTGAAAGACATGGAGCAAGGACTCCAGTTTTTGTGGCACTGGGGGAAAACGTAAGTGTTCGATGGCCATGCTTGTGTGAGGGACTCCTGGAACCGATATTGAAAAGGTCAAAAGGTTGACATGTGCATTCCTGTGTACAAAAAAAAGAGAGCTGTACTGAAGAGGAAACACTGGAATAGCAACTGTCAGGGCTTTTTTCCTGGGGGGACGCATACCCCTAAACAGTTGTGCCTCATTGAAGGGCAGTATTTCAATATGAGTAGGAAAATGAGAGTACAGTGCTACCTCTGGTTAAGAACTTAATTCGTTCTTAACCTGAAACTGTTCTTAACCTGAGGTACCACTTTAGCTAATGGGGCCTCCCGCTGCCGCTGTGCCACTGCCGCATGATTTCTGTTCTCCTCCTGAGGTAAAGTTCTTAACCTGAGGTATTATTTCTGGGTTAGCGGAGTCTGTAACCTGAAGCGTCTTTAACCTGAAGCGTCTGTAACCCGAGGTATCACTGTACCCCTAAACAGAAATCACTGGTGACTGTCATTGCTCTTTATTAATTAGGGTGGTCTGAGATGTTTTGCCAATTTTTGCTGCCTGGAGAGGCTCCCTTGAGCTCTAGCATGACCAAAAAATAAACTGGAACACTTGCGGTATAGAAAGTTACAGGAATTGATCAAGAAGTCACAGGACATGCACTGGCTAGAAATGAAACCTTTGCAGGTGCAGTTTTTAAAGCAGGATCATGTGCTGTATAATGACTCCCATCATGAGTACAAATCACTGTGAGTACAAACCATCATGGAAGCGCAAGAAAAAGGGCATCTGGAGGACGCCCTGATAGGAACATAAGAAGGGCCTGCTGGATCAGATCAATGGCCCTTCTAGTCCAGAAGAAGAAGAGTTTCAATTTGATATCCCGCCTTTCACTCCCTTTAAGGAGTCTCAAAGCGGCTAACATTCTCCTTTCCCTTCCTCCCCCACAACAAACACTCTGTGAGGTGAGTGGGACTGAGAGACTTCAGAGAAGTGTGACTGGCCCAAGGTCACCCAGCAGCTGCATGTGGAGGAGTGGAGACGCGAACCCGGTTCACCAGATTACGAGACTACCGCTCTTAACCACTACACTGGCTCTCGAATCTTGTTCTCACAGTGGACAACCAGATTCTTATAGGAAATCTGCAAGCAGAACCTGTGCACACAAGCCTTCGTCCTCCTGTCGTTTCCAGCAACTGGTATTCAGAAGAATCACTTCCTCCGACTGTGTCACTTCCTCTGACAGTGAAAGCAGGCTGTAGCCAAAATGGCTTGCAGCCATGGACAGCTTTATTCATGAATTCATCCCATTTTCTTTTAAAGCCATCCAAGTTGATGGCCATCACAGCTTCCTGTGGGAATGAGCTCCACAGTTTAACTGTGGGGTGCATGAACAAATGGACCCCCAGCCTTCTGTAAAACAACCGGAGGGACAGAACTGAAACCTGCCAAGGAAAACAGCAACTTAACTCTCACAGTCTGCTTGGGCTTCTACACCATTCTCTTTTGTTTGCATTCTCTCCACAGTGTCATCTTCTTCTCGATCACAAATTTCCTGTTACCTTCTGGAGCCTTTGGCAGTTTCTGTGGACATGTGTATGTTTCACCTCACATAAATCGAGCTCAGTAATCCAAGCTGTGCCTTCTCAACACCATATCCAAATATATTTTTATTAAGGTTATACACATAACAAACATACAACCAAATACAAAAGAAAAAATTGTAACAAAAAAAAGAGTCAAGATATACAAGCCAACTTTATCCTCTCTCTAACTATACAAAGATAGATTAATCTGGCTATTTCACAAAACAGTAAAAGATTTTTTTTTAAAAAAAAAAAAAAACAAACACCCCCACAGAAACCGCCTCCTGGACTTCCTTCCATCCTTTTGGTAAGTATCAAATATCTGCTTCCATTACGTATTTGATTTTTAATCTATAGGCCTAAATTCACACGCTGGTAGTATTTGTTCTGACCCCGCCAATCACATTAAGCATTTATTCCAATATAGTTCCAGTATTTACTCCAATTTTTCAGAGATTTCTGTTCATCGTGGTCTCTTAATTTACCTGTTAATTTATCAAGCTCAGCATATTTTATCATTTTAATTTGCCAATCATTTATATTGGGGATAGTTTCCACTTTCCAATATTGTGCCAATAAAATTCTCGCTGCTGTGGTGGCATAGAGGAATATCGTTCTATTTTCTTTCTTAATATCTTTACCCGTCATTCCCAGCAAAAAGGCTTCGGGTCTTTTGGGAAAAGTGTATTTAAATATTCTTTTAAGCTCATTGTAAACCGATTCCCAAAAGCCTTTCACCTTTTTGCATGTCCACCATAGATGATATAGGTCACCCTCCACCTCCCCACATTTCCAGCATTTCTTATCTTTTAGTCTATACATTTTGGCCAACTTCACAGGGGTGTGGTACCACCTATATAGCATCTTCCAAACATTTTCTCTCAGAGACATACATATCAAGGAAGATAATGCTCAGCAGAGAAAGGATTTGAAGACAATAGTCTGGCAGGTCTTATGTTTGGCTTTGTAGCCATCATCTTCTTACCTTCCTCTAGAATCTAGTACACTGATAATGTAGCAACCATAATCTAACTTCTTTTTTATCTCGAAGGCAACAAAGATAAACTTGTCTATTAGTATTTATTAGTGGCATTTTAATAAAGATGAAAAATATCATATTCTATCAGAAAATCGTTATCCTTAATCAGTGGAATGGCACCCACCTGTGAGATGCCAGAACTGAGGCCTGCTGAAAAAAAGCCCTATCCTTAATATAGAAACAGGAAGTACAAGCAAGCCATACTACTACTACTACTACCACTACTACTAATTACATTTGTATATTGCCCATATCAGAAACACATGCCCCATAGCAAAGGTATGCAAGATTCATTTTCAAATGCATAAAATGGACATACAGCTGTCTTTGATGCCCTGTGTTAAGTGTTTGTTAAAATAATCATAATCATAATCATAATCATAATCATTATTTTTTATTATTTATACCCCAGCCATCTGGCTGGGTTTCCCCAGCCGCTCTGGGCGGCTTCCAACAGAATATTAAGATACAATAGTTCAAATACAAAATAAAAAAGTTCAAAGCTGCCCCTAAAGTTGCAGCCTAAAAACTAAAGGGGAAGAGGAAGGTTTTTCTAAAGTTGTTGCATAAGGACTATACAGTGGTACCTCGGTTTACAAACTTAGAATCATAGAATCATAGAGTTGGAAGAGACCACAAGGGCCATTGAGTCCAACCCCCTGCCAAGCAGGAAACACCATCAGAGCACTCCTGACATATGGTTGTCAAGCCTCTGCTTAAAGACCTCCAATCTTAATCCGTTCCGGGAGCCTGTTCTTAAACCAAAGCCGTTCTTAAACTGAGGTGCGCTTTCCCTAATGAGACCTCCCGCCACAGGTGCCCTTCCACTGTTTGGCTTCTGTTCATAGACCGAGGTAAAGTTTGCTAACTGGAACACTACTTCCGGTTTTGTGGAGTTCGTATACCAAATAGTTTGTATACAGGGCTGTTCTTAAACCGAGGTACCACTGTAGAACCAAAGGGAGGCATACTCTGGCCTCTGTCAGTGGCTAAGGGCCACCTGCAGGCTGTACTCCCTGCCTCCCAGGAACAAGATCTTGGGAAGGAGAAGTCCAACCTGACTCCCCCCATCAGCCAGTGATGGAGCAACTGCTTCAATGCAGCTTTAGTCTTCCCTCCCCATTCCCTTTCCTTTTATATCGTGTCCATTTAGCTGTCATGTATGTAGGCAGGGACAGTCTTTATACATATAGCACTAAGAAGACTGTACTCAGTTTCTCAATATTAGAGAATAGCATTCTTGTTCCACGTTAGAAGTGAATACCCATCTTTTTTGACGAGCTGAAGAAGGGGCTATGCGAATGGATTTGTGATGTTCCAGGTTTTGGGTACAAGTTAACTAGGCTAAGCTAATTAAGAGCATGTTAGCAATGGTGCATTGATGACGCTGAATGTGAAATGTCAGCATCGTTCTTTAGATGCAATATTTATTTATTGACAGCATTTATATTCTGGCCCATAACCTGAGTTCTCTGGGTGGCTTAGAATAAAGATGTTTAAATACCCTGCCAGCCACAAAATGCAAATACAGCACCAAGTTCAGTAGCTGATAAATCAAGGCATAACATAAATTGAAGACAGGAGGATTTTCAAGCAGCAAGAGCAGATCTTAAAAGCGTCAGAATTTCAAATCCTGCAAAAACCCTTACAGGCCTTTAAGCCTTTAAAAAACCCTTTAAGAACCTTTTTTAAAAATCCCTGGGGAATAAAAAGAAAGTCTTCCTCTCACACCCAAAAGAATGGGTACCACTCTGGAGACAAGTTGAAAGTATGTTAAAAATAGTGATGGGGGCAGGGACAACATAGGAAGCAATGAAATATTATTTTTAAAAAATTGAATCGTGCTGAATAATAATAATAATAATAATAATAATAATAATAATTATTATTATTATTATTATTATTATTATTTATTAAGTTTCTATACCATCCATCATTTGAAGATTTCAGGGGGGTTCACAAACAAAGACAAAAGATAACCCCCCTCCCAAAAGGCCATGGAATATTAATTAGCCAAAGGCCTGGTTAAAGTGGAATGTTTTCGCCTGGTGCCTAAGGATGTATAATGAAGGCACCAGATTCAAGTGGTGATCAATTTATATGGGGAGAGGCAGAGTGTAGTGGGGAGTTAAAATAATGCTTTTTCACGGGTATGGTCTATGCACATGTCATTAAAAAATCGTGAAAGGTAGAAAGTGACACAGAAGTTGATATTGGTACTAAGTGAATATACACTCAGCCTACACTCTGAATCTTGGTCAGTGTTCCAGTCATGAGATGGGGGAAAAAACACCGGAAGAACATTAATAGGATTTATGATATAAATATATCTCTGCCACTGCTTGGTGTGCCCGTGAACATGAATAATGTTGGTCCAGCTAAACTAGAACAACACACACATCCGCGCCAAAATCTTAGATAAAACAAATTTAATGAATTGAGTTATATTTGAGTTCTGGGGGACCGAACAGGCATTTGAATCATAGTATCGCAATCCAAAAGAAAGCTGAGTAATGACAGCCACGTAATCTCAGGCTTCAAAGCAACTCCTTTTCTATAAAGGACCCCCCAAGAGCAACAGGAATGGGAGGAAATAACTCTGGGCTGCAGAGGTATGCAGGCTACTGTCTGTAAAAGTAAAAAATGGTCACAGCCAATTCTGTGAGTTGAAACTTTAAAAAATGATAGAAATCAAATGCTGTTTGACATGAAAAGGGAGCATTCTCAACAAGCAGAAGCTGCAATGTTAAAATGGTTCCCAAAATTTTTGACAGTTGAACAGGGCAATCACATACAGTTTGACTCAGATGTAAGTCCAATTGTTCTCAGTAAGGTTTTCTCCCAGGCCAGCTAAATGCTTAGCATAATTTCATCAAGTGCATGAGGTCATAAAAGGAACTGTAATGAAGAGATGGCATTTAATATACAGCAAATGAATATAAACACTTTCCACATACAACCCCCCCCCATGCTATTCTCTTTGTTGTCACACATTCTTTTCTTTTTCTGTCTTCACACTCAGATTTCCACTTTTACTGGCATGACTTCTGTTCTTTTAACAGCTTCAAAACAGAAATGCAACAAGTGACTTTTCCCAAATATGATAGAAAAAGCATCACCCCTTGAATTCCTGCAACTTGACTTCACACAGGATAGTTTTCTCCAGTTGCTTCAGCTGTTGACAAGTTATGATAGCGGAGGTGCATTGTTGTAATAACTCAAAAAAGAAAGAAAAGTAAGAGTGTTAAAATCTTGAAATATATAGTTCAAGCTTTGGTTGTCAGCATGACTCAGTGTGTTGATAAGGAGAAATAACAATTAATATGAAGGCATGTTAATGAATAGGAGATTGCTTATAGGTGTGCCAGTTCACTTCCTTGTATTTTGTCACAGCTCATAAAGATAAACAATATTAGGAATTCTGTTGCTAAATGTTCAGTAGTAAGTAACCTTTCCCAGGCATCCTGTCAACTTCAGATACATTTGTGCTGCTAAGGGAAACTTAGGGTGGTATTTAACTGTGTTTTACTTAGAGTAGACCCATTGAAATTAATAAGTATGACTAAGTTATGCTCATTAATTTCAGCAGATTTATTCTGAGTAAAACATAGTTGAATACCACCCCTAATCTTCATCTGGTTCATGTTGCAGGTGTGCATGTGAGCTTCACTAACTTTCCACATTGAAAAATATTTTTCAGATGCACCTATCTTGCAGAACAGGTGATAAATAGCACCATTAGATGTCCAGATGATTTTAATTAAATGTATTTAACTATAGTTTGTCTCAACATAATGAGGAAAATGGCCCTTACATTAGTCTCTCCCTTCCTCCCTCTCTCTCTGATTCAGTTCTCCATGTAGTAACTTAGGAACCACAGGTGTGACTTTAGAAGTAGGGAAGAAACACAATGAAAGAGCAGGAGTTCTTAGAAGCACAATGAAAAGAAGCTTCTACATACAATATTGTTCTTTTCAGAAAACACCGACAGCAGTGCTGCAGGGTCTTTTTGTCATGCTGCTGCTTTATACATTAGGAATCAGTGGACACAAAGCCTGTCAAACTTTCCTAGCACAATCATCGGAAAAGACAATAAACTTCTTGCTTCCTGTGAAGGAAGCAAGGAAGTAGTAGATCACATGAAAAGTCCTTAATCCTCAGCATCTCCAGGTGGACCTGGGAGAGATAGGCCTGAGACCCCACAGAGTCACCACCAATCAGTGCCAACATTACTGAGCTAAGAGGACCAATGGTCTGAGTTAGTATAATGTGGCTTCCTGTGTTCTTTTGTTCTGTTGGTGAAGAACTGAGTCAGCCAGTCCTTGGGTCAGGCACTCTCTGATATGCAAGCAATAGCTCAAACCTTTTTATTTATTTAGGAGTTCAACTTGGTTCAGCCCTGGGCATGATCCAAAGCTCTGCAATGTGCATACTGAGCTTCCTGCAGACTGGAGATGTTCATGTCTTTTCTGTAGTAAGGTAAAACTGTGTACTAAATAGCCATTCCCATTACCACATAACGGGAGGATAAAAGTTCATATTCAGTCAGTTCTGATAGCTTGTCCAGCACA
Organism: Podarcis erhardii; assembly: GCF_964252035.2. NCBI lineage: Eukaryota > Metazoa > Chordata > Lepidosauria > Squamata > Lacertidae > Podarcis > Podarcis erhardii. Next base: position 39,633,087 of record NC_138507.1, on the reverse strand, counting down.
AGGATCCTGCTTTGTATATCCAAATAGTTTTCATGTGTGGGATGGGTCAGAAATGAGAGCAGCAACTACACTGCCGCCTACATGTGTGAGATGGGAGTAATGGCAGCATATATGATATGGGTCCAAGAAGTGTTGGTCTAGGAATATGATTTGTCACAGAGCCTCCTTGCCCCTGCTTTGCACATGTCAAAATCTCTATTATCCTACAGATACAACAGATATGATTACGTCTCCACTCTAGGACAGTCCCTGCGCATTTCAAATGCTCTCAGGCATCAGCACAGGGTCCCAGTTGTCCCTCACTTCCCATTTTTCCATTCATCCCATTACATCCCACATCAAAAGGATATTGGGGGCTCTCCTGTATGTTTCCACAATTGGTTGAAAGAGAGTCTCTTTGTGGGTGCAAAGTTTGATCGCATAAAAGCTGCACCTACAGCAATTCCCTTTTGCTATGGGGGCCTACTGGGAAGAAAAAACAACAATAGCTGATCCCCCATCTTGGGAATTGCACAAACCAGCTGTTAATTAGGAATCAACGAAGCAGTCCACTCTGGTTCCTTTGTTTTACCAGTCTTAAGTTCAGTTTGCCACATCTCCACATCAAATTTTGCATTTTTTTATTTTAAAAAAGTCCTAATGAAAATCCACCAGGATTTTAGTGAAAATGTCTCATATTAGACACCTTTTTGCAAGACTCTTTCCCTACTATTATGCATTTGAATGCTCTTTTTCACTATTATATGCATTTTTATGAGCATTTCTCCCTAATAATACACATATCTGTACACATTTTTGTTGGGACCACTGCATCACAAAATTCAGAAAAGTGCAAATGTAAATTATACTCATGCCTCAGTTCTTGGATGCAAATTAGGTAGGTTTGCATTAAGATAGGAACAAAACCAAATTTCTCCTCCATCCCTAGCTATTACCCACATGTTCCGTGATAGGTGGAGAGCAGATGGTGACAAATGAAATCTTCTGGTATTCATCTGTGTTTGCTTCTCTTGGCTGAATGAATGCTTCAGCTTCAAGAACTGCCCTGCTATGCTTCTCTTGTATGTTTATAATGTCCCATTGAAATACAGCCATTTTAAAAAAAGCTTTGCCTCTTTAAGAATGTATAATTATTTATGACAGCAAAACAGCTAGAAGAAGCACTTCTAGATTAATTAACAGTGACCCATAATTAAACACAGAAGTACTTTAGAGAAGCAACAGTCCCTTGATAGCATTGCTTTTGCTATAATGAGTGTTTATTATCCTTGTTTGCTTTCACAGTGGTAGTTATCAAGTTTAGTTACCAGGTTTTTTAATTGTGGAAATATGGATAAGGTACTGTAAAAATACCCAGGATTTACAGATAGCTCTCAGTGTATCAATTCCATCAGAGAAACATTCATGCGGCCCATTCCTGTCTTTATTTGCAAGTAAATAATTCCCACTAAATTCAGTTGAGTTTATTCCCATGTGAGATGGCGTTGTTCATATCAATGTGCTGCCAAAACTTCCAGTGGCTGTCATGGGAAGTTGTTTTGTGTGTGTATATACATTTTAATGAAGTGTAGGTGTTTTGTATGGGTTTTTCTAATGGTATGATGTGTTTATGTTTATGTTTTAAAATGTGCTGTTAAGTCTATTGTGAAAAAGAAGATTTGCAGTCTTTTCAGAAAGTTGCTGTATATCTTAAGTTTATTAAAGTTAGCAATATGGAAATTTTGCAAAATATGTTATCAGTTTTTGGTAAATTTTAATGCACTTACAATCTCAATAGCAAAGTTTGATGAGAGAGTGCTGGTGCGAAGTAATTTTGTGCAAACACACATTAATTTAGTAATATGCTAAGTAGTAGATTATTCTGTTCTGAATATGTACTGGGTAACTAATAATCAAATCTTGTTTCTGCCAGGTGGTATTTCAGTATTGGGCTCAATGCTTTTAAGCATTCTTCAAAAACTTTGATTCTATTTCTCTGCCTTTCCTAGTGACCATGATTATGTTTATCTATTTTGTTAATTATCCTTTAATAATGGGTATCTTGGCTACAGAGCGAGTACAAGGCTTTCAGAGAACATTCAGTCCTCCTCGAAAATCCATTCATTGTCGTTGCAGAGGTGATGTTGCATTGAGAATTCCTGCAGTGTGTAAAAGAACAGAATCTCCTAAAGAACAGACAACTTAGTCTTTTCAGCCTCTCATGTTGTGATTTTTACATGGCTTAATTATGGTTGGAGTTGCACGTTGTTCCCAGTATTTATGAAAGAAGAAATATCACCATAGCTATAGTGCTGTTAGTATTATCATGTGTAGCTCAGAGTAAATCTAGAATTCCATTGTTCAAGATGGCTAATTTCCTGGCACAAATTTCTCTCTTTATTTCCAGCAGGCTGGAAGAAATATTTGTTCAGAAAACATAAATCTATATTCCTAAAGACTGTAAAAAATAGAAATAAAAAACAGGCAGCAGGGTAGGTCAATTTGGGGTCCCAACAGCAGCGGCTTTGTAATCCTTGCCACAAGTAGATCAAAGAGGGCGATCTTTGTTTTCTTCTGCCATTGTTTAAATCCCAAGTAAAAATAGAACTCTGACCAGGTTCAAATGAAGGTTGTTCTGAGAGCAACTTGTTCCTGCAGTGCTAGGAAAGTTTCTTGCCGCCAGTGAATCTCACAGTGTGAAGCCTAACCAGGGCAAGCAAAGATATGCAAGAGAATGAAAAGACCAATCCCATCATTATCCCTGCTTTTCTGGAAGACGTGTAACCTCTTTTTAACCAAATAAAGATAACAGTACCCTGGCACAAATATAGGATAGGTAAATGTTACAATAGGTCCAACTATCATTATGGAATGGAATACTGAAGTGTAGAAGGAAATACTTAGCATTAACAGTATTGCAAATTTTGTTCAGCTTCAGGCTGCAGAATGCATTCCTCTTACTTTCCTGTCTCTGCCCATGAAACCTTCTTTTCCCTCCCCACCCCCTCCTAATCTAATTTGGAATTGGATGCTCCAAGTTGTGACTGCTACAGAACTTTCCTGCTGAGTCATGACATTGCTTGCTCAGACATTGCTAAAGCAGCCTTTTCATGGTTTGGTTTGTTTGTTTTTAAGGGAAAGGCTCCGCACCGTCAGCTTGCTGAAAGGATGTTCGCTAGCTATGATTGCACCTCACCAAAGTAATGGGCTCTCCTACTGCCGTCCTTTGCCGATGCTTCTTGATGTGACATAGGCCACATGACTGGGATGTCCAAATGGCAAGTGTTGACAGGTAATGGTCACTAGAAGAAGGCTTCCGTTGTTTATCATGGTGCTACTGAAAGTCTACTGGGAGCTGACAGATGCCACTCCAGAAGGTTAATAAGATGAAGGCAGCTCCTCCAGCTGGACCATAAGAGGGATTATGTCTGAGCAGCAGATAAACAGCTTATTCCAGAAACAGACACTGCTTTTTTTTCTTCTTGTTTAAACTTCGTCACTCTTCTCCGAATTCTCACTCCAGTTCTACTTTCATTCTCTCTGGGTGACAGGTGTGAGCTTGAGAATTTGCTCAGGTTTTCTGCATCCACACCTGTTATTACACATCAGGCCAGAGAGCATTCTAAACGACTTGGGGTTTGGCAACCCCTTTCGGGGGGGTGGGAAACACAGCTAGTAGGAAGTTAAGTCAGTCCAACATAAGTTCTGTTTCCTGAATAACCAGCCTTGAACATTGTGAATGATAAAAAAGCAGCATGCATCTGAAAAGTGGATTAATATTTCTTATAATTTGGCTCGCGCTCCAAGTTCAAGGAAGCAAAGGTGAGTATATCTTAAAATACATTGATGCTTCAGTTTGGGGTGGGGAAGCAGGGGGTTTAGCTGAGAGGAACAAATGCCAAATTTACTGTGCGAATGTTAAAATGTGTTTTGCACTCCAGATTTGGGCATGCTTTCATTGAAGAGTAATTTTTGCTATAGGATTTGTTATTCCTATTCAATATCGCTGTATTGCAGAAACTTTTTGTGCTACCCTTCATAAAAATTCCTAGTATGCCTGATTCAGTCAAATTAGCCTCTGTCGGTGATGCACTTCGCTTTAGACCTTTCAGTAAGACACATATAATCTCAAAACCAAAAAAGGCAATAAATGTGAAGAGGTAAGTATGGATTTCTGCTGAAAATGTTTAATCCAGCTAAAGTTGGTCATTTAAGTTAGTTGCAAATTCACTACCAACTTTTCCTTTTAGTTTCAGTGAGGCTTAATTATAAATAACTTTTGGGTGAATAATGTGATTCCATTTCATTTTAAGAGAAACTGCTATAGTTCAAATTGCAGATGTACTTGCCATCAAGGTGTTTATGTGTTAATGATAATGCTGTACAGAGATTAAAAACATTATTTAAGTGTTTGCTGAGAAAGGCATGAACTAACAATAATAATAAAATGGTACATACTACTTTTGCAGTGAATTAATTTTAAAAAACAAACAAATAAAGTCTCACTTTGTTTTAGAATGGAGTCCTAATATAAGCAAAGGCATTTAGTCTACATCAGAACTGGGCTATTTTCCTTCTGATGAAGTGAAAAGTTCACATGCTTTGAATTTTGTGTAACAGAAACAGCATTGTCACTGTTACGTTTCCCTTTTTCTTTCTAGACAGAAAACAGCAATTGGGTGGGGGATTTTGTTATTATTTAGCAGTTCATTTGGTGTACTGATTTTCTTTCATTTTTAATAAATAGATAAATTCACATTGCTATGATTGGATTTTTAAAAAATGCAAGGATTCAGTCCACGTTCCAACTCTGGGTTTGTCCAACATATTTCCATGAAAAGTGAAGTACAAAAAATGGTTGGATTTTAGACTTCCTCACTCATTATTGAATAACTTCATACATATACCAGACATCTCCATTGTGCAGGTAAATGTCAAACAGGATTCAGGATCAAATCTATTTTTATTGGATTGTCAAAATGAGTAGGGATAGATTAATGACAGTGTGTTCCCAATACTGTTTTGAAATAATGTCTCTAGATGAAACAATGCAGTCATTTTTCTGCTATTTTTCTTAAGCTGCCTGATAATAGGAAGTATAATCATTCACTAACGTACTCAAATAGCTGTAGCAAACACTGATCAGAATCAACGTTGAGAATATTTGTCTAGAGAAAAATATAATTTAGCTAAGTAGTAGTACCACTTACAGTTGTCTTTTGAAACCATTGTTTGTTATTCCATCTTTCATTTTCACAATCCAGTTAATATAATCCTTTAATACTGTTTTAAAAATTGGGACACCTGGATGCCAGAGAAAAGTGAATGCTTATCTGCAGCAAGAGCTATAAGCAAAATGTGGGCAGAGATTCACTGCTCTTGCATTGAATGAACCTTTTAAAGCAATTAAAACAAACTTATTTGACAGATTGTCAATTAACAAGGGTATGAATCTTGTAGCCTTTAAAAAGAAAAAAGAAATTTATTATACGGAAATATATGTTTGTTCTTATATAATTCTTGAGGATTTCAACCCGTCTGAAATTAGGAGTTACTGGATGACATTATAGGAAGAAGAAAGTGGCTATCTGAAACTTCCTGATAGAGATTATGAATTATTTCCCCAAGAAGTTGTCATTTAGAGGATAAGGCACAAGGCAACTACCTGGGTCAGGAGGGGACAGGAAAAAGATTAAATAATAAAATCTCTTTTTTCTTATACTTTGAACCTGCACCAGACAGCTTAACTCAAGATTATTTCTGTGCATAGGGGCTATGACAGATCAGAAGATTTATCTTAAACAGTGCTGGTATTTGTCAGTTTGTGTTATAGTCTTCCCAATGTGATTTCCCCCTCCCCATTTTTCATTTTTGGAAGTATGGTATGAAAATGCATGCACATATTTTGATACCCCTACCCTACCCGCTTGATACTAGAGTCTTGTGGCACCTCAAAGACTAACAAATTTATCATAGCATAAATTTCGTGCCCACAAAGCAGTCCACAAATTCATAATGAATTTGTTAGATGGCAATCCTAATTCTACAGACCCAGGGAGTAAGCCTCGTTGAATTCAATAGGACTTATTTCTGAGTCGAAATGGTTAGGACCACACTGTTAGGCTTTGTTGTTTTGGGTGCAGCAGGCTAACATGGCTAGCCTCTAGAGATTTGGGCAGATATATATTTTATTTAAATGTACTGCCAGAAAGTTGTCATTATACCTGGACAGAGATTAACACTATGAGAGTTGCATTAGGAAACTTCAATTATTTGTTCGGATGAAAGGACCGCTTTGATACTGGGCTCATCATTTTCTTGCTTGAGTAAAGACAGAGACAGCAATTATGCAGCTGCCCCAGAGCACATTGTGATGTAGGTTCTCCTCATCCAACTATCTTTTGGAAACTTTCCACAACAGTAATGTCATCTTCCAGGAAGGTCTGTCATGTTAGATTCTACACTGGGATGTGGACAGTCATGGCATAGCAGCTTACTGCGATGGTGTGTATACGGGCCTACTCTTGACATAGCAATCTAAGCCACATCCTAGAATTCAGTTTCTAATCTTGGCTCTACCTCTGTTTTTCAGCAACTATTAGCTTTGATAATGGGTCTCAGACACGAAACACCGTTTCAGAATGAATCTGATACCCAAATGAAAGGCAGATGTAAGACATTCTATCATACATGGACAAAGTGCTGCGAAAGCATTAATTTGACTTATATACTGACTTCCTACTTATATTTAAATAACTTTGTTATCCTTGCAACAAAATTCCCCCATGACACAGTTGAAATAGTATATCTTCATGGTTTGAAGGTGCAACTTCAAGAACATTCCAAATATCAATGCACACGTATAAAGAATAAACTAAAATAATAATTGTAAGTCTTCTTGTTAGAGAATTAGAGGGAAATACACCCAATGTTAGGAGGAGACTTCCATATGATTTGACCCACATCAGGGATATAGGAAGCTGCTGTTTACCAAGCCCAAATCCATTGCTCCATCTAGCTTAGTTTTGTCCTTACAGTGATTTGCATCAGTTCCCCAGAGCTTCAAGCAGAGCCCTTTCTCAACCTGCAGATGCAGAGATTGAACCTGGGTCTTTCTGCCTGCTAGCCACGTGCTGTGCCACTGACCTATGGTACTTCCTCATCCTTTCTTAGCACATTAAAGCTATTTGGAATTTCCTCTTCGGGCTCCATGAATATTAGGCATAATTCCAATGGTTGCTCAGACAAGCCGGCAACATACACACATCCCTCCTAAGCAGAATTCTAGTCATATTTTTCTTCCACACCCTGAACTACTAATATAAGATGCATGATCATTCTTGTAACAATATTATTGACTCCTTTTGTTATACATGAAAATTATGTCATGGTGAAATGTTGCTGAAAGCATAAAAAAAAAACTATATTGTATATAATTGGGTCAGCCACATGTGAATGTACTATCTCTTGATGATGTTCCATCGCTTGATGGCTTATCACACACTGTGTTGCCTTTGCTGAAACCGTGCAATATTGTTGAATGGCATCAAAGCATAATTCACACATCCATGTTATCACCACATGATTCAGGAGTTATTCGGTGAGTCATATGAATGTGTGGACATGTTCTCTGTCTAAATTACTTACACATGGAGATCAAGTACCTCTACATTGTGTCCTTTCCTTTTCAGAAAAGAATACGAGGATCATGTGGTTCATGGAAGCCTAATGTGAGTTTTAGGTCAGAGAATAAATATTCACCAGTTTATTCAGACAGGCGCACAAAAGCTTTCTATGTGCTTTGAGAAATCATTCTAATTACTTCTGGCTTTCCACTTCCCCTCCTGACGGCCTCAGCAGTGACTAGCAACTGTTAAAGATCTCTGTTTATATAACTGACCTCAAGAAGAAGGTTAAAAATATCTGTATCAAGAGGCCCTCATCACAATTTTTCTTTTGTTTATGCAAGGCTACAAGCTTTTGAGTGCTCATCGCCATTCCACAAGTTAATTTTTCTGTTCACAGTGGAAATGCTATAGGCAGTTGTATTGGCTGTGTTAAACACATGCAACCTGTTCTCTAACACAAGACCTGGGAGTGACCTTTTCGTATTATTGAAGTATTACTTATAAATATGACATAGGGATAAACTAGTCATCATGATAGATATGCTTGTCATATTTATTGTATACCATCCATCTGGGTCCAAACTATTATGTTTTAAGATCAGGAGGGGGGAGCCTTTTGCCTACATCTGAAAGAAGATATATACAATGAAGTGTTTGAATTGACTGTGTTGGTCAGTTAGATTAGATAAAGGCGTTGCATGCTTGACTCTTGATAGCATGGTGACTAGTGTCTTATTTCTCTGAGACAAGTAGACTTGATAATAACAGGGAAAATGTGTGGGGAGGAGAGACTCTGGAGTGTGAGAACAAGGCAACTAATGCTAATAACAGACCCTCTGTACAATAATGATCCAAATCAATAGGTCCAAATTAATATCGAGTAGTACTGTACTCTTGGCAGGAAGCTCACTCTATTGTAGTCTGTGGTCTGGTGTTTTCTTTTTAATTTCATAATTTTACTGTGACTTCAAACCGGTCAGAAGAGCATTGCAATCTGTATGCTGTTCAGTTGCCTGTGTGTTCATCTGGATGCATTTGCATCTGTGTGCCCTGGAGACAAGCTCCATCTACTCCCCCAGGAAAGTCATGTGCCCATATTTACAGAGGACAATCCTAGCCCAAGCCCGGTTTAAAGACAAAGAACCATAAAGAGAGACATTGAAGTTGCTCATCAACAGATTGATGAGCTTACAGATCACCTGATCGCAGTCTTCCCAATATGGTGACATGTACTGAGTTTCTATTTAGAACAATCATTTAACAGGAATCATTTCTAAACTAATTTGTATATATCCATTTCAGTTAACACGTGCAAATTTAATGTCTTTACCTCCTCTTTTTTGGTGATGTGCAAGTGACCAGCCTACAATCCCTATTCTAAGTCACTTCTATAGACTCTGTGGCAGGTGTGAGTGAATCGATGGATTGGGGTTTATTTGTTTCTATTTTTTCCCATTTTAAGTTTAGTTCTCCACATTTCCACATCCATTTGCAAATTCTTCTTTTTTAATCACGAAAATTCACCAGCGTTTTAGTGTGAATTTCTCCTAATACACACAGTTCTATATGGAATTTTGCCTAACATTTTTATGCAAAGCAATAATACAGTTTTATGGTATCTTCATTAAGGTACGCAACCTTTTTGTGCAATCTTTGCCGTAGAGTATGCATCTTTGTAAGCATTACTTGACTGGAAAACTCACTCGCATGCAAAATACAGAGTAGTGTAGATTTCTAAGGCTGTTTATCTTTCAGTTCCTGTATTGGCACATTAGGTAGGTTCACCTTTAAATGCAAACTCAGTTGAATATCCCTCCCATCTCTACACTGAGGAAGGAGCTGGTCACTGAAGAATGGTAACCCTAGGAAGTCAAGTGAGCAATTTGTTAAGAAGGCATTTTGAAAAGGCACAGAAGGGGACCAAAAAGGCACCGCCATTTTTGAGGGGCAAGTACCAAAATGAAAACTGTTGATGGTAGACAGGAATATTTGGACATACGGTACCTCAGTATATATACTTGCATGGGAGAATAATTAGTGTGTTTAATGTCCCTTCAATTGCTGTATTTCTGAATTTTAAAGTATTTATTATTAATAACTTATTATTTATCCCACCTCTCTTAAAAGGTGTTGCAAGTGGCTTAGTGCATGAGTGTGTGTTATGTTTTTCTTCAAAGAACCAGCCAGCTCTTTCCAACTCAGCTCCTTTCTTATTTTCCCTAGAGGACCAAATCCTACTTTGAACTAGTCTTCACACTCTTTCATAGTGTAAGTTTGGAACTGCATTATAAAGAGGCAAAATGTTAAGGTCAAGGCATGTAATGGGGGTGATGGCATTTATATAGAGCCTGTATAGCTCTATACATTTGTTGTGCTTACTGTTGGTATTTTAAATAGTAAGATTCCCTAAGGGCCAGCTGCTTTAGTACATCCGGTTGAGAGCTGATGAATGGCTGAGAAACCAAACTTTTAGCAAGCTGTATCCTTTCATAGTAGAAGGGAGCAGAATTAGTCCTACTCTAGCAGCTTCAAATACACAGCCAAAGCTCTACACAAGCAGGACCTACCCTTTTAACTTGTATTATAAGAAAGGGAAAGTTCTGAATGTGAATCTTCCTCCCCCTCCATTGAACTGAATGAGAAATGCTGCTACTGGAAAAATTTGCTCAAGTTGTATAGGATGTAAGTGATACGTCTTTCTTATTCAGCTAGCAGACTCAAGTATTATTTCTTTGTTCTGACTGTATTGCAATGTTCATATTATAATATAAGCATATTCTTGATTGGATTTGCCCATCTGCCACATTTAAATACTGATCTGTATTTAATTATTAAAGCTCCCTTTCCATCATTAGTTTTGCCTGGTAATTTAAATACAAGCAGTGCAGCAGCTGAAAATGTAATTCTTGTTCTTAGCTTGCTTAGCAGCATATATAAGAAAGCTAATAAAATTATCCACTTGATAATTTTTGGAAGGGGATTTTGTCATCCAATACTGCTTTTGTCTCTGAATTTATGCAACTTTTCCCATTAGTAATTGGTCTACAGTGGTACCTCGGCTTAAGTACTTAATTCGTACCGGAGGTCCATTCTTAAACTGAAACTGTTCTTAACCTGAAGCACCACTTTAGCTAATGGGGCCTCCTGCTCCTGCTGCGCCGCTGGAGCACGATTTCTGTTCTTATCCTGAAGCAAAGTTCTTAACCCGAGGTACTATTTCTGGGTTAGCGGAGTCTGTAACCTGAAGCGTATGTAACCTGAAGCGTATGTAACCCGAGGTACCACTGTACTCTGAAGGCAGTATGCCTTGCTAATCAATCTGGCAGTCCTGCTTGCATTTTGAAAGTATCTTATGGGACAGAAATAATTTGCTTTTCATAGCTTTCCAGCACTGGGCTGACCTTCAGGATATTATTGCCCCTTCCTCCAAAATTATTCAAATTTCAGCAGGTTTGTTTTATGTGATCACCTACAGCTGTTTGGTCCACATTCTACATTTTGTTAGTCTTCTATTTTACATAACTATATTATTTATGCTTTTTGCTATGGGCAGCTGTGACAGTGCCCCTCAACTGAATCCACTATTTGTCAATCAATTTGTCATCAACCAATGAAATGATCTAATGTTTGATGCTATCAAGTGCTGCCATGAATAGGGCACCAACATTGAGGGCTAGCTTGTTCCAGGAGGACTGTCAAAAGAATTTAGGTGGCATGGCAAGGGGAAAGAGTTGTTAATAGAAAGAATAGTGCCTCAAAGACGTACCAGTGAGTCAACATTTGCACAGATTTGTGAATAAGAAAAATGTTACATAAATGTTAAGTGATAATGAAAGGTCAGCGGTGTGTGACAGATGTCTGCCCATCTACAATTGAATTATAATTGGGGAGGGGGTAGAATATTTCCACAGCTGTCTTCACAGTACAGAAATCAGGAAATGCCTTTGCAAATAACCAGAACTAAGTAAAAGGGCAAAATTATCATGCTTAGCCAATATGTCACATGCAGATACAACACTGATAATAGCATAAAATATTTGTTATATGTGGCAAATCTGAGGCTGGAGATTAGCTATCCATGCTTCTGAGGTTATTTGAAAATATATCTATTGACAAACTCATATATGTAGTGCTTCTAAAGAGCGAGAAGCTGGATGGAGCCCAAGACTGACAAGTCCTGCCATTAGCTGTGGTAGGACTGAAGTAGAACGCAACATGGTTACTCAACAATGCAGGATACTCAAAAGCACTTCTTAAAACTGTTACTTTACATATTCTAGAATTGGTCATAACATTAAAAATGGATTCTAGGGCTAAATCATTTCACAAATTACTGAAGCATGCTTACACCCGGCACAATTGAACAGCAGCCTCTCTTACTGAGAGAGGGAACTAAGCTGCCCCACCAAGTGAATGTTTTAAAGTTGGTGGGTGGGATGGAGGATAAATGGGAAATCCTTCTCAGACTTGGATTTTAATCCAAGATGGAGGATACTTTGGGGCTTGTGATACCATGCACCAGCCAGTGTGGTGTAGTGGTTAAGAGCGGTGGACTCGTAATCTGGGGAACTGGGTTCACATCTCCACTCCTCCACATGCAGCTGCTGGGTGACCTTGGGCCAGTCACACTTCTCTGAAGTCTCTCAGCCCCACTCACCTCACAGAGTGTTTGTTGTGGGGCAGGAAGGGAAAGGAGAATGTTAGCCACTTTGAGACTCCTTCGGGTAGTGATAAAGCGGGATATCAAATCCAAACTCTTCTTTCCTGTTCTTTGAGCTGCCAAAGTTTCGTTCTTGGGAAAAGCTATGTGAGCTCCATCAACACCCCTACATTCTTGCCCTGCTTGTGGACTTCCAAACAGTTGGCCACTCTCAGACATGAATCTATATGGTCCGATTCAGCATGACAAATTCATATATCCTTGTCCTGAATTTTCACATGATGTGTATATGTGCTCAGTGTGAACAGATTAGCTATTTAATCCTGGAATACTCCTCTTTGTCACAAGCAATTGAATGGGAGGTTGCTGGTCCAGCACTGTGTTTTACAGCAAGGCCCTTTGCTCCTTTCTGGTGTTTGAATTGTGTTTCTTTAGTTGAATAGTATTTCTTTAGTTGAATATAGAAATCAGCCTTATGCAGAGTCAGGCCAGCTATGCAACTTGCCACAGTTCAGAGAATGGTTAAGAGTCAAGACACACGGTGAGTTCTGCTACTATGCATTTTGCCCTCCCCAGGGAGAAAGCAGAACTACACCTTTAAAAATGATTTGGTTGGCTGTGGTATCAGGTGCAAATGGGAATGGATCGTCAACACCCTACTAATCAACTTCTGTTGACTTTTTAAAAAAGAGAGAACAGGTATATCACAGTTCACCTGTCAAGGATTTAGAATTATGTGAAGCTAGGATGAGTCAAGCTTAATCGCCTACAGAAGGAAAGGAAGGGAATTCATAGTAGTACAAGTAATTTTCATGTCACGGGATTTCTTAAAGGATATATTGGTACTGAGCAGCTATAGAACTTGGCAAGTGAGATATTTTAAAAGGTGCTCAATGTGATGGCCTGTATTTTGTTGGTTTTGCTCTTTGGTGGAAAAAAGGTATGTAATTACTAGTAACTATATCTATGTAAGTAAGATATAGGGGAGGAGCTGGTGAACAATGATCTTTCCAAGTGTGGAGAGCTTGAAGACACGGGATATTGGGTTTATCTATTTATATTTTAGAAATGGATTACAGGGGAGATACAATTACCTCACAAAGCAGGCGAATGTGTTTTCGTCTTTCTGTGAATCCTTTGTCTGGCTTACTTCCCCCTGGTCTGGGAGGGGAGGGTCTTGACTGTGCCTAGTGATGAAAAGTACATGAAAGATCATGTGAGAGCAAGTATGTGCGGTGTTCACAAAAGTGGTGGGAAATGAAACCTCTGGATGCTTCCTTTTTGTCCTTAACAGCAAATATTTATGCCATCTGCAAGAACCAGCTGCAAGGGACTGTCTTTGTTTAGGCCAAAGTTTCCCAAACATAGGTCTCCAGCTGTTTTTGTACAGCTCCTATCATCCCTAGCTAGCAGGACCAGTGGTCAGGAATGATGGGAAATGTAGTCCCAAAACAGCTGTAGACCCAAGTTTGGGAAACCCCAATTTAGGCATTTTTAAGGGGAACCAACCCCAAAGAGACTTGCATTTGCACCATTTAAAGGTGTCAAAATGTAAGCACCAGTTAGGAAGGTTGAGGCTCCTAATTATTCATTTGCAGTTGTGGCTTTACCTGCCCTACACCTAACATCATGTGGGCATGGCTAGCTAAAAACAGCTTTCTGAGCAAAAGTAGAACCCCTGATGGGCATAATTTAGCCTGCAGGCCAGAAATCCCTCACTCCTGCAGTGGAGTGTTTGATGGGGACTAGGAAGGCCTGGGTTCAAATTTCACAATGTGTTAGTGAAAAACAGATCTTGAATGAAAAATAATAGATTTGTTTACTGGGCCCAGGGAAAAAAACAACCCAGCATGTGAACTACATTGTGTTGTCACTTTAATGAGGCAATCTGAGAAAGTTGTGTCAGGCACCAAGCACCATTCCTCCCACTTGCTTGCTTCACTGCCTGTACCAGCCATACTCTACCCATCTCTGTCCACCCACCTCGTGAGGCTTTCTGCCTCCCTGTCTCATTCTGAAGAAGGGCCAGAGGTTTTACCATGATTGAGAAAGGGAGGAGAGAGGGGGGGCTGCCAGTTCTGATGGCAAATTAGCAATACAGTGGTACCTCTGGTTACGAAATTAATTCATTCCGGAGGTCTGCTCTTAACCTGAAACCGTTCTTAACCTGAGATACCACTTTAGCTAATGGGGCTTCCCGATGCCACCGCGCAATTTCTGTTCGCATCCTGAGGTAAATTTCTTAACCCAATGTACTCCTTCACAGTTAGCAGAGTCTGTAACCCAAAGTGTTTGTAACCCGAGGTGTTTGTAATCCGAGGGACAACTGTATAAGAAACCAGCAGCGCAGTGAGGTACCGTATTTTTTGCTCTATAAGACTTACTTTTTCCGTCCTAAAAAGTAAGGGGAAATGTGTGTGTGTCTTATGGAGCAAATGCAGGCTGCGCAGCTATCTCAGAAGCCAGAACAGCAAGAGGGATTGCTGCCCTCTTGCTGTTCTGGCTTCTGAGATTCAGAATATTTTCTTTCTTGTTTTCCTCCTCCAAAAACTAGGTGCGTCTTGTGGTCTGGTGCGTCTTATAGAGCGAAAAATACGGTAATTTTAGATCCTGGACTTAATGGTTGTGTCCATGTGCAGTACACCAGATGTAAAGCACATGTTTAAGACTTCTCATCTGCCACCCCGCACTTGACCCAGTCTATGATTGTAACAGCCTCTACGTTCCTGATAGATTCAAACCAAAACACCAACCAAAAATAGCATGGCAACTCTGTTTAAAAAAGAAATAATCTGAAAACGAACAATTTCTATACTTCACACTCGCTTAAACCATAATGTCATCTCCACAACAGGAGTGAAATGGAGTTTGCTGTGTCTCAGGAAAAGAAGTAGGAGAAAAGTGCAATCCCTTATGCCAGCCCTACATGTTGCTGTGCCCATTCTGCATGCTGGATCGCAGAATGAACAAATAACAACTAAATAAAAATAAGAACTTTTGTGAATCAATTTAGGCCAGTGCTGGCTGGGGCTGATAGGTTCAGTATATCTGTGGGGCTTCAGGTTGGGAAAGACTAAATAGAAGTTTACAGCAAAATCAAGGTTTTATTTTCCCCGCCCCTTCCTTAGAATTGCAGAGTTGAAAGGGTCATCTTGTCCAACCCCCTGCAATGCAGGAATCATTTTGCCCAATATGGAACTCAAACCCAAGACTCTGAGATTAAGAGTCTCAGGCCAACTGAACTATCAAGAAGTTGTTCCATACATGCTTCACATTTGTGCCTTATGATTGAAAGTTTTTGTATAGTGCTGCTTTTCCACTTTGGCAGTGCCTTAGTTCATGCAAGGTTGTTTGTTGTTGTTATTGTTTACAAGTCCCTGTCAAAGCCTTCCCAATTATTGAATATCTCATGCGGTTTTCCTTCTTAGGTGTGCCGTTTCGGCAAACTGTTTTATTTGTGTTTGATGCTCATTTTGCCTGGTCACAGGTTAGTGAAAAACAAATGATTGTTGATAGAAATGGAGCTGAGAAATATGGCAGAACCACATTGCTGTCTTCTCTTTCCTTGTTGTCAGTAAGATATTAGAAGATTAGAAGCTCAGAGTGTGTGTGTGTGTGTGTGTGTGTGTGTGTGTGTGTGTGTGTATGCCCTGCCCTTGCAACCAACACTAAGATTTGTGCAAAAGAATAGTTCTGGACCAGACTCATATTATCCAGGTGTTTTACTCTCTGTTTGGAAGAGCACTTGTCTAAATGGTCTTAAAACGTACTGGAATAACTGTTCCCAGCTTGTGTGTTTTGAAAAAGACATCCATTGGAATGTTAATTAAGAAATTATGCAACAGTCCAATGCACAAAGGAAGCTACTTTTTCTCTGACATATTACCGGAAGTGTCACTCCCCCCCCCCCAATTTTTTTTCCTGTCAGTTCAGATTCAATTCATTCAATTCCAAATCATCACAATGAAGCATATATTCTCTCTTATTTTCTTTTCATCTATCTAACAACCACTGACATAATAATGAATGTTTACGGCTTTGCTTGAAGCTATATTCTTCATTTCAGAGAGTAAGAGAAAACTATAGACGTAGATCATTCCTGCTACGTGGAAACTTGTCATGCTCCACTAAATATTTAGCTCTTAGTTTTCCTAATATTCTTATTTTCTTGTAAGCTTGATTCTCTTGAAAGACATTTGATTCCTTTTCTCTGCCCCTTACTGAATTTGAACTATTTCCAAATGCAATTACCATCTACAGTCAATTCATTGGTATCTAAGTTAGCTACACACATATTGTTGGCCTCCTAGACAAATATTTTCTGCCTCAGAAAGTTTTCCAATTATCTACACATTTTACCATTTCCTTTTCATGGAAGGTCTTTAAACAAATATTGGGATGCTATTTACCTTTCCTTCTTTTAGGTTGCTTCTGCAATTAAAAGACAGAACTGCAAAAATGCTTCCAAAGCATCTTGAAAAGTTCATTTAAAATCAACATTATTTTTTTTTTAAGCATCAGTGAATAAAATTGAAAATATAATTACTTCACTGACTGCTCCTTCATTATCTCCATGAAACTGATAATGCAGCTTTTTTTTTTTTTTAGCCATTGAAATTCAAAGCTCATAATTTCCTTACTGTTAACTTAAAAATTCACACGCACCTTGAATTAGTATGTCATGTATCAAGTTGTGTTAGGCATAATATCTAGACTAGCAAATATGCTGTACAAAGTTCTGCTCTCGTTTATTAAAGATTACTTTCCTGCATAATTTCCCACAAAAAGGTTAGTGACAACTTTCCCAGTGCTTTGGTATCTTTCATGAGCCAGAAGCAGATGCATCCTGGTGGGGCTGGGAGTGCCTGGAGTGCATGTGACTCAAAACAGCCAAGCATAAGCTGCTGAATGATGCAACAGGCAAACCCACTTTGACTTGAAAGAGAAGATAAATGTAGCACAGTGGACAGTAATGCATAGGTTAGACAGCAGATCTACACCCAGTTCCTTGTAACAGAGGCAAGTTATAATGAAACATTTGTCATGTTGTTGGTATTTTGAGGTAATAGTTTGTTTCCTTATTCTTCAGTAAATGGGGGTTGACTACCCACAACCATTTGTGTACTGTATAGCATTTTATTGATGTATTTTTTTCTCTTTGCCTTTCCTTTAACAGAAACCCCTAATAAAATGAATCGCGGTGAAGCAAAACATCTTACAGATGCTTCAGGGTCTGAAAAGTCAGAAAGAACAACAAAGAGGTCTAAAGTATCCACCATCCGAAGGATATTTGATATGGCGAAACATCGAACAAAGAGGTCTTCTTTTTTCCCAACTGGAGTGAAGGTTTGCCCTCAAGAGTCAGTGAAACAAATTTTAGCAAGCCACCAAGCTTATTATAGGCTAAGAGGTGAGCATGCCACAATTTGACCTGCTTTCGATATACCACGCAATTATTTTTGTAACAAGTACCCATAACCTATTGGCCCATAACCTATTGGCCACATGTTTGCTTTTTCTTGCAAGAAAAAACTTTGAAAGCGACTCTGTAGGCAGTGTTATATCTTTCCTGATATAAGCGGTGCAACACTGCCAGTATATTAAAAATGACCGTGTGGGTTCCTAGTGTTATACTTCAAAGTTTGGCTGTGGAAAAGTTGGTGTCAAAATTCTCCTCAGCCGTGAAGATCAGTGGATGACCTAAGGCAAGTCAGTGAAAGTCAGCCTAGGCCAGCTCACAAGGTTGTCTGATGCTAAAATGAGATAATTTTTAATGTATTTTATGGTGCTCCAATCTCCTTGGAGAGAGGGTGAGGTATAAATGTGACAAACAGTCTATGAGCAACAATTTGTACTGAATCAGACAAACAGTCAGCCTGGTCTTGTGCTGTCAGTTCTGCCTGCGTTTCATCTCTTCATAAGTAACCATGTAAACCCAGGGTAACCAAAATGGTGTTCTCAAAATGATGCTTGACTACAACTCCCAGAGGATTTCACAGAGGCAGGTAGTTGACTGCTGTGGGAAATGGGACTTGATGAGCCCTTAGTCTTCTGATCCAGTAGGATTCTTATTGTTTGTTGTTTTCTTAAATTGCAGCTTAATTCTAGAGATGTTGTGTTGAACCAACAGCATTCCAGAGGCAGCTTGCCCTCCACACACACTGAATCCTAGTACAGCCCAATGTGAGCTGTGTCACATGAATTTCTGGATGATGTGTTTTCGTTCTAAGAAAAGTAGCACAAGGCAGAAGTAGGATTCTTTTATGCCCTCCTGCATCACTTAGAACTATATCTAACCTATGGACATCTGGAGATTTGTGCTACACCACGCCAAAAGAAGGGTGTTGGAGGAAGGTTTTCCAAGACACACAGGCTTTTGAGGGGCTGTTTATAATGATGTAGCTGCTCTGAATTAAAAGGATCCAGATAGCGTACACCTGCAGTCCAAGACAAATTTAATAGTTTAGTGAAGCTGTTTGAGTTTGTCTGCTAAATATGATAAATGCTGTCCCTCTTCTGGAGCATCAGCAAATGCAGAAAAATTGTCATGCAGTTCCACATATTTCTGCATCTCTCATATTTATGTTTTGTGAGTTAGAGTTAAGAATGTTTGTAGAACGTATATAATACATTATCTTGAATAATTCATCAGCCGCGGTGCCATAGGTTTTGTCACACATGAGTTTTGCAAATGGGTTAAAAATGATTCATGTGTATCAGGAACTTGTGGTGTTTACAGAAAAACTGCAAGCAGATAAATTTTCTGCCATTTTATAGAATGGAATAAATCCAACCTAGAACTGTAAAAGTTGATGGCTTCCTATTTGCCCAGAATGGCACCTGTTTTCTTCAAGACCTAAATACCACAAGAGGCAGCACTATTACTAGGATCACAGGGATAGGAGGATAGGAGGAGTATGGTTAACCATTTCCTTTCCAGCAAGATCCTCTCCCTGCATAGTAATTATGCTTAGGAAGAAAACTGGTGCTGTGTGTGCTCCTCTTTTTATGCTATGATCCCAACAAAAATCCCATCAAAATCCTCACAAGATGTGGTGTGGGGCAAGGAGAAGGCATGGCTGGGTGTGGCCTGCAGATTGGTGTTCTCTGACTGCAGGATTTCATGCATGCTCTGAATGTTGCTTGGTATCATTAAACAAATAGTGATTGAGCAGGAGATGTAGTTCATCTGCCAAGGAACAGTTAAAGCATCAAAGACTACGGGGTGGGGCGGGTTAGATGGTGTGCTGGCATATTCTGGGTATAGCTACTTCAATAGCCTCTGAGGTACTCCTTAGGTAGTGGTTTTACTCAGTGGTGTTTCTCTGTTTGTGGAACAGCCCCCTCAGTGTGATGTTTCTGTCTCCTTTGCTCTTAACATTCAGGAAGTTGAAATAAATTTAAAAATTTAAAAAAATTGTCCAGTAGCACCTTAGAGACCAACTAAGTTTGTTCCGGGTATAAGCTTTTGTGTGCATGCACACATACCTGAATTCAGGATGTTGTTTTTTTATATCATTGTATTACCCTTACAAAAAAGTACCCTAAGCAGCTACCTAGAATGAACTAATAAGGATGGAAAAGAAAGTTGCACAGTGATTAACCCTTTTATTTCAGCAAGACTATGGCAGAGATGGTACTCTTGAGAATGCATTATTGAATTCACCAAGTCACAATGTTTGCTTCCTTGAAGTAACTGTTTTGGGCTTCCTTGGCAATTTCCCACTCAAATCAATGTTGAATTTGGTAGCACCATGACAACTTTTAGCAATCAGTTCAACAACACTTAAATCTTGCATGTCACCAGGTCCTGTGCACCATTCAAGTTTCTGTCCATGGATGCCTCTCGTCTGGTTGGTTCCATGGCCAACTGTTTTAGGTTAGTCATTAAGGGCACCTAGAAATGTTACCTCTTTTTCATCACTGGAACATTGTAATCAAAGTCACTCATTATTACAATGTTTCTTCCTACGGCTTCCTCCTTTATTTCACTTTATATCTCAAAATCACTCTGGATGTTTTCAACAGGGGATGATGGTACCTTCCTAGTACTACATTACTCTTAGGGCCTTGTATTGCCACCTAAGTGATTCTGTGGAGAAGTCCTTTTTGGATTTCTAGTTCATTCGACACTATAGTAAAGAATGTTGTGACTCCTAATATGCCCTTTTGGTTTGTATTTGTATCCAGAGATAGCCTTGTCCCACTGGCTTTCTCTCCACTTCACCATGTTTCTGTTTTGCCCATTATATTGATGCTCTCCTTTAAAATCAAGCACTTCATTGGTTCACCCATCTTGGCTCAGAAGTTTCTAGCATATAAACACACGTACATGATGCCTCTCTCCAAATTTCTCTGGCATGTGTGTTTTCCTCTATGGCGCTTTGGCCTTTGTGAATGCCTGTCATGCCCCTCTGCACTTTCATTGCCTAGTTACTCTAATCAAAAACATTTTCACCCCCATCCCTTAGGGATGATTCATCTGTAACTGCACGGCCCTCCCCTTCAGTTGGGTTTTTCCTAGGGATCAGTTTAAAAGTTGCTCAACCACCTTTTAAATTTAAGCGCAAGCACTCTGGTTGCACTCTGGTTCATGTGGAGCCTTTCTAGAGGTCTGGCTTGGTCCAAAATATTCTCCGGGGCTTAATAAATCTAAAACATCCATCTCATGCACACATTGAGACTCATCAGCTGTAGATGGCCTCACATGTGGAAGAGGTTGCATTTTAGAGAAATTACCTTGGAAGGTTCTGCTTTCTACCTAGCAACCTAAACTTTGCTGCCAAGATCACACAACTACTTTCCCTCATGTCATTCATATCAATACGTACCATGATCACGATCTCCTCCTGAGCTGTACAGGCTATCTAGATGACTTATGAGTTGTGATCTGCCATTTTGCACCAGGCAGGCAAGTCACCATGTGGTCTTGCACACTCATCACAAACCCAGCTATGTTCTGATTTAATCACCCACTGCTAGGAGCCTCTGACCCACTGAAGGAAGTATTATCAACGCAAAGGTTATTTATTCATCCTCCAAGGAATGAGCCCATTCAAAGGGATCATTTCAAAAGAAGGAATATAGTCACATCTATCATATCACTTTAAACAGAAAGCATAGTTCTTATTTTGTGCACATACTTTTGTAATATTTCTTACCTGTTCCGTTATTTATAATTTACTGTAGTATTAAAGCTTCCGGTGGCAAAGGCTTCTTTTGTTAGGCTCATCAATGGGTTATTTATTCACAGTATTTACCACTTTTCAGGCAGACCTCACAAAGCAGTTTACATAAGATTTGGAAGAAGCTGCTGCTTCTCCCCTCCCCTCTGGGCAAGGTGGTCCTTCAGAGCCCCCAGCCCCCCCCCCCATGGTGGCAGTTGGGCGGGAGGAGAGGCCACAGAGGGATATCAATGGTGACAGTTCCTCAAGTTTCTTTCTTCTCCCCTCCCCTCAGGAGAATACTTTATTTATGAATTGCTTCCCATGATACCTTCCAAAGTGTTTCACAATATGATCAAAGTTATATATCTTAAAACGGTTAAAGCAATTGCATATATAAAAAAGCAATCATATACAGGCACACATACAACAACAGCAGATACATAAAATCAAATCCAGCATACCAACTTTTGCTACCAATTTAGATACCCAAATACTAATAATGATGATAATAATAAAGGTGCATTGATTATTTAGTATGTAAACTAGTCTGTCTCCTAGTATTCAGCGATGGTAGTCTAGTGTAAATTTTTGGGTTTATTTGCCTAAATTATGTATTATACTACTTTTCCTAACTATCCAATAGTAAGATACAGATTGCAGCTGTGTGAGCTTATTTCTGTAATCAGTCCCATGCCTGAGTTGAGCATCAAATTATGATGCCAACCTGGGCCTTCACCATGCAGGGCAGCAACACCTATGACAGCACTTCATGTTGATTATACGAGATGCACAATAATGCTTCTATGTGTGGTTATTCACCACCATATGATTAAAGAACAGCAGTTGTTCTTCCCAATTATGAAGTGTGAGAATATCTGTCTTTACGAGGAATATTTTTTTCGTTCTTTCGTTCATTCTTTCTTGCATTCATTCTTCCTTGCATTTTCTCTCTCTATGCAGTCCTTGCCTATATATTCTACAAATGGATTTTCAAAAACATTAGCAAAATTAAATTGCATAGCAATTCTTGATTTTAGACTGCAGTTCTCTTCATGCGTATGGGATTGAGCTTTCTTTTTCAGGACTGTCTTTAAGGTATGGAGGTTTTTATGTCATGAGTTTCATTGCATCTAGAAAATATGCATTTCATATCCAGGTGAATATGGAAAGAACTCCCACAGGCACCTGTTATATTAGGGTTCAAAAAGTAAAATTCCTGACACCTACAAAGTTGTTGAGCCCCGAAAATAGTGGTTTTAGGCTTTTAGGCTTTTAGCTGTTTCTGCTACTTTTTCCACCATATTGCCATACATCTGGGTTTTTCCTGGCACCAAGCACCCCCTGGCCAGCCCCAGAGGCACCATGCACCTCGGAAGCTTGTAGCCTGGGCTGCTGCAACAAACAGCTGTGCAAGCTTTTGGTAGGTAGAAATGTGAGAGGGCATCAGAGAAGGGAGAGAAGGAAAAAGGGACAGAGGCCAGTGTTGCCCACGGCACTCCTGACCATCATTCAAGGCATCACAGGGTGCCATGGCACACTGGTTGAAAAACCCTGTTCTGGGGAAAGGCCCTGGCTGCCAGTTTCCTCCTCTTCCTTAGTTTCCATGTTGCTTTTGTAGAGCTCAGCAGGAAGGATGGAGGCATTAGAAGTAGAATTAGTTGGCTCTGCCAGTCATTGGCTCTAGCGCCACCTGCTGTTGGCTCTCTCCTTTCTGCCCCACCAGTTCCAATGTATACCAGCCACTACTGCCATCTTCCTTTGCATCTATACCCTCCATCCATTGTTTGAGGACAGGATATTGTGCTAAAAGCATTGGATCAAGGCCACCATTGATATATCTCCCTCCCCATCAAAAAAGGGGGGGAGAACCAATTGAAATTTGTTTTTGGCTTGTTTTTTCCTCTCAAAAACTCCCCTCAGACAACATACATTTCATCTGTGTAGTGCCCAGCTCCCTTTTAAAGCTATTCAAGCTGGTTTGTACAATATGGCAAAAAAACAAAACTTTGTTGCTTTTCTTTGTTAGGAATTAATTAATGGGCTTGTGTAGTCTGACATGCACACATTCATTTATGAACAGCAGGTTGTTAAATATTTGTGTGCACGTTAGTCCTCCTTTTTGGAGCTTGTTGTATTAATTGCACGAGGCTGCTGACAGAGGCTGAGCAGAGGGGACTCTTGGAACTCTTCCTTGCAGCCATGAGATTTTACCCTACTGTGTGTTTGTTCTGAAGCGTCATCCCAGCCTTATTAGTTTTGTGCGTTTGCACATGCTTGCTTTTATTTCCCCAAATGATACAGAAGCCAGCAGTTGTTCCACAGCTGCGATGGCTGTTATTTTCCATCAGTAGCTACAGTTTTGGCATGCGGTTCGGTTAGTTATTCAGCATCGAGAGGGAGCACTTTAACTTTTAACAAATTAGAGCCAATGTACAAAAGAGGAGAGTTGTTTCCATGGGGACTATACATCAAAGCAGGTTTTCTTTTCTTTTTCCTGGAGGGTCATTTGAAACGACAACAAATGAAGCAGGAATATAGATGCATAGGACCACATAATTATACTTCGGACAGTATAACATTTATGAGTCAATAGATTCTGGGGGAGTGGGGATAAAATGTACACTAGAATTGGCATTATCTATGGCTAGATTATTTCCATCTGTGCCTAGGCAATTCTTTCTGTGGAACAATAGGAGAGTTTTTCCCTTTTACCACAGGATTCTGATCCCGCTTCAGTAGCTTGGTTACTGTTCAAATGTAATGAATGAGAGGGCATGCCCAGAGAAAAACACTTTTTTCAGAAATACACCATATCAAGAGCATTTTTGTATCATATTGGTAGTCTTACACTGTAAAAGGCTGCAGTAGGAGCCATGAGGATCAGCTGATAAATAACTATGCTTTCAGTAAAGTATGGGTTTTAAAACCCTTTGAAAACCATTTCAGAAATTATCTGGGCATGAATGTGAGGAAAATACTTTACTTCCAATAGGAACCAGCCTTAGTCACCTTTCGTTATTGCAGCAGCACTAGGAACTAGTTCTGGTGGCTAGCTTTAGATTTTATAGGGTACAGGTATAAAGCACTGTGAAATCCTGGGGTGGGGAATAGTTTTGCAAGGTCTAGAACAGGATATAAAAACTGGGTGGGTGTATGTACTCAAATGATGGTTCTGTAGTATTGCCACCAAATATCTAAAAAGCTATTACTTGGCCCATAGCTCGAATCTCTTGTTTATATGATTTGTTGTCACCAGTTCACCCCACCTCAATCAGTGCAGCTTTTTGCAAACAGCAGTTTCATCTATCCAAATCACTGATTATTCAGATGCCAATACATGTGCAACTTGCACTTGCCCTTCAAAGCACTTTCTTTCCCTCAAAGAGTTCTGGGCCGAATAGTTTACTGCTCACAGAGTTAGTTTCCAGCAACCCTTAACAAACTACAGTGCCCCAAATTCTGAGGTAGTTAATGTGCTTCAAATGTGCACTAAATATGTCTAGTGTATACAGAGCCTTAGAGTAGTAGGGGTATAAAACATTTCTCACAGGGAGTTAGAGTTGACATATTTTATTGCAGCAGAAGCTTGTTTGATTGAGGTAGAAAATCAAGAGGAAAGGCATTTCTCATTATTGTACTTGCCAGGGTATTTCCACATGTCAATGTAACTTTTAAAAGCCACTCTTTGGAGCCTGCTATTTTATTTACTACCATCATACTTAATGCAATTTTCCTGCCATAGGCCTGGTTCTTCCAACCAGCCGCTTGATCATCACCCCAGCTAAAGGAGCCAACAGTTCAATAACCACCCCATACCCATGATTTTCACTATTGATTGATCTGAAGAAATTAGTGTTTCATGACTCTGAGTTAACATGTTCACCTCCTAATTACTGCTGAGCAAGCTGCTGTCCTTTCTCTGTGTCTTTACTTCAGCTGAGACCTCATGATTTTCTGAAACATTTTTTTAAAAAATCATTTTGGGGAGATGCCTGAATAGAACTATAACCATGTAGAATTACAGTCGCCAAAAAGCATATCACTTGGGAAACAAAGTCTATCGTTTGGTGTAAGTGGCATTACTGTAAGCTTTATTGAACAAATAAATAAATACTTTTGAGTAACTCCCACTTAAGTGAAATGCCCTCCCAATGCATATTTATCAGGCTAATCTTTCTATGCACGTCTGGCAAAAACATGACTGTTTTGGAAGACATTTGGTTATTTTATTGGCTTTGTGGTTTTATTTCTGATCCTCTATTACTGTCTTTTGATATATGAATGTTGTGTGTGTGTGTGTGTGTGTGTGTGTGTGTGTGTGTGTCCATTTTTAGTGGGTATTTTTTGGTATTGTGTGACGTTCTTATATTGTAAGCTGCTTTGAACAAATGTGTAAAAAAAATGAACAATGAAATAAACGTATGAGGACTAGTTCTGACTAAACATACTGATGAGCATACTGCACATTTCTTCCCAAAAGGAAAAGAATGGGTGTAGGGGGGTGGTTTCGCCTAGCTTTGAAGTTGCTAGACAATTCTAAAGAGAGAGGCCGCCAGTGGTCCTTTTGCTTCTCAAAAAAGTTAGAACTAGTAAGTGATTGAATGAGCTTCAGAGTTTGGGCAATTTGGGTATTTGTGGAGCAGAGTTCCATGTAACCCAACATATAGCTGCATGTGTGAGACAGACTGAAGCATTAGTAAGGGATCAAACACCTTTAAGTCTCTATACGGGTGCTGTTACTAAATTAAGATTACAGTTTTTGCCCAGTAAAGTGCAGGCATTCTTATTCTGTTTTCTCAGTCTGCCAAGAAGCTGTATGGGAAGCCTTCCGGATCTTTCTGGATCGGATTCCAGATGCATCAGAATACCAGAATTGGGTCACCGCCTGTCAACGAGACACTTTCTGCATATTTGACATTGGGAAAAATTTCAGTAATTCTCAGGAACATCTGGAGATAATTCAACGGGTAAGACCTAAAGACTGTTTTCTCACACAGAAGAATGTCTCTTTTAAAAGACCAAGGCACATCAAAAAAAGATTTAAAGGGTCCACGGTGGAAAAGAAATGGCATTAGACTGAATCATGGAATAATGAAAGAAGAAACTTGCAAGTAATCTGTTTTTCTCTTTTTAAATCTTTTTGCAGCGAGTAAAACACAGAACCTTCCAGGATAGGTAAGTAAACCAAAATAAGAGTTCTCTTCAGTTGATGTTCCTGCCTTCTGTAAACAAAAATGTAAAAGGTATGTAAGCATTTTGAATGTTATGTAGCTTATGTGCATGACATACATTTATTACACCTGCTACAGTTAAGAAGAGTGTAAAAAATCCTCTGAGTCTGGTGTGTCCATGAGTGACTACCTCTAAAGGGTGAGTGATTCAGAATCACACTCTGTTCATAAATAATTTGATCCACAATCCTATCCAGGAAGATTTGGGCATTAGCTATTGTAGGCTGAAGATCTTTCAATCTCCAAAACAATTTCTAAATAGACATAATGCAATATTCACAGGAGAACTGAGATGGATAATGTCAAGATTGAAGTCATATAAAGTTATTTACTTCTGACTTTATATTTGTTTGTTTAAAATTCCATGAATTTTCCAATAATGTGCCCTGTTACATATACCATTCTGTAATCTGGTTTTTATCAACATTTCCAAATTCAAGATGTCCAGTCCAAACCCTTTTTAAACAGTTCTTGTGAGCTCATATGATTGGAGTAAAGTCTGGCTAGGAAACCTCACAAATTCCACTTTCAGCAGAGTGTGAAAGTTGATATATAAGTTTCCTTTTCATTGGTTCTCATGACTAGACCACTTGTGTGAGCTGTTAAATGTACAAGAAGGCATTCCTGTGGCTTTAATCTGAGCTTTAGCAGCCACCAGATCAAGCAGAAAGGATTTTGAGAAGACCTTTTGTTTGGAAAGATGTTACTTTAGATACAAGTGTGTTCTTGATCTGGCCAGTTATAATCTGGGAGAGAGAGAAAAGAACATGGAGTCCTCTTCATTTGTTCATTCTTTCTGATTGCCAAACTCTTTTCTCCTTACAGTCCTCCCCTCCCCCTCACTCCAATCATTCCTCCTCTGGCAATGCCATAGTAATAAGAGGGCATGTTTTGGATGCATAATGTCCCAAAATAAGCCTCTGCATGGCACCTCTAGTTGAAAGTTACCAGGTTGCAAAGGTAGAGGATTGAGAGAATTTGGCAAATGGATGTTTTAGAAAGGGTCGACACCCTAAATTAGAAGAACGTTTAGCTTGTCACAATGTAAGACAAGACCCTCAAAGAAGGAGAACATATAGATTTACTGACTTTCATCTGTTGTGTGGTAGCCACATGAGGTGCTGCGTCATGCAGAATATTGGAACAATTCATCAGAAAGGAAAGGAAATATTTTACCTCCGTGAAAATGACCCCTGTGGTTGTTTGTTGTGGCACTAATTCATTTTATTTACTATTGCTTCCACTACTACTCTTTTGAAATTGGATCAGTTTTGTAGAGGGCAAAAATTAAAGGAACAGCGTGAATGGAGAAAAATTGAGTTATAGGACCAGTTCAAGCATCACTGTAGAAAGAAACAGAAGCAGTCTTTTACATTGCCTAAAAAATAACCCTGACAAGAGTTCATTACAAGTTTAAACTGAAGTGAGGCTACATTTGGTGCACTTGTATATGAATTGGTTTTCCCTTCTGAGGCCTTCACATCATTGCCTCACCTTACCTTTCTCTGCTTGTTTTCTGTTATACCCTTTTATGACCTTCGCTCCTCCAACTCTATTAGCCTCAGCTTTTTGCTCTCTTAGAAGCAGGCAATGATGGAGCTAGTTGTTATCCCTCACTGCCCCCTGTGTCTGAGCTCCTTTTCTGACTATGAGAGCAGAACCACCTTTTGATTTCAAATCCCTCCTCAGAACCCACTGGTTTCTTAAGGATTTTGGTATAACCCCTTAATTGTCATCCCCAGCTTTAAGCAAGTCCATGTAATATTAAAAACACAATAACATCAAACATTAAAAACTTTCCTAAACATGGCTGCCTTCAGAAGTTTTCTAAAAGTCAAATAGTTGTTTATTTCCTTGACATCTGATGGGAGGGCGTTCTACAGGGCTTTGGATTTCACACTTCTCTGAATTTTGCGCTGTAGCTCTTGGTTTTAAGGACATACACATTTTAAATGTATATTCTAGGATAAAATGGAAGGAACTTGATATCGCAGTAAACATTGCCGGATGGAACAATCACCTGTTTTGGGGACTTCCCCCATCCCCACCTTGAGGCAATTTTGGGAGGGTGGGGGGTAGAGATGGGGGGAAAGCAAGTTGTGCAAGTCCTTTGTGTAGGACTTCCACTGATAGGACTCATTAGTTGAATCTCACCCAGTGTGTTTAGAAAATTTTACTTTGAGATAGAAAATGTATTTAAATCATTTGTGAAAAAACAAATATATAAATATAAATTTTTGTATGGATTTATTTTTTTTAAAAAAAAAGAAACAGGATGGCATTGAATTATGAATAAACAACTTGCAAAATGGACAGAGACCAGAAACAGACTGATTCATTCATGGATAGTGTTGTTGTTGTTGTTACTATTGACAGAAATGTTTTAATTATTGGGGGGGGTATTTAGAAGCATTTATTCCATTATTTGGGCTGCGTCTATAAAATTAAGGCACCTGCCCAGCCAACATAAGCAGTTTTAAGTTCCATTGATGTCAGTGCAAAGTGGAATGAAATAGAAGATTCATTATCCTATTGAGACCAATAGAACTTTAGAGAATACCTAGTTGAATCAAGGCCTTAATCTGTTTGTCAAAGAGGAAAGAATTCCTGTTCCTTTCATCTTCGCTCCATAATTTACAGTGTTCCTTATTTCTTTCTGATAGAAAAGAGGAAATTTCTACAGAGAAAACTAGTGGCAAAAAAATTGAAGAACCTTCTGTTGCTACAGGTAAATTAAAAGATGCCATATGCTTCTATCCATTAACCCTGAGTATTATTGTTACTTGTTCAGAACTCTGAAATATTATGGGTGTCGCAAGTGAAATATGCTAATGGCATATGTTTGGATTATAAATCTCATATCTTTCCCGTAGCTACAAACTGAGCTTTCAGTGCTTAAACCAGAGCGTTTAACTGTGCACTATTCATCTTGTTTCTGCTGTAAAATACTTCTCAGAAAAGCTGCTGCGGTTTGCTAAAAGAAATAATCAGGCAGGAAATTGGCAACACAGAATTTCATCTGGATGGGGTTTGATGGTACGTTGTTGAAGGTAATGCTATTGTTCATGCAACTGCATGAATGGCTTTCAAAAACTAAATGGCAGCACTGAAGGGGCCATTTTGGAGTGTGATCCTAGCAGGGTTGTAGGGGGTTCAAAACCTTTGTCCCTTGCTATGGTTCTAGTCTGTGTTGGGCCCCTCTGTACCTGCTATTTGCAATGAAATAAAACCTTCCACTTGCACCAACAGTCTTTCTTCTAGTGCAAATAGTAAGTACAGGGCTCTTAATCTGGATTGGGGCTACAGCAGAGGAACAGAGGCTTAAAGCCCCTACAGTCCCACCCCAGTCAAGCTCCTGATCTGAACTGGGGCCCTTATGCCTACTATTTACTTCAAAACATCCTTGACCTAATTGTTAATTGCCTGAATGGTGGCACATGTCGTTTGGCCTTTAAAGTGAAGTTCTAACTCATGGTGAATTCAGTGAGTCTTACTCTTAAATTAGTGTGCATAATATTGTCACCCCAATCTGTGTCTTTGTTTCTCTTGAATTATATACATCACAAGAGGTAAATGTATATTTTAATTCATTTCTTAGGTTCAAATTGGTTCTGTTATTTTGCTAATTCACATTATTTGCTTCTTGGGCAAAGAAAGAGCTCCCACACCTGTTTTTAACCCCCTCTCTACCTTTACTGCACACAGCAGCCCCTACAGGCCCTGTTGTTGACGACACCAAAGTTCCTGTGAAGGTGAGGGCACATTAACATTCCATATCGCTAGCCAATTGCTCTTGGTTTTCTGACTCAGTGACTTGTGTGCCATTAGAGAAAGCCATTAGGTTTTCTCTATATTCACTTCAGTTATGATGTAAATGTTGTATTAGCGTCTCTCCTGTGAGCTAATTGTGAATGATGCTTCCTGCCCACGCTTGTGGAAAATAATGGTCATTTGAAATGGCTTTAAAGCAAAGGTTTCACCCACCAATGTTAATCAAGGCTTTTTGTCCTTATTGCATAATCCATTCCCATTACACAAACAGAAGCCTATGCTTTGCTATGAAAGGGGTGGGAAAACAGATCAAAGTTTTCTTTTCTAGCTTCTGGGAATGAGGGAAAAGGCACTGGAGAAGCATTGGTCGAGGGAAAAGCCTGTCAGGAATTCATGTAAGGAATACTTTGAAATACTGGCTGGTATACACAAAGTAACCACAAAGCCCTGAGCTGAGCATACCTTGGTCCATTGTATGTTGCAGTCAGGACCATTCCAACTTGCTCATGCCTTTCATGCAATCATTCTATAGTATAAACCTGTATGTTTAGGGTCATTAGCAAAGCTGTGTGCATTTTGCGATGTGCTCCCCAATAGCACTTCCATTGTCATAGAGGATGCCACAAATCTTCGGCTGTAGTCTTCAGACTCACCAGAGCATCCTCTGTGCCATTACAAGTTATCATGGGACGCACCTCTCGGTTTTTGCAGCATAGCTGGGCAGTGAGGGAATGAAATATTGGGATAGATGTTATTTAAACTTACATATTTTGTACATCCTGTCAAATCATCACAGTAGCCCTACCCACCAACCCAAGGGAAGACCCAAGCAAACTGGTGGCTGGCATCAGAACCACTAAGAGCACCCAACTTGACTTATTCTTGGAAAAGTCTCAGCTGAAAATAGCAGTGACTGGTACTTCTCCTTGTTGTGATGCTGTTACTGATTGTATCAATCTAAAACTGGGAGATGTTGCTTCTACGGGGATTTCAGAACATGGGAAAATATAGACATTTGCATGCTGACAGTTTTCTAGGAAGTTGTAATTAATATGCATATTCATATACACATAAATATTCATGATTTTAGAGATTAGTGCTGTATTCAGCCTTTTAATACAAAATCAGTTGGTGTAGATTCTGTGCCCAGTTATTTTTAAATGACATGTGCATGCATCTTTAAGAAATATCACACAAAAATTCTTTAAAATATAGAACTAAATAATATTAGTGAGTTCTGCAACAAGGTGTTGTAGTGTGGAGTGCTGGCTTGAAGCACAAGCCAGCCAATATTCCATTCCCCTTCTCTAGTTTTTTGTTTTCTTCTTCTTCTTCTTCTTCTTCTTCTTCTTCTTCATCTTCATCTTCATCTTCATCTTCATCTTCTCCTCCTCCTCCTCCTCCTCCTCCTCCTCCTCCCCAGAACCTTTGACTTTTTTCTCCTTTTACTTTGTCTGCTTTCCCAAAGTTTTGTGTGTACGTGTGCATGCTTCTGCTAACCTCACAGATTAATACCTCTGTCTTGTGTGTGGATGGTGTGGTTTTGATTGCATAAGACTGGCAGTCAGAGAATGAGTTCACTTTCAGTATACAGGATATTGGGTGTTGCCCAGGTAGGATGGCAACTCATTTCCTCTCCTGTTTTCTCAGGAGCCAAAGCCAGAGGTCCCGAACATAGTCCCCGAACGTCCTGTGGAGCAGATGGTGGAGTTCAGTGTGACCCTCACTGACCAGGAGTATACTCCAGAACTGAGTGATCCTACATCTCCTCAGTACCAGAAACTAGCTGAAAAATTTCAGCTTCAAGTAAGAGCACTCAGTTATTCAATGACAGTACAACTTACGCTTGTTTGTTTAGAGGGTTGGTTTGGTTTAGGTTTATTTAGTGGGACATTATAGACAGTGATAAATGAGAAATGTGTCTGTTGTCTGCTTTGCTGTGTGTTGATATAGAGTAGTGAAATTATTTAGACTGTAATCTGTGGGAAGCTGCTTAGGTTTGTGTTTCCCAAGTAGTTCAGATTTGCAAGGAAATAATGAAAAGCTCAATCCAGGCAAGTTAAGCGCTTGATTTGATATGGGAAGGTCTTATGCTTTCAGCAAATGATAAGCAGTCCCACATTTCAGTGGGGAAGATTCATCAGTCCATGCCAACTGTTCAATCCACAGTTTTATACATGTGCATGCCAGTGTCAAATCAGTATCAAGATGCCATGCTAAGTAAAGAACTTTCTGCCATACAAACTAATTAAACCTTGCTAAAACCCAAGGACTGGTGTTTTTAAAGTACATAGGCACTGTGTCCAAGAACCAGGTTGCCTGATAACCCAGCACCAGAACCTGAACCCACATTTTACAGAAACAAGTTGATGCTCTACTACCCTGGACCACACTAGCTGTCAGGAAGTAGTAACAGTGACGACATTCTGGCCTTATGGTAACTGCTCTTTATATCAGTTGGAACCTCAGTTAGTTTAAAAATTCAGTCATTCAAAATAGAGAACACCGCTTGCTCCTAACTCTTACGTCCAACACTGCAAAGGTACCCTGCATAATCTTTGAGCCATTAAGCCAACAGCCATCCATGCAGGGGTGCCAACTTGAATAAAATATTGTGGGGGCCCAGGTAAGCCCTGCCCCACATAATTGATCAAATGATGCAGTCCACACACACCATTTGAATGGGAATGCCCATCAACTTTGGGGAGGGCAGCCCCATCAAATACTTTCTAATGGGGGCTGAAGGCCCCATAGCCCCTAGGAGTTGGCTCCTATGCATCTATGGTTGCCTAGAGATTCAGACTTCCTGTTTTGGTTGCCTACCTGAGACTGCAGGGTTGAAGGGGGAGGTGGTCAAGTACCTGACAGGCCCCACAATATGTGATTGGTTGGTTGTGTTCAGGGTTGAATACTTAGGTGTGTGCAAATTATATGAACTGTACATTCTCTGTTGCTGTATGATATGGTGGCAGGAGGAACAGTGAGGTGGTGATCATCTCGTGGGGTAGAAATGACGTGGCCCTGGAGAACCCCATGTTGACACACACATT
This sequence comes from Podarcis erhardii, assembly GCF_964252035.2. Taxonomy (NCBI): domain Eukaryota; kingdom Metazoa; phylum Chordata; class Lepidosauria; order Squamata; family Lacertidae; genus Podarcis; species Podarcis erhardii. The sequence goes on along the minus strand of NC_138507.1, from coordinate 39,599,601 downwards.
TACTTCATCTTTAGATGTATCGGGGAGAGCATAAAAATGATTGTGTCAAGCTGCTGCTTAAAACTCACCAGGGGAGAAAGGGGTTGAGCTGACCCACATTGTGAAAAGATCAATTCTCATGGGGTGGTTCTTCATTATCCCTTAGCTGATACCTGTTCATGCATTTTGGGAAAATTTGGTTTGGCAGGAGACATCTAAAAGCCTGTTTAGCCATTTAGATTATGCTGTGTGAACATGATGTGGTGTTTTCCATTGTGGAGCCCAGCCTTTGGAATTCCTTCTCACTAAATATGACAGGTATTGACTTTACTTGTATTTTGACATCTGCTAAATACATTTATTTCACCAAGCATTTGCTGATCGCGCACACACACACACACACACACACACACACCAACCCCAACCTTCATCTGAGGATCAAAGGTGGTTTGTCATATTAAAACACAAAAATAATTAACATAGTAACAAACAAAACAATACCCTCCCAGTTTAAAAGGCCATAAAATATTTAATTAGCCAAAGGCCTGGGAGAGGTGGAATGTTTTCACCTGGCACCTAAAGGTATGCAATAAAGGCGCCAGACCAGTCTCCATGGGGAGAGCATTCCACAGGGAACCATTGCAGAAAAGGCCCGCTCTCATGTTGCCACCCTCTGGACCTCTTGTGAAGGGGGCACACGAAGAAGGGTCTTATGATGATCACAGGGTCTGGATTAGCTGCAGGAGATGTGGTCCTTGAGGTATGGCAATGCTGAGCCATCTTGAATTGGGCCCAGAAACTAATTGGCAGCCAGTGCAGTCTTGCACCCGGTGAGCAACTTAGCTGCTGAATTCTACACCTGCTGAAATTTATGAACTGTCTTTAGAGGCAGCCCCACATATAATGCATTGCAGTAATCTAACCTAGAGGTTACCAAAACATAGATGACAGGAGTTGGCTTTCCCTGTCCAGATGGGGTGCAGCTGGGTCACCAGCCGAAGCTGATGGAAGGCACTCCGTGACACCAAGACCACCTGAGCCTCAAGTGACAGCAATTGATCTAGAAGTACCCTAAAACTATGTGCCTTCTCCTTCAGAGAAAGTGTAGCCCCATCAAGAACAGGCCACCTCTCATCCATCAAGTCTAGGAAACCACTTGGTGCCTCGGTCTTATCTGGATTGAGCTTCAATTTGTTGGCTCTCATCCAGTTCGTTACTGAGGCAAGATAGTTTCCCGGCACACTCACAGTCCCCCTTGCAGATTTAGCCTTTAGTGATGTGTTTTCTATTTTTTCTGATGTGGATTGCTGTATTAAATTTACTACTGTTTTAATATTTTCTGTAAACTGCCCTGAGATTTGATAATGAAAGGTGGCATATGAATATTTTAAATGTTGTTGTTTAGTCGTTTAGTCATGTCCGACTCTTTGTGACCCCATGGACCAGAGCACGCCAGGCACTCCTGTCTTCCACTGCCTCCCACAGTTTGGTCAGGCTCATGTTGGTAGCTTCTAGAACACTGTCCAACCATCTCGTCCTCTGTCGTCCCCTTCTCCTTGTGCCCTCTATCTTTCCCAACTTTGGGGTCTTTTCCAGGGAGTCTTCTCTTCTCATGAAGCGGCCAAATATTGGAGCCTCAGCTTCACGATCTGTCCTTCCAGTGAGCACTCAGGGCTGATTTCCTTCAGAATGGATAGGTTTGATCTTCTTGCAGTCCATGGGACTCTCAAGAGTCTCCTCCAGCACCATTATTTAACAGTTTAAATAAATAGACAAAATAATAGAACTATGTGTGCTTGTAAAAAAGAAAAGAAAAAAAGCAAACAAACAAACTTAACAGGAAGATGCTTCTAGCTCAAATCCTCTGGGCATGCTCTGAGATGGTACAGGCCTATGCGAGGCCTATACCACTGTGCTGCACTCCTTCTCCTCAAGTGGTTTAAGCATTTGTTCCCCCATTGCCAGCATCTCCTCAGCAGCATAAGACAGACTATAGAGATACCCAGTCAGCAGAGAGCATTAGTCGTACTACACACCATTAGGAAAAGTCATTTGAGCCTCATCAGGAATTAATGGACAGTACTTTGTAGCGATTTCACTTCAACAATAAACCTAATGAGCAATCTAAATACGAATGTTGAATGAAATTAGCCACTGTTGTCTGAACTACTTTTCAAAGGAAGCTGCCAGGGGACCCAATATCACACATTCTCCTCTATTCATTTGGGCATTATCCCATTTCCTCTGAGTTAGAGGAGAGATGGCATGTTTATATCATTACTAAGGCTAATTGCATGCTTCATTAGCTATTTAATAGCCAGCAATTAATGATCTGAAGGTTGCTTAGTTGAAAGTTAAGCAAAAGTCAGTATGGCAAGTGAGGAGGGAGGTATTGCGGGAATGCTGCTTTGGGGTATTCACTTTGCCTTTTGAATTCTTAAATCCTTTGCAAATGCAGTGCTTATTCAAAGTGCGTTGGAAAAAACTTCAAATAACCTCTTCCTAGAATGTAACACAAATTTTTATGCAAAGTTGTGGGTAAACTTTCCACATTGTAAAACATCCTACTGAGATCTGAGAACTAATAAACTGACAGCCCAACAGCTTTTAAACAAGTTTTGAGAGAGGTGTATGAATAATAACGGGGAAAGTGTGTGTTTGCATGTATCTATCAGTCTATAATTTCAGTCCAAATGTATATATATTGACTGAAATTGCCACTGACTGCTTTGAAGGGCCTGTAGCTTTGTTCTTGAGATGAAGTATTCATCAATGAAATTGTTCACAGCTCTGTCTTTCATGCCTAGACTCATTGGTCTCCACCAGAAAGAAAATCTAAGAATGCAGTGGGCGATGCTAACCAAATACAATGCTCTCAGTTCTCTAGCTTTTGATGCAAAATGGATAGCGACAGATCTCATTATTCGTGGCAAGGTCTGTAGCTACTCTGCCACCACTTCCATGACAAAGGGGGGGAAATTAACTGACATGTTCGCTGCATTGCCATTGCAGCACATATTCCAAGAATAAGGGGGCACCTCTTTTGACTGTTGAACAAAACAGTGGTTCTCCTGCCCACTTGGCAAATAGGCTGCTCCCTTTCCCCTGATCCAGCCCATCATGAGAAGGAAAGGAATGGCCATGCATGGACAGAACATCTAAGTACAACCACTGTGCTTAAGTCAAAATTGCATAATTGGGTATTGTATTTTTCCAGGAGGTTGACCGAGTGTTTTTGGACCTTCATTTTTAGATTATATACACTTAGGCAGTATTGGGATGTGTGGGGTAATTGAAGGAGAGACAGGTGTGCTGGGTCAATGGGGAGTGCACTTGCTGTCCTCCATGTGATGGACCAGGTCAGGGAAGTGGTTTCATCCAATCCAGCTCAAAGGCAGCCAGCATTTCAAGTAGTTATAAGCACCTCTGGTAAGTTACCATTTGATCATCAGTCTGTGTTCCTGATGGTCAGTAATCCTGAAGGTCTATTCACTGAGCCTAGGACTTGCAGATCAGAAGGTTGGCAGTTCGAATCCCCGTGACGGGGTGAGCACCCGTTGCTCAGTTCCAGCTCCTGCCAACCTTGCAGTTCGAAAGCATGTCAAAGTGCAAGTAGATAAATAGGTACCGCTCTGGCAGGAAGGTAAACGGCGTTTCCGTGCGCTGCTCTGGTTCACCAGAAGCGGCTTAGTCATGCTGGCCACATAACCTGGAAACTGTACACCAGCTCCCTCGGCCAATAAAGCGAGATGAGAGCCGCAATCCCAGAGTCGGTCACGACTGGACCTAATGGTCAGGGGTCCCCTTACCTTTACCTTTTATAAATACAAAAAAGAAGATGATTGGGCATGTATAGTATATGTACCACAGTGTTTAACACAAAATATTAACCAAGAAATGGCAACCAAAAGAATAAGAATAAGAATAAGAATAAGAATAAGAATACTGGCCCATAATCAATCTAAGCTTCCCATGGGAAAATGAAGCTTAGCAAATGTTTACATTACTTGCTTCAGTATGGTAGGATTCTTTCGGCTAGCCATAAAGTTATAAACTTATACCCGAAAAGCCTTCTGTGATTTGTGTTTTCGAGATCCTGTAGTATGTTTGTAAAGAGCTGCCGCTGTAGTACTGGTTTTGCTTGGAAAGAGAAGCACTGTTTATATATTCTTTTTATTTCCACAATTTATATACACTGTAGTCTCTAGGTCGATAAAGATACAAAAAAGATATGTTAGATAAAATAGGTTACAATTAACCACAACATCAGAAAAGCTTACAGTCATACCTCCGCTTACATATCCCTCAGCTTATGTAAACTTCGGGATACGTAAGTTGCAAACCTAGAAGTATTTTTCCAGGTTTTTGCCACGCACACATGCACAGAAGCGCTCTACCGTGTGTGCACAGAAGCAGTCCCTCCGGTTGCAGAAACCTCGGGATCCGACCAGAGTTCCGGAACGGATCCCGTCCGCAACCGGAGGTACCACTGTGCTTTAAATACAAGTGCCAGAAGTTCGAAAGGGAGGAGACCTCTCTCAGCCAGGAGGTAGGTCCACAGAGTTTAGGTATTGAATGGGTACCTCAAGATCAGGCATTCAAGATACGTAGCTAAGAAGCTAGTGCCAACTTACCTGGAACGTAAATATGCAGTCACATGTGGGGTAAATAGAATAAAATAAATAAGGAAGGAGTATTGCAAAGCCAGCGTCATTGTCATCAAGCTCCTTCTGAGGTCCACACTGGAGCAGGGAGGTAACGGCCAGGCCTCAGAGCCCTGCTCCTCTTCTTTGATGTTCATGTTGGTCACTTGCCCTCACCTAGCACTCAAGCGCAAGAATACGGAAGAGCGCCCGCTGCATGCTTTGCCCTCTCTGCAGCAGTAGTGTACATTTGGCTCAGAAGGAGAGGGGAAGACAATGGGCTGCGTTGAACATAGCAAGGAATCTGGCCGACTCAATAAGGGAGGGCACTGAGGGCATCTTCCACAAAAGAGTGATGTCAGAAAGGCAACGTAGCCATTCTCTGTCATTGTTCCATCCTCCCCATTACTGTCAGCACAGCTTTGACACAACCTGATCTACTGAAACAAAGCACCTAATAATTTTTCTGTCATTTGTCTTATGCACAGTATCATCCAAGGGCTAATTAGGTAGCAACAGCAATAGCCGCTTCCTGAGCAAGTGGGCTAGGATGGATCATTAGGCTGCATTATAAGTCGGTGGATTTAGGAGAAGGCCATTAGATTGGTTGGCTCACTTGGGTGGGCTTTTATCTCTCTGCTTCATCCATGTATGAGGTTCAGCCATTATCTCCTGCATCCCACTTTATAGTGTTTCCATATATACCCATCACTTAGTCACTGGAAATAAACTGCCTTATGTCATTTATCATGTGTAGGAAGTGATTGTTGTGTAACACAGTGGAAGCCTTTTCTAATAATGATTTGTGGATGTAGGAAGTTGGTCATTCATGAACTAAAGAAGTGTTTTGCTTCAAACCTGTGGTTAAATTCTTTTATGGGATTTAACTGCCACAAGTGCAGGGGGAGGTGGGACACAAGTATTATAAATGAATGCCAGGAAGGCACACCCACCCACTGCCTACTGTTAGGTGGTGTGAAACAACGACCCGGGTAAAAGATTCTTGGCAGTGGAGGGGTGTTGGGAGGACCGAACAGCATGTGCCATGTATCCTGCACACACACCCCAGCTAGCCTTTTGCTTCTCAGTGTTCTGCCAGCAGTGGTGAAATCAGATTTCATTGTCATTCCAGTAAATGGGGAGAGGACACCCTATTGCCCATTGCCTCTGGCAGCAAAATGCTGTGATCTTAGGTCTCAAAGCTTAGGTCATACGGTTTCCCAGCTTATATCACGACATAGTAACCAACTTAGATTTATTACCAAGTGTACTCTAAACAGCTGTACCTAAACCAGGCTCCCTGATAAAGCGAGCCACCATGATACATTTGTTTGCAAACACATGTGCCTACCTTGTTCACTTTATGTTTTAAGGATGCATCAAAAACCATAAAGTGACTGAAGAGGTTGATAGTGGAGTTTGGTGTTCTGCACATGCTGAGAGGAAGTCGAACTGTCATATTGCTTCATGTAAACTGGAGCGAATCCTGGCCCTGAAAACCAAGGCCCTGGGCTTAAACAATGCCCTCTGTAACCTTATTGCAAACACCAATACCAAGAATGCATGCAGGCTCACTAGGTGAGAAAAGCTGCAACGTTGCAGGGCTTTGTCCATCAGTCTAAACAGTATCTCAGCATGTCCAAGTTAAAATGCTTAATTAAGGTCTCCACTAACCATGCAACGAAAGCAAATTCCCCAATGGTCTTTCTAAATTCCAAAGTTCTGTTTTACAAATGCTAGAATAGGCTCTGCTGGGAGTAAATGCTTATTTAGCTAACATCTGTCAGTTCCCCTGACAGAAGAATAAACATATAATTAACTTTTTCCCCTCTCTGTTTAATAGATGCAAAAGATATTTGAGAAACTTGCAGGATTCAAAGAAATCCGTGTATTAGGATTTAGGTAAGCGATAACGTTATTCACTTTCTAGTTAGGGGTAAGTATTCCCTTCTCACTAAGGAAGCAAATAAGGCATTTTATTCTAGGAAACATTTTGTTGTACGTTAGCATTTCAGAATCTTCTAATCAGTTTTCTCTGTGATCTGTAGCTTTGTTCTGTGTTTATTTGGCTTTGGGGAATTTTTCTGAATGTTGCTGTGTGTCCTTTTATTATTCTCTGGGGACCAGATTCAATTCATCCATTCTGCTAGCAGAAGCCAGTGCAAGGACTCCTGCTAGCACAATGGGACTCTCCCCCAGTTTTCCCCCACCATGCCTCTCCCTCTGGAGAAGCCCTGGGACAGCAGTCAGGGGTGGGGCGGAGAGGAGGGGAGATGGTTCTGATGGAGAACAGAAATGCTTGCACTGATGGAACAATCTCCTTAGCAGTGTGTTGAACTCCACTCTATGTAAACAGTTTAGCGATTTATTTTTTAAGTGGTATAATTTTTAGTGATTTCAATCAGTTTTGAAAGCCGGTAGAGAGGTTAGTTTAGACAAAAGTATTTCTAAATTGGCACTTCAAGACAGTATGAGACTGTAGACCCTGCCAATACCTCTTCCTCTGTCACCTCCCTTCTCCTCTCCTCTATCTGTTGCTCCACCTTTCCGAAAGCGATAGGCAGGAAGCTCCAAATTGTAGGTGCTACCATACTATAAGATCAAAGGGAACATGCAGTGTTTTCTTACATACAGCAGAAAAGAAAGTCCCTGGGGACATTAGGTTATTACTCACGTTCTTTACAACCCACATAAGTGGTCCCACAACTACAGGTTTGTTTGCAGCGCACTGAAATTTTCAGGGATCCCAAGGGACAGCAAGAGCTCATGTGGTGGTGCGGACAGTGATTCTACTTGGGGTGGAGGCTGACATGCGAGGGAGCCTCAGCAGAACTAGGTCAACATACCATTCAAGCTCAAGTAATGCTGGAGGTTGGCCTCTATTATTGTCTCCATCTTTATGCATTTAGGTTTTCAGGTTTTGTTTAAGACATCCTAGTTAATTCATGACTATGGTGAGATTTCAGTTGGGGACATCCCAGCTTGTGCTCTTCACCACTACAGTACTATCTACTTGTGATGCTGTAGGTGATGTTAGTTTACAACTCCCATCAGTCCTGAGGATGCGCCAGGCTGGCTGGGGCTCATGAAGTCCAACAACTTTTGGGGGACTACAGGTTCCCCACCCCATTCTACCATAATATCCATCTAGACCAACGATTCTCAACCTGTGGGTACCCAGATGTTGTTGGACTACAACTCCCATCATCCCTGAGCTCTGGCCTTGCTGGGGACCCACAGGTTGAGAACCGCTGATCTAGACCCTTTCCATGGCTTGAAGAAAGCTTTCTATCATTCCCCCGCAGGTGCTGATGTTTTTATCAATATGATACTAATGTGTTATCCCACACCTACATTTTGACCAGATGTGGGGAACCTCTGGCTTCATATGTTGTTGAACAACAACTCCCTACACCCCTGGCTATTAGTCATGCTTGCTGGGGCTGATGGGAGTTGTACTTAATAATAATATTGTTATACCCTGCCCATCTGGTTGGGTTTCCAGGAGAGCCAAATATTTCCAACAAAACTTTGACAAAACTTTGCAGCACATTACCACCAGAAATAAAGATCAGTTACACAAGGATTAAAGATATCCTGCTACATATAGAGAAGAAGCCTCCATATATGCCCCTTACCTGGCAAATTTAATATATAAATGTTGGGAAATAGCTAGTTTAGAACCTGGCCCTACACAAAGATTATTTCTATTTACCTCTGAACATTTAGCAGTGCTAGAAATGGAGTCTTGACTTTCATGATTACCTCTGAGAGAAAAAGTAGTCTTTGTTTTGGTGCCTTCCCTTCTTGTACATCTCAAGCTAGGAGAAAGAAAGCTGTTCTGGGAGAGCCACATGGTGTGCGGGGGCAGCTAAGGAGCTCCATATTTGGCATGGAAGATATGTCAGACAAACAAAGAGAGGACAGTATTACAAAGTGTCATGGCAGGACATGGCCTCAAGAAGTGTGCATAGTCAGAATGATAATTAGGTCAGGTTACTGAGGCCCGGATTTGGACAAGAGCCAAACAAAGTCAATCCCAGCTTCTTCATTGCCACGGGAAAGGTACAGATTAGCACCCGATGAATTGCAATTAGTGACCTGGGGAGGGGAGGGGAAATGGATGGAAAGAGAGGGGAAAGCTGAAGAGCTTTCTTTTACTCCAGGAAGGGAAAGAGAAAAGAAGCACTCACGTTTTGTGAAGAAAGGAATTTTAATGATGGAAATCACTTGCCCTGGCAAATAGCAAAGAGGAAAGATGCAGAGTATATTACTAACTGCAAGTTATTATGTTTGTATGCTTTAATGTTCTTCTTTCTTTTCCTTTGAAATACTTCCATCTGTCCTGCCTTCGTGTGCTGGAACTGAAGACAGAAGAAGGAAAAAGATGGGTAATTTTCCTGCACTTTTTTAATACAAAAAACAACAACACATGATATGACATGCATAGTAGTGTCAACGTGAAATTAACTAGTTTTAAGATACAGAATCTGGAAGAAACATGTAGGCTTGGCTGACTTTAGGCCACTTTAGCCTAAGCCATTATGCAGCACAGGCAGACAAAGACTAACGCGAACAGCAGAAAGTTCCTCCGTCTACAACATAAAATAGACAAGGGAAATGTTTTTGCTTTTCTGTTCTGCTGAGAAGACCAGATTTCTTCTCCTCACGCCTCTCAACAGGGTCATCATCCTATCACAGAGCTACTGTAACCGACACCTTGTGTGTAGGAGTAGGAAGCGATAGTGCTAGCACAGTAAATTAAATGCATTTATACATGGCTTTAGAAAATGATAAGAAGCAAACTTATTCTCAGGCTCTCTTTATGTATCTTTGAAGTGCTGATGGAAGGTCAGTTATCATCTGACTCACAAAAGGAAGTTGTCTGACGTGTAGGTTTTTCGGAACCCCTTAAGTGCCTACCAAGTAACTATTGATTTTCAATGTATGATACAAGTCTAAAATATTTTTGAAACCTATTCCCTACCCCACCCTGCCATTGAGGAGATTTGCCACAGAGTAGAATATGGAAAGCACAATTCAGTGTCTCCCCCTCCCTTCAGATGTTTGCCATTGCAGAGCAGTTTTAAGCAAGTTTAGTCCATAACTATTTGTTGTTCCTTTTCCATTCAGAAAAGTGAAGATTGATATCCTGATCCTAAACATTTGTACTGTTAATTGTCTGTGAGGTTGATCTAACATTATTGAAGCACTGACATGATGACACTTGCAGTGTTTTTGGCCTGGATGTCCTTTCCTTAAGGAGTCATGTTCCCTTACCCTGGAGTCCTTTATCCTAGAACAAACCAGCTCTTTCAGGTCTTCTTGTGATTACTCAGAGGTGAAGAAAAGGCACATTGATCTGCTTCATATGACATATTAAATTATAGTCAATTTGCTGTGGTTTAATATGAATGACACTTTACTCCTCCCCCACTTCTGCTGCACTGCCAAGGAACAAACCATGATCTGACTTGTCACACCATCTGAGCTTGGTCTCATGATTTATTTCCCTCAAACAAACCATGAGTGGCAAACTAAGAACAAACCTTGGCTTCCGCTTGTGGTTTGTTCAGACAGAAACAAACCACAAGTCCAGGTTTGGACAACAAGGCAAGCCATACCATGGTTTGTTTCCTAGCAGGAGCAAGGGAAGAGTGAAGCACTGCTTGTTCACATTAAATTGTGGTTTATTTTAACTATGGTTTAGTGCGGCATGTGAACCAGGCCTCTGAGTACATAGTCACTCCTTTTTTATTTGATGTGATTCCTAACACAGAACAGGTCTTTTATGGCACTTTTATTTATGTGCCCTGTTCCTCCTAAGCATTCATGTACTGTTCCAGCAAGAAGGGTAGAAAAACAACTCCTTATAGGTTCAAACAGGCAGTGTTCAGGCTCCAACTGTGTCTTTTAAACACTTTAAACTGCTTAGAAAAGGCGCCTTACCCCATGGCTTGAGTGGGATTTTTTAAATCCAGCACTGGTTATATAATAAGTGCTGTTCAGAAGCTGCCCATGCCATGTGTACCATCCTGCAGTACAATTAGAAAAGCAAGGGATGTGCTTGGAGAAGAATATTGCTATTTAAATGCTGAGGAAATGTAGTCATTCTGTTTAGGAGATACTGGTTAGAAAGGCGTCTGGTTTTCCATGCAAGTGAGAAGCAAAGTTCATTTATTATGCTAAATGGGATTTTAAGCATCTCCCCCTTCACAAACATCTACCTGCATGCCTCAATCCAAACTAGGAAGGATGGGAAATCTAGTTTTTAAATTTTGCATCGTTAATTGTGTTGCATTGTGGATTAAATGTTATTTTCCATTGCTGATATTTTAATGTGTTGGTTGCCTGGAGAAGGCATTTCAATAATTTAGCCAAGTTGACCTTTACATGACTGGAGTGAGTCATATCGCAAGAGCTCCTGTTAACTCGCATCAGTGGCAATATCTCCTAACCCATCTCAGTCACCATAAAAGCTGTGTCACTGGGTTTTAACCAGTGAAGAGGGCTGGGTGACCGAGGGAAGTTGTGACTCATTGTTACTAACTTAGATTAGCAAGCTAGCCAGTGAAATCAATCACCTAATGACAAGCAGGTCTTCCATGTCCTCCTCTATTACTAAACCAATTTCAGTGAAATATGAACTTGGCACAGGTAAAAGCATTTATCATACACTTAGTTTCCTCCCACACCTAAAGGTCAAGCAGCACGGTAGCTCGGTATGTCATCAACTTTGAGAGAGAGGAGTCCGAAGTTAAAGGTCCTGCGGATGACATCTCAACTATCAGCTCCAACAAGATTGAAAACGAAAAAGGTTCTATTAGTACGGAGGGCGAGATACCAGCAACTAAACCAAGAGTGACAGACCTTCAGCAGATGGTTGCCATGGCACTACAGGAAGATAAGTCACTGTCCATGGATCTTGGGACACTTCAGTTTGCTGACGGTCAGTCAATCAGATTTTCCTCTTTGTGAAGTAGGGAGCCAGTTGAAAATGACCCTGCGCTGTGCATCATTGATTCCCTCTGAGGTTGCAGAGATCCAGTAAAATGAATAAATATATGTAGGAATGCAACAAATGGATTTGAACAGCACATATATTGCACAAGCGTACCACGTTTGTCAGTGAGCTAGAATTAACGGGCGCTTTGAGCCAAATAGTCACTCAGTAGTAAACCCAGACCTGTTGCTGTGTAATTGGGACAATGGCCTTGCAATGTGGACATCCTGAACAATCTGAGTTCATACTGCTCTTTCCCATTAGTTAATTTAGAGAGAAAGCTCAGTTCTCTGGAGTAAGCAGCATCTTTAAAATTTAAATTCATATTGAATGACCAACTCTCTCCCCCCCCCCCAGCTCTGTAATTGTATTTGTCGTGTGGCATTACTCAAGTTTACAACATAGCACCTTATATAACATTTTGCACACTTTGATCAGTAAGCATGCTTCTTGTCATTTATGCAGATTTACTGGAAAAATTCCCTTTGCATTTGTCTCATTTACAGAAACCATTAGGCCATCAAGTGACGTAGATAATGATATCCAATCCATGGTAACTGATGGTGTCGCTGGACCTGGGTTGGTGAGTAAATTTTCCTGCCTTTGTTCCTTAAGGTAAGATATATACCAGGAACCCAATAAAATCATTGCAAAATAAAACTTTGACTGTGAATATGAGTAGCATCCAACAGACCCAGGCTGCTATTATATCTTCTCTGTCAAATACAACTCCTTCTGCTTCACACAATTTTTGTTTCCCCTCTCCCCCCACCATGTGTTCACATCCTATGAAACCCTAGTGCTGGAGTGAACTTTTTAACACTGTTGTTTTTAAGGCAAAGTTTCCAACACTCGGCCTCCTGCCCTCCCGATCCCCCGCATAAACTCCTATTTTGTGAACTTGTATATTTTATTCCATTGGTGGCTATTAAACTTTGTTTGCTAAACCAAAACAGAGCTGGTGCTCATCTGCCCTAGTTTTAAAAACTAGCAAAGGAGGGAGAGCCAAGAGGTTCCTGCCCCTTCTACCATTTATCTCAGAGCAAATCTATGTCTCCCATGGAGGGAGGAGGCAACAGATACTAAAAACAAAATCTGGAGCATGCATGACTTGTGGCACCAAAAAATAAAATGTTTATTGCATAATTTATTTATTGATCATGTGAAAATGTCATATAGCAGGAGTGACCTACCTGTGACCCTCCATATGTTGTTGGGCTCCTACTCCCATCAGGCTCCACCAGCATGGTCAATGATGATGGGAGGCATAGTCCAACAATATCTGGAGGGCCGCAGATTAGCTGCAATATCTGTGGTTTCAATGATACGTTGGATCCAGGAAAGAAGAAGGTGGCCTGTTATAGATGGAGTTGACTCCTCTTGAAGGATCAGGTCTGTAGTCTGGGGGTATTCCTTGACTTGACCTTGTCATTGAAGGCCCAAGTGGCATCTGGTATGGAGTGCCTTTCTCCAGTTGGGGCTGTTTCACCAGTTATGACTATTCTTGAGTAGGGAATGGCTTGGCCATAGTGATCCATGCTCTAGTAACCTCCTGTTTGGAGCACTGCAGTTCACTCTGTGTAGCATTGTCCTTGAAGATGGTCAGGAGACAGCAGCCATTTAAAAAAATGCAGCGACCACAGAACTAATGGGCATGCAGTCCTTAAAGATCTGCACTGCTTATCATATTTGTCACTGGACCTATTATAAAGTAACAGTTCAGATGTATAAAGCCTTAAACGCCTTAGGACCCAGTTACCTGAAAGATGGTGTCTTCCCCATATTGTCCTGCCTTTGATGTAGGCTGTGGAGGCTCTTCTGGTACTGCCAATGTTAACTGAGAACAAACAATAAATGTTTATTGTTTGTTTACAGATAGTTGCCTTGGTGATACTATCTTGTGTCAATTGCAGTAGTCATTGTATCACCACCCTGTTCATTGTTTTAATGTTAACTGAGGCCAGGATATCTATGACCCTCTCCTATAGACAGACACACCAAGGGCCTTCTCAGCAATAGCACCCTGGGCTATGGAATAGTCTCTCCCCTGAAGTCTAGCTAGCATCTACTCTGTCAGTTTTCTAGTGCCAGATGAAGGCAGTTCTGGTGAGAGCCAGTGTGGTGTAGTGGTTAAGAGCAGTAGTCTCGTAATCTGGGGAACCGGGTTCGCGTCTCCGCTCCTCCACATGCAGCTTCTGGGTGACCTTGGGCCAGTCACACTTCTTTGAAGTCTCTCAGCCCCACTCACCTCACAGAGTGTTTGTTGTGGGGGAGGAAGGGAAAGGAGATTGTTAGCCGCTTTGAGACTCCTGAAGGGGAGTGAAAGGCGGGATATCAAATCCAAACTCCTCCTCTTCTTCTTCTCTTGCTTCAGAGTATTTTGAATATTTGTGAGAGGACAGGTGAATGTGTTAATGTTACGTTTATATATTTATATTGTTATGAGCCACTCCAGAATCATATGTGACAAGTAGTGTAATAATAAACTCTAAATAAAAATACATACATGTTTGCGCACACATACGTATACAGCTGTAAAATATTTTCTGGAGTGTACCTGTATACATTACACCAGAGTTTCCCAAACTTGGGTCTCCAGGTGTTTTTGGACTACAGTTCCCATCATCCCTGACTATTGGTCCTGCTAGCTAGGGATGATGGGAGTTGTAGTCCAACAACAGCTGGAGACCCAAGTGTGGGAAACCCTGCATTACACAGAGGCAACCCCTGGTTTGCAGCGCAGTTTATAGAAACCAGAGCAAATCAAGGTTCTATAATGTACACTTAAATCATAACAGACAAGCACTTAGCAACCTTAATGTGTGCAATGGCCTTCCATGGACCACAATTAAGTATCATAGCAATTGTTCCTCTCTTCAGGTTTTCTTCATCCTCTCTTTCTTCTCTTTGCTAGACCTCTGAAGTACCACTGGTTTATGCAAGTCCAGCAACAGTTAATGACATTGAGGATACAAACCTCATTCTAGATTACCCAATGCCCACAGTGCCTTTCAATGCCTTGGATAGTACTGGGGTTCCTCTCAGACCAGGAGATCCTGATTCACCTCCTCCAGCAGATCAATCAGCCAGCAATGATTTAAGCCCAGCCTTTTCTGAGATGCCGACTGAACAGTTATTCACACCTGCAACATTTACTGCTGGTATCTTTCAGGAGGTTAGCGATGAGGAGAGTGAAGATGAGAAGATGAAAGACCAGATCCCCAGCACAGACTCAACAATCCTCTCTGAGCAAGGTAAGCTATTTAGTACCTTTCCAGTACAGGAGATCCTGTGTTTATACCATGTGTTGACAGTAAGCAGATAATGGCATTATATGTAAAATGTGCATTTACTGTTGCAGAAAGGCTTGCATTTCCCTTCCAGACATCTTTAATGAACTGTGCTTATAATAATGTTGAGCATGTATATACTGCATGTCAAGTGTTCAGTTCACATACATTATCTCAGTTAATATTACAACACTCTGGTAAGGTGAGCAAGAATTATCTTCCCTATACTGCAGATGAAGTGAGTGGCATAGCTGAGGCTGAGAGAAAGCAGCCACATGTTGATGTCACACTGCACTGTAGTTTAGTGCAGCATGAATGGGCCTAGCCCCCTCCAGGCAGATCTATACAGGGCAAACCATTCACATAACCCAGTCGGAAGCAGTTTAGGGCTTTAGGTAAGTACAAAAGCCTTAAACTTGGAATGGCAGTAGCGTATTGGCAGCCAATGCGGTTCTTTAAAAAGCGGTGTTAAATGTTTGCATTAAGCTTCCTTAGTCAGCAGCCTAAGCACTGTATTCTGCATTAGCTGCAGCTTCCGTACCAATCTAAAGGTTGCACCTTGTAGAACTCACCACAGTAGCCCAGTCCTGATGTTACCAAGTCAGTGTGGCATGGTTAGCGTGACCCAAGAGCAGTCATACCGGCAACACCAATCCAAGGTGGTAAAAGGTGCCATTCCCACCACCTGGGCATTCTGCACACCTGCTCCTTCAGGGATAGTGTAGCATTATAAGTTGCCTGCCAGACTCGGGGCCTCCATCCTATTGGCATTTAGCTGACGCTTATTAGCTCTCATCCCATCCGCCACTCCATCCAGGCATTGATCCATCACTTTCATAACCGAGACGTGATTCAGATGTAACATAGAAATAGAAGCAGCATCACAGCTCGGGAAGGGAGGTTGGGACAGTGGGCAACCAGCAGCTGCCCAGCCAGGCTACCAGGTGATGTGGGACCTGCCTCTTTTCAGTGTGTTATTTTCATGATCTTGGCGTTCTCTGCAATTGCATTCATAGGCATGTTAATTGTCCCAAAATATAACATCGGAAATGAAATACCTCAGCGTGGTGTGCACAGTTAGCATTCTTTTATTCTGCAAATCATCTCTTTGGTGGTCTGCATTCTGTAGCCTTCCAGGCTACTCTGGCACCCTGGGTCTAGAGCCTTTGCCTGAATGCACTGTAGGATTTTCAAAGTCTCAGCTGGGATCTGAAAAGCAGTTCCATTTTTCTTCTTTCACATTGCTGTCACTATCAATTTAATGGGGCTCCAGGTTTGCTGGAATCATCATGAGGTGCATGAAAAATGCACACGCGTCACTGGGATCCTATAAATTCTCAGCATCTCAGAGCAGAGTGCCCAGTTCATGGCAGCAAGGAAGTGTTAAGATGCTGAATGTGAGGCAGTCTTTCTTGGCATACATCTGGCGGTTTGTTGGGAGTCAAGATTATCACTGTACCTTTCAGAATAAGGTTTACGAGGGCAAGGTAAGAAACTTGGCTTTCCAGGAAGCTCATTGTTCACACAAGAGAAAGTGATCCAAGGTGTTTTCTGTTAGGGCTTGTGACAAAACACTCAGACAGGCAGTGATGAAATGGAAGTTATACACTCGGGGGGTATGAAGGGATTTGCTGAAACTCATTCAGCTGATGGCAAAGTGACAGCAATTCCCAGTCTGCTTCCACGTGTGATACATTAGCTGCATTTCCCTTATCTGGCTTTCTGGTTTGCAGCAGCTAACAGGGTACTCTGAAATGCTTTCCACAGGCAACGGAGGAAAAAAATAACTGTGCCAACAAGCTTAAACAATCATATCTTAGTTTATTAAGCTGAGATTTTCAGAGGGCTTCTGTCCCCTTTACCCAAGCCATAGTTAAATCTGGCTTTTAATAAAACATAGTTTCCCAGTTTTGGAACATTCCAAGATAATAAACCAACTTCAGTTTGTAGTATAGTATCCCGGATTGTTCCAAAACTAGTAATCCTAGTTTCAGATGGAACAGGAACCTGTTTAGTTAGATGCCTCTTTGTTTAATCATGGCTCACAACAGAGGCAGTTTAAGGGCAGAGCAACCAGTTGGGTCGCATTGGTCACCATGCTGCGTGGGGTGCCATGATGATGCTGTAGAATGGAGCATGAGAGGCGGGGTGGGCACTGGATTTTATCAGCACACAGGGTGCCACTGAAATTTGATAGCTCCAAGTCTGCCATTGCTCGCAACAAAGGGGCTGTGTGCATGGGCAACAGGCTCATGTATATCTTTAAGCTGACGTATGATGGTTCAAATGTCATATTGTATGCCTCTGCTCTGTGGACCTGAAAAGGAATGTGTAGCCTCTCTTCTGTCAATTTGAAACTGACCATGTTTTCTGTTGAAATTGCTTTGATGATTACCGATGGTGAGTTTAGCCGACACCTGCAGCAATCTGTTTGCTGACATCGTAAAGACTAAAACTGTACAGTCCAAATGATAGTGTGTATCGTGGCTTTTTCCACTTTATTGGCAGGGGCTGCCACTTGGCATGAGCTATTGGAGCACCTGCTCATACCTATAACACCAATCATTCCACCAACTTCTCTCCTTCGTGTGGCGTTTTGTAACAAAATGAAGCTGCATTTTCTGGGCAGCTCAGTATGTTGCAGGCACGCTTCTGCATGAACTAACTGGGGGAAAATACTTGAAAACAAAGGACTGTTTAAATAAGGGAAACTATCACTTCTCATTTGATTTCCAAGTACATGCAGGCAGTTTATTCATGCAAAGGGGCCCATCTCAGTGCTTACAGAATGTTGAACAGATCAAAACAAATATGGTTTTCTTTCAGACATCGTGGACACAGCCTGCAGGCAAATGCAGCTCTCGTCTCCATCTCATTAGTTTGTAGACGTTGTCACAAATCTGTCTCATGTTCCAGATTGCTGGATTTTAGACAAATCCTTTGTTTGTTTTTTAGTGGGCTGACAGGTATTAGTGCTTTTGGTTCCTTAACCAAAGTAGCAGAAGGGAATTATTCATTTCAGAAATGATTTGAAACAAACATTATGCTAAATAACTTGCTCCCATTCTATTCTGATCTAGGAGTAGCCTTACCATGAACTGACGGGAAGTAATTTTCTCAGCAACAGATTCCAGCTAGAGATGCCCCTTTGGCTCCTCCATAAAACTTTATATTTTGATCTTATTTTTTAAAAATATAATGACTAAAGTGGGCCCAAGATGGAGCAAACACTTAAGCTGAATACACTGGCATAGCCATGATGGTGAGATTTTACCTTACGAAAGCTATTCCACCTCTAGGGACCTAGTGTTATTTGCTAAATACAAGGGAAGGTAAACAGTGCAGGACAACAGAATCCAGTGCTCAGATTATGTGGAAAGAAGATAAAGTCACAGGGCATTTGAACATCGTGGGCCCCCCAAAAGTGCATTTTGCGGGCTAGAGTGCGTGAGGTTATCACCCAAAATGGCCACCGCAATCTCCTGCAAAAAAACCCCCAAGTTGTCCCATTTTTACCAGGGCCCTTGGCAGGTATGTGAAGTACATTCATGCTTAAGTTACCACTGGAGAAGGGTGCCACTGTTTGTGGATGTAAGTGAGAAAGCGTCTGAAATGACACGAGACACAGGACCTTTTAAAAATTCTTTTGGATGAGCAAGCCTTGTCAGGTAAGAACTCTGATTTCATTATCCTTATTTTTTAGTTCTTACAAATTCTGTTTGATCACAAACTGACAAAGTCGTTGTTAACGTTTTCATCAGGAGCACCATCCACTGTCTGCCAATATCATTTGCTGCTATAGATGTGTTGAGAATGATCTGGCTGAAGTCAATGCTTTGAAGATAGAAAAAGTAAGTCCAGCTATGTACCTTTTATGAGAATTACATGAAGTTTTGATGAATATAAGGCTTTCTGTTTCCACATCCAGATAGATAGATAGATAGATAGATAGATAGATAGATAGATAGATAGATATAGATATTTTTTGTGTGTGTGCTGCTTTAAGGTTAGAAAGCTTTTCAACCCTGGGAGTTGAAACTCTGAAAGCAATATTAGATTGTATGTGCAATGGTTATTTTGGGGGTTTGGGAGAAGCAACATGCAATTTCATCAGCAGCACAGGGTATTGTAATAAAGACACTGATCTTGATGTTTTCAGACAGCTCATATTTCTATGTTCAAACATCCATATTTTTTGTCAGGTTTTTTTTTTTTTAAAGTCAGTCATTATTCTGTAGTTATTGTTTTCTGCAAAAGGACTGCTGTACAGATACATTTCAGGAATACGTTCACAACTTTCAGGTTAGATATAAACTTTCCTTCAATAACACATTGCTGCTTTCATGTTCACCCAAGATTCAGCCCAGCTATTTTCCCGAAAAGCACTGTGCAGTTCTATGCCTGCTTACTTGGAATTTAATCCTCCTGAGTTCAGTGAGGCTTCTTATTGCCAAGTAAGTATGCAGACAATTGCAGCAACATCATGATTGACTATAGGCCAAAGTTGCACATTTTCTTCCACACAAATTGCTTTTTAAAATGTTCATTCAAAGGAACTCTGGTTCAGGATGTTCCCAACATGTGAAAGGGTGGGAGAAACAATTGGAATTTCAAATCAAGATCCTTCATAGCCAGTCATCCTTTATAGGTTATGCCTTAAATCCACATTAAAATGTAATTCAAACACACCAAGATGTGCCAGGGCTAATGTGCCCTAGGTATTGAGAAATAACAAATAGTTTTAGTCCACCTAATTGAAGAGAAACAGGCATTACAGTTGAACCAGTAGGATTGGTGTTTTCTTCTGTTTCTAATTTTCTGCTTGCTTTTTTTTTCTTTTTTAGGAATCTTGGCTTATTCTTTCACGTGTTTTGTGCCTTGTTGACTCCTGTCATTGCTCCATCCAATAAACGCTGATACCATAGAGCTACGTTTCTGGGTATTAAATTAGCCTGTGAAAGGGTTTGCCATAATGTTCAATATGTCATATAGCAAATGAGAAGCAAAGGGTTTAAGCATCCTATTTAAGATTTGATTTGGAATCACATCTCCATTTACACAGAACGCACATTGTATTGTTGCACGCCACTCCAATCTCCCAGCAGTGCGAGATTCCAGGGGTTCCAGGTGTTTAACCAGGCTCCATGTTTCCTTTGGGGAATGAGGCACAGCAGAGACTGTGCTGTCTTTATGATATATCGTTTACATACATACACAACCTGAACCTGGAGGGGTTCACAGCACTAACACTCCAAGAAGGTCTTGCTTCTCCCATAGGCACAGCCTTGGATCCAAACAGACTTAAGATATCATGCTCATGCTCTCCAGCTTGCTGCCTTTAACAGCCTGACACCTTTTTGTCCTCCCAGGTCACATCACAGCCAGCTCTAAAAACTCTCCTTCAAACTTCTGAGTAACTCTGAGTTGAGGGAGTGCCCCCTGTCTTTGGTTTCCTAATCACTCATCTCCCAGGCAACTACCTCATCAGAAAACTGGTCTGGCTTATATTTTAACATTTGCTGAATCCAGGGGTTCAGTGTCCGGCACCCAGAAACTCATAACAGCAGGGAGCCTGGAACTCATAACACAGGGGATTCTGGCACCCACAAACTCAGAACAATGTACTGAGCTTGTCAAAATATAATTTTAAAGTGCTGCCAAATAGTATGCTTACACAGACAAGCAGAGTTATTTTAGTTCTTTAGACTTCTTTTTTTTACCTTCTGTAGATAGCTTTTTGGCCCCCTTACGACCTCTCTCATTTTGAAAAATGTTAAGTATGCTGAGAATCAGGCACTCCCTGCATTTGATTACTATTTTTGGTAGTGTTTTGGAGCAAAGGTCATATTTTTGTTGCCACTAGTAGCTTTCCATCAAAATGCTCTGCAACTGCTAAATGTATATGTAGCAGCAAGGTGTAATCCGAAAGCCAGTGACAAACAGTACAGTGGTACCTCAGGTTAAGTACTTGATTTGTTCCGGAGGTCCGTTCTTAACCTCAAACTGTTCTTATCCTGAAGCACCACTTTAGCTAATGGGGCCTCCCGCTGCCGCCGCACCACCGGAGCACGATTTCTGTTCTCATCCTGAAGCAAAGTTCTTAACCCGAGGTACTATTTCTGGGTTAACGGAGTCTGTAACCTGAAGCATATGTAACCTGAAGCATATAACCCAAGGTACCACTGTACTTACATGGTTCAATTTAGCCAAAGTTGTTCACTGGCTTCTAAATTCCCATTCTAAGATCTTCCTAGATCATTTCCTTCAGGACTCAGCTGCTTAGGGCTAAGCTACGCTGACCCCCTGTGACATCAGAGCAGCTAAGCCAGAGGGGACACAAGTCTTTCAGAAATATTGAAACTTGAAGCTGTGTTTTAAAATATTCTGTCCCTGTTCTTCCAGCAACACTATGTCTGCATGCTGAAGTGCATGCTGTTGGTAGAAGCTGAGAGAGAGAGAAAAGAGTTAGCCATTGTACATGAATGTAAGAATCCATCCACAGTTCTTCAGTATGCATACCTACTTGCTGCTTATTTCATTTTCAGTCTTTCTAGAAATATAATTGAAATGTTCTTTTGGGTACAGGATTCCAATGTAAACAGCTTTTACCTGGAAATTTACCTATAGATTTAAATCAAATGAATAATATTCTGCCCTGAGAGTTCTGTCCTAACAGAGTTAGGTGTGCTTGAACTTGTTTAAATTAGAGGACTCAGTGCTTTTTTTCTAGAAAAACAGGTGCCGGTACTCACCACGCAAGGGAGGGCTATCGGACCCTGCCAGAGCATCATGTCTTTGTCCCTAAGCTGGGGACAAACTTCCCCGGCTTTGGGAAGGAGATGTGAGGCTCTGATTTGAGGCAGAAAAATACACTGCCAGGGGGGGAAAGCACTGAGTGGACCTAACCCAGATTTAACACTCTGTTGGATTGTGGCATATGCCTTTCTGTTCTTAAACTACATGTTGCTTTCTATAATGTTTTGGTAGTCCTTACATATTCTTTTTTTTTAACAGCATTTGAGAAGCAACAGAATATAAAAGCAAAACAGGAAGTTGAGTTACGGATAAAGGATTCTTTCATAGGCCGCCTCTGACCTGCAATTCCCCTCCTGTCATATTAGCCATCTAATTAGACTCACGCTGTTTTGGTACTGTAATAGAATTCAGTGGCATGGCTCTCACTTTATAATCCTTTCATTAGGAAACACTAATTCTCTAAGCTGCCCAAAATAGTTAAAGTACAGTAAGCAGAAATAAATAGTGCATTCCTAGAAAATACAGTGGCAAATAATAAGCATACTGTAATGATTACATTTTTCTCATGAAATGAATTTCTTCACAATACCAGAGAAAGTATTAATAATGAAGATGTCATTTCAATCTATCTTGTGTGCGTGTTAGATGTTTTATTACCAACTGATTATATAATAGATTCATATGAAAACTTAACACAGAAATATTACTACCTTGTATAGTAAACTACTTCTGTTCCTGTGAAACCTAACTTCTCTCCGATATACAGGCAACACCATTTTGCACATACCCGACTGACATGTGGCTACTGACACACATCATTTTCGGCCCTGGAAAGGGGTGGAATGGGCAGAATGGGGTGGGGGCAGAATGGGCTTATGCGCTGCTGCAACTCCCCCATACAAATGGGGAGTTGCCTGCATTGAATCACAGGGATCCATTTCTGTAAGTCATTTTTGAAATTTTTTTGTATCCTTCACCGTAGCTGTCCATTTCACCGTAGCTGTTCCCATAAGTTGTGTATTGGTTCTGTTTTAGAGAAGCTTTGCATATAACTTTTTTTTTTCTGCTAGTGAGTATATAAATTTATTTTCTACCTGGCATGCTCTTCAATATAGTTTGACATAGAATCATAGAATTGTGGAGTTGGAAGGGGACCATGTGAATCATCTAGTTCAATCCCCTTCAATACAAGAGTGGCTGGGTGGCTAATAATAATAATAATAATAATAATAATAATAATAATAATAATAATACCATGGGGCTCGAATCCACAACCCTGAGATTAAGAGTCTCATGCTCTACTGACTGAACTATTGCAAAGCTTTCATGTAAGGCCACCAAACCCCTGGAAGCTAGTTTGATAGATGATCTTAGGAACGTGTATTTAGGGACAAGGTTTATAGCCTCCATATGCTGTTAGGTCTTCTCAACCTCACCTGTTGCCCAACCTGTTTGCGGTTCAGATCAGTAAAGTTACTCAAGGTTATCTAGGTACTTGGTGGTGGTGGTGAGAATATTAAGTTTATGAAATACAGCTTTTTAGAATGTATAAGCTAAAAAAGTTTCCATTTTCCTAAGTAGTAGTAAGCCTATCTGCTTTTTGTAGGGGGATGGTGCCACAGCCTGGCTAATAATTCTCCCCCACCAACCTGAGCACTGAAGCTCCCTGCTTCTAAGTCAATAGGTGAGAATGAGAAATATCTGAGAAACAGGCTCCCTAGAGCCAGCATCCACGCAACACTGATATTTGTCCCCACCTGTTGCTGTTGTAGGGAGCACTCCTGGTAAGGGGTCTCTAAACAGTGATTATATAGGGTGGGTAAGTGTAGCGTAACTTCAAAGACATTTGCCAGCAGCACCGCAATAGCAGAACAAGTCAGTAGCATAGGAGAAATGATGGCAGAGACTTGAGTTATCTGTTTTGCAACACTCACTAGGATTGTGGAGGGGAATAAACTGCAGATCAGACCTAAATCTATTCAAGTAAATCACTGCGTTCAAACAAAATGTAAGTTATTCCACCATATTCATTCATTTGCACCCAGTCACACTCAAACTTCATTAAAAGAAAATAACCTAAACAAATGTCAATTGCAACCCACTTCTGTGTCTTGCAACCACTCAGCCTTTGACCAAGGTATGTTGGCAGGTTATTAAGGAAATATTGAATCAGTGAATTTGTGGAATAACTGAAGAATGTGCATAAGTGTATTCAGCAAATTTGTATTGACTACACTCTAGGAGATAGTCAGCTTTACCGTTTTGATGTTCAAACCAAAGGCAAATCATTGTCATCTAATTTGCACCTAATTGCACATGCATCAAAGGTGTGACAGTTTGTCAAACCAATTAGTTGCTGAAGATTTAATCATAAAAATGAAGATTCTGAGCAAGAAATGTCAGCATAGCAACTTGTAGGACACAATACTACTGAAGCGAATTATTCTTGATATAATTGTCATCATCCCTTTATTTTTATGCTGTGCTCCTAATTCCCTTTCCTGTCATATTTCTTTTGGTTACAGACTCTTGAGTACTCTATATTTCTGTACAGAATACCAAGGCCTTTGCACATTTAGGAGAAAACATGATGGGGAGGGGGTGGTCTGTAAGGAGATTTGGTGACCTAAGATAAATTATGAAAGTATTCAGGTAGAGCTATCATTACTAAAATAATAGTTTAGGGGGAAATGTTTAAAAGTGGCACAATGCGTATCTGGGGGGCAGAAAAGGACTGCACCCACGGGCACCGTCCACAGTGTCATGCATTCTGCCTGCTCTGCCATCCATGCATTCAGCACATTTGAAAAGGGCAGCCTTCACATATACATCTGAAGGAGTGTGGGAACGGTCACCATGTAGGGTTTCAAATCATGCACAGTATTATGCAGCTGCACATGCATAGGGTCTCCTTTTGAGATGACACACAGATTCATAGGAGCCAACTCCTAGGGGCCGAGGTCCCTTCGGCCTCCCCCAATAAAATATTTGAGGGGGCGGGGCCCTCCAAAGTTGATAGGCATTGCCATTCAAATGGTGTGTGTGTGCCACGTCTGGTGGTCAATTATGCAAGGCACCCAATTATGCTCCCCCACCCCAAGATGTCAAATGCAGGTGCATAACATTGAGGTTAGGGCTAACCCAGGTGGTCCTCCTTCCTCTGTATGCATGCACCAAATGCATGGAGATGACTGTATGAACAGAGTTGAAGAAGTAGGCCAATTTTTCATCTGAATATGGTCCTTACTAGAATAAAGAGAACAATGTTTGAGTTAACACATTAAGATTTTCCATGGAATTCATGTTCCACATGCCTTCTCTGTTTGAATTAGTGTGTTTGTGGGAGAGGAGGCATGGGTAAGTCCTTGTGGAACTCATTCCATATGGATGGATGCCTCACTTTCACTCAGCCAGGTGGTTAGCTAGAACACTGTTGTTCTGTTGGACTTTTGAGACTATAACGGATTGGAGTTGAATTCCTGTATTTATTTGCTGCAGCTTATTGACATTTTAATAAGGCGCCCTGATTTGTATTTTGCTGAATTACTGTCATTTCAATTACCTGAATTGGATTTTAATTATTCTTTAGCCATCATGTGTGCGTGTTTTCAGTGGCAAGTAGGGCATAAATGCCATAAAGGGAAACAATTCCACTTCGACATCTTCCATAGCAGACCTTAAATGTGTGTCTTCTACGGTGTTGTTGTTCAATGTGTTGTTTCCTTTTTAGATGTAAAGATCACTGATGAACTGGAATCTTCAGGCGATGAGATTTTGGCTGCAATAACTACTATACCATATGTCATTGGTTCTCCTGCCCTTCCCACCTCTCTTCCTGAAGATGATATTTTGGGGCCTACAGATCAGATCATTTTATTGCCTGCTGTGACTACCAGTGGTCCTTCTGTTGTCATTGACCAGTCTTTCGAAGCAACAAGCTCTGGGTGGGCAGTGACTGACGGTGACATCCCTACAGGATTTGACATGGGGGTGCAAGATATTGCTACTGAACTAGATACGGTTGACATCATGAGGCCAGCAACAATTAGTGAAGATGGAAGTGGCTACTATGCCCTGCCTGAAACTCCAGATATGACTCCAGCTCCTCCACTGAAGTACGTCACCACCAGCTCAATGACAACTGCAGCCAAAGGCAAAGAGCTAGTAGTCTTCTTCAGCTTGAGAGTAACCAACATGCGGTTTTCTGATGACCTCTTCAATCGGAGTTCCTCAGAATACAAAGCACTCGAACAGCAGTTCATGCAGCTGGTAGGTGGCAAAGAATTGGCTTTAATGCATTTATATTTGCAAGCTGTTATGCCCCCCACCCCGTGCCATTCCCCAAGTTAAAAACAAATTCCAAATAATGAAAAGCATTTTAAAAAGAAAACTGGCACCTACTCTTCTTACTACCCAACCCTGTTCATGATGCTAATCACATGTGATTCTCAGATGTTGTTGTTGTTGTTGTTTAGTCGTTTAGTCATGTCTGACTCTTCGTGACCCCATGGACCAGAGCACACCAGGCACTCCTGTCTTCCACTGCCTCCCGCAGTTTGGCCAGACTCATGTTTGTAGCTTCAAGAACACTGTCCAACCATCTCGTCTTCTGTCGTCCCCTTCTCCTTGTGCCCTCCATCTTTCCCAACATCAGGGTCTTTTCCAGGGAGTCTTGTCTTCTCATGAGGTGGCCAAAGTACTGGAGCCTCAGCTTCACGATCTGTCCTTCCAGTGAGCACTCAGGGCTGATTTCCTTAAGAATGGATAGGTTTGATCTTCTTGCAGTCCAGGGGACTCTCAAGAGTCTCCTCCAGCACCATAATTCAAAAGCATCAATTCTTTAGCGATCAGCCTTCTTTATGGTCCAGCTCTCACTTCCATACATCACTACTGGGAAAGATCCTCAGATGAAGGGCAGCAAAGAAATGTCATTATGATGATGTAGTTTCAACCTCATCCCTGCCTCAACTTGGGTTGGAAGAGGAAGTCAATTCACACTTAACAGCAAACCTAACCTGTGCTTTCTGAAACAATAGAAAACCCCAAACAAACTCATTTTTCAAAATCCGCACTTCCCTGAATTTTATCTGTTTATTCTTTACCTGAGTTGTGTATTTAGCTATGGTGGTGGTTAAAGTCTTCCTCTCTAATAGCGGCTCTATCACCAGCACCTCTGGAAGAGGGGAAGCTGGAGAGAGAATATTTTAACTTCTCCCACATAGCAGAGCCCAGCAGGCATGAGAGGATAGGGCCTCCCTTTCAGATGTGCATGAAGTGAAACCAGCACCAGAAGATAAAAATGATGACATCCCTTGAACTACCTTAGCTACCACTGATCACTCCTGCTGCCATTGCAGGGTGGGACTCTTTTGGCTTCCTCAGCCAGAAGGCTGAGGTTGGAAGTGTGAATAATCATAGCTGGAGCGTGCTAGCTCTCCTTGCCATGAAAGAACATACAAAACATGCTCAGTTATTGGCTATGCAGTGCAGAGCTCCCAGTATACACAAGTACTTATTGTTGACTTTGGCAGCTGGGACATAAGTATCCAAGGCTCGCTTTTTCCTTTTAACAACTAACAACACGCAAAACTCTCTTGAAACCATAGAACTGCCTTGCCTATGGCTGCAATTCACATTTAAGCATGTTTAAGTCCCATTGATTTCTTTTTTAACTGGATTGCAGCCTATGAAATTTAATTAGAAGGAAAATCGCACTCTATCTATCTTAATAGATTATTGAAGAAGATCTAACCAGAGAGACAGTTAAAGACTAACTGAGAAACTTAACCTGGTAGCAGATGTAAAGTCTGCTAATAAAATCAGTGAAACAGAGCAGTTGATTTATGTTCCCTAAAATGAAAAGTGAAAATAAGTGGAATCAATGATACGTGGGCAGTGATAGAGGACTTAAAGCAGGCATGTCCAAAGTCCATTTCGGAGGCCTAATCCTGCCCTCCGGTCAATTTAATCTGGCCCCTGTGGCAGTTTATTTCCTGGGGTAAAATTGTAAAAAAAACCTCAACAACTTCAATCCTAAAAGAAGCTCAACAACTCCAACCCTAAAAAAATCAACAACTTTAGTTGACCCTTTGGTCGGCCCCCACGGCCCTTCACTTCATAAAATCGGGCCCTCTTTGAAAAATTTGGACACCACTGACTTAAAGTTTTCTCTTTTCTCTTTTCTCTTTTCTCTTTGTAGCTTCTTCCTTACCTACAGTCCAACCTAACAGGCTTCAAGCAACTGGAAATACTGAACTTCCGCAATGGAAGTGTGATTGTCAACAGCAAAATGAAGTTTGCCAAGTCAGTGCCGTACAACATCACAGAGGCTGTCCATTGTGTGCTGGAGGATTTTTGTGACGCAGCAGCTCAGCGCCTTAACCTTGAAATTGACAGCTATTCCCTTGATATTGAGCCAGGTGATGTAAAAAATGGGGCAGTGGGGGAAGAAACATTGCTCTCTCCTCCAAGCATTTCATGATGTCAGTTGCTCTCTGTAAGACGGGTGGCCCTGGAAGAATGAAAAGCCCCAGGTTGTCTCTAAGTCATGATCAGGGTCCCTCCTGAGAACCCAGTGAAACATGACACAGAGCCCAAGAGCTTAAATAGCTGCTTTTTATCAACAGAAAATAGCAATAGGGGGAATGCATATTTTGACAAGAAACATTGCCATTTATATATGCATTCTAAGCTAACACAAGGCACATGTTGTTTGCACTTATTTATTTGTAACAAAATGTAAAGCTCTTAAGCATTCCTTAGCATTGACAAAAAGGTACCTAGAGAGAAACTGACTAAACGGCATATTTACTTTTATTGGGGGGGGGGGAAAGATGCATAGGCCAAAATCAAGGAAGATATTATTTTGCCCACAGTCCAGATGACATCAGTGGTAGTTCTGGCAAATGTTCTATGTACTTCACACTTACAGGGAGCACCAACATAATCACTCAAGAGTAAGAGGCCCATCCTGCCAAGTGAAGCAGCAGCAGGGATCTTGTGCCAGCTAAAGCTACTGGCTGGGAGGGCCCAGCCTGGTGACTGAAACAATCCTTCTGCAGCTGCAGGTCTGTTGCAGCTTTTCATTGGGAGCAGCTCCTGTAGGGCTGTGGGGAGATTTCCTAGCTGTTGAGTGCCCTGGCCATTAACATCATGTAGAACATGGCAGAGAACTGAGTCTCTCTCTTAATGAATTGACCTTTCCCACAAGCAAATCTAAGAGTAGAATGAAAACTGTGGACTCTTCTTAGAATGTGCTCCCAGAATGTATCTCACATGTCCCAACACAGCCCAAGGATCACTTGGTTTTCCGGTCTGTTACTCTGCTGATTTGCACACACTTCCTATGACAGCTGCAGCACTAAAGAGCATCTGTTTATGTGGCCACCCATTCTACAAAACTGGTGAAAGAGTTCATCAGGCATTACAGACCTGAGTTCTCATTCCTTTGAAGAGTCACACTTCAGGAACATGGCATAATGGGCACTGAGTACCCTGCTGCGAGATAAGCACATGTCACATTGAGGTTATATGCTTGGGTGGAGTAGGAAGCTGAGTGTGCATTTTTAACAACAGAAAACTGTCTGCTGACCAAGGAAGGGTGAGGAGGCTGGCAGCCAGGCTACAGTAACTGTGAGAACCTTAATGCAAGCACAGACAGTAACTGTGAGAAATATCTCAAGGTGGCATAGCAACTGTGCAATGTGAACTCCTTATCTGAAGTTGCATGTGTACTTCATGACTTAAAAATGTTGTCTTGACAACAGTCCTGAAGGATCCTCCTTCTACCTCACATCCTGGAATGTTGATACCGCATTTAAATGAGATAAACAAGATGGGTGTTAAATTGTGTCCCTTTTCTGACTAGAACAAAGTTTGTGGATTAAAATGTGAGATTCCATGCAGCACTGTAAGCAAAACCAAACATAGTTGACCATTTGTTTTTATGTACGTCTGAAGGGATGAGACACTGCAGTAGCCAGAGCTCCTCTGGGGGTTCTTCAGCACTTCAGTTTGAGAAGGTTGTAGACATTTGGAGCTGGTTCAGAGGACAACGATGGTCAAGGGTCCTGCAAAGAAGTCCTATGAAGAATGGGTGAAGGAACTAGGTCTCTTTAGCCTGGAGAAGGGAAGACACAGAGGACATGATAGCTGTAGTCAGATACCTGAAGGACTGTCACCTATAAGAGGGCAGAGACATCTTGTCTGCTGCCCGAGAGGGCAGGTCTAGATCTAATGGGATTAAGTAACAGGATGACTTTATAAAAGGATTAGACAAATTCATAGAGGCTAAGGCTTCCAGTGACTACTAATCCTAATAGCTATGTTGTTCCTCCACTGATGGAGGCAATATGCTTCTGAGTACCAGTTGTTTGAAATCATCAGTCAGTTGCAGTTGTGCTCAGGTTCTGTTTGTGGGCTTCCCACAGGCAGCTAATAGAACAGGATACTGAGACTAGATGGGACACTGTTCTGATCCACCAGGGCTGCTCTCCTTGTGCTTTTATGAGGGTGGATGTCAACTGAACGTTAGGAGAAAATAATTAAAGTTAAGAAGAGTTCAACAGCAGAACCATTTACCTGGGTGGAGATCCATCTCTTGGGGAATGCTCTTGGTCTGGATTTCCTGCACTGAGCAAGGGATGGGACTAGATTAGGGTTTCCCAAACTTGGGTCTCCAGCTGTTGTTGGACTACAACTCCCATCATCTCCGACGAGTGCCAACCGGAATAAAATATTGGGGGACCCAGGTAAGTCCCACCCCACATAATCACTCACAAGATTCACAAACCATTTGAATGGCAACACCTATCAACTTGGGGGGTCCCTTCAAATATTTTATTGAGGGGCCCTAGGAGTTGGCTCCTATGATCCCTGACCACTGTTCCTGTTAGCTAGGGAAGATGGGAGTTGTAGTTCAAAAACAGCTGAAAATTTTGGGAAATCCTGGACTAGATGAATGAATGAAATATGAATGAAAACTGAAGTTGACAAAAGCCTGATTGGTATATGTAGAAGAACAAATATATCTTGCTTTCCTATTATTTGTTTTAAGGGTAGGATGAAAACTCATTACTTGAAAAAATAGGATTATGTCTGAACCAACTTTGTTCCTAAGATTCTGCAGAAATATATAATCTCCAGATTAAAAGACGGCTTTTATTTCTGAGTTGGGGATTGCTAACTATAACAGATATTCTAATAAATTCTGTGCAAGGCACATAAAATTAAAAGTTCAGTGTTGTGGGAAAATGAGGAAAAGATCTACATACTGGTTCTCAGATATCTGGAAATGAGGCAGACTGCCAAAGAAACTGAGCCAAGTGACACACACAGCTATGAGTCGCAGGCTTGTGTGGGTCGCAGACTATTTCAGAGAGGGAAGAAGACTCCTTTCCAGAAATAAAAGGCCTTCTGGATCAGACCAATGACTTGTCTTGGCCAGGATCCTGCTTCCCACACTGGTCAAACAGTTGCCTTCAGGAATCCTACAAGCAGGGCTTGAGAGTAGTAGCGCTCTCCCACAGTTGTTCCTAGCTAGTGGTTCTAAGTGTTGGGAGATCTTCAAGATCTGATAATGCTGGTGGATTTCCATAAAGATCAGTTAAGAAATCTTATGGCACTTGGAGTATTTTAAGTATTAAAAAAATAAATGTTATAATAAATACCAGTGGTGTCATTAGACCAGTGTTTCTCAAAGAGTAGACTAGGAACCACTGGTGGGACTTGGGCCATTTTCAGGTGGGCTTCTGTGTCTCAGCTTCTCCAGAGCCCCCTAACCTGCCAGCCATGCCATAGCCTCTTGGTTGTACTAATGCCAGCACCGGCAATTCCTTGCATACTGAATCAAGCTGGTTAGAATGTGGTGTGAATTGTATTAAGACATGGAGAGGAGTACTAGATACAGGGCTCCCATTATTTGTAATATGCAACTCCATTATTAGTCTGAGCATATGACTGTCACAGGCAGGAGAATCAAGTAAAGAGAAAGCCAGATCACCAAAGAAAAGATTCCATAACTGCAGCTTTTAAATGCAAAATGATGCTGGCTCTTCTTCTAAGATGTATTTTACTGATAGACTTATACTTGTGGGGGGAGCTCCTGTTTCCCTCCTCAGTCAAGAGTAAGTTTTTGCTAAGTGTACGTGGCACTGCAGCAATGGGCCCATTTTTTAAAAAAGATTATCCTTTTCTTTTACAGCTGATCAAGCGGATCCTTGCAAGTTCATGGGATGCGACGAATTTTCACAGTGCGTAAAGAATGACTGGACGAAAGAGGCCGATTGCCTTTGTAAGCCTGGTTATGTACGAAGAGATGGTCTGCCGTGCCGTAGCCTGTGTGAAATTGAGCCGCACTTGTGTGTTAATGGTGGCAAGTGTGAACTGGTTCCAGGAAGAGGGGCAGTGTGTAGGTAAGTGTCACCACTATTATATTATTATGTATTTATTTATACCCTTCTTTTCCAAAGGCGGCTTAAGGGGGGGGGGGATAAGAACAGCTAAAAACATTTTTTTTATATAAATTATTTGTTTTTAAAAATCATTTAAAACAATTAAACACTAATCAAACACACACACACAATTAAAAACATACAGATATTTATAATAACAGCAGCAGGGCACCAACCCTTTCATTAAAAGAAGTCTGTTCCTTGTTGTCCTTCCGGAAAAGGAAGGAGCCAGTCTAGCTTCTCCAGGGAGGGAGTTCCAAAGTTTTGGGGGCAGCCACTGAGAAGGCCCTATCCCCACATCCCTACCTAGTATGCCTGTGAGTATGGCAGGACCAATTGTGATTATGAATATTGTGAATATCAGTGCTGCTGTAGAATTTGAAATATTTATGGAATCTACTGCATCATTCGAACAGCATCACATGATAGAATGCAGCCATTATTCTTGGTTTATGGCATCCGTACAGAAAATTCCCAATTGTAAAGCTCTCTGGTAGCAGGACTGGGAAGATCCCAGGAGAGCTCCTGCTTGCCATAGTAACAGTACTGGCCTAAATGAGCCAGTGCTATGTTATGCGCCTGTGCTCAGCATCAAGTTTTTGGTTCCCACATAGTCATGTTGACTTCCGGCCTCCATTGTTTGCCATAAGCCGGAATCTACTTCATGCAGCTCAGCGGAAAGGGCTTCAACGTTAAAGGTTATTTTTGTCAGATTTGAACATTGCATGTACTTGTCAGCTGTGTAATGGACCAGACGCTTTGTTTAGATTTAGCTCATTTTAAGAATCTGTAAATTGAAGGAGGTGATCTTGGGAGTTTCCTCGTAGTCTAGTTGATAGATACTGACAGGAAATCCTTCAGTCGCCTCATCAGGCATAATAGAAAAACAAAATAAAAATGCAAATCTTCCTATATTCAGGCCTGTTATGGAGAGAGGAATGCATGTGCTTCCTGGTAGCCTATGCACCTGTTATGCTATTGCAAGGGGCATGTGCTAGCATAACACTTCCCTCCTCTCCCCTGAAGCCCCCTGCACACCCTCAAAATCAGCTCCAGGGGTTGGGATACCCTCTGGAGAACATTTTGGGAGTGGGTCGAGTGAGGAGAGGAAACGGAAGTGTCGCTGCACCAGCAGAACTCCACTGTGTTGCTTTGGATACAATCCCCTGCTTCTATATTCTAAAACTGGGAGGCTGGCCTTTCCTTGCCCCACAGACACCTCTTGTGAGGAAGGCCTGCTCCAAGCTCTTTTCCTTATAGGACCTTCCACCACTCCAAGTGAGCATATGGAGCTTCATGAGGTAAGTATCTGAGGCTTCACTGTGCTTGTGGTGGGAGATGCCACCGTATAGGAAATGAACCTGAATGAACACACATTTGCCTGTCAGCTACTTACACCACGTTATTATTAGCAATTCTATTACAGTGTTATTACCATAATTTATGTACAGCGTTTATAGCGCACTCTATAGCAGTCCTCAGGGTGTCTTACAAGAAGAAATCAAACAATTTAAAAGTTAATATGGAACCATAGAATTACAGAGTTGGAAGGGACCCTGAGGAACTCCCTGCAATGCAGGAATATGCAGCTGTCCTATAGGGGCATCGAACCTGCAACTTTGGCCTTATCAGCACCACGCTCTAGCCAACTGAGCTATCCTATAAATGACTGGCATTCAGTGGAGTCAGCCCGCTTGTGGAATTGACATCCACATGAGCTATAGGACTTCTCCTTCACTCTCTTGCCCCTGTGTGCCTCCAAACTCCACTCTGAGTGGTTGTGGGGACCCCTGGAGCATATCTGAGCTGGGGGAAAGATAGGAAGGGGAAGTTCTACTGGGTCTACTCACACTTTGGGTGCCGGCTGATAAATATAAATGCAGCATAAAAAATGGAATAAAAAGAAAAGTCCTAAAACCTAACACAGACTAAAGGGTTTAGGACAGGCATGGAGAACCTGTTTTGAATTGTTTTTCCCTTGGTCTTGTTTTGACATGACACTGCTTTGCTTCCCTTTCCCTCCATGTTTTAGATGCCCAGCCCGTAGAAACAGCCGAGGGCGTTGTGCAAAATACGCTCCAGCACCTACCCGGTCCAACATCTCCAAAGCTTTGATGCTTGGCTTATTAAGCCTAGTTATTCTTCTCGTCACTTTAATATATAAGTTGCGAAGAAAATGCAATACCAAGCCTAAACTGGAGTAAGCAGCTTAACCCTCCCCCAACAGTTTTTTGGAACTTTTAAAAACTACAGGCAGGAAGTCTTACCCTAAACAAACATGTTCTGCCTTGTAGAGGTCCTCCTCTCAGCCAAAGCAACACAGAGAATGCTGTCAGAATTAATCCTGCCTTTGACCACCATGAACCCATCAGTAGTTTGTGTCATGGGCCATGTAACGTAAGTGCTTGTATCAGTCCTTCAGAGAGCAGTGATCAAGGAGCATTGCAAAAGCATGAGCACAGAACAGAGCATGGAGGTAAAATGCATGCAAATACTACTCGTTCCTCTTCAACATGTGTCTTCTCTGAGTTGCCCTTGTTAACAACCAACTTCAACTTGCCTTTGGTGTTCCACAACTAA
Organism: Podarcis erhardii; assembly: GCF_964252035.2. NCBI lineage: Eukaryota > Metazoa > Chordata > Lepidosauria > Squamata > Lacertidae > Podarcis > Podarcis erhardii. The sequence continues at coordinate 39,564,899 of NC_138507.1, read as the reverse complement.
AAAGGACTAACCTTCACTGTCTCTAAAACCTCTTGTCACAGCTTCAGACCAGAACATTCTTTTTAGTACTTCTGCACTGTTAGCACTTTCTGCTCTAGCTTTTTGGCTTTGATGGCTTGCATAGCATGCAGTAAAAATTCATATCCTTCTTTTCCTTACAGGCCACCTGATACAAAGCAAAGACTGATGAGTTAGTATCTGACGCGCTGAATTCTAGGCAACAGTCAGCGGACATAAAGGTTTGTGGGTTTTCTTTTTGTAAATAGCTATATATTGTGTGGAAACCTCCTCTAAAAATATATATACCTTTGAGAGTCAGAACCCACCCTTCATGTATTTATTTGCCACTGCTATAGTTGAGCCATTTTTAAAATAGCCTAAACAATCATTGAAGAGTGGTGTGAAAGTAAAAGAAAACTGAACGCTACAAAGGCCTGGTAAAGGTAAAGATAAAGGGACCCCTGACCATTAGGTCCAGTCGTAGCCGACTCTGGGGTTGCGGCGCTCATCTCGCTTTATTGGCTGAGGGAGCCGGTGCACAGCTTCCGGGTCATGTGGCCAGCATGACTAAGCCGCTTCTGGCGAACCAGAGCAGCGCAAGGAAACACCGTTTACCTTCCCGCTGGAGCAGTACCTATTTATCTACTTGCACTTTGACCTGGTACAAACTACTGAAGGAGAGGATCTTGGAGTATAAACTGGATTCTAGGTGTGAGCAAAAATGTCTGTCATCGTCGTCCCCCCTCCCCGAATTCTCTGCCCAACTTGTGGGCAGCAGCATGGTGTGGTTATTGGAAGAGGTAAGCAAACATACATTTTTGTTTGCACTGGTAGATGAAGGCAACAATGGAGTAAGGCAAGGATGGAAGGAGGACTAAGCGCTTTGCTTCCTTCAGCAATTCTAAACAGTATCAACACTGGATCTGTATTTAACTCCGTTAGTGGACAATAGAGGGGTGGGGGTGCCAAATATTCTTGGTGGGAATGGAAGTATCCAGCAATTCAGAAGGAGTCCAAAGAAGAAAATATTCTCAGAAAATGTAATAGTTATTTTCTGATAAATTTTGGCCAATAATTTATCTCAAGAGAAGTCTAAGGTGTCACTCCAGAAATTAACTCTGGAATTTGAGGAAAAGCTCTCAGTGTCTTTTGAGTCAATGTTGGCCACATTATTGGCACTTTGTTTCCACAGATTTTCACCAAGAGGACTGCTGGTTATACCAAGTTCACTCACCTGGATAAATGGAGTCTTTGGGGGAGGAGGGAGGCAACAACAAAGCTTCAGAAGGCAACCAATACTTTTTTTCCATAACAGTGAACACATTAACTGAAGTTTATATCTGAGTCAAAAACAACAAGGTGGCTGCACCTACTTTCCGTCAAAACTGTTGTCCTCAATTACATAATATCCATGTTATCATGAATGCAGTGCTAAATGTATTTAATAACTGTACAGTGTTTATATGATAAATATTTTTATTTTAAAGCTTAGATTCAGATGCAGAAGTCTCTGCTGGAAAAGTTACCATCGGTGGTATTCTATCCCAAAATAAATGAACAGAAAAGTGGCCGACACATATACTAACTACTGAAATGGTTGTCAGTTATGTGGTAGTAACTGTTTTATTATAATTACTGGAGAATCGTATTGAAGGCTTACAATGGGGTTTTCAGCCCTAAACACCACCTCCAGTGATTATTTTAAGTCTTTATTAAATTTGTTAGTCACTTTCTCTTGTTCAGGGCAACCTAAAGTGACCTACAATCAGACAGACAGAAACTAAACCCCACAATGCTGTTCTTTTACAGATATAAAGACATTAAGTGGACATTTTTATTTTAACTATAATTGCTAAGAGATTTTCCTATATGCTTTTGAGAATCGGCCTGTAAATTTTAGGCTGTGTGTATAAGGGATGTGTTTGCTATCATATAGTTGTGATAGATTGCAGTAATTGTTTTTGTTCGCACAGAACAGACACCAAGCCACTAATGTGGTGTGATTTGCTACTGTACAAGACTTCTCAACTAGCAACATGCAGGCACATCTAGTAAGATTTTTCAAAAAGTGGACACACACACACACACACACACACACACACCAACTTCAACCCACACTTCTGTGCTGGGTCATTTGTCTAAATGGAATGATAGGTTGTGCAGAACCTTCAATGCACGCTAAGCACTGCATAACTGGTAGTGATCCGAATTGCTTTCAGTAAAAACAAAGTGCTTCAGGTGTCTGCAGCAAATAGGGAGTAGAGACTTGTTAGATAGGTTGGTGCATGTGCGTAATCCTACAACCAGCCAGGAATATGCATGAGCCTCAATTTCAAATATTCTAAAGCAGCAAGAGATGAGGAAGCGCAGCTTAGAGGTCCTTCTTCACCCCAACCCCCAGATGTACAGAATATCCAAAGCCAGAATTATTTAAAGTTAGGTGTGCCTAGGAACCGAGTACTAAGAGGAAGTCTTTTACTAGGGCTAGCATTGCTTCCTTTCTTTTTTGGAGCGGCAGGTGTTTTCCTTTAATTATCAAGTGCATTTCTGCTCTGGGTATAATCCTAGTGCCCTGAACCATCTCTCCTTCCTGCGTGCATTTAGGCAATACAGCTTATATAAACAATACCATGGCTAATTGCGTCTCTTAAATGTTTACTCGGAGCCAATACCTGTAAGAGTTGAGCTAACTAATCTTCATCTATTTATTTTACGGTGTCAAGAAAGTCACCTGCCAAGTTATATTCTCATATGGGCTTATAGACGCCGCGTTAGAGGTAGTCAGCCGCCTCAAGGTAAAAAAAATGTTGAGTTTACAGTCAAGTATAACATTATTTATGTATACATGGAGAAGATCTCATCTTAACAGTGAGGAAGCTTACATGGACACCAAGGTACCATTTCACAGCCTAGATGACATCTTTAGGGCATATATCTGAGGATATCCCACTATACACCAGGCACCATTGGAGGTTGTGTAAGTTAATATTCCTCATTGTATTCAATATATTTTCATTTCAGAGCTTTTTTTTTTTGTATATGTTTATTCATACCAATTTCTATAAGAAAAACAATAGAAATCGTTTTTACACGTCAGTTTTAATAATGAAACAATTGTTCTTGACCATAATTTATCATTTTCAAATATTAATTACCAAATATCTTTGCTGGATGAGAGAATGTTTTGTATTTCAATAAAATAATAAAATATTTAACTAGAGTGTAGACAGACTATATTTCTATGTTATATATCAGAAAAATGTCTGCTTAGCAGTTAAAAGTTTTTTTCCTTTTTTGCGCATTTAGGATGCATGCATATATATAACATAAAATATTTAAAAGAGATATAAGGGCAATCAAAAATATTTTATAATCTTACAAAATATTAAATCCAGTGCTTGTTTTAAAGTAAGTTGTAAACAACTTGACTTCATTTGATTCAAGTTGGCTTATGGTCACAACTATCTTTAATTGGGTTGTGGAAAATAATGGTGCATGTTTGAGAAAAAAGCATTAGTTGGTAAGAAGAATGTTAGTTAGAAGCAATGACAACCCTCGACACACACACCCCACCCCCCCAAAAAAGTTCCACGTTGGAATATTATGCAAGCCAATTCATGAGAGTTTTAGAAGCCAGTACAGTAGTACCTCGGTTTACGAACCTAATCCATTCCAGAAGTCCATTCTTAAATGAGGCGCGCTTTCCCTAATGAGGCCTCCCGCCGCCAGTGCCCTTCCACCATTCGGATTTCGTTCTTAGACCAAGGTAAAGTTTGCAAACTGGGACACTATTTCCGGTTTTGTGGAGTTCGTAAACCAAATCGTTCTTAAACTGGACTGTTCTTAAATCGAGGTACCACTGTATTACTTTAATATCAAATGTTGTTCGTTTATTTGCTTTAATGGTTACACTGACTTGAGAAAGCAAAGTGCAAGTTTCACAGCTCCCCCAGTCACTCTCACTCTTTCTTAAATAAATAATATCCCAGAGAGATCAATGGAGTGTTTTTATTTTGCAGCAATTTTCAGTACATCATTAAGGTCATTTGACAAAGTACTTAAAACAGTTTAGGGTGAAAATAACCCAGGGATAAAGTAGGCAGAGATACCAGAAGCTGAGGAAATTTTCAATGGAATGTTAAAGACATTGTGCTATTTTCTGAAGGGAAACTTCTGTATAGGTTTTACGTTCCCAGTAAAGTAACATGAATTGAGACACAGGGCATGTTTATAACTGCATTTTCATTACTCAGTGACTGCAACCAGCATGTGAAACAGTCATCGCAGACCAAACACTATAGAAAGAACTTCAGCAGAACATCACATCCCCTGAAACAGTAATCGGAATCCATTCAGGTCTATTCAAGTAATGTACATGCATAAGTAAAACAGCACCGCCCTTCCAGAGATCTCACAACCAAAAGACAGCAGTCGGTCCATTTCTAGTTGCAACACAGGGCTTAACTTGTTTTCTCTTAAGCAACACATGGTGGTTACTAATTTTCATGATGAAGCATGTAGCCAGTTTATATGGAAGTGCGAGATATTGCAGTTATCATCCCATCACATGCAAGCATTTGGGGGCTCCTTTTTCACAACCACTTCCTAGGATTCATTTGCTCATGGCTTTGCTTCCCAAATATAATGCATACAACTCATCTATTATGCAAGCCTACGCTCTTAACTTTTAGTTACTCCTCCCTTTTTTGAAAGCTGTACCTTTAAATTACAACACAGAAAATATTTTAAAGGAGAAAGTGCATCTTTTATATGCCATTAACTACTTGATGCGATATGGGGTCCATAAGAAACAGCCCCAGACATGCCAAGGAAAGTGAGTGGCAGCAGTAATTAATGAGGGTTTTTTAAAAATAATAATAATAAAAAGCATGCATGTCATTAACTGTTTGGGAGGATACAGAGACCATAAGAACATACACAGGGTAAGAGGCATTTTTAAACTGAATGTGATTCTCTCCTAGCAGGAAACAGAGAGATATATGAAGCTCTCATGTAGTGTAACATATCTGTTCCTCATTAACTATTCTCCACCCCCCTTTCTCTGAACCTCTTCGCTATAAAAATCGTTGTTATCCACAGTGCTTTTTTAAAAGAAGAAGAAAAAGGTGCCGGTACTCACCATGAAGTCGTTACAGTAAGTGGCACACTTTGAACATTTGAGGGAGAAAAGGTGCCAGTACTACGTGCCTTGAGTACCATCAGGAAAAAAGCACTGGTTATCCAACTGGCCTTGTATGTATTTGTGACACCAATCAGATCTAAAGCATAGAATTCAACTAGTGAAATATCTGATTAGATCATGGTAAGTTAATGCTTAGTTTATGACTATAACTTTAATTCTAACATCCAGTCCCTATGGCCTCAGTTCAACAATTTTGCATTGAATATACTAATCTTGTTCTGCCGAACATTGATTAGAGGGGTTCTCTGAGTGCAGGACCAGCACGAAATCCTCTTGCTCTAGCCCTACATGGCAAAAATGTGTTGTATGCATTGTTCCTGTTGCTGGATCCTAACCATCCAAAACAGAGGGCTCCATACATAAACTTGGATCCCATGAACTGCAAGCGGGCGCTGCGTTGCCTCCTCCTTCCTGTTGCTCCTTTAGACCTAAAGTCAGGGTTTTTCTAAAATAGCAAATGGTGCCATGCCGGAGGCTGAGGACAGCGAGACACTCCTTTGTGCAATTAGAAGTGTCTTTAAATTGGGGTGGGCTCTGATTCCCATCAACTTCAGCCAGAATGGCCAATGGTGAGAATTTTAGTTCAACAACATCTGGCGAGCAACAGGTTCCTCATCCCTAAATTTAAGTCATGGCTCCCACTGGGGGGTGAAGGTTGCATGTGCAACCTCTGGTGGATTTTTGGTGGTGGCCACTTCGACAATCAAGGCTGTCAGAGCGGACCATGCCAACCAGATCTTCAGAAAGTTGATGTGCAGGAATAGGGGCTTTTTACAGACTGAAGACAAGATGGAAATAGACAGGGTGTGAACAGTTTTAATCCATGCATTAAAATTGGAGGTTAATAAATATTGAAGTTTTACATCCTCTCAACCCTGTCCCAAAGTTGGTAGCCATGTGGGCACACAGCGTTTTACACTGGATAGTTGTTACACTGCAGAGGGTATTTCTGCCAGGAGCCATACTACGGCAGAAGGCAGTGACAATGGTGTGCTTAGAAAGTATATTGAAGAATTAAAAACTACAGCCCAGAAATGTAATTAGCATCTTAATATAATAAGGGAGGGGAAGCCTCCCCAAATTCAATCTGTTTCCCTCCCAACCAGACAATACTTATTTCCCCAAATCTCCTAACACTGAGATAATACCAAGGTTTAATCTGTTGATATTAGCCAGCTATAGGGCTATCCAGCAACATCAATAAAAGGCAACTTCCATCTGTGTGAAACAAGTAATCGTTATACATAAGAAATTTAATTACCATCCAGGGTACATTAGCAAAAAAAAAAAAAAAAAAAAAGCAACCCACAAAGCCTGAAGTTGGAAGATTAGCTGCACAAAAATATATATATATATATCTGCAAGATTAGAAGAAAAGTTTATTACTTTAACACTATGAAGTTAAGCCATTTGAAGCAGCATGGCGCAATTAGAAATTCCAGTGCTGTGCCACTCGTCAAGAGTCTGAAAGTTTCTGACAGAAGCCACCTAATCCCATGTGCATTGCACTGAAGTACAAAGGAACAGCAAAATTCAGCTGACAATTAGGCTTTGCTGTCATGAAAAATGGAACCCACTTCCCTTATGCTTTCAGTCCTAAATGTATCTAGATATATATTTTTTGTAAAATATTGTTTAACTCTGTCTTACTTCGTTTGACTAAGAAAGTTATAACCGAAAAATAAAAATGAAGAATTGCCTGAACAAATTTGTCTTGTAAAAAATAGTTAAAAAAGGAAAAACCCACTGCTTAGTAAATTCAGCATGCATCGGCATAACTATCCCTAAGTACTCCAGACACAATTGTCCTGCTCTCAGTATTTGAAATCCTGCAATCTACCTAAGACACATTTCCCAAAATGCTTTCTTGTGGACATCTACCTAGATGTCAAGCAGTTTTCAAAAGTTACACATGAAGTCTTTCATCTTATAAAAGTTTTTTTTTAACCTCTACAGTAGAAGTTAACAATAAGGCCTCACAATTCCAGTTATAAGATGCAATGTCCTTTTTTTTCTTTTTTCTATGCTATCTTGAAGGAGAGACTAACATTCTGGGTACCACAAAGGAATTAACAGTGTAAAGAGGAAGTCAAAATGCAGTCATTGTTATGTAGTTAAATCCCAGTAGAGTGTTACTCTATGTTACAGCACTTTTAGTGTCATGACAGACGCTATGGGCAGGGATTGGTGCATGAACGAAAAAAGCAAACCACGTAGTTGGCTGAAACGGATGCTCAGACCCTCGGAACTAGTGAATTCACTACACAAATTAAAACATCAGAAATACAAATTAAAAACTGCCACATTAATAAAATCTGTTTACTTTATATTAAACATCTCTAGACAATTACAGAATGTTTAAGTGTCCTCTGCTGCTCAGAGGAATTCTTCCCTTTATTGTTAAGGTGGGGGGGGGGGACCAAGTGTTAATGTAGAAAGTGACTACTTATTTCAACAGGTTCTGCAACATAGCAGTTGCATATGTAGGCCGAGCTTGTTTGCTCTCAATCGCATTTTGAAGATACTGGATCCCCCCACAGCGCTCCCAGATCTCTTCAAACTGCCTCGGCAAAATCTCAGCTCCACGCTTACGAGTCAAGCCAGTCTCTTCAAGATTCAGCTCACACATCTCCATGTCATCCTTGCCTGGAATGAAAAACACCACCAGATTTAACAAAACATACAATGGGTTTCCAGTTTCTCCTACACTGGACTTACTGTGTTATGTTTAGATTTTAACACATACAGTGGTACCTCGGGTTACATACGCTTCAGGTTACAGACTCCGCTAACCCAGAAACAGTGCTTCAGGTTAAGAACTTTGCTTCAGGATGAGAACAGAAATTGTGCTCCGGCAGCGCGGCAGCAGCAGGAGGTCCCATTAGCTAAAGTGGTACCTCAGGTTAAGAACAGTTTCAGGTTAAGAACGGACCTCCAGAACGAATTAAGTATTTAACCCGAGGTACCACTGTACTCATAAAGTTGGGAACAAAGTGACAGTGAACATGAGAAGGGCATTACCTCAGTGCTAAGAATATTGCCAGAGATCTTAAGAGGAGATTTTATATATATATATATATATATATATATATATATATATATATATACACATATACACACACACACACACACACACACACACACACACACTTTGTATTTATACACGTAATATAAACTCAGGAAGAGTTATGTGATACAACATGAGATACTGGGACTATAAATCAAAAACCGGAAGCCCAAAGCTGCTTTAGATATAAGACATTGCTTTGAGAGTTAAGGAATAACAAGACTCCATTCTTCATAAAAGGGCAAAAGAAAAATATTTGAAGTAAGATATAATGTCCTGGATGTAAAACCCCAGTCTGGACATGTTTCAGTGATACTATACAGGCCTCTTTCCAGCCTGTACCACTTCAGAATCTAAAAGTCACCTCTCATGTGGAGAGAAAGCTGGACTTAAGAGTCTTCACCATAGCAATATTGCCACAAGGAGGGCAACTGCAACACAATCACACGGTGATCAAATCACAGAAGATTTGAGTGTTGGCACGTGCACACTTAGAGAAATATTGCATACTTTTACAGGGCTTCCTTTGGTTTGGTTATGGGCACTGTTAGCTTTCCACACCACTTACTAGTGCATTTCCTTAGAAGTGAGGAATTAATTTCTCTTTCAGCCCCCAAAATAACAATAGCAGAGGATTGGTTCACATATGTACGCCCATCACTTGATGATTGCAGCATCAACTACAGGCGAAATGTTATGACCTCTCTGCCTTGTACATACACAGTGCTTTTCAAGGGGATCAGCTCAGCAATTTAATTGCACACCAAGTGATGTAGAAGGATGTATGAACTGAACCATGGTCTGTGGCACTGTAGCTAAACAGTCTCAACAGCACCACAAAGTGGGTAGTGTGATTTTAAACGTTAAATGCTTACCCAGACATTTATGATGACTTTTTTTGAAAATGTGAGCATCCCATTTTTTTTTAATAAACAAGAGATAATCAGTATTTGATTTTGCTTCAGTCTCATTAAATGAACTAAATTACGCTTGCTTGGATATATGGGATTTTGTTTAAAATCAGGCCATATAGATTAAGAGCAGTGTCTTACAGTAATACTCATCTGTAGAACAGTCTGTATTAAGTACTGAAATGTGTTTAGGAGCTGCCAAATAATGTAGTTATTCTCATTACTCTAATTAAGGACTGATGTCTTTGGAAATTAGGGAGACCAAGCTTAATTAAACACATCCATTTTTATCAACAGGTCCCTTTCCCTCCATTCCTTGTAAAAAATGCATTGTGCTTCATACATTTCCTTTAGCCCAGTGACTCAAGGTTTCTCCATTCCCTTCAGTGTCAAGGATACTGGTGCATGAAATACTGTTCTAACCCTTTGTGTAAGCCCCATTTGTATTGGAATTCTAGGATAGCTCTGGAGCAAAATGGATCCTGGATTTTTTGGTACTTCCTGCTAGACTGGCCTTTGAACACATTTTCTTCTATTTAAAGAAGAAAAGGAGGGTGCGAGAGGCATAGGAGCTGCTGTTTCCCCCTACTTTCCTTGAAAGTAGCAGCAGGATAACTTGTTCAAAGGCCAATCTAGTAGGAAGAATGAAAACTAAGTTAAAACGTCTAAAGCTGTAAGGATGCTCTGCAAATATAATACTGATATAACAAAGCCACCATTCACTGCTTTGCTTAAGTGATTTGGGGGTGTTTCATAATGAAGTTGGTTATATGATGGTACAGCCTTTCTGAATACAGCATTTGGATTTTATTTGTAACTCCTCTTTCCTGCAACCTAGCTCAAATCTCAGTTTGTTTGTTTTCCACTAAAAGGGGCCTAGGATTCCACTTTTCATTGCATAATAAAACTAAAAATGAATACCAACCAGCCACTAGCAAGATAGGTGGCTTATCAGGATGAAGCTCCATTTGACGAGCAATCCATGGCCCATCAAAGTGTGCATACCACCAGCCTTTCTTCTTGTTCTGCGGATCTTTGTATTGGTCCGCCGGGCGGATGAACGGAATACGGAAGTAACGCTGCTGCCGACTCATCTCTGCCTCTTGCTGCTGCCTGGCAGACAACTGGCTTGTTGGGTTCTGTTGAGCTACGAGGAATAACTAAGGTTAACATTTGCAAGCCAAGGATCAAAATCAGTCTTCAGTACAGTTACTTCTGTTGTTTAATCTAGACAGAAAGTAGGAAAATTGTGAAAATATGATTATAGTGGTACCGTGGTACTCAAACGGCTTGGCTCCTGAACAAATCGTCTCCCGAACGCCGTAACCCCGGAAGCGAGTGTTCCAGTTTGCAAATGTTTTTCAGAAGCCAGATGTCTGACGCAGCTTCCAATTGAGTGCAGGAAGCTCCTGCAGCTAATCAGAAGCTGCACCTTGGGTTTTTGAATGGCTTCGGGAGTCGAACGGACTCCCGGAATGGATTAAGTTTGAGAACCAAGGTACCACTGTCTGTATTCCATAGCAAGGAAATGAATCACGATACTGCTCCCAAAGGAAACACCTTAAAGCACAGTTTCACAAGTTAAGTTACCCTACAACATGGGGTAGATACGAATGGCACAAGAGAAGGTGAATGATAGGTACAGGTTGAGAAACAGTCACCGCGTAGCTTACCTGAAATCCCACATTCTAAGATAGAGAAGGGGAGGGCCATTTCCTGACCTTTGAGATATTTGAACTTGGCAAAAATACCATTAATATAATTAATCATGAATTCACAATAGCATTACATAAATCTGATCCAGTAGTAGAAACTGGTCCCTTAGTCTGCACTAAAACCTGCTGCAGATAATGTTAACTGAAACCAGGCTCAGAAGTAGCCTCAACTTTATTCCAACTTCCCACATTGCCATTGAAATTCAGTGCATACTGTTCAAGTTCACCTAAGAAAGAACTCTTCTCAACAACTGTTTATGTTGTGAACCACCCTGAGATCTATAAATGAAGGGTGGTATGCAAATTTGATAAATAATATTTTTTTTAAAGATGCTAAGAGTTCAACTGTTGTGGGCAACTAAACAGAAAAAGACATTTCAGTAATTCAGTATTAAAATAATTAACATTGAATTCCTCTGTTAGCCAACCAACTTTAAGTAGTGAATCTGGTTATGGACTCTGCCTGGCTGAATAAAAAATGATGAGCTGCTGTCACATCTGATTGATTGATTTATTCCATCCCCTCCCAATTTATAGGCAACATATTGGCAACTAGGAACAGAAAGTAAGTGTATCTTGCCCTCATTCATACATGTGGTGTTAATAAATCCAGAAATAGCCACTGCTTATCCCAGTGTAGAAATATTCCCAGTGTAGAAATGAGTAAAAAGACCCTTTTGCTATAATTAGGCTTTAAACCATAAATATTATGTCCAATTTATCCATTGGCATCACCGGCAAACATTCGTGTAAATAGTCAGTGTGTATTTTTCTGGGAGAATTATTAAGCCTGTTTATTTTTATTTAAATTAACTGACATGCAAAGTAATACATCTATTTCTGTAAGTCTCCTCAATATACTTTGAAGTAAATGGAGGCTGTGGCTTTCACGAATGCGCATAATGGTGAGCCATAAAGAGGGCTGAGAATTAAGAGCATTTTATTGGCACTCAAAGGCAGCTAGACAGGTCTTTTTCCTCATCCTCCTGCACTCAGACCAAGGATACTCTGCAGAGTAAACAAAGCCCTTTGGAAAAGAGAGATTAATTTCCTCCTCCTAAAACCAGCACCGTAGATGTTAATTTTTATTCTAAGGTTAGTCGATTAACAACAGTTTGAGTGTTTTGCTACAACAGAAAAAGATGTCTCTGACAGGCACAAGCTGCAGAAATGCCGCATCATATGAATTTATCACCATTCCTTTTTATAATTAAGAACAATATTCCTATGGTAACATGAATATCGTCATGGGCTGCTATCTTTTTCCTGCAGCTCCCTGAGCACTTTTAGATGACAAAATAATTACCAGGCCAAGTATGATGTGACACAAATGTAGCAAAACACAGTATTTCGTTAGGGTTAGTAAATCGGAGCCTATGTTTTTCCTATGTGCAAAGTTAGCTGAAATAAACCAATTCCCTCACTTACTTGAGTTGGTCAAAAATGGTGCAAAATCTGCAAACAAACATTGGACACTGAAGAAACCATAAAACTTTTTGATCTGAGCAATCTGAAAGGGCACTCTTTCAGCAATTCAATGGAACGTGCCATTAGCCACATGTAACCACTGAATGGGATGGCAACAAAACTGGAAAGAGGGGCTACTGGCAGCTGGATTGTTGTGCTCACCAGGAGGGAGAGTGGGCAAAACCATCAGGATGCCAGTGCAGGCATAGTGGTGGGCATCCCTGTTTTGGCTCCATATCTATGACTTCACTGTGTCCATCTCCCTACTGCCTCGCCCTTCCCCTTCTTGGTGGGCACAACATAGCTGCCTGGAGGCCAGGTGTGTGGCAGCACACATCCCCACCACCCTGTCCCTGGGAAATAGCTAATATGGACAATACACAATTCTCTCTTCCTGGTTAAAAGGGGAACAGCGCAGGGCCTTAGCTTGTTTCATATCTCGTTTGCAGATAGAACAGACTGGAGCCCAACCAATTCAAGACACAGGAAATGTCAAAGCAAACAGTATGCCATAACTATGACGTGTGCAATGCCACCCAAAGTAACAGGAAAAGGTACCAAAAAATGCAAGAAACAGATTCTGGTAATCACTCAACTGTCTAGCTATCCTGTGATAATATTGGTGGGTACCCCACTCCAGTAACCCAGAGACTCAGGCTCACTCAGGCTTTTCCCATTCAGGTGTGCTAGCAGGAGAGTCCCATTCCCATACATCTACTTCTCAGAAGCCAATAAATCTGGTCCAGTCCCTTCTGTAAGATCCTTTTGTCCAAAAATTGACACACTACACTGTGGGCTATACCCAATGCTTCAGAGGGTAAAGGGAACCACCAGAGCAGATTTTGGGGGCATGCAGCAGAGGGGAAGAGGAAGGCTCAAGTTTTTAGCACCATGAAATAGAGGGAAGTAATTTGAACCATCCGTGCCAGGATAGACACAGATGCTTTTCTACTCAGAAATTATTCTCTGAACAAAACAAAGGAGCAGTTCACAGAGGCATGCTCATCATGATGACTAAGGTAAAGGGACCCCTGACCATTAGGTCCAGTTGTGACCAACTCTGGGGTTGCGGCGCTCATCTCGCTTTATTGGCCGAGGGAGCCGGCATTTGTCCGCAGACAGCTTCCGGGTCATATGGCCAGCATATGGCGAACCAGAGCAGCACACGGAAACGCTGTTTACCTTCCCGCCGGAGCGGTACCTATTTATCTACTTGCACTTTGATGTGCTTTCGAACTGCTAGGTTGGCAGGAGCAGGGACCGAGCAACGGGAGCTCACCCCGTCGCGGGGATTTGAACCGGCGACCTTCTGATCAGCAAGTCCTAAGCTCTGTGGTTTAACCCACAGCCCCACCCGCGTCCCTATCATGATGACTACAGAAGTTCTTAACACTAGGAAATTTCCTCTGAAGGCTGCATGGACTGACAGCCAAAGAAAGCATCCCTGAAGAAACAGAACAAGAGAAGTGTTCTTTTAGTTTTAGTATCACATAAAACAACTGGGATATCAATGTATCTCACAGCATGGGTGGGATGTGAATTAAACAAATAAATAAATATCAATCTCCTATATGTTACAATTACAGTGTTGTTGTATTTATTAACTATAAATCTAACTTATAAAAAAGTAGCCAAAATATTTGAAAGGCATTTCAAACTTGTGGAAAATAAGTCTTGCTAAGAACTGGGTTATTTGGAGATAAACTGGACCCAAGCAAAATTACACTTCAAACCAGAGTCTCCTATGACATTTATGTTAAAGCTGTACCTGGAAAAACAGAGCCAATGTGGTTTACTATTTGGTAACAAAATTGAATGCATTATATGAAGTCTTTGGACTCTCTCTTTGTCCTGAGCATCTGACTAGTGGTAAGCAAGAATTAGCTCCATTTGGCAAGGCAAACTGAAATCTTTATTCAGGTAAAGATAATGGCAAATCAGCCAAGATATAGTATTAACTGTTATAGATTACACCAGTTAATGAAATAGTAAAACCCCTTTAAACAAAAATATTCCTGATGGTTTTGCTTTACTCATGAACTATATTTTGACTCCAGAAGACAAACGGGATAGTTTTCTGGCTACCTGGCTTCATTTGCCTTCCCGCCAACATAGCCAGTTTCCCAGAACATCCAGAGCTCTTGGTCCTGCAAGCCTATTTGTGAAACACACTTGCTTTCCATTCGTAGCACATACTGCTCTAGATCCCATGGATCAAATTAGTAGGACATGAAATCAGCCCTGAGTGCTCAATGGAAGGACAGATCCTGAAGCTGAGGCTCCAATACTTTGGCCACCTCATGAGAAGAGAAGACTCCCTGGAAAAGACCCTGATGATGTTGGGAAAGATGGAGAGCACAAGGAGAAGGGGACGACAGAGGACGAGATGGTTGGACAGTGTTCTCGAAGCTACCAGCATGAGTTTCACCAAACTGCGGAAGGCAGTGGAAGACAGGAGCGCCTGGCGTGCTCTGGTCCATGGGGTCACGAAGAGTCGGACATGACTAAACGACTAAACAACAACAAAGCTACCTTTTAAAATATTCTGAAGGGCAATTATAGTTCTTACTTTATTCTAAGGTAACTATTAACTTTTCCAGGAACCTCATTCAGGTACTCCCTATCTCCTTAACCCTCTCTTCCAGCATTTTTTAGGGAAAAAAAGGATTTCCCCTCACCATAGTCAGTCACTGATTTGGGTGCACGCTGTTCTGTTTCTGTATTGCGCTTCTTATTCTTGGACTTCCAAGCATGATAAACCTTTAGCCGCCTGTGAAACTCTTCTCTGCAAGCTGCCAGCAGTTCAATATCTGTCTCAGACAAAACACAGCAGGGGTGGAATAAGTGAGGAAAAGCAATAAACAAATATGCTTATGAATTGTGTTGACAGAGCCAAACAACCAAAATTATTTCAGAGCAAGTTATAACATTACTTCTCACAGTGTAAACTTATCAAGCTGTGGAAGAGAGAGAGAAAATTGGGGAATAACTTTTTTCTTTTTCTTTTTCACAGTTTAGGCATTTTTAAATACGTGACAGCAGAAAAACGACATAAAAACAAAACGAAAAGAAACCTACCAAAAACAGTGTTTCAAAAAAGTATTCAAGCTTTAAAATCTCACATTTTATCAGATCTAAAGTTAACCTTCTGCATGCAGAAAGAATCTTCCGCCCAAGGAAGGGCTGTTTTACATCTTGCACTCAACTTTAGTACAATTGAAAGGGAAACAAAAATTCAAAGATGTTCTGCTTGTGCAACAGGTTTTTGATAACTGCTATAGAAACCACTATTATGCACATTACACAGACTCTTGTGCGTACACAGTTGAATCTCTTAATCCTTCTATTCATGGTTCTTTGAACTCAGACTGATAATACTTGAATTTCTCCCAATTACTGCCTCCCTCATTCTGGGGGCGGGGATTATTTGGTCTCTGCCTCAACACAACATTGCCAATGGCATTAGGAAGGATGAGAGCAGACCCTCCAAGTATCCCTATTTTCCAGGGACAGTCCCGGATTTACAGAAGCCACCCTGGTTTCTGATTTGATCCTGGGATGTCCCACTTTTTGTTAGGATGTCCCTCTCCTCATCAGAGAAATGTTGGAAGGCATGGAATTATCTGACCCCCGAGCCATCTGTGACATGCAGTTAAGAACCCTGTCCACTTTGATATGCAGGGTACAGAGTGTCAGGTGTTAACAGGGAAATGCCTGAAACACACACAGCAAGAAACAAGCTATCCACTATTATTAGATTTCTACCACGGACCTAATTGTTCACATAGTTGCTTAAGAGTTTTACCAGGAAAAAATAAGCAAAAGTGCTCCTACTAGCCAACAGGCTTCTTCTCCCCAAAACGAGCAGCTACTTACCACAAGAGGTATTGATGGTATCACGTAGCTCGGCATACTTCCACTTGCTAAGGTCATGTTTCTTAGTGCCAGCCGCAGCTTTGGTGGCTTGCACTGTGGGTCCCCTGAAACATTTTCATTAAGAAGTTATTGCAATATTCACAACAACAAGAAGGTGAGGTCAGGAAAACAGGAGACGAGAGGATCGTAAAAACAGGGACCCATACAGCTATAAGGCAAACAAAAGGACAACTGCACTGATTGGTAACGCACAGGACTTTTTTTCCAGCTCAGTGGATGCCATTGCCATTATAAGAGAATGAAGGAGGCGTTCATGGTGAGTTCTGCCGCCTCTTTCTCTAGAAATATAGCAGTGGCAATGCACCCAGCACTTTGGAGGGAAGGTTTTTTAATCAGAGGGAAACTTTTTCTGTACTTCTTAAGAAGTGAAAAGCATTCCAAGCTGTCTTTCTCTTATTCTTTGACAAGAAGATGCCACCATTTGCCCCTCTTGGAATACTTTCATGACAAGACCAAGGACATAGCAAAGTTCTTTAACTTGAATAGTGTTTGATGTGCTTCCTTTTGCAGGAATAGTGATCGATTCTCATTTGACTCCCATTTTCTGTTACTGTTCATAGTCAGGGATGCTTGCCTGTGTACAAACTACATATGTACAGCAACAAAGCAAGCATAATTGGGCATGTGTTGCTTTTAAGAAGTGTGAAGCGGTTCCGAATACAGCTGTTAAAGGTAAAGGTAAAGGGACCCCTGACCATTAGGTCCAGTCGTGGCCAACTCTGGGGTTGCGGAGCTCATCTCGCTTTATTGGCCGAGGGAGCCGGCGTACAGCTTCCGGGTCATGTGGCCAGCATGACTAAGCCGCTTCTGGCGAACCAGAGCAGCGCACAGAACCAGAGCAGCGCACCGTTTACCTTCCCGCCGGAGGGGTACCTATTTATCTACTTACACTTTGACGTGCTTTCAAACTGCTAGGTTGGCAGGAGCAGGGACCGAGCAACAGGAGCTCACCCCATCATGGGGATTCGAACCGCCGACCTTCTGATCGGCAAGTCCTAGGCTCTGTGGTTTAACCAACAGCGCCACCTGAGTCCCATACAGCTGTTACAGAGTGATTAATAATAAGGAGGAGGAGGCATATGCCAAATATTGTACACATGTACATCACCCTTCACATTTGACAAGATGTACCTATAATTCAAAGAGTCAGATCTCTTGCATTACTATTCTTAATTAAATTTGTATGCCAGGGTGCTTTGCATCAGAAAAATACAAAATGAGAAACAAACCAGTAACTCTCCATCTCACAAACACATGTAAAAAGCCATAGAATGTTAATCAGCTGGTTGAAGAGAAACATTTTTGCTTGGCACCTAAGGCTATGTAACGAAGGTGCCAGGTGAGCCTCCCTGGGGAGATCATTCCACAACAGGGAGCCACCACAGAAAAGGCCTGTTCTCATGTTGCCACCCTCTGGACTTCTCATGGAGGCACACATTATGACCGAAGGATCCAGGTAGGTTCATATGGGGAGAGGCAGTCTTTGCATGGCTTCATAGCTTTGTCAAACAGACATATTGATCCAAACAGAGACTGAGGATCTCTATTCTCCCTTCTGGTCATTTATTTAATTTTCCATCCTGTCATTCTATATAAAAATCCATCCAAAGTTAAACATCATCTTTGAGAATTCTAAAAGCTTCTAAACAGGGAGAAAGGATCTGCAAGAAGCGGCCACAAACAGGAAAACAACCAACCAAAGGAAGCATTTTTATCTCTTGAATACCTGGACAACTGTCTATCTACCAAGAATAGCTAAATATCCTTAAAGCTTCAGAGCAGCAGCACATGAAATAGACGCATCCTTGGCCCACAGGACACATGTATGCACACACATCACCCCTCAAAACTGTGCAGCCTATTCTATTGTTAATAAATCTCCTCTCTGCCCTATAGAAGCCTACAGTGCCTTATCTCTAACCTCAGATCTGGGATTTCACCCCCCCCCCCTTCAAGCTTTCCTTTTCATTCTACTTTCCCCTCTCCTACTCAGCCTACTAATTCTTGATATTCACCTTTTCAACCCTGCCTATATTCCCTGTGTGTTCCTAACTTTGAGATGCCATTGATAAAGCAGAAGCAGCTCCTGCTAGCACTGTTTCCACCAACTTCTATGGTCTTCCCCTCCCAAACTTTTCTCAGGAACTGTTTTCTGTTGGGAGAGCGAGTAGTAGCAACAACAGTTTGCCTGAACTGCCTCATTGCTCCTGAACTATCACTCAGGGACAGTGTTCTATGTTACAACAATAGCCGCTTAAGAAGACCATCAGAAAATTGAAGATGGCAGACAAAACCATCACGGAGCCAAATGGCCGCACAGCGAACACTCTTGCTGCATAACACAGAAATATACAGCTCTCTAATATTGTCATTCTTTGAGTGAAAGGAAAACTAGCCAACAGTCTTGCTTCACTCCCACATTTGTCTCTAAATTCATTCTGTAGTAGCTGCTATAATGGCCTCAATGCAGAGGCTCTAGGTACTGCGGAGATACGATTCCCATCATCCCCAAATCATTTGTCACTTTGGGGTGGGAATGAAGGGTCCTGTAGTTCTAACAACATCTGAAAACCCAAGGTTCAGGGAGGATGCCCTATAAAGGACAGGTGTGCTTTTATCACTGCAGTTATTATACTATTTTCAGTTATAGATTTTTGTGTACTGCTTAGAGATCTTAAACATTAATATGTTTAGAAATGCTTTAGAAAAAATAAATAAGGTTCTGGGTAAAACTGGTTCAATTCTCCTTAAATCTTCAGTATCAATTTTTACTCTTTTGTGCCACTTAGATCCATTACCTTTAAAAATATGTCTATGAACATCTGATAATTTAGTTAAGAGTGCCTTATTATGTTACAAGCAGTGTCTAATGTGATATTAAAGTGCAGCTTTAAAAAAAAAAGTTTAAATGCTGTTAGGACTAGACAAGATTCTGCAAGTTTATTATCAAGAGAACTCAAGAATGCCAGTCATATTGATCCAACTATCCTTACCAACAAGAACTCAATTTTTATTATTAAAATATTAACAATGTGCTCTGTTCCTTACTGTTTAACACAATCTCAAACGTGGCGAGTGGCCTTTTGCACAGCTGAGAAATCAATAGCCTTTTATTGCAGCCATTACATTAGTGCATGCCATAAAAGTATATCTTAAATGACAAATTAATTCCCCATTCGCTATTTAAACAGCCTGAAACTCAAATACATTTTAGAGACTCTCATTGCCCTTATAACTATATATACACAAAATGCAAGTGCATAAAATCGTGCATTGTAACGGCACAATGAAATGTAAAGGTTATGTTTTAAACTGCTGGCACACTTCCTGTTAGACACAAAAACAGTGGTTGTTAAATCTAATTTCCTCAATATAATGACTAAGCCTCTTGAACAATTAATGTGACAAATCCTGAGGATTTTCTTTATTTAGCTGCACCACCCGTAGGCCTAAGTATCCCTCAGATAGTTTAGATCAACAGAACTAGGCCAAAAGATCTCTGGTTAAACAAGTAATCTTTAAGAATGGTAATCCAATTGAGTAGCTTAGCTTTTCTTTGATGGTTCTGCTAAGATCACGGTTATGTGGATACAACAAACCTGTGATTTATAACTGTCAGTAAGATATGTTTGGTAGTATCTCCATTCCCATTGTGCCCTTTGGGACAAACCAGGGTTTATTGCTGTGCAACTTGTGAAACAGCCCAAAGTAATGGATAATCTGTCAAATACACATGCTCATTTAAGTTATTCGTTTTGACATTGCAACCTCATTTGTCACATGAGCAAGCATATCATTCATGCATAAACTTGCTAAAGGCAAGCACCCTATTCCAGAGGCTCAGATTCTGTAACACCCAATATGAACACAGAGATAATAATAATAATAATAATAATAATAATAATAATAATAATAATAATAATTGTTATTATTATTATTGTTCTCTTTGACATCTGGTGGGAGGGCGTTCCACAGGGCGGGCGCCACTACCGAGAAGGCCCTCTGCCTGGTTCCCTGTAACTTGGCTTCTCGCAGTGAGGGAACTGCCAGAAGGCCCTCGGTGCTGGACCTCAGTGTCCGGGTAGAACGATGGGAGTGGAGACGCTCCTTCAGATATACTGGACCGAGGCCGTTTAGGGCTTTAAAGGTCAGCACCAACACTTTGAATTGTGCTCGGAAACGTACTGGGAGCCAATGTAGGTCTTTCAAGACCGGTGTTATATGGTCTCGGCGGCCGCTCCCAGTCACCAGTCTGGCTGCTGCGTTCTGGATTAGTTGTAGTTTCCAGGTCACCTTCAAAGGTAGCCCCACGTAGAGCGCATTGCAGTAGTCCAAGCGGGAGATAACCAGAGCATGCACCACTCTGGCGAGGCAGTCCACAGGCAGATAGGGTCTCAGCCTGCGTACCAGATGGAGCTGGTACACAGCTGCCCTGGACACGAATTTAACCTGTGCCTCCATGGACAGCTGTGAGTCCAAAATGACTCCCAGGCTACGCACCTGGTCCTTCAGGGGCACAGTTACCCCATTCAGGACCAGGGAATCCTCCACACCTGCCCGCCTCCTGTCCCCCAGAAACAGTACTTCTGTCTTGTCAGGATTCAATCTCAATCTGTTAGCCGCCATCCATCCTCCAACCGCCTCCAGACACTCACACAGGACCTTCACCGCCTTCACTGGTTCTGATTTAAAAGAGAGGTAGAGCTGGGTATCATCCGCATACTGATGAACACCCAGCCCAAACCTCCTGATGATCTCTCCCAGCGGCTGCATGTAGATGTTGAAAGGCATGGGGGAGAGGACAGAACCCTGAGGCACCCCACAAGTGAGAGCCCAGGGGTCTGAACACTCATCCCCCACCACCACTTTCTGAACACGGCCCAGGAGGAAGGAGCGGAACCACTGTATGACATTGCCCCCAGCTCCCAGCCCCTCAAGACGGTCCAGAAGGATGTTATGGTTGATGGTATCAAACGCCGCTGAGAGATCCAGCAGAACTAGGAAACAGCTCTCACCTTTGTCCCTAGCCCGCTGGAGATCATCAACCAATGCGACCAAGGCAGTTTCAGTCCCGTGATGAGGCCTGAATCCCGACTGCAAGGGATCCAAATGGTCCGCTTCTTCCAGGCGTGCCTGGAGTTGTTCAGCAACCACTTGCTCAATCACCTTGCCCAAGAATGGAAGATTTGAGACTGGGCGATAGTTGGCCATCGTGGCCGCATCTAAAGATGGTTTTTTAAGAAGCGGTTTAATCACCGCCTCTTTCAGCGGGTCTGGGAAGGCTCCCTCACAGAGGGAAGCATTCACCACCCCACGAAGCCCATCGCCCAGCCCTTCCCGGCTAGCTTTTATAAACCAGGATGGGCAAGGATCAAGGAGACAGGTGGTTGGTTTCACTCGTCCAAGCAGCCTGTCCACATCCTCGGAGGTAACAGACTGGAATTGATCCCACGCAATTTGACTAGACAGGACTCTAGCACTCTCCCGCCCCGGCCCTGCTCCCACGGTGGCGTCTACCTCTTCCCGAATCTGAGCAACTTTATCTGCAAAAAACTTTGCACTGTGGCCAGGAACTCCTGCATTCTCTTCAATGTGGGGAAGTGTGAACACAGTCTCCAGAATTCCTGGACTTTATTAAAAAAAAGAGGGGGGGATACAACTTAATGTGTGTATTACAGGTTTATTACCTTTGACCTGAGCTTTCAGAAGTTGATAGTTAGGGGTGGGGAATTGGATACAGATGACAATCTTTACCTGCCCCACATCTGACATGTGGGCATGGTTTGGTCAAAACAGCCTTGTAGGCCAAATGGGGAGGCCCACAGAACGGAAGGTTCCCACTCCTGCCACAGACGCACTCAGCACACCAATATACAAATGCACTGAAGGGAAACTAAGTCACTGTCAATAAAGTAAAACTAAAGGAAAGGGATACCATCCTGGCAGTTGGAATGTTAAGTATGAATACAAATGAATTGAGACCCAAATAATTATTTCTGGCAAGTCCAAAGCATGTGCTAAACCAGGGGTCCCCAAACTAAGGCCCGCGGACCGGATAAGGGCCGAGGGACTTGTTTATCCGGCCTGCGGCGACCGCTGCCATTGCCCACTCTTACCGGCACTGTGCTGCACGGCTGCCCACTTCCACTTCAGAGGAGCACCGGAAATAGCTTGCACACATGCATTATTGCACAAGCATTATTTCTGGTGCACATCCGGGTCGGAGGAGGCCCGTGCACATGCGCACAAGCTATTTCCAGTGCTACTCCAACCCGGAAGTGTGCCGGAAATAGCGTGTGTGCACGCGTATGGGCACACGCTCCCCTGCCCTCCGGGCAATCGGCGCTGGACACACCAGCCCAAGGCGTGGTAAGATTGCTGAGCCCTATGCTAAACCAATGTTTTTTTCTGTCTCCAACTCCCCTCTTTGAACACTCTCTCTCTCTCTCTCTCTCTCTCTCTGTGTGTGTGTGTGTGTACGCACACACACACACACACACCACTAAAAGTAACCACCTTAAAGGAGTTGGTTCCCAATCATCATTCCAATGCCACAAAGTTCCTCTGCAATTCTTTTTACTTTCATACATTCATTTCCATGTGGCATGCAGCTGTTCATATCCACAGGACCCTCTCTTTCTATTCCCATGCAAAACAAACTAGTCAAACTGTTGTTTGGATTTTGGCCAATATATACAATAAAAATGTGATGTTCTGGCAAATCAATTACTAGGACAATAAGAACGCAGTTTGATATACAAAACGGTCTTTTGCGAAGAGCTTAACATCCAACATTTGCTTATTTAATTTTGTCAAAGCATTACTTTTATATTTTATTTTTTAATGTTTCATCTTAACTTCAGGCACCAAATGCTGTTAAAGCTGCATCTGGCCTGGAGGTGAGAATGGACAACGTTTAATTTGCAGCTCAATAACACACAGAGTCCTTTTTACTAGAAAGGAGGAGTGCATTCCAACATTGTCTGTACAACAGTACAATAAGAACATTATTGAATATATGCCACCTGTCTGTAATTGGTTTAGGTAGTACTATTTGGCAACAAGGTAAGATTTTGATCCTGCTGTTCTTTAAAATAGATCTGTCAGGATTTCAAGATTTAATAGCTTTTCAGAAGCCACATGCTAAGAGGCTGTTACTGCGGCAATTCTCAATATGGAAATGCATGAAATGCAAGTTTTTTAAAAAGCAGCAAGAAATCTCTTCAATTTATCTACATCAATAATATTAGATAAGAACTTTGATGAAAATTAATTCTTCTTCGTGCAATTCATAAATCTAACAGTGAAATTATTTCTTAAAATAAATCTGATAGGTGCAAATTGGTACTAAATTGGTGCAATGAATGAATCTTGATTAGAAGTTATTTCTTCATTTCCCCAAAGCAATTCAAATAGAACTTAATTGTCCTTTATTTTGATTTATTATGATTATTTCATATGGCGATTGAACTGATTTGTTTCCGACAACCTGTTACACCCACCTAGACAAAATTTCTGACATTTCACTGGCCATTTGCTCCCTATAAAAGAATTAAGAATATATGAAGGTAGAGGGAATATAAAAGTACTAGCATAGTAATTTCAGTGGTTTTATACATCTAATACTGGATCAGCAGACAGATGTCTATCCTAAAAATTATACTGCACTAAACCGATCCAGAGTTTTATCAGTAAAACAATAATTAATCTTTGTTTAGCTGATATCAGAAATATACACTTTGATTGAATCAAACAACCACACTTACATAGGTGACATTTAAATCACAACCAATTGCACCTGTATATAAGGAGTCTGAAAGACTGACACTCAAACAGGTCTCATGCTCAAATTATAACTATTCTGCAGTAAATGGAAATAAAGAACATTCGTTAGCAAGGTGGCTTACACTGTGGAAAATTATTAAATTTTTTTAAAGCCCACAGATTTCTACAGAATGCCCCATAAAAAAAAAGATTGTCATACGCAGTCATTTGACATCTTGTTCCATTGGGTCTGCAAATAGAAGATATTTTGGTTAGTGTGGCATTTTCCTAAGTTAGTTTTGTACTAATTTGCGACATTACAAAGCCTGTTTGGGCAAATGATTGCCTGTTATTATCCAGAAGGCCCAGCATCCGCTTCTCAGGGGTGGCTTAAAATGTTGTTTTTTTCACTTAGTGTTTTTCTATCTAGCCCTTACTCCAAATTGCTCAAGGGAGTGTATCTGATCTCTCCACCATCCAATTTTATCCTCACCACGATCCTCTGAGGTAGATCATGGTGAGGCAGCCAATCCCCCCCAAGGTCAACTGGTGGGCTTCCTAACAGAGTTAGGAGTTGAACCTGGATTTCCCCAGTACTGAGCCAATACTCCAGCCATAGCACCATATTAAGCCTGGTGGTCAGAATTAACAGAAGGCTTTCGCCCAACAGGAATATATATGATGCAAAGGAAGGACAGAAGACCTAAGCAAGTTTAATATTTGGATATGTTCTAAAGTTAATTTGACTGGAGCCTTCTTACTCATTTACACAGCACTAGGAGGGTATGTGTCTGAAACGAAAGGATAGCTGGTAAATTCTTGTAAAGTTTCTTTGGTTTGGGGTTACAAACCACACAGAGTAGAACTTACGCTGCACTTAAATGGCATGCTGCTATTAAATTGGCTTAAACTAAAATTATGGTATGAAATGCCAAGTTAAACCATGGTTTAGCACAAACAAGCAAGCACATGGGTTCCTGGAATGAAGATCATCTTTTAAATGCACTCGTTTTCGTTTTGGGCTGGGTGTTTGTTTTATTACTGCTCAGTTCAACCCGTGTGTGTGTGTGTGTTATTCAGAAGGGGCTTCCCAGGTTTATCGATATTTGTGATGCTAATTGCATTGTAAAAGGACCCTTGACAGTTAAGTTCAGTCA
Source organism: Podarcis erhardii (assembly GCF_964252035.2). Lineage (NCBI taxonomy): Eukaryota > Metazoa > Chordata > Lepidosauria > Squamata > Lacertidae > Podarcis > Podarcis erhardii. The sequence continues at coordinate 39,539,679 of NC_138507.1, read as the reverse complement.
CAGATGACTCTGGGGTTGAGGCGCTCATCTTGCTTTACAGGCCAAGGGAGGCGCTGTTTGTCCGCAGACAGTTTTTCTGGGTCATGTGGCCAGCATGACTAAGCCGCTTCTGGCGCAACGGAACACCGAAACCAGAGCAATGCACAGAAACGCTGTTTACCTTCCAGACGGAGCGGTACCTATTTATCTATTTGCACTTTTTGGGGGGGGGGTGCTTTCGAACTGCTAGGTCGGCAGGAGCTGGGACCGAGCAACGGGAGCTCACCCCACTGTGGGGATTCGAACTGCCGACCTTCTGATCGGCAAGCCCAAGAGGCTCAGTAGTTTAGACCACAGTGCCACCCACGTCCCTAATTGCATTGTAGACTGTGTTTATAGGCAATACTTGGAGAAAGTGCTCATTCTTAAAGGTGGCATACAAATGTTTTAAATGCAGTAAATAAAATATAATAAAATAAGAAATAATGTTAGCTTCCTATTTAAGAAAGACACCTTTTCAATGGCAATATCTTTTTTGAAGGGCAAAACTAACAAAGTGCAATACCTGCGCAACCCGGGGTCCAGCTGAGATTCATCATTGATGAGTTCCGACTCACTCTGGGCAATTCTCATGGCCAGCTCATGGTCTCTGCGCTCTTGTTCCAGAACTGCCTGCTGCTGGTTCGCTTCTTCACGTTCTTGTGCCAGCTGTGCCTCAACTTCAGCCTGGAGAGTGACATAAATTAAGTTACATGGGGAAACATTTCCCAAGTCCATATTGCCTGCTTCTGTAGAAAAATGATCACTTAGGTGAAACACACAGTCGAGTTTACAAAATACAGCCTAAAACACCTGTGCTCAAATGGGTTACTGTAAGCCCATGGAGAGCTTGCAAACAGAATGGATCAAGATGAGAAAAGAAGTATAAGTTCAGTATAGGAAGCCCTTCATATGTTAATTCAGAAACCAGGTTTTCATGATAGAAATCTTCAGAGTTGGGGAAAAGCAATACAGCTCACAGAAAATCAACAAATTTTAGAAGAAATTCTATACACCTCTCAGGCAAAAGACATTTAAGTGGTTTACATAACTAAATTATGGGTCCAGACAGCTGCAGAATTGTCTGCAATTGTACATAGCAGAGTTTTATCCATTATCATTTTTAAAACAATAATAATGCTATGTAGTTGAGACTGCTTGGCTGAGTTCATGAGAGAGAGGATTGCAAAATGCATTTCTCAAAGCACTTGTAATGTACTGGCTTCTCTGTGTTCTTTTGCATTGCATTATTCCAGAATGGTGCGTTTAGTGAGCTGCTTCTATAGGGAAATATCAAAAACTCACTCCGATGATATCTTTCTTTTTTTATTGGCCACTTGTGAATGAAACACAGCGACCATGCTACCATTACCTACCTGAAAAAGTTTAAATGAGTAGAATCTTCCATGGAATAGATGACCCATGCATCTCTTACCAAAACTGGGGTAACTGAAGGTGTAGGTTTCCTACAGCTTGAGGACCCAAGCAGCTGTCATGTGCCAAAATACCTCTCTACCAACACATTCCCAACAGTCCTAATTCAGCAATGCCTTCCCAGAACGGTGGGCTGGATGACCATCACAGACTGGCATTGGCTCTCATTCCGATTATGGTATTATCGAGTAAATCTTCATTTCTGCGATGGAGACTTTCCCTATGCAGATCCCTACTTTGGATTACCCGGTGGCAGCAGACACAAGAAGGAAAGCCGATTGAATGTGGCCTAAGGAAAAGCCCCACTGAAAGGAACAGCTGCTCTGCTGCTATCACTAAGTGAAAGGAAATCCACTGAAAGGTCATAGACTGAACTGAACAAGGCATCCCTTTACGTATATCAAGACCAAGGCACACAGTTACCAGCATACTTGGCCGGCCGACCAACCAGTCCTGTGCAAGCCCCATTACCAGGAAAGGGAAAAGCAGGAAAGAATGAGGATTGAATAGCAGCAATTGATTATGCCCTCAGTTTGGTAGCAATGCATGCTTCAGTCTTGAAATGCACAAAGGGTGCCTTTTTTGTTGTATCTATAATCCCTTGTTTATTTGCGTTATTTAAATGCTACTCAATAACAGCATTACTCTATGAGCTCCTTGGAGGAAAGGTAAAATATGAATAATAAATAAAATAAACGTAACCCAGGGCACCAGGAGCAAGTAAGAAAGATCCTGCTGTTAGATCACTGATACAAAGCTGGTTCTCTGTCTTCGGCTCTTAAAATGTGTAGACAGAGATTATAAACAGACTAGAGAATTAGCTACTGTAAGAATCATGGAACTACTTAATTAGACATCTTTCCAGTAACCTAGTCAGTTACAGAACCAGTAAAAAATACAGAAAAAGTAGTGTCCTTGTTTATAACAGGGAACAAAGGATCCAAAAACAGGTAAAGTACCTTCATTAGATGACTTTTCTTATATGGAACTTAGGTACACAACTCTATAAAAAAATTTCAGAACTGCCAGTTCGGCAAAACTTCATATATGCTACATATCCTTTAAATATATCCCAAGCCAGGAGTTATTTAAACACAAAGCGGGCAAAGATTATCTTGAAATAATGGGTATGATATCAACAGCGATCTTTTGCTTCTCTTAATTAAACATACTTTAAGAGATTAATACAAAGTCACATTATGAAAAAGAAAACTGGTCTATATAACAAAAGAGTGCAGAACTCAGCTATCAAGTAATATACGTTATCATTATGATTCCATTAAAGAGCAGCCAAAAGCTTCCGCAAATGAGTGTTACTTTGTAAGGAATCTTTTTAACAAAACTGACATTTAAATCATGGTTTCATTATTCTGTCATATCTGTGAGTAGCAATAGCCCTCTCATTAAACCTCCATGCTCAAAACTGACACATTCCTCCTAGCAGGTACTTTTCTCTTTGAGGCAGCGTAATCTCCCTCTCCTTCGGTGCTCCAAATTATATTAATGTTAGTAGTGGATTTAAAGCACAGAACCAAATCTAAGGGCTGAAGCTCACGACTGTCTTAAATCTAGCTTGGTGGCTTGCATTACAACTACCTATTTTAACATGAACATTTAATCACTCCCTGTAGCAATATCCTTAAGGAAGTTGGAAGTCTTACCTGTTACTCTGTGAGGCCACAGAGTATCTCACCTGCCCTTTTGCCAACACCACCTAATTGTTCTATGCACACACACACTCCAGCTTCAACAAATTGTGACTCAGAACACTTGCTTTAGTATTACATTTGAGCAGGTTCTATTCAGTCCGTTATGGAAACTTTGAGGGAGTGAGGGCATGACTGTGAGACAGAGAAAGTGCTAGTCCCACCTGAAGTCGTCTTTCTTCTTCTTCCCTTTTTTTCCTCTCCTCCTCTTCCTGTTTTCTCTTTGCTTCAATCTCATACTTTCTAGAAAAACAAAATTGACACTCAAAGAAAACGAACATTCAGGAACTGTTCTGTCCCTACCCCTCACTTTACCGTTACGTCGTTGTTTTCTCCCACAAGAAAGCAAACAAGTTTACACAAGAGAAGTATTCAGGAGGGGGGAGAGAGACACTGAAGAGACAGTCTCTTAAGAATACAGTTTCATTGGGATTTAGTCTTCTACCTATGGTTAAAACAAGGATGGATCTATCTGGCCCTTGGGCTTGCCACAGGCCACATTTCCCAACCCCATTGAGTGGTTTTGCCTGGTCAGCTCTTCCATTTTCTGGAGGGCAGAGGGCGGGGGACATGTGCAGTAATCTCTGGCTTTTCATGTCTGGAATATCGCCTACTGTTCCTCTGACCACTTTTGCCTCTGGCTTCATACACCACTGGCATGAAGCCCCTGAACAAGTTTCCCATGGGGGAACATGGTTGCAAAGGTTTCCCCAGCCTGGATCTCTGTAGGATAATTTTCTAAGACGCAAAGTTCACTTTGGATGGTTGTCCATGCCTGTATTTCTGTTGGCCCTAGAACTGGCAATTGCATTGGACACTCACAGTCGCCTTTCGTCCTCTTCCTTCTTCCGACGTTGCTCCTCTTCCTCACGCCTCTTCCGTTCTCTTTCCATTTCCTCCTGGATGCGCCGCAGCCTTTCTTGCTCTTCTTCCTGTTGCTTCTTTTTCTGCAGTGAGCCCAGAAGCTGCTCTGAGCTTCTCACTAGACCATCGTATTCCTTCTGGATCTGCTGCCTAGGCATTTCAGTGGCCTGCAAAACAAACCATTAGTCACTAGCCTTCATGGCTGCAAAAATGTGCTTCAAAAAGAAACAGCAACAACTGCTGAAATTTCAAAGATGATGACAGATTGTTGAATAAGATATGCAGTAGCGTGTCCTAGGAAAATCCTGTTTCCTCGCTCCTTTAACAATGAGCAGAACCAGAAAAAGGGTTGTAGAAACAAGCAAAAAAAAAAAAAAAAAAAGGCACAGAATTACACAAAGTAGGAAGAAATATGCATATTTACATGCTTATTTTTTTAAAAAAGCTATCACACAATTCATCTTTTCTGTGTGCTGCATGGATCATTAGGGTGCCAAATTTTAAAGATTTAGCATGAAACACTAAGCGCCTTGCATATTTTTAAACTTAACCCTTAATAGGAATTTGATTCCGAATCCATCAAATGCCTCCCAAGGCCTCATCCCTAAGAGCAGAAGATCTACAGGACATAATATGCTCTCAATATGTTCTCTTACCTTGATCTTGATCATCAAAGCATCAATAGACGTTTCAAGGTCCTTGACCTGCTTGCTCATTTCTGCTTTCCCCTCTTTCAGAGCACTTACTACTTCATTGAATTTATCAAGCCTGTTCTTCAAGGTGCGGACCTTTATTAGCCCATCAATGCTGTGAAAGGAACATTTCTCTACATTTCAGAAAAGGCTCCCTCCTTTGAGAAGCAGACAGCAAATACAGAATAAGATCCAACATCAAGCAATGGGGCATCTACTCATACCAGGGGATACTACTTCCTCTCCTCTTCTGGGCAATCCTGATGAGGACCACATTTCTGGGGGGTTGTGTGAGAGCAGGATAAACACCAGAAGCCCTGTTTGTGCAACCAGATTTCCACCGCGCAAACTGTTTCTTGAATTTATATGCTGCCCTTCATTCCAAGTTCACAGAGCAGTACACAGTAGGTATCACTGGATGTTAGCTATGAACCACTGTCCCATGCTGTGCCCTCAGGTTCCCCTTGGACAAAGCCATGGAGTTCAAAAGAAAAAATGCAGACAGGGTAACAAACAGAGCAACTGCACCAATCTTATGAATTCTGTCTTGCATTGCAAGTTTTATGGCACACAGGGACTGTGATGGAAGATACACATGTTTTTAAAAAAGTTTGTTGCGTTACAGTTGTTTTTCACACCTGGCTTTATTCCAGTGCTGTTTTTAAACTGTTTAGGGTTTTCTCTCTAGGTTCCTAATTCTATACTTCATAGCTGAAACTTATTTGTGAACTGCCCAGAGATTCTGTATTTTATTTTTGCAGCTGGGCAGTTCAGAAATGTTGCAAATACATCACATAAATAAGTAGTTTTGAAGGCTCCCCTGAGCACTTAACCTTTCCCAAGATGAGGGAGGGCAGCACCAGTAGAACTGAAGTCTTGCCCACCCACACCCCATCCTTCATAATGCTAATTGCTACGTGTGTGTGTGTGTGTGTGTGTGTGTGTGAGAGAGAGAGAGAGAGAGAGAGAGAGAGAGAGAGAGAGAGAGAGAGATTTACAAAGATCATATCTGGGGAACGTGGGAGCAAGCAGATTTTCAATTTTACTTCAATTAAAACAACAAAAGCGTGACCGCTGCTCACGGCACTAGTGTAATGTGAAGTTAGGTGCTAAGATGAGCAGGGCAGCATCCTAGAAGGAACATCCCTAAGAACTCTTTCCCGGGCTCTCAAGGCTTGGATGGGATGTACAGGTTCTACCAGCAACAAAACCAGACTGGTCATTCAGTACACTGGTATTTAGGAGTAGGGTGCAAGCATATATATATAGGATTGATTCTTCTTACCGTGGTTTATGCTTTCTCTTGCACAGCCACATACGAATCGTCTTTTGTATTTTAATGCAGGCACTGGCTCTGTATTTTATTTTGTTTTTCACTGTGAAATACAAAGAGAAAATTGAAAGACCATCACAAATGTGCAGGTAGGGCATAACCCCAGTACAAGACAGGCAGTGTGGTGTAGTGGTTAGAGTGTTGGCCTTGGAGACCAGGGTTCGGATCCCTGCTCAGACACGAGGCCCACTGGATGATCTTGGGCCACAGTTGCAGTCTCTCAGCCTAACCTACCTCACAGGGTTGTTGTTTTGAGGATAAAAGGGGAAGGAAGAAAACTATGTATGCCACCTTGAACTTGGAGGAAAGGTGAGGTTTAAATGTAATGAAATAATAACAATATATAATGTTGCTATAAAATGGGAGTTAGGAAGGTAGGGCAAGCAGATGACAAAAACCTCACACAATGTTGTTTGGGTTTTGTTTTTGTTATTTAAAAGCAAACCCTGGAGCAGGAAACCTGTGTCCTAACAGATGTTGGAATTTAACTCCCTTCATCCCTAACCACTGACCATGCTGGCTGCAGCTGATATCATCAGTTCCCCAAGCTTGAACTAACATTCCCTTTCCTCGTTTGTGGTTAAGGCAACTGTGGCCGTCAACAATTCCTGTGTGAGCAGTACTCATGCTTCTGAACAAATTTACCTGGCTATGAGCCGCACTCCCACGTGTGGGAGACTTAAATTATAATGTACGGGGCCTGCTGGATCTGACTAAAAAACCCTCAAAACCAAGCATTGGGTTTGCATCCGTGACCAGTTTCCAGTAAGCTCCCAAATTAAGAGTACCAAGTTAGTAGCCCCTGTTGTTATTTTTCTACCAGCTTCTGGTATTTAGAAGCACACCGTGCCTCTGGGAATTTGATCATTCAGTCTATTAATCTATGAGCATTGCTCAAGGCCCCTCTCACCCAGGTGTGCATCATTTTTAAGGCATCTAAACCAGGGATGGGGAACCTGTGGCCCTTGAGATGCTGTAGGACCAATCAGAACAAGTCACCGTGGTCAGGGATGATGGAAGCTGCAGACCAACAATACCTGGAGGGTCAAAGGTGTCCCATCCCCTGGCCTAAACTGACAGGCCATTGCAGCAACTTGTGATAAGGAATTCCACAACTTAATACAGGGGTCAGCAACCTTTTTCAGCCGTGGGCCCGTCCACCATCCCTCAGACCATGTGGTGGGCCTGACTATATTTTGAAAAGAAAAAAAAAGAACGAATTCCTATGCCCCACAAATAACCCAGAGATGCATTTTAAATAAAAGCACACATTCTACTCATGTAAAAACACACTGATTCCCAGACCGTCTGTGGACCGGATTGAGAAGGCGATTGGGCCATATCGAGCCCCCGGGCCTTAGGTTGCCTACCTCTGACTTAATATATGGGCATAAGAAGATCGCCTACAGGATCATACCAAAGGTCTGTCTCGTCCACACTGTCCCATTTCCCATGATACCCAGCCAGATGCCTCTGGGAAGTCCATAGGCAAGGTACAAAGGCACCAGACCTCTCCTGTTGCTGCTCCCTAGCAACAAGTACTGAAAAACATCCTACCTCTGAAATAATCCTGCCTATAACCATCCTGAGTAGTAGCAACAGCTAAGCTAGTGCTCATCAGGGCATCTTGTGGCAGTGAATTCCATAAATAATACAGTCCATAAATAATGCACTGTGTGGAATGGCTGTTCAGAACATACCCCTGATCCATTTCATTGCATGCTCCAGAGTTCTAGTATTTCCAAGTAAGTGTGTTTTAATAGTCTGCAGCTTTAGGAAGCTTTCAGTGCTGGCTCACAAATACCCCCCTCCAGACACCTCCCCCCCCCCAGAGACCCGTGAATACATACATTTAATAACCGACAGAGAACACCACTGGACCTTCTTCCAACGACTGCAGATGAGCCAGTGGTTGACTCGTTTAACCAACTCAGCAAGATGATCTGGGTCAGACTTCATGATCTGATCAAACTCTGCAAACTGAAAGTGGACACCAGCATCACAAAGAGGAAATACTTTACAGCTGTTTTGGAATGTTGAGGGGGCTCAGGCGGGATGAAGCACAAACAGAATGTTGTAACCATGGCAGTGAAGGCCATGGCCATGGGGGGGGGGGGCTTCTGGGCTCTATTCAAGGTGATGGTTTTGACATTTAAAGCCAGACTGTGATTGATTGACGGATGGATGGATCGATGGATGGATGGACGGACAGATGTTAAAAATAAAAATGGGCCTAGGGTCCTTTAAGTACTGCCTGATTGCTTAGGCTCCGCCTTGATCACTGAGACCATCTGATGAAGCCCTTCTGGTGGTCCCACACTCCCCTGAGGTTCAGCTGCCGTGCCCAGGGACTGAGCATCTAGTGTGCAGGCCTTGCCCTGTCAAACTCAACACCAGTAGAGGTTCAACAGGAACCATCGCTCCCTTCAGAAATCTTCTGAAAACTTTTTGTGTGTGTGTGTACAGACAGGCCTTTACAACATGACTCCCCCCCCCCATCTCCTTTAATCTATCGGTATTTATTGATGTTTTTCAATGCTGCTTAATGGGTATTTTTTATTATTTTATTTCTGTAGGTTGTATTCCACCTTGTGGGTTATAAATGAATGAATAAAAATAAAGAACTAAATAGATTTCCTTGCATGAGCCACATGCACTATACATCTGGCCATCTGATGGTCTGGCAAACTGCTTTGCCCCAAGTCTGAGCCAGCAGATGAGGATACAGCTGCGAGAGCAATAAAAGAGGGCTTTTGCAACTGTAGCCTTAATAATAATAATAATAATAATAATAATAAGCTCTCTAAGAAAGTTTGTTATCTCCCCAGGCTTTTTGAAAAAGGTGTCAGTCCTATTTGTTTACTAAACCTTTTGGCGCCTAAGGCTTTACTGCTCATTGTGGGGTTTTAAACCATTGCTCTCATTTTTTGACTTTTTGTGTTCCAGAGATTTAGGTTTTTAAATCTGCTATAAGCCAATCTGATTACAGGGAGAAGTTTGATCAAGGTATTTTAAATAGATAAGTAAATAAAACTTGGAAATGGCATTGCTAATATCTGCATCATCAGAAGAGACAAAATTAAATTGTGGTTTTGTTTTGTATTTTTTAAAAACAACCCAGCTTTCACGTGTCTTAGTTACCAATTACTTTACAGAAAGAATGAGTAGAAAATGTTCACATTCATCAACTCACCTTGGATAACAATAATACTTACCTTGCCAGGTCTAAAAAACACTTTGGTTAATCCAAATTTATAATCATTTTCATTTAATCCAAGGGCTTTGAAGAGTGCCTGGGAGAGGAGAAAAACACTTTGATGAATAAATCCTCTGAGAGGACAAAGATTTCAATGAATATCAATTCTCTATGATAAAAAATACAAAAGAAGTGTATTTAGCATTCTAGACGTTAATACCTTGCAGAAGAGTCTAGGATCCAAACGAGACAGCTTTGCAGGCATGTACTTTTTGTACATGTTATATAGCTCATGGAATGAGGCTCGGGATGGGAAGCCACCTTGCATCAAATCCAAAACAGACACCATGCCTAGAGTAACGAGCATGCAAAAACATGTCACCAATTAAGTTAAAAGGACACAGCTGTCACTCTCACAATGCTCTGGGGCGGGGATCATTAAAACTTTGCAAGCATTGCACATTTATTCTGAGACACAGTGACGGGCTGAACATCACCCAAGCAGCAACATAACCCAGGAAGCCTCGGTCACATTTTACAGAAGGGAATGGTGAGAGTGTCTGTCTGTACTAGCAGAACTGCTTAAAATCAGATCAATTGCTCAAAGGCAGATCCCAAGTGAGTCACATCACATCACCACATACACCAAATGTTCAATATTATCAAAGGTGTCAGGAAGTCCAAAAGGATCAATAGAATAGCAGAGTTACTCAAGCATCGCCAAGCAAGGGTGTAGCAATTTGGAGATGGCAAGCGGGCAAGAGCTGGGAAATACCCACGCGACTCAAAACCTTTCCCATGGAGACAGAATCACTGGACTGTTTGAAGGGGAGTGAGGTTGAGCAGGGATGACATGAGCAAAGGTATAAGGTAATCTGGTTGTCTAGCCTCCTGAACGAGATTTAAAACTACCAGTTCTTGTATAGACTGGACTCTAATTATAACGTCTGCATGGGTATAATGCATCCAGGAGTACACAAATGCACATATGCTGGATATTTGTGTACTGAAGTTTAATATTTTATTTTAGAGACAGTGAAATTTCTTACTGGGTGTGCTATTAGCTATTGTTTTATTGCCTGAAATTTGTGTGTGTTTGTTTTGTGAGAGTCGCCTCTTCTGCTAAATTTATATTATTCTGTTCTGGCTAGGATGGTTTCATTTTATCAGCTGTTTTATCTGTTTTTATAAGCGTATGTTATGACATAACCTGCCCTCATGGTGAAGGGTTAGCTAAGAACTCTTGTACAACAAATCAATAAATGCAACCTTGGAAGAGAAATCCAAATAAATGGGAGATGTGCAGTCTATCATGTGGCTAACAGTCCTTTCTATTTAAAAAAAGGGGGGAGACAGAAGATGCTCTCTGCTGTATTTATTCTTGGAGACATTCATGTTATTTTAATTTCTCCCTCTCCTGCTTCTCATATTAATAAACCATTTATTTTTAGCATGTTTCTCCCCCTTTAAATTTGCATGAACTTGTTTCTCAACGAGAAGATGGAAACAGAAACCCATAAAAGAAAACCACGGCTTGTGAGCAACACAGAAGTACGGAGTTTTATTACTTCCCCACCTCCCTCTTTCACAATACTTGCCAAGAGCAATCAGCCTTCAGATTATCAGCCAAAAATGGTGTCAATAGAACCCTAATTAAAGCAAAGTTGTTAAGCGTTTATGACTGATTTGCTAAATTAAACTTTAAATGTAACTTGACATGACAAGCAAGAGGGAGGCTTGCCAAGATGAACCAGATGCTTAAAGTCTCAGGGCCCCTCTGGCATGCTAAATTAAGAGAAAAGCTGAGGTGGCAGCTAATGAAAACTGGAAGCCTAACTGGAAACGAGGCTTATTTCAGAGGAAATTAGGTGCCTCCTGAAAACCTGTTCTGTATCCCAGATTTTCTGATGTCCAATCCACAGCTCTACTTGCTCCCCAGATGACAGCAAGTGAGAGCATTTTGCCTAGTCTGGCAGAGATTTTGGCTGCAGTCTTATGCATAACGTACCTGGGAAGTCATTCCACTGAAGTCAACAGGGCACACTTCTAAGTAAAGGAGTATAGGTTTGCGCTATTATTTGTCACTTTGCTACTCATGTATCCAAAGTGACTTAAATGCAAAATAACCACCAACAGAAGTTAAACAATTAAAATGCTAGAGAAGGCAATAGCTCTTTGCGCATGTGTGGTGTGAGGCAGGTGTAGCCCACAGTTAGGTAGGTACACACACACAGGATTTGTGAGCAGTGACGAAAAGTGGATGCACTGGGTCTATTGCACCTGAATTATAAACATTCCAGTGGGGGAAAAGGTCCATGAATGTCAATGGAACCTACGGCTTGGTGCATTAAGGGCTACAGTCCATCTTAAGAATGTATCTGCAGAAGTAAGGTTCACTGAGTTCAGTGGGCGCTGCTCTCAGATTAATGCACTGCAGCCTTAAAGTATATGAATCCACATATTATTGATTTCACAGGTTTGGAGTCAAAACCTTCCTGCTCCCATTAGAAAAAGCTTACTTTTAACAGAAAAAGGAAACATTTTGATCCAATCCACAATACCAGAAAAGCATCCTGATTTGGTGAGGTTGTGGCTTCTTTTGAATAAGTGTCTTAAATAATAATAATAATTATTATTTATACCCCGTCCATCTGGCTGAGTTTCCCCAGCCACTCTGGGCGGCTCCCAATCGAGTGTTAAAAACAATACAGCATTAAATATTAAAAACTTCCCTAAACAGGGCTGCCTTCAGATGTCTTTTAAAGATAAAATGGCTGCTTATTTCCTTCACATCTGAAGGGAGGGTGTTCCACAGGGCGGGTGCCACTACCGAGAAGGCCCTCTGTCTGGTTCCCTGTAACTCGCAAGCTACATTACTCTCAAATAGTTTTAAGAAACAGGTTTCTAATGTCATCATTAATGCCGATTTCCCCCCCCCTCCAGGAGAAGTCATTAGGGACAAGCCACGCAGGAATGTGGACAACTCTTTTTATAAAAAATAGAAGGAATTAAATACATCTCCTCTGACTACTTTGGGAATTTGGCACAAGAACTCACAAGGAAACTAGTACTGTAATTTACATGAACCTCAAAAAAGTGTGTGCCTTCAATGTTTGCTGTCATGACACATAGCTTTGACTAATTACTACTCCAGGAGGAGCTAATGGGGTCTCTCCATGTGGTCATGTTGACTAGGGTGGATGGAGTTCAACAACATCTAGAGAGCACGATGCTGTCTACACCTTATCTACTTCCTTGTTTTTGTAGTCTAAATCACTGAGCCTCTTGGGCTTGCTGATTGGAAGGTCGGCGGTTCGAATCCGTGTAACGGGGTGAGCTCCCATTGCTCTGTCCCAGCTCCTGCCAACCTAGCAGTTCGAAAGCGTGCCAGGGCAAGTAGATAAATAGGTACCGCTGCGGTGGGAAGGTAAGCAGCGTTTCCGTGCACTCTGGCACTCATCACAGTGCCCGTTGTGCCAGAAGCAGATTAGTCCTGCTGGCCACATGACCCAGAAAGCTGTCTGTGGACAAATGCTGGCTCCCTTGGCCTGAAAAGCGAGAGGAACGCCACACCCCATAGTCACCTTTGACTTGACTTAACCATCCAGGGGTCCTTTACCTTAACTTTTTTTAGTTTGACCCCAGTGTCTAAATATGTAGCCTCTGGGCTACCTGTTACAGATTTCCTTGCTGCCCTCTGGAACTAGATTTCCATGGGTAGGGGACGTACAGAACTAAGTATGATCTGACTTTTGTTTTTTTAAGAAGGGGCTTGAGAAAGGTAGAATGCCTCTCCTACAAACACAGCGTGCTGTTTTTCTCTTCTCCTTCCCTTCCCTTCTCCTTTGGACTGATTCTCCTTTTTACCTACAGCTCCCAGCACCACCTCCCATGCTGCTCTGGAGGATCACCCAACTCTTCACAGCAGATTTTCAGGAAATACCAGTAGGTTGCAGAGTGAGGGAGGAAGAGACAAAAAAAAAAAAAATCCCCCTTCCTATGGAATGTCCTGCGAGTGGGAAGTTTCGACCGAAGCCAAGTGCATAGAATGCCCAGTTCTTTCCTCTCTGCTTTTAAAATGCTTAAGAAACAAGGATTAAGTTGTTGCCCTTTAAAAAGTAGCTTGGTTAACTAAGAATCAATATTATCTCCCACTTATTGTTATGCACCAGTAATCTTGCTGCACTGGCAGAGCTTTGCTGAAATTAAAAAGTAACCTGTTGTTTCTAATTAAGGAAGACTTGTCTAAAGCCCTGTTGTTACAACTCCGCATGAATCTTTTCATCTACATGACAATCGTGCTACAGAACTGAAGAAGACACATCAAGTTACCTGAACACTGGAGCTGGGAGAGGATCTGGGCGCCTTCGAAGTGGTGGCTTGTCATCTTTAAATTAGGCTTGATACAGCGAATAAAGCTAGACCCCTGTTGGAAAAGACAGCAGGTTGGCAACATCACAAAAATACATGCAAATCACTTATAAGTAAAATAATAGATTTTGAGGCTTCAGGCTTTACTGTCCCCATATGAATCCAACTGCCCATTAAAACCTCAATTATTTCACCTTCTGAAAAGCTGGCGTTTAGAAGCATTATCTAAATCAAACTGCTCTTGTACCATATTAGTACATATTAAGATTTTCTCCATTGTTTGGATCCTCTTCTTTGAGGGGGGAAAAGGGGGAGAGCAAGACAGACAAACATTGCAAAAGATAAAACTTCCTGTACGTTCAAAAAGTTACACACCTTTTGAAGGAAGGCAGCCAGATCAGATCATCTGAGAATTGGATAAAGATTCTAAAACTGAGCCTTTCCCTTTCTAGATACTACCCCCCACTTCATGAACAGTATTTCTCCTCCAGGCTTCTATGGTAAAAGATACCTTGTTTTCCCTTTTAAAGGTAAAGGTACCCCTGCCCGTACGGGCCAGTCTTGACAGACCTTAGGGTTGTGCGCTCATCTCACTCTAGAGGCCGGGAGCCAGCGCTGTCTGCAGACACTTCCGGGTCACGTGGCCAGCGTGACGAAGCTGCTCCGGCGAACTGGCACCAGAGCAGCACACATAAACGTCATTTACCTTCCCGCTATAAAGCAGTACCTATTTATCTACTTGCACTTAAGGGTGCTTTTGAACTGCTAGGTGGGCAGGAGCTGGGACCGAACGACGGGAGCTCACCCCGCCGCGGGGATTCGAACCGCCGACCATGCGATCAGCAAGTCCTAGGCACTGAGGTTTTTCCCACAGCGCCACCCGCATCCCGTTTTCCCTTTTAGGTAAATGCAAATACAGAGAAAGGCACAGGAATATTTTACTATTTGAAGAACAAGGTGCTTTGCAATGGTTTTCCCTAGTTAAAGAAGAATTCCTCCCTCCTTCTTTTTTTTAATTGAGACTAGTATTGATACCCAGAACTCAAGTGCCTTTTGAAAGTTGCATTTCTCAGGGTCCCTTGCAGTAGTGTACAAATTCTGAAAAAGGAATGAGGGAGGTTGTACTGCCACTGCTGCAGTTAACAAAAAAACCCACAACATTCAAGTGGGGACAGAACTACAGGGCAGACCACAGTGGCTTTTCAGAGAGTACGGAGTAGTTTTCAGACCACTGCATTCCTGATGGTGTTCAGAGAGTGTGGGTGGCAAGTCAAGTTCTGAACAGGATCTGGAATAAACTGATATATATATATATATATATATATATATATATATATATATATATAACCAATGGGGGGAGCAGCTCAGTTTATAGATATTGGGGGAAGAGAGTTCACTCATCACTACTACTCACTCATTATGGGGTATGGAGGAGATGATAAAATATTTTGAGCTTTAGGCTGAGCTCTGAGATAGAACAGATGCCGTCAAAATAAGGCATTTTTTAATCTGTCTACACAACTTCAGAGCCATAAAGCAGCATCCCAAAAGGCTGATAAGCATTCATTTATCAAGGAAGCATTTAATGAATACATGAATTGACAAGTCTGGCTCGAGGTCTTTCTGAGGGGCTCTTAAATCAACTCATAATTATGTGGCAATTATGGCCAGAACATCTCAGACACTTATTCCAAACATCTCGAGGACAATATACAAATAAGACTGCAGCTAATGAATGACACCATCAATAGACAGTCCAAAAAGCTTGAAGAACATTTACTCTTCCTCTAGAATCTCCCTTTTCCACCTCCCAAGTTTTCATCTGGTTTTGAAGTGCCTGTTATATCTAGGCAAGAGAGGCAGAGAAAACCAGCTTTCATTATTTCACAGCATTTGTTCACATGCTGCTTGAAAAGAACGACGTTTGTTCGTCAATTTAAAAGGCTCCCAAACCCTGTCCAGATTCAATAGTATTGGGATGCTCCTTCCACAAGCATTTTTTGCTCTGTCTCTCTGTCACATGCACAGCTTTATCACACCACATGCATGAGTTGTGGTGGCACCTGCTGCTGGGTGGACAACACAAAAAAAACACCTTAAATCCATATCTGGATGTGTTGGATACTATGAACTCAGAGCCATAGCCTCGTGGTCTCTTCTAACTCTGTGATTCTATGATACCATGAAACTGAAACATGTGCACCCAGGAAGGCTGAAGAGATTATTTATAGAATGAAAAAAGGATGAACACCTCTCTATACACAACCATGAGGATCCCCTCAATTTTTTCTCTCTCCTTTGATAATTTTTAAATGGAGAATTCTCCCAAAAATAAAAAATGCACAAGAAGTTTCTTGCATAGCACTAATTTACATCAAGCTTACATCAAGTTTTTAAATGTGTTTGTTAAAGACTATGTGAGATTTATTTATTATTTTTTTTAAAAAAAAGAGAAACACAATTACACATCACTTGGGAAGACAGGCGAACTAATGTTAGTGTACTGGAAGAAGCAAAGATCACCAGTGTCAAAGCATTGATTCTTCAACATCAATTTTGTTGGACTGGTCATGTTGTGCAGATGCCTGACTATCGTCTTCCAAAGCAACTACTCTATTCCCAACTAAAGAATGGAAAGTGAAATACCAGTGGACATTGAGAGAGATTGAAAGATGCTCTCAAGGCAAACCTAAAAAAATGTAGTATAAGCACTGATAACTGGGAAACACTGGCCTGTGAGCGCTCCAGTTGGAGAACAGCCTTCACCAAAGGTGTCATGGACTTTGAAGAAGCACAAACTCAGGGCAAAAAGAAGAAACGAGCTAAGAGGAAGGCACGTTTGGCAAATTCTCACTGTGATCAACTCCTGCCCTGAAACCTATGTCCGCACTGTGGAAGGACATATGGCTCTAGAAGTGGCCTCCACAGTCACTTACAGACTCACTGTTAAAACCCTGTTCATGGAAGACGATCTTACTTGGCTATGAGTGACTGCCAAAGAAAATAAAGAACTGATGTTTTAGTAGGTACTTGTACTTTGCATGCTTAAGAACAGGGCAGATAAATGGTCTCAGATGTGTAAGCAATGAGTCTCAATACCTCTCATTGTGTTTATCATGGGCAATTATCTGCTAGCAAGTCTTCCCCAATGCTTTGATCTGGCACTGAAGCCCTCAAGGATGGGATACTTTAAAAATATACATATCTAAAACTAAATAGAAGGTCCGTATAGTTAAAGCCATGGTTTTCCCAGTAGTGATGTATGGAAGTGAGAGCTGGACCATAAAGAAGGCTGATCGCCGAAGAATTGATGCTTTTGAATTATGGTCTGGAGGAGACTCTTGAGAGTCCCATGGACTGAAAGAAGATCAAACGCATCCATTCTTAAGGAAATCAGCCCTGAGTGCTCACTGGAAGGACAGATCGGGAAGCTGAGGCTCCAATACTTTGGCCACCTCATGAGAAGAGAAGACTCCCTGGAAAAGACCCTGATGTTGGGAAAGATGGAGGGCACAAGGAGAAGAGGACGACAGAGGACGAGATGGTTGGATGGTGTTCTCGAAGCCACAAACATGAGTCTGACCAAACTGTGGGAGACAGTGGAAGACAGAAGTGCCTGGCACGCTCTGGTCCATGGGGTCACGAAGAGTCGGACACGACTAAACGACTAAACGACTAAACAACAACAACAAAACTAAATAGTACTTTGAAAATGGTTTGAGCCACATCGGAAACACTCAAACTATGCACACAGAAGGCACCATCAGTTCATGTATTGGATGGTAATATCCAAAACATCTGACGCCTAATAACTAACTTGTTGACATGGATCATGGAACAGCCATGCTTCAGCAGATAAGAGCTTGCCTCACTATCTAAAGCAGTGGTTATACAGTTAACTTATTCCTGCAATATGTCATTTGAAATCTATAGATTTGGTGTAAATGCAATTTTTAAAAAAATTAAAATAAATGTGAGTTAACAGAAGGCAAAGAATCTCCACTTACTGTACTGCGAAGCTTTTCCAGGAGCAGGTTCAGCTGAGTCTGTAAAAGCAAAGGAAATTGCATCAAAATGGAGAATGGGAGATTAGGCACACAGGACATAGACTGGCGTGGCCAGGTTTCATGGGGGGGGGGCAGAACCTCAGTTAGTTAAATATTTTTATTGATTTACCGTATTTTTCACCCCATAGGGTGCACCAGCCCATAGGACGCACCTAGTTTTTTGGGGGGGGAATAAAGAAAAAATATATATTCCACCCCCCCCCCCGGCATGGGGCCTCCAACCCCTCTCGCTCTCCAGGCTTCAGCGAAAGCCTGCATTCGCCCCATAGGACGCACACACATTTCCCCTTCATTTTTGGAGGGGAAAAAGTGCGTCCTATAGGGCAAAAAATACGGTACTTGATGGGGGCAGCTGCCCCCCCGCCTCCTCCTGGGCTACACTCATGAGGACACATCATTACTTGCATGCATCACTTAGCACGAGCTCCCCATGCATACATGCACTTGCTCAAATGGAGGTCAAAAGGAGAATGAGTGCATAGGATCTGTCAGTCCACAATACCAACACCTTCACTTGCTACTCGTAGTCAAACCGCATTAGCAGCAAGAGAATTAAGGTGGGAAGCAGCAACGCCATACCATACCACTACCAGAATTCTTCCACCCGACTTCATATGTACAACTTGGTACATAAACGCTTCTCTTACCCAAGTGGCCTTTAGGAATGTCTCCTTTCTATGCAATGGTAAGCACCTCCGATTTGCTAAATGTGAGCTACTCTTTTAAACACTGAACACAAGGGTAAGGCAATGTAGTGCCCTGCAGATGTTGTCAGACACCAGATCCCATCAGCCCCAGCTAGCATTAGCAGTGGCAGGCGTGGCAGGGGCTTTGGCCCAATGAACCTGGAGGGCACCACTTTAGCTTCCCCTTGACTTACACTACGCATTCACCTGGCACATGGATAGATATCCTGATCCATGTTATCAGATGAACCTTACATGGATTAAGTGGATGGTGTAGGATCAGATACAGTATCCCAAATGATGAGGGGAGTCTTGTACTTTGCCAGATGCAGCGGATGTTTGCACATAACTCATCAGGAACCAGATAGGTTTCAATAAACACTTTTTCAGCCATTAGGGTGTGTTGGTCGAAGTTACAAAATGTTTAAAATATAGACTACGTATTGACTTAGTGGTCTAGTTTTTGTTTCAAATGGTGATTCACAAAGCCAATCACCTGCTAATGAAGACACATCCACCACCAATTTTTTCCCCTCCCCCATGGACCTCCCTTGGCATTGCACAGAGCCCAGGGAAATGCAATTTTCATGTTGGGCAAAAGAGGGTCAACCCATCCAATGACTCACCTGGCATGCACAGAGAAACCTGTTGGGGGAGCAGAGTCAGTTTCTTACCTAATAAAAAAATTCCTTCCAGTAGCACCTTAAAGACCAATTAAGTTAGTTCTTGGTATGAGCTTTCGTGTGCATGCACACTTCTTCAGATACACACTGAAGAAGTATCTGAAGAAGTGTGCATGCACACAAAAGCTCATACCAAGAACTAACTTAGTTGGTCTTTAAGGTGCTACTGGAAGGAATTTTTTTATTTTGTTTTGACTATGGCAGACCAACACGGCTACGTATCTGTAACAGTTTCTTACCTGGCATTGCAACCGAGAGGCAAAAACAGCAATGTAGGCTTGAGCACTGATGTTTACCTTTCCCTCACCTCCCCAAGTCCTCTGTGCATACTAGCGGACCCTCAGGAAGAGTGGGGTTTTGTTTCACAGCGTCCTGGGCTTGGCAGAAGCCAGAAGCAGGGAGTGTCTTCCTCACCTGTTTAGCCTAGCACAAAGACAGAGACTGGCTCTGCTATCCTATCCTGTCCCACTTCTCCCCCCAACCCTATTCCAGCCCCCATTATCAGACCATTCAAGGGGGCTGGGGGGAATGGGAAGGCTTTGTGGCAATCCCAAGTAACAGAGGGATCTTCAGATAAGCTGAAATGCCTTGGCCCTGCTATAAATTTCACCTACTTCTCTGCATGCCTGAAATCCTCCTTTTGCATTTTGATTTTGGAAATACACACCTACACTTTCTACCCATGGAAAATGACTTATCTTTGTAAACCCGTTTTCTATTTGAAAACCAAGCAAGCTGCCTTCTTGGTACATTTAGCTCAGTAATGTCTACGTTAGGAGTAGCCAACATGGCGCTCTTCCAGATAGAGTTGGACCACCTTGGCTGTCTCTTAGTGCAGACCCTGCTTGTTGAGCCTGAGTTCCCACAGCCATTGACAGAATTGGCTGCAACAGCTGCAGGTATGTTCTGTACTCAAGAAAGTGTTTAATTTTCTGGATAATTATGCTGCTTTAAATGTACATTTTATATTTAACCTCCATTAGTAATGATTTCATTTGAAATCTTTAAGATGATATTTTAATTTCCTATTAATTACACTGCTTTGGATGCATACTTTATATTTGACTTTCTTCTGTAATGTTTTCTTTTGGATTGTTTTATTTGGGTACTTTGAGATCCCCCCCCCATAAAAATGTAAAGCAGGATGGAAATGAAATTAATAATAATAATAATAATAATAATAATAATAATAATAATAATGATTCACAACTCCCATGCATTCTAACCAGGAATGATGGGAGCTGTGGTCCATCATCATTCATGTTGGCTATGCCTGATTCTACAGCGTATGGCAGCTTCTCTCCAGAGTTTCAGAAAAGGAGTACTGCTGGAGGAGAAAAAGAACTAAGTCAGATTTCATACATATCTTCTGGGATTGTGCAAAAGCAAAACCTCTCGGAGTTACAATTTTGAATATAGCAGGAAATCACCAGCTTTGCATTACCTAGAAATGCAAACACAATCCTTCTTTGCATGCGGTGAAGTTATAAATCCCGATCTCTAATTAGTAACTACTCTTTTGACTATGACGAAACTCTATATACAGCCCAGCAATGGAAAAATAAAGACCCTCCAACCAACCCACAATGGCTGAGGAAAGCTTGGGAATATGTCACAATGATAAAGCTGTCAGAAACACTTTAAAATATAATGATCAAAACAAGTTAATGGGCTCTGTTCATTCAACAATCAAATAGCAGGCAAAGTACCCCTGTATATTCTTTTTATGTTAATTTAATAGTATCTCATTATGCAAGCTATTTTCTCCAACCATTTTCTCCCTTTCCATTTTTCTCAATATATTTTGCTTTTCCCTCTATTTGGATGATTGTGGTATTTAATTTAAAATTTAAAAAACGAAAGTGAAAAAGCAGCTCTAACTGAATTGAACCCAAGACCCTTTGCATGCAAGGCACACAGTTCAACCCTGAACTATTGCCCTTCCCAAGTCCCACTACAGACTTAATACGTGGTTTTTAATGCATGGGTTGTTGAGGGAACCAGCAACAAAAATAAAAACCCTGCTGTGGAGTGGAGGCATTTTTCTAACGTTACATGAAGCAAAACTGATGTGCTAGAAATAAGAATTCTGGCTGAAATTACTGCAGTTTGATAAATAATGAGTCCACGAAGGTGATACATTTACCTGCAGCCCTTGGTTTTGCCTCTGCCTGCTTTTCCTCTCAACTCCCCTATAGCTTCCCCTCCAGCCATCCTGAGCTGGTAAAAGCCAACTAAAATAAAAACTGATGAATAGGGAAAGGAAGCAGAAAAACAGAGAAGGCTTAACACAGAAAGAGCAGAAGACACAGAGGTCAGATTTACAGCTAAGAACAAAAGGAAAAATTAGGAAAAGCATCAGATAATACTGTTAGAAGGGCAAGGGGGTGAGAAAAGGAATGCTCAACCCCCCCAGGTTTTTTGGGTTTTGTTTTGTCTTGTCAAAGCTATTAATATTTTTAGAGGGTTCAGAGAAATGATAACACTTTAAATCTACTTTACTGTCTCAATGGGACACCCACAGCTAACTTTTGTTGACTGAAGGGGCTCGCTTCAAATGTGCAAATTCTCATTATACAACAGAAAGCAAAGCTTTTTAAACCACACATTTAGCTCTGATAAGAAGTTGCTTCGGGGTCTGCAATTAATACAGATGCTAAACACACAGTATTAAACTAATACAGATTCCCATTTTGGCAATTCATTCGCTCCCTGTGCAACATTCAATGCTTTCACATGTGGTGAAGTCTCGGTCGCAACTTTCGGCAGCCACAGCCCAAGAGAAGGTGGAATGACAGAGGCAATGGTGGAAGTGTGTGCAAGTGTGAGTGTGCAACTGAAGAGTCCAAGAAGCCCCACATAAAACGTTGCAGAGGCAGATTGCAAAAGCGGGTGTGTGTGAGAGAGAGAAGCCATTCATGCTGCTTGTGAGTCATAAAGGAAGGGCAAGGAACAGAAGTGAGGCAGAGGGACGTGTGGAAGAAATGTGTGGTGCAGTGTTACCTGGAGATCGCACAGGCCTTTCTGAAATTCAAACACGGACTACAAAAAACAGGGAGGGAGGACAGAAGGAATACCCCAGTATCCTCAGGGCATGGAGAAATGTTGCTTCAATATCAGGAAAAGGCAAAAAGCCACTGAAGATTTGCCTCAGTTTACTACAGCAAAAGCCAGACTGCATGGGCTATACCTGTCATATCACAAAACTGTTTGAGGTTGCCATTTTGAGCATACATCCTAGAAAATGGAAATCCTGATGAAACCAGCAGGGATTGCTTCTGAGTAAACAAGGATGGTCTGACAAGAGGAATACGGGAAACTGAAACCACTCATGCTGTCTGCCTAACTTTAAAGTCCCGTTATGTTCACAGAAAATGGAAAGGAGTCCCGAGAAAGGAGAAGGTTTGTCATGCCCGTACCTTAAATTTGTTTCCCACACTGATGAAACTGAGTTTCCCTGCTTTTTGTTTATGGTCCTTGTTGTTGTTCGTGTTGGATTCAAAGAGCTGCCGGATAAATTTATCTTTGGATTCACATATAAGGGACTCCAGAGACATATGCAAAGCATCGTTGTTTTTCTCCACAAACTGGGTCTGAGGAAAATAATGAAAATAATGTTAGATAGGAGGGAAAGTTTGCACGTCTATGCTATCACTTGATCACTGTGGCACCTGGGCAGAAATTGCACATAGGAATATGACACTGCAGACCAAACTTCAATGATTTTAAAAAGCAGAAGCAAAATTTGTTTTACTTCATTAGGTTACACCATTCAGAAACTTTTAGTTGCTCCCACAAACAGTGTTTCCAACTTAGATTAACACCTCTTCCCAATGAAACTTCTTCAATATTCAAATTATCTGGTGGGGTCCTAAGCATGATGTTGAGTTCTTCCTATAGCCTTCGTAGATTCTCACCATGTAGCTGAATATATTTTATCTGCTCAGCCACACTCACAAGGATCCACTACACAACAGATATAAATAATTTATTTTTAAAACTATACAGAAAGATGAAATTCAGTAAATCATGTTCACTTACTGTCTCGTAACATACTGCTCCTGCAAAATGTCTGATTATAAAGCCCTCGTCATCTCGGATATTTCTGTGAACAGCCAGTTTAGATTTCCTGGGTATCTGAAATTTAAAACCAACATTTTATTTATGTTATTTATTTATAGGTGTCATAGAACTATAAAATCATAAAGCACAAAACATATGACCAACTACGTACATAAAACAGCAAAGAAAATAGATTAGAAAACTACTCTCCCTTGTAAGCCCCATGCATTTTTACATGCCAGTTCTAGGCAGCCATTTTGGCATGCCACAAATTAATGTACTGCTAAATGGCAGCTCTTCACTGCCCTCGTGGTGTTCAACTAAAAAGGGCAAGAAAGTGAAGGCAACTAAGACTCCAACCACATGGACTGCACTAGATCCTGGTTGGGTTATGTATTTATTAATTAAAATATTAATGCCACACCTGTTGTGTCAAAGCAGTTCAAAGCATAGAAAACATACAGAATAGCTTTGACACCTATTAAAAAAAAACACCCAGCAACAACAACTAAAATGCCCAACGGCAATATCGTAGCTATGGGGGTCTTGAATGCCCTCTGAAAGAGAACACTCAACATGCAACTGAAAACTAGCAATGCAAAGGCAGACCACACTTCCCCAGGGACAAAGTTCCAAAACCTTGGGCCCAACATACCCCACCCCCCCCAAAAAAACACCCGCCTATGAAGCAGATCTTAATGAACAGGTATATGAGAGAAGACATGTATGTTGGACCTGGGCACTTTAGGTCTTTAAAGGTCAAAGACAACTCATTAAACTGAACCTAGAAACAAACCAGGAGCCACAGCCAGCATGTCAAAATTGGTGCCACATGCTTTCTTCAGCCTACTCCATTTAACTGTAAGGAAGCCACATTTTATATTGAGTTTGTGACCAAGGCAACTAGATTGCAATCACAGCCAGAAGGGATGGTGGTCAAGGTTATATTAGGGAGATAGACATATTCGTTTTTGCAATATGATCACATTAGTGGTTTCATTGTAGCTTGGTGGAGTATTGTGTATCAGAATCTTATCTGTATATGTCACTTGGAGAGTTCTTGTGGAAAGTGGCTAAGAAATTAAATGTGATGCACTGCAGATTCTTATCCACCTCCTTTTAAAATTCTGTGACTCAAAGTGTGCAATTGTACTGACTTTCTCCCAGAACCTCAGAGACCAAATGCTTCTTTATGCTTGGCCATGGTAAATAAATCAGGAGTGTACGTTTATAATATTCCCTTTCGTTTTGCTGTAAAGACATATGGAGATAAAACCTGCCATAACTATTGCCAAGGACGCTTCCCTATGGTGGGGTCAACACACTGGGTTTCATAACAAATGGGTTGATTCAGAATTTAAGGTGACATGATTACTGCAATGGGTGCATTGGACATTCATCTGTGTAGCCCATCCATTATGTAAAATGGCACCCTTAACTAAATATTTTGCTTATTTTAGAAATATTTTAGATAATGTCCCATTTGTGGAGATGGGAACTTTTTGCTAAACCAAGCCGTCATGCGGGAGAAAAGGTGATTTTTGAGGGTTGGTGAGTTAACCAAACATTGCAAAGCAAACATTTCCTTGTTCTCTGCAGTCAATCTCTCTGTCCTTGTGTCCTGCATTCACACATTGCAATTAGAAACCAAAATACATATACATGTAATTGTAGCTACACTCTCTCCAAGCAAATGAGCCTCTATAAGACCAGTATTGTCAGTAGGAAAGTATTCTGGAACATCTGACAGAAAAGGGATAATGGGGAATCTTGGATGTACAATTGTTTTATTTATGACAATTTATAACTTGGGGTAAACAAAGTGATGCCAATATAAAAAAAATAAGCCTACCGAGAGTCTGAAGTGATCTTTGTGCTTCTGATGTACCATTGATGTAAAGTGCTGATCACTTGGCTGGGGAAGCCGATTTTCTTCATCCAAAATGTCAAGAACACCTATTAATTTCCCTTCAATCAAATCTGTTTGCAAGACAGAAGCCAACAGGCTAGTTAATACAGTATATACAGAGTAGTGACAAGAGTGTTACCAAGCAATACAAAGCTTTTACCT
Source organism: Podarcis erhardii (assembly GCF_964252035.2). Lineage (NCBI taxonomy): Eukaryota > Metazoa > Chordata > Lepidosauria > Squamata > Lacertidae > Podarcis > Podarcis erhardii. The sequence continues at coordinate 39,514,496 of NC_138507.1, read as the reverse complement.
TTCCTAAATACATCTGCTCTTGAGTAATCTGCAGAATCTGCCAACCGCTATTCTATTAGCTGATATATTAAGTGGTTTAGCAGTAAATGTCAACAACCTAAGCAGCAAACCTGTGGTTTGTCAACAATATGTGAATACAGACATTTTACAACAATTGGTTTTTGCAAAGTACCTCCAAATTGTGATTTCGTATTTTGGTTTATCAGTCCCCCAAACAATCCAGGCTTATAGTGAGGCTCAGAACCAGACCTTAAAGTAAACTATGTTTAAGCAAACCACAGTTTCACATTATGTCCCTTCACTAAAATTTCAAAATATGGATCTCTTATCAAATATGAAAGGAGCAGGTGTAAAATATGGCATGTTTTCATTCAAAAAAATCATGTGAAATGGCCCATTTTACACTCCTGCTGCTTCCAAGAATGTTAAAGGTTAAGGAAAACAAAACAGATATACTACCATTCAGTTTCAATGAAAAGCATAGCAAATAAAACTTCTTTTATTTTTACACAAACGGCATCTCAGAATTCAACATGCATACCTATACAGTCTTGGTTATCTACATAGTGGACTTCATTGACACCTAAGCCTTCTTTCTGGTAAAGTTCTTGTTCCTATAATAGAAATAATGAAATTATTGTATGAGTAAAATACTGCTCATCTGTCCAACTTCTCATATCCTTTACGTGAGGGCTGAAGGTACATGCTAGCAATGTCACACATGCACATGAGTGCCAGCACCATCCCTGTTCCTGGCTTGGTTGTATTTCAAGTCAAGCTGATCTTGTGATAGAAGAACGAGTAATGTTCTCAGTGATGAGCCACTTCACAGTCTTAAGCAACCTGAACTTTGTGGCATGAAACAGTTCTGAAATAGCTTGGCACTTTTGCTCAAGCTTCCAAAAAACAGCAATCCTATATTTTTCTGGTGCCCTGAACCACCTCCTATGTCATTTGCCTTATTTGTTTCTGGGAATATGATTGTTCAGTATCTCGAACATTAGGCCTTTGTCAAATTGCTAGAGGTGCTATGAAGGCTGACCTTGTTCAAACGATTCCAGCATTGCTGTCTAACTAGCATCACCATGTGCACTGAAGGGGAAGCTGAAAAATAATGTTGTCATTTGGAAGTTTTTCTTCATGGCTTTCAAATCCAGTAGGACATTCAAGCACATCAGTTATATGCATGCTCTTAAATGTTAATGGGGGAAATAAGGCTGATTCAGACACAACTTTTCTGTGCATCTTCGTAGAAGGAATTTCAAATCACTATTTTTTTTATTTTAAAAAATTACATATATGGGGTATCTACGTAATGCAATATTTGTGTAACTTTTCTCAAAAGTCCATGAGACTCAAGGAGTTGACTCCTAGAATTGCTACAGGCAAAGATCTGCAGATGTATTGTATCTGCAGATCAGACACTGGTAATAGAAAAACCTCAGTGAAATGACTATAAACAACATGCATCACATTCTAAAATGGTAGCTGCGTTAAACTGTTGTGGCAAAAACAAGAGTCTTGTGGCACCTTAAAGACTAATGAGTTTGTTCACTGAACAGCCTTATTAACTGGTCACTGTAAATACTTTGCTTTCAGGTACTTATCACTGGATTCCCCTGAATTTCACTCTGCATTCATTGTTGTATGTCCCATTCCCACCACCTGCCAAATGAGGATTACACTTCATGCATCTGAAGAAGCGGACTGTGGTCCATGCCATAATAAATTTGTTATGGTTGTATACAATTACCTCTTTGAGAATCCTTTCGTTAAAGAACTGCTGCAGCTTCTCATTACAGTAGTTAATGCAAAACTGTTCAAAGCTGTTGTGTTCAAAATATTCTGTAAAATAAAGGAATTAATATGCTTTAAAATCAGTGGGGGCGTCGCTAGGAAATACACTTATTATAATCTTATGTTGGTTTAAGGCACAGAGTTCCAACATTAGGTCTTCCATGCAGGAAACACAGTTGCAATTCAGAAGAGTGAAGTTAGACTATCCCCTACTGTTCTCTTTTAAAATACAAAGGAAGTGCTCAGGTAGCAGCTCTGACTTTCTGACGGTAATTGCATACAGAGTCGTGGACTCAATTCCTCTTCCCACCATGGGAATTCCAGTTGCATCCAAGGCTTAATGAGAACAATTTGTTGCCATATTTCTTTAGATTACTTCACATCTTCCATTAAGCTGAAGACAGGTAACATAGCCAGGGTAGCACAGTGGTTTAAAGAAGGAGCTTTGAAACAGGAACTCAGGGTACCTAATCTCTACCCAGCTTACTTGCTGATCTCCCAGTCTCCGGCTCCCACAGCTCCTTCTGCTATAGGTTGATAACACTGCTTGTTTATTGAATAATACCGCCAGACTACATAGCACTTTATAAAAAGGAAGTGTCACCACAACATAAATGCCAACATCTTGATCACTGCTTTGGGAAGGTTTCCTGGGATCAGGCTTAAGTCATTTGGACTTTTAGCTTCCCCCAATCCGATGTAACGCTCACTCTGCTTTGAATGTCAACAGACTTACACACAACACTAAGTGATCACTCCAATGGAAGAAATACAGATCACTAACTAGGTCCCAGAGCACGGTCTGAAAGCAGATGATGCAATACAGCAACCATATTAAAGCTAAACAGCAATTTAGAGTTCCCTAGGCAAAAGACTTACCAAAACCTGCGATATCAAGAACTCCAATGAAAAAACAGGACGTCTCAAAAGGGAAACATTGGTTTACCCTGTTTACCACGTGGTCAAAGAGGTGACTGTAGACAGTTTTTGCCAGAGCATCACGTGCATTGTTCGCCTGTTCTACTTTCAGTGGAACCCTGCATGGTAACAAGAGGATATTTGTTCATTTCAGTTCTCCCCATTTTTGGTGGCAAGCCCTCACCACACAACTTCCCAAAACAAATGCAAAATGACAGAACGAAACAAGATATAATCTTCAAAACCTCAGATAACACCATAAATAAAGATCTAGTGATATGGTGGAATTTTCTTTTTCTTTTTTTTTAAGCTTTTTTGTCCTCTTAAAGGCTACAAGAAAAGGGGACAAGTGGAGTTCTTAGGGGAAGGAATTCCAGAAGCATGGGGGCCACCAATAAAAAGGCCAGGAGCCTAACACCCATCAACCTTGGTGGAGGGCCCAATACCAGTAAAATCTTAAGTTTGCTGTTCCAACATGCATGCATTAAGGCAACAGACAGGAGTTTCACCACTTGAACATAGCTGTAGGGTGCCTGTACCTGAAAAGCAAAACGGAATGTGTGGAGTGGTTCATATGCCTTGGAGATAATGCTGGTCTTATGGCCGAGCTGAGCTTGCAAAATTGGAGCTGCTGTGTCTACAGCTCCAATGTGGAGACACCAATTTGCATGAATGGTGTCTCCCCCACATGGGTGCTGTATACACAGCAATGTCAATTTTCATTATAGCAGAGGATTGAAAAATGCTGCCACCCTCATGGAAACTGGGGCAGCCACAGTCACGCTACCTACATGGATGCATCGGTTCACGTGAAGAAGAAGAAGAGTTTGGATTTGATATCCCTCTTTATCACTACCTGAAGGAGTCTTAAAGCGGCTAACATTCTCCTTTCCCTTCCTCCCCCACAACAAACACTCTGTGAGGTGAGTGGGGCTGAGAGACTTCAGAGAAGTGTGACTAGCCCAAGGTCACCCAGCAGCTGCATGTGGAGGAGCGGAGACACGAACCCGGTTCCCCAGATTACGAGTCTACCGCTCTTAACCACTACACCACACTGAGCCCAGACTGTCCGCAAGCCCAAAAACAGCCCCATGTGTTAGCAAGGCGATTATATGGAGTGCTGCTCTGTGGTGAACTCCTTTAAAAGAGGTCATACATCCTCTCTCTAGGCTCCCTGGAACTGCGTGAAAGCTGTATCCAAATACTGAGCACATAACATCTTCCTTCATTATGTAATACCAGGAAGAGCAGAAACTGATGTACTAATCCCTTGCATATCCTCTAGTTCCACTCTGTGGTAATAGGTAAAGAAGCTCTTTGGCATTTCTCATTTAACCACTTCCGTGCCCTCTGTGCTCCCCCCCCCCCTTTATTTTTTACTGTTTACATCCTGTTTTATGTAACAAAGCACACAAGATGAAAGATTGCTATTTAAAATGCTTAAAATCCACAATCGGAAGGAAGCAGACTCAGTTGAAAGTGGGAGAGCATGGAAGATGAAGGAGGAAAGGCCAGATTCAAAACACTGGACCCTGAGGAGAAACTGGAAAGAAGAGAAGGAAGTATCTCAAACAAGGAAAGGATAATATTCCAGGTATATTTCTTTGAGGGCTGAGCCAAATGTGCTATTCTCAGCACACACAAAAAAGGTATTTTAAAATTGACCTTCTTCCTGGTAACAATGATCTCATCACACAGCAATTTAGGTTCGGCAATGTGACACCACCCCTGAGGGCAAGAGAGACTTATTTGGACAATGCCTGTTCAGAAGAATTGCCCTCACTCAGAATTTGTTTTGTGGGCTACTTGATGTCACATGATGGAGGGGGTGGCATGAAATTATAGGCAGTCAGGGACTACTGCAGCTACCTAAAACTCAAAATATTGGAGAGAAAGGAGGATCATCTATAGCCCAACCTCCTGTGAATAGTGCCTTCTCATTGCAGTAAATAGCCACAAAAATGCACACCCTGTAACAAACCACCAGGAGCAGGGCATGCCTTTTGTGGAAAGTTTGATTTGTTTTATTCACAAGCATACAGGCATGCACTGAAAACAGAAGTAGACACAAAGAAAGCTAACACTGAAAGTAGGTTTTCCAAGACAGCTTTTCTGTTGTGATGGAGGGGATAGAAACTTTAAGACGTTTCACTTCTTTGCCCTCTTTCCCCTTACCTGGCGGCAACGAACACTTATTTGCAAAAAGAAAAGAGAAAAACAACTGAAAGCTGCACAGGGAACCTGAACTGTTTTGTTGGCAATTTTAAGCCCAGCCTGTTGAAAAAACACAATCCCATTTGCACCGAGATGCTGACACTGTCAGAGAAAAGGATTAGGAGTTACAGTCCTCTCTACACTGCGCTCTTCTCTAGGTCAACACAGAGAGGAACTGTAGAGAACCTGCAGGGCAGCTGTCTAGCATTACACCATTCTTAAGGGTATAAAAGGCAGGCTTTCCTCTATCGCAGTAATGCCTCTCCTTTGTGTAAAAACCCTATGTAAAGGCAAGCTGCTGTGCATTGGAATTCCCCGCTATTGCAAACGAAGTAACTAGGAAATGAAGGCTCTGTTCATCTGTTCATTAGGAATGGCTGCAGCTACATTACATTAGAGTGTAATTAGCCTTAATGTACTATCTCTTGATTTATCTTAGCGTAATAGGTACTGACAGCAATCCTATCTTATAAATAGAGGGAAGGTTCCTTTACATTCCCCTTCTGATACGTTTAAGAGCTCAGCGCTGTAATCCTCGTCGTTCATGTCAACTGCCAATCTTTTATATAAGGCACTAGGCACACCATAATTTTAGGCCCCCCCCCAAAAAAAAATAACACCCCAGCAACTTTCCACAGTAGATTTCAAAATTAAAGGAAAATTGAAGGAAGAAGAAAGTAGTATACATTAACACCTGTAGTTTAGAAGTAACTATATAGTCATCTATACTATAAAATATGATGCTGCAGAACCTCTTCAAAACAGAATGCAAACTTATCCCTCAATATTATTTCTACAGTATTGGGGGGTGGGCACCCCAGCCCTAGAGATGTGAAGGCCTGGGAGGAAATGGAAAATGTGGGGTAGGACCCATCCCCCCCGTATTGTTCTGGATTCCCCCCATTGTTTTGGAAACACAACAGGACAAAAAGCAGAAAAATGGGGGGGGACTGGGATTTCCCCCAATTCTTCCATTTTCCCCCTCCTCAGGCCTTCATAGCTCTACCCAACACTTTGGAATCTTGAAATATTAAGACAGCCAAAATGCTGTGGCTATAAGAAAAGATCAAATTCCATGCTCCCAGAAGTCACACAGGTGTCAAATTGCCCTTTTACAGGTTTATGGTTTGTCATGGGAATACTGGCGCAAGCAGCAGGGGACCAAGAATGAGGCAGGACCCATCTAAAATGCAAACCTGGGTCCCCATTACTGCATAGTAGTTACATTAAAAACTATTCATTTATTAACTGTTACTATTATTAATAAATTGATTGCTCACCCTTAACCAACATGTCCCAGGAAGGTTACAACAACAATTAAAAAATCAGAAATTAAAAATGGCTAAATAAATTACAGTCATAGGGAGAGGGTGGGCCCTGAAAACACACACCTCAAGTTTGAAAGGCCAGGGTAAATAAATATGTCTTCAGCATTCGCCAAAAGCTCTATAGGGAAGATGCCAGATATACCTCTGTGGGCTGAGAGCGAACTAAGGGTCTGCCATGGGGAATGTCCTCTCCTAGGCCATCACTACCCCGAACATCTGGGAGCAGCAGAACTACTAAGAGGGTCCCTCTGCTGATCTTAACGCCAAAGAAGGTTTGTAAGGAAGGGCAAACACTAGCACAACTGGTTCCAGAAATTAACCAACAATTTATTTGGACAGGGGCGTTTGAGTGTTGTCTAGGGACAGCCCCCCCCCCAAGTCAATAATCTGGCCGCTGCATTTTGAACCAGTTGAAGTTTCCAAGTCGCCTTCAAGGGCAGCCCATGTACAGCGCATTAAAATAATCCAATCTGGAAGTCGCCAGAGCCATAGAGTACCATGGCCAAGTCATCTCTGTTTATCTCATCAAGCTCATCCCCACTACCTATTAAGCAGCTCATTCTTCCTAAATCTTAATACTTAAGTATTCTCTGTACTTTCAATTGGGAAAGTGCAGCAATCATCTTTTTTTGTTGTTGTTGTTCTTCCTTTAGTCATTCCAAAAGTGGCTGCATTTCCTAGATTTTCATAGAATCACTGGGTAGTATTCTACTATGTTTTACTCAGAGCAGGCCCATTTAAATTAACGAACGTTAATTTGAGTGAGCATACTATGAGTAATGCCTGCTTGAATACTGCCCATAGAGTCGGACAAGACCTCCAAGGTCACCTAGCCAAGCCTGCTGCAGATGTAGGAAATCCAGCTTTACAGTTTCTTTAATCAGTAGCCTTCAGCCTCTGCTGAAAACCTTCTGAAAAAGGATGGTCTATCATTTTCCAAGCAAGTTTGCTCCACCGCTGAATAGTTAGCCATGTCAACAAGTTCTTGATCATGTTTATAATCTAAAAATGGGCACCTGCTTTGGTTTAGAAACCTGTTCAATATTTGACACAGAATTTAATCTAGACCTGGGGCTCCTCCAGATGCCCTAGTTATTGAGCATTTATCCTGATTTGCTTGCACAAAGCTTATGTGGAAGTTAGATGATATCTGTTCTTTATTGAACATTTGTTCCGATTTGTTATACAATCAGCATTCATCCCAATTTGCTTGTGGGGTGTTTATGCATGTTCTCATTGGCCAGTCGGTCATCTCATGTTTTCCCATCACTTTCCTAACTGCAAAAGTTCTGTTTCTGAATTAGGGCGACCCCTTGAATAGCGCAAACCTAAACTTCCTGCTTGAATCCCTCCCACAAAATACTGACAGATTGTTCAGTTCTGCCATCCTATAGCACGGAAAGGAAACTTTTGGTTAAAGATGAAGTTCATCTCACCTTTTGTACCCTGGGAAAGTACACCTTGATTTATTAGAGGGGGGGTAGCAACAATGCCCACTGAAAGTTGTTGAAGTGAATGAAGATGGAAACTCATGATATAGCAGTGTTTTAAAGGCCCTCCTGAATGGCAAGTAGGTTTACTGGCTCCACTCAAGAAAACATGGGAGGGTAGTGCACCAAATGGGCTTTCAAGTCCCCCACTTCTGAAAGGTCAGTGTGTGATGGGGCATGGAGGGCTACAACAGTTGAGGAAAATTGGGGGAACTCAGCAGGACTGCCTTGAACAAGTGGAAGTGTCTTTTCACCATGAGCGCAGGAGTGGTTGCTCTGCCTGCTGCTCTGTATCCTTCTCCTTGTACAGAATGACCTCCTTCCTCACTGCTGCCCTCCTACCAGTTGCATTAAGTCAGAAGTGATCTCGAAGTGGCAACACATTCTCATTCTGTTCATTAAGAGTTCTTCCCACTGCATTGCGCCTTCTCTTTTTGAGGAAAAGCCAGCCTCATCAGAGAAAGCGATCCTAAGCAAATGGTATGCAAAGGTACGAACTTTGGGCTCTTGACACAATGTCATGTAATTAAAATGGAAATTTGGGGTGGTGCATTGAAAGCCCACCTCAAACCAAACCAAACCAAGTCATCTTGCAGAAGTAGGCAAGGTTCTCAGTTAGCGTAAATCACTGGTAAGATGAATCATTGCGAGAGTGAGCTGTTAATAGCCGAAGTGACTGAACAGAACCCATCCACAATTCAAGCAATGTTGACAGGAGACAAACCATTTACATAGCAGGCTATTTGCATAACTCATGCCTATAAAGCGGCAGTTCTGCTGCACAGTGCTGCAAACCACACACACAAAGGAGTAAGTTGCAGTGCTTAAAGAACTGAGCAAACATTGGAGTTTTCCACTTCCATCTTTAAAATATTCCAAGGAGCAGTGCAGGCTGCACGCTTAGTACAAACATCATGCTTACTCCCAGGTTTTAAGCAATTATTGTTATGCGAATATGGATTCAAGCTGTGCCGAGACACACTGCAAGGCATTTTCACTTTCCCTGCTAGCTAGTTTGACAGGTTAATCATTAACAAAACTGCCAGGCAATTTTTTCCCCCTTACCGTTATTGCACAGATATATTCTCTCTTGCACACTGGGATGAAAGGGAGACAGAAATAAATTTGGCACAGCAACAGATGTTTTATTGCTCTTCGGAAAGTGCTATTCATCTTGCAGAACAAAGCAAAAAGTAAAAAGGAAAGGAACGCAACTCTAAATTTCTATTCCCCCATAAACAGTTGCAAGTAAGACATTTCCGAATAGCTCAAAGCAAGGATTTAATAGGCAATTTTTACAATCTCCGTTTTTGAAAAAAGACAACTACCATGTAGGGCAGCTGTTTGGGGTGGGTGGGGGGAGAGAAACAAAGAGAAACACACTGCTTTTCTGAACCACTTACTTTATAACTGTTCCTTTGGTGCCCCCTGCTGTTGTCAGCATGACTCTGCTGGTGAGGCTTACACGCAAATCATCCTGGTCCAAACCGAGGAGCTCTGCACAGCATTCCAGAGACTGGCTAGATTTATTCTTCAGGGTGCAACCACCTATTTTTAAAAGCAAAAGGGGGGAAAACAGCTAAAAAGTGGGTTCCAAAAAAATCATTAAAGTAAGTAACCAGCAACTGCCTACAAAGTCCTTTTCTTTATACAGCTACTTGTAACACACAGCACAAACTATTCCACAAAGCATGAATGAACAAGGCAGAATCACACACATAATAATAGGCATATCTCTTAAGAAAGAAAAAAACCATATTTTTTGCTCTATAAGACTCACTTTTTCCCTCCTAAAAAGTAAGGGGAAATGTGTGTGCGCCTTATGGAGCGAATGCAGGCTGCGCAGCTATCCCAGAAGCCAGAACAGCAAGAGGGATCGCTGCTTTCACTGCGCAGCGATCCCTCTTGCTGTTCTGGCTTCTGAGATTCAGAATATTTTTTCTCTTGTTTTCCTCCTCCAAAAACTAGGTGCATCTTGTGGTCTGGTGCGTCTTATAGAGCGAAAAATACGGTAAATCACCACACACAAACAAGGAATCCTCTGTGTTCCTTTGCTGAAGCGCACCAACGTTTTACCAAAGGAGCAACACCGCTCGATGCAAAATGAAACAAAAGTTACTGATCTAACCAGAAGTGCTGCCAGCTTCTTCAAAATCAATATTCCCAAGGTGTAGAACGCCAGCCACCACCCGGAAGAGATCCAGCTTCTCTTCATCATCTAAGCCAATCTTCTTCATCGCAGTGCACATTCTGTTAAAGTCTCCGTGATCATCAAGCAGAGGATCTTTCAGGGAGCCTGATTTCAAGTACTATAAAAGCAAAACAAAAGCAGTCTCAAAATGCTTGGAACTAATATTTCCATTGGTGAACATCCAGCCAAAGCAAGCAAAAGTGTATTTGATGGACAGAGCTCAGAAATACCACACATAAAAATCAAGATTTGTGTTCTAGCAAGGTTTGTCTAGCATTATAGATCAATGTGGAGGACGATGCTGAATGTGGAGAAAGGAGTATATGGGGCAGAGTGATCTGAAACTTCACAAAGATCTACCAGAAGAATGTATGGAAGTAATGTTAAATATAAGAAGTATCTTCTCGTTTAGAAAATCTTCAAGAAAACAGCCCTTAAGAGTGAGGGCAGGAATTATTGTCCTCACTCTGAATAGGCTTCATAGCATTCTGACAGGGTAGCGTGACACTGTCACAGATGCTACATGATCCTCAACTGTTTGTTGTCACATAATCAGGTCAAAGCAGCCTGAGAAAGCAGCCAAACATTTAGGCAGTAATCAAGTAGCTGCATAAGGAGGAGCCAAGGACAAAGGAAGTTGCCTCACACTAATTCAGATCATTGGTTGACCTAGCTCAGAACTGTCAAAGCTGACTAGGAGCTCACTCCAGTGTTTTGGAAGGGAATCATTTGCAGGCCTACATGGAAATGTCAAGGGTTGATCTTTGAATAAGTTCTAACACTGAGCTACAGGCCCATCCCCATTTTGGCCCCCATAAAATGGAACAAAAATGTCTGCTTGCGAACATTTGGTTCAGGCCCAATATTAACATTCCTCAGTTTTGGCACAAGAAAAGTCAGGCGACAGCAATATACGTAGATTATGAATGAAGTGTGGGATCATAAAATTCAGCAGAAAAACAAACACTGGTCTGGCAAACAGAACTGTGTATAGAAGTCCATAGCCCAGTTCTTATGAACTTTTATAGTGCATAAGAATTCACCAGGCAATGGGTTCTTTGTGGGGAGGGAAAGTTACACACAGTTATGGTTATTCAGCTGTTTTGAGTTCAAACATCACACACCACCACCACCTCTAAAATCTAAACATTTTAACTAAAAAGCAAGCTACTACATGCAAGGGTGTGGGGAAGCATGCAGAAAAATAATCCTTAAATCTTAAAAGTTCACTGTAAACCCAAAGAGAAGATGCAATTTGACTTGCATTGTACCCACTTTAATCCCAAACAAGGGAAACACTGATCTAATCATCTAAGAATAAAAATGCTAACATGCATCTGAAAAATTCACATCACGTAGCAATTTAATGAAATTAAAATTTCAAATTATACAAAGTGATCACCTCATCTTCCTGATAGGAAAAGGATAAAAATAATGTAAGCATTAATTGATTACTCCGCTTACTATTATTAAAACATGTTCAAGGAGGTTTAAAGATGAAACAACAAAGATGACTTATACAATGGAATAGCTTGATGAAAGAGAATAACTTATAGTTAGAAAGGGCAGGTGACATTCTTAGGAATCAATTCCAAGATCCATACTGAGATCACAGACTATATATTTGTTTAAAACCGAAGACAGAATTTGCATTCTAATATACCTCTGAAAATAGGTCATCCTTCAAGATCACATATCTATATTTAAAAGGATCCCTGTATTTACAAGATGGATCTTCTCTTCATTTAACATTAACAATCCCTTCAAGTTTTGACACCAGGCTCATTCACATGGCTTTTAGCCCACAACAACCAAAGCTTTTGATCAGTACAGGGGTCAAGTAGATGTAAAAGACACATATCACCCACTGAACTGAGAGGAAGTTAGTTTTTTCACATGGCATCCACATAAGATGGACGGGTGGAAGAAAAAAGAAAAGTCAGGGCTCCCCGCACCTTTAACAGTTGAACTGAAGAGGGAATTTCAACAGGTGAAGTTTGTGACACAGCAGAAACCCTATCCCCTTTTTTCACCTGACCACCCTTCACCCGCACCACAGCTGTGAGAGCATGTCTTACGCCAATGATGGCCAAACTTGGCCCTCCAGCTGTTTTGGGACTACAATTCCCATCATCCCTGACCACTGGTCCTGTTAGCTAAGGGTGATGGGAGCTGTAGTCCCAAAACAGCTGGAGAGCCAAGTTTGGCCATCACTGTCTTATGCAGTCCGTGGCTAAAAGTTTATTTAAGACCCTCAAGTGCCACTGGTCCAAGCAGTCGTGTGAATAAATACATAGTTATAAAGCAATGCCCACTCATGGCTAAATGAAGTTGGTTGTGCATTCTTTATATGACTGATCCTTTGGAGAGAATACTGTCATTTTTATTTAATTTTTTAAATTATTACTTACACGTGTCTTATAACAGTAATAAAAATTAATGTCTCCGCACTACATAGCGATACTAGGAGTTGGGCAAATTACTTGATTGGACATTGCAATAGCTCCAAGTTACCACAAACAGATAAATTAATAAATAATCCTAAAGGTGCCAGTACATAAGCTAAATGTTCTCCAATGTGCTTTCTGGGGTACGAATATAAACCATTCCTACATGCCCAAAGAGCATTGCAAGTTACAGAGAGAAACCATGAGTAGCTACTAACCTAAGCCCATTTTAGGCTTGTGGTACCAGCACTTCACTATAAGCCTGATGCTATGCTGCCATATTAGCGATAAAGCACTGACGTGGCAAGAAGATTTGCACTGACAAAGGGATTTTCCCCCCTCTTGCCTCACTAGCTAAGACTTCATGGCAGCCCCCTTGTAAGAGCAACCAATAATGGACCACAATTGCAATTGTTGTGGGCACTCACATGGGAAGTGAAGCATTTCTGTGAACAGGTACCCACCTGGAGGCTATATACTGGCGATGACTAGGGAGTGGGAAGGTAGGGAAATCAGGATCAACAACCCAGCCCAATAGCATACCTTTATTGAATTTTGCTTTTCTGCTTCTTTAGTTTACTGAGACCAGCATTAAAATATACACTCTGTACGTTTGGGCTTCTGCAGGTATTTAAACTCAAGAATGTAGTGAAATGTTAAACTACACAGCAAGCAAAAAATACCTGCTGTGTTGTTGTTGTTTAATTTCTTTAAATAGTCAGATTGGGGTGGGGTGGGGAATCCAATTGGGTATTCAATTATAGGCCACTTTCCCTAAAGAATGTGTGCCAACGAAATTTCAGTGGCTACAACTTGGGCACATAGGCAAGAACAGAACCTCCCAAGATTAATCCATATATACATGAATAAAAGTTCGGTTCATAAAGGGAAGCCACAGCTGAGACAATGGGTCCTAGTTGAAATGCCCTTACATAGAGCAGTGGATAGGTTTTCCAGCTGCACATTAGGATCTGCATGCACTAACAGATGGCTGCTGTCATTTTTGACAGTGCCAATCATTTGTCTGAAGTAGTAGTGGTGGTGACATTCAGTGCCTGTTCTCAAACAAGGATCAGTGCTGCCAAACTGCTTGCATACAAAGCAAAAATAAGTTGTACCATGTGAACCAGATGTGAAATAGCAGCAAGCGATGGCGGCAGCAAATGCTGCTGCTGCTTTGCAAAGTCTGAGCTTTTAAACATGAATGTAAAACATACGGAGTAGCTCTCATACCTGAGGACTTTTGCGGTTCTGTAAAATTTGCTTATCTGTTTCTTTGGTGGCAAAGTACTGAGTGCAACCACGATTCAAATACTGTTGTGAAGCAAAGGAAAACAAAAGATACAATTAACAACAAAAACTATAGAAGGAAGTAGAAAAATATGGTGTATCGTCATCATGTTACAGGATGTAATTGTAACATCATGTTACAGAATTGTAAATTTGCCTTGAGGCCTACTTTATGGTCTCATTTACATCCTAAGGTAAAGGTAAAAGTAAAGGGACCCCTGACTACTAGCTCCAGTCGTGGATGACTCTGGGGTTGTGGAGCTCATCTTGCTTTATTGGCCGAGGGAGCCAGCGTACAGCTTCCGGGTCATGTGGCCAGCATGACTAAGCCGCTTCTGGCGAACCAGAGCAGCGCACAGAAACGACGTTTACCTTCCCACTGGAGTGGTACCTATTTATCTACTTGCACTTTGACGTGCTTTCGAACTGCTAGGTGGGCAGGAGCTGGGACCGAGCAACGGGAGCTCACCCCATCACGGGGATTCGAACCGCCGACCTTCTGATCAACAAGTCCTAGGCTTTGTGGTTTAACCCACAGCGCCACCCGTGTCCCTCTGATTTACATCCTATTATACATTTAATTATTTGAAAATGCAGGTATTATTTCTGGGTTAGATCAAGACTTGCTCTTCCATGAATAGAAGGGGTCCTATGTGGAACAGACTGATATCCAGTGGAAGTTCCCACCAGTGGATAGGGAGGGGAGATTTGAGCTAAATTCTTCCTATGCCTGCAGCCCCTCAGCACCACTTTCCATACTGTTCAGAAGAACAGGCCAACCTTTCAGTGCAGATTTTTGGGGGTGGGTGGGATGGGGAAATCAGCATAAATCGCCTCTTCCATTCCTCCAGTGGAAATATTGCATGAGCTGTTCATGAGACCTCTGGATCAAACCCAATATACTTTAAAACCAGGACAGTGGAACAAATAGACCCTTAAAACGAAATTCAATCAGAGAAAAACAACACCCATGGACTGTTCATAATACATCGCTACAGCGAATTGTACGGTAAAAATGAACTAGAGCAAATAGCAATTTTTTAAAAAAAATAATTAAAGCAAGTCATAGTGGGCAGTATTTGTGCTGATGGAACGTTTTGTTACCACAATGCTGAATTCCTTCCTATCATTTTGATCTGATTTCATATTATGTGTCAGCCTGCAAACCATCCCACACCTTGTGTAACAGGACACTAACACAAATAAAATGCTTATATGCGTGAAAAGATCTAACTGATAAAAAATAAGTTAAGAGGAGAATGCATCAATATGATGACAAGTTGAAGATTCAACCACTTTAGGCACAAAAATCAAGGTTTAGTACAGGGGTAGCCAACTTGGCAGCTTCCAGTTGTTGTTGGATTCCCAACTCCCATCAACCCAAGCCAGCATGGACAATTGCCAGGGATGATGGGAATTGTAGTCCAGAATCACCTGGATGGTACCATGTTGGCTACCCTGGTTTCATGTCTGAATAACTTCACTGTAAGCCTCCTGCAAGATGGAGAAAAGTGGGGAGGAAGAACAATCAACTCACTCTAAAATTATCTGGCGAATTTAAATAAAGTTTCTCTCTTATATCTTCAGAGGCTCCAGCACACAGCCTGTAGAAAATATGGTAATTCCTTTCTTCTTTGCCTTGAACGCAGATCCTCGATTTCTCCAGCAGATAATGTGACACAAATCCACCAACTACTGAATTCTAGGAGGGGAAAAATAAAGCTTTTCTGAATGAGGAAATGGTTATGTTTAAAAGGATTTCCCAAATGAGATTACAGAAAGAAAAGGGAAGCTCCTGTGCAAACCTACCATGCACAAAAAAGTACTGATACCTTTTCATTGAAATGGATTTCGACAAATTTTCCAAAGCGACTACTGTTGTTGTTACGAACGGTCTTTGCATTTCCAAAGGCTTCTAGAAGGGGGTTGGCTATTAAAACAAGAAGAATAAAATGAAAGTGGCTTAATATGAATTTTTTCCACTTGAAGCAAAGGTGGGGAGAATAATTATTTAAAGCACAGAAAAGCAAACTCAATTTTTAAATCCCTAAACGTGTTACTCTCTCAAAGAATTTGAATAAAATTACATTTTTCAAAATAAATTATAAGCAGATAGATAGATAAACACACAGTCATTTCCACCCTTCCATCCTTTTTTTCAATACACAATTCAAGAAAGAAACCCTCAAGAAAATCTATAAGGCAAGTTAGATTTTGCTCCAGTTCTTAAGATGCTGCCTAGAAACGGTCAGCATTATCAGGTGAGCAAAAGCTAGCTTTGGACAGGAAAAAAAGTCACACATTCAATAGCTTGTTTAAAGCAACTGCAGCTGCATCCCCAAGCACATGAATTATCTCATTCCTTGAGAGAAGGACAATGCACAAGGCCTGCTAGCTGCTTCTGTGATCCCCAGATCAGGGCAACTATCTAATGATAACGGAAAGGACAGCCCTGATCCCATGGCTCAGCTACAAACACAAACAGAACCACTGGCCTTGCAACAAGCAGGTGCCTGGAATCTTGCCCAGACTATGGCGTTTAAGCTGCGCTGTCGCATCACTGGGCCAGCAAAGACTGCACTCCTCCTTCAGCAACTAACCGAGCCATCAAAAACAATGCAAAACAGCATAAGCACATGGCCACTTGCAATGGTGGACTGCTCTCCCCAGGGAGACCCCTCTGGCACCATCTTTATCTAGTTTTAGGCTCCAGGCAAAAGCTTTCTTTTTCACCTGGGCTTTGGGCCCTGGATTTGAAGGCTTTTTAAGTATCTTTGGACTCTTCTAGTGTGGCAGGATCTGTAAGTCCTGTCTTTTATTGAGGTTTAAAAAAGTTTTTATTCTGCTTATTGCAGTTGGTTTTAGTATTTCTACTGAGCCTATGAGTTACTTCCACGAGTAAAGCAACTAATAACTGATACAAAATAATAATAGTAGTAGTAGTAGTAATAGGCTATAGTTTCCCAATGGTAAGGAAATTTTCCACGCAGGGCAGGTATGAGGCAAATTAACAATATTAAGCAGATGCAAGCATCATTTGTACAAAACAAAGCTACTGATATCGCTCACTGCAATATCACCGTAAGGCAGGGATGGGGAACCTGAGGCCCTCAAGATGCTGTTGCACCACAACTCCCATCACTCCTCACCAAGAGACATGCTGGCATGCTGTTAAAGGTCCAGCACCAGTGGGGAGGCCCACATGTTCCCACACCTGTTCTATAATTGTCCTGCTTGACCAGACCACAGCTTACATAGTCCAGCATTCTATTTCCAACAGCAGAGGCTTCTGGGAAATCTTAAGAAAGGTATATTTATCACTGGCTCTGCTGTATCTCCCACCATTTGGCATGTAATATCAAGCCTCAGCAGGGATGTTGCACTCAAGGAAGTCCCCATTTAGGTCCCGTCCTCCTCAGATTCACATTACTGCTACACACACACGTTTAGCTAATGCCACATTTTAAAATTGCCTTTGCCTCAGAAAACAATGTTTTAGGAATTGGGAAAGGGGGGGGGAGAGACAGAAGTACAAGCATTAAAAAGGAATTTGGACTTCTGTCTCTAAGGATATTTAAAGAAAACAAAAAGTACTGATCTCAAAATACCAAAGAAAAGCAAAGATGATAGCTGACAGCTCTCAACCAACTTTTTAGTTTTCTTGCATGTGTGTGTTTTTTCTTTTTTTATCCTTGATTTGTAACACAGAAAACAATTTGGGTTGGTAGGTGACCTTTCAAGCTATCCAATTTGTCAGGCAAACACACAAAAGAATCACAACAAAGACTCAATGTTTACAAGTACTTCAAATGTGAGAAGATTTTTATTTTTTTTTGAAGAGGCTACAAAAAAGGCTTTGTGAACAAGTCCTTCTGTTGTAACAATGCAGCCACACTGCACACATGCATGTTAAGATGTGCAAAAGAAGACGGGTGCTAGTGTGCAGCAGTGGCAGCTGTTCTAGGTAAGATTATTTTTTCCCAAAGCTTCCTCCCCAACCCTTTTGCAAAAAACCTCAAACCTCTAGGTAGCAGGGTTCAGGAACTGTGCAGCTTCAAATGCTACGTCCAACTGTCAGCCGTGGATTTGGAATGCCTATATATTTGACTGTTTTTAAGAGACATCGTTCTCAGGTCTTTCATCATTCACTAAAGGTGGACACATTGCTCTCTGTTTGACACTGGCTAGAAAGCAGGGAGAGAGATGCTCAATCTAGCCCCAGTGCACAGTGCAATGTGCCCTTTCGCAAAGGCTCAAATGGCAGGACTTCCCTTTTTTCTTATGTATCTAAATCTATCTTTCTTTCTGTCCATCTATCTATATCTGTCTGTAACATCCTATGGGACAATTTTAATTGCCCAGCTGAACAGGAGAATCTTACTCTCACATTTTATAAAGACCATAATGACTCATTGAAAATCAGGCATAAAAGAATTAAGAATGAAATCTGGCATAAAAGAATTAAAAACTGCAGGATGGTACCAAAGGTACGGAAGGTGGATGGCTCTATCCTTTGCTCTGCGCCATTCTATCTTTTGAAGCCTTTGAAAGAGGGATGCAAATTTGGAGAAATTCTTTCTCATAACCCTGCCATGGATTCAAACCTGCCGTTCGCAGAAGGAGTGCTTCTCACCTAAGCCACCTTCAGATAGTCTCCCTGCAGAGAACCTACAGGTGGGAAGGGGAAGTGGGACTGTGCCACTGGCTCCGCTCTCAACATTCTGCATGGAAGGCACTAGCCATGCTCCCTGGACATCCATCTGCTGACGGTTGCCCAAGCATGCACTTTCCCTATGTATGGACAGCCAGGGCAGGAGGTGGGGCTTGGCCAGTGGCACATGGCCTTTTGCTTCTTTAATCCATGCATAGTGTCTACATGTGGATAATGCCTCGGTGAGACTACAGTACAGAGGTGGGGGATCGTTTGCAGGTGGTCATATTCCCTTCTTCTGCAATCTTCTTAGACTAGTTTCTACACACATTCATACTTGGGCACTTTCTGTGCTGGAATGCTCTCCCCAGATTGTGGAATGCTCTCCCCAGAGAGGCTTGCCTGGCACCATCATTACATGTTTTTAGGTGCCAGGCAAAAACATTCCTCTTTACCCAGGCCTATGGCTATTAAATAATCTATGGCCTGTGAAAGTATGGCGGAGTGGACTGCTATTATTATGATTATTTTACTATTAGGCTGTCTCTCAGTATGTTTTTTATTATGTTTTTATCATTGATGTTCTGTAATGTGCTTTTAATGTTGTACACTACCTGGGATCTTCTGGTAGAGGGCAGTATATAAATTGAATGAATGAATGAATGAAATAATATACACTCCTCTCCAGCAAGAAAAGTAAGAGCTAGAGGCAGGATCATAGTTCAAGGGAAGACTTCTGGGTTTGCAGAGAAAGGTTTAGAGTAGGGTTTTCCAAAACTCAGTTCTCCAGCGGTTTGGAGTTCCCATTATCCCTGACAACTGGTCCTGCTAGCTAGAGATGATGGGAGCTGTAGTCCAACAACAGCTGGAGACCCAAGTTTGGGAAACATTGGTCTAGAGGGTGACTTTTGGCCTCAAGGCCTGAACCCATTTCTGCTCTAATGTGGATGAGAAGAGTGACTCCAAACCCAGATAAATTATTTTTCTCGTATGCTATTGCACAAGACTTTGCCCAAGCTCCAAAACTTTTCATAGCCCTCTCATTACCGGCTCACTCATTCTGTAACTCAACCCTGACACACTGCAGTGAAGAAGTCTTCCACTGGTACTAGTACAAGAGTTCATAGAACAGGTTCAGGTTCTACTTCCACAGATAGTTGCTTTTGCATCCAAGGCCCTGAGTCTGGTGGCAGTATTTCTGATTTGGATTTAAAGAGAGAAAGGAAACTCATTCCCGATTCCTACAGACCATAACCATTCCGAGGTCAAATGCTGAAAGTGCCTACTGTTTGTCAACTGAAGCTTGACAGAATGAGACACCCTCATATTTGGTATCTTGGTAAGATAACTGGGCACATTCATGAGTATACTTTCCAATACATGGCCTGTTATAAGGATGTTATACAACACCACATTTCAAAATGGCAGTGTGATACCTATTTCTTCCACCTCAGCTAGTTATTGTTAATTCATACAAATGAAATTTAAGCATGACAAAGTACCTTCTACAATTCTGTCATCAATATCTTGACCACTGCCATAGGATTCAGTCAAATACCTACGGGAGAGAAAGAAAAGAAACGTTATCAAATATATGTTTTCATATTTATATAACCACCACCACCCCAGGAATAATTATCGAAGGGTGGCTATATAAATTGGATTAAATAAATGTCACCACTTTTGCATTACTTTACTTGAGGAACAGCAGACACTGCCATTTCCCTCCTTTCTCCCTGGTTTGTGGGCTGCATCCAAAAGTTATGCAAGTGAAAGAATTTTTGTGCAGTCAGGACCTCCAAATTACAACTACCTCTCCTAGTAGGTGTGGAACTTTCCAGAAGAAAGAGTGTGGTGTGGCACCGGGATGTAGTGGAAGAGTGGAATTGGAAAAATCAGACAGACAAATACAAGGAATTCAGGAAGACTTCCCTGAGGGGTATGATGCCCAGGAAAGGGTTTTCAGTGACCTTATAGGCCTGCATTGGTGGGGGGGCATGGTTGAGAGGTTGGGAAAAAGCTGCTATATAAGCAGCGTTCACACATGTAACGTTTGGGTGGAACCCTAGAATGTATGTCCTGTGTCTGAAGAAACTGTTTTTTGTCGTAATATTTTTTATCCAATGAGACAGCATGGCACATTACTAGTGTCTTGGTATGGGAAGACCTCAGCTGAAGTTGACCTCTGGGTCCATCACTGATTCTCAGCCTAGGCAATTTCACAGGGCCATTGGGAATGTAAAATTATGTTAAACCCATGAACACCACCCCTGAGTTCCTTGGACAAAGGGCAATAAAGAAAAGTAAATTATGAGTGCAATGAAAGAATCATGATGCGTATTTTGAAAGCTTCCTGTCACCAGGAAGTCTCTGGGGCAGGTGGGGCTCCCTGTACATAATGGAATCACCCTGGAATTGCCATCCATGCTGTTTTGTGTATCTGAATTATACCCATTAGGAGTTTCACGATTTCTTAAGAGAGATTAAAACAGCCAGCACACAGTATTTTATTCAATGGTAATGTTTTCAACTAGATATACAAACCGTAAAACAAATTTAGTGTTTTCTGTCTTGCCAGCTCCGGACTCTCCAGACACAATGATCGACTGACTCATCTTGAGAACTTTCATATCACGAAATGCTTTATCGGCTGAAGTAAACATTTAAGAGGACATTAAAATGGATTCATATAAAACAACACAGATCAATGTTTTCATTAGCCTTTTGAACACTATGTAATGTTCTTGTGTAAGAATCATCTGAAGTAATGAAATCGCAATGTTTTGAAGTATTCACCTGAAGTTATTTACTTCCTGAGAATTCTTTCCAATACCAACAAGCAATATCATGCTAGACAGACAAATAATGCTACTTTATTTATTTACAACATTTATTTCCCACTTTTATACAATGCAATCTATAAAGTGGCTGACAAATATATGAAATTCACATTTGTTGTTGTTTTTAAGAAAACAAACACATTAAAGGAACTAGGTCCAAATAGAACAGAAGTAAATAAGTAAAAAATAAAATAGGAGCTGAAAGAGCCCTCAAGCTACCTGTCTTTAACATGGCACCAAAATGAACAAAAAGTGGGTCAGAAGCAAATGTTGTTTTGGAGGCAACACCACTGAAAGCACCCACCTCACCTCCGATGGGGAAAGCCCATTGGATGAGAATTGTGGTTAATGGGCAACCTCACAGAACACATTGCATTAATGTAACCTGGAGACGGCCGATGTATGGACAACAGATTAAGACAGCTGGAGTAGGGTGACCATGTGGATCTAGGGTGTGACTCCTTAAAAAGCCCACTCTGGGTGCAATAGTTTGCAATAACTACTAGTCAGTTACCAATACTCCTTTGGGGCACAGACGTTGGAACAACTTCAGTTGTTCTTGGGTGACACTGATTATCTGGATTCATTTCAATCTGGGTTCTAGTTCTGAGGCTGAATCAGCCTTGGTAGTGCTTTATGGAGAGAGGGACAGTGTATGACCCTGTTTTCCCCACTCAATCTCCCAGTGGTTTTTGATACCATTGACCACAGTATCCTCCTTGATCGACTGTGTGAGATGGGAATTGGAGGCGCTGTATTACAGTGTTCCTACTCCTATCTGCACAATCAAGTCTAGAGTAGCATTAGATGCGTGTTTTTCAACCACCTGTCAGTTCTGTCATGTCCCCAGTGCTACTTAGCATCTAAGAACCTAAGGGTCCACTTGGGATAATCTGACCACTCTTCTCCATATATTTGTTAACCTCAAGACTGGATTGCTGCAATGCACTCTATGTGGGGATGGCTGTGGCTGTGCTTCAGAAGCTTCAGGTAGTGCAGAATGCAGCAGCTAGACTGTCCCAACAGCATGCAACACCTTGGCTAAAACATCTGCACTGACTGGTCATATTAACCATGCCACTTTCAAGGCTCATATACAAAGCCCTGAACTACCTAAGGACCTTAACATGCCTTAAGGACTGCTTGAGCCCTTATATCCCAGCTTGATCAGTAAGATCATAGCGGGGAATACTGTTAATTGACTCCTAAGTTACAGAGGCCCAACTGGCCTCTATAAGCCTGCCATTTAGCATCACTGGTCTCATGCTGTGGAACACTCTTCCAGCAAAGATTCAGCAGGTACCATCACTTTTTAGTTTCAGGCATGCCTTGAAGATATTTTTAAGCAGAGAGGCCTAGGCAACTATTTAAATTTTTTGATCAGCCATTTAAACCATTTTGTACTGTTTTATGGTGTTTTATATTTTACTACATACACTACCGTGTTACGTTGCACGAATCAGGGATATAAAAATGCTTCTATAAATAAATAAGCAAGCAAGCGGCAGCTAGATCATTTTTCTATCAGACCATACAAAGCAGGCACACCAAACAAGGTTAATGAAAGGCACTTCTGGCTCCAGATGCTATGCAGGCATCCATGAGTGGACCTAATCCTTGAAGGAAATCATAATCCCAACAAGAACAAGCAAACTACCCTGACCATGTTCAGATGGACTTCCTACCAGTTCTCCCATCTTGTCTCAATTCAGATTCAGTTTAATTAGACTTCCTAAAATCCATTACTAATACCAGGCACCATCTTAGGACACCTTAGTGACAGGAGACAATTACCCATTTTTCTCTGTTTAAAACAAGTGAGAAAACACCCTAATATCATGAGCCAAATAAACAACGGGGAAAAATGCATCAGGATTGGAAGCAAAGGCAAAATGGTATACTACTTACCAATTGCGTAGACATGTGGGGGCAGTGTCCCTAGTGATCTACCCTGATACTTTTTAATAGCATCTGATGAGTAAAGTTTAGGTATATCAAAGTACGGGTTCACTGCTATCAGGATGTTGGCTACGTATGTCTGTCAAAAGAAAACATAAAAGAAAATCCATAACGGTGTTTCATTGATTTGCAATTTCTAAAGACTCTAGAGATCTACTACAAAATTCAAAATGAGAACGTGACTTTGAGATTGGACTCGTGTATCTGTCAGGTCAATCTCACTGCTTCAAGAGCCACTTGAATTCAGAACCATTTTGAATTCAAAGCATATATAACAACCGCATGTGTTTTTTAAAGCTGCATTTGTTAAACGTATAATCTGCAATTAAGAACCTTTTCCAAAATTGTGCAATTATACACCAAGCAATGAAATTAATAGCAATAATCGTAATAACAGCCCAATGCAGACAAAATATGTAATTTAGGATTTAGGGGGCAGGAGTGCAGAAAGGAGGGGAAATGTATTTGATATAATTGCGTATCTGTTTCTGGCACCCTTGCAAAAGTTTCTTCCTTCTATTTCACAGCTGTCATTTGCCAGAGCAGATGGTGGGGACTATGTGTCATTTAGTCAGAATTCATTACATGCAATCAGGCAATCTGATAGCTACATAAAAGATTAAGGTGGCCAACTGAGCTAGGAAGGGTCAGAGGTGGCATGTGCTTCTTTTGTTTTGTTTTTTAAAGGAAGGGGGAAATGCATCTTTGCTATTAACATGCCATATTCTTGTAATTCAGGGGAAGAGGGAAAACATGTAGAAAGGGGCTATGGGGCCATACTTTATAAGCATGGGCCATCTGAGGTAGAGAAACCTTTGCAGGTTTGCCTCTTCACACACAGGTTCCCCTGGATTCTGGAGCGTGGCTTGAGCCGTTGTTTGTGACAAACACCTCTACCTCCACATTTTACAAGTCAGTACAGTACTTACATAAATTCTGTCCTTACTGTATCGAACTTTTACATTGTGTAGGAGTGTAGCTTCATTTAAATACATTAGCGAACCTACAAGGAAAGCACAGTGATGTTTTATAACACAGCACACACACTTGTTCCAGTTTTTATTACCTTTCTTCATCTCCAAGTAGTACACAGAAAACAAATGCTCTCCCCAGAGAAGCTCCCCTGGTGGCTTTAGGCAGCAGGCAAAAACAACCCTCTTCTCCCAGAGCTTTGGCTAATTAAACAATCTATGGCCTTTAAAACTTGGGGAGGGGGTATTGTTTTGTTTGTTGTTACGCTGTATATTTTTTTATTTAATAAAAAATATATAAAAATAAACTTTTTAAATAAAATATAAATATAGAAATAAACTTATTTAATAAAAAATAAATACAATTATTATTATAATACACTCAGGCATAATATGTTTAAAATGGTACCTAAACATACATAGTGAGCCCTTGGGGGGGGGGACAAAAAATTTACGTTCCTCTCTTGGAAACACACCTACAATACAGCATATCAGGTGAAATGGCAAGACTGATGGGAAAGATCAGAAATCAGGAAAACCAATTTGTGAAAGACTGGATTATATTTTCAATATATTTGAGAGACCACTGTAAACAGTTGAAATCATTGGTAGGAATACAATGACACTTGTAAAGTAACATGAACTTTTTATATGATAGATATATAATAGATAGATTACAGTAAAAGATGCAGGGGGGGGGTGTCAAAAATTGAACCCATGGAGGGATGGAGGGAGGTCTGAAGGTTCGAGTGAACTTTGTTCTTTTTCTGTTTCTTTTTTGTGTGTATAATCTTTATGTAAAACTAATTTTTAAAATATTATTTTTTAAAAAATGGAAACATACCTACAGGAATGAACCTTACTTTTTGAATGGCTGTAGTACAGGCCATGATGTGTACAGTGAGAGCCAGGAAGCAGCAACAGCACTCTGCTAGAAAACTACCCTAAACCCACATTTTGTGCTCTTGCACAAAAAGCTAGTAATAAGTCTTTCAGCAGACTTTCTTCAATCATATGCGGAAAGGAGCAGTTCAAAATAAAATGTTAGCTGCCCATTTGTTCTCCAGGGATATATTGGGATAGCTTTCATTCTTTCCCCATACTATCTAACATCTAAACAAGCCAGTCAAGGGCAACACAGCTGCAGTTCAGATCAAGGTCTGTGTTGCTTTATTCTATTTGTTATATTTCTGACTCAGTGAGCTATACATCACAAAAATGTGTCCCCTCTCTGAAAAGCAAACCAGGGTGAACAGAGTTCATGGATTTGCACATGCAGTATCCCCACGCCCCAAACTTTTTATGTGCAGAAGATTGAATCCAAATTCCAACCTCCACAAATACAAAGGCTGTTTCCGCCTGCAGTGTTGATCCAGTAGAGAGATCCTGCTGGCAAGAGGTGGGAGAGAGCGGTCTTTTGCCAATTCCCTCTCTGTCCCCCGCACCTCCTTGAAGCCCTAAGGATCACCTTCCATGCTGTTTTGGAGGGGCTGCAAGAAGAAGAGGAAGCTATCAAAAGTAGCCTTCCTCCCTTCTGCTGGTGGGAGTGTGCCTTTGGTAGAATTCCACTTCAAGGATGCTCCCCCACCAGTGGCAAAGCCTGGTTCTGAGCCAGAGTGATTCAAACTAGGTTTGGGGCTCAAGACCCAAATCACTCTTTCAAGCAGAGTCTGGATCACAAGACAATATGCATCTTGTCTTCGGATAAATATAGCATATGGGTTGCCTGCAAAAATTAAAGATCTGAATGGGGAAATAAGTACAGCTGGCTAGCCAAGCCAGGTTTTACAACTTTCACTTACAATTATCTTCCACATCCTTCTTACTGTCTTCTTCTGCAGGAAAGACTTGGTTGATAGCAGCATGAAAGGTCTGTAATTGAAAAAGAAGATAATGTTGGCTTCAGCTATAAACTGAGAAGATATATGAAGAAACAATTTACATGAAAGCACTTTATTTAAAAACTGAGCTGCACGGGGGGAGAGGGGAGGTTCAGACATACCCAGTCAGTTTTTCTGACACACAGATTTCCCCAAAATGCTAATACCATTCAAATATCAGAAATACAAAAAAAAACAAAACACAAAAAAAACGGGGAACACTACAGATTGAGGCTACTGCATTTGTGTTAATGGTCATGAGTTCCTACCTAGGAAGTGTGGCAAACATACGGCAGCACATGGCTTAGTCCCATCTAGATTGAATTATTGCAAAGCTCTCTACTGGGGCTTCATCTGAAGAGTCTTTGGAAACCTCAGTTGAGCCAGTGTGCATCTGCAAGGATGTTGGAGATGACTGACCATTGATCCATATTACCTTCCCTTGTCCTCCTCAAGTTAGGCAAGCCAAGGTATCTTTCTTTGATTTCAAACATCCTGGATGTTTCATTTAATTAAGCAGCAAAACTGTTATATTTTGCCTACATCTACACTTGACTATCCAACTTGTGATGTTGCAGGTTGTGTTAATAAAGACTTTAAATGTAATTCAGCCTTCAGAAACATTCCAGTTAAAACAAACTGCAACCATGCACCACCATATCAAATATTTTGTCGACTGCGGGTTACACACAGAACTGCTACAACAACAGAACTGCTAATAATAACACTTGGTAGGCCCCAAACCCTTCTACTCATACACAAGGTTTTCGGAACTGCCCTTCTCTAGAGCAAGCCCACAACACCTCTGGAAGCCCTCCCACAAGGACCTCAGCATGGCACCCCATGGGTGCTAGAAGCTGCTACAAGAAAGGACTAGTGTCCTCTTCCCTTTGTGCAAATTGTAGACATTCCATCAAAGAGAAGAGAGCTGGGAAGTTTATGTGAGTGACATTCTATGCAAACTTGCAACTGGTTGAAATGCAACCAATTTATTTTAAACAAGCAATCACAGGTCAGTGCAGACATAAAAATAAACATATGGTTCCGCTGAGATCAAAAGAGGATCAGTTTTGTCAAGAAGAAAGCAGACGGCAGAGGGGGATAAAGAGCTCATGCTAAGTAAGACATATAGACAGTCATAATATACTAGATCCCTTAGCATACTTTTTAAACACATTTCCTAGATTACACATGTATATTTGCAGTGCTTGAGCATGTGTTTTCACTTCTGTGTATCAGCTGCCCCTCTCACCAGGGTACAGCTTTACTGAAAATGGTTTTCAGACACCTCACATCTGAGATTCTTTGAAAAATAATTCTTAAAAAGACATTAGAATTAAAATAAATTATAAATAAAGGGTATCACTGTCATCCACTTAAAAAGTGATATCCAAATTAAAATGTTTCACAAGGCTTCACAAGTTGACTTTCAGTACAATTCAGTAAAATTTAGCTATGACCAAGTCCCATTAAAATAAATGGGATTTAAGCTACGAATGAATGTCCGATTCTATCCCATTATCAGAGATCTCTTGATTTCCAAAAACATACCACTTATCTGCAATGCTGGTTGGGATTCAGCCAACATGTTAATCACATTAATTTTCATGGAGAAAAATGAAGTTTAATTTAATATAATATCAAAATACCACGTGACATTTATATAGCATTTCCATATTTTCAAGCTGCTTCACTTACATTATATTGCAGAAATCCTTACAATAACCCCATAAGGTAGATTAGTATTATTTACCTGCAGAAACAGGACTAAGACCAAGAGAATGGCTTGCCTCAGGAGACCTAGTGAACTCACGGTCCTACATGAACTCACAGACACAAAATGGTTCTTAGTGTGGACTGCTCTGGTCTAGGTCCAGTGAGGAAAAAGTGTATTAACAGCTAAATAAGGCTCAAATGTGGACAAGCCCATGTCTCATGGCAACACCTTCTGGAAGCCTGCATTTACTGAGAAATTGGACATATTTACAACACCCTCAACATTTTCTTGAGTCAAAATGAGAGAGTACCCCTAAACATTTATTTAGAAAAAAGCACTGATTATCGCCTGAGGAAAACCCACCAACTTCCTTCTCACCGGACTTCTTCCTTAGGAGATATACCTAGCTTTCCTGGCAGAAGGAAGCCTGTGGCTTCACCTCTTGACCTACAACTAGGATTTCCACCAACCATCAATGCGTTATTATTTGTTTTGCAGTCTTACATTCCAAATTTAGATATACAAAGGGTAAAAATAAATAAACCTACAACCTATTGATTTTCTGTACATTGTTTACCTGTGCCTCATGGATTCTTTGTGAGTCACGCAACAGGAACAGTTGCTTTTTTAAAAAAAACTGCTACAAAATAGCAACCTTTTCAAAATAATAACCATATTTATTAATAGCATTACTAACTTCAGGGAACTCTAGACATTATTTTAACCTCTGGCCCTCCAGATGTTGCCCAATTACAACTACCACCTGCCCCAGCAAGTGTGGTCAATGGACAGAGCTGATGGGAGTTGTAGTTTGGCAACTTTTGGAAGGCCCAAGATACTTCTAGTTGTATGACTGCAGCTGAAAATGGCAGCTAACTATCTAGCTTCCCCAAGTAACATCTAGTACAATTTGCCTTGTGTTACAATGTCACAACTTCCCACGTTTTGCACCACCAACAAACGATGGAAGGTGAGGGAAATCCATATTGTGGTGTCACGATATGACGTAAGCTGCACCAGGCATTGAGTCCGATTCAAACTTAGTTCGTAAACTTTGGTCCTAATGTAATCAATTGGACTTAAAACATGGCTAACTTGATCCACTGATTTCAATTAAGTCCAAGTATGGTGCAGGACACAAATACTTTGCTAGAGTGCCTTTGCCAGTGTGCCCCACCCAAGAGGCTCTGCTGCCGTCACCACCACTCCATAGTGATACCTCACTTATGGAACTCCTTCCCATTGGACGTACAACTGGATCTCTCAATGTTGTCTTTTAGGCAACTTTTAAAGTTGCATTTATTTACTTGGGCCTTTGGAGGAAGTTGAGGTATTAGGGCTCTTTTGAATCCTTGACAGTGTCTTCTCAGGTCACTTAATTTTAATGTTAAATTTAAGGACATTTTAATGTATACTGTAGTTCCGTTGTGTGGTTTTATATTATGATGCACACCGCTCTGCAGTCTTCAGATAAAAGGAGGTCCGCAAATAAACTAACAATAATTTATATTACTACTACCACTGCCTATATTACTATCACCATTACTAGTTAGTCTGGACCCAACCCATTATGGGAGAGGAGTGAGCAGAAGCATGACCATGGTTTTCAGTGTCTATTACAGATTTACAGCAGTCTAGTTCAGCCTGTAATCTACCCAGAAATAAAGTAGCTCCAGATCCCAGATATATACTGTGCATAAATTGGTATGAAACACGACATTTGCCAAGTATTCTTACAGAGACAATTAGCCATATGAGTAACAATTTCACCAAACAAGTATCTCTTTCAAACTAAAATTAAATACATCGTGACAGCTAAAGTCTTGTTAATAGATCCATCTTAGCTTTAACATTGAACAAAGTTACCATATCAATTTAAGTGACAGCGATAACAAAGGTGTAACCCTTCCGGTTTTCTGTGGCCTACATCCACTTTGCCTCTGAAGAGGTGCTGAATCTTAAACAAACACATCAAAATCATTGCTATGACATTTCTCAATGAGCCTCTTTCTCAAGTATTATTGTCTCCCATGAATGGTGCTTAAACATGCTGAAAAATCCCAACAATTGCTCATACAGCAGCGATTAATCTCAATTTTCTCAAAGAAGTATCCACAATGATTTTATAATGGATAATTTTAAGACAGCTCACCTACATTTTAGGTTCCCTCAGCTAGAGAGCTACAGAGATTCATAGAATTGTAGAGCCGGAAGGGATCCTGACACTATAAAGTACTGCTCTTCCAGAAAATATAGGTCTTTCACTTGGGTGGGACATAAGATTGACAACAAGAATACATTCAAGATTAAGTTGCCCAAAGGTGCATTATAGTAACACTTCGTGGCTGCTTGTCATATCTCATAAAAGACAGAAATACAGTGGTACCTCAGGTTAAGTACTTAATTCGTTCCAGAGGTCTGTTCTTAACCTGAAACTGTTCTTAACCTGAAGCACCACTTTAGCTAATGGGGCCTCCTGCTGCTGCCGCGCCGCTGGTGCACGAATTCTGTTCTCATCCTGAAGCGAAGTTCTTAACCTAAAGCACTATTTCTGGGTTAGCAGAGTCTGTAACCTGAAGCGTATGTAACCTGAGGAAGCACTGTATACCATATTGGCCTGAATAAGCCTCACTTCTTCCCCAAATTCTGACCGTGAAAAGTTAAAGTGCAGCTTGTATTCACGACATTACGGTATGTAGCCAGGAGCGTGGGGCAAACAGCGGCAGGAGCGCAGCAGGAGCGTGGCACCCGCCCCGCACGTAGTCCCCCGTCCTCTCCCCCAAGGACAGGAAGGGAGAGAGCAAGGAAGGGGAAAGGCCGCCGGCAACACAACATGGCTCCCCCCGCCCAGTATGCAGCCAGGAGCAGCAAGGAATGGAGCGGCTTATATTCAGGTGCGACTTATATATGGGCCAATGCGGTAGGTTTTCCTGAGGAATGATCAATCACCTGAAAAAATCTGGATCTTGACCAACTCACCCAACCACAACAACTTCCAGTTTAAAACTAGGTACATGATAAGGCAGAGAACTTTGATCAGAGTAGGAAATGCAGAAAAGAAAGCAGTGTATTTACAAGTCCCCATATGACATAGTACACATTTCCTACTTCCGCTTTCAGAAGCCTTAACAGAACTGTGTACTTTGGAATACTTCCCCCCCCAACAGCAGGCCATAACACAGATCAAGCCACTGAGTGGAGCTTCAAAGGCAATCTGGCACCCCAAATCATGTGTCACAGGAACCAAGCTACAGGTATGATCAATATTCTAAATTACTTGACAAACAGCCTCACCCTCATTGCATACACCTTCTCTTCAACTAAAACAATTTCTTGAAAGGTTTGTAATCACCTTTTTGGAGATACTTACCTTGCCTTTTTGATTTAGAGGTTCAATAGTTAAGGTATCAGGGCCAATATCCACAATTAATCCCATCTGAAACCCATCAGTAGTGTGCGGAGCCCAGACAGGCTTCCCGTCCTCCATTTTGAGGAGCTATTTTCTAGAGAGAGAAGGGGAAAAAATGAAGGTAAATCAATCAACCATCCGGTAAGATTCTCCTTACAAGTTTAACACTGCAGGTATATTCCAAATATTTGGAGAAGGAAAAGGTCTAGCTCAGCCACTTCTTAAGAAAAGTTATACTAACTCAAGCAGCATGTGCTGATTTCAGTTCCCCAGTTCTCCAAACACACAAAATAAAGGGATACAACTGAGCTGAGAAATAGTTAACAAATATTTTTGCATTTATCAGAGCTTGAATGATGACTGGACTCCAAATCCCTGATGCTGTAGAGTTGCTAAAACTGAGGAGGTATGAATTTGATCAGTCCCCTCAATGAGAGAGCCATGCTGCTTTAAGTAATATTTTCTGAGGAAAGGCTATGATTGTTCTCACACTTCAAAGACTAAACTTTGTTCCATTTAGCAGTGTAGATCCTATGTCTTTTAAATGTTCCAGTGCTTGGGGTTTTGTTTTGTTTTTTAGTTCCTGTTTACTTAACTTTCAACACATGTGGGCATTACACCCACAACTTTCTCAGTTCTCTTCTCAGGAACTGGAGATAGGAGGATAACAACCACAACACTAATTCCACAATAAGACAGATGGAAGACAGATAAAAAGTGTGAATATAATATTAAAAACCCAATACATTAGGCAGGAGTTATTAAGGTGCAAAAGCTTGAGAATGAAATCCCTAACAGTAGTAGAAAAAGTCATGATGAATACAAAGATTGGGCTTCTGGTCCAATAGCAATACTTCAGTTTGTCTCTTGAACGAAGCAACTGAAAAAGGCAGTTGCTACATAAAATGATCTCTTTTATTTAAGCATGGTTCTATAAATTTCTAACTATGTATAGCATTGCATTGCATATCATATCATATCCATTTTGGATCAAAATTACACAGCTTAAAATTAATCTAATACATTTGGTAAGCGATTTGTCAACTCACATCCACACTATTAAATACAAAGCGTCCTGCAGTAAGCTTCCATTGGTAATTAAATACACCCAAATCTCTGCTTAACAAGCAACCTTTTTTTTCTTGTCCCTTTATGCACTATGTTACTGATTTATTATTTCAGATCTACATAAGGACCTAGGCCAAGAGATCCTAGGCATCTATCTACAGAAAAACAGGTATCATATTTTTGCATCTAAACTATTTAGTATACTGATCCAAAACATATTTTATGATGGTAATAAAAAAAGTTCCGTCTACTTAGAACTTCCCCTTCACAAACGCTGCTGAAATTTATGTAACACAGCAAGTGAATATTGGTGGACCTTTTCCGGTGTTTGATGTTTCTCATTCTATATGTCAAATTTGCAAAGCCGGGGTTTTATTGGTAAGTTCAGCGACTCTCAGAGAGAGAGAGAGAGAGACAGACAGACAGACAGACAGACAGACAGAGAGAGAGAGCTCCATTCTTCAGAATGAAAAAATGTATACAAGTTATAAGGAAACACTGCAATGTAGATGGGCAAGGTTGCCTCAAGAGGCATTCAGGTTGTTTCTGAAGTGCTTCACTTCTTTGATTTGTTCCTCCAAATCTAGAAGGCAAATTGGGATTTCACAAGAGAATTTTCCAAAAGTAAAACCGACAGAAAAAGGAAATAAACAGCATTCACCCTTTCACCACAGACGCCGAGAATTGTGCGCTTCCCATTTACCTCTTGGGAGACTCTTACTGAGGTTTCAAAGGAGCAGCTGTAACATTTGGGGGGGGGGGAATGTCTCAACATTCTATTGCAGACACAGCTCTTGTACAGAAACATGACCTTAAATTCAAGGAGTTTGCAATGAACTTCTATCCTGGCAATCCTCAAACTGTTTTGTTTTGACAAATTTCAACAAATTTTAAAAGAAAAAGACTTTTTTGTATTGCTATGGAAGCAACTAATTTATTTACTTAAAATGTGCATTTAAATTTTGGGTATTAAATTAGAATAATAAAAAAGAGGGGACACCTTGTATGCAATCTAACCTGGCGCCTCGCTTGATGCAGGAGAGAGAGATCATATTACATATATGTATACTAAGCACACATACAACTGTTTTCATATATAGCATTGTTTTCAAATGTTTGTATTTTTTGTATATGGAATTGTTTCAAATTGATTTATATGTGGACCTGTTTTTAACTGCTTCTTCATCTTTATGGCTTTACGGCTGTAATTGTTCATTTGACTAGTAAGTGCATTTTATTGCCCAGGGACTTATGGGAAAGGGCAGGTAATGTTTAGGGGTACTCTCATTTTGACTCAAAGAAAATCACCATTTTATAGTTCGAATTAGGGAAAAAAATACAGTAAATGGACAAAGGTTAGAGGTATGCATCCCCCCAGAAAAAAGCACTGTATATACCCATAAATGTACATATTCACATAAAGGCAGAGAATTCTGAACAGGGTGTTGACAGACTCCCAAATGGAGAATACATGGACTGAGTGGCCAATCCCAACTTTTGGATTACATGACTGACGCTGCCCATGCCTTCATGTAAATGTGCCACAGCCTTTTAACTACACTGTATTTAAACGATTTTTGGATCTCGCCCCTCTCCCCCACCCTCAATGGTTGTTTCATTCTTCTGATTCCCAGCTGTGGCAACTTCTGTGTCACTCAAAAACAAAACCCTATTGTAAGATTTTTGTGTGCGATGAAACGTTGTGACACAATAAATCAGTTAGAAAATATTCTGCCACAAAGTGCCAGTCATCAGTCATAAAAGCACCTCGATTACCTCAAAGTAGTTTCCTTCCTTTTATTTTTTATTAACCTGCAGCAGTGCACAAATGTAGACATTATCGCTAGGCAATAATGGTGTGAGCTACATTGGACAGGAAGGGCTCACGTATCCTTCCTTTAAAAAGCCCTGTCAAACAAGCAGATTTTTCACTCCTACGTGTAAGGAGAGAGCCATAACAGGCATTGAAATCATACTGAGGTGATAGGAGTCAAGCTCAGCTTGGTCAGAGAGATTCCCACAAGAGTGGCAACAGTCGACAGCAGTCCCTCAACAGCAGAGGTGGAAAGGGAATAAGGCTGTATTTGCTTCTAGAGGAAAGAAATCCTGTCAAATAGCAAAAGCATTCTCCTGTGAGGCAGCTGCCTCAAGCAACACAAGTTAGACACTATCTTACTGACAAGATACTCCCCTCATTTAATTGAATTTTGCATTCTGTTTTTCACCAGAGAGGACAAGGGTGCTACCATATGCAATTTCTACATCTCAGGCATTAGAATTACAGCAGTCTCTTTGTTTAGGGGTACTCTCATTTTGACTCAAAGAAAATCACCATTTTATAGTTCGAATTAGGGAAAATAAATACAGTAAATGGACAAAGGTTAGAGGTATGCATCCCCCCAGAAAAAAGCACTGTATATACCCATAAATGTACATATTCACATAAAGGCAGAGAATTCTGAACAGGGTGTTGACAGACTCCCAAATGGAGAATACATGGACTGAGTGGCCAATCCCAACTTTTGGATTACATGACTGACGCTGCCCATGCCTACATGTAAATGTGCCACAGCCTTTTAACTACACTGTATTTAAACGATTTTTGGATCTCGCCCCTCTCCCCCACCCTCAATGGTTGTTTCATTCTTCTGATTCCCAGCTGTGGCAACTTCTGTGTCACTCAAAAACAAAACCCTATTGTAAGATTTTTGTTTGCGATGAAACGTTGTGACACAATAAATCAGTTAGAAAATATTCTGCCACAAAGTGCCAGTCATCAGTCATAAAAGCACCTCGATTACCTCAAAGTAGTTTCCTTCCTTTTATTTTTTATTAACCTGCAGCAGTGCACAAATGTAGACATTATCGCTAGGCAATAATGGTGTGAGCTACATTGGACAGGAAGGGCTCACGTATCCTTCCTTTAAAAAGCCCTGTCAAACAAGCAGATTTTTCACTCCTACGTGTAAGGAGAGAGCCATAACAGGCATTGAAATCATACTGAGGTGATAGGAGTCAAGCTCAGCTTGGTCAGAGAGATTCCCACAAGAGTGGCAACAGTCGACAGCAGTCCCTCAACAGCAGAGGTGGAAAGGGAATAAGGCTGTATTTGCTTCTAGAGGAAAGAAATCCTGTCAAATAGCAAAAGCATTCTCCTGTGAGGCAGCTGCCTCAAGCAACACAAGTTAGACACTATCTTACTGACAAGATACTCCCCTCATTTAATTGAATTTTGCATTCTGTTTTTCACCAGAGAGGACAAGGGTGCTACCATATGCAATTTCTACATCTCAGGCATTAGAATGGGCTTGGGCTGGTCCTACTGGGCTGAGGTGAACAGGAATATAGGCAGAACTGGGAGAAACAGGTGCCAAAATGTTGCCATGGTTTGAACATGGCCACTGCATCGAAGGAGCCATAGAACTGCATCAAGTCGTTACTGCCACAGCCTCTGGGAAGAGTCTTCAAGAACTGTGATCTCTGGTACTCTGGAGTTGTCTATAAATTTGGAATCCAAAAGCCATTCTACACATTTCCTTGTTCAGATGGTGGCTTAGAGATGATTGAGAACAAGGTGCAACGTCAGGAGCTCACGTGCGGTCTTCCCCTCTTCTCTTTTGCCCCAAGTGGACAGGAGAAGAGCCAAAGCTCCTGCTTCCACTTTGGATTAAACCAATTGCCCTTATGTATGAACTGGGGGAAAGGAAAGTGGAGTACACAAGCCCAAGGCTCATCATAGGTCATTCAAATCATCTAAATGTGGAACATGTGGCCCTCCAGATATTGCTGAGCTACCACCTCCACCATCCCTGATCATTAGGCATGCTTGCTGAGGCTGATAGGAGTTGGAATCCAACAACATCTGAAGGGCCACAGGTGCTAGACCCAAGCCACAGAATGAGGCGATATGGCTGCAGTAGTGGAATTCTGCCTTATTTCAGAATGCTGATGGGTTGTGTATGATTATTTTTAAATGTTTGCCCAATCAGAAAGAAGTACTCTGCATATAACCCATAGATTGGGGGGGAAGCTTAGAACAGTCCTCTCCCTGCTAACTTACTACATGCACAGTTGTTGTTTTTAAAAAATAGGAGAGCAGTAACACACACAGACACACACAAAATGAATCTCTGCATACACAATTTGGCACTCTACCATCTCATTCTGCATTATGTAAAGTTCAAAACAGCTCTGGATTTCTGTATGGGCATTTCCCCCAACTCAAGGGGAAAATAATATGGAATGTATAGAATCCCTGCTTCCAGACCACAAAAAGAAAAAAGAAAAACAGAGATGCCTGCATATGCTTTCAATCCGTAATTGGCCTTATTAATCGCAAGGACAGAAGAAAGACTTCAGCTTTTGCCAGCAAGACTAAAGCTTGCAGAACCTTAAGTATTAAATATGAGCACTTTTGTCCACAAAATGAAAGTTTGTGGCTCTACACTGTGAAGTCAAGTCCAGTTTATGTTAACTTGGAAGCCTTCAGCTACATTCCAAGCAGTTCACAACACCCGATTATCCTGGTCATGTGTGCTGAGCAACATAGAGCAAATCCTTTTGAACAACATCTGTATTCAGTCAGACCTGGCCGGTGGCCATATTTATTTCTTTATTTAGAACTGTACAAATCAGATATAAGCCACATTTTCTGTAGGTTGAAATATATTCAATTCATTCTTAACTCTGGGCTCCACTTTTTATCCAACCTCCAAGCATCCAGTAGCCACAGTAGCTCCAAGGTTACGACAGAAGTCAAGAAGCAAGTTTTTACCACTAACTAAGGTGCCTATGAGAAGGCTCCTAAATTTTGCACACACTAAAAATCCAATGATATGAATGGTAATGGCTCTTTAGAATATTGAAAGTGTATTGGATCTAAAGAGGCCATGACTTTCACTAGCCCCTGATTTATTTTTAGCATATAGTACTTGGAGAACAACATTCATTTCGGACAACCACGAAAACCAAAGGAACATTGTTACCAGGGCACACACTGCCATTTCTCCAGATGTTCAAGTAGGCTGCACAAGCAAGCTACCCTGAAATTAAAATGTATAATCTCTTAACCACCAGGCCTACAATAAAAGGTCAGTCAGTTGTCTGAGGAAGTAGCCACTTCTTAAATTCCAGTTCCACAAAGTAGGAACTTCAGATCTTGAATTCATTTGTTTACTCAAGAGACTCCTTTTTTCCATTGACAAAACAGACTATTTCTTTCCCTGATGCCACATTTGTGTCCAACAAATGAGCTATTATACACTACTGAAATTAAACCAGGGCGTTTGCAATGGTTTCTTATTTACTATCAATTCAACCTAATGTGAGGATATTTTTGTTCGCACCTCAAACTGTGCCTTTACACACAGTAGAGTCATAAGCCTTTATTTTATGAGTTTACAGAGCTCTTTTACAGAGCTGCTATACATCTGGAATTTCCCTGACACAGCTGGGATTTGTCCGTCGAAAATGGCGTCCAGGTGGAATGTTTGAAAAGCGGGCATATGGCAGCCCATACAGGAAGTGTGGTTTTGTGATGTGTGTTGTTGTTGTTTTTTGAGATCCCCCTAAAAATAGGTTAAAAACTTCATTTTTGGAGGGGGGTTTTCAAAAAAAAAAAAAAAAAAAAGCTCAAGAACTTTTGTGTCTGGATTTTCACATTTTGAAATATGGTAACCATATCTTTTCCAATATAGAATTTTTCAACTACTGGAACCTATACTGTTTCCTTAATTTGTTTTTAATAAATTAATAAAGGGGCCTCTGATTCTTTTTTTTTAAAAGTGCACTGCTGCCAATTAATGTGCCTAATTTTGTTTTGAACTGTATTGTAGTTTTATGATATCTTGTATGGGGTGTGTCCCTAATGGTAACCTATGATTAACTTTATAAATTTATTTATAAAACAAATATCAAACATAATTCAGTATTAAGCATGTGCCACAATACTGTGGTACAAATATACATCTATCATAAGCGCATTTTAGTTATGATTAGTTATTCATAGCTTCCGGCAAAAACTATTATTTTGGACGTATTTCACTACTGATCGTTTTAGTTGTGATTCTATGCAAGCATCTGGCCTCCAGATGTTCCCATGCCCTTCAGCCATAGCCAACATGGTCAATGGTCAGAGCTGATGGTAGTCTAACAACACCAGGAAAGTCACAGGTTCTCCATCTCCATTTTATACCTTGATAATTCCAACACGTGTAAATATCTGAATCACTGAAAATGGCATTGCATATGTGCCCTCTGATCAGCAACTCAGTGAGAAACAGCCAACAAACAGGCAGCTATCTAAAATCTGGGTGAACCAGTCAAATTTCTTTGGGCCTGTTAATTAAGAATAGTGTACTATATAGCATTATGCTTTGAGAATGAATTCCACATGTTATTGCATATTATATGAAAAGTATACCTTTTCACTGCTTCAAACACTTATCCTGTCAAAACACTATAATATCCCTTAGATGTTCTTGGGCTGGAAAATAGCCTGCACCTCAGACAAAGGCATTATGGTTTGGTTTTGGTTTTATTTAAAAACGTTTCTAAACAGATTAAGATCTTTAAAACCTCTAAGCGGTGTACACTTTGCACAATATAAATAAAGTATCCATTAAAAGAGAAATACAGCCAATAAAATCAATAAAAAAATATGAAAGCATAGAAAAGCAAATAAAACAGATTTGGGAGTATCATACACATAAATCAGGGTCCAATTTTATGGGTGACAGGAAATCCGGGCAAAAAAGTAAGTCTTTACAAGATGTCTGAAGCAACTGTTTCACATATCACGGGGGAAGGACATTCCTCAAAACAGGGGAAACAGCAGAACATGCCTGTTCCCCAGATGATCGAAGTGAACTTGCAGGTCTACACAGGGGTCGTTGGTCTTTCAGGCAACCTGATCCTAAGTTGTTCAGGCCTTTAACATGGCTTGCAGCTGATTGGCAGCCAATGTCGTTGCCCTGGAACAGGTGTAACATGTGAGTGCTCAGGTGTTTCGCTCAACACCCTGGCTGCAGCTTCCAGACCAATCCTAAAGGCAAGCCCCACATGGAGTGAATTACAGTAGTCCAATTTTAAGATTACAATGACTAAGCTATCCCTAGCCAGGAAAGGGCATAGTTGGCACACCAACCTAAGCTGATGATAGGTGCTCCTCACCACAGAGGACACCTGAGCTTTCAATGGCTGAGATGGACCTAGGAATACCACCAAACTATACACCTGTTCTTTTGGAAGGAGTGGACCCCAGTCCAGAACTGAATCCTATGTCTATTATATCCAGAGCTAGCACAAATAAGAGGCACTTATAGATTTGATGCTGGTGAACTGTCAGGGCGTGGTGGGCAGAAGCCCTGAAAACAATATGTGATTATTTACTTCCGTGCATTCTCTCATTGTATCTTACACTATCATTGTACTGGTATATTCAATCAAATATCGACCCTTCATATATTATTTAGCCATGCACAGTTTCATTACTTATGTTATTGTTTCTGGTTTTAGTAGGGGGTCTTGGATTATCCTAAGACTTGAGCAATCCTACTGCAAGTAGTAAGTGAATTTCTGTTGTGGCTGCAATTTCTAGCTCTAATATCAAACATTTATTAAAAGTGCACTGAATTATTTATCTAATGCCATTGACTTGGTCTATCAAATGGTCTAAGGAGAGGAGAGTAAGGAATGTAATGGGAGCTGAAAGGCGATTTGATCAGCAGCATAGTTTTAAATTAAGCTGAAATTTTATTTTTATTTTCATTTCTATACCGCTTTGTATTTTTAGGGGTGGGGATCTCAAAGAGGTTTATGATCTACTTTAAAATATCAAATAAAACAATCCAGAATAAAACACTGCTGAAGAAAGTCAAGTATACTATGGCATAAAAGAGTAAATTGTAAAAATCCTTTATAGATCCCATGGGCTGCAACCATGTAGAAATTCGTGCTTGGGAATCAACTGAACTACACGCACAAGCTTACCTTGGCTCTTATAAACACTCCATTCCATAATTCCCGTCCATTCACCATGTTGGCTTGGACTAATGGGAGCTAGAGTTCAAAAACATCTGCAGGGCATCACATCGGCTATCGCCCGAGTGATAATACAGCTCATACCCTCTCCTTTCTATTTATCTTCCCACAGCTAAAAGATTTTTTGTATAATGAAGAGGAAGAGGTTACAAATCTTTCCAAGAGTGAAATCATAGCAATGCGCTCCCCTTGGAAATTGGCGCTTGCTTGCACATCCGTTTGGTGACGCTACAAGCAGTAATTTCATGACATCAAGAGGATTCATTCCTGCACATAAATCTCAGCAAATTGCAGCCTTTGCCATCTGAACATTTTTTTAATGCTCTACTGCATCCAGTATGCTACATTTGCCTTTTTTTCTTTTTGCCACTGTAACACATGAGTAGTTATCAGATAGCCTTGAGTTCCCAGGTAGCAGATCTAACCAAAAAGCAAAGGTTATCATTAGTCCCTAAATCCATCACAATATACACTCTTCCACAAGATTTCACTATCTTTCTGTTACTCCATCTTAACCTACATAAGCTTGCCACTCCTGCTATGAATTAAAAATACTTCCCAGTGTGATGCCATCTACAAATCTCACCAACCATATCACTATTTTTACCAAAGGTCACCTGTTAAAATATTGAATACATGGAATGAAGGACTGATCCCAGAAAAGTCTCTTCACATAATAACTTTTGGATTATGTCAGGCAGTTCCTCACCTATTTGAGAAACCAGGATAAAGCTCATTGAAGCCCATGGGTTAGGCATTCATGAAGAAATCTGCCAGTCTCAAAGCCTAATCAGACACAAAGACTTTGAATAATAGAACTGTACCAATAACAGCCCCAGTGGCAGCATATAGTTTCCTCCCAAACAGGTATAGACTTGACCAGGTAGGCAATAAATGGTAATGCAAAAAGTAAACACAGACACCCAGGCCTATAACAGAAGTTCCAAAATCCACATTACCTTTATCCAGATTACCTTTATTAGGCTGACTAAAATGTCACCATAGGGTGCAAGCTTTCAAGTTCTCCGGAACTCGTCCATCACAGAGTCTGCATCTATTCAGATCCCTAACACAAAATGGAGGAAGAGGCACGAAGCATTCAAATGGGTCTCTATTAGTTGCTGCTCAGGTTTCAAGCTGCACCGAGTAAAAAAATTAAAAGCTCTTGGCTTTAAGTGATGGAATGATCACATACAGAAAGTTCTGCTATGCATATTCAAATCTCATATGGTCAACCAGCCATCTCAAGGCACTGTCGCTCCAACAACTCCCAACTATAAAGAGCTTCATCTCTTCAGCAGCCCAGCCTGTGACCCAGTTTTAAGTGTTCGCTTCACCACATTCTTACGGAAAGTGTTGCTCTTCACTAACTACATTATGAAGCAAAAAGTCACCACATGACTTGCAGCCCATCATGCAGCAAGTCTGCCTGTCTCCAATTTATGTCAGTAACTGGCAGAGGACAGAATTCTGTTTTACACCTTGGCACTGGGGAGGGCAGGGAACCACTTGCGAAAATTCTTTACCCCATGGTAAAAGTTAAGTTTAGACTAGAGTCTGGCTGCATACACACCAACCATCTAAAGCACATGACTTCCCCCAGAGAATTCCATGCTGGGAATCGTAGCTATGCGATGGGTAAACTCCAGTTCCAAGAATTCTTTACAGGAAGTCATGTGTTCTAAATGCTTTTTTATGGGGGGGACACAGGGCTACGCATACCCCTAAACATTTTGTGAATCTAAGTTTAGCCTCATTGAGGGGCAATATTTCAATATGACTAGGAAAATGAGAGTTACCCCTAAACATTTTGGGATATGCCATAACACAGATAAGTCAACACAGCTTCCTGGGCTAACACTAGCATTAGCAACATAATCATTAGCACAGTAAATGCATGAGCTTGCTTACAATAGTGGCATGTTTCATAGGCGTTGTCTTGCAGGTGTGACAGTGGCCTTTAGAGAGCAGCTTACAGGAAAGAGGTTGCATCACCCATGCGATTAGGAATACTGCTTGTTAAATGACTTCGCACTTTTTTGGCGAGCTCACAATGAGGACTACATTTAGAAGCAGCAAATTAGGATTTGCGCACACATACAAACCTATAGTTACCGGTGACTTACTTCCCCTCCCTTGCCGGTTTAATGAAAAGATTAACAAAGCAAACACAAAAGTGTGCTTATATAAATGCTCGATTTCTATTTTTAAAAAGGAGGCAATGGAGCTGGAAAAGTACCCTTGGAACCAGATGCCCTCATCTCCTACTCCCCGACGTGTGCTAAAATTATTTGGAGATGAGGGAATTGCACTCTTCACCTGCTCAGAGGCACTTTCATCTATTTTCACTTCACATGAGCAAGGGGAGCCCACATTGGCCAAACTATGCCCTGTGGACTGTCATTTGACAGTGACACGGAAACGAGCTTTTTCTGCTGTTGCCCCTGCCCTTTGGAATGTTCTTCCTCCTGCTATATGGGAATGCTTCTTCCACTGTTTGTTTTATGTGTCTTTTAAAGACCTAGTTCTTTGTCCAGGTTTTCCCTGACCACTAAATTTAGTTATTGAAGCTGGATCCTGCATTTGGTCATTCTGACTTGAATTTTATCTACCGTTAAAAATAATGGCAACCCGGCCAGATAGGCGGAGTATAAATAATAAAAGTATTTAAATTTTTAAAAATTATTATTATTATTATTATAGTGATGTTGGGGTTATTTTATGTTATTGTTTTTATATACTGAGTTTTTCACATCACTTAAAAGAATGTTTTCCTTAATATTAAGGTGGTTACAAATTTTCTTAATACTTTAGCGCTGAGCACCGGCACCAAATACACATACTACGGCAAAAGGAAAAGGAAATTAAGTTCTGGCAAGACGGAAAGGAAACTAAGTTCTGCATCTACACACAATTCATGCAGAATGTGTTCAGTTGGGAGCATCATAATGGCCATGGTGAAAATCTTTTTTCTTTTTTTAAGGCGGGAGGGAAGAGACACCCAGAACTAAAAAGATAGCAGTTGGTCTTGACAGCAAAATATTCAAGGAAATAAGTGGGGGGCTGCGTGTTATCTACACGGAGGAGGAGGAGAAAAGGGAGGGAGCATGACAATAACGTCCAAATATGTATATATAGAAGAATGTCAAAAGTTTCCAGATGCCATATGGAACAATTAACAAGGGCCCTACATAGGGTGACCATAACATGACTCAGACTATCTCCATAACACCTACATTCCATTCAATGTCACACAGCAGAGGCTGGAAACTTCAAGGCTGCTTTCCCTTCTGGTTAACTTTACAAAAGCCACGCGCCAATAGCAAGAAGAGAAGCAAGAGGCATTATCAGAGTTCAAGGACACCATTCCAGCCAGGCAAAAACATTCAGGGTGTGAAGTGAGGATTGTGGCCTGGGAAAAGTTCCAAGGGCCAGACAGAGAGGGCTGAAGGGGCACATTTGTCCCAGGGACATGAGGTCCCCAAACCCATTATACAACTATTCCACACCCACAGAAATCCATGCCACCTCATGATTGGTGAGTTAAAGATTATTGCAGAAAGAGACTGCTGTAATTCCTGTCAGTGACAAACCTTTTGGCAGGCTTTCACAAATTTCAGCTGGGAGGAAGAACCAGTCATTACTGGCGTCACCATGGACTTTGCTTCCCTAGACTCCACTTGCACACACACAAGACTTGGGAATCCCGCCTTGTACTTCTGAGACTCTCCAAACCTCAGTGTGAGGTGAGAAACTGAACGCCTCTTCCTCTGTTACCCCAGATATCCTGGGAGTGTGCAAATAACTTAGAACAGAAGCAGGGACTCTGCTATCCAGAACAAAATAAGACCTCTTGTGCCTCTGAGTTCTCTGTGATGTATGAAGAGCCTACAGAAGAGAAAGGGACTCTCATTTCGTGTGATCAACCAAGAACTGTGGTCACCACAAGTCATCTGCAAAACCCCTGGCAAGCTGGTAGCCGAGGGACAGTTGTTTATTTAAAGTGTACATTAGACTGTGTCTAGAACAAAATGGAAAAAAGACTGCTTTAAAAATAAGCAGGGTGTGTAATCATTTTTAATTATTCCACTGCTAACCCTTATTAGGACAACCCAATTAATTGCTGCTTTTATGCTTTCCCCTAGAGTAAAACAGTGGCTCTAGAACCTTTCTCCAAAACATAATTAGATCAACTGCTGTCAGTCACCGCAGCATCTCTGTGTTTTCTTATTTGCTGCATTTAAACCTATTATCTTGTTAATCCATTAGGGAGGAGAATAAAGCCAAAATAATTCTTAAATGTGCTTCAAACAAACT
Organism: Podarcis erhardii; assembly: GCF_964252035.2. Lineage (NCBI taxonomy): Eukaryota > Metazoa > Chordata > Lepidosauria > Squamata > Lacertidae > Podarcis > Podarcis erhardii. The sequence goes on along the minus strand of NC_138507.1, from coordinate 39,469,969 downwards.
TAAATGGCTTAGACTTGTTAAACTGGAACCTTCTGTGGCTGTAAGAGCACATTCACAACCACCCTGGCTATGAAATGTTATTTTAAAAAAGAAAGAAATTTAAGTATCATTTCCCTTCCATCGCCAATACCTAGCCAACAACTTCTCATCCATTTCAGCTTCCCAAATGTATTTGTTAAAATTATCCAACAGCCCTAGAACAGACCTCCAGATCTTGTTAGACCACAACTGGCATCTTCCCTGACCATGCTTGCTGTGTCCACAACATTGGGAGCAGAGGTAGTCAATGCCACATTCTCCAGAAGGTTTTGACTACAACTCCCATTAGCCCTAGCCAGCATGGCCAATGGCCAGGAATGACAGCAACTGTAGTCCATAATTTATAGATGACACCCCATTGGTTATCCCTCATCTGGAGGGCCAGGGCAGCCAAGAAGTCACTCCAATATTTCATTCAAACTTTTAAAGGTATCCTCTACAAGGGATTCTCTTTTATACAACAAACCTTATGAAAATATGACTGCTGGGAAAGGGAGTCAGGACCAACACTTACTATAAACTTTATGTGCATTTTCACACTGTTACCTTATTATATATAATTTTGATCTACATGGATGTTGTTTGAAACACTAAGCTCCTAAACATCCAATTCTTGGAGGAGGTTGCAATCTCAGAAGACAAATCACCACCCAAGCCAAAGCTCGTATCCACATTCAAACTTTCAATTTTCTTACATTTGCAGAGCAAAACTCTCTTCACTATCACAGCTATTCCCAACATGACATTCTGAGAAGATGACTTACATCCTGCAATGATTACAAGTCGTTCATAATAGGCAAGAAGACGCAGATCAATTCAGACAGTCTAGTCCCACTCACACCAGAAAACCAAAACAAAGCTATTAACGTAAGTAAGGATCACCCATTGACACCATAATAATGGGCCTAGAGCTTCCACCCACTCTTCATTGTGACTCAAATTACCTCTGAGTGGCCACACCCTTTATTAAAAGTAAAGACAGATCAAAGGGTAGTGAGACAATTATTTTTAACTCGTGAATCTATTAGAGAAGTCATTTCCAAGGTATTCACTTTATGCTTATCAAGAGTCACCCCAGTGGACAAGCTGCCCTGACATACAGCTTGTCTACCACTATCAGTCTTGGTTGACATTGTAGAGTCTACAGCCACCAAGCAGCATAGGATGTATTCCAGGATGCACAAGGTAGCCCAATGCCAGGGACCGTCTGGACACTGAGGAGTGGTGGCTGGCTACTGATGAGTGGGAACCGGGAATCATAGAGTTGGAAGAGACCACAAGGGCCATCGAGTCCAACCCCCTGCCAAGCAGGAAACACCATCAGAGCACTCCTGACATATGGTTGTCAAGCCTCTGCTTAAAGACCTCCAAAGAAGGAGACTCCACCACACTCCTTGGCAGCAAATTCCACTGTCGAACAGCTCTTACTGTCAGGAAGTTCTTCCTAATGTTTAGGTGGAATCTTTTTTCTTGTAGTTTGGAACCATTGCTCCGTGTCCGCTTCTCTGGAGCAGCAGAAAACAACCTTTCTCCCTCCTCTATGTGACATCCTTTTATATATTTGAACATGGCTATCATATCACCCCTTAACCTCCTCTTCTCCAGGCTAAACATGCCCAGCTCCCTTAGCCGTTCCTCATAAGACATCGTTTCCAGGCCTTTGACCATTTTGGTTGCCCTCCTCTGGACACGTTCCAGTTTGTCAGTGTCCTTCTTGAACTGTGGTGCCCAGAACTGGACACAGTACTCCAGGTGAGGTCTGACCAGAGCAGAATACAGTGGCACTATTACTTCCCTTGATCTAGATACTATACTCCTATTGATGCAGCCCAGAATTGCATTGGCTTTTTTAGCTGCCGTGTCACACTGTTGGCTCATGTCAAGTTTGTGGTCAACCAAGACTCCTAGATCCTTTTCACATTTACTGCTCTCAAGCCAGGGAGAAGGGGTGTTGTTGGAGATTGACTTGGAAGAAGGAATCAGTGATCTGGGGAAGCCTGTAGCAGCCAGGAGATGAGAGTCAGAAGCAGGAGAAGCTGCAGGATTGGAGAGTGAAGCACAAGTGCAGGAGTCTGGAGAGATAGGTCAGCCTGGTATAGAGTCTAAGGCTTCCATGCCTCCTCCTCCTGCCCCCACCTCTCCTGCTCCACTGTCTCCCAAGACCATAGAGGACTGAAGAGGGAGGAGCAGAAACAGGTTACATGCAGGTGTAGTCTTCGTCTGCTTGCGTGCAGATTGGGTGGGGGAAGATATACAAGCTGAGGTTGGTTGGAAGGGCTGCATCTGCCTCATTGGGTACACACCTAGGAGTAGCTGAAAGTCAGAGGACTGATGGACCTGCCTTTTCCTAACTTGTAAGTGTGCATTTATAAAGAGTTGATTCCTCACTCTGGACATTCCTTGCCTGGCAGTGCTGTGTCAGGCATGGTCAATGCTCCATGGGAACTAGCAGCATGCCCTGGAACATTCAACAACACACAAGAACTACACAGCAGCTAAACTGACATGGAAGAGGCATTCTGAAGGTAGAAAGTAAGGAAATCATTGTATTATCTGAACAGTCCATATAGCTTGGAACCCACATTTTATTTTCTTTCTAGCACTTCTCCCAAATGGCTCCCAACAGCCAAACAGCAAAATAATGATTTTTTTTAAAAAGTCAATATATTCACTTAGTAACACAAAATGTAGACAGATCATTTCCAACTACTACATTATTTCATTTCTTTTCAATGGAAGTGCTACACGGTGTTCTGGGTTATTTTAGTTTCAAAGTCATTAACAGGTGCTATTTAACTTGCCTTACAACTGGGCATGCCCAGGAAGAATACCTCTTGCATGAAAGTAACTTGACAAGCCAGGGATTTGCAAATTAATCAGAACAGCCAATCACTCTGAACCAAACTGGGTAGATTTTAATATGTAGGCATTTCTCGACAACAAGATTTAGTAATGAAAGGAGTTATTACTAAAAATGGTTGTCTACTAAGGAAGCCCAAGTATAGTTTGCACTGCAAAGTTTCTGCCCATACTCTTGAGCACCCTTCCTCAACCAAGTACTTTCCAGATGCTTCTGGATTTGAATTCTCATCAGCCCCAGCCAGCATGACCAATAGTCAGGACTGATCAGAGTTGGGAGTCCAGAACTTCTAGAGGGCACTCAGGTGTGGGAGTCTGCTTCACGGCTTTTCTTCATTTACAGAAAAGTGCATTCATTCTTATAATTTAAAAACCACTGTATATTAGCCATCAGACACTCAGAATGGGAAACATTAGTCACTGATCCAGCACATTCTCACAAGCTACAGTGATAGACTGGCATTGCCAATACCACTGCCTCAAATGTATTCAGCATAAATATTTAGGACTTGGTTGCTGAGTGACCATTTCAAAGAAAATGTTATATATTTATATTACTTATAAAAACAGTAATATCTTCAGGTATTTAATCCTATCCAAAAGGATCATATGGTTACACAATCACTTAAGTAACCAGAAGACTATTCTTATTTTACACATTTGATAAAGATCACACCAAGTCATAACAGGACAAACTGTTTTTAATTAAGTTTGTCATTCAAAAAGTACAAACAAATGTTTGTTTTTTTAAAAAAATAATGCATGGGCATTCTCTCAATGCTGCTTTTGTCCAAGAAGAACAGACAGTTCTTTCTCACACAGTACACAAATAAGAATATTTATATATCAACATATTAAAACAATGTTTTAAATACAATGGCTAAGATCCAAAGAACTACATTAGGTGTGCTCAGCGATCTGGACATGCTCAGTGGGATTTTTTTAATATATTCACCTCTCCTTTGAACAGTAGATCCCCCCGCACACTATATTACAAATGGTTTTTAAGAGGGGGTTTTTCAGTTTCAGAAGTGCTTTGCCATGTGTCCAAGGGCAGCTCTTCAAAAGGCAAAGTACAAGGCTCATTTGACTGTGGGGAAGTAGTTGTCCAGCATCCAAAAAAGCACACAATATATTTTTACATAGCTTATTGAGCCAATGTACTTTCTCCTCTTTGAATCAGTCTTCCAATGACAGCCTAGAACTGTACCTCCCAGATGTTTTGGACTACAACTCCCATCATCCCCAGTCATTGGCCATGCTGTATGTTGTGACGTGGGGTTTGTGATTTCAGCTCTCTTGACATAATATGCTGGAGACAGTTCTCTAGTAACACTTCTTTATTAAAGCAACAAGACTGAGACTTGAGGAGGGGAGAGCTACATTTATAGGGACAGGGAACTAGCTGGAAAGGATACATTTTGGAGGGAACAATATCAGGCAATCACAGTCCTGCCTTTTGGAGGCAACCAATAAGACAGAGGATCCAAATACAGCAGCTTAAATGAACCAATAGTAGCTGTACCCTCTGGAACCAAAAGGCAGTCACTTTACCCTAATGCAAATACAGACAATAATAATACAGATATAAAATCCTTTGACTCAATACACAACACTGTAGTAACACATTGGAGAAAGCTAGTCTAGAGGGATTAACAAACTAATCCAGTGTATCTCAATAAACATTTCCACATAGGTTGCATTCAGTAAAAGGTCGCAAATACAAGCTTTTCAGAAAACAGTGAGGATCATATTCACAGTAGCAAAGAACACTAAAGGGAGCATAAAGCTGGTTCTCTGTCAAATTCAATATTTATTTGGATTTTATGAATATGGAATGGTTTTCCTCGTCACATTTGAATTGGTCCTTTGTCCAAGTCGCTCAAAGCAGAGTTCATTTAACTTTATTCTTGGATTCACCCTGTGGGTTAATTTAAGTAATACACTATGTGGCATTGGGCAAATGAAGTAATATCAGGCAATGTACATTTGTGACTCTTTCCAATCAAAATCCTACGAGTGAACACATCTCACAAATACAAGCTGTTCATTTAAAAGCAATAATGAATATTAGTCTTAACGTTATGACAGTCCACATGAAGGATGGGAAAGCAGCTAATCGCAGCAGCCAATTAAATGGAATAACCTCAAAGGAAGAAGTCTCCAGTCTGAACCTCACCTGTGCTAAGGGGCTTTAGGCAAGCTACTTTCACAGCATCTGCAATATGGGGGTATATTAATATAGACAGAGTTGTTGTAAGGAATGCAACAATATAATGCATGTGAAGTTCTGTAAACACTTGAAAATCCTATAAAAATATTAGTCCGTGGATTTCAAAGCGTTTACCATGAGTATGATTAAATGTTAGAGATCACCTTCTATTTCCACTGAAACATGCTTAGGGCCCAGCCACAAATTTTCATTTATATTCCACAAAGCCAAAGAAAAATGTATTTGGGGTTGTGGTTTTTCTCCTCTCTCTCTCTCTCTCTCTCTCTCTCTCTTTCTTTCTTCTTCTTCTTCTTCTTCTTCTTCTTCTTCTTCTTCTTCTTCTTCTCCTCCTCCTCCTCCTCCTCCTCCTCCAAGTTGTAGTTTCTAGGTGTATTTTTCCTCTGCCACCATGGGGATCAATTTTCTGCCTCAAAGAACCTACTTTTTCAGTAATGTTGACTAATATATTCAACACTGTATGCAATTCAAATTAGTTCTCTCACCAGAGACAGATTTATCCTGAGAGATTAGCTGTGCCAAAACAAACAGGAAAAGTCCCTGGATAGTCTTCACTCTTCAATATCATGCTACCCTACCATAAACAGAACTCAAGAACACAGATGATTCTTCCACAACTTTTGTACTATCAAAATTTTATCCTTGTAAAAGCCTACTTGCTATTCTTTTAAGCATTCCACGCTTAAAAGGCAAAGGAGATTTCCATTTATTTCCAGAAGATGGACTAAAACGGCTTAAGGTTTTCATCTGCCTCTTAGGATCTCCTAGTCCTCCTAGTCCTCCTAGTCCTATCTGTTTTCATTAAAAATTTACCAGGCTGAAATATTGTGTTTCTGCCTTTGAGGCCATTAGAGGAAACCAAGTACATGCTCTACCTGACTGAGAATGAAGAGCTACAGTGAAAAGCTAGGTGAGCCACAAAATGCCCTTAGCAAATATACTTATTTGGCAGACGTATGAGAACAATTGCTTATAGAACTGATGTTGAAACTGGTTTTATTTTGGCAAATTATGTGCAAAAATAGAAGAAGAAATCTATTAGTATCAGTACAGTATTGTTATTTTCTAAATTTGTATACTGCCTTCATCCGAAGATCACAGGGTGGTTCACAACATAAAAATACAAAACAAAAACAAACCAATAATCTGAAAGCAGACCATCCTAATAGGTCCCCCACCTCTGCAGAGGCTGTAAGGTGCTGAAAGCCTAAACCTCAAAAGGAAGTGATCTGGCCAGGACAAGGGACTAATTACCCCACTTTCAGATCACCCTCTTCCTGCCCTGTTGGGAAAAAAAACAAGGCCCAGAGTGTGGTTTGCCACATCCATTGGGCCAGTGATGTTGATCAGTGATGGTCATCATGGCAGCTATGAAGTTCTGAGCCACCCCAGAGCCAGTAGCCTCGGCAGAGATGTTGAAACCAGCATTCTGGGAATCTTCAACACTGCGTCCGAGAGCATCTCTGCCAGCTCAGGCAGGGAGACTGCTGGGTAGTGAGGCGGGTGTTAAACCAGCAGAATCCCTAATCTGTCCCAATTGCCCAATGCCAGAAACACACACTCTAGATCCCGTCTCAGTTGGGACAGAGAGCCTGGAGAAAGAGACAGAATCTCTATAGACTACAGCAACTCCCCCTCCTTGACTCTCAAGTCTGCCCCGATGCAGCATCAAGTACCCAGGTGGGCACAACTGGGTGAGACCAACCAGATCTGTCTCCTCATCAGATCGTGGATGAGGGAGGTTTTACTCAAAGCTGAGCAACAGCAGCTGCAGAAAACCAAGGGCTGGCTGATAGGACAACCACGATTCCCCAGGAACCACAATTCCCTAGCCTGACCCACCTCAACACCATACTTCCCTTTGCCCAGAGCCATTGCGATTAGTCTCAACCCTGCTCCCCTAGCTCTTCCCTTCCCATGTATATCTTACATCCCTTAATTTTAAAAAACAATAACAGCTATGTAGAATTACATTTTTACATCATTTAAAACTAAAGAAATAAGACTAAACATTCTAAAGCAGCTGACAATTTTACCCACTCAGCCTTCTTGATACAGATATAAGTAAAAGGTGAGGGTTGCCACTTCAAAACAAGATGCTTTCGCTTGAATGTGTCCTTGAGACACAACTTTTTGCATGAAGCACTTTTAACTAAATACTTTTCTATGCCAACTGTACTCACAACTGTACTCACATCTACTTATCTCAAACAGGAAGTGGAATCGCACACAGAGAATAGAGGCAAATGGCCATCAAAAACCTGCTTCTGATATTCATGCAAAACTCATTTAAATGAAACCTATTCCTGCACATTCCTTTTAAGTCTATGGACGCTTCACAGCAGCACCTGCAAGACTGAAGAAGCCATCTCCTGGTTCTCAGGTCAATGAGTAAAGCACACCCTTTTTTTAGAGTTTACCGCATAACCAGCATGCAAGTGGTCCCCTCCCACTTCCATGAAAGACTGAGGCTTGAAATGCACCAAGATCCAAAAAGGCAACTGTTGGTTTGCAAGATTTGGGAATACCCCTCCCTTTTGTCATTATGCTTGTTGCCTATTGGTGCTGCCCTCCTACATTACTTGAGGTGTACCACAAAACTGACTCATTTTCTTTGAAGGAGTATACAGAGAAGTGCAAAAAGAAAGAAAAAATAACCTAACCAACAGAGACTGCTCTTGTCCCCATATAAACACTTCACAGAAAAATAGGGGTGGGGGATAAAATAATAAATGATAATAATAATACATTTTATTTATACCCCGCCCTCCCCAGCCAGAGCCAGGCTCAGGATGGCTAACAATAGTAAAATTACAGTAAAAACATAATAGGGGGGGGAACCAATTTAAAATACAGGTTAAAATGCAATTTAAAATGCAGCCTCATCAAAACCATAAGGGGAGGGAAACATAAGGGTCAGACTGAGTCCAGACCAAAGGCCAGGCGAAACAGCTCTGTCTTGAAGGCCCTGCGGAAAGATGTCAAGTCCCGCAGGGCCCTAGTCTCTTGTGACAGAGTGTTCCACCAAGTCGGGGCCAGTACTGAAAAGGCCCTGGCCCTAGTTGCGACCAGTCTAACCACCTTGTGACCTGGGACCTCCAAAATGTTGTCATTTATGGACCTTAAGGTCCTCCACAGGGCATACCAGGAGAGGTGGTCCCGTATGTACATGGGTCCTAGGCCGCATAGGGCTTTAAAGGTCAAAACCAGCACCTTAAACCTGACCCTGTACTCCACCGGGAGCCAGTGCAAGTTTGTACTAAATACAGCTTATTTTAGTTATTTTTCATATCACCCTTCAGTTCAATAACTCCTAGGCTGGTTTACAATAAAAATAATTCGGGGGGGGGGGGAGGAATGGTTCCAAAGATGTACAAGTATGTGAGTAATGATGAGCGAAGTTTCAGAAGCCAGAGAGAACAAAAAGAGGATGCCCAAGAACTGCAGGCAAAATTATGAAACAGTAATGATTCCTACTCATTACTAAGGTGGGGGCACCTTTGTTCCACTCATACCTTAATGCAAACTTACAAAATTTGCTCTTCTCAAACGAATACGTGAAACAGAAATTTGAACTCCTCTGAATTTTGCGATGCAGTTCTCCAGCCAAATCATGCATACAGAAATGCATGCATTTCTAAGAAGTGCTTGGAAAATGTAATGGTTTCTAAGGGGTTGCTCGTGCGTAAGCAGGCACCTATCTCCCTGGCTGGGTGCAAACACCTGGCTGGGCTGCCAAAGTGAACCTTTTCTGTCCGGACCACCACTCACCCGTGGCTGACTCAGTCGCTGGCAGAATCCTTGAGTGGGCGTTTCTTAAACTTCTTCCAGCAAAGAAGCTCTTTGACGCCTAGTCTCCGCCTACCCTCTCTGCGCAAAAGCCTTCTGCGCAGGGAGGGCATGGGCAACGGAGGACCCCTAGTCTCCCCGCTGGTTCCAGGCAAGGAGTCATGGGATCGCCTCGCCACTTCCCCCCACCTGCCCCCCTTCTCCACTGGTGCTACACTGATTCTCTTCCCCAGAAGATGGGCTGCTTCTCCCGATCCCTGGACGCTCTCTGGAATCCCTCTGGCTTTTGCGCTCTCCCTCCAGTACTGATGGCAGTTCCCTGACAGAAAAATGATATACAAACATGGATTTTATCAGGGTGTGTGTAAATTTCCATGCAAACTTTTTTCATGAAAAGCTTTGCAAATGTTCAGCTGTTTATGAATTATATAAATTGCAAATGAAGAAAAAAGCACAATTAGAAGCAGAGGGGGACTTTGTACTTGTATGTGGAAACGGGACACACAGAATTTAAGATCAGAAAAAGTGGGAAACTGGAAGAATTTGAAACAGAGAGATTTGTTCACTCCTGCACTGACCCCAAAAGAGAATACACACAGACCTCTGAATAACTAAAATTATATTGTTTTAACATATTGCATGTTTCAATAATGTTTCCCTAGCGAAGCTCCTCCTTTCTGTTTCCAGCACCACCCAAGTTTAAAGCAGCAAAAGTTTCTACTATTAAACAAGCTTTTTTAAACTGTAGTCTCTAATCCAAGGAATATTTAACAGTACAGAGTAATGGGATTAGCACACTTAAGAGTCCAACGGACTGCAGCTGTTATTTAATTCTCAACAGCCCAACTTTGCTTTAAAAATGAATTGAGCTCCATTTTTTCTATAAGGCCACACAACAGGGGTAGCCAGTGTGGTGCCTTTAAGATGTTGCCGACTCCCACTCTTACCTGCCCCAGCTGGCATGGCCAATGGACGGAGCTGAGTTGGAGTCTATGATATCTGGAAGGCACCTAGTTGGCTACCCCCATCCATTTAAGGATCAATGCACTTTCTGAGTCTTCTGCAGAGGTTTTATTATGAAATCTACACTGACGTAATTACAGGTTTGCTCAACTAAAAAGCCTGGCATTGCAGAATTGCCTGCTCACAACATCAGGGTGCCTACATTAGTCCTCATGCTGGTTGTTGTCAACACTACAGACTATATATCCTTCGGCACTCAACATCTTGCCTGGGGAAGATAAAGAGGTTCCACATCAGCTTCATAATGACCTTGTCTGAAACAAGTTTGGCCAAATACAAGCTATATTTTTAAGCAACAGAGATTAAGCATTTGGGTGAGGAGGAGTATGGCAGTTGTAATTTAATTGCTTCTTGCCCTGCTGAAGTCTTGAGAAAATAAACAGAAATTTATTCTCCCTCATATTCCGCACCTTCCTTGCCATGACTCTCATCAGGACAGAAATGACATCATTTCTCATCTACAGATATAGATATACAGTGGTACCTTGGGTTACATACGCTTCAGGTTACATACGCTTCAGGTTACAGACACCGCTAACCCAGAAAAAGTGCTCCAAGTTAACAACTTTGCTTCAGGATGAGAACAGAAATCATGCTCCGGCGGTTAAAAACGGACCTCCGGAACGAATTAAGTACTTAACCCAAGGTACCACTGTATATATATATTGCTTGCAAAAAGTTTAGTATGTTATGCTAGAAGATGACCTGTTATCTACATAAAGATACACAGAGTGCCTTAAAGCAGCCTTCCTCCACCAGGTGTTCTCCAGATGTTTTAGACTGCAACTCATGTGCTGGCAGGAGCTGTTGCAGTCTAAAACATCTGGGGAGCACCAGGTTAAGGAAGGAGGTCTTAAAAGGAATTCGGCTTATCTTGTATTTAACACAACTGCACCAGCAAATTCTTGAACAACTTGTTTTATTACATACATTTAAACCCTAACATGGTCAGGTATGCTCACCTAAAGGCCTGCTTTTGCCCATAATCACCAGCCAGCATTTCAAGATCACCATCTCAGGCCCTGCTCTCTGTTGTCCCTTTAAATCTGGACTCGTTTGGCAAGAGAAAGGACCTTTTTGCAGTGACACTTCAGCTAGGAACTCCTTCCATGGAGAAGCCCACCAAGCGTCTCCCGTTTTCTGGTGCTTTTAAAAAACAAATCTTGGCTACTGCCCATGGTTAGTAAGGGAAAAGTTTAACCACGAGTCTGGGTCTGAGAAAGTTTCTCCGCCAAAAATTGGCTTAGCTCAACACAGCATGGGAGTAAAAAAAATACTCAACGAAGTGCCTGTGGCCTCCTCTCCATGAGCCAACACGTTTGTCCAGTTGCAGCACTGCATAATTTGGTCTACTGTGTTGTGTGAACCAAGCCTATGTTTTTATCCGTGGTATTCCCCCCCCCCCCCAGTTTCTTTTTTAAACTGGACGGGTCAACCTGCTTATTTTTAAAACTGGATGGGTAAACCTGCTTTTCAAACTATTTTTGTTAGCTTTGCTGCTTTAATTATGAGAGTTTTCATTTTTATATCTTCACAGGCCACCTTCTGAGAAGATTTCCTAAAAGACAGAGTATAAATCTATAATCTATGCTCCACAAGCGGCGATAAAAATTTCCATAGAAAAAAGGCTAGCTCTTGAGATTGTCGCATCCCAGGAAAAACAAGGACCGAACAGTGTGATGCAGATGAAAGGGGGAGGCCTGCATTTATGGGAAGGAGTAGGCTTTCATTGCAAACTGGATGATAAAATAACTATGCCACAAAAACAGGTCACCAGATCTGCCCTATAAATTTCCATCCCCGCTGGCACAAAGTCACCAGGGGTACCCTACAGCTAACCCTTATATGTTGATGGTTACCTTTCCCTGATAAATCACATGGCAAACCGAATGTTTTATTTCATAGAGTTTCTTCCTAGTGTAGGAATAAATCAGTGCTAATCAGAGTGCATTACATATTAATTATAACACTTTAGTTTTACTTGTCAAGTTCTTGTACTTCTGTTGTAAAATCCATGTGATGCCCTAGATACTGGTCCAGTATTGATTTATACAGATCCCTCAGGGGAGATCAACTGTACCACACAGGGACCCTGTTTGTAATATTCAGCTCTTCACCTCCAAAATGATAAGAACAATGCTTGCTGCAGAGTAGGCTTGCCCAACAGCTGTGACATTACCTAGCTTTCTAAAACAAAATTCAAGCCTGCGTTGCTGAAGCCAATAGGATCTCACCTTTCACTTGACAGATAAGCTAAAGCTGCAATTCTAACCCCATTTACCTGGGAGGAAGCCCACCGAATTCAGTAGGACTTCTGAGTCAGCATAATTAGGAGTGTGCTCTAAGCTCCTAAAGCAAACATTCTTTGCACTGTCCTCCTATATTGGAAAGAATGTGTATTCACGAAAAACAACCATCCTTTACTTGTCAACAACTCAGTGGAAAAGCACAGTCTATGATTCTCTGTTTTGCTTGCATTAGGTCTCACATGGAATCCCTGGCACCTCCAGTTAAAATGAGCTCCCATAAGGAAGCATAGAGAAATTCTGCCCACAGTCACTGCCAGTCACTTTAGGCAATATTGAGCCTAGTCTCTGTCAATCCAAAACAAAAGGCAAAATTTGGCATAGCAAAGGATCTAATATGATATTCAACTGGCAATTCTTACTTCACTCATATTCAGTTGCCTTCACAGACTTTCACCAAATGTGGAAAAGCATCGCCTTTTCATTCTTTGCATATCAAGCATGGCCATTTTAAAACAATTCATTTTGTAAGTGAAGTACAAGGTAGACTGTAGACTCATGTGTCCAAGAAAAATGAAAAATTCCTCATGAGCTAACATCCATACAGGAAGAGACGGAAGACAAATGCAATCAAAGTGAGTTTCTTTATTTATTATTATAAATATTATTATAACACTTAACATGAGTGTCTCACCAATGCATCTCTCTTAGACACAAGTTTAGTTTTACAGAAATATATTTTATGTCAAGGCCTTTCTGCTAATTTGACAATGGGCGAGTTGCTGGGGTGGGAGGAAAGGAGTATAACCATCCATCATTACTTTGGTCAGCAACTGCCTAGAGCACTGTTTCCCAAAGTGGGCAATACCACCCCCCTGGGGGGTGCTGGAACAATCCAGGGGGTGGTAGTAGCCTTGGGTGCAATTGGGGTGGGGGGCTTGAATATAAATAAGGGGGTGGTGGAAGCATAAAGAAAGAATTTTTTGAAAAACCATCCATAAACGCTTCATCTGTTCTGTAATTATGCTTACCAATGTAACACAGAGTTAAAGTCGTCGTGATTACTTTATTTTCCGAATAAACACACAAAATGCAAGTTATAACTCGAAATCAGTGGTCAAGTCCTCCGACAGACCTTAACAAGCATTTTTTATTTTAATAGTGTCCTTTTGAAATAAAAAAATTGTCCAGTAGCACCTTAGAAACCAACTAAGTTTGTTCTGGGTATAAGTTTTCGTGTGCATGCACCCTTCTTCAGATACTTCTTCGTCAGACCAACATGGCTACCTACCTGAATATTATCCTTTGTGTGTAATACACTATGTTACTATGGTTGATTTTAATAAGTAATTTTATAATTTAAAGCTTCAAGGTGTCTTATTTACAATAGCATCTTTCTTTACTATGTTGTAGGACATAGGTAGAAATATAGACACATAAAAAAACGCCAGTTTGTCACTGCATCTTTCTATTCACTCACTTAAAGAAGGCAGATTTCCAGGAGGGTGCTAAGTAATTATTTTTATGAAAAAGGGGTGGTAGGCCAAATAAGTTTGGGAACCTGTGGCCTAGAGGCAGGTTGAACATTATGATCAAGTCATAAAACCCCATGAAATCCCCCTCTTTGCTGGCCCCTCTCATAGTGCTGTCATGCTGCCAGAATTACTTAGAGATTTCTCCAGTACCCTTAGGAAGCACTGCAGACATTTCATGAGGAAAGCTACAGAGGTGCTCTGCCCTTTTCAATGCACAGTAGCCCTCAGGGCCAGGGCCTGGCAGCTACCTCCCTGCTTAGGCAAGAAAAGAGAGAGGCAAGCAGTAGCCTTCCAAGGAAGCCCCACCCTGAAAGCGTTTGATTAAGGATGAAAACAGCTATGACTAACAGTGTAACAATGCAAAGTCCCAATGGGCAGAGCTGCCAGATCCCAGCTGCCAAGCTGCTAATAGTCAGCGAGTTTCACCTGCTACTACCTGGTATCAGGTGCTTCGTGCTCAAACCAGAAGAAGATCATCTCACCCAGGTAACTTGGCACAAGGACAACCGACGGCAAATGCCTCCTGATACAGGCACACTCTAGAAGGCAAGTTGACTCTTCCAAGTGGCCCTTCAACAGAGGGAATCAATAATCAACTTCCACCTTGCTCTCAGCTTTAGGTTCTCCCATGCATTGTTTGCTTTAATGTTGTGGATGCCCCAAAGGGGCATCCTTATCCCTGAAGAAGCATGGAAAATACCACAGGTTCAATCCCCAACATCTTTAGGTGGGGCTGAGAATCATAGAATCATAAACCTGGAGAGGTGGAAGAGACCATGAGCATCATCTGGTCCAACCCCCTGCAGTGAAGGTATCCTTTTGACCAATGTGAGACTTGAACCCAGACCCTGGGTTCTCATGCTCTACCAACTGTGGGTAAGACCTCCGTTTTCAACCATAGAGAACTGCTGCCCTTCACTAGAAGCTTTAGCTACCTACATCCTGACAAGATTTCTTGATGTAGTCAGTAACACTGGCTACGTTCTTCCCTGCCCCCCTATGATATTGTTCATTTTTCTTTTCTATTCTATTTTTAACAGACATGCTGCTCATAATAAATACAACTAAGGGTGCAGCTAAATTACTGTTTATCCATCTTTCTGTGAAACTTTGTTCCGTGTGTATTGTCTACAAAGTTGCCTACAGCTATCCACAATAAGAAAAAAAAAACAGCAAACTGCCTGGGAAAGCAAGCCTCTCTACAAAAACAACAACCAAAAAAACACTCTCATTTAAAAAAGAAAACCTCTTTTACTGTGGGGTAAATTGAAGTCAGAAAGGCTTTGCATCATTTCTTTTGTTTTGAACTTTTTGCAAGACTCTAGCCTTGGCCTAAAGCACTGCAATGCTCTGCTGGTTTTCAATAATAACTTGATAAAAATAAGAACTTGATAAAAACCATTCAGAATGGCACAGACCCCTTCAGACAACCGGGCCAGTTCCTTATGAGCTCTACTGCAGCAGTCATCACACAGTGTGAATAACCTGTTCCTCTTACAAAGGGTCTCTCATTTGGTGATATGCTTTAGAAAGGCAATTTTCCCCCAGGACTAAACCTGGAGAGATTATTTATACTACTGAGTATGCATTACATAAATTAGGTTTTATTAAGTATGCTGTGAGTGTGTTTTATTTTTACCTTGTGAGCTACCCTTGTGAGCTACCCTTACAGCCTAAAACTCTTTCTAATTAATTAAACATGCAACAGTTTGGCTTTTATTCCAATCTTTCTCTTGCCAGTTAAGATAACAATGCATATTTTTTTTAGTTTTTATTATCACCATAATGCTGTAATCCTTGAAAGACTCTTGAGGGATGTTAAAATAACCACCATCAACAATTTATAGTGTACTTGGGTTTTGGCAGAGCTTGTTACTAAAGCTAAATTGGAGAGCAAGAGTCTCATTTTTCACCTCTGTTAATGTGTCATACTTGCAGCACAAGAAGGCTTGCTTCAGTTGTCAACCTTTGTACTCTCCTGAACTGAGGATCAGGTTCACAGGCCATTTTACAACTTAATGATTTCAAGAACTGTGTGAGGGAATTAGCTCATCTCTCCATCAGCATTAGTTGCAAATGAGGAGATCTAGTCCTGCTCTGGGATCAGAATCTGTAATTATTCAACTATATTTATTGCTCCGAAACACACCATATTATCTAGACCAATTACTGCAGTATCTTTAGTTATTTTGCCTCTGATCTGAAGGGTGAAAGCAATAACACCTGTTAGGAACTGCTTGCATCACATTCACTGCTAAGGGACCTCCTGCATATGAGATTTTCCTGCATCTGTTCATATAGTACACCCAAAACTCACGGGATACAGGCAGCAAGGATACTCATCGCAAAAAACTGGAAAACTCAAGATCTACCCACACTGGAAGAGTGGCAGATGCAACTGATGGACTATATGCAACTGGCCGAGATGACAGGCAGAATCCGTAACCTGGGAGAAGAGAAGATGGAGGAAGACTGGGAGAAATTCAAGAAGTATCTACAAAAACATTGTAATTTGGTTGAATGCTAAGAAGGATGCTAGATTATAAAAAACTGGCCACCACTAAATTAGATTTGAAATTTGATGATAAGTGAGACTAAAGAAAATATAAAATTTTTTGGAAGAAGTGCTAGATTATATTTGAATGAGTGGACATGAGATTGTAAACAAGTTGATAATTTGTTTGGAAAAAACTTTTAACGCTGTAAATGGGAGCGGGAGACGTGAGGAAGTCCAAAGAAGTGATGAAATTATGTCTGTGATAGAAGTAAGACTGTTTATTATTTGTGCATTTATATTTAAAAACTTTAATAAATATTTATATATAAAAAAAAAAAAACC
Organism: Podarcis erhardii; assembly: GCF_964252035.2. Classification (NCBI taxonomy): domain Eukaryota; kingdom Metazoa; phylum Chordata; class Lepidosauria; order Squamata; family Lacertidae; genus Podarcis; species Podarcis erhardii. Next base: position 39,453,409 of record NC_138507.1, on the reverse strand, counting down.
TCACGGGATACAAAGCCCCTATTTACAGCTTGTTGAAATGCCCTTTCTACACAGCACACACACACAGAATCCTGCACTATGGGTGGGTGGTGCCATCTGCGTATGGGAAAATATGATGCGAGAAATGCCATGCTATGGAAAATGCACACATTTTCTAATTCAAAGATCACTCCTGCAAGCAATTCCCTTCTTCCTTTGCCCAGGAAAGTGTAACATGTAAAAATAATGCATTCTGTCCACAGTCCAAAACAATATGTTGCATCTCAGGTTTCCCTGGTTAATCTGCAAAATATCCAGCACCTTCTAATTATGTCATATAGTCAAAAGTTCTGTGCTTCAACTGAGAAATATGTTGGCAAGTGGTTTTCACAGGTTACAGGAACATAGGAAGCTGTCTTATACAGAGTCAGACCATTAATCCATCTAGCTCAGCTTTGTCAACAAAGACTGGCAGTAGCTCTCCGCGATTTCAGATGGGAGACACTCCTTACCCTACCTTGAGATACCAGAGATTGAACCTAGGATATTTTGCATGTAAAGCTCTACATCTGAACACTTAATAGTTTGTGAAAATGTCCAATTAACAATGGCCAAAATCCAAATAGAGGCATAGGTTTATGCAAGAGGCTTGTCCTAGTCTAATGGAATCTACAGTATAATTTAAGATTCCCTTGCCACCCAATAGCAGACAAACTGGAATTTAATATCAACAGCTAATGCAAAACTGAACACTTAAAATGATTAATTTTCTGCCACACGCCACAAAGGAAGCAATTTCTCAAGATTCATAGATAACCATCACCCTTCCTTCCTGAATTAATCCATGATAAAATGTATTATATTATCATTTTGCAGTCCAGTTCCTGTTATCTTTCGTTCTCACCTTGCTCACTGTGGGCAGTCAGCACAAGTTACAGTTGCCTGGAGATAATGCCAGAAATTACCTCCTAGCACCCTTTGTGCTTTCTGTCTCCATCTCCTATTCATTGCGGCCTTGGAGCGGGCCAGGATGGCATAGTTAGTACTTCTAAATAGAATGTATAGCTTCTTATAGTACAGGCATGATAGAGATCTCCATATACAATAAAATACACTCACTACACAGCAGTGTATCTCCATTTCCTTATCTGTGAGTATGTACTCCAAGGGTACCCAATCTGGCTCCTCCAAATGTCACAGTACTCCAACTCCCATCAGCCCCAGACAGGATGGTCAGGGGTTCTAGGAGGATGGGAGTTGTAGTCCTTCATTATCTAGGGAGCACCATATTGGCTGAAGTCAGAGAGAGAATACACATATGCGTATAAATATACGCAATCTACTTAGAACACCTGAGAGATTCAACAAGAGATCCGGGCCAGAGTTTGTGAATCACAATTTCTGCCACAGAGAAATGTGTGCGCTCTGTTCTCCATCTAGATTATGAACACTTCCCAATGGGGGAGACCCCCCCCCCCAAGCCTCAGCTTCAGACATTCAACAGGAGTCCATAAACACCACAGTACCATTATTGCATCCTGGTAACTTCTCTTTCTTACCTACCAGATATCCAAAGCTGTTCCATTTAATGTATCTCACAATTAGTTCCTGGCTCTGAAAGCTGATGCAACTTCTTTTTTTATAAGTTTTTTTATTGTAGCAGACAAACATAGATATTCTTCTGTAACTTGTACTAATAACCTGTGACCTTTGATCTCAGGTGTGCATTTTGGGTCAGAACCTTCCACCAAATGCTGGTGTTTATCTTTTCCCTAAAAGTCTTGAGGAAGGTTATGCTGTAATAAACATCCTGATAAGGAAGTCTAAGTTTTCCCTGCTGCAAAACCCAGAGTGCACCCTCATTGCTTCCTTCTTTAATTATAAGAGATTACTCAGGTAAGGGCTCAGGACTTCTCTATTAACACCAGAGACTCAGGTTCCACAGTAATCATCACATTCTGAATTAATTAGCAGGCGGCATGTTAATTTAATGAAAGAGGCAGGCAAGGTAACAACTACTGTGTGCAAGGAAACCTTCTTTCGTAGCTTTAGTTTCTAATGTTTAGATGTTGCTGTTATTGTTAAAAATAATAATAATATTTTAACCCTAATGAGTACCCGCTATCCTCCCACATCATAAGGCAACACACAGCATCAGGAACTTTAAACCCTGCTCCCCATTCTCCAAATATGAACTGCTCTGGAATTATAGCTGTCAACTTTTCCCTATTCTTGCAAGGAATCCTATTCGGAATAAGGGAATTTGCCTTAAAAAAAGGAAAAGTTGACAGCTATGTCTGGAACGTCAGCTTCTTTCTTCATTTCAGAATATCTGATATACCTCAAGCAAGCAAAAAAGCAGTAAACAAACCCAAGGTAAGTGTGTTTGTGGGGCGGAATTTTTTTTCAGAACTCAAAAACCTTCAAAGTTCTCTTTAGGTCAAAAGTTCTGCAGCCTCTCCCAGCTGCAATCACTTCCTACAGAGAGTAATTACCGCATTTAGAAGTTCTCCTAAAGGTGAGCAATCAACCTGCAACAACTGCCACCCAAAGTTTCCAAAATCAGAGAGAGAGGCTAAATCATTCCATAAAACATGCCGCGAATGACGAACAGGATGGAAAGCCACCCTTTAACCTATATATACACATATATGTAAATTATGACACATACATATGCACAAACATACTGTGTGTGTAGAAAAAAAGATTATTTGCAGTGTACATACAAAAGAGCAGGCTAGTGTATGCTTTTGGAGGTGACTTTTAATGCGTGTTTGTGGGAGGTGATCTTGGAAAGTGTTAACAACTTCCCCAAACCAAAGCCTATGTTGCTGTTCATATGTATAATAAAACAAGTCGTATTCCAAGCTTTATCTAACAAAAGTCAACCCGGGTTCCCACATGAACAGCGTCAGCAACAAGAGGGAAAAGCCCAAGACAGAAAGCAGACCCGAATGCAAGCCAAGGAAGGGAGAGAGGGAGGAAGGGAGAGAGGGAGGGAGGCGGAGAAAGAGAGAAGAAACTCGGGATGGAAAAAGAGGGAAGGGGCTCAGGATGGGGAGGGGGGAGAGAGCTAGAAGAGGCGGAAGGGGGGACAGGGAAGCAGCAGCGCAGCCGCCGGCTTTCTGAGCCGGGAGGGAGGAAGGCAGAGCGCGGGGCTCTCCGGCTGGCCCCCCAGTTTACCTGCCGTCGCCGCCGCGCTTCGTCCCCAGCTGATGCCGACTCGGCCCGGGCGTTGCGCGGCTGCTGCTGCTCCTCGCAGCTCCGCCCCGGCGCTCCTGGGAGCCGAGAGCGGCCGGGCCGGGGCGGGGCCTCCGCTGACGCCACGGCAGGAGAGGGAGGAGGAGGAGGAGGAGGAAGCGCCTGGTGCCGGCCGGAGTTGCAACTTGGAGCGGCGCTGGTCCGCTCTCCTCCCTGGCCGAGGGAGGCTGAGCATGCGCGGACCCGGTCGAGCGTGCTCAGTAAGCGGCGCCGAAGTCGCCTGCCCGGTTCGTTGCCCTTCCTCGGACTTCTCAATCAGACAGGCAAGAAGCAGAACGCGAGCGATCTGCGGCGGGGCAGGAGGACTCGGAGGGTTGTTCGGGGAGCAGAGGCTCCCTGCTCAGGGCTCTCGCCTTGTCGTCCCTTTGGCTGCCCGCACGAGTCTAATCTTCCGAGTGTGTTGCATGGCAAAGCATCGCTTCAGCTCCCCCACCCCATAGAAAAGAAGAGAATTGGTACCCACGCCACGATCATACGCAAAGAATGCAGAGGTTTTATCTAGCGCAACACCAACAAAGCTTGTGCGCAGCTACAGCAGTCCATGTATTTTAATATTTTATGAAATATTATATTTAGTATTTTATCCCTGTCTTTCCATGTACAGTGGTACCTCGGGTTACATACGCTTCAGGTTACAGACTCCGCTAACCCAGAAATAGTACCTCGGGTTAATAACTTTGCTTCAGGATGAGAACAGAAATTGGGCTCCGGCGGCGCAGCAGCAGCAGGAGGCCCCATTAGCTAAAGCGGTGCTTCAGGTTAAGAACAGTTTCAGGTTAAGTACGGACCTCCGGAACGAATTAAGTACTTAACCCGAGGTACCACTGTATACATATATACACACAATGGGTACCACTGTGCCTTGGTATTTTGAGGTTCAGTTTGTGATTCAATATATTTAGGAAGTGAAGACTGAGTTTTCTTTGTTCACCCAAATGTGGGTTTCTGACGTTCCCTTCCCCAACCCTTCTTTTTTTTAAACAAAGAAGTTTTTCTTGTCCTGACATACAGGTTTCTGAGATGAATGAATATCTGTAGCAATACAAACACTTTTGGAACATTAGGAGAGAAAGGATAGATGTTCAATGTGGGTATTTGTTAGGGAGATACATAAGGAAGGAAGGAAGCTCGGAGCAAGTAGGACTCATGTTGTTTGAGCAGAGTAAGGCAATAAATCCACTGTCCAGCCCAGAATTTCCTGTGTTATTGAAACCAGCTCTGAGCAAGTTTGTTTTCTTTTTCTTTTCATCTTTGTGGGATGCAGAGTGGCACTTTCAGCTACAAAGCTGACCTGCACATTCTTGCAAAGAATCCTTTCCTCTTTGGCCTAGAATGCAGGATCAATGGAACACCTTTTCTTCCCATGCCCATTGTCACAGGAGTGCAGTAGAAATCCCATTTCTAAACTAAAAAGCTAACAAGCAAAGTTCACAATTCAAAGACTGAATAGTTTCACTTCAGGCTTTCCAAAAGCAGTTTCTGAGATGTGTTTGGGCAGGATTCTTACAAAAGGCATGCTTTGCAGCTAATTATGTTCCTCATTCACATAACATGGCATTCACATAACAAAACAATTATTGCTGGGATGGTTAAAGTGGGTGACCCATTTCTGTGATGTCAGTGCAAGGTTATTTCCACCTTGATTTTCATGCCACTCCCACTTTTCTTCTTAGTTCCCTGTCACATACCAACAACCTTAGGTGATGACCTCTGTTAGGCTAGAAAACGCCTTCATTTGTTTACTGGCACACACAGAGGGAATCACAGAGCATCTTGTTAATGGGAACTTTACAGGACATAGATGGTCTTTGGTTATTTTTATTTTCCCTTGTGTCAATTGTATATAAATTTACATAGATCTTGCTCTTCAATACTGAAGGGTTCCTAGAGCAGTTATCATCCAAAAGCTACCAATGACCCAAAAGCCAATGGTTTCACTAACAGAGCAAGCAAACAGCAATAATTTTTAAAATTTTAACAGGCAAGGTACCACAGCTACAACCTCACTCCCCAAATTAACCCTTCATACCACAGTATCTTCATCCTTCAGGATGGCACTTAACTATTAATGTCACAAAAATCATAGTAAAACTGCACTAGCAAGCAAAATATATACACTGTGGCAGGCAGAAGAGAAAATCACATCTATTTCCCACCACTGCCCCCCCCCCTTTTTTCCAATAGTATATAATACAGTATATTATACAGTGGGAGTGGGGAATCCCATGGACTGGAAGGTCTGGTAATTATTCAGGTTGCCATAGGTGTGGAGAGAGAATTTAACTCTTTATTAATGTTCTGGAGTCCTGAATAAAATTCCTCTCCTAAGGCTGCTAATTGGCACCAGGATTTCCTCACAATGCAAAAAGCAACAGAGGAGGAAGCTTATTCAGGGCTGTAGCCCTCAAATAAAGAGTTAACACTCACACACTTGCTGCATCTTGGGTAATGATGAGTCGTCCTCCCTGCACAGTTGATGCTATTAGCATTTGCTTAAAATTTGCCTGTTCAATGCTATGATGCATTTAATGTCATGTGTGCTCTGGTGCTCTTCTCTGCTGCATAGTTCATGAGCAGGCTTCACCACTGTGAGTATTTTATGTTACGACGTGGTCTGCAGAGCATCTATAGAATTTTAAAGAGTTGTTTTAAATTTGCTGTGTAGTGTTTTGTTTTGTTTTAAGGGCACAAGCAGGATGCATAAGAGGAAATAGTATGCTGCAGTGTAATGTATTTTAATGTATATAAATCACTCAGTTCCATTCTCTTTTTTTGAGGCCAGAACTCCTGCCGCCCCCAGAACCATCTTGTGTGACAAACCTGTGGTATGCTTGGGGTTATTCCAGTTGTAGCAATGTCCTACAAATATATGCTTCTCCATATACATTTTGGAAGCAGGCCAGGAATGGGTTTTCCCAATACAGTGGTACCTCAGATTAAGTACTTAATTCGTTCTGGAGGTCCGTACTTAACCTGAAACTGTTCTTAACCTGAAGCACCACTTTAGCTAATGGGGCCTCCTGCTGCTGCCGTGCTGCCGGAGCACAATTTCTGTTCTCATCCTGAAGCAAAGTTTTTAACCTGAAGCGCTATTTCTGGGTTAGCGGAATCTGCAACCTGAAGCGTATGTAACCTGAGGTACCACTGTACAAGTACAATTATTGGCAGGCACTAACATAAGAGTGCTGTTAAATTGCAACTCATGTTGCACTTCAAAAGGAAGGACAGGGTCAATCCCACTTATAGTGGTGGACTGTGCTAATATGGCACCCTGAACAAGGGCACAGTTTGGCACCCAGTAAATATTTATGTGCTCTTCTGTATAGAACCCTGCAAGGCAATTCTTGAAGTTTACACGATCCAATGGCCCCTTTTTAATACAGTCAAACCTCAAACGGCTCAGTTTTTGAACGTTTCGGCTTCCAAATGACAAAAACCCAGAAGTAACTGCTTTGGTTTTTGAACGATTTTCGAAAGCCGAATGTTCTACGTGGCTTCTGTTTTGAGTTTCCCTATTGTACTGAGGCTTCCGCTTTCCATTTTCAGTTGTCGAACGTTTTGGAAGTTGAACGGTCTTCCGGAACGGATTACGTTCGACAACCAAGGTTTGACTGTATAGGAAAAGCTGTAGTCCTATGTTCCTTTCAAGAATTTGAAGAAAGGACTCAACACTACTTCTTTTTATAAAGCTTTGCATTTAGGAAACAAACAAAACAACTCAAAAAAGGCAAGATGCGCTCCAACCAGATTTGTTAAATTTTTGGACAAAGTACACAATAGTCTGCATTCAACTAATCTTTACTCAGAGTAGACCCACTTAAATGAATGAAACAAGTTACAGTTACAGATAGGTAACCGTGTTGGTCTGCCATAGTCAAAACAAAATAAAAAAATTCTTTCCAGTAGCACCTTAAAGACCAACTAAGTTAGTTCTAGGTATGAGCTTTCGTGTGCATGCACACTTCTTCAGATACACTGAAACAGAAGTCACCAGACCCTTCTATATAGTGAGAAGGTGGGGAGGGGTATTACTCAGAAGGGTGGTGGGAATGGGTGATTGGCAGATAACTGTGATGAGCCTGTTGACGACTCTTAACGACTGCAATAGGTCTTACAGGAAAAAGCAAGGGGTGAGAAGGTGAAAAATGGCTTTGTCATGTATAATGAGATAAGAATCCAATGTCTTTGTTCAGACCAGGTCTCTCCATGGTTTTAAGTTTGGTAATAAGTTGCAATTCAGCAGCTTGAAACAAGTTAGTTGTAGCCATTCATTTCAATGACTCTATTCTGAGCAAAAGTTCATGTTTCTGCTTTTTTTTTTTAAAGAAAAAACGTAGTATGCTTTCTTCTGACCAGCTTTGGTTTTAATGCTATAAAGGAAAATCTTTGTAGTGCTTTACAAGGAAAGGTGAGAATGAGTAATCTGATGCATTATTTATAGACTTGAGTACATTCTACCCAAATACTCCAATGAAAAAGGAAATGCTGCCTTGGTTTACTGGCCCACAAGAATGTCTGGTTTCTGTAAAACTTCTCTAATGTTACAGGGGAAGGAACAGATCATAACTAAAGGGCAAAAATGAACAAGAAAATTAGAAATAAGATTTAAGTAGTGAAATGCATGCTAGTTGTACATACCCCACCAACTCAAATGTGCATATACTCACTTTTATGCAAATGTGCATATACTCACATTCTTCGACCTAATGCTTGGACTACCAATTCTCACACAAATTGCCAGGGTTGGTTTCTTACGACGAAATGAAATCTATTCAGCAAGGCTTCCTAGAATGAGGAAATTTCCCTAGCCAGAATTCTATATACACTGGCACTGTAGTAAGTTCAGGTAAAAGTGTTGGGACTTGCCTCCAAGCAAGATGTGCTTAGATCAGCGGTTCCCAAACTTTGTTGTTTATCTCTGGACCACTTGGAAATTGCTATGGATCTTGGTGGTTTTGCTGCCTGTTTAGCAATTGTAAAGCACTGTACTTATGGTTCACCATACTGGGGGGGGGGGGAGTGACAAGTATGACACCGCTGGGATCTATCCTGGCCCCAGTGTTGTTCAACATCTTTATAAATGACTTAGATGAAGGAACGGAGGGGCTGCTCATCAAGTTTGCAGATGACACCAAACTGGAATGGGTAGCTTGTACTGCAGAAGACAGATTCAAGAGAAGGGTAACACATTGGAGAACTGGGTCAAAACAAACAAAATGAATGCCTTAGTCATACCCCCCCTGGAGTACTGTGTCCAGTTCCGGGCACCACAATTAAAGGAGGACATTGAGAAGCTGGGATGTGTGCAGAGGATGGCAAGCATGAGAAAGGGCCTGGAAACCAAGCCTTAAGAGGGATGGTTGAGAAAGTAACAACAATACTACATTCTCCATTTGCAAAACCAAACCAATAGGGAACATCTACTGAAAACAAGAGGAAAATATTAAACCATACAATGCTTGGGAGAATTTTTAGAGGTCATGAAAGCTGGTGTATAAATTTTCTCAAACGTGTCTTCCCACTCCCGCCCCCACACTTTTCCTATCATTTTATAAAAACCTGCTTTGAGCACCATCTCACATTTTAAAAGGAGTGTCTGAAATGTTTCTTCAGCTAAACTTGTCACGGAGCCTTTGGGAAAGAAAGATACAAACATCTAAATAAAAAGGAAAGTCCTGTTACACTAGATTAACAGGACCTCATTTTAGAATATTCCCCAAACGTTCTGCACTCTTAAGTGTAAGCAGGCAATTCTCTCAGCAAGAAAAATAAAGAATGCCACAAGGGAATATTAAATGTCACCTCTCCTTCTGCCTCTAGCAAATGTTTACCAGCACATCATACATTTTTCATGCTAAGTAACCTAAAACTTTTATAAGAATTCCTAACAGTTATTCTATCCAACATGAAAACCAATACAAGAGAGACATCTAATTAGTAAGCTATTTGATAGCTTTCTCTGAAGAACTCATTCATGCTGCTTTTAATGAATACAGGTCATACTGTCTTAAAGGCATTATTATGCAGGCAAGAATGTATTTTTATAAACACACCCACTAAGAGTACACCTCTGTGTATGTCTACTCAGAAGGAAGCTTCACTGACTTCAATGGAACTTATTCCCAGGCCAGTGTGTTCTGGACTGCAGCCTCTATTGGTGCATTCCCTCCTTTGGTTTCTCTGTATAGGATTTCAGCTCGACTTTTATACTTGAACTCAGGTGCTGATTAATGTCAGATGAGCATGTGCTGTTGTTTTTCAATACACTGTAGAAACAAATCAGGATTAAAGCTTAGGCAACATGCAGCATAAATTACCCAAGGTCTTCAAACTTGTTTTTGACCATTTTATTAAAAAAATAAATTTCCTATATCAACATGTTTATCAGGTTGCTGCATGACTGATCCATTACCATAATATTAAGAGAAACATTGCATTCTTCACATCTCGAAAAGGAATACAAGCTCCAGGACATTCTGAAAAACAGAACCATGTAATCAGAACTAAAGTATACCACAACCTGTTTGTTTTTGTTTTTTTAAAAAATCATTTCAACAAAAAACCTTGCCCAGGTTGGTATGCATTTTGCTAAGTCTACTCTTCTAATATAACTTGTTCAAGAAGTACTATTATTATTATTTTGCCACACCAACAAATGTTTACATTTGTTGTCAATCCTTTTTAGGTTTTACTCTAGCTAGCTTTCTAAAAAATGACTAGTAATTCTCAATTTTGAGGCATAAATGCTGGATCATTAGTGCCACTTGTGCGCTTTTATATCTAATGCCAAGAGCTGTTTCTTCAGAGTCACAAGTTATCCCTATGGATTTCTTGAGCGTAACACTGACAATGCCATGAGGGTTCTACAGCTGGTCTGACCACGGCAAATATTGGGAAAGTATGGAAAACCTAAGGCTGCAATCCTAAAGCTGGGCTCCTTAAATTGAAGCCAATTAGACAGAAGCAATTTTGTGTCTTGCACTACAGCTCCAAACAGTACTGCACTTGGTCTTCCTCTTTGGACAAAGTAATATCAGAACTAGCTGCGTGTAAAAACAAAAGCAAAAAGGTGTACTGAGCGGGTGACACAGCTGTAAAAATCAAGAACCGATGCAAAAGTAAAAAATCCTGTGTATACAAGTTAAAAGGACATACAGAGTCATGATGGTCTAAAACTCAGCATATTCCAATGGTATATTTCCTCCCATTCAAAATCTCTTTTGGACAAAAGCATTGTTACACCAAAACGTATCTGCAAAGGAGTTTCTGTTCCCCAGTTTTCAATATCAATACCTTGTGAATATTTAAGGAGTTATGGAAGAGACTTGATTTCTTTTGGACTTTTTAGAAAAGCTGGCATCATAAGGCTGTACTTCTTGAAGCATAATTTAAAAATCAAATTACATCATGGAAATATGCCAACAAGTTGTCTCAGTATTGGAAGATAACTCTACTTAAAATTGAGGGGGGAAGGAAGCAAGCAAGCAATGACATCTAGCAATATTTTGGTTTTCTGGACAATACAAAAAAATAGTACTCGTACATTTAAGAAATGTTCCATCAGATAGATAAAGCACATATGAATGCACATTCAGAATTCTGACACAGAAAATGTAATGTGGACAATTTGCTGCTATTTCCAAGCACACTTACAAAAAATACAATTTTATAATGAAAGAATTGTCAAAATACAGTTGAACAACGATCGGGAGCCACGCCCCCAAAAAGGATTCAATAGTATTACTTAAGCTCTGTTTCAGACTATTAAATACTGCTTGAGTAAACTTGTGGTCATAAAGCAGCATTATTCCAAGCACTTGTGAAGTTCCTTCTTTCATTATCTGAAGTGTCCTTTACTAAAGATTACACTGCCTGGCACTCGGATTCAAAGTGCAAACTCCTCACCTTGGAAACACAATGCATTTAGACACATTCTTAAATTGTTGTACATAGCTGAAGCAGACACATCTTGTATATGGCAACTGTAAATCAAAGTATGGGTTTGATCACCTTGCTACATAGGTATTCCCCGTGCATTACAGAAGTCTTACTGGGAAATGTTCAATGACAACTTTACTTAAACACAGAAAGAGTTAACCAATTCATCCTATAAATATCTTCTTTATTTGCTTTGTGTCTAGAAGTTTCTATTAAGTTCTATTAACAGAAATACATAACAAAAGGTCTTCTATGTAGTGAAAAACTTAATTACAAATATTGAAAAAGGTTGGACTAATTAACATATGTACAGATTTGTCTAGTTAATATATTGAGGGGAATCTGTTTAATTAATGACATACATTTATAAGCATCAACAGTAAGTTTCAGTTGATAGTACTCCAAGTCCTTAGTTTGGGCAATGAGGATATGGTAAATTTCAAGATTGTTTTTTTTTAAATGTAGCCATAACATGCGACAGAAAATATTCAGTCTGAACAGCTGCTGATAAATTGTTCTATTCCTTCCTGAAAAGATTTCTCTGCCAAATTAGTGTCCTTCTGTCCCTTCTTTTCTTTGTTCTGCTGTTCCTGTAGATTCAGGATTATGTTTCGTATTTCTTCCCGTTTTGTTTTCATTCTTGGGCGAGGAAACCAGTCTGTTAAATTCATTGGTAGTTCAAAACTTAGAATAGGAGTCTAGTAGAGACAAAAGAAGTAGGTTTATAGCAACAGGGCCTATAATGTATGACTTTTATATGACGTATTCAAAAATTAAGAATATCAGAAAATGCCAGATTTGTTACATTTTTACCCTTCCTCCAGTTTCCTCTTAAAGGAGCATACACATAGTACAACATACTCCTAAAGAAAACAATCATACAGAAATTCTCAACAAAACAATAAAAACTATTCTGCTTGCTGAAATGTACAAGGTCTTCATGAGCGGACTGCATAAACTAGCCTAGCTAAACTAGTTTTGATTATATTGAAACATTGATTACTATATTTGGTTCTATTCAGCTACTTTCTTAAGGTCCCAACTGCACAATACATTTAAAGCAGTGTCATAACACTTTAAACAGTCAAAGCTTCCCCCATGGAGTTCTGGGAACTGTAGCCTGTCACAGCTGAGAATTGTTAGGAGAACCCCAATACCCCTCATAGATCTACAATTCTCAGAGTGGCTTAACAGTCAATCTGTCTTCTCAGGAACTGTAGCTCTATGAGCGGAATTATGGGTCTCTTAACAACTCTCAGCACCCATAACAAAATGCAGTTCCCAGAATTCTTTGGAAGAAGCCGTGACTGTTTAAAGTGGCATGATACTGCTTTAAGTGAATAGTGCAGATGGGGCCAGGATAAAGCTGTGACAATGTTCTGTAGACCCCCCGCATTAGGCTAGAATGCTGGCTTAATAATGGAAGCAGGAAGGTTGTCTTGCTCACACCTTACAGATTAATCTATCGTTAGAAGCAGTTTATGGTCTTCTACCAGAATGCCCTAGATAACTTTTGCACAGGGTCACACAATACGGCAAAAGGGAGTGAGATGCCTTTTTTTTGGTCACAAGTGGAGCACAGGTTTGCTTATCTGCCATTGTTGTAGTGCTCATGATGGATCATCATCTGCAAAGAATTCTACAGCTCCAACACTCAGCACAATACAACATGCATTGGAAAGGGTTCCTACTGACACCTCACTACACAATTTAAATGTGTACTTAATCCATTTGCATCTATAAACTTGTTCAAGGCACACTGGGGAACTAGAGTCCCCACAGCATTTTAAAGCTACTTTACATTAAATATGTGTATGTTTATATAACCTATAGAACATTAAATGTGTGCATGTTTATATAAGCTATAGAACAAAACAAAACAAAGTATCAACAGAAGCATTAATCCTAGGATTCAGCCATCAACATCATTCTATGTTGTGGAGCAAGCTACACTCTTGTTCATTCTTCTTAATTTAACCTATAATAGGTGCTGCCGCCAGCTAGTCATCCTGACACAGTAACCCACTGAGAATGTGGCAAAGATAGGCAGGAGTTGCCTTATCAAATCCAAAGCAAACATAACATTGGGAAGTAACTGGTCTTTTACAAATGCTGTACTGCAGCTTGTTAACTACCTCTAATCATTGTAAAATAAAAGCCATGGAGGTAGAAAAATGTGGAGACAGGGCCAAGAGGTGCATACAAGCACTGCTTCCAATGTCCCTGGGTACATGAGCTTCCGTTCAGATGTCTGAAGAAAGTGATTAGTTCTGCATAAAATGCCATATTCCACAAAGAAAGCAAGATAGTATGACACTGAATTCCACTATTTTTGGCTATTACAAACATTCCGCCTGCCCAAGCTTGCCAGATTGAATGATCCCTCCACCCCTCCCACTGTGGGGGTAGTAGGGGGCACATGGGGGAAGAGAGTACAGTCATACCCAAATGCCTTGCGACTTGAACGTTTTGTCTCCCGAACACTGCAAAATGAGTGTTCCAGTTTGCGAATGTTTTTTGGAAGCTGAACGTCCGGCGCAGCTTTCGATTGAGTATAGGAAGCGCCTGCAGTCAATCTGAAGCCGTGTCTTGTTTTTGAACCTTTTTGGAAGTGAAACGGACTTCTGGAACGGATTCCGTTCAAGAACAGGGGTATGACTGTATAGAAAGCCCAGCTGCATGGAGTTCATTAGGTGACTCCCATCCACAGGCTCCAGAAATGTGCATGGTGGCTAAATTAAACCCGATAATTTCAATGTCCCTAAAATTTTAAACTAAAAATACCAATAATCTCACCTCAAAAAAGCTCTCCACATACTGTAGCACATAAACTCCACAATCACTAAAGTTGTTCTGCTGCGGCACTTTAGGGTTTGAGCCTTTCATAACATCTTTGGAGAAACTTCTTTTAGTGCCTTTCCTGACTTCCCACTCCACCTCCAAGTATCTGCAATATAAAATCAAGAGGATGAGAAAAATGCTTTTATGGGATGTTCCAGTATTGACTGAAAAGGTTCTGCTTGAGAGGTCAACTACTTACTCCCGTAGTGTTCTAACGACATTTGATCGGGAAGGCCCTCGCAATGAATCCATAAGCAGAATGCAAGGCCTACAAGAAAGCAAATTGTTTTGGTCTCATTAGAATTTTGCATATGCCACAGTGTTATTTGATGAGGGTTCATATAGCTCTCACAGGTATGTGTAAAAAGAAAGAAGTAGATTTTTTCATGATCCATACACAGTACAAGTGTCTTTTTTCTTCTTCATATCTGTGCACCGAGGAAGAAGACACAGGCTTTGTTTCACTCCACCTAAAAGCTATACTGCATTTTGCTTTCATTTCATTATGAATGCTACATGAATTTAAAGTAAATTACAATGAGATTTAACACAGGACTAAACACAAATAGTTTGAGCAGCTATTTACATGTATTATTTCATTACAATATAAGGCTAGATCAGGAACAGGGAGGGAGCTTGCTGCCCTCAGGATGTTGCTGAATGAAAACTCCATTCTTCTCTGACTACTGGTCATATTGGCCATCCCACTGAGTGATGGAGTCCAAAAACGTCTGAAGGACCACAGGTTCCTTAATCCCTTGCCTAGACAAGACCCAGAACTACACTCGAAAGATCAGAACTTCACTTCATTTTTCCTCTAACCTGTATATCTCAAAGCAAGTGGATTTAGATTTGCATAAATATGCCTGCATTTTTAATCACCTGCTATTATTGCAAAGAGAAAAGTTTACGTCCAACTCTTTATATTCTTATAAGGCAGATGGGAGTTGAGGTTGTGAAAGAGTGCTGAAGGTCACATAATTAGGAAGGAAATAACAAGTCAGTCACAGCTCAACTGTAGAGCCACAATGCTAAATCTACCTAATTCTTAAAGCTGGAAGGTAATTAACAACTATACAACAAATGTAGCCCAGGTGTGTGTATAAGGATAGCCATCCAGCAGCAATTCCAAGGGTCAGATCCTGCATTAGTATAGCAATTATATTCTCCAAGCACTCCACTGGTAGGACTTTTCAAGCATAGAATAGAATTATGTACAGTTATATTTACCCATATCAGTTGCTTTATGTTTGGCCCATTAAACTTTTAAGAGGAACAACATATTAAGAACAGCTTACACATAAGGTGCAAAACAGAAAAAAATCAAGTGACTAAATAATAATAATAATAATAATAATAATAATAATAATAATAATAATAATAATAAATTTCTATTGAAAAAGCAAATTTAAGGAACTGGTTAGCAACATACGGAGCCATAGCCTAAAATGTGTGGATATTAAAGTAGTTGTGCCCTTTTTGCTAAGCAAAGCTGATATCTGAAGTAGTATTACATCGACCGTTAAGCCTTTGGATTCGAGCTGGATAGAAAGATACTTGAGCCACCATCTGCTTGAGACAATCCATGCCAGGCTGTGGCACAGAGTCACAGTAGCTCTGAATGTGATATTCTAAAAGCTTACAACATTAACAGGTTTCTCTCTGGTGGAGCAGGCACACTGTTAAGAATATTTCACTGGTGATGCAGATAGTTACAGAAAATATAAGCCATAATAATGTTACAATGTATATTAATTCTTTTGTAAACCCAGATTTGGCAAATGAAGAAAAAGAGGTTGAGTAAGCTAAATTCTGAAAGAATAAAAAAGCAGAGATTTTATACAAGCTTATTTACAATGTTCAAATCCTGCCTTACCAGGCAGGAATTGTTTTTTAAAAAAATTTGAGCTTAAATTTGGAAATGACAGAACAGGGGAACAAAAAGAACACTGGATTAAGAAGACACATCTGTGATTATTAATGGAAAGCCATAAATGTGTCACTTCAAAACTTACTGTTTACATATCGTTGGCTTCAGATGCCATTGTCCTAATTCTGAATTACAATGATCATCCGCAAGACCATCATCATCACTGCTGTTGTCCTAAAATAGAAAATAGGAAAAGCTAGATTTACATATGCAGCAAGGTGGCATGATCCATGTGGTTATAGAACTCAGGCAAAATGCTAGCTCCCTCCCCTACTCATGCCCATTATGTTACAGGCATTGGGGCTGGTGCACATTGGGATTGGTCGGGCAAAGGCAGTAGGTGAAACCGGGACCAATGACAGAGAGAGACAGAGCCAATGAACTTTTCTGCTTTAAGTAACCGAGTTTGGCGGGAGTGGAGAAAAAGAATTTAAACTTTTTCTGCAACAAAGACTGCAACCTGTATTTGAACTACTCTTTATAATAAAATCAGGAAGCAATTCTTCTGTTCCAGGAGAAACATTATCTAAAAATTAGAACTTAGAAACAAAATGAACCTATCAGTACAGAAAAGCCCCCACATCATATAATGATGGGAGGAAAATCATCACACACAAAGAATATGGTTTCCATTTCTGCAGTAATCTCTGCAGCCTGCAATGCAATGTAATGGGTTATACACATTTCTGCCTTTATGCAGGTAAGTGTGATACTTCAAAGTTTTGAAGTTCCACCTTTATGCTATGTGAATATTTTCTTGGAGGACAGCAAATGACCCTTCACCCTCCTGAAAAACTGACCTGTTTACCAAGGCAGGTGCAATCCAAGTACGACTGCAAATATATGAATTATATATGACTATATAATTCAAGCTGCACACAACACAGAAACTACATTCAGTAGATTGGCACTAGCTCTTGAATAAAGGCAGGAGAACTAGCCAAAAGAAAACTACAGGAAAGGCTAGAAATAACCCAGACAAAGATTGCAAAGTATTTAAGAATATAAAAGCTAGATAAAGGGTTATGTTTAGAAATTTCTAGGTGGAGGACTATAAAGCCAAGCCATCTTCCTATTCAGAATCTCAGTATCACAGGATGAGAGTATTCCAAGTGTACCACATGGACTATGAGGATAGAACTTCTTTCTTGGCTATTTTTATTTCCTGAACAGCTGTGAAAATACTTTTCAAAAAGATTCTGAAGTCCCTCTAGGTAGAAATTACTGACCTGCATCCAGTCTCACTATGCCTCACATATACAGCTGATGAAAGGAAAAACAACTCATTGGATGAAGGAACAGGACAGCCTGTGAGTATTTGTAGTCTTTGAAATTGAAAACCACATTAGTAACTCTTCAAATAAAGACTGCCATTTAATATATAACTGGACTGATATCCTTGAATAATAGAAGAGGAAAAAGGGAAAAGCATGGTGCCTTGGTGCATGTAATGTGGAACAAGTTCCACATTAAAGTGAAACTTTAACACAGTCCGAAATTCTGTTTAACAAAGAAGCACTTTCTGCTCAATTTTTAATGATTACAATGATGGATAAAGCTCGCCTTCTAGTGGCTAGAGTTGGGAACATAACCATGAAAAGTGCTCCAGAGAAGTACTGGAGAAACACTAGGCTGTATTTTATTGAAATGGAAATAGTGGTAACAGCACTGAGTAAGAAGCCTTAATCTTTATATATATATCTTTAATATATAGAATACACGCATGTACACACACACATATCACTAGTTAAAATTAATCTTCCATTTGTCTTTGCAAAAGCACAGCCACTTGAAAACACAGTTAAGTGTCACATTGCCATCTTATGTTAGTTTACTAGCCTAAAATAAATGACTGATAGGTTGTTGAGTCTTGCAATATACACTACCCTAAGAACACCTCAACTACAAAAATGCTGAACACCTACTTTTAAAACAAAATAAGTACTGAAAAGGTGATTAACAGGTTATTTGCTCCATTTTAATACCTGTTCTACTGAATTCTTTTAAACACCTTCACCTCTAGAAATAAAGAATACTAGTTACATCCAATTACAGTGGTACCTCGGGTTAAGTACTTAATTTGTTCTGGAGGTCCGTTCTTAACCTGAAACTGTTTTTAACCTGAAGCACTACTTTAGCTAATGGAGCCTCCTGCTGTCGCTGCGCCGCCAGAGCACGATTTCTGTTCTCATCCTGAAGCAAAGGTCTTAACCCAAGGTACTATTTCTGGGTTAGCGGAGTCTGTAACCTGAAGCATCTGTAACCCAAGGTACCACTGTAATGCTGTTTAGACTATTTACCTGGTTGTCTTGATCTTCTGAAAAATCTATTAGTTCATCTTCATTTAGTTTAGTGCTGTCAGTTGAATCTTCACTGTAGTTTAGTCTAATTTTCTGTAAACCATCTGCATTAACCACAACAATTAGTAAAAAAATGAAAACAGAATTGCCACAGACATATACATTATATACATTACCTTCTGGACAGGGACAGTAAACCACAAAGTGGAATAAATGCTTTTTTGTCAGCATCATACATGAGAACAAACGTCTAACTGAAATCTATACTTCCAACAGTGCAATCCTATCCATGCCTATTCAATAATAAGTCCCATTAAGTTCAATGGGATTTACAGGCAAGTGGGTTCAAGACTTTGGGCTCAGCTATCAACCTAAAAACACTCAGCTAAATTACATCTCACAGCAGTGCTGAAACATAGCTTACTGTACTGACTGGGAAGCAATATAGCACACACAGCAACACAGCAGGAAGTCAGCTTGTGAAACAATTTTTTCTGTTGTGTGTTCAACATAACATTAAGCCAAACCGCATTCCCAGAGAGGAGATTGCAGCCACTTTGCTCCTTCCCTGGTCCTGCTATTGTGACCTAAATTGTGGTTTGGCTTAGTGCATTGTCAGAACCTGGGCTTGTAATTTGTCTTGCTCCAGACAGCAGGAATTGCAGCCAAACTTTGTTCTTGGAGCTCAGGTTGAAATGACACCCTAAGCCAAAAAGTGGCTTAGCTAGCAACAGGACTAGAGGAGGTAGGTAGGTAAGCAGTCACAATCTTCCCACTCACAGTAAGCCAGTTTGGCTATTATGAATTAGGCATATGCACACTTTCTATACAAGAACTGCTTAAGCGGACAAATCAAATGGTTTGCTTGATCAGAACTAAGTAGACGGTTTTACTCTTCTCTAGTTGTGAAATGATATATTTTTGTTTCGTGTGGTTTGCAATGTGCACAAGTAGGAAAAAACACACAGCAAACTTTGAGCTCGGACCTTCTGTTCTCTCCCTTCCTCCCTTGTGGCCAGTAGGATTTCAGAAGTTTTAGCTTTTACAGTGGTGCCCCGCAAGACAAATGCCTCGCAAGACGGAAAACTCGCTAGACGAAAGAGTTTTCCGTTTTGGAGGTGCTTTGCAAAACGAATTTCCTATGGGCTTGCTTTGCAAGACGAAAATGTCTTGCGAGTTCCTGCGGGGGGTTCCCCCCCCCCTTTCTAAGCCGCTAAGCCGATAAGCCACTAAAAGCCGCTAAACCGCTAATAGCGCTAAGCCGCTAAGCCGTCAATGGGCTTGCTTCGCAAGACGAAAAAACCGCTAGACGAAGAGACTCGCGGAACGGATTCTTTTCGTCTTGCGAGGCACCACTGTACTTTCAGTTTATCCACATCAGCCCAAGGCTCACTGCAGCTTGTGAATGCTGCACTAAAACAGTGTTTATTGAAATGTGTGAACAGGACCCCACGCCTCATCATTCACGGGGATTTTTTTTAGCAGTTTAATTATTGAAAGGAAAAAAATATAAGTTACATATTAGCAGTAATAAGGTATCAAATTCCAAATATCAAACATATATAGCCAAAAGTACATACCCGTAGCCTGGATGTGAATTTTATCTTCGTTCTGCATGCCATTTGCCTCTGAAATCCTATGGTCATGTTTATGAAACACAGATTCCACAGTTCTCAGTCCTTCTGGGGTGCTGTTTAACTGATTTAGTTTTTTTAAGCCACTTTTCACAGAAGGGGTTCTTTTGCAATACTGTGATTCAGTCTCCCCGGCTTCTATGCTTGTGTCAGTTAATGCTGCAATATTTTTCTTGTTCAGCACCTTCTTTGTAAAAGATGAAGAGGAGTGATGTAATGTATTCAATTCACTAGGTATAGGAGGAGAAGTGCTTCTTTCTTGATCCAAAGAGGAAGATTTAACCTGCATAGATACGTTTTCATGGTAGTATGGATTGGTCTCATATATTGCATTTTCTAATCCAGGGAAACAGATGACAGCCAAAAACCAATGGGCCCTGAAAAAAACAAACAAAACTAAGAATTGACTCAACAACTATCATCATATATATGTATTACTCATTTAGTATAGATCAAATAACTCCGAAATTATTCGTTCATTATTTACATTCTTACCATAGACATCTGTTTCACACATTCAGATATGTAAACAGTGTGGTCACATTTAGAGAACAAGGCACAATAATTGTATGTATAAATTGTAAAGGGAAACTTAAAAATTGCCTCCTCCTGGAAATTTCTGGTAAATTGCACTATGTTTTAAACCAAAATCCCTGGTCAAGCACAATGCAAAGCCAGGATTCAGTAAAAAGGAAAACCAAATGTTGCTGAATTACAGTGCAATCACATCTTACACATTCCATTTCAAAGGTTCTGTGCATAGGCAAAAACCACATATACTCAAACCCCTCAGAACTGAACCCCCAACTGAACTTCCTAGGGCTTTTGGAACTGGTACATTGGCTCTTATGAGATCTTGCAGGGCCTTCCAAGTTCCCACAAAATCTCACAGGTGCATCCCTGATCCAAGAAGAGGAGACAGCTATGCTTAGGAAGCAAGGCAGAGAGCTTAAAAAGCTCTTTTTGCACCAGGAAAACCCAGCAAAAATAAAACCTTCCGGGATTTCAACCAGCTAGCCTTTAACTGCATATATTTCAAATTGCGCAAGTCAGATGTGCTAAGATGTTATTGCATTGTACTCTTCCTGTGTGGTCAGGAGGGGAATGGGGGAATTTGTGCACATGTGTGCCTGATGCTTTGCTTGGTCTCATTCAAGCTCATCCTCATAGCACTACATCATGGTTTAGCATTACGTGCAAACACAGCCAATGACCTGTGCAATCCTAGCATGTGTTTCATCATAAAAACAGTCTGTACCAAAAACACAGCTGGTTTTGACCATACTAACTGCACTGCTCAGGAGCAAATGTGTCCTTCAAACAAATAGAGAAGCCGCATTGCAATGCAACCACCTATTCCAATTTTCCCAGATAAGTGATTTTTGCAAGGATCTCTCTGTAAACCTAGTTTCCCTATTGGGGGGAACTTGAACCAAAAGAGAATCTTCAAGGACATCAGAGAGGTGGAAGAATACTCAGTTTGTGGTTCTGACAGTTGAAGAGAAATGGGGAAAGAATAGTTGGGGGAAAGGTGTGTATATCGAGAGAATAACTCAGGCCCCAGAGAAGATGGAGTTACATACAGATGATATCCAGGGTTTTCTGGACAGTATGATAGTTGAGAATATGGCTCAGATAACAGACACACAGTCCCACAACCAGTCATAGCAGAACAAATTCTACTTACGCTTCATTAAGAGGAACAAAAATAAAATCTTTTTCAAAGATATCAACATGTCGTGTCCATGTTTTCACTCGTCCATGCCGTTTCTGCTGAATTCTGTGAACACGTCAATATAAAACAATATAAAACGCAAGGATTGATATTTAGGTGATATTTATGCATTCTCCTCTCCAACAATGAAGGTTTGACTATTATCACAATCTTGTGGCACCAGCTATGTGAAGATGTTTAGGTCTTATCCTGCATCTTCAGTTGTTTGGGCAGAAATAATATTTTAAAAAAGTCAAAATGAATTGCCAAGTGGTAAATCATGCAGCTTTTACTTATAAAAAGTACCATTCTGTTCTTCTACTCAGTTTATGATAAATGAATTTGTTGCATATCAATCTGGGTCAGATGTACATGACCCTCTGGCTTGTGTGCTCCCTCCCTCTCCTTCTCTGGTGCAGCCAGAGGCATATGGGAAATTTTTATTTTCAATCTCCTTATAACCATATTGGAAGGTGAGGGCCTTGAGTCTGAAGTTCATCTTTAAAAATGTCATTGTCCCCACAGGGGATGGATGAGACATGCTGAAATTGGAATTTTATAATACATATTTTAACCAAACTTACGTAAGCTTTGAGGTTTCTTGGAGATTTCTCCTCTCCCTCTGATTAAGGCGTTTGTAAAAGAAGGAACTGAATACATGAATTCTATCAGCATCTTCTTTTTTCAATTGTTCAAGCACCAGATATCTTTATTTTGAAAAAGAGAAACAAGAACAAAATAAAACAATGCTTTCATTCTTGTCTCTAAAGACCTGTTATTCTTGAAAAGACTGCCACATGCTGGCCATTCTACACAGACAAAAGTAGACAAATGTAAGAACTTTATAGTTTCGGCAGATATACTTTATTTAGAATTTAAGGTTTGTCCATCAACTTGCCTAAGTTAGACAGACACCACAAAAGGTTTCAATACACTCAAACAACTTACTTCAAATAGAAATCAATGATTACATCATTTAAAAATTCTCCTTCATTTAAGCAATGAAGATCTTCATTGGTCACAGAAATACCACCCTTTGCAGGAGGTGGGGGATAAACAATCAACCTGCAAATAAAATAAAAAAAGTTAAATACTGAACTGAATTATTTAGGAAATAGTTACAACACTCAAAAAGACCTCTTACTTTTCTATAGGACCTATAAAGACTGTATGTGGTTCAACACTTTCATCATCATCAAAAAACTGGAATTGTGTTGCATTTCGCAGCTGCATTTTGGATTCAGAGACCTTAGAAAAAAAAGAATACTTATTTACAATGCAATACCAAAGTCATAAAATATTAAAATACTTTCCAATTCCCAAATAGCACAGCATGTCCCTCTTTTTATAAAACTACCTGTTGAAACCAAATAGAATATGAATTTGAACACAGTGGGCACATAGAGATGTAATGTACCCAGCATCCTAAAACCATGGTTTATGGTGCAGACAATGAGCACCAGGCCTGCACCCTCCTCTGTTATCCCTTCCCCTTCCCTGCTCTATGTCAGCTCCAGTGCAGATTTCCTGGACTGTTTCAACCAGATTCCCCATTATGTATGAAACAGGTAATTCAATTTTAATATCAATTTATTAACCAGGATATTCAGTTAATATCAGAACCTGACTAAATATTCTGTTTAGTAGACAGACATAAAATAGCTGAAATATCACATTGACAACATTTGTTACATGGAAAGCATATATTTTGACTTGATAACATTTCATTTTTTTCAGTTTTACTATCCAAAAATATATACTTTGGCCCTCTCTTTAATATCTAGAACATGGAAGCAGCAGACATTGCAAAGGGCATTTCTAGACAAATGACTTCACAACTTATTTAACATTTTAATTCAATTTTGAAGAAAAGGAGTAGTACATGTTTTGCTTTGCCTTCTTTATGAGCCGTGCTTCCTCTAGAAGTGTCTTCAAAGGATTTTGTAAAGGCCACAAGCCTACTATTTGCTTCTTCAAATGTAATCTTCACAAAAAAATCAGAAATGTTGTTCCTAACACCAATATCAACGATTATTTTTTCAAATATTGCATTTGCATGTGGATCAAGGCCCGTCTCAAAAATTAAAATGATGTATTGTTCTTCAGGATCTATGGAGGGGGGGGAAGAGTTAGGAGACAATGAAAGTATACTTTGAAAACCATAATGCTTACATTTTCAAAATTTAAAGCTGATAATAATAATTTTATTATTTACACCCTGCCCATCTGGCTGGGTTTCCCCAGCCACTCTGGACAGCTTACAGCATATTAAAAATGTTTGATATCTAGGAATAACAATCGCAGCTAAGAGGTCCCTGGCTGAACCAATTAAAGAAAGTATTCATAAGAAACCGCCATATAAATGGGAAAAAACTAAAATTCAATGCCTTGTTCTAAAGAAAAGGTTCTGCTCATGAAAAACCTAGAGTAGGGCACATTATGTCAACTACTCATGCAAGTTGCTGAAGAGACTGATGGAAAGGGAAAGAAACGGACACCAAACTCAGTTCAGGCACTCCCTTTTTTACTCCACAGCTCAAGTGCTTAACTACTTTCCTATTCTCTGGCATGGTACCAATGATCACCCAAGTTGGGGGGGGGGGAGTAGTATTAAGATACTGATCCCTTTTTTGTAAAAAAGGGCAGCTTGAGCATAACAGCACCCACAGAGTTTTGTGCTGCACACAATTATCTCTGAGTAGAGAAGAGAGAGCTGTGGTTCCTAACCTATTCTGGGCCACAGATCCCTTTAAGAATCTGATGAAAGATATTAACCCCCTGCCCAGAAAAAAAGGACATAACACATACCGGAGCGCCAACTCCTGGGGACCAAACCCTTTTGCACCCCTCCACCAATATTCTTTGGGAGGGGTCACTCCCAGAAATGCAGCATAATTGCAATAAAACATTCCAAACCAGTGTGTTACTTAGAACTTCAGGAAGTTGGGAAATGCAAAATATGCTATGTTGTCCTCAACATGATCTAGACAAAATTTTCTAAATATGCCAGACAAAAATATACCGTCTCCATTTATTAACCTAAAAGTACCACTGGATTCTGGTGCTGGCAGAATTCTGCTGCTGGCAGAATATTTAATTAGAGCATTTTCAGAGAAACCAAAATAACGTTTAGTGAAATACAGCTCATCTCTAACACATCTGTTTCAAAATATTTTAAAGCACCTTAAGTTGCAATACCGTACAAAGGTTCACTTACTTGCACCTTTACAGTCATACCAGACATTATCTTTTTGCCTGTTCATCTTCAGTTGGGATCTCAGGCTCTGACAGGCAGCAGGTATAGTTTGCAGGAAAACTACTGGCAACTTGCGAACACCACACCACTCACACTTTGTAAGGTCAGATGTTCTTAAAGAAATATCTCTTGTATCGTTTTCTGATTCTAGAAAGGTTCAAAACATATTTTGGTCAGAGTTACTTACATTAACATTATCTGAAAAATGTAACCGTTTGTATGCATTTCAAGAAAATAAAACCTGTTAATCAAAGACAGACTACGTTTCTCTCTCTATCTCAGAAATTTGCATTAGGTATATTTGCCCTACTATCAAATATAGCCTCGTAGTGTGTCTCTCTGCCTCTCTGCCTGGCTTGACAGTTTTAAAACTGAAATTCATGAAGATCTTTTTTTTTTTTTTTTTTAAGGCACCACTGAATAGTCATACAACATTAGGTATATTCCCTGCACCATCCAATTTTACTTTACAAGGGGGAAAATTGTCCCTTAAAGAGTTATGCACTATTTGCATGTGATGATATTCAGTATCCATTACAGTGGTACCTCAGGTTAAGTACTTAATTAGTTCCGGAGGTCTGTTCTTAACCTGAAACTGTTCTTAACCTGAAGTAACACTTTAGCTAATGGGGCCTCCTGCTGCTGCTGCGCCGCCAGAGCACAATTTCTGTTCTCATCCTGAAGCAAAGTTCTTAACCCGAGGTACTATTTCTGGGTTAGCGGAGTCTGTAACCTGAAGTGTATGTAACCTGAAGTGTATGTAACCCGAGGTACCACTGTATTTCAATGGGTCTACTATGGGTATGGCTAATATTGGATCTTAAGGCCAAAACAATATATTCAGCAGCAAACACAGGAGCTTGGATCTACAACTGGGCAAGCAGAACTTCCACTCACAGAAGGAGCACATTTTGCGCTTCTGCCATTCTCTGTAGCCCACTCACACCACAACCCGTATCATTCTGGAGTGACTTTGGGGGTACACAGAGGAATGCAGTGGAAGGGGTGAGTGTCACCAACACTTCTTTAGTTCAAATCCAAGATCCCCATCTTGGAATAATGCAGCCTCCTATGTTTACAAGTCAGGCCATCTGTCTCAGTACTGTCTACACTGACTGGCAGCGGTTCCCCAAGTTTCAGGCAGAACTATTCCAACCCTACTGGGATATATTAGGAATTGATTCTAGAATCTTTTGCATTCAAAGCAGGCAAGTCTACCCCTGTTCTTGCCTATTATATGCAAAGCAAGGGCAGGACATGGGAAGTTAGGCTTACCGTATTTCAAACAGTGAAAAGGTGCTAAACATTTATCTTCTGTGGTAAGCATATTAAATCAGAAACTCCAAATCCAAATACATAGATTATTCTTCCACCATTCTCAGTACTTTGTACAGCTGTTGTGCACACTAATAATTCCAAACCATGCACTGCTAGCTGCCCAAATTATAACTTAGAATAGGGAAATACAAACCTTCCAGACGTATCTTGATATAGTCTAGGCAAAACTGAAAGAGAAGGTCCAAATTACTGAAGTTATACACACAGGGAGAAAATCAACATCACACTCTTCTGATCGTTCTGTCAGCACAAACTTTTCTGCTTGCCAGATAGAACAACCCAATCTTTCCCCCTCCCCCTGTGTGCAGTTCTGGGGATTTTCTTGACCCTCCAGAGCGGATCTGGGGGAGGCATGAGGAAAAGCCCCATTGTACAAGTAGGAGTCCTTATGATGGCTTCCACTAGTGCACTGGGTTAGCTGAATCTAGGCCACTGTCTCATTAACAACCTTCCCAACCTATTTTTCAAAATCAAAGCCCTAGTCACAAGCCAGATTAGAAATTGCATCTCCCGATATAAAAGCCCCACTTTCTAAACCCCAGCATCATTTGATTGTAAAAGAAATGCATTTTAAGAGGTATGCAGGATACAGTGAAGTAGCATCTGTGGTTGGTATACTAATTTTATAGAAGTTTAGGAATGCATGGCTTTCTAAACCTGCAGGAACTATTCCTTTTTGTGTAAACGGAACTACATTTCATTGCAGTAGAAATGATAGCTGCTTTTCAATCTAAGTAGAACTAGATTTTTTTTTTTTTTTTGGTGACACAACTACATCTCCTGAAGCTCTACTAAGTGGTGAACATGGTCCTCTAATACATTTGAGTTTGAACATTTGTAGCCTGTGGCAGTTCAAACTAAGCACACTTCTGAATCAATATGTACACGCACCCTGAAAGTGCAGTACAAGTATAGGTAGAATTATCTTTAAAATGGTAGCACATATCTACAACAGTGATAGTTACCATCTGATTTGCTGCATGCAAGTACAGATGGCACACATGCACAGGACTCTAATAAATGGGCATGCTGTCTTTTTGACACCTGCTAAAGACTTTCTTCGTTCAAAAAGCTTTCTAAACAGATTTTTATTCCAGTTGGCATCTGTATTGGAATTGTTTTTATATAGGTAATTGTCTTAACAATTCAAACTTGCCATTGTCATAATCATCTTCATATATCCAATTGCATTTAGTTCATCATCTTCCTGCCACCCAGCCCACTAACTGCATTTCCAACCTGTTCCTTAAGGATTTCAAAATTCATCTTGTTGGCCCAGCTATCTTCTGCTTCCCATCCAAATCTCCATATCCTTTGACCTCCATATTTTGAAAGACTTCCCAAATACTGCTATTGTCATTCCCTTGTTCTTAACTTCAAGAACTGCTCTTCGCAGCCTTTACTATGGAATTTCCTTTAAAAGACAAGGTGATAGAAGAAAAACACTTCCTGTGTTTCTCACACTTTGGCTCCTTCCATGACCTGCTATTGATACTGTAGCTCACTCATTTTTCATCACTCCATTTTATCTGCTGATTCCTTAAACTCTTTTCCATTTTCAGCTGCTTCCTACCTTCTACTCTCAACCTGGATGCCCCATTAACTTATTTGTTATTATAAAGCAGGAACTAACCAAGCACAATATTAATTCTTTTACTTACAATTACAGGCTCCACCACCATTCTTCGCAGGGTTCCTATTCTTATGCTTCGACAGTTTAGGATGACGCTTTCATAATTATTCTGATATTTTAAAGATACGACGACATCAGTAGCAAGTTCTTGGGAGAGGACTTTGCGCCGTTTTACTGGAGCATTGGCTACAACATTGCCAAACTGAAATATAATTATCAGAATTCATCAAAACATTTTTACTTCAAAAGTTGCCTTTAAAGATAATCAGGCATTAAAGGCATTGATGGGGAAAAATGTGCAACTGCAGCTTTTCTTTCTTTAGAAAAAAATTACAAACTTCTGTAAACATATGGAAGTATGCAAGAGATAAAAACATTCCAGGGAGGGAGGAGACACACCAGAAGAGTCACGGATGGAAAAATAAAATTCTGAACAAGGACAGCAAAATAATTGTAATGACAAAAGAAAAAGGCATTAAGTTTGTTTGTTCAGAGAAAGAAAGAAAAGAGAAGAGAAAGAGGCATCCTAGCCAAAAGTAGTTTTTACGCAAGCTACTGCTGTGATGGTCAAAAGAGAATTGACTGGAAGGCTAGAGCCACAATCTCTTGATACATGTGTATGGAAGTTAGAGACAAGGAGCCTACCAAGCCCATGGTCTAGCATTAAGAGCTTCCTGAATGAGCTTGGCACAGGCACCAACGCCATATGTAGGACTACACAGAGACTACAAAAGAATATATACGTTTTTTGATCTGGTCTAACTGTTTCTCTGCTGCATGCATTTATTGGCTTACTATATTTACCCGCATAAACTGCACTGCCTATCACCTCACACCAGTTATAGCTTAAGAGTCCTACTCAAATCAAGTTGGGGAGACTGAATAGTAGGGTAGCAGAACAGAGGACGTGCAAAATAACAAAAAGGAAACACTTCAAAACCAACCATGAAAATAGGTTAGATCGAAATAATGAAGTAACATCAGACTGCATTATTTTATTGTACAGCAACACCACAGGCACAATCCAAACAAATCCCACTGATTTCACCACAAGATTTAATCATGTCCTCCCGCTGAAATCAATGGTTAACTGGGAATGAGGGAGGAGTACGATCCAACTAAGTGACTAAAATACAAAATTGGAAGATCACAAAAAATTATAGAAAGACAATCAAGTAATTTAGGTTCCCTGCCAGAGGTAAAATAGATATCATATATCAAAACCAGTCTGTTTCTTCTTTTTACATTATTATAAGCCCTGGACAAGCACACTATGTGAAATTTATTTCTGTAAAGTTTCTGTGACCCTCTAATTTTGCCAAGAATAATGTATATTAGTGATTTGTTATAATTTATATTACATAACTTCTAATATTAATTTACCAGGTTTGCCTAACAGTCTGTATGGGTTGTTTAAATGTTGCCTTTTTGTCAGCCTATGTTTGCAGGTCCTCTGTTCAGCGGACTTCTCTGGAATATCTTTTGCATGTTCCATGTATAATATCTCCACAAATCTCAAGAAACCACATATTTAAGAGCTATAAGCAACTTCAGAGGTTTGAAGATAAACTATTACATAGAACACGCCCTTTTTAAAGAATTGCTGCCACGACTGTTAAGTCTTAAATTAACATACCGTGAAAGTTGTCCCCCTTGACAGCACTGCTCATGGTGCATTTTTGTCTTTGTTTATCCAATTCTTGCAGAGATGCTCAAACTAAAAAACAAAAATCCCCACCACGAAATCCTTATATTAAAGTGCTATTAATTGGGACAATTTTCAAAGTACTTTAATTTTAAGGAAATTATCGTCCTTGCTGGGTGTCACTTTGCTTACCGACAGCTAGTTCACACATAACAGCTGCACTGTTGAAGCGACTTCCCTGTTGCTACTTTCCATACTCCACTGATACTACAGGACTAAAAATAACACATAGGAGTGAACCACATGAAAGAATAATCCTCTTCCCCCAATCTTATTGATCCGACACTAAAGTTACATCGCTCCTCTAAAATGGCTCTGACAATGTAAACTACCAGAACAGTGTGAAAAGCAGTCACAGGAAACTGGTTCTCACATGGTTGAAGCAAACTAAAGTCCCAATCCAGGGAACACTTTTAATGATGCATATGGACCTGCTTGTGCCCAGTGTGCTTCCCCACCCCCCTGCTTTTAGAATGCAACTTTCTCTATTCAACCTGCTTCTAAATCTTCCAAGTTTCAAAAGCAGCTTGTCACACAGTCTGTGGGATCCGATGTTTTCAAACGCCTTGCTGGATTTATACTATTAGCCACACATATTTCCAGATTGTGGTCCAGATTTGTTAAATAGCATTTGAAGATGTTAAGACAATCCAATAGAGAGAGAGAGAGATGAAAACTATAATGTCATGTTTTGTTTCGCTCAAGAGTAGATTATTTTCCCATAAGAATACTGCAGAATATTTGCATGTATTAACTACCATATGTTCACATTTATCTATCAATATTGTATATGCGCTTACACAATCATTTCAAACTACATATGGATGGACTACCTGGTCTTTCATTCTTGATTTTCTTGGTAATATGACTGCAGGTTCTGTGTCTGCTGTAATACTAGTTAACCTTTGTTCTAGTCCACAAGTGTTTTCCTTCAAGGCTGCCTCCACCTTTCCTGTGGAAGGTGCAGGAGAAGAGCAGGCTGAATCTGCTGGACGTGGCGATATGCTCTCAATTCTGTTAGTGCTGCCAATCTCCTCCTCCTCTTCGTCATCACTGGATAGGACAACTGAAAGGAAAAGCATTTGTCTCAAGCTCAAAATACTAGTAACTGGAGGTGGTGACCTTTTAAGATCTAGGCTACTGAGACCATTGTTACCCCACAGCCCTTTCAGGTAACGAACGGTTTAAGACAGAGCTAAAGACGCCTAGTTTTACAGGGTGATAATCCTCCCTACTCTACTCAGTATTAATTACATTTATACCCCACTTTTCTTCCATGGAACACAAGGCAGCATTCCTCATATCTCCAGCAAAGCAGTGGCAAGTCCAGAACTACTTTGCTTGCACCAAAACCAATAAGCAACATCTTGCATTTTGTTTCCTCCTCAGAAATCTCCCTACCAAGAGAGGGACTTTTTACAACTTAATGTATAACCAGCATTATTAGGAAGTCTAAGGGTTCAAAAGAACTCTGTATTTTAATGTTTGAAATCGCTGTTTTATATGTATGCATTTATTTTAGAAACTTAGTAACACACACACACACACACATATAACTAGCATTATTTGTTCTATGATTTTAAACTTACTTGGATCATTTAGATCAGATGCAGTTGTACTCTTCTGCCTTAAGTTTCCTGTAATTTTAGAACTGACTTTTCCATTCAGCCGCAACATAGTAGAGCCGATGTTACGCCTCGCTGTGAAATCAACTGAAACTGCCCCAGGAGAAGATCCATAAAACTTCTTTGTATTTAGTCCTGTGTTTAAAGATTTTTGCGCTGTTGAATTCTCGTGTATTGGTTCTCGTGCTAAAGGTCCCAAAGAATCATTTAATTGAACACTTTGCATGGACTGCCTTTGCAAGCCCCCATTACAAAAATTTCCACACATTTGGCATTTGATCTGACTTTCATTTGGTTTTCCTACGCATAGGCAAACGGTGGAGTAAGTATTCTGTTCCAAGCCCTAGAGATTAAAAGGGTGGGGGGGGGAGAGAATAAGTAGCTGTATTTATTTTGATCACATTTTCAAAATAAACACATTAGACATCCTATAAGGCTTAGGCAGATTTGAATCGATAAGATGGAAATCTAGGCAATCTCTTTGTGAAATTTCAGGTTGAGAACCTGCTACAAGAGCCTGGCTGCATAACTCAAATTATTAGGTCACATCATTTTACTTGGGCCTGTGCCTCCACTTCTAGTCTTCCCTCAAGTCAGTGTTGTTCAACCCACATTCTACTTTACCTCTGCCCTTTACTCACACAGTTTCCAAGTCCTCATATCCTTTTGCCCCTGTCAGCCCCAGAGCTTCTTGCCATTCACCTACCAGGCCTCTAAGCATCACTGTCTACCCAACATCTTCAATAATTTGGAAGCAATGTTAGAATTGTTGAGGGGCAGATGTTCAAAATGTAATCAATATTCATTATGTTTACCATTATTCTATCCCCTCTCCATACAGCAGAGTACATGTATGAGCGTGCAAGCCAAAAAGTAGAAATCAGCAAGTTTACCTTTTGGGGAACAGTATTGGGAAATCAAGTTCTTTGCTTTCCAATTAAGTTTTGACAGGCAACATTTTTCTGCTAAAAACACAGTGCCAGTGCTGTTGTGGTAGCAATGGCACCTGCAGCCAAAGTACAATAACTACAAGATATTCTGTAGCCCAAGACCTAAAAATGCAAATTAATCTTCTAACAATATCAACTTCTGAATGAATTTAACAGAATTTAAGGAAATTTCACCACATAACGCACCTCTAAGTGAGTTGCACATTTTTTGGTAGCAGGAGATGGAAGCAAACCGGACTGATACAAAGTGCAGTGACGTTTCAGTTGTACCTTCCTCGTAATTGCTGAATCTGACTCTGAGTCAGACTCTTCTCTGTTCTCCATCACACTTTCTGAAAGGGGAGAGTGAAATCATTAACAACAACTTTCCAATGTCCTCAGCTGAAGAACAATGTAACTCTAATTTACTCCTTTATATCACTCCAAAAACAGCAGGGAAAGTTTCGCCATCGATCCCTGGCATTGAATGTGTTGGCCTAGTGTGGGGCTCCGAGGTGAGCTTGGCTGTCTGGCTGGTGTACCGGCCACCCAGCGCACCAGCAGCCACCCTGTCAGGCCTGCTGGAGGCGGTGGCCGGCTGGGCCTTGGAGTTCCCTAACCTATTGGTATTGGGGGACTTCAACATCCATGCTGATGCCACTCCCCCCTCGCAGGCTCTGGACCTGGTGTCTTCCATGGCGACACTAGGGCTCTCCCAGTTTGTTTCGGGCCCCACACATCAAGCAGGCCACACGCTGGATCTGATCTTTGGCATCGGTATAGATGTGATCATGTTTCCTTCGATGAAGGTGCCATGGTCTGATCACTATGCCCTGAAAGCCAGGATTGACGTTCCACCCCCACCCTGCTTGGGTGGCGAGCCAATTTGGGCTCGCCCGCAAAGGCTGATGGACCCTGATAGATTCCGTCAAGCCTTGCGGGACCTTTCTCCCCCTGGCGACTCATTGACTGAGCTTGTTGAGGCCTGGAATACCCAGCTCCTGGCAGCCATCAATGAGATCGCACCTAAGCGCCCTCTGCGACCCCGCAGAAACCGGGCTCCCTGGTTTACTGAGGAGCTCCGGAAAATGAAGCGGGACCTCAGACGGCTAGAGCGAGTATGGCGGGGTGCCCGTGATGGAGCCTCAAGAACATCTTATAGGGTTTTTATGAAAACCTATGAGATGGCAGTGAAGGCCGCTAAGAAGTCTTACTTCTCGGCCTCCATTGCATCCGCTAGCTCTCGCCCGGCGCAATTATTTAGTATAATTCGGTCTTTAACGTCCCTCGAAGGACAGCCAAATTTAAATAACAATTTGACACACAGCTGTGAGGCATTTGCGAGCTTTTTTGCGGAGAAGGTCTTGTTGCTCCGCCATGACCTCCCTGCCAATTTGGATACAATAAAGGAACTGGAGGCCCCTCGACTGCCCTCGGGTTCAGTATTGGACCACTTTGACCGGATATCCCCAGCCGATGTGGACAGACTCCTCCGAGCTGGAAAGCCCACCACATGTCCTCTCGACCCGTGCCCGTCCTGGCTGATTAGAGCGTGTCCAGACGAGGTGCGGGCCCCCCTGGGGGATATCATCAATCTGTCCCTTGGCACCGGGACATTCCCAGGGGAACTGAAGGAGGCAGTGGTGCGCCCGCTCTTAAAGAAAACATCATTAGATCCCTTAGATCTATCCAATTACCGCCCGGTTTCGAATCTTCCATTCCTGGGTAAGGTGATTGAGAGAGCGGTTGCTGAACAGCTTGGTAGGTTTCTGGATGAAACATCGGCTCTGGATCCATTCCAGTCCGGCTTCCGCGCTGGTCATGGGACTGAGACGGCTCTGGTCGCCCTAACAGATGATCTCCGCAGGCAGCTGGATCGAGGCGGGTCGGGGCTGCTGATTCTTCTAGACCTGTCAGCAGCCTTCGACATGGTCGATCACGAACTCCTGGACCACCGCCTTGCCGACGTGGGGATCCAGGGCACAGTCCTTCAATGGCTGCGCTCGTTTCTCTCCGGTCGGGGACAGAGGGTGGCGCTTGGGGGGGAATTGTCATCCCGCCACTCCTTGGTGTGTGGTGTGCCCCAGGGTGCAATACTCTCCCCAATGCTTTTTAACATCTTTATGCGCCCCCTCGCCCAGCTTGTCCGGAGTTTTGGGCTGGGCTGCCATCAGTATGCTGATGACACCCAACTCTATCTGTTGATGGACGGCCACCCGGACTCTGCCCCAGACACACTGATCAGATGCTTGGAGGCTGTGGCTGGATGGTTACGTGGGAGCCGGCTGAAGTTAAATCCTTCGAAGACAGAGGTCCTCTGGCTGGGACGGGACGACAGGGGGCTGAGGGGGCAACTCCCATCTCTTGCGGGGGTGCAATTAGTGCCAGCACCGTCCGTTAAGAGTTTGGGTGTAATCTTCGATACCTCCCTCTCCATGGAGGCGCAGATTGCAGCTATAACAAAGGCGGCATTCTTTCATCTCCGCCAAGCTAAGCAGTTGGCTCCTTACCTCTCACGCCCTGACCTAGCCACTGTGATCCACGCGACAGTCACCTCCAGACTGGATTATTGTAACTCGCTCTACGTGGGGCTGCCCTTGAGACTGACCCAGAAACTCCAGCGGGTGCAAAATGCTGCAGCGAGACTCCTTACGGGGTCTTCGCTTAGAGATCACATTCATCCGGTGCTATACCAGCTGCACTGGCTCCCGGTGGAGTACAGGATCAGGTTTAAGGTGCTGGTTTTAACCTTCAAAGCCCTATACGGCCTAGGGCCCTCGTACCTACGGGACCGCCTCTCCTGGTATGCCCCACAGAGGAACTTACGATCTTCAAATAAAAACATCTTGAAGGTCCCAAGCCACAGAGAGGTTAGGCTGGCCTCAACTAGAGCCAGGGCTTTTTCGGCTGCGGCTCCAACCTGGTGGAACGCTCTCTCACAAGAGACAAGGGCCCTGCAGGACTTGACATCTTTCCGCAGGGCCTGCAAGACAGAGCTGTTCCACCTGGCCTTTGGTCAGGGCGCAGCCTGACTCCCTCCTCTGGCAATCTTTACAAAACTTTAGTTTATGGTTGCCATCAATTTTGATTTTAATTCATTTTAATCCATTTTTATACTGTTTTATAATGCTGTACTGTTTTAGTGTTGTTAGCCGCCCTGAGCCCGGCTTCGGCTGGGGAGGGCGGGATATAAATAAAATTTATTATTATTATTATTATTATTAACTGCCTATCTCCATGTTTAAATGGAAGGTCTGAGGTGGTACTTCTTGAAAGCTACTACTGCTCACCCAAAGTGTATGAGAGAGAACAACAAGTTTTTTCTGCCTGTTGTAGCCATTGTAAACACTCTGCTTGATGCTGTATGATTTTTAATTCATTTCTACAGATATACTGCACACCACCGGAATGAAACTCAGCTTGGAAACTCCTTCAGTAGGTTAATCTGTAGGTGACCAATGCACAAATGACAATGGCCAGCTATGTGTAATCTTGCAGCATGTATTGCTAACATACCAAACAAAGCCAAGAAAAAGCACTGCAGGCCACAGCTGCCACTGGGAAATCCAGTAACAAATCCAGGTCCAAACTCTGGTCTATATAGTATAGAATAATTTGATCTCATCTAGAACAGGCAGATTTAGCCTACTTAATCTACCCACTTTGATCAACTGTGTGTTACCTGGATGAAGCTTAAGTTTATTCACTCCCATGACGTCTACCACTGATCACCGGCACATTTAATGACCACTGATGAAACCAAAACATACTCCAGTCGGCTCAACTAACACATTTCAGCTACTGACAGAGCAGGCAACATGCACCATTCTAACATATTTTATCAAGAGTGCTTCTACTCAGACATTCGTTAATGCACTTAATCCATATATAATGTATACCTATTTGACAGACATTTAATGGAAGTAAAAACAAAGTAAAGAACTTACGCATCTCCTGAAGCCGAGACAAATTATCATAGTCATTTTCTATCTTCTGGATGTTAGGAGGATATTCTTTTCTGGGGGAAAATAATTAGAAGCTGTATTCAGAAAATATATGGCTTATTTAAATGGAACAAAAACAAAAGATTTAACACTGCAGAAATCTTAATTTAGAATATTGAAGCTTGCCATGTTCTAAAACAATAAATGTGCATATTCAAACACAATTCCGATGCAAACAAATGAATAGTCAGGATAAATGAGAAAAGATAAGTTTTGCAGCGTTTTTAACGAAATATCTCCCCCAAAAAATGCAGTAACCATATACACACTACTTTTCTGATTGCAAAAGTATCCATCATACAGCACTGCAAACTAAAAGTTTAGCAGAAAGACTACAACTACTACTAGTTACAGATAGGTAGCCGTGTTGGTCTGCTGTAGTCAAAACAAAATTTAAAAGTTCCTTCCAGTAGCACCTTAGAGGTCTCTACTGTGCTACTGGAAGGAACTTTTTAATATTGTTACAACTACTACTGTCTTGATAAAGCCCAGCTAAAATTTGATTATGTGCAGCATATTTTTAATTTTACAAATACCTGTTAATTTTCCAAATGCTTACTTACCAGAGCCTGGTAAGGGTCTCCCGCGACCTTCTCAGTACCCAGGAAGTAAGGAAAACCGACTTGGTGCACAGGTGTGTGTGTTTTATTTATTTATTCTCTCTACATGTGGTATGTTGCAATAGTATATGTAAAGTGAGCACAGTTTGCAGGCCCACTGTGGGAAGTGGCCAATATGCAACTGATCAATTATGGATGCAGAAAGTTATATGTTGTTTTATCAAGCTTCTGGATGTTTTCACTCAATTCACTGCATAAAATGTGGCTGTTTTCTCTTGCGACTGTGTGTCTTACACAGCCTTTAATACTTCATATCTTTTTATTTGCAAGATAGACATGTTTATATAGCTGGTTCTACTGTAGTTTCTACCTCAAGCCACTTAAGTGATTTAACAGAATTCCTGCTTGAAATTTTCTCATATTTAATAATTGTCCAACATCTAAAGAAGTAATGTATAAGACATATGACATCGTGTCCATAGTGCACATGTTGCTATTTCTGGCCACAGGATAAATTCATTCAGCTTAATTCCAGCAGGGGTGGTTAGAATAAATTCTCAAATAAAGTTGTTTTATTCCATTAACAAGTCACATAAATTACCACTTTAGTATTAGTAATCTTTAATGAGCAATCACAATGAAACCCTGCCTAAACAAACCCAAGTACTAGGGAAAAAACCAATGATTTGAAGATTCCCTCTGCCTGAACAAAACTCAGGGAGGTACATAGAACAATTTTAGTTCTAATAAAATGGACAGCAGCTTAGTGTGGTTTACTGAGAACAAATCTCAGCTTGTGGTTAACAAGGATAAAGCTTAACCATTAGTCCTGGTTTGGCCCACATGCTATGCCATACATTGGCTTATCTAAGCACATTTGTGCTTTCTCTCTAAGTCAAGGTGTAGCTTAGTGTGTCAGACAAACCACATCAAAACATATTCACATGTGAGAACTTCTGGAGAGGCAAGATGGCAAGCACCACGGCCCCGCAGAGCTCCTAAGCAGCACCAGCTGCACTGCTTGACTGGTCCCCGCACCACTAATACAGCCACTGCCACCACCATGATCCAAGGAGAGTCGGAGTGCTCACCACAGAAACCAAAGAGGCCACACGGAGCCCCCAGGACTCCCCTGACAATCTCAACCCCATTGGGGCCAAGAGTGCCCCAGCAACAACTCAGTGGAGCTCCAGGGCCTGGAGGCTCCAGAGCTAAACTAAAAACAAAGCAGAGCAGCCCACCCACCCCCAGCCAAGCACCCACCAATTGCCATCGCTGCCATAGCAACCGCCAAGGGAGAAAGGTAGGAGGGGACCGGGAGAGAGTTGGTGCAAAATGAGCAGGCCGGTGCCCAACTGGGAAATGCGTGCCAGGGTTCACCCAGGAAAGCCAAGGCACGGCGCAGACCTTCACTTGCTGGCATGTGGGTGATGCTGGCTGCCAGAGATGGGCACAACAAGGATCCTAAGACTAGGATTTTTATTTTATTTTTATTTTTTATCCCCTTTGTATTAAATAAATAAATAAAATATTTTATTTTATTAAGAATTGTAAGGGCGGCACCCA
The DNA here is from genome assembly GCF_964252035.2 of Podarcis erhardii. Taxonomy (NCBI): domain Eukaryota; kingdom Metazoa; phylum Chordata; class Lepidosauria; order Squamata; family Lacertidae; genus Podarcis; species Podarcis erhardii. The sequence continues at coordinate 39,415,196 of NC_138507.1, read as the reverse complement.
CAAAGGAGGCCTGAACCATCAGAGGCCACTTCCAGGGACTGCTGTCTTAGCCTTGACGCAGGGACCTTCACCAATACCCTTTTCAACTACATATACAAGCCTCCATTTCAACATTATTACTCATTTTCTACTCATTTTTTATTCACTTTTCTTTTCTTTCTCCCTTTTATCTGTTTTTTTTTAAACTGCCCTCTCATTTTTAACACATATCCACATGTATAAAAGAAAGAAGTTCCCATGTATAAGGAAGTTGCAGTAATGTTCTGTCCTTATTATAAAATGTATAAGATAAATATCCTCAGAATAAAAATCAAAACTGCACTTTTCCTGACAGAATTAACTCTGACTATTGAAAATTTATAAAGGAAAAATGCTATTTTTATCCACTATACTCCCTTCCTAAATAAGTGAAAAAGCAAACCAAACATGTACTTTTGTGTAACAAGAGTAATACTGTGTATATTTGTTTCATATACTGCTTTAAATAAATCTAAAGCAGAAAACACAATGTTGCAAATCAGTTCTGCTTATAATCCAACTACACACACACACACACACACACACACACACTTATATAAACTATGTAAAGAAACAACTTGCACAATGGCTCCAATGGCTTCTTGCACCAACACACTATCTCACCCCCACCTCTAGGATACTAGTGTAAAGGCTCCACCGCACCAACCAAGGCACATACTAAAATGCTTCTTCTTTCTAAATCCAATCAAGGTTGAAACATCTGTGAATGTGAAATTCCCATATTAGAAAGAGAACTGCCTAAATAACTACAGAACAGGCCCAGCTCATGGTCTCAGAGAATGGCCTATCTGCCATCAGGAGATCTAGAGCAAGGACTCCCCTTGTTGATATTAACTGACACGAAGGGTGGCATGGCAAGACACTGTCCCTTACGTAGTGGGACCCATGCAGTTTCTGGCTTTAAAAATTAACTCCAAATGATTGTAAAAGACAAAAATATACACCTAAAAAGTGACTGCAACCCTTTCTATACCCACCCTGATGATCTGCACAAGTCAAGTGCTGGATAGAGTAGCAGTCTAGGATGATATAGGACAAAACTGAGCCCTCTGAATCATTCAGCCAAGTCTCTAATGCAGCTTTGGTTAGCTGATTTTTTACTGGCAGTCAGTTTTGCATTTACAGTGGTGCCCCGCAAGACGAACGCCTCGCAAGACGGAAAACCCGCTAGACGAAAGGGTTTTCCGTTTTGGAGGCGCTTCGCGAAACGAATTTCCCTATGGGCTTGCTTCGCAAGACGAAAATGTCTTGGAGTTTCTGTTTAAATTAGCATGTCACAGAACACTGTTTTCTTGACTAACAGTGCAATCCTAACAAAGTTTTCAAAAAGTCCTATTTAATTCAATGGTGCGTGCTTCCAGTTAAGTGGAGTTGCTGCCTTAATGCCTGTGCTACATAGATGGACATATGTAGTGCACAAAGATGTATGCATACATGTATCACAGGTATTTAGTCAAGAAAACACACCAATTTAAACAAACAAAAAATCATTACAGCTAAATGTGTGGTAACACACCAATTGTTATTCTAGCAAAATAGTTTTTTCCATCAATGTTGACCATTAAGCTTGCTAGTGGGGATTTAGCTATCAGACACAACTTCATTATTTCCACCACATTTTTATTACCATGCTCATGTCACCATTGAGCTTACCTTTCTTTTCGATCCAGATTGCTTAAAATATGAAAGAGAAAAATATAATAAGATACAAAGCCCTTAATTTGTAGAACATCAGTAGATTTGAAAAAAGAAATCTGTATCTGGATATCCAATATTCAAATGAAATTTGAACTCTTTGCTGTAAGTAGCACTTAGCATCTAAATTTGCCAAAAAAGATCACACTTTTTAGCTGTGTAATACCATATCATTCCAAGTCTGTCAACAGTTACTGGCATAATGCTCCCTAGAATATATGTCAGATTATAACTGAATGTATTGTGTCAGCATATTATAGTTCTGTAAGGTTATTTAAATAACAGCATAACAAACATTCATTAACACTATTGTATAACCATTGAGTCCCTTTTGCTAAGAATTTAAAGGCCAAACTATTAAGATGATCCTAGCGAGATGTCCACTAAATAGTGGGAACACATACAAAGGAGATTTTATGATGCAGCAGCATCTAGGCCATATGGTGTCATGCACCAGATCACATTCAAGCAACTGTCTCTAAACTTCCTATTCAGGTCTCACATGAATCTGCCTTCTTCCAGGTCTAAATAATTCCTTGGTGTTTTTAAAAAGTGGAGAAAAGAAAGAGAAAGGGGGACAATCAATCTCTAGTGTTTATATTATATGAAGAAAGAATGAAAAGGAATATCCATGTTGGGCAGCAAGGCCCACATGTTCACATGGTTGGGTTTGTAGAAAAGTTTGGTAAAAATAGGATTAAATAATTAAGGATTAAATAATTACCGTATTTTTCGCCCTATAGGACGCACTGTCCCATAAGGTGCACCTAGTTTTTTGGGGGGGAAATAAAGGGAAAAAATGTATTTCCCCCCCAGGCGCGGGGCTGGGGCGGGGGAAGCCCGAGCTTCCTCTGACCCCAGCCCCCAGAACAGGCAACTCTCCGCAAGCAGCGGGAGCCCAGCGCAGGGCTCCCACGTCTTGCGGAGAGGTGCGGGAAGTCTGGGCGCGCTAAGCTCCCACGGCTTGCAGAGAGGTGCGCGAAGCCTGGAGAGCAAGAGGGGTCGGTGCCCACCGACGCCTCTCACTCTCCAGGCTTCAGCAAAAGCCTGCATTCACCCCATAGGACGCACCCAGATTTCCCCTTCATTTTTGGAGGGGGGAAAAGTGCGTCCTATGGAGCGAAAAATACGGTAGGCACAATGGAGTATGCCCATTTGAGCCTCAACATCCCCATCTTATTCCCAGGCTTTGCCATCTTTATTTTGTTTAGTCCCCATCTTGTCTTATCTTTTCAACCCCTGCTTCCTACACCTGCATCCTTTTTCAAAGACTTGACTCAAGTCACAAAAGCAATATATGATGCAAATTTGGGGATTCTGTCTCAATTAATTTCAAGAGAAGATAAGTTTTGTTAATCTTACTGAAACTCTTATCAGGAATATATCATTTGGAAAAGAAAAGTTTCACTCTGGATGTTTCACTCTGCTTTTCTGTGGGTTGAATCCAGGCTTGGTCATGCCTAGAGTAGATCTATTTAAAGGTAAAGGTAAAGGGACCCCTGACCATTAGGTCCAGTCGTGACCGACTCTGGGGTTGCGGTGCTCATCTTGCTCTATGGGCCGAGGGAGCTGGTGTTTGTCTGCAGACAGCTTCTGGGTCATGTGGCCACCATGACTAAGCCACTTCTGGCAAACCAGAGCAGCGCACGGAAACGCCGTTTACCTTCCCACTGGAGTGGTACCTATTTATCTACTTGCACTTTGACATGCTTTCGAACTGCTAGGTTGGCAGGAGCAGGGACCAAGTAACGGGAGCTCACCCCGTCGCAGGGATTCGAACCGCCAACCTTCTGATCGGCAAGTCCTAGGCTCTGTGGTTTAACCCACAGCGCCACCCGCGTCCCAGATCTATTAGACCAATGTAATTTAAGTTAGTCATGACTAACAAGTCATAGATGCATATGGCATAAGTTGTGGACATATCCCAAGTTGCCGGGGAGCACTTGTTATAGTACACAGGTGAAACTAAGTAACTGGTGGAATACCGTTGCCTAAGAAGTTTGGGGATCTTACACCACTCAACTGTATTTTGGTAGGATACAGTAACAATTTCCCCTCAGTATACAAACAGAATACTGTGGTGCAAATGACAGTGTTATCCCCTCACCAGCTGCTACCCATGGCTCACTTTGGGAAAATCTGTTAAGATAGGGAGTAGTTACCTAAATTTTAAACTATTTACAAACTTAATGTCTGACTGCATTATTTACATGGTATAAGCATGGAATTGTGGGGGGTGGGGTGGGTACATGAGGGCTGTTAACTTTATTTTAGTATCTAAAAATATATATAAGAAGAGGAGGGAATATTCTATTACTTCATCGCCATCCTTCACATAAAGTTTGAGAGCTTCTATCTCACCAAAAAAACCTCATCAAGGAAAGCAAAACTCAAAACTATTTCCCTCAAAGTCCAAACCTTGATTCCTCAAGAAATGCACTATTAAAACCCATGGTGCAGTAGGAAGACTGCACAATCAACCAGACTTTAAATAAGAAACATTTTTATTTTATTTATCAAATTTCCATGTCACTGTTGCCCCCCCCCACCCCCATATCTGAGGTTCACAGGGTCAGACTTTAGATTAAGGCTCAAGTGTGGTTAACAAGTTCAGGACCTGGCATATTATCATACAATATCCAAATTTGTGATTCAGTCAGGGTAAGGAAAGGTATAGATGAAAAGCCTACACCACAGACACAGTAAGCAGACTGAGCTTGGTGGACCTTCAGTGCTCAAAATATTTCTTCTTCTAGATTGTTAAATGAGTACTGTAAGCTGGTGAAAACTCAAAGCTTCAACAACGGAGAGTGTTCCATGTATGGGTTGACCCATAAATAATACAAGTAGGACAGAAGTTTTTAAGTAAAAGATGACAAGAGATGTGGTGTCTTTATTCCCCAGTGAAGCTTCATTGTGGCTGCCTTAAGTACAACTCATTGGGCGCTATGCAGTTATACTACGTACCACTTACTTGGTCTAGAAAAGACCCTAATTCACTTACTCTATCTTAGCCCCTAGCCAGATAAGGAACAAAATATTTGAGAACCTCTTAGACTGGTTGCAATACATACAATTTAAAGTCTCAGATAATCTAAGTGACTTTTGTGCTGTTTCAGCACATGATGAACCCACTATGGCAGCACTACCCCTTTTCAAAGTTTCTACATTTTTGTAAGGTCTGTAATATTTTCTGATAGATCCTTTTTCTCATCAAGTAGTGTTTCACAAGACTACACCCAACCTGTTTTTGTTGCGCGCATTTAATGCGAGTCTTTAGCTGTTCTATACTCTTGGATTTGGATAAGGGAAAAACAGGATGAAGCTCTGGGTTAGAAAACCAGCCAATCTGGAAGGAGGAATCAGTACAATTATACTACCAGTGGGGCTTCTCCTGTCCTCAACACTCACTGTGGAAGCACAGGTGGGATATTTGACTAGGAGTGCCTTTCCTCAACTTCAGCTGATATGCCAGCTATAATCTTAGTTAGAGATATCAGGCCCTGCCTCAAAGCCATGCCTTAGGTGATGCAATCAACAAGGGCACCTTTGAAGACTGTTTGGAAGCTTCGACTGGTGTAGAATACTGCTGCCCTGTAAGTGGGAGCAAGATTAACAGAGTATGGCACTGATTCTGTACCAGCTGCACTGGTTACCAGTTTATGAGCCCAAATCAAAATGCTGGTTTTGGTTTTAAAGCCCTAAATTATTTGGGATAATTATTTGAAGGACCACCTTTACCTATATGAACTTGCCTGGGCACTGAGACCTGCCTCAGAGGCACTACTCATGTGGCCACCTGTTAGGACAATTTGGTTGGTTGGCGCTATAGACAAGGCCTTTTCTATGGTGGTTCCAAGTTGTGGAACTCTTTCCCCACAGAGGTGCGCATGATCCGGCCCCCCAACACTACTCAGTTCTAAGCAGATATTTAAAGAAAGAACCACAGCGTACAAAGCTGTTTTTTTCACGAGAGAAATTAAGTATGTCCTTTAAGTCTTACCTTTGTGCTGCTGTTTTTACTAAAGATGTTTGTGCATGAGCATGGTGACAGCGTCTAGCTTGTACTACTGTTGCGGAACAAGGAATATTTTGAACATTTTCACTGCAAACAGAAAAAACAGGTAAGGAAGAAATGTTAAAATTCACAGCATGGAAAGAATTATAAGTCTGCTTAGAGAAACTCCTCCATTACTTCACTTTCTAAGTGATACCTGAATCAGCACTTCCACTATGCTACCTAATCATAGTTACACTGACACTTTTGATTAGCCAGCTGCAGCAAGAAATGATGAGTTATTTGCAACTAGTGGGTGCAATCCTTCTTCTCCATAGAGCATCATAGTCCATCATAGTCAAGATTCCAGGTCTTAGTCCACAACAACACTTGGATATTACAAATAGAGCATCTAAATCTATTTTCCAAAGGTGCAAATGTAACAAACTTAAGGTCCTTTCACAAGCAGAATTCTCACAATCACTATTTCCCCCAGAAACAAGCCATTTACTAAATAATTTTTAATATATTAGGAATCACTATACCTCAATTTCTTGCTGCTTCCCAACATGTTGAGTCCAATTGGGGTTACTCTTAAAGCACCAGGTTCAATTTTGCTTCGTCTAGCATATGTTCTCATAGAATCACCTCTGGCACCAATAGTTCCTGAGTGAAATTGCAGCACCTGAAACAATTAGCAAAAGCTTAATCTACAAAGCAGCAGCTCTCAGATGGAGACATTTTACATTTTTATTAAGCTTTCAAATACTAAGATATTCTCAATCCTCCAAACACCTACAGCCAACACAAAAGTCCTTTTGGACCTGGAAGAGGACAGAACAGGGGATGGGGATGGGGTCATGCACACTCTGCCAACGCACTTGGGGGCCAGGAACAGAACTCCCACACAAACAGTTGCCACCTGTTTTTTGCAAACTTTAAATATGAGAAAATGTAGTGATTTACTATTTACTGTGTTCCTTTGCAGGAAAACAATGATTGTTTATTGTTTTTACACACACACAAGAAGCCAAAAGTTCCACTTTGCCAAAGCTCCAAAGCTGCAAGGCCATATAGTAAGTTGCTGATAAAGTTTAAGAAAGCATGTGTGTGCTCTTTTTTTTAGCGGCATACACACTGCATTAGTTTGTAGCAGTCACCTCCTCATATTAGAACTTCTTTTTTAAAAAGTGACATACTGAAATGTTTCGCTCAATGTGAAATATAAAATATGCATTTTCATGTACATTATATTTGATAAATACTCACTTTTTTCCCACCAGTGGGACTGCAGCTTCCATCACTCTCATCCACAGTCAGCAGACTGGCTTCACTTAACAGGCAAAGAACAGGAAACAAAATATGTATATTGTAATTCAATAATAGCAAACAGGGTTTCAACAACTACTGCAAAAAGGTCCAAGTAATGTTTTCTCAATCTGTTAAACAATCACGTGGTTTACACTTTCCTCCAAAATATTTTGGTGCTAGGTTGCCTCAAAATAAAGTGTATACAAAAGACAGGGGGAAATACAATGTCAGTAATAGTATTACAAACCTGGTAATATGTAGAATTACTTTAGCAGATGGCTTCACAGTACCACTTTTGTATGGATTTTATGGACATTGTTCTAAGCAAACACAGAATTTGAGATCTAGACCTGAAACTAATTTTGTAACCAGAACATTTGCTTGTAAAGAGGCAGTACAATTTAGCAGTAAATCTAAATATGATTCTCTTCAGAATGCTCAGCAATAAATGTGTAGCTGTTAACCATTTGTGTGTAGATCAAAGTATTTCACACTGAAGGTTGTGCTTCTGTTTTTGGAATATACAGTAAATCTTCTTGGCACCATACTAGGTACCTAGAAAAAATAGTATTCCTCCCAGAGTTAGTACATCCATTGCATTTACAAGGGAAGAATAGAATTAATACAAGTGGAAACTGCAGAAAAATGCATCCTTATATCCCAGTAAGAGTGCTTCTGTCCAGGATTCTGCCATTCCACTCCCTACCCCTTTTATTTTATCTGTCACTCAACCTTCCATGGCTACAGCATGCTCAGTTTTTAGCGGACTTTTTTTGGGGGGGGCGCAAAAACATGCTGATCTTATCCTACTAAGTCAGTTCTTGCATTCTTGGGGAAAGGTTCCATTGTTATCTCAACAGAAACTGGGTTTCAAGATCCAGTTGATACAACCACTTGGGCCTAGAACATCCACTGTTCCTAAACTTTGATACTAAACAATTCTCTGCATCTATGCTATGATTTAGGTTCCTTTCTTTTCTAAATAATTGCAGTGGAAATGAAGCACTAGAACCTGGGCAAGAGCAAACACAAACATTAGAAGTCTGCGAGAAAGTTACTGAAAATAAAAACACAAAATTCTTTTTGTTAATTAGCAGCACAGTGCACAAATAAGTACTATTATTCTGAAACTGAAGCACCCAAAATGAGTACCAACTGTGGTATATTAGAAGGGGATGTCATGACTGCTTCAAACATGACCTTTTTTTTTTTTTTAAGGAATGATCCTAATATAAGAAAAATGTGCACGCAATCACTGGAGATGTACAGCATATGTTACCATGTGCACACATCAGGAAGTCATTGTGTACACTGGCCTATACACACAAATGCCAAACTTCATAAGTATAAATGTCTTCCTATTTACAGGATTATCTCTCTGAGGAAAGTGTCATATGGTATAGAACACACCTGACTTTGAGATTTGAGAGAGAAAAAGAATCACCTATTCTTTGTGTGGGATCCAGCTATCTGTTGTTATGTTTCACTTGTCACTTTTTCACCCTGGTATTGTATTAGTATTTTTAAACGTTCATGAGACCAAATCCAATTATATTGTTAACAAAAATAATTAGCTCGCTTACCAGTAGTTGTTCCATAACTCTTCTCCACCAGTCTATTAAGCAAGGAGGCTGAATGTCAGTCTACCACTCATCCCCAATCAGTAAAATTCAAAAAATGATATACTCCCATAAATATATAGTGTTGTAGACAAGTGAATGGAAGAATTTGTTGTCTATAAACTTTCCAAGCCAGGATTTTTATAAGACTCCAAACTAAGAAGTTTGCAAGACAGTAGTCTTCAGTTTAGGTAAATAGGACAGGGTAGGGTGGAAAGCCATCTCAAGAGACACATAACAGCATGCATGTAATGAAGTTTCTATATGACCTTCAAGTTTTTTTATTCTAAAAGTGCCCCCCAAAATTGAATTCTTTTGCTATTTAAAACATTTCAAATGTTCCTGACTCGATTGTTTTAACCTGAGCTAGGTAGGCTCCATAACTGAACTAATTCCCCAAGATTCTAGTTATTAAAGATTAAAAATAAGAAACCTACTATTTGCTTCTGGAATAATCCGTAACATCTTTAGGCAATAACTAGCCTGAGAAAAACCTTACATGAATGTGACCCTCTTGTGCGTATGAATTAGTGACCCTCTAGAACACTTCCACTTTAGAGAATTAGAATTGAAGGGGTGCTCAGCTTTCAAATTACTGTAACGTTCCACATTTTACTTTCTGTAGCCTAGATTAAGGTATCCTTACTCTTTTTCTGCATCTCCTTCACTTTCGTCTGAACAATTAAAGCCCCAGGTATTTTTGAAACCTCCATCTCGCTTGGACTGTGATGTATCCAAAGCTGAAACAAAAATAAGTTAAAATCAGTTCAGGTTCCAAGCAACACATACTAAGAAAGGAAAAATTACAACTAACAATTCCACTATTTAGCTGACAGATCGCAAGACAATACTTTAAACACTATTTTACTTTTCTATTTATCAGCCTTGGAACATGTGAAACAACCACTTAAGGAGAGTGCAGAACAGGGCCAGGGAGGTGCAAAACCTGGGAAAGTCTTGAGGGCCAAATAGAGAAGCTTGGAGGATCCCATGTCACCCCAGGGCCTGAGGTCCTTCATTCTTGATGTAAACCAAAGTCAGGAACATAATGTTGATGATAGCAATAATGTTTAGTTACACTCTGAATTCCGTTACTGTCATGAGAAGGTTTTTAAAAAGCAAGTTATGTTTAACAGTATTATTTCAATAAAAACCTTAAGGTTTATTTTGGTGAACAGTGGAACGTTTTATTGTAGCAGATTTAATGACAAAATAACTGCTAGAACTTAATGGGTCTAAAAGCCTGATCCACATCTGCTTCCAAATGATAATCATAGAACTCACAGCGCTGCACAGAATGCTTCAAAACTCTAATGTGGTATTTACAGACTTTTCTGTGGAGGGGATATCATTTTTTTCTTAAAAACTGGGGTGGTACAACTGCCAAGACTACACTGCTAAACAATGGAGGTTCCAAAAGGTACTGGGATTCTTCCATTTCAGTGTCACCAACAATGCTCTCTATCTCTACTAGAGTGGTAACTCTGGTTACAAACTTAATTCGTTCTGGAGGTCCGTTCTTAACCTGAAACCGTTCCTAACCTGAGATACCACTTTAGCTAATGGGGCCTCCCGCTGCCACTGCTCCACCACCGTGTGATTTCTGTTCTCATGCTGAGGTTCTTAACCCGAGGTACTACTTCCAGGTTAGCGGAGTTTGTAACCTGAAGTGTTTGTAACCCCGAGGTACCACTGTATGTATTTTGCTAAATGGTTTGTCTGCTTGTTTTCTATGTGTTCAGATGCCTCTTGAGATACTGTTGCCAAACTCAGTATAAGGTTGAAGGTGGTGGCCTTTATCCCCATTTGGATGCTGGCCACTATTTTGAATCAAGATGGTTGACCAAAACATCACTTTGGTGTGACTTTGCCTGTTTGGGGGCATAGGTTTGATTGCCTCTCAAAATATTCTCACCAAATTCAACATGAGGATTCTCGAGATGGGGATAGAAGTCTCTGTCGGGCACCATTCTGAATCAAAATGGCGGACAAAAATGTGACTTTGGTGTAATTTCACCCAGTTTTGGGCACAATGGATCCAAACTCACAAATTATACCATCCATTTAAAAATCACAATATATTTTTGGTTTCTAAAAATTTATGGGCAGCACTGGGCACTCCACACTAGTTGGAACTATATGTGGCATCCAAAAAACCTTCCAAAAGAATATTCACTCTATGTATTTCTATCTGCGATGCCACTGTCTTTTACAATATCAGGGTTAATTAATATATCTTATAATTCTTGCAATTTACCACAAAAGCAGTGTTTCAAGTACATTACAGTGCTATTTCAGATTTTGAAATTAAATTCATATGACTCTCACTACAGATAAAATTCATTCTCATGCCCAATTAGATTCATTCATGAAGTATTCTTAAAAATCTATACAACAGCAAAATCCAACATTTCCTCAAACATGTCTTTTTCCTGGGGACTCATACAAATCAAAGAGTCTCCAAGTATTTTGTACAATTTGTACTTTTAGCTTAATAAAGTTGCTCACTGAAACCATGGCAAATTAGGCTGCATACATATGATAATTTTACAAGATTCTGAAGCACTCTTGCATAGCTATTATTACCCATAATATACATAATCATTTTTCTATCCTGCTGTGGTCTCTGATCAACCAGGTTTTCAGGTTTCTGTAGCACTTTAAACAGTATCTGAAAGGGAAAGAACTGGCTCCCAACAACTACTGCAACAGATGCACATACAGCTATTGCTTAATAGTTAAAAGAAATGTTTAGTAGGCAAAATACATCTACATATCCACTTGTGATTCCATTTCAAGAGAAAAATAATAACAAAAGGATACCTCCTTCCACAGTGTCAAATCACATTGTTTCAATAACATTTTCTTAGTTTTAATAATCAGTCCCCTTCTTCAGTACTTTATTTTATCCTTAGGAGGGAACATTATTGGAATAGTAACTGGTTTCCATCTGGGCTATTCACTTTCACCACTCAACTGAGACTCTTCAATCCACATTAGTGCATACATATATCAAAACGACAACTGCTGGTTCAGGACTACTGCCATGGTAATAGTAATGAAGAGGAAGCTCTCACTGTTCTATATAATAGCTGAATGTACACCACCTTAGGAATGCAAAGAGAGAAAATGCCACTGTTTTAGAATATGAATTAGCATCATGTTCCTCAATTACTGCTGAGAACTAAATGTACTCTGTATTGCATTGCACTTATGCAGGTAAATCATCTGATGATCATTATTTGAATTAAATGTGAGGATTCAGAATGCTTAGCTACTCAGGAAATAAAGTAATTCACAATCCAGCTTCTATGAAGAAACAGTATTGAGTCAGTCTAGCTGTGATTTAAACTGAATACAGGAGCAAGCACAGGTCAGTCTAGAGGTATGTGATAAACAAAAACTAAAACACAGAAAGCTCAGAGGAAAGATGGTTTCAGAAAAAAAGAGAAACATGAAGGAAAGTGGCTGCATCCCCTCAAGGGTAATCTGTTGGGTGTACAGGTGTCATGTGGGGTCAGATCCAAAAGTGAGCAGTTTGTAGCGCTGCAGAATTGCATTGTTCCTGTTCTGAAACACTACTATGGATAGGCAAATATGTCAGTTTCAATCGGTTTCTCATTTTTACCATCTTAAACTCAGCTCTCTAGATCAGATCCAGATTTTTCTGGAGAAAGAGCCTCATGAAAATTTAACAGCATTTTAATGTGTGTTTTTCCTAATACAATGGTACCTTGGTTTATGAACTTAATCCGTTCCAGAAGTCCATTCTTATACCAAGGCGCACTTTCCCTAATGAGGCCTCCCACCGTTGGTGCCCTTCCACTGTTCGGATTCTGTTCTCAGACCGAGGTAAAGTTTTCAAACCAGGACACTATTTCCGGTTTGAGGAGTTTGTAAACCGAATTGTTCTTAAACCGGACTGTTCTTAAACGGAGGTACCACTGTACATATACATATGTACCGGTATACATATTTTGTATGCAATTTTGCCTAATGTACACATTCTTGAAGCATTTCCCCTAATTTGATGCATCATGTTATTTTAACTAATATAGGCATTTATATGAACACTTTACCGCCCTAATATATGAATTTTGGTACATATTGCTTGGCTGGCGAACTGCACTGCCAAATTCAGAGAAGTGCACATTTCAAATGATGGCTGTGTTTTTGTTTGCTTATTATTTCAGAAAGCGCAAATTCATCTTCAAATATAAGCTGATTCAAATCCCTCCCATCCGTAGACACCTTTCCCAAGCATACACTTTATGTGGAAGAGGAAGTGGTTCCCAGAGAGGTGGTTCATTGAGCAACAATGGGTACACAGCATCTCAGTGAGCACATGACATATGATGCAAGGCCACAGGCTACCCACCACTGGGTGAGAGAATCAGAAGGGAGGCAAAAATGGGAGCTCTGAAAAAACTTCACAAAGCATAAAAGTAGCAGGTGGCTAGAAGAAATTTGAACTAGGTAGCCAGTGGCTCAAAATAAAAAGACCTAATAAAACTGCAGGAAATAGAAGCATGAGATTAAATGATGAGCCAATGCAGAAACACGGGACAGAAGGGGGGAGGTGCTCTTTCAGGTAAGCTAGCCCTGAGTATACAGTACTAGAACACACAGTATCCTAAAGCAGAAGATTTCACTACTGAGAAGAGAGACTTTGCAGAAAACTGCTTAGAATTGGAGGGGGAGGTCACTCTGTCATATTTAACTCCTAGTCATGCTTCAGTACATCATCTTATGTAAATTAGAAACCGCCTTCCACCTTGTTCTCTAACTGCTGATGTCCTTATTATTAAACAACACAGAGGGTGGAGAGAACACTGTCAGATGTGTTTTTTCTTAGCTACCCTGCCCCACAGTGAGCCCATTTCACTTCTTTGCCATTCAGTGTCCTAGCTGGGATAAAAAATCTGCAGGAGCGGCAAAACTGAAAACAGAGCAAGTGCTAATGGAATCCTTTTATTCACTTAAGTCTGAAATAAATATATCTAACAGGAAAATATTAGAAATTGTTCGCCTCCTTGGAAGCCTGTCTATAAACAGTTTTTAGTCCAAAGTGTATTAATACTGCCATACAACAAACTGCAGAGAATGGTAATAAAGCCATGGTTTTCAAAGTGGGAGGCGGTTTTCCAAAATGTGAAATGGTTGCTAGGGAAGACATTACCAAGCACAGAGAATAAAAAAGTGGGGGGTGGGGGATGTGAAACACACACTGCATTTTCTTTTAGATATAAGATCCACTCATCCTACCAACAAAAATCTTTCCTTTTACATATTATGGAGTATGATCTCATCCATCATTAAGTTTGTTACCTACGGCAGACTAGCTTTTCAAAATGTAGTCATGCCCTGTGTTTACCCACAGTGAGCATTCTCTCCAGGCGCTAAAGAGGAAAGCACACGTCCACTTACCTAGCTCAGAAAATGTTTCAGATATTGTTAGGTTGGTGGCAAAGGCAGGGGAATAAGGGGGAAATAGTTTCTTCACCTGAACTGCCCTCAGAATGGAAATTATTCATGACCAGTGACACTGTCAGAAGTACAAGGCCATCCAAAGTCAGGAGAATAAGACTACCAATGGTTACTAGTCATGATAGCGCTGTATTATCTCTAGTATCAGAGGCAGCATGCTTCTGAACACACTGATGGGGATCATGAGCAGAGGAAGACTATGTTCTAGTTGCGGCCTTGCCATAGGAATTTGGTTAGCCACTGCAGAGATTAGGGTGTGGGCCTAGCAGAGCCTTTGGTCAAATCCAGGCAGCCTTTTTAAAACTTACATAGAGGAGTACTGGGCATCTTCCCCTGCCCCAAAACCACAAACCAAATGTAGCCTTTTAGTTTTCCTGATAAGAATGAAGAAGAAGAAGAAGGGAAGAGTTTGGATTTGATATCCCGCTTTATCACTACCCGAAGGAGTCTCAAAGCAGCTAACATTCTCCTTTCCCTTCCTCCCCCACAACAAACACTATGAGGTGAATGGGGCCGAGAGACTTCAGAGAAGTGTGACTAGCCCAAGGTCACCCAGCAGCTGCATGTGGAGGAGCGGAGATGCGAACCCGGTTCCCCAGATTGCAAATCTACCACTCTTAACCACTACACCACACTGGCTCACGTTTCTGAGAGGAAGTAAAAGGGATGCTTTCAGGGATCATGAGAGTGGGCTCCTAAACTAGCTCCCTGCTCCTGGTGATGCTGACTACAAAGAAGCGAACCTGCTTCAATCTACATAGCTCCATCCTATGTTTCGTTTGTTGGGCATACTAAAGTACCAAAGAACATTTGGAACTTGGTTTTATAAATTGATTACATGTAGGGTTTCCCAGAATCCTGTGCCCCATGATCAAAAGTTCCTTACAGAATCAGAAGTGCAGTGATGCTTTAAAGCTACTGAATTTTTGAAATCAACAGAAGTCATTAAAGAATGTAAACATTAATAAATAAACAGGAGCAGCTCAGTAAAGTAAAAGATAGGAAATTGCTACAGAAATGGTTTCATTCTCACTAGAAGTCATTGCTTGCTTGCTGTGGGAATTATATAGAAATACATTTACTCTATTTAGTTATTCTATACAAAAAAAAATTATGACAAAATCCTGATGCCCCAAATCCTCATTTTTGTTCATTCCTATTGGAAATGAACACCATTCATTGGAAACAATAGCAAGAAGGGATTAAACATGCCTAACGTTCTTGACACTGGATGGCCCAGCCACTTTGATAGGGACCATCGCATATCATAGTCAAAATTTGTTCATGCAACTATGTTCCCATAACATGATTGTGTGCGCTATTCAGTTAAGTCTAAAATGTATTCATAGCCTGAAAAGCTGTGCAAGTTGAGACCTATGCCATCTCCTAGAAACTATATAGATGTGGAAGTTTAATATACTGTTAATCGGGCTTAAGAATACCAACATGCCCTTTCTTGTGAAAGAAAACACTAACTACCAGACCAAGCACTTCCTTCATTTACAACTCCTGCTGTGGCCACCTGACATAGTCAAATTTTAGTAGCAAGGGACAGGCCTTGCTTTTCTATTTTGTGTTTATTTAAGGTAATTATTTTATGCTTTGATTCTGTTTAGCTACCTTCAGCACACGACTGAAAATAATCACTATTTCATTTAACTGGAACTGAATGAAATATAGTGTATAAATGCAATACCTAGAAGCCTGTCATACCCCATATATATGAGATTACTAATAAAATAAATTTGTAATCTAAATAGTAATCACCTATCATACATTCAAGACTATTGTTTTTGTTGTCATAGTTCTTAACCACCATCACCAATAATGGCACATCTGCAACAGATGGCTTTGTCTGCATATGTTCCATGCTGGCATACTCTGAACTGTTCTTGGCACTCAGTATCCTTGTTACTGACCCAGTCAAGACTTTAAAAATATTAGTCCAATAAACCTTTCTCAAAGAACTGCAAGTCATGACTTGATTCTGGTTAGCAAGCCAGAATTATAGTCATCACTTCAACCTCTGTTTTCTGATTTAGATGTAAGGGAATAGTGTGGTTTAACAAACCCCAGAAAGTTTTGGATTAAGGAATGTGACCAAAGGGAGGAAAGACTCCTGCCACAACGCTCAGTCTTAGCCTGATAAGATGGACCATAGCGATCAGATGGAGAACATTACATCTAAACAGGGACAACATATGTCCGCTTTCAGATTTTCATGTGGAAAGGAAATATCTCACTGAGGAGAAAATCACTGCCCCCACAATATTCCTCATAACACCTACCAAGACTCTGCAATACAATGCCCCCATAAGAATACGGCCTGGAATAGCAAACTGGATTACTTCTTTGAGAATCACAACACCCTCATCATCTTGCCAATTTAAGCAGCAGGCCAGTGTGACCAAGCAAACCAATTTGCGGAGACTACAGATGCTGGCTAAAAGAGGTTTAAGCTTGATTCACAGTTGCAAGAGTGCAAGCCTGACCTATTAAATGGGATTGCAAATGTGTAAACAGCAGTACTGCAACTTACTGTGGCAGGGTAGCAGAAACTAGTCAGTTTCTTTGTCCTGATAATAAATCAGCTTCTGCAGATATTGGCAATATTAAATGCAAGCAGCCTTCATTCACTTGGAACACACAACTCTTAACAGGCAGCAGTAGACTCAATTCACACATGCAACCATTCTTGTGAGTGGCAACGTGAATAAAGGCTCCTGTGCATGTAAAACTCATTTCTATATTGAGCACCCACTAGTGTAGATAGTTGCATTTGTGGATCAAGCTTAAACCTTTTCTTTCAGCTTGCATCAATTGTGCAGTGTCATTTTCTGATACTGCACTGCTACATCACCCATCCAAAGAACTGTATCGGAGAGATTCTTCACATTACTTTCTAGCCATTGATTTTGCTCTTTGTACATTATAATAAATTAGTGTTTCCCTTAACAGATCAATATGAAAGAAAGCATATGAACTTGTACTCATAATTCTCCATCTCTCAATTTGAAGCATCAGTACTATTTGATTTATGGAACAAAACACTAAAAATAATATGTTTGACAGGATTATCACATATATTATCTCTCTAATTATGTGATGTATAAATGCATACTACCATTTAAAAATAGGCATAACAGGAGAGGAACTATTCTTTGAAATCTATCTCCCAGATAAAGTATTTTTTAGAAGACAGCATGTTGCATTATCACTGTGGGGAAACAGGATGCAAAGCAATTCATTAAACTCTCTGTACCCTAAAGAGAAACAGAACAATATTAGAACGAATTATATGAGTACTTGGCAAACTTTTTGCTGTACTTCATACATTTAGTGCTGCAAAAGCTACCTTTTTACAAATAGGACTAATTAAGTCTAAAAACCCTATCTACACTTTGCTAGAAGTAACACAGTGGGCCCAACCAATACGTATAGGATCCTGCTCTATATATGGTAAGTCGTTCCCTTACCTTTCCAAGTGAAGCAGGTATGAAAACAGAGAGAGAGAGAGAAAGAAAAGAAAAAGAGAAACCTTACATGGCAATATTCCCACGTTAGGATTCCCACCAACCCACCTGTTCTTCCTTCCCAGTATATTCAATATGACATTTCTAATTTCCTTTAAAATAGAAAATACGAAGAAGCGGCGGCGGGGGGGGGGAGAGAGAGAGAAAAGGAGATGAGGTGGAAGGATGAAAAACAGGCCACTGCCCTTAGCAACTGACCACAGCGAACAGCCATACACAAAAAAGTAAAACCCGCTTGAGCTTCTCCCTAAACATTCACCTTTGCCAGTCACCCATCGCCACACACACACACACACACACACACGCTCCCCTTTGAAAGCCCTCGAAACTGCATGGGAAATATTTCTCCTCCCCCCCCCCCCGACACACACACCCAAACGGGGAGGGAGGAACCCTGCCGACCCCCTTCTGAACCTCCAGCCTCTCTTTTTCCACGTCTACTCGGAAGAAAGCGGTGTCCTTAGGCTGCCCACCCTGGGTGGGCTCCCCCCCCCCTTCCCGGCGCTTGCCATAATAAAACAACAAACCCAACTCACCCTCCAGGAAGAGGCTGTGTCTGGAGCCCCCGACGCTGCTGCGGCCCACTCCTCCGCCCCCGACACCGCCGCCCCCGACGCCAGCACCGCCGGCCATCTTCGCTCGGCCAGCCCTTTCCTCACACCATCGCGCCCCGGGGAGCAGCTGCTGCCTCTGGTGCCCAGGCGCCGGCGCCTCAGAGGCGCAGTCACGGCACTAGGCCTCGTTCCTCCCGCTTCGGCCTGCCTCTTCCGCCGCGGCTGAGGCCCACTCGGCGCACGCTCGGAGACTGGATGCCGGAGGGGGGAGGAGAGAAAGGGACTTCCAATGCCCCTCACCGGCCAACCGCCTATTGCAATGGCGGGCGGTGGGTGGGGGGGAGGGAGAGAGACAGACGCCGGTAGACCAGAAGCGGCGGCGGCGGCGGTCCCTTTCCCCCCTCTCTCTGTCTCTCTCTCCCGCTGCCTCCCCTTATGGGGTGTCCGGCGTCAGCGAAGCTTGCCCCCGCGAGAGAGAAAGGCGGCAGCCACGCCGGCTGCCCTTTCTTCTCCGCTGCCTGGCACCCGAAGGCGGGGGCGGCGAGAAAGAATGGACGGCAGCGACCGGGTCGAGCCGCCCCTCCCGTGTTGCTACTGCTGCTGCTGCTGCTGCTGTGGTCAATACCTTCCCTCAGAGCGAAAGCCAGCCTCCCGAAGACGACATGCACCGCTCAACACACCACCTCTCTCGCTCTTTATTTATTTATTTATTTTCCGCTCCCTCCTTTCCAGAGGAGGAGGCCAGCCCTTAAAACACACGCACACAGAAAGAAGGTGTCGTTCGTCATTTGCAAAAGCAAAACGCAACACCTCTATCCCTCCCGCCGCCGCCCCCCAAAATGTTTAAAATGGCCGCAGCAGAGCGAGGCTGCTTGCCACTGTTGCAGCAGGGTTGCCCCCGTGGCTTTTCTCTTCTTTGCTCGCTCGCTCTCTCCCCCCACATGCAGCTGCAGCGTATGTGGAGAAGGCGACGACATATCAGCAGAGGGAAGTCGAGGAAATAACTTTGAAATTGTTCAGGGTGGGGGATAGCGTGAGTGCCTGGCTGGGCAAGCAAGCTTTCCTCACTCCTTTCCCTTCGAAGCATTAGGGTAGGGCATTTATTTTTAAGCATTATATGCATAGGGCATTTCCTTATATACACACACATGCACAAACATTTATTTAGAAACATTCCTTCCCCCCACCTCCAGGCCAACCCCAGTTCAATGGGCTCTGGGCTGAGTAAAGCAGCCTCATCATGAACAGGATAAAATATGGGATGTTTCCAGTGGCATAAGTATAGCAGTGCAGTGTGTTTTGTTTATTAAAAAAGAAAGAAAAAAGACTGTTGCAGGTGCAACACCCTGCCCTCAAGATGCCTTCTGGTATAACGGATACAAGTAAATACAGAGTATCAAAATGACATTCTTGAATTTTACTGGATAGAATAGTGTCTTATTCAACAGTTATTATGTGCTATAGTTGAAAGTGCGGAAACATCTGCCCAATTTTGGAGTGCATAGCTCTAATTACTCCAATTAGTTTATACCAGCATCAAGGCCGCCTGATCTGCTATTCTGTAATACCATGATTCTATGGACAGGGAGATTATTTCCTCCCTGCTAGCAGAAGAACACTTAAGTAAAGGGGCCCCTGACCATTCAGTCCAGTAGTGGCTGACTCTGGGGTTGCTTTATTGGCCAAGGGAGCTGGCGTACAGCTTCCGGGTCATGTGGCCAGCATGACTTAAGCCGCTTCTGGTGAACCAGAGCAGCACACGGAAACGCCGTTTACCTTCCCGCCGGAGCGGTACCTATTTATCTACTTGCACTTTGACGTGCTTTTGAACTGCTAGGTTGGCAGGAGCAGGGACCGAGCAACAGGAGCTCACCCCGTTGCAGGGATTCGAACCGCCAACCTTCTGATCGGCAAGTCCTAAGCTCTGTGCAGAGGGGCACTTATGCATCACCAAAAAAGAGGACTGATGCTTGTGTAACTTTGCATATGCTAACTAAATAGCTATAATTTAAATATAGTGAAAATGGAGAGCTGAGTGCCAGCTTCAAGGTCTCTGCTCTTCCTTATCCTTAATCCTGACTTAGACTGGACAGCCATTCAAATAAGGCTTGTTTTATATATAAGGTAAAAAAAAGGTAAAGGACCCCTGGACGGTTATGTCTAGTCAAAGGCGACTAAAGTATATGGTCACCCTACTCTTCACCCAAAGTTTTAAAGGCCACATGTGTTTATATGTCTAAAGCATATTCCTGTTTAGTCTATTAAATTACAATCCTAAACCTAGTTACCTGGGAGTAAGCCACACTGAATTCGTGTGCGTTTATCAGAAGACATGTCTAGGATTGTACTGTAAGAGGCATGTCTCTCTTCCACAAATACTGAAATATGAAAGAATAAGCCTTTCTATAAATTTGCTTTCTCTTTGGACAGTCATCCCTAGTGCTACTGAAAGTTTAGGTCTTTGCAAGTTTGTCTTCAAAGGCAGCCCCGCATAGGGCACAGTGCAGTAATAACCCAGGAAGTTAATGAACCAAAGATCAGTATACCAAAGTCTAACCTGGCCAGAAAGGACAGAGCCTCTGCACAAAGAGCAGGTGGAAGAAGATCTTCTAGTACCAACGTTCAGTTTTTGGCATCTCCAGGTAGTGTTGTGGGAAAGAAACTTGTCTGAAACCCTGGAGAGCCCCTGCCAGTCAATGTGGACAATACACACCCAGATGGATGGACAAATGCTTCCATTCAAGTCATCTGGTTTTCATTTTGTATATCCCTTCCTTGGAGCACGCTAAAAGTAATAATAATAATAATGCTGCAACATAGGCATGCACACATTCACACATATTTATGCACCTCTAAAATGCAGGATGAGTAAATATTTGTTAAAGGATAATGTTACTCCTCCAAGATTTATTCAGTAATGGTATTTTTGGCACCATTCCAGTATCCAGCTGTAAGATTCTTTCCCCATGAGAACTTATCACAGAAATCCAGCTTTCCACTTACCTGTTTACCAAGTATTTATCAAAAGTAACACTGAGTGTGGTTGGGTGCTGCCAGTGGCGTAGCGTGGGGGGTGCAGGGGGGGCCGGCCGCACCGGGCGCAACATCTGGGGGTTAGGGTTAGGCGGCGCAAATCCACGGGTTAGGGGGCGCAAATCCATGGGTTAGGGGGCGCAAATTACTTGCCTTGCCCCGGGTGCTGACAACCCACGCTACGCCACTGGGTGCTGCAAATGCTTCTAATGCAACCATTGATAAAGGATCCATGACAATGAATAAATTTGACAAATTTTGCAGTGCAGTTCTCCAGCCAAGTAGCGTGTACAAGTTGAACATAAAAATGCATGTATTAGTGGCAATAACATACCAAAATGCATTATATTAGGGGAAAGTGCTTTGCAAAAATGTGTGCATTAGGATAAATTTGCAGGGAAATGTTAATGCATTTTCTTGAAGACTTTCAAAAATCACAAACTGATGTGGAAATGTGAGGAACTGGACTTTAGATTAGAAACTGAGAAACTGAGAGGAACCAAAACTGACACCCACTTATTTCTAGCACGTACACCACACCTTGGTGAACCGAGACAAACGGAATGTACTTTGTTCTCTATAAATGATCTCAGGAATGTGTAAAATCATTGTACTACATTTTTGTCTTGATTAAATGCCAAATTGCAATAGCAACTACTTTGAAGCGGTGCTCAAAGTGAGAGAGAGAAAAGAATAGTTAGACCATACTCAGTTATGTCCATCTGAAAAGAAATGGGTGTTAAGGTACACCCCATCCCACCCCACTGAACAAAATCTGCCCTTTTTCCCTTATGGGGTATCCAAGAGCCCATATAGAGTCCTTAAGTGGGTTCCCTATCGGTAGGAGAAAATAACAGAGGCCAACCAGAGAATATTGAGAAGCAAAGTAGCTATTAAGCCTGATCATTATTAAACTGTTGCAACATGGTGCTCCCCCCTCACGCAGGAGAGAGAAGGAGAACCCAGAACAAAGGTGTGCCAGCCCTTATGTAGACTTTTCAAATTGCCCCCCCCTCAAACTCCAGACCACCCCCAGAAACATCATACAAACATCGCAGAAGGGGTGAGTCAAAATGGTCTCAGGACTGTCTTCCTGTACTGTTTCAGACATGTGGTTTATGTATTTATGTACGTGTATGCCTTGTGCATTTAGTTTACATATTTGAGACCTTAAATTCTTATAACATAGCACTGTTTTGAACAAGACATGTTTAGGGATTATGTTTTTTTGTGTAGGTGGGGGATGGTCAGTTGATAGCCTGTGGGTTGGAACTGGCCTTGAAGGCAATGTTTACCTTACCCACAGTGGCCGTACCAACTTTTAGTCAATGTGTAGTAAAAAAGAGGTTTATTACTATTTCCCTCCCAAGGAAAGTTTGTTTTCCAAGTTGTAAGGAGCAGAATGTGTGACGTTCTGCTTGAACACCTAATTGTGCAACACTTTCTGCAATAGCTTTAGTAGGGGGCCACTTTGTCTGGCATAATACACTTCTGACATGCATGCAGACCATTTGGAGAACAGAGTGGTCCTCGGGGGCATGAAAGTTGTCCATACCTGATACAGAAGGCAACGCTGCTGTTGGAGACTAAGGATGCTTAGCCTAAACACTACACAGAGGTGCCTCCTGACCCATAAAGAGTCAGAATATGTGTTCAAGCTGTACTTCCAAGTACAGCATCTTCAACCTGCTGTGTTTCTAACCGAAATAAGCTTCTTTATTTGGAACATAGCTGACGGGCAAATTGCGCCCCAGAGGATGACAACATTGTACCTGCTGTGGTATCAGTGGCAGAGTCTCATCACTGCCCATCCCTGCTCATTTCCACCAAGGGTTTATTGGCAACATATAAATGCCTCCCTGAAATCCAAGAACAGGGTATGTTGCGGGGTTGGGGGTTGGGAGAGAATCTGTTAAAAAAACACCAACCAGGCAAATTATACTACCTCTGAGATAATCAAATGGGCTGTTGTCATTTATCATGATGCTCTCATCCAGTGATGCTGCTGCCTCTTCTCAGAATAATTACCTTACAATGTGAGTAACCCTCTTTTTTATGTGTGAAAGGCCAGTTATCAAAGTAGCCATGAAAGATATTTGGGGGAAGACAAAAGAGCTGGAAATTCGTGCATCCTTTAGAGGTAACCCATTTATGCATTGATTAGTTAAATTCTGGTGGTTGTTTTTAACCATTTTGCATGGTTTTAAACTTGATTGTAAGTCTCTTGGAGACCCCCTGCCCTGTGCTAGGTGACAAAGAAATAAAATTAATAAATAGTGTGTGTGTGTGTGTGTGTGTGTGTGTGTGTGTGTGTGAGAGAGAGAGAGAGAGAGAGAGAGAGAGAGAGAGGTTGGCATTCAGCCTGACATATCCAGGCAGGGTTGGGAATGTCCTTTAATCTGAAACCCTGGAGAGCTGCTACCAGCCAGTGTAGACAGTATTTAACTAGAGGGACCTATGGTCTGACTTGGCATAAGGCAACTTTCTATGTTCCTAATATGCTTTCCTTTTTTATTTTAATGGACAGGGTAGGTTTCAGCATGCATGGCCAATATTCAGGGATTGTTTACAGACTGTGATAAACATCACTGAGCTTATGAAACTTTTTAAAGCATCATTTTTCTGTGCCCACGAGCTGGCTGAATGTAGCTTCCCCGTTTAAGAGGAGATGATTGATCTGAGAAAACCTATATCCCCACCTTTCCAGTGTAAAAAATAAATGATGGTTTCCAACAAATTAAAATTTTCAAAATAATTTATAACTGTCATTTTGCTCTGCTTATTTATCGGTTCTGGACTGATGAGGAATACAGTAATGAATGAAATAATAGTAGAGTAGCTAGCTTAATTGAACAAAGGATATCTAGGGGTGCTATTGAGCATTTTTCAGCTCCAAGATGAACAGAGTGGTAAGCTAGCTAGAAATAGAAATGATTTTTTTTTTTGCTGTATTATTTTCATGCTGTAATTCTTTTGCTCTTTTTGACAAATATGTCCTACTTAAACTGCAGTGTTTTTGTCCATGGTCACTAAACAGATTGTGCTCGTTTATTTATTTATTTATTTATTATGCCAGGCTGTTGGTATAATTCCTCCAGAATGTCTGAATCAAGAACAGATTGTGGGTAAATGTTTGTGCGGACCAAAGGTGCCCAGCTCAGTCTCCCTACCTGTTGAACTTTATTAATTGAGCACAAACCTCTGTTTTGATAAGCCAGTAAGGTTTAGTGGTCAGAGCCATTAGACTAGGATCTGTAAGATCAGGATTCAAATCCTGAATCAGCCATGAAGCTCACTGGGTAACATTGGACCAGCCAGTGTCTTGCACCAGTCACAGTCTAACCTACCTCACAGGGTTGTTTTGAGGAGAAACTGGTTATGGGAAGACTTTGGAGGAATTATGAGATATAAATCCATTTATTTATATAAAAGCTTTTCTATTTTTTTTTTAATAATAATTTTTATTCAATTTTTAAAACACATAATTAAAAGACAAACACATCACAAAATACAAACAAACATAAACAGATCAAACATAAATAAATTCATAATCTTATTTTCTTGCAACTTCTTTCAATCGACTTCCCCATACCTCCCTTTCGCTGCATCCTTATTTTAGAAAGAATTTTTTAAGCAACCCTTTAGTCAATTTATCCATTTAGTTCCCTTCATTAAATTCCCATAAATTTGTTGGTTACAGCTGTAATTCTCTGCTTCTTACCCCTTGACATCTTAACACTCCTCAATTTTACAACAGTTTTTAAGATATATTTTAAATTTCTTCCAGTCTTCTTCCACTGCCTCTTTCCCCTGATCACGAATTCTGCCGGTCATCTCTGCTAGTCCCATGAAGTCAATCACCTTTGTCTGCCATTCTTCCAGAGTAGGTAGTTCTTGCATCTTCCAATACTTTGCCAGAAGAATTCTTGCTGCAGTAGTAGCATACATAAAGAAAATCCTATCCTTCTTTGGCACCAATTGGCCAACCATGCCCAGGAGAAAAGCCTCTGGTTTCTTAGTAAATGTCCATTTAAGGACTTTCTTAATTTCATTATAAATCATTTCCCAGAATGCTTTCACCCTCGGGCAGGTCCACCATAGGTGATAGAAGGTACCTTCATTCTCATTACATTTCCAACATTTATTATTGGGCAAATGATAAATTTTTGCAAGCTTGACTGGGGTCATGTACCACCTGTAGATCATTTTCATTATATTTTCTTTTAAGGCATTACATGCCGTGAACTTAACACCAGTGGTCCATAACTGTTCCCAGTCAGCAAACATAATGTCATGACCGATATCCTGTGCCCATTTAATCATAGCTGATTTCACCGTTTCCTCCTGTGTATTCCATTTAAGCAGCAAATTATACATTCTTGACAGATTCTTAGTATTGGGTTCTAACAGTTCCGTTTCTAACTTTGACCTCTCCTTCTGAAATCCTATTTTCCTGTCCTCTTTAAATGTCTCATTTATCTGGTAGTAATGCAGCCAATCTTGAACTTTGGACTTTAGTTTTTCATAACTCTGAAGCTTAACCCTTTCACCTTCATATTCTAAGATTTCACAATATTTTGGCCATTTAGAATCCATATTAAGTTTTTTCACCCCCTTGGCTTCCATTGGTGACAACCACCTGGGAGTTTTAGTTTCCAGTAGATCTTTGTATCTGCTCCAAACATTATATAATGCTTTTCTAACAATATGGTTTTTAAAACCTTTGTACACCATTGCCTTGTTATACCATAAGTATGCATGCCAACCAAAACAATTATCATATCCTTCCAAATCTAAGATGTCTGTGTTCTCAAGAAGTAGCCAGTCTTTCAGCCAGCAGAAAGCTGCTGCTTCGTAGTATAATCTTAAGTCCGGCAGGGCAAATCCCCCTCTATCTTTTGCATCAGTTAAAATCTTAAACTTAATTCTGGGCTTTTTGCCCTGCCAGACAAATTTTGAAATATCTTTCTGCCACCTCTTGAAACAATCCATCTTGTCCAGAATTTGTAAGTTCTGAAACAAAAATAGCATTCTAGGCAATACATTCATCTATATAAAAGCTTTTCTAAATGGCTTCATATTTTAATATCTCTAAGTGGCATACAAAAACACAACATAAAAACAGTTTAACAGTACTGTAGAAACAGGAATTCAGTAATAAAAAGGTTGACTTGTAGGTGAGGAAATTCTGGGCAAAAAGATATGTCATTACAAGCAGGTAACTAATGGATGATGCTTCATGTATGGCAGAGGGAAGGGCATTCCAGAACGCAGGGACAATGGTGGAAAATGGCATTTTTAGGTCACCGTCCTATGATAGTTCTGTAGGATGTGGTGCCATGAGTAAAACTACCCGAGATGATCTATGTAAGTGATCTTTTGGGTCTATACAGGTAGAGGCAGATGGTTCCTTAGGTTACATGGTCCTGAGATGTTCATGGATTTTGTACATCAGTAATAAGAATTTGAACAGGGCCTGGTAGCTATTTGGCAGCCATTGAAAATGTGATGATAAAAGAATAAACCTTACAAATCATTGGCATTGTATTAGAATCATATGCAGCTAGATGCTTGTTCTCATATCTGTTCTGTTTTCTGCACTGAAAATTCCTTAATACTGTGCGTATCCATCTGTCTTACTGTTTCCAAGGTTTTCATGATAAAAAGCTTAATAAACATATCAAGAATGCTTTAATTATGTGAAACATTTATTCGGCGCACATTTTACGCCTTCTGTTAAGAGCAGTGCTTTATTTGCAGTTTTCAGAATTCAGTATAAGATAAAATTATGCATAGTTTGGATGCAGACAGTACAGCCCACTCTTAAAGAGAATAAAAGAATTCTTTCAGACTCACAGACCAGTTGATAAACATCCGAAATGCTAGTACTTTTGTGTTTACTGCAGTGTGTTAACATATCCTTCAGAATTTGACTCTAATTACATTTCAGATGGATTGACTGTATAAATTTTATTTCATTTGACTCAGGATTCACTAAGAATGCCAGGACAGTTTTGGAAGAATATCACTATAGCTCTGGTAAGACACTTTCATTCAGCCATTTCTGAGTAAAGATACTATTCAGTATGACAATATTATCTTTGAGATCTAAGCTTTACGCCATTGCTATAAAGTAACAGTATTTAATGCCTTGGGTTTTATGTAATGGCATTGATAGTTCATTTGCACATAGTTATGTGTTACAGCATTTTTATACTTTGCTTTCATTGCAGTACTAGTGTTGAATAAACTTCCGATTCTAAAAATGCATATTGCTTCCTATGTTTCAGAAAGCGCTTTAGCAAAGTATAGCAAAATAAGAGTTAAATTGTTTAGTTGCTGAAGTAAACAAATCTTTGTGTTGTCACATTTCTTACAACATGAAGAAAGAGCCATGGATATGAAAGAGGAAGTTTGTCTAAGGGCTGCAGTTACTTGTGTTCCTATTTTAAAAACAAACTAACAAAAAACCAATATGTGAAAATTGGGTATTCACTTTAAATTCTAAGATAGGGCTGCCAAATTTCAAAAAGTAAAAATCCGGACACAAAAGTTTGGCCAAAGTTGTTGAGTTGCTTTGGGGGGGGGGGGTAAAGTTCTGGAGCGAAATCTCAAAAAAAAAGAAGAAGAAGTTTTTGAGCTTTATTTAAATGAAAATCACCAAACTCTACACTACCAACATGGACCGCCATATGTCCAGATTTTCTTAACATTCCGGCAATTTCCATCTAGATACTGTTTACAAGGGCTGCATACTGCCTATGTCCAGAAAATTCTGAGCCTATGGCAACCCTATCCTAAGATCTAATTTCTATGCTCTAAGGATTGTTTCGCATGCTATCAAATTACAGGAATGCAATTTCTGGTATTGATGTGGGTGGCGAGAGACAGAACTCACTAGAGATAATTGGCCAAAGATGCACAGCAAGGCTCAAGGACCTGTGTATTCTTGGATAATTTTGTGCTTTGAAAAGGACACTTAAAAGTATTTGCTGTGACTAAGCTTTTATATGCATCATAACAGAAAGAGGGGTGAGTATGGAGAATAGCCACACATTGTCTGAAGCACAACAGGATGGGGAAGCCACAAGGAGATCTCATGTCTTGTTCCCATGCCCTCTTCCTGGCTAATCCACTGTGGCACAGTAACTTTGTATAAAATTACTGGGCTGCACCTGGCGATGCTGGCTGCTGACGGTGAACCTGTGCAACATGCTCACTGCAACATGCTCGCTGGGAACAATATCCGCCTGGAGCAGCGTTACTTGTGTCCTGTTCTGAACACCTGCTTGGTAATGAAAACAAGGGGCAAGCCATCATCCCAAACAACATCCTTACCACTTGAGTGGCTCAAGCTTCAGTCCAACTTTGATAGCCTGATCACCACAAGCTGTAATAATGGAGAATCAAGACATCAGGTTGGAAAGGGGGGGGGGGTGTAGCTTTGATGTGCAGGACATAAATTTATTTGTTCATTTTATAAAGATTTTTAATTGCAGGTGCTATTGCTGCTAGAGATGGGAAAAAATGCTTTAAATAGCTGGAGGATAACTGGACTGAGAAGTATACAGCTTATTTTGCCTCTTAAAAAAAATAACCCTAGAGCTTCTTTAAGAAATGAGGAATCAGGGTTTTTCTCTCTCTGGTTAGTGATAATTATGCAGAAAACCTGTATAAGCAGTTTAACTAGAGCCTAAGATATTTTTAAAAATGCATATACTTGGATTGTGGGTGGTGACATGATGCTATCATACAATTTCCAGCCCTGAAAAATCTTATGTGTGTTTCCAGCCTATTAGGCTTTCTGAAATCTGTTATTTGGCCCACATGCAGCACACTCCAAAGCTGTGTTGCTGTATTTATTTCTATGAAACCTATGCTCAAGATTCCATTTCAGGTCTGTCAGATGATATTGTACTTGTTTTAATCCAGGCTTCCTCAAACTCGGCCCTCCAGATGTTTTTGGCCTACAACTCCCCATGATCCCTAGCTAGCTGGACCAGTGGTCAGGGATGATGGGAATTGTAGTCTCAAAACATCTGAAGGGCCAAGTTTGAGGAAGCCTGTTCTAATCCTAAGCAGTCCCCTGTGAGACGCTTTCTAACATTCCTGGGTCCATGCGACATATATGAACATGTTCATGGCTGGCATCAAAGGTTGGCATGGCTGAGCATGTGCCAGGGGGCTCACATCCCAACATGTCACTGACAAGAACGCCACCAGACCTGTTCCTTCTCTGTTGCCACCAGCTTGTTTAACCATCTCTCTCTCTCTCTCTGGTCCAAACATTGGTGAGGGGTGAGAAGGTGGGGAGGAGATGCCGTTGTCTGTGTGCTCATTGGCTGTCTGCCTGGCAAGCCAGGAAGCAGGTGATAGCAGTGATGAGGAAGAAGAGAAGCAGCTGGTTATAATGGTGGTGAGGAAGTAGACTCAATGAGGGAGAGCAGCTAATGAAAGGTGTCTTGCCCAAAGGCATTCGAAACAAGGAATGTGCCATGTAGAACAAACTGATATTATTTCCATCGATATCATTATGCCACCACATTTGGAATACTGTATACAGTTCTGGTTGCTATATGCTAATATAGATTGTGGCTCAATTTTTAAAAAACAACAACTTTGGCTGCCTTTGCCATATCCTAGATGTAGAAAAGATTCAGAAAAGGGCTACCAAAAGGTTACAACATTTGGGACTTTTCAGTTGATAGAAAAAGTCAGTGATGACATGATAGAAGTTTACAAAATTACTGAGAAAGCGGATAGAGAACAGTTCTTCTCCCTCTTGCATTACACTAGAACCCATGGACATCCAGTGAACTGAATGCTGCAAGATAAAAGAAAGTCCCCCTTCATGCAGCACATAGTTAAACCATGGAACTCGCTCCCACAGGGTTGACTGCCAACCTAGATGGCTTTTAAAGAACACTAGTGAGGGCTATCAATGGCTCCTAGGCATGATGGCTATGCTCTGCCTCCACTGCTGGAAACCACAGGAGACGAGAGTGCTCTTGTGCTTGAATTCTGCTTGCAGCTTTCCCATAGACATCTGGTTGGCCACTGTGAGAACAGGATGATGGACTTGATGGGCCATTGGCCTGATCTGGCCTATTCTTGCTATGTTCTTGTGTTCTTAGTGCTGCAGCCTGCTTCAGAAGTCACGTGGCCTTAGCCTCAGAACAAGATTCTATTTTGAACTGCGAAGCAAAACCTGCAACATATTAATAAATATATGTATTGTATGTAGCCTACCAGGTACTTGTCAACCTCTTCTTTTGGTGGGGTTGGGGAGCAGGCCCAAGCAAGCAGCAAAACCTGGGTGTTTATCAAGACTCTAATGACGCATCAGCATAGCTTAACCTAAACCTACCTCACAGGATTATTGTGAGGATGAAATGAGGATGAGGAGAACAATGTCCACAACTTTCAGCTCCTTAAAGGAAAGGTGTGGTGTAAATGTAATAAATAACACAGCCATTTATGGCTAGTGGACTATGTTCAACTTATAGATTACAAGGTGTACAGCTGCATAGAAGGTTCACTTCTATGTATTGGTGTTTTGTCCACACACATAGATATAATGTATCCATAATTGTGAATACTAACAAAAATTAAAGTGTATGCAAAAATTTAATGAAGAACATTTGACTGAGAATTCTCTCCCCCCCCAAAAAAAAGATATACAAATTTCAGCAGTTTGGGTCCTATTTTAAAGTGGGAAATACTGATAGCACAGTAAACAACTTAAAATGTTAGTTTAATAATAGTTTGGTATAAGGAATGACAAATCATTGTTGCTTAATGTAATCTTTCTTATGCTTAAATCTTGCGCATGGTTATATGGTGGTACGCACAACCAAACACAGCACGACTCGTTTCCAAGTCACCCTCCATAAGATTGCACATTAAATGAACACATTTCAATAGAGCACCACGAGGTGGCATTGTTTTGTAAGCTTTGGACGCTGGTAAAGGAAAGCCTTAACAAGAATTTTGATATCCCCAAACGTATAGTTGTACTGCAGCCGATCCATATGGAGTGAGCACAATTAATGGAAATTAATGGGATTAGAAGAAGAAATCAATGGGATTTGCAGCCCAGTCCTAATCATGTTTACTGAGAAGTCCCACTGGATGCAGCTAATAATACCTAGGATTGCAGCAGCAGCAGTGGAGATGGAAACAAAAGGAAGCAATTCAATTAGCAGTAGTAATTAGAATTCACTAAAATTTAATGGGGAGGGGGTAGTGTCTTCTTAACCTCAATTTGACAAGTGGACATAATTTCCTCTTCACTCAAGTGGCAGACCCACAAAACAGTTACTTTGGACACAAAACAAAAGTTGCACATTGCTATTTCCAAATGACAGAGAAGTCTTAGTGAAAAGAAGGCTATAAAGTCCATGCCAGGGGTAGCCAACATGGTACCTTTCAGATGTTGCTGGACTCCAGTTCCCACCAGCCCCAGTCAATATGGCCAATAGCCACGGATGATGAGAGTTGTAGTCCAACAACATCTTGGAAGCAACTTGCTGGGTACCCCTGGTCTATGAGATAGATCATAACCTGGGGGAATGAACACAAATCCTCCTGATGCGCAGTTGCTAATTTTAGCTTTTCAAAATACAACATGTGAGGTAATGGTATGAAATCTGGCATAAACAGGACTAGGTGGTGACTCAATAAACATTCCAAAGATAACCAGGGCTGTTTTATGGCATTCTAGCATTCTGCACTGCGGTGCTGCTCCTTATTTACATTGGCTTTGATTGATGCAAGAGAGACAGCAGAGTTAATTTATGTCAGCTGACCCAAGTTTAAGATCAAGCCACAGGACTTAATTTGAAAAGTTGGGAAAGGAATGCAATTTGCAAGTGACATCATATGTAATCTTTGAAATACTAGTTATAACTTTAGGTTATTTTTGCAACCCACTGATCATGTATTATTTGGTATAGGGGAGCACAGCCAATTTTTAAACTGGGGATTAGTTATCTGACTGGAATTTATAAAAGTATCTGGCATTCCTCCACGATCTCCCACAGATTGTTTTCCCCATGGAGGCATGATTTTCCTCCAGACAACTCTGGGGACAGCCCAAAAGACGGTTACTGTCAGTTAGCTCTTGCATGTTATATATTTCCCACATGTAAAAATACTGGCAGTAATTTGGTTGGCCTTAATGAAAGAACAAAAATGCTCTGACAGGAGTTTAACACTCATGGAACATGTTATATTGTAAACTGTCCTGTGATCCTCGCATGAAGGGCAGTACAGAAATAATAATAATAATAATAATAATAATAATAATAATAATAATAATAATAATAATAATAATTGGAGTCTGACTCCCTACCAGGCTTTGGCTGGGCTCCAAGGCAGGCCACAACTGCGGGTCCAGTTCTAAGCAGACAAATGAGAGTTGAAAAGAGTCATGTAACATGGCTGAGCACTATGGCTGAGGACTAGGTGGGGTCAGATTCTGAAGCAAGCAGTCTAGGCAGGCAAGGCAGCGAGAGCAGTGGCTCAGACAGAGGAACTAAGACTGTAGCTGCAGTTATATGGAGTCAGCCAGGAGCAGTAGTTATGAAAAGGCAACTATTGGTTCCTAACAGAGGCACCATATTCCGAAGTACATTGAGGGAGCCCGATGCAACGCCACACAACATCCAGACATCACTCTGCTTCCGACTCTGCATTCAGCTTCAACAATGGGGGGGGGGCATAAAAAAGATTGAGGGTGCCCAAAGAGCCTTTGTCCCCTGGAGCAAGTGCCTATGGTGCCTAAAAAACACCCCAAGTTCCATATAGCCACACAGCATATACCTAGATAGGGTATCACAGCACCATATTTTTCTGCTACTCTCAAAAAGTACCATTATTCCACACATACCAATACCCTGTAATCCTCTCCAAACCTTGAACGTTTCAAACACAGTTTACAAAAGTTTGATCCTTGTCAGAGAAATATTACTGATTTTTAGTATCATCAATGGTAAATTATGACGCACTGCATCTTTCAGTAGGTAAAGAAAACTCACTTTGCAGGAGTGACTTGTAGGAAAGACTGACTTAGGAACAAAAATGTGTTCTCACTAGACTACAGAAATTCGATAACTTGGCAAGATAATTTTGGATGGTCTCAGGCGTAGACTACTTTACACTGGTGCTTGGCAATGAATTCAACAAGTGTTGAAATAGGATTGAAGCTTCAACATCTCATCTCTCTGTGGTATGTGTCAGATAGTTAGGAGAGCCAAGGGAACTGAAGGTGAAAATACAACTGTTTCGGTCACATAGTAAACAAGTAACAAAAATTAGGAAGCTTGGAGTCCACACTTAAAAGTGATGTGTTAAAAAATTCTAGCTGTAAAAACCACAAAGGTTGCTAGTACTGTGCTAGCGGAAGTGAAACTGAACTGTTCCTGAAACTGAACTGTTCCTCCTATGGAGAGGATCACATCGCCAGTGCAGCTGAAGAAGTTAATCCATGTTCGAACCCTTTCCTTGAGCTTTTGGGCATGTTTGCAACATTCCTGATCTCATAAATACATTTGCCCTCTCCTTGGCTCTTCTCAGCTCCATATCTGTGACCTCCTATCCTCCCTCAGGTGTGGATAAATATAGCCTACACCCACACAATACATTTAAAGCACTCTTATACCACTGCCAACAGCTAAGGCTTCCTCCAATGAATCCTGGGAACTAGTTTGTAAAGAGTACTGCGAGTGATTAGGGGAACCTTAACTGACTATGTATCCCAGGATTCTTTGGGGAAAGCCATGACTTTTAAAGTGGTATAATAGTGTTTTTGGTGAATGATAAGAATATGACCTCAGAAACCTATTGGTTATTGGATTCCACTTGGCTTGAGCCTAACACCTTTGTTGCTCTTTGGCATGAATATCTAAATAGTTGCTTTATGTTATTTTTCAGTAACAATAAACTGATGGGAGTATTAAGAAAAACGTGTCAAACTTTTGAGTTATCTTGATAACTCTAGTACTACTCCCAAATTAACATCAGTTCAACACACCTTAGTGTGTTCTCAAGCTGCTTCTGCCAGATGGAAATGTTTTGGCTGCTACCACTTCCAGCAAGCTCCAATCTTCAGGCTGTTTTCTTTCTTTCTTAATATTCTCAAACTGCAAATAGTTAAGCCCTCATCTAAACAGATATAGTCTACAAGTTCCAGTGAACTAGGCTGCATACACACTATACATTTAAAGCATTAACTTCCCCTGAAGAATCATGGGAAATGTTGTTTGTGAAGGGTGAAGGAATTGTAGCTCTGTAAAGGGTAAACTACAGCTTCCAGGATTCTTGGAGGGCGGCTTCTCTAATCCTGAGGTCACATGACCTAGCTGAATGGGATTTGGAATACGGTTGTCTCCCCCTGCCTCATCTGACCACACCTCTTATTTGGGGCTTACCCTAGCCTTAGTTGAGTCAGGGTGGAAGATATAAGTCCCATTAAGTTTGAACCTCCAAATTAAGGATCCAGGTTTGGAGAGGATCCCATATTTTTTTTGGGGGGGGGGTAATTTTCC
This sequence comes from Podarcis erhardii, assembly GCF_964252035.2. Lineage (NCBI taxonomy): Eukaryota > Metazoa > Chordata > Lepidosauria > Squamata > Lacertidae > Podarcis > Podarcis erhardii. The sequence goes on along the minus strand of NC_138507.1, from coordinate 39,380,381 downwards.
TGAAGATACATGCTGCTGAGGGACTTCAGCCCTAACCAAGATCTGAGTGTTGTAAATTGTTTTTTTTTTTTTTTAAATTGCGTCGATCCCATTTTCAAAGCCCCGTCCCACTCCCATCCCTTCTAGGTTTCCCTTCATAAATTTCCAGGAGATATTGTCAAAGGCCTTCTCCGCATCTATAAAAATTAACACTGCTTTTGTATTGATATTTGTTTGCAAGAGTTCCAAAATATCAATAATATTCCTTGTGTTGGCAAACAAATGTCTACCTGGGAGAAAGCCAGCCTGGTCCTTGTGAATTACTTCATTTAGGGCTTTTTTAAGTCTACTTGCTAAAATGTCAGCAAATATTTTATAATCCACATTTAAGAGAGAGATGGGACGGTAGTTCTTAAGTTGTGTCTTTTCAGCTTCCGATTTTGGTATCAATGTGATAAATGCTTCTTTCCACGATTCCGGCGCCTTCTTCCCCTCCATAATTTCATTACTAACTTCCATCAATGGTTGTATCAAATAGTCTTTCAATGTCTTATAGTACTTGGAGGTCAGTCCATCTGGCCCTGGAGATTTGCCCAGCTGCATGTTCTGAATGGCTTGTTCGATCTCTTGTCGTGTTATTTTACAATTCAGGATTGATCTGTTTTCTTGTGACAGTTTTGGTAGTCCGTAGTTTTTCAAAAATTGTTTTATCTCAGCCTCATCTTGCGGCCCTTGAGTATATAGTTTTTTGAAATATCTCTGGAAACACTTTCTGATATCCACAGGGTTCTGAATATTTCTTCCTTCAGTCTCTAAATTTGTAACTGTATTTAGTTTTTGTCTCTTCTTCAACTGCCAAGCTAGCAGTTTCCCACATTTATTCGCCGATTCAAATGTTTTTTGTTTCATTAATTTAACTTTCCACTCTATTTCCTGATTTATCAATTTAGAATATTGTGCTTGATAGAGTTTGATTTCTCTCAGAATCGGCTGTGACTTCGGATTTAATCTTAACTTCTTCTCTAATTCTTTAATTTTCTCCAAAATTTTATCTTTTTTCTCATTTTGTGTCCTTTTCTTTACAGCATTCTGTTGTATCAAGAACCCCCTCATCACGGCCTTACTTGCGTCCCAGATGATTCTTTTTTCCACCGTAGTATTCAAATTTATCTCAAAATAATCCTTCAAAACTTTTTGGGCCTTCTTGATGATCTCCTGATCTCTAAACAAGTTGTCATTCATCTTCCATCTAAAGGAGCCGGTTGGTAATAGTGTCATGTCCATCTTTACTGCATTGTGGTCGGAGCAGGTCTTTGGGCAGATTTCCACCTTTCTGGTCTTGGGTGCCAGACCTCTAGATATCCATATTTGGTCGATTCTTGTCCATGTCAGTTGGGCTTCAGAAAAGAATGTTCCCTCTCTTCCCAAGGGGTTCTTTGTCCTCCAAATGTCAATCAAGTCCATATTGTCTGTCAGTTCGAAAAAGGACTTAGGTAGTCTGCCATCTTTTGTAACATTTTGACTTTGTGACTTATCCATGTTTGTTGATACGACCCCATTCATATCTCCCATCATAATGATGTTGTCATAGTCCAGTTAATCCAGCATGCTCTCATGCAACTTCTTGTAAAATTCCGATTTCCCCTCATTTGGTGCATAGATTCCTAATATCAATAGCTTCTCTCCTTGATGTTGTATCTCAGTTGCCAAAATTCTTCCATCTTTAAATAAGAGTTTAGGTGACAGGCTCTCTTTTGCATATATCACCACACCTCTCTTCTTTACTCGATCCGAAGATATAAATTCTTGGCCTAATCTTTTATTTATTAACACTTTTTTATGGAGCCTGGTCACGTGTGTTTCTTGCAGACAAACAATGTCCAATTGTTCTTTTTTTAATATGTGAAATATCTTCCTCCTTTTTTCCGGGGAATTGCATCCATTAATGTTCCAGCTCAAAAGTTGCAGAGACATCTTGAATAAATCTGTTATTTCTCTGGGGGTGGTATCTTTTTCTCTGGATCTTCAGGCTCCAAGGGTGCAGGTACAGGTACAGCAGATGCTCCAGGCCCAAAAGGTGTTTCAATTCCTTTCTGAAGGTCCTCTCCGTAAGTGATCAAAAATTTGTCTCTATCTTCGAGTGTTTTAATTTTAACCTTCTTCCCTCTGAAGGTAAAGGATAGTCCTTGGGGAAATTCCCACCTAAAAATGATTGAATTGCTCCTTAACAATCTGACCAGTTCAAGGTAGGCGGATCTAAGGTCCAGCAGTTGTTTCGGGATGTCTTTATAAATTTCAACTCTTCTGTCCAAGATGTCCAGTGATTTTTCGTAATGTAGGCCCAATATCTTATCCCTTTCCTCCTTCGATCTCAAGGTTATCAAGCAGTCTCTGGGCTTTTCTTTCTTTGCAAATCTTCCAAGTCTAAAAGCTGACACAATTTTGAAGTCCTTTTCCTCTATATTCCAAAACTTGGAAAATTCTTTGGTCAGGAACTCAGCTAGGTTTCCTTCTTCAACTTCTGGTATTGACCTTATCCTTAAGTTATTTTCCCGGTTCCGCAGTTCTATCATAGAAAGATACATCTGATGCTCTCCAACTTGTTTACAGAGTGGTTTTACCTCTTGTTCTAAATTTTCAAGTTTTTGGCTAGTATCCTCAGCCAGTTTACGATTTTCTGCAGTAGCCTCAGTCAACTGCCCAATTGCTTGTACGTTCTGTGCCACCTGCCCAGTTATTTTATTTAGACAAGCTGTATTTTGATCAATCTTGGCTGTTTGTTCATCCGCTTTCTTGTCCAAAGATTCCACTCTCTTGTCCAAAGATTCCAATTTCTCTTAAATTTTCTCTAAAATTGAAGCAGTTGCTCCTGAGGCCATATCTTCCAATTGTAGCTGTTCGGTTTCTCCTTCCCCTGCTGGCAGAGTAGACACAGCTTCTTCTTCCGAAGGCAGAGTTGGTACAGATGATCTACGTGTCTGCAAGGCTGAGGTTAAAGTTGTTTGTCTAGATCTTGCAGCCCTTCTTCTTGTGCCGCTCATTCCAAAGTTATCTAAAAGTCAAGGTCAGACTGAGTTGTTCCCATGAGAAAGCAGCAGCAGCTGATAAACAGTCAAACAGGAGGTAAGGAAAAAGAAAGTAGAATAATCTCTCTGCTGTAAATCCCAAATCCTCTGGGGGGGCTTAAAATGTCTTGAGGGAAGAAGCCAGTTCAAATAAAATCACTAAAGTCAAATTTGATGTCCAAGGACCTTCAGTAGCAAGTATTTAGCAGAGTTAGTATTAACAGCATTACATTGTTTCTAGCCAGTGCAGGCTGGTGTTTCAGAAAATGTTTCAAAGTAGCAGGTCCAAAAACCCTCAGGTTGTTATAAGCCCTAATACAAAGTAACCAAGTCTGCAAACTGACAGCTCTGTTATTCTGGCAGCCCCAGCACCTGGGTTTCTCATTCAAATTGTAGTTCCATCAGAAGAAGATTAACACAGTCCAAATGAAGAAAGTCATATAATTAAGTCCTTACTTTGCTTTGAAGCAGTTTCAATGGGTGCTCAAATCAGCTGGATTAAAAGCTTCTTCGACGACTCCACTCCTCCAGCTCCTTTGCTTTAAAGTTAAATAGCAGTGGAAGACGGACTTCCTGTTTTACATCTCTCCGCTTTCAGCCAAATTCAATAAATTTAGTCTCAAATTGTAAAAGTCCTTCTTTACTCACGGGTTGTTGCTTTTTCGGTACCGAAAGTTTCCAGGAAAAAAGGTCAGCGCTCACCGACAGCAGCTGCGCGGCTTCACTCCACAGATTAGCGATCGACTCACAGCGCTGCGATACCCCCTATACGTTCCGGAGCCCCTTACCCATGGTCAGATCACTTCCTGGTGCAACTGGACTTCTCCGCGACCCATCCCCTCTGCAGGGAGGTGGGACCGATTCGGATGGTCCGCCCCCGCCACTTAATGGATCCAAATGGTTTCCAGAGAGTGGTTGGGGATGCTTTATCCCATGTTGATGGCCTTTCAGCCGATTCCCTGGTGGCCCGCTGGAATGTGGAGTTAACCAGGGCTATTGACTGTTTGGCTCCGAAGCGCCCTCTCCGATTGCATGAAGCCCGGAGAGCCCCGTGGTTTTCCACGGATCTGAGGGCAATGAAACAATCGTTGAGACGGCTAGAGCGCCGGTGGCGGATAACTCATTCTGAATCTGACCGGACACGGGTTAGAGCTCAACGTCGAGCCTACCAAGTGGCGATAGCGACGGCGAAGAAGACTTTCTTCACCGCCTCTATTGCATCTGCAGAAAACAGCAGCAGGAGACTCTTTCAGGTGGTTCGCAATTTAGCGGAACCACCTGTAACATCGGGGCCCAGTACGGGCCACATGTTCTCCTGCAATGATTTTGCAAATTTTTTTGCAGATAAAATCGCTCAGATTCGGGAAGAAGTAGACTCCACCGTGGGAGCAGGGCCGGGGCGGGAGAGTGCTAGAGTCCTGTCTGGTCAAGTTGTGTGGGATCAATTTCAATCTGTTACCTCCGAGGATGTGGACAGGCTGCTTGGACGAGTGAAGCCAACCACCTGTCTCCTGGATCCTTGCCCATCCTGGCTTATAAAAGCTAGCCGGGAAGGACTGGGCGATGGGCTTCGTGGGGTGGTGAATGCTTCCCTCCGTGAGGGAGCCTTCCCAGACCCGCTGAAAGAGGCGGTTATTAAACCGCTTCTTAAAAAACCATCTTTAGATGCGGCCACGATGGCCAATAATCGCCCAGTCTCAAACCTCCCATTCTTGGGCAAGGTGATTGAGCGAGTGGTTGCTGAACAACTCCAGGCACGCCTGGAAGAAGCGGACCATTTGGATCCCTTCCAGTCGGGATTCAGGCCTCATCATGGGACTGAAACTGCCTTGGTCGCACTGGTTGATGATCTCCGGCGGGCTAGGGACAAAGGTGAGAGCTGTTTCCTAGTTCTGCTGGATCTCTCAGCGGCGTTTGATACCATCGACCATGACATCCTTCTGGACCGTCTTGAGGGGCTGGGAGCTGGGGGCACTGTCATACAGTGGTTCCGCTCCTTCCTCCTGGGCCGTGTTCAGAAAGTGGTGGTGGGGGATGAGTGTTCAGACCCCTGGCCGCTCACTTGTGGGGTGCCTCAGGGTTCTGTCCTCTCCCCCATGCTTTTCAACATCTACATGCAGCCGCTGGGAGCGATCATCAGGAGGTTTGGGCTGGGTGTTCATCAGTATGCAGATGATACCCAGCTCTACCTCTCTTTTAAATCAGAACCAGTGAAGGCGGTAAAGGTCCTGTGTGAGTGTCTGGAGGCGGTTGGAGGATGGATGGCGGCTAACAGATTGAGGTTGAATCCTGACAAGACAGAAGTACTGTTTTGGGGGGACAGGAGGCGGGCAGGTGTGGAGGATTCCCTGGTCCTGAATGCGGTAACTGTGCCCCTGAAGGACCAGGTGCGCAGCCTGGGAGTCATTTTGGACTCACAGCTGTCCATGGAGGCACAGGTCAAATCTGTATCCAGGGCAGCTGTTTACCAGCTCCATCTGGTACGTAGGCTGAGACCCTATCTGCCTGCGGACTGTCTCGCCAGAGTGGTACATGCTCTGGTTATCTCCCGCTTGGACTACTGCAATGCGCTCTACGTGGGGCTACCTTTGAAGGTGACCCGGAAACTACAACTAATACAGAATGCGGCAGCTAGACTGGTGACTGGGAGCGGCCGCCGAGACCATATAACACCGGTCTTGAAAGACCTACATTGGCTCCCAGTACGTTTCCGAGCACAATTCAAAGTGTTGGTGCTGACCTTTAAAGCCCTAAATGGCCTCGGTCCAGTATATCTGAAGGAGCGTCTCCTCCCCCATCGTTCTGCCCGGACACTGAGGTCCAGCTCCGAGGGCCTTCTGGCGGTTCCCTCACTGCGAGAGGCCAAGTTGCAGGGAACCAGGCAGAGGGCCTTCTCGGTGGTGGCGCCCGCCCTGTGGAATGCCCTCCCATCGGATGTCAAGGCGATGGACAACTACCTGACATTCAGAAGACATCTGAAGGCAGCCCTGTTCAGGGAAGTTTTTAATATGTGACATTTTAGTGTATTTTTTATCTCTGTTGGAAGCCGCCCAGAGTGGCTGGGGAAACCCAGCCAGATGGGCGGGGTACAAATAATAAATTATTATTATTATTATTATTATTATTATTATTATTATTACGGGGTTCCTTCTGCGTTTCGGGAGCCGCTTCTGGCGCCCGCCGAGTCTCAAGACCACAGGCTCTTGCTGCCTGTGGGTTTCCGATGTGGGTCTCCGCTTCGCCGTAGCGGACGACCCGTTTTCTGCAGAGCTTCCCCTTCACGAAATGAAGAGGACCGCCATTGCCGTTCGCGCCGCCTCCGGAAGTCCTGAGTGTCGTAAATTGGAAAGGGGAAATACTGGTCTTAATTTTTACATCAAAACATCTACTTAAGTCACACAACACACACACACACACACACACACCTCAGTATTTAGATATTTTAAAATCATTTACAGGCATCAAGCAAAAATGAAACCAATGTCAGCTTAGGTAATTATGAGTTTAAAAATGATTTTAAAATAATAATTTTAAAACCACATGTGCAGAACCATATATCAACTGTTGAATATTGGTTGCTTTCCTAAATCTGGACTATTCTACAATCCTTAAAACTATTTGTGATAGCGTAATCCTGCTGAGGTCTGCTTCTTAACAGCACCAGAGTGTACTGTGAGTAATTTATAGCCACCAATCTCCCTTCACACTTTCCACATAATCTTTTGTTTATTGGGGCACCAGTTTCCTGTGTTGCTACACAGGAAGAACTGCAGGAATTAGAAATTAGCCAATTGTCCATTTCGAATTGTTAATGCAGCTAACGAAACTGTGCCTGGAACGAAGATTTCAGTGAAAGAGATTTCAACATGCGTTCAATTCTCCCCACTGAAATCAATGGGACTTAAATAATGATCTCGCCTGCATTGTTTTAGACAACATTGCCGGAAATGAAATATACAGTGCTCTACATGATATCATACTTTTTTCCATTACTGTGCTGATAGAAAAGCATTCTATGTTAAATGGCCTCCATCTAGTCTAGAGATAATTGAGTTTTTGTCCTGTTGTTGATTGTAGTGAAACTGGAACTTGATTTTGCCTGGACTGTGGCTCAGTATGTATGCCTTACTCCATTATTATACCGCTGCAGCTATGACCACCATGACCACTGTTCTAGCTATTTCATATATATTAGATATCAAAAGTATGCTAGGAACTGTACTAAAAACATACATTATTAATGCCCTGCTCCAGGGCACTTACAATTAATGCAGGGTTGGCCAACATGATGCCCTTTAGATGCTATGAATAAGAATACCCATCATCCCTAAGCATTGGGCAGCCTAGCTACGGCTGATGGGAGGCAGTCTAGTTCTTGCATACCAGGCATACTCATTCTCAGTGCTTTTTTCTGGAGGGACGCAGGGGTACACATAACCCTAAACATTTTGTGAATCTAAGTTTGGCCTCATTGAGGGGCAGTATTTCAATATGAGTAGGAAAATAAGAGTACCCCTAAACATTTTTTAAGAAAAAAAGCACTGCTCATTCTTACATTACTCCATGAACTCCATAAATAACAGCCTGTTGGAATGTTATATTTCTACATGTGTCTTGATTCTCTTCAATAAATCTATGTATGAGAGCTTTGTCGAGTTTTGTTGAATACTATCTAGACGGAGAGAGAAGTCTCAGGACGGAATACACCATGTTGCCTACACCCTATGAACAAGACGATTGTTTGGACAATTGCTTACCTCATAGTCATAAACCAAAAATTGGAGAAAAGATAGCAGGCAAATAAGTTTAAGCAAAGGTCTCACATAACACTGTTTTGGATTGTGTCACCCTCATTGATTTGGCTAACCCCAATGTGCCATTTGGATGAGTAGGCATAGGAAGAATATTGTGTAGGCTTGTTGGTGTCAAAAGCTCTATATTTCTATACCTGACACCCATACCCTCCAAAACTGGTGCCTACAACCCCTTTTGCTCAGAGGGACGTGGTTTTTGCTTAGAGGGATCCCGACTATTGCTCGGGAGTGTGGTTTATCATCTGCACTTGGCAGAGGGTAGGGGATAAATTAATTGAGTTTGCACTTTACTGTGAACCAAGGCTTTTTTTTCAGCTGGAACTCGCTGGAACTCAGTTCTGGCACCTCTCAGGTGGGCGCCATTGCCATTATAAGAGAACAAGGGAGGTGTTCTTGGTGAGTTCCGGCACCTCTTTTTCTAGAAAAATTGCACTGAAGTGAACCTACCTAATCTGTGCTCAGACACAAACATGGGTGTAGCCAGGATTTTTGTTGGGGGGGGGGGAGCATTTTCTTAGGAGGGCAGAACCTGAGTTAGTGAAATATACTCGGAGTCGAGAGTGGATTTCACGCTCTTTATTCAGCTCATAGTGGTGAGGAGGAATGGAAGTTCCCCCAGAATGTCTGCTTTATATACATTATTTACATAATGGGCCCCACATGATTGGCTAATTCCGGGATTCACCTGTAGGCCAATCAGGTTGCGGATTCACTTCCACCTGGAGCTGGATTGGGTGGCTCCTGTGGACCAATCAGACTGCTGCATTCTGAATCCTATTGTTCTAGGGCCAATCAGACTGCTGCATTTTAGATCCTATTCAACTCAGTACATAACAGTTAGCTATGTATCTTTATTGAATTTTATTGATTTAGGGGGGCAGCTGTCCCTCCCTGCTCCCCCTTGGCTACGCCCATGGACACAAACCAAAATGCAACTATGGGTTTATCCACACTTACATTTCCTCTGTGCTTTCCAGGTACGGTCTGCACTTTAAAGTTCCATGTTTAAAGCTCTATTTTTTGCCCCAAAGCTTTTCACCATGAAAACCTAAATTGGAGCAAACAGCAAATCCATGGATAACCTGAATTGCCATTTGTTGCACTTCAGCTTTAAAGAGCAGGTTTTCACGGGGAACGCTCCAGGGTGAAAAACAGAGCACCGGGACATTGAGCTTTAAAGCGTGGACCTGTGTTTGTTAAGCATGGGGCAAAAGGTAAATGTGGATAAACTCAAACTTTCAAAATTTGCACTTCTCCAAATTTTGCAATGCAGTTCTCCACCCAAAAGACGTAATGGGGGAAGCGCACAGAAAATGCATGATATGGTGGAGAATTGCTTGCAGAATTATTAGGATGAATGTACATGGAAATGTAAGTTTTGTGCAGACCTTTAATAAAACCGCAGACTAATGTGGAAATGGGTTGAACTGAAGATCGAGAAAACAAGAAACCAAGAGAAATAAAAATGGTCAGATTTATCCATCCTTATTTTGAGGGCTGAGACTTCTGAAGGAATCAGCATTCTGCACAGCAGTATACATGGGGTTTCCTTGAAAAAAAAAAAGCCCTGATGAATAAACATTCACAAACTCTTTATTGTAATATATAGATAGATAATTTGAGGGTCTTTACAATTTTATAACATGCAGATAGAAATATGTGTTGAGAAACCAGAGAAAGGAGCTGAGGGAAGTCGGAAGGTGGGGTGGGAGGTTGGGTTTTCTGTTTAGGGGGGAGGGGAGGGGGGAAATGGAGGGGGGAAACAATGTGGATGATGTATTTTTGTTAAAACTATTGTGTTGAAATTTCTAATAAAAAAGTTAAAAAAGAAAAAAAGCCCTGAAATTTTTGTTTGCCCAGAATTCAGCAGCCCATCTATTGCTATTTTTTAAATAAATAAACAAATACCTGTGCAAAATAGATTTTGCTCCTAAGAGTAATCTAAAGGCCATTCTTCTCTGTTCCCTAGCTGAGTGCACTGCCTTTGAACAATTCAGTTTTGTCAGTGGATATCAAGATATTCATGTCACAGCCAGGTGACATGAAGTGGTATCTGAAGAAGTGTGCATGCACACGAAAGCTCATACCAAGAACTAACTTAGTTGATCTTTAAGGTGCTACTGGAAGGAATTTTTTTATTTTGTTTTGACTATGGCAGACCAACACGGCTACCTACCTGTAACAGGTCATAAGTAATTATAGATTAGGAATGAGGATAGTCAATGAATAACAGAAGCAAATGGAGAGAGAGTGCACCAAATATGTTCCCTTTTGAGCAGTCCTGTTCCTCTACAGATATTGAACTGTGTTTCATACAAAACTTTAAGAGCAGCCTAAATTTTCAGCCCTTGCCAAGTGCTGCAGTACCGCAGCGTGAGGTAACCCGAGTGCGATCATAACAACATACCTTCTGAGGTAAAGGACATTGGCACCAAGCTATTTATTTCTCATCTCCCATTGAAATATTCGTAGCTAAGCCTATGGCTGCTGTCCACAAAATATTTAATCTGAGTAGCCCATGCATTTGGAGGGGCACCTGTCCCAGAATGAGTCAGTTGTGGTTTGCAGTATTTTAGACAATCTCCCTGCTAGTAGTGATTTATTCAAGACTAGCCTTATCATTGGACAAAGCAAGGAGGCTAATTATGAGGCAGCATGTTATAATAGGCAGCTGTTTTGTTTCACTGGCAGATGGAAGGGACATTCTTTTCCCAGAAACAGCAGGATGTGAAAGATAAATGGAATATCAGATCACATTAAGGATTTGAAGAAGGACCATCATCATCTATTTCAGAAAGCAACGTAAGGGATGTTTAGCCTAGAGAAGAGGAAATGAAGAAGGGAGAACAACACAATAGAGGTCTTCCAATACAGGAGATTGGGAGTGAGGGGCTTGTGTTCTCTGTTGCTCCAGAGGTTGGAAGATACAGGAAAGATTTCAGCTCAGCATTAGAGAAATGTTCTAAGAGTAAGGGCTGCTCAGCAATGAAATAGACTTGGGTGGTGGTGGACGCTCCTTCCTGAGAGGCATTTAAGCTGAGTCTTGGCAGATATCTAGTGGTATCCTTCACTGCAGATCCTGCACTGAGCAGTGGGCTGGAATACTAAACAATCAGCAACTATGTAATTCTTTGTTCTTTTCCAACAAAAAAGTCTCTCTCTGTCAACAAGGTCCATCAAGGCAAAGGCAACTGCCAGGACTGAGCTGTAGGTAGGTTGGAAGCTATGAAGCAGAAGTTGTATCAGAGTTAGATGTAAGAAACCTTGGCTTAGGCATTGGGCGTGTATCCCTCTCAGCCCCCTGCTGGAGATCTGAGGCTAGACAGGGTCAGGAATTTGGGGACACTGCAAAATGTGTGTTCACACAGCTGGCCCCCTTTATCCACACAGCTGAGGAGAGTACTATGTCCCAGCACTGTGTGCTTGTGGCCAGAGACTCCCCTCAAGACCCCTTTAACGGGTAACCCTGATATCGCCGCTGCAGAAGGAGCGAGTCACCGCATCACCTGCTCATTGAATATTGGACAAATGGATTCCACCCAAAGCCTAAAACCACCAAAGTTGTGACAATTGCTACAGAGAAGGCAAGACCTGCAGAGCAGGGGAAATTCCTTTCCAGCTCTGAAAAACAGCAGCCATCATCCTACTGAAGCAACGCCCATGAACCTAGAAAGGAAGCAGTTAGTTTGAAAAAAAGATAGAGGTACGGGGGGGGGGTTGGAGGGGTGAGTGATGCCACGGCTGCAATGGATAGGGATACACCAGTTTAAAAATGGGTTCTGGTGGGAATCCAGACAAAAAACTCCACAGCAACCATCAGGGGCGGAAACCTCGCCCACCATCTGACCTGGTGAGTGGATATTCCAGTGCATGGAAAGCTGACAAGCATAGGCGCCGACTCCATGGGGCTTGAGGGGGCCCGAGCCCCCTCAAAAATTCGTTTGGGGGGGCTCCGCCCCCCCAATAATCTCCGGCGCCCCTCCAGCAGAGCGCCATCGCCGCCCCTCCCCCAGCCCAAAATGCACAGGGAGGGGCGGGCTGCATGCCTCCTGCCCTCCCTCCCGAGCAAAAGCTCCACCCAATTTCCTTTGGAGCTGATTAATAGGCGCAGCACGCTCTCCCCTATTCGCTCACGAGGAGGCGGCGCCACTTTATTTGCATATTCATGAGCTTATTTATTATTCATGAGCTTTCCCGGGCCCCCCCAATATTTTTTATAAGTCCGCGTCCCTGCTGACAAGTCTTAAAGTTTGGTAAGAACCTTTCTCCCTGAGATTTAATTTTTCCATTTGGAGAGAACCTGAGGCAGCAGGTAGGGAGATGCATTCGTTCATAAGCCCCTACCTTGTCCCAAGAGGTACACAGCATTGTTCTAGTATTATTTCAGTTGGGGCAGCTGTTGAGAATCTGTAGCCCTTCAGATGATATTGGATTGCAACCAACATCAGCCTCATCTGGCATGGACAATGGGCCTGGGATGATGGGAGGTGTAATCTTAATAACATCTAGAGGGCCACTATGACCTCACCTCTGGGCTAAGGCTTGTTCACCCAATCAAGATTCAGATGTTGTTACCTCAGGTTATCCTCCTTAGGATAGCATCTCCTTCTAGCTAAATGGAGAAGTAATTCCCAGGACAGAACAAAAGACTGTGCTGATTTTCTTGGGTCATTCACTGTTCGTTGCAAATGTTCTGTGCAAATATGACCCCCAACCACCAGAGCTAAAAACAACAACACACCCTGCAGTTTGTTTACGGGATCACTTTATCGCAGGCTGAAAGTAAGCCGAGTCAAGAACTGGTTCTGCCAAGGGTGCTGTCTCTCCCTAAGCTCACCCTGACCTGCGCTTCACCCTTCAAATGTAAACAAACCAAGGATTGAAGTTGATTCACTGCGCTGTATCCTAGGATAGTGGATTCTGTAAACAGGATGCTAGAATGCCAAAGTGCCTAATGTGAGCCTTGTTAGCATTCCACACACCAAAATAGTTTAAATTGCTTCAAAATTGGCAACAGATTACTCAGTGGCGTAGCATGGGGGGTGCAGGGGGGGCCGGCCGCACTGGGCGCAACATCTGGGGGTTAGGGTTAGGGGGCGCAAATCCACGGGTTAGGGGGCGCAAATCCACGGGTTAGGGGGTGCAAATTACTTGCCTTGCCCCGGGTGCTGACAACCCACGCTACGCCACTGAGATTACTTAAAAGGTCCTGGTTTGTGATAGCTTTCTAATGAATACTGTTGGCTTTTCACATGACGATTTTCCTGTAAATGTTTTTTTATTAAAAAAAATAATAATCTCAAAATAATTTTTAAAATGACGTTGACCTGCTGACCCTTCGCCACAATTCTTTTTTGAGGGATAAAAGGAATTGCACACCCTGTTTGTGTTTGATCATGTTTATAGACACGAGAAGACTCTTCCTGCAAAATGTGAGGTTCCTTCATATGTAAATACGGAGGTAGCTATAGAGTGCAGTTCTATATCCACTGATAACTCAGCAGCTGAGGAACTCGGCAAAGCCTGCTTCAAACTTCTCAGCTGTTGACAGGCTTGACTTGCTGAGAACACTGGTTAAATATAGCACGAACGAGCTCAGCTCAACAAAGTCATTGCTCTCTGAACAGTGTGAGAGGAGACCAGGAGAGGGGAAATGCAATCTCAGAACTTGACTGCCAAAGCTTAGCACCACAGAGCAACAGTTGTGGGTGGGGGCAAAACAACAGCAAAAGAGGCTTTCAGACAAAAGCCGGGGGGGGGGGAGAGAAACATAACTGAGAGGCTGTACCTCCTGTTTCTTCTGCGTGGTATTTCTCTTAACAGGAACTACGTTCCTCTTCTGCTCTCTTCCCTGTTTCCTGCATTACTTCAGTCACTGACAGATCTAGAAAGAAAGCGAGGGGAAGCTTCTGTCTCTGTGTTCTTCTGGGCCTGATTAATACCTTCAGTCTTGGTCATGCAAGCTAGATTCCTGAAGCCTTCCAAGACCACAGTGTCTTTGTAAAAGGAAGGCAACTCGGTCTTCTCTTCCACTTGGCAGGTAAGACTGAATTGACTTCTCCAGTGGAGTTTTTCATTGAGAATGATTGTTTTTGCTTCTTGTTTGTGAATGTTCCCTTGGTTCTTGTGTGTGTGTGTGCGTGTTTGCCTTCTGTGCTTAACATTCTGCTTAATGTGGAAAGCTGAGAAGAGAGACACTCTCTTTACAAAAAAAAAAGAGAAGATAAAAAGACTGTCTTTTTTTGCTTTTATCAGTACAGGAAAATTGTCACGTTCTTTTACGCTATCTGTCAAACTAGCAAGGCTAATAGCAACATTCTAAAACCATAATAGGACAGGAGATGGGATATGGAGGCATGGAATATAACAAAGGCATCAGCTATGTTTGTATAAGCACATGCTGTCAGAAGGCACATTAAGATTGGGGTTTTATTTTAAGAAGACTGGCTGGGGCTAGTATCACAACAGCTATAAAACCTAGTAATGAAGACTGGCTGGTCAGCAGGATAAAGTAGGCATGCTGTGATATTCTGAATTAATTGTGAGGCTCTTGTCTGATGCTTTCTAGCTCACCTATCTATTTTTCACAAGCCTGTAAGTGCTTTTGTACACCTGGTACATTTTGTTCTGCCCTTTTGACAATAGTCCTAAGTCTTGCCGCTGCTATCAAGAATATCTATCTTATTAAATCACAGTCCGAATGTTTACTCTGTGTGAATAACTCCATGAACATTCATAAGCAGGATATTTTTGGACACAACAATGTCAGGATTTATTTAAGTATAAATATATCTTTACAGAGAACTGACCATTCAAAATGTTACCACGTTGCTAGAACCCACATTCTATTTTTTACTATGACAAAAAATAATCCAGTTCTAAAAACATTTACTTCCAGAGTACATGGAACTTACTTCCATGCAACTGATAGTACTCTGTAAAAATATGTTTATCATATTTTATTTTGTGTTTTTGCATTTTATCTTCTTTTTGTAAACCACACTGAAAACTTAGTTGAAGCATATAAACCCTGGAAATAAGTAATGGAGCAATTGTGTTTAAGAACCGCAACTTGATAGGATTGTATACCCATATGACCATGCCTATCTATCTATTAACTGCCTAAAACCAGCTAACAACAGAAAAACCAGGGAAACAAATAAATGCAAGAATAATTAATAACTTGTTGGAAAGTGTTGACATTTACCTGAAATACTTCCTGTTTCTTAAAAAAGATTTTTCTAGTAATAAAAGAATGCAGTAACAGAATTTTCTGTTGTGTGCCCAATGCAGATCATTTGTTCAGTCCTAAGAATATATAATTTGTTGCTTTATTTAACTATCTAAAGAAATAAAATGACAATCTGATATTTCAATCATTAACACATCTAGTCTGAATTCCATCCCAGCAATTAAATGACATCTTAGTGCCATGATCCTAAATTCACTTACTGGGAAGTTTCCAGTAAGTGGACTTAGGATCATGACACTAAGTTACGATTCAAAAGTGATTATTTTTGTTTATGGGTATAAATTATGGCTGATAATGTAACTGCTAAGACAACAGTGAGAGAAATGAAACAGTAAGAATGAGACACATTTCCAAAGAGTCATGAGAAAAGTACTGTGCATTATTTATTTTCCAGAGATGTATCAATTGAATATTTAGAACCCAGATGATCTACAGTGCCTATTCATGGTCTTGGTTTCTCTTCTTGTCAGTATGTTTAGGAACGCATGCAGCTATCTGTCTCTTTCTTCTAGTGCATGTCTTAGGCCTGCCCTAATAGGAACTATGACACACCTACTCCCAACCCAATAAATAATCAACTTCCACCCTTCAGCGCCAGGAACAAAACTTTCATCCATCCATATGGAACAGGTCAGCCATGTTGATATGTATCTATTCCTTAAAGAATACTGGCTAGCACCTGCAAGGGAAACTTTTTCTTTTCAATACTGCTCTTTTGTGTGAATGCATTTCTCTGCAAAAGAGCTGTTTTAATTGTAAAAATTGAAATACCATAAATGTGCCTTAGAAGCTGATTGTGGGAAAAGGCAGACTGTAGCCTTTTCTCATCTGCATGTTTCCATCAGGAGGAGCATAGAAAGAGGATGATGTCAAGGAGGTTTAACAAACTGAAGGACACCCGTCCTCTTTCTATGCATCTCCTGTACTCCTGTGGAGCTTTTTAAAGGATTTCCTAATGAAAGGTCAACAACTTTGATTTCCTAAAAAAAGCTTAACTTTGGCTGCCCCCCCCCCCCAATCCTGGCTACGCCCATGCTAGCAAATATCAACCGTGATGGCTGTCATGAGAAGAGTCCCTTAGTATTACTCTTTGAATGTAAATCACTATAATTAGCAGCATTTTTGTTATTATTATTTTTAGGTGTGTAATGGCTGCTTGCTAAACACAATAAATCACACTGAACTGAGCTGAATTGACTAGCAGACCCACAAAGTTTCATGTAAAGAAAGCAGCAAGGTCTTATCCTGTGGGCTAAAGAACTATAACTCAAAACATGAGAAAGGTTTGCATAGTCCTGGAATAGCTTGGGTGCTAGAAAGTAATTTGTTCAACCATTTACCTCTTTATAATAAAAAGAGGGGGAGAAGTTAGTGAAGCACCATAAACGAAGAGCCTTGTGGAGTTAACCTTCTCACTTTGTGGGAGGGATCATTTGTTTCCCCTTGTCACAGCAAATAGCTTAATGTGTGCTGGCATTTTTGATGGCTTCGTCTTAATAGTTTCCAAACAGGAGTCTGTCTGAATAAAATTCACCAGCTGATATGTGTAAGGAGCAAAACAGTGTAATGACCTAGTCACCTCTGTGTGTTCCCTTCCCCTCCCTTCTAAAGTGGGCACACTGTCTAAAATTACCCTTCTAAACAGGTGCCCACAAAGGGACTCTGGGGTTTTCCTATCAAATCTGTGAAATATGGAACATGGACTTTACAACAGCTGGGCCACAGGGATTGTTAATAGCTGGACTGTTTTTGATGTAGATTTTCATCCCAGGAAAATATATTGACCTAAACACATGTTCTTTCTTCCCTCCTCCTTCTTCCAATACCCCCTGAACCAGTTTTGGGGGGCAAACAGTGGGAGGAGAGTGGGGAAACCCCACTGCCCTATGTGGAAATCCTTGTGTGGGCTCTGCTAGTGGGACTCATTATTTGAATCTAGCTCACAGCCATCATGGCTAGTCACCTCTGATAGTCTCACCCCTCATGAATTTGTCTAATCCTCTTTTTAAAAGAGGACATCCCAACTGGGGGCCATTACTCATCTCATGGGATAAAATTCCATTGTTAAACTATGCGCTATGTGATGAACTATTTCCTTTTGCCTGTCCCGAATCTTCTGATATTCTGCTTCGTTGAATGGCCCTGAGTTCTGCCTCAAAAACTTTTCCCTATCCACTTTTTCTACATCATGCATGATTTTTAAAGTAAACTTATTCAAAAGGCCTGGATGAACTTGGTGCAAAAATGGACAAAGGATGGCAGCAGCCAAGCTTACCCCAGAAGGCTATTATTCCTTATCTGGGGTGCCACTACTAAAAAGGTCTTCTGCCTTAAGGAGTTGACTGCTTCTCTTCATCTGGTGGGGCACCCAGAACAGGCCCCAGAACAGTTTTGGCTAGGTGGTTATATTTCAGGTAGCCTGGTCCCAAACTGCTTTTGGAGTTTGGGACCAAACAAACATGTAAAGGCAGGTGCTGCTTTGGCCTTCTGTGTCATCAGCTAACATATGGAAAGGCTGTTAACTCAGAGCTCCCACAGCTGCCCATGTAGCTGTTGTCCTGGCCTGATCAAGGCACATTCCATAGGTTCAGAGAGAAACTTGTCCCAACCACAGCCCCTTGGCAACTGTCCACACCTGCTCACAAATGCCTGCTTCACCATTTTAGGCACAAGAGCACACTGTATTAGGGATGTAGATGCAATCTGCTAACTGTGTGGAATCCTCTGTCAAGGCTATCATCTAAACACATCACTCACTGGTTACCTCTCCTTATCATCCGTTCCAAAGAACAAATAAAGCAATCTTTGTCATCTATGAATAAGCCTTTTGCTTATTCTGTGTTGTTCCCTATTTTCCCATTGTCCACTAAGCTTTCTGCTCCTTAACCCATCAACTTTGTGAGCCCTTCCTTTCTCCTTCAAAGCTTAGCATGCTTTTGTCTTGTATTCCAGTTGCCATTTCCAGCTCCTCTCCCTTCCCATGGGAAAGGCAGCCTACATCTTTCTCTTTCATTTCCTTGCTGCGGCCTTAT
Organism: Podarcis erhardii; assembly: GCF_964252035.2. NCBI lineage: Eukaryota > Metazoa > Chordata > Lepidosauria > Squamata > Lacertidae > Podarcis > Podarcis erhardii. The sequence goes on along the minus strand of NC_138507.1, from coordinate 39,362,239 downwards.
TTCCTTATGCCAACAGATGGTTTCTACTCCTGGAACAAGCATTTTTTTTTTTGCTACATAAAATATTAGTAATTTTCAGCTATGCTTTGATATGGGTTTGTTTTTTTAGCAGTTCTAAAAACAAAAACAAAAAAACCCCTAAATAGTTCATGGTCACCAAAACAAAGAGAGACTGTGAAGGCCTCCTTGTGGGGTCTGAACTGGCAGTGATGGACCAGGGATGAGACCTTGGGGTCATAGTAGATAGCTTGATGAAGATGGCAACCCAGTGAGCAGCAATGGTGAAAAGGTAGGGTCGCCACATTTCAAAAAGTAAAATTCCTGACACCTGCAAAATTGTTAAGCTTTTTTGGGGGGAACAAACCCAAATTGGGGGAACCTAACCCCCAAAATAGTGATTTTCAGCTTTTTGAGCTGTTTCCACTGCCTTTTCCATCGTGTTTTCCCTGACATTTTACCGATTTGGTAAAATCCCCCCCAACGCCATTTTTACACCCGAAAACTAGGACATGTCGGGAATTTTCCTAACATATGGCAAGCCTATGAAAAAGCAAATTCCATGCTAGGAATCATTAGTAAAGAAATTGATTAGAAAACTGCTGATACAGTATACAAACCTATGGTGCAACCACATTTGGAATACTATGTCCAGTTCTGTTCACCTCACCTCGAAAAGGATACTGTGTAGTTGAAAAGGTTCAACCAAAATGTTCAAGCGGATGGAACAACTCCCCAATGAAGAAAATCTTGCAGTGTTTGGGACATTTTAGTTTAGAGAAATGCCAGGCAAGAGGTGACATGACAGACGTTTATAAAATTATGAACGGCACACAGAAAGTGTTCTTAAAACTAATACAAATCTAGCTAATTACTGGCTTTCTGTAAGGTTGGTTCCCAAATGGCACATTTGCAACTGTGGCCCCAATTCAGATAATGTTATTTATGCTTGAGTTCCACTGAAATGGATGGGACTGAATTTGTCACACTGATTCTACCTGGATTAAAGTCAGTAATTCCAACTGATCAAAGTGGCAATTCTATCTAAACCTGGGTAGGATTGTAATTTTATCCAGATTGAGAGTTACATGTGAGATGAGGGATTGCCATGTGGAAAAGGTGGCATTGATAGTTGTGGAGGAGATAGAATTTTGGCAGGTGTAAGCTACACCTGCTGAAATCTCATATTCTGCACAAGTATTGACAGCACAGGACAACAGTCCTCTCCTCTTTTTAACTTACCCACCCTGTTCACTAATTTGGGATCTTATCTATTTCCTTTTAAGAACATAGGAACATTAGTTGTTTCATTTTAGGGTCCCCCCTCTCTCATTCATTCTGTCTAATGTGTTACAAAATACTTATTCACTCAGATTTCCTAAAAATCATAGTCAGCCATTAAGATACACAAGAAGTTTCTTTCTTCACTGCTTTTTCCTCAGCTTCTTCCATATTGCTTTTTCTTACAACATGCTCTAAAGTTACAGTGATTTCTTCTTGTGCTGAAGGTCAGGTTGCGTATATACACTAGAGCAGTGTTTCCCAACCTTGGGTCTCCAGCTGTTTTTGCACTACAACTCCCATCATCCCTAGCTAGCAAGACCAGTGGTCAGGAATGATGGGAACTGTAGTCCAAAAGCAGCTGGAGACCCAGGGTTGGGAAACACTGCACTAGAGGAAGGCTGTGGAAGAGTTTTGTAGGAAATAACACAACAGAGATTAGATTGCCATCGGCTATTAAATACATAAGGCTGAACTCACTGAAGTGCCCAGACCCTGATCCAGGATAAATTCCTATGACCCCCAAAAGTGCACTTAAAATGTGGATTTCTGGAATGCGAGCCAAATCTGTATGAGCAACATAGCAGTTGTGTGACTAGTTTACATCAAGCCTCCAGAACTGAAAGGAGGATAAGGAACCACACAGATTAGTGGCTGCAGCAAAAGGGATCACAGAGGACAAAGATGACTACTTTATTTTTTGGAAAGGGTGATAAGGAGAAGCTTCCTGATTTCTCAATGCATATTTACTGAATCACCGCAAAGTCTTCCAAGGGTTTGTCAGTTGCTGGGTTTGTGTATGGAGAATGATGTAGACATCAGAGTCTCCAGGGTTTTCCCACTCTCAAGTTTTCCCCTAAATCTGAATTCTTTCTGAGATAGACATAAACTATTCCATTGCTACATTTTATGGATTTTTAGGTGTGACTCTATCAAGCTTTTATGGATCATAGTTTGAGAGTTTTGAATTGCTTTTGTTCCAAAGATACTGTAACCTGACCTCTTTGGATAAGGGAGCACAGAATCCGGTTAATTTAAGAAATAGCTAGAGGATGGCAGCAAACAGAAAACTTTGCATTTGCCAAACAAAAAAACAAAAAACAAAAAAAGCATTTTTGATGGCGGACAAACTTATAAGGCTACAATCCTATACCCACATATCCGAGAGTAAGCACCATTAAACTTGCTGGGATTTACTTCTGAGTAGCCACATGACCCGGAAGCTGTCTGCAGACAAACGCCGGCTCCCTTGGTCTATAGAGCAAGACAAGCGCGCAACCCCAGAGTCGTCCATGACTGGACCTAATGGCAGGGCCAGATTTAGATGAAGAGAGGCCCTAGGCTACTCCACTTATGAGGCCCCTCCCCATTCCCCACCCTCACAACTAGAAGAAAATGGAAGAGTGTTATAAACAAAATTGAGTGAAGCTAAGGATAATGACGGGTATTTAAAATTCTACAGTTCATAATTTCTCCTCTAAAGGACATTAGATATTATTGTTAAATACCGTGGTGATTTTAAAAAATGCATAAAATTAACACTGAAAAACTTTTGCAATAACTGAACTTTGTAAACCTTTTGTGGCCTGGGCAGGCCTGGAACTACACCCCATGTCTTGTTCCTCTCTAAGGAATCAAGTTCAGCCTTCATGGCATTTAACCATGGCTCGGCATCCTCTGAGGTTAAACTTTGTACCTCTTGGAACCTTGAAGGTTCCCAAACCTTCACTGAGTTACTAACAACAGCTGGATCTACTGTGACTGTTTTAGCAAACTCTTCACCATACCTTTTGGGTGGTTTACCCTTTGTGGCCCTTTCAGATCTGCATACTTACACAAGTCTTCCATGCTAGGCTTCTCCTATTTAGGGCAGCCCACAGTATATATATTTTCTGCCTCTGATTAGTTATCATTTAACTCTTAGGGGAAACAATTAGCACACACATCATGTGCATGGAAGTTGCCAAACCAATTAACCAACTAGAAGGATTACTGTTAATAGCACTGGGCAGGCCGGGTCGTCCTCTTATATACCTGCTGGATTGACAAGGCATCTCACCCTCACCTGAATCTTATAGCTTTCCTGTAGCTGCCTCTGATTAGTTATCATTTAACTCTTAGGGGAAATAATTAGCATCACACGTCATGTGCATGGAAGTTGCTGAACCAATTAACCAACTAGAAGGATTACTGTTAATATCACCAGTTTTCCTATAACCTGATGTTGCTGGATAGTTTTGATGAACTGCAAAAGCATTTTTAGTTTGCTTTCTGTTGCCACCCTGGAACTTTTCTATATTAGTGCCACTTTGTTTTGTTCAATTCCTTGCAAATGAAGGAAAACAACTTTTCTGCTTGTATATGTTGATAATATAATTTTGGTTACCGAGGACAAACAAGATTGTACAAAAACAAGATTAGGTGCAGGCCTGGCCAGGATATAGGCATCCTGACTGTGACAAAGGTGACCTGTGTGCTTGCTTGCTTGATTAACAGCTGTTGGGAACATCAGGGTCCCTGCTCTCCTTTCTTATGGTCTTTTACTGGACCTGGAGACTCCAATAGAGAGCACTCCATGTCAAGAAGTAGGGCAAGTGGGCACTCTATCAAATGGCAGGGCAGGAGTTACATGGAGCAGGCCTTTTCACTGGCGGTGCCCATTGTATGCCTCACTCTTCCCAGACCTGCTCTCTTTTGGCCTGTATTTTGGAGCTTTATAATTTAAGAAGACTTTGGAAGAACTGGTTGACAAGTCTTATCAGTTGCTGACGTATGGGCAGATTTTATTTGCTGCTATTATGTGCTTCTGGTGCACCAGGGTTTACACCAGCGTAATAGAGTTGGCCAGGATGCCAGAAGAGATACAATTTACGAGCTTTCTCTATTATCTGTACAGCAGGGGGTGTTCAGTCAACAGTGCAAAGGCTGAGCTGAAGCATTCCCTGCTGGTTACCTGCATTCAGCAATAGGGGTCGCTGTTTGGTAGCACCCAATTGGTTAGCTGTCAGATTCTAGAGCTCCCTATTGGTGGCTCTTAGGTAATTCACAAAATACAGAGCCCATTCATAAAACACAGTGTTCATTCATAAAGCAGTAACATAAATCTCCATTGTTACATATTGGGTATATATTTCAGTGGTTGAACGTACAAGTTTATGGCCGTGCTGTAGTGTAGTGCTTATGCAACTGTGAATAAAAGGTGGCTGGGCTCATTGTCTTTGGGTTTGGGGGGGGGAGAGGTGACAAAACTGATTTCCAATAAGTGCCCCCCTTTATTTCCATAACAATTCCTTGAGTCTGTACTCTGAATGGTGACACCAGGGACCTAGAAGGTGCAGGGCTTATCAATCCAACCCCTGCACAGTCTCATCAGGGCTGACCTTAAGGCAATTGGAGCAATTGGGCCAAGTTGGGCCCTGTGGGCCACTCCTAAGGGGCCCCCTGCACCAGGGCAATATAGATGGATTTTATTTATATTTATATAAGATTTTGCAGACTTTGCTGTGAACTGGGGCCCTACAAAAAACAACAACAACCCCAAGTTGCACCCCACAGCTTCAAATTGGGCCCCACTGGCTAGTCCTGAGTCTAATAGTTGCTGGACCTGAGTTGCCCTGCCCTTGCATGAAGTCTTGGGTTTACAATTTTGGGAGAGGGGAGACTGCAGCACTGGGGAGAGGGCAGGCTGGTGAGGCCCCCTAGATTTAGAGGCCTGAGTTGTCCTGACCTTGCATGAAGTCTTGGGTTTGCAATTTTTGGAGAGGGGAGACTGCCTCTGGGGAGCCCCCCTAGATTTAGAGGCCCTAGGCTTCAGCCTACTTAGCCTATACATAAATCTGGCACTACATAACGGTCAGGGGTACCTTTACCTTTACCTTTACCTAGGCACGTACACCACGTTACTGGTTTAGAATTCTTGCTGCTATTAATGTTACACACACACCACCCTTCTTCCGAGGATCACAGGGCAGTTTACAACATAAAAACATAAAAAATGCACAACTGTCCTGCGCATGCCTAGTCATGGCGACCACCATGTATGAGTGGCATGTGTCCAGGGTGCTGGCATAGTCCCTGATTGGTGGGCTTTGGTTAGTTGTTTCTGGGGATGTGGGAGGGGGAGGAGCATCTGTACCCTTTTTGTGCCATTTGGGGATGTTCCAAAATGTAAATCCTTCTCTCATCCTGGGCTGAGCAGGTACAACATACAGGAGCCTTTGTGTCAGTGTAGCAGTCACAAATCTTCCACTTCCAGTGTAACTGGACAATAGGATTCCTTTGCCTTTCCTTTTTCAGCTGTAGGAATTCACTAGTGGTACAAATCAGATTTTGCCATCTTTAAAATAGAAATATAAGCGAGGGCGGGGAATCCCAACGAGGAGATCATGTATAAAGTAGGCATAACTAGTAAAAGTGTGGTAGACTTGTTGATGTCAGGAAATCATTGAAATCATGCTGTGTAGGATATTGAAACAAACTCCGCACATCACTGTAGCATCCCAAACAAGAGGCTGTCTTGGTCAATGATCGGTTCATGAGATCAAAACCCAGCCCTTTTCATGTAGTAAGTAGTGTATAGTGCTCATTACAGTTGGCCATGTGGCAAAGTGGTAATCTGATTTCTCCACGGTGGAGCCAGTTTGTTGGGATGTGAATAATCTTTCACCTCAACTTCAGCACAGGCTGAAAATCAATTCAGCCATGTGACCGAGCAATTAGATGGTGGTGGTGTGGTGGAAGCGCACAGAACTATCCATGAGGCCAGGTTTTTTAGGCTGGAATCTGTCATAGAATTGTAGAATTGTAGAGTTGGGAGGTACCCCAGGGGTCACCTAGTCCAGTCCCTGCAATGCACAGCTAAAGCATCCATGACAGATGGCCATCCAACCTCTGCAAGGTTGCTTGTGGTTGCTTTTCAATGTAGGGCAGAAAGTAGCATTGTGAAACAATGCAAGTTTTAATGATACAGACACTGGAAATGCAAAAACACCATTTAAATATAGTTTGTGAAGATGACCTGTATGTGTGAACAGTCCTGAGTATGATTTAAATGTCTCCAGGGTTGAGAGAAACCGCTTGTCTTTCCTTTTTGGGGCAAATTATTACATACGCAGTTAACACTATTCTGAAACTTTGTACTACAGAGACAGATAAAATTATATTCTAAAAGTACGGTCAGTTTTTGTTTTGTTTTTGTACAGAAAGATATGTGAATTCTTTCAGGCTCATGGGAATTAAATGTTTCAGGGTTTATTAGCCTAATTCTTCTGTGGCACATGGGAATAAAATGATCTTATCTTCATAAGCAAAGGATCCTGGCCTTGAAAGAATGGAGCAATGTTAGCTACATTTGGTTAAATAGTTATATACTGCTGTATTTTTGTGAACTCTTATTGTATGCGGGTGGCGTTCTCGCCTTGCTCTCACGGTAGTTGCCATTACAGTTTATCAGACATATTAACCCCCCCTTAAAACAACAACAGAAGAAACATGCAAAATAAACAAGGATGTGATTGAAAGCAGTAGCGAACTGACGTCATCCTTTTAAACTGCTGCCAGCTTGCTTTGTTTATTGATGAGATCTTTGTGAAAATAAGGTCTTTTCTATGCCCAGATGAGAAGCAATGGGGCTAAGTAGTCTTTACTTTTGTTTTTCCATTCCCATTTCCCTCTCTGCTTCTAATGCACTTAGGCTAAAAGTAACCTTGTAATGGGCTGAGTTCCGGTAACTGAATAAGATACAGGCTGAGAGAAGGAAAGAAGCATTGTAGACTTCATGACGAACTGTTTCAGCACAGCAACCTGAGTGTTTAAGGAAATGAAGCAATGCCCGTTTATTATATTTGCAGTTACTGTGACAACAAACATATACTCCCCCCCTCGCCTCCCCCAAACCCTCATACATCATTCCTGACTCCGTTCAAAGCCTTTGAGTCCGGCAGACAGAATTTTCTCTTAAGCCCTTTTGCATACCTGACAATATAGCTCACATGGTGTTATTATTACCTCCGTTGCAAGGACTGAATTAGGTTGTTTATTCAAGTCGTTTTGAAAGGGTAGCAGTTGTGCTGTCTGTTGACACCTGAGTGCTAAGCCTAGCAACGCAGTGTTTAGGTAAGAGAACGGCCATTTCCAACTGCAGGTTCTACAGTCTTGTGGCTTTCAGGATTTTGAGAGCAGCTGCTTTCACCATTATTATTATTATTATTATTATTATTATTATTATTATTATTATGATTATTCTAAAAACACTGCTACTTTTACCATACTTTAAAAAAAAAAAAATCAAGTGTCTAGGCATCATGATGGATGTGGCGGGAATTTTGAAATGGTTGGCAGGAAGTATCTATTAAAAGAATTAAAAAGAAGAGATATTTGAGTTTTCTCACCCACGACACTGAGCCACCTCCTGATCATGGAAGTATCACAGAATCATAGACTTGGAAGGGACCACAGGGGTCATCTAGTCCAACCCCTATAGTAAAATACCTAACTACAGATTCTATAATCAGAGTGCAAATACAGTGGTTTATTTATCCTAACTAATCTTTCACCGGTAAGATTGGTGGGAAATGCCCGTTTATTTTATTGATATCCCACGAAGGAGCTCAAAGTAATGTATCTGAGTTCCCCTCTCCGCATTTTATCCTTACAACAACTCTATGAGGTCAGTTTAGGCTGAGAGATTGTGACTGACCCAAAGTCTCCTCGTGAGCTTCATAGCCAAATGGGGATTTGATCTCGGGTCTTCAACACTATCCACTACACCCCACTGCTTGGCAGTCACGATAACATCTGCCTTGAGAATAGATCTGACTTGTGTCACTCTGTTCAACATTTCTTATCACCCAAGTGAAAGAAAGTAGAATGAACAGGCCTTAGTTCTTAATGGGGCACACTAAAAGCAAACACTGTCTGACTTTCAAATCTGTTTTGAAGCTAGGCTTGCTCCACTCCCCTACTGGTGGTATGAAGCAGCTAATGTTTCTTCAACGTTTCTGCTGACAGCTACAGCTGACAGCTACATCTTGGTGAACCGCAGTATAAACCCTGCCTCCAAGCTGTTGCTTTGATTATAAGTGTTTGATTCCTCTCATAACATATTCCTGCAAACTCCGCATGAATCCCCTTCCTTCCCAAGATAATGGTGCTACAATTCCCTAGTGCTGATAGTCATGTCTTTGGAAATAATTGTGCTGATTTCAATTAAACTGCCTTTCAGTTAAAGCAGATTAGGATTGTAGCCTTGATCAAAATAACAGTCCAGTGCAGCGTGGACAGTGGATTCACTTAAAGGGTTTGTCATGTGGGAATCAAAAGAGAATGATGCTGATTGAAAATGATACGAGCTATAAGCATTCCAAGAAAGGCTGTTTGGTGAAAGGTGGCGAAAGAGCCTGTCTCTATGCAGTGCTGACATTTGCAGCGGGAAACATGTTGATCTGTGGCTGTTTGGAAAACAAAACTTCATCCCCCATCCATTTAAATTTACACTGTAAGGAATAAATGCCACATCTGTTACCGTATAGCAGATGAAACTGAATAATCTCAGTCTATATCCTGCCTTCTCCAACTAGACTTCATGTTGAAGGCTCAACTACAAGATACGCAGCACAATCCTATGAGTGCTTACTTAGAAGTTATTCCCATTGAGATCAATCTAAAATGGCCCTAGGGCTATTTGGACTCATAAATATGCCCAGGAAATTTTAACAGATTGTATTAATGGGAGAGATGGAGATCATCCCACTACACATTCCTCCTGTCACCAGTGTGCCAAGTGACAGGAAGATGAGCAACCATCAGATAGAGCCCCTGAAATTATTGAGACGGTGAAGATGATAAAACAGGAGAGTTCTTGTTGCTCTCCAATCTTCATATATCTTCTTTCACTTTATTGGCTCTCCCCCACCTTCACCTTGCCATGAAAACAGAAACAATGAGAAAGAGAGAGACACTGAGAGAGAGACATGGAGAGAGTGCACAGGCAGGTAAGCAACTGATCCTCCCCATCTAGTCAATTCACCCACCCATTCCTCCATTGAATATCCAGGAGAAGCAAGAAATGGGCAAAGAGATTGCCAGCAGGGGCCCAAGGGGAGTACCCTCCTGAAATAATATGGTAGCAATGAATGGATGCAGAAGCATGAAGTTCAGGACAGCTGTGGATGTGGTGACCCACATGTGTCATTTTGTCCTGGCTGCATCTGCAGTCCTGCCAGTGAAGTGAATTTTGTAGCTCTGTTGTGTTCTGGTCTGATGCCAAAACCCACAGGGAAACCAGTGAGATTACTTGTCCGTGACAAAGATTGGAAACAGACTAAGGCCTTTTATGCCTCTGTCTCCAGACTCCACCACCTTGAGAGAGCTTTGGAGTCTCGATGGGTCAATCCTCAGGCCTGTAGATGGGTACACCTCCTCCTCCTTCTTTCCATAGCCTCCCTCCTGGTGTGCTCCCCACACTGCTGGACTGGTGGTGTGCAGTGAGAGGTATCTAGTTTTGGGGGCTCTGGGGAAGGTGTCTGTGAGGGGTTAGGCTCTGGCCTGTAGGCCCTGGTGGTCTGGGAGGTTCCTCTGGGAGTTCTCGTCCAACCACCTTGGGCACACTGGTATCCCTATCTTCCGCAGTCTTATCTCTGAGTCCTGATCCAAATTCTGCTCCCTATCTGGTTCCCCTACAGCCTACAGCATGGGTAGGCAACCAAAGCCTGGGGGCCAGATCCAGCCCAATCGCCTTCTAAATCTGGCCCGTGGACAGTCCGGGAATCAGCATGTTTTTACATGAGTAGAATGTGCTCTTTTATTTAATATGCATCTCTGGGTTATTTGTGGGGTCTGCCTGGTGTTTTTACATGAGTAGAATGTGTGCTTTTATTTAAAATGCATCTCTGGGTTAGTTGTGGGGCATAGGAATTCGTTCATATTTATTTTTTTCTGAAATATAGTCTGGCCCCCCACAAGGTCTGAGGGACAGTGGACCGGCCCCCTGCTGAAAAAGTTTGCTGACCCCTGGCCTACAGCTCTGTGTCCACATCATTGCTGGGCACAGAGGTCATGACAGTCTGTGCCAGCAAGCACTTCTTTTCCTACTAAACTCCTGTAACAGTTAAGAAATGTATCTAAAACTGCTCATTGACACCTGGGCATCTCAGGCACCCCTGACATAAAAATAATGTTGTTTTAAAGGATTGCCTAATTCCACACACACCCTTTTGTCTGTCTTTTATTTGTTTGGATGTGTGTAGATGTTTTGCCTGTTTTGAGGGAGTTCCGAGCATTGCTAGTCATTCTTCCATGAAATGGATATTTAGTGGTGCCCATAATGGTTTATCAGATTTTCAAATGTGCCCCCAGGCCAAAAACAGTTGAGGAACTCCTGATCTAGAAGGTAGTTTATGAAATCCAACTTTAGACAATGTGATATCGGAGCTGGGCTTAAGGCAACGCAAAGCTAGGCCTCTGAAAAGCTCACACTGTGTGTGGGTGAATTGTGTGAACTGCAAATTGGTAGAACAGATTTACAGGGCCCCCCCCATATAGTTCCTTGAGTTAAAACAACATTTAATGTATATGATTGTGAAAATAGCTTTTCTTGATCTTTCTGTGTGGCTGAAACAGGGCTAAAATTCCAGAAGATATAGAAGATAACAGTGGCTAAGTGTCAAATAAACACATATTTTAAAATGCTATCATAAAACATTACAGGAAGGAAAACAAACTGTAGCTGTTACATTGTTCTTATATGTTTCCAGCACGCTGCCAAAATGAATTCTTTTGGAGGTTAAGAAAGGGGCCAAATTCAAGCAATGTCTGGGTATGTTTTTGCTTAAAGTGGAAATACATCTTTTGACAGGACGTGAGGTTCTCAACCTTTCTTTTTATAAATTAGCCATTGTAAGTGGCATGAAGAGAAGGTAATGGACAACTTCACAGCCGACAATAGCTTCAGAGTAAAGGTAAATTAGAATAAGGAACACTAAAACTGAAATTTATGCATAATAGCTTGGAAAGCTACAGAGTCTTGTTTTATGCACAGAGAGTTTGAGGTCTTCACTGTAAAGTGTTGTGACATTCTGGCATGAGGCTGATTTGAATTCTCAGTGACATTGTTATTGCCCATTTGCTGATGCAGAATCAGCAGCCTTGATGTTTAAGCTAAAGAACCGGCAAACACCTCTTATTCCCACTCTTCTTCTTGTAAACACTTAAAAAACTTCAAAAGTGACAAGTATTTACAAGAAGGAGTTTTTGTGTGCTTGCAGGCATACGGATCAGGCCAGTTTAAATTCCTCAAACATCCCTTGCACCCACTCTGTACACAGTCATCTGCATACTGCTCCCAAGAAATTTGCAGCAGAGAGAGCCCAATTCTTTAAAAAAGGGGCTATATGCATGTGAATTTTAACATAAAACGTGTGCTAAATATGCTTCCTAATCGGTGCAAATAATGTATACACCCACAATGGAACCACTAAATAGTTAACACTGTAAGAAGTCCCTCACTGTCTTGGAATGTGAGGAATATTTGTGGCAGCTGATAAAGGAAAGGCCACAATGCATACGGGACACATGATGGGTTTCCCCACACTTCCCCTTAAGAACTGAGTCACCGCTGTGGCCGACATTCTGATTGATTGATTATTGATTAAGCATGGATTAATTAAGAGGAAGAACCATTTGCCCTGCTGCTTTTTCTTTATCGTTACCTTGCTCAGGGTATTTTAAAGAAACACTTGCAGAGTTGGTTCTGGGTGGTTCAATTACCACTTTCTACAAGGCAATCAGTGTACAATGCATTGAATGGTGGGGGTGTAACATGCAAATGTAGTAAACAAAGAAACAGCATAACTTGTAAAATACAGAATGTTGGGTAGTATTCAATGAAGTTTTGCTGAGAGTAAAGGTAAAGGTAAATGGACCCCTGACCATTAGGTCCAGTCGTGCCCGACTCTGGGGTTGTGGCGCTCATCTCGCTTTATTGGCCGAGGGAGCTGGCGTACAGCTTCTGGGTCATGTGGCCAGCAGGACTAAGCCTCTTCTGGTGAACCAGAGCAGCGCATGGAAACGCCGTTTGCGTGGCGAGTTCCCGCCCCCACCAGGATAAATAAAGACTCAGGACACCGTTTGTAAGGTTAATTGGGCGAATTAGGCCACAACTTTATTGAATTCAGGAATGAGAGGCATTGGCATAGGCATTGGTCCTAACGGCTATCCGGCTCCAGCCCATTTGCTGGAGACACGGGGAAGGGTTAACCTTATATCAGGGGAGACTCCCGCGAGGCACGTCGACTAGGAGCTCCCCCGGGTCACCGCTCTGGGGCGTGCCTTTGGCCCACACCTCCATAGGCTTCGGACAGGGCCACGCCCCCCGGGGTCCTTTAACGGACCACCCTTCGCTCGCTGGGGGGAGGTGATGGCGTTCCTCCCCCCCCCCACATCGTCTTAACCCCTTCTAACCAATGCCTACCGCCAATGCCGAGAAGTTGTGACGAGTTGCTACGAGGTAGGCGAAAAACCAAAAGGCCCGAAATCGCCAATTGGGAAAAATTCCTACCATGCCCCTTGCGGCGACAGACCGAAGTCCATAGCAATGTCAAAGGAGTGCCTAAGCCTAAACCTACTTAAAGGGAGGGAGGGTGGGAGAAACGTGGGGGCGAGCCGGCGAAAAGAGGGCGAGCCCCCTCCGCGCCGGCAATAAATAGGGCAAGCCACGCCCCCCGCCGCCCAGCTGATTGGCCAGCTGGGGGGGCGGGCCAGACGGGGATTCCCCTGCTCTCGCGGGGGCTGAAGGCAGCCCCCGCTCGCGTGGGTGGGCGTGAAGCCCGCAACCCCACCTCCTGGGGCAGGCCCGGAAGTGGCTTTGCGTGGCGAGTTCCCGCCCCCACCAGGATAAATAAAGACTCAGGACACCGTTTGTAAGGTTAATTGGGCGAATTAGGCCACAACTTTATTGAATTCAGGAATGAGAGGCATTGGCATAGGCATTGGTCCTAACGGCTATCCGGCTCCAGCCCATTTGCTGGAGACACGGGGAAGGGTTAACCTTATATCAGGGGAGACTCCCGCGAGGCACGTCGACTAGGAGCTCCCCCGGGTCACCGCTCTGGGGCGTGCCTTTGGCCCACACCTCCATAGGCTTCGGACAGGGCCACGCCCCCCGGGGTCCTTTAACGGACCACCCTTCGCTCGCTGGGGGGAGGTGATGGCGTTCCTCCCCCCCCCCACATCGTCTTAACCCCTTCTAACCAATGCCTACCGCCACACGAGCAACGCTCGCCGCCAATCCTCTCATACCTGAAACCAATCCCTAATCCCCATAGCTATATCCTCAAGCCATATATCATTTCCTGCATCAGACAGATGCACGCCATCCAACCGGTAGAGGGCCTCACAATTGAAACGAATGCCCGGGTGTCGTATGACCTTTCCCCCCAGGGCTGCCACTCTACGCGCCACCGCCCGATCCACGGCTTTCCTCGCCCTATTTATGGCCATCGGGCACCTGCTATCTCTCCAAACCCGCCTTTCCATCAAGGAGGCCCAAATGATTGTGAGATTTGGGTAAGTAGCCTTAAGCTCCTCCAAGTCACCGAAGATGCTCCACTGCAAGTCGACCGCCTTTCTATAGGCTAGGTCGTTTTCACCCAATTGTATAAGTAACGCATCTGGGGGGCCCTCTCTAGCGACTCTGGTCTTGAATGCGGGCAACATCTCAGCCCAGCGCATTCCCCTCCGAGAAACCCAGGATAAAGTGATGCCATCAGGCAAGCCCAGTCGCGGCCCAAGACCGGAGTTGATGGCGTGGACCCTGGCCCAATGCACGATGCTGTGGCCGATTATCCAGACGCGCACCCCCATATTTCCTGCAAGAAATCGAGAAAGAAAACAGGCCGTGGTAAGTGACCCCTGGCTGGGAAATCATAAATTATTTCTTAGGTAGCGTTTGTATGCGTCCGATTTCCAGCGGCCTAGCTCCCTAATCCTCTCGACTGTAAGGCCCAGGTGCATTGCCGTGGTGGCCGCTCCAATCCTAAAGGAGTGCGCGGCGAAATCCGCTGGTGGGAGGCCACATGCTTTAAGTGTTAAGCGCATGACCCTAGTGAACTGGTGCCGCGTCAGGGGTACGCCGTCCGCATGGATCAAAAGAGGCCCCGCCATGTTAGATCTCATAGATAAGAAGCGCCTGGTGTCCTTTACCGGACACGGGCCTAGTTCCCCTGTTGCCGGTAGCCGGACCAGAGCACCCCTCCCGAACTGGTCTGTCTTGGAATTTCGGATCCGAACAACCAAATCTTCACGTGAAAGTGTGATGTCACTCAACAGTAAGCCCCGGGAGGTGCCAAGCTGACCCTCCTCGAAAACCACCTCACCCACACGCATCGCCCCGAAAAAGGCTATGGAGTATGCTGCTGAGAACAAGCGTGCCTCATACTTTGACCAACAAACCATTCTCAACCTTTTATGGATCTGAGAAAGTATGTCAAAAGAAATGGGCCTCCTCGAGTCCCGGGCTGGGGGCTGCAGTCTACGCCAACCTTCTAGGAACTTCCGTATGACAAATTCAGCGCACGGATCTGATGAAAACAACGTTTTGCAAAAGAAAGAAATTGCTGCGGCCTGCAGGTTGAGGGTTTTTGGGGCACGCCCCAGGCGTTTCAAGTGGACTAAATAGGACAGGACCTCAGACCTAACGGGAGGGGCATTGCTCCTGGTGGCGCTGGATTTTGCCCGGAACTTTAAGAAATCCGACCACGCCTTCTTATAAGATCTCAATGTGGAGGGCGCCAGTGAAGCTAATACTCCCTGAATCACTTCTGGCTCCCAGGATTCTGGTCCCCAAGGCTCCACAGCTGTTCCGGGAAGGGCTGAGGTAGTAACCGAGCATCCGGTGCTAACGAGCGGAAGCGGTCCATCTGAAAACGAGATAGAGCATCCGCGATATCATTGTTAACACCAGGCACAAATTTGGCGGAAAAGTGGATATTAAGTTCTAAACAGCGGAGAACAAAGGAACGGAGAAGGGCACCAACTCTAGGGGAATGCGCGGCCTGCCTAGTGAGGACTGCTACTACCGCCTGGTTGTCGGTGTGGAAGCAAACCCTATGGTTGCTGAAAACCTCTGACCATAAGTGGACCGCCACTACAATCGGGAAAAATTCTAGGAAGGTTAGGTCTCTGGTAATGGGCCCTCCCCTCCAGGCCTCAGGCCAACGCTGGGCACACCATTGCCCTTTAAAGTAAACGCCAAACCCAAGGGAGCCTGATGCATCCGAATGCACTTGAAAGTCCACCTGCAGTGACAAGTTCTCCTGCCATAGGGAAATACCGTTGTAGTTCTCGAGGAACTTCAACCAAACTTGTAGGTCAGATTTTACTTCCCTAGAAAGCCGGACCCTATGATGAGGGGAACGCAAGCCTGCCGATAGCTTCGCGAGGCGACTACAGAAAGGACGGCCAGGAGAAACTACGCGGCAAGCGAAATTCAGGTGACCAAGAAGTGATTGTATCTGCCTAAGAGTAACTTTCTTAAGGGGGAGGAGTTGCCGAATGAGGTCACCAAGTGCCACCAGTTTCTCTCTGGGGAGTTTTGAGGTCTGCGCTACAGTGTCCAACTCGATGCCTAAGTAGACCATGGTTGTTGCTGGGCCCTCTGTTTTGTCGTCGGCTAGGGGAACTCCTAGCTCTCCTGCCAATGATGTGAAAGCTTTGAGGAGATCAGCACACTTATGCCTGTTCTCAGCCACGAGGATAAAGTCATCCAAGTAGTGAGACACGCCCTCGGAGCCAGTTCTAAAGCGAAGGGCCCAGTCCAGGAAGGTACTGAATGCCTCAAAGGCTGCGCAGGCCACTGAGCAACCCATGGGCATAGCTTTGTCAATGAAATAAGCCCCCTCAAATTTGAATCCCAGCCACCGGAAATCCTCCGGGTGCACTGGCAGGAGCCTAAAGGCTGATTCGATGTCACATTTTGCCAGCCACGCGCCCCTTCCAAATTTGCGAACGACTTTGACGGCTTGGTCAAAGGTGGCGTATCTCACTGTACAAAGCTCCTGCGGTATCGCATCATTGACGGACCCTCCCTTTGGATAGGAAAGGTTGTGAATCATGCGAAACTCGCCCGGCGCCTTCTTGGGGACTATGCCCAAAGGTGATACATGAAGGCCAATGATTGGAGGAGCTAAAAAGGGGCCGGCTACCCTACCTGCTTTTATTTCTTTGCTAATTTTCTTACGGGCAATCTCCGGCATCTCCCTAACTGATTTCTGATTAGGGGGATCGCACGCATTGGGTGGAAATGCAACCGGAATTCTGAAACCAGTACTAAAGCCCTCCCATAAGTACCCTGCTGCTGGCCTGTTGGGGTAGAGATCTAAAAGGTCTTTCAAAGGGTTCAACTTGATGGGAGAATAGGCCAGGGTCAGCTTGAGGTTACTGCCTGTTCCCTTGAGGTGCGAGAGAGGCTCCATGGCCACCTCTGGGTCCTTGGTTGTAGGAACCCCTACCACCCCGAAAGGACTGCCTCCCTTTCATGCAGGCGGTGGCTGGGTGGTTGCCCATGCATCTTTCACATTCATGGCTGTACTTACAGACCGGCCTCGTACAAACCCCTTTATTAAATTCCCAGCATAAATGCTTCTGCCTCGTAGCGGTCTTCCAGGATCTTGATGAGTCCTGGTGCCTCTTTTCGACGAAGGGGCCCACATGGTCGGACCAAATGTTTTGGTCCCTCTGGTCCCAGCGCGTGGAGGGTAACAATGAAGCATTTCTACGAAAATCCTCATCATAATTAAAAGCAGCAACATCACCGGCTAACTCCCGTGCCCTCCTAACGTGAGACAGGTACGCAATTAAGTGCATCGCCCGTTTAGGATAAGCAGCGCTGACGACACCCATGAAGACCTGGAACCCACTGAGCCAATTATCAAAGGTACGCTCGACCCTCGGTCCTCTGTACCTACGTTTCCCGTGACTGCGCCTCTTTTCTCCTTTACCCATTACCTTAGCCGGGGGCAGCAACCTGAATACGTCAATATAGTCCCCGTTGAGGATTTTATCCCTCTTTCTTTGTGATAAATGATTACCTATAATGACATCTGTGGACAAGTGAGTGGAGATTTTGACATCAGGCACTAGAGCACCATCTTTCCACTCGAGGGTCCCATTGAAGGCCTTACGATAGGAGTTGGCCCTCCTTTCATGTGCCCAAGCAGGAAGACCCACGCAATCCTCCCCGTGGCCCCAATACTCCTCCTTAGGAGCATCGCTATCAGAATCGGATGAGGAAGAAGTACCTGAGTCCTCCTCGGATTCCGACCGCCTGCTCTTCTTGCTCTTCTTGGACGTGTGTTTCCTTTTCTCCTTCCTCTTCCCCGACGGGACCTCAGGAGGGGCCTGCTCCGGCACGCTATTCGCCATTACTGCCTGTTGATCGTGTATCTCCTCCTCTGACGATGATTCTGATGCGCCCTCGGCTGGCGCCATCTGCGGGGGCGGGACCTGCAAGAGACTAGGTACACCTGGGACCTTTTTTGGGTTAGTAGCCTTAGAGCTCTGGGCGCTAGCCTTGCCCTTCCCGGCCCCCCTCTGGCCTCCCCTTGGCTTGGCTGAGGAAGCCGGCTGAGAGCCAGTGCTTTTCTTAAACCGTCCTGCAGACTTTTTTGCCGCAGCCAACACTGCCACCGTGGATGCAGAAGTGCCGGGGAGTACCACCTCACTAAGCTGAGAATCTTCGATGTAATCCTGGGAGAACGCAAGCGGCGCCGACGACCCCACTGCCGCTGACATTGGCGATATGAGTACCGGTGCCACCGCCGTTGGCGCTGTTGTGATTGTCGTTGTAGTAGCTGCCACTGGCGCGGGTGCCGCTTGGCCTGCGGACCTTTGTTTATAGAAATCCTGAAAGGCAGAGAAGAACTGGGCCAAAGCCTGAGGATTACTGGGAATAATAAATGGTTGAGACTCCCCCTGGTTCCCTTGGTTCCCCCCAGGTACCACGTCATTTACCTGATTACCTTGTGCCGACATGTCTTCACTCAGCGCCTTGGATTACCCAATCAGAGGCAAAAAGCTTATTGGTTATGCGTAAGTCACAAGCAGAGGCCTGTACTATAGTTCAGTATTGACTGCACTGGACGGGCTTTTTTTTTTTTTTTTTTTTTTTTTTTTTTTTTTTTAAATATATATAATTTAATTTATTTTATATTATTCTCTATTATTTTATTTAACCGATTAACCAATTAGCACTCAAGGAAGAAAGGAAGGAAGGAAGGAAGGTAGGAAAGTTGAGTTATACCCTTACAGTAGTTTGCAAGGCAGATCAAGCCTAGTTAACCTTAAACTTAGCTCTGAATTATTTAAATTACTATCTAAATGAAATTACTATGTAAATTACTATCTAAATGAGAGAAGGCACACTGATGCTTTATTGCCAAATGAAGCACTTAAATTAATTACACGTATCAAAGCAAGCACCTTAAATCGCTTATAAAGTATATCAGGTCTAGACAAGCTTTTAAATTAGCTCTGAATTATTCAAATGCTAATTAAATTAGCTCCTTGCCGCATAAAGCCTTTGAATTACTTATACTCCAACCAAAGAAAGCACTTTAATTAAAGTGATATCAGCAACGTAAGAACAAGCAAGCTTAGATCAAATTCAACGAAATAAATCCAGGTAAATGAAGTAGGTTGAAATTAAATTAAAATCAAAGCAAGAATACCAAATTACAGCCAGTCCAGGCCAACCACAGCAATACCAATAACCTAAAAATTAGAGTAATCCAGAAATAATTCACAGTATTACCCGCAATTAGACCAGATAATAAAGCAACAAAGGAAAGACAACTGAATTGTCCAATGCGAGGGGGGTGAGGTGCTTTGTGTATAGATTGCCAAATACTATTTAATCAATTCTTCTGTTGAAAAATTATATTCCAGTTGGGTCTGTTGATTAATTATATTTCCAAAGTATAACTATGCAATTAAATCCGCTACCACTTGAAGTCACCCTATTGGCTGACCCCTGATGCCTGTGAAAATGCTGCTAAAAGTGAATTTTACCGCCGATGAAAGCGGGAAGGAGGGGGGGGGGTACCTAGGCTCTGATACCAAGCAGCGCCTCAAGCCTCCGCTGTTGTGTTGTATAAAAGCTAGTTCCCACGTGGCGTGCCTCACCTAAAATGGCTGCCGCCGCAAGACCACGTGGTTACCCAAAATGGCTGCCGCAAGCTATCCTGTTGCTTAGCGACGCCACACAACCTCTCCGTTCAAAACAACAGCTCCTACAATACAAGAAGCCGGTGGGCCGAGTACAAGCGCGCTGAGAGAAACTTCCAAAGGCACTGAGGATAACAGGAGCAACTGCGGGGTGACACAAAGCAACAGCAGGGAGAAGCGCAGGAGAACAGCCACCCCCCAAGCAGGGAACCCACGCACTCCGGTGAACAGCCGCTGAGCCCTCAACGGAATCAAATAACAATTACCTGAAACCCACCTGAGGGGGAAAGTCCCGGGGGTGGGGGAAGGCTGTTCCGGAAGCGACCAGCTGGCCGGCGGGATGTATGCGAAGCCGAGTAGCGCTGCGGCTTTTGGGTGCGCAGAAAATCACCCAGCTGCGATGCGTGCGTGGCTGGGTAGCCCCAAAGCCTGGCCCGATCCGTGGGAGCAAACACGGGAAGCCGGCTGCGCGATCTGGAGGAAGGACGGAAGGGCGCACTGCTCTGCAGCCGAAGGGAGGAGAGGGAGGCAGAGCGCCGGCGAGGCAGGGAGACCGCCAGTCAGCTGATCGCAAAAGTGCACTCGCGTCCTAAATGCTCCAGAAAGAAGTGCAGCGGCTCTGGAAGAAGAACTAGCTCCGCTCCGAAGCGGCAGCACACAAAGGCACACGAAGGCAAACAGGAAAACGATCCCGCAAAACGATCCTGCAAAACACAAATCAAAAGCCAGCAACCAACACGAGGTAACCACAGACAAACCCGATACAAACCAGAAACGTGGGGGCGAGCCGGCGAAAAGAGGGCGAGCCCCCTCCGCGCCGGCAATAAATAGGGCAAGCCACGCCCCCCGCCGCCCAGCTGATTGGCCAGCTGGGGGGGCGGGCCAGACGGGGATTCCCCTGCTCTCGCGGGGGCTGAAGGCAGCCCCCGCTCGCGTGGGTGGGCGTGAAGCCCGCAACCCCACCTCCTGGGGCAGGCCCGGAAGTGGCTTTACCTTCCCGTCAGAGCAGTACCTATTCATCTATTTGCACTTTGACGTGCTTTTGAACTACTAGGTTGGCAGGAGCAGGGACTGAGCAATGGGAGCTCACCCCGTCGCAGGGATTCGAACCGCCAACCTTCTGATCAGCAAGTCCTAGGCTCTGTGGTTTAACCCGCAGCACCACATGCGTTCCTTCGCAGAGAGTAGGTAACTTCAATTAATGAACATGGCTAAGTTAGGACCATTCATTTCAACAGGTTTACTTTGAGTAAAACTTAGTTGAATTCCACCTGATGTGTTTAATTTACTCTAGTCATTACCTGGGTTATCTGGAAGAATGCAATGGATGGAGGTTACATGCCTTGCAATACAATATATTGATGTCTACTTCATTCTGATTCACCTACTGCAGGTTCAATGCAGAAGTTCATTTTTATTTTTTTAGTCATCATTTAATAATTACATTAGTATGTTTAAGATACTTGGTGTATAGAATGAAGGAGACAGGCAAACATGTCTTGCTGTTGCTTTATAACCTTGAAAACAAAAGAAAAATTGAGTGTGGCCCAGATACAGCCTTTACCACATCTTGGCCCAATAAAATAGACGGTTCGTGACACAGGCTAAGCCTTTAATGGATTGTGGCTTTAATGACAGCATAATTTTATTCAAGCTTTCTCTTTGATCATGGAATTGAGAAAGTATTTATTTAGCATGCTATTTCATCTCATGTAATAAGACACAGGTTTACTTTTCTGGTACCCAGTCCAGGCCAGATGCAAAAATAAACATCCATGGACTATAATATTCATAAGAAATTCTATGGCAATTTTGTAGACAGTTTAAAAAATGATAGATGATAGATAGATGATGATAGATTGATGATAGATAGATAGATAGATAGATAGATAGATGGATAGATAGATAGATAGATAGATATAGATAGATGATAGATAGATACTGTATTTTTCTGTGTATAAGTCGATGTTTTTTTGTTTTGTTTTTAATGTTAAAAATTGGGGGTCGTCTTATACACGGATAGTGCAGAGGGCGATTGGTGGCTGCCGTGAGCAGGAGATTGTCTGCGGTGATTGGATAGGTGAGTGGTGGCTGCAACAAGGCCTGCTGGCGATTGGCTGCTGCTGGCGGCCATCGGGCAGACAATTGGTGGCTTCGGCGAGGCATGTGATTGGCAGTGGCAGGCAGGCAGTTTAGCGATTATTGGCAACCCCCCCCAAAAAAGCTCAACAACTCTGGGCAATTTCCCCCCATTTCCTTAATTTGGGGTCCCAAAAAATAGTCTTATACAGGGGGGAGTGTTATACATGAAAAAATATGGCGGAATAAAAAGTGAAGTGTGTGCCATAAATGTCTTTGTGTGTGTGTGTGTGTGTGAGAGAGAGAGAGAGAGAGAGAGTGAGTGAGTGAGAGAGAGAGAGAAGGGCAGGCCCTCAGGCAGACCAGTGAATAGTATTCTCTTTTGTAGGGTACCACTCCCTCTTTCTATCAGTAAAAGACAAACAGATAAAATACATCGGGGGGGGGGGTATAACAGCAACAATAATGCATTAACTAACTAACCATTGGTGGCCCTTTCATGACATCTGAAATCAGGTACCTGAGATTGCCTCCTTCACTTTACCTAATGGTAGGGCCATTAGTTGTGTATAGTCCCAGATACAGAAATTGAATACGTATAATTTCTAACGAGCTAAGCGCCTTACAATGTTCATCAGAATTGTGAAACAGCTATTCATCTGTGTTTAACAGGTGTTGAGGCACAATAATATGACCCATTGCAACCCACCCTGGGACCTGCTGTTGAAGGGTGGGCATTGGGTAATAAATGTGATGATGACGACAGACATTGTCATGGCTCAGCCTGTGTGTGGCTGGCTCCCTCCATGTCCACACTGCACTGAGAGTCACTACAACACAGTCCCTTTGGGGTGAAATGTGATGGCATTCCCTGGGACGACTGAGATGTGCCTTTCAAATTTTATTTTGTTTATTTTTGTATTTTTTGCTGTTGTGTGCCTCCCTCCACCCCCACCCCACCCCCTGTCCTGGTACTGGGCACACCTTGGGTATTTCAGCCATTTTGTCAATGGTTTATATCTCCAATCTTGGCACAATGTGATTGCATGACTGCTCTGTGAGGCAGGTATTGGGTGATGAAAAAGCATAGAAAGAAAAGCTTCAGAACTGGACAATTGGAGACCAGGCAATGTATTATTTAAAAGTAGACAGAGCAGCTTCTGGATCCAAATAATGGCAGGAAGTCAAAGGTCTGAAGTGGTTCCCCTTGGTTTCCTGTTGCTGCAGGTTTCTATTATCCAGTGGTGTTGTCTACTATAGTCAGACAACACCAAGAGCCATGCTAGAAATCTTTCAGAAGCAGAGCAGCTGCTACTTCACGTGCTAGGAAAGCAGCTACAAATATCTACTGCCCTGTGGTGGCAAGAGGATTTGTAACTTGGGATTTTCAGGACTTCTAAACCACATGGCCATATTTCCCATATTTCCCCCATTTCCCTGCTACAAGTGACATTGACTGCTTTAACTGGTTTGCTTCGCAGCACAGCGGGAGCAACATGAATAATACTTGTTCATGTTGTTTCATATCCTGAAGAGCAAAAGCTTATGGAGAAAGTGTTTTGGCTCTGCAAGGGTATGTGTGTGAGAGAGAAATTGGTTTGATTCCTCTTTTCTTTCTGTCAGTCTCATTCTGCTATGTCAGGTCTCTTGGGCTGGCAACATAGAAAGAGGCCTGATACTTCAAACTTGAGGATGAGAGACCATAACAACACAGGCTGAAGTGGCTACAGAGACATGCAGTGATAAATGGCAGCAATTAATAATATATAATTAAGTAACACCCACACCCCATTTGTTAAGCAAACTAAGAAAAACTTATGACTTGTGGAAAATAGTTTTGGAAATAATTTTTGGTGAAAATAGTGAACTGAAGAGTTTCTAGGCAAGATAACTTTATCAAGAGCCACATGTATATCACATGCATGTGTTAATTGATGGAACACAGGTTCCACTATAATGTTTAATGAATTAAAACAACAACTTAATTTTTGAGGCAGACATATCCTTAGGCCAATATGGAGTCTTAGGATGGCAGACCCAATACTGACCTTTTCATACCTTCCAACATTTCAAAAATAGGGACGTCCCATTCCATAATGATAATTTTACTATTTATGCCCCACACATCTTACTGGGTTGTCCCAGCCACTCTGGGCAGCTTCCAACATATATAATAACATAATTAAACATTTAAAAAAACCTTCTCTGTACAGAATTGCCTTCAGTTGGCTCTGGGGTCAGATAACTCCATACCCTCCAACATTTTCCCAATGAAAATAGGGACACCCTGAGGAAAATTGGGACATTCTGGGATCAAATCAGAAACCAGGACAACGTCTCTAAATCAGGGACATCTCTGGAAAATAGGGACACTTGGAGGGTCTGTCTTTTTGCCAGGTTCTATCACAAGATAGATATTTGGCATAAACAGCAATGGCGTTGCAGAAAACAAAACATTATCTCATAGTAGCTGTGACTGATGCCTGAATCTTTTCACCAAAATGCATAGAATAAAAAGGTTAAGTTAGTCTCTCGTCTAGTTCATTTTGCACAGGGGTAAACTTAATGAAAAGCAGGGCCTATGGATCTGCTGAACAAGACTGTGGAGTGCCAGAGAGTAAAATATTACATCATCATGGTATTTTTGGCCAGCTCACATCCCCATGGAACCTGCTTGTTTGTATTGGGGGCCTTTACGTAAATGTCTGTGACAGGTTTTAATTAATGCCTTTTTTTTTTTTTTGGCGTGACCCTGAGCATTATTCTCGGGGTGCACAAAATACGCTGCATCCTTTACACTGTGAAGAAAAGGGATTTGGGGTTCCCTTATCACTTCTGTTCTTATACTGACTCGCATATGTAAGACTGTGTGTTGCTTCTTCTCTTCACTAGAGGATGTGGGAAAATGGAGGAGGGAAGGAAGAGAATATTCCTCGAAATTACCTTCTTAGGTGGAAAAGAGGACCACCCACTTCTTAAAATATCTCTGCACCTCTGGACAAGTTGTTATGAAGTTCCAGAAATGCTGCTGTAATGGGTGGGGCGTGTAAGAAAATGTCGCTGCATTAGTACAAATCCTTGCGTGTACCTAAATGGGGTTTTTTTAAGATCACGGCCTGGCTTAGCCCATCACAATCCCCTTATAACCACTCGGACCATTTGCCCATCTAGGCTAGTGTTGTCTGCTCTAGCAGTGGTTTGCCCTGATCTTAGACAGTGCTTTTCCTCATCACCTGCTATTGGGTCCTTTTATCTGAAGATGCTTGGGGTTGAACCAATGCCTTTCTGCTTGTTCCACCACTGTGCTCTCTCTCCCCTGCCCTCAGATGCAAGCCAATGTCTCTGGCATAACTGCTCCTTGCAGGAATGGCAACTGCCCCATCAGTTGGACTCCAG
This sequence comes from Podarcis erhardii, assembly GCF_964252035.2. Taxonomy (NCBI): domain Eukaryota; kingdom Metazoa; phylum Chordata; class Lepidosauria; order Squamata; family Lacertidae; genus Podarcis; species Podarcis erhardii. Next base: position 39,337,270 of record NC_138507.1, on the reverse strand, counting down.
CCCCATCAGTCCCAGCCATCACAGCCCGTGATCAAGGATGATGGGAGTTGTAGTCCAACATTTGGTGGGCCATAGGTTGCCCATGCCCTGGACACATTTTTATTTTCCTGCTATTGATGAAATCATCCTAATCAAGTTTGATCAGCTGAGTTTGAGGTTTACATTTCATCAAAATTTTAATAACAAGCATATGGCAAGATATGTAACAGCCATTGTATGATCTCAGAGGTATCTGAAACATAATGGCCAAAACTGAACTATGGTGAGATGGAAAATATGGGTTGTATCCAACTAAGTTCTAATGGGACTAGACCCTCTGTAATGAATGGACCTAAGTTAGTCATGCCAATTAATTTCAATGGATCTACTCTGAGTAGGCTTAGCATTGGCTATAACCCAATGCATTAAAAAAACAACCCAACCACAGTTCCTTACCATTTATCCTTGGACATAGTAGTAACAAATATTTTTTATACTTATATTCCCAGGTCCAAAGAAGTTTCTGTGGAGCATTGTGCCAAGTTAAAATTGCTCTGAGATCAGATTTTGCACTATTGCCATTGCTGTTCAGTCAGAGTATCTGTGTACTCTCTGGAGTGCTCTCACATGGTGGTATAGAACAGTACTTCTGGGATGTATTTCAGAGATGTATATGTTTTCTTTTAAAGTATGATGTGCTCCCCCCCCCCCTGGTTCTTCCATTGTTAAGCATGTCCAGAACACGCACAATGTATGTTAACAACAGTGTTCCCACTCCAGGCACAGTTTCACACAATAATGCAAGCTTGAAACAATGCCTAGGGGTTGTTGTGTTATTTTCTTTGCGAACTCTAATGTGCTAAAGAGCGCTGCACAAGATGTTTTTGGTAATACATCCAGTTGTACATTCATATACAGCCTGTGTCAGGCAAAGGAATTTGCAAACAAAACCAGTCTCTGCCTTTGTATCTCCCTTCCTTGGAATTATGGCAGAGAGATCCTTTCCTGGAAACAGTGAACATTTAAATATCTAGTTCAATAGACAGAGAGCAAGATAAGAGACCCAGGTTCAGTTTGTAGGGGTTATGAAGTCCGTTACTCAGAGTACTTTCTGAAATGAAATGAAAAGAATGCACAACTCAGTGGGAATTGCAACAAGGAGATACAGATAGGATTGGGTTCCAAAAGGCATATTTTGCATTTACTGTACCACATCCGCCAGGCAAATGAAAAGCCCAAAGTGGTTTTCAAAATACAGTGGTACCTTGGGTTAAGTACTTAATTCGTTCCGGAGGTCTGTATTTAACCTGAAACTGTTCTTAACCTGAAGCACCACTTTAGCTAATGGGGCCTCCCGCTGCTGCCGCGCCGCTGGAGCACGATTTCTGTTCTCATCCTGAAGCAAAGTTCTTAACCTGAAGCACTATTTCTGGGTTAGCGGAGTCTGTAACCTGAAGCGTATGTAACCCGAGGTACCACTGTAACTTTCTTTCATTTAGCATACCTCACAAATATGGATACCAATAGCATAGGTCCTCTAATGAACTGGTAACTAGTTAAGGAACAGGAAGCTGGGAATAGGAATAAATGGACAGTTTTCACAGTGCAGTAAAGTATGCATTGGGGTCCTTGAAAGAGCTGTATTTGGATTGGTGCCCTGGTGTCTGGAGTGAGCAGTGAGGTAGTCAGGTTTGTGGATACTAATGTATTTATGATGGTAAAATCCAAAGCAAACTGCAAAGAACTCCAGGGGGGTCTCTGCAAACTATGGAATTTGATCTTTGCCAATTCCAGTATAAATCAATCTGATCTGTATCTCCTAGTCCAGCAGGTTAGACTTCTGCTCTCCATCAATTTTCATACTTCCTTAATGTTCCAATGTATTTCTTGGCTTAAAAAAAAATGAATCAAAATGTTTATTTGGAGAGAAAGTAACACACACACACATGCAAAATTTAAATGTGTAGATCTCCTTTATCACTTCCTAGTGATTGAGGCTGCAATCCTATGTTCCCTGGAGAAGTATCCCAAAAGCCATAGGATATTATCAGGGAATCTGAAGGAGATCTGAGTCTCCCATTCCCTAACCATTCGCCCAACTGACCAAGGGCCAAAAGGGGGGGGAGGTTCTGGGGGTGTGCTGCTGAGACTAGGCAGCCCATGCACTAGCCACTCAGGGGCCGAGATTCCACCTGGCTAGCCCCCAGCTGGATCATGCCCTTCCAGCCATGACGAACCCCCAACCTCTGATGTGACGTAAATCACCAACTCAGACTTCAAAAGCCTGAGCACACTATAGCAGCCGAGCATACTGCACAAACAGAACAGGTGTGAGGCTTGTGGAAACATACTAACAAGCTACAGATTTATTAAGCATAAATCAGGACAAAAGAAACATGTCCTCTCCCTTTCTTCTTCCCTGAGCGACAGTCAAAAGCAAAGGCTATACACACAACAGAAGTTCCCAGCAAGCTGTGCTGGTATGTAAACAGACATGTGACATGCAACAGTTCCATGTCTGCAACTAAAGGTGGAATGGAATTTTCCAACAATATATTGCTTTTGAAGCTTTATAGGGGATAATGGGGATAATGGGGAGGAGGGACCAAGGCAGCATACAGCCCCCACACCACCTTGCAAAGCAATCTGCTGCTGGACTGCAGATTCTGAAGTGGACAGTGATCCTCTTTAGCCTAGCTAAAGGAAACTGCTAGGCCTAAAAGGCTCCGTTTTAAAAAATAATAGCCCATCCCAAGACAGTGGGGCCTGCTTCCAAGTAAACATGCATGGGACAGCATTGTGGGATAGCAACTCCAGCTGCTGGTGGTGTGGGTCTAAAGCCAAGGCTTGTAACAAAGGACTCAAATTCTAGGGAGTGGAGTGGGAAGCTGTTAGCCTGTTGTGGTTAAAAATGGCGAAGAATTTTGTGACGCCCTAAAGACCAGCAAACGGATTTTACATGTACTACAGTTCTAAGTCAAATCTTCCTGTTGAATAGTTCACCACTGTCAACTATGTCCAGTCTTTAGACTGCCACACAACTGTTGTTTTTATTTAGAAACAGGGTTCTGGAAATAGAGAAGTTGGCTTTTAAATAAATTATGCCTTGATTTTGTTTCTTATGAGGTTAGATATCAAGCAGACTCTGAAAAGCAAACCTATTACAAAACCACCTAGGAGTTCCCTCACATTATCCGTCTCCTGTACTGTCTCCTTTAAACCATTACATTCAGCTGAAGGTAGATTTTGAGTTATACCTTTAAAGTAATATATGGACTTGGCGGGGGGGGGGGGAATGGTGTATTTTATGAAAGATAGCACCGTTTTATTCTGGAACTGGTCGTGCAGGATTGAAGTTTCCTGCTTAAACGTTCCAAAATGAAAATTTTTATTTCATTATCTGTGAAATGCTCTGCTTTCATCCACAGCCAATATCTTCCTCTTTCTTACGGTGTTGCAAGCCTTCTGGTTTCAGTAAATCTTGAGTTTGGCTTGGATTTTACCATGGCTCTCTCTCTCCCCCACCCCTCCGCTTTTCAATTACCCTTCAACACAGACTTTTTTGAGCGTGCTCTTAGATTACATGTTGATTGTGTTGACTGTAAATGTCAAGTTGTTTTTCAGCTCTTTCCTAGCACTATACAGCTTTCCCCAGCCCCTCCTCTTTCCTTTCCTTTTTTGTTTTGTTTTGTTGCAAGGATGCATAAACAATTCATTTAGAAAGGACATGGGGGAAATGTGTCCTGTGCTATTATAACTGCTACTACCCTGGGTGGCTATCCATTATCCCCAGGGCTATTACTTAAATAGTGACTTCATTTGATATGAACTTGCCACTGTTAAGCAAAATAACATTCTCTAGAGGTGAACAAACAGTGCAGGTCCTGTTAGCTGGTGCAGAGACAGCTGGCACTGAGTTTGCGATTGGAGTCAATGGACTTGACTCTCGTTATGCTTCCAGGCAGAATGTCTGGAGCCAGTCACCATCCAAGAAAGTTAATCTTGAGGGCTTGTGTACATTCATTTTTAGCACTGCTGTTATTGTATCAAGCCTGGTTGGGTAGCATTAGTGAGACAAAATGGAGACAGAAGGCTGCCAAAGGGGCTTGCCTTGTTCTTCTCCAGGAAATGTCCGCTCACACTAGAGGTGGGCACAGCCCTGAAGGGGTGGAGGGCACCTCCTTAATTATTATTTTTTTAAAAGCAAGGAGAAGAAGACACTTCATGCACTAGAACAGAGAGGCCTCTTGGGGAGAATGCATGCTTTCCCCCTATTAACACTCAACTCTCATTGCATGTTAATGTATATTGTGTATCATAGTGTTCTATAGGAGCCTAGGACGTTGCCTTTGGTCCATCTAGCTCAGTATTGTTTACGGTGACTGGAACATGTGCAGATGAGGGCAACCAAGATGACAAAGGGGTCTGGAAACCAAGCCCTATGAGGAACAGTTGAGGGAGCTGGGTGTGTTGAGGAAGAGGTGATTTGATAGCCTTCTTCAAATATCTGAAGAGCCATCACATGGAAGATGGAACCAGCTTGTTTTTTGCTTCTCCAGAGGTTAAGACCTGAACCAATGGATTCAAATGACAAAAAAGGAGCTTCTGATCGTCTTCGAACCTCCGACTTTCGTTCTTGATTAATGAGAACATTCTTGGCAAATGCTTTCGCTCTGGTTCGTCTTGCGCCGGTCCAAGAATTTCACCTCTAGCGGCACAATACGAATGCCCCCGGCCGTCCCTCTTAATCATGGCCCCAGTTCCGAAAACCAACAAAATAGAACCTGAGTCCTATTCCATTATTCCTAGCTGGAGTATTCCGGCGACGACAAAAAAGGAGCTTCTAAATACAGTGGTACCTCGGGTTACATACACTTCAGGTTACAGACTCCGCCAACCCAGAAATAGTACATTGGGTTAAGAACTTTGATTCAGGATGAGAACAGAAATTGGGCGGCAGTGGTGTGGTAGCAGTGGGAGGACCCATTAGCTAAAGTGCTGTCTCAGGTTAAGAACAATTTCAGGTTAAGAACGGACCTCCAGAACGAATTAAGTACGTAACCAGAGGTACCACTGTATTAGGGATAACTTTGTGGTGGTAAGAGCTGCTCAACAGTGGAACGGGCTGCCTCCAAAAGGTGGTTGACTCTTCTTCATCGGAGGTTTCTGAGCAGAGGTTGGATGGCCATCTGTCAGGGATTCTTTTGCTATGATTCCTGCAACGCAGAAAGTTGGACTAGATGACCCTTAGAATCCTTTCCAAGCCTACAATTCTACTATTCTATGAGCAGCAGTAGCTCCCCAGGGTTTCAGAAAGTGTTGCTGAATCCAAGGCTGCATACATGTTATACTTAAAGCACATTTAAAGTGCATCCACCAAACAACCCAAAGAACCATAGCTCAAATCCCCACAGAGCTACAGTTCCCTGTTACATAGGGATTAGTCTGTTTTTCCAAGCAGCCCTCCAGAATGTGCCTTGCAATTCATAAGTTCCCTGGAGGCAAGGTTGCTTGGACTGGATATTCATACAAAATGTGGCTTGGATGTTCATACAGATGTTTGCAGAAGACTCAGCTCATGCCAGAATCAGCATGGTGGTGAAGTCCTCTTCTGTGAATTAAAATGACCCCATGTTGCAGAAAACATAGTGGATTAGTCACATTCCAAGGAACAGCAATTGTGCCCCGGGGATGCCTGTCTAATACTCATTTGCCCCTTCAGACCAAAACCACTTCCTACCAGCATGATAAGGCAACCAGCTTTATCAATATCTAGCAAATTGGGGATCTTTAAAGAACATTCCTATCTGAGCAGATAGGGATCCCTTCTTTCACTGACACACTTGACAATTGCTTCAAAAGTAAACGTAGCTGTGCTGGCCCATAAGGAAAATTACAAAATCCATATCAGGGAAATACCAAATGTCGGTTTTGCAGTTAGTAATTAACAATATACCTGAAAGGGTTTGCTTCCAGCTACCTTCCTCCTTTGTAGTTGTTGTTTAGTCATTTAGTCGTGTCCAACTCTTCGTGACCCCATGGACCAGAGCACGCCAGGCACTCCATTCTTCCACTGCCTGCCGCAGTTTGGTCAAAACCTTCCTCCTTAGCTGAGCCCAAATTCATAATATTTCACCTTGGCCCCCAGGCTCAGTTGACCTAGGTGATATGAAAGCTCTGTTTATAGTGGTTGCTGAGTGATCACTGTTTCAACACATGCAGATTATCACAATGGTTGCAGGTAGAATTTGTGAATGCATCCATAATTTACCTTATGTCAGCCTTCCCCAGTCTGGTGCCCTCAGAATGTTTTGGGGTTGTATTCAAAGTAGCGCCATGGAGATTGTTTCATTGGGCAAGCATTTCTGCTTCCAGATAGGATGAGATCTCCCCTCTCCTTCTCACAACCCATGCTGTTCTGGGGGTTCTCCCGAACCCCTGGAACAGATTTGGGGAGAATGCAGAGGGTGTGTAGGGGGAGAAGAGGGGGTAAAGTCCCATTACTGCAGTGTGACTCATTGTGCAGGCTTCTGCTAGTGCAGCAAGTTAATCAAATATGGCCCATTGTCTACAACTCCCATGATCCTTGACAATTGGCCATGCTGGCTGGGACCAATGGGAGTTGTAGCCCAAGCCCTCTGAAGGACAGTAGTGTTAGAATTCCTGCTCCATGATTGCAGTCCTGGGATTTTTGTCTATCACATGACGGTGCATAATTTGACTCCACAAAGTGGGAAGTGACGGAGACAGGAAGCTTCGACCAGGAGGGAGAGAACATGCCAGTTGGGCATGTTTCTCTGCCAGGGTCCTACTCAAGAGTAGGATGAGCGGCTGACAAGTAGGTAGGGGAAAGCCACCCAGCCTTCCAGCTTTGGAACCTTTGGGGTACATTTCATTTGTACAATTGTACAATTAATTTACTTCAGGCACACATCTGTAAAATACTGCTGTAATTACTTGAGCCAGTAAGAGATGAGTGAGTCTTGAATTTTAAAATATAGACTTTGATAAGCTGCATTACGTATGTGCAAAAGGTGACCAGATGGAAAAGGAAAAATGTAAAAACAGAGCATGTGCCAAGGTTTGAACACAGTCCAGAAATTTGCATTGACATTACGCTTCCTACAAGATATGGACATTTGAAACTACAAAATCTGTGAAGGGACTCAAAAAGAGGGAACCTCATAGGAGTTCTTGCTCTCCTGGTAGTTTAAGAAATATAGCAGTTACAAATATAACATCTAATAAACTATGGCTCCATGGACCTATCTTGAAGATCAGTTTCTTTAAGAAGACATTAATACAGAACCATTATGTCAAAATGTGACTAGCACTGATTAGCATGTTAACCTATTTCAATGTGTCCTAAGAAGGGCTGGAACTCTGCAGCAACTGAATGGCTGAGTTATGAATTAAGAATTCTCTGGCTCATGTCTCACTTCTGCCATGACCTCAGTAAATGGCTTGAGACAAATCACTGTTTCTTATGCTATGTAAACATTCCCAACTTAAAAAGCAGCGAGGTTGTTTTTTTATTGCTGCGTTTCAAACCACATTTTCAGGTTGTTGCACACACCAGCAAGGTGTGATGTAGAGTGTTACAAAGGTTGCACGCTACTCCCAACCTCTGCCAAGAGGTATCAAAATTCAAGTGGGGTTCCAGTCGCTCACCCAGGATTGTTTTTCCGCTGGGAAATCAAGCCACAGCAGAGGCTAGTGTCTTTTAAGAAATATGGTATATTGTACACATATTTACACCTGGGTCTACTTTGGAGTTCAGAGCATTTCATCTCAAGAGGGGCTTGTTCCCCCAGCATTCCAGCCCTGGATTGTTGAGGCATCCTGACCACCATATCTGACTCTGCCCCAGCCTGCCAAACTGGTTCCGGCCTCCACAGCAGCTCATGAAGTCCTGCCCGCTTCCTTTCATCTTCCCCAAAACCCCTGCTCCAAGCAACTCCTCCCCATCTGTCTTCTCGCCTCCTTTATCCAGACCTCTGTTTTTAAAAAGGATAGCATTTTTTCTGTGTGACATCATGCCCTCTCCCGTCACCTAGGCAACCTCTTCCTCTCACCTGCAGAGCCTCCTGCCTGGTTGATGGTTTCTATTGATGGCTTAATGTCTTGTTTCCAGAACCTATTCTTAAGGACTTCTGTCTCAGGTCCTCACCCTGGCTTGGAAGAGAAGCTTAGCCTGTATTTTTTCCACAGGCTTGGCATCTTCCCTTCAATACTCCAAATATAAACTAAGTTCTACCATTTATTATTTTCTAACATTCACTAACCCTAGCAGTTATGGGTGCCTTTGCATCCCCCAAACTCTGTTACCCCAGATCTGTAACAATAAGCTTAGTTTCATCCTCACATCTGCAGTATGCAGATAATACTGACGTGTTACCAGGTTTACTGAGCTACAGTGTGGGATATGCTTGGAACTCTGCTATAGAAATTATAATTTAAGAAGTAATGTTATGCGATTGGAAATCTGGCTCTCGTTTAGCCATTTCAGTAAGAGCTGTGTGCTGTCGAGAATTTGGCTCTAAAAGTGTTATTCCCACTTCCTGCTTTTTTATCTGTCATACAGAATGCTGATGCATTTGTGGTTTGCTTGGGCGTGCTAATAGGGCATATGGTTTTGTAACAACTCCATCCACTTTGTAGCAGGTTCCACTAATGCTTTTCATACTTTAGAAGTATAATTAGTTCTGATAAAACATTATTATTATTATTATTATTTAAAAGACCAAACCATATGCTAGGGAATGAAAGAAACATACCCTTGTTTATAAGATTGAAAACAAACTAGCATGTGTACATGGTGCCTGGATCATTGTGCTGTGTAATGTTTCTTCATTATTTTCATGACTGGAAGCCAGTTTTGTTTTAACTTTGTTGGTGGCTGATTCATTTCTGAGTACCGTTCGAAGTGCTAGTTCTTATCTTCAAAGCTCCTCATGGTCTACACTAGACTATCTGATGAACTGCTTTCTCCAGTATATACTCTAGCCCACATGGTCTGATGAACAGCAGAAGGCCTGTTCTGGGTCTGCCCATAGACTGAAGGGCATGCTCGGTGGTGGCACCTGTGCTGGGGAATGTCCCTTCCTAGGCAGACCCCTATGACTTTGTCAGGAGCAGGTCAGCAATAAACCACACAGAGTAAGTGAAGTTAACTCTTTATTAGATGAAACAAGGTATGCTCAGGAGTGCCTGGCCTAAAGGGCACAGCAGCTCTTCTCAGTAGGTCCTGCCCCTATGAAGCAATTGTGGAGGCTGAAGGTCTCTACAGCTTTCCACCGCTGCCTAAGTCTCCTCCTCCCCCAGGTCCTTACAAAGCAATCTGAAACTATGCCGGCATGCCTGTCTTTGCTCCTCCTTCTTCATTCCTCTCCTGGTCCTGGGAGACCAAGGGGGAAGGGGAGCTTGTTGTAGCAAGAGGGCAAGACACCCTGGCTTTTTCACCAGCCTGATTCATCCCTGCCTGTGGGCCTCCCTCCTCTTCTGCTTCTGGACTTCTTTCTGCCACAAACTCTCCCTGCTCACCAAGCCCTATTACCGCTTCAGCTTCTGACCCCCCCCCCCAATTTCCTTCTTCCCTCAGGGGTTCTCCCGTTGCTGCCTCCCACAGAATCACAGAGTTGGAAAGGACCACAAGCACAACCTCCTGCAGTGCAGGAAAATTTTTTATCCAACAAGAACTCGAACCCACAACCCTGAGATTAAGAAGAGTCTCATGCTGTACCATTCCTTTGGATCCACCCAGCCCATGACAGACTTCTTCACTATAAGAGGCCAGATATACAGTATCATGAAGTCTAGCAATGTTCACTAAAGGCCGACTCAAAGACACGTGGCTTTGCCCTTGTGTTGGTTTGTACTACTACAGCTTTTCACATAAGGAGTTATTTGTTGGAAAGTGCCCCACATGAATTCAGTCCTTCTCAGTAACCTGAACACTAACTGCAGTTGCTAGGAAATATAAGTTTGTGTCCTGTACACTGAGATTTATCACAAGTTTTCTCTAGAAGGTAGGATGTTCTCGTTGTATGACTGTTATCTATTTGACAGTGTGGGCTCACCCACACTTCTGCTAGGCGCAGGTCCTAGCAGTTTTCCGTTTGCCCTGCTGCTCCCCCCGCCCCCCGAATACCTGCTCTTTAGCACTAAATTGGAACAAATAGCAATCCGCATACAGCCCAATTACTGTTTGTTCCAATTCAGCACTAAAGATTGGGTTCCGCTGGGGGAAAGTGGTGGGGCAAACAGGTATGGATAAGCCCTATGTCAGGCCTCAAATCCACTGTGGATCCTGAACCCAGAACCTGGCAGACTACTGGAAAGGATTTAGCCATGATTTTGATCAAACTGTGGGAGGCAGTGGAAGACAGGAGTGCCTGGCGTGCTCTGATCCATGGGGTGACGAAGAGTCGGACATGACTAAACAACCAAACAACAATGCTATTACCAGGCTCTGACCTAAATAAAAACATGAGAAGAGCCTGTTGCATCAGGTCAACGTCCCATCTGGTCCAGCATCCTGATCTCATGTCTTTGCCTCTGTCTTACCCTTCTCAGCTTAAAAAAGTTCTGGTGTAACACTCTATGTATCAGTTCTCACAGAGGAATACAGTTATTGCCTGTGGAAGAAGATGGGTCTCTGCAAGAGGTGTTGAACATTACCTTACTGGAGTTGGAGAATTAGAATTAAATTTCTGCACAAAGTGTGGCAATGATATAATATTTTGATGGGGAAGTTGACAGATAGGGCAGTGGAGCCAGAAATTAGAGCCAACAGCTGTGTATATTCCCAGCATGTTGTGCTGACCACATAAGGTGACATCAGCAAGTTCTTGCCATATTGAACCAAGACAAGACATTACTGTGGGAAGAGTAATGACCATTAAAAGCTGTTTGAGAGTACAGTGAACAAATGCATGGTACACTTGGATGACAGTACAGAGTCAGTTTCCTACTGACAATAGAAAAAATGGCAAAAGTTTCCTAATACTGAGGATTAGCCATTTCAAGAGCAAAGGAAGCCTTTTGTAGGCAAGCTAATCTATCTGGTAACTTGCCAGATACATTCCTGCTGAAGATGTCATCCTTCTTTGCTGATGATGAAGCAAATTTTGGAGCAAAATACCCTTTGTTCATATTAAGCTAAACTTCAGGAGCCGTGCTCACAGATGAATGTGATGACATAAAGGAGGAGAGAAAAAGTAAGAAACATCTTACATATACAGAGCTACCTTAAAATGGCTTTCCTGTTGTTCTGCTCCATGCCTCTTTAGTAGAGTGTGGAAACTTGAATTATCAGGATAGCCCTAACCATGTCTGTCATTCATTCCTGCGTCAGTGACCAAATGGTTGTCAGTTAAGCTGATTGCATGTGACTTGAACATTCCTTGCCAGGCAGGAATTGTGCTTTTCAGTGGGTACCATGCTGCCATGATACTGTAAGACCCAGCCTGGAAAATGTTGGACTAAGACCTGAGAGTCCAGGGTTCATTCCCTGGGTAACTTTGGACAAGTCACAGTCTCTCAGCCTAACCTACCTCACAGGGTTATTGTGAGGATAAAATGGGGAGGAGGAGAACCACAAGCTCTTGGTGGAAAGATGGGATATACAGTGGTACCTCGGGTTAAGAACTTAATTCATTCTGGAGGTCCGTTCTTAACCTGAAACTGTTCTTAAGCTGAGGTACCACTTAGCTAATGGGGCCTTGCGCCACCACCGCACGATTTCTGTTCTCATCCTGAGGTAAAGTTCTTAACCCAAGGTACTATTTCTGGGTTAGTGGAATCTGTAACCTGAAGTGTCTGTAACCCGAGGTACCACTGTAAATGTAACAATCAGTGCTATTTTTCTAGAGAAAGAGGTGCCGGGACTCATCATGAACACCTCCCTTGTTCCCTTATAATGGCAATGGTGCTCACTTGAGAGTTGCTAGAACTGAATTTCAGAGAGCTTCAGCTGGAAAAAAAAGCCCTGGTAACAATAAAATCTAAAAAATAAGACTTCAGCTTCTGTTGATCTGTAGGAAAAATGTGCTACCACTGGTGAATTGGTACAGATTTTTTCATCTGATCAATTTCATCTGAAATCAATTTCAGCTATGGACACTTCAGCTTCTCTCATATGAACATATTCACATTCTATTAAAGCAGTAGAATTGGTAGCTATTTTGATGTCAATGAAAACAGGAGATGGGAACAAGGGGTTATTACTTACACCACTGTTAGGTTAAGCCAATTCATAGAAATGAGGTGCTAGTCAAAGCTAGCTTGTCTAACTGACATGTGCCTCTCCGCTAGCTTCCTATCTATATGTAATTCCGACCAGCCTCTTTATCTGATTCTACAAGTATTACTGATGCCACAGCATTATCTGATTTGGCCTGTTTTCCCAAGAGCTTTGATGAGTATATATCTTACACTAGATGAAAGAAAACAAGATTAGGTTGATCCTCTTCTGACATCCTCCGTGTCAGCAAATTCCATGGAAATATTTCTTTCTGATCTCTGCAAAACCAATGTAGAAGCTATGTAATTAAAAGCACACATGTTGATAATTATTGAAAATTGAAGCACTGTTTCCCAGAACAACAAAGGTTTAAGTAAATAACCAGAACACTCATGTACCTACCACATAAAATTAGACAAAAATTCACTGCCTTGAAGAGTTACGCAATATTTTCTTCATACTGTTGAAAACAACGTAAACACTAACCTTTTAATTTTTAATTTTCCCCTTTACTTTTATCATCTTGGGTGTACGATATATATCCAATTTTACATATGAGAGTGGCTTTTGGTGGTTTGTGCATATTGTATGCAAAAGGATGCTGAGGTAGTGTAGTGTTGGTAAAATTATTATTGCCAGGCTCATTCAGTCATGAATTTGCAGCATTTACCAAATGAGATGCTTTAAAGCAATGTAGTTATTTGGCTGCTTAAAAAAAAGTGCGAACTGCTTACTGTTAATAATGCTGGTTGGGTATATGTTTTGTTCTGGAACAACTTTTATTAGCCACATCAATGAAGAAACCAGGTTTTGTTTGTCCTGTTCTGTTTTCATGCTTGGAACACCATGAAATCAGTGTTCTTGTAATATTTCCCCTCGCCCCCTTTTTGCATCTAATCTCTCCTGGTTCCACTTTACTGGAATTCTGCACAGATTTCCTTGTGGGGAGATGAAGAATTTGAAGCAGTGCAAGTCAAAAATCCATTCTGTGTGCCAAACCAGCAAATTCCATTTGTTTATTTCTCATACTTCTTTCATTTCACTCGTATGCAAATATCTAAAATAGCAAGTTTGCTATGTTGATTTCCCTCTCATCTTTTGTTATCAAGTTAGCACAATCTACCATAATTTTTGAACTCTCAATTAAATAATGTGGAACAGAGATGGGAAGATTTCAGGCTTGTAGGATCTAATTTGCTTTTCTACTAGGAACCCTGTGGTACATGTATTTAGGAGAGTGTGTGTACTTAACACATGACTCTAAAACATGATTATGAGAGGTGAAAACTTTCCCAGAGAAGCAGTCAAGCATCACACTATTGTGTGCCTAAACAGGTTGTTCACATCACACCAATGGTTTATTTGGGACAACCAACAGAGCATCCATTTATAACAAAACAAAACAAAAAGAATCATAAGTCATATGTTGGCTAATATGGTGCAGCATAAACATAAAATCACAGGTGCATTTAAACTCACAACTTAACACATTTATACTCCCAGCCTAAAGAAATCAGAGATGCTAATCTCCAATATAAATAAAGCAGTGGAATTATGAAATTCCTAGAAAACAGAGAAAGATCGCAAAGTGCAATCTCCTGTGCTTGGAGAGGCTATTGAAGCTTTTGATTATGATATGCATGTGAAACAGCATGCATGGAAGTGCAAAAGTATTTGCCTGAGTATGTGTGAACCAGAGAAAAGTCAGGTCAAGCGTTCTCCCATTACACCCCAGATACCACTGTTCAGAGCCAGGTGTACTCTAGTGGCTCTGGAGGGTCGACCTCCTTGTAGGATTAAGAGACAGGCTGCCTCTGAGCACATGCTCAGTTCAGGAATTGGGCCCAGTTACAAAGTGAAGCTCAGAGACATTCCTTACATAAACCCACTCCTGGTTTTATCCCCAAGCTTTTTTGTGTTAGAGCATTCATTCTGTTGTAGTCAATGGAATAGAGCTATTGGTCATGTTGGGAGTGTGTGGTGCCCATAACAATTTCTCCTGTTTGCAAATGTGCCATCAGGTTGCCATCAAGCAAGTTGGCAATCTTTGTACTAGGAGATCCTGCTCAGCCTTCCCCCAGGAACTGCTCACTAATAAAAATGTACTGCTCATCAATAAAAAGCATGTTCTACAATCATTAAGTAATTGGCCGACCCACCCTTAAACTATGTGAAATCTCCAAATAGGTTATTATGTGATGTTCATGTCACTTACTGATGGGGTGGAGTGAGATCCCACAAAACATCTGAGTCACCATGAGAGCCAAGTACTTTTTCCTGAAAAGGAAGTAGACTGAAATGCTCATGACCTATTACAGTTCAGTAGCAAATTGAATTGGCCTGAAAGGAAACATTGGCCAATGTTTATTTTTCCACCACAATCCTGAGACACCAAGTGTTTCCTAAACCCCACAGGTATTGTTCACGTTCATAATAGATATTTATTTTTAGAGTGGGGGCACAGATCTTCTAAGAGAGAAAAATGCCACTGGTTGAGTGAGGATATTCTGCTTAGGTATTCAAGAGCCTAGGAGCCAGTGGGTTGGATTTCAGTGGGACCAACTTAGTCTGAACCCATAAACCTTCATATGATCATTTCCCTAATGGAAATAAGGCTACAAAGAAGAACTCTGTGCTTGATTTTTCTCCTTCAACTGGGGCAAATAAAATGGTGAAGCAGCTACAGAGCTTAAGGATGGCAATGGAGAAGGAACCAGGGTATTGGAAACTACAATAGTACATGGTAAGCTTCCTTATCGCAAGTTAGACCTTGGTCCATGCAGGCTATCTCAGTATTGTGTATAATAAATGGCCACAAACTAGTTTCAGGTGAGGTCTTTTTTAGCTGCCTCTGGAGATGCAGGGTGGGGATTGATCCAGAACCTTCTGCATGCAAAGCATCTGTTCTGCCACTGAGTTAAACCCCTTCCAGCAATAATGGTTCACAGTTGCATGGCACATACTGAGAGCTCAAAGTGCTACGTACATGCTTTATATCCGTAATCCTTATTCAAACAGCTCTGTTAGGAAAGACAACAGCATTAGCCTTGTATTGCAGATGTGAGGCTCAGGATGGAGAAAGAGTGGTTTTCTGTGGCTCACAGCTACTTCTACCGGGGAAAGCTTACTGAATTCATTGAAACTACAGCACTGTGATAATGATGGAAATTTGAGAAGTAATAAGACCTATGTTTAGGAGACAAGCATAGCACTGGCTAACTGCAAGCCCTTCTCTGCTCTGTTGTTGTTTAGTCGTTTAGTCGTGTCCGACTCTTCATGACCCCATGGACCAGAACACGCCAGGCACTCCTGTCTTCCACTGCCTCCCGCAGTTTGGTCAGACTCATGTTTGTAGCTTCAAGAACACTGTCCAACCATCTTGTCCTCTGTCATCCCCTTCTCCTTGTGCCCTCCATCTTTCCCAACATCAGGGTCTTTTCCAGGGAGTCTTCTCTTCTCATGAGGTGGCCAAAGTATTGGAGCCTCAGCTTCACGATCTGTCCTTCCAGTGAGCACTCAGGGCTGATTTCCTTCAGAATGGATAAGTCTGATCTTCTTGCAGTCCATGGGATTCTCAAGAGTCTCCTCCAGCACCATAATTCAAAAGCATCAATTCTTCGGCGATCAGCCTTCTTTATGGTCCAGCTCTCACTTCCATACATCACATCTCTACTCTGTAGTTTCCCCCAAACAGATTTGTTAAAGTGCCTTAGGATTTACAATGTCACTATTAATCTGGCCTTATTAAATTCCTCATGGAGACTAGATGGTCAGTTGCACCAAACCATGTTGTCCTGTGTATGGTTGACAAGTCAGATAAGATTGCAAGCATCAAACTGAACATTAAATTCAGAGGAAGAGGTTATTAAGAAAAGATCAAAATAATATTATATTCACTATGCATTTGCATGTTTTTGGTCTTCATAATCACTGTAATTTGATTAAGTGCCTAATTAATATTACAGACAGAGGGGTTTTTTTCCCCTTGCGAAAAACGTTGCAAGAACAGAGACAGAAGAGGATAACATGGTGAGATTTTAAGCCACAGAGGATAATGGTCTTTACTGATTAGTTCAAGAGAGGAGCTTCTACATCTTACAATAGTTTAGGAGAGGCTGAGAGGTGCAGTTGGAGAGAAACTGGTAATGATTAGGTGGATGAAAGCCTTTTCTGAGGGCAGGAAAGCTACATAGGAAAATGGAAATTATGAAGGGAGGGAAGGAGAGAAGTATGAAATTGTGACAAATGTTGCATGTGAGAATGAAAGCCAGAAATTGAAAATATTTGTATGGACAAAAATATTAAATATTCTGCAGTTGGAAACTTGGGGGGAAGCTACAGTTTTGTATAGTCTTGCCAAGTCCTTTTAGTGACTAAGGAACTTGTTGAAGAGCTAAGCATTTTAACTGTTGCCAAAACTGAATATGGCCCTGTTATTGGAGGCTGCAATCTGGTACCAACTTACCTGGGAGGAAGTTACACCAAACTTAATGGGGCTTACATCTGAGGAGACTTAGGACTGCAGCAATAGTTTTGCCATCTTCCTCCTTCCCTTTTAAAATGGTTGCCTCTCATAAAGTTTGGCAAAGTTCTGTTTCATTGTTTATGGCTGACTGACAACTGCAGTGAACCTGCCTGGATGCTTAAATGAGATATCAAAGTACTTTCTGCAGAATTTCATCGAAAAAGGTGTTGTTTATAATTATTATGAAAATATCTTACTTTAAAAAAAAAAGAATAATACATTGTTACTGGTTTGGAAGTTCCTGTGCAGATGGCATAAAAATAAACAAATATTTTCCCACATGTTTTCAAATTTTCAAATAAAACTAAAAGCCCTAGCATTCAATTTTATTTTATTTTTGGTTTTGTTTTATCCAGGTCAGGATGAGATCCCGAAATCAAGGTGGAGAAAGCTCATCCAACGGGCATCTCTCCAAGTCAAAGACCATTATAAGCAACACAGAAAACCAAAACCTTCCGGAAGATGCAAAGAAAAAGAACAAATCTAACCGGAAAGAAGATGAAGGCTCAGGCTCAAGCAACGTCAAGCAGCACAGCAGACTGCCAGGTCCTAGTGAGCGGAAAAGCAAGAAATCAATAGATCTTTCTAAAGAGGATCTGATTCGTCTCCTTAGTATAATGGAAGGAGAACTGCAGGTATATCAGAAATTCTCTGCCCCTCTATTTTGTTTGAAATATTTTTTGCTTCTATGCTATAGAAAACATTTGTGCCTTGACATATATAAAACAGAGTTCGTGTGTACATGTGCCATATAACCCAACCATTTTGAAGACATATGTCTGGGCTCCTTTGGTAGGAAGGCCTTATAAAAAATTAATAATGAATGAATGAATGAATGAATGAATGATCTTAGGGAGAACACTTGGACTCTCCTTCAAAGGCATAAAGTCCCTGTTGACTTTGAAGAAAGGAGAAGCTGAGTCTCCTCTCTGAGGTCAAGAAAGATTGAAGGCCAAACTACATCCCTGTGATCTCTGTAAAGGAAATGAGAGCCCAGTTAGTCAGCATCTAAGTCTGTATGACTCCATCTGTCTCATAACAGCATCCAAAAATCACTAATTAGGAAAGAAAGAAAAAATCCCATTGTACAAGACAGCATCACACACTAATTAGGAAAGAAAAAAAAAATCCCATTGTACAAGACAGCATCACACAACAGGGAAGCCTTTTGCCAGAAAATACACAGAAACATATAATACTTCTCCGCCCAACAAAAGCAGTACTGAAACTCAGCACCTATTATACCAGCATTTGTTGATATTCTCAGGGGGAAGGAGCTATTGAAATGAATAGACTGAATGATCCACAGGGTGGTTGTGTGTCTGTTTTAAATAAACTATTGCCCCCCAAATCTCCCCCCCCCAAATGATGACTCCATGATGTCAAATCAATGGATAGAGTGGCCCAGGTGATAATAAGCAAAAGGTGAAGAGTCTGGCAGGACTGCCCAGCTATTGCAGTGACCTAATACAGTGGTACCTTGGGTTACAAACTTAATTCATTCCGAAGGTCCGTTCTTAACCTGAAACCATTCTTAACCTGAGGTACCAGTTTAGCTAATGGGGCCTCCTGCTGCCACTGCACCACCAGCAAGCAATTTCTGTTCTCATCCTGAGGTAAAGTTCTTAACCAAGGTACTACTTCCAGGTTAGTGGAGTCTGTAACGCGAAGTGTTTATAACCCGAAGCGTTTGTAACCCAGGGTACCACTGTACATTGTAGCATGTTATATATGCTTTTCTTTTCCTTTGCTGTATGCAGTCAACTCCTTGCTCGGTGTTTTGAATTATGGAGCTTTAACCATAGTCTTTTCTCTCTGGGTCTTCCTATAGGAAGAGCCAACGGCTGACTAGCCCTGCAGCTGTTTTTAGTGTTACACTAATGCCAGGCATCTGCAAACAAATCTTTATACATTTTGCGGTGATGAAACAGGGAGGGGCTAGCTTTGCTATCAGAGTTTATCCTGTTGTGGAAGAAGGCAGCTGGATTTTTATAACGTGGTTGAAAAATTCACTGAAATGTTTGACAGACTGGGTGAGGGGAGGTAGGAGGCAGGAAGAAGCACCACCTGACCAAAATAGATAAGGAAAGGACCTTTCGAACACATGAGGCATGAGATAGGAGAGGAACCTCCTGCTAACAACACAAGCGCCACCCAGATACCTCTTCAGATATCATAGGGCTCCAACTCCCATCAGCCCCAGCCAGCGCAACCAATAGCAGTCCAGCAGCATCTGGTTGAACTAGCTACCTCATTCCCCTTCCAAAATAAACGAAACCAGGCTAATCGACAGCAGGGATTTTTCTTTGCTAGCAGCTACAAATGGAAGGATAGTTTTGCATTAAACAGCCATCATGTCACAACAGAAGCACTTGCTAGGGCAATGCACACAATTTGACTGATTTAGTCATAAGCAGGGGTGCCTGGTAAGGGGGGTAGGGGACAGCCCCCCAAATATTTTAAATGAAGTGGCCAGGCCTCTTCAAAGTTCTGTGGTGGGTTCTCGCAGCCCTACCTGGTAATGCCAGCGATTTAACGCTATTCCATTGGCCTATGGCCCTTTCCTACGGTATAATCGCTATGCCATAGTGGAGCACCTCTGCTTCCTTTGCTGTGTGAGGGAACGCATGTCTGTGTGTGTGCTCAGAATAAAGGAAATCTGACACAATCATGCCGTTCATCACATACCTCTGTGTTCTTGCATTGCCTATCAATAGATATCAATAGATTATCAATAGGCTGGGATCTCTTGGTCTTCTTTTCAGGTGCAGGCCACACTGCTTTCGCAAAATATATGCCTTCTTTAATGAGAACAAATGCAAAACAGCCAACTTCAAAAGGATTTGCCTTTCTAGTTTTGTGTGTATCTGGTTTAAAGGCTCCACCTGTTGGCCAGCTCAAATGGAACAAGTGCTGCACATCAAAGTACTGCTGTTCCTGTCTTTTGCTCAGTAGGCATTTAACTTGATTTTCTTTTTTAAAAAATAACAATTGACATCTTTAAAAATGCCATTAGATTCTTGCCAAACAAGTGTGTCGTTGGGCATATTCCCATCAGATATCAACACTTTGCAAAGAACTTTGCAAATTAAATATGTGGCAATAAAAAATGAGGGACAATTTGCGTTCTTAGTTATGATACTGCCACCAAAATTATGTGGGAACTAAATTAAGTCCAAAACCCATTTTACTGACGCCTCTGTTTACCACAAAATAGATACTTGTGCTGCTCTTCTTAAGTGATCAGTCAGGGCTTTACAATAGCTCAGGCATAGGAAACCTGTAAGCCTCTGGATGTTCTTGAACTCCCAGTTCCTGTCAGCCCCAACTAGCATGGGCAATAATCCGGAATAATGGGACCTGTAAATTAACAACATCTGGAGGACCACAATTTGCCATTCCTGCTGTAGATGAAACTAGGCCTGGATGGTGTGGAGGGGAGAGATTTTACAAAGGGGAAGGCTCCCCCACTGAGAAGGCTCTCTCACATGACACCACAATGCGAGTAGCAAGCCTCAGCCAAAGGTTGTAGAGCCAAGAAAGCAGAGCCAGTTTTATGGGGAGCTAGGCCTTGAAGTGGGCTTCACTACGCTATGACTTGTGAACGTTCCTTGCACATATAAACAGTGGAATAACTCAGTTGGTAGAGCATGAGACTCTTAATATCAGGGTCATGGGTTTGAGCCCCACGTTGGGCAAAAGAGTTCTGTGTTCTAGGGGGTCGGGCTAGATGACCCTCGTGGTCTCTTCCAACTCTACAATTCTATGTTTCAAAATACAACAGGCCCAATCCTTTCGTGGTTACTACTTTTTTGCAACTCAGGATGACCTCTTGGTACTTGTACACTATTTGTGTCTTCTACTCTGGTATCTGTATCCAAGCAAGACATGGACCACCCAAAGCTTGCCTTTTTTCCTGTCTCCTGTGTGTGTTTATTCAGTGATTCATTTAGGTAACACTGGCTTGGATCCAAGGAAGCATTTGAGAGAGTGGATGGCTCTTTCACTTGCGCAAAGGGGTGGTGGTCTTGGATTTCTGCCGTTTCCTCCACACAGCTGCAGCCCCCAGGCCACATCAAATGCTATTCTGGAGTATGCCCCTAACTCTCAAGAGAAGCTTCTTTTTCGGGTGGCGGGGAGGGGATGAGGCTGCAGGAAAGCCTCTTTCCATGAGCAGAGCAGAACTCACAGTTCCCAGGCTCTACACCTCTCTGTGAGAAATTTGATTCTTAATCTAAGGGCAAAGCTAGACCTGAGTATGTTGTTAGATGTAATCAGTTTGACAAGGCATGTCTGTGATTTTTGGTTAGCAAAAATGTAAGCAGGGATGGTGACTCTGTCAATTTCAGTTTCTCTCAGTTTCTCAGTCTTAAGTTCCTTTATCCACCTCTTTTTATTTTAATATCTTTGTGAAAATTCACCAGCATTTTAGTGCAAATTTCTCCTTATAAACACACTTGCATTCAGTTTCCTCTAATACAAAAATGCATTGCAAAAAATGTGTATCTTATTTTCAGTAATACGTGATTTTTTAAAAATGCATACTTTACCCCCAGCACATGCTTTTCTGAACATGACTTGGCTGCAGAAATGTATTGCAAAATTCAGAGATGTGCACATTTTGAACGGAAGGCTGCATTTTGGTTCCCATGTGGTTTTGGGAAGTATGAGTTAGGTAGATTCACCTTACAGTGAGAGATGAATCAATTTTTTTCCACCATCCCAACACAAGAGGCCCTGAGCTGAAACATGACCAGAGTGTGGAGGAGGAGGGCTTTAACCCTTTGCCCCTGCTGCAATCCTGGTTGGAATCAACACACACACTCCACCGCTAGCACTTGCAGGTCACAAAGGGAAGAAAGCTCCTGGTGCCAATGGGAGCTTTTCTCCCATTGCAAATTTATTTTGTTTAAAGCATTTCCAAACCACTTAATATTTCAAAATTTCTAAATAGTAAGTTCTATGTACAATATAAAAACAATGCCTTTTAAAACCAAAGTACAGCTTAACACCAAGGAAACAGTGTAACAACATATAGAAGCAACTAAAACAGAAATTCAAGGGATTCATACATGGAAGTCAGGTTGCTCAGAAGGGAAGGTGGCCCTCAAGCTGCAGAATCTTCCCCACCCTTGCTCTATCCACACCTCCTGAACTTCACAGCTGCAGTAGTTGTTTCCCCCACCCAGTTTTCCATGTTCACTGTGAGAATTGTGTCCTCCCCCCAATTCAATGGGATGGCAAAGAAGCTGCACTGCTGCAGGAAGCTGGATAATCTGAAGGACAAAACAGGCAATATATTAAGTTTTCAATGTGTAGGTTTTTTTTTCCTTTTAACAATGCCAGTTCCTTGGGATTGGAAACTCAGGATTAAAGGATTGCCCCAGAGCCTTGTTCTTCTTTCCTTCTTCTTCTTCCTTTGGTCTTGGTCAAATGGCTGCAGGCTTTACTCAGCATCATAACACAGTTACTCGACTTGAGCACAACCAACAGATCCCCATGGGCATCCTTTCGTCTTCCAGAGAGCCTCCAGCAATCGCTGGAAAAGAGAATAACACTGCTCTGGTTCCCCTCAGCAACTCCAGCCGCTGATAAACCTGATGGACACAATATCTGCAGATGGCTAAATTTGGCCATGAGAGCATTTATAATAACTGGTGAGGGCAAACCGCGAGTCAGCTGGTTTGTCCATTGTGATGCCTTAATTCCTGAAGCATGTAAGACATATCGCAACACACTTTGATCTGTGTACATAATCTACATTGACCTTTTGATTTTGCTTCTTGTAATGCCAAGGATCACGGAACCGTAGGCTTGCGACTAACCTTCCCCTTTGGTGCGATAATACAGAACAAGGCTCCCTTTCAGTGTCAACAAAACAAGAAATGATATCTTTCAGCCATTAAAAAGTCTGACAACATCAAGCAGTTTATATAGTTAATTCCTGGTCATGGGAATTTGCTGTCCCCAGGCCAGACTACAGATAATGAATTATGTCAGTGAAAAGGCTCTGGTGGCCGGTTCTTTTCACAGAAAAAGTGACATCATCTGTGCAGCTCTCTGGCAATAAAGCCGAACCAAAAGCTATATGGCAGGAAATAACAGACAGATGTCTTCCAGGGCGCATTTGATCTGTTTCAAAGCCTGATGTAAGAAGTAACAAAGTGGGGCTCTGCTGCATTGCCTCCTCATTTTGTCTTCTGAACGTTTGGAGGCAAAGCCCCCAGCCCCATTGGAAGTGCAGTTTATATATATAGTTGCATGCACATGCACACACACACAGAGAGAGAGAGAGAATAATGTAATAGGCTCACTGGTTTAGATCAGCGGTCTGTCTGGCCCAATATCCTGCCTTTGACATCAGACTTTATTAGTTGCTTGAGGGTGTGTGCAAGCCAGCACAGCATTATTATGTAACAGAGTTAGTCCATTCATTGAATTGGTATAACTGGTACTTCACTGGGCTATTCATTTGTCTCTCCTGAATAAGCAACAGGGATGTTGTTGTGTTGCTGATACATGGGAAAAAGTTTTAACTGTATATTTTATCTTTTAAAAAGACATCTAAGTAGTGGGGAGTGCCTGGTGCTGCCCGGGAATCTGTAGAAACTAATTTTTTTTAATGGATTGTGTAATTTGTGAGTTTGGATATGTCACACCAAAAACCGGGCAAAGTCACAACACAGTTTGGTCCTCCATCTTGATTAAAAATGGTGCCCAGCACCCAAACTTTGATGAAGACTATGACCCCTGCACCTCGTGAACCCTCATGCTGAGTTTGGTGACAATATCTTGAGAGGCACCCAACAAATGGACAAAGTCATATTTTTGTCCACTATCTTGATTCAAAATGGCACCCAGAAACCAAACAGTGACAAAGCCTGCCACCCCCACCTCAGAAACCTTGATGCCAAACTTGGCATTGTCATCTCGAGAGGTGGGTAGACAGACAAGCAAACCACTTTCCAAATTTATAGTACAGTACTTAACCTGAGGTACCACTGTAGATGCAAGTGGAGAACCTCGAGCCTAGGGGCTGAATGTGAGCCTCGAGACCTCTTCATCTGGCCCTTGAAACTCTCCCCAGGTCATATCCCTCACAGGCCTTGCTCCATACCCAGAATATTTGTGACTGGCTGAAATATGTCCTTGAGGCCTTATAATGCCTCATGACTAGATGGAGGATGGAAAGCGGCCTTTGTGAGTGTGTATGGAAACTCACATACTGTAGAAAAGAAACATCTGCATGTTTTTCTCTGCCTGCATTTGCTTTTGGCAGACCCCAGAAAGTTGCTCAGAAGCAAATACAGCCCTCAGGTTGAAAAAGGTTTCCTACCCCTGTATTGCATCAGGGCTGGCTCAAAATCTGAGGTGTGCCTGGGCAACGCATCATCTAGTGGGCCTTCTGTTGTGTTGATGGGCTCCTTGGATTTTCTTGGTGGCGGCAGCACTCCAAAGGTGGAACCCACCACTTAATTTCCCACAAAGCCCTGGGATACCCAATATATTGTCATTTCAGTGTATTGTGAGAAATTAAAATGGAGACTCGTGGTCCCAGTTTCCCATTGTGAAGTGTCTAGGACAGGTTTTGGTGGTGGTGGACCCTGTGGGGAGTCCAGAGGCCCTAGCAGCTGCCCCAGGATGCTGATGCCGGGCCTGTATTGCATGTAGATATGTTGTCAACATGGATGATGAACATCTGAAAGACACATGCCATACTACCCTAATTGCCAAAAACTGAAGAGAACTTTTCTTTTGGCTGTGAGAGATAACGTTTGCAGCTGCCTGAGAACAGGCGCCTGAAATCCTTTAGAGGGCTACCTTGTGAGTTTTTATTTATGTTCTTTGTCAGGCCCAGTGCACAGAGTCCTTTAAAATTTAGAAAATGTACCACTGGTATGACCACAACACTGCATTAGGGATCCATGCCCTTATCTTATTTCTGATCCTAGTACGCAGCAGCTGTTGCACTATTAATAAACTGAATGAGGAATACAGAGTGCTCATGTCCAGAGTTTGACAGTTATGGGTGTAGCATAATCAGAAGAAAAAGTCTGGACTTAGTAAACTTTGATCCCCTGTTTCATGGTGCCTGTAGTCATGTACCCCAAGCTGTGCACCATAAAGGCTCGAAGAGCCATCTTGGGAAGTTAATAATATCCAATAAATCTCGAAAGATTTCATGAAGAACTTTATTTATGAGTGGTGCTATTTGTCTTTAGCATTGCTAAGCTCCTTCCATGTGCAATGGTCATTATATAATTGAAATAACAGATCTCTTTTAACAGCAGAGTTCAATTATTACACGGCACATTAATCAGCTAGGAAACAAAGTTGTTGGTGGCTAAAAGTCAATGATGCTTTTAAGCAAAGAAACAGTTGGGCTTCATGAGCATCTTATACTGAACCTAAAATTAACTAGCTAATGGGGTGTTGCTTCCACCCAGGGAATGCTCAGATGCTGATGGTTAAACAATTATGGATGTGTTGCGAATCAGTACTTTTTAACCCAAATAAATACTACAGCAGCATGCTATGCAAAGCAGGTATGCCAGAGCTTTGAAGACAACATGCTAGGGACTAGGAATGCCCCAGAAGTATTTGCTTTCCTGGATCAGACCAGAGGCCCATCTAATCCAACGTTCTCTTTCTAACAACAATCAGTAAACCTTCTCTGGAAGCCCAGCATGCCCAGGTTCTTTCAACTAGACTACTATAATGTGTTCAGTGTGGGGCTGCTCTTGAAAGCTGTTTGGAAGGCACAATTAGTTCAGAATGCAGCAGCTGGATAAATAGCTACAAGGAGTATATAATTTCAGTTCTTTATGAGCTCTACTGGTTGCTGATCTCCTCTAAGCTTCCTCTTTCTCTGGGGCCTTCTGAGGCTTAAAAGACATCAGCCTGAGTCTGGAGGCTTGAAACATTGTCCAAGCCCCACCCTTACTTAGCTGAAACCAATCTTGGCTGACAGGGCTACTCATGAGTAAGCCATGAGTTTAACAGCTTCTTCCCCACAGCAAGGCAAAACGGTGATAGCCATTCCTTGTTGCTTGTTCTCAGCTTCTGGTTTTCTGAGGTAAACTGCATCCAAAAATTGAGGTTTCACACAGCTATTATGGCAGTCAGTAGATATGGCCACTACAATTATGTTAAATCCTGTTTTTCAAAGCCTTGAAGCTGGCATCAGTGATCAGCCCTTGGGTCTGCAGGCTTCTCAGATGAGGAGCAAGAATGGGAGGGGTCTCAATGGGGTCCCCTGTGTAAACTGCTTAGAGGCTGCTGTCATTAAGCTTTATACAAATTGTTGAAATAAAATGAATGAATGAAAGGAGTGGGACCCTTCCCACACTAATGATCCTATTGGAAGTGGACATCCCTGCCCCATCACTGGAGGTCCCCACAGCAGCTGCCTTGGTTCCTAGAGGGCTCTCAGATGCCTGGCTACCACCCACAGGGCCTCGGATGAGGAATTCAGAACTGCCCCCAAAGTGCCCAGCTTATGCATGGACACCATTGGATACAGCCTATAGTACGTCAGCAGTCGAGAATGCTGCTATTTCATTGTTTTAGTAATTAAATAATAGTAGTAGTAATATTAATAATATTGTCAATTTGCAGGCTCGAGAAGACGTGATCCATATGCTGAAAACAGAGAAAATAAAGCCTGAAATTCTGGAGGCACACTATGGCTCTTCAGCTCCAGAGAATGTCCTCAGGATATTGCACAGGGATGCTAACCTTGCCCATGAGAAATCAACAGGGGAAGATGTCTATGAGAAGCCAATTTCAGAGGTAAGCACCTTTCAGATTACTTTAGGAACCTTGAGTCAGGATGTCCTTTTCATTTTGACTTGCATTTGCGATTTGCTTCACAAAATACCACGACTGAAGGCATGGGCACATCCCCAACCTTGAATGTCTCTGTTTTCCTCTCTTGCACAACATGTGGCAGTGGCAACACTTGCGTACGTAGATACCTAATCTGATCCTCTATAGTGATAGTGTGTTAGCACTCAACACATTGCATGTTTGCAACGTTTCCAAGAATTAAAAATCTAGAAAGCAGACTTTGAGGCTGTGATTGGAGAAACATATGCCTTTGAGTAAGAGAACACAGTGAGAATTACCTCTGAGGAAACATGCATGTTCTGAATGTGGAACCAAGAGCAACAGTGTGTTACCATTTGCAAATTCCACCGCAGCACAACACACCAGTGACCAAACCACTGTGATATCTGTATGTTATCCTGTGAAGTTGACTGTGTTTGCTCTCAAACAGGGATGGAGAACACCAAGCCCAGGAGCCAAATGTGGTCTGTTGGCCTTGAAAGCATAAGCCCCAGGGATACTGTAGGGTTTGGGGTGTGTGAATCACCCTGTGTTCCAAATCCCATTTAGTTATTCCACAGAAACTTCTAGACTTCTGATTAACTTGCTGACTCTATATAATGGATGACTATTATTACAGAATGGGTCTCTGTGATAGGCAGAGACGCCAAAGGAAGACTTCTTTCCCATTTTTTTTTTAAAAAAGAGAGGAGTAACTGTTAGCTGTCATTGAGAACATTGCTATAGTGATCATGAAGTATAAAAGGGCAATCACAACTAATCTTCTTAAACTGCTCTGTACAGTTTAATTCTGAAGAGATTTAAGAGTGAGCCTTTAAACCTCACTGAGAATCTTCCCTTCCTTCACACTGAAATCTCTCTTCTCCTTCCAATGAAATCTGAAATAGTGAGCCAAATAATCAGTCCCTTCCTTCAATCTAAGCTCTCATCAAAATCAAAATGTCAGTAGCTCCTTGCTGAAGCAACTTGGTATTGTTACAATTTTAACTGTCGTCCTCCTCTACATTTCATCTGTCATGGGCAAAGCTAATGGGAATCAGTGGTGTTTATTACTAGTGACTGCTTATAGGCAATGAAAGAGGCCATGCCACGTTTACAGTAATGCAACATCCTTGTTCAGCAGATGTACCAATGTCAGCCAACAATGTAGTTAACACAGTCCATTTTATATTTCAACCAACCAGCTGGACAGACTGGAAGAGAAGCAGAAGGAAACATACCGGCGCATGCTCGAGCAGCTCCTCCTGGCAGAGAAATGCCATCGGCGCACAGTTTACGAGCTGGAAAATGAGAAGCATAAACATACAGATTACATGAATAAGAGCGATGACTTTACCAATCTCTTGGAGCAGGAGCGTGAAAGGTGAGCATTAAGAGACAGCCTGTTAAATAAACTCTGCATTTCAGGGATTATTTTGATGAGAAACAACGGGTTTTTCAAAGACATTTTTCAGCAGAACTGCTGAATTCCAGATATCAGAGATATTGTAGAGGGGGGAATTAACATTTTTAATCCTAGCCTCCCATATACTGTTTCTCACCACTTATTGAACTTTTCTGCTCAACCAAAACCTATTGTCAGCTCTCTTGTACTGTTGAATCTGTATTACAGATATGGGAATAATTCGTTCAAGGCTGCAGAGCTAGTCCAAGACTTTAAAAAAATAAAATTTAAAAAATTGGGAACAAATATACAGTCAATTACAGTTCCTCTCTGTTGCTGTCACACAAACCCTATGTCCAGCTGTATTAGTAGTAATAAAATAAAACATTAATTCAACCACTGCCCATTTAAGAAGTGTACCAGTTTCCTGTGGGTCTGGGGTGATCTATATGTATGTTCTTTCTTTGTTTCAAATGACATAAAAGTGGACCACATAGTCCAACACTTTTTCACGTCTGAGGCAGAGTGGCAAATGGCACCCCTACTTATTCAATAGTTTCCACAGCCAGCCAAATTATTTTGGCACCCAAGAAAAGAAAATCCCACATATGCCTCTTCCCCACCCCCCTGACAATAAAACTACAATAATAAATTAAAGAACTAACAACTGGGTGCCCTTTCATGATACCCAAAATCAGATGCCTGAAGCAGCTGCCTCACTTAGGACCGGCCCTACACACATTTTTATATAATGAATCCAAGCCTTACTGATTTGCTCTGTGATTTCAGTGTGAATGTTTCAACATGCAAAGATACTCTTGGAGAAATAGTTTGGATTGGTATGTGCTAAATCATGATCTGGACATATGTTTAGTCATTGAAAAAAATAGTTCAGGATGCACACTGGAAACATCAAGTAATGTCAATTTCAATATATAAAGAGCAGCAATCTGAATAATTCCTTCCAGTAGCACCTTAAAGACCAACTGAGTTAGTTCTAGGTATGAGCTTTCGTGTGCATGCACACTTCTTCAGATACACTGAAACAGGAGTCACCGGACCTTTCTATATAGTGAGAAGGTGGGGAGGGGTATTACTCAGAAGGGTGGTGGGAATGGGTGATTGGCAGATAGCTGCAATGAGCCTGTTGACGACTCTTAACGACTGCAATAGGTCTAACAGGAAAAAGCAAGGGGTGAGAAGGTGAAAAATGGCTTTGTCATGTATAATGAGATAAGAATCCAATGTCTTTGTTCAAACCAGGTCTCTCCATAGTTTTAAGTTTGGTGATAAGTTGCAATTCAGCAGCTTCTCTTTCCAGTCTACTTCTGAAATTCCTTTGTAATAGAACAGCTACTTTGAGATCTTGTATAGAATGTCCTGGGAGATTGAAGTGTTCTCCTACTGGTTTTTCTGTCTTGTGGTTCCTGATGTCGGATTTATGTCCGTTTATTCTTTGGCGTAAGGTCTGGCCTGTTTGTCCAATATAGAGAGCTGAAGGACACTGTTGGCATTTTATGGCATACACAATGTTAGACGATGAGCAATTAAATAGTCCCGAGATGGTATGTGTGATGTTGTTGGGGCCAGTAATGGTGTTGTCCGGGTGTATGTGGCAGCAAAGTTGGCATCTGGGTTTATTGCAGGCTCTGGTGCCAGTGTCCGTGTTAAGTCTGGTTATAGTATTATTGTGGGTTAGGAGTTGTTTAAGATTGGGGGGCTGTCTGGAGGCAATGAAAGGTCTTCCTCCCAGAGCTTGAGAAAGAGAACTGTCATTGTCCAGGAGAGGTTGTAGATCTCTGATGATGCGTTGTACTGTTTTAACTTGGGAGCTGTATGTGATGACTAGAGGTGTTCTGTTATTTTCTTTTTTGGGTCTGTCTTGCAGCAAGTTCTCTCTGGGTATCAGTCTGGCTCTGTTGATCTGTTGTCTAACTTCATCTGCTGGGTATTTTAGTTCTAAAAAGCAAACCTTTTTAGAACTAAAATACCCAGCAGATGAAGTTAGACAACAGATCAACAGAGCCAGACTGATACCCAGAGAGAACTTGCTGCAAGACAGACCCAAAAAAGAAAATAACAGAACACCTCTAGTCATCACATACAGCTCCCAAGTTAAAACAGTACAACGCATCATCAGAGATCTACAACCTCTCCTGGACAATGACAGTTCTCTTTCTCAAGCTCTGGGAGGAAGACCTTTCATTGCCTCCAGACAGCCCCCCAATCTTAAACAACTCCTAACCCACAATAATACTATAACCAGACTTAACACGGACACTGGCACCAGAGCCTGCAATAAACCCAGATGCCAACTTTGCTGCCACATACACCCGGACAACACCATTACTGGCCCCAACAACATCACACATACCATCTCGGGACTATTTAATTGCTCATCGTCTAACATTGTGTATGCCATAAAATGCCAACAGTGTCCTTCAGCTCTCTATATTGGACAAACAGGCCAGACCTTACGCCAAAGAATAAACGGACATAAATCCGACATCAGGAACCACAAGACAGAAAAACCAGTAGGAGAACACTTCAATCTCCCAGGACATTCTATACAAGATCTCAAAGTAGCTGTTCTATTACAAAGGAATTTCAGAAGTAGACTGGAAAGAGAAGCTGCTGAATTGCAACTTATCACCAAACTTAAAACTATGGAGAGACCTGGTTTGAACAAAGACATTGGATTCTTATCTCATTATACATGACAAAGCCATTTTTCACCTTCTCACCCCTTGCTTTTTCCTGTTAGACCTATTGCAGTCGTTAAGAGTCGTCAACAGGCTCATTGCAGCTATCTGCCAATCACCCATTCCCACCACCCTTCTGAGTAATACCCCTCCCCACCTTCTCACTATATAGAAAGGTCCGGTGACTCCTGTTTCAGTGTATCTGAAGAAGTGTGCATGCACACGAAAGCTCATACCTAGAACTAACTCAGTTGGTCTTTAAGGTGCTACTGGAAGGAATTTTTTTATTTTGTTTTGACCATGGCAGACCAACACGGCTACCTATCTGTAATCTGAATAATCTCTAGGATAACCAGTAAAAGAAACTGACTGGTTTATCTTAGTTTATCTGCTGTTTTGGTAGTGGTGATGGTACTCCATAGGGAATATATAACCCAATAGACTTATATCAGTTTTATAGCACAGTCAGTCATGGTTTCACCGAAAGAATGCTGAGAATTGTATTGCGATGAACTACTGAACATTTTATGGGGCATCTTCATGACATCATGAGAAAAACATCCTTCTCCTATGTTTTCCCTGTTTAGTTTCTATTCCCCATCCATAGCTCAGAAGATTTTACTTTTTTGAAGACAATAGGACAGCTGCACACTTTCCCCAGGCATAGATGACCAATCAGACAGCTGTCCACATGTTTGGGCTGGTTATAGCCTGTATAAGATGTTCTAGCGATTCTCTCCTCTGAGGTCTGTCTCTCCTCTCTGGGAATCATCTCTATTGCTTTTATCTCTCCCAATTCCAAATAGCAGTGCTTTTATATCAGTTTCCATTAGAGTTTCCCTGATGGGAGGCTACTTAGCTTGAACTACCACGGCTTTCTCTAATTGCTTTGCAGTGGCACCAAGATTATGGGTCAGGGACAAAGCAAAAACAGACACATAATTCCAAAGTACGTGCAGAGTTCAAGTGGAACTAAGCTAGAAAGTGTTTCTCTGTGTTCACACATTCAATGTTTGATTTTGATTTTTTCATAGTCTCTTACAGATGGACTGTCCTGATTGGTTAAAGCAAATCACTGAAAATACAGGCAACTGATAAAATATATGACATCAGTTTTCCTGTGTAAACTACAATTCCCATAATTCTTCAAGGGAAGTCATGTGCTTTAAATGTGCAGGGCCAGTGAGGATGTGATGGCTAGGGAGGAACAAATACACAATGCTCACTCTCCAGGCTCGCAGTTGTGAGAGAATGTCCCCAAAGGGCCTGAAAGTGGAAACACTGGCTTTCAGTTCTTGGAGCCACTGTTTCAGAGGCCTTGGAAAACAAAATCAATGGAGCAACACTCTTCCTTATATTTCCCTGTATACAAACTGCTGGAGTTATTTAGCCTAGCATAAACAGTTAGCTTTTACATAAGGCTTCTTTGTAGGTTAAACCGCTGATAGTGATTGGATGTTTGAATTTTCTTAGCTCATTGTCCTCAAAGTTCTCTTCTCCAGTTGAAACAGCAGGGCCCAGATATAGAGAAACTCTGATTAATTTATCCCAATACAGAAGTGTACACACACACACATATATATAGTGATACCTCAGGTTACATACGCTTCAGGTTACATACGCTTCAGGTTACAGACTCTGCTAACCTGGAAATAGTACCTCAGGTTAAGAACTTTGCTTCAGGATGAGAACAGAAATAGGGCTCCAGCAGTGCGGCAGCAGCAGGAGGCCCCATTAGCTAAAGTGGTGCTTCAGGTTAAGAACAGTTTCAGGTTAAGTACGGACCTCCGGAACGAATTAAGTACTTAACCCGAGGTACCACTGTATACATATATACACACAATGTTATCCTGCATCAGTGCTAGCATCACAAATATGGTCTTTGTTAATGCTCCTGGTTCCACCCCCTCTGAAAATGCACGGCTATAATTGTAGATATACGCAAGGGATCCTCGGACCCCCAGATCTCCCTCCTATGAAAACTTTCACTCTTCTAATGACATTTTCTGCTCTCCATCCCAGCACCCCCAGCAAAGAAAGAACTGGCCAGTTTCTCAGTAGCCTGTGATAATACATTCCTCTCTGCTTCAGTCATCCTGGCACTGAGATGCTCCTTGGCTGCTCTTCTGGTGATGTAATGCTGGGACCGCATCACCTGCAAAGGAAACTGATCTGCATCTAATAAAGAGCGCAGGCCTCTTGAATCAGAAACGGGAGCACTGATGTTAGCGGATTTCAAACATCTCTCTCGTACCCCCCACACCCCCTTTGTGCTTTTGTTATTCAGGTTTCCTTCTCTTCCCTTTCCCATGAGAAGCCAGCCCCAAGCCTTTCTTCCCAAAATGTTTTGATTCTGCTCCACTTTATTTCATATACATGAGATGCAGAGCGACTGTGGAGGTCTAAATTCAGAGAAAGGCCTTCTCCTATGATGGGCTTAAAATCTGCAGACTTCTCTCTCTGGGTTTGTGTGTTAAACAGAACGGTTGCTTTAAAAAAATTACAGCAACAGAGAAAGAAAAGGCTACACTAGTGTCATTTTGCTGTCGACTAGTTGAAGCTTTGTCAGAGCATGTAGGCCGAGATTTAAACCGCTGCTTAGACCCACGCAAGTGTGTTAACCCAGGAATAGAGACAGATTGTGTGTTAGCCCAGATAGAGGTGGGTGTCAACTCCCATCAGCCCCAGCCAGCGCGGCCAACAGTAGCTGACCCTGATGTTGTAGCACAAGCTGCTTTTGAAAGCTTGGTTCCACATTGGCAGTGCCTGGAGAGGGGTAGCTCCCCATACAAACAGCTCCCCACACCCCATTGCCGGACTCATGTTGCTTCTTGACAGAAGGGCATTTTTTATAGGATTGTTTCATACAGCTAGAGAAATGCCATCCTGTGTGGGCTGAAGGCTTCCTTCCAGGCCACTGGAGTTGAGCTCTCTCCTCCTTTTCTGGGGAGGGTTCTGCAGCAGTTCCTCCCTAACACTTGTCTTTCACACTCACCACCTTGCAGCCCCTTTTTGGAGGCTTCCACCTTGGCTTCCACCCCCTCCTCTGTTGCAGGAACCACACACCTGGCCTGTGAGTCAAACCAATTGGATTTACTTTAGAGAAACCTAAAGTGGGGCAAAATTCACCTTCACATAATATACTTGCCCCTTTCTGTTGCCCCCTTTCTTTCTAGTGCCTCCACTGCTGTTTAAAAGCATTGCTGGGAGGCAATAGAGGCAGACGGTGCTGCTCTTCAAGAAAAACAAGTATAGAGTCCCCTTGGGCCCAAAAAGCTAATTTTATGGTTCTTTGTAATCTGATCATAATTGGTAATTTCTAATAGCAATACCCTTATAACAATATTTGAAGACCAAAAGCCAGAAGGTTGTTTCTTATATTAGGCCTACTCAGAGTAAACCCATTGGCTTTAATGGATGTGACTAACGGGTCCATTTATTTCCGTGGTCTACTCTGAGTACAACCTAGTAATTAGGATACAATCCAGAATTTTCATCTCATACAACATGATGGATTATATGTAAACATAAAACCTGTCACTTTAATTGTGCAAAGTGGTGTTTTTTTAATGTTCAGATACATTTTCTGAAGGTTTCAAACATTCATTAGTTTTTCTCCCTTGATTCTAAAGCTATGATCCTGAGCAGGGGTGGTGGGTGAGGGTGAGCAGGACAGCACTATTGGGAATTTATAGCATTGCAGTTATTACTCTTCTCACTGTACAGTGATTAAAATCTGCAAGAACAAAAGAGCAGGCGAATCAGTGTAATACTCTGAGAGTTCTGGCATAACAAATCCTCTTTCATAACTGCTGCATATCACTGTTATATCTACAACACTGATATATATATTTCTACTTTTCTCAGGGATACCGTTGATATGTTGAATTTCTTGAATTAAAAGACAATAATTTAAATGAAAGGGATGATCTTGGAAAAGACACCCACTAATTTCATTCAAATGTTTTCTAATTTCCATAATGAATATTTAGAAACTGGTAAATGAAAGGAAAACAACAACTCCTGATCCAGTTGTTCTTACTTCCAGCTGATCTTTAAGACAGCAGTTTATAGACGCTACTAAAGACTGGATGGAAATGGTTTTGAGCTTCTGTATGGGTTGAACAGCTTTTAAGATAGAGGAGGGATAACTAGATAATTGCAGCCACATGATAACTAGACAGGGAGAAAGGAAGATGTCAAGACACCGCCTCAAAATAGTTTTGCAGGAGGGGACCACAGCTCAGCAGGATAGCACATTCTTTGCATAAAGAATTCCCAGTTGCCAGGTTCAGCACCAGGCATCTCCAGATAAAAGGATAAAGTGATGGGAAATACTCCCATCTAAGAACTTGGAGAGCTGCTGCCAGTCAGAGAATACAATATTAGTCTAGGTGGACAAATAGTCTGATTTGGTATAAGTCAGCTTCTTGTGTAGTGAGAATTATGGCCTGCCTGATCTCATGCTGAAAATAAAATCTATTGAGCTTCCTTTGGGTTATAAATTACAGCCAATTCATCTAATATTGTGAATGTTGTGAACACTTCTCTAGTGGAGAGTGAGTTGATGGCTTTAACAGGAGCTGAGAGTAGCCCAAGGATATTGCACTACAAGTTCCATTGGCCTCAGTACGACTTACCGGTACTTCTGAGTAAACATGCCTAAGATTGCCTGGTAAGAGTGTGATGTATGATTTTGCAAAATAAGTATAAAAAGGAAATGGATTTAGGCAGTTTCAGAACACCACAATTATTTCTCTGTGTGTTTAGCATAAGGATTGATTTAGTGCCAAGTAACATAAAAGCGCATGCAATGTGGCTGACATTTGAAAAGGTAAAACAGCTTTGATTTTATCTAGAACCAGACAGATCATACAGCTTACAAAATAAATTAATACATTGGTCGGGTTCTGTCATATTATGATTTGCAACTAACAGGGGCGGCTGTGGATATTGCAGGGGGCTAAACTAGATGACCCTCACACTGGTGGAGGATCAGGGGTCCGAGGGGAAGCGCACCGCCCCCAGTGGTACGATCCCGGTGGGGTGCCATCACGGCTGCCCCCCCGCGTTGGGCGCCACTCCCCTGCAGGTGGCACACCACACCCCAGGACGTGTGCCACACCCATGTGGGTGGCATGCCACGCCCCCGGGACATGCACCACACACCCCGGGACACGTGCCAGCCACGCCCCCATCTGCTCTCCACCCCACCCCCCGCTGGAGCATGAAGCTCCGCCACTGGACCCTCAGAGTCCCTTCCAATTCTACAATTCTATGAAATGTCTGTGCCATAAGCTATAGTTTATGGTTTGCTGTTTTTAAAACTGAAGTTTTGAGTCAGGCATGTGACTGACAGTGCAGTTCACTACACAGAAGTAAGCCCAACTGGGTTCAGTGTGAGGTATTCTCAGGTAACTGTGTAGAGTTTGGTATTGCAACCTATGCTTTCAAAGAGAACGGCACTGTATCATTCAAGCAAATGGAAGCCTTGCATTGATGGAGGAAGAGGAATGGGACAGGATCAACCCCCCCCCCCCCCGGGCTTTCCACACCACCATCTGGTCATATGCTTTGAGAAAAGCCTGAATTCTCCTCAGTCAAACAGAAATGCTTTTAAATAAAAAGTGTCTAAGGTCATTATGTTTAGTTCATGAATCATACTCCATAAAAGGCAATAAATGCATAACAGGGAGATATAGAACAATTCACGGCGTGATTTAAAGAAGAAGAAAAAGCAGCGCCTCAGCCCATCAATTCAGAGGGAGAAAAAAGCCTCAAGAGAATAATATAATGTTTTATAACATCTGCCTGGAATGACCTGTTTTAAATAAAAGCACGGCTGGTGACTACGGCCAGTTGTTCAGCTTAAGTTTACTAAGTGAGGGGTTTTTAGGGAATATGATGTAAGTAATATAAAATGTATAGCGCAGAATCAGCACAGCTTGCAATCCTCTTCCCTCTTCCAGCATTCTTTTTTCAGGGATATGTTTTATTTCTCTTTATTGAATACTTTCCCAAGAGGCACAACATGAGTAATGCAATATATTTATATTAAAAACAGCCAGCTTTCCTTTTTCCCATGATTAAAAAAAACCACCCTTCCCTCCACCAAATGGGTTCTAGGAACTCATTAACATACATTAAGCACTGCACAGGTGGAAATCTGCAGGTTTGCATAGAAATATGATCATTATCTAGAAGCCTCACCTCTGAGCATACAGTAACCTGGAGCGGCATTAAGATACGGCTTCTTTAAGGATGGCGATTCCTTGTTTGCAGTGCACTTTTCATGGCAGCAAGTAAACGGGAATCCTGGGGAATAGTTGTTTGTTCTTTTGCAACAAGCATCTGGCTTTGTTTGTAGAGGATTTAAGCAATGTAGCCAAGGAATCTAGGAGTTCTGTGGGTGTTACCTTTACTACATTGCATGAGTTCCATTGCATGAGATAAGAAGCATGAAAAGAGAAGCCAAAGCAGGGTTTAATTGATGCAAAAGCACAGTCCTGAAATCTATGTTTAAAAAGGGGCTGAATCCTGGAATATAAGCAGCCTGGTTGCAAGAAGAAGCTACTGCTTGTAAGTATGGAACCCAAAACTGGTGGCCGTCATCTCCTCATTTAATTAATGCAGACCATAAGGCACAATGCAGCATATGGCATATATGATAGCAAGGTAGTTTTATGGAGAGGGTGGATCTAAAACACCTGGCTTCAGTCAAACACAGTTGAAAAGATCTTATCAAGATCACAGCCACACCATACATTTGAAGTACTCGGATGCTACTTCAACAGCCATGGTTTCCCTCAAAGAATCATGGGAACTGTAGTTGGTTAAGGGTGCTGAGAGTTAGCAGAACTTGGAATTACAAAACCACTTTTTAGCGCTCAGTCGGAGCAAACAGCAATCTTCCAGACTGACATTTGCTCTAATTTAGCATTGAAGAATGGGTTTTCCCTGGGAAAGGAGTGGGTCAAGAGCAAAACTGCTTGGACTCACTCCTTCTAGTCATGGGACAAGTGGAAGTGGGGACAAGCCCTAAGTGTTGCAGTAGTAAGTCCTTGGGGTTTGGCCAACCAAGTCTGAGCATTTGAGCAGCATGAAATACAGCTTAGGTGGATAAATAGGTGTTTGGTTGCTACTGATCTAGTTCCTAATTATTTAATTATTGTTTATACAGTAATTCGTGATTTGTTTTTACTACTGCAATCTGCTTAGCGTTCTCACAGGAAGGTAGGGGGAAAATAAAGAATCAAATCTGTCAAGAAAAATACCTCTGGCAGAAATTAAACAGATGAAAACTGATAACTCACTCAGTAGAGCACAAGACTCTTGATCTCGAGGTCGTGGGTTCGAGTCCCATGTTGGGCAAAAGATTCCTGCATTGCAGGGAGTTGGACTAGATGACCCTTGGGGTCCCTTCCAACTCTACCATTCTATGATTCTGTGAAGTTTTTGCTAGCATGAAGATGCATTGATGGGGGGAAGCGCTGACCTGATTCATCTTCTAAATTGCAGCTGTTAAAAATAATTTAATTTCAGATGATGCTACCAAACTTCCAGAAAGGTAGCACACCCACCTTCTGCCTAGCTTGGGGAAAATGCATATCACCATGTCTTTCTTCACTGGTCATGTGAATGTACACTAAATGACATTTAATTCAATGACAGTGCAACCCAGATTTAGCTGTTGTAGGATGACCCCCTGGAGACTCATAAAGTGGCTGATTCTATATAAATCAGGACTTGTTTGTAGAGTGATGCTGTTAGTCCAACAGCAATCTCATACCCTCAAGCATTATGTCACAGCTGTCTCTTAAATACACAATTGTAGACTGGATTTTCAGTGTTGTTTTTTAAAATTGCAACCCAGTTTTTTTCCTGAGTTACAAGCAGACTTTGGGCATGTAAATTCCAAAGATAGTTAACCTGGTGTCTCTTTAGGAGATGTATAGCAACTATAATAAACAGTCTGTAGAAGAGAGCATACCCTTCCTGTAATTTTTAGGTGGAGGGGGTCATTTCAGCTTCCATTGTCCTTTGTGCTGCATTTAGGATGGGAATCCATAATAGATAAATAATGGTTTTACTTTACTTTCATGCTGTGTGATTTCAGCTCCTTAGGCTGATTCTGAAAGGATTGCAATTGCAGCTTGAACACATGTTTGAATGGAACTGGCTGGAGTTCAATTAGTTTGGAAGAGGGGGAGATTTTGGGGGGGGATGAGAATACACTTCTATTGTACCTACCTTCCCCCCTACTTCCCCCCAAGCCTTTCTCTAGCCACTGTTTTCCTTTGCTTTCTGAAGTAGTGAGGCTCCACCCCCCCCTCACTGCCCAAAGTTAAATCTGCACAATAATGAACCATATAAGGGAGGGATGACATCATCAGTGAGTGGTCCCAAGCTGTTTTGCACAACATTCACCTTTCATTGTTCTGATGACATGGCTGGAATGTGATGGCTAATTCCCTGTAGAGCAGGGGCTAAGCAGGGCCTGCAGACTAGCAAACTCTTGCAAAGAGAGGCAGGGAGGGGGAATCGAAAGTGCTCCTCATTAGGAGAAGGTAAGAAAACCACACTCTGCTGTTTTGTTTTGTTTCCAAAATGTTGCTTCTTGTGTATGCACATTTTTCAGTAATTGCGCTAATGGATTTGCTTGGCAAGAAGACTCTGCGAAGAGCCTGTTGCATGTAACAGGGAAGTACAGACATGTGCTTCGTTACAGCGGCAAATTAACTGCAGCTTTTAAAACTAGAACAGCTCGGATCTCCCTGTTGACTGACTTGGGGAGGGAAAGCTCTACCTTGCATCAAAACATAGCCTGGCTTTCAAGGTATGGCATGTTCTGACCTTGTAAATAGAGAGATGCTATGAAACTGAATCTTTCCTTGGAGTTACTTTGTGGTTCGGTTTTCATTTCATTGTGCAGAAGACAATTCACAAGTTCTTAAGGGAAGGATAACCTAGACCAAATACACCCTTGACAGAGCTTTAAATCTTTTGCTTCACATTGGCATAGATCTTTTTTTGCTGAACTCTGTACTGATAATTTCTTATTATGTAACCAAGACATTGAATTGCTTGGTCCTATAAGCATTCTGTGTTGTGAGTACTCTTTAGGTTGTAATCCTGTGCTTACTTACCTCGGAGTAGGACCCACTGAGCTCAGTGGGTCTTACTTCCGAGTAGGCTTGTGCTGTTAATGTGATTGCTACAAAACAGTGTGTTGGGAAAGCCTTCAGGGCATTTGAAACAAGTGAGATATCCCACGGCTCTAAAACAGGGGGAATTTGTCTTGCACTGTATTCAACAAAAGCAGTTGGTGTTCATGCTGGATTAATCTTTAACTACTTTGTAAAATGATTTTCTAGTTCCAGTGAACTGGAATTGTTTATTTCTTTGGCATAATTTTTAATAGGGCAAATCCCAAGGCATGTTCTGAAAGCACGTGGTGGCAGCCACCTTAAAAAGGTCAATAGCCTGGATCGGAGTCCAGCTTGGAACCTCATTATTGCATCTTGAGTTTATTAATGGAAGAAAGGTGACATATAAGTAAAGGTAAAGGGTCCCCTGACCGTTAAGTCCAGTCGCGGAAGACTCTGGGGTTGCAGCGCTCATCTCGCCTTACCGGCCGAGGGAGCCGGTGTTTGTCCACAGACAGCTTCCGGGTCATGTGGCCAGCATGACTAGGCCCCTTCTGGCGAATCAGAGCAGCACACGGAAATGGCGTTTACCTTCCCACCGGAGTGGTACCTATTTATCTGCTTGCACTTTGACGTGCTTTTGAACTCCTAGGTGGGCAGGAGCTGGGACCAAACAACAGGAGCTCATCCCATCACGGGGACCTTCCAATCAGCAAGCCCTAGGCTCTGTGGTTTAGACCTTCCAATCAGCAAGCCCTAGGCTCTGTGGTTTAGACTTTAACAAACAAGGTTATTTTCAATGCTACCTTCTTTATCTGACCAGTCAAAAAAACCTGAGTGGTGAATTGGGCAGATCATGCCTGCTTACCCAGCGTGTGTGTGTGTGTGTGTGTGTGTGTGTGTGTGTGTGTGTGTGTATAGACACACATGCACACATGCACACACACACGTGATAGTGGTAGCATGTCCTGCGTCACAGGATGTCACATAAGCCATCTTAATCTTTACAGCAACTACATAAATTAGGGCAATATGATTATTTCCATGTTATAGATTACTGGGGGCTCAGGTTGAGGGCTAGCCTAAAACAGCATGCCTTAGCCTTGTTTTTGGGCTACAACTTCCATCAGCCCCAGCTAGAATAGCCAATGGCCAGAGAGGATGGCAGCTGAAGTTCATCGCTATCTGGAGGGCCACAGGTTTCCCACCATTGCCATTTCTCATACTTATGTGCATTTCATTTACTTGCAGTGCAGTCTCAAACATGTCTCCTCAAAGGTCTCATGCATGTTAGAATATGCATTTGTCTTTGTATGGATGCAGTCTATCCACACCAGGCTG
This sequence comes from Podarcis erhardii, assembly GCF_964252035.2. Taxonomy (NCBI): domain Eukaryota; kingdom Metazoa; phylum Chordata; class Lepidosauria; order Squamata; family Lacertidae; genus Podarcis; species Podarcis erhardii. The sequence continues at coordinate 39,296,100 of NC_138507.1, read as the reverse complement.
CTTTTAGTTGGATGCTCAGCTCTGTCCACATTATGGTACAGATAGTCATGCAAACATCTTATTTAAAGCGTGACGATGGCTGGATCGGAGCACCTGAGTTCCCCCCTACATATGGTGTCGGAAATAAACTTGTGCACATAGTCATGTGTGCAGGTCATGCAAGCCCTTGTTTTCTTGTGGAGCCCTCATCCCAGATTGTGGTTTTTCAGGGAATCCATACTATCCTTGCGTGGGGAGAAGAAATGTACACCTTTGTAAAAACACAATGTGGGCCAGAACCTTTTCATAGATTATAAGCATATGAGCAAGGATTGTGAATTCCTATTTACGGTCAGCTGCTTAAAAGCTCTTGAAGTAATAGATGATGTTGATGATGCACAACTACTAAATATGATAGCTTTTGCACAGAAACAAGAGGCGACTAGGACACAACCAGAGTTTGTTGTGCATTTCACAATAAGCTGTTGAAATATATTTACATTCAGCAAGACAGCTCTTAAGAGCAAATGCTGGATAGCTCCCTGAGGAAGTTTACTAAGTTTAAGGCTGGCTGAGGTGAGGGCCATCATGTTTTTCTTAAATGGAGAGCTCTTCCATATGGGACAAGGTGAGGGCTGCATTATCACTCTGAAAGTTGTTGGAGGCTGTATCCAGTAGTGAGCGAGCTAGATCCACCACAACCCCTCACAACAGATTCCCAAGAGGAAACTACTCAGTGTTAATCTTTCATTTTCTCTATTGACTTTTTGGGAAAAGAAAAGAGAGAGAGAAGTTTTTAAAATTAATTAATTAATTATTTGATAAGACTGCTCTTCAATAGAACTGCCTTGTCTGGGCAAAGAAAAAGCCAAAAAACCCCTCTGTAATCCCAACAGAAGAATGCAAATAATGCCAAACCACAGCTGTATTGCAAGCTGTGCCACATTGCTATTCAGTGCCTCCATCTTCAAAATCCAACTGCAGCCCCCAAACTTGCAGGCATTCAGTTGCAAAAATGCATGGATGGCTTTTTGCATATCTGCAGGGAAATCCAATCTCTCTTTGCAAAGACACTTTCCCCTCTGCTTTCATCTCCTTGTAGCAGATAATTGCAGAGGAAAGAGCTGCAATTGTACACTTTTCACAACATCAGAGCCCTTTCTCCTCTCAGCTGTTCATTGGGGAGCAGCTGTTGCTTAGGAGGGGACCCAGAGGGTGGGTGCTTGTGCAGCTAGGAGTTCCTTACTTCGTTGTAAGAAAATACATACAGTCCAGAAGTAGATTATTTTGGGTTTTGCACACTTATCCTCCATGAAAGTGCTTTCCATGTCTGAAAATTCATAGTAACCTGAATTGTTTTGTGTAATCCTTAATAAGGGGACCGGCTGAACAGTTTCCTCAGTGATTCTTTAGGCAATAGTTTTACACATGCTTTAGATATGTGTCAATTATTATTATTTTTAAATCCATGACTGCTTGGTTTGTAGGTTGTAAAAGCAGAGTTATAAAAACATCTTATTACTTTCTGGAAATTTCTTTAAATATTTCTGGTAAGAGGAAACATGAAAATATTATGTGAACTTGAACTTTAAATAGCTTTATAGAGAAGTATGTGCTTCTACTCTAAAGAGTAGTAAAGTTGGCTGTTTAAGGAGAAAACTTCATTGAATCTGGAATGTTCTAAAGCCTGCAGTGACTTACCCACTGATGACAGTTAATACAAGCAGAACAGTAATAATAGCACTGATGCTGTTCTCTTCCTGCAATAATATAGGTTTATACTAGTGAAAATATTGCTCTGTGTTTGGATTCTCCTTTTCAGAACCCTTATTCTTGACCAACTCAAAGCATGGTAAAAGGAACTCAGATCACTTGAGAAATATCGATCTATAGTTCATTTCAGAGAAGCGATAAACTCTGGGCTAATCTGGAAATTTCTGAATATTCCAAATTAAGTGTGACTCTTTTGGTTTTTTATATTCTTCTAATTAAATGACAAGGTCTGGCTAGTTGAGACTTTGAGCTTGAGGTAACCTCAGAGCGTTAAAATTCCAGAAGCAAGAAACACTTTGTTCAAGCCAGGCTTACAAATATTTTAGTCTGAATCACTAGTTGCTAGTAGGGTGGTGTTTGTCACTGGCCTTCTGAACACTGAGCATCCCTGGTGGTTCTTGAGAAAGGTTGCGTTCAGCGTGGGGCAGGTGTGATGGCAGGAGTGCCAGATTTGCTTCACCACTGAGTTGCACCGCACTCTCTCTGTCTCAGGAACTAGCAGTGATGCTCAGTGTTTGGAAGGCAAGTGAGCAACGCTACACTCCCTGCCCCACACCACTAACTGGTGCTGATCTCAGCTTAATACCTTCAGTGAAGGAGAGCACTCTACCTCCCTAGACAGTCTTTGCCACTGTCACAAGGTCACAATGTGACCATGGCACAAATAACTGGCCTATGTGGATTTGATACACTGACTTCTACTTTAAGCTATGCTCTCAGCCATTGAACAGTATCAGCAAGCCAGTGCAACATTATCCTGGGCCAGAGATGCCTGATGTGCCGATGCTGCATGTGAAATTGAAGACATCCTCCATGAATTTGCCTAACCCTCTTAAAACCCCATTTAAGGTTGTTACTAATGGCACTTATTCTGCTTATTCAAAATAATGATGTGCTTCCTGAACCTACTGCCAATCAACCCCATAGCATGTCTCTTGAGTCTCGGGTAGGAGAACAGATTGTGACAAACTACCTCAGGGAAGATGGGAGCACGGCAAGGTGACCGAGTCTGTTTTTTAACCTCGGTGACTCCCTGTCTATTAACAACTGAGAATTCAGAAATTCTCAATATGTGGTAGCATATAATATAAATATGCAGCAAGAACTATCAATATTGGGGTTCCCGTGACAGTTTACTGGGCATAAATTAAAGCTGGGGCACAATGGAAACGAAAACTATATTTTTATGAACAAACACTCAGTGGAAGATAAAGCTTGATAGTTTCACTATTAATGGCACAGTACTTGTTTTCTGTCAGAAACACTGTTTCAGGTTTAAAGAAGATTTTTTTAAAAAAAAATTCCCATCAAGAGAGCTGCTTCTATGAAATCTATTTCATCCCAGAATGGCTATCTGCTTTTACTCTTCCTGTAAAACACCTCTAGCCCCTTTGTAAGCCCCTCCCCCTCCCCCTGAGAAAATTAATCAGGTTTATCCTTCCTGATAAACCCCTATGCACTACAAGCTGCTTCCGGTGCCATGCCCTTTTCTGCTGGTTAAACTGTCAAATTATCCCTTTACCATCCTTACTCTCTCCTGATAGGCCATTTCTCCTCCCTGCCATGATTGCCTAAGGGTCACCAGGAGGGATAACCCAAGGGTTTGTCAGCTGCACAAGCATCCTCTAAATGTGTTCTTCCTAGTTCAGGGATGGGGAAAGTCCATGAGATGGCCCTTCAGATGATGTTGGACTCAGGCTCCCATCAGCCCCAGCCTACATGACCAGTAGTAGTGACAGATAATGGGAGTTGTAGTCCAGCAACCCCTGGGAGCCACAGGTTCCCATTCCTGTTCTAATCATGCATACTTTTATAAATCTTTGTGATGTTCCCTCTTAGCACACACTCTCTGAAGCTCCATGTTCTTGAGTCTTTCCAAGGAAACTGTTCCAAGCTTTTGATGATTGTAGTTGCTTTTCTGTGCCTTTTCCAGCTCTACGGCATTCTGTTTGGGTAACCAGAATTGCACACAGTATTCTAAATCTGGGCACAGATTTGTATAATGGGATTATACTTTCTCTGTTTCTTACAGCTGGGGGGCAGGGGGCGGGATGAGCTAAGCCTCTGTCCACTGTTCCTACTATGCTCATCAATGTGGAAAGAACATTTGGGGACTGAAATTCATTCTGTTGTAGTGAGCAAATAGGACTTATGGTTCTAGATGAAGTTTGGGCAAATGGCATATTATAATTTTTTTATATTTGAATTATACACTGCAATAGTAAGAGTGAGATAATAATTTGTATTCTTTGGGTTTGAAGTTACTGATCCACGTTAGTGTCTGAACTGGAACTAAGCCAGAGTTTTCACTTATATATACACACAACTCCCTGCTAATGAACATGAACTCTAACCAAACCCAGTTTTTTGTGGTTTAAGCCTTGGCTTTCAATACATAGAAGACCAGGCATCAGATGTGTAGTCATGTAATCATTGCTACAAGATGTCTCTAAAGAGGCAGAGAGACATAAAAAATGTTTCAACTTTACAGGGATGGAAAAGGGTAAATTTAAACCTTTGGTCTGATCCATAAGAGATCTTATGTTCTAATGTTACCCAAGCATTGGATAACATTAGAACAGAAGAGGATCCTGGTTGGACTAGACCAACGACTTATATATAGTACTGGTAGATGCCATCTACTGTATAGGGAAGGTAGTACATGTTTCAATGACAGTATGTACATTAGTTGAGAAATTTTCTGGTGAAAAAAATTGGGTGGCTGGGGAAAGAGAGGATTAAAAGGAGAATTTCCTTCCTGCCCTTTCTTGTTAAAAGTTGTGCAACAATATGCACAACAGCTCCCAAGGAATGTACTTTTAAAAGAACCCTTAATGTACTCACCCCTTAAAGGAATAGCATGCTGCACATTTTGGCAAATTTGGGTGTACTCATATGTACAAGCACCTAGAGAAGGGATGGGGAACTTGTAGGGATGGGGAACCTGTAGCCATCCAATTGTTGCTTGACTCCAACTCCCATCATCCCTGGCCATTGGTCATGCTGCCTGGTGCTGATGGGAGTTGGAATCCAGCAACATTTGAAGCCCTACATGTACCCCCCCCCTTGCTTAGAGATATGCATAGTTTAGGTAGTAGGAAATATTATTGTGTTCTTTTAAAAAGAAGCTTATAACACTGTTTGTTTTCCCCTTCCTCAGATTAAAGAAGCTTCTTGAACAGGAAAAGATCTACCAAGCCCGAAAGGAAAAAGAGCATGCAAAAAGGCTCAACAAGCTAAGAGAAGAATTGGTCAAACTCAAGTCATTTGCACTCATGCTTGTGGATGAAAGACAGATGCACATTGAACAACTGGATCAGCAAACCCAGAAAATACAAGATCTAACTCAAAAACTAAGGGAAGAAGAAGAGAAACTTAAGATTCTGGGTACTAAAGGAAAAGAGGATGGGCAGAAGCTAATGAAGCTAGAGGCAGAACTTGAACACAAGACATCCTCCTTTTCCCAAGAGCATGAGGAGATGACTGCCAAACTGGCTAGCCAAGAGTCGCACAATAAACAGCTCAGGCTGAAACTGGCTGGTTTAACCCGGAGAATTGAGGAGCTGGAAGAAACCAACAAAAACCTTCAGAAGACTGAAGAAGAGCTTCGGGAACTGAGAGACAAAATAGCCAAAGGGGAATGCGGGAATTCCAGCTTGATGGCTGAGGTGGAAAACCTCCGCAAGCGGGTGCTTGAGATGGAAGGCAAAGATGAGGAGATCACAAAGACTGAATCTCAGTGTAAGGAGCTTAAAAAGAAACTACAAGAAGAGGAGCATCACAGCAAAGAACTGAGGCTTGAGGTGGAGAAACTGCAGAAGAGAATGTCTGAACTGGAAAGGTTGGAGGAGGCTTTCAACAAAAGCAAATCCGAATGCACTCACCTGCGTTTGAACCTGGAGAAAGAAAAGAACTTAACCAAAGACTTGATCAATGAGTTGGAAGTGGTGAAGACGCGAGTGAAGGATCTTGAGTCTTCAGAGAGTAAGTTGGAGAAAGCTGAATTAAACTTGAAAGATGACCTGACAAAGCTGAAGTCTTTTACTGTCATGCTGGTTGATGAGAGAAAGAACATGGTGGATAAGATAAAGCAGGAAGAGAGAAAAGTTGAAAGCTTGAATAAGAACTTCAAGGTGGAGCAAGGCAAAGTTATGGAAGTGACTGAGAAACTAATAGATGAGAGCAAAAAATTGTTGAAGTTGAAATCTGAAATGGAGGAAAAAGTGTCCAGCTTGACAAAGGAAAGGGATGAGTTAATTGGCAAGCTGAAGAGCGAGGAAGAAAAGTCCGCTGAGCTGAACTGCAAAGTGGATCTGCTGAAGAAAAGGATTGATGGCATAGAGGAGGTAGAAAGGGAAATAGCCAGAGGCCGCGTTAAAAAAGGGACTGGGCTTTCTGTACAAGAGGACAACAAAATTAAAGAGCTAACAGTTGAAATTGAAAGACTGAAGAAGCGTCTCAAGCAACTGGAAGTTGTTGAAGGAGACTTGATGAAGACGGAGGATGAATATGATCAGCTGGAGCAAAAATTTAGGACTGAGCAGGATAAAGCTAACTGTCTTTCTCAGCAGCTGGAAGAAATGAAGCTCCAGATTGCAAAAAACAAAGCAATAGAGAAGGGAGAGGCAGTGACTCAGGAGGCAGAGCTGAGGCAAAGGTTTCGTCTGGAAGAGGCGAAAAGCAGAGACTTGAAAGCCGAAGTGCAGGCTCTCAAAGAGAAAATTCATGAGCTGATGAACAAAGAAGACCAGCTTTCTCAGCTCCAAGTGGATTACTCAGTCCTTCAGCAAAGGTTTCTGGAAGAAGAAAACAAGAACAAAGCCATGGGCCAGGAGGTGCTTAATCTGACGAAAGAGCTTGAGTTGTCTAAACGCTACAGCCGTGCCCTGAGACCCAGTATGAATGGAAGAAGGATGGTAGATGTGCCTGTTACATCCACCGGAGTACAAACTGATGCAGTAAACAGCGAGACAGCAGAAGAGGAGACACCAGCTGTGTTCATAAGGAAATCCTTCCAGGAGGAGAACCACATTATGAGCAATCTTCGACAGGTTGGGCTTAAAAAGCCCAGCGAGAGGTCATCTGTGCTTGACAGATATCCTCCTGCAGCAAATGACCTTACCATGAGAAAATCCTGGATCCCATGGATGAAAAAAAGAGAAAATGGCTCTCAGGTGACTCCAGAAAAAGGAGCCAGAATACAAACCAGTCCAGAGCGTCCTGGGGAGGTTGTCCTTTCTCCGAAGCAAGGGCAGCCTCTCCACATTCGGGTAACTCCAGATCACGAGAACAGCACAGCTACTCTGGAGATTACTAGTCCAACATCTGAAGATTTCTTCTCCAGCACCACCGTTATCCCAACCTTGGGGAATCAGAAACCACGGATTACCATCATTCCCTCTCCTAACGTCATGTCCCAGAAAGGAAAAGGAGGTGAGAGCCCAACGGGCCCAGAGCGAGCCATGTCTCCAGTCACTATAACTACTTTCTCCAGAGAGAAATCTTCAGAGAGCCCAAAGTCTCCATTCATGGAAAGACCCATATCACCAATTCAGATAATGACAGTGTCTACCTCGGCAGCACCTGCAGACATTACCATGTCTCCAGAATCGCAGGACATGACCATGGGGAGGGCTGTGTTTAGAGTGACGCCAGAAAAACAAACCGTCCCAACTCCCGTCCGAAAGTACAATGCCAACACGAACATTATAACGACCGAGGACAACAAAATTCACATCCACTTAGGGTCTCAGTTTAAACGCTCGCCTGGCACTTCTCAAGAAGGAGCAAGCCCTGTGATAACGGTCAGGCCTATGAATGTAGCAGCAGAGAAGGAGGTGATGACTGGGACTGTCCTCCGTTCCCCCAGGAATAACATATCCTCAAGGCCTGGAGCAAGCAAAGTGACAAGTACCATCACTATAACTCCAGTTACTACGTCATCCACACGAGGAACACAATCCATGGTAAGCAATAGGGAATCTTGTGGAATATGTTTGCATGCAATATGGTAGGGGGAAACATGATTTTTGAGAGTTGGGCTTGGATCTGAGAGATCTGGGCTCATCCTCAACTTGGCTTAGGAATTTTGTGGCCTGACTCAAGATGAAATGGAAAACCACAGTTTTTTTACGAATGGCTGCAGCAAATCTTGACGTCACTCTCCTCCTTCCCCTCCTCTTTTTCATGCCAGAGGAGAGATTAGAAGTACCTTTGTTGAGTGTTTTGGGCAGGGTTGGAGAATCTTTCTCCTCCCTAAGGGCCAAATTCCCTTTGGGAAAACTCATGGGGGCCCAAGCTCTCAAAGAATGGGGTGGGGAAAGGGATGTCTTAGGGCAGGCATCCCCAAACTCGGCCCTCCAGCTGTTTTGGGACTACAATTCCCATCATCCCTGACCACTGATCCTGTTAGCTAGGGATGATGGTAGCTGTAGTCCCAAAACAGCTGGAGGGCTGAATTTGGGGATACCTGTCTTAGGGGAAGCACTGTGGGGCTATATAAAAAGAACTGATGGGCCAGAGATTTCCTATGCTTGCTTTTTAGGCCATAGCACTTAGCATATATCCCTTTAAAACTCTTAATCTTCACACACCCACACACACCCTGTTGCCTATTCTGAGACTCCTTGGGAAACATCTGGGAGAGGAGGAGCCATAGAAAGGGTGGACGGCAGGGACCTTCAGTCCTGGCAACTGCTCTGTAGGGGCAAGTGTTGCTGAGTTTCCTTGAATAAAGAGTTAACACTCTGGCAACTTACTCTGCTTCTTCATGCTGACTCCATCTGACTCCAGCCCTGACAGTGGGTGGTGAGTCCATGTGTTTCTTCCTGTCCTTCGAGCACTGAAATACTAGGAGGAGTGTAAAAAGACTGGGGCAAATTTTTACTTTATATGAAAGAAAACTGTAAACAGTTGAAAACGCTTGTAGGTTTGAGTTGAAATGTTTGGTAATGAGAAATTAAGGAGCTGATTTACATATAAGAAGGTGATTGCTAAAAGATTGATATAGGGTAAAAAAGTGGATATAGGTATGCGAAGAAATTGGTAATGGTGTGTGGAAGTCTGTCAGAGGGAGGGAAGGGAGTTGATGCTTTATTTAAGCAATGCTTTAAGTTATGGATTTTTTATTATTATTTGTAATGAAATATAGAAAACTTAATAAAACTTATATAAATAGATAATAAAAATAAACTTAATAAAAATTTTTTTTATATATATATATATATATATATATATATATATATATATATATATATAAAAAAAATAAAGATACTAGGAGGATTACTGTTCTCTCCTTTTCCTCACAGAAGGCATCTCAGATGACACCCGGGGCACAAACAGGAAACTTGAACAAAATCTGTCTTTATTCCACTGCTTTTTTTTTTTTTCTTCCTTGTCTTGCAGACGGGACAGGATGGGTTATCCCAGAGACCTACACCCACCCGAATCCCTGTATCTAAAGGTATGAAAGCCGGGAAGCCAGTAGTGACAGCCCCAGGATCAGGAAATCAGACCAAATTCGAGCCTCGAGCCGAGACTCAGTCTATGAAAATAGAACTGAAGAAGTCTTCAGCCAGTAGCTCTGCCTCCCTTGGTGGGGGGAAGGGCTGAGGGCAGTGGCTAAGGGGGTATGTTCTGCAGGTTTTACTGCTACCATGGAAATAAGCCCCCTGTCCTGTTTAGTTGTTAGTGTTTGCACATACTAATTAAGTCTGCTGAAGCTGTCACTTCTACTAATGCATGCATGTTTTACCTATTGAATGTAATAATCCCCTCTTCCTTTCCTCTCTGCTGAGTAAAAAAAGAACCCCCCCCTTTTTTTAAAAATGGTCTAGTTCAGCAAGTTCTAAAATGGGGCTGCTGTTGCGATTTACCTCTTTCAAGCAGCTGACCTTGTCCCCCTTATTTTGCTGCGCATGATCATTTTAGTCAGTAGTTTGCCAGTAAAGTTGAGCACTTTACTGTTGCTCCTTTTCAAAGCCACATCTGTCTAGTTCGAACTGTTCTGAGATAGCAACAGGCAACATACAAATGCCTCATTTAAATACAACAGGTATCATTCCTGCAGTGCAGGAGGGGTTAGGAGTGTATTCTAGGTGTAGATCATTAGGGTTTTTGATCTTGCAGATCTTTTTATTCCCAAACTCAGGTTGGGCCTAACTGAAGGCTCAACAAAATCAATTAAATCATTTTTGTTCATGCCAATGACCAATGGTTAAAATCTGCAGCAAGTGAACAACCTTATATTTATGCCTTCTACCTTTTGATCTGGGATGGTCCTAATGTCAGCATGTTGGCAGGGGCGAGAGAGAGGTCCTGCTGGCAGACTTTACTTAGAGAGAGAGATGATATCTAAAACAATGAATAGGTTTGAGCCTCAAGATCACACCTGTATTTCTCTTGTCAACACCTGGACTTAGGGACATCTGGCCAAACTGTGTGTCTTCTGCCTGCATTGGAGTGCTTTGCTTTTATTTCTGAAAGCATGCTTTGAGAGTGGAATTTCATGTGAATATGGCTGGCTGCCATTATAACTGTGTTTGTCTATTAGAACCCCAACTGTTTATGAGCATTTCTGTTGAAGGAAGTAAACAGCTACAACCAAAACCTTCAACCTCTGGCAGAGGTGACGTGACATGCAAAATCTTCTGCCAAGCTGCACTTTTCCCTTTCTTTTCTTCCTTTTTGTTTTGTAATGATCTAGTTGAATGACCGGCGGAAATTCAGCAACAAATTCCTCAATGGCTCCATTCTGGAGGAAAGGGCGAAAGTATGCACAGTACCAAAAAGGACCTCTGTGCAACCAGTGACAATAAAAAAGATGAAGTGCTTAAAGCAGAGTGAATGGATTTGTCCATTAGGAGACGAAACTGAACTGCAGAGAGATTGTGTAGTTTAAAAGTAGTCTGAGGTAGAAGTCTATAAAAGGAAGACTGCCATCAATGGCTGTAAGTAAAATATGAATGCAGGAATGAATTGTAGGTCAAATCGTGTCATTAACTATACCTTGAGCTGCTAAGGGCCACAAGTATTGATTTTTTAAAACAACAGCAACTCTAGTGCAAGGACAGTGCAAGGCTCTCCTCTCCAGATGTTGGTGAACTCCCCATTCCCCAACCAACATGGGGAATAGGCCAAGGTTATGGCAGTTGTAGTCTGACAACATCTGGAAGGCTACAGGTCCCTCATCCCTACCTAGTGGAACAGAATTTTCTCCTTCTTCACTAGTGTGTTTATGGGCTGCAGTGTTTTGCTGGCATTTCAGATTCCAGGTGGGCAGCTGGATTAGTTTGTTGCAGCCCCGAGGCACCTTTATCCGTGGCGGACGCTTTCATGGGGCCAGGCAGGCACTACTTCATCAAATTGTGCTCTGACCTACAAAAAGCTTATGCTACAATAAATGTTTGGGGCTTTTTTTTTTTTGGTCTTTGAGGTGCCACAGATCTTCGCTGACATTTCGGTTTACTTGTCTAGCCTTTACCTACATCAATAGCAAATGCCCATTATGAGAAGGAGTGAGGGATGTGAGGCTTGTATATTACAATGACACAACCTGTCTTAGCCAGCGCCAACCAAGTGCCAAGCTTGGAGGAGGTTTTCTCTCTCTTTTTCCTGCCTTCCCTCCTCACGGGTGCACACAATAGCTGACTTAACAATGCTTTCCACTTTTCCCTTCTGTGGTAAGGCTGTGGCAGAGCCAGCTGCTTTTCTGTCTCTCCAGCCAGGAGCAGAGAGAATGCTGCTTTATGCCAGAATTTTCTTAATGCAATGAATGGAAGGAATGACAAAGTGTGTACAAATGATTACTGCAATCCTTCCTCCTCCTCCTCCTCCTCCTCCTCCTCCTCCTCCTCCAAAAAAAGGGGGGGAATAACTCACTTCTACCTCCATCTTCCCCTCTCCTCCCACCTTCATGTTTGTTTCTGGTTCAGAAAATAAAGTGTGACAGAGTGAAAGAATCCAGGAATGGGCTTTTACCTACATCAGCAGCAAAATGCCCCTTATTAGAATGAGTCAGGTATATGTGGCTTGTATATTACAGTGACACATCCTGTCCCAGGCAGTGTTAAGCTCAAGCAAAGCTTTTCTTTATCCATAGGAGTGAATGGCAGCCATTCACTTACATGGGAAATAGGAAAGAAGTGCATTCAGGTGGTGACTAAACCCTGCTTCCTACACCCAGTCATTTGAAAAGTTTCTATCCATGTCGCCACTCCTAGGATCTGTTTCTGGCTTGCACGTTGACACAGTGTGGGAGCTGACTTTTCATGAAGCAAGAGCAGAGACCTTGTGGCCCACCAGATGTTGTTGGACTTCCCATCAGCCCCAGCTAGCATGGCCAGCGGTCGAGGTGATGGGAGTTGTAGTCCAATAATATCTGGCAGTCTGCAGGTTCCCCATCCCTGTTAGAGAAAGAGGGATGCTGATTATAAAGGACCAGATCATGCCAGGCTGAGAAGCCTGAACACTATTCTCCCATGACTTTGCTTCTTAACCGCCTATATTCACTGCTCCTGCCCAGCCTACGGTGGTGCTGTGCAAATAGGAGAAAGCTATTCTCCTGCTCTGAGGAGGGAAGATTGCATGATTTCATGTACAGAAAAGCCTGCCTGCATAAGGAGGAGGAAACTGAGCATGCAATCACTAAATATTTCACTGGGTGCCAAAACAATGCATATTATTTCTGCTTTCAGGATTACATAAACTGGTACGCGTGTGCAAGAGCCATCTGAGCAAAATCAGACTGCTTTAAATGGAAATTTGGTCACCGGACACTGTCTAGATCATTTTTTCAGCTATTGCTGTTACTTCAGTACTCTCAGTGCCTTATATTAACTTGAGGCTTGATGGACTAAATACACTGCTCATCCGCTGAGGTACTCTTTTGAGATTATCAGAGTTTAGGGTCATTTTGATTACAATGTAAGGACATCACACTTGCATTGTAAACTAACACGCTCCTGTGTTTTAACTGGCTTGTAGCACAGGCTACTACAGTAAGGGTTGTTTTTAAAAGACCTCTTACATGCTTTTTATTGCTTATCTGCTGCTGATGTTCCTGGGTTGGATCGGAGCTGTCATTTGCTGGCAGCTGGATCTTCTTTTGGGGCTTATTTTCATTGGGAATAATGTTCTTTCTTTCCCAGATCAGTGTGAGTCCCTTAATCTTGACTGATCTTTAAGAAGAGCTTGAGCGAATAGTTCGCACTTGTAAAAGTTGACTTCATTTTAAAATCATCTTACTATTTTATCTATGTTCAGTTTTGGGGATACATAAAATTTCCAAATGAGTAGTAGTCAACAATTTACAAAGCCAAATAGCAGTTCATTTGGATTTAATTTCACCTGTTTACAGGAAGGGTGGAGGGAGATATGCTCTACAAAGGTTCTAGTCAGATAAGGATTTTAGTTAAACAAACTGAGTGGCAGCCAAAATATTATGCATTTTGTCACAGGGCCCTACAAAGATATCGCCTTTTGCACACAATAATCTCAGTTGTAAAGAGATCTAATTTAAAATTATAATTTAATCACTAGGATTTAATGATACTTAAGCCTTATGCAAACTGTTCAGTATGAGCCTTATTGTGTGTGATCTCAGGGCTATTACTTATTATAATTGGATACTGAACAATTGTGTGCTATTGTATCTGTTATAAAAGAGCAAATATGGGTATAAATTGTAGGTTCCTTTTTTCAAAACACTCAGTAATGGCAACCTGGTAAATAACCTTCAAGATTTTTGATGGCTATTTCCAAGCATGCTAGGGACCAATTGCTGTTTAAGTTAAATTAGAGTAGTGCCATCTAGTGGTAGTCTTCTAGAATAGCTCATTCTTTTAAAGATCATGATTAGTTTATTTGTTTATTTATTTCTGTTGTTGCTGTGATTTAACTAATACACGTTTCGGCTTGTGCACATAGGTAGCTTGTTTTTTAAAAAATAAGTAAAGAAGAAGAAGCATAGCCAGGGTAGGATTGGGGATTATATACAAGCCAAAAATGGCTGCAAATTTATACATTTGCAAATCAGTTTAATAAATTCTCAAAATTAAACTAGGAGAAACAATGAACAGAATGGGGACTATCAATGCATCCCTATAATTTGATTCCTTGAGTACTTCAGGTTATAGAGCCTTTGTTCAGTGGAATATTTAGCATCAAATGTAGCTACCTGAAAAGGAGAAATATTCAGATACATGTGTCTGGTTTTATGAAGCTTCTTGACTTTGATCTAAAGAACCCAAACTCTGCATGTTTATTCAGAAGTCTCCTCTGTTTAACGGGGCTCACTTTCCTAGTACTTAAGGATCAGAATCTGTCTTGCCTGTTCAAATATCCGTACCCTGTGGCTATATTTGGTAGTAAATAGTTTTTTTCTGTAGAAGGCTTGTAGAACTTGAAATTAGTTTTTGGCTTATTCACTGTTTTGAAGCAGTCAATTTCTATCATCCCTTTTATAGTCATCTTTGCATCCAACAAAATATCTCCCTTCTTATGGAGAGAGACCTACACTAGAATGCACAGATGACTTAATATATTAGAATTAGCTTTTTAAAAAAGTTATATAGAAGAAAATTTGCCATATAGAGAACTAAACCCCCTCCCCGAATCGAAACTGTATATAGCATCATGATGAAGCTAATTATCTTGTAGAAAGACACAAGTTGGGAAACCTTAAATTTGCTATTACCAACTGCAGTTTGGAACTGCAGAAAGGACCAAACTCTCAGTCCCTGCTCAGTTTTTAAAAAGAAAACTATATGGGTTGGAACCAGACGGACAATGCAGTTTTCATTACTCAGAAGTAAGTACCATTGAATTTAAGGGAGCTTACGCCCAGGTAAGTGGATACAAGATTGCACCCAATATTAGTTCTCATTTATTTCAATGGGACTTCATGTTGGTCACAACTAATCTTTCATGTTAAATATCAGTAGGACCTAAGTGTAATTAAAATAAATGTTATGATATAGGGATACTACACTTCCAACTAAAAGATATGTAAGTAAGTGCTGGAAGTATTTGAAGCAGAGGTTTGTTTGCTTTTTAAATAGATAAGTGAGGAGGTCTCAAAGTGGAAGCATACTGGGAAAAGAGAATTCATAAGATAAATTTTTAAAAATAACTACTTTTAGATACAGGAGTGTTTCTTTTAACCAAACTATAGTTAGTTCCTAAGGAAAAGAAAGTGTTTCCTTTTTATGTAACTCCCACAACAAGTAATATTAGCCTGCTGGTGGCAAAAGATGATTTCTGAAGCTCAAGAGTGGATGGCAGCTATTGGCATTTTTGGGCAGCACAATAAATAATTTCGAAGAAAATCGATGTGTTAATGGATTGGACTCTGCTTTCAAGATGTCCACAACAGAAAGTGTTTTCACTTTAATGTGAGAAAGGGGGCTTTATATCTGTGATGTAAATAAGATCTGAAATTGTATGAATTTCTGAATTAAAAATTATTTTAAAAGCTAAAGACATGATCCCATCCTCTCTTGGTGTGGTGCCTAAATATGGAGGATCCCAGTTAAGTCTCAGTAGAGCTGTTTCCTACTCCCATTTCCTATGTGATTATAACTGGTACAAGGGACCATTGGAAGAATGGGAGGTTTGTCCTTTGCCCAATACAATTTACATGTGACCATGAGGAACTTATGCTGAGTAAAGGGAACAGATGGCAGGGGATATGGGAACCTTCAGTTCATATTAATTGGCTCCCTCACTGGTTGAGTGCACAGATGGTGGAGAGAGGAGGGAGAGCTGTACAGTGCTCTGCAGAAATACTCTTGAGAATGAGTGGGCTGGATTATGCTCCTTCCATTTACATATGACAAGCAGCTTCGTACCCAGCAGTGCTCAGGAATTCTAAGAAACCAATGAAATCAGTGTGGCTTTGAAATTAGTGGTTGAAATCCATGCAGTTTTGAAAGGTTCAGTCCCATCGTCTTGATTCAAAATGGCGTCCAGTTGAATCCAAACGTAGGCGAAAACCTGTTCCTTGATCTCAAGGAACATTATGCAAAATTTGTTTGTGATATCTTAAGAGGCATCCAACAGCATGGCAGGCAAACAGCTTTCCAAAATGTATTGTAGATGGGGATAGAGTGCCCTCAATTATACTGCTAATTCTAATCTCTTCTTTGGCTATCTTGATATGAGTAGTTCTGTTCTGTCTTTCTTGTTTGAAGTGGCACTTTGAAGTTTCTGTAATGTAGCTAAGCTGTTGATGGGATTAAAGATTTAACAGTGTGGGTCCTCATAGACCTTTCATGTATTCTCATGGTAACAGTCTATGCTTTGCTATGTTTCTTTTCCCTTTTAGAGAGCATCATCATCCATCAGTTACGCATGAACTCAAGATGAGATGCCATGCAAGCTCCATCCTATGTACTTGCACTTCTCCTCCACACCACTTGGTTGGATCACTGCTGAAGCACCACCTCATTCCCTGTGATCTTACCTGCTACTGATTGCTCGTGGAAGTATTTTATTCCTTCCATCAGAATCTGACTTTTTGTGTGTGCAGATCCATTAAAAAAAAGTTTGATCTTTGGAAATTAGGTGGAAAGAGAACGTCTTCTGTGCCAATTTTACTCTTTAATTTTGCAAAGCCTTTGAATCATGTGTGCTTTTTGTTTGGTGTTTCCTACGTAATTTATTTTTATAATACAATTTGTAATGAAAGACATTTTGTGGTTGTTGTTGGTTTTTTTGCCAAATCTGACTTTGGTGGTCTGCGGCACATTTGGTAGTAGAATACACTGTCAAAGATTTCAGAGTGCCGGTTTGTATATTTTTTATTGGAGTTTATAAAAATGTTGACTTGACCTCAATAATGGCACCTTTTAGAAAACTTTGCCACGTTTCCTAGCCATAATGTGACTGTGAGATTAATTGCCCTAAAGACTGCTCTGTGGGATAGTATTATAGTATGGTTTTTTTGTTTTTGCACTGTGCTGTGGTTTTAATACAAAACTGAACACCAACAAACCAAAGCCTTGAAACAGTATTAAACTGAATAATTGTTTTAAAATGTTGTACACTGATTTCTATTATGCCATGCTCATATACTGTGTGTTTTTACATATATGTCTGTACCAAAAAGGTTCGTTTTTAATTACACTGTAACAAATAAATTTTCACAAGTGTGCAACAGTAATATGGTGTTCCAATTCTAACCCTGGTGTTAGAAAAGGGTGCTAATGCTGAAACTTACTGATCATTCACATTGGTTTTTATGCTTGTTTCCTTGTGAACCAAACACTGATCCGGTTAATCCTGTGCACCCAAAGCCTTTTAATTTCACTGCCCTCAAGCACACCTAACTGCATTGTATCAGGCTGCAGATCATTTACCAACTGCTTCACCAGTTGAATCACAAGTTTGCAGCACACAATTTGGGAGCATAAAACCTAGCCTTATTTGACTGTGCTCCTCTATACCTCAATACTATATTCTAGATGGAACACAAAATTAGTACAGTTTCTCTGAGTCAACAACACTGGTGAAACATTGTGGGAATTGCATGGAGATCCTGTGGTATCTGCATTTTTTTTTTTTTAATGATCTATTTTTAAACATGCCTTTCCACCGAGATATAAACCCTACATTATTAAACTACTTCTGAAAATAGTTCTGGTTTCAAATTGTTCCCATATTTGCAGACTTTCTATGATGCTGTATAATGAATGTGAAATTGTATATAGCTGCAATAAGGAGTGTGTTGATAGAAAGAATATGAAAGGGTATCAATACTATTTTGCACCCGTACTGTGCAAAACACAGAAGACGTGTGATTTAGGGGCTTCTAGACAGAACAGCTTGGGTAGTGTAAGGCACATTGAATTGGTGCATGTGGTACTCACAAACAGCTGGGGGGGGTATTCCTCCATTATCTGCTAATCAATGCTACTCCAGATGCACTAGCAAGGTGAGGGCAGTTGGTATAATTCATATTTAGCAACCATCAACCCCTCTCATGGTACCAGCCAGCATGGAGAGCTAGACACTGTGTTAACAAGGGAGAGAGGGTGTAAGCAAAAGGGGAGGGAAAGAGTTTGATAAAAGCAGTAGCGAATGAGGGTAAAGAAAGGTTATCTGTTGACATCAAGGGATAGAAGCTGTGACAACATGAGGAGAAAAAGGAAGTAGGAAGTTGTGGCGAAAAAGGACTTTTGTTCATTTATAAAATGAAGGGAAAGGAGCTCACCACGATGAACAAAAAGTTTCAGACATGGAGAAATGGTATGAGGGCAGACACTGAGGTGTACTGTATGTTAGATCATACAAAGAGATGGAACTGAATTGCAGTACAAGTACGTTGCCAGGATATTTCTGCAAAGTACCCAACAGGTAATATTTAAGCAGCAGGAAACCCAGGTTTGCCAGCAAGTGTACATTTGAAAAGGAGCTGCAGCCAATCATGATTGGCTGCTTGAGTGTAGCTGTGTGACAATATGATTCACACTTCACATTCTTAGGTGTACACCTAAAAAATTTTTAGATATATAATATGTGAAGTCAGTGGCCCTGTAGTTAACGTCTGTGAAAGTAAATGCCAATGAAATGAGGAAGACTTAGTTCCCCCTAAAGAAAAAGGACAAGCCAGGAGGAGGACAACAGACAAGTTTGTTGTAGAATTCAACTTCCTAGTGAGATAAATAATCCAACCTGCCTGCCTTGAAATTCCTACTTCAGGTTCCAGGTAGACTTCAGAAGTGTTTGGATTTGTACATAACGAGTTGCTTGTAATTTTCTGTTCCTTTGAAAATCATAAAAATTTAAAACAATCTCTTTGCGTGCACACTTTGTTTTTCAGTAATCTTTTGATGCTGAGGCAACAACTGCTATTCTCGTCCACACATTCATAGTCCCTCCATCCCTGTGATTCAGTTGCTTTGGATTTTTATTAATGATGTCGTCTTCTTCTTGTCCCACAATATTTTCCTGAAAAGATAACACAGCACGAATATTCTTACAGCAGTGTGTTTACACCTGGAGCCAATGAGCTAGTGCCATTCTCTGAACTATAATGCTGAGGGAGGATGTGGACTGAGCTGTATATCCCAACTTAGCCCATGGACAGCGGCTATACTATGCTGGTCTTTCTCCCCATAGTGTGCCTTAAGGCACCTGTGCCCTAAGATGCTGATAAAGGTCATTTTAACAAGGACACGTGCATGCCTATTTCATCACCAAGATGAGCGTTTTTTCTTCAGGCTATGCGAGTTGCTAGTGAAACAGATTCCTCTCTGGTTATTATTTGGTGACGTTGACCAGCATCTTACAGCGAGCGAGGCTTGGAGTTATCTATCACGTCTCGCGTTGGAAACTGCCCTAATTTTATACAGTATGATGCAAGATAGTTGAAGACTCTAATCAGATGTAGAAGGCCAGTGTAACTTTCCATCCTTTCAAAAAAGTTGGTGTTATGGCTTTACTGATTTCCAATAAAGTGCCTCTGAATCCACTTTAGAAATAAGACACAAAGGAAATTGAGGAGGAATGCTTTCCTTGTCCTGCATCAGTTAAACTGCATGTGCTTCACCTGTAGTGGGGGAGATGAAAATAGACAAAGCAGACTTGGGGTGGGAAGCACCTTTGTTCTTTCTCTCTGCAAAATTCAGCATGATAGAAAAGCAAACTCACTGTAACACAGTAAATTAAGAGAAGAGGACAGAAATTAGAATGAGAGAGGGGTTGGGGTGTGGGTGGGGTTGGCCTATGGGACTCTAGCTCCCCTCAGCCCCAGCCAGGAAGGCTGTAATGGTCAGGGGTAATGGAAGTTGTAGTCCAACAATATCTGAATGCCACAGGTTTCCCACCCCTGAATTAGAGAGAGGAGTTGAGAGGAGTTAGAGGGAATGGACGAGGTTGAAAAAGAAAGACTGGTGGTCAAGACAGAGGAAGTAGATAGGTATGATGAGTCACTAGTTTGAGTAGAAACATTTCCTGTTCTTTATTGAATGGCTGCATGTTAACAAATTGATTCATTTGGAGTTGTGTCTAAATGGTTGTTTTACGTACCGGATATATTCTGGTGTGAGAGAATCCTAGAGTAATATATTTCAATCTACAAACATAGTCAAGCATAAAGGGAGGTTTCTCAAATGTTGAGTGGTTTGCTGGGAAAGGCTGCTCTTCATCACATTATTTTCTCTGTCATTAAGATGTATCGGGAGCATTGATTAAAAAAGAACTGTATTACAGTATGTTCTGCACCAATTCATGCTTTATAACCAAGATTAATCCAGTCTTCCATAGGCGCCATAAATCTGTCCTGATAAATTTTGCCTAACTTCAGTTCATTCCAAAGTGATAAGCATAGGATCACAGAACTGCGGTGTTGGAAGGGACCCTGAGATGATAGAATATGCAGCCGCCCAGAGTGGCTGGGGAAACCCAACCCGATGAGCGGAGTATAAATAATATGGGGATCGAAGCTACAACCTTGGCGTTATCAGCACCACACTCTAACCAACTGAGCTATCCAGGCTAAAACACCAGGTTCTTCATACATTTCTACATCTGTGGAGTGTATACCGTCTGACAGCTTGTTTTGCATCATCAGCTCTATGTTTCCAAGATCTTAAAGTCAAGTGTTTCTGCAATCAGGTCCTTCTCTATGACCGCCCCAACGCTATGTTTGGAAGGGCCATTCACTCCCCTCTTTTATGGGGTTTTGCCATGCCTTTCTGTTTAAGCAGCTGTATTCTTTTATCCCGTGGCTTTTTGAAATCTGCTGCACTGATCTCCGTTCGCCAAAAGTTAGTGAAATTTAAAAGGTGACAGATACCGGCTAGCGACAAGATGACTGACAAGATGGCTTCTCCACACTCACTAGTCCCTCCTAACCCCCGAAGGCTTCATTTTATATTTCCACTATGTTATTATTAATATATGCTTCCTACATAGATCACTTACACGACACAGTAATCATACTTTTATTCAATTTGAAAAACAGTAGATAAAATAATGTAAAACTATCCAAAAGAGTTAAAAGCAAACTACAAACAACACTATTGATGCAAACAAGGCGTTTCTGCTTGCGCACTATGATCCTCAAGCACAATTACGCTCCATGCGGGTCCGCTCCTTTTTTCCACCCAGTCGATGCTTACTACGCAGGCGTGTCTCCCCATCGCTCCCGGCCGTCCGACTTGTTAAGCCGCTCCCACTGGTTCTTTAACCCTATCAAGACCCGGGCGGAGGAGGAGCTGGAACCAGACTCCGTTCCGGAGTCGAGAGGGACGCGGCAAGTTCGCGCATGCGCAGGGAGCCTTCGTGCGGGCGATGCGGGAGAGGGCATGCCCAGAAGGAGTCGCTGGCGGCGGCGGCGGCGTTCGGAATTCCACCCCTCCCCACTTTGTGTTGACGTCGTCGGCGTGCTTGCGCAAGCGCAGTGCGAGCTGCTCTTATACCGAGCGAGTGGTGGTTCCGTAGTGCCAGTTCCTGCCGCCTCCTCCTCGCCTCCCTTTAGCGCTCGACCCAGAAGCCCGGACTCTCCATGGCGATGAACTTCAACGCGAAGGAGGAGGTGGACGGGCAGGTTCCCGGGAGCAGCGGCGTGGGGGGAGCCGGGGTCGGGGTCAGCGTGGCCGGCGGGGCCGGAGTCAAGAGCCGAAAGCCCGACAACACCGCCTTCAAGCAGCAGCGCCTGCCGGCCTGGCAGCCCATCCTCACGGCCGGCACCGTCCTGCCCGCCTTCTTCGTCATCGGCCTCATCTTCATCCCCATCGGCATCGGCATCTTCGTCACCTCCAACAACATCCGCGAGTACGAGGTAGGCGGGGGCGGGGGAGGCAGGCAATGAGGGGGGGTTACCCCACTTTTGGGGGGCACGCCCCCCTTGTCAGAGGGGGAAGGGGGCAGCCCCCCACTTCTTGGGAGCAAGCGCCGTGGGTGGAACATTATAAGCCAGTGAGTGGCATGGCAACAAAGAAACGAATACACTTTGATTTTGGCTTATATAGAAGCCTTAAAAAGAAAAAGAAAAATCCTTTAAATGTCTTTCAACTTTATCCCTTTCGACGTGGAAGAAATATGCCGTCCAACTGGATAGGGCAGTTTTTTTCATCATCACAGGTATGGCACCGTCAAGCACCTTGAAAGAAATAATAAGCGCTTGCGGTGATGATGCAGAGAACTTGAGGATGGCGAGGGCACCAGGTAGCGCATCTGTCTCCAACCTGGTGGTCTCTGGGTGGTGTTGGGATACAGCTTCTGTCAGTGCCCAGATATTGTAGACAAGAACCTCCGGGTGGTGCCTGGTTTGTGGCTGCAGTGCCTGTGGGAACTTGGGGCCGATTCACGTTTTCTGTCATTTTGGGCAGACTTGTCCAGGGTGTAGGTAAAGCTGTTACCTGGGCAGGCATATCATGTGTGCTGTTCCACACCTGTGATGTGCTGGCACACTAGCAGTGCAAGCACCTTGGGCACTGATGAGTTTTATATTACATGGGCATGGGTCAGCGCATGTGTACGCTAAACACAAAGAGGCGTGTGGGGACCACTTACACAAATAAAGCCTTTACTAACAACCTAAGGCCTGTCTAATTCGTGGCTCCTAGTTGTTTTATGGGTTTGAGAAGTGTGTGAGGTGTATAGGAACGTTCAACTATAGCAACTTCCTGTGGAACAGGGAACCTCCATAAAATTCCATACAAACTGTTATGGTTGTACTGCCCCCGCCCCCGGCTGTTACTCTGAAGAAGAGTTTCAAAGGAAAATGGGTCTTTGATGGTCAAGTTGGATAGTTTGTAACCATTGTTTGCAGTTCTGGTTTAAGAAAACATATTGGAGTTTCAGAGACTATTTCCAAAATGTAATTGATCCAAGGGATGCAAAAGAACAGAAGTGTTTCCATAAAGCGCATATTTAAGATGGACAAAATGCATACAAATTGAAATGAGCAACAATGTACATAACTGGTGTATTAAATAGAATGCAAAACAAGAGAAAATAAAAACTGCTTCTGCAATTGGATCTTAACTTTTTATAAAGGAGCAGTTGTTTCCCCCCCTGCCTTTTCCCCAGACAGGGGAATCTTTGATCTTGCAGAAGTTGTGGAACTATGATCAGCCCCAGCAAGCATGACCAATGGCCAGGGATGATGGGCATTATAGTTCAGCAACATCTGGAGGGCCAAAGACTCCCTACACCTCCTACAGTTTGTTGCCAGTTGTTGTCTGAAAGACTAGTAAGCACTGTACTTGGTTCTCGGTTTATCACAGAGGTAGGGAACCTGTGACTCACCAGATGTTGATGTACTATAGCTCCCAGCATCTCTCACCATTGGCTATGTTGGCTAGGGCTGGTGAGAGCTGGAGTCTGACAACAGCTGCCACAGGTTCGCCAAGCCCTGGGTTATTAACTTCGGTGTTTTTCCTACTTTATTTTTCCTGCACCAGCTGCTATTAAGTTGTGAGTGGTCATTATTTTTGGAGTCTGCGTGTACACTTTAAGTATATTTTGGTGGAGATTGTTGTTGTGTCTTGAGTAAAGTTCACTGAGTATTTTTCCTACTTTTTAATGTTTAAATGCATTATTGTGTTCATTCTATGTCATTTCATTTTGGTTAAGCTCTGGCTTTGCCATTTACTGCCAAGTTCCTGGTGTTTTGAAATGCTGATTTGGCAAGCTCTGTTGTAGATAAAGCTTGGCTGATGCAGGAGGAAGATGGTACAGGTTAAGCGAGAAGGAAGTACTGAAGATGTGTGTGGGAGATGGAGGGAGAAGAGAAGCAAGAAGTAGCCAGGGACTGGGGAAAAACATTGGGAAATGCAGGGATGAATAGGGAGAAATAAGGCCTGGCTGTGAGAAGACAAAGGGGTGTGTGGGTAAAACCAACAGTGCAAAAGAACTGATGTCAGGAGAGTGCACTCTTTGAAATAAGGGGGGGGGTAAAATCAAGAGGAATTAAAGCCACTCTTAAGGGCCACTTAAGACAAATCCTCTTTGTATTTTGATGCAAGTTGAGAAGGAAGGTTTGCCCCCCACAAATAGACACCGAAGAGTGCAAAGTTAAACTATAGAATTTGCTCCCACAAGATGTGGGATGTAGTGCTGCCACAAGATGTAGTGATGGCTTGAAGAGAAGATTCAACAAAATCATGGAGGATAGTTGCTACTAGCAACTTTGGCTATGTTCCCCCTCCACCGTCGGAGGTAGTATACTGTTGTGGTCACGTCCTGCTTTTGGACTTCTTGTAGGCATCTAGTTGGCCATTACGAAAAGAGGATATTGGACTAGATGGCCCTTTAGCCTGATCCAGCAGGACTATTCATATGTTCCTGTCCAAACCACAAAGCCGCACCTTTGGCCCCAATAAAGCTGAAATATTGTGGGCCAGATGCAGACAGCTGACCAGAACTGTGTCCTAGACCCGCACAAAACCTTTTACGTATTACAATAATGGGTGCAGGGCTTCCCCACCTTTTTATTTGGGTTGTGCTTGTAGGTATAATTCAGGGAGAAATGCACAATGAATGTCTTGGCAAATACCTCCTGATTCTATTCAACAGGCATAGAAACCTATAGGAGACTTATTTTGTCTTCGATGTAGCTGATCAGTGTATAGTAACGACAACTGCATCATTCTGTTTGATCATCTCAAGAACTCACAAACAGTTGCAGTTCTTCCTATTTCTTCCACCCCTAGTTTTCTGTGTGTGTTACTATGTCAGTGGGTACAGCAATTAGGCAGGTTAGCACCTATGCACCCAGCATTATTTCTGTACACTGACATAATTGCAGCCTGAGAAAGGCATTGACAGGTACATAC
Source organism: Podarcis erhardii (assembly GCF_964252035.2). Lineage (NCBI taxonomy): Eukaryota > Metazoa > Chordata > Lepidosauria > Squamata > Lacertidae > Podarcis > Podarcis erhardii. The sequence continues at coordinate 39,271,564 of NC_138507.1, read as the reverse complement.
TTCTCTGGCTGCACACAGTAATGTTAATTAGTTCTCTGGTATTCTGATTTGAGAGTCTTGTTGTGGGCCTCAAATGGACAGCAGTGTCTTGAGAAATTAGCCCTTGGGCAAACTCCACTCCACCCAGCGGCTTGCTTTGTATCTTGCAGTGGCTCTTGATTTGGATGAATTTCATCCCATCTCCAGTATTTCCTGCCTGTAGCAATTCATGGGAAAATGTAGAGCTTAGGGGAAGTGGCCTTGCCGCAAAATGGGCACCAACACTTCTAATTTTAAAATTGCGAAGGTGACTTGAAATGCAAGAAATGTTCAGGAAAGGGAAGCAAGACTCTTAAAACCAAACTTGGCATATTGCTTGAAAAAAAATGGATGATGGAGAATGCTTCATGAGCTAAAAATACATGGTCCGGAGGAGGGTGGGGTGAAGGTACTATTGGTTCTGTTTTCGATTGGATTGTTGCAAAAAAAAAAAAAAAAAGGTGGTTTGCTTTCAAGTGACTCCTCCCAAAAAGAATCCTTTATCATAAGATGGGGAAGTGGATTTAAACAAAATTCCTTTGGCAGTTCAGGTATGATTCTAGACATGCTTGCTTGTATAATGGCATTCTTCCCTGCAACCTCCCCACCCCCACCCCACTCCAAGTATCCTCAAAATCTGCTTCTGAAGGCCAAGAGACCTTCTGGAGCAGATTTGAGCTGTGCACAGGGATAGGAAAGGGTAGTTGACACGTGCAGTGCATGATACAGCCCATAATGAATATGCCAAAGTTGAAGAAAAAGATACACATATGTAGTGGTAGTTTTCTGTCAGTGCAGACTTCAAGTATTGTAATTAATCTAGTCTTTATAGCTTGGGCCAAAACCTGGATACATTGCTAAATGTGCTTTTTTTTGTTGTTGCTGCAGCAAGCATACATTATTGCTGTGGCAAACAAACATTTAAAGGGGGAGCATTGCTATGGTATACATTGATGGTTTGTGTGTTAAGAGAGACTATGGAACAACAGTCTCAAAATTCTTTTTTGTAAATTTACTATTCTTTAGGACTAAATACACAGTTGTTTTGCTTCAAACTGAATACATATATAGAAAACAAATAGGGGACAGATCTCATGTGATGTAAGTTCATAATGGTAGTCCTGAACAAATACTCTGTATTGGTCTCTAATTAAGGGATATATTCATCTTTAAACTCTGAACTTCTTTAAAACCAAAGACAAGGTTGACATGTACTTAATGTCCTCCCTTACTCGCTGTGCGCTGTTAATAGCTTTCTAAAAATAAGCACTTTTGTTTCCATGTTTAAGGATACAAAGCAAATCTGTCAATATTGAGATGTTGCTAGCTCCAGTACGGTTACTAAAATGAGACCTTGTTTTCCTTTAGGACAAAAATATAATGGACCATAATCTTGTGTCCAGTACAGCACAGGTTTTCTCCCCTCTTAGTATCATCATTTAAGCAGAGTATCCGTCAATGTTTCTGAAAATATTAAAAACCCACTGCAAATATTTTAAGAGTTTAAGGTGTTAAGGACAAAACTAGGAAGTACCATTGACTTGCTGTTTTATATTGTCCTCTTTTGGTAAAACTTGTTTGTGTAGTTCCTTATTTTCCACTAATAATGTAGCCCTGATATCCACACCAGAAAACAAAAGTGAAGCTTTCATTTTAAATAAATTATCAAATGGTGAGATTTTGTCAGTACTTCCAAGACTGCAGGTGTGTCGGCTTCCCATAGAGAAGCATCTTGGGATAAGCGTGAAAATGAGACTTCTTTAAGCCAGGAATGGGCAACTTGTTCCACATCTTTTCCCTCAAGCTCAGGTGCTCCTGTAAAGTCATGAGGTCTGGGAGTTATTCCACTTAAAATGTGGAACTGTTTTGAAGATTTAGACAAGAGGCAGTGAACTGCACCAAAGATCATCCCATTGTGAAGTGCCAGCTAAGCTTTCTTCCCCAAACTGGGCAGCTATTGAAGTTCCTGCCAATAACTTTGTGGCATTCCCAGGACCAGATAGATAGATATAAAACACCTACATTTTCTTATTTATTTTACAGCATATAAACCTTGCTTTCTCATAGAAATCTAAAGAGTGGGGCTGACTCAAAGCAGGCATCTCTCTGGACTTCTGCAGTTTGGTCATGTAGAAACTTAGATAGTTTATTGTAGTGCCTTCAAGTGTGCTATGGCCTAGATGCCACCACCATAAACTGTCTGCATAGCCAGCCCTCAAAACATGATCCACATTTGACGCATTATCTACTGATTACCGTAGTCAACAATTTTGGCTTCAGCAGTGAATCAGCTTTATGTTTGTGGTTTGGTTCTCTTGTATTTTATAGTAAACTTTTTTCTTCTTTTTATTTTTATTTTTATCTGTCCTTTCTCTGCAGATTGATTATACAGGAACAGAGCCAGGTAGTCCCTGCAACAAGTGTTTAAATGTGTCCTGGAACAATACACCTTCTTGCACGTGCACCATACACTTTACACTGGATCAGCCATTTGAGGTATGTTACCTTAAATGTGTGTATATATGGCAGAATAACTGTTTGACAGTCTGTGCTTAACTGGAATTCTTTCATACCGGCCTCTTTCCACATTGCAGACTATATGCAAGACTATATATATATATATATATATATATATATATATATATGAATGAATGACATCCTAAGGGTTTTGGGTGGTATTCAGCTAAGTTTTACTCACAGTAGTCCCATTGAATTTGAGGACCATGACTAAGTTAGGTTCCTTAATTTCACTTTCTGCTCTGAGTAAAACTTAGTTAAATACTATTCATGGTAAATGAGAATGCTTTGGAAAAAATCTCAACAGCTGGTTTAGTAGTAAGAAATTCAAAATCAAATAAACCAGTGGACATACTGCAGTGGTACTGGAATGTACAGGATACAGCATTATTAACAAAACTTGCTGTAAGACAGTGGTTTTCAGCCAGGGTGCTGTGGCACCCTGGGGTGCCTTGAATGATGGTCAGGCAACACTGGCCTCTGTCCTTCTTTCTTTCTTTCCCTCCCTCTGATGCCCTCTCACGTCTCTGCCTCCCAAAGGCTTGCACAGCTGTTTAGTGCAGCAGCCCTGGCTATAAGCTCTGCAGGCAAATGGTGCCTCTGGGAAGCACCACTTTTTGGGTGGGGGCAGCTCAGAGACCAGGGACAGCAGCAGCTGCTGCCCAGAGGACTCCCAAGGAGAGGAGAGGAGGCTGAGGGAACACTCTACAAAGGAAGGTGTTTCAAAAAAGTGTGAGAAGCTGCCAGCTCTGCAGGCAAGGGGTGATATAACTGGGCTCCTGAGTCCCACAGGGGGTGCTGCAGAAAGCAAGTAGTTGGTTAAGGGAGCTGTGGACTCAAAAAGGTTGAAAACCTCTGCTCTACAAGATTGAAGGTGTAATCCTGTCCCACAATCTCCTCCCGCAACCAGATATTCGTTGTATCATATGAAAAAGGCTTTTTCTTTCACCTGAAGCCACCATTAACTGTGCACATTGGTGAAGCATCTTAATTTGTGTATTGCAGAGCAACGTGTTTATGTACTATGGACTGTCCAACTTTTACCAAAACCATCGTCGCTATGTGAAGTCTCGGGATGACAGCCAGCTAAATGGAGATAACAATTCTTTACATGTAAGTGAAACTCTTTGCATATAATGACAACGTTCCTGGCTTCTGATACATAAAACACAATAGCTTTTTAAATGTTAAAGGGAAAATGCACAGATTGTCATTTGGTGTCTTTTTTATGTTGTCATAATTGAATGCTACGTAGGCTTCGCTATTTGACTCCTGTCCACCATCCGTTCCCTCTCTCTATGTGTGTTAAATAAGCCTGCACAAAGTCCCGCTTATATCACTGAGAAAGCTTAAGAGCTGCAGGTGGGGGAAAAGCTGATGGAAGGCAACGTTGTCATTCACTCCTGTGCTCTCCAGTAAAATTTTGGACTGTGGACGGGGGGAGAGAGCCCCCTTCCACTAAGAATCCATATGATGGGAATCATCCCTGCGTGTTCAATTGATCCCTTGAGATTTTTAAAAATCATTTTCAGTTGACCTTAAATAACAAGTTAGGCTGTTTTGGGGCGCTGTATCTGTCTGTTGCCTAGTATACTATACCTGATGTGTAGAAACCACTTCAGAGCACTTACTTTCACATTAATTACAGCAATCCAGACTCCCTCTATCTTGAGGCATACGCTGTTAGCTTCTTATTGGGCAAGCTTTTCCTTATTGGACTTTGAAAGTATTTCCATGCACTCTTTCTTGGAGTGTGCTTGAGAGAACCTCTTACCGCTGGGTGCTAAGGCTGGCTGCTCCTGTAACTCCTTGTTTCCTTTGGCATCTGATGAAAAGGAAACGGGAGCATTCTAAGCCTCGCTGACTGTCCAAGCTGTTTTTTTATTCAATAAGCTGATGATAGATTTATAGAAGCAGTTGGCTATAAGAATTTTATATCTACTTTAAAGATTTTCAGAGTGGATAGTTTGTTTTACTACCGTTTGAATGTTAGTTTTTAAAGTTTTATTTATATATTGTCTTGTGATTGATGTTTATCTTAGCTAGGCAAGATACAAATGTCCAAATAAAGAAATTGCTTGCTGGGTGTGGGCAGGAAATAGTGCTATTTTTTAATGAGTGTCCAGATACTATTCTTCCTTCTTGGTAGTGAGTAGCTACAGCAAAGGACACTTGGGAGAGTGTCAACTAACACTCTCTCTCTCTCTCTCTCTCTCTCTCTCTCTAACTGTGATGAGATTGTAGGCTACTCAATGTGTCCTTCACAGGGCAAGAATTACATGTGATTAGATAGCTATAAAAAGATTAGGCAAAGGGGGGAACAATGCACTTGCATAACCTCATTCCGCCATGCAGACTGAAGCCTATGTGGGCTGTGTGTGCTTTGGGTGTGTTTAGAAGTGGAGCACCTTCTTTTAAGATGTCATGTTACAGCCACAATTCAGAGAGATTACATTCTCAGATTAGAAGATAAATGTCTGTTTTCTCTTATTTACTAGAAGCAAATAGCTCGAATTAAAAATGGTCATTATCTCTGTAATCATTATTTTGGTTACTAGTAGTCAAGCAGCAAGATGTGAATTCACTGAAAATGTAAACATTGTTCAGCTTTTACAGTGTTTGATATACGGTACTAGTAGTGTGCCCAACTGTGGTTACATTAATTTCTTTCCACCTTGCATCCAAGGATCACAGGGCAGTTTACAATATAAAAACACAAAAAGCTTCCCTTCCCAATTACAATATCCTTCCTAGTCTTCCTTCCAGATCTATCCTTAAATCACCAACGATGAAACCCTAATGCAGCATATTGGCTTTCTCTTTTGTAACTTTATTTATCTTGCAGAACTGGGACTTGTAGCGTTAATTGCAGGCAACTGCTGACTGAATGCTTTATAGTTTTTGGCGTGTTTGCCAAAGCATTTCGTCCTGTAACTTGAAACCGTATTTTTTATTTTATTTTTCTGCAAAGGAAAGTAGGAGGAAGGGTTGCTGTGGTATCGGTTAGGCAGCCTGATGTGTCGATTATATTTCTGACTAGTGTGTAATCAAGATTGACTTTTCTTTTCTTTTTTTTTACCAATTAGCACCCCAGTAAGGAATGTGAGCCTTACCGCACCAGCGGGGACAAGCCTATTGCTCCTTGTGGCGCCATTGCCAACAGCATGTTTAATGGTATGATTTTGTAAATATGATATAAATATTGTGTTGGATTTTGAATAAAGGCAAGGAGATATCCCATCAACAGCGCATGCGCATAGATTGAGGCACCTGAAGGGAGCACTCTACGTTCCCCCACCCCAGTAGTGCTGATAGAAGCCTTGGCCACAGCAGTTAGATTTCTTAAGCGTTTACACATCTTATGGCAGGAGCGGTCATAGCTCCATGCACCTTATCCCAGGTCCAGTCCCTGACACCTCCAGGTTGGGTTGGGTAAGGCTCCTGACCGAAGCCCTAGAGTGCTGCTGCCAATCACCGCAGACAGTGCTGAGCTAGCTGGACCAATGCTCTGACTTGCTATAAGGCAGCTTCCTAAAAATGGCTGCCATGCTAATTTCAGTAAACCAGTTGGCTCAGTTATGTGTCACACTGAGGCTTCTGGGACACGTCAGCAGCCCATGATGAGGGAGGGCATTTAGACTGGGCTGACAGTCTATATTAGCTTTAAGTTATGAGTGTGTGTGTATGTGTAAATAAAGACATGCCATTGCTTGTTGTTGTTGTTGTTTTACAAAGTTGTATATTCTGTGCTTCTGCACCTTGAAATAGCATCTACATGCAGAATTTGATGTCTTATCTGAACACTTAGGTCTTGTGGATACAGCAGGCATGGAATGTGAAAATGAACCTTGAAAGTGATGCACGTCTATTTGTGTTTCCTTCTAGATACGTTGACACTGTTTCGTATTGACCGTAATGAAACCAAATATATACGTATTCCTTTGACTAAACAAGGCATTGCTTGGTGGACAGACAAAAATGTGAAATTCAGGAATCCTACTGGACCTACAAAGGATCTGGCAATACTTTTCCAAGGTAAAATGATAACACAATGAATTGACCCATGTATGAGAGAACATAAAGACTCCAATCTGGATCAAGACCTTCCTGGGAAGGTATTGTAGAGGCTGAAGTAGAAATTGAATTATTTTTCCAGAAAAATAATAAAAGAGCCAATTCTCAGTTTATGTGGGGGTTACAATCCAAGAATAGAGCATAAAGCCAAAATTGCATATAGTCAAAACACATTAGGTTCAGTTGTGGGTGGGATTGCCAAAGTCTTTTTTCCTCCAGGTGATGGTCCCCTTTCTGCCCCCTTCTTAATTTTTAAAAGAAAATTTCCTGAGCTTGTAAAGCTGAAGGCACGCAAATTAAATGCATCTAAGTTGTGTGTTATCTGTAATGTTTTGAATGGGATACACTGTATTGATTAGTACAAGTTGTTGGGGAAACTGTAAACGAAAGTTAGATGTACATTCTTGTGTGCTAGCTCATTTATGGGTTTGCTTTGCTTGATTCTCTCTCCTTCCAAATGTCCAAAATTTCTATTCAAACAGTTTGTTACTAGCTTTCTTCTTGTTCTGCTAATATATTCATGCCTCTTGTCTCTCTCAACCCCACTCCCAAATTATTTCATAGCAACTATGCTTGCATTTGATTGCTTGGCTGTGTTCCCCAAGATGCATGTTTTCTAAGAAAAATCATAATCTCATATTAGTGCTTTGCATTTTTGTTTTTAAGGCACAGCAAAACCTGTCAATTGGCCCAAACCAGTGTATGAGCTAGACAAGGATGCAGACAACAATGGATTCATCAATGAAGACTTCATTGTGTGGATGCGTACTGCAGCGCTGCCTACATTTCGGAAGCTATATCGCCTTATAGAGAGACCAGATAACTTACGGCCTACTCTACCAGCTGGGAATTATTCCTTGGAAATAGAATATAGTATCCTTTTATTGAAAGGTCTAAGAAATTGCAGTCAGTAAACCTTGTACTGTCATACCTCGGGTTGAAGTTGCTTCAGGTTGAGCGCTTTTGGGTTACGCTCTGCAGCCACCCAAAAGTAACGGAACGCGTTACTTCCGGGCTTCGCCCCTCGTGCAGACGCTCAAAATGACGTCACACATGGAAGAGGCAGATCATGACCCGCACAGACGCGCAGTGAGGTACCACTGTAATCGTCTTCTATTGAATTGTCTTGTAAACCTTGAAGTCATTAAATAGGTAACTGTTGGTAGCATAGCAGGCTGATAAGAACCATTTTAGGGCTGAATGAAAAATCTACAAAGGTCACAATAGGAGCATGCACAAAATTGTCTCAGTCCGCTTATTATTATTTTTTAAAAGGTTGCATTGACTGTTGGGTTGGCTGATCTGTGGCCCTTGCCTTCATGTCAGACATCCCCTGCAAGTAATCAGTTCAGACCTCTGGCCAGAAGCACCCGTCCCTCCCTCGGCATCCCATGTGGAGAGGGGAGAGAAGGATGTGCCCCTTGCACTCACTTTTTTGACTTCTGGTCCCATTCCCCCCAAGGGAATGTAGTTTTCTACACACCCCAAATAGAATGCAATCCTTGTGTATAATTCTCACCCCTTGCGATCTTTACCAAGAATTAGGTCAAACATAAGGTCCTTTTTGGGGGGGGGTCACCATGGCAGACTTCTGCTTCTCAACACCCTCTCCTGGAGTAGAAAACAGGGTCCTCAGTAGGGCAAAGGAGCCAACGTATTGAGGCCTGCTATTCTTTGTGTCAGCTTCATTCACTCTTTGCCACCGTTACTTAAATCTGCAATGCTGGTGTTCCGGACTTTTGAGTAGCAAAATTTTCTCTTTCCTCAGCATTTGCAGCTCATGCAGAGGTGGAATAGAAGGTGGTGACATTTTTGGTTAGTAGGAAAAGGAACACTTTGATATTTAGGCTGACTGGATGAGGAGGGGTGTTTGAGAGGTATTTGGAGGGACAGCATGACCTACTGAGCTCTAAGGCTTTGCTCAGCCCAATGGTGGTGCTGATGCAGTTTTAGCAGGTAAGCTATGGCTGAATGGTTCAAGGCTATTGAATGGGGAAGGGTAGGGTGTATTGAGTAGCTCATTACTGGTTCTTGTACTGGTTTCCTACCAGGTCAAAGCCCATGGGGGTTTTCTTTGATAAATTCTGCATGTGGCTTTTGGAATAGGAGGTCTGGCCATCTATCTTCGTGCAAAAAAACAACAACAACAAAAACCCTTCAAAAGTAAAGAGACACATGGCTTCATTGCTGCTTTAACAATAGTCATGGTTCGGATATTATCTACATCTTTCGTAGCCCCCTCTGCCCGTCAATTTCCTTGTCTTGAAACTTCTTCAGCCAGAAGACTTGTCTCTGAGTAATTTGCTTCCCAGTTTTTTTTGTTGGCTCATATTTCGAGTAATAAGTGTCCCCTGGCTATCAAGCCTTGACTACGATACAGCATGTTCTTCAGAACACTTGCTGTTTGTTTGTTTTTAAGTAACGCAATCTCCTTCCTTTGTGCCGATACGAAGCTTTCTTGTTAGCACCGTGACGCCAGCCAGTTATTGTTGGCGAATGTTTTTCCTATACCCGAATCAGATTATCCTGTGCACAGCTTTGACGGGCGAAAACGGATGATCTTGAGCACCATTTCGTGGATGGGGGGCAAGAATCCATTTCTGGGAATCGCCTACATCACCGTCGGCTCCATTTGCTTTTTCCTCGGAGTAGTGCTGCTAATCATTCACCACAAGTACGGGAACCGGAACAACAGTGCAGACATTCCCAATTAATCCTGCCTCTCCAAACCACATGTACTGCATGTGCATCAAGGCCAGTCCAGAGCGGACACAGCTTTGGAAAGCTCTATCCCTGGTATATATATATATATAAAAAGTTGCTTCTGACACAGAATGCATAAGTATATATGAAGCCTTTTGTTTTCCCTTACGGTGGATTAACTTGAAGATAATGGCTATAAAAAAGTTACCTATGTAAAACAGTGCTGCCTAGAGGACTTTTTGAGGCTTGGCCTCTGGCTGGACAGGTGCCATGATGCGCATTTAGTCTTTCCTCACCTAATGCATCTGCTGCTTGTGTGCTTTGTAACATGTCCATACCGTGTACAGACTGCCTGGCGAGAACGTGTTTAGGATAGAGTAGCTTCACGTTTCAAGGATGTCAGGTGTGCTGGTGCTTTTGGAAGGAGAAGAGGCCTGCCTGGTTTGTTGTTTGGTTTTTTTTTTGTCACGCATGGTGCGCATGGGCTTTTCTGTTCGCGGCTGAAATGTTTGCTGTATTAGACCTGTGCAATTTGTTCTCTGAGCCCAGCTTCACGTTCAAGCTTCGCCGTATGTTCCAACAGGTGTGCTTGCCGTGTGAACGTGTGCAGCAGCAAAAGGCTTCTTCATTACATGAAAGCCGCTTTTTCCCCACACGGAAACAACCGCTGCCTATGCAAGTCTTGCTTTAAATTCTTCCGCGTGCAGCTCTGTTCTGTGCCCAGCACCTGGTGTGGTCCCAAACTCTTAGCGTGGCTCCTACAGAAATGAAGAGCTTCTGTCTCAAAGGCAGGAACAGCTGTCTGTATCGGTACAGAAATGTCCATCTCTGGTTAAAAGCAAGGGTTCGACCCCGTTTAACATTTCTAATTGGGGAAGAAGCATTAAATTTAATTCAGAAGCTGCTTGAGCTCCTGAATTCAAGTACTTGAGGGTCAGCGAAAGAAACTTGAAGTGTCCTGCAAGTCTGTTACAGCTTGCTTGCGGTGGGGTATGGGGGACGTCCCCTTCTTGCAAATTTTCACTGAAGTCTTTCCAGATTGTAAGAACCCAGCCCGTTGATCTTAAATTATTAAATTGCTATGTATATGGAAGTTGTTTTACGTGAAACTGATTTGTCAATCTGAATATTTGCTATTGAATAAATGCTGTCATTTGTTTTATGAAACAATCTTTTAGCAGAAGTGTCTCAGTTTTGGGTGGCAGGCATGAAAACTTTCAAGAGGACTTGAAAAGGGATAATGCAAAAACTTCATGCCTTTGATCATTTTGGGAACCAGAAAAATACAGGAACGTTAAATGCGGAAATAATTCTGTAGAAGGATTTTGAAAGCTGAGTTGGAGGCACAGTAGAATTCATTTCCTAGAAAACCAAGTGACTCACAAATAAATATGCAGTCAGTTGTGTTAGTTTACACTACTTCTTTCCTTAAATACGCACACTTCCTTGCCAAATTGAATCTTACATACACCTGACTTGTATGTTTGCTATGATGTGCAAATTGAATGCCAGATTTGCTGTAGATACTTGGCAGTGGCTGTCTATGAACTTAATTGTCTAGAACATGCATTCCAATTACAGTAGGGATTTAATATGAATTGCTTTAAACTGAACCAGTAGAACTAAAACACCCTTGAATTCAGTTGATTTAGATCACATTATGAAAAGCTATCTGAGACTTTTAACCAGAGGGGTTTTTCCCTGTTCCAAACTCAACACTCCTTAATGAGATACCTATTTTATTTATTTAAGCATTTGCTATTTGCCCATCAACCATCTCTTCAACATTGTTTACCCTCCGCCCATTTAAAAACATTTAACAATCCAAAGTTAGAACAGTGAGATCAATACAAATTACCACTTAAAAATCAATGAAAGCAGCATAATTCCTTCTAAAAATGAGTTTTAAAAACAGCTGACAATTGGTTTATTTTAGCCCTTGGAACAAACACAGTCCTAAAAAGCCGGGGGAAATAAAAAGGTCATCTGGTACTGCAAATAATTTGGTGTAGGGATTAGACAAACCTTGCTAGTGAGAGCATTCCATAACTGGGGCTGCCACCACCAAAATGGTATCTTCTTGGTAGATACCTGCCTCACCTCATTTGATGGGAGATGCTGGAGAAGGGCCTCTGGAAAACATCTGAAGGTCCAGAAAGGTATGTATGAAAGACAATCCTTCAGAAAACCTGACTCGAAGCTGTATCTCAGGTCTGTTCCCCTTGAAACCAGTGATGTAGACAGAGCGTGTCTACCCAGTTTGCACCAGTTTACCCCAGTGCCTTATAACTTGCTGTCATGTTAATATAATCTCAGCTTCAGTGTTGGATCATGCCTAGCTCCAGTCATCCTTTTTTGTACCTGTCAAAATCTGCAGCTGTCTCAAACATCCCTACGGAAAAGCAACTGGCTGGCTTAACCCAGTAATAATAGCATTGGCAAAGCTCACCTGGGGTAGCTCAGTTGGTAGAGCAGGAGATGCTTAATCTCAGGGTTGTGGGTTTGAGTCCCACATTGGGCAAAAAGATTCCTCGGGGGGGTGGACTAGATGATCCTTATGGCCCCTTCCAACTCTACAGTTCCGAGAAGGCAAATTCTGAGACATATTATACATAAAGTGCCTTGGAATATATATTGATCAAGAGCTTTTTAGCTCTAGAACAAGGCTGTAAGATGAACTGCTAAATTGGGGAATGAAAAACCTCATTGGAACAAATTTGCTAGCAGCTGACTTTCCTATTTCATGTTGACTACATCTGACTACAGCCACCTCCTGAGAGTTATTCCTAGAAAAAGCTGGGAAGGGTTAGGGTTCTTCTGCTGTCACCTGTCCAACAAGAACAGGGCTTGGTTAAACAGGCACGGTGATTTGGCATGTTTCTCCATGACTGGTGTACTTTGTCACCTGCTTCCTGTTTAACCACATGCCACTGTTAAACTTGGGTTATCCAGTTAGTCTTTTACAGAGCAGAATTACTGTGTGTTGCACAAGCAGGATATTGTTCTTGTCAGAAATATTGCTCAGCAGTTAGTCAAATGATTTCTTTCCAAATTCCCTGCTATCCACCATTTAATCTTGCTCCAACACAAAGCACTGCTGTTCATGGCAAGTAACTGCAGTATAATACTGACTTCTTTCCGAGTCTTGTGTTTGCTTCACATATGGAGAAGAAAAAACTTAGAAGACAATCCAGAAACCCAACTTCTAGTAACTTTGTTGCAGACTATGGGCTTAATTAACATTTAAGCTCGAAAGTGTTAGTGTTGTGGCACTGGTGTCTTTAAAGCAGCAAATTACATAACAGCTGCCATTCTAATTTGTTGTACCTTCTGTAGAAAAGATGAATAACAAGTTCCCTGCTATAATTTTAATAGAGACTGAGGGTAATTTAGGATTACCTTCGTTCATTTGAAACAGACGTGGCTGCTTGAATTGGTAAGTTCCTCATACTTTCATCTGAGAGGTTTTGGGATTTTAGTGGATGGAAATCAAGACAAAAGGCTTGAATGAAGCAATTTGAGATATTTTAGAGACCAAGGTACTAGCTGATTTTGTTCTTTGTAATTTGAGTCAAGTGTTAAGTAAAGATTTTTAAGAGTTCTAATTGGCTGCTGATCTAATTGGCTCCATTGTTTGGCTGTTTTCAATCAAGTACCTTAGAAGGAAAAATACAATTAAGAGTTACCTATCTTCAACTGCATGTGGCTGCCCACCTCCCCCTGAGGTGTACAATGTTCTCGCTAACAAATGATTAGCCCTGGTTTCTTCTTCCTATTTCTATGCTGTGAATTTTTCACCATGTCTGCAGTTGGTACTAACCACAACTCCAGGTGTTCTTAGCTACCGTTGTGCATAAATGTGTTACTCATGAGAACTGTACAGTCAGCACATGGGTCCTAAAGGCACTGCTTATGCCCTAATGAAAGGCAGGCTGTTGTCTTCAAATCATGAAGATAATCATTATAGCAAGTGTTCCTGGATTCTCTTCAGAGAATCGGTTTCCTTTCCATTTCATTCTAAATTAACATCCATTGCAACCCTAAAATGTTCTGTGAAGTCCAAATAAAACTACCAGACCTACAAAAGTGATTCTCATTTTCATATCAGAAATAATTTAATGGTCAGAGCAAAAAAATAAAAGTACAAAGATGAATTTATTATGTTGAAAAGCATATCAGACAGCATGTGAGTGATAACTAGAAGCAATTTGCATTTGCTGGGAGAAGTCAGTTTTTAAAAGTCTACAAATTTCTTCATACCAAGCATTACTTATGAATCTTTTTTCATATTACTATTTTCCTAACAGTAACTAGCATATTCATATAACAGGACATGGGAAAATAAACCCACCAATGAGGTTATATATTTTTATTGGCAGGAATTTAACCCCAGTAAAAGGATCATATCACCTGTTTTGTTTACACTAATGGTAATGTCACAGCATTCAAAATGTATTTCATGTTGTGTTAGTAATGATGCTTGTTAACAGTCATTAGGGACAATTTGTCATGCAAATAACTAGTAGTAAGTTCCAGGAAACTATGCCATTATAAGGCCGCCTCTTTGAGCATTGCCGAACTAAAATTAAACAGCAACAAACCTTGCCAAACTTGCATGATGACAAAGATATAACAAATAACAGCCCTGATTATATGGGTCCAACATGATGGTGGCTGCCTCTTTTCTTCATCCCACTACAGCCTCCCCACTTTCTCCCCCTCAGGCTCAGGAGAGATAATCCTAAATAAGCGAGTGAGTAAGTGAAGAAAGAAAGAAAGAAAGAAAGAGAGAAAGAGAAAGAAAGAAAGAAAGATGGATGGATTTGGACATTCTTCCAAGGAGTAAGTTGAAGTGAGAGTTGCACCTACTCACACAAATATGGATCTAAGCCCTCATGTTCCAAGTCTACCTAATAATGCATCTTCAACTTGCCTAGGAATTATGGGCCCGAATACATAACCCTTCTAATGTGACTACACTTACCCTTTGACATGACAGCAGTGGCAACTTGCTGCCCTCTTTTGTAGGCTCTTTAGTGATAGGTGCACATCAGTGTTGCTTTTGAATAGGAGCCAAGTATGTATCTCATCTGTGGTGGCTGCCCACTGTTTTAATTTAATATATATATATGAAATGGGGCATTGCATTTTGGATCATTTAAAATGGCAGCCAACCACTGCCATTGCTGCCAAGCTTGGGGCTCTCAGGCAGCGCCAAACCACTGGCACCAGGTCAGGTGCAAAAGTAGACTCTTCTGAAGACTGAGAGCTGGTCAGATGTTGCATCTACTAGTAGGTCATTTGGGAATGTAAACCCCAGAGGAAAGAAGCTAGAACAAGGAAACACTTTTATCTAAAGTTCCATACAAGAAATTGCTCAAACTAAGTCAAACAATGTCATTCTTCTAGGCTAAAGGAGACTGTGGTTCTCCAGATATTGAATTTCAACTCCCATCTGTCCCAGCTAGCATGGCCAGGGATGATAGGTGCTGTAGTCTTTAGCGTGCTAATGTTTTCTTTGTTAAAGCCAGCTGCAGCAAAATCTCAATTATTGGTTTTTATACTTTGGTTATTTTACACTTTCATTTTAGTGCCCATGTTTATTGTTTTTTATTTATCCTTTACAGTGTTACCTCGGGTTACATACGCTTCAGGTTACAGACTCCGCTAACAGTACCTCAGGTTAAGAACTTTGCTTCAGGATGAGAACAGAAATCGCGCAGCGGCAGCACGGGAGGCTCCATTAGCTAAAGTGGTGCTTCAGGTTAAGATGGACCTCCAGAACGAATTAAGTTCTTAACCTGAGGTACCACTGTATTGTTAACTGCCCAGGCCCCATTGTAAGGTGGGTGGTGTACAGATCATAAATAGGAAACAACAGTTTCCCAATTGCTGGAATGTTGCTAGTTCCCCTTCACCGTCTTAGGCTGTAGGATTCCACAAACCAAATAAGGATGGAAAGTTATGTGACTCTGGTGTGGGCAATGGCAAAAGTAGAATAAGGGGTTGCTAACAATTACTGAGATAATGTGAAGTGCCTCAAACAATTGCCCTCTCTAGTTGCTTATTGAAAAACACTCTGGGCTTAGAAATTTTCCAGTGAGGGTGCACTGGAACTATCAAGTAGTCTGAAGTGGAAGCTCTGTGTGTTCAATGTCCTCTTCTTGGGAGCAATCGCCTGCATCTGAGCCAGCCAGTTAGCTGCTTGGTTTGCCTGGAGCAATCTCCCTGTAGCTGAACCTGTGGCAGGCCAGAAGAATTTCACAATTTGTCCCCAAACTGCAAATTATCCAGCTGAATTCTGCCCATCCACCTCCTTCTCGGGGCTCTTCTTGCACCCTTAAAAGTTGCCCGCCAGGCAGCAAATCAGCAGAGCAACTAGTAGCGGCAGCTACAAAGCAAGACCTTCGCCTCGTCAGTTTCCAGCAGTCAAGCGGCGCTTGCGGGTGGGGATGCTGCGGAAGGTTTAAGGGGCGGTGGCCGTTTTCTTGCACTTATGGGAATTATAATAACCGCCCTTGAAAGGTTGCAACTTCTGTGCAGTGTTTTTAAAAGGAAAGCAAAACCTCTCTTTAACAAACGTGCTAGGGAAGAACGCTATACCCACCCTATCCCTATAAAACAGCTACTCAAGAGGGGAAAGGGGGGCATAGCCATTTTCTGGCCAAGTCCTGAAGAAGAAGGGACCGGGAGGGGAGGAGAGTTGGGCCGGCATCTTTTTGCAGTTGAACCTGACCCTTCTCTTCAAAAGCGCCTCCCTCCCGCCTTCGGGAGAACTTGGCTGCCCTGCCCAGGGATGCGCTTAGGGGCCGGGTAAATCAAGCAAGGCGGCGGGACACTGCAGTTCACCCGCCAGCCCGCTTGTGGCGCTCTAGGTTTCCCTCTGGCTCACGACTCCGCAGCCTAAGAGGAAGTCCCGCTCTCTCTGTCTCTCAATGACAAGGGGGTTCATAGACTTTACAAATAAAGACGGCACCCGTCCTGGTTATATATGATACTTCCGATCTCAAACTGATCTGCCTTTCGCCGCTATGGAGATTTTTTTTAAAAAAGAAAATTTAACCATAGAGGTGCCAACGGCTAGAAAGACTGGAACGACGGCTTGTTGATTAATACCGGAAGCTCTCGCTTTGGATGCGCGCGCCGGCCGCCATGGTCGCCCAGGGATTGTGACGTCAGGCGGCGTCGAGCGGCGTCTCGCTTCCTGTTTCCGGTGCCCTTGTTCCTGCGTTGAAGGCGACGGCGTAGACGAGGAGGAAGGTGAAGAGGAAGAGCTGCCAAGATGCTTCGGAACCTTTTGGTATGGCCGGAGGAGGGGGAGGAGGAGGGTTTGGCCTGTGACTTGGGTGGCTTTTGCTGTTGGGAAAGTAGCCGCGGAAGCAGCGAGATAGACGAGTGAAGGGAGGCCCCTTTTATTGCATTTCCTGCGGTTGTGAACTGCCTTTTTCAAGGTTGCAAATTCCACGCAGTGTTAAAAGCGAAAAATGAAAACACAGCGTAGCAAATATGCAGCAAAAGTGAACCCCGCACCCTCAGCAATTCCCACAAAAACAGCAATAATAAAATAGTATTTTTGTTTGTCGAAATGGCTCCTTAAAACTAAACTACGCCTATTTAAAAAGGAACCATACTTGAGTTAAGGTATCGGGGTTGGGGGGGGGGGTCGGGGGGGTCATATTGTGACTGGTTTGGGCCTTGTAAATGGTCAGGGGGCGGGATCTGGAAAACCTCTTTTAAGAAGGCTGGGGAGGGTGCCATGGAAGATGGGTTGAAGGGGAAATTTGCCAATATCAGGTTTCAGAAGTCTGCCCAATTTGGGGCAGTTATTTCCTCCACGGTGGCTGTCACACATTAATGGAGGAGAGGGCATCTGGGGAGGCGTTGGTGGGCTAAGGTGGCTTCCAGGAGGAGATGAGGCAATTTATTTCCATGGGTCTTAAGTTCACATATTGGGATCCAAGCCAATGTATTTTACTTTATATTTTCATTGGTTGGTAATGTTTGCCATGTCAAAGTCCTTTGATTTTCAAAGATAGGTGTTGGTCTATGGTCTCCCAGTTTGGTGGTTTGGGTATTGTTCACTTGGTGCACCAACTTCCTTTTTTACATGGTGCAGATTAAGAAGGGGAAAATGGGTTGGGAAAAGCAGGATTTCAACAAAGTAGCTGTTAGCTTTTGGCAGAAGCAACAGGTTTTTTGTTGGTATCTTAAAGAGGCATGTATTTTCAGTTGGTAGAAATGTGGGGTGAAACAGTGGGGCCTAATGGCCATGCAATGAAAGAGGCAGTAATGGTCAGCACAGGTTAAATATATACAAGAATAGCTGTTTTTACACATAATAGCAAAACATGATTAAGCTTTATGTAAGCAAGCCCTTGAACAATACACTCCCCACATCCAGCACTGACATATAAGATCAAACACTTCCTTTCATTCTTAACTAACTACAGTTTGGTAGGTTCAGAACAAAAATTATAGTGTTAAGTATGGCTTATTAAAACTAGCTAGGGTTGTTAGCCATAGTCTGAAGTAGGCTTGCCTCATTAAGCTATATCTAACATTTTCGTTTCAAAGAAAACTGTGATTATCATTCTGTGTACACTAGTGTGGTCACTAACTACATTTGGTCTAAACCACTAGTGTTTAGTTTACTTGCTTCCCAAGTAATTGTGCATATGAGTGTACCCTTAACAAAAGAAGCACTACTTCTAATAATAATTTAAAAAGAAATATTTTTTGTTTGTTTTGCAGACTCTTCGGCAAATTTCTCAGAAATCCATAAGCACTGCCTCCCGCAGGCAGATTACAAACAAGGTTCCGGAATTACAGAAACATTTCCAGGTATGGTTGCATGCATACTTTGAGAACAAATGACATTGTAATGGAACCTCTTAATATTGTTTTTATCTATCTATCTATCTATCTATGATTTTTTTTACGATGAATATACTTTACGTAGCACCACTAATGGCATTTAGCATCCAAGCTATCTTTCTTTTTTTGATCTTTTAAGACCACACAGTCTGATTGCTGTGTGATAGCTGCTTATTTTCTCAGTAGTGCTAAATTATCTGAAATCCAATAGCATGCTTGTATGAATGAATTTATGCTTACGAATGCAATTAAGTTACATGTGAAAGATACAGCAATAGCTGTTGAAGACAAATCAGAATTTTATTTTTTTAAAAAATAATATTTATTAAAGTTTTAAAAATTACAGGAAAAAAAACAGAGAAATAAGACCCATTAAACAAAAACAAAAACGCAGGAAAAAAAATACATCAGATCTCCTCATTACTAATCTTTCATTAGCTTATTTCCTTGACCTCCTCACACCTCCCTTTTTTGTATTCTAGGTCAATTATCCATTTCAGCAAATCCTTTCCCTCTTTTAAAATTTTTGTCCTGTAAATTGTCTTAATATAATGTAACTTTACTTTTCCTCCTTTCACCAATTAACAGTCAGTTATTCCCAAATCCTTTATATCATTCCTGCTAAAATCATATAATATTATTCCAACATCCTTCTAACAGATATTAATTTTACAATGTTTCTGTAAATAGTCTTTAAATTTCCTCCAATCTTCCTCCACCGACTCTTCTCCCTGGTCTCGGATTCTGCCAGTCATTTAGTCCATCACCTTCATCTGCCATTCTTCCCGGGTGGGTAAATCTTGTGTCTTCCAATACTTTGCAATAAGTATTCTTGCTGCTGTTGTAGCATACATAAAGAAAGTTCTGTCCTTCTTTGGCACCAATTGGCCGACCATGCCCAGGAGAAAGGCCTCTGGTTTCTTCAGAAAGGTATATTTAAATACCTTTTTCATTTCATTATAGATCATCTCCCAGAAGGTCTTAATCCTTGGGCACGTCCACCAAATGTGAAAGAATGTACCTTCGGTCTCTTTACATTTCCAACATTTATTACCGGGCAGATGATAGATTTTTGCAAGCTTGACTGGTGTCATGTACCACCTGTATATCATTTTCATTATATTCTCTCTTAAGGCATTACATGCTGTGAATTTCATACCTGTGGTCCATAACTGTTCCCAGTCAGCCATCATAATATTATGTCCAACGTCTTGTGCCCATTTAATCATAACAGATTTCACCGTTTCATCCTGAGTATTCCATTTCAACAGCAAGTTATACATTCTTGACAAATTCTTAATTTTAGGATCTAACAGTTCGATTTCCAATTTTGATTTTTCCACCTGGAAGCCAAGACAAATCAGAATTTTAGCTTCTGGGAGTATCTTAAAATATATAGGCAATGTCCTACCTGGCTAGCAAATTGTGACTAGTTAATAAATAATCTATGTGGTGCTGGGTATCATAAGTTAGAACTCAAAACCTTTTTGTGTGTTCTATAGACAGCTGTACTAACAGTCTTTGATCATTCTCGGTTGTCATGCTGAACAGTATAGGGTAGAGGTGGGGAACCTTCAGCCCTCCAGATGGCATGACTGATGGTCAGGGTGGGCAGGAATCTGGATGGCTACAGATTTCTATCCCTAATGTAAGAACACACTATTCTGCTTGCTATGAGTAAAAAATGTGCTGTGATATTTTTACTTGATAGTTTGTTTTATCATCTAGGTAGTCTGATTCATGACTTGGTTTTTCCAAAGTTGTGATTTCAGCCGTGTTGTCCTTAATGTTAATAATCAAATACTTTTCATAAAATAGTTTTTCTTGGCCCCCTCCCCCCTGCATCCCAAGCCATGCCCACTAAAGCATCAGCCCATCTAAGTTGAGTAGTTCAAAATGGGACATCTTTTCAAAAGTGGTGGGTACATTGTGTTGGCATTTGACTAGTCAAAAATTGATCAAGGATTTTAAAGGAATAAGTTATTTGATCAACCCCCTAACCAGTAAAACCCTAGCAAAGCATGCTAATTACAAAAAAGTATTTTCCTTCATTATTTTATTCTAGAAGACTTCAGAGTCTAGTCCCTCTCTCAGTCTTTGCAAAATAACAGCAAATTTCACACTGAATGTCATCTCCCTTGGCATGTGAAATGTGGCTAAACTTTTGCAGAAGGATTAAGCAAAGAGTGGTATGCCTTGATAAAACGGGTTCTTCCTTTCCTTGTGGCCATTGTGGAATCTGCTGGCTGATTTCTTTACTTGCTCCCTGAGGGTGGCAGTGGCCCCACAGACTTTGCACTGCCTGAAAAGTGGCCCTGGGCAGTGACAGGTGGTCATTTAACTGAGAGGGAGAAAGTTGGTCTCTAATCTTGCTGGCTGATCTGTGTGTTAACTGGAAAATCAGAACCACAGGTAAGTAGTGTCACCATTGTCTATGAAATGATATCTTCCATGACCCATTAAGGCAGTATATTGCAGTGTGCATACATGCCTTCGTCCACAGTGCTGACGTTCACTGCACCGCTGCTGTCCTGTGCTACAGTGCTCACATTCCCTGCACTATGTAGGCTGCTGACTCAATCCTTATTGACTCTAGCTAATTTACTGACCCTAATTTATGATTATGTATGCACATGCTTTGTGTTTCCTCTTTACTGTTGTGCTCCCATTTAGAGATGCCAGCAGTTTAGCAAATGGCCAGAGAACCAGGACATGTTGCTTAACTGGAAAGGATGAGGACAAAAATTCTTTATAGAGAGAATGCAGGTGATACCTGCTCCTAAAATTTATTCAGTAGATTTATAGCCTGTTTTCTGATTTGAGTTCTTACAACAGTTAATAGCATTTATGAAACACAGTAGGTGCACCTAAACTCACATGCTCACAAAACAACCAACCCCACTGAGCAGGAGCCAGCACCAAACATTTTCCACAGAGTAGATGGGGTTGGGACAGTTTGACTGGAGCATACCCTCATAGTGGCTGAATGAGAGATCTGTGAGTGACACAAGCTCTGATAAGGGTTGAGGAGGGAACAGTTCCTTGCTTTCACGGTTGCTGGTTGATTAACCAGTTCTGCACTCAATGTATTGCCACTTACATAAGGGCATTCTTGACCCTTTAGAAAGTTTGATCATATTTGACTAGGGTCAATAAAAAGAATATTGTAACTAATCAATTGAACGGTGTCCCAATACACTCTAAATTTAGGCTGCAGTCCTGTGTATGCATACTTGGGACTTGAGTTTTATTGAACTTGGTGGGATGTTTAAATAAACAAGCATAGGAATGGGTTGCAAATAGGCTGCTCGTTAGAGCTGGTTGATTTATTCTTCCACTCCTTGCCTTTCCTCTCTGGTTGCTTCCTTGCAGCTCATTTTAGCCTGCCTGGGCTGAGGAAGTAATGTATCTCTCCCCACCCCCAGAAATATTTAGGGTATAAGGCTTATCCTTAGGAGAATACAGATGTGGGGGTTCCCCTCTTCTGCTTTCCACCTCCACTCCACCCCATCCAGGAATCAACACAAGGTTTGGCTGCTTCTTCCTCCCCACCTTTCTCTGTCTAGGTAGCAGTTCCCAGGACCTTAGCCCATTCGCTTCACATGGTTCTATCTTTATTTCAGACATCATTATATATTGGTTTATTGTGATGTTGAGCTGGTTATATACTGTGATGCTGAAAACCAGTTATCGCCCAGCCCTACTGCTCATATGACATATATAGCTGAGCAGTAGAGTCTCTTTTTACAGTATATGGTAGCATGCTTTCAACAGAGGGCTGTTTCAGTATTGGTGAACTTTCAGTATCAGGTAGATGTTCCAAATTACAGTATTTAGCCTTGAATAACTGGCAACTATGCAGGAAATAACATTGTAACTCTAGCAGAATAGGTTTCAATTTTAAAAAATAAATCCTAAAAGAGAAGAGTCTTAACTCATGAATTCTGCATCTTTGTCGTTGTTATTAGGAAGATAATGGCATTCCAGTGTACCTAAAAGGTGGAACAATGGATGCAATGCTGTATCGAACCACCATGATCCTTTCCGTTTTTGGTAAGACTTTAACAGAGAAGCAGCAGAGCTGTCATAGATGTCTCTGGTTATGTGTTCATGTTTCTAAGAGAGAAAGTACCACTCCTCTGCATAAATCTAAAACAGGAACTTGGGAACTTGGAAATTCTGTGCTGTATGTTACTGTGTTATTAAAAACATGCTTAGGAAAACCAGTATAAAAGCACAAGAGATACCAGACTGCTGTTTGTGAATATTCTCCACATTATTTTCTCCTCTTTCTGTTGTGAACATCACTTGAGTCTATAAGAGCTCTGTCTTAAAGGAACCCAGATCCCCACTCTGTTCAGTAGGCAAATTTGGATGAGCGTTTACATTCAAGCTTGCAGGTTTTCCTATGCCACTTTCCCATAATGCCTACTTTACTTAGCTATTTGACTGAGTGGGTTTCTGACACCTTTGAGAATGCAGTCTTTACAATCATTTGTTGGGAACCTTTTTAATGCCCAAAAATATGAGGCAGAAACTTCTGAATGGAAGCTCAGGTTAAAATGCAGCTGCCAGGAAAATGATGGGGGACCTGTGCCCCTCCATATGTTGTTGGACTACAGCTTCACTAATCATTGACCTTGGCCAGAACTGATGGGGCCTAGAGTACAGTGATATACGGAGAGCTGCAGGTTCCTGATCCCTGTATTGAAAACAGCATGCTGGAAGCACTTTAATTTACCAGAATTTCTGAAAGCTCAAGAGTTTAAGATGGCAATTTTTATCATAAAACTTACGGCATTTTTAGAGTTTTGCTTAATAATAATAATAATTTATTTGTACCTCACCCATCTGACTGGGTTGCCCAAGCCATTTGGGCTGTTTCCAACATATATGACAACATAATAAAGCATTAAACCTTAAGAAACTTCCCTGTACAGGGCTGCCTTCAGATGTCTTATGAAGGTTATACATAAATATATTCATCTCTTTGACATCTGATGGGAGTGTGTTCTACAGGATGGGTGCTACTACAGAGAAGACCCTCTGCCTGGTTCTCTGTAGCTTCACTTCTCTAAGTGAAGGAATCCTCAGTGCTGGATCTCAGTGTCCGGGCTGAACGCTGGGGTTGAAGACGCTCCTTCAGGTATACAGGGCCAAGGTCATCCGCAACACTTTGAATTGTGCTCAGAAATGTCATAATCCTCCCTTTATGCACTTAATTGGTCTGGCGATATAAAAAGAATGGGAAAACGGGCTCCTTTTAGCCTGAATAAACTTAACATATATTGTGTCATTTTCTGTCTGTCTAATAAGATTAGAGCAAAAGAGTGGCATGAATACTTTTAAAAAAAGAGAGCTTATGCTAATAAATTGCCATCATCTAAAGCATTTGTGCTTGATCTGACCTAATGTTGTGTGTCTTCTCTTCAGGAACAGGCTACCTCCTTTATGTGCTCTTCAATGCAGCAATGCCCAAGAAAAACAATTGACCCCAGTTTACAGGATGCACCTTGGAGTAACACCTCTCCACACCATTCCAAAACACTCTTCAGGGACCTACTTTGTCCTTGTCATAAATGATGTCTGTGTTGGGGATCAATATTTATTGAGTTGAAATGTTCTATGCTGTGACCAATAAAGTAGTTTTACATTCCTGTGTGCTCGAATCTGTTGAAAGTTTATTTGCTGAATTTAATGTGTTTTTTGTGAAGCCTGCAGTTTAATCTCAAGCAGAAATAATAGGCTCAAGTTTGAATTTGTAGGGCTTGCTAATTTGCCATCCTTTTTGTCTTCAGGATCAAAAATAGCTAAACATGGATTAGGTAAATGTCATACTATAAATACAGTCTTAATATCATGGAACAAAATTCATCTCCTATAGCTCTTCACAGTTTAGCCAATTGAAGTTTATTTCACCAATAAGGACTCACTTATTTCCCTGAGTACTCGCACTATGATGTGATTTGCATAAAGCAATGTCTAAGCTAAGCACTTGGATTCTTCCTACAGACCATTAATTTTGCAATGCAAGGTGGTCTATATAAATTATTTCTAATCGCGCTGTGAGCCAATTTTGAGGCAAAATGCAACTTAGCCATATGTGCCTTTAATCAGAAGTCTTGCTATGTTCAGTGAGCCTTACTCTCGAGTAAGGGTTCTGCAGGAACTTGGCAATGCTTATTAACTGCCTTTAGAAGAGCATCGAAGCTACAGTTAGTGGGAGGAAGATACCTTCCGTGTCACAATCAACTGAAGTATCACCACATGATGTCACTATTGAATTTCTGTTTAAATACCGTCCCTCTAAATACATTTTCTTAAATGATACAGTCATGTTTAAAGGTCCTGTTTTCTCACCTGCAATGGGACCATGCCAAATAATGTTTTCTAATAAGCTATAAAATTGGGTAATTGTTATGAAGCCTAATTGAGCAAATGTTTTCTGTATTCGCCTGTTTTTCCAGCTGCTTTAATAGTCCTGTTATTATTTTCCTTCATGTGTGACATATACAAGAGAATGGATTTCGCCTGCATAACTCCTACTGAGTCAGATACCTGAAATTATGCTCAAACACATCACTGGCCATGAAATCAGACAGTACGTAAATAATTGTTGTGGTGAGACTCCTTTATGACTCAGTCGAAAGTCTCTCTCCTGTGTTACACATCATTTCGTGTGTATGCTTGTACACAGTTTTCTAGAAAGTCTCTTGCTTTTGTTAAGCTAGTCTGATTTTTTTTTCTTTTGCAGAGGACAGAGGAGAGAGTCTAATGCATGAGCACTTCACATTGTAGATGCCTTGTGCGGTCGAGGGCCATGGGGAGAAGAATGACTTGAATCCAGGCTTAGAATTCAGTCCTGTTCATATCTGTTCAGAAGTAGGTCCTGTGGAATTCAATGGGGCTTACTCCCAGCTAAGAAGTTTGCAGCCTTAGTCTCATACAATACAGCAGAGCCACTGAAACCAATGTGATTTAAATCATTGTCTAAGGCAGCACCGCTTACCTGAGAGCATAGGAGTCAACTCCTAGGGGCCGAGGTCTTTTCAGCCCCCACTAATAAAATGTTTGCCCCCCCCCAAAGTTGATGAGCATTGTCATTCAAATGGTGTCCATGCCCCACATCGTGTGAGCAATTATGCAGGGTGGCGCCTCCCCCCCCCCCCGCCCCATGCAAGTTAGCACCCCTGCCTGAGAGTAAGTTCCCTTGCATGCAATAGAACTTATTTCTCACTAGATACAGTTAGGATTGTGCTGTAACTTAAGTCCCATCAATTTCAAGTAGGGTTCATTTTTTCTCCAGTCCAAAACAGTACAGGCTGCCCATGCAGGAAAATCACTACAGCCGCCCTCCTGAATTTTGGCAGGATTCGCCCCCTTCAGGTGGGTCTAATATGCTTGCGAATTTCATTAAGTACTTCCCGCAAAATTAAAAGCTATATGTGGTTATGTTTTTTTAAAAAAATATTTTATTAAGTTTTAGAAAAGACAACAAACATAAGAAAAAACAAGAACAAATACACAAAAATACAAAATTATAAGAAAAAAGAAAAAATAGTTTCAAAAAAGAAAAGAAAAAACACATTTTAAGAAAAAAAAGAAAAAACACAAAAATCCCTCTGTCAGAGCTGCCCGAGGTCCCAGCTCACAAAGGACCAACGCCAGTTCGTTGTTATATACAACAGTCTTTATTGAAGTCCAGTTTCGATTTCAAAGCCGCGGCGCGCAGCTCTACGTCTCAAACTCTAGACCGCTGAAGCTCCGTCTGAATCTCCTCCCCCCAGACACCAGTTTAAGACTCTAGCCTTGCTCCACCTCTTCCTTTGCTCTTTCCTCCTCTGGCTCCGCCTGTCCGCTGGGGTCTTGCCCTTTCTAGACTCTTCTGACGCCGAGTCCCCTGAGTCTTCCCCCTGCCTCCGGCGGGCTTTAGGACCTGGTTCCCAATCCGGGTTTTCTGCTGTCCCACGCGCCTGTACATTCAAACTTGGCGCCCGCGCCCAGCCGGCAACCTTCCTCCTGACCGCACTGCTCCTGTCACTGCTTCCCCCTTCGGGGAGGCTAGCTGGACCTGACTCCCCCTCCGTTCCCTCACTCTCCAATAGAGGCGTGGTCAGCCCTGACTCATCTTCTCTCCCTGCTGGAGGAGACACTGGCCCTGATACATGGGACTTATCCCCCCCACTACGCTCTGGTGGGGGAGCTGGTCCTGATCCCCCGCTGCTGCTTTGGGAGTCCCCGCTGGCCCCTTGCTTCTGGTGCATCCCCCCTGGGACCCCCCTTGCCCTGGCCATCGGCGCCCCCCTCTGGGAATCTTCTGATTCGCTGGAGAAGCTCATGGAATCTCTCGGGCCACTGTCATACTCCCCTACGCTGCCCTCAGATTCTTCCCCTTCGCTCTCCATTTCCTCTCTCCCCTGTGCCTCTGCTCCTGAGCCCCTGACACCCTCTTTTTACTTCTCATCTTTGATTCACTTATTTTCTTGACTTCCTCACATCTCCCTTTTTTGTATCCCTGTTGAAAATTAATTCAGCAAAATCATACCCAATTTATTTGTCTAATTATCCATCCAATCTTATTTTTAACTCGTTGCTAGAACCCCTTCAGTTCATTTCAATACCATTAACATTCAAAAATTTTACAATATTTCTGTAAGTAAATTTTAAATTTCTTCCAATCTTCTTCTACCGACTCTTCTCCCTGGTCTCGGATTCTGCCAGTCATTTCCGCCATCTCCATATATTCTATTACTTGCATCTGCCATTCTTCCAGAGTGGGTAGGTCTTGTGTCTTCCAATGCTTTGCGATGAGTATTCTTGCTGCTGCTGTTGCGTACATAAAAAAATTTCTATCCTTCTTTAACACCAATTGGCCAACTATGCTCAGGAGAAAGGCCTCTGGTTTCTTAGGGAAAGTGTACTTAAGTACCTTTTTTAGTTCATTATATATCGTCTCCCAGAAAGCCTTAATCCTTGGGCACGTCCACCAAAGGTGAAAGAATGTACCTTCTGTGTGGTTATGTTTTAAAGAATACATTTTAAAGATGCCCAGTCCCAAGCTGAATGAAGCCAAACCAAAAACAATCCTGGACCTATTTGCCCATAATATATCCATTTCTGTCAAAGGTGGGGAAAGGTATAGCCATTTTTAGATTTCCTAATATGGAATGGGGGGAAATGAAGGCCTGAATTAGGGCCTAAAGCAATAAATGGATATTCTTGTACATATCAACTGAAGGAACAGTTATGCAGCTTAGGAGCCATCTTTGTCCATGGTGGTATCTATAGCAAAGGCCACCAGCTTTTTAACTGGTAGCCCAATGCTGATAGGTGTTTTTCTGCCCCTCTCATAATACTAGAATTCAGGACCAGCCAAAACTGGTTGGCAGCAGGTTCTGGTCTGATAACAGGAAAGTACTTCTGTCTCTCTGTCTGCTTATGACATTAGTATGCCTTTGCATAACACTAATGAAAATAACAAGTGAAATTCAAAATCACAAATTTTCCAAGAAGCCTCTTGGGTTCCACCCACTTAAGTCCGCATCTCCTTGCCTTGTTTTCAGTTTGGTCTGGGACCGGGTGATTTTTGCCTTGGGTTTTACTCTGAGAGAAACCCCTGAAACCCCATGTTTTCCAGGTCATTCTTCTTGTAAGCAAGTAGTCTGCTTTTGGTGTTGTCTCCACCTTCAGCTCCATCCACCCATGGCAGAGAGTCAGCAAATTGTGAAGATGGGCAGGTGTGTTTTGTGCATATATCATACGATCAATAATTTCATGTAAGCACTAAACTAGAGGGGATTTAGAAAAAAAAGATGGAACCTGCAAGAATGCGGGTCAGGTCAGCCATGCTGAGAACTGGAAGTGCAATGCTCAGAAACTGGAAATGATCCTTGAGGGGTAGGCAGCAAATAAAGGAGGTGAGATCAAATGGCCTCCAAACACAGTTCCAGGGAAAGTATGAGGAATCGTATTTTCACAGCAGTTTAGGAAGCGGGGATCTCGTCAAACCCAATTCAGTGGTAAACATCAGGTTTTAACTGGAGCAAGAAGTGTGATGGGGAAAGCTCTCAGACCTGGTATAAGAGATTGACACAGAATATGATGATGACATGGGTCAAACGAAAGTGTGGGTGGGCCCTTTGTTTTTTCACTAAATTCCCCCAATACATTTATCCTTTCCTCATGTGAGTAAGTTAGGGTTAAGGTGACATTTTTCTGCACAGTTACCTGGAGGTAAACTCCACTGGGCACAGCGGGATTTAATTCTGTAGAAATATTCATAGGATTGCACTGCCCAGTTTACTGAATGCAGTGGATCAGACTCAGCCATTTTTTATTTTTTTTAAAGTGCACCTTTTAAAATTGAGACGTTGAAGCAACACTAGAATGGCATTGCAGGCAAATAACTAGAATGGCATTGCAGCACAAATGACTATTATTGCTTGTTAGGGTACCACCTGCTTAAATCAAATTAGGAAACTAGATGGAAAAAGAGTTTGAGCTGACCTGAGTTTTCCCTTTCTTCAAGTTCCATGGTCTGTCTGATTCTTCAGAAAAGTGTTATCTTTTGACTGTCTCATCACAAGATGCTGTGCTGTCTTGTCTCTACGATGCCTGGAATTTTGTTTTTGGTTCAAAAATACTTGTTTAGCAATATGGTTTTGAATATTCACAGCTTTGGAATTCCACTGGTGGATTATTTTTTATTTTTTATTTTTATTTTTGCTGATGGAGCAAATCTGCCAGCACATCAAGTCAGGTCAGAGCTCCGTGTGTGTTAAAACCTCAACATGTTTGGAGGACACAAAAACCAGATGACAAGGAAGAAACAGGTAAGAACGTGTTCTTTATGTGAAATAAGATCAAGGTTGTTCAGAGATTATGTGTAAGGTGATCAGAGAGATTTTTTTTTATGGGGAGCATGGGTGTTTGAAGTTGGAAATAGAGGAGTAAAGAATTATGGGTGGAACATCTATGGGTATAGCTAACTCACTCAGACAAAAGTCATGGTCATTTAAACTTTATGGATGCCAAGCAGTTGTGAGTTAAGGTATGTACATCCAGTTTTACTTGTATAACAGACTGCGTTCTTACACAAATACATAAGAACTCTTGCACTGTGAAAGCTATAGAAATACAGCTTTAGTTTAAGTGTGATGGGAAAAGAGAGAAAACTGTGTACTTAGCATATTAAGTGAAGTGGAAAATGCCCCTCCCATTACAAAAAATATATATCTCAGTATGGAATAAGTAGAGGTTGCACAAAAGAGTAAATGGTGTCACTAGCACTATTTATGCTATTTAGATGTGTGGCCTGTCCCACCCCAAAGACTCAGTGGATCACAAATCCTAGAATGTAAAGTTGAAGGGACCCAGAGAGTCGTCTAATCCAATTGTCTGCAAAGCAGGAATCTGAACTAAAGCATCCATGACAAATGGCCATCCAACCTTTGCTTAAAAACCTCCAAGGAAGAAGACTCTACAATCTCCCGCGGGA
Organism: Podarcis erhardii; assembly: GCF_964252035.2. Lineage (NCBI taxonomy): Eukaryota > Metazoa > Chordata > Lepidosauria > Squamata > Lacertidae > Podarcis > Podarcis erhardii. The sequence goes on along the minus strand of NC_138507.1, from coordinate 39,241,881 downwards.
GCCCATTTCACTGTTGAACAGCTCTAACTGTCAGAAAGTTCTTCCTGTCGAAATCTCCTTTCTTGTAACTTGAAGCCATTGGATCGAATCCTATCCTCCGGAGCAGGAGAAAACAAGCTTGCTCCATGTGACAGCCCTTGAGATGTTTGAAGATGGCTATCATATCTTGGTCTCCTCTTTTCCAGGCTAAAAATATCCAACTCCCTCAACCATTCCTCATAAAACTTGGTTTCCAGACTCTTGGTTATCCTCCTCTGCACATGCTCCAGCTTGGCAAAATCCTTAAATTGTGGCACCCAAATAGGACACGGTATTCCAGGTGTGGTCTGACCAAGGCAGACTAGAGCAGTACTGCTGCATCCCTTGAGCAGGACACTATACTTTTGTTGATGCAGCCTAGAATAGCATTAGCTTGTTTTTGCTGCTGCATCACACTATTGACTCATGTGAAGCTTGTGGTCTACTAAGACCCCTCAGTCCTAACGGTTACCTCATCCAGACCACATTTCACCAGCTTCTCTGCAAGCATGTCATGGGGGACAAAGACCAGTACCAGCAAAATAATAAGATTTCATCTAATTCGAAGACTTTCCGCCAAAGGCCATCTTAAGCAGGCACTTAAAATTCTTCTGAAAAGTAGCTGTAGCTAGAAGGATTTGCAATGCATGTCTGTGACATATTCTCTTTTCCTTTTGGGCTTTCTTTCAGCCGTTGAGCTTTAGGATGGAGAACCTGTAAGATTACCGCCATATCCTGTTGGATTACAACTTCCATCACCCCTGACCATCAGCCATGCTGGCTAGGGCTGAGGAGAGTTGCAGTCCAACAGCACCTGCAGTTCCCCACCCCTGCTTCTGCACAGACTACAGGCTGGCGTGTTGTTAGCAGTTGTCACTCTCCGTGCAATGAGCTAAGAAACTCTTTTAAAAAAGCATAATCATTAGGAGCACATTAGAAAATGGAGCATACACTGCATAGCCACAACTAATCCAGGTAGGTGTGACTCAAAAGGCAGATGTTACAAAAGCTATATATAGTTTGGGAATGTTGTGGACGGTATCCAAAGAACTACTTAGGTTCATACAAAGGCCCAGTAAAATGTTTTCCTTTTTTGTGCCTCCCCATATGTCACATTATTGTCTGTTTTTGAAACTCACGTCAGTTTCAGAAGTCCATTTGCCGTGTGGCAGGGGGAGGGGGTTAAGGTTTTGAGAAAAGCAAATTTAAAGTCAATTTGGACTCATCAGACTAGTTTCATAGTTCTTTGGATCCTAGCCCATAAATCCAGTTTGATACTGAAATCCATAGGGTGAAAAATTGGACGACGACTTCTTCTTCTTCTTCTGTCACAGCAACAGCAGTGTTTAATTCCCATGTCCTGCCTCAGAAAATCCAAACTTTTTGTAGGGTATGAAACTGAGAAAGAGCAGCAGTCAAGGCAGGTGACTTTTTTAAAAAAACAACATCCCAAAACAAAATGGTGGTTCCAGTGTGGTATAGTGCTTGGAACAGGACATGAGAGATGGAGTATGCATGTGCATTCAGCTGCCTAACTGCACCTGCGTGACCCAGGAGATCGCAGCTGCCGAGAGAGTTGATCCGTTGTTTGGAGAGGTCACTTCCTGGTTTGCATGGAGAAACTGTTTTCAATGGAGCCCAGCAACAGGAACACACAGCTGCATTGAGGCAGCACTGGGTGTTGAATTTTTTTGCCCCTAACAATTTTGCACCAGGGCAACCACCCTGTAGACTCCCTCACACTATGCCATTGCTTAGATACAGAGTTTCCATAGTGGAACTTTATTGATGAGATGCTCCCACTGGAGGAAGATGGGGAATGAGCTTCTCCAGCAGGTCAGTGTGCATCCCCAAAAGCGGCTCCAGGGGGTTGCAAGACTCTCCAGATCAGTGTAGGAGGTAATGTGAAGGCTGATTAGGAACAGCTAATTGTCTACCCCTCGCCATTGTCCAACAGGAGCTTATACATATTGAAGGAGTCCCTTTGTTCATGAAACAGACACTCTGGATCCAATCCAATTTAAGTTCATTTTCAAAACTGTTTAAAACTCCCTAATGCTTCCCTGTCAAGTTGACTCATGTTGTGATTTCTGCCCCTCCTGTTATAATTTAAGCATTGGAAATGTTGCTCTTTTTTAAATGGAAAGATTGACCTTGTATTTCATCTTATCTATAGCTGTTTTATTTATAAATGGAAATGCATGACTAAAATATTTTACTGATCTGTGCTCAATGGAAAAAATGAGTATTGGAGGAGCCATGCTGGCGGCTGTCATTTTTCTCAGTGCTCTCTCTTATTTAATGTCATGAATTGGACACACTGCAAAATATTGTTTGAAGTCATCTCATCTCCATAGTACGGATGTTCTTATCTTTATAAATGATACAATCTAGCTCAACGGGAAGTTAATGCTTTTGATGAAGGAACTGCTGCACAACTCTCCATGGCTCCTGCATAGCTCATCCTGTTGGCCAATTTGAAAGGTCCCTTGTGGCTTCAAAAATGTGACATCATGAACCTAAATTTACACGGTGCTATAATCACATAGCAAAGCTAGGGTTGCAGCAGCGAGCATGTAAGCTTAGAAGCTTTCATGCCATATTTGGGTGTCTAAATTAATAAAAAGCTCTCCCCTATTGTGTGCTAAGTTCACACTCTTCCATTCACTGGGCAGCAGGCTTTCACAAAGCCATCCTTAGAATGCCATCCTGTGCTCCAAATGTGCTGGTTGGGGAGCTTTTGGATTTTGAAGCCACCAGCAGCCATATATCTTGAGATACTCCCCAGTGTTGATGTCAGGGATATAGGGGCTTTATGCTGGTGTAACTGGCCTGTCAGCAGGGTGGGAGAACCAGGTGGCTTGGCCTGAGTTCTTGACATAAAATGCCAAGGTACTTAAACGATATACAGAGGTACCTCTGGTTACAAACTTAATTCGTTCCAGAGGTCCGTTCTTAACCTGAAACTATTCTTAACCTGAAGCACTACTTTAGCTAATGGGGCCTCCCGTGCTGCCGCCGCATGATTTCTGTTCTCATCCTGAGGTAAAGTTCTTAACCCAATGTACTACTTCCGGGTTAGCGGAGTCTGTAACCCAAAGTGTTTGTAACCTGAGGTGTTTGTAACTTGAGGTACCACTGTATCTTGTCCCCAACCCCCCCCCCCAAAGCAGCAGTTCTCAAATTACAGGAAAGGGGAGGTGAGCCCCTTTGGCCTCTTCCCTTTTGCGTTGACCCGCTTAGCTACTTTGGGGTGATATGATTTGTCCCCCAGACCTCTGTTCAAGATTTCCCCCCCCCCAGCCTGGATCCCCCCACCATCTCTTTCCTTGGCTAGAGACCACAACCCATCCAGACACACCACAGATTACATTTCATGGTGGTGAAGGCAAGGGTAGCAGCATTGCACTATTGACAGGAACCATTTTGGAAAACCAAGGACACGTTAGCTAGAGCATGTGCGTGAATGTTGGCACTACGATAACGGAGGTTCTCTAGGCAGCATGCCGTGTTGACGAACCCATTCTCCAGGAGGTTCCAAACTTAAACGTAATTTAATGCTGAGCAAGTTGCTGGTCTTACTTAACTGGGAGGTGGCGGGGGGTGGGGTGGGGTGGGGGAGAAGGAGAGCAAATCAGGATCTGCATCCATGGTGTTCTGTTCAGCTTCAGTGGAAAAATAGCATGGGTTGCATTCAGTGAAATTGTGTGAGGGAAATAACTTCTGCTTGGGCAATGGAACTCCACCCTCCGCCCATGGTGCTCTCACATTTTAACAGTGCCCAGCACAATGCTAAAATTATATGCCCCCTGCCTCTCTTGCTTTGTTCTACAGCATTTTTGTGGCACCCCCTGCAGCGCAGCACTCAATGCGGCCGAACCGGATGCACTACCCTAAAACCGTCTCTGCACATGCACCCATAGCAGCTCCAGAGGGCTGAAAGAAGAAGAAGAAGAAGAAGAAGAAGAAGAAGAAGAAGAAGAAGAAGAAGAAGAAGAAGATTGCTTATTTGCACCCTGCCCAATGATGGATCTTCTCAATTTTGTGCCCCCTTCACTCAGTGCCGTGTTTGGGGAAACCACTTGCACGGCCCTAAATGCAGCTCAGGTCCAGTGTGTTTATCCAAAATGACTTTCCAACTATAGGTAGCTAAATGATGGAGAACAAATTCCTAAGGTAATTGCACTGAATAAGTAAGGAAGCACCACTGAGTTGAATCAGACTTGGTTCTAGGTAAGTGAGTAAAGGATTGAAGCCAAAGTCTGAAGTAACTGGCAAACCTTCTAGGCAAACTGATTTTGTAAAAGAGCTTTATATAGATTTTCATACATTTTTCATTCTGGGCATGCTGCGAAGTTAATTAAGTGTTAACGGCATGTTTCATTGACACATACATCCAACTTTAAAATTTAAGCCTATTTTCTTAAACCATTGTGTTCATTTTAGAAGATTCAGAAAGGTAAGTCAGAGCCAATGCAAGTTATTTAATTACATGAAAACAAATGTTCACCTACAGACAAGTAAGTATTCATGAACATTGTCTTTTCTATTAGTGGAACCGTTTTGCCATGTTTTGTTTCCCAGGCTTTTGATTTATTAGTACGTTGGCGTATTCCTTTCAGAGCATTATGTAAAGGAAAGATCAGATTAAAAAGCCAGAATGGTATAATAAATTGTCACTAAGGGAAATAATTTTCCACTTTAAAAGAAAAAGAAGAGAGAACATCTACCACCCCCATGACTGTTAGTCTGTTAGTGTTCCAGCATCCTTTTTAAAAGATTAGGCTAATGCTGGAAGTTTGAACTTCATTATTCAGCATGTATATCTGAAGGAGTGTCTCCACCCCCATCGTTCAGCCCGGGCACTGAGATCCAGCGCTGAGGGCCTTCTGGCAGTTCCCTCACTGTGAGAAACAAAGCTACAGGGAACCAGGCAGAGGGCCTTTTCGGCAGTGGCACCCTCCCTGTAGAACACTCTCCCATCAGATGTCAAAGAGACAAACAGCTATATGACATTCAGGAGACCAGAAGGCAGCCCTCTATCTGGAAGTTTTTAATGTCTGATGTTTCATTATGTTTTTGTATTCCATTGGAAGTCGCCCAGAGTGGTTAAGGCAACTCAATCAGATGGGTGGGACATAAGTAATACATCATCATCATCATCATCATCAATTCACATTGGTTATTTTATGCAAATAGGGTAGAGTGCTGACACCTTATAGCAGGCACGTCCAACAGGTAGATTGTGATCTACCGGTAGATCACTGGACGTCTGTGGTAGATCATTGGCTCCCTCCAAAGAAGCCCAATAACTTTGGCTCCCCTAAAAAAAGCTAAACATTTTAGCCCTGCAGCCCATAAAAATAAGCTCAACAACTTTGACCTGAACCCACAAAAAGGGGGTAAATCACTGTCAGTTTTTAACTCTGCAAGTAGATCACAGTCTCTTGGGAGTTGGCTACCCCTACCTTATAGGAATAAAATGTAAATATCTAAATGGCCCATGGTGCAGTTGTCCTGCTTGCTTTTTTAAGCTGCTAAAAAAAAGCACCAAAAAGCATAGTTTGTTTCTTTCTTTTTTTTGTATTGCAAGAAAGTGTCTGGAAGGAATGGATATATTGCCAATTAAAAAGACCTGAACATGGCAGCCATGGAAAAGGTGGGCTTCTCTCCTTGTCTGGGATACGTAGAGTGATAAAAAGTTTGTGATCACATAACATGCTACACCTTTCCAGGACATCACCTACAAAATCATAGTAAACTTGGATCAGGGGGGAGGAAAAACCACGATCAGGTGATAGACTATATGGAGATGGCAGAAATGACTGGCAGAATTCGTGACCTGGGAGAAGAGTCGATGGAAGAGGACTGGAAGAAGTTTAAAGACTACTTGCAGAAACACTGTAAAATGTTTGAATGTTAAAATGATGTTGGACTTAAAGAGAATATGGCATCAGTGACATAGTTAAAAGGAGTATGCAAAAAATTTTAAAACAAAAAGGGGGAAAAGACCAGAGTAATATTATGTCAAACTTAAACAAAATGGTATAAGGGTTTAAGCTATAAAGAATAGGTAAAAATTGATTTTGAAAAGAGAAGAAAAATTGGAGACATAATAGGTTGAAATATGTAACTATAAATGAGGTATGAAAGAGGGTTAGAATTTGCTGAATTTGATTTTGTATAGGGGAACACAGAGAGGGGAGGTGTGAGGAAGTCAAGAAAAGAAGGATAATAATAAGTTTAAAAATTGGATTTTTTCTTGTTTATGTCTTTGTTGTCTTTCTCTTTTTTCTTTGTGACGCTTGTTTTCTTTTGTTGTATGCTTGTTTTATTGTATAAAATCTCAATAATTTTTTTTTTTTAAAAAAAACCACGATCAGGAGGACACTTCCCACCAGACTGGGACTGGTAGGGTGGAAGACAAGGAAAGCAGTAGTAAGTTTAAAGCCAAAGACAATGGCAGGTAGATTCAGCTAATTTTACTTTTGCCCCCATCTTCCTCATTGTTGAGTTCTATAAAGACAATGAGGAGTAGGAAGGAGCTGACAGTCCCTGCCACTCTCTGGGCATCTTGCAAGAAGGCAGGCCAGTGGGAGCTGGCTGTGGGGAAACTGAGGTGCAGCAGTGCTCTGTTTGCTCTCTAGGAGACCAGCCTCCCCTGGTATTCCACTATGAGAAGGCACAGAATTTGTGTTGGTGTGAATATTCCTAATCGGCATGCCTATGTGTTGGCCTGCCAAGCCAAACACTCCACTCATCATGGACGGTGGCCTGCCAGGAACAATCCTCCCCCCACTCCTGTTTTTGTCGTTCCAGGCAGGAATCACAAACAGCAGGCTTATCAAGCTCCTGATCAGCTGCTGGACACTGCCCCTGGCTACATTCCGCTCCATAGGGGAGATCACACATTGCTCAGGCCTGACAGATGAGAAAATACCCATGGTTCCAAGCTACATGGCCAACTTGCACATGTCACCCTGAAAAAAAGTTTTTAAGAAACATTGGAAAAGATGCTGTGAGAATAACTATCTTTCGCTGGATTCAATTCCAGAGGCTTTTTCCTCCGTGAAGAAAAACATTCTTTTAAGTTTATCAAAATAGAAAATTAAGCATGTGGATATGTTAGATGTTACATCTAGATAAAAGTTCTCCGCCTGTCTTGTTTACTGAATAAGAAGAAAAATGTTGGAGCCACATGTTCCTTCCTAGAGAATCTTACAATACTTTATAAATGCATTTATTTGGAAGTAAGATGCATAGAGTTTAAGCAAATGACTTCTGCATAGGTGGATTAAGATTGCAAACTAACATCGTTATCCAAGATTCAGGCAGACCAGAATATGCTGGTAAATGTTTGCGCATTTCAGGAATGCCTTCTGAATAGCACATTGTGTACTCAGCACGTAGGCACACAGTAAACAGAACAAAATAGTTTTCAGTAACGTCAAATATGTTTCATTAGACTAGAATTTCAGCATATTAAATGCAAAAAACCAACGTTTTGATACAAATAGCCTTTGTTGCACATTTGATTGTGCTAAAATAGCCACAGGTGGGTTTACCTGTTCAAGTGGCTAAAGGATGTGGGAAATGAAAAGAATGGGACCCAGGATAATGATGGGCTCCTAGAACATGCATAGAAAGGCCGAGTTTGGGATTAACAGCAAACACACAGTAACAGCCTGGTAAAATACACAGCACATTCAGAAGTTTCTGTTCCTCACTTTTACTCATGCAACAAGGCAGCTATACTCAGGTGAGGGCTTTGCGGACTGATGGGTTTAGTTGATGCTACCTACCGTACTTGGGACAGACCCAATTGAAAGTCTAAACAAAGTCCTCTGAAATAATTTTTTTGTATTAGGTACATATCAATGTTTACTTAGCACTGCCAATGTATGCAGTGTTTTACAGAGAAACATAAGCAGCTAAAAAGTTGTGATTTTTCCTTATCATGAAAGTGAAAAAATTGGAAGTTTGAAGTGCTTGTGAGTCATTTATAAATCATATTAACTTTCACCCTGAACATGCCTCTTGTGAAACAGTGTGGTGTAGATCTTAGGCAAGCATGACAATATGGTTCATTCATTTGTTCTTTTAATAGCCAGGGAAAATCCATTCAAATGCTGCATATCAGAAACACATGTTTGAGAAGGTACCTAGATCCCTGTGCTTTAAGACTTCTGAAATGTAGTCAGACTATCACAGTCTTTTCTTTCTTTCTGGAGCTCTTTCCTCACTTAAGAGTGCTGCTTCCTTCTCCCAACTGATAATGTCCAAAGCAACCATCAATGCTTTGGGATTAACATGCTGGTTTATTTCAGGCTAAAGACCTGTGCGTGGTTGTGCAATGCAGATCTACGTGTGTCCACCCATGGTTATCAATGTATCTTCAGATTGTGACACATTGCACAGTGATCCAGACAAGGTATTTTAAGCATTCTGAAGACTGGTTCAGCACACAGAAATGCACTGAAGTAATTTTCTTGGGTTGACTTGGATGGGTGGCGAGAATAGTTGTGCGAACCACCCATAAAGCATGGTGTTGGTAAATCATAGCAATGGCAAGTATAGGAATGACTATAGAGCAGCCAGGTAGTCTGCAGAGTGCTTTGCAAAGGGCTTTGCAATGATTGACAATCAGGTGATGGTCAAGTCTTGTGAAGTCATTTCCCACAGGGCTTTGCAGGCACCACCAATCAGTTGACAGCCAAACAGGGAGGCTTGGTGGGTCCATGGGCTAATTCATGGGTAGACAAACTAAGGCCCAGGGGTCAGATCTGGCCCAATCACCTTCTAAATCCGGCCCATGGATGGTCCAGGAATCAGCGCGTTTTTACATGAGTAGAATGTGCTCTTTTATTTAAAATGCATCTCTGGGTTATTTGTGGGGCATAGGAATTCGTTCATCCACCCCCCCCCAAAAAAAATAATCCGCCCTCCCTCCAAGGTGTGAGGGACATTGGACCGGCTCCCTGCTGAAAAAGTTTGCTGACCCCTAATTAGTACAAGGTCTTTGGGTAAGCTCAAAATGGTTGGAGCAAGCTCAGAAGGTTCCGACATTGGGACAGTCTAAGTCTCCATGATGGATATATGATCTGATAGATTCCAGGTCAACGAAATAACTCAGGTTGCCTTGCAAATAGATATCTAGGCTGTTGGGAATAATGAGGTAGGCAATATTTTTTTTGGGGGGGGTCCCCTGGAACACAAGCTCTTGAATCAGTAGCTTCTTGGCATCCATCTGTCTCAAGAGACAATGGAGTGCACTTCTGGAGGTGAGGTCAAAGCAGACAATGAGACCCAGCCCACCCCCTTGGCCTTGCCAATGTGGTCCAAAGAAAAGCAGAATTATCCATTTGGCACCAGCTTGGCTGCAGGAGTTGCCGGAAAGAGGCACACAAGACACCGACTGCCTTAGGGGCTCCAATCTGTTCCAAACAAAAACATCATTCTACTAAGTTGATGCCCTCAGTAATATAGTTAGGAATATAGTGTGACAACCTATACTGTGTTTTTTTTACCCACCCCCAAGCTGTAAAAGCTGCCAATGTAGGTGTACTGCATTGTACTGCAACCATCCTGATGAGATTTGGCATGATAGTTCATGCCCTCACAGGAGTCTACGGTACTATGTCAATGTCATCCAATTCTACCACCGCTAACTTGGAGACTTTTCTTTAAGTTCTTGCCGTGTAGTGAGGGGGGTGGCGGAAGGAAATGCGGCTTTGATGCTGTTGCGCCAGGCAACAGCACCCCAAACCTAGCTTTTAGGTAAAGGTAAAGGGACCCCTTACCATTAGATCCAGTCGTGGCCGACTCTGGGGTTGCAGCGCTCATCTCACTTTATTGGCCAAGGGAGCTTCCAGGTCATGTGGCCAGCATGACTAAGCCACTTCTGGCAAACCAGAGCAGCGCACGGAGACGCCATTTACCTTCCCACCGAAGAGGTACCTATTTATCTACTTGCACTTTGAGGTGCTTTCGAACTGCTAGGTTGGCAGGAGCAGGGACTGAGCAACGGGAGCTCACCCCGTCGCGGGGATTTGAACCGCCGACCTTCTGATCGGCAAGTCCTACGCTCTGTGGTTTAGACCACAGCGACACCCGCTTCCCAACCTAGCTGTTAGCAACCCGTTACAGTATTGCCAGATGGAAAGGTGAATGGATATGGCAAGATTTCCTGTTGATGGTAATAACAACAGTGGCCGCTAGGGAGGGCTATTGGACAACAAATGGACCTTGCTCCGCTTTTTCCCCTCCTACGCAGAATTCCGCGCAGAGGAGGGTTAAAGGGAAGCCCTTCTAAAGGGTCCCTGGCAAAAAGGAAGCCCATTTCTGGTGCCTGAGTGGGAGCTCTCTGGATGTGGCAGTTCTGGGCAGCTGGGACCTCTCGATCTCGGAAGGGCGGCTGATCTTTCCCTCGGCCAGCAGAGCGCGGTGGGCGCAGCAGCTGCAGCAGCAGAAATACTGGAGATAGATAATCTTGAGCCTTAAAGGACCGACGGCGGCGAGCAGCGCGTACGTGGTTGCTTTGAATGTCCAGGCGGGAGTCGGAAGGATCGGGGAGTCTGCGCCAGGAGACGAGGCTTGCTGGGCCCGGGCTCTCCTCTTTTTGCGTTTCTTCCCCTCTTCCCCCCCCCCCCCGGGTCTCGCCCTGCCCGCTGCACGCCTGTCTCTCGGGTCCGCCCGACTCGCAGGCGCTCCTGAATGCCGCGGGGGGCGCGAAGAAAGGCGTCTTTCGGGATGCTGCGCCTCCTCCTCGCCTGGGCGCCGCCCGTAGTACTGCGACGCGGCCCAGCGCTCGGGTGAGGGGCTGCGAATCGGAATCAGGCGCACCTGCGCGGGGGCGGAGGCAGGCGCGCAGCGGAGCCTCCGGGCCCCTTTGTCCTGCTCGCCCCGCGCTTCCCGTCTTCTTTCCAAACCCAGGTAAGGTGGGCGGGGGGGGGGCACTGGCTTGGGAGAAGAAGCCTCGCCTGATGCGTCGTTGGGACCGAGAGAAAGCCCGGGCAGGGAAGGGGTGAACGGGCCTCGTTTCTCCCAGGTGCAAGGGACATCATCCTGCGCGACTGGCTTTTGTAGTCGTTTAGTCGTGTCCGACTCTTCGTGACCCCATGGAGCAGAGCACGCCAGGCACTCCTGTCTTCCACTGCCTCCCGCAGTTTAGTCAAACTCATGCTGGTAGCTTCGAGAACACTGTCCAACCATCTCGTCCTCTGTCGTCCCCTTATTCTTGTGCCTTCCATCTTTCCCAACATCAGGGTCTTTTCCAGGGAGTCTTCTCTTCTCATGAGGTGGCCAAAGTATTGGAGCCTCAGCTTCAGGATCTGTCCTTCCAGTGAGCACTCAGGGCTGATTTCCTTCAGAATGGATAAGTCTGATCTTCTTGCAGTCCAGGGGACTCTCAAGAGTCTCCTCCAGCACCATAATTCAAAAGCGACTGGCTATAGGTAGGCAAAGGGCAGCAGCACCGCGAGGTGAGATGCTGCTGTGCGTCAGAGCCTTTGAGGGACAGCTTCGGAGTGCCTGGCTGTCCACCTATCCTTTTTCTTCCCGGATCTCTTTCCCTTTCTCGCCCACTTTCCCTTTTCTGTAGCTGGATGCACGTGGCGGTTCAGGACTCGGCCCGCGCGCCCGCGCATCAAGGTGGACTCATGCTGAGGTGTGCGCTGGCTGCGCCACCAGAGACATACAGAACTCTGGACACGAGCTTGGCCAAGATGAGTTGCGCCTGTGTCTCACGGAAAGGGGATTATTTCAATTTTGGGGGTAGTGTTGCGAGGATTCTAAACACCCCGCCTCCTATGGGCTTTAGTGCAAATGCGCGCCATACATTGAAAGCGCTTCCCTGATTGTTTGGGGGGCGAGGCCATGCGCCTGACACGTGCATCGAATGTGCTTTCACTATATGGTGTGGAATGGATCTGCCGCTGTGAGGAGCGACACTCTTTGCTGGCCGCCTCTGTTTTTAGCCTAAGGAGTGTGAGGAAGATCAACGCGTGCATTTCCCATCTTTCCAGGGCTGAGGCGGTAGCCCCGTGTCCGGGCTGCACCAGGTGGAGGCCTAACTGATGGAAGGCTTGTCCATCATCAAGTCAATGGATGGCTCCCTGCACGCAGAGCGCTAGAGGCCCGGGAGAAGGGGTCGAGTGTTGCCCGCCCCCTCACGCCCTCGTTTTCTCTGAGCAGGGAGCGGGTCTCAGTCAGGCTGAGCCCTCAGCTCGCAGTCTGAAAAAAGCCAGGAGAGCTAGACCTCCAGAGAAGGCACAGGCCCGAAGGCGAGCTTGTAGATGACTGCTCTGCCGCGTTCCCAAAAAGCACAGCTGCTCACTTTGGTTTTTTCGCGGGCCGACGAGGCAACTGCTGGCGCTCCCTCTTCCCGCGCGGTCCTAAGCATGGCTTTTCTACCCCGAAAGCGAAGAGCGGCTGCCTGAAAGGTTCTTCAGTGGAGCAGCCTAAGCGCAGGCCGCTGGGTCCTGCCTAGGCGTCCTGCTGGTGGGAATAGGAGGTGGTGGATACAGTCCACTTTCCGCGTTGCCTCGACGGGGCTAAATCCTCGGGCACAAGCGGGCGGAAGCCATGGAGTTCCCAAAGTCGCTTCGCCTCTTCCTTTCTCACCACTTTCCCCTCGCCGGGAGACAGCTGCGCTGTTCTAGCAGGGAGACACCGTGGCAACCTTTCTTCTCTCTTCAACCTTTCCTTTCAGTGGCACATTGTATATGCCTAGGGATACTTTGGGCAGGGGCCAAACTAGGCTTTCTTTCACCCGGGTCAAAGACCCAGTTTCGGCAGCGCGCTCTCTGGAGGCTTCGCAGTGCGGAAGGGTCGTAGCTCAGCGGCGGAGCATCTGTTCTGCACGACCCAGATTCAATCCCCAGCATTTCCAGGTCGGCCTGGGAAATGGCCCCTGTCGGAACCCACAGAGAGCAGCTGCCAGTTAGTGGACGCCATACTGAACCAGGCGGACTGATTCGGTGTGAGGCACCTTTTTTTTGAGGACGAGACTTTTTGGGTTTTTCTAATGCTTTGCTGTGGAAGGAAAGACCCCCTCCCCGAATGGGCTGTAAAAATCGCACGAAGGGCTGTCAAGTAGTAGTAGTAGTAGTGTTTTTCTTCTTTGTACCCCGCCCATCTGACTGGGTTGCCCAGTGGGCTTTGCTGAGCTGATGACTAGAAGCGCTCTCGGAAGGCTCCCCCCCCCCCAACTTCCACGCCTGTCGGGCTTCGCGCAGCTCCTCTCGTCAGGCTCTGTCCCGCCTTTCCCGCCCCCAATCCCGGGCTGCCCGGCCGGCCCACGTGCCGGCGAGCAGAAGCGCGCTCTCCCTCCGAGGAAAGGCGCGGGAGGCGAGGCGCCACATTGCAGGGTCTGAGGAAATGATGGCTGGTCAAACTTGGACGTTGCATTCCTGCTACTCCTTCCGCCTCCAACGAAACTAAATGAAGATTTAAGTCGGGTGGAAGCCCCGCTCCCTCCCCAGTGGGACTGGCGAGTCGACAGGAATCCAAGTACTTCAGCGGCAGCGCGCCAGTTTCAGCCAAAGAAATGCACTGGGCAGCCGCTTCCTGAGTTGTGTTTGCTTATTTTCTATAGGTGATGACTTCAAGGGTGGGTGAGTGAAGGGCGACCTTGCAGTAGAAGGATTCGAGTACACGGGTTAGAAATGGGGGAGCAACGTGTGAAAGAGGGCGGCGTCAAAACCGGAGATGAGAAAACCCCCTGCCTTTTGGTCTCTCCTCAGGGCGTCCCTCAACGTTTAATTTCGCCGCCTGAGAACAGCATTCTCCGGGTTCCCAGCAAATGTCACACTCGAGTGAGGGTTTCCCCCCTCTCTCCCCGATACCAGGGAATGCAATCCTGTGCGCTTGGGACGGCCCGCTCACCAAGTACAGATGACTGCTTGTCACTCAATTTCGCACCCGCGAGTTTGCAGAACTTTTGAATGCCCAAGGAGACTTGGGACTTTCTAGAAAGGCGCGTGTCTCACACCCCTTGACTCCTGAATGCGTGAGCTCCCCACACGAAATAATCCCCTCGCGCAAAATAATAATAATAATAATCATAATCATAATAATCATAATAATCATAATAATCATAATCATAATCATAATCATAATAATAAATGCTCCCAAGAAATTCAGGGTCACTTCAATTTCCCGCAAGTATTTCCACTTCAAACTTCTCTCAGTGAAGACCCCATCTTTCCTCTTGTGGATTCAGGGACATCCCCTCCCCTCCCCCCCCGCCAGCCTCCCGGGTGCGAGCTAAGGGCCGGAGGTCCCCAGCGGCTGGCGGCTTCTCTGTCCTGGGCTCCCATCCGGCCCCCGCCTCAGCCAGAAGCCACTGCCGCGCGGCTGCTGCTGCTGCCGCTTGGCTGGGGCGCGGAGGAGCCCGGAGAGCCGCAGCTACGTGTGTTCTTGGCTGGGCGGCCGCTGCCCCCTCCCCTCCCCTCCCCGCCCCTCCCCCTCCTCGCCCCCCTCCCCGCGAGCCCTTCCGCGGCGGGGGCTGCGGCTGCGCTCGCGCGGGACTCCTCACGCCTCAGGAATGCGGCGAGGTATGCGCCCCTTTCCAAGCAGGCGCTGCTCGCTCTTCCCCTACGAGCGAGGAGAGGAGAGGAGCGCCTAGCTCATCCCGTGGCAGCCGTCCACCTTTTCCCGCCGCCGTTTCGTAACCGCTTACGAGAGGCGAGCGCGGAGTTGGGAGCAGCCCTCTCTTAAGGAGCGCGCTTGGCGAGAGGCTCTTCCCACTCGGAGAAGGCGAGGCTTGCCGGACGGAGCGACCCCGCGCAGCCCAGCCGCCGCCGCTCCTGCCTCTGGCCGCGCCCTGCCTCAAGGTGCCCGGGACCTTTTCCCTCCGCTGCCGCCGCCGCCCTCGCCGCCAGCCCAGGTCTGTGCGCGCGCGGCGGAGAGGGAGCCCTTTCTCGCCTCGGGCCGGCCGAGCCCTGGCAGCAGCAGCAGCAGCCCCCGCGCGCGCGCGAAGGCGCCCCAGGCGAGAGGCGCTGCTGGTGCGCCGGGGCTGGCGGCGCGGGCGAGCCGGAGCGCGCGGGCTCCCTGCCGTGGAAGCGTGGATTTTATAGGGCGCGCGCGCGGGGGGGGGGCGATGTCCTCGGATTTGATGGCAGGAGGTCGTCGAGGGTCTCGGGTCAGCTTTCCCCCTAAAGGGCAGATGATTCAGGAGGGAGGGAATCAAAGACGAGCGTGGCATCCGACGGCTTCTCATCAGCTCTTGCTGTTCTGGGCTCTGAAAAGGCTGCAGACGCAAATAGTTACTGGTTTGCTGCCTTTTTCTCTCCGCTGGCGATTGCTTAGAATAGTGGCGTTTAAAAAGAAAGGCGCGCATCGTTTGTCCCTGGGGATCTTTAGTTCCTGCGCCCCATTTTTATCAAGCTGAGCGGGAGTTGGGGGTGGGCAAGGAATCCCCCTCGACGTGGGCAAGGGAAATCCCTGGTCGCAACTGCTTCACACTGGCTGGGCGTCGGAAGCTCTTTCTCTGCCTCTCCGTCTCTCTCTCGCCCTCATACCGCGCCTTCTCTGGCTGTGTAACAGCTCCTTATATGTAAGTTTCTCCTTTCCAGTTGGTAGTTTTGTTGTGGGGGCAATCGCTCACGTTTGGACTCGAGTTTTTGTGTGTGCAACATTGCGTTTTCTTTTCATTGTGTGCGAAATGATTCTCTGGCCGGGGGATCGACGCGTCTGAAAGAGATCTGCTTCTGCTGCTTCTTTTTTCTCAAGGTCCGGGTGACTGCAAATAAACTGAAATAAATTCAGAGCGGCGGCGTTTCTTGGCTGCTGCCAACTCAAGAAAGGCAGCTCATAAATTGTGCAGTGGAAAGCAGAAAAGTCAGCGAAACTGTTGCTAAGCGATCGGATCAGCGTTTTGGCCAAACTAAAAAGAGAAACGTTTTCGAAGGGTGTTGGTGGTGGGAACTCCAGTCTGGAAGGAGCGGTCGGGGCGGGTTGGGGGCGCTGGGAATATATCTCCTTATAATGCTTTGGCTCCGCTCGGGTTCTTTGGGGGGCGAGTAGCTGCGTTGCTACTTCTGCCCGGCAGGTGGCGCTGGAAGCTCAGAAAACACACCCCGGACAGAAGCCGCGTCCTCCTTCGAGCTCGCTGCTTTAAATGCCTCCTGGGTGCGCACCGGCCGAGGAGCAGACGCGCTCACGAGTGGAGCGCTGGAGAGGAGAGCGTGCGCGTGCATGTATGCAGGTAGGCAGCGAGAAGAGCAACGAACAAGATCGCTCACGTTGGCTGGCTGCTACAGAAGCGAGAGATTCTCGGTTGCATTAGCACCGCGTGTGTGTATATTGGGGTGGGGGTATATTTATATATATTTAAAAGCATCCGTTGAGCAGGCGCTTCTGCTGCCTGTGCGCTTCTGCTGAGCGTCAGGTCTCGGGCAGGATCTGGGAAGGTATTGTCGAGTCTTGTCAGTTTCGCAGAGCGATTAAACGTACCTTCTGGCTGTGTGTGTTTAAGAGAACAAAACAAAACATCTCTTTCCATAGCCCAGAAACTATTTCTTCCTCCTGAGCTGTTAATCGCCTAATGATTTACGCCAACTGTTTTGCTTTGTGGTTTGGTCTTGGCAGCGCTATAAGTGATTCAAGTCTATTGCTTAATTACTCGCGCCTTTCCTTCTCGCGGGAAGGGGTAAACGAAAAGCTGAAGCTAAAAGTTGCTGTTGGGTATTTCCTCTTTTTAAAAAAATACACCAGATCTCGGATGCTTCATTTATACGGGTTACAAACGTCTCCGCTTCTCATTTTGGGCTATGTAAGAGCCTTTTAGTATAGACTTGTGTGCGAAAGTTTCAGGGGTTTATACCACTCAACACCCCACCCCCCTTATTGGCTCCCTTGTATTGCTTCAGAGTGAAGACAAGGATGCTCTGAAAACTCTGCAAGACCATTAAACTTGACTAGATTTGCCTATCAGGACAATGAACTTTGGCTCAAGGCCCAGTAGGAAGGCTACAGTTAAATGCAGAATTAGGCACACTGCCAACCTGATCCTATGGATGGGACTTACTCCCAAGTAAGTGTGCACTGGACTGCAGCATTGATCACTGTGGATTTAGAGTCTGTGCTGGATCTTCCAATCTCCCAGGTCTTAAGCTTTTTTCCAGAGAGGAAATACAAAAATCTCCTTGATGCTAAAATATATATTTTACTGCTGCTTTTAAACATTTATAATGTGGTAAATGTGTTGCAGGTGCCACCCAGCCTACAATAGATCGATAAATCAAGTATTGACAAAGAAAAGCATCACTTAACTCCCCCATACCCCCCCCCCAAAAAACCGCTTCTTAGTATACAGTATGTTCTGCCTCAGTGCAAAATTCTGAGTTCTGCAACTGGTATAAATTACACAAATGTAATATTTGCATAGATTTTCTTACTTTGAAAATATGTTTTGCTGGATGCAGGGAAGAGCAATGCAGTGTACCTTGGCTACTAGACATCCTCTTAAGGCTTTCTCTCCCTTCTCCTCAGGAGATTTTATCAGACCACGGGACCCACAGTTTTGCGTCTGTGTTTTCAGCCAAAACAACACCCCGCCAACCACTATTTTCTTTTGGTTAAAAGTGAAATCTGAGATTTGTAAAGCTTCTGAATTCCACGCCCTTTGCTGAATTCCGCACATTTCTCTTGCTTGCTTGGAATACACACAGAATGCTCCGTTAACAATAAGTAGGGCTAGTTAATGAGTTCTTTCAGAACTGTTCAAAGGAATAAGTAGAGTTAAGTGGTTTGTAGATTTGCAGCCAACTGCATATTTCTAGACCAAATACATCTTCTGTTGCTCAACTCCATCCTATGTTTTTAGAGTTCTCTTCCTTTCTCTGCATCTGTGTGAACAAAAAACCCCCGATCAAGCTGCTGCGTCAGAGGGGTGCTAGACCTAGGCGTTGGGTTTCATTGGTATGTTACATCCCCTTGTGTATAATTTGTTTCAGACCTTACTGCAGGCAGGCAAGGGGGACAGGATCAAGGAGCTGCATATTTGTAGGCAGAGTGTTTTTATTGCAGTTTCCAAATTACCCTAGACTTCTAAAGTCATCCTTAAGTGCTTCAACAGTTACGAAAAAGGAGCCAAATAAAATTCCCAGCTGAATTGGAGCCAGTGAAGGGGAAGGCTGGGGGAGAGATGAAACTTCTGAATTAGCAGTTGCTGGAACTCACGGCTGGCCTCTACATTTGCTCTGGGTCAGGGGTAGGAAGGAGGATACAGATGGAATCCCCCACCACTTCCAAGACCACGGATTTCATGCATGCCAGTTGAAGTGCTTTCGGTTATCTCTCCTATTGTTGGTGTGCATGTGTGAAGGGCAAAAAATGCTTCTTGCTCGTGTCTGTTTTTTAGAAAATCTATAGATGACCATGCCAGGAAGTTGCATGCCTGTTTTTCTGGGATATTGGTGTCAGTTGCAAAGCACTTCTTTAAAAAAGCAGAAGTTGTGTATGCTTGGGAGGATGTGTCTTCCATTTAATAGCCTCTTTGGTCACTTTCTTTTAACAGGCGTTGCATTTTATAAGCTAGACATTTTTGCCCACACACTTCTGCCTCCCTAAGAATGAATTACCCTCCAGCCATTCTAGTGGGTAAAGTTTTTGAAAGAGAAGGGAAGTGGAAGGGAAAAGGAAAAACAAACAAGCACCAAATCCTGTTTTCAGGCTCCCTTGCCTCCTAAGGATATGCTCCAGCCCTCCTATACCGCTCCCTAAAGGATGCCTGTCTTTCTCAACACTGAGGGCTACAGAACCTCTACATTTCTCTGGAGATAATTTGTCAGGAGGCTTGGGGTTGTGGTGGGAAAAACCAGAAGTGGGCATGACCAGAGCCAAAACTGGGTGGGGCCCACCTTTCTCTCCTTTTTGTCTCATTCTTTCTCTTCTTTCTTTCTGATACTTCCTTCTCTCTCTGTCTCTCCATCTTCCTACCACCTACAAGGCTGCCAAAGAGGGACAGGTTGCTCGTGCAAAAAGCCTAAACTTACTACTTAAAGAAGACTTTCCTTCCTCACTCAGTCTGCTTCAGCTTCACTCCATATTTCCCTCCTCCTCTCCTTCCTGGCTCTCCCCACCTGCATGAAATCTGGCCCTTGAGCCATACATTGTTGGTCTCTGATCTGTCCAGGAGTTTATCTATTAATCATTCATCATGTAGCTCAGTGGCACACTTTGGGGACTCAAATTTCAGTGGCGCCCTGTGTGACACCAGAATTCAGTGTCCTTTCTCTTCTCACACTCCATTCTAAATCATCGTTCTGGGGTCCTCTGCAGCATCCACTGCACTGCTACTGAGGTTCCCCTGATGCTCCCCAAACTGGTTGTGCTCCCCTAAATCCACCACTGCACAGCTGGAAACCAATTCATGTAACTTTCAGCAGATCTTCTCCCTTCTGCCACTTTCTGGTCACTTCAAATATTTGTTTTTACAAAAGACTGCATGAAATTGACATGGATGATGGTTTTGCACTGCCAGTAGTAGATCAGATGGGATGAACAGGCAAGTTGGAAGGACAGGAATTTTCCCCACCCCACCCCACTGCCAATGCAAACTGAAGATATGGCATCCTAATCTAGATGGGAACTGAAGCCTGGGGATAGAGGGGTTACCTACTCCCTCCAGAGCCCTGCTACAGCATGCCAAAGGCCCTTCTAGTCCAACGTCTTGTTTTCACAGTGGCCAACCAGATGTCTATAGAAAGATGGAGGACCCGAGGGCAACAGCACTCTCCTCAATAGTGATTCCCAGAGCTGGTATTCAAAGGCATACATAGCCATCTTGGATTGTTTCCCCTGCCCCCCAGTTCTAGTGAAAATTCCCTGCACTTATGGGCATTGATACATAGCTAATATATCCTCTAGTTTGGCTCTAGCTGGCAAGACATTATGGATATTTAAAGGGAACATAGTATGTATGGTGGCAGTGTGCATGAAGCAGGGGAAAACCCCAGCTGATCATTAAAGCACTTTCAAATAGAGATGTGATCCATATCTTATGTATAAAGGTAAAGGGACCCCTGACCATTAGGTCCAGTTGTGGCCAACTCTGGGGTTACGGCACTCATCTTGCTTTCTTGGCCGAGGGAGCCAGCGTACGGCTTCCGGGTCATGTGGCCAGCATGACTAAGCTGCTTCTGGCAAACCAGAGCAGCGCACGGAAACGCCGTTTACCTTCCCACTGGAGTAGTACCTATTTATCTACTTGCACTTTGACGTGCTTTCGAACTGCTAGGTTGGCAGGAGCTGGGACTGAGCAACGGGAGCTCACCCCATCGTGGGGATTCAAACCGCCAACCTTCTGATCGGCAAGTCCTAGGCTCTGTGGTTTAACCCACAGTGCCACCCGTGTCCCATCTTATGTATAACACTGGGTAAAAAAAAAGAGCTAAGAGGGAACAGAGGTGTATAGTAGCTGCTCAGTGCTCAGCAGCTTCCCTTCTGGTGCTATGTGATTTCTTCTCTTCATCCATTTAAACTACTGAAAGAAATGTATGCTGATTCTCTTCCTTCTTTTTCTTCCAATAGATTCATTCATGTGGTTGTGATCCAAACCGACAGCAATGAAGACGAGGCTTCCTGCAGCAGTTGCTGCCCTGTGTGCTCTTCTCCTCTGTGTGACAGAGGCTGAAGGTAAGTCATTCCTTCCTTTATTCCTTGGAAAAAAAGTGATGGTGCAGAATTAAAGAAGGAAACAATTTCTCTCTACGTGTGAGTGCTTCACCAATACCCCCTTTCCTCTCT
The DNA here is from genome assembly GCF_964252035.2 of Podarcis erhardii. Classification (NCBI taxonomy): domain Eukaryota; kingdom Metazoa; phylum Chordata; class Lepidosauria; order Squamata; family Lacertidae; genus Podarcis; species Podarcis erhardii. The sequence continues at coordinate 39,221,112 of NC_138507.1, read as the reverse complement.
CTCCCTTCCTTCCTCCGTCCCTTTCCTTCCTTTCTGTGGTTTGTTTACTTCCAGAGAGCAACTCCAGCTGAGTAGCTCCACTCTCCTTCCTCTTCTCTGTTGTCTTCCCAGTGTGCTGTCCACACTGGATGTCTCCTTGCAACCAGAAGCTGGCCTCTGCCCTCCCGTGGCCTCCTTTCCTCTTTCCCTCCCTCCGGGGAGAAGGAGGGCACCTGTACAAACTTGAACCTTCTCCTTAATAAGCCAGAGAAACCCTGGAGCGTTCGCACACGCCCTCCTGATGCTTAATTGCTTTGCTTTGTACTGTGAATACATAATAGACACATGCACAGTCCCCCCCTTTCTCTTCTTAAAAAACAAACCCTTTATAAAATAAAGCACTCCAACAGAATCTGGCTACCTGTGCATCTTTGTTTGAATGGGTGGGGGAAGATGGGTGAGGAAGGTGTGAAGTCTTTCCTAATGAGTCAAATATGTGGGGCATTGCACTTGCTCCTGTGTAGGGAGCAATAACCAGATGCCTAGAATTAACATGACATTCCTGCCATTCTTTCTCACACAGAGGAGAGTGGCCTCCAGCAAGGCACCTCAAAGCTGGTTTGCTGCCTGGGATAAAGCTATTGCAGGTTTTTCCAAACTTGTAGTCCAGCAACAGCTGGTGGCCCAACTCCTGTCATCCCTAGCCAGCAGGACCAATGGTTAGGGATGATGAGAATTGTAATCCGAAAAAAGCTGAAGACCCAAGTTTGGGAAACTCTGGTCTATTGTTCCCCAGTGCCAGCAATGGCTGTTTACTGCAGGTGCTGCAGAGAATTGATCCCAAGTCTCTTGAGGTCATGCCAAAGTGCCTGCCCAGGCAGCTGCTGGTGCCAGGAACTCAGAAAGCATGCAAAGAGTCACACGCAATCTGGTGGCCCGGGAAGGCCTTGGGCATATGAGGGAGGGTGTGTGCATGTCGTTCTGATGTCTCTCTTACACTGTCACCTGAGGGAGGTGGCTCCTTGAGGCTAAGGACAGTGCTGGTTGTGGTCCTCACAGTAAGTGTTGTCAGATTAGTAACTTGGAATCTTCATGCCAGAGCCTCAGAGGTCTTAGTCCTGGTTTAGAACATGTGCTCATAAAGGAGAAAGAAAATCTCTAACCTGGGATTTCCCTTTCTCATCTCAGGCAGTGCTGAATGACCCCTGGCATATCCACTGTCCCAGGGGTGGGACTAACCTCTGGCTCTCCATATGGTGGAAGTCCAGCAACATCTGGAGTGCCATAGGTTCCTCATCCCCATGCTGCCATCACACACAACATCACACATAACATACTTTAAATAGGTGAAGGGTTTTCTCTTCTCTCCTTTCAACCTCTCAGATTATTAGTATTATTATTATTCCTTTTCAGTGGCAACACCAGTGGTGAACAGTCTACCTAAAGCTGGGATAGGGAACTTAGAGCCCTTCAGATTTTGCTGGATTCCCAACTCCCAACAGCCCAAGGTACATGGCCAATGGTCAAAGATGATGGGAGTTGTAATCCAACAACAGCTGGAGTGTAACAGGTTCCCCACCTTTGGCCCAAAGGAAAGGAGAGGTGGGAAAGCCCTCTCCCCATGCTTTGCTGCTGTGAAGGAGGGGATATTCAGATCAAACATGTGCACAGCAAACCATTGCTGGCTGGGGAAATAGAAATAGAGCAAAGAAAACCTCTCCTTAATTTATCCATGAACTCATCCATCACATTCTTCCACTCAAAACTCTTCATTGAGATTTGTTAACCACACAATTAGCATTGTACTGGGCAGCACTGAATGCTCATAAATTTTCATACAAGAGTAAAAATGTAGTCTGGTAACTTGTATGGACCCTCTTGATTCTTACACATATATGAGAATTTTTGCATATCTGTTCTTAATCTGCATAGCTGACGGAAAAAACCTATGTACTGTTGCTGCTGCATCCAGAGGGAGGTAGTAGCTAATATTGCCAGCACTGTGGATTTGTGCTGATGGGACTTTTCCAGGATCCTATTCTGTATAGATTGTAATTTGCTGCATCCAGTTTTGGAAGCTTCAAGTCTGTTTAAACTTTGGTCATCTCTGTTGTTGACAACTGCACCCTTCTCTCTAGCCTTGCCTTGTCACATCTTGGTGCCATCACCACTATCCAAAATTCTGCTGCTTCTGTTTTCTCCCTACTATTAGATTCCACCCCCTGCATACACCCTGGGGCCTGGACCTTTCCTTTTCTTCTGTGTTCTTATGCTATGAAGTGCCATGTTCATTGATGATACTCAAAAAATGACACAAATGAAATTTCCAGGATGCAGCCTCTAGCAATCTATGTGCAGCATATTTATCCTGGCAGTGCCCATAAATAGTGTTTAAAGAAAAAAATACTTTAGGTTAAGAAGAGACTTAGGGTAAACTGCATTTAGGCAATATGTTTACAAATCCTGGTGAGGGGCACATGTGGCCTCTCATTGTGGATGTGTTTCAAGACAAGCCTTTGATACACTGGAGCAAATTTCAGACCTTTTGCATGCTCCATTCTTTCTTAATATTCCATGGAGGAGGGTGGTGGTTGTGCTGTGCCACTTCCCCATTGGATCTGTTGCGGGAGGTCCTGCTGGAGACTTCAGCTCCATAACATTATCCTGGCTGCAGCCGAAGACACAAAGTAAAGGACTACTTGTGGACATAGCACCACGATGCTGTCATGGCATGCAAGAGTACAAACTGAATGCATGCAACTTGGGAGTAGCGTGTGCCACTCTGATGGGATATGCATCAAGTATGTATGAGGGTAACATTTATCTATCTCGTTCAAGTTGCTTGGGAGCCTTTGTAAATCTGTGTTGAAGGATAAGATGTGGTTTAACTGAATGTGTCGAAATCCAAACCAACATTCCAATCCATACATGACCTCAAATGTCTGACTTGTACTTATGGTTGGTTCTAACCTAAGGCCACAATTCCCAAATCACTGACCACAGAAGTCATTGAGACTAGTCCAGTATAGGTGGTTTGACCTTTTTTTTTTTTTGCATGGAGGTCTGAAATGATTACTGCTTTTCAGCTTCTAGCTGGCTCCTGTTTTTATTATAGGTTGCAACAAAACCAAAATATTGGTATCTCATAAAACGACACAGACATTGGGCTTTTTGCCCTGCTACAGACTGGTTTTAAAATAGTTCTTTCCCTCAAAGGAACCCTAGAAACTGTAATTCCTGGTGGGGAGGGACCGTGTCTGTTAAATGGGTATAAAACTGAAAGAAGCTTGCTGTTTTAGATGTATCTCCTAGCAGCCCAAAGCACTGTAATTTGATAAAAACGTGTAAACCCTCCCAGCTAAATCCAGACTGGTTTACTTGTTTCTACAAGGCAGTAATTAATTTTGAAATGTTTTCAGCACCCTCCCCCCCGTTCTAGAATTACAGTTCTTTCTACCCCCAATGCAGAACCAACGTCTGGGTTATTCAGGCGAGCATGACAATATTCTTCTATGCAGTTCTGTGCCTTTTGGTGCACACTAGGACCTGCAGGATGGGGATACTCATCTAGCATTAGAACATCAGCTAATAACACCACTCTCTCCCTCTGAAAGCCACACACAGCAGGGAGGTGAAACATAAGACATAAGAAGCAGCTTTTTCTGAGCTCTCTTCTTCCCAATTTGGGACAGTGGGGCAACAATAGGTGCCATTATCCCCCTCAAATCTGATGATTATCAGTGGGGCGCCTCTGCCAGGGTTTGGTTTCTGTATATTGGAATATTCTTTTTTCCTCCATGAGGGGAGTATTCCACCATGTGAGTTTTCACCTGAAATAATGACTTGGCACTGAACAGACTTTCAGAGAGGTGATAAATTTAAGGTAAGGCTCCATGAGTGGGTCTCTGACTGCTGGCCCTTCCCCCCCACCTCCCCAGATGTCTATGCTTTAGGGGAGCATGTCTAAAGCTATGCTCTTCATGTGTAGGTTGTTTCCTATTTGATTTAGAGCTCTGATCATGTGGAGTATAGAACCAGAAGGTGGAGGCACTTACCTGACTTCCCAGCAGGTGTGTCGCTGCTGCCTACCGGAGGGGGGGGGGAGAGGGACAAGATGGTGGTGAAGTTGGGGAATTGCAGATGGTGCTGGCTGAACCACCAAGGTAGTACATTACCTTTCTTGATGCCTTCCCCCCTTCCTCCTGGTAAGTAGCAGCAACTCACCTGCTGGGGAATCATAGAATTGCAGTGTTGGAAGGGACCCCCCCAATGGTCATTTAGTCCCACCCCCTACAGGGCAGGAATACTGCCTATAGGTGTCCCTGGGTGGTCTCAAACCACCAACTCTCTGATTAACAGGCAGAGGCAAGGACCCATTGCGTTACTGGGGGCATGTTGAGAAGTAAGCCAGTATACAACTACTTAGCAGCTATATAGCAAATTACCTCTTCCTTATTCCTTAAATATTAAATATAAAAACACACATACACACACGACTTGGGCATAGTCCACTATACATTTCTGTCATGGCTTGGTAGCTTGAGTCTAGCCTTCTTTTAAATATTGCTTTCCTATCTCGTTAGATAATCACAGGGAGTAGCCAGATCGTGTCACCTGTAAAAATGCTGTCTTTTGATTAATTTTTATTGCATTTGATACCCAAACCAATGTGAGAAATAGACAACCTCATGAAGGCCTTGTGTTCCTCATCTTAACTAGTCACCGTATGTTTACAATGCTAACAGTTGTGTGAACTTGATCAATATAATGACTACCTATTGCTTATGTTTATTTTAGTGAGAGAAATATGGGGGAAACAATATAAATCATACCCCTGTTCTTGGCTTTCCCACAATACTTTCAGTGGTATAGAATAATTTGTGAGAGAACTGAACCTGGGAATAAGTTTCCTTGATTTCTGTAGGACTTGTTTCAGAGTAGACACGTGCAGGATTGCATTGTGGGCTCCTTTTTTCAGTGTATTTTATACACTGGTACAGCTATTTAACTAGAAACAATCACACAGTCAAGAAGGACTCAGAAGACTCTTCACAATGTAATAAAAAAGTAATTAAATTGGCTCATAGAATACTATATTTTATTAGTATATTACTTACTTTTGCTATTTTGAAGTCTGATTTCCTCAGTCACCCATAGTAGTGAAGTTAAAAGACAGGTTTGGATCCAACCAATCACTTTATGCATGATGAAGGGCTTGTGCATGTCTAGTGGGCTTCTGAGAAACAGAAGCAGACTACCTATGCCGCATCAGAAACTGCTTTAGAAACACCACTCTGTTTCAAAAGTGGCTAGGTATGATGCATAGGGGAATGCTGTTTGAGAAATAGAAGATCTTTTAGTTGCACAGAAATAGTTGCATGGTACTTTGGATCCTAGCCAGAGGCTGCAAGCCTGCCTTTTTGTAAGAAACCAATAGGTTCTAGATTCATTGACAAGAATTTTTATTTTTATTTTAAAAAGTGTGCCCTTTGTCCAAATCTAGCAGAAGTATAGATTGCAATCCCATCACACTTCACTTTCAAGTAAGCCCTATTGAGCTTGGTTATTGAACTTTGAATTTCTTTGGAATAAACTCATGTATGATCCATACTCCTATGGAAGTAAATAATAATTGCGCCGTTGAATTTGCTACAAACAAACAGATGATCTCATATGAGAGTTAAAAGTGATGTTCACACGATATATATATATATATATATATGCATGCCAAGTGCCACATCTGAGTTTTCACGAAGCAAATTACAGTCTTTTGAAATGTTAAAGACTTTTCCCCACAGTTAGTTTTTTCAGTTTATCTGGAATCCGGTCATTTGGATATCATCAAGGTGGGCTGCTGCTGTCCCTCAGCAGTTACAGCCTAAGACCTCTGCTGCTTCAGGTCAATTTACCTTCAAGGTTGGTGGTGCTATTTTTTTCCCATGTACTGATTATTTAAAAAAGAGCATGCTCAGGTCAGTTGTCTCTGCCTTTGCATTAAATTTGTCCTGAGCCATTGCTATGGAAACAATATTTTATAATGGTATTCTTTAAATTGTTGTGCATCCTACTATTAACATCTGTTGCATGACTTTGGTACAGTATATAAATGTATGCTTTAAGTTTTGACTGCAGAAGTGTGACTGGCTTAAACAGAATGAAGAGTCAATTGTACATGCAGATTAATATTCTAATCTCACTGCCTGTGTATGGACAATAGGAAAAATAACATGTATTCTAGTTACTACTATATCTACTACAGCAACAGCACAAAGCCATATTATCCCATTTTCATTGGAAATGACCATATGTTAAAAAACATTCACTATTTATCAAGACCTCAAGCTCCCCCACATATAATTGTATGAAATTTTGTTATGCATTTTTAAAGCTGTGAATCATTTGGAATGCACACCGATGAAGTGCTTCTGTGGTCAATGGAACTGCAGTGTCATAGGCGATGAGTGAATTATCTCCCTGGAAGTAGTTAACATTTTGTCATTGATTGCTCAGAGGCCCACTTTTCAGTAAGTTGGGTTTTTTTAATTTAAAAAGGCCAAATTAAGTAAAAATGGACATCTTCCAAGAAAACCACAAGATATGGCTCATTCACAATGCTTGCCAAACAATCTGAGGTATTAAAGGAAAGCACAGCTGAATTTCATCTGCCTTTGTTAGACTTGTTTAAATAGTTATTTATAGAACGCCTACCATGCACTGACAGTGAATCAGTAAAATCCTGCATGACTCAGCATGAACAGTTTAACCACGAGAATATCATTATAAAATATTACTATGAAACGTCTTTGCGTAATGATCCTTGTACATGGAAGCTTCCGTCCATTGTGGGAAGCTAAACCAAAATAAAAAAATTGACTTTTCATATACATACATGCATGATGCTGCAAGATAGCGTATGTAAACTATTCCTTTCTGTACTGTTCCGTTCATCGTCTCATTAGCTCCCACAAATTTATTTGCAGTCATTCGTTTGGATCACTGATGACCTTTTCCTTGTCCTCCCCCCATACATTCTGTAAATAAATGTCTATAAATATACCTTGATGTTGTCTTTCCATAATTAACCATTGTTGTGTAAACGCCATACTGGCATTTTGTGTTAAAATGCCATTCTTTAGTATGGATACACCTGCTGCAAAGGGGACATGATAAAAGAGAAACAAAAAGTTTACACCTCAGGAATAGTATAGCAAAGGTGGTGTAAACTGAAAATGTGTGGGTTTTTTAAAAAAAAGTTATACATAATAGTTCAAATGTGATAGGTAATAATTTCTAATTTGTTAACCCCTTCATTCCCAATTTTATGTATAAGCAGATTCAAGATAAGCCGCTCGGGCAGCTTTTTGGAACTGAGGGGTTAAACTCCAAGAACAAATATATGCATATATATATGTGTATGGTATAAATTGAGCTCTGAACTGCTCAAATCTTTACCACATTCCAAAATACATATTTCTCTTTTTCTCTGCCAAGCTTTTATTTTATAAAAAAAATTTTCAAATATGCAGAGACCATTTTTAAAAAGACCGATAAATTCTTTGATGTCTTATTGAAAGGGATTATTGTGTTAATGTCAAGTGATCTCATGGTGTTGTAAGCAGGTTGTGATTTGGCATGCTTCTACGAATTGCACCCAGCATGTTAAAAACATTCTTTTAATTGTTATGTGAAATGTTTGCATATGTGGTTATTATCTGTGAACTCATTGTACATGTATCCAAATGTGTTTTCTATTGTGCTTGATTTTGCTGGCCATTCTTGAATGACTTGGCAATTCAAGAAACAAATGTTCTGTGCTGTCCTCTGTAATGTGTATTCTCTTTGATGTGTTTTGTCATATTCCATCAGCTTGTATCCTCCCTTTGCCAACAGCATATCCTTATATGTGTTGGAAACAAATTTATGCAAAGACATATCTTAGCAAGCTTTGCTTAACATACATTTTTTAAAAATTTAACAAAATGTTCATTTGTTCAACATTTAAACACACTCTTGCTTGGTGTAAATCTTTTGCAGTTAATCCGCCGTCAGACTTGAATTTTAAAATTATAGATGAACATACTGTTCAAATGTCATGGACAAGACCATCTGATGCAATAGAAGGTTACAGGATAACAGTGACACCTGAAGCTGGTAAGTTTTGGCGTTCTAATAAGCTGAAACCTCAAATAATGCAGTCTTGCTCTATTTCATTCATTTTTACTAGCTGATTTTTTTGGGGGGGGGTATGTCCAAATACAATATGAAAATACATACCAGGGACAGCTGTAATTTGTCCTAAATGATGCCTGGTAATCATGTTCAGAATGGTTTCCTGGCAGGTGCACTAATTCTAGAGGGCGGAGGCGTCATCTGCCCTCTTAATATTCCTTAAAGGTAAAGAGACCCTTGACCATTAGGTCCAGTTGTGACTGACTCTGGGGTTGCGGCGCTCATCTCGCTTTATTGGCCAAGGGAGCCAGCGTACAGCTTCCGGGTCATGTGGCCAGCATGACTAAGCCACTTCTGGCGAACCAGAGCAGCACACAGAAATGCCGTTTACCTTCCCGCTGGAGCGGTACCTATTTATCTACTTGCACTTTGACGTACTTTTGAACTGCTAGGTTGGCAGGAGCAGGGACCGAGCAATGGGAGCTCACCCCTTCAGGGGGATTCGAACTGCCGACCTTCTGATCGGCAAGTCCTAGGCTCTGTGGTTTAACCCACAGCCCCACCCGCATTCCTTAGCACAAGCCTAAGCCCCCACTAGCGAAATCACCTAGCCAAGTGCAGCATCAAAGGCAGGCTCCTCCTAAGCATGAGAAAAGGGGAGCAGTAGCTATTGAAGCTGTGAGGCACTGGGCAAGGCCTCCTCCTGATCATGTTCCCACCGTGGCAGCGCCAGTCCCCAGTTTGGGAAACCCTGCTGAATGCGATAGAACGTGGCAGGGGTAACTGCCATTAGAGTAGCTGGGTAGTAGGCAGAAGGGCCATGACAGCTTTGCCTCTATGGCCACACTCTGCTATCAGTGCAATTCAGCCACTTTCTGCTGGGCTACTGTACTATGGACATTCTACTATACCTATTTCAGGAAAAGAAGTGACCGTGAAGTTTCTACATTTCTTTCATTGTTAAATAGGTAAAAGCTCTCTTTTATTGTTTTGAATGAAACTTTGCAACTATGACGTGTTTATTGTTCTACATATATTGTGTTGCAGATGGACCTACTAGAGAATTTACCCTAGCACATAGCGCTACCCAAACTTTATTAACAGACCTTACACCTGATACTGAATACGTTGTAACGATAAGTTCATATGATGACAGAGAAGAGAGCATATCTGTCTCTGGACAACTTACAAGTAAGTTTGCATTATTGATTTAGATTTATCCAGAGAGTCACAAAGGTCTCCCTCAGGAGGTAGTGGACTCTCTTTCCTTGGAGCTTTTTAAGCAAAGGTTGGATGGCCATCTGTCATCAATGCTTTAGCTGAGATACCTGCATTGCAAGGAGTTAGACTTGATGACCCTTGAGTCCTTCCAGCTCTACAGTTCTATGGTTCTATGACCCTGGTATTATTTGGGCACAGTTTCCTGTCCCCATATGCTTCTGTCATGTAATGAGCAACATTCACCTGAAGCATCCATCATTCCCCCCGCCTCCATAATAATATTTCAAAAACCTGAAGGCATGCAAGAAAACTGTCACTTGCAATGAGGTTATCAGATAAATGGGGTTATCAGTATGTTGGCTGAACCCACCCTTGCAATGACTTTTTTAGGCTTTCTCCACATGTTGACTTTTGTAGTAAATGTACCCCCATCTGTTCTGAATTTGAAGGAGAATAATGGGATGTGAATCACTGGAGAAGCCCAAATGTTTTTTGGCCCTATTTACATACTCTCCCAGCACATCCTTAGATTCTGACAGTTTATCAGTGATATGGGATACTTCTTAATCCTATGTTATTTTGTTGTTCCAGTTCAAACAGGTGGTTTAGTAACAACAGAAAAGAAAATCGAAGAAGTTCAGTTACAAAGTAAGTGACTTTGCCCATTTAAAATCACTTAAAATCACATTAGGAACGTGAGACAGTTCTTTCTAAGTCAGCACCGCCAGTTGCCCATTGAGCTGTGCAAATTCTTCCTTTCCCTTTTCTCAATAGGTATGTCTACTGGACAGGGAAAAGAGTGTTTAGTTACGCCCTGTCCCAATCATTGTATTACAGACACTAGTCTGTATCACTCCTTGTGCTGACTGCTAGGTCTGGTAGCTAAGGAGAAAAACATTTACTTACTTACTTACTTACTTACTTATTTTTGCAAGCTTTTGTTTCCTGTCCTCTAGACACCTTAAAGTCTCCATTTTCCTTTTCTCTTTTGATCTTCCATTTAGCCTGGTGAGCTATCAGCCTTTGTTTTATTCCTCAAGCTTTCCAACCATTTAAATTTTGGTTCAGAGTGTGGGAATTCGACTCTAGTTCCCATTTGCAGAGTATGTGGAAGACAGTCCTGGGTCGTTTGAACCTTTTAATTAATTCTCTTTCCCCCCTCCTATAAAAATTACACAAGACACTCTCTTTAAATAAAGAGACTGTTTACGTTTAAATAACACGTAACTTTTACTTAGTGTAGTTGCAGTCGCAGATTAAAATATACAATGCAGATGAGTGATACTTAAGTTGCTAAAACATTTTATATAGATTAAACCATTGATGGCCAAACTTGGCCCTCCAGCTGGTTTGGGACTACAACTCCCATCATCCCTAGCTAACAAGACCAGTGGTCAGGGATGATGGGAATTGTAGTCCCAAAACAGCTGGAGGGCCAAGTTTGGCCATCACTGGATTAAACTGTTACAGACTAACTAACTCTGAGGCAGACAGCAGCAGAACAGTTCATACCTGCTGCTTTAACTGTTAAGATTGCTCTACTAACTGCCATAATTGTACCAACTGCCATTACTGCCACAGAGTGTATGGTGTCATAGAGTTCTACAGCTCTTGCAATTAACCCTTTACATATGCATTTTGGATGCTAACATTCCACACAGAGGACCTCATTATGGTTCCTGTAAATCAGGCATCTCCAAACTCGGCCCTCCAGCTGTTTTGGGACTACAATTCTCATCATCCCTGACCACTGGTCCTGTTAGCTAGGGATGATGGGAGTTGTAGTTCCAAAACAGCTGGAGGGCTGAGTTTGGGGATGCCTGCTGTAAATGAACAAGAATCTGATTCTAACTGTGAAGTGCCAACAAACAATTTACTTTTAGTCATATCCTGCCTGTATAGTAAGGGGATTTATGCATATTATAGGTTGGATCCAGAGATCCTGTGGGTGGAGTTTCACTTATGGAATCTCCTGCTTGTGGAAGGAGAGGAAATATGTGGATTCTTCCTCTGAAAATCTATCCCTTCTAGTCAGTATGGGAGGTGGTGCAGGAGTCAATGAAAATTGCCTCATATTTCTTTGTAGTGCATTACTTATGCTACATTACTTGTGTGGGTGTATGGCAATGTCATTATTTTTGATAAAATTATATTTCAGGATGTTCCCTCAGTGCTGTTACAGATCTAGTTTTTCTTGTGGATGGCTCTTGGAGTGTGGGCAGAAATAACTTTAAATACATCTTGGATTTCATTGTTACCCTTGTGTCGGCCTTTGATATTGGAGAAGATAAGACGAGAGTTGGAATAGTTCAGTACAGCTCTGATACAAGGACTGAGTTCAACTTAAATCAGTATTTCAAAAAGAGAGATCTCATTGAGGCAATAAAAGGAATACCATACAAAGGAGGCAATACAATGACAGGTATGGACTTTTAAATATTATAGTAATCAGGGATGTGCACCATTCTCAAAATTCACCTTGTATCAGTAATGTTGGAAAGCAACCTGATCTGTTTTGGATACTCTCATTGTTTTTCTGATTTGACTTGTTATTTGGGTCCAAATTAGTTCTGTTAAATCTGAAGCTCACATTCCCTCCAATTGACTATAAGAGGAATCTAGAAACTGATGGATGAAAATTGCAGGCAATAGATCTGCCAAGCGATAGGGAGACCCAACCAGGTTTTTTTTTGTATGCAGGGAACCCTTAAAATATATTATGTTATTTTAAAAACTACATTTTTTCTTTTTTTCTGCCAGAATTAGAGACAGTTGGTAGGCATAGTTTCCCCTTCTGAGGGGATGAAGCCTGAGATTTATCATAATGATAGCTGCAGTGGTTCTCCCATTATCATTTGGTAGGTGGGTAAAATAGAAATCACTTGTGTGAGTGTAGAAAAACAGAAGAATGAAAACAATTTTATTGTAGTGTTTATTTTAAATTTTGTTAGAAAACAGAAAGGATGCTAACACTCCTCCTCCAAATTATTGTGGTTTGAGTGCCCTGGAGAAATAATCACTTTGATTAAAACCAGGACTTGCCCTTCAACATGAAAATATCCTGTGACCTCTCTACCCATGCACTGCACTCTACACTTCCTCCACATTCAGGGTGTTTCCCTAGTCAGTTTTTTAAAACAAATGCAGTGATTGCTTTAATTTTACAGCAAAATGCAGTGTCACAGAGCTTTAGGGAGTCTGATCCAGCTCAAGATGCATCACTAATGGTGCAATCCAATGTGGACATATGAAAACCTCATCAGAATCAACTCAGTTTGCCTCGTCATTTTGGGCTGGACACAGAGCTGAAAACATGGATGAGTTTCAAGAGCTTATAATTTTTCTTCATTGATTGTGCTGCCTTCTTGATTTTCAAATTTTGAATTTCATCTAAACTTGGAACATCTGTGGATTTTTAAATCACAACCCATTTTCCAAATTTCAGGAGAAGCAATAGATTATCTGATTAAGAATACATTCATTGAATCTGCTGGAGCAAGAAAAGGCTTTCCTAAAGTGGCAATCGTCATAACCGACGGAAAATCTCAAGATGAAGTAGAAATCCCTGCAAGAGAACTTCAGGGCATAGGAGTTGAAGTGTTTTCTTTGGGTATGTCAGATTTCTGCAACAATTAAAGTATTAGTACAAATATTATGGAATTATATTAAAATTGTGTCAAAAGACCTGGGGAATAGTTTGGAAAAATGTATGCCTGCCAATTAAAGGATATAAAAGAAGTCACTATGTGAAGCTCTCTAGGGAGGTTGTCCCACAACCAGGAGTGGGGTTTTCTGCTGAAAAGGCCCTCTGAATCTCATATTGTGGGGGACACTCAACATTAGCTGGTGATGTTGGGGCCTGGATAGGTAAAATGCTATCTGGAGCATTGGTGTATCACTGGCAAACATATTCACATATTGTTACTTTCTTCTTTTGAAGGAATCAAAGCTGCAGTCGCCAAAGAGCTGAAGTTAATTGCCTCTCAGCCCTCACTGACTCATGTTTTTAATGTGGCCAACTTTGATGGCATTGTGAATATACAGAATGAAATAATCTCGCAGGTGTGCTCAGGTGTTGATGAACAATTGGGTGAACTGGTCAGTGGAGAAGAAGGTAAGGGACATTTTAAAGTTTCACAAGAACTAGACTACTTGTGTACATAATCAAGCATTTCATCTCCTTGTTCTTGAGATCCAACTGGATCTTTGTTTTTATTTTTTTCAGCTATAGAGCCTGCCTCAAACCTGGTAGCTACGCAAGTCTCATCAAGATCCATTAGAATCACTTGGCATCCATCTCCTAGTGAAATAACTGGCTACAAGGTGGACCTCATTCCAATGATAGCTGGTGCCAAGCAACATTCATTGAGCGTAGGACCTCAGACTACTGCTTTTAATGTAAAAGACCTTTCACCAGACACTGAATACCAAATCAATGTGTATGCAATGAAAGGACTGACTCCCAGTGAGGCAGTGACTATTATGGAAAAAACTCAGGCAGTAAAAGTTCAAGTGGGTAAGTTATTGGCTACTAAGATTGCAGAATCGTGTTTGAATTGCATAAAAACAAAGCATTCTTGGGAAAAGATAGTTGATGTAAAAGACATAAAATATAATTTCATATTTTTCTTTTTAACTGTATTTTTGAAAAGCTTTGGGGACTGCTGTTGCAAGGCAAAAAAATGGGCTTCTATTAATTTATCTAAAATGCACAAATGCACAGAGAGAAATAAATGGAGAATAAAGGTTCATATCTTATACATACTTACCTAAGCATAAGTTCCACTCAACAATAGGACTTACTGCTGCGTACATATTTTACATGATATCAGAGAGAGAGAGAGAGAGAGAGAGAGAGAGAGAGAGAGAGAGAGATTGATATCCCGCTTTATCACTACCTGAAGGAGTCTCAAAGTGGCTAACATTCTCCTTTCCCTTCCTCCCTCACAACAAACACTCTGTGAGGTGAGTGGGGCTGAGAGACTTCAAAGAAGTGTGACTGGCCCAAGTTCACCCAGCAGCTGCATGTGGAGGAGCGGAGATGCGAACCCGGTTCCCCAGATTGCGAGTCTATTGCTCTTAACCACAACACCACACTGGCTCTCAATGCCTAATAAGATATGGTTGGGCCTGATGCTGTCAACTGATGGCAGTGGTGCTGGCTTGGGATTTAGCAGATCCTGGACCAGTACAGCCTCTCGGCTTCCCCACCATGGAATATTAGAAATCTAACTTCTGTTTGCCATCATCTAACTTGTTGCAGAAATGGCATGGGAAATAAAGCCTATGTACTAGACTATTATTCATACCAGGAATCTCTACCCCAAAGTGTACACCCCCCCCAAAGCTGTATGTCTGCCTATTTAGTAGGTGATATCGGAGCTCATGTAGTTAGCATAGTAGCTAAGAGAATGTGAATCTCTCTTCAAATCTTGCCACCCCTGTGAACACAGGAGACAAGCTGCTGTCTCTCTGCCTCATCACCACCCCTGCAATAACGGAATAATTCATGATGGTGATATGTAATGCTTTGAACACTCTGAAGTGCTAAATATATATAAAAATACTAAGTGTTCTCCCCCCTCCCCCTTTCCTTTACACAGAGTGCTCAGAAGGCGTGGATATAAAAGCTGATATTGTGCTTCTGGTTGATGGCTCCTACAGTATTGGCATCGCCAATTTTGTTAAAGTAAGAGCATTTTTGGAAGTGCTGGTTAAAAGCTTTGATGTTTCGCCAGCCAAAGTCCAAATCAGCCTTGTTCAGTACAGCAGGGATCCTCATACAGAATTCACTTTGAACAGATACACTAGAATTGAAGATGTACTTCATGCTATTAACACCTTCCCCTACAGAGGTGGATCTACAAACACAGGCAAAGCAATGACCTTTGTAAGGGAGAAAGTCTTTGTTCAAAGCAGAGGTGCAAGACCAAATGTCCCAAGGGTCATGATTCTTATTACTGATGGGAAATCGTCAGATGCCTTTAAAGATCCTGCTGACAGACTAAGAAATTCAGATGTAGAAATATTTGCAGTTGGTGTTAAAGATGCAGTACGATCAGAGTTGGAAGCAATTGCTTCAGAGCCTACAGAAACCCATGTGTACACAGTGGAAGATTTTGACGCTTTTCAAAGGATATCGTTTGAGCTTACACGGGCTATCTGCTTACGAATTGAACAGGAACTTGAGGCAATTAGAAAGAAAGGTGAGTTGCTCTTGCTGTGCAGAATTTTTAATTTAATATTGGTTGATGAAATATGAAATGGTATGCAAGTTTAAACAGAAAACTCTAAAACTGAATATAGAAAACACAGTACTAATTCTGAACTAGACACTGATACTACTAATTTAGTGAAACATAATTATGCAATGATAAATATCTCAAAGCAATGCTAGTAAGTAAAATAAGAACCATTAAAGGAAATCATGCAAAAAAGTAAAAATACAGCATCAAAATATCATTAGAGAATCCCATGTATATTGCAGAAGTGCTCGCTATAATGCAGTCGTGATAATTAACAATGTACACAAAACCACACACACCCAACTCAACAATCACACTCCCCTTATGCATAGCACATCACTCCATACTCTCAATTCCACTTATTCAGAAGCATTATAGCCTCCAGCTGTGGATGCAAAGCATAGCCCTCATGGCTAGCCAATGATAGCTTTATCCTCTCCCCAGCTCTGCCCCTCCCCCAGTAGGCTTTTAGGCTAGGAGTGGGGAACCTGTGGGTTTCTAAGTGTTTGGCTGTAGTTTCCATCAGCCACACCTGTCATGGCCAATTAAGAGGAATAATGGGAGTGATTATCCAGAAACATATGGAGGCCACAGGTTCCTCTGTAACAGCCTGTTAAATCAAGATGTTTCTGTATATATAGCAACCAATTGTGTTTATACACCTTACTGGAAATTGAAAAGAGATTTTCTAAAGCCTTCATTTGTTCACTATGTGCTTTTTTTCAGCAATTCACTTGGGAGCAAGGGATCTGAAGTTTTCAGAAGTGACATCTAACAGCTTCAAAACGAGCTGGTCTCCAGCAGGACCTGGTGTTTTATCTTACCTTGTCAAGTACAAGGTGGCTATTGGCGAAGACGAATACTTTGTTTCTGTACCAGCTCCGCTTACTAGTACAGTTCTTACCAATTTACTACCACAAACCACATACACCGTCAGTGTGATTGCAGAATATGAAGATGGCGATGGACCTCCTTTGAATGGGGAAGAAACAACTTTAGAAGGTATTGTTCTTATTGTCCTGCATCAATTCTCCTTCCTGAAAACCAAGATAGGGGCCCTATGTATGTGTTACCATAGAGATGTGTTTGCTGCCCCTGCCCCACCAAAATTAGCTCTAGGCTTTGGCACACACCAAGTAGCCATGGTTGAATATGAATCAGTATGTATTGTGTTCAGATAACAGCTGTCTAAGGCAGAACTGTATATGAGGAACATACCAAGAGATTTACCATTGGTAAATGAGAAAAGGTACAAGGCTGAAAGGTGTATTTACTAATCTAACAGATACATTAAAACCCTTTGGTCATTTGAGTTTCTTGGGTCCACTTCCCTGTGTTTTCTAGAGAGAGGCTATACATTGTATCTTTCTTATTTGGAAAGGCCTGTATCACAAACCAATTTGGCGTTCCTGAGGTGGTAGAACAAAGACGGATAACTCCATATTGAAGCTGATTTTTCAGCACTTCAAATGGATTAAATTTCATATTTATGGGAAATCCCACTTTCCTGCCAATGCCCTTTCTTTCTCATTCCTCCTACATATTGATAATACTATTTGATAATACTATTGATGTAGAAAGTAGTGGTTTTATTGTGCTATTTTTTGGGTGGAATCTCAAATGATGTCGAGGAACAGTATGTGCAGAGTCCTCTGTATCCCAGTTCTGGTTGAAAGGCATAACTTAATATAGTTCTATTCCCCCATCACCCAATGAGATAAACTGATTTAAAATTTATTGGTAAAATTTGGACCCTACTTTTCCACTGGTGTTCAAAGCAGCTAATATAAAAAAATGTTGTGTGTTACATTTTTGTTGCTTTGTATTGTGTAATCTGCTTTGAGCATTATTTTAATAGGAAAGCAGGGTATAAATATTAAATCTAACCAGATGCAATTCAACAAAACAGCAATAAAATATAAGTAAAAAAATCATTAAAACCAAGACAGATAAAATTTTATGAAAAACAATAAAAACAACCAGTTAAAACCATTTCATTTGTGCTTGTATATTTTATATTTCTTTTATAGTCAGGGGATCACCACGAAACTTAAGAGTAACAGATGAGACAACGGATAGTTTCAAGGTTGGGTGGTCACCTGCTCCAGGCAGTGTTCTCAGATACAGGCTTGCTTACAGGCCAGTCGCTGGTGGTGAGAGAAGACAAGTGACAGTCCCAGCAAATGAAAGAGCAACGA
Source organism: Podarcis erhardii (assembly GCF_964252035.2). Taxonomy (NCBI): domain Eukaryota; kingdom Metazoa; phylum Chordata; class Lepidosauria; order Squamata; family Lacertidae; genus Podarcis; species Podarcis erhardii. The sequence goes on along the minus strand of NC_138507.1, from coordinate 39,203,300 downwards.
CACTACAGAATCTGAAACCAGATACAAGATATGAAGTCTCTGTTACTGCTGAGTACCAGTCTGGGGCTGGAAAGCCACTGAATGGACATGGAAAAACTGAGGAAGGTAAGCCATCAATGTAATGGTTTTTGGGACTCCACACAAAACTCAACAGCAGAAGAGTTGCTGTGACATTTAAATATGATAGGAAGCGATAATAAACCCAGCTGGCTCCCTTGTGCATGTATCTCTGTGATTCAGGGTGTTTTGGCACTTGGTATATATTAGACCATTGTATTTAAAACTTCAGTGTGTGAAGTGGGCTGAAGCTGACACCCCTGCATTAAAAAAGAGTGTGTCTAGCAATTCTTACCACGGCAGCAAAGCCTCAACAGACTATGTTCTTTGTCTAGGGCAGGGATGGAGAATCTGTAGTCCTCCAGGTTTGTTTGGACTCCCAACTCCCATGATCTCTGACGTGGACCATGCTTTCTGGGGCTGATGGGAGTTGTGAACATCTGGAGGGCCACAGGTTCCCCATCCCTGTCTAGCCGTATGAGCCACATTTCCCCCCATCTCTCAGATTTCATTCAGTTTCATTTGCATTTCACTCCTTTCAAAAATGCACATATTGCTCTGCTTTCACTCAGCTAAAAAGTGACACCTTGCATTATCAGGCTGCTTCAGGAGGTTGTTGTCCTGACTTGGCTGCCATATTTAAATGCTACCCTGTGTTGATTGATTGCTTTCCTAAATGTTAGTTGTGATTAATAGTTTACATCACAGATATTTCACAGGAGACCTTAAAGATAGCTAATTATTATTGCAAGGAAGTTCTTTGTCTGTTTCTAATGTTCTTCTTTTTTTAAACATGTGCAGTTTTGGGAAGACCAAGAGACTTGAAGGTTTCTGATGCTACGACATCCTCGTTGAGATTATCTTGGAGTCCAGCACCTGGCAAAGTACAGAGATACTTTGTGACGTATACTCCAGCAACAGGAGGTGAAACTAAGGAAGTGACCGTAAGCGGAACTACCACCAGTACAGTTCTCAGAGACCTGGAGCCAGGAACAAGATATGATTTGTCTGTGGCTGCGTTGTATGCATCTGGAGCAGGCGATGCTCTCCCTGGACAAGGAGTCACTCTTGAAGGTAAAAACAGCTGAATCACATACCTTGCTGCTGATGCTGGTAGTTGGTACTAAAGATACACTTGTGAACAGATATCCCTCTTGGATTATGACATGTGGAGACCTAGGATTTTATTTTTATTTTTTTGCCATAGTCATTTTCAGTTGTTTCTATGCAACCTTTCTTTGTATAAGCATTAATGTAGACATATGACTGAAAGACACCTTGGATCCTGAACCCCTTGGTACTCAGACATTTTGGCTCCTGAACTCCGCAAACCCGGAAGTGAGTGTTTCGGTTTGCGAACGTTTGTTGGAACCTGAATGTCTGATGGGGCTTCCGTGGCTTCCGATTGGCTGCAGGAGCTTACTGCAGCCAATCAAAAGCTGTGCTTTGGTTTCCGAACATTTTGGAAGTCAAATGGACTTATAGAACAGATTTCGTTTGACTTCCAAGGTACGACTGTACTGATATTGGACACATTCTTAGCATTTCACTGTCTGGATATATGATTCTTCCACTGATTGTGAATTGGTCCTGGGTCTGCTTCCAAGGCAAGGCTATGTTTCTGGGGAAAAGCAGGGGCACAGTTGGGGGAAGGGGCCATAGCTAAAAAACAGAGTGTGTTTTAGATGTATAAGGTCCCCTTCATCTCCCCTGGCTGTTGTATGCATATGTCCCCTAAAAGACCTGGAGGAGAAATGGATTAACCTGGCGGAGGGCTGCCAGGCAGAGTGTACAAGATTGGGCCAGATGAAACCATGCTAAGACATAAAGGCAGTTTCCTATGTTTATATTGCCATACTTACCCCACAGTGGGGTGTTTGTGGATCAGGGTGTGTGGCTCTGCTTGTCATTGTACAACATAATGAACAGCTTTATTTCTCTTTGCTTCCACTGTTTGCCAGCACAGCTTTGCAGTGGTACTCTGAATCTCTGTGTGTTTTTGTTTTTGTTAGTAAGGTGTCAGAAATAAAATGATAATGAATCACATTATACAGGATGTGAGTTCTCAGTGATAATATTTTCATTGCTAATGATATGTGCAATGTCAAGGTAGTGCATGGGCACATTAATCATGTCGAAATTTTAAAAACAAAACAAAACATATGGAGCTTTTCAAATCAGAAGTGTGCCATAGATTGGTTAAGTGAGTTAGAACCTTTTCCTCTGTGATCCTATGCCAGCAAGAGGGAGGCTTTGTTTGCAGTTCCCTTTCAGAATGAAATGTTTCTGCTTGTGAAGGATATAGCCTGGTGTGCAAAGAGAAGTGGTTTATTACAGTACTATCCCATAGTGATCCCAGACATTTTCCAGGCTACAGGGGTACCTTGGGTTAAGAACTTAATTTGTTCTGGAGGTCTGTTCTTAACCTGAAACTGTTCTTAACCTGAGGTACCACTTTTGCAAATGTGGCCTCCCGCTGCCGCCGCACCACCGTGGCGTGATTTCTGTTCTCATCCTGAAGCAAAGTTCTTAACCCGAGATACTTTTTCTGGGTTAGCGGAGTCTTTAACCTGAAGCAGCTGTAACCTGAGGTACCACTGTATTTATACAATTATAATTTTTTATTCCATCAGAAATCATGAGCAATATCCTATCTCTCTTTGTATCCCCACTAAGGATGGAGGAGAAATTTGATTCAGTTTGCATTTAGAGATAAATCTATCAAATTCACACATTCTGAAACAACAGGAAAACCAAAACACATCCATCCTTCGAAATTCACGCTTGTCCAAATTTTGTGATGCACTTCTCCAACCAAATAATACTTACAAAAATGCACACTTGCTTGCAAAATGGGGTTTCCACCCCTCCTCCCACTATGCATGTCCTATGCCTTTCCCAAATATGCTCTGGAGGGTTGATATATATATATATTTACTGCTCACAGTGCCACAGAGTAGGTCTTCGAAGAGGCTCTAGCTTGTCTTCGTCGTATCCAGTGCTATTTTTCTAGAAAAAGAGGTGCCGGAACTCACCATGAACACTTCCCTTATTCTCATAGAATGGCAATGGTGTCCACCTGAGAGGGGCCAGAATTGAGTTCCAGCTCTAAAAAAGCCCTGGTCGTACCCATCCTGAGTTTTCCGCCAACTTCGCTGTAGTCACTGCCTCAAATGTTTCATTGTTACCAGCTCCCTAGAGAACTAAGGGGCTGGTTTGACTCCACCCCATGAGAGGGGGTGCTAAGGAGCGATTGTGTCCACCACCCTGGTCATTTCTCCATTATACAGATCCGCCAATGCTTCAGCAGAATCGCCTGCCAAGGCACCAGGAAACTTCCCTTTGTGGTTAACCCCCTGCTGGTTTCACCCCTGCCAATGGTGTGCCTGCCCCCACTGCAGCCTGGCTTTTATGTCATCAACCCAGCTAGATGACCCAGTTCAGCTGGGGCTGGAGCAGGAGGGACTGTTCAGCAAGGGCTTCAATCCTGCAAGGAGAGAAGAATAGTTCAGGCATCCCACTGGGAAGCAGGCAACGGCAGACAGCTGGCTCCTCTTCTGAAGTTCTTGGGTTCTCACTATCTTGCACAGGGGTGCGGCCATTTACATAGTAAAGATTATGCAATTCTTTACATACAGCGTTACATGCTGGATCAAGCCAAAGGCCCATGTAACCCAGCATCCTCCTTTAATAATGGCCAACCATATGTATACAGGAAGCCCACAAGCAGGACCTGAGTGCAACAGCTCTCTCCCTACTTGTGTTTCCTAGCAAGCAGTGCTGCTTCCACAATGGAGGTAGAACATACCCATCATAGCTAGCAGCTGTTCATAGCCTTATCCTCCAAGAATTTGCCTAATCCTCCTTTAAAAGCACCCCAGTTGGTGGCTATCACTACTTCTTCTGGGGCGAATTCCATAGTTTAACTATGCACTGCTTATGAATGGCTCTTTTTTACAATCCCATTTTATGGGGTGAAGAGCTATGCAGACACTCCCCTACAGATGCTTCCACATGCCCCCCACCCCCCAACCAGGGAGAGGAATGCAGAGAAACAGGAATTGCAGCAGTATCAAGAAATAAGGATAAACTTTATATTATTGGGGGATTAAGAGTGCCAATAAAAATCTGACATAACATGTCAAAAGATTCAAGCACAATAAAATGAAACAAGGAAGCACATCCCAGGCCATATAAAACTGAGTTTTATTTCCAGACTCCTCCCCCCACCCCCATATCAAAGCAGGTAGTGAACAAACTTATTTACTCCTAATATATTCATAAGCTGGAATCCTAAGAGGCCTTTGCACATGCACAATGCCATGTCTAGGGTGCATAATTTCTGATTTTCTTTTCTGGGAGTAGCTCTTTTAAAACACACAATAAAACAATCCCACTAAAATATCAAACAAAGAAATCCGATTAAAGCAACACACTGATTTAAACAGAAGAGTCAGGCCAAGAGCTCAAGGGAATGCATCCTCGATGCCCTAATCATTTATTCCCCAAATACTGATTAAAATAAACACCCAGCTGCTACATGTTAGCTTTTTAATATAAACATTAATATGACCCTAATCAAAACCCTCCTTTCTCCCTCCAGTCCTCCAATCTTTTTTAATCTCTGTTTATATGCATGTTTAACATAACTATTCAGCTTTATTGATAAGGCATAATGAAGTATACATCCTACATATATTTGGGTCTGTAGATGGCCTGGCTTCCATCTTCCAGACTTAAATATCACGTGTTGTGCAAACTTCTCCATTATCGAAATATAACTTGGAAATCCTGCTTGCCTCTTTCGGTGGCGGATGATGATGACTTCTATAATTTATATGAATAGTTTTTAGAATGTTCATCCTCTGGAATGTGTTTATTCTTCAGCTGGATAAGAAAGCTATGCAAACATGTTGCAGCTGAATTTTTGGAGCTCTCGAGAAGTTTTTGCTTCTGGATTGTTTTATGATGAAAGCGAACAGAGCTCTGGCTGAGCACATAAAAAGCAAAATGTCAAAAAATATATATGATTAAATTGGAGTGCCAGAGGAGACATGGCGACGTTTTGAACTGGGCATGATGATTACAATTAACAGCACAGCAATAGAGCTAGTTTTCTCCCCAGCCCATTCTGTATACTCTTAGAGCAAGCTGCCTTCAAGGGGTGGGATGAAAGAATTGTAGGCTTATTGTGTGTGAGAAAACCAAATTATAAGGATGGTCTTGAAAGAACAAGGGGTGGAAAGCAGAAAGTACTAGAATAGGATGGATTTTCACAAAGGGCTAATTAAAAAACCTTTAGTGATAAGAAATAACATAAGAAAAAATAAAAGTTACTCCTAGCTTGATAACTTAATGGAAACTTGTAAGTGGGATTGAGACATGCCCTACTTTTTAGAAGACAGTCTTCTGTTTAAAGGACTGTCCATTCCAGTTCTGGTTTAGAGAGAAAGAGCCATAAGAAGGGAGATAAAGTACCATAAAGCTGCCCATCAGCTGGACTGGACTGTGGACTGAACAGGAATCCAAGTCGTCAAGGCACAATCTTCCCTACCATGGTGAGATGTATTGTGTTTGCAATTATTTCTAGGTTTATTTCTATACTCATTAGTATGTGCAAATTTATGCAAGTTTATCCTCTTGTTCTCTCTTTTTTTTGACAATGCAGTTCCTTTTTTCAAATGGTGATCTGGAAATGTCCAGCCCATGAATAAGAGATGCAGAGTCTTATCACCTTCCTTTATATCTCCACTTCGCTTGCTTAATTATTTATTATTAATAAATATCAACCTTTCACTTTTTAATTTTCCTTCAATACCTGCCGTGGCCTTTTTTCCTCCTGCCATCAAACTTAACTGTCTCTCAGTCATCTTTTCTCAGGAAGGAGTTATTGGCGCTGGCATTGGTCCAGCTGGAAAGCTATGACATGGCTAGAGGGCAGGCGAGGCCTATGAGGAGACACTTTGCGGGCTGTTCCACTGAGGCCCATCTGAAAGTGGCTCAAGCCCAACTGGTGGAAAACACTGGGTGGTATCCAGTGAACCAGTTCTGTTAGTGCAAGGATTTCTGTTTGCGCAACACAACTTTCCCTCCCTCTGTTTAGGGAATGTGGGAAGGAAAGGATGATCCATTGTGCAGTCAGAAGTCTGTGTGCTAATGGAATTGGTTTGTTGGACACCTCCCACTGCCATAATTCATTTAACATAAAGTTTAGTTTAATGGAAGGTGACTGCTTGGAATGCCGTAACTGCCCAGAGGCCATTGTTGCACAACGTCACATTTCTAGCTATCTAGTTGCTTATGTTCCTAACTAGCTATGCATCTTGTCTTTCCCAACACTGAAAACTCTTCACTATTGAAACCTGAAATGGTGTCCCTGGCTGTCTGGCTTCATGGACAAACGATGCATAACTTTGTAAGAGTGATCCGTGTTACAGCAGATGAACTTTTAGATCTCTGTACTGACCCCACAGAGTCACACACAAACTTACTCTATAGCACGTCTAAATTCACCCCATAGTATGGGACTTGGTGTGTATGTCTGCATTCTTTGTCTACCCACCTAGGCCCTAATATAACTTTGTTCCCCACCCCAAGGATATTCTGTTTCCTGGAAGCTGCTTACTGTCTGGGAGTTAGAAGCTGCTAAAAGTAATGTGCTTAAAATGTATAAAGAGTGTGTTCTCAGGGTCTGTTAATAGTTAAGGCATAACTATGTTAAGTGATCCTGAGTGTACGTTCTTGCTTAATAACGTAAGGCAGAGGTTTTCTAACTTTTTGAGTCTGTGGCTCCCTTGACCAACTATATTCTTTTTGCGGCACCCCTGTGGGGCTCAGGAGCCCAGTTATGTCATCCCTTGCCTGAAGAGCTGGCAGTCTCTCACCCTTTTTTGAACACTCTCCCTTGTGGAGTGTTCCCTCAGCCACCTCTCCTCTCCCCTTGGGAGTCCTCCGGACAGCTGCCCCGGTCTCTGAGCTGCCCCCACTGCCCCAAAGAGAGGTGCCTCCTCACACTGCCCCACAGGGGCCTGGGAAGCACCACCTACTCAGCCCCAGAGGCACCATTCACCTGGGGAGCTTGTAGCCTGGGCTGCTGCAACCAACAGCTGTGTAAACCTTTGGGAGGCAGAGATGCAAGAGGGCATCAGAGGAGGGAGGGAAGGAAAGAGGGACAGAGCCAGTGCTGTCCACGGCACCCCGGGTCATCATTAAAGGCACCCCAGGGTGCCACAGCACACTGGCTGAAAACCACTGATGTAAGGGATGCCTCATGCTGGAAATCAGATTAAAGTTCATAGAGTTCAACACTCTTTGCAGAAATCCCAGTAACCAGCAGGTGCTAACTAGAAGCTTACCACAGGGGTTCCCAAAGTTGGGTCGCCAGCTGTTTTTGGACTACAGTTCCCATCATCCCTAATCACTGCTCCTTTTAGCTAGGAATGATGGGAGTTGTAGTCCAAAAACAGCTGGAGACCCAAATTTGGGAAACCCTGGTCTTCCAGAAATTGGCCAGTGGTCCACCAGAGGACTACATTGTACCTGACACACATCCTTCATGTAACCAATACTAAGATTTCATCATGAAATGGAACATAGAATTGTTGTTATTATATGGCAGATGCACCACCATATAATACCATATTGGTTTTCTACAAAACTACTTACTGCTTTTCCTTGCAATTGTTGGTGCTGGATCAGTTTCACATTTTGGCATAGTTAGCTTAAAAAATGAATTGGAATATTTCACCTCATCATTCTCCTTCCTATTCCCCAACCCCCCTTGGAGTTTTCCATTTCCCCCTTTTTTTCATAGCCTGAGCCAAAACCATGGGTCATACACTAGAAATAAAACATAATGATAAACACAGCAATTGTAATGAATGGAAACCCAGTAGATGGCTAACAATCAACTTTTTCTGAGAGCTACTGTTTTTCTAATCTGTTTTTCCCATGGAGAGGAGGTGGTAAGAGCAGTTCTGGCAAGAGCTAACTTGTTTGCCTTGAGGTATTAATGTCAAATGACAAGAACATGCTGTATACTATATCTGTTAAATAGATTAATTTAAACAGAATATAGGATTATTATTATTATTATTACTGCAATTTTCTTTTTTTGGGGGGGAAACTTCTGACAGAAACTATACTATTAACTGTAATTTGCATAACCATTCTTTGAAAAATTGACAGATGACCTATGTCTGAACATAATATTCCAGCATTGTCTTAAAGATGTTACAAATATTGGATATCAGGGCCTCAGAATAACTGATCAAAGCAGAGGAACTAATTTACCATTTAAAGGACTCCATGTCATTAAAAGCAAGTCAGCAGAACAAGCAATTTTATAATTGTTTTGTGAACAACTGCATTATGTTATGAATTGAAATTAATGCACAGTGTAGTTTTTGTAGGTAAATGTTGATGTGTTTGGGGCCAGTTTATTCCAGGAGATGATGTAGCCTACCTTTTGCAATGTATTTAGCCTTCTGAGATTACAAAACTTAGTTTAACAAAGTTATATGAGTCCAGTGCATCTCTCTGTAAATATTGGATAATTTTTACTTTTCCCTCATAAAACTGAATAATGATTTATTCATCCAATTCTGAAAGGAATAGCACCCTTCTTTTCAAATAGTATAAACTGTGAGAACTGCAATGCTCAAAGACTTACTCTTTTGTAAAAGAGCTCATCATATTTTATGTTTTACCGTAGTTACTGGTTTTTTTGCAGTACGCCTTTTTAATTGTAGAGAGTTATCAGTCTCTAGATATAGTCTTCTGATATTCTCACAGTTAATTAAAAATGTTCTAGAGATTGTGGACCTCCTACAGACTGAATTAGTACCAGCACAAGTGACATTTCTTTACAATGAAGTTTTTAGCATAACATAGGAACGTTACGTACATGTTTTGAGTCGCAAAGGGCTTGCACCACACAAAGAGACTCTGTGTCTTCTTAGGAGATTTAGTGCTGTCTCATGCATTATTTAAATTTTGCATACTTAGTTTTTTGGATTCTGACATTTTCAAGAGACTTTTGCCAATTGTCAAACAATCACGTCACTTGTCCTTTCTGTGGGAATGCCATATTTCTAGGAAAAAACAAATCGGCCTAGAGGAAGTGATCCATTCTGCAATAAAAGTGTTACTGGCTTCTTACAAATGCCTCTAGAATAGAAAGGCACGTTGCATAACTGCTGGAATTTTATGTGGTAAGGAAATGGAGGCATTTCCATGTAACCTAAATGATCCCAGCCAGCAGAATGATAATGAATAAATTGAGGTTTCTGGGCCAGACTTCTCTTCTGTCTTAATTCCACAAATTATATATTATAGGCAGCCTCTACTCACCATGAAAGGTACACATTGTTTCCAGAGGATGCAGAACATCCTCCCTGGCACCTTTCCAGCAAGCAGTTTGCTTGGACCAGAAGGCATAGTGCCTCCTATCCATTTGCCAGTGCTAGGAATCAATGTTGTAAAGCTCCTTCCTTTTCCCCATAGCTTCTTGTGGATACTCCACATTCCTTTCTATTTTAACTTCCTTGTTCCTAGATTGAGGGCATCAGCCAGAGGCGCCAGGTATACAGTTCCCCCTTGTCTTGTTATAGTCCTGCTAACGTTGATCATTGTATTTGTGGTTGAAGCAGGTTCACCAAGACAAAGCATTGCATTTGCCGAACTGAAATTAATGGACTTAAGTTAGTCATCTCCATTGGTTTCTCTGGTTAGCCAGTTACAGGCTGCAGTGTCAGGGAAGCTAATATATAAAAAAGGATTTGCAGTAAATTAATTTGCCCAATTCATTCCAATGACCCTATCTTGGGCTGTTGCCAGAAATGATGTTCATAAGGAGATTAACAGTCCAATTCCTAGGCATGTCTACTCAGACATAAATCCCACTATATTTAATGTGGCTTACTCTCAAGGATTGTGCCTTGAACAAAAGGGAAGTTTGAGCCAGGTGGGGCTGGAAGGGATACTGGCTGCATACTACAAACCATACATTAAAAGCACTCACATCCTGGGAACTGTGGTTTGGTAAGGGTGCTGAGAATTGCAGCTCTGTGAGGGGTAAACTACTGTTTCAAGGATTCTTTGGGGGGGTGTACTTTAAATGTATGGAATGTACATAGTAAGAGAACGATCTCTGGGAGAAGAGGCATGGAGTTGTGCAGGGAGAACAGAGGAAGCCCTGTTAGAAGATTCACTTGTAACTTTCTGTGCTTTCTGAGGCTTGTATAGATACAGATACTGCCCATCTAGTGACAGGAAGATGGGAGCCTAGAATAGGGAAACTACTTAAAGAAAGTTATTGTTTGTGGCTAGGTAAGGTGGAAACAGTGGATATGGAATTTTGGAAACATTTGCATCTAGCTGTAGCCAGGCCTTTATGAAGTGCTTCAAATATTTTCCATATTTTAATGTACCCATGCTGTGACACAGATGAAATGTTAATGATTTCTAGTGCATGAATGATGGAGACTTTGACTGCTCCTGGAGTGATTTGACACATTGACTCAATGCTAATAGTAGGTCTTGGCCTTTTTGCCTGCATTACAATGGAATAGCTTGTCATGTTGATAATGCTTGTAAATTCTATCACTTATCTATTTTTCAAAAGTATATGCTAATGTTTCAGCCAAGATAGACCCCTCCCCATGGCAATTTTGCCTCAGTGGACCTCCAGAGAAGACTGGGGTGGTGGTGGTGAGGAAGGAGGTCATTGTACTAGTGAATTCTATTCTGCAGTGAACTGACACCATTGTGTCTAAGCCTGAAAATCAACAACATAATGGGAGAAAACCAGTCAGTTGGATCAAAAGTCTCCTGAAACAGAAAGGTTTTTGTGATCTTTGTAAAACAAAACAAAAACAACGAAAGAGCGAGCTTGATAAAACATTGTAAGTTGTGCATTCAAAACAATATGTTGTGAAACTTAAACAGCCCTGCTCTTCATATTTGGTAACTTCACTTCTGAAGGTTGTGGTAGTAAGAGCAGACCCTCATTGATGATCTTCACATATGGGAATCTAACTGGGATCCACTGGAACTGCTTCAGAATCAATGTAATATGCTCTTAGTGGTTGATACCTGCCTATAACTGGACTATCTCACTCTGGAGCAAATTCTGATATGTCTTTGCCTCAGTCTCACAGTGCATCTCAGATTTCTTTGGGACACTAATGACAAGGATGGAAACATCTGGCATGTTTCTAAGGAATAAGAACCCTTCAGAAGAAAAGAATACTGGTGAATACATTAGTGTGTGCTGACCACAAGACTTGGTTCAGACCTCAAGCTGGTGTTTCATAAAGCTGCTAGATTCAGTTTAGCTGATGATCTGCAACTGAATCCCAGTTTGGAAAATCAAAACTTCATGCTGCTACCATTCACTCCTATGGGGAATTGAAAGAAAGCCTACAGGCTTTTTTCATTTTGACAGAATTGGGTGAAATTTACAGGCATAGTAGTCCTGCCTGATTGGAGAAAGTTAGCTAAAGTAGAGACAAATAGGTTCAGGGAATTTTATGCTGGACCTTTGCTTTTGTTTAGAGAACATTTTAAAAAAACGTTTTAATTTTTTGGCAGAATTGAATAAAATTTGCAGGCACCGGGGCCTCCTTTGAAGTACTGAATCCTGTCACATTTCAGAATGATGGTTTTATTGCAAGGATCAACCCTTACAATTTTGAGATCGTTAAAAAAGGATTCATTTACCCTCCCCATTCTTGTTTTACGGGCATTTTGTATGTGTAAATAACCCACACCACAGCAGTACCCCTTGGTCAGAAACTTGCCAAGTTACAGAGAAATAGATCCAGGATTTTGTATTATTTTTTGATAGGTACCTTTGAAGTTGTTCTTTTTCTGGTGGAAGATTAAAAGAGATTTATAATAATAATAATTTATTATTTATACCCCGCCCATCTGGCTGAGTTTCCCCAGCCACTCTGGGCGGCTCCCAATCAGTATTAAAAACAATACAGCATTACATATTAAAAACATCCCTGAACAGGGCTGCCTTAAGTTGTCTTCTGAACGTCAGGTAATTCTTTATCTCTTTGACATCTGATGGGAGGGCGTTCCACAGGGCTGGCGCCACTACCGAGAAGGCCCTCTGTCTGGTTCCCTGTAGCCTCACTTCTCGCAATGAGGGAACCGCCAGAAGGCCCTCGGCGCTGGATCTCAGTGTCCGGGCTGAACGATGGGGGTGGAGACGCTCCTTCAGGTACACAGGACCGAGGCCGTTTAGGGCTTTAAAGGTCAGCACCAACACTTTGAATCGTGCTCGGAAACGTACTTCCCTTCCTGTGGTTTTATGGATAGCAATGTTAATATGAAAATGATGTACTTCAGGGTGGGGAATATGTGACCTGCCTTATGTTGCTGGACTCCAGTTTCCATCAGTCCTAGCCAATATGCACCATAGAAGTGTCCCTAGAAAAGTAACCTGCAAAATGTCAGAAGCATAGGTGAAGCGGCTAGGGAGTTATGATGAATGGGGAAAAAAAGATGGGCCAGGCTCTGGGGCCCAGAGACCCCCAGTGGTAGGCAGGGTGGGGATCCCTGTGTGGAGGCGCCTGGGACTATGCCCCCTGACCCTCCCCACACTATGTCCCTGCCCCCAGGAGCAAATTTGGGACTGTGTTCAGGGGAGGAGATGGGGGAAGTCCTGTTGCACAATGCCACAGGTTTTATTTGGTTGTAATTTAGGGGGATATTTATTTCCATGTAAAATGTGTTTAGCATCAGGCTGCTATTCAATATGTTTTTCATAAATGTATCATTTGACTTGCAAAGCAAGTCAACTTTCTTAGAAAAGGTGTCTGGCCAGCAGTTCCCAGTTATCTGAGGTCAGCATTTTCCACTTAGCCCTTGTGGCTTGCTTGGAAACTCACAGTAATAGTTCATTCAACAAAAACATGGTATTTTTAAAACCACAGAACATCTTAGGACTCCCGAATTATTATTATTATTATTATTATTATTATTATTATTATTATATTTTAATTGACATATATTATACTTCATTGGAAATAAATCACTTCTTCTTCTATCTAATGGTACATATCCTAGTTCAGGTGACAATTGTTTCAAACATACAATTATTTTTGCAGTATGTCCAGTGTATAGATGTAGTCATCCAGATTTCCATAGTTAATTGTTGAAATATTATTATAACTGCAGATAGTTTAATCCTGAAGGCACACTATGGCAGAGGCTTGAAGTAAAGTGGCCTATGTATTCATATTACATTAAAATATGGAAAGAAAAGCCATTTATTTTGAGACATCTGTACATTATATCAACACAATTTTTCCATATTTTCCCATTTGGATTGAAGTCCTTTTTTGAATGAATGAAAAAGCCATATTTTGAGAGCTGAAGCTTTACAGAAGAAAGTAAAAAAAATAAAAAATAAAAAATTGTGTGTTTCTTTTGAAATCCAGCACCTTTCACTCTTCCAGGAAGGTTGTTCTCCTGGGGTTGTAGTCAGGCAAAGCTGGAAAAGCACTAACTAGGCTTTGTGAAGGAGTTGGGAGGACTCTAGGACCCTGTCAGAGCCTCACTCCTCTTTCCCAAAGCCCCAGCACCTTGCTTACTGGGCTTTGAGAAGATGTCCCCGATGTCCCCTCAACTCAGTGCCTAGTGCGTGCACATCACTCACACACAGCCCTAAATCTGCCCTTGTTGGAAGTGAAGCACAGGAAATGGCCAATGGTAATAAGTAGCTATCCCCATAACTGACAGCAGGTTCGCACAGTCAGGTTAAGTAAAAATTAAAATAAAATGGATTGTATCCAATGCTGGCCTTACATCAGTGGATTTGATTTCTGCTAGCGTAACAGGACTTCCCCATATGCTCCTCCCTACTGCAAACCATCTGGAGCAGATTTTGAGGATGTATTGGGGTCTGCAGAGGAGATGTCCACTCACACAACTTTTAATTGACATCTGAAGTCAGCCTTGTATCAGGAAGTTTTTATTGTTTAATGTCTTACTTTGTTTTTGCATGTGCTGGAGGCCTCCCAGAGCAGCTGGGAAAACCCAGCCAGATTGGCGGGGTATAAATAATAGAATTGTTGTTGTTGTTTGTTTGATACCACCCAATGTGAACTGAACTATTTGCTATTTTTGAAAATGGCAATGGAGTTTCAAAGTCTATGATCTTCATAATAGAGATGTGCCAAATTATTTGTACTGAGTAATTCAGACAGTTTGTATGTTTTATTTCAGAACAATAATTTATTGCAATATCTGTGAGAGTCACTAGATTTACACCCCCATTTTGAAGCAAAACTGCTTTGAGATCAGGAAAGTAGTTAAAATGGACTTCGGCCCAATGTATAGCTAAATTACATTATGTATATTCATTTAGTGACACCTTCAGACACCTGGAATTTGACTTCTAAATGAATGAATTTAATATGCATTAGTTTTGCTGTGTTTTATTTTATTTCATGGCCTGTACTGTTCTTGGTTTATTGCAGCATTTCTTTCCTGCATTTTAATTTACATTTCTTGCATTTCTCCCTTGCAGAACGTGGCTCCCCTCGTGACTTGGTTACCAGAGACATAACTGATACTACTATTGGAGTGTCATGGACAGCAGCTCCAGGATCAGTTAATCAGTACAGAATTATATGGAAATCACTTTATGATGATCAGTCTGGAGAGAAAACCGTTCCTGGAAATGTAATAAACACTGTACTGGAAAACCTTCAGCCTGAGACCAGATATAAAATTTCAGTCTTGGCTTCTTACAGAAGTGGAGAAGGAGCTCCTTTAGAGGGAGAAGCTACAACTGAAGGTAGATAGAATATAGAATCACTGGTAACAAAGATTCAATACTTCTCATTTTATTATAATTAATAATTTAACGTTAATGGGAAATATCTAGTGTAGGGCCAGAAGACACGCAAGGAGATGTCCCCCTTGCACTCTGCATCTCCCAATCTGTGCTGTTGGGTTCCCCCAAACCCACAGAGCAGATTTTGGGGAAAGCATGGGGGCTTGCAGGGGGGAGAGAAGTAGAGCATGTGCATTGTACAGGTAAGTTTGCAATAGTGATGTTACCCAACGCACCTAATATTGGCAGGGACCATACTAGGATTAAAAAAGGCAGGACCTGCTGGAATTGCGCACTATCTATTTAGTTCTTAAATACCTAATTATTAGTTATACTATAATTCTGAATCCTGAAGAATTTGCACCCAAGTTTGGAATATGAAGCAATCCATGTTGCCTAGTTGAGTTCCAATTCAAGGATTCGTCGAAAAGGACATTAGCGTCTCAGAAGTGTATCCATAGATTTTTGTCTTGAAACTTGAACTGAGGTTTGGTTGTGGGCGTAGTTCAATGAGATTAGCAGATGGAGTGTAGGTGGGCTACCCCCTTCTTTTATCAGACAGTCCTTGCATTCATGACAGCAGAGAATTGTTCCTTTGGCTTGCTTCCATTCATCCCATGCCAGAAGCTATGGGTTGGAAAGTTCAAGCTTGTGCCAACTTTGCTGCTGCACCATCAAACATTAAAGCCATCCAGGAGGAGTTGACTTGCCCAGCAGTGCTGTAGTAATTAACAGAGCCACCTGCTATGGCTTCTTTTATTGTGCTGAATGAACCAACAGGAAATGGGAAACAGTGTTTAGTATGGCATAAAAGCAGAAATTCCAAAGTTGCAGGGAAACAGTATACCCCGTGTGAACCTGGAACTGTTTGTTCAAAGCACTGAGAGCCATTGTTGCATCATTTTAATTATATATGGGTGAAGATTCTGTGGTTGTGAGAAGCCAAGAAGGCCTGGTCTTTCCAGAGCCAAATGCAAATATGGAGGAGCAGTTGGATTTTCTAAATATTGAGAGCACATTTCCCAAATTTGAGAAATTTTTGCTCTTAAAAGGGATATTTACCAACTTTCACATGGAGAGATAGTATAGAAGCATGGCATAGAATCATAGCATTGTAGAGTTGGAAGGGACAGCAAGGGCCATTTAGTCCAATCCCCTGCAATTTAGGAATCTTTTGTCCAATGTAGGGCTTGAACCCACAACCCTAAGGTTAAGAGTCTCATGCTCTACTGACTGAGCTACCGAAGCAGTATAAACCAGTGCTACTCTGGAAGGAAGTTTGCAGTTTTCCAAAAGTTCAGAATCCCAAACTTTGTGGAAGAGAAGCTGGACGTGTGCATACCTGCAATATTACAGAGGGTTCTAGCTGCAGTTTATATGTCAAGTTAAGTTTCACCAAAAACAAAAACAACCCACCCCAATATGTTTGCTTTCATTTTATTTTACACTGAAAAGTGTCTCCTAGCTCTAGGACCGTGAGAGTGGATGAAGAGAAAGAGACCACCATGAGAGTTACCTGGCAGCCTGCTCCTGGGAAAGTTGTCAGCTACCGTGTAGTTTACCGGCCCCGTAGAGGAGGAAGACAAATGGTCGCGAAAATGCCGCCTTCCTCCACCACCACCGTCCTGAAACGGCTCCAGCCACTGACGACCTACGACATCTCTGTCATTCCAATGTATAAAACTGGTGAAGGAAAACACAGACAAGGCGAAGGAACAACAGGTACATTGATTTCTACGCTGCATGAATGTAGAGAGGTGTGTGTGTGTGTGTAAATTCATTCCTGCAACATGTACAGGTGAGTTTTTTAAAAGAGGCCCCATGCAACATGTGTACTCTGTATCCACAGAGCCTCTTTTAAAGGACTCACCCTGTTTGAGCATTAGCAAGGCTGCCAAAGACTGTAAATGTTAGTTTAAGATGTCATATTTTGTCATCTCTGTGTGTGTTTACAATATTATTCTAGCTATTTTTACACATGCTCCCTATCTGCTCCCAAGGTGACATGGGAGGGCCAACCTCGTCAAATGTGGTATAAGCCGCTTGTCTCTTGCAAACCACACAAGGATTCTGCTGATCTCTGTGTTAATTCTTGGTTAAGCCCAGTGACAGAAAGGGAGATTAGCAAAGTGGCACAAAGAGCAAACAGGGAATTTATATGGGATTCTTTTGGCACACATTTTCAAGCAGCTTTATACCTCTTGTTAAAGTACTGCTTCCTGCATGCCTTGTTTAGCAATATGGGAAGCTGCTTGACTGTGTGGCAATTAGAAATTACCTACTTGGATTTCTAACTGTTTTGTATGGAGTTTTAGTGGTGCTCAAAGCTTTCAATCTGAGCCAGAATTA
Source organism: Podarcis erhardii (assembly GCF_964252035.2). Taxonomy (NCBI): domain Eukaryota; kingdom Metazoa; phylum Chordata; class Lepidosauria; order Squamata; family Lacertidae; genus Podarcis; species Podarcis erhardii. The sequence goes on along the minus strand of NC_138507.1, from coordinate 39,186,040 downwards.
TTCGGTAAAACTTAATTTTAGGAACATTTTCAATTCCAGGGCTCCACAAAGGAATATGTATAAATTATGAATAAAGGACAGATAACTTGAGCAGATTCTCCTGGTAACCAGCCCTTAACACACACCTGGAGAAAGTATTTTATAGAGCAACTTCCACAGGGTCTTGAACCCTCACTCCTCTGATCTTAGAAATTAAGCGGTGTTTATGTTAAACTTCTATTGAGGCTGCTTCAGCCAAAGTAGACTAAATATTTTTAAATGGCTTTCCACTAGAGAGCTAGGTTTGATGCTTTTCTTTCAGAGGCTCTGATTATGAATAATCATAGGAGCTATTAATAGAGCACCCTTTTGCAGTAACAGTGGTTTGAAAGGATGTTATAATTATGTCTTGCTATCAGTGATCGAGGAAGTGGGCTCACATTATCTTCTCCCCTAAGACTCTTGAGTTTAGCGAGTTTAAAAAGCAAGAAGGTGCCTGTTTCATTCCCTACTAGAATCCATGGCTTTTGCTCTTTGAGATTAGATTGCTGCCCTTTTAGCTAAAACAAACAAACAAACAAACAAACAAACAAACAAACAAACAAACAAACAAACAAACAAACAAACTAACTGCAAATGAGAGAGCATTCAACCCACTAGGAAAAATTGGCTCAGGAAGGAATCTATTGCTTGTTAAACCAGTAGTATATTATTCCAGTGTTCTTTAAACTGCATTGGCTACACTTCTTGCCAGTTTCCAGATACAGTGCAAAATTGATGATGAGTGTTAACTAGCTTTAAGGTGCACTAAATGGTTTGGAGCTTTAGAGACTAGTTCTCTGCTCCTGTTCCTCTTGGCATGGCAATGATTAGGTCATCTGAATTGCTTCAAAAATGAGAATGGTTGAGAGTTTTGTGGCACCTTACAGGTGAATAGAAAACATAAGAGTTTACAGATTAGAGCCCCCTTCATCTGAAGCATAGAATGTAAGAGTTACAGTGTGTGACATTTCAATGAAAACCTAAAATGTATACAACTTTTTAAGTAATCATTTATAGCAGCTATAATGAGTGATAGCACCATCTCCATAGCTTTGCTCATTTAACAATCATAATGTGTGGGGGACAGAAACCTATGGTGGAATCCATTTGGTAATATTGTGCATATGCAAGGGCTTTTGATCCAGTAGAGGGATCTGGTAATAGAAGAGGAAGGGAGGGGTGTTTTTTTTTTTTTTACCATATCTCCTTCCTCCTATGCCACATTCTACCCTGTTCTGAAGGATCCCTCAACTCCCTGGAACCAGTTTTCTTGGGCTGTTAAGGCAAAGCATACAGGTGCTATAATACATTCACTTTTTTAAAACTGAAATGAGGGTTTTATGGTTGAATATAGCAAACACTTAATTTCTTGGGTGTTGTTTGACTATTGCAGCTTCCCCATTTAAACCTCCCAGAAATCTGCACACTTCTGATTCTACGATGTCAAGTTTCCGTGTAACCTGGGAGCCAGCCCCCGGTGAAGTGACGGGTTATAAAGTAACTTTCCATCCAACTGGAGAAAGCAGGCGCCTTGGAGAATTAATAGTTGGGCCATATGACAACACTGTTGTATTGGAGGAGCTCAGGTATTGCCACTCATAATTTCCTTCCTTATCAGTATTCCCCCCCCATAGGTATTTTTCAGTCAACTGCATATCTTTCAGCATATAATACCAATTCTATCATCCTATGTTTATTTTTTAAAGTCTATTTCATTAGCTGCCTTAGATGCCAAAGGCAGAAAGGCATGGTAGATATACTATTCAAATAAATGAATTAAAATATGACCCTCAAGAAAGCTTGTAAAACCCTTCTGCTGGGTCTGTAGTTGTCAGGGAACTGCCATCAGGGCAGGAGGGGGAGAGCAAAAGCCAGATGGATTATAGAGAGCCTCCAGGGATCGTGGGAAGTAGCTCCTCTTCAACGGAAGAGAATAAATGCAGCTCCAGTGGAGAGTCGGAAGTGGCGAGGCGGTCCCAGGACTCCTTGCCTGGGAGAAGCGGGGAGGGAAGGGGCCCTCCGCTGCCCACGCCCTCTTTGCGCAGAAAGCATTCGCGCAGAGAGGGAAGGTGCAGACTGGGCGTCAAGGAACTGCTTTGCTGGAGAAAGTTTAAGAACCGCCCACTCATGGATTCTGCCAGAGATTGAGTCAGCCATGGGAGAGTGACGCTCCAGACTGATAAAGTTTATTTTGGCAGCGAAGCCATGTCTTCACAGCCAAGTAGGGAGATATTTGCCTGCTTGCTCCTGAGCAACCCCTTAGAAACATAACAGTAGTAGTTGTTAGCTGTCTTGATGGTCAAGCTTGGCTCAAAGCTAGGAGATACAGCTATAGATATTCAGTTTAAGGACCAATCTCTTGCTTCAGTAATAGTTTTTTGCTCAGTGCCATTTTTCTAGAAAAAGAGGTGCCAGAACGCACAATGAACACCTCCCTTGTTCTCTTAGAATGGCAATGGCGCTCACCTGAGAGGTGCCGGAAAGGAGTTCCTGTGAGTTCCCTGTGAAAAAGAAAGCTTTAGATTTCAGCTCCTAAAGACTTACCCTGCCTTAAAAAGCCATGACAGGGAGAATCATCGTACTTTAGTGGTTAGTGTTTATGAACTCTGATCAAGAAGACCCAGGTTCCAATCTACACTTGGCCACAAAGCTTTTTTGAAGATCTTGCTGGGCCAGCCTAACCGACCTCATATCCTTCTTAGGATAAAATCAGTGGGGAGAGAGCCATGTATTCTGCCCTGAGCTCCTTTGAGAAATGGCAGGATTAAAAACAGAGTGAATAAATCTATAAAGATGTCAAAGTGACCCATCCATTAACAGTCTAATTTGCTTCATATATACATTTAAATCACACAGGGCAGGCACTTCCTACAAAGTCAATGTTTTTGGAATGTTTGAAGGAGGTGAAAGTGCACCACTGATTGGAGAAGAAATGACTACCCTTTCAGATACTGCTGAGGTGCCCTTTTTACCTGAAGGTAAATATGGTTTTAATGAGAAGCCCGTTTCTTATTTGGATATTCTAGCTGTAGATCTTTACTTTTATAAAACTGGTAAAGTGAACATAATTAACTGATACAGTTATTTACTTGCAGGAGTAATTGCAAAAAGAAAAGGCTGCTTTTCATGAAGACCACTCCTTGGTCTTTAGTGACCATTTTTAAAGATAACTTCCCTCTCCGTTAGTGTCCATCTTTATGAAAAGGCTCTCTTGTTTGTGAAGACTTAAATGATCATTGCCCCATTTCACTTTATAGCTATGCAGACTTATACAGTTACTCATGCATTGTCAAATACACGATACACACACACCACACAGCACTATATGGAGTCAATAAACAGCCCATATGGTGCCACCACTCTCCTTTCTCTGGAAATTAGAAAATGCTGTAGGAAGGATTTTGAAACCTTTCAAAGAATTTAGGGCAGGCATAGGCAAACTCGGCCCTCCAGATGTTTTGGGAATACAACTCCCATCATCCCTAGCTAACAGGGCCAGTGGTCAGGGATGATGGGAGTTGTAGTCCCAAAACATCTGGAGGGCCGAGTTTGCCCTATGCCTGATTTAGGGTGAATAAAATTTGGCCAGGATCTGAACAGCTATTTTATATGTGTCCAATGACTTCACCCATTGAATTTTTAAAAACATTTTTCTTTGATCCCTGTGGTGAATAACATACTATGTTTGAACATTCCCCAAATTTTCAAGAGGTTTACTCTATGGCAAGTGTTTGAAAAACTCCAAGCAAACATGGACATCTGGAATTACTTTCTTCAGTTCTTTGGATCTAGGACTGTTTCTGCACTGTTTCTGCTTGATAGTGCAATCTTAAATACATTTACTATGGAGTAAGCCCCAGTGCACACAGTGCAGCTTCTGAGTAAGTGTACATATAATTCACTGTGCAATAGTTCACTGGCCAAAACTGAAACACTGTCGGGAGGTATATAATGCTGCAAGTGAAATGGGAAATACAGTGGTACCTTGGGTTAAGTACTTAATTCGTTCTGGAGGTCCATTCTTTACCTGAAACTGTTCTTAACCTGAAGCACCACTTTAACTAATGGGGCCTCCTGCTGCTGCTGCACTGCTGGAGTATAATTTATCATCCTGAAGTAAAGTTCTTAACCCAAGGTACAGTCATACCTTGGGTTGAATACGCTTCGAGTTGAGCGCGTTCAAGTTGCGCTCCTCGGCAACCCGGAAGTAACGGAGCGCGTTACTTCCAGGTTTTGCCACTTGTGCATGTGCAGATGCTCAAAATGATGTCACGTGCATGCGCAGAAGTGACGAAAAGCAACGCGTGTGTGTGCAGACGTGCCGTCGCTACTTACGTTTACTTCTAGATGCGAACGGGGCTCCGGAACAGATCCTGTTCGTTTCTAGAGGTACCACTGTACTATTTCTGGGTTAGCAGAGTCTGTAACCTGAAGCGTATGTAACTTGAAGCATATGTAACCCGAGGTACCACTGTAGTAGTTAACTCCTCCATATAGAAAATGAGCAGTGTTCTGAAACTTCACAACAGATAACACCCATTGGCCACTTGACTGACATGATAAGCTAAATGCAGTCCTCACCTCCATCCTATGATTTATTTTATTTTTTTGCAAAGTTCTCTTGCTCCCTGCAAGAGAGGCAGAAAAATGAATTCCTCCTTTGAAGGGAGTGAAAGAAATGCAGAGTTCAGTGCAGCACTATAAAATAATTCCACTGAAGTCACTTATACTGAGTTATACTGTGTTCCATTCTTATGGAGGAAAGAATACTTTTGAGGATGGAAAAGTCCATCCTTCACAGCAGGGAACCCTTGGATCCAACTCAGTAAGTACAGTCTGGCTAAAATTAGGTATTTTTCAGTCTCATTTATTCTTAGGGGACAGTTAAGCACATGGGCTTCTATTTGACTAAGTTTTACTTAGAGTAGGCTAATTGGAATGAATGAACATGACTTACGTCAATCTCAGTGGGTCCGCTTTGAGTAAAATGTAATTGAGCACTACCCATACTTAACTCTCTCCCATTGAAATAAGTGCACCTTAAAAAGTTCCTAATGTTGGCAGGATAATACCCCGTTTATATCATTGCAATTTCCCTTTATTCCTGCAGTTATTCCCTACAACCTAAAATGCTTTTCTTTCTTTCTTTCTTAAATAAAGGAGGTGAAGTGGCAGCCTTTATGGAAAATTGTGCTCATAAAAATCCATATTCTGCATTAAAACATATAGACTTTCTGCCATGGCTTTCTGGTTGGAGACTAAATTTACAAAAGATTTGATGGCATTGATATTTCCAATGTTTAAAATTAAGGCCAGACTCTAGACAACCATGTGTGTTGCTTTGCATTCACAATTATCAGGGCTTTTCTGGTCCCCTCCTCTCACACAAGGCTCTTTGAATCCTGAACATTGTTAGCAAGTGCATGAACTTTAATATATACCCTATTTCATGATTTATGATTGTGTTGATTAAAGACTAGTGTTGTATTTTCTATGCAGAAGAGGATCATGCTTTTAAATCCTCAGGTACCTGGAATAGTTCTATTCATGAATCTACAGTTTTGGATCAATTATGTGGAACATAGATGAAATCACTCTGATGAGTGTGCCTGATTTTACTCAATGGGATTTCTTCCATGTAAAGACCAGAAGCTATGATGGCATGAAGCCAGAAGGTTTTGCTGCTGGTAACATGATCTCCAGAGGAAAAAAGGAGGAAGAGCACACATACACCCATTCAAACGGCTAATGAAAGGATCATATTTTAAACCCCTGTGTCTTTCTGCTTTGTATAAACACAATGTGATTTTCAGCATGTAGAAAGCAGTTCTTATTTTTATCCTACAAGTGAACAGTCCCCAACATTTTATTTACTTTCTCTCTGAAGCATTTAAAACTTCGTATAAATGTTTGTTTTTGTCACTTCTGATTCTTTTGTGTTTTTGTGTGTTTCTGTATCTTATATGTGTTGTGTTCTTTCTCTTGTTGTGTTAAATGTGTAAAAGTCTGCACCATCTTCATTAACAGACCACAAAACAGTATAAAATTAATTTTATCATTTATATCCACATATTAAGCATATGGACTAATTTCTAAAGATTCTTGTTTAACACTCCTCAGATTTTATCAATGCTCACACATATTTAACTGGAGAAGATGTGCAATTTTGAAGTAGTCATTGTCATTGGCTACCTAACTTAAGTTTATTTAGTTGTTCAATAATTTAGCTGTGTTGATTCTCCCTGCCCTTGGGCCCAGGTTAAGTAATATTCTAATAGATCATGTCAATGTTACGGGAAGTGCTCAACAGAATATGCTTCACAGCACACCTTTTAAAGCAAATATTAATAATACATAATCTCGGAAGTGTTATTGGTAGCACTATGGAATGCTCCTAACGACTTTAAGTTCCAATTTATATAGAAGAACACTAGTCAGTTACTTAAGCCATGCATGCTGGACAATGTAAAAGAGGATAGGATAGAAAACAGCTGTTCGTTTGGTGCAACTAACACACTTGTATTTTGATTGCTGTGACAGGCCTGGAATGCAAAACCAAAGTAGAAGCAGATATTGTGTTGCTGGTGGATGGCTCGTGGAGCATTGGTCGGCAAAATTTTAAAACAATCAGAAGCTTCATTGGTCGCATTGTTGAAGTTTTTGACATTGGTCCTGACAAAGTGCAGATTGGTAAGCCTTGAATGTCCTGAAATAATTTGGGGGTATTGCTGTTTTGGAACCTTTTGCAACTAAGTTATATTTCTCTCCCAGCTCTTGCACAGTATAGTGGATCTCCTAGAACAGAATGGAACCTCAATGCACACAAAACCAAACAGAGTTTGATGGAGGCTGTTGCCAACTTGCCTTATAAAGGAGGGAACACCCTCACAGGTAACATTCTGTTGCTGAATTCATCATAAGGTACACTGGGGAAATTAATACAATGTTATATGGTCTGAAAAGATTTTTTGTTTTGAATATATTATACTGACTTTATAGAGTGGACAAAGAAGTGTTTCTTTAATCTCCTCTGTTTATCTTCTTCCACTCAGTCTCTTCAAACAACACTCCACAGAATCTCTTCACAACGCTTCCCCAATTTCCTCAGCCAAGACCTTCAGTCCCTTATAGTAGCCCTTAAGGAACAACAACAACAAAGTCTGTGTTACAGATATCTCACAGGGAGCATCACTGCATAATCTTACTCTGTATAAGTGATCTCCAAACTAAGAGGGTAGTCTATGGTTACCAGGCAGAAAGTTGTCTCGCCAGTGCAAGTAGATAAATAGGTACCACTGCTGCAGGAAAGTAAACAATGTTTCTGTGTGCTCCGACACTCGTCACAGTGTCTCATTACACCAGAAGTGCAATGTCATGCTGGCCACATGACTCAGAAAGCTGAGGACAAACGCTGGCTCCCTCAGCCTGAAGCGAGATGAGCACCACACCCTATAGTCAAGTTTAACTGGACTTAACCGTCCAGGGGTCCTTTACCTATGAGTGGTAACCGTAACAGCTGGAATGAAGTAAGTACTTAGGGCAAAGCTTATGTGTCTCTTAATGAAAGTACCTATCCTACTTTAGTGACGTCTACCCTCTATGCTGGAATCTATGGCTAATGAATAATGGGTACCTGTGTGTGCTGTGATTTCAGGAGATGCTTTGAAATTCATCTTAAACAACAACTTTAAGATAGAAGCTGGCATGAGGCCTGGAGCTCGCAAAATTGGTGTCCTCATCACAGACGGCAAATCACAAGATGATATAGTTGTGCCATCTCAGTCACTGAGAGATTTGGGAGTGGAGCTGTATGCTGTTGGTGAGTATTATGTGGAGAGGTGGGAAATATAGAAGTTGGTTGGAAAACTAAATCACTCATTCTCCTTTATATGAATTGGGAAACAGTCTAATAAACATGCCTAGGTTATTTTAAACTGTTTTATTTTTGTGACCTTTTTAAGGTATCAAAAATGCTGATGAAAATGAACTGAAGCAGATCGCAACAGACCCTGATAACATTCATGTTTACAATGTTGGAGATTTCGGCCTCCTTGTTACGATTATTGATGACCTCACTAATAATTTATGCAATAGTGTAAGAGGTCCAGGTATGTTTCTCTTTCTAGTTTCATTTTCAACTTCTTTTTACCTTTTATATCATGCCTGCTGAATTTTTCCTAAATTACTTACTTGGAACTTTGTTTTTGCATTACTCCCATGGTGTGCTAGCTGTTAAAGCCCATCTGCTTTCTGAGCTCTCAGGTAGCATCTGAAGCTCTGGATCATGTGAGAAGCAGCAGTGTGGCAGCCCTTCACACATGCCAGCATTACCACATTTTCTGTGAATGGGGAAATGCTGAGTGAGAACAAGTCATAGGATGGACTTCTCCCACATGACCCAAGTCGCCAATGTTTAGTTTCACAGTCCAGGAAGGAGTTTTACTACACTGGTGACTCCATCACAGAGTAATAAGAGAAAAGTTCCTTGGGAGGAAAATATATTCTATAGCCGTTTTAAGACAGAGATACACATGAGCATCTGTTGACATATTATTTAACAAGATAAAAGGGCAAATTCAAATGTTACAACAAGTCCTGCACAGAAACAAATATATGAAATAACATGCCCTCAGCATGTCATTTGTGATTTTTGCACATCAATTGGTTTTTTTGCTCTGAAGTTTTTACTGGCTGCAGCTTCTCAGTGCATGGACTTAGGTTTGCCATAACATCTCAAGTGTGATTACCACAGATTAAAGAATGCATCAGATTTTACTATAAATTATTTTATGCATATGAATCATATACATTTCAGTTCAGTAAGTAAATAGATCCAATACTTAAGTAAAAACAAGTTGAGTTGACGTTTATTATTGTTTTGCATTTCCTTCTTTGGTATCCCTCCTAATGAAGATTTTATAGTATTGTTCCTTTTTTTTTTGCATCACAGCTGATTTGGCACTACCACCAACCAATCTAAGAACCTCTGAGGAGACACCTTATTCCTTCAGAGTATCATGGACACCACCTACTGAGAGCGTTGATAGATACAGGGTTGAATATTATCCTGCAGATGGAGGCCCACGAAAAGAGGTCAGCACTGGACATCCAATTTTATTATTTTTATTTATGTTTGTGTATGCCACTGATTTTGCGGTGGCTCCGCTCCCTCCTCCTGGACCATGTCCAGAAAGTAGTGCTGGGGGATGAATGTTCAGACCCCTGGGCTCTCACTTGTGGGGTGCCTCAGGGCTCTGTTTTCTCCCCCATGCTTTTCAATATCTATATGAAGCTACTGGGAGAGATCATCGGGGGGGGGGCGTTTGGACTGGGTGTTCACCAGTATGCAGATGATACCCAGCTCTACCTCTTTTAAATTGGAACTAGTCAAGGCAGTGAATGTCCTGTGTGAGTGTCTTTACTAGAAGTTGTTTTTGTTCTATCAGGGCCAAGAGCAGAAATAGCAGTAGATAGATTTATGCACAATTATGTCTCCCATTTCTTGTTTTCATGCAGGTCTTTGTAAGTCGTTCAGAGACGACTACAGTTCTGACTGGCCTCAAGCCCGAAACAAAGTATGTTGTGAATGTATATTCTGTGGTAGAAGGTACCAGTAGCGTACCTCTAGAGGGCGTTGATACGACTTGTAAGTGTCAATTCAAATTCAATTAAGATATGTGATAATTCATAAAATTTCCAAACTGTTTTTAAAACAAAGTTCTGCATAGAATGTTTGTGGGAATATGGAGTGGAGATGAGAACTCCAAGCATATAAAAAACCTCTATGGATATTTTTTTAAAATTGCAACCTCCTTGTAGATAGACATTACCTTACTGAACAACAAAATGATTCACTCTGGGAACTGTAGCTCTGTGAGGGGAATAGGGGGTCTCCTAACAAGTCTCAGCACCCTTAACAAAGTACTGTCCCCAGGATTCTTTGGGGGGGGGGAGCCATGACTGATTAAAGTGGTATGACACTACTTTAAACGTATATTGAAGAATGAACCTAAGATGAGAAAGAGAACATTGGGTATTTAATATTCTATGATATTATAAGCAATATGACAGGAGACTTTTGGTTCTTCAGTCCAGAGGGTAGAGTTATGAAAAGGATGAGTGCCAATCAAGCTGGGTGACCCTGAGAGTGTGATTCAGCTTTGTCAATATACATTTCAGATTTACCAATTTGGGATTGTGGCTGTGTAGATTAAGTCCAGAACAGATGAGAGAAACTATCCCGGACAGTTATGTGTATTATGCTCTCATAGGATTAAAACACTGTTCACTGAAAGTCATGTACAGTTTGTGACCCACTAAACTAAGTTCAGACTATTAGCTATGCATCAGAACCTGCCAAGTACCTAACATCTCCCCTTTTCTTACAAACCCTGGGAGACTGCAAAAACAGGAGGTTTCTTAAGCCCTGTTGGGTCAGTATGTACAGCTGGTGGGCTGTGTTCAAACTAGTTGGTTATAAGTTGTGCGGGCCTGGTTTACTGCAAAAAGAATACAATAACTAAAAGCTACTCCCCATCTGAAAGCTGAAAGTTCAAGCATGTTTTCAAAAACGAAGACGTAAAATATGTTTATGGACACAAATAACTGATGTGAATCACATTTATGGTTATGCAGTGCCAATCCCTTCAGTCAGAAACTTGAATGCATATGACATCACCTCAACAACAATGCGTGTGCGATGGGAACCTGTCAGTGGAGCTACTGGCTATGTGCTGCTGTATGAACCTGTCAATGCCACAATACCAGCAACAGAGAAACAGGTAAGAACAAATTTAAGAAAGAGAGACAGACAGAGAGAACCTGAATTTGCTTCTATATGCCAAAGCAGTGAGACATTTATTTGTTGTGTGCATAGATTATAAAATAAAGCAGCTTGATTGGAAAGTTATATATGAGCCAGGAAGTTGTAAATACATTATTAAACATGGAAGCTGATTTTTTTAAAAAACAATGTAAAGGACCAAGCATTTTATTTTTCTTTCTAGTGGCTTCTTCTAAACTTCCTTGTTTCTTTTTCTCTTTTTCCAGATGCGTGTTGGAGCATCAGTGAATGATGTACAGCTGCTTGACCTGATTCCCAACACTGAATACACTTTAACAATTCATTCAGCTTTTGGTGACCTCATCAGTGATCCACTCACCACTCAGGAAGTCACCTGTAGGAATAATATCTTGCTTGTTTTATATTTACCTCCTCTTGGTTTAGTAATGCCATGCTTCAGTATATTAAATGTATACTGTGATTTGTGTACAGGCAACTTCTCACTTGCCACTTATGCATGACCGTGTGCATGCACAGCTCTCATGAACTGGATGTGCCGCATGACTTTGTTGAGGCTGCTTGCTGAGTGTCCCTGCCTAATAGCTGACTTGTGGGGTAGCGCAGCAGGAACAGCAACAGCCACTTTCCTGTTCACTAGCCATTAGGAGGGGAGGCTCAGCAGTCCCCTCCAGCTCATGAGGGGCCCTCCCTGGAGCCCAATGAGGATGTCCTCTGGGGAGGGTCTGCTCATGAGCTGGAGGAGCAGCAGCGCTTTGTTGAGGCTCCCCACCTAAAAACTGACATGCAGGAGAGAGCTGCTTTGCTGCACCTCATTTGTTAGGCGGGGAGGGTCAGCACTCTCAACAAAGCCCTGCTGTTCCTCTGACTCATAAGGAGCCCAACAGAGCCCAAAGAGGATGTCCTTGTTGGGCTCTGGGGAGGGTCTCCTCATGAGCCATGAGGACTCTACAGGGTTCTCCCCACTTATGCACATTTCACTTATGGATGTGGAGGGCCTAAACATTACCCCTGGGTAAGTGAGGTGTTGCCTGTACATAGTTACACTGGTGGAGGAACAGGAGTGCGGTGGGAGCACATTGCCATGGCAGCGCGATCCCGGTGGGGTGCCATTGCGGCTACTCCCCCACCTGCACTGGGCACCACGCCCCCGCAGGCGACATGCCATGCCCCCAGGATGCTTGTCACACCCCCAGGATGCATGCCAGCCCCAGCCCCTCCTGCTCTCCGCCCCCCCCCCCCGGTGCCGGAGCATGAAGCTCCACCACTGCATAGTCATACCATTACTCAGTTATTTAGACACATTCTAGGGGCTTGGATTATTGTCACTAAACCCTTCCACTAATACATAAAATGTGATAGTGCTACTGTACCCATACAGTGCTTGAAATTTGGCTGCTAAAAAACAATTCCAAAGATGTTCTGAAAAAGGCACATATCATGTTATTCTCCATGGGAAGCCTTTAGATATGGCTGTTCATATAGCACAGGCATAAGGCGTATTAGGAATAGATGATAGTTTCCCCCCCCTCCTCTGGAGAATTGAAGGTTTTTATTAGAATAACCATTTCTTATTGTGTATATATACTTGCCCATTTTTACCTCCCATAAGCATGTTTTTCTGGTTTACATGTTGTTTCAATAACTTGTAAAATCTGTTTGAAAGGTGGCATTCTCACTTCAATTAATTTTTTAATATGAATGTAAAAGTTACATGGACTAGGAGATTTAAAGATAAATATTTGCCAAAATATAAACCTGTTTGGGGGATGGCATTTAATATTCTTGCCGGTATGTCTGATTATTCGACAGTACCTTTAAGTGGAGCAAAAAGCCTAATGGTAAGAGATATTACTCACAGCAGCATGAGAGTCATTTGGGAACGTGCTCCAGGGAAAGTTCGGAAATACATATTGAGATACAAAGCAGCTGGGGAAGATGACGTGAAAGAGGTAGGTGAATTTTAGCTAATATGTGAAGATAGCTTAAGTGGAGTATTACAGCATGACCACTTGCAGCAGTGTTATTAAGGAGCAATCAGATGCCTGAGTTCCTGATACGTAAAATTATTTCCCCTCTTAAACAAATTTAGATCCTTTGGTTTGGATTGTTCTTCTCTTAGAAGTTTGCATTGCTAAGCCACAGGATTCTTATGTTATAGATACAAGTGGTAAAAGAGTGACAATGGCTAGCATGTGTACTTTGCTTGCAAAATGAATATTTAAAAAATAAAATAAAAAGTGACCAAGGAATATAGAAAAAAGCTATGTGAAGCAAGCCAGTATGAGGATACAGTGGTACCTTGGGTTACATACACTTCAGGTTACAGACTCCGCTAACCCAGAAATAGTACCTCGGGTTAAGAACTTTGCTTCAGGATGAGAACAGAAATCATGCGGCGGCAGTGCAGCAGCAGTGGGAGGCCCCATTAGCTAAAGTGGTGCTTCAGGTTAAGAACAGTTTCAGGTTAAGAACAGACTTCCAGAACGAATTAAGTACGTAACCAGAGGTACCACTGTACAGGACTGAACGGCTGTGAATATTGTACCACAGCAAGACTGGTGAAACAGCTTGGCAAAAAGCACCATCACGAGCACTCATTAAATTGAAGGCTGTGAAAAGTTCAGGGCTTTGTCCTTATAGCGGCCTTCCCCAGCTTGGTCCCTCCATATGTTTTCGGACAATAACTCCTGTTAGCTTCAGCCACTAGGGATGATGGTCCTAGATCATGGAGAAGGATAAAAGAAAATATATTCAGGTTTACACACTTTGATGCTGTTCATTTGTAAATACTGAAAACAGATTAGTACCAAGTTCACCACAAGTCGTCAGTGATATCTATCCACCAGGAATAGCTTTGTAAGGATAGTCCTGAACTGTCTATCACATAGAAAACAAAAGTATGAAAGTGATGTTGTAAGGAGAAAAGTAGCGTTTTAATAAATCTATTTTATTTATGTCTAGTTGGAAGTGGATCCCTCTCAGACCAGCACAGTTCTCCCTGATCTTTTTTCAAAAACACTCTATAATGTTGAGCTTGTTGCAGTATATGATGAAGGACCGTCTATGCCAGTAGCTGCAGAAGGCACCACTTGTAAGTCAACTCTATTGCTTAATAGGTTTTCTTAGATCAGGTCAGAAAACCTTTGGCCCACCAAATGTCACTAAACTAGAACTCCCACCAGCCCCAGCAAGCATGGCCAAGGATGATAGGAATTGTAGTTTGGCAACATCTGGAGTACCAAAAATTCTCCATAGTTGTGTCAGTTTCTTAAAGAAATGTAGGGTTTAAAATGTTGAGTTTTTGGCCTAGACCGGAATGACTCTAGATGAGGAGACTTAGGTTGTTCTCCCAATCATCATCCTAGGTGGGAGGTGCCCGCAGGAAAACATGAAAAGATGAAGCAGCAGCTCCCACCTCTACAGTATATGTAGCAACCACGAATTGGGCAGTAACAAGCATGCTGCCATTAACACAGGAACTGTATTCACCCATGAGATCATGGATTGAAATCCAGACAGCATCCCTGGCAATAGCTCCTATCAGGCATGCTGCCAGAAATTGCATTGTAGAAGCGATTAATTAGCTCTCTGGCACAGCATCATGATTGGCATAACGCCCACTGCGGTGACTAAACAGTGTCTTTGGTACAGTTTTCCTCAGGTATATTGTTGTGAATAGTGCCTTTGGTTCTCAAGGAGAAAGCTGCAAAGGATCACCTTTTTCATTTGCCAGTTCATGCCACTGCCCACAGGCATGGCAGACTCACATAACAGTGGGAGGACACCTTGTAGGGCACACCTGGCATGAACTTTTGCACCCCAGATCACTTGGAGGTCTGGTATTTAGGACTCATGAGGAACACAGGGAAAGAAATCACAAAGTTGGATGTGCAGTATGGGAAAAGCAGCAACATAAATAATGACAATAACATAGGCGAGGACCAGAAACCTGAAGAGGTTTCATAAAGGCAGAGAAAAGGGCCAAAGGGGACAACATAGAATTGGTCATATCCCAGCTAGAACACTGTGGACACTGTCAGTCCATGTACACTGAGCCCCTGCACACCCACCTTAACAGAGTTCACTGGGGTAGGATTGTTCCAGTACTCATCTGCAGCGCACCACTCAGTTTATAAAGGAAGCATGTTCTTGAGACAGCTTATATCCACTTACAGTCTCTATAGATAAAAATCACTATGATGCCGTTTCTGTGACTACCCCTGACTGGAAGCAGTTAAGATGTGACTAGAGACTTCATAACTGGCACAAACATGGGGTGGGTGGGGGAAGGATGTTGAACAGATAGAGAAGTGCACTATGGAAGATAAAGAAGAGGTTTTAAAACTCCTGTTTCCATGTACAGTATTGTAGTTTGAGTGAAAATGGGCTTGTTGAGCTCCTCAACTACCCATAGGCCCCAGGCGGATATCCAGTCTTGCCATATTCTGATTCTGGGCATGGCAGATGCAGTAGCATTCTGCAATGTGCAGACTGTGGAGCCAAAAGACTGAGCCTGACAATCCTACTGCAGGAAAAAAATCTCTGCTGTTCTAGAGAAATTAAGGATTTCACCCTATGAGTATATGGTACGTAAACTGTTCTGTACATTCCCCATGTGGTTTGTGACCAAACTCCAAACGTCTTATGTGGTGGATTATACCGGTAGTCTCTGCATATAACCTTGCATTTCCAGTGATGTTTAGTTTGCAGGGTTTTTCCTCTTGTGAGGCAATTTCTCACTTCCTTTTCCCTTCCTGGCAGTACCGGTACCAGCACCACAAAATCTAAGAACTGATCAAGTAACCAAGACAAGTTTCAGAGGTACTTGGGACCATGGAGCACCTGATGTAGCTCTCTACAGAGTAGAATGGGGACCACCAGGTGAAGAGAAACTACAGGTAAGAATTTTTCAATAACCCCAAAATCAATCACTTTAAATCCTTTTTGTGTGTTTAATGCTGTTTGCTGGAAATGTTAAACTGGTCACTGTGTTTCCTAAACTTTTGATACCTAGGGAACCGGTTTCTTCATTAAGTCTGGAGACACATTGAATCCTTTTGTATACAAAAGTGACTGTATGTGTTCTCCTCCTTGCAACTATAGATTAGCTCAGTTAATATTGCCTCCTGGCACCCCATCTTCCTCTCTATCCAGTTAGGGAGTTCTCAGGGATAGTATTGCACTTTTTGTGCAATGGTCCATTTGGCGATCAATTTTAGTGGATAGTATGGTGGTGCTGTAGGGACGCGGGTGGTGCTGTGGGTTAAACCACAGAGCCTAGGACTTGCCGATAAGAAGGTCGGTGGTTTGAATCCCCACGACAGGGTGAGCTCCTGTTGCTCGGTCCCTGCTCCTGCCAACCTAGCAGTTCAAAAGCACATCAAAGTGCAAGTAGATAAATTGGTACTGCTCCGGTGTGAAGGTAAATGGTGTTTCCGTGCGCTGCTCTGGATCACCAGAAGCGGCTTAGTCATGGTGGCCTCATGACCCAGAAGCTGTACGCCAGCTCCCTCGGCCAATAAAGTGAGATGAGCACCGAAACCCCAGAGTCGTCTGTGACTGGACCTAACGGTTAGGCGCCCCTTTACCTTTTTTATGGTGGGGTTGCACTGCTCACTTAACCACCCTCTGCCTGAGTTGCTGCTGTGTGCTGATCTTACTGCCATCTCTTCCCTCACCTTCTCCATTTCAGTGTGCAGAAGGAACTCACTTGGAGGGAGGTAAAGTGAATGATCCCCAACAGAGATTTAAAATCACAGATCATGCAGTAAAGTAAAGCATGGAAGTATAGACTGTTAGATCTTTAAAATATCCCCTTCTAAATGGCTTCCAAAGTTACTTACTTCCTTTAGTATAGAAAGAGACCACAAGTTTGGTAAGTTAAAAATGGTTTACTTAAAAACTCTTCAGAGCTCAGATTCATGCGCTTTTTCATGCAGTAGCAAGAAAAGACAGGCAATACAACTTAGTTTCAAAAAGTAGTAAAATGTTTATAAATTATTTGTATAGAAACACAAAGATGGCTTGCTAAAGCCATGTGGTCTAAGTTTGGGGCATCTAGCTTTTTTTCTTCCACGTGGTGGAAGAAAAAAAGAGCAAAGAGTCTGGTAAATGTTCCTCCAAGGGTGAAGAAGTGTGACTTAGCTAAGCCTGGCAGAGCAGCTTACTCTTCTTAACTCCTTCATGCATTACTTAGAGTTAAGCATGTTGGTTATATGAGGCTGGTTTATCCATCACTGCCCATATAAAATGGTTCATTATCACATAAAGCTGACCATAAAATCATGGTTGGATAAATTAGCCTGTGGACACGCTGTGTGCTGGTGCATGCAGCTCAAACAGTCCCCATCTTACTCACTGTCTTTCTATAATGGGGAAACAAATGACAGAGTGGCTGGCCTAGTGTTATGTGTGAATCAGAGCTTGTGGTTTCTTTATGAATAAAATGGAAGCAGAAGTTGGGGTATGTTCATACACTTCCTAATTTCCCTCAGTGTAGTTTATGAAAAGCTTTCTGTCATAAAGTGGCTATTGACAGAGGTGGGGGAGACTAATACTTCATAGGAGGATTGTCTCCTTGCTCTGAAAGACATAGGGTTGTAGATTTATACAATATGTTGGCTTAATTTTTCAAGGACATAACAACCTCTTCCTGTAGCACACAACTGTGTAAAAATCACTGTTGATCAATTGTTTGTAGATGGATTTCTGTATTTAAAGAACTTAAAAGATCTGTTCTAGTCCATGAAAAATGTTAATTGTTAAATATATTGCCTCAATGAGTAACTTTCTTTCTTTCCCCCCATCCCCTGTCACTCCCAAAGACAATTCTTAATGGTGATGAAAATACTCTAGTTTTTGAAAATTTGAACCCAGACACACTCTATGAGATTGGAGTTACTGCAATTTATCCCGATGAATCAGAGAGTGATGAACTGATTGGCAGTGAGACCACATGTAAGAAATTCTGAAATGCATTCATACATGGATTACAATTTGTAACAATAGTATTCAAATGAAAGACATGTTTTTAATGCAAACTTGCCTTGTTTGTGCTTCTCCCCCTCCTATAGTGCCCGAGGTGCCTCTGACAACAGCAGGTAAGAGCCTGAATTTATTAATAACATTTTATATATGAGGATTATACAGATACCAAAAGACAGAGCTAGTCCAAACCAAGCCAGGATGCAGAGATGCCAATGTTTCTGTACAGTATACTTAGTGGTGACTCATAAAAGGGGAGAGAGGCAGAGGCAATGGTGTCATTCTGGCAGTGGCAGCACTTAACTAGCCAGGGTCAGGTGGAGATGAGGTCAAGTGACCTCTGGGTTGGTGGCAGTGCATACACCTGTAGAACTTCTGCCATCCTAGAGTTCCCTCAATTCATCACTGCCACTTTGTTCCCCCCGCCCCTGCCCTGAGTTCATCATCACTACTGGTAAGATACCACTGTCTTAATCTCTACTGCTGAAAGTACTCCTGTGTGTACACAGGCTTTGTCCCTTCTTGAGTTTCTCTCATGCGTTGTGGGATGTTGCTCTGGAGGTTTGCCTGAACTTCAGCAGGCTTTTCAGAGGGTGTGTGGTTTGAGGTAATGCAGCCAGAAGAAAAAAGTTGCTGCCACTACTCTATGTCCACTGAAGTACTTTCCACCCATACAAAGGATAGGGTGGCTTTAAAAAAAAGTGACAACTTGGTGAATTAATAGCAACTTTTGTATATTTGGTGATGTTCTACTCCCCATTAATCATGTTTAGCTCCATGCAACATTTCCATTCAATTCTCCTTTGCCCCTTCTTGTATAAGTCATTTTGATATAATCTTGCCCAAATTCTGCAGTTGGGTGGATTTTATTGTTCTCAGCAGGCCCCTATATGTGTATTGTTATTCCAAGGTGGTGCTGCTGCTGCTGATTTTCAGTAATGTCATGTAGAATGACTCATTATATGTTGTTTGTTATATCTATTTGCTAAACAACCCTTTAATAAATTCATTTCAGCTCCAACGGGTCCCCCAAGAAACCTTCAGGTATACAATGCAACGTCCAATAGCCTGACTGTCAAATGGGATCCTGCCATTGGACGAGTGCAACGGTACAGGATCACCTATCGACCTACAACTGGTGATGGTGCTGAACAATCGGTAACCAACTCTGAAACTATTCTCTAATGGGGGGGAAGCAGCATTGTGCTCCTGAACAAATATCTGCTTTTGAAAACATGAGCTTGTCAGATTGTTTTGTTTTCATGTTCTACAGTTCTGCAGAAAAGTATTTATATTACAAAATCAAAGAAAGTGGATTTGTTTCCTGTATAAGTAGAACCCACAAGATGACTCATGGTGGTCTTTCAGATGTAATCTGGCAAATATCAGTTTCTCAGAGCCTGCAGAACAAACAGTTGCCAGGGATTGCTTTTTACTGGGGTGTTCTGTCCAAAGGCTCTTTCAAACACTGCAGATTTCTGACATACCACGGTGAAAAAGCATGCAGATTATTTTAAATTGTCATGTCTCACTGTTGTGTGCAATATGGTTGGTCACTGTGGGAGCAGAATGCTGACTAGAGAGGCATTTGTTCTGCTCCAACAGGACTCTTGTATTCTTATTTTGCTGTGTGTATTCATAGCTTCCTAGTGTGTTTATATTACTTGTTCATTTATTACTTGTACATGCTTTTCTCTTTATGGAAATGCTTTTTATGTAGGAACTTTGTTGCGTCTGGTCTTTGTAAATGCTGACATTATCTGTCCAACTGGCCACAACAGAAGCCAAAGATATTTCTTTGGAGCCCATAGGCAAAGCATTTAGATCATGAGACAATGTGGGAATCATCATGTTTCGCTGTTCCAATAAACATCAAGGTTAATTTTCTTTGGGTAGCAGAATTGGCCTTATATGCCCTTTAGCTGTAGATTGAGGACTTGGAGATCTGTACTCACTAACTAATATGTAGAAATAAGAAAGATGATCCATAAAGAGCTCAGATCATTCAACATTTAATATTTTATTCACATGGGTTTAACAAATGGCTAATGCAGTTCTGGTATTTTTTCTTTAATCCACTGAAAGAAAAAGTCAAACAATGTATATTGACTTAGGCAGATAGTATTGTCTGGAAAACAGAAACTTGTATACTTGTAGTATATACAAACTGTATCCTTTCAGCATCTTTGGAATTTAGCTGCCTGCTCCTTCAATTTACATTTCATTCCATTGTTTTTTAGACCACAGTAGGAGGGAGGCAGAACAGTGTTGTACTACAGAAGCTGCAACCTGAGACACGTTATAGTGTTACGGTTTCATCCATATATGCAGAAGGTGAAGGGGGACGAATGACAGGCAGTGGCAAAACCAGTAAGTAAAACAACTTTGGTTTTCTCATTTGTGAAGAATTATGCAAGAGTAATGCTAAATCACTTATAAAGTTGGCAGGCTTGGCTTTTCCTTTGTTGAAGTCCCCACAGATATTCATTTCTTTGTGTGCAACCCCCCCCTTTTTTTGAGAAATACCAAAACTTGCTCCGAAAGTGAAAATATCTTCTTCTTTTTTCACGTCTGATTTTATATTGATAATTATATATAATTTCATATTGAAAATATCTGTAATCCTTATCTTAGAGGTTTGGCAGCTTTTCTTTTTGTTTGTGTATAAAAGAGAATGTGAGAGAGATAGTCTTTCTGGGTGATTTTTTTTTTATTTCACAATCATCACACAATTCTTACTCATCTGTGGTGCAACCTTCCAGACTTATTTTTCCAGGTTTGGACTGCCGAATGCATTTACACAGTTTTCAGGGAAACCTGCTGGTCAGTGACCTTGTTGTCACTGGTAATAGGTGTCAGAGTTCACATCCCAATACTCTGTTATTTTTGTTTAAGTAAGTAATACAACATTAAGCTTAAGGATGAATGTCTGTCAGCTATATCACTCAGACTGGGAGCACACATGGAGCCTGTTAAATCCAACAAAAAGAAGCAAAACATATCTAGCAGCATGGCTACCTGCTCCCATTACTGTAGTGCCTGGCCCTTTTATATGAATATTTCACATTTTCCTCTTTCCCCTCTATTTAAATTTAGTTCTTTCAAAGACATGTGCTCCTTTTATTCCACATTCTGGAAAGTCCCTTGGTGTCAACATTCTTTTGGATGCTTATCATTACTACTCACTGGATTTCACTCAAGGATAATAAATCCCGGATTATTATTTTTTAAACTGCAGCCAGTATGTGTACATGTTCTCCAAAAACCGTGCTCTTGATTAATTTGCCACAATTATCTTTTGAAATTTTCAAACTTTAGTTTTATGCGAAAGAGGAACATTCTGAATGTTCTGACATGGTTGACATGGTTGGCTAGAACAGGAGAGATGAATTTTATTAAGACAAATTATACTTCGTAGTTATCTAGAATAGAAATAACTTTTTTTCTTAACAGTGGGAGACAAGTAGATAAGTACACTAGTCCAAAGAGTGGAAGGCAACATGGTAGGAATAGTTCAAGGGGTATGTGTCATAAGGGACACTGTATTGTTGAGAGTGGGCAAGAATATTTATTAGTCATATTTTAATCCTGTCTTTTCACTATGACCACAGGCCTTGGGGACAAATGTGGGCCCCAGGCATTCTATCTAGGCCTTGAGGCTCTCCCTAGGCCGTTCCCCAAGCCATGTACCTTACTGGCTCTGCTCTATGCTTTCCTTAAATGTTCTTGCCTGGCTGGAATGTGTCTTTGCAGTGTGCTAATTCCTCCCGTTTGCCTGAACGGAGGGATAGAGATTTGTGTGTCTACTGAAGCCTCTGATTTTTGCATGGCTGGAATGTAGCTCACTAGACACAAATCCATTGATTCTGCACTTTTGCCTCTAACCCTGCCTGTTACTGGAAAGTTCCCCACAAGGGAAAGCAGCCCTTGGACCTGAAAATAAATCCCCCATCTATGGCTGGGGGAGAAATTCAAATCAGTTGTCATTTAAAGGCTAAACTATCAAATTGCCCCTTTCCAAAACAATATGAGAACAGCCATCCTTTGAAATTCACATATATCCAAATTTTGCGTTGCAGTTCTCCGACCAATATTTTTGTTTTTGTTTTACCAAAATGCATCTATTGTAGAAAGTGTGAATAAAAATAAACACGAGTGAAAAAAACATACAAAAATGCAGTAGCGATAATTGTTTGCAAAAATGTGTACATTAATCAAAATGCATATAAAATCTATTTATTAAGAGAATTTTTAAGTAAAACGTTGATGAATTTCATGAGGGTGTTTTTTTAAAAAACAAACAAATGAACACAAATTTCTGCAAAATGTGGAATTTAAGTTGGGAAAAGTGAGAAACAGAACTGAAACTGACAAATCCTTCCCTCTCTATCCCCATATCTGCATTATGGAGTTACATCAGTATTTTACAACTGCATAGCTCAGTTGGTTAGAGTGTGGTGCTGATAATGCCAAGGTTACAGGTTTGATTCCCATATGGGACAGTTAGAGTAGATGATCCCCAGGGTTCCTTCCAACTCTATAATTCACATTTGCCCCATCCCTTGAGAGTGAAGACACAAGACAAGTGGCAACTCAGTCATGCCATGAGCAGCATGCCAGGCTAACTGTTGGGTTGGAAGGATGAATAGCTGTTCTTTCCTTCCTAAGACTCCCTGTGAGTCAAACCAGCAGCAAGGAACTGCATCTCCTATTTTTCAACTCCCTTTGTGCTCAAGTATGGCAGACTAGATTCATCTTGCAAGTGTTTGTAAGTCCAAAGAGTAGTTTTTGGACAAAGTGTTACTTGTCACTGACCAAGGCTAGGCACAGCCACTCACATAAGAAGGCAACATGATGCACAATAGTAAGATTCTCTGAGCCTGACAATGAATTCTGTTTATCTCAGAACCTCTCAACACTGTGAAGAACCTCAGAGTCTATGATCCAACTACCAGCACATTGAATGTTCGATGGGATCATGCTGAAGGGAACCCTCGTCAGTACAAGTTGCTTTATGCACCAGTGGCGGGAGGTGCAGATGAACTGGTATTCCTTTTTACTTTTGTATACTTCATACTTGCCCTGCACTTGCAACTGTTTTTTGCTAGAGGTGGTTTCATAATTGGGTTGGGGCACCACTTAGAGCTGAATTTCCCATGCAGAAAATTGTGTATGGTACAACCCTCTTGGGACTATATTACTTAAGTGTACAGGTGAGGAGTTCATATGTTTGACTCCTACTCTATGAGCATAGAGCAATGGCAAGCCAGGGAGAAAGCTATGGCACAACCCTTTTTGTTGACATCTGGCTGGGCAGATTAAAACATGCAGCAACCCTTTCCCTGCATGCAGGAAACAGCTTGCTGGAGTGGACAGAGCTACTACTCTAGCCTCCTGGTGGGTAAATTTCTTTTGTTTACCAGCAAGGAGATGGGAAAGGTTAGAGTGGTGCAGATACACTGGCAGGGCTGCCAGATTTGCTCTGCTGGAGCATTTGCACCACACCAGACTCCCCAGTACCATGCCCCTCTCCCTTCCAATAAGCAACAGTGACCCACCTGCCAGGTAGCGATTCTGCCTCACCTGGTGAGTTGCTGCTGTTGCATGCTGAACTTTCATAATTCTAGGAAGGTGTCTTGTTGTCCTTAAACAGCAGCAGCAGCAGCAGCAGCAGCAGCAACAACCATCACCACCACAAACCAGGCAGTACCCGATCCAAGCAATGCGTTGGTTGATGGAACCGCAGAGCTAAGCTGGCTCATCTTGTTGTCCTTTGAACATGAAGATCAGTCCTTACATGGTAGAAAGTAGCCCAATAAAACCATTCCCTCTTCCTTTTTTCCTTTTGTAACCCAACAGGCAACTGTTCCAGGCAACACAAATTATGCAGTTCTAAGAAATCTCCAGCCTGACACACAGTACAAAGTAACTGTGATTCCTGTTTACCCAGAAGGTGATGGAGGGCGAGCATCTGACAATGGGAAAACTTGTAAGTAACACTATGTTGTTTTGTCTTCTTCATAAAATATTGAGGCATTGGGCTTTGAGCCACAATTCAGTGCTGAGCTACTTAAACCCACTTATTTTAATTAACTTAGTTAACTGCACCATATTATACTATTGTACAGATAGTTAAGATGAAACCTTTTGAGGCCCTTTTGCACACACTTCCCTCTATGGACAGGGACCTGTGAAAGGGTATTTTGCAATTCTCTAATGCATAGGAGGATAAGAACATGAATATAGATCCCTCTGAGTGATAAGGTCTCTGCCACCATGTTATGAGTTTTCAATGCAATCTTATTTGTGTCTGTGTAGTTCAGTGGGAAGTACTGCCAGGTTAAATATCTATAGGATTACACTATTTTACATCCCAACCCTATCCATGTTTACTTGGAAGTAAATTCAATTTTATTTGATGGAACTTATTTCCAATTAACTGTGGTGTTAAAGAGAAAAAGCCTTTCCTCCTCCCAGGAAGGGAAGGGGTTGTGATCAGGAGATGATTCCTGCGTCATGCAGGGGGCGCTCTCCCCCCTGCTTCAACTCCAGGGCTGGCGTGCCATGCCCCTCCCCGGTTGGGCACCCAATAGGGAAGCTCGGCGGGGGCATGGCTTGCTGCTCAAACGCAGCCGCGCCAGCCATCCCCACCATTGCACACACATTTTCTTCGAGTCACCCACCCTCCACTCCCTTTAGATTAGCTGTTCCTGAGACTTTGCTATGGACCTCTGGTTGGTCACCCTGTTTAACCAAGGGGCCTGGTAGGAGTTTTTTTCAATTGGCTAAATTGGCCCGGCCTCTTGTTTTTTTTCACCTACCTCGTAGCAACCTTCACAACTTTTGTGGTATTTGGCGGTTAGGCATTGGAATGTGTTGTTGGTGTTTCGGGGGGCAAGGTGTGGCCATCGCCTTCCCCGGCAATTTTGGGTATTCCGCTAAAGGAATCCGGTGGTTGTGGATCCTATCCGATGCCCGTGTGGCGGGGGGGCCATGGCGCGACCCTCGGTGACATCAGGAAGAGAGCCTATAGTTGGATTAGCATCAGCAGGCTTCCCCTACTGGTGGTTAACCCCTCCTCAGACTCACCCCTCTACGAGTGGGTGGAGTCTAATGTTCTGTGGTCCAATGCCTAAGCCAATCCCTTCTCACATGCTGTGATCAATAAAGGCCTTTACCTTACCCATTAACCTTACATTCTGTGTTCACGTGTCTTTATTCCCCAAGCGGGGATCGGGTCCTCGAATCACAATACAGGGTTGGAGAACTTCTAGCCCTCCAGATGTTGCTGGACTCAAGATTCCATCATCCCTGAACATTGGCCATGCTAGTCTGAGCTGATAGTAGTTGGAATCCCAACAACATCTGAAGTCCACTGATTCCCCACCCCTTGGCAACAGCATTCTTAGAATAGTCCATTCATTTTATAGCCACTCTCTCCTGTTACCTGGCTCTGCAACTAAGGAGTTATTATTTAGTCCAAAACTATCTGACATTATTTTTGATTCAGTAATGAGAGGAACAGCAAGAGGCATCCAAGTTTACAACCCAACACCAAACAGCCTTAATGTCCAATGGGAACCTGCACCAGGACCAGTGCAGCAATACAGAGTTGTCTATGCTCCATTGGTTGGCACACGGCCATCAGAATCTGTAAGTAATTTAACCTCCTGGGCCTTTCCATATATGAATTATTGGGTATAAAGGCATACTACAGAGTGGGCGGACTACTGCCTCCTTCAGTTCCCCTGGGAATTGTCATTGCACCACTCCTTGGTGTGTGTGTGCACTCCTCAGGGTGCAATACTCTCCCCGATGCTTTTTAACATCTTTATGTGCCCCCTTGCCCAGCTTGTCCAGAGTTTTGGGCTGGGTTTGGGCTGGGTTTGGGTTTTGATGGCAATCAGTATGCCGATGACACCCAACTCTATCTGTTGATGGATGGCCATCCTGACTCGGCCCCAGACACACTGACCAGATGTCTGGAAGCTGTGGCTGGATGGTTACGTGGGAGCTAGTTGAAGTTAAATCCTTCGAAGACAGAGGTCCTCTGGCTGGGACGGAACGATATGGGATTGAGGGGGCAACTCCCATCTCTTGCGGGGGTGCAATTAGTGCCAGCACCGTCTGTTAAGAGTTTGGGTGTAATCTTCGATACCTCCCTCTCTATGGAGGCGCAGATTACAGCTATAACAAAGGCGGCGTTTTTTCATCTCCACCAAGCTAAGCAGTTGGCCCCTTATCTCTCTCGCCCTGACCTAGCCACTGTGATCCATGCAACGGTCACCTCCAGACTGGATTATTGTAACTCGCTCTACATGGGGCTGCCCTTGAGACTGACCCAGAAACTCCAGCGGGTGCAGAATGCCGCGGCGAGACTCCTTATGGGGTCTTCGCTGCGAGATCACATTCATCCGGTGCTATACCAGCTGCACTGGCTCCCGGTGGAGTACAGGATCAGGTTTAAGGTGCTGGTTTTAACCTTTAAAGCCCTATATGGCCTAGGACCCTCATACCTACGGGACCGCCTCTCCTGGTATGCCCCACAGAGGAACCTACGGTCTGGAAATAAAAACATCCTGAAGGTCACAGGCCACAGAGAGGTTAGGCTGGCCTCAACTAGAGCCAGGGCTTTTTTGGCTGCGGCTCCAATCTGGTGGAACGCTCTGCCACAAGAGAAGAGGGCCCTGCGGGACCTGACATCTTTCCGCAGGGCCTGCAAGACAGAGTTGTTCCACCAGGCCTTTGGTCAGAGCACAGCCTGACTCCCTCCTCTGGCAACCTGCACAGAATTTTGCTTAACGGTTGCCATCAATTTGATTTTAATTAATTTTTATAATGAAATGTTTTTAGAATGTTAGATTATTTGATTGTTTGATTATTTTATTGTTGTCAGTCGCCCTGAGCCCGGCTTCAGCTGGAGAGGGCAGGATATAAATAAAATGTATTATTTATTATTTATTATTTATTATTTATTATTTATTATTTATTATTTATTATTTATTATTTATTATTTATTATTTATTATTTATTATTTATTATTTATTATTTATTATTATTTATGGTGAAAAAAATAAATATCTATGTAAAGTGTCCTATTCCATCCTACTTCTCTGAATGTCATTCTATATTTGCTGCACATATTTTTATTTAACTGTAAACATCGGTAGATCAGAGAAGGTAAATGTTAAATGCAAGGTCAGGATCATTTGTTAGAAAACATTAAATTTCTAACTGCCAGTTTTATTTTCGACCTTTGTTGAAATCTGGGAGCAAAGTTAGTCAGCTTATTTTGGGAAGCAAACCAATTTCGCCACCTAATAACTCTCTCAGATGACTGCTTGGCTGCACCCTATAACATGCACTGAACTTGCTGCATGATTGGGGGTAACTTTCTCTTACATGAATTTATGATTAAAGAATACATTTCCCTCTTAAAATGCTACAGATTCTCAGTATTCAGCAGATACCCTGTTGTATTGCTTTTTGCCAACCTGGTGCCCTCCCGTTGTTTCTGGAGCTGAAGGGAGTTGGAGTCCAAAACATCTGGAGGTCATCAGGTTAGGGATAGATGACAGCTGGGATAGCTCAGTTCATAGAGCATGAGACTCTTAATATCAGGGTTGTGGTTAAAGCCCCATGTTGGGAAAAAGATTCTTGCATAGTAGGGGGTTGGACTAGATGATTGTCCCTTCCAACTCTACAACTCTATGATTCTATGATTTATGAATGGGCAACTTCATACATTATAGCTGCCTCATAAAGGATGGCGAGAAATGCTTCTGCATGATCGTGGCTCCATACAAGAACCATAGTGTGTAAAAACAGCTTACTGTGTAGCCTGGCACCTGCCACAAAGTCCCCAACATAGTGGTGGTCTGTGGTACTGTGGAAAATTAAGTGGCAAGTGACAAGCTCTGCTTGTTGCTGCTGTCAACAGGCAGCAAATAAGTCCACCGGTGGGCGGGCACTAGTTTGAGAAGAGGACAGCCAGAGGGCACTTTGCCAGGGTGCTACTTCAAATCTGGCCCTGGTTAATTTAGTCTGAGAAATTAAGGGAAGGATTTCATTAAAAAAAAACAAACAACCTTCCCCTAGTTCATTCAAAAATTGCAGCAGCAACAACAAAAAAGCGTTCAAGTGTAAGGAAAGTTGTCTAAGAGCAAGATTGTTTGTGAAGAGCTCAAGAAGCTTTCTTCTCATACTATCAAGCTCAGATTTTTTTTTTAAAAAAGAAAACAGCAGTTTAAACTTCAGTGTTGCTTTCTTTTTAGGTTGTGGTACCAAGCAACACCCGCAATATTTTACTAGAGCGTCTGATTCCTGATACACCCTATTCTGTCAATGTTGTTGCTTTGTATGCTGATGGAGAAGGAGATCCAAGTCCTGGTCAGGGAAGGACATGTAAGCAGAAAACACATGTTTTATTGCTAGGATATAGTTGTATGTTATGAATTATTATTCTCTCCAAGCTCTGCCGGTATTGTTCAGTTGTCACTTTTCTGCATTAGGTCTTACTTGCAGATAAGCTATTGCACGGCTTCATACAGTGAAGAAGGGTTACTTTCTAGACTTCAGTTTTCCAAATTCCACTTCATTTCATGCCCTTATTTATCTCTCCTTTTTCTTTTAGTGCCTCGCAGTGGGCCCAGGAACATAAGAGTCTTTAATCCTACCACAAACAGCCTTTCCGTTCAATGGGAACATGCGGATGGACCAGTGCAGCAATACAGAATCATATATTCTCCCACGGTTGGAGATCCCATAGATGAATATGTAAGTGTTCTCATGAAGGCATGTTAGAAATATGTCACAGCTTATTTACTTCAGTTTAAGTATTTTTGGCTTTAGCTTCCATAGGAAGTCAGTTTATCAGGAATTCTGCATGTTCACATTCCTATTGAATCGTTTTGTTCTACTTTGTAAGCTTGCATTTTCCTGTCCCATAGGTATTTATGGATTGAAAAATACGTTACTTGTCTGCTGTTTGCAAAAATATGAGCATGTGCAATTAACCAAACCATAGTGTGTATAGTCTGTGTACAGACAATAGCTATCTTTGGAGATGGTGTTTTCTTTACCCTTCAGTGTACACACTCATTATTTCATATTTCCTGGGGATATCTCTGATATTTGACAGGCTTTAGTGGTTCTACAAAAGCAAAACTAGGGGGGGGGGGGAGATCTACTTTGTTTTTTTGTTTTTTTCCCCAAGCCATAAGATCCATCTACCAGAGCGATGTGAAAAAGAATCCAAGAATGCCAAACCTTTGAGTCTGTTTTGAGCACCAGGCCTGAGCTCAGTAGTCCTTGCCCCCTCCCCCCACAGTAAAGGCACACCCTTTCAAGAATATTCCCCTCTCCCAGAATGTGTCCTCCTTTGGACAGAGTACACTCTTTCCTCTCTCTAAACATTTCCTCATTAGTTAGAAAAATAAATGCAGAGGTTTCTTATGGTGTAGCAAAGCTCCTCCCTCTTCTTTCGATATTTTTGCATAGATACCAGAATACTGAAGTGGAATTAGTACTTCCTTAGCAGCAAGTGGTAAACTTTATTCTGAGCAACATTTGTCTGTACAGAGCTTTTTGGTACAATCCAGTGCATACACAAGGTCTTTTGACATGTTTAAGGTCATTGATACTAATGGACTTAAGTTTGCTGAACTCTGTGTTGGATTGTATCTTAAGTATAACCTTGGTTCCCTTTGACAATTTCTAACTGGCCTTACAGTACACCTTCCTCTTTTGTGGAGCTATATATTTCTGTGAGCCTGTTCTGTGCAGTTGGGGAGATCAATAGAGAGCGACCTTAATTGTCATCTGTGTCTAATGACCATCATGTATCTGACTATTATGAGCGGTATTGGCAGTCTGCAGCTTTGATCTTTTTTTCTTTTTTCTTTTGGTTTGTTTGGAGTTCTGCCAAGATTTTTATAATTTGCAAGTGAACTTCTTTCTCCTTATTTGGCAGCACAACTTCGGTGAATGCCTGCAGAATTCTCTTAGAGATGCACAGCGCAGCCAAATTATTTCCCCATAGGGAGGTTGATGGCATGACTTCTGACTTCTGTGGAAACTTAGTTCAGCCCATAAAAACACCACCTAATTGTCCATGATGGTTACTTACTTCTGAATGATAATATATTTTGCTACAACTTGGCATTATACAGAAAGCACATTGTACTGAAAATGGTGCTCATGCAATAAAGAAATGGTGCTCTCCATTTCACTATGGGAATTTCACTCACTTGGGGGAGGGGAGAGAAATTAATGGCAAATCTTCCCAGAAACATGAAGAAATAAACATGAACTATTCAGAGGACATTTTAACCATCACATTTAAATATTACTTATGATGGTTCCCACCCCTTACCCTCCATAGTTCTCATCTTTTATCATCTGGGCTGTGTACATATTACTGTCTTAAAATGTAGTTAAGTTGAGTCTTGTTCTCAGTTCTGATCAAAGCTGATTTGGAGCAGAGTGTATCAAACTCAGTATTTCATAAGAAACAACAGGATAGATTTAGGATATATATGGACTTTGGCTAACATGTGTACAATGCTTCCCAGACTACTATTGGGAGTATGGAGAATGCAGAACTAATGGGAGTATGTATACAGCCCTACTTTCTTCAGGGCTCTCTCTGTCTTACACATTTTAGATCAAATGCTTGTGTAATCCAGTTCTACTGAATTGGATGGAGTTATTTCAGACCACTAGTTTCTTACCAGAAGCAGAGATATGGTCCTCACATTCTCTGTCATTCTGTTTCCATTCAGACAAAAAGTTAAGGACAAGAGTTGTCACTTCTTCTTCAAACCATTGTCTTAAATATATTTTGAAGGAAACAATTTACAAAATGCAGTTACTAGACTTGATCCACAGATAGTCTCATCAGCTGCTTGTCTGTTACCCTTCCCTGCTGCCAGTCAAGACAGCACAGTACAACCATGGTAGTGTTGGAAGGGATGAAGGGATCTGGTTGGAAGGGATGAAGGAACAGTTTGTGAATTCAATCCCCCCTTCCACTTTGCATTCCAAACTGGTGAATAGTTTACTGTCACAACTCCCCAGTCCCCTTAAAACATGCATTTTCCTCCCACATCTGCTGTTTTTCTAACAAAGGTGCAGATCTAAGAAAGTGATCTGAGTATGGAAATAAGCAGGGCTTAGTCATATGTGTACAGGACAGAACTAGTTGGTTCTACTGTACTTCTGCATTCTCTTCCCGCATCAGCCCCTGGTTGCAGGCTGTATCCTGATTTTTCTACACAGTCCTGTTATTTTCACATGCCAAAAGAAACTGTAGTTGTTACACACATAGGAGGCTCACTGCACCATCCCAAGGGGTTTTCTGGTCTGCTGCCACTCTCTCTAGTTGCTATTTTGCCATTCTTTCTCTAAATGTGCATGTACAACAGTAGTACCTTCCCCCACATGCAGTTTGTTCATATAAATGGATGCTGGGCTATCCTTGAAAGAAAGGCTTTGGTTTCCTGGACGTGTGCCAGACATGTTTGGCAATATGCTTGAGTGTTGCCAGATGCTGCTCTAAAAAAATTCTCATTGGTAACAAACATCACTTTATCCACATTACAATGGCATTTTGAAATATAAATATCATAAATTAATGTCCCATCTATTACCCTAGGCAGCCTAATTTTGATGGGGCTGAAATTATTATTTAAAAAATGTTTCTTTATTATAAATCCATGTGCTTCTCATCCTTTTCCTATTGTGTTCTTTTTACTTTATTTTCATTTCTATTCTTTTCTTTTCTAATCACACACACAAACACCTATATAAATATTACAGTGAAAATATTTTCTATCCCTGATGCCCATGCATTGGTTTGGATCCAGAACTGCCCTTCATTCATGGTAGGATCAGATCCTTCTGCTAGTGAAGGCTGGAGATGACAGAAATGATGCTCTCCATTTTCCCCTGTGCCACATTCCAAATTGTTCCAGAAGCTCCCCATATGAACTATATAAGGAGCTTCAAGAGATATGGGGAATAAAAGAATGCTATGTATCCCTTTCCTCAGCAGGAGTGTTTTATGTGAGTGGAACCTTGCTAATGGGCCTTATGGAACCTATGAATAAAAGCATAGCTGCTTGTTCAGTGTGGAGTAGAACTCCAAGTTGTACTACTACAGCTTTGAGCAATTTACGGTTCTACAACATTTACTCGATTCCCATTATGTTCCAGACAACAGTGCCTGGCAGAAGAAATAATGTATTGCTACAGCCTTTGCAGTCAGATACACCCTACAAAATTACCGTTGTGGCAGTTTATGAAGATGGAGATGGTGGACAGTTGACAGGAAATGGAAAAACAGGTACATCTGATGTGCTGTTAAATAATATGCAAACAACTGAGGTGCAAATGGTCCTTAACTATCCCCCCCCACCCAGAAGTAGTGGTAGAGGAGTTGTTGCCATGGTTGATATTTGCCAAATGGACCTTCATTTGAGATCCTATCTCAGCATTCCTCAAATATTTGCACATGCAACATGAAATGCTGTGTGTCTGCATAGGGAAAGATTGAATGTCCCAACACAGAGACATGGCAGAATTACAGCCATAACCTGGATCTTTGTGAACACTTTGGGTTATCTAATCACTATCACTGTCCAATCCATTCATCTGCCAGGAACCCAGTCTGCTAGATGTCATACAGGCATAGAAATAACATTTTATGCTACCATTCTAACTTTATACTCAATTTTTGTCTTCTTCAGTTGGGTTACTTTCACCTCAGAACATACGCATTTCAGATGAATGGTACACACGGTTCAGAGTTGCCTGGGATCCTTCACCATCTCCTGTTCTTGGGTACAAAATTGTCTACAAACCTGTTGGTAAGGCTGAGCTTAAGATATTCAAGTACACTTGACATTATTTAATATTTGTTCATTTCAAGACTTAAACACTATGAGAATGTGACTGATATAAATGTGAAAATGAGTCTTCTCTCTGAGCTCTTGGAGATCTGCTCTCATTAAGGCAAATGAAAATTCATTTTTTCCTTTAAGGTACCAATGAGCCCATGGAGGTGTTTGTTGGAGATGTGACTTCATATACATTGCACAACCTGTCTCCTAGTACTTCCTATGATGTAAATGTTTATGCTCAGTATGATTCTGGACTCAGTGCACCTCTGGTCGATCAAGGCACTACATGTAAGACTACTTTTCATGCTTTTGGTTTCACTGTATATTAACACAGAGGAGCCTTTTCTGGGCTAGTAGATGTGAGAAAAATAACCTCAAATGAGAGGTTCCATCAGTTAGAGCATGCCTACCCCATGGGACAGGTAGTGTTGGAGGATTATGCTGGGCTTTCAGAGAAACATGGCATTGTTCAGGAAATGTACAGTTCTCGGTTACCGTGTGGGAACCTAACACCATTCTGCTATCTTGTGCTTTATGTTAGGGATGCAAATACATTGCTCATTATCATAAAATCACATACCCCAATTACTAAAACTGCAACTTGCTGTTGCTGAGAAAATGTGATTCTTGCCTCCCCTCAGTACACATACAGTACCTATTACTTGTGGTAGAATAAGTGATATTTTAAGAATAAAGACATTCGTCATAGTTTCATAATTTGCTTTTAGCTTTCATCTTGTAGTTCATGGAAATTTTTCTTTCATGCTTTGCAGTGTATTTAAATGTCACTGACCTAACAAGTTATAATGTGGGATGGGACACTTTCTGCATCAAATGGACAGCTCATCGGGCAGCTACTTCTTACAGACTGAAGCTAAATCCAGCTGATGGTAAATATATATATATTGGGTTGTGCATGCAACTAATGTGAAGACTGTAACACATTTCCACCTAAACCTTGAAGAGCAAGGAATCTCCTGTCAGTGTGCCTCTCACAGACCCCTACTGTCATTTCTTGCATCCCTAGGTTCCTCTGAAGATGGATAACTTTAACAAATGGGTTGTGTTCCCAACCAGGGATATGGCAGATGATCTCATTAGAGATCTTGATCATTGAAAGGCTGGAGGCAGCAGGAACACTTGGGGCAAATACCTGTACAGTGGTGCCTCGCAAGACGAAATTAATCCGTTCCGTGAGGCTCTTCGTATAGCGGTTTTTTCGTTTTGCGAAGCAAGCCCATTGACAGCTTAGCGAATTAGCGCTATTAGCGGTTTAGAGGCTTTTAGCGATCAGCTGTTAAGCGGCTTATCAGCGGATCAGCTGATAAGCGGCTTAGCGGCTTAGGAAAAGGGGGGGAAGGGGGGGGAAACCGCAGGAACTCGCAAGACATTTTCGTCTTGCGAAGCAAGCCCATAGGGAAATTCGTTTTGCGAAGCGCCTCCAAAACGGAAAACCCTTTCGTCTAGCGGGTTTTCCCTCTTGCGAGGCGTTCGTCTTGCGGGGCACCACTGTAGCTCTCCATAAAACAGTACCAGTGTTTGATTGCTTATAGGAAGTGTTATGCTCCTCTTGTTCCCCTCCTTTCAACATATTCTGCCTCAGGCTATTCCATAGCTGTCCTTCATTTAAATAATTTTTGCTCCTCGAGAGTTTAGTAGCTGAGTAGTATGGATAATATCTCTTTCCCATTATAACATATGCCCCTCCTGTTTGTTGCAGGATATGAATATATATTTTTATACCACAGCTACTCCCACAGTATCTCTACTACAAAACAAGAAAAGTTTGTTGTTTTTTAATCCCCATTCCTTTTATTTTTCACAAATGTGGTACATGTGGACATTAAGAAACACTAGGACAGATCAAAGGAAGGACTGAACTTAAATCTCGAAGCATGTTGCCTGCTAAGCATCCTTCTCCTCTGTTGTTATGGAGATCAGTTGTTCCACACCTTTCCCTTTTCATATCCTGGCACTGTTCTGTACCCGCCTGCAATCCAGATGCTCCAAACTTTCTTCCAAAAGTTCTGGAAGCTAAGCAGAACACTCCATTGACGCAACCATTCCCTTCTTTGCTATATGTACTTTAGTTTTCCGCTTTCAGCCATTCAGCAAGCATTCATAAGCTTCTACGTTCTAAGCATTTTAAAGT
Organism: Podarcis erhardii; assembly: GCF_964252035.2. Taxonomy (NCBI): domain Eukaryota; kingdom Metazoa; phylum Chordata; class Lepidosauria; order Squamata; family Lacertidae; genus Podarcis; species Podarcis erhardii. The sequence continues at coordinate 39,151,179 of NC_138507.1, read as the reverse complement.
CATTATTTTACCTATTTGCAGGATCCAGAGGACAAGAAATTACAGTGCGTGGAACAGAAACCAGTCACTGTTTCACTGGCCTTTCACCAGACACAGAGTATGATGCTACTGTGTTTGTTCAGACTCCAAACCTTGAGGGGCCTCCGGTGTCTACAAGAGAACGAACATGTAAGTGGCAGATAACAATAAGAGTAGTAGTGGTGGTAATGTTGATTTAAAGTACATTGAATGAATGTGGTCAAAGTAATTGTGCTTGGAGATATTATCATTTTTGAGCTTGTAAAAACACTGTAGTATTTTTAAGGAATCCTAGAATTGTAGAGTTGGGAGGGACTCCGAGGGTCATCTAGTCCCCCTATAGAAATCTTTTGCCCAACTTGGGGCTTGAACCCAAGACCCTGAAATTAAGAGTCTCATGTTCTATTGACGGAGCTATCAGGCAGCATCTAGTTTTCCTTTGTTTCCTATTTGTGAGATTTCATGCATGAATTGGGCAACAGATATATTTTCCATGGGGGTGGGATCCTAAAACTTTTGGATGCTAACCTTCTCTTGTCTCAAAATCTTTCACCAATCATGTATTGTTGCCAGCCAGGTTCTTGACACTTCTTGACCTCCTGCCAGGATTTTGCAGTCCCAGGTGGGATGATTAGAGTTCTTTGAGTACAAAAGGTGAATTACAAATGATTTTAAAACACCGCCTCTCTTATCTCTCTGTGTGCATACGAAGAACAATAGAAGTTTATTTTCTTAAAGATAGACATGTCAGATAAGTTGCAACCAAATGAACGTCTATCAATTGTATTTCTCTGCAGTGGATATTACTAATTGCAACTCACAAAGTTAAGAAAATTGAATATGTAAAATATTTTAATTCAGTATTTTTGTTTCAGTGATCAAGCCAACAGAACCACCAACTCAGCCACCAACTCCCCCTCCTCCTCCAACAATCCCACCAGCTCGAGATGGTAGGTGCTTACAAAAGCATTTATCTTATTTCTGCCATGTCTATGAAAGCAGGGCTTTGAGAGTACTGTTGAATAAATGCTCTGATGTTACTATAATTTAGGGTGCTCATGATAGCTTGTGAACAGAGAAGTAAGTTCTGTTTAAAACTGTGTTTGACTCTTCCCATATATTCCCTTGTCTTTTACGTTTCCAAAGCGTTCCTGTTTGTGTTCTTAGTCTGAGTTATATAAACATGTTTGGTGCATTTGATCCTTTGAATGTATTTTTCATAAATTCCAATGGGGGAAATGGTTTTTTAGATGTATTCTATATGTTACATTGAAAAGCTTGACACATGCTGTTCTTCAAATTATCATCTCAGTTTCCTTAATTATTCTGTACGTGTCAAATGACTTAACTGAATCCAATGAACTTTTCAGTATGCAAGGGTGCCAAAGCAGATATAGTCTTCTTGACTGATGCTTCCTGGAGTATTGGAGATGACAATTTCCACAAAGTGCTGAAATTCGTTTTTAATACAGTTGGAGCCTTTGACCTAATCAACCCTGCTGGAATTCAGGTTTGTCTATTTTTCCTGTCTAGTAATAAACAAGAGAAACCAAGACTCTAAAGATTCTTAAAAGAAGCTGCTAGATTTCAGTTTCAGCCAAAGCTAGAAAAGTGATTCAGTCTATAGCCCATGCTTCCAGATTCTGTCTTCATGCTTGCACTATGGATTGCATCATCCCCTTTCCATGACCATGAAAGAGTGGATCATAGGTGTTCTCCAGCTCATGGATGGGCATTTTGCTGATTCCGGGGATGAAGATACAGTAAGAGGGAGACACTTATGCTTCCCTAATGGCCATAAGCCCCAGTCACCATTGCCAGTAGTCTGAGATGATGGAAGTTGCACTCCTCAGCATCTCCGGGTACCACATTTGTTATCCTTGCGTTAGTCAATTCACTAGACCTTCAGTTTCCCCACCCTCAACAAATGGCAAAACTGGCTAGCTTGAGGCAAAACTGATTCTGACCCTCATAGGATTGAATATTCTTTTAAAGAGTAGCACAGGTGCACAATATTTTGCTGCATTTTGCCCTTTACACCCTTCTACCCTGGACAAATTGCCACCCTGTCCTTGGTGGGTTGGCTCTTATCATTTTTCCTACTTGCAAGACATTCAGAGTTTGGGTGGCCTGATTTTCAGCAATGTGGGGTGTATGTGTGTGCTTCCTTTACTTTGTAGTATGGTGAAATGCTTGTTAGACTGTAGAATCCGTACCTTGCAAATGACAGCTTGGCTGTTTGAAAAACCCTTTCATCACATGCATGTAATAACAGGCAATAAGCAGGTAAGCCTGTATGTGATGCAGACTGTTTAACTGGCTACCACACCCACAGCTTCCAAATCATGGACTAGATCATTCTTATATGTGCCAAAGCCTTCATTAACATTTCCTGTACTCCCATTCCCTTCCCCCCGTGGTATTGAACAAAATTGCATTGTTGGAGCATTCATCCCAATAATGCCAGATTTAATTTTTTGTTTCAGGTTTCTTTGGTGCAATATAGTGATGATCCAAAGTCTGAGTTCCATTTGAATACATATGATGATAAGGCACAAGCACTAGGAGCAATTCAGAATATTCGGTATAGAGGAGGGAACACAAAAACAGGTATTTGTGGGAGGATTTGAGTTCAGTTTTTTAAAAACAAACATGGTCTCTATGCTTCACAGATTTGGGATTGTATCCAACGTCAGTCCTACTCAGAGGTGGAATCTAGACACATAGAAAAAAAAGTGAAAATGCTTTTTTAAAAAAAGTTTTTGGAAAATATATTGAATTTGCCATAGCTCACCATCGCCATCTAGTGCCACATTTGTATAATGCACTTTACAACACACTTAAAACATTTTATTTGCAGCTGTATAGCTGAGTCCAAGGGACATGGGTGGCACTGTGGGTTAAACCACTGAGCCGATCAGAAGGTCGGCAGTTCGAATCCCCACGATGGGGTGAGCTCCCGTCACTCGGTCCCTGCTCCTGCCAACCTAGCAGTTCGAAAGCACATCAAAGTGCAAGTAGATAAATAGTTACCGCTCCAGCGGGAAGATAAATGGTGTTGCCGTGTGCAGCTCTGGTTCGCCAGAAGCAGCTTAGTCATGCTGGCCACATGACCTGGAAGCTGTACGCCAGCTCCCTCGGCCAATAAAGCGAGATGAGCGCCGCAACCCCGGAGTCAGCCACGACTGGACCTAATGGTCAGGGGTCCCTTTACCCTTTAGCTGAGTCCAAAATTCAGCCACTGAAAATAATGGACATGACTAACTTAGGCACATTAATTTCTCTCAGTCTGCTTTGAGTCTAACTTAGTTGGATACAACCTTTTAATTTCATTCCAATGTTAATGTGTGTGCTACTAATATTATCATTTTTGTTTGATCACCGCAATGAATTTTGTTTCACCATCTGCAGGCAAAGCACTTACATTTATCAAAGATAAGGTCTTGACATGGGAAAGTGGTATGAGGAAAGGAGTTCCCAAGGTACTTGTTGTTGTAACTGATGGCCGGTCACAGGATGAAGTGAGGAAAGCTGCAGCTGTCATACAACATTCTGGTAAGTTGCTTTTACGTGCCATAACACTGTACAACTATAATTCCGCTAACTTCATCAAATGTCAGATTCTGTATTGTTAGGAAGGCTGTAATATACACAGTTCAAATAATCAGTGAACATTTATGAGCCTGATATCTGTAAACCACTTTATCCAGTATCACTTTGCAGTGGACTGAATCCAGTGCTGTTCGTGTACAAGGAAGGCAGATTTCCACTTGCACATCAGGGGATCCTTTGAAGAAGTTTTGGGAGGAAGGGGAAGCCGTGTAGAGCAAGTGGAAATCTGTTTAAGCAGTGTTGGATTTCACCCTGGGTAAACTCTGTTGTACATGTAAGCTTTTTATTTGAACATTTATTTATTTATAGAAATCTCTACGTGCCTTTCTGATGCCCATGCACCACAGATTTAGTCACTTACCCTCTTCAGGATATGATGTTTTCTTTTTTTAAAAGGAAACGATAAATGTACACACTTTACACGTCTCCCTTGAGTTGTATGTCATCCCCTCATAACAGATTGCTTAGATGTTATCTTTGAGAAGAACATGTAGAAATATACTTGTGACGACACTAACTCAATCGATACTACATTTGCAGGTTTCAGTGTCTTTGTTGTTGGTGTGGCTGATGTTGATTACCATGAACTGGCCAAGATCGCCAGCAAACCCAGTGAACGCCATGTCTTTATAGTTGATGACTTTGATGCTTTTGAAAAGATTGAGGATAACCTCATCACCTTTGTTTGTGAGACAGCTACCTCAAGTAAGTCAAATGCCACTTCTCTCTAATCTTCTTAAGAATAAATTTACCTGTTGGATTCTAGTAATCAAACAGCCTTCCATGAGTGGAGGGACACGATTAGATACAACCCCCTGTATGCATTCTTTTCAGTACCACCCTTTCTAGCACATTCCCTCATGCCTCCTCCACAGAAATCTGCTCTTTATGAAGAGGGGTGTCCAGATTGTCCTCTGATGCCGTGAGATGGGCTGCAATGGAAAGGGAATATCAACAGAAAGCCCCATGTACATACAACAGCTTATTAGGTGCATGCTGAAACTCTTAGAATACCAGGCAAAGCATCTGCGATATATAAGCTTGTCTAGTCTCACTCTGAAAACTTCCAAAGGAGGAGATTCTGCAGTAACCCTGCGCACCTTCCAACAACAATGCTGCTGGCTCATCCATTATTTCATTTGACATGTTTCTTTTTCTGTTTCAGCTTGCCCTCTCATGTACTTGGATGGGTACACTTCTCCTGGTAAGAATTTATACACCAGTTTCCCAGCCTAGTAAAGTGTCTTCACATTTTCTAAATTCCACAAGTCTCTTTCCCTTTGAACATAATAATAATGATGAAAAACATGTTCTCCTTTATGATACAGGCTTCAGGATGCTGGAAGCTTACAACTTAACGGAGAAGTATTTTGCTTCAGTACCAGGCGTTTCCTTGCAGTCAGGATCCTACCCCAGTTATGTGGCATACAGGCTTAATAAAAATGCCTTTGTTAGCCAACCCACAATGTAAGCTGTGCTACCTTTCTTCTTTTCTTTTTTTAACTGGGGAAAGTTGACTGTGTGTGGTTACATGGAACACATAACTTTCTGGAATGATGGGTGATATATTTTGCTTAGTCTGCAACATTAAGAAATATGCTCAAAAGGAACTGCAACAACTTTCTTAAACAATGTACCACTTTTCTTCTTGCTTAAAATATTTAGTATTTCCAGGCCTGCTTTGTTTCTTCATTCCCTATACAGGCTTTTATTGACATGGCAATTGAAATCTGTTGCAATTATTCAGTTTCAAACTCGGCTATTAGTGGTTAGTGGTGGGGAAAATTTTAGCTATAGATGCATGATGGTAGTTGTTCCATACAGTATATTGCTAGCTGCTAAATATTCGTCACTCAGACTCACCAGCTCATTTGCCAACAGGAGAGGAATTCTGAAGGTTTGTTAGAATAAAACAGTTGCATAGTTTGGAGAGGTTGAAGCTCCCAAGCCCTACAGAAACATAGCCAAGACAAAGCCACAGTTTTTGAGGGGAGCAAATTGTACTAAGTGAGAGGAACTCATAGCTTTATTTACATTTGATTCCCCCCTCCCTGAATTGCTCTCCTTTTTGAATTGCCTCCCAAAAGTCGTTATTGGCCTCTTATTCCTAGCTAGTTCCCCAACAATATTTCTGCTGCTACTCTTTCTCCTCTCCAGGCAAATTCTAAGGGTCCTGTTGCTTAATGACCCTGAAGATTACACTGCAGTTTCTGTCACCATCGCCTCTTACCCCTTACAGCAGGCATGGGGAAACTGGGCTGGGGCTGATGGGAGTTGTAGTTTAGCAACATCTGAAGAGCCAAAAGTTCCCCACTTCTTTATAGGCTCAGTCTATGGTCTGGATAGCTATCTCATTTTGTTATTGAAAAAATAGAATTTAATACAGTTCTAGTGAATGATTAAGAATCAAATTATGTACCCATCCCAAACAGTTCAGATTCATAATGCTTTTCATTACAGTGGGAAGGAAAAGCAGTCAAATAGGCAAACTGAAGAATATTGAGAAGTTTAAACAAGCCTTTCCTCCCTTTCTGGCGAGAGCTTCTTTAAGTCTTAAATGCAAAGTAGCCCTCTCAGAATTTCTTTTTGAATCTTCTTCAGTACATCAGTCTTTGTGAGGTTTGAGTGGAGCGAGTGATCAACTACTGAGCAAAGGTCTGTGTGTTCTGGATCTTGAGTGAACCACAACTTCGTTGTGAAATTTGTAATGTGTTGACATTTTCCTACAGTCTTTTCTGTGTTTCAGATGAAACATTATGAAGTTCTTTAGCCTTTTTCATGCATTTTCAATGAGCAATAATCTATGCTTTCTTTAATAGGGAGATTCATCCAGATGGATTACCAAAGGCTTACACTATCATATTGTTATTCCGCCTTCTCCCGGACACCCCCACTGAACCATTCGCAATTTGGCAGATAACAGACAGAGATTACAAGCCACAAGTTGGAGTTGTTCTTGATTGTAAGAATGATTTCACCTGCTTATAATATGAATAGAATCTCTAAATGGAACTTTATGGCTAAATTTCCATCCTTTCTTCCCCAATCTGTCAAGCTCAGAACATTATTGAAATATTGATTGTTGCAATCCAATATTTGTTCAGTACCAGAGATCAACAGGGAAGAAAATTCTGAGGTAGACTGAAACTAATTTGCACAGTTATGTGCAATTTGCATAATATTTGCCTGGACCCTGTGTTTGCAAAACCGCAGCTGATTGTGAAATCTTCTATTTGGATGAAATCATCCAGGAAATACTTTAATCTGAGGTTTAAAAATAGAAGTTATTAGGAATGGATCAGCCACTAACTTTGAGAAAGATCTTGCCATTTTTATTATCTGAAATTATACTTTGCAAACTCTAGAAATGAACATACTGCTCACCAAAGTACACCAACTAGAAGGATGTTAATTCAATGCTCCTATATCGGCATAATCAAAGGCCAGGCAGAGTTCCAGCAGTAGATATATTGTTTGTTGGTCAGCATTTGTGAGCAGTCAACTAAGCCAGATGTTTCTCTAGTTCATCATATTCTGGTGGCATGTTAAAAGAATAAGTAAATACCAGGAAGTTTTGCTTTCATCTTTATACTGAAATAATCTTCATTCAGAGTTAAACTGCCATAAATCATGCTACTTCTATGTAGTGTCTGAGTTTTGAGGGAGGGAAACTGGCAAGTTGGGAACTGCAAGAAACCATTCATCTCTCAGCCACCTGCAGCAAGCATTGGCACCAGGTGTTTTAACACAGTGTTTGGCTTATCTCAAAGCGTACTTACCCAAAGTGCTCCAGTAATTGGCTTGCATTCTATGCCAGTGAGCTTTGTTGTGTCCTATCCATTTAAAGTTTTATGATAGGTTGATATTTATTTGGGCCCCGAGACATCAAATAATGTACTTTACAATGTGTAATGACCATGAATCTGGTATTATTTCTGTTTATTTTTTATTAGTAAACCTGAGACAAGTGGATAATAAACATTCATGATTTGGCCCTAGTAATACATTCTTTGCTGCTTGTGACATGTTTAATCAAATTAGACTGCATATGTTACTGGGGGCATGGAGTGTTATAAAACTGTAACTAATTAACCATGCATATAGTCAATAATTTTTTTCTCTCAACCAGCATCCAGCAAAGTATTATCATTCTTTAACAAGGACACAAGAGGAGAGGTTCAGACAGTAACATTTGAAGGTGATGAAGTCAAGAAACTCTTTTATGGAAGTTTCCACAAGGTAAATGCTGACAATTGTGTGCAAATTGTTATGAACAAAAGCATTTTTCTTGAAAACAAAACCCATATTTTCTAGTTAGTAGATATAGAAAAATAATTTATAAGTCAATTCAAGCAAATATTCTTGAGCTTATACTGTTAATGTAGACTGAATAGTTATGATAGGTTAACATATTGAATATGTCCAGTTCAATGGGGTTTGATCGCAAGTAATTGAGTTCAGAATCGCAGCTAAAAGGTGGTAAATACTATAATATGGGCCTCCTATGATTTCTGAATGCCATTGTATTGTTTGTCATCAGTAGGAGATTGGGTAATTCATTAGAAAGAATGTTTCAAAGCTAAAGAGAAGGAACCTTCAGAGCTGGTCTACAATTGCACTTCCTGCATAGATAATGATGATGATTAAAATTTGTATAACAAAGTTTAACCATAGATCTTAGGGCGCTTCACAACATCCAGCACCCCATATTTTCTGTCATCTGCAGATTTTGTATCGTAATTTTGATGTTAAAAATATCCAATATTAAGAATATGCCAAACTTTTAAAAATTGGATTGAACCCTTCCAAAATATGAAACATTTTTGTGGTGTTCATTCAACAAGTTATACGTTCACTCAATGAAAAATAGCTAACTTACCGTAATATTGGCTACTTGTGGAAAATTTGCTTTGGCACAGTTCTTTGGATGTTGAGTAGCATTGCTGTAGTGATAGTGGATGAATCCAGCAAGACTCTTTGGGAAAGTGTTGGCTTAGTAATACAGTAATTAAAGCAGTATCAAAGAACTCTTATAGAACCATATGGTTTTTATTCTGTGTCTCGCCATTATGAACCAAACTACATGTGATAGAAGTTCCATTACTCTCCCTTGCAGCACTTTAAAAAAAAATAAAAATAGCTGACACAGGAAGCTGGAACTGGGGGCAGATGGCTGACAGAAGGGAAGAGCTCCTAAATGCTTTTGCTTTCTGCTCTTTACATGCTGAAAATTGCCCCCTACAGCTACTGTCTTATCACCCCGGGAAGAGATATAAGGTCCTCATATCTATTCCCTTCCCGGGAGAAAAGTATTGGGATGGGGTTACTTTGCACAGAACAGCAGAAGCAGGAATGGTCATGTAGCTTCTCCCTTCAGCCAGTCCTCAGTTTCTCACAGCTGCTTTAAAAATATGTAAAAAGAAATTAGCCTCTAATCTGTAGGTTAGCTTTCCAGCAGAAGAAACGTATACTCACTTTCATTGATAAAGGCCAGGCTATAGATATTTTATATAAACTTCAAACATGGACAGATCTATATAGCTATAACACCATGGAGAGCTATTTAGATGCATCTACACACATTTTTGCAGCAATTTAGTGCCACATAATATAATAACAAATATTTATGGGATTTAATTCTGGATAAACAGATGTTTCACTTTTTATTTGTAATTGTCAATGTTTAAGAAATCATAAATAAAAACATCTATGATGTACAGTTTTCTTTCCTGCTAAACATGACTTAATGCAGCTATAGAAATGACATTATAATTACAAATAAACTATCAGAAATTGCACTGAAATACAGATCCAGATCTTGAAGTGGTAAAATAGCAGGAAACCCTTGATGAGGTTTCAAGCAATTGAGGAGGGAACTTTAATAAACTTCTGTTTGAAAGCTGAACAGTGCTGGAATGTATTTCCATTTCTCAAGGATTTGTGGTCCAAATGTATTACTCAGCTCTTGGCGCTGTCCTGTGATATTTTGTTATATATGTATTCCAACAGAAGCATATCCCTTTTATCCAAGCAAGGTCTCTGCTAGATACTCTTTCATTCCAAAGTGTACAAAACAAACGGTATGGAAAATGTAACTGTTACAAAGCTAGCAGAAGTATAGTATTTTTTTTAAAAAAAAATATTTACATTGGATAAGAGAGATGCAAAATGGAACTCTTAGTATACCTTTTGTGAAATGCTAGTACGTGATGGTAGCACAGTTTTTTCCAAAAAAAAAAATGAATAAGTAAATCTAATGTTTCAAGTTCTTAGTCTAGTCTTGTAAAAATGAGGAACATTATCCTCTCCACCCCATCCCATCTATTCCACCCAGTTTCTATGAATGGGAGAGATGTTTGAAACTCTTGTGCACTGGAACTTCTACTGGCTGTGGCTAAATCCAAGACATTGGACAGCTGCAGAAATAATGCTAAACCATATTTTAGGGACCACAAAAACATTTAACATTACAAGAATGAGCTTAGCTTTTGTCCAGGCCTGTGTGCTCTCCCAGCTTCTGCACCTTTGCTGTGAGAAGGAATCTGGAAGCCTTCCCATCCACTTTTGATTAACTGTAGTTTTGTCATGTTGCCCAAATCTAGACAACTGATTATTAACTATAGTTAGGGAAACATGCTGACTTCAAACCATGGTGAAGGAGTTGATGAGCTAGTCTTATTTTTATTAGCCATAGTTAAATTTAACTACAGTCTGGGGTTTGGACAACACACTAAACTGTGGTTAATCTCAGAACAGAAGTGGAAGCTTTTGATCTCCTTGTGGTCATGCCAGAGGAGGAGAGGGGGTGGGGGGAGCGTGTGAGCCCATTTTGTTCAAATGCAACCACTGTTGTGTGGAAAGGAAAAATGGAAAAATAAAGTTCTGGGACAAGAAAGAACAAAACAAGCCCACCCTCACTTAAATTCTTCTATCTACAGTATATCTTGCGAGAATGTTTTACTCATATGGTCATAGTTGGTCTTAGCCACCTCAACCATTTGTATAAATATTTACATACCTTGATCCAGACCTTAGTGCCTGAACCAATGCTCACCAACTTACTTGGGCACCCACTTTTAAGTCCCAAGAACAACTTTGTACATGGAGCTGTTGCATTTCTTAGTAAAGAAGCCCTTGCATGTGGAGGACCCATGCATAGATCAGTGCCCCTATTCCTTCAGAACAGTTAACAACTTTAAACAGCAAATCTAAGGTGTATAAAAAACACACATGCATTTAGTTATGTTTCTAATAAATTTTCTACAGGTTCATATTGTTGTAACTCCCACAAATGCTAAAATTTACATTGACTGCGTTGAAATAATGGAAAAACCAATTAAAGAGGGTGGAAATATCACAACTGATGGCTATGAAATACTGGGTAAACTACAGAAAGGTGACAGGAAAACAGCAACAGTAAGTAACAAGCTTTACTTTATATCAGTTCCAAGCACATGCAAAATGTATTTTGATATCCTTATTAAGAGTCTACTTACAACGTTTAGGATATACTTAATAACCATCAAGACTCAAGTGGCATCTTAAAAACATATTGTGGCAGGAGTTTTCACAGTGATGCCCTACTTCACCAAATAATGCTCTTTGGATTACACACAAGACACTATCACAAATCACAAAAACTACTCATCTGCCCAGCTCTGGACCAATTTTATGCCATGAAGTCAGTTCCTTTTATATTGACTTAGGATAATGTTCAGTCCAAGATGGATGAACTTGGTTGCTCCTTGTTACAATGTAAATGGTAAGTTTTAGTCAAAATTACCATATGAACCAAAAGCTGTAGCTCTGAGAAGTTGACTGGAGTATTCTCAGACCAAAATATAAATGTAAATAAACAAGTTAGCGTTTTCTGACCTCCATCAAAAACCCCCACAATGCATCTGTGTGCTTAATAAAGATATTCCCATGGCATTTGTTGTAGAATAGAAGTTGGCCTTCTGATCTAGTAGCCTCAACATATGAGTCAACAGTAGCATGACTCAGTCATGAAAGGGCTTGAGTCACATAATCTTTGGCTGGGAAAATATTTCTATTATCTGAACAACTTTCTTCCACTGCTATTTTTATGTACTAATATATAAAGCTGCAAGACATTTATTGCATTAAACAAATCTTATGTGTGCTTTGTTAAAAATGTCTTTGATCCAAAGTAAGCAATTAAGTGACCATTTATTCAATGTTGTCCTATGCTGTATTGCTGAATAGCACTTTACTGCCTTGGCTGAATGGCAAAAATGATTCTTGCATAATATCACCCTGCATAACTATTTTTTTTGAAATTTCCTACTGATGTAACATTGAAGACATTTGTGTTTTTGTCTTACAGTTAGAGATCCAGAGCTTCGACATTGTATGTAATGCTGTTTGGACTAGCAGAGATAGGTGCTGTGACATTCCTTCTAGGGTAAATATAATATTTAAAGCCTCATGTCAACAATCTGAACCAGTCCTACACAGAGGACAATGCGGAATAATGTTTGAAAGGTCCCTGTTGGGAATGACAAATTGCTTATGTGACTCTGAATCATCCTGAGACTCAGAGGGCAAGAATGCAGATACTTTACCAGAGCCATATTATAAATGCTGCTATTTTGAACTTAGGTACAGTCAGGCCACATTTCAGTCCAATTTTATCCCTTACAGATATATTTCCCATACGTATGACAAGATTTGAGGGTTTATTTTTAAAATAAGCAATAAATTTGCCCTATTCTACTCATACATATCCTCATAAATGCTGTTGGAGCCAGTGTGGTATAGTGGTTAAGAGTGGTAGACTCGTAATCTGGGGAACCGGGTTCGCGTCTCTGCTCCTCCACATGCAGCTGCTGGGTGACCTTGGGCTAGTCACACTTCTGTGAAGTCTCTCAGCCCCACTCACCTCACAGAGTGTTTGTTGTGGGGGAGGAAGGGAAAGGAGAATGTTAGCCGCTTTGAGACTCCTTAAAGGGAGTGAAAGGCGGGATATCAAATCCAAACTCTTCTTCTTCTTCTTAAGTGAGTGTATGTTTGAGTCAAATTAGAGATGGAATAATGAGGTAGTTGGGCTATATGATGGTGAAATAGTCATGTTTTAGTTACTGCTAGTGTAAATTAGCAGGCAAAACTCAAAAGGGTGAATTTGCACTAATCTGTAATGGGCTAAAGGTGGAAGAAAAGTTCAAATAAGGAAGGCAGAATGGTTGAGCGATGGTCAAGTGGAGGACACTGTGTGGCTTCTGCACAGAGAGAGGAGAAAAGATGAAAAAGAGATGTAGTCTTACAAGAATAACAAATTGTTGTGTTTTTTTTATAATATTTATTAAAGTTTTTTAAACAATAAACAAAAAACATACATAATAACATAGTCTTTTCAAATTTCCACATTTCATTCCCCTCTTTGGACTTCCTCACATCTCTTGTTCCTGCATTCTGACCTCACAAATTTTGCTAACAAATTATTTACTTGTTTCCATTCATATCATATAATTATCCAATATTAAATCTCAAATTTTAGAATTTAAATCACACTTTTGAGATCTTAATTTGAAATATTGTTTATCCAAAATTTGTCTTTTCTTTCAATTACATTCAATTACATTCAAATTTATATTCCTTATTACTAATTTGTTGGAGCCGTGTTATTACAAATCTTACATCTTTCTTAGCATTCATACAATTTACAATGTTTTTGTAGATAATCCTTAAATTTCTTCCAGTCCTCCTCCACCAGTTCCTCTCCCAGGTCTCGGATTCTTCCAGTCATCTCAGCCAGTTCCATATAATCCATCAGTTGCATCTGCCATTCTTCCAGCGTGGGCAAATCTTGAGTTTTCCAGCATTTAGCAATGAGTATCCTTGCTGCTGTTGTAGCATACATAAAAAAAGTTCGATCCTTCTTTTGCACACTCTGGCCGACAATGCCTAAAAGAAAGGCCTCTGGTTTCTTAGGGAAGGTATACTTAAATACCTTTTTCAGCTCATTGTATATCATTTCCCAGAAAGCCTTCACTCTAGGACAAGTCCACCAGAGGTGAAAGAATGTTCCTTCAGCTTCTTTACACTTCCAACCTTGTGCCCTGAAAAAATGTTTCTACTAAAATATGCTGGGCAATTTACTATCTTATTAAAGTTCTCCATGTTTTTTGTTTCAGTACCATTTTGAGACTTGCAACTTCTTATCGACTTCTGCCCCAAAGTTTGTGTTTAAGAAAACTCAATATCCATCTTCCCAAATGAGTGCAAACAGTGTCTACTCTGAGTAGACACATGCTCTCTTTTTCCAGGACACACCCTCTTTTTCATTGGTAGAGTCATCATAGCAATCCATAGTTAAAAGTAAAAGTTGGCAAAAGTGTCCTCTTTTTTTGTTGTTCTTCAGAATGGTTTTCTGATACACCTTCCTTCTGAAACCCAAGCAGCCCTGAAAATCTGTTACAGAGGTTGGGAACACTCCAGAAAGTGGCACAGGGGACTTCTAGGGGGAAAGAATGATTGGAGAATATTGTTTCTCCCTTCTCTTCTGCTACCAGACACTTCTGTTGGATTATTAACTGTTTCAGAAGCAGGATGACAGCATTGAATTTTCCCTCATATCGATCACAGATTATATGGAAGCTATAACTCTGGATGCACCTTTAGAGAAACCCCCTATGGCACATGTCAGGACAGCACACATAAGCAACCTGAATTTCTTTAATTCATATGTGTAGATTACTATGTGTATGGGTAAATCGATTTATCTAAATCTGTTTTTAGTCCTAAGGATAAGTCCTACAATATAGGAAGTCATAAAAAGTGTAGCAAAACATCTGCTGAGTATTTTGCTCCATCCATGAGCAATGTGCATTTGGGACTAAGCAGCAAGACTTCCACACCAGCCATCATGGTTCCCAGGCAACCTTGAGTCTCCGTTCTCTCTCCTGTCTGTCTGCCTGCCCTTAAAAATATAATTTAAACATGCTACAGACAATAAAAAACATATTTGAAACAATTCTTTTGGTGATCACCCTTTAAAAAATATTCAAGGGAAATGACAGATGTTTGTCCTTTAATTTTCAGAGGGATGAAGCAAAATGCCCATCGTTACCAAATGCTTGCACATGCACACAAGACAGCGTGGGACCTCCAGGACCTCCAGGACCTGCTGTAAGCAAAATTGTTGCATTGTGATTACCAGACATGTGACTGTAGAGTACCTCAGATTAACAAACTGGAATCCATAGAACTCCAATGACTTCAGGAAGCAGAGGTCAATGATGATGGCAACAACCTCTCTGTTCATACTAGCACAGGGAGCCAAATTAGCTGCAGCACCAGAATTAGTATAGCAACAGCTTTTGTCTGTTGATGCTCTAGCACAGGTGTAAGGAAATGGGTCCCTTGCAAACAGCCCTGTATGGCACTTTGAAGTCCTCCTGACCATTGGCACTTCAGAAGCCCGGCATTTGGATTGGTGGCAAGTCTGAAGCACTGCATATGATCAAAATGGGCTGGTGAGCCAACTGAGGAGGCCTGGTGGTTGATAATTATACAAAAGTATTGGGGGAGGTGGGAAGAAGAAGTGTTGCGGGGGGGGGGAGCCATTTCCCTCTATTTCCTAACCACAGTGACATCTACTACTATCATGCCAGTCAATGAAGAGGTGAAACTGATGAGATTGTATCGTCACACTTCTGATCAGATTAATTTCACTCCTAAGAGGTAATTTAAGGAAGGACAAAGAGAAATTTGTTGTTGAATGTGCTGCAGAAGGGGAAGTGCGCACTTCATTCATTTATTCAAAGTAAAAGTGTATTTTTAAAAGTGAGATCTTTCTCTTGAAATAGTGAGACATTACTGTGTGGGAGCAGATACCCTTCCACACTATATTTGTAGAGAGTTATACGATAATAGACATGCAGCATGAGGAGGTATATATTTACAATTTCTTTACTGTGTTAAAAATTATTAGCAAATGTTTAAAAACACCCCAGACGTGCATGTGGGTTTTCTTTTGTTTTTGTGCAATGGGGGTGTGCTTCTTGTCACCATGATGATGTTACTACCCAACACATTCCTACAATAATAACTGTACACATGACTATGGCAGCAATGCTTGTTGTACTATTGGGAGCTAAAATTGACCATTCCAGGTACCGCTTTCAATACTGAAACCTTTACAGCAGTATTGATGCACTGGCAATAATCACTGTGTGTACATTGTGTACAATATCACTGCCAAGTCTGGTGAAAAAACCACATCTATGCACAGCTAGACTTCATAGCTTTCTTTGTTGTTTTCAGTATTTTTATCATAGACTTGTAGTGTGCAGTTTGACGCCCGCAGCCCCACAATACGTTGATCTAAAGTTTGTTAGTCTCTATTTGTGCATTGAATGAGCCTATAATGAACCTTCTGCTTCACCATTCAGCTACTTGCGAGAAGTAATATAGCTACTTGCAAGAAGAAATTTGCATTAATATATGATTTTGGACTTCCATGTCTATCTATCCATCTATCTATACTCATTATTTGCATGTTTTTGTTTTAGGGAGGCCCAGGTGCTAAGGGACCAAGAGGCGAAAGAGGCTTAACTGGGCCCTCTGTGAGTATCTGCCTAAAATACACACTTACGTGGATGTAAGTCCTATTGAACTCAGTGGGGCTTACTCCTGAGCAGACATACACTGGATTGTTTTGTAACTGTTTTGTCTCCTCCCTTGGGTTTTTTAAAAAAAGACTTTTTACCAAGTAATTATTTAAAGTTAAAGTATCTGTATTTAGTTCTATATATTAGGACCACATCGTATGCTACATTTTTAGTATACTGTGAATGCAAGAAATATGTTTGCAAATATCTGTACCATCCCACACACCAGGGAGAAGTAATCTTACTGAAAATTCACTCTGTGACAGTTTTCCCTCTGAAATCAACCTCATTCATGTGAAATTATAATATCTGTATCTCACTTTGCTTCCCTTCAATTGCCTTCAGTTTCTATCATTAGTACACATGTGAGGAAGATATAAGAGAAAGGATGTCAGTTCTGCTGCATTGTTCTTCCCTGTCCCAGGAAGTTATGTGGGGTTGGTTCATCATCTATATTTTATGGAGGAACCTGAGGCAATATTTGTCAACATCACAATGGAGGCACCAATATTTGATCAAATAATGCCACCAAGCAATAATGCCGACACTCTTGGCTTATCATCTTTCACACCTTTAAACTACATAATATTTTGATAAAGCTGCTACAATGTGACAAGCTCACCAGCAAGGCAAAGTTTTACCTCAGCTGATGGCTGCCAGTGTTTCTAAATGCACAAAAAAAAGAGTTTCGGCAAAGAGCCGAAACACAGTGGAACCCTCAGATTTCTAGACAGGCCTTTTATAAATGCTGTCACCTTGTGAAAACATATTATGTGAATCCATCTTTTACGTATGTTCTTTAAGATAACCACTTTGGAAGAATAAAAGGCTAGCTAGCAAATGGGTTTCTCTCTTTTTCTACTTTAAGGGGCCACCTGGTGCTCACGGAGATGTAGGACCTAGAGGCCCTCAAGGACCACCAGGACCACAGGGGCCAAATGGACTTTCCATTACAGGAGAACCAGTAAGTAAACAGGCATTCTAGTTGTTGGAGAGAGCAAGATAGCCTGCATAGCATATTTAGTGCTCTCGGATACTCTTTAACTATTGCGCTTTGACATTGTTCGTCACATAGTAGAAAATACTGAAAATAAGTGCTTTAACACACGACATCATATTTACAAGCATTGCAATACTGGCAGATTACACACACAAAAAATAGCCATACTATTGTTGTGGTGATTTAGAAGGAACATTGCTATGCCTTTCTGCATTTCCAGATAAATTCTTAAGCTTTCAAAAGGTTAGGCAATTATCTGGCATTCTCTGAACTATTTTCTGATAGTTAACCATGTCACTATTCTGAGAAACTAAATCGTGTGATGCAGGCTGTGTAGGTAAATCAGAGGAAAGAATGACAAAGGGGCTGGAAGAAACAGTCCAGCCTTCCCCAGGAGCCCCCCAGTCTGGTGAATGGGATGGGTTGTACACTGTGGGGCTGGGATTTAAGGGGGAATCACTCCAAGTCTTCCCAGCCCAACGTGCATGATGAATGGCACCTTCTAAAACTTGCAGTATTTCCTCCTCCTAGGGTCGTCAAGGGATGAAAGGTGATGCTGGAGAGCCAGGACTACCTGGTCGCTCAGTAAGTTTGCTTTTTTTAAAAAAAATAATATGGTCATGCTACTTATGCTGCACACGTCCCATAAGTGCTAACATATATTAAGTTCTCACTTGTAGCCTGGTATGCATAAGTTTCTGTTTAGTTTCACTTGCTCTTCAACAGATGAGACAAAATGCTATTGAAGTTCAAAATAATAAAACAAGACCACACAGGTACAAAACCACATCATGTATCAGCTGTGAATTGGTACTGAGAAATGGGACTAGGTTTTAAGGAAACAAAGAAGGCATCAAAGTTCCAGGAAAAACTGGGCAACAACACAAGAAAAAAGACTCTCAAGCTCAGAGGCCTCACTATCCATTTTTTACATCCCTTCATTTGGAGAACTGTTCCTTAATTCCTACTCTCTGCTTCTTTCTACTTAACCTATTCCTGCTCCAGAATAAGACCTCTCCTTTTACTCTGTGGCTGCTAGGCTTACTCAGGAGTCTTTGGTGATGTACCTTGTCAAAAGATTTTTGAAAGTCCAAGTCAACTGTGTCAACCAGATCACCTCTGTCTCTATGCTTGTTGGTACTCTCAAATGTGTGTCTTGTATTGCATAACTCAATAATTCTCTCTGATTAATACTTTTCTTCTTCTGTAGGGATCTCCAGGCTTACCTGGCCCCCCTGGCCCAATGGGACCTCCAGGTGATAGGGTAATCATTTTTGTTTTATATTTGTTGATGATCACAGTAGGTCTAGGGCTGTGCCATTGGTGGACAAAGATTCCTAGTTACACAACAATTTCCTACATGGAAGTCTACTAGTTTTGAGTAGGACATCCTTTTTGAGTACCAAAAGTAGGTGAGCTGGTGAGGGGCTCCATTTCAATGCTTGTACATGAACTGTGTTTTAACTTACATTGTGTTTCTTCTTTATGTACTCATGGCAAAATAAATATATGGATGACACTGCTCCCTTTGACGGTGTATAAGCAATAGACACATATTTTTCCTACTTGGCAATTATTTTCATCATAGAACATTGTGTAAAGAGAAGCCACCTGGCTTGACTTTAGGAATAGCACAGGGTAGAACTTCCTCAGCAGGACTTCACAGGGCCGGGGTGAATGAATGAAGAGAGCCTGCCAAACCTACAAAAATAATCCCTAATGGATGGGTGCATTTAAAAAATGGCAATCGCCATCACCCAAATGCTTAAGGTTCGTTTGGTTGTCTGTGAAAAGTTAAACTGTGCAGACCATCAGAGTAAAGACTCTGGCTAAGTTTAGATTGAGAGAGGAACAGTAAAGTTTTAGTTACTTTAGGTAGCCGTGTTGGTCTGCCATGGTCAAAACAAAATAAAAATTTATTTCTAATACTAAAACTTTACTCAAAACAAAATAAAAAAATTCCTTCCAGTAGCACCTTAAAGACCAACTGAGTTAGTTCTAGGTATGAGCTAGTATGATACATCTGAAGAAGTGTGCATGCACACGAAAGCTCATACCTAGAACTAACTCAGTTGGTCTTTAAGGTGCTACTGGAAGGAATTTTTTTATTTTGTTTTGAGTAAAGTTTTAGTATTAGAAATAAACTACTCTCCTGATATTGTCTGGTTATCTAAATCGCATAGTGCTTTCTCTTTGAAATTAATATGACAGCTATGACCACTACTCTTGATTAGTTAATATTTCTCTTTCTTGTGTGACTTTTTGGATGAGTGCTCATTATTCTCAGCCATTTTGGGGGGTGGGGTGAAGGGGCGCATGATGTGAAGAGTGGGGGAAGCTCCATTGTGCAAGCAGACGTCCTTGCAGAAAGCTTCCGTTGAAAAGGCTGGTTAGGTGAATCCTGCCAACTAACAAAAAAGGCTGGATGTGAGAAAGCAAACAACAGGAGAAAGAGGGACAACAGAGTCTTAGGTGTAACACGTGAGAAGATGATGATGTTGGAACTTCCTCACAAGTAATTGAGCTTTAGCATTCAGCATGAATTCTTAATCAGAGAAAAGCCTTGATATATTCATGTGATAATTAGTTGATGTTAGCGTAACTAAAGCACAGAACTAAATCACACAAAGGCTGGCAATATCTTTTAAACATATATATTAATAGTTAATGGGCATTAGCCTAAACAAGTCATCATGGAATTAGCTTATCTTTTTAAAGAAACAAAACAATAATACATAAACTTTCACTTTTCAACTAGGGTTTCACTGGAAAAGATGGCCCAACTGGACCAAGAGGACCCCCTGGACCATTAGTAAGTGTTAGCTTGACTGTTTGTGGACTAACTGGGGGGCTTTGACATTGGGGAGGGATTAGCTTTGTAAAAGTCAGTTTGCTGTTATGGTTCTCCCTCTACCTCCTCATTGTTTGTGTTAGCAAATAACTACCTGAGCAGGTTAAATCATACAACTATGTAACCTCTTTTGCCCCAAACCCTAAAGGGTCCAAGGATCTTCAGACCATTTGGTGAGCCTGGTACTCATTCTAAGTTCAGGGCTCTCGTCAACATGCCTCTCTGTGGGTTTGGTACAGTAGTTTACCTGGACAATAATGCTTATGGATCTGTAATATAAGGACCCTTACACACACACACACACACACACACACACACACACACACACACACCACTTTTTAGCTTGCCCAGAACTCTCCACCATGTCTTTCTTCCCTGTTGGGTGATGCTCATTTGAGGCAATGCTTCTCAGCTACTTACTTCTGTGCTGCCTTTTCCTTCCTTGTTGTTTCTCTGTTTCCCTGCTACCTTTACTTTTCCCCTTCCTTGTCTCTATATCCAATATCCCTCATGTCCTTGTCTTGACCCCCATCTCCTTTTCACCCTGGTCTGCTCCAATTATACTCCTCTGACACCATCTCCTCCTCTCCCCCCGCCACAACTTTTATCATGCAGCTGGTTGGACATTTCTGTCTTTCCCATGACATTGCCTTGACCCAACCCTTCCACTCTGCCTGCCTTACCCTTCTGGGCAGATCATCAAGCAGATGGAGCAACAGAGGGATCACTGCTCACAGCATTCACAACATACTATTATATAGGCATCATCTAAATGTAGACTCTTATGTAGCCAAAAGAAGTACCAACCATGCATGCACATACATACATACACACAAGGGGTGTGTGTGTATGTGTGTGTGTGTGTGTGTGTGTGTGTGTGGTATCAACAGGCTTGGATGAACTGTAGGGCTCGTACATATACAAAAAACCTCAGGAAACAAAACTTAGGGGAAACTCTGCCCCCTAGCCCAATGATGACCAAGCATGCTCAGTGGCTTGGAGGGGAGGACAGGACAGAAAAAACCAGGGGAGGGGTAATATAAAGAAGTATCCTGGAAAAGGTCATGGCTGGCTGGCTGGCACACTTCATTTTGTTGCAGGCCTAATTGGTTTGATATAATTATGCATATTATTCAGTGCCAAATTTTGCTGTAATATCACTCTGGCAAAATGTGCATCCTTTTGACTCCCCTCTTGCATTCTAAGTCCTATTCCTATCAATCCTGTATTGTTTGTTATCCAGTTAGAAGATTTGATGACTACAGATAGTTATGCAGGAGGTTTTATTAAGAAAAAGATCTGGCTGTGTCTAATGTGGTCTGCACATGTTCATTATGCTGGAAAATAGTCAAAAGGAAATCATTTCGAGTACAGTTAAGCTTTGGGAATACTAGAAGCTTCATAATGTTTTATGAGGCTTGAAAATTTCTCTTATGGAATTTGTTCCTTTGATGTGATTAGAAAGATGTGAGTGTTTTGCTGCTGCTTGGAAAATCTGTTAAAAGAAAGCCTGCTAGTTGCTAGGACAATGCTTTTTCATGAAAAATCAATAGGCTAAGCATTGAAAATTATTTTCTTTTAAGATGCTATTTAATTACTTCCATACTAATTGTTAAATAAGTAAGTGAAAGACCAATCCTTTGCTCCCTAGGAAGGTAACTCATGAGACTCCCTCTGCACTGACAGAGAAGATGGTAGTGGGCAGAGAGAGATGGCCAAGGATGCCAACTTCCAGGTGCAAAATATAGACATAGGACATATCCAGTGCTATTTTTCTAGAAAAAGAGGTGCTGGAACTCACAAGGAATGCCTCCCTTGTTCTCTTATAATAGCAATGGTGTCTACCGGAGAGGTGCTGAAACTGAGTTCCAGTGAGTTCTGCCTGGAAAAAAACCATACATATACATATACATCATATATTGAGCTCAAAGCATTTAAGACTCCTCAGATGAACCTTGGATCAAGCAATTCACACTGTTGCAAAACATTTCAGAGAGCAAGACTGAAATTGGTTTTGAACTTAGTTCAAAACACACTGGGCTTAATTAACTTTTTTTCAACCTTTTTTTAAAACCTTTTTTAATTAACCTGGATATTTCCTTCCTTTTTTATAGCAACTGAGTGTCTCTCCCAAGCTTCATCAACCTCAGCCCTCCAGATGTTTTGAGACTACAGTTCCCATCATCCCTGACCACTGGTCCTGCTAGCTAGGGATCATGGGAGTTGAAGGCCAAAAAAACATCTGGAGGGCTGAGGTTGAGGAAGCCCAGTCTCACCTTTCCACATCTGTTGGGACCTAGAGCCAGTTCAGCAGTTCCTCACCAGTACAGATTGGGCAGGTGGTGGTGGTGGGACGGGGGTTGAGATGACCAGAAAAATAGAATTTTATTGCCAGATGCAAGCTTAACTTGTTCATAGAGCATTAAAGAAATAAAACAGAGACTCACTGTTTATGTTACAAGGTGTGTCAGATTGTGAGGAAATGAAAACAAATAGTAGTAGGAAAAGTTTTCACATGCATTCCCTGCATTTGGTGAGTATCATGTTTGTTGGATTTAACAGACTATTATGTCCTCCTCGCCTTTTCAATGTACATTTTTGCAGGGTGCCCCAGGTGTTCCTGGAGTTGCTGGCCCAACTGGAAAACCAGGAAAACCAGGAGATCGTGGCTCTCCGGTAAGATAACCAATGATTGGCATTTAGTGCATCTGTTATTAAAGATACCATCAAACGTTGAGAGAGCCATTGTGTGATGTGAGTCTGAGAAAAGTCTATCAGTACAACTAGCTAATATCTGAAAGTTAAGATGTTAAGTCTAATTTTCAGCAACTTCACTCCTTACAGCACATCTTTTTTTGCAATTTAAGTCAGGTCTGGAAATTGTGGCCAGGGCTTTCCACTAAAAAGAGAGCAGAAGCTGCACATGCCAAGGCTTATATTTCTGCACTATGTAAACATCTGAGAGCAAAATCAGCAGAATTACTGGAATTATTCTTTTTTAAGCACAGTCAAGTATGATGTGCTTCCCTAAGGTGGAAATTTTTATATGTAGCATTCTGGGAGCTTGTTGGTTTGAAAAAGTTTGAATGTTTACAGTGGAGCCTCGGTGTTGTGTTGTGGGTTCTGTCTAGAATCTTATACCAGATGAGGGATCAAGAGATTGTCCCAGCAGCATTGCCAGAGCCAATCTGTCTGATTTTGTCAAGGCTGCTATTAGAAAATTATGCATTTGGTACCAAAGGTTGCAACGTTTGCATCTACTACACTGGTCAGCATGGGAAGGCTCTCTCTCATTATCTTAGCTTGTATCAGTACCTTTGAGGCAATGAAGGGTTGTACTTCCTCTGAACGAGTGGGTACATAGTTTAGAAGTACTTCTGGATCGATTGCTGTCACTTGAGGCTCAAGTGGCCTTGGTGGTGCAGAGTGCTTTCCGTCAGATACATGGCCCAACTGCACCTCTATCTGGACAGGGATAGCCTAACTACTATTGTCTGTGCTCTGGTAACTTCTAGGTTAGATTACTGCAATCTGTCATACATGGGGCTACCTCTGAAGATGGTTTGGAACTTCAGCCAGCGGTTAGGTTTCTCTCCAGGGCAAGACAGTTTGAGCATATAATGCCAATCCTAAACTGACAGCAGTGGCTGCCAGTTAGCTTCTGGGCCTAATGCAAAGTGCTGGTTTTGACCTATAAAGCCTTAAATAGCTCAGAATCACCATACCCCAATGACTGTCTCACTCCATATGAACCAACTCAGACCCTGTGTTCATCATCTTAAGCCCTTCTTTGTTTTTTTTTTTTTAAATTTTTATTGGGTTTTCAAATTTTTTAACAACAAACAACACATATGACTTCCCCCCACCCCCCCACATACATCCCACTTCCCCCATTTAATTCAGCAAGTTCTTATTCCTCTCTCTAAACTTAATCTCATTATTCTCCAACTTAGTTCATCTTATTAAACTCCATATTATTACCCTATCTTCTTATATGCAATAAATCCTTTTTTCTAAGATCAATCAAAATTTATATACCAATCTCCCCTTTTTTATATTAAAGTATAAATCAAATTTACAATATCCAAAAATCATAAAGTTTTTCAAAAATCTGTTTTCCCCCCTCCCTCCCTGCCCGGGTATCTGTCCCTTCCCAGGTAGTTATCCTCCCATAAAATTCCTAGCCAGGATTCCTCACATCTCCAGCCCTCAAGTCTATTTCAGTCTCTCTCCGGTTTTTCTGTTGATATTCCTTTTTGCTGGTTTCCAGGTCTCGAAGGGTGTCTGTTACAGTTACTTCCTCTTCTCCCAGTTCAAACCTAATTGAGAAAACTTGTTGCCAGGGTTCTACCAAAAGTCCTCCAGGTTGCAGATAATAAAAGCCAGAAAAGAGGAGGAAGTCCCAGTTATATTTCTTTACTCCTTTAATTTTCATAATTCCACAGTTTCCAAGGGCTTCCTCCTTCACTTTTCTCCTCAGTCTCATGTCTTCATACTTTGTAATCCAAAAGGTTTCTTTGTTCTCTGGCAACATAGGTTTCCACACTTTCTCTTCTCCGACTTCCTCCTTCACCCCCTCCAAAGATGTCATATTTGGTTGAGCTACAGAGTCTCTCAAGAACAAGTCTCTAGTTCCATCAGCAAGGTTGTTTGTTTTAAAAATCAAGGTCATGTATTGTTCTTGTAAGATTCCCACGAGAAAAGAGGCTCTCTCAATTTGTGCTAGTAATTTTCCTTCTGCAGCCATTGTAGTGTCACTGGTTTCCCCTAGGGGGATTGCCATTGTTCAAAGTTCTACGCCAGCAATCCTTTACCCTATTGTTTATTACTTTGTTTCAAATCACGTCTGTTTATATGTAACACCTTTAAACCAAAGAGATATATAGTAATACAGTTTTGTCCTTTGTTCAGCTGTTTGACAGCTCAGTTGACAGCTGTCAAACTCCGATTCCTTAAGGCTAGATTGGTGCAGGACGCTCCCAGGTCCAAGGGGGGGGGGGGTCACAAAAGTTTCCAAAGTTCGTCTCTTCCCTCCAGCACAACTTGACAAAATAAAACTTGTTCTTAAAAGTTATTAAAGTCTCTTACCAGTTTCCGTAGACATAAAATCTTTTTTCCGATCTTAGATTTTCGCTCCTTGCTTCCAATTGTCTGTATGAAAGGGGGGTGCGGACTTCCCTTTAGCACATCCCCCCGTTTGCCCGATTTACAAATAACGATTTTTTTAAAGTCCAAGTTTTCTTCTACTCACGGGGTGTTTGTATTCAATCGAATTTTCAGGTAGAAAGTTGACGCTCTCCGGTGAATGGCTTGCGGCTTCACTCCACTGAGGTAGCGGTTTTACTCTCAGCACCACGCCACCCCCCGTACCTTCTCCGCAGCCTTTAAAAAGGCTCTTCGACTGTCAGGGGGGGCGCTTAAGGTGCCCACCGAGTCACCAGGTCCACAGGTATCCGCACCTGTGGTTTCTAAGGGTCCCCGCGTCGCCGGCGCGGCAAGACCCGTCCTCAGAGGAGCCGATTCCCTCCGGAGCTCGGAGGGAATCCGCCATTACACCGATCGCGTCAACCCGGAAGTCCTTAAGCCCTTCTTTGTGTGCCTCCTGAGCAAGAGGTCAAGAGGGTGGCAACATGAGAACGGACCTTTTCTGCAGTGGCTTCCCATTTGTGGAATGCTCTCCCCAGGGTGGCTCGCATGCTGCCTTTGCCACACAGCTTTAGGCACCAGGCAAAAACAGTCCTATTCTCCCAAGCCTTTGGCCAATTACACAATCTAAGGCCTTTTAAAGTGGGGGAGGGGTATTATTTATGTTTGTTACTTTGTTGTGTATTTTTATGTTTTTATATTGTCTACCACCCTGTGATCTTTGGCCAAAGGGTGGTAAATTTTTAAATAATAATAGTAATTATAAAATAGTCTTGAAAAGGAGAAAGAGGAATTTTCTATATGGCCCCAGATAAGTCACATCAAGGTTTTTCCTCCCCCCCCCCCCCGCTTTTTAGAATGCCATGCAAATGTTTGCATTTAGTTTCTATGAGATTACGCAGTCTCATATTTGGAGTCAATTGGTCACATTAGCTTGTCCCACTGATTTCCTTAGATCTTAATTGTGACTAATTTTCTGTACTTAATGTCTCACATTAGCACTTATTATAAATGCTGTCTTAGTAAGGGAACAGGTTGGGTTACCAACTGGCCACCACCACCACCACCACCACCACCACCAACAGGGCTTGGCCTGCTTAATTGTCTAATAGTAGTTATATCCAAAGTCATAAACAGGTAAACCTCTGCACACCATGAGAGGCATCGTTGCTTCAAATTTCTGTGTATCAGTAATGGATGGTACGTTGGAGCTGTGCTGCATGCCTGAACTCCCTCCAGCTAAGTCACTGAGGTGGCAACAAGGTCAGTGCAGTGCAATTGAGTCAGCAGGAGTGCTGCACTGGCTGCACCAGCACTTTGCACCACCCCAACCTTGCCCCCAACATGCAGCAGTGACTCAGCTAGAAAGAGGTTGACCAAGTGGCACAGCCCTACTACACCATCTGCTACTGCTGCACATCAAGCTGCTGTTAAGAGGCAGTAAAAAGTTGGCTCCATTCAGCTTAGGAGCTCTGTATGTAATGATAACTTCAAGGCTTCTTCATAATAATGGAAAATTAATTAATTAATTAATTAAAATATTTATACCCTGCCCATCTAGCTAGGTTTCCCCAGTCACTCTGGGCGGCTTCCAGCAAAATATGAAAACATAATAAAACATCAAACATTCAAAACTTCCTGATACAGGGCTGCCTCCAGGTGTCTTCTGAAAGTTGTGTAATTCTTTATCTCCTTGACATCTGATGGGAGGGCATTCCACAGAGAGGGTGCCACTCCCGAGAAGGCCCTCTGCCTGGTTCCCTGTAACTTCTAATATATATATATATATATATATATATATATATATATATATATATATGCTTCCCTTTATCCAAATATAATGTTTCAGAGTGCAGTGTTTTGCTTTGGTTGTCCCACTCTCCCGAATACTGTTTCTCAGCTTTTCAGATCAAATCCCAGCAGGAATCTGGCATACAGTCTGTGCAGATGTTTTGTCAGACTCATGTGGTAGATGGGCTTTCAGCACCTATATGTATGCTATCAAGAAATGCCAAAGTGGCAACCTAAGCGCATGTGTGCAAGCGGTGGGCCAAATGTAGCCTGCAGAGTTTTAAAGGTCATCCAGACTTTTCCTGTAGCTACATGGCTGTGTTCCAAAGCAGCATTTCCTCACACAGCTTTACATATTTCTTGTGATAATGTAACCAACTAAGAATCTTTGTTAGCACTGGTAACACAAAGATCCAAATCACACACTTTTAAGCCAAGCATGGGAGAATAATATCATGGTCACAGGTACTATGAAATCATTTCAACATGAGTATGTCACCAAAAAAGTTTAGATAATTCTGGGCCATAGTGAACAAAGAGCTTTCCTGAGTTCATTGGCCTCTCAGTGCATTTTTAAGTATCTCTTGAGAATTCTAAGTTGGTGAGAAGAAAAAGTTCTAAGTGGGTGATAAGAGAAAAATGATTTGTATGCATGTTTAGAAGACAGACATACATACAGGAAGCAGCAGCAATATCCTACTTGCTTTGAGCTTTTGCTTTCCATGGGGACAAACTTGATAATTTGCTAATTAATTACCGTACAAAAAGAAAAGCCTATTCTTTAGACAAAGATAGCTATAACACAATAGACTAATTAATTCAATAAGGAGGAAGTATCTAAGCAAACAATGGGGCCTCTTAAGTATTTAGAATGAACAAGAACAAATAATGTAACTATACTTCATAGACACAAACATTAGTTAAACAACCTTCCCAGGGTCTCCCATTGGATCCATTTCTCACATGTGGTTGACATTACTTCTGGAAAATAAATGCTGCCTCAGGCTAAGACAATCGACACATCATATTCTGTGTAAGGCTGGTCAAAATGACGAGAGAAGACATAAATTACTTGCCTGATCCGGGCATGTGGCAGCTCTGTACAGCTGCTAGCAATGTTGCTCTCCCAAAGAGATGTTTAGTGAATTAGAAGAGTCCTTTTCTTTCACACACTTGCTTTGACAACTCAGGTAAAGAGTTTAAGGGTCCCTTTATTTGCAAGAAGAGTGGTTGATGTTGCTGCACTGAAAGCAGCCTGGGGGATAACAAATAATCAGAGCCATATGTAAACAAACAGACTTTTGCATGTTTGGCAGCAGCACCCAGGGTCACCATGACCCTAAATTCTGCACATCTGAAATCATCCCTGGTGTAAACTTCTCACTTTCACAAATTAAATGTTCATGATCTCAGTGCAAGATTGTTGAAATGTTGCCATATTCAGTTATGCTCTAGTCCTGCAGAGTAATTTATTGGTGTGTCACTGAAGGAGCTTTTTAAAGAAACCAATTGTGGCCAGATTTGGTGATTACTTTTGCTGACAACAGAATATTAAGCATGATTAAATAATAACTAACGATTCACCTCTGGGAGCTTACCAGTGAAAATCTGTTTGGTTTAATAGCAATTTCTCTTTTGTTTGTTCCTTTGAATGCCCAGAATTTCCACACATTTCTGATCATTTATTTCAAAAATTGGAGTCCCCACAGAAAGGAGAAGGGAGGGGATTTAAAGGAAATTCAGCAGTTGAGGTTCTGGTATTACTGATGCCAATCCGCCTTCGTCATCAAATCAGCTTAGTACAACAAAAGTGGAGGACATTACTGTGGATGGTGCACTAGAGGTATAGGGTGAAACATCTCTGGTTTGAGATGTTTATTAAGTGCCTCTGGAAAGACTACAGAACTTGTTCAAATGACTAAGATTTACTAGGGTGGGTTAATATTTTTCTGATAACTGTCCAAGGGTTCAGACAGCACTGTCTCCTTTTTGGATGATTTGAAAAGGGAAGTCCATGTTGTTGACAGATGAAACAACGTTAACTGGTTTCAAATAGGTAATAAATAGATATGTGTTACAATTGTCATGCATTTTTGAATATCTGCAAATATACAGCTTAAATGCACTGACTATGTTTATTGAAATTAACCAGGAGATAATTTAATTTTTAATTATTTTTGTCTCTCCCCTACCCCCCCACGGCTATATATTCTAATGAAAATAATTATAAGGGCAACTTATTATCAAGTCATGATTTTTTTCTTAAGAAGCCATGCTGGAAGATATTTCAGTAAGGAACACAATAAAAATATTAATATAGGTTATGTTGTTCTTGGTCATGGTTTTATATTATGATATCCTTGGAAAGCTATTATTGATGGTCCCAATTGTTTTGTAGACTGATGTTCATACTCACTGAAACATTAATACTGCCTGTTTCCTTCCTTCGCACTGTTATCTAAAAAGGATAGATAAACATCCAAAGTGTTGATGGGGTGGTTAAATGAAGGCTATGTATTCTAGTAAATGAAAATAATCACCATAGCAACTTAGAGGTAGGCAGTTGTAGCTTATTGGTACACAAAATGTGGTGCATGTAGAAGTGCCCAGGTTCTGGCAT
Source organism: Podarcis erhardii (assembly GCF_964252035.2). Taxonomy (NCBI): domain Eukaryota; kingdom Metazoa; phylum Chordata; class Lepidosauria; order Squamata; family Lacertidae; genus Podarcis; species Podarcis erhardii. Next base: position 39,121,510 of record NC_138507.1, on the reverse strand, counting down.
TTCCAGGAAAGATTAAGAAAGACTCTTGCCTGAAACCCTGTAGATTTACTGCCAGTCTTAGATGACGCTGAGCTAGATGGACCAGAGGTCTGATTCAGTATAAGGCAGACACTTGACTTTCATGGGCTGACCTTCCATGTTCAGGCCCTGGAGTGCCTGACACACACTTTTGCAGTCACTCCTGTTAATACTCCCTCTTTCTGTGGTGCACTCTGATGGAGTTTAATTTGTTACAGGGGCCAGCTGGAATAAAAGGCGAGAAAGGTGACAGAGTAAGTGCACCCTTAAAATGAATTTGTTTGCATTTTCTAATGCTTCCTACAAAAGAGCACATCATGTCTAATACATGTTCTGTTTCTTTTATTAAGGGAGACATTGCTTCCCAGAATATGATGCGAGCTGTTGCAAGACAAGTCTGTGAACAAATGATGAATGGTAAACAATGCTTTGAAATATGTGCAACAAAATGCATGTTTCCGTGTACCATATTGTCAGACTCTGTTGTGAACTTAAAGCTTAAAGTCACATGGGTTAAGTGTTTCTCAAATTAGGCAGAGCCTAGGCTGGTGGGTGAAATTGCAAATGTTTGGCCTCTTGCTAGCTCGATCACCAAATCCAGCAGAGTCTGGTCAGCTGAAAGCAACTCTGAGTTACCACAGGTGGGTACAAACCAATGGCTGTCACAACAAGCCTAGGTTTATTTCCCACTTTTCCCACTGGCATATTCAATGTGGCAAACAAGAACTTCATCGTACCAAATCAACACAAAATTAGTCAGTGGTTGATATTCTGGATTGAAATATGGGTTTGAGTTTGATTCCTTGCTTTGCTGTCAGCTGCTGCCTTTCTGTAGCAGTAGTGATAATGATTAATGAAGGCTAGGTCTGATCCCACCTTATGCTGTTGCCACTTTGTGCTCTTCAGTGGCAGTAGGAGTGATGACAAGTTCAGGTCCCATTCTCCAAATGCTGGCAAATACTGAATATGTTTTGCTGCTCCTTCTGGTGTTTGTCATACATGGTCTACTAGAGAATACAGAAATGAAAATAAATGGTTATGCTTAAAAGTAGGGGCATGGTCAAGTCCACTACAGGCATACTGCCCATACATAGAGGTATATAGGGCATTAGAACTTGTCTTCAAACTTGCCTTCTGTTGTGTACACTCAGTACATCAGGCCATTATGGGGGCTAGGAGACAGGTACATGACACCCATAGCTCTGGCTTACATTCTGTGCCTTACATTCTTAGGCAAGACCTTATTGATAAAATATGTGTTCTTCTGGGAAGCTAAGTTGTACTGGTTTCAGCTTTTTTATAATACCATCTTGCTGCCAACATTTCTCCTTTCATTGTATTTATTGGATCTACAGTTGCATAGAGTGGAACCTCACAAGCTCTATGCCTTCATGGGTAGAAAAGAGTGGAAGAGATTTTGGCTGACTGGGCCTCCCCACCCCCACATCCAACTATCTGTGTCCCTCCTAAAATAAACCCACACTCTTCTGGAAACTTGGGGAACCTCCAGAACAGCGTGAGGGGCTGAGTGTGTTGAGGCTGCAGGCCAGAGTGGGTATGGGAGAAAATCATGTTCTGTCTGTGGAAGCACCCAGTTTGCAGAGCAGGTGCCTACACTGGCTCTGACTCACTTCCACAAATAAATCTAACCCTATGGGTGGTATTAAATGCTAATCCTACTCAGAGTAGACCCACTGAGGCTAATGGGCATGACTTACTCAGGCTCATCAATTTCAGTTTGCTAAGAGTGGAATTTAGTTGAATTTATTTATTTACAAGTTTATACTGTTTGTTAATCTTAGCCTAAAGTCGTGTACCAAATTAACCAATAGTAGTCAGGAAGGTGCTTTGTGGCACCAGGGAGCAGTATTCTGTTTTGTTTTTCACTTTACAGAAAATGGTATTGTGCATTCTTATATTATCCTGTTTTATTTCTCCAAAGCCAATATGGCCCAGTTTAACCAGAGGCTGAATCAAATACCAAATGATTACTATTCAAACCGTAACCAACCAGGACCATCAGGACCACCAGGGCCCCCTGGACCTGCTGGGCCACCAGGAGAACCTGGGTCTGGGGGCAGGCCAGGCTTCCCAGGCACACCTGGCATGCAAGGGCCAGCTGGAGAAAGAGGTGAGTTGTACTATATATGTACAAAATGCGTGTGCGTGTGCGTGTGTTTCGTCATCCTAGGTCAGCTGCTGTCAAGCAGAGGAATCCTTTGCTAATGCTTCAGTCTAACATCCACAGGACAGCCTTTAAACCAAACAGAATGTTTTAGTATAAAAATGGCCTGCATATGCTAAGTGGTTCATTGGATGAATAAGAGCAATATTTAAAAATGTGCTGTTAACTATATGCTTCACAAGCACGGAAAATTATTTCTTCAGCATCACTTTCACAATTATGTGGGGTGTTTCCCTTTTCTTTTTATGTGTGCTTTAGGGCTACCTGGAGAGAAAGGTGAAAGAGGGATTGGATCACAAGGGCCCCGAGGTTTGCCTGGGTCACCAGGTGAGTTTTCTGTATCACATGGCAGCAAAAAACCGTAAAAGATAATATTGACAGGCTTTATTATGTATGCAAGTAAAATTTGATCAAAATGAGCATCAAGTCTTTTTAGCTTGTATCCAGCCAGACATTTTACATTTCCCCCCTCCTATTTCAGGGGAAACAAAATGTTATTTTAGCCTTTTGACTCAGAATTAGGTTTTATTTGCAATTGTTGTGCTCTCTTTCAGTTGTAAATTACTCTATAGTATAGTTACAATTTAGGATAGAATGCAGGGCCTTCACAGTTACTTTTTCTATCAGTACAATCTTGATCATTTACTGATGTCCTGGCAAGAGTAGTCAGACTGTCTTGGCACTTCTGTCTTTAATTTACTAGTTGAAACATACCTTTCTTCATTACAAGATCCATAAGAATTTTGCAACAAATTTTAGCTCCACTTTGTTAAAGCTCTCAACATTTCTGTTAACCATGAATATAACTTGTTCCAAAAAAAACACCCCATGATCTCATCCATTCTAAAGCTGCAGGGTAGCAGAACTGAAGCAGCCCTACACTTTAATTGAAATTTAGTGTGCTTGTCTAATACCGAAGTGCCCCATGAGATCCCTGAATCGTACACAGGATGGATATAAACCACTAAGCTCAAATCTTGCCACAGCAGTTTTCTGTGCATAAAGACCTTAAAATTAGGGAAGCAACTAATGATGAGTTACATCTTGGGTTCCCTGCGGTCGCTTCATTGACACCATATGTAGAACCCAAATGGAAACATTTCTTAACCATATGTCTGAGTCTAGACTTCAGTTTTGACAGTCACTTTATCGGACTGCTGCATGTTGAATTATATAGATATATTATCTTCCTTTTCCTTCTATAATTAGGTCCACAAGGAGAATCCAGAGTTGGCCCTCCAGGTGCTACAGGCTCACGGGGACCACCTGGGCCACCTGGCCGTCCTGGTAACTCTGGTATCAGAGGTCCCCCGGGGCCTCCTGGATACTGTGATTCATCCCAGTGTGCTAGCATTGCTTACAATGGTCAAGGATATCCAGGTAGGTTACTGAGAACTTAAACTTAATTTTGTACCTCATTGATATGCCAGTTCCGTCTGAATTGCTTTGTGGAAGGAGACCTTCTAGTATAATGAACTGAATCCAGCTCAGCTGTTCAGTAGTCGTAACTGAGCCAGCCTAGAACTAATAATTCAGGTACTATTAAAAGTACTTTTTTGGTATTTACTGAACTACCCCAGTTTGATATGTGTTTTGTGTTAAGGGGAAAATATTACCTTTCAGAAGCAGTTTATTTCTAATAAATATAGTGTTAGAAAAGTATTATCTTTGCTTAAGGATTTAAATGACAATTTTCTTCTTCTTCTTCTCCTTGTGCTCCTCCTCCCATCAAACTACTTCTTCTGAACAAGGTTGACCTCTCCATCTAAAGTAAAAAGAACACAGTTGTTTGCCATTTTGTGTCTTTCTGATTAATGTTGGGATTATCTATACAAAATTAGTACCTGAAATCTAATATCCTGAGAACAAATGCTATTCTTTGGTACAGTGCAGACAACTGAAAAAAAGTCACCATAGCACAATTTTGTGTTGGGTTAAATTCCATGGCATCTATGATTATATTACTCAATGGCACACATTTCTTCTGAGAAGAAGCAGTTTCAGACAGTGAACTGCCAAAGGAACAAAAATGCTGGATAGCTGTGGCCACTGGGGCACCAATGAAGCAATCCTATACGTGTCTACTCTGAAGTAAGCCCCACTGAACTCATTGGTGCTTACTCCCAGATAACTGTATTGGATTGCAGCCAAAGTCACTGTAAACTGGGAAGGGGATGAGTCCCAAAATTGTGTGTGCCATATAAATCTAGGGCATCTCTCAAGAAAGGAGTTCAGGCTTACGGTATCAGTAGTTTGTTGTGTGCACTGTAGCACCTTATAATTCATAAACTTGATATGTTGTTTGCCACTATCATAATGTGCATGTATACATGAATGAATATATATATATATATGTACACACAAATTCGTGGACTTTGAGCTAATGAATGAAACAAATTTTATAGAGTAACCATGCAGAACTTGCACAAAATCAACAATTTACATGAATTAAAAATAAATGGGAAACAATATTGCAGTGCTCTCCTTCCCAAGAGAAGCCTTGTATACATATATAGATATATGCATATAATTTAACCCTCCATAGATGGATTTAGCTGAATGAATATATATATATTGCACAGCTGTTTGACCTTGGAAAACTAACATCCTCTTTGACCTGTTTCAGGTTCCGGCTAACACATTTTCTAAGTCGCCAGTGCTGCTTACAGTTTGAAAACAATGAAAATCCTGTTTCTGAGATGTTTGCGCACGTGCTTATTAGGAAGTGAATCTGTATGGATATTTCACATAGATAATGGCTAACTGAACACCATAAGATGGGGAGATTCTTTTTTTATATACTTACTAACAAGTCTTGAATACGATAAAGGACAAAGATGTTGGTAATGCCAGAGGGGAAAAGTCCATCTTCCTATCCTTACTTTTCTTTCCAACCCCATACCTAAAAAGTCCCTAAAAGACTCAGTTGCATTGGAGACTTATAAAACTACTAACTAGTGAATTTAAGACCATGATACATTTAACTTCATGAAAGAGAAATGACTTAATGTAAATAGTAAACTAATTGTGGCTTGTAAATGATTTGTATGGGATCATGTCTGCTAAAATTAGTTAACATTACCATCATGCTTTCGCATTTAAGCCTGCTGCTGCTGCTTTTTGCTGCGTGCTACCATAACCACTCTGAAACTTGTTGAAACCTCTCTCTCTCTCTCTCTCTCTGGTGCTTGTCTTCATCATTCTCATCATCATCTTATCTGATTCAGGGCATGGGTTTTTTTGTATATGTAATCTTCTTTAAAGCACTCAAAAGAACAATTACTTTTGCTTCTGGTCCTCCTACAGTGTTAGGTATTTCTCAAGGACAGCTATTACTCAGTCCAATATAAGGAACACTGTCATGAAATAATATTTACTAAATATGATCACCACTAGGCATACTTTTTGTAGATGCCTGCCGTAGTAGAAAGCTATTTTTAAGAAACAAAAACAATGATACATGTGAGTTTTCCCTTCCTGACTCAACTGAAAGCTAATTAAAGAAGTTGGCAGGTTAAGTGCTAATGTAAAGGATTAATAAATTGTGCACCAAGGTCTGATTCAATTGATGTTAAGTGTTGAGGTTTCATTGCAACAAGAAGTTGGTTGTGATTAACTTTTCCCATTGCTTTAATGTAACTTAGAGACTTAAGCGGTACTGATGCCTAAATGCTTCTTTAGAAAGTTCCCCAAATTTCAAGGCATCATATTAACTAATTTTTATCCAAAGTAGACCTGCTGAAATTAATGGTGTTAACTAATTAATTGTAATGGGTCTAATCTGAACAAAAGTTAGTTGAATATGACCCACTATTAGTTTTCTTTTTATAGCATTGTATTTTTGAAACTCACATTACATTTTACATCAAGTTTGTTTTATACCTTTTCTCCTTACCCCCAAAGAAACTAAAAATAATAGTTGTATGTACTCTGCCACTTAGTCTCTAACATTAATTGTACACAGTCTTATGCTTGCTTGCTTGTGCTTGAAGTTCCTTTGAACTCAGGGAGACTTACCGTACTTTTGAGTAAATATGATTGGGTTAGGCTGTATCTGAGCTGTGGTGCAGTTAGGGTGATCTTGCACAAGAAGCCTTTCTCATTCACTTCAAGGGCAAGGAGCAGTTGCACAAACAGCTCCCTTTTTCTGAAGGGAAAATCTTTATGTGTATTAGAATTCCTGCAGTAATCACTGGCTTAGTATCATTTACTTGGAAATAAGTTGCTTTTTTATGAAAACTCAGTTTGCAAGTAAATGTACTTAGGATCATATAGATTTACACCCCAGAATCACTAAAATGAAAATATTTAATTTTTTAAAAAAAATCTGTGGATTCAAAGGCATTTGATAACTATAATGTTCAATCGGACGACTATTTTCAACCAGAGCCATATGCACCTGAAAGTGGACCTTATCCGCCTGAAAGTGACCCCTACATAGTACCAGTGGAATCAGAAAGAAGAGATGATGAATATGAGGACTATGGAGCTGATATGCATTCACCTGGATACCCCGAGCATATGCGCTGGAAAAGATCGTTATCAAGAAAAGCAAAAACAAAACCATAAATGATTGACTTCCTTACCTTTCCCCTCTTTTTGGCTGGTGGTTTTTGTTGTTGCTATTCTTACATATGTAGATTCATCGGGAATTGGTTGGGTGTGCCCATTTCTCCACCACCGTTTCCATTGCTTCTTCTGAGGGTATCATGCTTATGTGGGAATAGCAATAAAACGTTACCATAGATTTCATTCTTGCTCTTACAATGCTTGTAAAATACCTGAGCTTGCAGCAGCTTCATAGAACTTTAACAAGTGCATTAAAATTACCACAGGGCTGCGTTATCTTTAAGTAAATTAAAAGAAAGAAAACCTGCCAGCGATCTGAAGGCTGGATGCTTCAGCAATGGAGCTTGCTTTATGCTTTTTCACCTCATCCATTACTTAACTCACACAGTTCAGTCACATGACAAATCTGCAGTCTAGTGAAACAAAAAAAACTCTGCTTTTGATGTGTTCAGTTTCTCCTATCCTTGCTCATATCTTGCAGGGCATATACTGCTCTTATACATCTCTTTAACAACCACAAATCTTAAATAATGTAGCTGACATCATTGTATCAACTGGATACAGGTTTTTTTTTTTAAAAAGAAATAATGGCTTAAATCTCCTTTTAGAGACATTAACATTTATGCCAAATTGCAGTCAATCCTGCAGAGATGGAATTGCATGTTTGTGTTGTATATTTAGTATGATTTCCCTCCCCCCCCAGAATATAATGTTTCGTAGTTATCAAAAATAAAAAAGCAGTTGGAAATTGTTTGCAAGACTATGGATATAGAATTGCTGCTTTTATATTTTAACTGCAAATTGTGAATTTCACTGCCTTATATTATTTATTTCTGAAACAAAAGAGGCATTTTTCAATAAAACTACTGAAAATTTATATAGGCTGTGAGTATTATTGCTGGGAGGCTTCCAACCTTCAGAGGTTTTATTGTCATGGGAAATAAATCAACAGAAACATTAAACTACTTTCAGAATAACCTTTTCACATATAAAACTTGCAGCACATTGCAGTTTAGAATGTTGAACAATGAATACTAGATTGTGTTACAGGCTGAGGTCAGCATTATATATCAAGCAGTAGTTTCCATACTCTGATGGTATAATACTTCATTTCCCTGCTCTATGGAGGCCCCAACCATGATAGAATTAAGATAGTGGTTCCAAACTCAGGCCATCTACATTTTTCACATAAACTATGAACCCATGGCCTCTATACAAGAATAATAGCTCTCACATTGCCACTTCTGCAGCCAGGATTTCCAAGACATTAGTCTTTAGAAAAGAATCTCATGCAGGTGAAAAGTGAAAAGCAAAACTGGCAAGCATGTAAATGATTGAACTTTCCCCCCTTTTTTGATTGTATCGCCATTGAAAATTACCCCCTTTGAAGCTGCTTTTCCTTAATGGTTACACTTTTCCGTTACACTCCAAGACTAGTTTTAAAAGGGATTAGACAAATATTAAACAGAGAATAGATCTACCATTGGCTATTAGCGACGACAGATAAATGGAATCTCCAAGTAAAAAAATTGTGTCTCTGATAGGCGTGGAGGGCAAATTTGTTTCACTTTTCATTTTCATGCAAACCCACCTAAGTTACACTTCCTGAACCATAAAACAAAACAAAACAAAACGTAAAAGACCCCTGACAGTTAAGTCCAGTTGCGAATGACTCTGGGGTTGTGGTACTCATCTCGCTTTACTGACCGAGGGAGCCGATGTTTGTCCGCAGACAGTTTTTCCGGGTCATGTGGCCAGCATGACTAAACCGCTTCTGGTGAACCAGAGCAGCGCACGGAAACGCCGTTTACCTTCCCGCCGGAGCGGTACCTATTTATCTACTTGTACTTTGACGTGCTTTTGAACTGCTAGGCTGGCAGGAGCAGGGACCGAGCAATGGGAGCTCACCCTGTCGCAGGGATTCCAACCGCGACCTTCCGATCGGCAAGCCCAAGAGACTCAGTGGTTTAGACCACAGCACCACCCGTGTCCCTGGTTCCTGAACAAATACACAACCCAAAATGCAGCTATCCTTTGATGGGTGAAATTGAGAGAGGGGAGCTTATTAGAGGAAAGGTGGATTATAAATGAAATTGTGTGTATCTGCAGAGCGGATACATATGTACAGTAGACATATGGGAACACAACCTCTGCTTTTCCCAATTATGGAGTGATATCCAGAGTCCATTTTACTTGGAGTACAGGCATTGCAATCAATTGACATACATGGGCATATGTTGAATATGAAAGAACTGTGGGTGATAACTAACATAAAGGAAAACTTATCTGAGAGAGGTTGCCCAGCTATCATGGAATTGCTTTGGATGCTACGCAGGGCTGGGGTTTGGGAAGACCGAGTACAAATGACTTCTATCAATAATATCAGGAAAATAATATCAAGCAACACTCGCTATCAACAACACTCCTGATCTAACTGACTGCATCTTACATGTGCCATTTTCCCAGCCCACACTTCACCTATCCAAAGGAAGAAGGGCATGAAGACAAAGTGTCATATTGAAGCCTAGCATGCCTATTACTGCAGCCATGAATCTGAGCAGGGCACTGTTCCAGAGACATGCAACTGATGGTTGAAGCTGTCAGATGTGAGAGTGCTGGTCAACCGACTGGAAAGATAAGCTGGCCGTGACCCCCTTTCCTTCTGAAGATCCACCTGTATCAAATGCATGGAGTGCCATTTTCCATGCACACACTTTCCAATTCATTCCTTATTGTGCGCTTGTGGCTCCTGCTGGATTGGGTACATAAGAATATAAGATGATGTTTCTGAATCAGACCAATCCTGTTCTCACAATGGCCAACCAAGATGTCTATGAGAAACCCTCAAGCAGGACTGAAGCACAAGAGCATTCTCCCCTCCTGTGGTTTTTAGCAATGGGTATTCAGCAGCATACTGCCTTTGAATGGTGAAGCAGAAGTAAGCCTCATAGAATCAGAGTTGCAAGCGATCCCAAGGATCATCTAGTCTAACCCTCTGCAAGGCAGGAATATGCAGCTGTCCCATACAGGGATCGAACCAGCAACCTTGCTGTTATCAGCACCATGCTCTAACCAACTGAGCTATCCAGGCTGAGACTAGTAGCCTTTAGTTTTAGCCAGAGTCACTAGATTATGCACTTGTCTGTATCATAATTATGAAAGGCTTGTTGCTCAGTTTCCTCCAATATGATTGCTACTCTTGTTTCATCTTGTAGTGATCAAAGCCCACAGCTACACCTGAGAGCTTCATGCCAAATTACACCTTAGCTGTAGGCCACGAAACTGGTTCTCTTCCAAATATTAGGAAAGAGACCCTTATGTGCAAGCAACCTATGAACATCTCTGGATTGGGGCCAAGATCTTCCACTCCGTCTCACACCAAATGCTCACCAACATAGCAAGTGCTGAACTCCCAAATATTCTTGAAACTAAATTGTAACAGTGAAATTACTTTGGGGCGTAAAGTTAATAGTTTCTGATATGCCCCACCCATTCCTAATTCTTCTCATCATAAGAAATATTTAACCTATTTCTTTAGATTCATCTTGGCATGTAGAGTCATGTTACACTTAAATTCCTAGCTTTGCAAATTTTCCTCCCTACTCATCATGTTGCCTTTAGAGTATCCATCACTCTTCTCATGGTACTGCAATGCTATTCTAGGTACTAAGGGCCCATTCAACCCTGTCCATTTTCCACACACATAAAAGCAGTAACAAGACCCCAGTCAGGCCAATGATCAACTGGCTTGGTATTGTCTACACTGGCACCAGCTCTCCATAGTGTCAGGCAGGAGTATTTTCCAACCCTACCTGGAAATGTTGGAGACTGAACATGTCACCTTCTGTTTGCAAAGCAGATGTTCTTCCACTGGGCTACAGTCCTTCCTTGGCCTTCTCAGCCACACAATTGCATAGGGAAACATTGGCTTGAATCTAAGCCAAGCTCTGTACATGCAGATATAGATGGAATTATTCCCATGATCATGGCAGCATGAAATGATGCATAAGCATAGTGCTGGCAGCTGCCTCTGTATACAAAAAAGTTCCTATGAAACTTTCTGTATACAGTCACAGTCCCTTAGCTCCTTGCATGCATGGGGAAATCTCACCGGGTGAACTCATACCCTCCAAGTGTCCCATTTTAAGCATGACACCACAGATTGACAGAATCAGAAGTCTGATTCCAATGCCGGATGTTCCGTTTTGACTCCTGTGCTCTGGCCGTGCCAGAGCGCAGGACCAAAAGACGGGTGTTTTCTGGTTCTGCGCTGTAGCATGAGTCAGGTGCTCATATGCAGGACCAAAAAACAGAAGGAAAACTCCACGTGTCGCCACTCTTCTTCCTACTTCTGTCACAGCACTTCCAGAAGAATGTCTGCAGAAGAATGTTAGTGCTTGGCCGCCCTAATCCCCACAGCACCTGCCAGTGCTGTGCAGGCTGGTGTGACCTCACGCCAGTCCCTGCTGTGTCTCCTGACCAGGGGCCTAGGAAGGGGGGCAGTGGGGGGGCGACCCGGGTGTCATCCCTGACAGGGGTTACAAAATCCCCCTGGGTGGCTCGCCCTGCCCCCTGAGTGCCCGGCATGTGACAAGATGACCAAGCAACTAGCTCCGCTGCTGCTCCTGACACCACACATGAGGAATCCATTCTATTTATGGTTGTCACTTCAGAAAACCAAACTGATCCTGCATTCTGTGTGCAGCTGTGCACATAGAAATCTAGCAGTGCAACGATTTCACTGTCTTCCATCAAAAGCTTTGCCTGTTGCATTTGCCTGTTGGGTGGCTACAGCAGATGCAACAACAGCAAAGAAGCAGCAAGTTATCCCTGTTGAGGATGGCAGCTCATGGCTACATGAGAAAATAAGCTGACGGGCAGCTGGATCTCCAGCTCATCCCCCTGCCTCCATGCACTACAAGAATAGAGAGAGCACTGCTCAGTGCTCTTTTATACCAGACTAAATGTTCTCTAGGGACGTGGGTGGCGCTGTGGGTTAAACCATAGAGCCTAGGACTTGACGATCAGAAGGTCAACGGTTCGAATCCCCGTGACGGGGTGAGCTCCCGTTGCTCGTTCCCTGCTACTGCCAACCTAGCAGTTCGAAAGCACGTCAAAGTGCAAGCAGATAAATAGGTACCGCTCCAGCGGGAAGGTAAATGGCGTTTCCGTGCGCTGCTCTGGTTTGCCAGAAGTGCCTTAGTCATACTGGCCACATGACCCGGAAGCTGTACGCCGGCTCCCTCAGCCAATAAAGCGAGATAAGTGCTGCAACCCCAGAGTCGGTCACGACTGGACCTAATGGTCAGGGGTCCCTTTACCTTCACCTTTTTAAATGTTCTCTCTTCTCCCATTGCCAGACAGCTCAGCTGCAGAAACAGAAGTACCCACCGGCTATATTTCTTAAAGACAGCTTCACTTCCATAAAATAAACTATGATTAAACTATAAACAGCTCCATCAACCATAGGATGCAGCAATTTGATTCAAGTGTGATTTGACAATTCTTCCCTAGGGCTCTAGGGCTCTTTCCTGTCAGAGAGAATGACCGCTCCCCACTTAAAACGGGGGGCGCCTTTTGCGTGGACGCGTGCAGCCCTGGATCTGGAGTGGCCCCATCAGCATAGGCTTTGCCTTCCCTCAGGTGGGATACCTGGAGGTCCCCGCCTACCCCAGCGAGTTGTCCAATCCCACCTGGGGGAAGTGTTGCCAGGGAAACCAGGCCAGGTAAGGGGAGGGATTACCTGCCCACACAATAGAGGGTGGATCTTAATTGTTAATCCTCACTTGGCTCCAGAGCTTCTCCCACCCTACCCACCCTCAGTTAATGTCTTCTTTTGCAGGTTAACTTTTCTTCATAGGTTTTGCAGGTTAACCTGTCTCCACAGGTATGCGGGCGCTGCTACGATAAGGTCGCTGTTAAAGGACCGGAAAGGAATTTCCCTGCATTGGCAGGTTTCGCCTTTCCCGTAGCAAAACGTCACAACTTTGGCGGTATCAAGCCTTGGGCGGAATCCTTTAGTCCATCTTCCTCTTTGCGGCGGCGATACCAGGGTTCCCCGTTAAAGGGGTTTTTGAAGGGAGGCTTTGGCCGTACGCCGAAAGGTCGTCATTGCTCTCCCCTGAGGCGGCGTAACGGGGGCGGCTATCTCTGCTTGAACATATGTTCTCCAGAGCCGGCCCATCCCCCACACACACACTGGATAACCCTGATGCTCCCTAGGTCCCCGGCTGGGGACTAGGGAGGGAGAACGCCCAATGCCTGAGCCAAGGTCTACCCACATTTGAAATTTAATAAAGTTGTGGCCAATTTAATCCCATAGCACGTTGTCTAGAGTCGTTATTCCACATGACGGGGGGACCACTCGGGATCTGGGGACTCCGTCTGTCCACGCAAAGAGATATAGAGCAGTCAAGTGCTCAGGGCACTTTGGCACTTTGATGAGAAGGGTGGTGCCTATCTACAAAAAAGAAGTCCAAGGTTGCTTCAGCTTGCTTCCAGGCTGCAGGCTGCAGTCCTTTTTCCAGGTGCAGAACATTCCCTTCCCATCCCTTTAGTCAATATGAGCACGTTAAGTAATCACTCCTTTTTCCAGTGCATTAAGAGGAGGAGCAAAGCTCCACCCCAATTCCTGACTGCTTATTTATGGAAGGTGGTATTAAGCTGTCAGTTGCTCACCCTATCTAACCTTTGCCAAATGCAGCACGATCAGCTCAAGACAGAGGGCGTGTTCATATTATTGGTTTTAAGCATAGTAAAAATTCTTTTTCTTTCATAGCTCTTCCTTTTTGCTGCGGTCCCCCTGGTTCATATCAACATGTGTACACAATGGGGTGGTGTGGGGGTTGATGGGAATGTCTTTATCCCAACGGCTTTAGGACTCCAATTGGTGTGAAACTGGTTTGAGAAACAATGCATCAAAGTAGAGGCTACGTATACATTTTGGTCCTGTAAGCAAACATTAAAAACCCAACAATGGAAATGCAGTGGGTGCGAACACAGTCAAGTTTTGTCACACCTAAACAAGAGGATTATCTACTGTGTTTCTTGCCAGCTATAATTGCCCCAATGCAGGTACTAGTAAGAGCTTGCAGATCTTACCCAAAGGATGATTTGCAGGAGGGGAGAAGGATTTGTCTACATCAATTTTTCTCCAAATAATAGTTGGAAATGCTGGGAGCTTCATCAGATTTGCAGATGTGGTAACTATGCTGAACTTATGTTTGTTTGCTCCTGTACTTCTCTGTTGCTGAAATAGGAGAAGATGGGATTCTGCAAAACAAAGGCATGGGATGGATGAGAGGCAGTTGCTCCTCAGCTTTTCATTAAGTTTAAGAAAAGCCCTGCGGGATTTGACTAAAGGCCCTTAGTCCAGCAATCCTGTTATCCCAAAGTGCCAGCCAGATGCCCATAGGAAGCCTGCAAGCAGGACATGAATTCAATGACACACTCACCACTTCCGATTCCTAGCAACAGGCATACGGAGGCTTACTGTTGTTTATGAACCACTGTTGGCACACTTTTACCCTCAATGCAGCTTGATCCAGGAAAAGTTAAGCATTTGTAACAGTACGGTCCTAACCAGTTTAGCTGCTCTGAGTGGTACAGGAACACTGGAAGGGCAGGGCAGAATTTTAACTTTGAAATAAATAAAATGCTCAGCATCAATCTGTATTATATTCAAAGGGGCTTCTTTTCGGGTAAATGCACTTGATTGCATCCTCAGTGGGGGCTTTCAGACAACACATCATTCTGCAGACTGAAGTGGAACCATCCAGACAACGTTTTACCAGCTGATTTTGTTGTTGGTGTGATACTGGAGAGTCATGGAACCCGGAACTGATATATGGGGGGTGGGGATGGGGATATGCATTCAAGTTTCCAATTTAGTTCTGAAAATAATTGCAACTTCCAAGGATACAATAAGTGTTCCCATCAGGACAGAACTGAACTGCACGGAATTTAAATTATCATCTTAGATAACATAAAACAGGGTAGCCTATTTAAATAGCAAGCCAAACATTACATGAAATCAAAACAGATCCTGTTTCAGACAGGTAATTGCACGCACGTAATGCTGTATCTTGGTCTGGCGGTTGCATTTGACTCAGAATTCATTAATTCAGTGCGGTACTTTTGTCTAAATCACCAAGAATGAGTAATCATGAATAGGTAATAAATCTGAGGTGCAGATATCTGTTGGTAACACAATTACTTCCTGCAATTTTGTTTGGAATTGAGGCTTAAACTAGGGGTGTTCTTAAACAATGAATTATTTGAAGTGGCTCACCCTGTCACAAAAGGATCACCCAGTGAAAATGGTAATCCCAGATGTGCTTATGGTGCTACTACAAAGTTCCTTGCATAAATATAATGATTTATACAGAGAGCCTTCTGTTCTGAAATGGTGACTCACTGGGTATATGATGCGGTGTCTCTTCTTTAATCTAATATGATTATATTACTCATATTTTGATCATCTCACTCTAACTAAACCATTGTGTTCTTCCATTCCCACCTCTGAAGCCTGACTTATTCCTCCATATATTCAACTCAAAGGGCTGCACCAGGAAAATTCCCTTAATCCAAAAGAATCCATGTAGTCAGGACAATAACAGAGTCATCCTCCTTCCTGATGGCATAAAATGCTGTGATTCTTTCCACAGGAATGTCTTTTGGGCATGGAAGACAGCTTTTTATGGGCCTAAAATGATTTATGTGATTTTCAAAAGAGGATTGCCTAGGAATGGCCAACCTTTCCTTGCCAGTAAGAGGCATCCTATTTCTACACCATTTGCAATGGAAGAAGATTTTGCTCAACGTCACTGAAATGATTTTAAAAAAATAAAAAATAGAAGACTGAGCCCCTTCCCCTTTCAGTCATAAATTCATGTGTTTATTCCTTATTTATTACATGATGAATATATTACACCCTTACTCAAAGGGCAGTATTTCCAGGGTCAGCTCTTTCATGAGATGAGTTTTATTTTTATTTTGTATGGGACTTCCGCCTGAAGTGCCAATTTGAAGCTCTCCAGTGAGTCAGTTTTACATATCTGTTTTTCAGGAGCACAGCCTACTAAGAGAGTTCCAAATGATATGGATATCTCAAACAGCTTGAATCAATTCATCTTTGGCAAACTGAACCCATACCCCTAATTTCTCTTCTCATTTGTATACACTGGAGTGTCACTGTGCCTAATCTTATCCATGGTACTTTGGGATGTGATAGACTCATCTGCACTTTGATTTCACTTGCAGCACAGTCAAACCCAGCTTTTAGAGCAATTATACAAAAGAGACAGTCCCCAGAGTTAAAGAAACTTACTCATGAGGTAATTCCTACCATGACCACATTAAAAAAAAATCAGTTGCCTTTATTCTTTTACTCACTGAACACTTTTCAAAACTTGAGCTATATTTGGCTTTATATACTGCCAACAAGCCTACCTCCCCACACCCTGAAACTGCTCTACACTTATCACCAGACCTAAGATTTCACTCCTGTTTGAGAGGAAAGGGTTTTGGCTGCAAACTTGATATATGTATGCACATTAGTGTCTGTGTGCAGGGAAGGGGGCCTGGGCTCATGGGTATCTTCCAGCATCTCACAGATGGAATTAGAAATATTTTATTACCTACTTTTTAAAGTCAGTTGATTTTATCATTTTCAAATGAATATTTTATGCTTTATGGAAACTGCTTAAGGGTTGCTTTAAAAATTAAGGGCTATATAAACCTTATTTATATATAAACCTTCAGAAGACATCTGAAGGCAGCCCTGTTTAGGGAAGCTTTTAATGTTTGATGCATTACTGTATTTTAATATTTTGTTGGAAGCCACCCAGAGTGGCTGGGGAAGCCCAGCCAGGTGGGCGGGGTATAAATAATAAATTATTAAATAAATAAAACAAATGCTTGAAACACACAATACTAAAGATCAATTAGTACACTTCATTAGTACACACTGTTGGCTTATTTAAATGCTTACAAGTCACCTCCCTGACCTTGGTGACCACTGTGGAAACACAAGACAGCACTAGATGGATCTTTGTTATAATCCAGATTTGGCTGTATGTTTTCAATTGGCTCATTTAACTTTGGTGGGCAGTCCTGCCCTGTGGACCAGCCAGGAAAATTCCCAAGTGCTGGCTAAACTCACGTGCACAGGCTGCTGACAAAACGCGAGGGGATGCAACTACTGCTCACCCAGGAAAGCTATAAGTGGCCATTTTTATCTTAGTAAGCAGACATTGTATGTGAAATGGCAGGCTGAACACTACATAACATCTTAGAGTTCTTGGACATGCATTTTGCCTACATTTGTGCTAGACAGGGATGAGTGCACATGTCAGTTTTTGTTTCTCATTTTGCCAATCTCAATTTCAGTTCCCCATCAATCTGCAACTATTTTAAAAATCCTTATAAAAATTCACCAGCATTTTAGTGTGAATTTATCCTAGTA
Source organism: Podarcis erhardii (assembly GCF_964252035.2). Lineage (NCBI taxonomy): Eukaryota > Metazoa > Chordata > Lepidosauria > Squamata > Lacertidae > Podarcis > Podarcis erhardii. The sequence goes on along the minus strand of NC_138507.1, from coordinate 39,104,273 downwards.
AGACACCTTTTTGTATGCACTCCCCCCCCCCAATACATTCATTTTTGCAAAACTGGTTCCTCTAACATAATGCATTTTTATGTTATTTTCACTAACATGTGCATTTATATGCACATTGTGATTTTTTTGTACAGATTGCTTGGCTGGTGAACTGCACTGCAAAATTTGGATACATACAAATTTCAAAACTGTGTCTTGATTCATTTATTGTTTTGGAAAGTGAAAATTAGATCCCTAGTTTAATTTCTAGAGACCCTGGAAAGCAGGTAAACACTGAAGAATGAAAATGCTGGAAACCCAGATTAACAAAAAATGTAACAAGCCATCTATCTCCCCAAACAAAGCACACACACACACACACACACACACACACACACATGGGGCGGAGAGAGAGAGAGAGAGAGAGAGAGAGAGAGAGAGAGAGAAATTGGACCAGTGATGCATCAGGGAACATTGACTGTCCCTGGTAAAAAGAGACTCTTGGAGTCAGAGGGGCTGGACACAATGTCCTGCCATTACACTAGTGACATCTCGCAACATCCTGACATCGTGGGGGGAGGGGGCTTTGAACACTGAGGAGCCCTGGCCCCCTCAAAAAAGTTCACCCCCCCCGCAGTGCCTCAGCCCCCAGAAGCCAGTGTACTCACTGGAAGTGTATTGTGTTAGCCGATCTCTCGTATTGTTTTAATGGGATTGTTTCATTGCATATTTTATTTATGGATGTTTATACTTCAATGCTTGTGCACTTGTGAACCAATTAGAAGCCTATTTTGGCATTAAGGAGCATATAAATCTAATAGTAGTCGTCATACCTTGGATTACATACGCTTCAGGTTACAGACTCCGCTAACCCAGAAATAGTACCTCGGGTTAAGAACGTTGCTTCAGGATGAGAACAGAAATCGTGCTCTGGCGGCACGGCGGCAGCAGGAAGCCCCATTAGCTAAAGTGGTGCTTCAGGTTAAGAACAGTTTCAGGTTAAGAACAGACCTCCAGAACGAATTAAGTACTTAACCCGAGGTACCACTGTATGAATAATAATTCAGATAAGGTTAGGTGGTCCTGAGAAGCAATCTTAAGACGCTAATGTGAACACGAATGGATCACATCTTTGTTTTACACTGGTCTCTGAAGATTCCTATGGAGGCATGCTATTATGTCGTGTGTAAATAAACAAAGCACCTGAGATGGTTTCTTTTGTACATACCGAGGTGTGGTGGCAGAGTTTGTTGTAGTGAAGCTGGCATACTCCAACACGTAGTGGAATATCTCAACCCTGTACACTTTGTGTGAAAGATAGAGATCTTAATTAAATACTTAATTAAAGACTAGAAATGCAAGAAAATGGCACAGGTGGTCATATGGTTCTCTCATGGACTGCATTTAGCAGAACAAGGGTCCCTAAAACCGTTCATCTTCTTTAGTTTCCTGGTGTGCTGTATAATTCTTGAGTTTCAGTAGAGTTTTCTAGCCAGTGATGACTCAATGGAAAAGGAGAAAGTGGCCAAGTGTTAGTGGAAGTGTCACCCAGTTTATTACACACAAAGTGATTAATTTTTCATTCACTCATCACTCTCTTGGTTTATTGGCACAGAAAAACATTGTAAGCATATCTCTTAAAACACGAGCCTACACCATTTCTCCCTTTTGCATTGGCAGTCCCTTCAGGAAACACAAAATTGACTCCTATAATCTTACACAACGTCTTTTCTGCAGAACTGCACTAGCCCATACTACAGTTTGTCAAGCTTTCAAGCCCTTTCAAGTGCACGGAGGTTTTATTTTAAAAAAAATAGATGGGCTCCTTCAACATCTGACACCTTGCCAGTCAAGTGAGTTCTCACACCTTTTATAGTAAACTCATAAAAAAGGAGAGAAAGAAATTGCATGAATATTCTCCTAGGTTTTCAAAAGTTCTGACATGAGTCATACAGCTTTCTTAGGCTCCCATCAAATCAGTCAGAAGACATGTGAGGGCTCAAAAAGTAATCCACAGAAAATGTTTTTTTTAAAGTGAAACACACACACAAATGAGTTTAAATGGCTGCTGTTGGATTCTTTGGGTAAGAACATACAGTTGTGAGATACCTAGACATAAATAGCTCTTCACGAGCTTCCAAAGATTGAATAATACTTCAGCCAGAAAGCTTATTATATGACCTTGGACAAATCACTGCCTCCCAGCCTCTGCCACAGCACAGCATTGCTGTAAGAGTAGGGCTGGCTCCAGACATTTGGCTGCTTGAGGCAAAGGAGAAGCTGGAGCCTCCCCTCCCTGTCATAATAGCAACTGAATCTTAGGCCACAATCACACCACACATTTAAAGCCCTATTATACAACTTTAACAGTCATGGCTTCGGCTCAAAGAATCCTGGGAACTGTAGTTTGCTACACATGCGCCGAGTTCAGCCCAACTTTGGCAGGCGCCTGGCATGCGCACACTTGTGGGAGTAAGAACTGTCCCTATTTTCATCAGAGGAATGTTGGAGGTATGCATCTGTCCTCTTTCACTATTTTTCATTGCTGTACTAATGTGATTTGAATGTTTCCTAGCTACTCTCTTAGATCAATCATTTTAAAACATCTCCCAGGAGAGATTACGCCCTTATCCAATACCTTGGGTTACGAACTTAATCCGTTCCAGAAGTCTGTTCTTAAACCAAAGTGTTCTTAAACCAAGTCGTGCTTTCCCATAGCAGCGGGGGACTCAATTTACAAATGGAACACATTCAACTGGAAGCGGAACATGTTCTGCTTCCAAAGCAAAGTTCACAAACCAAAACACCTACTTCCAGGTTTGCAGCGTTCTTAATCCAAGTTGTTCATAAACTAAGCTGTTCTTAAACCAAGGTACCACTGTACTTATTATGTATGTAATGGCATGATAAGAAAGTGCTGCTAGAGCCTCTATTCAGGCCGAGCATGGCAACCATTCCATGGTGTGGGCAGGTCCCTCCTGCTTTGTTTCGGCTTAGTAGTGGCGATTAGGAACTGCCATGCACTACGTGCAGCATCACCCCATTCTGAAGTGCGGCCATATTGTATCAACAAACCTGGTGAATAATGAAAACAGTCCATCTTAAAATATCACACACATTCTGGGTTACTCCAAATATGCGCAAAATTTGTTCTGGGTATCATGAAACTCGGCTCCTAAAGTAAGTTGGATTTCTGCTCAGGGAACATTCCTCAAGGTTGTCCTAGGGAGTTTGTGGTATGGATGACTTGGGTGGAATCAACACACATATAAAAACTGTTCTGAAACTGCTTTTTTTAAAAAAAGTGTTTTAAGAAACACACTGAATTTTCCATAAGGCTCACCATCGCCATCTAGTGTCACATTGCATATTGCACTCAAAACATTTTGTTTGCAGCTGTATAGCTGAGTCCCTAGGTTGAATGCTCTTTGCATTCCCAAGTACTGCAACCTACACATGCCTTTATTAGGTTGCTTTCTATATTCTTGGGTGCTCAAGTCATATTTCTGCCAGGAAGGGTTTATCAATAGGAATTTTCCTTTTGATCTCCTATTTATATGTACTTAAGGCCATGATGCTGTTTGGTTGACATTGTGCCAGGTGTTCCTTGGCTCAGATATGACCCCATCAAATCGGAATCAGTTTTGCAGACAATGGGCAAAGATCCCATGGCTCACCGCGTGCCTGGAGTTTGGCACATGCAGGTTTGCTATGTTGACCTGGGACTGCAGAGCTGGAGAGAAGCACACTCTGGCCGCTACCATTGGTCAAGGGAACAAAAGCTACCGGGCAGCTGTGCAATCTGCTTGCCAGGCCATGGCAAAAGGAAGAGCAGTCTAGCCTCATCCATCAATCTGAGAAGGAGCAGCTGCAAGGCGTGTGTTCCTCTACGATAACAAATACTCCACTCTCATCTTGCAGTTGCTCCAAGACTGAAGAATGGAAGAAAAAATGGCCTCTATGATCCAGCAAGGGGTGTTTGTGCATTGTGTTCAAGAAATGTGCAGCTGCGTATGCAATAGCTGAGCTGTTCACATCAACCTGTGCACACACTTGCACACAAACACTTGTACATATGTAGAGACAACTTGTACCTGTGTTCTGCGAAACACTTGAACAAGTCGCTCAGAGTGGCTGGGGCAATCCAGCTAGATGAGTTGGGTATAAATAATAAAATTATTATTATTATTATTATTAAGCACATGTTATACCGGTCTTAACTGCTGTCTGTTGCAAGCTTCCCTGAGGATCATTTGACCAGAGGGTGGGATAGAACCCTTCTAAATAGAATGAAATGAATACATGCAGAGCTGATAACCCTCATTTTCCTAGGAAGCATTTCCTTCCCCAGAAAAAAGCAGGGCATCTCTATGCATACAGACTCAGAATAACAGACAGCTTTTATTATTGGAGAAACTAGAAAGCAAAGAAATCAATGCCGGGAAAACTTAGTGGTGTATTTGTCACTGATGAAATCAGCAGTTCTGAGATGGAAAGGGCTATAAATAGCCATGTGGTAACTAAATGTTGGGAAAGTCATTTTAGGGGAGAAGAGGAGGGACACTTTGCCTTGGCAAATGTAAAGGAGCTGTATTACTTCTTCAAAAAAAAATACCTTTGCTTCTAAACTGCAGTGGATGTTTTTATTTGCAACCTGTTCTTCTGCATCTCCTATTAAAGCAGAGGTAGAGAACCTGTGCTGTGACCCTCCAGATGTGCTTATAGTTCTCATCAGCTCCAGCCAGCATGGCCAATGATCAAGGATAATGGGTGTTGCAGTACAGCATACCATCAGATGAGCCACAGGTTTCCAACCTTTGTATTAAAGGGTTTTGACTAACTGGGCTCAGAAAGTCTTGATTGAGTCTTTAGACAACTGCTGATCAGTTTGCAACACATTTTCATTCTTTTTTTGCAGAGGCTACATAAAAATTACATTGGCACACTAATGCCATGTGTATATAAGTCCACTGAGCATCAACCTTTTGCTAACTGACTAACATTTTCTTTGATGCTAAGTGTCATCACAGCACCTAACATTGCTTTGCCATTTATAGTCTATGATAATTGGATTGTAAGTTAAATTGATAAGCCATGCTCCTAAAGGTTCATTTCCAGAGATTGTCTTGATTCCTCAATTACCATGCAATCCATATATAGACAGGAAAATACATCTTCAGCTACATGGTATTCCTTTTGTTTGGTTTGCCTTTTCCTGGCTCAGCATAAAAAACAACAACACGTTTTTGCAGTGTAGTGAAAATGCCAGAGGCAAATTATACCCTATGCTGTACCAAACGGTCCTTTCTGACACATGTTTGAGCCACTGGTGAGCAAACCAAACCAAAGCTACAACCTTTTTTTTTTAGTGTTATGGAACTCTTGGTTTGTGTGGTCTCTTTTATTCAGACACTCTCAGGGCCCAAAGTACAATCCCTGACACATTCCCATGCCCTCAGTACAGTGGTACCTTGGATTACATACGCTTCAGGTTACATACGCTTCAGGTTACAGACTCCGCTAACCCAGAAATAGTACCTCAGGTTAAGAACTTTGCTTCAGGATGAGAACAGAAATTGTTCTCCAGCGGTGTGGTGGCAGCGGGAGGCCCCATTAGCTAAAATGGTGCTTCAGGTTAAGAACAGTTTCAGGTTAAGAATGGACCTCCAGAACGAATTAAGTACTTAACCCGAGGTACCACTTAACCCAAGGTACCACTGTGGACAGTTGTACGCTGTCCAACCATCTTGTCTTCTGTCGTCCCCTTCTCCTTGTGCCTTCCATCTTTCCCAACATCAGGGTCTTTTCCAGGGAGTCTTCTCTTCTCATGAGGTGGCCAAAGTGTTGCAGCCTCAGCTTCACGATCTGTCCTTCCAGTGAACACTCAAGGCTGATTTCCTTAAGAATGGATAGGTTTGATCTTCATGGACTGTAAGAAGATCAAACCTATCCATTCTGAAGGAAAGACTCCCTGGAAAAGACCCTGATGTTGGGAAAGATGGAGGGCACAAGGAGAAGGGGACGACAGAGGACGAGATGGTTGGACAGTGTTCTTGAAGCTACCAGCATGAGTTTGACCAAACTGCAGAAAGGAAGTGGAAGACTGGAGTGTCTGGTGTGCTCTGGTCCATGGGGTCACGAAGAGTCGGAAACGACTAAACAACAAACCACTGTATAGGGTATGGGATATATATGTGTGTGTGTATTTATAGAATACAGCTTTATGAACAAATGCACTAGAAAGTTGGAGTGGCTATGGACCTCCGTTCACTTGACTGGATATTTGACACTTTGGCGTCTAGAATTAGATCTTGTACTCATCTGAAACAGACACTGGCAAAAAAAACAATGTCATTGTTTCCTTTCAAACAGATATTTTAGGTTCTGAACTAATAAGCAGTACCACTTATGCCTTCCGTAAGGGACTGACTCTTTGGTCCTTCAAAATAATTCGCACTACAAATATATAACTATATATCTTACAAGGAAAGCAATGGATGCTCATACACCTTTATTACTTTCCCCCTGCACAATTTATTGTAGGTGCCAGTGCTACTCAGATTTGTGCTTTAGTTATCTTAATTACAGTGATGCCCAATCAGCCTTCTTGAAGCTGAACGGAGATCATTGAAGCCCTGGCTGAGTCCATGTAGGAGAAATGGAATGCACATCCCCTTGGCACTCTGCAGAACTACAGTCACATCCACACCATACCTTTAAAGCACAGTTAAACGAAAAACGAAAAACTTGTCTTTAAATCCAGGGAACTACTATTTACTCCCTTTTAAATCCCCTAAAATACTCATCACCCTTCCCTTCCCAGAAGGGAAGCCTTGTGCTTTAAATGTATGGATGTGGATGTGACCCAAGTTAGTATGTGTAAATCTGAAATAAATAGTAATAATTTATTATTTGTACCCCACCCATCTGGCTGGGTTTCCCCAGCCACTCTGGGCAGCTTCCAACAAAGATTAAAAATACATTAAAATTTAAGACATTAAAAACTTCCCTGAAAAGGGCTGCCTTCAGATGTCTTCTAAATGTCATATAGTTTATTTCTTTGCCATATGATGGGAGGGCATTCCACAGGGAGGGCGCCACCACCAAGAAGGCTCTCTGTCTGGTTCCCTGTAGTTTTGCTTCTTGCAGTGAGGGAACTGTCAGAAGGCCCTCGGCACTGGACCTCAGCATCCGGGCAGAATGATGGGGGTGAAGACGCTCCTTCAGGTATACTGGGCCGAGGCTGTTTAGGGCTTTAAAGGTCAACACCAACACTTTGAATTGTGCTTAGAAATGTACTGGGACGTACTGCAACAATCAGGAAATTGCACACCACTGCTTTTGCCATATGATAACGTTAGCAGTAATTCTCAAACTGGAGTTAACAAACTCAGCAACTAACCCCATACATCAATGACCATCTGGAACATTTCCTTTTGAAAAAATGGAGAGAGCCTGGACTTAATTTTTTTTTTAAAAAAATCAAATTGTTTTGGTTTCCATTTAATTTACTGTTCACCAGTCTACTTGATTGCAGACTGGATGCAATCATAACTGGAAAATCTCCTGCATATTAGTGGGCTGAAGTCCAGCCCACCAAGAAGCTAAACAAAAAGTAATGACGTATTTGAGGAGTGAACTTGTTGTCAACCATGAATACAGCTGTGGGTAGACCATTGTGTTTACAGAGAATTGCAATGGTTATTTTTAGAAGCCAGCATGCTGTTTTCCAGAAAGGGTAAGAGATTATAAATGAAAAAAGGCAAGGAAATTACTTAAAAATGAGTGCAGTTGGTGTTCCTAAAAGAAACAAGGAGCACAAAATTCTGAGGTGTTTAGCGGTGCTGTGTTGTGGGTGTGGCCTGCCTCTTTAAGAAGCATGTCAGGTCTATAATAGAAACTCCACAGCCCAGCCTGAGTGTGGTTCCCTCCATAGCACAGTAGGAAGTAGTTGGGACCTTAGTTTTACATATGTAGCAAGTCTTAGCTGCTATGCTGAGTAGCTGCTCTGTTGTTCAAATAATACTGGTCTTGAAAGACCTACATTGGCTCCCAGGACATTTCCCAGCACAGTTCAAAGTGTTGGTGCTGACCTTTAAAGCCATAAACAGCCTCGGTCCAGTATACCTGAAGGAGCGTCTCCACCCCCATCGTTCTGAAAAAGCATTTGATCATATAGAATGAATGTATTCATATTCCCCATTATAGAAATTAGATACTGGTAAACAGTTTCAGGATAATGTTAAAACTCTATAATGATCTCTGTGTTGTATTATGTATGAACAGCCAGTACTGAAATTATTTTCAAGTAAATAGAGGAACAAGACAGGGTTTCTCCCAGCAGCACTGTTTTTGGTTGTATGCATTGAACCATTATGACCTTAATTAGATCAACAGAAGATGTAACTGGGCTAAATTCTGAATCTACCCGTTACAAAATTCATTTAAACACTGATGATGTAATGCTTTCGTTAACTAATCCTTTAAAATATGTACCAAAATTGCCTGGCTATAAAATAAACCCACTAAAATCTGAAAATATGTGACTTAATAAAATCTGATGAAAGCAAGCAGAATTAATAGAAGTTAAAATATATAAGAATCTGGTGATCTTCAAATATAGTATAACAGTGTATTATAAAGTTACACATCTAAAAGTAATAGCTCAGTGGCTGGATATTTCAAAGGAAACTCCAGGTTGTCAATTAGAGATGAGCATAATTGATAGCATAATCCTGCTATCAATTATTTCATGGTAGAATGAGAGAAAAGGACCAATGTTTAGATGCAGACAAGTTTCAGCGTCAACACACAAACTCAACCCCCAAATGCAAGCTAAAACTCATTGACATCTGATTAAACAGAGATTAAAATTAGAAATGTTAAGATCACATTAAAAAACCCAGGTGCCTAGCACTAAATATACAGTAGATTTCAGATTTCACAAAGGGTGCACTAATGATATTTATCAACTTTGAAAGTTTCTCTCCCTTAACTTTTCATTAATCTTGTAGGTTGTAAGTATTGTTTAAACACTGACAAATCTCATTGAGTGAAGTGTTTGTCAGAAGTTCTATGTCACTGGGAATCTTTGCAGTCTGAAAAAATAGCATAAAAATTAGCATAGAAATACCAAGGGAATAGGAGACTAATTAGGACAAATGTCCCCTGGCCTACCTGGCAGCAAGTCAGTATGTCAAGTCCTCAATCCAGAGTCAATCCACATGTTCAAATCAAAGCATAGTCCCCAAGATATCCTGAAGCAGTTGAGCAGACAAAGCACCACAGCTCTGCTTCCCTTTTGTACTTTGCATGCTGATTGCAGCAACTGGGCTTGACGAGGCATTAGGCCCTCACCTGTTCTGAACCTACTCTAGCTGAGGACTCAGAGACCTCCTCCCAGAGCTAGCGAGCCCCACCTGGCCAGCTAGGGAGCTGGGCTGTGGGCCCTTGATTGCCTCAGCCTCTTGGAGCACCCTGCCCACTGCTCCCTACACCTCAGAGCTCACCGTGTTCATGAAGTTATGGGTACCTCTGGCTCTGGTTCCTGTACACTGACCCTCCCACCCCCTTACCATCCTTCATGACCCCATGAAAACTTCATACACCAACCTCTGCTTCCCCAACCCCAGCTTGCCTTAGTGTGTCCCAGTCCCAACTACACCCCTCACCAGTATCCTCTTCCTCGTCCCCATTGTCCTGCCAGTTCATGACAACAAACTTCCATGATTTGATGCTGTTTCCTTCTTGTTTGGGAAGATGTAAGAATAATGTTTGTTGTCTGGCATCTTATCTTTTGGTTATGGCTAGTTAACTAGAAGTGCAGAGGCAAACAAGAATCTGACTAAGTGAAAACAAGTCATCTAAGAGTTGGAACCTAGATATACTTGTTGACGCGTGCAAAATCATTCGAAAGTCTAATGAGCCTCTAACCAACTCCAAATGCTGCATTGCAGAAGTTATTTCACAGACAATTTTGCCATACATCTTGATAAACATTGATAGACACATACTTGGAATTAGGTGGAAGGTAAAAAAAGGGTATAAGAGGAGTGCAGAAAATGTATCATCCACAAAAGATGGATATGTGTTTGGGCTATATAGTTTTGCTTCAGCAGAAGGAGTCTCACTGAGATCTAAATCTAAAGATGATACATTCACTTTGCTCTTTTTTTGTGTAGCAGCAACTATTCCCACGTCATCCTAGGATTCTGAGGATTTATTATCATACTATTGTGAGTTCACCTAGGAGTGCCAAATGAAATAAGATTTATTTTCCTTTGCAGAATAGAACACTTGACATATTTTTAATATCTTCATAATTTACAAATATACCTAGTGGAAGAAAACATATAACTGGTAGCAGGTCCCCTGTACTTCAGTTTTTCAATAAACTCTCAACAGATATCACTAGATACACAGGGTTAATCGCTACTATGGGAAGCTACATTTCTAAGCACTCACATGTTCTAAAAAATAAAATACAGAACCAACACAGCTATTTGTTTTTTGTTTTTTTTTAATCTTATTTGAAAAATGAAGTCTGTATGTGCCAATGAGAACTTGTGCAGTTTTATTCAGTGGTAGCTAGACAGCTGGTGATAGATTCTACAAAGGATTTTCTGTTACTCTAAGAATGCTTTGAGGCAAAACAAAGGGGGGGGGGCTATATTGCAACACAATTCTTGTTCTTGTAGCAAATGTTTGCCACAAATAAGCAGGACAGGCTGGAACTGTCCTAATTTGCAAGCTCCTTTGCTCACTTGCTATACAGTGGTACCTTGGGTTAAGTACTTAATTTGTTCCGGAGGTCCATTCTTAACCTGAAACTGTTCTTAACCTGAAGCACCACTTTAGCTAATGGGGCCTCCCACTGCCGCCGTGCTGCCAGAGCACGATTTCTGTTCTCATCCTGAAGCAAAGTTCTTAACCTGAAGCACTATTTCTGGATTAGTGGAGTCTGTAACCTGAAGCGTCTGTAACCTGAAGTGTATGTAACCCGAGGTACCACTGTACTCCTTTCTGTTCAGATGACATTTTGTGTGTATATATATATACCTGGTTAAGTGAACTTGTTTGAATTTTTTTATTTTTTTATTTAAAATTTTTTTTTTTTTCTTCAGAAAGAAAAAGTTACCTACCTCTGATTTTTAGACCATATTGTAAGACTCAACCATATATCCCTGTGTGGATAGCAGGGCATCCAGGGATGATCAATATGTGATGGGAACGCATGAGTGCTGGCCCCACTGCCAACTTTCAGTGTTGATTTGACAATAACATCCTCCACGTGTTGGACACACAATAACTAGAGTTATTAGAAGAAGAGGAGTTTGGATTTGATATCCCGCTTTAACACTACCTGAAGGAGTCTCAAAGCGGCTAACAATCTCCTTTCCCTTCCTCCCCCACAACAAACACTCTGTGAGGTGAGTGAGGCTGAGAGACTTCAAAGAAGTGTGACTAGCCCAAGGTCACCCAGAAGCTGCATGTGGAGGAGCAGAGACATGAACCTGGTTCACTAGATTATGAGTCTACCACTCTTAACCACTACACCACACAGGTAATGATTGATTTCAAAATCATGAATTGGAGTTAGACCTTGTTTTGATCCTAGAAATTCTAATTGTGTCAAGGATGTGAATGTTTCCATGAGCCACCTAAAGCTAGTCTTTACTAAACTCCATTGAAACCAATGGAAAACATTAGTTATAGCTAACTTAAATTCTATAGTGTTCAGCAAGACTTTGTTCCAGTGAACTGTAGCTGGATCAGAGCCTGTATTTTTACAACCCAGGAATAAAGAGTTCTGTGTCCCATGTCTTTTTCCACCACAAATAAAAGTACAAGTTGATATTGTTGGCAGCTGGTCTCATGTATTCAGTGCTTTTATTCTGACTTGGGGGCTGGTAACACATCCCTTTTCCTGTCATGGACATGAAAGGAAAAGCCTGTAGTATTCGAAGGGCTTTGTACATGGGTGGGTAGTTCCATGGCCCTTTTGTGACATGAAGATTAATCTCCAGAAAGTGCAATCTATGGTCTTAAGAAATCACCACTGGAGATGGCTGGATGAACAATGAGCCATGATGACACAGCACTGCATTTGGAGAACTAGGTCTTCCCAATAAGTGCACCATGAAAGCCATGCTTCCAAGGAGTAAATGTTGCATGCATCCATGCTGATCCATTATTATACACATGCACACCGAAGAACAGCCGTATATGGCAATAATACCCAGGTTATTACAATCAGCATGGTTTCAGTCTTATGCATAGTTTCTTGTGAGGGAGATTCACTAACAGTGCTGCTTGCTTATGGCTCCACAATTCAACTTGTGAAATACATTTTAACAAAGAATCCGCAAGACTCAACCTTTGATGTTTATTTTGTATTGGTTTTGTACTCTATTCTTCAGCTCTTTTCTTTTCCTGTCTTTATAACTATTTTAAAATGTTTTTATGGTATATTTTCAAATTGTTTAATTGACCATTTTGGAGACTGACGCAAAGGACTAGATGTCTCTTCACATTCCACAAACATAGGCTGGTCAGATGGGAACAGAATCTTCTTACTTGATTGCCGGTGACGTCTGCAGAGCACAAGACTCTTAATCTCAGAGTCGTGGGTTTGAGCCCCACATAGGACAAAAGATTCCTGCGTTGCAGGGGGTTGGACTAGATTACCCTTGTGGTCCCTTCCAACTCTACAATTCTATGATTCTATGATTATCCACTATCTATGATTATTTGAGAACAGCAGGCTTGCTCAGGGCTCCAGAGCAGGGCTCCAGCACCTCATCATTGCTCTGTACCTGCCAGTGGCTGCTGCCAAAAGTGGCTGCCACCTTCTACCTAATGTTAAGTCCAGCCTTGTATAACCTTTTTATGACAATCTGACACAAACAAACCTAAAATCCTCATTATTACTTCCAGAGCAAGGAGGGTCAGTCAGTTCCTCTAGCGCTCCAGCAGATGATGTCTTTGTTTCTGCTCTGATAAAAGTCCTAGAGCTGTGCTCCCCTGTCTCCGTCTTCCGTCCGCTACATCCCTGTTCCTGACTTCATCAGGGCCTATTTCTCCATCCAGTCTTGTCCACAGGCTACAATGGCCTTTTACAGAGAAAGAAAATCTGATCTTCTGAAGCTCATCAATATTTTTAAGTACTGAACACCTTCTAAAGGAGAAAGTCATTGCTGAGTCTCTTAGGAACATATGAGCGTTAAGAAAAAGAGAAAGTAATGTCAGCCGCATCTGCAGGTTTTGAGGTAATTACAGCACTGCAGGAATTCCAGCAGTGTAGTTATTAGCTAATAACTACCACTGAAGATGTGAGTAGTAGGTTCAAATGGTACAACAGCTATTAGTGGTGGAACGAAGCAGTGTGGTCACTCCTTCCACAATCATTTACATGTCAACTGTAACCAGTGGGATGGAAAACAGCATTCACAGAAAGCCAGTCATTGACCAGCATCACTGAATTATATCACCTGTGGTATTCTACTCCTGGTTACTCCCTATTACTCTAGTACAGTGTTTCCCAACCTTTTTTGGGCAAAGGCACACTTGTTTCATGAAAAAAATCTCGAGGCACACCACCATTAGAAAATGTTTAAAAAATTAACTCTGTGCCTATATTGACTATATATAAAGTACAGTGGTGCCCCGCAAGACGAATGCCTCACTAAACGAAAAACCCGCAAGACGAAAGGGTTTTCCGATTTTTTAGCGGCTTCGCAAGACGAATTTCCCTATGGGCTTCCTTCGCAAGACGAAAGCCCATAGGGAAATCTCCGGGACAGCGGGGAACCCTCCTCCCACCGCAAGCCCTGGGAACAGAGGAGAAGCTGCGCACCTTCCCCTCTGTTCCCGGACCTGTCCTGAAGGCCTGCGGCGGGAGGAGGGCTTTCCTCCCCACCGCCAACATTCAGAATGCTGTTCTGAATGTTGGCGGTGGGGAGGAAAAACCCTCCTCCCACCGCAAGCCCCGGGAAGAGAGGAGAAGCTGCGCGCCTTCCCCTCTGTTCTGGGACCTGTCCTGAAGGCTTGCGGTGGGAGGTCCGGGAACAGAAGAGAAGGCGCACAGCTTCTCCTCTCTTCCCGGGGCTTGCGGTGGGAGGAGGGTTTTTCCTCCCCACCGCCAACATTCAGAACAGCATTCTGAATGTTGGCGGTGGGGAGGAAAGCCCTCCTCCCGCTGCAAGCCTTCAGGACAGGTCCGGGGCAGCAGGCTGCTATCCGCAGCTTGGAGAGCCCTGCGGGGAAGTCCTGCAGGGCTCTCCAAGCTGTGAATGTCTGCCCCGCGCGAGGGGCGCTCTGCTTAAGAGCGCCCCTCGTGCAGGGCAGCAGGCTGCTATCTGCAGCTCGGAGAGCCCTGCGGGGAAGTCCGGCAGGGCTCCCCAAGCTGCAGATGTCTGCCCCGCCCAAGGAGCGCTCTGCTTAAGAGCACCCCTCGTGCGGGGCAGCAGGCTGCTATCCGCAGCTTGGAGAGCCCTGCGGGGAAGTCCTGCAGGGCTCCCCAAGCTGCAGATGTCTGCCCCGCGCGAGGGGCGCTCTGCTTAAGAGCACCCCTCGTGCGGGGCAGCAGGCTGCTATCCGCAGCTTGGAAAGCCCTGCGGGGAAGTCCTGCAGGGCTCCCCAAGCTGCAGATGTCTGCCCCGCCCAAGGGGCGCTCTGCTTAAGAGCACCCCTCGTGCGGGGCAGCAGGCTGCTATCCGCAGCTTGGAAAGCCCTGCGGGGAAGTCCTGCAGGGCTCCCTAAGCTGCAGATGTCTGCCCCGCGCGGAGCTCCCGCCGGGCGCGGAAGGCTTGGGGCGGCAGCCTGTTGCCCGAAGCACAGGGAGCCCTCCGGAGGGCTCCCCGTGCTTCGGGCGAGTGTCTGCAAGGCTTGCGCGCCCGGCAGGAGCTCCCGCCGGGCGAGCAAGGCTTGGGGCGGCAGCCTGTTGCCCGAAGCACGCGGAGCCCTCCGAAGGGCGCCCCGTGCTCCGCGCTGCCAGCTGCCGCCCCAAGCCTTGCGCTCTCACCCGCCTCCCTCCCACGGCACACCAGGCAACGTCTCGCGGCACACTAGTGTGCCGCGGAACACCGGTTGGGAAACACTGCTCTTGTATACTTATGTATTACAGTGGAAAGAAGAAAGAACCAAACTATGAGAATTCTCTTTCCCACTAGTTGGGCTACCTATGTAATGTGTGTGAGTGGGCACACAATGTATGTACAGGGAGAGTACTTTAAAAGAGGCCCCGTGGATACAGAGTACACATGTTCCACGGGGCCTCTTTTAAAAGATTCACCCTGTATAAGTGTATATATTCCCCATGAAGAGTGCATTTGAAAACACTGGCCATTTATTTCTTTCATTTAGCATGACCGATACACCGCTTAATAAATAAAAAAGCAGCCTCTAAGCAGTTTACATAAAACAGTATAAAATATTTGTAAGAAGGTACCAGTAAAATTGGCATTAAAAGCAAGTGGATATCATAAAATTATAAAATAGATAACAATCAATATTTTTGTTTCAGCCTGGGGCTTAAAGAAAAGAAAGCAAAAGAAATACAGGCATGCATCTCCAGAGCTTATTCCCCACACCCCAGAATATTATTTATTAGAAATATTTTTTAACCACTAAGCTTTGAACAACATCATAAACGTAGAAGAAAATAAAATAGATAAAATGCAGTGCTCAAAAACTGCCAGCACAAATACTGCCTTTGGATAACTCCTCCTTCTGAGAAAACCTGCAAAAATAGAAAGGCTTTAAGCATCTAAAGTGATGCACATGGCACCAGTTTCTTTCAACTGTGAGGAGAAATTCTTCATCTAGAGGAAGATTCTTTGTTTGTTTGTTTTTTAAATAATTTTTATTAACTGGCCAATCACATCAAATTAAATCACATAAATCACATCATATAAATTCCGAATTACTAAGCCAAATTTTTTAAATTTTGTTGGGGGAACCCATACTTCAAGATCCAAAGGGGGATTCAGATCATCTTCTTATTACTGCGTTAATGTCCAATTCAGTCCCAATCAGTCCAAACAAAGTTCATAATTCTATCCAGTCTTCTCTTGGTGTTGCCACATCATATCTTGTTCGTATAATTTCTCTTTTTCCTTTACGATCTCTTCTGTTAGTCTCCTTAAGCCGATAGCAAGTGTAATAATCCTGTGTGGATTTCCCGTTCCTCCACTAAGTCCAGATGGTTTCCATATATCTCCTTCATAGATAACATCACTTTTTCCATCGTAAATTTTGGCATTTGTCGCTCTTAAGTCCCACCGAGAAGTTGATTCACGATATGTAAACAACTCTATTTCTCTCTTTCTCCTCCCAGACCCAAGAGCTCCCACAATGCCTCACAAAATGGCGACGGCATTTTTTCCCCGAGTGCGACACTCCAAAACTCTTAGCTTTCCAGCTTCATCTTGAAACATTGCTTTGGATCGAAAGTTTATCTCCACACGGCCTTAAATCCACAGCTTAAGTCCTTAATTTCTGACTCATTAGGGGAGGGGGATTCTTGTTAAGTCACATGAAAAGGTAAAGGCAGGTTTTTCCCCCCTCCCCCCTCAGTCATTTCTCATACCATATCTTGATGTTCTTCTCGTATTTTATTGTTGTCTTGTTATCAGAGATCTCTTCTGTCAGCAGTATTTACTCCCCTTTTTCCTTGATGTATGTGCAATTAATCACGTCCAAATTGTTTCTTTTAAAGATCATTGCAACCAGCGGCGCGAATCAGGGACGGCGTTGAGGAGTGCCGAAAATCCCACAGGAGGGCTTTGTGCCTAGTGCCCCCACCCCCACAAATTCGGGGGTGGTATAGGGCACAGCAGGCAAGGGCCGTCCCCCCCATAATCCTGGGGGGGTTAAGGAGGCTAATTACCCCCATCATAGCCTCCAAATTACCTCGTGTGGGTCGGAGAGATGTTATTGTCAGCCATCTTCCGATGCGCCACCTAGTGGCCCCCCTAGAGGAAGATTCTTTGGCTGTGACCTGGTTCAGAGGTCGCATGAAGCCAAATCATGGCTTAGCATGAATGTGTGAGCATGCAAGCTCCCTGAGAGGAGACTGTAGTCAATGTATTACATGTCTTGGATATATTTGAGATTGCTTGGGGCAATAATGTTCTGCAGAACATACAAGCACTACATATTTTTAGATGTTCTTAACATTTTTAAATGATTACAGTATTTTATTTTGTTTTAATTTTATTCATGTAATACCCTGGGTTTGTTTGGGAGAAAAAGCAGGATAGAAACAAACAATGCTATCGATAATTTGTGCATTATTGCTAGACGTAACTACAGCTAGTGGGAATAAATCTACCCACAAGCTCAAACCGATCTGTTCTGACATCTAAAATGCAAATGGAGCAACCTTTTCTCCAACTGTCATGCCTTCAGTATGAATCAACAACCGAGAGACACTGAGGTCCAGACATTATACAACTCTTTCTCAAACTCCAGATACAAGATTCTTCCTCAAGTTACTCCAAAGATTTCATGCAAAGCCTGTGTGAAACAGGGGGTACATGGCTGTTGCCAACAACTTGCTGGTAAATCATGTCCTCACATTCTATAGTTCTTCAACACACCTTCATATTGCAAGAAACAGCAGGAAGGAAGAGAAAAGCAAAAGAGAGATATAGGGAAGGGTTATGCTGGAAAAATAGCCAACTGGCAAGAAGCTTTGTGCACTTGGACTTCACAGCCTTCTCAAAATTGTCTGCCAATGAACCTATGAGTTGCTGACAAGAGGGTCAGCAGTTTCTATAGCAGAATAAGAGCCAACGTCTCACTTTCAGGGACTTGGTACGTTGGAAAAACCATGCCTTTTGCTTTGGCTTTGTACAGTTATTTTGCTGCAGGTTTCTTGGGAACAGCAGAAATTAGCATGTGACATAACTACATGGTTTTTAACTATTTGCAGTCTTTTAGTAGGCAGAATCCTAAACAAATTTATGTGAAAATAGGCCTCACTGAAATCAATGCAGTTCACTTCAGAGGAACTATGCTTCCTCTTGCCATTGGAAGAGTGTGTTTCCATGTTCATTTCCCCCCTCATAGGACAGCTGTAAGTTGCATTTCATACTGAAGTGCTGCAGTTTGAGAAAACAGAGGAACATCCATCAACTGTATATTATGCAGTGCCTTATCTGACATTCTAGCAAAAGAACTAAGAAGAGCCAGATGAGTCATCTGGTCAGTGCTCAACCAGATGCCCATAGGAAGCTATATCTGGTTGACTTCTCCTTACCAATAGTGTGGTGTGTGTGTGTGGAGAATAGGGGCAGTTGCTCTGGGCGCAAAGTTGTTAGGAGGGAAAAATTTCAACACCCGGTGCTGCCTCAATACAGCTGTGTACTTCTGTTGTTGGGATCCGTTGAAAACAGCTTCTCCATGTGAACCAGGAAGTGACTTCCCCAGACAATGGAACAAGGTCTTTTCTTATCTATGTGGCTGTGGTATCCTGGGTGATGTGGATGCTGTTGGGCAGTTGAATATGCATATATATTCCCTCTGTTTCCCTCCCTCCCTCCTTCCCTGCTCTGTGTGGCCCCATGCCCTGGCAACCCACACTATGCCACTGCTCCTTACTATTAAATTATGGGACAACCTAAGCTGTTTGTTTATTATCTCAATTGTTTCAAATTATCCAGGTGCTTTTCTCTTTTAATTGATATTGTTTATTTATTAAATTTGTCAATCACTTTATCTTGCCCAGGGCAACTCAAAGCAACTTACAACCAAACAGACAATAAACCCCATACAGATACCTTAAAAGAGAAAGAGGAAAGAGAAATACATTAAAAACATCCCACCCACTTCTAAAAGGCCACAGATAGTTAAAAACTTGTTATAGAGGAAAGTTTCTGCCTTGGGCCTAAAGATGAACAATGATGGTGCCCGGCGAGTCTCCCTGGGGAGAGCATTCCACAAACACGAAGCCGCCACAGAAAAGGCCTGCTCTCATGTTGCCACCTTCTGGACCTCTCATGGAGGGGACACATGAAGAATGCCTCAGATGAGTGCAGGGTCTGGGCTGGTTTATATGGGGAGTGGTAGCCATTGAGCCCTGAGCTGTGACATAGTTGCAAACAACAAATCATTTGCTGTTGTGTACTGATTAAAGACGCGGGTGGCGCTGTGGGTAAAACCTCAGCGCCTAGGACTTGCCGATCGTCAGGTCGGCGGTTCGAATCCCCACGGCGGGGTGCGATCCCGTTGCTCGGTCCCAGCGCCTGCCAACCTAGCAGTTCGAAAGCACCCCCAGGTGCAGGTAGATAAATAGGGACCGCTTACTAGCAGGAAGGTAAACGGCGTTTCCGTGTGCTGCGCTGGCTTGCCAGATGCAGCTTGTCACGCTGGCCACGTGACCCAGAAGTGTCTTCGGACAGCGCTGGCCCCCGGCCTCTTAAGCGAGATGGGCGTGCAACCCCAGAGTTGGACACAACTGGCCCGTACGGGCAAGGGTACCTTTACCTTTACCTTTACTGATTAAAGAGATGGGCTTCCATCATGCAGCCAATAAGTTTGCCCTTATCTATATCTAGAGGGTCATTGTCCTTATCCATGACTGTACCTTATACTTTACCTAAGAGTTACTGGATGCAGACTGTCACTGTCTTGCTGGGCGGTCATGTTTGTTCATTTTAATGCATTTCAGCCAGCTCTTGAGTTGAAGGAACTTGAAAATGGAAATTGTTCTAGTGGCAATACTTGTGTGTTCTGATAAATTCAAATAATGTTGTGGTGTTCTTCAGATATGGAGAAATCCTATCCAAGAAAGGAAATCCTTCTCAGGAATGAAAAATAGACCTCCCAAAGGGCTGAAATGGCACATAAGCAAAGTGTATTACTCATTTAATGAATCCCATGTGTCTATTATCACTGCTGTTCAATGGGTTTGCTACTGATAAAGAGAAACAGTTAGCAGGAAGTCAGGGGATGCTGAGCAAAGTCCATGAATACACGTCAGGAGCAAAATGGGCATTTGTTCTCTTCCTTGGGCAGTTTAACGCCCAATTTGAGTGGCTAACAGGATGTTTTCTGTTTTCTGATATTCCAAAAGCCCAGTTTCTGTTGGTTAATATATTTGTGGTTTTGGCCACAAACAGACATATTCATATAAGCAAGTTAAAACTAATTTTCAAACAATGACTACCATACCCAACAAATGAGAAGCAGTCTATTCACACTCAAAAAACTTGGTTTGAACTGAAAGGCACTCCTACCATATTCACTGCACAGTGGTACCTCAGGTTAAGAACTTAATTCGTTCTGGAGGTCTGTTCTTAACCTGAAACTGTTCTTAACCTGAGGTACCACTTTAGCTAATGGGGCCTCCCGCTGCTGCCGTCGTGAGATTTCTGTTCTCATCCTGAAGCAAAGTTCTTAACCCGAGGTTCTATTTCTGGGTTAGCGGAGTCTGTAACCTGAAGCATCTGTAACCTGAAGTGTCTGTAACCCAAGGTACCACTGTAACCAAAAGGCAGCGGCAGGTTGAAATCAGGACTTTACAGTATGCCACCATCCTCCAAATATGGTTGACCCAGTTTGCATATTACATTTTGAGTGTTGGCATAAGTCTACTTTTTAACCAAGAAATGCAGGCGAACAGTTATTAGGTTACTCTGTCTCAGTCAAATTTCATGCAACGTTACACTCTGCAAATATTTACATAAAATAATATAACAAATAATTATATTCTATGGCCTCCCTGCTCGTGCTCATAAAATGTGCTGACTTATATGGTTTTAGAAAAAGAAGAAAAAGATTACGGTGGCAACACTGACTCAGTTAAAAATGCTACATTTCGTTTCCATGTGCTAATAAACAAAAACCACCCTGTGCTTCCTCTAGTTTCTTTGTATTCAGCAAAAATAGTGTCCATCTTGTTTGTTTTGACTCCCAAAGAGGCGTATAGGCATTCTCCTGCCTGTGCAACAATTATACATCAACATAAGAGCTCACAGATTATAAATCCACAGCACAGCACTTCAAAGGTCATGTGGTTCAGGAGTGCACAAACTTTAGGCTCATCAGATCTAGAACCCCAGAGCCTACCAAACTTAGCTGTAAGTGAAATCCTAACTTACAGTTAGCATTGCGTGGACAGGCGGAGTCCCCAGATCCCGAGTGGTCCCCCCGTCATGTGGAATAACGACTCTAGACAACGTGCTATGGGATTAAATTGGCCACAACTTTATTAAATTTCAAATGTGGGTAGACCTTGGCTCAGGCATTGGGCGTTCTCCCTCCCTAGTCCCCAGCCGGGGACCTAGGGAGCATCAGGGTTATCCAGTGTGTGTGGGGGGGATGGGCTGGCTCTGGAGAACATATGTTCAAGCAGAGATAGCCACCCCCGTTACGCCGCCGCAGGGGAGAGCAATGACGACCTTTCGGCGTACGGCCAAAGCCTCCCTTCAAAAACCCCTTTAACGGGGAACCCTGGTATCGCCGCCGCAAAGAGGAAGATGGACTAAAGGATTCCGCCCAAGGCCTGATACCGCCAAAGTTGTGACGTTTTGCTACGGGAAAGGCGAAACCTGCCAATGCAGGGAAATTCCTTTCCGGCCCTTTAACAGCGACCTTATCGTAGCAGCGCCCGCATACCTGTGGAGACAGGTTAACCTGCAAAACCTATGAAGAAAAGTTAACCTGCAAAAGAAGACATTAACTGAGGGTGGGTAGGGTGGGAGAAGCTCTGGAGCCAAGTGAGGATTAACAATTAAGATCCACCCTCTATTGTGTGGGCAGGTAATCCCTCCCCTTACCTGGCCTGGTTTCCCTGGCAACACTTCCCCCAGGTGGGATTGGACAACTCGCTGGGGTAGGCGGGGACCTCCAGGTATCCCACCTGAGGGAAGGCAAAGCCTATGCTGATGGGGCCACTCCAGATCCAGGGCTGCACGCGTCCACGCAAAAGGCGCCCCCCGTTTTAAGTGGGGAGCGGTCATTATAGAACAGTGTGTATCCGAGCACATTCTGAGCCTCAGAACTTGTATTCAGTATTGTAGCTGAACAGAGTCCAGAGTCCTTGCAATCAAATGTCCATCACATCCACACTATGTATTTAAAGCACAAAGAAATCCTGGGAACTGTAATTTGTTAAGAGTGCTGGGAATTGTAGCTCTCTGAGGGGTAAGCTACAGTTCCCAGGGTTCTTTGAGGGACGTTGTGTGCTTTAAAAATAGGGTGGGGATGTCATTTCAGCAGCCTAAATTAGATGGGAAACTTTCCCCCCTTACTCCTTGTTATCGGAAACCCTTAGCAATCTACTGCAAATCAGCCAGAGATCTACCAGTGAATGCTACTGGACTTTCTCTCCATTGAACTCCCTTCTGATGTGGGAAATCCACTAGAACAGTATCTAATCTATTGCTCTAATGAAGGACAACCCACCACTTTCTAAGGCAGAATGTTGAACCATTAAACAGCTTGTACTATCAGGAAGTACCTCCTAATGTTTAATCCAAATCAACTAGAACCTGGCAGCCTCCAGATGCTGTGCTGGTGGGGGCTTATGGGAGCTGTAGTCCAAAACATCTGGAAGGCACCAGGTTAGCAATAGCTGGGCTAAATCATTTCTCTTCTAATTTCATTCCACTGGCTTGAGTGGCACCCTCTGGAGCAGCAGAAATCAAGTTGCTGAATATTTAAACCTCACTTGTGAAGACAGCCTTAACTTTCAAATATCATTATCTTATTTATGTCCAAAGTGACAAAACAGGCAGTCCAGGTTAATGGAAAGATTAAACAGTCAGATACCAGTTTGCTTGCATCAGATTCCTCTCTTCAGATGTACTACTGGCTCAACCCTCCCACCTGTAATTCATTTGGAAGCTCCTCAAACACAACGGCACTAGCGGAATATCCCACCCTAATACATGTGCACACCTCATGTTTTCTCTTCCCCGGGATCCTTTGTTCCTTAGATGATCCCTGGAGTTTGCCTGCTATGACTTGCCCTTTCGTGGAGTGCCTGCATTCAGTCCTTCCCACCCCATCACATGTATTTTGACAAGACATGTGTTCTCAATGAAGTTCCTTTCTGCATCATCCAGAACAACCTGCCTCTTATAGACAGATGACTTGACTGAACCTTTCCCATTTTCAGTTTCTCTGGATTTGTTCCGAGCACACTGCACATCTCCTGCATTCTTTCCCCAAAATGTTCTCCGGTACATACATATGTGAAGGCCAAGCAGGAGAGGCTTAGGGAAGGCAGGGCCAAAGAGATGACATTAATGAAGAAGAAAAAGAGAGAAAGAATAAACTGTTCGCTGAAATGTTGGTATGTCATCAACAGAGCACAAGGTAATGCTCAACTCTGGTGATCTTTCATGCTTCTGTGGAACACTCATGCAGTCTTTGAAGAGCCTTGTTTCCATAATAACATATGAGAGCAATTATTCACTGACAAGGAACCGTGGTTTTAGTTGAAGAAGAGAGTTTCTGAAGCCAAAAAACCCCACCCCAAATATTCATTGCAGCAATTAATTACTGTGGATCAAGATGTTCTGTTGCTACTGCAGTGAAGCAGATAAACAGTTTCAGAGCAAACTTAAATAGTATGACCAAGTATGCAAATTAACTCTCTGTTCTAGTGAGCAGACATGTATATTCTCAAAGCGTAGCCACATGCTGATGAGTATAACTAAAGTGTGTGCATGCATCTGTATCAATGCCTATATCTTTGCCTGCTGAAGAAAGAGTCAGGTTGTTGTTGTTGTTGTTGTTTAGTCATTTAGTCGTGTCCGACTCTTCGTGACCCCATGGACCAGAGCACACCAGGCACTTCTGTCTTCCACTGCCTCCTGCAGCTTGGTCAAACTCATGCTGGTAGCTTCGAGAACACTATCCAACCATCTCGTCCTCTGTCGTCCCCTTCTCCTTGTGCCCTCCATCTTTCCCAACATCAGGGTCTTTTCCAGGGAGTCTTCTCTTCTCATGAGGTAGCCAAAGTATTGGAGCCTCAGCTTCACGATCTGTCCTTCCAGTGAGCACTCAGGGCTGATTTCCTTAAGAATGGATAGGTTTCATCTTCTTGCAGTCCATGGGACTCTCAAGAGTCTCCTCCAGCACCATAATTCAAAAGCATCAATTCTTCGATGATCAGCCTTCTTTATGGTCCAGCTTTCACTTCCATACATCACTACTGGAAAGAGTCAGGTGCTGAGTTTCAAAGCAATAAAGCAATAAACATATTTGCATTTACGTTCAGATAAATCAGGGGTAGTCAGTGTGGTACCCTCCAGATGGTGCTGCTATGAGCCTCCATCATTTCTGACTGTTGGCCATGCTGGCTGGAGCTGATGGGAGTTGCAGCCCAACAACATCTGAAGGCCCGCAGGTTCCCCATCCCTGCTATATATAGAATCCAGCTGGACTGGCTGTTAAAGCTTTAACATTGCCAAGAAGAAAGCACACCTTGGGAGGAGCAGCCTTTCTTAGGGGCACCCTGCCTTCTAGTGTCTGCCACAAGCTCATGCTTCCTATAGTAGAGAAGCAAAGCCAGAATTTCTGTCCAAACTGTTGAAACATGATTGATTAATTAGGAAAGAAGGAGCACCCAACAGAATGTGAACATGCCGGCCTCTGTTTAGCTAATGTTACAGAAAACACAAGGCTGCTATTTCACAGCTTCTTTCATTCTGATAATGTTTGGAAAATTTCTCACTTGTTGAGGATAAGCTAATCTCACAGAGTTGTCAGCAGCTGTAAATTATTTTCCTTAAAGGCCTCTTGATTTTTCTGGTGCTTCTCTCCCCCCCCCCCATCTTTTTAAATCAAACTCTCTCTCGCATACATACCCACACACCATGAGCAAACATATATAAGATCTGCAGGGCAGGGGGGAGTTTGAGAGTTGTCTCATAGAACTCCAAAACCTTTTATTCTCTGATATGCACTATGCATGATGAGCAACTAGTACGAGACTGGGTGTATGCTGCCATCTGCAAGGTCATTTCACCGAGATATGGAGTGCTTCCAGATGCGAGTCTTTATACTGCAAATGCATAATTCACACCTGAATTTTCTGTGTTTGTGTTTGGAAAGTTAGCTTTCACATATTCCCCCCATTTTCAAACATAATACACAATGCTATTCCACTGCCAGGAATCCACACTAGTAGGTGGAGCTTGAGGGAACATCTCCGGAGGCTGTGTTTTCTCTCCCCTCTCGTCACTCCTCCTCGGCCTCCACTACGTATTTCCATTCTTGGCATGCACACGGCTATTCATGTCCCTGTGCATACACACGGTTTAGTTTAGTTTGTAAGTCAGGGAGAACTTTCTAATGGAAGAGCTGTTTGACAGTGGGATAGAGTCCCTTGAAGGTGGTGGACTCACCTTCATTGTAGGTTTTTAAGCAGAGGTTGGATTGCCATCTGTCCTGGATGCTTTAGCTGAGATTCTGAATTGCAGGGGATTGGACTAGATGAGCCTCATGGTCACCTCCAACTCTACAATTCTATTATTCTTAAGAACACAAGAGCAAATGTTACCAGCCTTATCCAAAGAGATATCATGTTTCACAACGGGCAGAATGGAAGCTTCTGCTTTTTTGGGGGGGGGGGAGGAGAGTATATCAACTCTCATTTGTTTTTTATCTATTTTTTCTTTTAATGCTTACACAAGTGTAATAAAAACTGTATTAATTTTAAAACAAAAAAGTCCAATGTATGCATTGCCATTAGAGTCTCCCAAGTAATTCCCCATAAATTTTCCTCCTCCAAACTAGGCATGTTTTGCAGATACTAGTGTACTGGAAGAAACAGTGTTGAATGTTTTCTTGGAGGAATGAGGGATTGTGGTGAAAAGTGTTCATTTGGAAGACTGTAGAAACTTGAAAGTTGCTGATGAAGCAGAGTATCTGCGCAATGTTCCAAGTGTTGGGATTTATATTGGAAATTGGAGCTATCCACTATAATATAAAGATTGTTCGGCAAAGACTCTTGTCTGCCTCCTGGTTGGTTACGGATTCCCTTTATGTTGTAAGGCGCTTTCTTAGCCCTGTGAAGACTGCCACCTAGTGAGTCTGGAAGGAACATGATTCATTTGCTGTCGAGGAGATGTGTTGGCTTTCCACGTAACTGTTCTCATCCAGAAACATAAGGCTTGGATTATATGAAAAGGGGGCAGAGATGTCATGCGCAAAGGAGTTTCACAATAGTTGTCTTCTCCAGCAAGGAGTAAAGGCTTCCAGTGCTGGATCTTGTTTAGAATTCTGTTCCCACATGGGTGAGGACAGGGGTCCTGAACCATTTCAGAAAGTACTTCTTCTTTCTTTGAGAAAGTACAGCACAGTCAAACTTTGGAACTTGCTTCACCAAGAGGCGGTGGTGGCCACCAGCTTGGATGGCTTTAAAAGAGGATTTGACAAATCCAAGGAGGAGAGGACCACCAAAGGCTACCAGCCATCATGGCTAATGCTGTATGGCCACAGTCGGAGGCAACCATGCTTCTGAATAGGTAAAAAAAGGTAAAGGACCCCTGGACAGTTAAGTCCAGTCAAAGGCTACTATGGGGTTGCAGTGCTCATCTCGTTTTCAGGCCGAGGGAGCCGGCATTTGTCCACAGACAGCTTTCCAGGTCATGTGGCCAGCATGACTAAACCGCTTCTGGCGCAACAGAACACCGTGACAGAAGCCAGAGCGCACAGAAACGCCATTTACCTTCCTGCCACAGCGGTACCTATTTATCTACTTGCACTGGCATGCTTTTGAACTGCTAGGTTGGCAGGAGCTGGGACAGAGCAACGGGAGCTCACCTGGTTGTGCGAATTTGAACTACTGACCTTCTGATCGGCAAGCCCAAGAGGCTCAGTGGTTTAGACCAAAGCGCCACCCGCGTCCCTGAAACCACAGGAGGGGAGAGTGCTGTAGTGCTCATGTTCTGCTCGCTGCTTTTGTACAAGCATATGGTTGGGCACTGTGAGAACAGGATGCTGGACTAGATGGGTCTTTGGCCTGATCCAGCAAGCTCTTTTTATGTTCAGTCAGATTGCCACAATATTATTATTATATTTATTATTATTATTATTTATATGCTGTCCATCTAACTGGGTTGCCCCTTCTGAGCAATCTTTTGGAGGCCACATGACAATGGCAGGTGGGACCAGAAGCAAAACTGTATGGAACATTTAAAAAAAAATTAAAAAACCTTTATACAGTAATGTAGTTGCTATGCACACTCATGCGCCCCTCTCTATTTTCCATCCAGTCAAGCAAGTGGACACATTCCAGACAGGCAAATGTGACCTTGGGAGAGTTCCATGAGGGCAACACAGGAACAGCTTGCCTAGTGGGTAGAGCTTGCCTAGTGGGTAGAGCTGCAGCATACAGCTCCAACCTCACTGCCACTTTGCCTCTCCCAGTAATTGGCAGTGATGCTCTTGCTGGAAGGCTACTGCTGCAGCTCTGTCCCACCGGATGAGCCACTCCTGGATCTTCTACTCGTGACTCTCAGCGACTGGCATACCCTCTTTGACACTGGAGGTAATATATATACCATCATGACCAGTAACAATAAAAGTAAAGGGCTGGTTGTAATCACCTGGTGCTGCTCATGAGACTGTGTAGAACCTTCTAAAGGTGTACTCCATTTTTTGCTTTAAAACCCCCCAATGAATTCACCACAATCATTTCTACAAGCATATTAAGTCTACACTACTTTCCCCCACACCATTCTGACTGGAGCGCATGGGCAATGAAATGAAATTTCATCTTTTGTACACATGAATTGAGTGGACAATTTGTCCCAAACGTTTGTTTCATGTGGTTACCGCTTAAAAACAAGAACTTTCTGAAGACACCTTTGTTTGGTCACATGAAAGAAACAGGCAGAAAACCAGGGCAGCTGACAAATCCATGAAAGCGACCTTAATTCCTCAAAGATGTTATACTAAAGCAGTGATTTTGTAACCTTTAGCCAATGTTCCAACCAAGGCTCACTCAACCGTGGAGAGAACGAATGTGCCTGGTCCCAGAGATTGATAATAACCTATTGGAAAGAATGCACAAGAACTTGTTACGCAGCCAGTCATGAGAAATACAAGTACGAAATGCTTTTTTGAAAATAACAATTAAAGGTTGCTGAATCTCAAGAATGTGGCTGGATCAGCTGAAGTCAAGGGAACAGATTCTACTCCAATTCCTTGACCTAATCAGAGTCTTCACTTGGGGGATAATTTTTTTTCCAAGTGAAAAACCATGATGACCCATAAACAGAGCAATGATATCTGTTCTAATGAATTGTAAGTGGCTTCCTAAAACCCAGCTAGGCACAGAATCAATACTTATTCCAGTAACAAATAGCTGACTCATAGGTCAGAAATGTATATCTGTGAGTCATTTGAAAGTGTCCCTACTACTATTGTCTGATAGTTCAATAGCTTATGAAGAATTCACAGAAGGGGGAAATTGAGTATATTTCCCTCAAAAACAAGAACCCCCCTCCCCAAATTTTGTTGGATTTGCATCCCCAAAATGCTCCATTGTGTTGTTGTTTTTACCCCCACAGTATACATGTATGTTCCAGATCCTTCAGTGCCAAGTAGTTTATATTGTTCTATCATGGTACCTTTGGTTTTTAAATTAAATTTCCCTCTCTTTTTCCCCCCTTGACTACTTTCCATACATTCTTCCTCTGTTTCTGGCTTCTTCTCATTCTTTTCTGAAGGAACATTTTGTACCTAATCCATTAAGATTTGTGTGTGTGTGTGTGTGCACGCGCGCTACATTTGTACTAGTGCTGATAGGACAGAGGATGAAAACACAGATAGCTGGGATTCCTTTTTTTCCGCCTTCTGGAATGGGAAAGAGGCAAGGCACAGAAATATCGGTTGAATTAGATCCACATTTATTGTTACAGATCTCAGTAACAGGAAAGAACAGCACAAGGGAAATCTAAACGCAATCTGCCTTTGACAAGTCATCCTTGCCCTGGTCAGAAGGCCTGTCGTACACAGCCCTCCAACCTGCCCTGCCATAGTTCCCTCTATCTGAGCTGCACCCTTAAGGTGTATTGAAAGGATTTTCAGAATCCACTTCTGGGGCCACACAACTCTGGATCTACTGGTCGGCACTTCCGGATACAATAGCTGAACCAAAACACAGCTACTTTTCCCAGTTCTGAGATACAGTGGTACCTCGGTTCCTGAGTGCCTCCGTTGTTGTATGTTTCAGTTCTCAAACACCAAAAACCTGGGAGTAAATGCTTCCATTTTCGAACATTTTTCAGAACCCGAACATGCGACGCGGCTTCTGTTGAATGAAAGAAGCTCTTGCAACCAATGGGAAGCTGCGCCTCAGTTTTTGAACGTTTGGAAGCCAAATGGGCTTCTAGAATGGATTACATTTGAGAACCAAGGTACCACTGTACTTGGGGTGTGATTCTATACACACACTCTTCTTTAATGAGCATACATGCACAGGATCGTGTTAAATTGACAGCTACGTGTTTGGCTTTGGAAGATATAGGGAGTCCCGTGAGGTTGTGTCATTGGGTATCTTTGCACTGGTACAAACTGTACTCACACTTGTTCTTAGATAGATTTATGTAGGCATGATTTAGAACAAATTGGGGTGGTCTTTTTCCCCGTTCCAGAAGTCTTGGGAAAGCATACAGACAGTTCATCCAATGCCAATTTAATGGCAACAATATATCATACAATTCTATAGCAAAAATTGGATGGTAAATAAGACTCCAGTGTTCTGTGTCTGGTGAAATGATTTATTTGATAAATATTGAGTAAATCTGATCTCCCTAGCACTCCAATGTTTAAAAGTATTTGGTGAGAGCAGGGCTGAACTGGAATCGTAACTGTTTCTCAGTGGTGTCCTTCCTGCTTTTATTGTTTTCAAACACTTCTGCTTGACAGCTTAAAAGGTGACTTACTGCTTCTCACCAGAGACAGAAAGCTATCTAGGGTTCTTATTTAGTACAATGTGATTTTGAAGGAAATGGAAAGAACATAATGTCTTTATGATTGCCTTGCAACAGAACATATACAGCAGATGCATTCAATAGGATAATTTAGCTCACAGACCTGTTTTCTGAACCCTGTAAATAGAGCACAGCAGTGTTTGAAGCCAAACACAACATTGGACCTGTCCTTTTCATTAACAATTTTCTTTTAGTGGGTCTTTGAAATGGTTCCATTGATTATTAATTGCTAGAATGCTCATTATCCTATTCCTATGTAGTCAGTTATTTTTTTGTGGTCAATGGCCATTGAAATAGAACTCACAGGGGGGGAAATTCTAGAGTAAATTAAACACGTCTATTTTCAGAAATGCAGCTTGTCAAAACCTATGATTGTAGCATTGTTCCCAAAACAATTTAAATTGAAATAATTCCCTTGACAGCAAATACTGTTTTGGTTAAAGAGAGAGAGAGAGAGAGAGAGTGACGCCCTTAACTTTCACACTTTAACTAAAAATAAGGTGCTGGATGTTGTGTGTGTGCCCAGCTTAATTGTGTCTTCATTTGCCACCATCCTGACTGGGAACAGGTGACCCTAACTGAGTGGTAGGGCAGACCATACTTCTCATGCAGAAGGTTGAAAATTCAGTCCCTGTAATCTCCAGTTAAAGGGATCTCAGGTAGGTGGGCCTCTGCCAGAGACCACGGATAGTGGCTGCCAGACAGAGATAACACAGGGCTAATAATTAGCTCAATATTAAGCAGCTTCCTATGCTTACAGGACTAGCCATAGAGCCACTTTCGAAAAAGTGCATCTTACATAAGAAGGGCAAATTAGGCAAACTCAGATAGAACACAAAATCCATTAGTATTTTGCCTCCTGGGGGATTTCATCTTCATCATGTTGCTACACAGATGCCAGCAAGCAAACACTCATTTGCAATTGCCTCTGTACTTATTGCGCAATGAAGTTTTAATTGTTTTAAGTTCTGATACCTCTTCCCCTTCCCCATGCACAGAGCACATAGATGAAAGAACAGTTAGCTGATGAGACACCCAGATTTTAA
Source organism: Podarcis erhardii (assembly GCF_964252035.2). Taxonomy (NCBI): domain Eukaryota; kingdom Metazoa; phylum Chordata; class Lepidosauria; order Squamata; family Lacertidae; genus Podarcis; species Podarcis erhardii. Next base: position 39,073,291 of record NC_138507.1, on the reverse strand, counting down.
TTGTGGTTTAGATTACCTTCCTCCCCCCTCCCCCGCCTCATTAGACGGAATGTACAAAACATAATATGCAAAATGAAAATGAATCAATTGTAGTGATTTCAGAGGAGGGAAATGAGAGCTAACATATGCCATGCCACACTTTATTTTGGTTCATAATGTTCAGGAGCATCCCCAAGCAGAGGTGCAAGTATGAAGCACGTTCATGGAATGTTATTACTGCTACTCTGGCCAAAACCAAATTTCTCGCCATCCTCCCCCTTTTCCTTTTCCTTTACGATGAAGAAGAGTGCCTAGGCATTTCCAAATTCCACTTGGCTGTCTTGCAATCAGGGTGATTGAGTTTAAATTCTGGATTCACTCGAAGGCCTTGAGTGTGAATCATGGACATTCAGTCTCAGCTGCCTGTCTGTACAATTAAACGCTGCTCTAGCCAGATGCAGCCACCCATCTGGCACCGTGCAGGCACACTTCTCTGTTCAGAAAGATGCAGAACTCAGTTCCTTTTGGATTAAATGCTGGAGAAGCTTTCTTTAGTGGCACCTTATTGCTACATTTCTTAACACCACCACCATAGGTTAACATAGGAAGACGACTTGTTCCTATAGCATGTCACACTATGTATCCATCTGCCTGGGGTTGGAAACCTGAAGGCTGGGGTCCAACTGCAGCCCTCCAAGACTCTCTGTCTGGCCCTCAGGACTTTCCTAAGGCCATACCCCTTCTCCCCAGGCAATATCCCTCACCAGCTTTGCATCTTCCTTGAGTATTTTTGCTAGGCTGAAATGTATTCTTAAACACTGAGAATGCCCTTTGCTAGCCTGGTCGGTAGCATAGAGAGGTGTTGTCAGGAGCAAGCCAGCAGTAAATCACACTGTGAAAGTTGGCACTAACTCTTTATTAACAAGTTCTGCACAGGAGTGTCAGGCCTGAGCAATCAGGAAGCTTGTTGCAGCAGGAGCAGGAGACACCTGTGACTCTTCATCACCCAGACTCACCTCTGCTTCTTGGCCTCCCTCCTCCCACCCTCCCACCTCTGATTCTGATTCTGGACTTCCCTCTGCCACAGCCTCTTCCTGCTCACTAAGCCCTGTCACCTCCTAAGCTACTGACACCTCCTCTTTCCAGTCTTCTCCCTCTGATCACTCCTCGTTGTCCCACTACCACCACTCCCCGGGCTCTGAGCCTTCTTCCCTTGGTGGTTTCTCAACTGGTTCCTCCCACCATTCCTCTGTGTCCACCTAGTCCATGACATGCATTTGTGTATGAGAGAGTGTAGAAACTAGTGTCACCACTGCCACGTGGTTCCTGAAAAGTTTCCCCCAATGGAACATGGTCCTCTGACTGAAAATGGTTTCCTACTCCTGATCTGGGGACGCGGGTGGGGCTGTGGGTTAAACCACAGAGCCTAGGACTTGCTGATCAGAAGGTCGGCGGTTCGAATCCCCACTATGGGGTGAGCTCCCGTGGCTCTGTCTCTGCTCCTGCCAACCTAGCAGTTCGAAAGCACGTCAAAGTGCAAGTAGATAAATAGGCACCGCTCCGGTGGGAAGGTAAACGGCATTTCCGTGCACAGCTCTGGTTCACCAGTCATGCTGGCCACATGACCCGGAAGCTGTACGCCGGCTCCCTCGGCCAATAAAGCGAGATGAGCGCCGCAACCCCAGAGTCGGTCACGACTGGACCTAATGGTCAGGGGTCCCTTTACCTTTACCTTTACTCTTGATCTAGCCCAACATTATCCACTTTGAGTGCCTGCGTGGCTCATCAGGATTTCAGGCACATATCATACCATCTTACTACCTGACCCTTTTGAACCGGATATGCCAGGCATTGAACCAGGGACCTTCTGTATGCAAATCAGGTGCTTCCTAGTTTTCCATCAGTGACTAGTGGCTTATGGTCAACACCCGGCAACAGTGCCATTTGGTCTTGGGTTTCCTCTTCTTTCTAAGTGGGTGGCTCGCAGTGCACAGTGTGCAAATCTGGTGTTAGTTAAAGCATGGAGAAGAAAACCCAGCGCTTTGATTGCAAACTGATACTGAAATACAAAATGTTAACAATGTGCTCAACCTAGGCCACTCGGGAAGTTAAACTCTTAGGAAATTAATACTCCACTTGATGAAAAGAGAGATATTGCTGATTACAATCGGGACACGCATGCCTAAAAAGTCTGAAATATTAATCCCAATAATTTGCTGTCTTTAGGTCAAGGGGAGTCGCCCTGAAGGGAAGGGTGAGTATTGGCTACTATTTGGATTCTCTCCATCCCAAGCAGCAGGTGCCTAGGTCTAAATCACAGCTGGCTTGCAGGACCAACTAACTACACACCCTGTTCCATGTTCCATGGGCTTGTGGTTAGCACCACTCCTTATCTCTGGGCAGGTTAAGTGGGGTGAGGCTCCAGCTGGTGCAACGGATGCCTTCCAGCCCGGAGGGAGGTGGTAGCCTCTAGACCTATCAGAAGCAGAGCAGCTCTGGCTTTGTTCTCACTGCTTGATCTTTCAATATACTCAAAAGGATTGCACAAGCTCTGGGGGCAATCAAACCATTCTCAAACTGTCAGTCCCCCTTGTCAATGAAGAGTCCTCCTGCAGACACATTATGGATACTCATTTGCTTTCCATTTGCATTTTGCTTTGTCTGTCTGCTTGACCCAAGCATTTCATGTCATGTCAACAGGAAGAAGAAGATGAAGAAGAGTTTGCATTTGATATCCCGCTTTATCACTACCCGAAGGAGTCTCAAAGCGGCTAACATTCTCCTTTCCCTTCCTCCCCCACAACAAACACTCTGTGAGGTGAGTGGGGCTGAGAGACTTCAGAGAAGTGTGACTGGCCCAAGGTCATCCAGCAGCTGCATGTGGAGGAGCGGACATGCGAACCCGGTTCCCCAGATTACGAGTCTACCGCTCTTAACCACTACACCACACTGGCATAAGACAACATAAGACAAGCGCTGTCAGAGGAAGGGGATCACATCAAGCACCCTCTTTGGAGCAGCAGTCAGTGGGATGCTGGAGGTATCAAAACACAGCCTGAACTACCATTTATCAGAGACGCTGTGCTTCATGGGTGGGGAACCTCAAGTCTGGGGAGCAAATGTGGCCCTTCAGTCCTTTCTATCTGGCCCTTGGAACTCTCCCCAGGCTGCATATCTTGTCCCCAGAGCACCGACTCACACTCTGGTCCTACTTTGTGCTGTGGCCAACCAGATACATATGGGAAGACTTCAAGTAGTTGACAGATTGTGAGATAGATAGATAGATAGATGATAGATAGATAGATAGATAGATAGATAGATAGATAGATGATAGACAGATAGATACTGAACTGTTTTGAACTGATTTTACCCTTTTTTCTGTTATGGCTGTGACAGTTGTTGTTACCCACACTGGGACCTTATGCCAAAGGGTGGGTAAGAAATAAAATAAATAAAAATAAATAGCAGAAGGCATAGTGCCTCTGAGTTTGGGTGGGAAATGCAACCATCGTGGCTAGTAGCCATTGATAGCTTTATTTCAGCTTCATGAGTTCCTCTTCTCACTATCCTGATGAATTAAAATCTGGAATACAAACCATGATTTTGTTTTTGTGTTAAGTAAATATATGTGCAGAAACACACATATTTATTTTGTTTGTTTATATAGTTTATGCAATTAGCTGTCAAGGGAACTAAGATGCTTCAATATATGTTATTTCTAGATTGCTCTATAAGTAACAGACTGCCAAAGGGTTTTCTTATTATTCTAAATGAAAATGATTGTGACAAATACACTTTTCCCTTTTCTAATCCTTCTAGGTACTTCACATTTGACAGAAAATTATTGTGTCCTCTGTAAGATCACTCATTTCTGTTGTTGGTTTTGGCTCCCACACAGAGAAACAGAGAAAACAGAGAATGATGAAGAAACTGTAAACATGTGAATCTGAGGATCAAGTACTGGCAAGTAAAGCCAGGCAAATACCTGAGTTACCCTTTAATGTTATTTGATATACAGCCATTATCAAGATAAGCTGTTTCTGTCTGCTTATATTCTTCCAAATTATTTCCTCAGATAAATAGCTTCTCTCCTTGGGACACAAACTACATCTTCATGCCATCACACATTAAGCAGGAATCCTATGTAATGCGAGTACCTTCGGACTATGCCTGGTTTTTATTACAGTTTCATTCTGATTTGTTTGTAGGACAATTATATGACAATGAATATCCAACCTGACTTGCTTATGGGGTGTTTATATGTATTCCTACTAATAACTTGTTCAGTGTTTTTCTCCTTCAATTTTTTAACTGTGAAGAGCCCATGCTTTGCTTTGGTTTCTCTTTTTTTAGTGGATATATTGTACTATTGTAACAGAGTGGTTTAAACCATTTTAATTGTGCAAAACTAAATTTCCTGGTATGCACTTGCACTTCTTCCTCAAAGTCTGGAGGCACCCCATGTCTGCTTAGAAGTAAGTCCAATTGGATTTACCGTAATGGGCCTTACTCCCAGGTAGGTGGGATTAGAATGGCAGCCTAAGTCTGGTACCTAATCCAGCCATTTGCTTGCTTCTTCCACGTTCCAGTTTTAGACTATGATTTAGTGCAGATTCCATGGGCCGGATTCAACTAACTGATCCTTCTAATGGAAGCCTGCACATGGATGTCTGATTGCACAACAGGGCTTTCCCTGCTCTCCTCTTCTCATGTCCCCCTAAACTGGCTGGAAGAACCTCCTGCAGGAGAGGAGAGGGGAAAATTTTCCATCACGCAAGCATAAATTCTTGTGCTGACGGAGAGACTTAGTTAGCACTAGACTGAATTACTCCCATGGGCTTCAAGATCAGACGGCTCTTTCCTGCTTCCCCCACTTAGTTTAACATCTATGCCAGCCTTCACCAAGCTGGTGCCCTCTAGAGATAGTTGAACTACAAATTTTCATGTGCCAGATGAAAAGTTCTGGAGAGCTTGAAAGCTGCTCACTGTTTTGTCACAACTTGGGTGGTCTAATACAGCTGTTTCAGAATTAGCCACATAATCCCTCTTGTTTTACACAATTTCATTCTGCAATTAAAGTAAGCATCTAACATTTTCTAAGGCAAAGTCTACAGAGTTTGAATGGTTGGTGCCTCTTCCATTGCCATGGCTTCCACAGTGTGATAGAAACACGAGTATCTGTGTTTCACTTTAAAAACCTAAGAGGCAATCTTTTTGCTTGATTTTAAGTTCCTTAATACCTGCCTGTGTTTATGCTGTATTCACACTTAACAGTATGTCTTTTGTCATTTTATCTTCTATTCTTTCTTCACCTAAATTTAAACTGAAACCAGAACACAACTCTGACTTCTCCTAGACTTTCTCTAAGAAGCTACTTGTCTAGGAATTTCCTACCAAATCTGGCTGTGATTTATCTCTCTCCCAAGGCCTCATTTCCTCCCATTTCCTACTACTGCATTGTATAAAAAATGATGTAACACAGCTATTCTTAACCTCATCTATGTCTGTGATGCTTTTGTTTCTTGGTCCTAGCTAGTGGTTCATTCCTATTGCTTTCTGCATTTTTACAGAACCCTTTCTTCACCCTTCTTTTTTATGAAAGTTTCTCAAAATCTGAGATTGAGTGCTAACAATACATAGAGATTACAAATGCCTTCTTGTGTCTTATCTGTTTGCCATTACTTCACTACAAACACTCAATTGAAGGCCGGTCCTGTGAGGATTCTCCCCCTTCGATGATGAATGTAATATGTAGAGAAGACCACCATTGTAGACGTGCCAGACTACAATGTACTCTGGAGATGATCAGCTGACACTGATATGGTTTGTGGTGGTTGCCCTATACTAAGAGGTTCAGCCCATTATATAGCTGGGGAGGGCACATATAGAAGGACTAATTCAGTCTGTTTGCATTTGGAAAGCTGATAAAGGACGAAACCATCAATGGTCTGGAGCTGGGTATGGCTACTTTGTTGTTAGTGGAGTCTGGTTTGGTAAAAGTAGAGCAGGAACATTCAATACACCTGTCTTTTGAAGGGCGTTCATAGGATAGTTCTGTATTGAAAGGGGTCCTGTCTGGCTCAAGTGTGGCTGCCTGGCTCAATGGCTGCCTGGCTCAAGTCTGGTTTAAAGAGAGAAACCATAGGATGGGGAGCAGCAATCTTGAAGTTGCTCCTACGTAATTCATACATGGACAGCTGACTGAGCAGACACACAGGTGACCCGATCACAAGCTTCCACACTGTGGTGACATATATTGCAATATATATGTGTGTGTGTGTGTGTGTGTGTGTGTGTGTGTGTGTGAATTATATGCAAATCTGTGCCAGTTTTTTTCATCCTCTTTTTCTGGCTGTCACTTCTCTTCTCTTCTATGTGATGTCCTAGTGACTACAACCCAGATAAAACTGCCAGAAAGACTGAACAATGAAAAAAAAGTAGGGTTACCATACGTCCTCTTTTTCCAAGAGTACAGCCACATTTCATGGGTATGTAAAGTGAGAGTTGTCATAGCGATCCATAGTTAAAAGTAGAAGTCAGCAAGTGGGTCCTCTTTTTGACTCTTCAAAATATGGCAACCCTAGTTAACGAAGGCTGCAATCCTAAACAGATTTACTCAGGAGCAGGGAGCCGAATCTGTTTCCCTCAGCTTACCAATCTTAAAATCAGTTCTCCACATTTCCAAATCAGAAACTTAATATGCATATTTCTGTATGGAATTTTGCCCAACACACATTTTTTAAAAGCAATTTCCCCTAATTTAGTGAAATTTTGTATGTTATTTTCACTTACATATGCATTTTTATGTGTAAATGGGACATGAAGGCTGGCAACATCAACCTGGTGTATAGGAATCCCTTGGATCTTGTTTTGGAAAGAAAGTGCCGATTGGACAGGTTTGCTTTTAAATGTGAACTGAATTTAATTTCTGCCCCCTCCCCACCTAATCCCTCGTGAATTCCTAGTGAGTATTACAAAAGAGTAGGCGTGCATATAATTGAGAGAGAAGAAAATTGCTAGGGGAAGCCGATGAGCTTATGTTCCTAGTTTATTTAAAGCTTTGAGGTCTTTCCCCCTCCTTGAACTGTTTAATGAGGCTCATTCTGACAGCACTACCACCCTAAAGGGAAACAGGGCGACAGTTTTCTTAAGATGGAAGAAAAATAAACTTCTGTTTTAATCTCGGGAAATTAATAAAGTAGAAACAGCCCCTGACATTTCGAGGTCTCTCTTAATTCAAAGCAGTATGAGGTGCCTTCCCAGCTGCTTGCAGCTCCTGGAAAAGAGTGAAAGGCCCTCCCAGTGTGGTGTAGTGGTTAAGAGCGGTAGTCTTGTAATCTGGGGAACCGAGTTCGATTCCCCGCTCTTCCACATGCAGCTGCTGGGTGACCTTGGGCCAGTCACACTTCTTTGAAGTCTCTCAGCCCCACTCACCTCACAGAGTGTTTGTTGTGGGGGAGGAAGGGAAAGGAGAATGTTAGCCGCTTTGAGACTCCTGAAGGGGAGTGAAAGGCGGGATATCAAATCCAAACTCTTCTTCTTCTTCTTCCATCCTCTCAGCTTCTCTTTTTATGGTCTGCTCCCACAGTCAAGCCTCAGCTATCAGTTCGATCGTTCAATAACTTTAGCTACTTTGCAGCTGCTTTCTTTTCCCCCAGGTGTTTGAGAGTCAGTCTGTAAAAGGATTCTACAAGTAACCCCAGCAAAGTTTTAGCCACTATATTAACTCATTATTTTAGAGTTCAAGTATAAAACTACAACCTAGTTATGCTGTGCTTTTTTCAGAGGCATACCTAGGTTCCCTTGCACCCTTGGCTAAGAGCTGTATCCGCGCCCCTTCCACTCTCAGCAATCACAGGCTCTCTCCCTCTTTCTTCATGATTTTTGTGGTCCCCTGTGCCTGTGCCCAACCCCTAGGTATGCCCCTGGCTTCTTTCATTTTTAGGGGACATGCAGCCCGGGTCTAAACATAAGCCCCTAGTATGTATCCTTTGGACTGCGACCTTATTCCTGTTACCAGTAACAATTTGAATCTAACAGCACCAGCTCATATACTGTACATCTCGTCAGAAGAATTCAATGGGACTTAGTCCTGGGTAAATATGTCTAGGACAGAACGTGTTTTGAGTTTAAAAGAAGAATAAATGGGGTCTAGTCTAGGGGTCTAAATGTGTAGGAGAGAACATCATGTCAACATATTTTGAGGGGGAAATCTACCTTTGTTCGAGTATTTCCAGAGTAGATCACTTTTATGGGAGTATCTTAGTGGGCACCAGAAAACAGGAGGTTTAGCAGAGTTTGAGAAATTAATTATAAAGAATGGCAGACATATACCCTCAAAGATCTCTACACTATTCATGAAATATGGCTCAGAATCAGTTAAAGAATACATCATTAAATAGGCCAAGGATATCGGTTAAGATAGTCCAATGAGCGTCTGAGAAGTCGTCACTGTTTTTCCCTCTTCAAACCCCTCCTGGTGCTAGGAGATAGAGGAGCAGGGGATGATGGGGATTCAAGTGGCCTGTCCCTCACCTGAACAGCCTCTTCCTCTGATGTATCCTACACACCCAACCCCATCTCTGATGGCTCTGACCATTCCTCTTATCCCCTGCCTTGACTCCTGCCTCACAGGATTTGGTATCAATTCTCTTGGGTCAACCCCCCACCTATTGCCTCTCCCACATTCTCGTCAGAGCTCTGTCAGTCCCTGACACATGCCCAGAAATGATGTCACACCACCACCATCATGTAATGAGACATTGGTACTTTTGCTACCACAATCATACCAATATTTTCCCAACAACCCACAGTAAATAACGCTTGCTTGCATCTCAAAAAAAAAAAATTAAAAAAATCGAGCTCCTCCAGTAAGTTCTTTTTCAAGATAATTTAAAACAAAACATACCTGCATAAATTAGTTCACCCTTCTTCTTTTTAAGATAATGGAAATTACTTCCTTGAGATGATTTCTGGCATTCTGTACTACTAAAATAAATCTGTTTAGAAGAGAGAGAAAAAGAGTTGGAAGGGATTTAGCTGTCAGAAAAGTACGCCTTAAAATGTTGTAGGTAAAGCTTCTTCTCATTATTATTTTAATCTGAGCAGACGAAAGCACGGTCTGCATAGATTCAATTGTAAATTCAAAGCAGACTTCAAGATGTAAACAGATTCAAAGAGAAAACTGTTTAGAATGGCCTAACGGGCAAAGGTGACTGAGGCTAAACTCAGAGACTGAAAAAAACTAAACCAAAGAGGAAGTACGTATGAGAATGCTGTTATAATTGCTCAGTTAATGAAAATGACCATTTCCATTATCAGCTCAAAGAGCAAGTTCCCACAAACGAAATACACTATTTATTTTTTTAATGGTGATACATATGGCTGGAGAAACCATGCAAAAGGCTTGCTTATATTTCTATGACCAAGGCTGCTTTCCCCCGCCAAACGGCTGGTGACTGAAGATCTGCATGATAAAATGGCTAAGTTACACTCAAGGTTCTCCGTGAGGTCATGTAAGTGATCACACAGAGACAAATAAGCTTCTTTGTTTGAAGTTCCCCATGGTTATAAGGATTCTGAATTCAGCTATGCAATATCCTGAGTGAAATTTGATAGATAAACAGGATTACAGCGGTACCTCAGGTTACATACGCTTCAGGTTACATACGCTTCAGGTTACAGATTCCGCTAACCCAGAAATAGTGCTTCAGGTTAAGAACTTTGCTTCAGGATGAGAACAGAAATTGTGCTCTGGCAGCGCAGCAGCAGCGGGAGGCCCCATTAGCTAAAGTGGTGCTTCAGGTTAAGAACAGTTTCAGGTTAAGTACGGACCTCCAGAACAAATTAAGTACTTAACCAGAGGTACCACTGTATTTCCCCCAACAACACTTCTTGTTGTTTCCAGTGGGAAGGCATTGGAGGAATATCTAACTTAGGCTTTTTAATGAAAAAAAGGAGAACCCTTTCTCTGCCTATCACTGCAAATTGCCCTGTGTGGATTTTCAATGCGCAGGTAAAGCCTGTGTGTGATTTGGAAGAGATACCCCAGTTGGATAAAGGTTTAAGTCTCTAAAATTCAAAGGAGGTATTACATATGCTTTGAACACAGAGCCCCATAGGATGTAATCTGGAGTGGTAAAAGAGGCGGCGGCTCACAGGTAGGACAGGGCCAGGTGCACCTCCACATGCTTCCATTTGAAGATTACCCACATCTCCAAGTTTCCCATGCATTTCCAGGTTTGAGGGGGAAACAAACAGCTCCCAGGCAGGGTGAGTCCTTTCACTGGGCCAAGTTAGCACTTTGCTGAAACTTAGGCATTCTCAGTGGTTGAAATGAAATGGGTAAGATCAAAGGGCTCAAGAAATCCTCTGAGCACATGCAGAATCTCACACAAGAACCACATATAGATTGGGTATCAGTTTCAAAAACTATTATCCACTGTCTTTAGTGCTTGTTCCCCTTGTTATCAGTACAATTCTTCATTTGAGCAACAGTGCTCATTCGGACCACAACATTTTGAAACAAGACATCTTTTTCCATGCTGCTCCTTTTTTTTAATTAGGTATTAGATTCTTTTAGGCTTTAATTGCACAACAGCGCATTAAGAAAGAGTGAAACGTCAGACTTTATCTGATCTGTTGCATAGTAGAAACATCTGCCTGGAATATGGTCATGAAAATGCCAGGCCATTAACTGATTACATGACTCAGTTACTAATATATTTTATAGCCTGGTGGCCTTTAAATTGCCTTTATTTTCTGGCTAGGATTTCAGTGGTGAAACAGACTATAATGGAACAAATTAAATGACGAATCTCCCCTTTATTTTCATGCAACCAAATTAAAAGCACCAAGAATTTAGGTCTTTGTCTGGTGTTAGGACAATGTTGACTGCTGTCTCCAAACAAAGTATCAGCTTTTCCAAATACGTATTACATGGTCAGCACTCATAAGGCCCAGTTCTTACTGCTGGCAGACATGAAGCTGCCAGCCCACAAGCTCTTTGTAGAGGTACAAGGGATACCCACCCCTTCTTCCTTCCCCCTCATTCATATAGGCTATGAGCAGTGCTATTTTTCTAGGAAAAGGGTGTCAGAACTAACCATGAACACCTCCATTGTTTTCTGATAATGGCACCCACCTAAGAGGTGCCAGAACTGAGTTCCAGCAGAAAGAAAGCCCTGGTTACTATATAGCCCTGCAAGCTGCTTCCCAAGAGGAGAAACACATATTTGCACATCACAATTTAATTACTTTACCCAATTGATAAAACAAAGTTTGCTCTATTTGGATAGTAATACATCCTGTTGATTCAGCAAAAGCTTCCTTCATAGGTAAATAAACAGATGCAGAGGCTTATCTGTCAGGTGGTCTTTAAGCCTAAACAAATACAGTGTTTCCTTCTAAAACTGAAGAGCACTAAAAAATACCAAGGGCTCAATCCAGGACTGTCGTGATTTTATCTCACTACTAATGTTTTGCAGTGCAATTCTAGACTGTCTTTCTTTCTTTCTTTCTTTCTTTCTTTCTTTCTTTCTTTCTTTCGCATCCACCTAACCAGGTTCTGTGGACAGTTTCCATAAACAGTGAAATGAAAAATACCATTTACCAAAAATGCTACTAAACAAAGATAAACAAGCCAAAACAGTGGCAAGCCCAACTTAGATGTACCATTTAATTCAATGGAGTTTGCTTCAAAGTAAGTTGGTATAGGATTGCAGCCTTAATTATGTTAATTACAGTACCACAATGTTCAATGGATTGCACCTTAGATCTATGTACTTGATGCCACCCTATCTGGAAAGGGTTTGGGCTTGTGCTTCGCATCAGGATAGCTACTCATGGAGCAGATTACTCAAAATCTGTTTACTGGCAGAGAGGGGAATGCCTTTCATCTCCTCTAACAGGATGGTGTAGAGGATCACTGCTGTCAAGAAGTCATGATGAATTTACTGGATTACAGGTCTGACTCAGCGTGGAACTTCCTATTGTCCCATGTAGAGGTCACATTCTGTAGCTTGCGGTTTGATTTTTGTGGACTGCATATGCTTCACATATGAGGGAACAGCAGGGTTGCGAGATATCTTGGACATTGGCCAAGAAAGGCAGCTTTGGATTTTTTTCCCTAGGAAATCTACCCATTTTTGGCATATGCTCCCACCCACCAAAATGTGATTTTAAAACATGGAAATTTAATTTAAGAGTCCTTGTTAGAGAGAGCCTAGCTGTCTAGCTAAGTTCAGTGCACACGAGGAATGGCTTTAGAGGTTAGAGTATCATTGTTTTGGTACAGAGTGCGATCTCAGCATTTTAAAGGCATGGATCTAGGAATAGGCATTTGTTGGGGGGGGTATTTATTACAACGAAGACTGTGTTCCTCCACTACAACCACTCCCTACTGTTACCCCCTCATGAACTACTGTTAAGATGATGACCCTCAATTAAAACTTATTTCCAAGGTTTAGCACGGGAAATAAATGTGAAAGTTTCGAAAACGGTGAATTCTTGTGGAATTTTTTATTGGAAATACAGAGAAGGACGTGGCTGGTCTGATTTTACGAGATTATGTTAAAGGAAAATGGAAATATCTGGCACCTTGCACTTAGCACTTTCAAAAAACATTCCAAAAGAGCACACATTTGAAGTCAGAGTGGAAAAACAATTCAAAGTTTCCTTTTGTATAACCCTTCCTAAAATAAAATAAACACCCAGGCTTTCCTTGCAAATTCTGTGCATCAATATAAGTGCCCTTTTTGTCTGTTCTTTTACTGTGAGCACAGTATGTGCTGGAGAGTGGGTAGTATAAGGGGAAGAAGTTCTGAACAAGATGTTCACTCTCAGTATTTTAGAAAAAGTGACAGAGAATATGATATATTTGCTTTGCTGTGTGTCCCCTTCCACTGCCACCCCTCGGTTTGGGGCGATGACAGCTGTGAAATTATGGGTTTAATCTTTGTCAAAGTGGGTTGCATTTTTGGACTAACCACATTTACTTGGGAGTAAGCCTCATGGATTTTAGACAGCATTTCAGAAGCAGATATATTTACATCAGAGCATTCACCCATTTTGCTAGACTTCTAAAGGGATGGCAAAATGATTATGAACATATGAGGGTGCCTTCATCATGAGTCATAGGACTGGTCTGTCTGGCTCAGAATCCTTTACTTAGAGATGGGAGACAAATTCGGTTCACTTTGCATTTAAAGCCATGTTTATCAAATTTGCGTCGTTTGAAGCAGCCATCTTTCAAAATGTGCACTAATCTGAATTTTGCGCTGCAGTTCTTCAACTAAACAGAGGTTACAAAAAGGTCTATATTAGGGGGGAAATGTGTATAGAAATGAATATATAAGTGGAAATAACATGCCATAATGTATTCCAATAGGAGAAATTGCAAAATGTTATATTTAGTTAAAATTGCGGACAGAAATGTGTTTATTTGGACAAATTTGTATTAAAATTCTGATGAATTCCCAAGCAGATTTTAAAAAAACGACATTAGCATATTGCTGCAGAAACCTGTAGAACTGGATTTAAGACTGGAAAATGAGAAACGAATAGAACCAAAATTGTCAGATTCTTCCCTATTCCACCTGACATTGCTTCCCCAGGGTTTGGAGATTTCCCCTAGTTCTGTTTACTTAGGTCCCATCCTGAAAATGTCAGCATTTCAGTTTTCAATATGCATTCTCTTGCATGCAAACATTTAGCAGCAGCAGCAGCATAAACTGCTTTGAGGGTTGTTGTTTTTACAGCCAAGTGGTAAACAAATTTTATGAAATGAATAATAATAATAATAATAATAATAATAATATTGTTGTTGTTACATGTATTACCTGCCCTTCACTAGCAGCTCAAAGGGCAGATTACAACAGTTTAAAATTCTGAATTAACAATAGCTAAAACAGATTACAGTCACAAGAATAGGGTAGATCCTGAAAACACATATCTCAGGTGTCATAGGCCAGGGCAAGTGTCAGTCCACTGAGCCACGGTCACTCACTTGTTTGGTACTATGAAAAGGGGATTTACATTTGCTGCTCTTTTTTATGGGAAACCGGGGGGGGGGAGAGAGAGAGAGAGACTTGGACACAGAAATTTGGTGGTGCTTCCATATTTATTTATTAAATAATCTGCACACATGTATCCAGACGATGGCTAGAGCCAGAGAGCTCCATTGTTCAAAACAAAAATGATGGTTTGGGGGGCATGGAATTAGAATACGGGTTTGGATAGCAAGGAAATGGTTTGAGTAGGCCGGATAACGTTTACAGCATCATGGAGACAGCTAAGCCATATTCAGAGTAGAGCCATTGAAATCACGAGACTTGACTCCTTTGGTTTCATGGCTAACATTAGCTATAGCCCTCAAAATGTACAGTGTCCATGTTGGTTTACTGATATAAGCCAAGACGTACTTCATATGGTATTGCTGCATATCGAACCCTTACAATCCACAGAACATTGCCCTATTATGTATTCAAAGCATTTGAAGCTGTCAGAGCCTGAAGCAATAACTCCATGGGAATTCCACAAGCCAGACAAAACACAGAGAGCAGGAAGCATTCCCTCAAACAGTGTGGTAAGGTCAGAAGTACAATGTTCAGTACAAAAATATGTATTGCAGATTACCTTCTCCAGGTGACTTTTGCTCCCAACTAACTTTCTATTCAGTGTGTCTGAGCTGGCTGTGTGAATCCCCAAGGGGACCCCAGTGGCATAGTGCCATTTAGAGGGCCTTGTGGAACAAGCCCAGTGGCATCAAAGGAAGCAGCTTATTGCAAGAATTTTACGGAGCCAGGCACCCCATCCTCCCTGTAGAGTTCAGTGAGGCAATTTCCCCTCTGAGGAATATTATTTGAAATCATTTTTGTCTGGGTTAAATCATACAGAGTATATATTGGATAGTTAGACAATGGCATCTTTACATTGTAAGAGGATATCCAACAAACCCAGAAAAATGTTACAGTGGTACCTCGCAAGACGAATGCCTCGAAAGACGAAAAACTTGCAAAACGAAAGAGTTTTTCGTTTTTTGAGTTGCTTCGCAAGACGGATTTCCCTATGGGCTTGCTTCGCAAGACGAAACCATTTTGCAAGTTTGTTTCCTTTGTCTTGCAAGTTTGTTTCCCTTTTCTTAAAACCGTGCATTCACTTCGAGGAGCAATTCATAGCACGCGGTGTGGTAGCCTTTTTTTAGGTTTTTGAAGACTTTGGTGATTTTTGAAGCTTTTCCAAAGTCCGTGCTTCGCAAGACGAAAAAAATCGCAAGACGAAAAAACTCGCGGAATGAATTAATTTCGTCTTGCGAGGCACCACTATACCTAGAATGGGGTGGGGGTGGGGTTTAACTATTATGAATGTTTTCATAATCAGGTCTATGTGGAACTCAAGTCTAGTTTATAGTTAAACCCTCATGCTTCCCTGGAGATAGGTAGATACATGATTGTTAGATAGATGATAGATAGATAGATAGATAGATAGATAGATAGATAGATAGATAGATGATAGATAGATAGATGATAGATAGATAGATGATAGATAGATAGATGATAGATAATGTATAGCTATTGTCCCTGTTTTTGCCCTAGGTTCTCCCTCTGATATTCAAACACGAGAACAAAGGAATTCTATTCAGGCATTTTAAACCACCCCCACCCCCCACCCCCCACAATTAGAAGTACAAGAGGAATGAGGATAAATGGGCCAACGTGTCAGATATGGTTTCTCATTTTCTCAATTTCTAAGTTAAGTTCTCCACATTTCTGCATCATTCTTTTTTCTTTTTTCATTTTCCAAATGGTCCCAGCGCCTGCCAAACTAGCAGTTCGAAAGCACCCCCGGGTGCAAGTAGATAAATAGGGACCGCTTACCAGCGGGAAGGTAAATGGCGTTCCGTGTGCTGCGCTGGCTCGCGAGATGCAGCTTCGTCACGCTGGCCACGTGACCCGGAAGTGTCTGCGGACAGCGCTGGCTCCCGGCCTATAGAGTGAGATGAGCGCACAACCCTAGAGTCTGGCAAGACTGGCCCGAACGGGCAGGGGTACCTTTACCTTTTTACCTTTATTATTTATAAGATGTTAGCTGCTCTGAGCCAGCCTCTGGCCGGGGAGGGCAGGGTACAAATAAAATTATTATTATTATTATTATTATTACTCTCTGTGAGTTGCTCTACCCAGCTGGTGCCTTCCACCATTCCTCTATGTCCAGCCAGTCTGTGATATGCAATTGAGTAAAATATGGATACAATGGAGACACACACACACACACACACACACTTATATACACATCACCAGTTATGAAGTGCCTCTTGGAAGGGGCTTATGATGTGCCTCTTGGATGGAGCTTTCAAGTAGTGCTTCAACTATTTGGCAAATGTGCAGTCTTTGATCAAGGGAAGAGTGGAGTCCAACCTATTCAAATCTCAGAATACTTCTCTCCAGCTGCACGGAAATCTAATTTGAATGCATTGTAGTGTGATTCTGTGTCAGGTTTTTAGCCAACGTTTAGATTCCCCTTAATATTTTCCTCCTGGACTTTTAATACATAGAGCTGAAGATCTAAACCGAACAGAAGGAAACAAAATGAAAGCCTTTCATCCTTCCGCTATTTTCTCTTCTGTTTCAAGTTACCCAAATGATGAAATGGTCACAACCTTTGCCTTTATTTTCCTCGTGCTACTTTTGCGAGCTGGCTTTGCTTTACTGCAAAACTTGACCACTTCAGAAACCAGTAAAACATGAGAGGAAGAGATTAGTATAACCAAGAGAAAAACAGTGTAATCCTAGGCACGTTTACTCAGAAGTAAGTCTTCCTGTGTTCCACGGGATTTATTTCCTTGTAAGTGTGCATCAGATTGCAGCCTAATAGTGCAATTCTGTGTATATTTATTTGGGTGTATCATTGTGTTCAGTGGGGATTACTCCAAGGCAACTTTTAGGACGCCAGCATAAACCTTACGCCCTTTACTTCGGATTAAATTCCAGTGAATCATAGAATTGTAGAGCTGGAATGTACCCTGAGGTCATCTAGCCAAACCCCCTGAAATGCAGGGATCTCAACTGAAGCATCCATGACAGATGGCCATCCAACCTCTGCTTAAAAACACCCAAGGAAGGAGAGCCCACCATCTTGAGAGAGAGGCTGTTCATCTGTCAAACAGCTCTTATCCCCAGAAAGTTCTTTCTGATGTCGAAATCTCCTTTCTGGTAACTTTCTGTTGTATTATCCACAGCCATTTATAAGCTGGGTTTGTGTGGTTATGTTCTGCATTATTAACATAAATAATAAAATAATACCAAGCAGAAATAAATTTATTATTGCTTTTTGACCTCTAGAGGTTCTCAGGTTATATGTATCAATAAGAAGTAACTGCTCTTGCTAGATCCCTCCAAAATGGAGCTGCTGTGGCTTTGGTCACAGTTAGCATATGGAATCAACTCCTTACAGTGTGATCCTTTACCATTCTCTTGAAATACATTTAGAAGAACTGGTTATTGGCGGCTTTGTTAAAAAGCGAGTCCACCCCAATGAAGAGAACACCTTGAAAAGCATTGGGGTTTGATTTATTAATAAATCCCTTTAGCCTCTATTGATTCTACTCCTTTTGAATTCCCATCAACGGGTTACTATCTCTTGTCATATGTTAACCACAATTGATCATTTGAATTAATAAATATGCAATCCAGATACTGTTCTCGTGGTTAAATGTTCTAAAGATTTTGGAAACACTATTTTATTCAACAAATAAATTGTTTGCATCATTTCTATTATTTCACTAACATTAATAATGGCAACAGGACTTAACACAGTAGTTTAGGGATGTTTATAGTTTGTGGGAGCCAATCATTTTTATGGCTCCGAGCTGCAATTTGAAAATGGAATTTGCCCTACAATATAAATGAATTACTGCTAAATACACCACCAAAGAGAAACTGTGGGATCACATCCACACCATACATTTAAGGGACATATAAACCACATGACTTCCCCCAAAGGGTCCCAGAAATTATAGTCGACCCCTCACAGCAGCCATCTTGGGCTCATTGAGAAAAGATGGGATCAAAGTGTTTTAAATAAATATTAGCACTCTTGTGACTTAAGGATACTTTAAACTGAAACCATGAAAATAGTATAGTAACCTAAGTTGAAAAAGGTTTTTCATTACCATTCTACAGAAATACCATACAAAGTAGCATAGACTGCCACAATAATTCTATGGTAGATTTCCCAGTCTCAGGTTGTATCATCAAAGTGCAAAACTGTCTATGTGAACTGAACAATGAGTTTCCTCACCCTCAACACTTATGTGGGAAAACATTGCATAGTGTTTCCAACAAAGAGTTCTGCTTCCACTTGGCAGGTAGGTCATCATCAAGAGAATGTTGATTCCCACAGTGGAAATGACATTTAGACTGGCTATGAGAAATGGTTCTATTTTGGGATGGTTCTATTGAGTGGATATTTTGCATCTAATTCACGGGTGTTAGGGACAATCTAGAAATTCTAATAATGTCCCACAATCCACAATTATGTTTTCTGTATTTGGCTTAACTATACCTAACAAAGTGTCATCAGATGCTGTCATGCTGGCAGGGTGCGGAATGAGGAAAAGATTAATTGTTGATTGTGTCCTCTAATAATTTGTGTATGACTTGAGATTATGGCTTTGTTGACGCCAACACGAGGGACTTCATTTCCTCAATGTCTCTTTGCACTCAACTACTTCCACTTCTCATAAGCAAACAGCAGAATGAAGGTTTATTTCACACACAGATATACACACCTTCCCTATAAAATATAGTGGCCTACATTATTACTTTGATGAGTTTGCATCCATGGTTGGTGCCAAGCATTTTTCTTCTGGCAATTTCTGTGTTCCAAAATCTAAAACATGTCTCTGAGTAATTTTTTAAAAATTTAAAATTTCACTCTGGGTCACTGGCTCTAATGTGAAGAAATCAGGCAAGTGTGTTTGAAGCTAATAGCAGTAACCCCAACTTGAAAGGAATAGCTAAAAGCATTTCATCTCCCTGAGCTGAAACATGTTTGTTGAAATTGGCCAGCCTTTGGGGGAAAGTTGTAGTCATATCCAAAATAAAGAAAGGGAGTAAATTAGGCTGAAACATGTTGTTTAGGATAACACTCAGTTTTATTAAAAGCTGTGCACAGTTATCCAGGCTTCAGATTTTGCGTTAGATCAGAAATGGTAAATGTGGTGCCCTCAAGATATTGCTGGACTCTGACTCCTATCATCCTTGACCATTGCTCATGCTGACTGGGGTTGGTGAGTCTGACAACATCTGGAAAGTACCACATTGGGTGTTTGATACCCTGGAGTGAAAAAGATTGCCTATTAGTGAAATGACACCTCAAGTTAGAGGACTGAAATTCTGGCTTCCTTGTTTGAGGTCATGTCTTGTATATGGACCATGGAACTGGAATTTTTCAACTTTTCCTCATTTTCACTTCAGCTAAGAAATAGACTTCCCCTTGCTCTCCATACTCTGTTCTCATAAAGGAAAGAAAGCAGCCAGGAGATGCAACTGATCTCAAATGAAATTCCCATTTATATAATGCTCCTACTTGAGGAGGGGGAGGCAGTTTACTTGAAAAAGTCACAATGCACCTTGCACATTAGGAGACAGATGAATCTGAACCAAGAGCATTTCAAGATGTCTTCAGTAAAAATGTTTTAGTGCAGCTACGTCATCAAAACCCATGTTTAGCAGTAGCGAAAGGTCGCAGCAGTCCATCACTTCAGTTTTTTTATAAAGCTTCATTCCCCTCATCAACATGTGTTCAGTCCTGCATTGACTTTATGTTGGAGTTACCATCTCCCTGAATTGCTTTCATATCACATTTGATATTAAAAGAACCATCTTTTCAAAGCACGTACACACAGTTATCCCTTTCCTAGGATTTTATACACATGCCCAAGTGAATACAGTGGTTCGAGAGTGGAAGGTATAAATTTTCCTGGCATTTTCCATGAAGAATGTAGGAAAAACTAATACACTTTTCTATCCATGAGGGGTTTTCTGGCCATTAAGGAGTGGGTGGAGTGGTTGAGAGTGAGCTTTCTGTAGCAAAGATGATATTCGGTCTTGTTTTAATGTCACAGTTTCCAAGATTCCATTGCTTTGTCGACATAGGGATATTTCTGCAATGCTTCTGGAGTTATTTTAGAAATTTTGTAAATTCTTCATGCAGTATTCACCAGTGAATGACCTGTATGTCAGATAACTGGCAGAAGTGAATCGCATGGCCTCAAGCTGCAAACTCAAAATTCTAATCTGGTTTTGCCGTGGGTGGAATGAAAGCATTTTATCTTTGACACCACGCTAATGAGGGCTAACGAGGGCTGTGAGTAACGGGAGTGCTTACTGCCAATATCCTGCGGGTTATGTAGCAAGTGCTGAGAACAAAACTCACCATCTACTGAAAGCAAATGGCTTGAAGGAAGAGCAGCAGAGCATGCGGTGGCAGTGAAACATGTCCACACTACCAGTCCAATAAGATTACAACAGCTGTTGGCCACAGCCTCTTAATTAAAGAAATACATCATAATGCTTACTTGCGGGGAGCTTGCCAGAATGGTTCCAGATAGCCCCTTCTGTTAAACTAATCCAAAACTATTTGAATCTGGCTAGATATTTTGGACTGTGAAATATATTTTATACGAGACCAGAGGTGAATGTAAAGCACAGGTATTCAAACAGTTTCTGACCCTTCTGTAAACTTCTGAAGGGCTAGACAAAGTAGAGACTTTATCAGTTAGATCTCTAGTGAGTCTCTCACCACACAAGCTGTATCTACGAAACATATCAACTCCCACAGAATTTCTGCTTTATATAGGGCACCATTGGATCCAGCCAGAGGCACTGATAATTTATCTGCATGCATAAATTGCCATTTACAATTCACAGGCAGAGATTTGATCCTCTAACTCAGAGCTATTCCATCTTAAGCATTTCATATATATCTTTCCCTTCCCCAAAACATCTCTCTCTCTCATCTATCTATCTGGCTTATTTTGTTGCCTTACACCAAAGTGTCAGGGCAACTTGCAAAACAATGGAGCTGAACATAGAATTATCCCAGGCTATCTAACCCCAATTTAAGTTGGAGTCAGCATTTAAAGGCAAACCTACCTGATCTGTACTTTCTGAAACAATAAACAACCTGAAACTTAGCCATCCTGTCCAGATTAAGGGAAGACTTTAAGAAGTACCTTAAATGGTGCTGGTTTGATGGATTCTGAATGTCTCCCAGATGCGCATGGAAATTTTGCACCATAATTATCATTGGACATGGATTCTAGCATAGCTGGGACAAGTGGGTTGGTGCACTTGTGGAGAAGCTTTGGTGGATTTTGAATGACTTCATAGCTTGAAGGAATAAACTAAGGTTACCAGAGTTTTTTCAATGAATCCGGGGACACTTTTCAACCTCAATGGATTTTGTATGGGGACTGGTTTGTAAATCTGGGGACTGTCCCTGGGAAACAGGGATGTCTGGTAACCTTAGAATAAACAGCATCCTCAGATGTTGGTGTAGGCATGCAACCTCTGTCTATATGTCAGTTAGAGTACAGATTGTGGCTTTGTTCTGCCTGACCTACATGTCTTGCATTCAGTGAATAAAACTGCAATGATATTTCCTCACCACCCTCAACTAGTGCTGCATATATGGCCTTCTTAATAACCACACTTTTGCCACTGCATGCACAAGTGGCTCTTATTTACTACCTAAGTAACTGCAGCCTGAGAACTACATTATCTTTCACCTTATTTTTGCCAAGGTTGTTGTAATCAGGAGTCCTGATATTCTTTGGTTAAAAAAATGGCTGTTTAAATAATTTTGCAGGCAATAGCATACCTGCGTGGTGAGGTCAAAACTAACAGCTCCCCATTAATTGACTTCAGATATGTCTTATCTCTATTAGGGCTGCTGATGGAACATAATGGGCCTGTTTAATCAGCATAGTACAAGGAACAACTTTTTCCATTGCTTCTGACTTGGCTTTAGAATCTTGGAAAGAAATGATGGCTGACACTTGCTGTTCTAGAATGTTTGTCAGAAGGATTTTTGTGGATTATTTTTAAGCCAGGAAAGGAGAGTTGACTTATTTTATCCTGTATCATTTGAAGCTTGTGGGCTGTGGAGGAGAAGTGCTTAGTTTGGCAAACATGCTGGCTAGAACGGGCTTTAAGGGGCATGCCCAGGAAATTTATAGTCATGTGAAAATATTCTTGAAATGATGGCACCAAAGGGACTGATTTGATATTACATGGAAATCTTGCAGCACACTAACAGGTCTCTCAAATTTGATTTACTGAAAATTCAATTTTTGCTTAGCTGATTGGGAGTTCTTATGCCAAAACCACCATTTTTACTACCTTAATCATGGGTGTTGAAATGCATTATTCACAGAGAGGTTAATATGTCATGGAAATAAAATTCAGTGTCTTCTGAGAATGGTTTGGGAATATATTGGAGACAACTAGGCATTACACATAATATAACCTCCCAACTCCAAGCTATGACCTGTGGTACCGCTCTATCCTTAATTATTCTTAATTTAATTAATTAAAAACCATCAAGTCAGATCTCCTGCCACCATAGAAACTGACTATTAAAGCATCCCTGAGAGCTGGCCATACAGCCTCTGCTTAAAAATCTCTAATGACCGCTCCCCACTTAAAACGGGGGGCGCCCTTTGCATGGACGTGTGCAGCCCCTAGATCTGGAGCGGCCCCAACAGCATAGGCTTGGCTTTGCCTCCCCCCAGGTGGGATACCTGGAGGTCTCCGCCTACCTCAGTCAGTTGTCCAATCCCACCTGGGGGAAGTGTTGCCAAGAAGACCAGGCCAGGTAGGGGAGGGATTACCTGCCCACACAATAGAGGGAGGAGAGTCTGCTATCTTCCAAGGCAGTCTGTTCCACTGTTAAACAGCTCATACCACCAGGAAATTCATTCAGTGTTTAGTCTAATTTTTTTGTCTTGTAATTTGAATCTATTGGTTCAGGTCCGACCCTCTAGAGTAACAGAAATCACCTTTGCTCCCTCATTGAAATGACATCTGTTCAAATTGTTGAATAGGGTTATTGTATTGCCTGCTAACTGTCTTTTCCTAAGGAAAGGTATACCTAGCTGAGGGCTTTGTGGTCCCAGTGTTACAAAGACCTGAGAACAACAGAGTTTAGTGTATATCTTTTGTTGTTAGTGAAGTCAAAGGAGGTCAAGAACTTACATACACTTAATGGGCATTTCTAACACTACCATCAACTGACTTGGTAAACCAGTTGTATGAATCAGGCCTATTAGAGGCAGCAGTTGTATGGCTACACTTGCATCTGGACAAAACTAGCATCTCTATTTATTCTCTAAGAGGCAGTTCAAAGCTGCCCATAAGTAAGGTAAATGTAAAACTTGGAAGTCATTGAAAAGTGAATTAAAGCTGTGTACACATTGCTGTTTACGCTGGCTCCAGTGTGCTCCTACCACTGGCTTTTGAATCTGTGTACAAATGATGTTGCCATGATGCAAAGTTTTGTGTAGTTTCTTGAGAAATGCTGCTGTGTGGTGCGTTTTTCCTCAGACCAGCTTCAATCAAAAGGAATACATAAGCCACATTCACTTCTCAGTTAAATAGAGATATTAACACTTGAGGCAGCCATCACATATAAATTTGAGTTGGAGGGGTGTCAAGGGATGGGGAAACCAAGCGGGTAATATGCATTAGGTGATAACATCCCCGCCCTCTCTCAGCAAAATGCAAATGTGACTTGAAATGCAGGGGGGGCAAACTACCATGCTCTGTTTTAAGCTGCTAATGTGTGTGTTGCTTATGTGAGCTGAGAAGCATAAGAGCCAGAGGACATGATCCAGAGAATTTCATGGGCTTTGCACCTTCTAAAGAGGTTTTTTTTGGGAGGAACTGACCAAAAGGAGTGTTGAAAAGGAGTTGGCCTAGGCAGAACTGGGGAGTGAGGCTGGATGAAACAAGTTACCTAACACATTCCCTTTGGCATCAAAAGTGTTGTCTTAAGTACAGAGTTGTTGGGGCATTTGATCTTCTTTTCCCTTCTTTCTTTTTACAACAAGATACTTTTGTTTCACCACCAAAGTTTCTCTTGCTGTTTTCTTATCTAGGGACACCTTCACAGGGATAATTGGCAAAACTTGACAGGAAAAAAGCTCTCTGGATTATAACGAACAGAAATGGATAGAGTGCAATTTCAGGAGTGAACTTTGGACAACTTCAGACACCCAGACATGTGGGGACAATAAGGAATTCACTTCTTTGAAGCAGTACATCAAGTATCTCCCAGGTGAGATGCATAAGCTTCATTTATGTTCTTCCTCCTCACATTACCCAAGAAGTATGAGCTGCTTTTGTTGTTGTTGTTAAACTAAGATGTTGTGTGGTCACCCCGGACACTTTTGTGAGGGTGGGTGGGAATAAAAATCTAACACACAGTCTGAAATCATCTTTAGATAAGGACCATGGCAGCAAAGCAAGCAGAGGAAAATATTTTTCAGCCTGAAGGCCACATTCCTTTCTAAACAAACCTCCAGGAACCACATATCAGGGGTGGACAGGGTCAGAAGAAGAAGCAACAAATGTTAATTTTACCTCTAGACAGTAGGCTTGTTTCTACACCCACACACACTTTATTCTCCATCCAAGAAAGCAAGAAGCATTCTCAGAATTCAAGATACACATTCACACTAGGGACAGGCCCATCCCAGCCATGAGGTGGGTTGAAGCTGCCGCCTCAGCTGGAGAAAGCCCCTGAGGCAGCACCTCCTCTGGTGTACCATCCACTGCACCCCAGCTGGCAGAGAAATGGCACCGGCATCAGCATCAATTTCTGATGTGAAATTTTGACCTCACCCAAAATTGATGGCAGGCAGCACAGGGCAGCAATTCCTGTTTGACCTCAAGTGGCAAAATGGGACCAGAGACGGACTTTGGTACTATGGCGCACTGAGCTAAATCAAAATTCCCCCCCCCATCCAGTCCTCATCCCATGAGGACTCTGACAGGGTCCTAGAGCCTTCTACCTCCTTCTCAAAGCTGTGCATGTGCTAACTAGGCTTTGGGAGGCAGGAGGGTTCTACGACCCTGTCAGAGCCCTCGTGCCTTCTTTCTGTAGCCAGGCAAGTGCTTACTGGGTGCCCTCTCTGCTCGGCACCCAGTGCAGGGAACCAGCCACACTGTCCTAAAACCACCTCTGATGGGATGTGCCAACCCTAGCTAGGGATAAACACTTGTGGAGGGTGCAATGCTAGACCAGTAAGGCTGAGGGGAGGTGTGACCTGGGAAGAAAGGGAGTGGCCAGGGACAGATATGGCCTGGTGAGAGTCCTGAGGTCTGTACGAAAGCTGCATTTGGCCCATGGGCCTAAAGTTCCCCACCTTTTCCAGTTAAAGGAAGGATAAGTTTCTCACCATCATGAGGAATTTCCCTAATTCTATATTGCAACTCTAAATAGCTGTAATCCACACTTATCTGTAAGGCCCTTTTTCTAACACAAGCCATAACTCAAAAGAATGTGCTTGATAAAACAGAAACTATAGTACAATTCCCAATATTTTGGATAGATGACAGTTGGCCAGTGCTCCACGACTTTCAGTATTCTTTTTTATTTTTCAATTTAATTTTGCATGTTCAAATTCAGTATTGGTTTTAGAGTTTGTTTTCTGAGAAATGTGATGCTGTATGGGTGTTAAATGAATCTGTAGCTCAGAGTTGGCCTGCATGTGGCCTTCCAGATGTTACGGGACTCCCATCAGCCTGTTCAGGGATGATGGGGTTTATTGCACAACATCTGGAGGTCTACAGGTTAACTACCCCTGCTGTAGTTAGTGCAGTGCATCAATCAGAAATAAATCAGGCCATGGACACTGAAACAAATATGTGCTTAGCAGGTGCTTTCAGTAGCATCTGGATGTGAACAACACATAAGGTGCCAATAGCTGATGTGTTCCTTGGCTTTACACTATCAAAATTATGCATGGATAAGCTCTGCATGTTTGCGAGTTTTGTTATTTACTTTTTTATTTTGGCTTGCAACACGCTGCAACCCTGCGGTGATGTTTGATGGTGTTCCACAAGTTGAAGTCACTCTAGGCATTCATTCTTCTGTGTGGGGGACCAAACATTGCTCCTGACACAGAGTCTTTGCCAGTGAACTTGCCGTAAGTGGCACGCATGCACCCAAACCTATCTTAGGGCTCCTTCACACACTATGCAACTGCAAGCAAACATGCATTTCAATGAATAATAATGATTAGCTTCACAAACACGATCATATTGTAATTTCTACAGCAGCCTTGTAAGGTAGGTTTTTATTATTCTCGTTAGATTATCCCAGAACTGGGGATTTTGAAGTTGAAGTGAGAGTGTCTTGCCTATAAGATCATCTAGTTCATAGCACAGATGAGAACTGAATCAGGTGTTTCCTGATTCAGGAGATTCATAGTTCAGTCTCTGTGCTCCACTAGCTGAGCATGCATGCAGCAGAGCAATGGTCAGTCCATTTTCCATAGTGTTTGTCACTAGATGATGTCCACTGCACCCAAAGCAAGTCATGATTTTCATAAAAGGAATGGTTGGAATAAACAGGGTGCATGGAAGAGCTATGAAACCTTCCACAGTGAACATCTTTACTGTGTTTGGGGATAGTTATCTGGGCTAGGGAGATGCTCATAAAATGAGAATATAGTCCCCCTGAAGCTTACTAATGATGAACCAAAATGGAAAGTTTCCCAAAACTAATAGGAATACAGCAGGTTCCATTGGGCAACATATAGTCAGATTCTGGCGCCAAACGGATATAGTTGTGTTATGTACTGAAGTTCTCACCCTGGGCCAGCAGGGGGATACTGTAGATAGTTATGCAAATGAAGGATCGAAAGTGACGTTCAGTGATTGGATAGTTTGTATGCAAATGAAGGATCAAAAGTGACGTTCAGTGATTGGATAGTTTTAGAAAGTTGCTACAGTTATGTTGTTCTGGAGCTCTATATAAGCAGGCTGACTGAGCTCTTCAGTTCAGTTCTGTTCTGGTCTCTGAATAAACAAGAGCTGTTTGAAGAATCGCTGTGTTGTCTGATATGTTCGCCCACAACTCAACAAGTTGAATGCCCCAAACTTAAAAGTACATAGGAACTTGTGGTGTGCATGGTTTTAATGTAACGTCTTTACCAAGCCCTTTTACTGGTTGACTATGAGGACAGAATTTACTAATTGAATAAACACGGTCATATGCTGAATTAAATATTTTCTTTTCAATCCTGAAAGGCCTAATTCAAAGACTTACTTCAAAGATTGGCCTAAACTAAGATCTGACAGAACCATGCCTTTGAGTGTTATGTAATGAATAGCATCAACAGCGTCATTCCTTTGCTAGAAAACCAAAGTCCATATGTTACAAAGAGGAATGGGGATTTTTCTCCCTTGGTTTCCTGAATAAAAATGTATTGATTTATCACTCCCACTATTTATATTCAAGTCACTTTGCCCAGTCTTTTCTGTATGGCCATGTTCAGTTAGATGTGAATTTATTCAGAATAAATTCATTTTTATGCTTTTATATAAATAAAAACAACAAAGAGTCTTGTGGTGCCTTAAATGCTCACAAGCTTTATTATGGCATAAGCTAGGGATCACCAAGGTGGCACTTATGGACACCTGTATGAGCATCAGTATCTCCTATGGCATCTACAAAAGGTCTCACCCCTCAAAAACTCACATTTCATGAGAAATGTCCTCATCCTGCACAGTTCTTGTTCACACTGCCTCACCATCTCCAACATTGAAAATATCCCCTTAAATATGCCCACACTCACCCTCCCTTCTGTTCTGGAGAGGGGAAAATAGCTTCTCTGGAAGTGACCATAGCAGTGGCCAATACACACACATTTTTCTTTTCATTGATGGGAGGCATGGCTGCACCACTTTGTGGTCCCATCTCTCTTCAGGTGTGACACCCATTTTGTGTCATGCCACACCCCATGGCTGCCATTTTGTGACTAGTGCTCACAAGACTTTCTCAAATTTCCAAATGTGCCTGCTGCCCCCCCCAAAAAAGGTTGGAAACACCTGGCATAATCTTTTGTGAACAGTTCATTACATCACATGCATGAAGCATAACCCCTTTCACATTTCTGGTGTTAAACAATCAAATTGGCAATGCTGAGTTAATTATCAACTATCACAGTTGTTGTGCAGGATCAATGTCTTATTTGGCAGGCATTCTAGCTCTAACGCAGGCATCCCCAAACTCGGCCCTCCAGATGTTTTGAAACAACAACTCCCATCATCCCTAGCTAACAGGGCCAGTGGTCAGGGATGATGGGAATTGTAGTCCCAAAACATCTGGAGGGCTGAGTTTGGGGATGCCTGCTCTAATGGAACTGTCATGATTTGTAATTTTTGCATTTTACTTCCCTCTAGCTTTACTTGTTACAATTCCCATCCCTCATGTATATACATATGTTTAAATGAGGATTATAGGTCCACAAAAGCTTATGCCATAGCAAAATTGGTTTGCTTCTAAGGCACAAGGTACAAGACTCTTTGTTGTTATACCTGAAACATGCTAACGCATATTTCCCTCTGAAAAGTTGGTTTACTCTGTTGGCTATTTGGCAGTTAATGAAAACTTGATGCACTCTGAATTTTATTGAATCCAAGAATCATATCATTACTGTGTCATAAAATTTACACTGGCTTCTCATTTTTCAAGACACTGAGCTTATGGTGTTTCTCTGGTTTACATCCCATGGCTGCAATCCCTGTTTAGACAGTTTTGACCTCTCACATTTGCTATTTGTGTTCATGGGTTCTAGCCACTAAAATCTACTTTAACCAGATGTCGCCGGTATGCATTAGGCCTTACCAACATGGTCATGGAAACTTCATTTCCAACACATTCACGGAGGCCTCATTTTGCTCAGTGTACCGAAACTTCCTTGGATCCCACAAAAACATCTCAGATCCCCCCCCCCCAAGAAGGAACTTCCAAATACACTTCAACGTTCGGTTGAGGTAAAATTTCAAAGGCAACACCTGTTTTGGAAAACAATTATATGTTCTAGAGTTGTCTTGATCGAATAATTAAATATACTTTCCCAAACTGTTTTGAGTATTATTATTTTTCCCTCAGAGGGAACTAAAAAAAATGTTCAAAAACTCAAAAGAGCTAAATTATCTTGAAAAAAAATTTGAATTAAATTTCAGTCTGTGTCAAACCTCATGGCATGAAGGCATGTGTGCATGGAGCAAAAAGAAAATACCCCAAGGTGTTGGGTGGGAAATTCACAGAGAAATTTTAAAGACATAGCTTAGGTTTGCTTCCCCCATTTTTTACACTAAGAAAAAGTTTCCCCACAACTTGTTACACCAGCAAGGGGATGCCATTGAGTTGGGCCCTTTCTATGGGCATTTCTAGGCCAAAAAAAAAAAAAAGAAAGAAAAATGGCTGTCCCATTGGCAGTTCATGAGGAAGCTATCTTTTATTACCCAATAATGCTCTAGAAATGACACTACATCATGATGTAGCATCATTCCTGTGGCATTTGGACCCAGGGAACTATGCTGCAATTGTGAGTAGCCACAAACTGTTTTTATAAATGTTAAGAAACAAACAACACCCATTGCTAAACCACCTACCTTAAATTAAAGTAAGCCAACACCCAAAAAAACATTGCTGAAAAATTTTCCTCCCCTTTGTAAACAACCAAGTCCCTGCCCCACTACTTTTATGGAAGGTGAAAAGTGGTAGGAGAAGTTTTTGGGCACAACATTAATTATATTTAAGTTAACTATATCTGATAACATTCTGTCAAAGAAAAAACAAAATTGCTTTCCACATATGGACAGAAACTGCCTGGAGAGAGAGTGGGAGACAGTTTAGGTTCTCTCTGACATAACGTTAGCAAATATAGTTCAGTTATATAAAAGAGAAATAAAAGCTATCTTCTTCCACACACAACATAACTGTCTAGAAATAGTAAGGAATACAGTTTTGTTCTTTCTTTGAAAGAACTGAATCAGATCTAATTCCTTCTAAGAGCAAACGGAGTCATTAATTTAATCCTACTCTGGGTAGCATTTACTTGAATACAATACTTAGTGCCCAATGTGCCAACTAGACTGGATCCAAAATGGAGCCACTGAGGCACAATAGGGAGGTATTAGCATATCAGCACGCTCCAAGATTATGCAGAAGTACCAACCAGACACACACAGACACTTAAAAACACTCAAAAAGACATCCCCCCCCCAGCAGTCTGATGACAACTTAGCATGTTTAGGGGTCAAGAGGAACTGGGTCAGAAAACTCTGAGTGTCAACTGGGAAAGAAAGCTGGAAAACTGGGGTTGGTGGTGAATTGGCTTTCTTGGGCCCTTAACAGCTTATGGTATCCCAAATGAAGGAATTGCTAGGTAGCTCGAACCCTGAACAGGTTATTTGCTACTAAGAGGTGAAAGTATACTGCAGCATGTTATTGCAGGTCTTGTGTGCACTTGTGCAACACATTGAAGGTAAGTGAGCTGTCGTGAGTTTGGGGGCGTTTTTCATCACCCTTGAAGAACAGTTATAATGTTCAAAATGCATTGAGCAATTAATGATCATCCTTGAGGTCTCCTCAGGAGTATCAGTGCACCAGCATGAGCACACTGGCAGAAGTCCCTGATTGGCTATGCCAACGCACTCGCAGCTGCAACCTTGCAGTAAATGGCAACAAGGGTGATGGCACAGCACTGTCCCTTTGTGCCAGCTACTACTGGGTTTCCTCCCAGCATTTGGTGCCTTCCTTTCTCTCCACTATTACTCTGAATCACTGTCTGAAAATCTGGGAGCTTTTTTAAAAGGTTCGTTGGAACACTCAAACAACAGGCAGTGTTTACTACTGGAAGTGAGGCTCCACATGGCCTTTCCTGTTTGGCTAGGTGTTTGCCATTGCCTGTTAGCCCTTTCCAAACCACCACCTCCCAACAACCAAAAACATTACCTTGGGGAAAGAGCGGGAACAACAGGCAATAGAGAGCATGGTAGAAGCAGGGTGTGAGTCCCAATTTAAGTCATACCATGTTCAAAGGGGCCTTTACCTGGCTTGAATTAGGCTCATCT
This sequence comes from Podarcis erhardii, assembly GCF_964252035.2. Taxonomy (NCBI): domain Eukaryota; kingdom Metazoa; phylum Chordata; class Lepidosauria; order Squamata; family Lacertidae; genus Podarcis; species Podarcis erhardii. The sequence continues at coordinate 39,042,158 of NC_138507.1, read as the reverse complement.
TGTTCACAGAAGGGAATTCACAACTCAAGCCCCCAGTTCTCAAACATACTTACACTTTTGCATTTTCTATGGACAGGGAGATTTTCTATCTATCTACACACACACACACACACACACACACACACACACACACGATTGCAGGTGGAAGTCAAAGTTCTGTACCACATGCTATTTCTTACTATTTCAGTATGACCTGAACCATAGTTCAGTGGTGTGCTCCTGTCCCTTACATGTGCGCTGGATGGAAAAGTGCAAATAATCATAGACATTTTAGTTATTCTGTTTATTCCTAAATCTTAATTGTACTGGGGAAAATTCCCACACTCCTCCATGCCCTAGTAACTTTTTAGTTAAGTGACGTATTAACTTTCATCAGCTTCCACAGTTGTGCCTCATAAAGTGGATTCAGATGCCTGAACGTTATGAAAACTGTCTCCTGGCCACTTTTTCAGTAACATTAAAGGATGTGGATGCAATCAGTTGCTTTTGAAGCTTAAAAATAACTGGCTGTAAATGGGAGCTGGGGAAAGAATTAGACTGAAATGTTGGGACAAACAAATTTTCTCTGGAAGAAAGATGATAAAACAATGGATGAATCAGATGAGCAAAGCAACTGGCAGAAATTTACTGGGAGCATCTTAAAAATTGTCAAACACAGAAGGAATGATCAAAGGGGAAATGTGGTCCACATACTGAAAAGCAGACATACAGAAGTGAACGGAATCTCCCATACCACATAATTCCTCTGCATTATGTTGATTGGTCTTCTGCTCCTACCTGCAGGACTGCTACCAGAAAGTAGTACTAGGAGACAGTTGCTTGGCTTCGTAGTTTTTGAGCTGTGCATTCTGCACCCTATGCTTTTTAACTTCTATATAAAGCTGCTGGTGGCTGTCATCCGAAGATATGGAGCATGGTGTAATCAGTATGCTGGTAACATGCTGATCAATCTCTCAATTCCATCAGAATCAGAAGAGGATGTGAAGGTGTTGGATGGGTGTCTGGAAGCAGTGATACACTAGATGGGGACCAATCAGCTGAGGCTGGATCCTTATAAGATGGAAATGTTATGGGTAGGTAGTTCCCATGTCTGGGGATTAGGTGCATGACCTGTTCTGGGAGGGGTTGCACTCCCCCTGAAAGTACAGGCTCATAATCTGGGGGTACTCCTGGATTCCAACTTGTCACAGGAGTATTAACTTGCTTCTGTTTGTGTAATGCCCTTTCTAGCCAGGTGCATCCATCACTATTAAATTCAGGATTGATTTATAAACATTCTGGATAATCTAGGCATTTGATAGCTGAGACATTCTGTTCCTGACAACCCTGAAATCACTTGCTGAGATAAATTTTTAGAACGTTTTTATGATGCCTTTTACTATTGATATGTTTGCTGCCCTGGGCTCCTTTTGAAAGAAGGGGAGGATCAAAATTGAATAAATATCTGAAGGCATCTTATAAATATATGAAGACATCTGAAGGCAGCCCTGTTTAGGGAAGCTTTTAATGTTTGATGGACTACTGTATTTTAATATTTTGTTAGAAGTCGCCTAGAGTGGCTGGGGAGGCCTGGCTAGATGGGTGGGATATAAATAAATTATTATTATTATTATTATTATTATTATTATTATTATTATTATTATTATTAAGAATTATGTAAAATTTATCCTCAGAGTTACCTTTTCTGCTTTTGAAAATCTAGTTATTATTAAAATGTTTCTTTTTCCCTTTTTTACAATGAATGAACGGAACTTCACTATTGTGCCATGACTTTCAGTAAATAGGATTTCCCTATTTACTGAAAACTTAAGGGTATTCGCCTCGGAACACTTTGCAAAAACAGTCATGCTTGCTGGAAGAACAGGCCAGATTAATTTCAGTTGGCCTCATGTATCATTTTGACTGGTGATTCATTCTAGCTTGAGAACATGTGCTGCGTTGTGCCACTGAGGCAGCTCGTCACTGAAGTTGCTCAATTCTAAGAGTACAGAAAGTGGTCGGGACAAGATGACACGATGCTTGTCTTTCTCAGCATATGTCAGAACATCAGGGGGGAAAGGTCTAATTTGTGCCTTTGAACCACAAAATGGGTTTTATTCCACTTCATATTATCGCAGCAGCTCCTGCCTGTTTTCTATGACTAAAAGGCAGCAGTGGGTACCCTGCAAGCAATTTTCCTTTAATTTATTTTCCACTGACAAAAGTCAACACTTCAAATGTCAAACTCTTGGAGAGAGTAAATAAACTTGCAATGAAAAACAGTCTCGATGGCATCGCGCATACACAAATTTAAATGTCATGGTACCGCGCTGTAAACAGAAAGAATGCTTTTAATGAAAACTTGGACAGACATGGACATATGAGTGAAGGGGGAAAAAAAGGAAATTACTGTGTCAGATTCAGAAGCTGCTTCTAGCCAATACATCCCCCACTCTCAAAGTGTGCTGAGCTGGAAGCAGAAAGTTTGCAATAGGAAATGGAAGTTAATTCCTTTCAAGTTCAGAAGGTGTCATAATATTTGAAAAGTGAACTGGGAAGAATGGGAATCTGTGATAGACGTTCGAAATGCACATGGCCACATTTCAAATTAGCAACATTAAATTTTTGGATAGTTTGCTGAGTTTGACCTCTGGACAGAATGCACTTATTCAGTAAGAAATAAAAGTAGCACACTTGTATGCTCTGATTGTGCCCCAAGCGACAAGTGATGCATTGTGTGGGAGCAATGAACACACACAGTCCATCATGGGTTGAAAATGGCCACAGTGTCATCTGGTTACAGCCAGAGTTGGCCATGGCATGTGGTAAGGGTCTCACCATCAGTAGCCCACCTACTGACTGATGCCTCTCCCCATGCTGGGCTACCATTAGTGGCTCTCAAGTCCACCACGCTGCAGACTGCTTCTGTGGGCCCCACAAGCAACCTGGGTGTGTGGCAGCCTTGAAATGGTTCGGTTCCTACCCTTTTCCTAGGTGTGGATTCATGTTTAATGCATGGGTTTAAATTCATTGGGTACACTTGGTTGCCTTGTGTGAAAGAGAAAACCAATCATTATTTTGTTTGCCTGTATCTTGGCACTCTGTCCCCACAATGTTGTCTAAGTTAAAGAAGATTAAGAATTCATCTCAACTTGTACAAGTCCTAAGTTCCTGAATGCTTTGCTCTCCTTTCTAAAACTTTTAACTTTTTCATTTCCATGTGATCTTATCCTCATTCACGTGTTTAGTACCTGCAGTACATAAGTGACAGACAGGTGGTACCTGTGATGCACAGTGCTCAAAATGTATGTTCAGGTGTGGGTCTATCATCTATCTATATCTATCTATCTATCTATCATCTATCTATCTATCTATCTATCTATCTATCTATCTATCTATCATCTATCTATCTATATCTATCATCTATTTATTTATTTATCTATCTATCTACTGATTTCTCTCCTAAGTGTATGTTTTTGCAACATACACTTCATCTTTTTTAAAATGGCAGCAGAATTTTTCAATGGCCTATGGCTACAAGCAGGAGAAAACAATTATTGGATTGGAGTTTCAGAATGGAGTCCAATCCTGCTTTGCAGAGCTAGGACATTGGTTAGAAAATCTACACCATATCAAGAGGCAATGCACTGAAATTTGGAAGTTCATGAAAGTTGACCCAATTATGAGCATACATTGCCTCAAGACCACTATGCTGTTCCCTTTCTCTCTCTCTGATCCTTCTTCAGACTCATTTTCATAAAACCAGTGGAAATAATTTTTAATTAAGTCCATCTGGATTTGGCTCATAAAACATTACAAATCATAAAGACTTCAGCGCAAGAGGCCTGGCAGTCTATTAGCTCAGACCCTCCCATTTTTGTCCTTTGCTGATTTGGATTTATGTGAAAGAAGAGGCCAAAACAACCTGTTGCGGAAATTCACCAGAAGGTTTGAATCTAGGTAAATGCACATCTGTCCCTTCATTTGCATAAGAACAATCACTCTAGCCTAGTCAACCTATGACACAAGATAAATGACTTCTGATGATCTTTTTGGATGGAAAAATCAATTCCACAAACTCAGCAGGAGGCTATTTTGCGAACATCATGATTGAGAAATAACTCTATTTTACTTTTCTTGTCCAAAGGCACTAAGAAAACAACAACCCTAGTTTCTTTTTTTAAAAAAAAGCCTTGCTTTGCTTACAAAATATACTCAGTAGGAGGATGCATAACCTGTTTCGCTAACATAATACAATTTCCAGACAAATAGGCAGCAGAAACAAATAACATGATAATATACACTACTGTGCAGTAATTGAGGCAGGGCGCAGCTATGGAAATGCTCAGCAGCTTAACTATATACAATGGAATAACTGGAAAAGGAACATATTTTTACTCAGCTTTCTGTGGGATGTTTAAAAAAGGAAATTAAACATCCATCTCTCTGGTATGCTTTGTTGTTGTTGTTTAGTCATTTAGTCGTGTCTGACTCTTCGTGACCCCATGGATCAGAGCACGCCAGGCACTCCTGTGTCCCACTGCCTCCCGCAGTTTGGTCAAACTCATGTTAGTAGCTTTGAGAACACTGTCCAACCATCTTGTCCTCTGTTATCTCCTCCTTGTGCCCTCAATCTTTCCCAACATCAGGGTCTTTTCCAGGGAGTCTTCTCTTCTCATGAGGTGACCAAAGTATTGGATGTCTCTGCTTTTTAAGATGCTGTCTAGGTTTGTCATTGCTTTTCTCCCAAGAAGCAGGCATCTTTTAATTTTGTGATTGCTGTTACTATCTGCAGTGATTATGGAGCCCAAGAAAGTAAAATCTCTTACTGCCTCCATTTCTTTCCCTTCTATTTGCCAGGAAGGATCTTAGTTTTTTTTATGTTGAGCTTCAGACCGTATTTTGTTGGTATGCTTTAGATAAGGTGAATTCTGTCAATAATGACTCAACAATCTTAGAGATATTTTCCAGCACTATGATTTTCTCCTTGGACCAGGTTATCCTTTCACAGACCAACTGGATGTTCCATTTGACTGAATTATATAACAGCAGAAGCAATACACCATTAACCCCATTATCACATCCTGATTCCAGATATGAAAGCAAACCATTGTTTGGTTTTCAAAGAACATCCTGGAGAGTTTGTTTTTTTTAAAAAAAAATGCACCCAAGGTCAATATCTTTAAAACCAGGACAATTATGGGGTGCAAAGATTTGCAGAGTGGAGCTGAATGTCTTCTTAGGCCCATTTAAACAGATGGATGGGTTTTTAGAAGCACAATCCACCAGGCAGGTGTTCTATGCATGCTCTGGGTGGGAGTTATGCAAGAGGCAGGACTTTGCACTGGATCGTGCTCATACTTCCTAAGCAATTCATCTCATAATGCTTGGGAAAGATACAAGCAATCCTTTAATACTGGATTCTCTAGGGCAGCGATGGGGAACCCCACCCGAAAAGCTGCATTCCCTTCCAAGGGCCACATGTCAGTAGTGGGTGCAGCCAGAGGCCAAGGTGGGTGTAGCAATGGATGTGACTCTTACCTTTGCACAGCAGGTTCTACTACAGTAACTCAGAGGTTTCTACATGCACACCTCTCAATCCAGACAAGCAAGAGGCATTATCTCAATTCAGGTAAACATTCCAGGCAAGCAACAGCACTTGAGGAGGAAGCAGAGCAGGTGAGGGGTGTGTAGTGCAGGTCAGGCATGACCTGGAATGGTCCTGAGGGCTGCATTTGACCTCCAGGACTGAGGTTCCATATCCCTACTCTATGAGAGGCTACTAGCTGAGGACAGAGGTCAACAAAAGTGGTATTATACTAGGTTAAACAGCAAGGAAGACAGAGGTACCCTTGGATCCATTGGGGGGAGACTGACGAAAATGACAACTGCATATAGGTAAACGGAGGTTAGTTGCCCCCCTTTAAAATGTGTATATCAAACATAGACTCTTATATTTGATGTTTAAGACAAGAGTATCTAGTTTATTAATATGATATAGATATAGATATAGATATGCAGGGAGGGGTTAGGAAACTAGGCCACATTCTCTTTTCTCCTCAACTTGCTTGGTGTCATTCTCAGAAATATTATTTAATAATAATAATAATAATAATAATAATAATAATACCCCACCCATCTGACGGGGTTGCCCCAGCCACCATGTCATGGCGATGATCCAATTCAATAGTTCCCTTTCCCCCATTCCTGTATTAAGTTCTGTACATGACTATTACATTTTTGCCTTCCTTTCTGGGATATTTAAATCACACATGTACTTGAGTATTGGAAAGCTGTCTAATTGGTAAACAACTTCAAGGTTAGATCACTGCATGCTCAACTATTTTCTGGAACAATGTTTTCTTTCCATTGTAAGTCTGTAACACAAGCCAGGGATTAATGACAGAGTAATGATGTCAGCCACTTGGCTTGAAAGTGCAAGTTCTATGGATTCAAGCCACAGAGGGAAGTAGGATGATACATATCTTCACAGTCTTAATCCAGTTTTTCATGCCACTAATGCTAATTGTGCATGTCTTTAAAAGACATCTCACTGCTTGTGTTCATCAATGTCCTGCACAATGTCTTTAAGGAGGTAGAAACTCTGTGCTATATAGTATATTTTGGCAGGCTTTTTTTCCATTGGCATGGTTCATGAAAGGGATTTCTCTGGCCTCATTTACCAGCAGTACTGTAATTCTTTTTTTTAGATTTATAACCTGCCCTGTTCTAAAGGCTAAAGGCTCAGAGTGGGTCATGTACATTTTCAAGTCATCAGGATACTAGCTCTGAAGAACACATGTTGTAGAGAAAAGACTAGTGTGCATCTCACACTGAAACCAATGTGCTGGTATTTTGATTAATCCTCATGCATGGCGCTGTGCATACCTTGGTATACAATTATAATATCAGTAGCACAAATGGTTCTTCCAAATACCAGGAGGGGGACTTAGGGTGCAATTCAACATTGCACTATTACTATCATTCCACTGCAGAACGATCTCCCCTCTTCCTCCCCATGAGTGTTATCCCAAAACTCTGACTCAATTTTTGGGTGGTCAAAGGAGAAAGGGGGGGACCCTATTATGCTAGTGGGACTCGTTGCACTGGCTTCTGCTAGCAGAACTATTTAGTTGAATCTGGCCCTTAAGATACATAGGTCATCTGTAGTAAAATGAGCACTGCAACATTAAACCAACATTAAGCATTAAATTACATCCATCAGTTTTTTGAAACTTTAAATCAATATAAACAGTACTCCCAAAATCATGAACAAAGAGAAAAATATTTTTGGTCCAATAAACTGTAAAGTTGTTAAGTGTTTCTCCAAGCTATAGGCATTTTTCCCTTCTAATGGTCTGCTTTAGCGTGATAAAGATCAATCGGTAAAAACCTCTAGATGATGTCATTTGCCACAGGTCATCTTTTCCACAAGAGCATAACAAGAGATATTCTCTGTGGTGGAGCCTCTCTTTCTTAGGGAACTTGTCCAACTGTGGGACTTAATTAGCATTGTCAAGAAACATTACAAGACATTTCCTTTGCAGTTGGCTTTTAAAGGCAAGTAATTGTAAGTCTCATATTGTATTTTGGTATTTCAAAAGGCATTGTAGTTAGGATTTTTAAAATCAAATTTTAATCTTAGTGTTGTAGCCAAACCTCTAACCCTTGGGATACAGCAGGAAATACATCCACTTGCATAAGTAAATAATAAATAATTTCCACCAGTCATGTGGAAATTACCAGTAATATCAGTAAGGCCGATGTAAACGTTTGGTGATTCATGCCTAAAATAATTTTGATCACTGCCCTTTTCCTATCTGCCCTCCACATTGACAAACCTAACTGTATGTGTCTGTTATATATTAGGGCAATTCTAAATTATTAATTTATCTCGGGGGGGGGGTCCCCAGTGCCAATATATGTCTTTATTTTCCTCAATGTACAAATAAGTAGTTGAGCATGGTTGAGTCATGAGAACAGACCCAGTTCAGACATCACATCACTTCATTGTTAAGGAACCTTAACTATGGTTCACCGTGAGTTCTGTACAGTGGTACCTCGGGTTAATAACTTAATTTGTTCTGGAGGTCCGTTCTTAACCTGAAACTGTTCTTAACATGAGGTACCACTTTAGATAATGGGGCCTCCCGCTGCCGTCGCGCGATTTCTATTCTCATCCTGAAGCAAAGTTCTTAACCTGAGGTATTATTTCTGGGTTGGTGGAGCCTGTACCTGAAGCGTCTGTAACCCGAGGTACCACTGTATTGACAAACCATGATTTGCAAAGGACCAGCAAACCAGTGTAGGGAGCAATGGTTTTAAGTGGATTTACAAACAATATTTTTTGCTAACTGTGGCTTGGCATCAAACGTCTGAACTGTTAGAGATGTTGCTCTGTCTCTAGAGCTGCTGCTGAGTAAATAAAAACCAAAAGCAGACAAGCAGCCCTGAACTATGGTTTACCATAGGCTGTGTGTGTCTCTAGGCTTGAATGCACACAAGCCTGTTCTTTGGTTATGTTTCTTAGCTACAGTTTTTGATCTCTGGCCGTCTAGGATTGTTCTTGATCAGTGTTCATTACTTATAATGGATAGCAGTACATTTATTTTGGCCCTGTGTTGACAAGCCATTAATATTCTGAAAAGTTCTCTAATGGCTTTGCATACTTTCAATACCTACTTAGGGAGCGAACAATATATGATACCAGAAGGAAGATAAGAAAATGAAGGTGGAAATGAGTGTAGTTCATTCTTGCCTTAAAGTTAAAGTGAATTTGGTAAAAACCCTGCAAAGGTTGGAAAACACTTTACACCGTGGAGGTTTCGTTTGGTAAGAGGCCGATCACATTGAATATATTACTAAAATGGTGCAAGTAAAGAGAGTGCTTCCCCCTCCCCCGCAACGGTAGATATATAGGGTAACTATTAATTAACTGACTATTAATTAAGTGTTCCCATTGTTTATGACCTGCAGAAGAGAAAAACAAAGTTGCATTTATTTTTGAGAAGCTTAGGATTCCACTCCAGCATTTTGGAGGAAGAGAATATGGCATTGAGATTATATGGTGAGTATCACTCTTGTTGCTTTTCTATAGGCCCCAATATGTGAATAACCATAGCATTATTGTCCCTCCATCCAAAGAAAATTACTTCAAGGGATGGCACAATATTATGCGGTTCCATTTCCAATTACCAGCATGGGGGTGCAAAGGAAGTCCATTACAGTATTCTTCCTATGATGTGCTTAGGAATATGAATTCTGAATAGGATTCTGCATGGCGTATTTCTTTATTTACACTATTTATATGCCACCCATAACTAAAGTTCTCTGGACAACTGACAGTAAAAGTTAAAAACTGTTGCGTACGAAACTAAAACTATGAAATCTAATACCACATCGAGCCAGCAACAGAAGATAACATCAATAAATCAAACCCACGGCAGCACCAAAGATTCACAGGTCTTAAAATTCCAGAAATATCCAAAGGGCCACTAAGTCACAACAAATATTTAAAACCAAAAGACTGAAAATCCTGGGAAACTAAAAATTCTGGTGCCAAATATGTTCTAGGGGTCCCTCTACCCTCCGGAGCAGATTTGGGGAAGGGCATGCATGAAGGAGGATGGGGGAAGAAAGTTCTGTTGCAGATGGGAGGGGAGACATTAGTAGATTTAATTTGATTGTACATGTGATTACAAGATTATTATTTTTTGTGCTGCTTCACCAATGTTTGCGTGTGCATTAAAAGACCACAAAACAAATATGTATGTACAATTATATCAAGGTATTTCATGAATGGTGGCTTACCTATACTGTGGAGCACATAAGTGCATCTGTAAAACACACACACAAATACACTTATGTAATCGCATGTAAAGATTTTAAAGTTTTTTGCAGTGTGTTATCACCTTAAGATGACTGTTTTGCAGTGTTTTATCCATGCACCCACGCACTTGGGTAATAAGGGATGCAAAGCAGCTGAAGAAATTGAAGGCTGGAACAAAGTATGCATCCTTCCTTGTAATTCTTGTTTTCGTAGGCTATGAAGAATGGTAATGTTCCTATCAAATATGTCTCCATTTTGAAAAGTCTATGAAATTTCTTCCAAGAATAAACACAAGGATTTGACAGAACACCATCCTATCAAAACAACAGTTAAATGACTTAACAGTGAGTTTATGGTATGCAATCAATTGCCCAGTATTTATCTCTCCCTTGCATGTTTATTTAAATGAACGCTCTAGTGGCAAGATATAACACATTTGTTCATTCATATGCAGTACTGAAATCAGATGGGGAATGTAAAGGAGACTTGTTGAGTTGAATAGGGCAGGTCAGCAGTATCTCTTTGGGAAAATGAGTAAACCTCACTTGATTTTTATTGGCTGCTTTCCTCATTCTTCACCCTCCCCTCCACAGCTTCTTATAGTTCAACCATGTATGACATTCTGCTGAGTGGAAAATGAACCAAGCCAGATCAACTGCCTTTATAACAGGCAAGAGACTTGGGGGTATATTTTACTTGTGGAAAGGTTAACATGCTGTTCGCCACCCACTGGACAATTGCCTTGTTGAGATTGAATTACGGAGCAACTCAATAAAATGCAACAAGACAGAAAACTAGTCACTCGGGATCTTAATCCACATGTATGTATCTCATTAAACTCAGTGAAGCTTCTCAGGGAGAAGGGCCTAACATTGGCAGGGTTTGTTCATTGTTATAAGTCCACTTTCTTAAGGCTTGGACAGCTTGTCAGGACATTTCTGTCCACCTTGGGCAGATTTAAATATTTTAGAATAGCAACATTTACACTATTCCCTTTTGTCCCTGGGGACAAAACCATGTGGCAGTCTCCTGGTAGTGTTTCGCATGGCTATTCTAAGTCATTTTCACCTACTGCAATCTCTTCTGGGAAGCTGCTGGTGTCTCTGTGGAAGGCTCACAGCACAAGTCCTGAGTGTTAATCATGCTGGTTCTCACACGGATGGAGTAGAACTTCAGTTTGGTTAACATTTAAATGAGAAACTTCCTAATTAACACTTCTCAAAGCGGTACATGAACCAAAACACAGCTATACTTCAAAACTGACCCTTCTCCCTACAGCCCTGGAACCAAAAAAAGTGCACAAAATACCCTCTGAAATGCTGATCAGAGTCATAGTCCTTTTATGCTGGAATCCCAGTACAGTGGTATCTCGGGTTACATACGCTTCAGGTTACAGACGCTTCAGGTTACAGACTCCACTAACCCAGAAATAGTACCTCGGGTTAAGAACCTTGCTTCAGGATGAGAACAGATGCTCCGGCGGCAGCGGGAGGCCCCATTAGCTAAAGTGGTGCTTCAGGTTAAGAACAGTTTCAGGTTAAGAACAGACCTCCGGAACGAATTAAGTACTTAACCCGAGGTACCACTGTACTATGTTTCTAGAAAAAGAAGTGCCGAAGCTCCCCATGAACTTCTCCCTTGTTCTCTTAGAATAGCAATGGTGCCCACCTGAAAGGTGCCAGAGCTGAGCTCTGGCTGAAATAAAAGCCCTGTGGAACTCTATATTCTTACCTTCCTTCTGCACAGATGTGCATAATAATGTGCCATAACTGGATTAGATCCAAACTTGGCATTCCACAAATGGAACTGCTCCTTACATCTACAAAATGTTATTGATCCAATCAGGAGGTTCCACGGGCAGCAAGTGGGGTGGGGGACTTCGGCAGATTCTCCTAGTGAAATCCCCTGAATGCTTTTGGAGAGTCCCCCATCCCTCTGGAGCAGAATTTTGTGGGGTGCAAGGAGATGCAGTGGGGAAGGGAATTTGGAACAAGTCACTTCCATGCTTCCATCGGCAGGAACAAAGTCTAGATCCAAGCTGTTGCTTTATCAGCATGTCACACTGCCATAGCATCAGTGCTGCACTGACAACACATGGCCACATAATTCTGCTGGCACCACTTCATGCTTGATTATGTTGCATTAACGAAGCAGATCCTGGTCATTGCCATGCGCCAAGAGCAAGCTTCAGAACTCCATTGTTCAAAGCAAACCCCATTAATGACACTTTAACAAACGAGTTTGATGACATATTTAGCCACAGCTCGTAAACTTTTGGTGTTCCAGAATAGCATGCAAACAATAATTGTCTGAAAAAGCACATGCCGGCAAGAAAATGACACACTGGGGACTTGTATGGTAGCTATTTCTGGATGGATTTACAATGGAGGTCTGCTTTGTGCGGCTAAAGCATCTTTTTTTTTAAATAGTCATCTGCTCAATAAGTTTCAACTTATTCCTTAGACCAATAAAAATTAAGGCTGCAGTTTCAAAGGCATCTGGGGAAATTGGATGTGTAATTCCCATGACTACTAATTTGATATGACTATTGCTACCCAGACAAAATTATTTTAGCTTAAACTGTTGCTTACTGTGCCATTTCCTTATCAAAGCATTTGACCTCCTAAAAATCTTTAGCATCTTGACTGCCCCATGTCTACACTGAAGTCTGAATCCTTATTTGCAAGTTTTTTCCAGCATGCCAAATCTGAGTGAGCAGCGGGTTAGGTCTTGATAACTAAAATATATTTGTAAAGGCATTCAGTAGAAAATGACAGGCCCAGCTTCAGTGAAATATCCCCTTGCCTAAAGTAGAGGTGTCTTTTTAAAAAACATATAAAATGAAATGATAATTCCATGAGCAACCAGGGCATTTGCACTCTTCCTTAGTCCTTGTGACTCCCGAATTTTATTGTCATGTTTTGAGCTATGCTCAAAGGTGCATTACAGGCAAACCGTTAGCATGTCACAATAGCTTTACAATGCAGTCCTATACATGTCTATTTGGAACAGGTGTTATCTCAAGTAAGGTCTTTGGTCCATCTAAGGTATTGTTATCAACATTGGGTGGCAGCAATTCTCCATGATTTCAAATAGATTTCTGAGTTACCTTTCAGAACAAGATTTCACACCAAGCTCAGAGTTATCATTAAGCCCTATCCAGAGATGCCAGAAACTGAACCCAGCAGATTTCACATGCAAAGTCCTAGTGCTCTAATATTGAGCTACAGTCCTTTATTGAGTCCAGCGAGGCTTACTTATTCACAGAGAAACCAAAATGCTTGTTTACAAAGCTATTGTACTATCAACCTTACTGTACACTTGTGAAACATGGACCACTTATAAACACTATCCCCAACTCCTCAAAAGATTCCATCAACGGTATCTCCGGAAAAAAATACACTATATATGAACTTATGTCAGTGCACTAGAAGAAGCAAAGATCACCAATGTTGAAGCAATGATTCTTCAACATCAACTTCGTTGAACAGGTCATGTTGTTCGGATGCATGATTATCATCTTTCAAAGCAACTACTCTATTCTGAACTTAAAAATGGAAAGTGTGATGCTGGTGGTCAACAAAAGAGGTTTAAAGACTCTCTCAATGCAAATCTAAAAAAAATTGTAGTATAAACACTGACAATTGGGAAACACTGGCCTGCGAGTGTTCCAGTTAGAGAAGAGCCTTTACCAAAGGTGTCATGGACTTTGAAGACCCTCAAACTCAGGATGAAAGAGAGAAACGAGCTAAGAGGAAGGCACGTTTGATCAATTCCCACCCAGAAACCTATGTCCCCACTGTGGAAGGTTGTGAATTGGCCTCCACAGTCACCTATGGACACACTGTTAAGACCGTGTTCATGAAAGACAATCTTACTCGGCTACGAAGACAATTTCTGCTAAGGTGAGTGGCTATAGGATGGCAGCCTTAAATTTATTAATACCGGAGACACCCTAGTTTGTACAAGAAGGGTCTCTGATTTCTGGCAATTCCTCTTTCTCCTGCTGTGCTTCCCATGCCATATCCCACAGCATTCTGGAAGGTCCCACAATAATCAGGAATGACTTCTGAAGCAATGCAAAAAGCTGCAGTACAAAGGAGAAAGCAGGGTAGCCCTGTTACATATGTGGAACTCTATTCACAGTTCTATGGATGTTTCCTGGTACTGCAAAGGCTGAAAAAAACTGCAGCCATTTGGGGTACCTGAAAAATGGAGGAAGGCAACTTCCTTTCCTCTGTCCCATCCCTTTCACCCACCTTGATTTACAAAGATTCCCACTAGGAGGGAAGGGCAAATCTGTCATTTTTTGTTGCTCTCTGTTTCTCATTTTTCCAAGTTTAAATTCAGTTCTCCATGTGCCCATATTAGTCTATGGTTATTGTTATTATTTTTTTAAAAGGTGCTCATGAAAATTCATCAGCATTTGCATGTGAATGTTGCCTAGCATATGCATTTTTGTATGCAATTATGCCCAAATATATACAATTTTGCGAAATGATGTTCCTCAGTGTAATGCATTACTTATGTTATTTTCTCATATGAATGCATTTTTGTGCACACTTTACTCTTGCATATGCATTTTGGTATCTATTACTTAGCTGAAGAACTACATTTCCAAAATGAGAGAACTGCAAATTTCAAGAGATGTCTGCATTCCCGTTCATTGTTCTGCATTTAAAACAGAAGCTACACCCGTTCAAAATATTATGGCTGTGCTTTTGCAAATGTTAACAGGATATAATTAGCATTTGTTATAGGTAAAATAAAATTGGACACATCAGCAGGCAAGTTGAACAATTGATTGCTTCTTACTGAATAATGAAAAAGCTCATGCTGACTTCTTTTATAGAATTTCAATTTATTTATTTATACTTTCATTACTGTTGCTTTGAACACTTAAATCTGATACAGTTTTATGTGACTCCAAAGCTCGCACCTCCAGCATTTTGGACATTAATGAACCCAATAAAAGGCATTATATGCCCTGTATTTTTTAACACCATTACAAGTGCTCTTATTTGACTAAGTATTTGTTGTTATTTTGTGGAGAAATCCAATTGAACAAACAATGCCTTTGAAGAAACAATGTTGTAATAAAAGATCAAAGTTCATAAAATAAATCCTGCTAGCGATGGATAATATCTGATTATCTCTTCAGCAACACAGCAGCATCTCAAACCTACACAGAGTTTCAACCTTATGTCCTGGGAAAAATCAGTGCAGGCAGGAAGTGAAATTGTTATGCACCAGATTCCAGTCGCCCTGATTCAAGGATTATGCTTAAATGTCAAGCCACAAAATGAATGCAAAGAATGCAAACATACTTTTGTCCTTTGTGCATTCACAAAATCTACAAAAGGCTCTCCATTAACCTGCTTTTAACTATGGCCAAGTTTTCACTGAAGTAGCAAACTCCCCTCACTGTACAACTTCAATTTGCTAGGCTACACAAGGGATGGACAGGTCAGTCTATAGCCAATCTAAATCAATTTTGCATGTACTCGTTCATACGTATCCTATGCCATTTCTGCTTTATTTGGTTAAGATGGTCTGAACATTTTAATGTAAACAATGGTTGCTGACTTGGTTCAGCAACTTTGCTCTCAGCCTCACCTCTTGTCTCCAGCTCAGCTGCTTTTTCCGTGGGATCTCGCAACAGTTCTGAACATGACACTGTAGTGTTAACTGTAGTTTTTAAACTATGAGCTCCTTCAGGAAGTCACAGGGCTAATGATGAGCTACATAAATGTTAGCCATAACTAAGTGACTTGAACCTTTGACAGTCTACACTGCATAGAGGTACATGTATTGCCTTGGTGATTAACAATAACAATTGAAGGCTACATTCAAGCTTCCTTAAAAAAATCTAATAAAAGACTGCAAGGAAGCTGGGATCAAAGTATGAAAGCCATGCTTCAGTGCAATTGTTTAAATAAACATATGGGGGAAAGATGTGATACAGTAAAATATATATATATATAATAAATATACCCAGTTGGTTAAGAGGGGGGTGGAGGGGAAGAGAGAGAGCTTTGCAGGATGCTAGGCCATTTTAAGAGAGCAAAATCAAAAGGCGTTAAAGGTGTCATTTCCAAAGTATGAACAGGACACTTCCAGAGTTTTGCTACCTTGGGGGGTGGGATTCAACCCCCTACTAGCAAAATCAAGCTGCATGATTATGGTTGGTTTAGGAGCTATGGGCAACAATCATGCTGTCCCCAATCATGCTGTTCCTTTTTGCAAGAAGGAAAGTGATGAGTAAATGCACTGAGGAGTATGGAATGCCACCTGTTTTGATGCACCATGCTCTCAAACATATACTCGATAAACAGGCAATCTGGAAATGCCCTATTTCAGCTTTCCACACACCCTGAGGAGGATTTATGGCAGTGTGAGCATAGGTGTCAACTTTCATATTTGAAAATAAGGGATCAGCAGCCTCACCTGTCCCAGGGACAGTTTACGGGATATCTAACAATTTGGGATAGCAGCGGGAAGGGGATTTCCTGCAAAAAAAGGGAAGGTTGACAGCTATGAGTGTGAGTGGTGCAGCAGCACTGGGTGCACAGCCTGGGGGGGGGGGCTTCTCAAAGCCTGGCTTTACGAAAGAGGTGTGAGGACACTGACAAGGTCCTAGAGTTCTCCTGCCTCCTTTCCAAAGCCAAGCAAGCACTTATCAGGCTTTGGGAAGGAGGAGGAGGAAGGGCTCTAGGATCTTGCCAGAGCCTTGCACTTTCTTCGCAAAGCCCACAGCCATGCTGCAAGGGCTGGGGGGAAGGCATCAAATGATGACCTCGCACAAGGTGGCATCAGTTCTATGATTCTGTGTCTACCCTTGACACTCCACGTCTGCCTAACCCAATAATCAAATCATGAACACCAGTATTATATTGGAGTGGGTCCAGCAGGAATGACAACATTGTTAGTGTGGCCAGTGGTGCAATTCTGCTCCCTCCTCGATGCATAGAGTGAGTGTTTGGAGAAGATGGTATAAAATGTACTATAGTGTCACAGAAATTTGTAAGGGGGTAAATGTTGAAGTGATTTTGCACTTCTGCCTACAGACCAAATGGCTTGGACACCTGGTCTGCTGAATGCTGGCTGCATTAGCACCAAACCTCATTTTACATTTCAGGCTAGAAAAGACCTTCTAAAGGAAATGATGCTTCATTCATAATATAGCAGAGCATTATCAACTGGACAAATGTGTATCCTGAACCTGACAACTGTGAACCAGCAGCCTCACTAATAAATGTAAATCAATCAAGTGATCTGCAGGCTTTTGCGTGGACAGGCGGAGTCCCCAGATCCCGAGTGGTTCCCCCCGTCATGTGGAATAAGGACTCTAGACAACGTGCTATGGGATTAAATTGGCCACAACTTTATTAAATTTCAAATGTGGGTAGACCTTGGCTCAGGCATTGGGCGTTCTCCCTCCCCAGTCCCCAGCCGGGGACCTAGGGAGCATCAGGGTTATCCAGTGTGGGGGGGGATGGGCCGGCTCTGGAGAACATATGTTCAAGCAGAGATAGCCGCCCCCGTTACGCCGCCGCAGGGGAGAGCAATGACGACCTTTCGGCGTATGGCCAAAGCCTCCCTTCAAAAACCCCTTTAACGGGGAACCCTGGTATCGCCGCCGCAAAGAGGAAGATGGACTAAAGGATTCCGCCCAAGGCCTGATACCGCCAAAGTTGTGACGTTTTGCTACGGGAAAGGCGAAACCTGCCAATGCAGGGAAATTCCTTTCCGGCCCTTTAACAGCGACCTTATCGTAGCAGCGCCCGCATACCTGTGGAGACAGGTTAACCTGCAAAACCTATGAAGAAAAGTTAACCTGCAAAAGAAGACATTAACTGAGGGTGGGTAGGGTGGGAGAAGCTCTGGACCCAAGTGAGGATTAACAATTAAGATCCACCCTCTATTGTGTGGGCAGGTAATCCCTCCCCTTACCTGGCCTGGTTTCCCTGGCAACACTTCCCCCAGGTGGGATTGGACAACTCGCTGGGGTAGGCGGGGACCTCCAGGTATCCCACCTGAGGGAAAGCAAAGCCTATGCTGATGGGGCCACTCCAGATCCAGGGCTGCACGCGTCCACGCAAAAGGCGCCCCCCGTTTTAAGTGGGGAGCGGTCATTGTGAACAGGGATGCAGGGACAGAGGGGATACTCCATTCAGTTCACATTCAGTTCTGAAACAATATGCAAACCAAAACACGGCCATCTTTCAAAATTCACACTTCTCCAAAATTGCAGTGCCATTCCCCACCCAAGTAATGTGCACAAAAATGTGTATACTGTGGTTATGTGTGCACTGGTGAAAATAACAAAAATGCATTGCAGTAGGGGAAATTGCTCTGCAAAAACATGTTTGCTAGAATAAATTCACACTAAAATGCTGATGAATATTTATTAGGTTTTTTCTTTAAAAAATGCAAACTGATGTGGAAATGCAGAGAACCAAATTTAAGGTTGTATAAATGAGAAGCTGAGAGAAGCCACAATTGATGGGTTCTCTCAACCCTATTTGTGAACGAGCCTTTATGAGATAAAACAAAAGGGAGACTGAATGGATGTTAGTATCTAATAATTGTAAAAATTTGATTGAACACACTTTTGGTGCTTATATGCCCAGCCCTCACAATTTTCTAGTTAGAAACTTCCCTGAGTGAGGATGAGCTGCAATCGAAAGGCAATTTTTCACAGATATGCACGCAGTATGTTTTCGTGTAACTTGATTACCCACCCACATCTGACAACTAGTGGCTGACTATGTGAGTCCCAGCCTCAGGCTGCAATGCACTGCTTGAATTCCAAAAGTACTTGAAGTATTATTTTTCAGATGTTTTTACTACTCCTCTCTTGCTGGATACTTTGAGGAACACACCGATAAAATGTTTCCCACATGGCGGCGATAATCTGGTGGAGTAGAGTGGAATGGAGTGTATGTGTAAAGGGTGCGATTTAGAAGGACACATGCATAAAACATGTCTATCAAGAAGGTCCAACTATGATGGAAACTATCTGATGAAATGACAGATGTATAACCCTGTTACAAAGAGATAAATAGACCAGCGAGGAGACAGAAGTGATTCTTTGGTTGTAATTGTTTTCTCTTCTGCAAGGTTACTAGCCAACAAATGGAATTACTTTGGAAGGAAGTATGTGATGAAAGCTCCTCATAAGGGAACAAACAGAATTGCCTTCTCTTCACAGCCTAGCTGAATATACACAATGGACTCCTCCCTTTGACATTTTAATTAGATTACTGGTCACTACTTGCCCTACTAAGAATGCAAGGCAGGTATAAATCTACACTCATTTGGTAAAGGTATGGCAGTCTGAGGAAAAAGGGAATTTCCCCTCTAGAAGGAAGATGCAAGTTTATTTTATTGAGTTGCAAAAGAAGCCAGTCTGCAAAGTTAAAACAACCCACTTGACAAACAATCCACCCCTCCCTCTTTTTAAATCTAATTCACAAGGGTTAAATAAAGGGTATGAAGGGTAATCTGGAATTGCACTTCACTGTGTTTCAAGACAGCCAATATTATAAGAAAAGCTTTTGTCTCTTTGTTCATTTCCTGATGAATTTCACATAAACACAGATTTCTGTTCTTGGAATTCACTTGCAGTCATATGGTTTTGCAGTCATATGGTTTTGCCATTCTTAATTGCAAAGGTAAAAGACCAGAAGTTGTTGGGAGTACAGAAGTTGTTGGATTCCAACTCCAATCAGCCCCAGCCAGCAGAAAAATTGATCGGGGTGATGGGAGTTGCAATCCCCTCGTTCATTGTTCAGGGGGCTTTGACTTTCAAAGGAAAGCTTATTTCCCACTGATTTCAAAAAGAGATAAGATATGCCAACTCCAGGGCTAGTAAGGTTGTTCCCAGTTCTCATGGGAATGGTGGTGCCTAGAGAACAGGAAAGTTTGGGATCCTATGGATCCACAGAATCTCCCAGCACACCCCCATGGATGCCTCCACCATCAGAAGAGAACTATCTGCATACCTTTCTACAACCTCAAAGAGGTATAAGGTCAGATCTCTTTCTCCTAGGCTGGACTTCTCACTGACCCTGGAGAGCAGGACTTCCAAAACAACCTTAGGGTCTCTGGGAACCCCTCTCAGGGAGCATAAGATTGCAGCTAGAAAGGCAGATGAAGCAAATAAAGGTTTTTATTAGAGCAAATGGAAATTATGAGAAGCAAAAGAGAAAAAGACCAAACTTTAATAGAATTGCATTAAAAAGTTTATCTCTACCTGCCTTGAGGCAACATAAATGACTCATGTGAAATAAATAAAAAATAACCCATGTTTTCATAATTTGTTAAAAGTTAAAATCATTTTAAATGGTTAAATGCATCCACTGTAGTTCGTTAGCTAGGAATAAACTTTCATTGTGGCAATTTTTATTCTGTTCCCTTCTTTCTGTTAAGCCATATTAGAATTGTTGTCAACACAGTCCAGAGATTTTATGAGATACGAGGAGAGAGCAAATTTATTACATCTGGATAAGAACTCTTCAAAGGCAATTATTGAAGAATTTACTTGAAGAATCAGTTTTAATACTGCATGATACAGCCTCATAATCTTTTATTTCATTGGTTCTCAACCCAGCACAACCCTTCTTCCCGATTTTGACATCTTTGTCTAAAGTGCATGGATGGGATATTATCCAAAAGATGCTTTGATATATCTTTCATTCCATTTCACTAATCTAACTTCTCCCCCATTTCATTTAAACTCACAGAGGGAATAAGGAATGTGGATGTGTAACAGTAGCCAATGAATGAGTGGGGCCCAAAAAAGAACAGAAAAATAAGCATAAAGTGACAAAAAATGAAGCGGCTCCTATTTGGGCTTAAAAGTAGGTCATGGACCAGGAAACATTGAGAACTAGTGGTCTAGAGGCAGGTAGAGATGGAATCCAACTCAACCAGAAAGGTCCAATAAGGTTAGAGTTTTGGATGTCTAAACTGTGACAGGAGGATCACCATAGGGGTCATGTAAGGAACATGGGAGGAAGATCAGTTTGGTACTGAGGCAATCAGAGAGTCTCAAGGTTACAATGTGAATTAGAGGTCAGGGTTGAAGACAGCTTGCCCAGGTCATGAAGTTAGCAGTGATGAACAGGATCTTTGTGGAAAGCATACGACTGAGATGTAGGACTTGGGCCTGTACCATAACCAGAAAGGAAATTAAGGAAGAGAGAATGGAGGAGAATAAAGAGGGCGCAGCAAAAGAAACTGTGCTGCAGTTTACAGGTGTGCTGTGATGTATCAATGTATTAATTATCGGAATGATAGGAGAAGGAAACACTTTATACCACACCACTGGGAATAGATCATTAATCTAATGTTTAAAATGTCAGTCTACCCTGTTTCAGAGGACTGAAAACCTGTGAATTTTGTGCAAACGCTAAGAAAATACTCTTTCAAAAGTTTTTGATGGGGAAAAATTCTCCGTTTATCAGACGCTAAAAGATCAATATTATCTGGTAGCCTTTTGATTTATGAGGTGCCTCAGAAAGTCACCCTTTTTTGTCTCCCATCTAATAAGCGGTTGAAGTCATTCAGAGATTTGGGATGGGATGGCATCATCCCGATGATGATACCTAGCTCTTATCTCTCATTTCTATCTTCTAATCCCAGGGAGCCTAGGAAATTTATACAACAAATGTCAATGTAAATAAATTGAATCTTAATCCGGACAAGATATCTGTTGGGGCACTAATGATCTGTCTGTAGGCCCTGAAATATCGGAAGGCATTCTTACTCCATCACTAAAACCAACACAAAAAGTACAAAATTAATTTATATTAATAAATGCTTGGATATTTTTTTTAAAAAAAAAAAAACACCAAATCAGGACAGAGTCTTTTGAAATGAAGAATTAAATGAAGTGTAGCTCTCACTCATTCACGGTAGCTGTGTACACACCATACATTAAAAGCACAAACCCCCAATTTCTGGGAACTCTAGTCTATCCCCACAGAGCTCCAATTCCCAGTACCCTTAACAAGCTACATTTTCCAGGATTATTGGAAGGGGGTCCTTTAAATGTATTCTTCATATGCAGCCTGAGTGGGTCTGACTGGTTTGGAACTGATCCGATGGATCCATAAATCATTGCCCTTACACATTAAGGCAAAGCTTTCCAAACTCTGTGTCATGACACGTTAGTGTGTTGGCTGCAGTGTGTAGGCATGTTGCGTGAACATTCTCCACGTTCCTCCCGGGACTGGAAAGGGGTTAGTTTAACCTCTGGTTTGTCAGTAAAACTGAATTACTGTGTCACGAAATGACGCATGTCTAAAAAGTATGTCACCAACATGAAAAGTTTGGAAAGCTCTGCATGAAGGCAAAAGCCTTGCCTTTATCTTTTGTCATGTCATCATATTAACCAAATGTGGTTGGCTACTTAGTGATGTATTGTTGCATTCACTATATGATGCCTATTGGCTAGTACCTGTCATGTGACTAATTGTGAAGGTAGGAGACAAACACTGCCACCTGCCAGTGGCTACAGCCAGGAAGCCAATAGATACAGTAACTGGAAGGTGGGGAATAATGCAGCAGCAACTGAAACACCAGGCAATATTTTTTAAAAGTAAATATTCTTGCAACCAAAGGACTTTCTGGATATATTTTTGCATGTGCGGAGAGAGAGAGAGAGAGAGAGAGAGAGAGAGAGAGAGAGAGAAATGGCTATTTTTGGCCAAAAGATCCACATGGGACAGAATTCAGTACAGTCTGAGTATTAAATATGCTTTTGGATAGAGACCAATCTGGGAATTCTCTGAATGGAACCATAAGAAACTATATGATAGATATAAGAACTGAGAATTCATCCTAAAATAGATTTTTAAAAAACCAAACAGTTTAATGACTTTTGCACATTTAAATTCTTTAGTTAAAGCATTAGAGCAGACATTTTTCCTAGGTCACTACCTATCGTATGTTTGCTGCAGCAGTACTTTTACTGTTCATATGTATTTTCAGAGTTCATAATATAACCTGTACATTTATTTTAAGAGGTTGAAATCTGCCATGTGCCAGTTGTGAACCGTGTTGACATTTTCATAGCTGGCAGCTTTGAACTTTTGGTAACATGATTTCCCTTCACAGAGAAAGAGAAATCCTGCCAGGACTATATTACCCAGAAGGCAATATATACCATTCTTTGACACGATACTCACAGCCACATTTTCCCAGGGGTATAGTGCTACATGTGCAGCCAAGTGTTCCTGTTGATGTCCAGTTATAGCTGGATCATCTACAAACTGCCATCAATTTGGTTTTTTCATTTCAGGTTCTGAATCTCCAAACCCATTTACTGAGGTGGTTTGTTTTCTCATTTTTGTTCCCATCTCCCTACACCTTCTGGGTAACAGCAGGCAGGAAACATTTTCGCTGCGCTTTCATTTTCTCATAAATAATATTCCAATGCAGGTGATTCAAATACAAATCCCACCAGTGCTATTATACTCAGAATTGTTATGTTCCCCATACATTGGAGCCTTTAGATGTGCTTGTAAGGGCACACAATTCAGCACAATTTCAATGAGAAACCATTAAGCAGGTGCCTTGCTCTCCCATTGAAATCAATACATAGTGTTTAGCTGGAATGTGCCCACAGATTCCACATACCTTGTCTGCATCCCTCAATCCACACTACTTCTACTTCTGACACAATTCAGCAGCAGCAAAGGAAGGGGAAAAGATAGGGCCTATGGCAGAACAGAACATGTGCTGCTCAGTCCTATTGGTATTGCCACTGAGAAGACTGTGACCATGCCAACCAGGACAAACATGCCCTTTCCCCAGGGAAAAGGAACAATCACTCAAAGAGTCTGTTTATGCTCAGGCAGCTGCTTTGTGTTAGTTTTTTTCAATGCGTCATGTACCATCTGTACAGCGAATATCTAATGGGCCATGCATAACTAACCTCTGAGATGGGTTTCATGGGTGACAGTGAAACACCACCAACCATTTCTGCTTCCAGATGGCTACCCCTTCTCTGCCTTCTGATGGTGAACTTATACATTTCCTCCACTCACTTCTTTTGAGTAAGATTCTAAAAAAGGGGGAGAACATTTTCTACTTCTTTCAAGTTACACTTGATTTGTCTGGTACATCAAAACATCTGAGTTGTTAACGGTGATCAGAGATGTCTCGATGTCAGGGCAGGGGAAACCTTATGAGCAGGAATAGCAAGTGAGAATTGGCTGAGCAGGTACTGCCCCTCACAAGCTCTGCTTACCCCCACAGTGTCCAGGTAAGTCACAGTTACATTAGGATCAGGAGTGAGGCACTGGTCCACTGTGCCGGTCACTCCTGCTCACTAGTATATCTATCTTTTGGTTCCTGGTTTTGTTTGTAATATATTGGGGGAGGCCAACTTCTGCATTTTTGGAAGCCAGATTCACTACAGTGGTACCTCGGGTTAAGTACTTAATTTGTTCCGGAGGTCTGTACTTAACCTGAAACTGTTCTTAACCTGAAGCACCACTTTAGCTAATGGGGCCTCCTGCTGCTGCCGCACCACTGGAGCACAATTTCTGTTCTCATCCTGAAGGAAAGTTCTTAACCTGAAGCAGTATTTCTGGGTTAGCAGAGGCTGTAACCTGAAGTGTATGCAACCTGAAGCGTATGTAACCTGAGGTACCACTGTACACAGTATTTCTGGGGAGATTTCTGCTCAGTTCTTAGAGAGCTGCCACCGCCACTTGGAGGAAGTACTGCACTTAGATAAATCAGTGGTCTTGCTTTGTCCATAGCTCAGCAGCAGAGCATCTTGTGATTATGCAGAAGGACCCTGGTCCTATCCCCAACATCTAAGGTACAGCTGGGAGTGAACCCTGTCTGAAATCCTGGACAGCTGCTGCCAGTCAGTGCAGACAATAGATGGACTAATGGTCTGACTCAGTATTATGCAGTTTCCTATGTCCCTCTGTATGAAAATGCTTCAGATACTTGTTCAGAAAGGAAAGGTTGTTTTTTTTTGGGGGGGGGGGAAGAATGACAATCCCAGTAAACGTTGCAGACAGGATGCAGATTCAAAGAAGAAAAGCACCACAAAATAAGCACAGTAGAATAGTCAGTCAGTTAAGCTTTTTTTGTTTGGCTACAACAATTGTGGTTATATGTGCTTTGCCCAGCTATGTGACTTGGGAAGCCACAGAGATCAGGAAATGCTGTCCCTAAAGACCAAGGAAGTAGTTCAGAGATTGACTCAGCTGACGCAATGCACTTGGGAAACTTCAAAGCTTGGCTTATATGAGGTCTCAGCTTTTCCATTGTGTGCTCTTGCAACAGGCCCAGGCATCAAAATACTATTATTTATTGATTAGCAATATAAATGTGCTGATTTGCTTTACTTGCCTCTGAGTCTTCTTCCCTTCTAGTCTGAATCCTGGGGAGAAAACCTCTTCTGCAACATCCTCTTTACCTGCAATAGAAACATAAAGAGTAAAAAGATAATGAATCATTTTAAAAATATTTCAAAATTGTAATACTCAAAACCCCATATAATTGGAATTGAACTTTGATTGATGAAAATGGAAAGATATACAGGCTCAGATTATATCTAAACTTATTCCAAGCCTTCAGACAATATGGAACAGGTTTTATTATTTGGCCCAGATGGTTCTCCCATAGTGGCAATTGATAGCTTTATCCTCCATTAATTTGTCAGCTCTTCAGTGATTAGAAATATATTAATCCCAAGTATCTATCTTGGCCACTGACCAAATGAAATTTCAAAGGGTCAGCCATTTTTACCTTTCTTCTGTTTGCAGACTGTTGCCTAAAATTGCTCCATGTTCTTGTTTTATAACCTTACACTGTCCATAAGACATCCGTTAATTCACTGCATGTTCTCAAGTGATGTTCCTACTGTAAATACTACATCTTCAGGGGTTAACCAATATTGTATATATGTGGGCTTGGATCCAAATGCCTTGCATGAGCAGAAAGTCACTTCTGTTTTCGCAAACCAGCTCCCCCTCCATTTTGTTATTCCCCAGTTCTGCTGCAGGTCCCTCAGGCCCCACCCCAAGTTGCTCCAGAGACTCCCTCAGTCTTCAGGAGTAGCCTTTGAAGGCTGCAATGAGAGAGAGAGAAACAAACAGAGACAGAGATGCCAGAAAGCCCCATAGTGTGAACAGAGTATTATTCATGCTTCTTTGGATCCAAACTATGTGTACATTTACCACTTGAATATTGTAATTGTCTCTAATACTGATGGGACACACACAGACCACTTACAGGGCATGTAGTGTCAAGCAGCGGGTTGCTTTCCTGAGTCCTCCCTCCAAGGTATTAATCAATCAATCACACACACACACACACACACACACACACACACACACACACACAAAGGCACCGACCAAGTTACCAGGCTTTATTGGCTTCTTCTCTGGCACCAGCTATAGAACATCAAACAGCAAGTCTAAAACATGCTGTGGTTAACCTCCCACAGCAAGTGAACTCAAAGATTTATAGGGGCTGGGGAATGCTGGCAACCAGCCAGCCCCATCACATGCTCCCACTTTGGGGACTACTTGTTAACACCTGCCTGAGGGGCCCCACCCAGCGATACTTGCTCACAGGATCACTACTTCATGACATGTAGAACTTGAAAGTTCAAGAGAAGAATGAGATCACAAGGTAAGTGGAGGTGATTGCCACCCCTTCAGACAAAGTTGGGTGGTTTGATTGTTCCCTCTCAGAGGCAGCTTACAACATATCTAAAAACATAATAAAAACATCAGTCCTTAAAAACTTCCCTGAACTTTAGATGTCTTCTAAAAGTCAGATAGTTGTTTATTTCCTTGACATCTGAAGGGAGGGCATTCCACAGGGAGGGCGCAACCACCAAGAAGGCCCTCTGCTGGTTCCCTGTAACTTTGCTTCTCACAGTGAAGGAACCAGCAGAAGACCCTTGGCGGAGGACCTCAGTGTCCAGGCTAAGCGATGGGGGTGGAGACGCTCTTTCAGGTATGCTGGGCTGAGGTCATTTAGGGCTTTAAAGGTCAGCACCAACACTTTGAATTGTGCTCGGAAATGCTACAGCTGGACAGCATTATTATTGTGTATTGTGCAACATAAACCTATAGAAGCATACTGCAATGGATTTGGGCAAAGCACAATTACCTATGGTTATTCCCACCAGATTCCACTGGCAACCACTGTAAAATAGAACACAATTCTATGGAAGAGATCAATGTCTCACCTCTTTAAGGAATTTTATGTTTTCTCTTCACCCTCCTTGCTAACAGCAGCAATCCATCACTTCTATCTAGTAGGGCAGGGAGTGAGGAGGTTTAATGATACCACCCAGTATTTCTGGGAAGTTGTCCAGGGTGCTGGTTGTTTAGAGGAACAGCTGAAACTTTTACCTCTTACGTTGCAAATGCCTAGATGGATCTTCAACATTCAGCTGTGGGAAACAGGAAGGTACACAAGGGGAAGGGAGAACCCTCTGTGCAGTATTATAGGTGGGAGAAGATATTAGAGGAAGACTACGCCTAAGACAACACAACTGGAAATTGTGGGGAGGGGGAAGGAACGAATGCATGTCTGCTGGAAGCTCTGTTGAGCCTACATTTATTAAATGAACAAATATAAAAATTGGAAACCAGCTGACAAATAATGTTGGAGATGAGCAGAGACTTGCTGCCTTTCTTGCATCTCCTCTAATCATTGTCAGGTCAGGAAATTCCAGATCAGGAAGAAAAGGTCTGCAACGTGAAGATGGCTTTTGGCTTACCTTTCCTTCTCTGTTCATTTATCTCATTCAGCAGTAAGTCCATTTGCCAATATAAAGGGCCTAGTGATCTATCTTTTGATTTATACTAAGATTTAAAAGAACATCTCTTGAAAGACAGCCAATGAACTGATGTCACAACTTCCAGTGTGTTGGCTCCCCATCTAGTGTTTAGTGTTAAGTATGGTGCTAATAAAATGATCTGGTTTACATCTATGCAGCATTTAGAATTGATCTTGGCAAGGATCAATGGACTTACCAAAAACCAAACATTTCCCACACATTCAGAGGTTGAGTCTGACATACATGCAGCAATCCCTTTAAACACTTTTGGCCTCACATGTCTAGGCTAAACACTTGAAGAGGGCTACAGATTAAGAAGCACCTTTGCTGTGGAATTTCTTTGAGTTACACACAATTTTACATCGAACTGTTTTGCCTATCCCCACACATTCAAGGAAGAAAACCAAGATGCAATCACAGCAGAGAACTATGCACTATTTTCATTCAGTTCCCACCACTTCTTGGGATTTCTCATCTCTCTGGACTCCATCTGTGTTCTTTTAGTGACTTGCTAACATACATTAAGGAGTTTTGCATTAAAATGTGAACCAAATTGAATTTCTCCCTCATCCCACACCTGTGCTATTCTTCGTTATAAAAATCTATGCCCACACTGCATAAAAACAGTCACAATATCAGGTTTTTTTAAAAAACTGCATTAATTAGCATTAAAGGAGAAAGAAAACTCTCAGTGACACCAATGGGAAGCCCCCTCTTCCTCCAGACTAATTGGGGAAGGATTTTTACTCGGCCCATGGCTGGGAAAGGAAGTCTTAAACCTTCCCATGGGTTTCAGTGCTGATGATTATTTCCCCTTTAGGTCTCATATTTAATTTTTAAGAAAACCGCAACATGATTACCTTGCATACTATTAACGTAACATGCAGTTAAGTCCACAGACATCCCTTATTGCATTTCACAGCCATTTTGGCCCCATTTCCATTCTCTTGCCCAGAATTGATCTCTCTCTCTCTCTCTCTCTCTCTCTCACACACACACACACACCCCTCCCAACTAAGGGTAACACTTTATGCAGCTGGACTCTGGTCGATGAAAGCTTGTGCCATAATTAATATGTTAATGTGCCCAAAAGACTGAGTTACCTATTATGAAAGCATTATAGGAATTGATTACATTCAGAACACAGACAGAAGATGTCATTCTGTCTACAAAAGGCTTTTGAGCCAGTGGAGGGGTCTCGCTGGTGGAGGAAGGGAGCAGCAGTATTTGCTGATTCCTCCTCCTCCAACTCCCAACAGTACTTCCCACGCAGAGCAAGAGGTATTGCTGGAAGCTATAATAGGAATAAATATCAGCAAAAGTTCTCTTCTCCCCTTCACCTGTGGGAGCAAAGCTGGTTCCAAACCTATTAGTCACAAAAATTATAGCCAATTTTTAGAAAATCTGTAAATCATGCCAAATGAAACTTTTTTATTATTTCTTAAAGAGTGTAGAATGCCACTGTGGAGCTTTCCATGAGTGCTCACTTTTCTATTGTATTTTTATGACAACACAAGCACACTGTCCACTGGGAGAAGAATTCTTTTTGAGAAGTACAAGCACTCCAACATGCCTTATACAAAGTGGAAAATCAAAGTGCATATGTAACTGCTTTTCCATCTCTGCTGCAACTTTTTATAGATATATTAATGCACAAGAGCTACAAAATGGAATCCCTGTGCAATAACAGAGGGAATAATAATGGAGGGAATCTTATAATTTAAAAAGTTTCAGAACAATGTGGCAAGAACAGTTGTGGCAGCAACCAACTTTCCACTGGAGAAGATATGGAGGTTAAATAAGGTATATTTATAGCTTAATTTGCTCATATAAACCTCAAACATGTAGCTGAAGGAAAAGATTCATCTGTGTTTATTTCTCTTAAAAATTACACGACTAGACATAAAGTCACGCTTGAACTTTAGAATATGCATTTCCTCTCTATTTTTAGATATGCCTGGGAAGTTAGAAACTATTCCTGAGTGCACTGTTCAACTAGAATATATTTTTAGATTTCCACTTGGTAGCTTCAAAAGCATTAGGCCATTTCACAAATGAATATAATTTCTCTTATCTGTTGTGCTCAAGCAATCCCAGGCCATTCATGCCAGTTTTTAGCACCCTGAATACTGTCACTGATGTTAATATTTTAATGGTGTGTTTTATTGATATGTTTTATGGATATGATTTATGATTATATTATCTCTGCTATTTTACTGTTTGCAAACTGCTTTGATCCTTTTTGGAAGGAAAGGCAGTATAGATATAGTTTTAAGAAATAAAATAAGTGCAACACAAGTGAAATAATTGAAACCATGTTTCCTGATCTTTTCATCTACCCTGGTCCAGTGCATCCATTCTACTTACATAATGCCCCTACAACAACTTATCAAAAGTTCCAAAAATATATATTTCTTTTATTTCATTGCCTGCCTGCCTGCCTTCCTCTAGAGCAGGGGTGGCCAACTCCGAAGAGACTGCGATCTACTCAGAGTTAAAAACTGGCAGTGATCTCCCCCCTTTTGGGGGGTTCAGGTCAAAGTTGTTGAGCTTTCTTTAGGGAGGAGGAAAGCCCATTTTGGGGGAGGGGTTCAAGTTAAAGTTGTTGAGTTTTTTCAGGGAGGAGGTAAAATGTTGAGCTTTTTTTAGGGGAGCCACAGTTGTTCAGCTTCTTTGGGGGGAGCCAATGATTTACCAGTGATCTACCGCAGACGTCCAGTGATCTACCGGTAGATCACGATCTACCTGTTGGACATGCCTGCTCTAGAGTCATTTATAGGGTCTTTTACTAGAATCTACTTTCAGTTTAAGCTTCTTTGCTTCTTTCTTTCTTTTACTAGGGTCTTTTATTAGGGCCATATTTGCTGGCAGTGGAGGCAGGCTTTTTTTCAGCTGGAACTCACCAGAACTCAGTTCTGGCACCTCTCAGGTGGGCGCAGTGGCGGAACAAGCCGATGGGGCCCCTGGGGCAGCATGCGTGCCCTTCACCCAGGGGAGGGCCAGCCGCCCATGGGGCGGGGCGAGCCGGGGCAGGATGCTCCGTGGGGCCTCCAAGGAGTCTGCCTGCCTCCTCCCACTCAGCCACCCTACAGCTGAGGGGGAGGCGGTGGGCGGACCATTTGGGGCACAACGGAGCCTGTAGGCACCCAAGCTACCGCGTCACTTCCAGGAGAGTGGCTCGGGCGTGCTGCAGGCCCTGTGGTGAGTGCCGCCCGGCATTTTGTCACCCCCCTCAGTGGTGACACCCAGGACAGCCTGCCCCCACGGCACCCCCTTCCTCTGCCCCTGAGTGGGCACCATTGCCATAATAAGAGAACAAGGTTAATGGTGAGTTCCGGCACCTCTTTTTCTAGAAAAATAACACTGAGTAGAGGGATTTTGATAGCAATTTGATATTGCCTTAATTAATGCAAGAAGATTACTTTGGAATTCTCATGATTTTCACTGAACAGAATCTTGAATTATTGGCATATTTAATTTCAGTACTGCTTTAAAAAAAATCAGTGACAGCTATCATGTTTTTCAGGAATTACTCTAGAAATGGTCTCAGATACCCTAAAATCATACAAGTATACAAGAACAGCAGGACCTTAATTACATACTTAGACATAAAACAGAAACATTTGCAGAAAAGTGTAATTGTTCAGACCTTTTTGATTAGCAAGGGTCTCACAATATCTTTCTTAAATTCATCTCATAAATTTAACCAGTGAAGCTAAACTTTGTCACTGCTTCCACCAAGACCAGATCCATAATGGCTACATAAGCATTAAGCGCAAAGACTGAGTTGGCATAAGTTTAAAGAAATATGCTGTACGTCTTCCAGCAAGCAGATTTTCCCTTCCTCTTCGCATGATAACTTACGTGACTCTTTGAGAGTTTTACAAAGAGACAAAATGTTGCATAATAATAATAATAAAGAATCTTGTCTAGCACGTTGAACAAATACTTGCTCTCACTAGCCCCAGATAAAAGGGTTCTTCCACGTGCAGGACCTCTGTTGCGCACATGGTTCTCCTGTTAAAACATTGTGCATGAGAAGGGTTTTCAATCCATGTGGTATATCTCAGGGATCGCTTCATGCAATGCTAATTTTTCTAGAAAAAGAGATGCCGGAACTCCCCATGAACACCTCCCTCGTTCTCTTAGAATGGCAATGGCGCCCACCTGACAGCTGCTGGAACTGAGTTCCAATGAGTTCCTGTTGGGGGGAAAAACCTGGCTTCATGTATTTTCATAATGTATGAACATACTTTCTTTTCAAATTCTACTGAATGTGAACGCCTTGGGTTGATCAGTGTTCATGTACCACAGAGCCCTGGTAGACCTCTGGATCTGGTGATCAGATAAAACACTTTCGGTTGTATTCAATGTAGCAGTTAGTCTCAGTTCTTCAGCTTAAGGACTTCCACCCTCTTCCCTCCACATGTGCCCCCTAAACCTGTTCCAGGTGCTTCCTCAATTCTCTGGAGCAGTGCACAGGGTGGCAGGAGAGGGGCAGAAGTCTCATTGTGCTTGTGGTAATCCTTGCACTAAGAGGATGAGTTAGGAAAACACCACCCTTTGCTCTCTAAAGCTATTTCCCCTTCAATCTCCTCTTTCCACTCATGGAATAAACCATGTCACTGAGACTGCTAACACTCTTCCCAATATTCTCCATGAGAAAGAATATAACTGCCATGAGAATATTCTGAGAAAGAAAATTAAGTACAGACCTAAGATCATTCCAACACTCTTTTCAACACTGCGCACGTTAGGCACGACCAGCATTTAGGTCAGGGGTGCCAACTTGAATAAAATATTGGGGGGGTCCAGGTAAGTCCTGCCCCACATAATCAACCACAAGACGTGGCACACACATACCATTTAAATGGCAATGCTCATCAACTGGGGAGGGGCTGGCCCCTTCAGATATTTTATGGGGGGCTGAAGGGACAGAGAGAAAGAGAAGAAGGATCTGTGACAAAATATATAACTTCAAGAGAGAGATTTTTAAAACTGCTTACATTTAAAATGACTAGCTTACAACTGGAGGACAAATGCTTAGAAAATAAACTTTGCAATTGACCAGCTAACCGATGACCTATCCTCACTAGCTCCATATGGCAAACTACAGAAATTAGATACAAATTTAAATTAGCAAAATCTATGAAGACTGACCAATCTCTGTCCCTTTTTCGCTTCTACCTCGCTCATAATATTCTCTTTGTTGTTGTTATTGTTGTATTGATGTAAACAAAAAAAGAGATACTACTTAAAAACCCAAATGTGCCATTTTTTTGAACATCAAAGGCCACAATGTGCGTCTAAAATAATCTTCTTTAAAGGCTTCTCTTGGCTCACAAAATTTCCACCTGAAACCCAATAGTAAGGAGAAATGAGCTGATGTTCTGCCATGGGCCTTCACAGCCCAAACTTATGTGCTTCTGTAGAATAACACCCTCAATGTGATGAGGCACACCACATTTTGGCAATTTCATTTGCGGTTTTAGGGAGTGCTGCAATTTGAAGAGAGAGAAAAGTGTTGCACACTACATTGTACACGTTTTGTATCCCAGGACTGAACAGGGGATTAGCCATTAAGAACGTGGATCCCTGTCAAAGTCATAGCATCATGATGGCACTGTCAAAAGTAATCATTGAAATGAGAAAATACTCCCCGCCACACACACACACCTTTGAAAATTTTTACAAAAACATTCCTGGGTTCCATGAAGCAAGCCAGCTGAATTCATAATGTGTCTGTTATGGATTATATTCACACTATAAAATGAGGAAGAAAAATGTACACCATTAACTTCATTAGCTGCCTAAGGGACAACTTGTACTCAGCTTTACTCAGGTTTTATAGTGTGACTGGTCTGACATGCCGACATGCCAAGCCAAGGCAGCTCAAGCATGCAGACCAAGAATTGGTTCATACAGTCTGATACCTCAACATGTGGCATCTGAAGCCTGATGCTCATGTGGCCAAACATAGCAATCACATAGATAGCTATGGGTGTATCTGTGCAGCTATCTGTGCACAGCCATGGGTTGAAAAGCTCAGAACTAGCACAAGATATTGTGCCATTTGACCTACCCAACTCCATTTCTCCTCTTCCTCGCCTCCCACCCTCCTCCTTTCTCCTTCCCATGACATGCCTGGAACACGAGAGAGGAAATACACCCCAGACCCACATGTATTCATTGGAACATCTGTAGAGCGCCGTATCAGAAGCCACATTGAATCAATTCCATATTAGGCTATTGTAAATACTTGTAGGCACACTTCAGCCAATGTTTTCCTATGGACGGTGCAACACACTGTTATTCTGTGGGACCTTTGAGTCCACAGCAGCGCTTTCCTTTTTTCCAATGACGACAGCACATAAGCAAACACTGAAAAGTGTTGGATTACTCCTAGGGTAACCTTTCCTTTAACAGAGTTTGGACTTTTAATTATTGTTATGTCTTAAGTATTTTTGACACGGGAAGCACTTTCCGCACTGACTTAAAAGAGAAAGGTACAGTATCTTGTTACTCCATCAGTACAGGTCCAGTTGGGTGAATGCAACTCCAGACTTAGCTGTCTCCCTTTCAGAGGAAAGGCATGCGGGAAATTGCACTCAACGAAGGTATCATCACTGTGAGTTTAGTACAGGCCAACTTTCAGAAGTGATAATTAATGAAGCCTGTGCTTTGATCTGATCAGCCTCCATGTCTTATGCTGTTTCATTAGTGCAACATATAACTCTTGGCCTGGAAGAATACAGAGCAGAATTCTTCTAAAAACCTTTTAACTGGCCTCACATACTAAAATTCAGCTTATCCAACTTACCTTTCAAGGCACAGTGGTATGTGCTTTATTTTTTTTTTCCAAATACATTTTTATTAAGGTTATACACATAACAAACCTACAACCAAATACAAAAGAAAAAATTGTAACAAAAAAAAGAGTCAAGATATACAAGCCAACTTTTTCCTCTCTCTAACTATACAAAGATAGATTAATCTGGCTATTTCACAAAACAGTGGTATGTGCTTTAAAGCATGTTTGTGCCACCAAGTAGAACCTTGGGGGGCAGGACGGCTCCCTTCATTGAAAATTTGTGGGTGCCCCACAGAGTTGGCGCCTAGGTCAGGGGCACAGGGCAGGCCAAATGGCCCACTCAACTCCATCCACTCTGCATACCTGCTGCCTGAGGTCTTATTCTACCTCATGGCAAGGCCTGTCCTTCTCAGAGCCTCCCTATTGTCCTTTCAATGCATAGTGGCTTCAAGAAAAGCCTGTGCTGCAATGTTTGCCAGCCTAGCAACTCATTATGTCCTCACGCTATTATGTATTAAATTTCTGTATTCCCCTTTCTTCCCAATGGAGTCCAGGGCAGCAAAAACACAAGTGATACAACAATGAAAACATCTTTAAAACAATTCCAATACAGATTTAGACTGGCGGCACCTTTCTAAGATGTAACAGGGCAGAATTCTAAAGGATAGGTGCCACAACAATAAAAGTCCAGTTCCTATATTATTATGCAGTTGACTAGCTGATTTATTGCTTGCCTCAGATATGGTGCTGACTTTGGAAATAAGCTGGGGCAAGGTGCATCCTCCTGTTTATGACTGGCATGTGCTGGGATTATTGCTGACTCATCCAATAAGGGCTTTCCCCATTCACCACAGTAATACTCTCATTGCTCAGAGCAAAGCTAGATTACATATATAGCCCTAGGGTATGCACATTTGAACTAAGCTTCACACAGGAAATGTGTGAGATTTAAGACACAGACCAGGTAGACCTTTAAACTGTTCCATTTACTTAGAGCAGCTGAATGGAATTAACTATCCAGGCTCAAATTACATACCATGAATACAAACTCAAGTTTTATATAAATTGTCTCCATATTGTAATTATATATCTGATGAGCTGTATTACTGTAGGTTATTTCCTGATCTCTCACAGCAAAATGAAGCACAATACTAGGCAGGAAAGCTGCAGACCTAAATGCAATTACAAGGGAGTAAGCCCCATTGAACACTGAGGGATTTACTTCCAATGCGTAGGATTTCATTGTAAATCAAGGAAGGGGAACCTGAAACCTTCCTTGTTGGACTACAGCTCCCATCATCCCTGGCCCTTGGCTATGCTGGCCAGGGCTGATGGGGGTTGTAGTCTAACAAACATATGGAAAGTGACAGGTCCGCCATCCCTGCTGTAAATGAAGTAGTAGAGGGGTGAAGAACTGTGCTTACAGAGTAAATAGCATTCAGCCGATGGCCTGGAAGTTTCTAATTACATTCCCAGCATGCGCTACTCATGGCCCCTATATTCTATTCAAGGTAATAATTGGATTCCCATCAGCTGCTTGGTCAGGAGCCCAGACCTGATACAGCAGTGTGTCCGTAATCAAGAAGTAAACTTGGCCCCTCCATGATATCTAATAAAAGAGAATGCAATAGGAAAGTGTCTGCCGTAAGCGCTGAAAATAGCCTCAGCAATGTCCTTTTGTTTTCACACATATTTTTTTTAAGCACAAAGACAGAGTTTCCATCTAAAAACTTAGTGGATGAGTAAAAGTCTGCAAATGCTACAACTAGTTCAGGAAGACTTAGTGCCAAAGGGTCAATTAGGACCACATGGATGAGGGAGGAAAAGGAAGCCTATATGAGCAGGGCTGGCAATCCCTTTGACACACTGTTGAGCTTTGCAGGCTCAAATGTTAGAGGTTTATGCTTTTTTTAAAAAAAATGCACAGCACTATCTTTTGACTTTTTTTAATTCAAAAATCTGAAGCAAATTTTCTCTCTCCTTCCCTCTTTACCTTGCTGGTGTTTCTATGAAGGCAAGAATACTGTACCTTGTACTAATGGGACTATTACTTTCTCATTCTGGGGTCTGGCTTTCAATATTGTCGGATGAGCAGGAATAGAATTGCCACACTTGGGGGTACCACACTTGCTGTCCAGGACAGGACTTGAGGGCAGATATCACCCTGACAGAATGAGCAATAGGATCCCTAAGCACACCAGGACTGGCTCATCAGATTTTGAAGTCAAGTACAGTGGTACCTCAGTTTAAGAACTTAATTCGTTCCAGAGGTCCATTCTTAACCTGAAACTGTTCTTAACCTGATGCACCACTTTAGTTAATGGGGCCTCCTGCTGCTGCTGCCACCACCACCACACGATTTCTGTTCTCATCCTGAAGCAAAGTTCTTAACCCGAGTGTCAGGGAACTGCCATCAGAGACAGAGGTGGAGGAAAGGCTCCAGAGCGATGCCGGAGAGGGTCCCAGCAGGGAGAGAGGCAGCCCAGCTGCTGGGGAAGGAAATCAACGTAACACCAGGAGAGAAGGGGGGCAGATGGGGGAATCGGAGAAAAGGCTCCAGGACTCTTCAACGGAGACTAGTGGGGAGAGCACAGGTGCTCCGCTGCCCACACCCTCCCTGCGCAGAAGACTTCCGCGCAGGGAGAGTAGGAGGAGACTTGGCGTCAAAGAACTTTTTTGCTGGAAGAAGTTTAAGAAACGCCCACTGACGGATTCTGCCAGCGACTGAGACAGCCATGCAGTGAAGGGCTGTCCAGACAGAAAGGGTTCAACCAGGCAACCAAGCCAAGAGTGGCAGCAACTTACGCATGAGCAACCCCCTAGAACCATTACACCGAGGTTAGCAGATTCTGTAACCTGAAGTGTCTGTAACCCGAGGTACCACTGTACTGTAATACACATTGCCGTCTAAAGAGGGAGTGCCCCTCTAGGAGCATTAAGCCCATGGTCCCAAATACCCAGGTGCTAGAAACAAAAGATGGCTACCAATATCTTGCCCTGCATAGGAACTTCTCCAGGGCACTTCCTGGCCATGGATGGAGAGGAAAACAGTGTGCTTGGATGACCAGTTAGTTTTGCACTATGTAGCAGTTCTGAGATACCATCTGATCACACACATTTCAATCACTGTGCCAACCTGCCTGGTGTGAACTGTCTGGAGAAGAATCTTTCTGTGCCATGTGCCACCCTTAATCTTCATTTTGGAATGATAGCAGTGAAAAGGCTAAACAGTCAATTATTTAGGGGACAAGGTGAGTAATCAGTGGCAAAGTTGGATCAGGAGACAAATGAATAGGCTCAAGCAGAATGAGATCAGGACAAGCAGACTGGTAACAACTGAGCAGAATAGTTACTGATTAGGTTCAGGAAAGAAAGGGTCGGTGCAGAGCAAGTCAAACAAGGCAGCAGGCAGGACGTGTTCAAGGAATAGGATCTTACTGGAGCAGCTGAGCAGCTTAGCAGTAGCTGCATCCCCTTTCTGTTTTTTCTAAGGGCTGCTGGGAGGCTGGAGCCAAAGAAAGCAGAGAAGCTCTCATGACCTTAAGGTTCAAAATGATCAAATGACCTTAGGTTCAAAGTGGAAAATGACCAATCAGATGATATGCTATCTGGACACAGTTATAAGTTCAATTCCTGGCAAGAGCCAATTGCTTCATTAAAAATCAATACCAACAAACCACCACAATCTATTTGTGTCTATAATGCTGCATACAGTATACATGAAATACAGGGAACTCCATAAAAGAAAAGCATAGCTTTTTCATATCTGTTTCTATATCCTGTTCTGATCAATACAGCTCTTGGTATCTAGTGGGCAAAGAACAGTAGGAACTGCTTATTCTCAAGGGGCAAAATGAGAACTGTTTTGTTAGCAAGCTTTGTGAAGACCTTCAGGATGAAAACCTAGAACAGAACTGAACAAAGGGTTTGGAGCTTAATTCATATTGAAATACAGCCTAGGTTTTTAGCCAACTGCTTGTATTCACACACAGTAAATACAATCCATTGAAACACCTGTTTAATGTAGACATCAGACTGATGAAGGGAACAGAAAGCTGGTTCTTTTCCCAATCTTTAGACTTGACCAAGTTTAGAAGATACAGCCAGAGATGACTTGAAGGAAAAATATAATAATCCATGAGGCGGGCAGAGGAGAGAGTCAAGCAAACAATGAAAAGAAAACATACAGCATTTGGCTGGCGTACATTTTGTTCCAAAGGTTGAGCAGCACATACATCATTCTCATGGTCCAAACCTGCATTTGTTCACTAAAGAAGTTGAACTGCCCAAAAGTTTCATCATTAAGGCTGCAGTCCTATACTAGGAGACCCCATTGAACTCAATGGAAATTACTTTGCGTAGGGTTGGACTGAGTTAATATATTATACACGAAGGATTTTTCACAAGATGCTAATCATCAGGTCTGGACTGCTGCTACCACTACTTCATAATGTGAAACTCAATTCAAGATCCATCAAAAGAAGAAGCTTAAAGCAATCTTAACAAAGAGTAGCAATGAACGTGTGACAGCTTCTGAAAAGCAACTACAATAGCATTAAAAATGAATTGTTAACTCTCCATATTGCTCCATATTTACTTTATCGAGTCCTGGAAGGGGCTCGGAACGTAACCCCCATGCTAACTGGAAAACACTTGTATGTGCTTTCAGACAGCAACCTGTTTGTAAACTTTACCTAATATTTTAAAAACCACTAACGATGGATAGGTGAAAAACAGAAATTGTATCCATTTTACACATGAATGAACATCATGCACTGGTGATCAAGTGCAGCCAGGTTTTCCCTGATTTCCAGGACCTGGTGTTGTCTATAGGGATGCCTATATAAGGTTCAGGGGCAGAACCTTATTTGAAAACTATGCATAAATCTCACGTAAATGAAAGGCTGAACAATTCCACCTTTCTAGTAGGAAAAGAAAGATAAATGGAGAAGACATATCAATATGTTGTGAGTCACTGCAGGTTCAAACATCACGGACTGAAAATCGCAAGTCTGATGTCAGGAACATGCACAGTTCTAGGAATGAAATCTAAGAGACACCAAAGCACATTTGGGAGGGTAACCTTCATACTATGGCACTATGGGATACATGGGCACAAGACTGGTGGATCTAATAAGTTATCCAGCTGTTTGTTTTTTATTCTTATCCCCACTGAGAGCCAGTGTGGTGTAGTGGTTAAGAGCGGCAGACTCGGAATCTGGTGAACCGGGTTCGCGTCTCCGCTCCTCCACATGCAGCTGCTGGGTGACCTTGGGCCAGTCACACTTCTTTGAAGTCTCTCAGCCCCACTCACCTCACAGAGTGTTTGTTGTGGGGGAGGAAGAGAAAGGAGAATGTTAGCCGCTTTGAGACTCCTTCGGGTAGTGATAAAGCGGGATATCAAATCCAAAACTCTTCTCTTCTCTTTACGCAATTTCACTTATGTGTGCAGGGGTTCAGAACGTAACCCCCACACAAGTTGGAGGACGCCTGTATATGCTTTCAGACAGCAAGTCAAATAGAATCTGGGATTTCTTGCTATGTCTATTGTACATCTGCCCTTTT
Source organism: Podarcis erhardii (assembly GCF_964252035.2). NCBI lineage: Eukaryota > Metazoa > Chordata > Lepidosauria > Squamata > Lacertidae > Podarcis > Podarcis erhardii. Next base: position 39,002,144 of record NC_138507.1, on the reverse strand, counting down.
TCAAAAGGGTTGCCACTGAGACAATGCAAGCAGATAAGACATTCAAAATCTGACCAGCAAATCCACCACAGAACTTAGAACAAAAACTTACAGGAGGCAGGCCAGTCAGTTGTGATGCAAGTAAAAGACTTGTTAAGTATTTCAGTAATTTTTGTGGCTGTCTGGATTCTTGTGGATAGGAGACGGAGAACAGAATCTTGGTCTTATGTATACAACTACTGTATGTTGTGGTTAGTGAATGATGGCCAGTAATTTATAATGGATTGGAAACTACCTTCCCATTTTACAAGATGCTTTCTTAAACACCTCAGGCCCCTATGAAATATATGTTTGTGTTCCTTTGGGATATTGCACTATGTCTGCAGAGTTAGTGACAGCTGCATCTCTTTTAGTTCAGCTTTCTCAAGGCACAATGTTTTTTTAAAAAAGCTCCCACCACAGACTGGGCTGACATTTTGAAAAGCAGCAGCTCTTCTGGTAAACTGCAGCCAGTGCTAATGACACATCACTACCAGTCAAAGGTGTGAAGGAACTTCAGTGACGCGTTACTTGTAAATGCACAGAGTGGTGGTATATTGAGTATTGATTCAAGACAGCTGCAACGGTAACCCGACATGTGGATTCTGAGCTGGAATGTAGCCGCCTTGAATATATTCAGCCCTTCCCTACAGCACAATCCCCACCCACTTTATAGCGAAAGACAAGTTATAAGCACTGCTAGAAACAGAAAAGCTAGAGTGCAACAAGAGGTGCATCACAGTCTGGTTGAGAGAACTCAGTTCCTTCTTCTGCTATGGGGTCAACTCAGATGAAGTGATGAGCTGGCAGCTGAGAAGATTAAGGCTAAAATCCTAAACACACTTACCTGCAAGTAATAATTGCATGCAACTCAGTAGGACTTATGAGAAAACATGTGTGTAGGATGCCACTGTAAGGATACAATCCTATCCTCACTTACATTGTGAGTGAGGATACATCCTATCCATCGCCACAGTGATCCATGCAACGGTCACCTCCAGGCTTGACTACTGTAATTCGCTCTACGCGGGGCTGCCCTTGAAGCTGTCCCAGAAACTCCAGCGGATGCAGAATGCAGCAGCGAGGCTCCTTTTGCAGCTGCACTGGCTCCCGGTAGAGTACAGGGTCAGATTTAAGGTGCTGGTTTTGACCTTTAAAGCCTTTCACGGCCTAGGACCCTCGTACCTACGGGACTGCCTCTCCTGGTATGCCCCACGGAGAGCCTCAAGGTCCATAAATAGCAACACCCTAGTGGTCCCGGGCCCTAAGGAAGTTAGATTGGCTTCAACCAGAGCCAGGGCCTTTTCAACTCTGGCTCCGGCTTGGTGGAACGCTCTGCCTCATGAGACCAGGGCCCTGCAGGATCTGATTTCTTTCCGCAGGGCCTGTAAGACAGAGTTGTTTCACCTGGCCTTTGGCTTGGAGCCAATTTGATTCCCTCCCCCTCTCTTTTTTCTTTTTCCTTTCTCCTCCTGTGATGAGGCTGCATTTTAATATTTTAATGTTTCAATATTTTAATGTTGTATTTTAATATTGTTTTTAAGTTGTATTTAATGTTTTTATTATTGCTTGTTAGCTGCCCTGAGCCCGGACTTGGCTGGGGAGGACGGGGTATTAATAATAATAATAATAATAATAATAATAATAATACTTTGGAATTACCTACCTGTGATGCTAATTGAATCATGCCAAATCACATTGTTGCTTGTTTTTAACTATGGGCATGAGGTGATTTTATTTAGGAGTGCAGCAAGGGGGGGTGCCCTCACTCCAATTTCAATGAAAAACCCCTACCATGTTGCAGGTAGTGCCCTTGGAACCAGGGGAATATTCTTATTGTGATGTGGGAGCAGTAAACATCCCTGCACTGCATGCTGTGTACCCCAATTAAAATTGCCCTCAGGTGAATTATTATTTTTAACCACATCATGATTGGCAGTGATGCACTTAGCATCATGTGGACTTAGGCCCTGAGGAGGCATGCACAGGATTGTACTTTATGTGGATAATAATGATTCACCTTGTGACATTTTTCAGTGACAAACAGAATGAAGGAAAGCAAATCTATTGCAAATTCAAAATGTTATATAAAATATAAAGTGGTTGTGGTGGCAGACCACCTCGTTGGTTACCCTAAATCAACCCCGAAACACGCTGCTCCCTGTCTTGCTTCAGTTATTTAGCAGGACAGCAAGAAAAAGGATTTCTGAAAAAGCTCTAGTCTTGCTCTTATTGCATGGAACATGGAAAATAATGTTCATTTATGTCTTAATGTGCCATAGAAGTTGGTTTTGAAAGGGAAATGCTGGTATGGCCACACCAGAGCTAAAATATTTGGGGATGACCGCATTTTATATTAACAGAGAAAAGCATTAATCTGGATTACACCATCAAAGAAGGCCATGTGAAAATACCAATACCTCAGTAAAAGCCAAAATTACACAGTTGGGATTCCTGTAAATAGTTGCTCATTTTTCCATTTTCCAGTAATGAATGTCTGCAGCAACACTGCCGTCTAGAGAGCAGCTCTGTAAAGATCAGGGAGTTGATCATGAGAATAGAGATTTTGTCAAGTAGCAAACAACAACAATAACAGTAGCAACAGATAAAGAGCCGTCATGGGATTTCTTTGTCATGTGTATGAAATGTGATGAACATCCCTCAATGAGCAAATCTCAGGTTGCGGCATATCTGAGTTGCAGCCCTATCCCATCTCATCTGATTCTTGTAGGACTACAGTGGTACCTCAGGTTACATACACTTCAGGTTACAGACTCCGCTAACCCAGAAATATTACCTCAGGTTAAGAACTTTGCTTCAGGATGAGAACAGAAATTGTGCTCCGATGGCGCGGCAGCAGCAGGAGGCCCCATTAGCTAAAGCAGTGCTTCAGGTTAAGAACAGTTTCAGGTTAAGAACGGACCTCCAGAACGAATTAAGTACTTAACCTGAGGTACCACTGTATAAGATTCCAGCTCTCCGTGTGCTTAGCAGAAAGTGCCCAGCCCTACTGAGTCCAATGGGGATATGTGTGTTGAGGACTGTAGCTGCCACTGTGTGCTTTCTGTCACTTGTTGTGTTCTCTCTGTGATGTAGAGTGCAATCTATAGATGAGCTGAAGCTAAGAGATAGTGACTTGCCCAGTGCTGAACAACAGCTCTGTGGAAGAGGTAAGGCTTGAACAGAAATCTCTTGGGTCATCTTTGTAATGGATTCAAGCCTGTACGTCGAATGAAGCCTGGCTTCTATTCGGTGCTTGCCCAACTGCCAGGAGAGGTGTGTTCTATTTCGAGGAAAAAAGGAAAACAACCACTGCCCCCATTCTAATTTGAAACCTAATTGAATCAATTATTAAATTAAAATTTCCTAAATACAGTTCTTCGCAGATTCGTGCCAAAATGGAAATGCCAGTGGCAGTCATCCTGGGATGGAGGCTCTAATGTATCCTTCTGTAAACAGCTGCTCTGTGTTTCATTATGGACTTTAGCAAAACCATATTAAAACAAAGGAAAGCACATTAAACACGAACATTCGTATGGAACATAGCAGTATTTCTGAGGTGACTATAAAAGGGGCTGGTTTTTGTTTTGCTTTTAAGACTTATGTTGGGAAAAGGGCCTGGGTGTTGAGCCAAAAGCATTCATAATTTATACCAGTTCTCAACTATTCCTGCTGCTCAAAGATTGCTTCAGAGGACACAGCTGTGCTGTTGTTGTTAAGGAGAGCTAAGAAATGCCCACAGGTTGTGGTCACCCATTACCAACTGTAATGTAATAGACTCTAATGGGGAACAATAATTCCTAATGGACAAAGCAACCAAACTATGTACTGTAGTCTTGAGTTCGGGAACATTGCGTTTCTCTCTGTGTTTTGTTTTGTTTTTAAGTCTGAGAGGATATACAAGATGAGTTGTGCAGCCTTCCTCCCCTGAGTGCGAATTGTGGGGAGGGGTTTGGAACTGCTTGCTGCAAAGACCATGAATTCAGTGAAACTGGACAAGGGGAATAACCACCGCAAGCACCACAAGAGAGCTACTTTTAGAAAAGCAAGTAGCTTTATTTGTTTTCATTTCTCATGTAGTCACCAAAAACAACAAATCAGTGCCTGTTAGGGCACTTTTATTCTTCTTTCAGTATCTGGGACTTTAACCAGTGTACTCAATAATCGGCTAAAAAATAACAAAGGGGTGGAGATGGGTTTTGCTAATAGAAAGCAACTTTTCTGGAAGGGGTGGAAGAGGAGGCACCCATCAACAGCATGGGCAACAGCAGAGTGCTTGCCAATTCTCCCTCTCCTCCAAAAGCTGACTAGAAAAATAAATCCACTTAGCTTGCTCCAGTTAGACCCTCTCTAACTCTGTTATTCTGTTATATTGCTTCCTCATTCCCTAACTTCTAATGGGACTTGGTGCTATAGCATCAGTGAACTCAGAGCTGATTTTTGTCACACCCAGAATACTCACACAAGCACTCCCAACCACAATGTAGTCACGCAAACGCAGACTTCATAACTAGATTGCCTCTCTATGGTTAAATGCAGTGACAACCCCTACCACAAAAACTTGTTGGGAGACAATCCGTTGACATGGTTGGCCGGTTGTTTATGCTCCTTAGGCGTTTCCTAAAGATTAAACTATCTTGTGTTTATTGTTTATAACGTGCTTTTCTGTCAGTCTCAGAAACCATCCAAATGGTTTGCGGGTGAGGAGACACATTTATTTATTTATTTCAAAATGCACCACACACTTTCCTGTCAAAACAGGAACCAAAAGTGGGAGAGATAGTTCAGCGATTCCAGCAACCACAGTCACGACCAGCCCAGTCAGCTTGCTGCCTGAGGCAAAGTACAAGATGGCACCCTTCCCTTCAATTCCATGAGCAGAAAACAGACTTTAGTGTCAGCTGAATCTTTATTGAATCTGAATCAACCTATCTTGAACACTAGCAAAGGGATTATGTCTTCTACTGCCCCTGAGAGCAGTAGGCTAGCTTAGGAAGCACAGGGCAGCTCTGTCCTCCAATATCTTTTGTGATTTTTACCTATAATGAAACTCACTCAGCTAAAATGAGATGCATTAAATTGATTCTAAATTAATGAAAGTAGGAAGCAGGAGAGTACATTGTTTTTCTACTGTGCAACTTAATTTTTGTGGTGTGAACTTATTCTAATTTTTACCTAAGGCATTAAGCACATTGGATTTCCAACTCCACTTGGCTCATATTGCTAATGGGAGATGTATTTACAGGACTGGGGAAGACCTCCACTTCACACCACCAAGCACTGGCAGACACCATGATGGGGGTGCACCGCTCACCTGACCTCCTTCTGGATGAGTCACTGGGGCATACCAGGGCAAAGAGAGGGAGGCAGTAATGAGGTTGGTATGGTGTGAACACGGTAGCAGGTTCACCGGATTCACTCCACCAGCAGGTGTGAACCATCCCTCCCTAGTATGCAGTAGCAACTCAGAGGGAGGTCAGGTGAGTCCTACCTCACTGTCGGCTATGTCAGGAGTGGCTGCTTCTCACAGAGAGCAATGGCCTAGAGCAGTGATGGGGAACCAGATGTTGCTGGACTACAACTCTCATCAACCATGCTAGCTGTGCCTGATGGGATGAGGACTTCAACAACATCTGGAGGAGTACCAGGCTCCTCATCCCTAAGCTGGGTGGACCAATAGCTTCAGTCAGTATACAGCAGCTTAATTTGTTCACCAGCTGTTTTCTTCCTACAAACACTTCCTCCCCTTAACACCTGCAGGTTTTGCAGAGGCAATATGTATTTTTGCTTCTTCTTTTTAAGAGGTCATTTGTGTTCATAAAAGGGCCTGCCGGGCAAAGTTTGGGTGGCCTTACATTAAGCAGCATTATGACACATCGGCTAATTATATTAATTAAATATTCTGCAAATAAAAGGTGGGAAGAATAAATGCCCGCAATGAATCCTTTGCATTTCATTAAGCAGGCCCATCTTTTCTGTTTTTATGACAGATTGGGGGGGGGGTATTTTTTATTTAAAAAAAATAATTTTCCAAAGTGGGGTAGGGAATAATATAGGTCAAGCCAAGTTTTGCAGGATATATAAATCCTTGCAAAAATCCATTTGATGGAAAAAAATCTTTAAATCTCCAGCTTCTAGGAAAAGAAAGCATGTTGATCCTGGCATTGAATGCTAACCATCTACATATCATTTTTCCATGAACTACCAACAGAATAAGCCAGTTAGGCACATTTTCTGACATTCTTGCCTGTGAAAATGCTGCGTGTAGGGGGAATACATCAAGCTTGGCTTATTTATTTACAGAGCTTTGGCTTTACCAATCCCATGATTTAAATGCCAGAGAGAGCCCTGATTTGGGAGGGGGGGAAAGTGTTTTGACTTCATCAATGCCTTTTTCACAGAGAATCTTGAAGATGTCAGTCTTGTGCATTCCGGTAAAAAAAAACATTCTGCATGCCAACAGCTAGGTTTTTTCCACTTTGCAGAGCACCCTTCCCCATCCTGTTGCTTCTCTTCAGCTGCCATCAGGCCCAGCCAGCATGGCCAATAGTCAGGGATGACGGGAATTGTTGTCTAGCAAGATCTGAAGAGCACCAGGTTGGGAAAAGCTGTCCTACAATGGAAGAATGAGAGGGATCTTTTCCATGCAGAGCAAGCAAGGACTGAGGTCTGGTCCACTCTTCTCTTGTGGGACTCCAGCTGTTTTTATCTCTGGGACTATTTCTGCAAAAAGAATGCATACAAAAAAGGCTTGGAATTGTGTCACAAGGTTGAACAGTGGTACAAGCAGAATTGACAGGTTAATGGCCCTGCTCCTGTGCTGTTAACAGCAGCTTGTTAATAAACGAAGCCACTTTTTCTTAGCATGGAGAGGAAGTCCTTGGAAACGCTTCACCTGCTTTATTTTTGCATGTCAGAATGCCGTTTGAGGCACTGAACTAGAGCCAAAACACTAAAGCTGGTAACTATAGAAGCAAGGCAAAGGAACATTATTTCTTACAATGCTCACTAATGGGAATGTGGAAAAAGAAAGGCCTAGCTGTATTTGAGCTCAGTTACATTTTTTAAAAAGGGGTTCAGGTAAAGGTAAACAAGAAAAAGAAACAAATTAGTGTGTTTTGGAGGATACAGTGGTACCTCTGGTTACGTACTTAATTTGTTCTGGAGGTCCGTTCTTAGCCTGAAACTGTTCTTAACCTGAAGCACCACTTTAGCTAATGGGGCTTCCTGCTGCTGCTGTGTCACCGCCACCGCGCGATTTCCTGAAGCAAAGTTCTTAACCCGAGGTACTATTTTCAGGTTAGCGGAGTCTGTAACCTGAAGCTTATGTAACCCGAGGTACCACTGTATACTTTCTGTTGGAGCAAAGAGTTCCCTCCTCAGTTTGCTTTCCTCTTCTAGAGGAATAAAGCCCTCTATATGGAATTCTTCCTTGTCCAATATGTGAATTCATAGCTGCTGTCCAAACTTCCCTAAAATAGCTTTTGAATGCAGCTATTGACTAGTTTCTTTTTCAACCAAGTTTAAGATTAATAACAGCTTTGGGATCTCTGTGCGGTAGACAAGCCAGTTGGACGACTTCACCAACGGCAATACCTAGTGGAGCCCACTGCAGTCAAATGGAGTATTTCCATTCACCTCTGTGGGCTTTGGAGTGTCTCTCAAGCTGACACATGTGCCAGAGCGACAGTGTTTTCACACAAGCATGATAAGGGAGGTAATTTTAATCTGGAGATCTTTATAGTCTGGAGTAAAAAATATAACTCTACATAAAGAGAGAGGAGAAGGAACCACCACAAAGCCAATATCACTACTGAGCTTCTAGATGGAAAGATAGATAGATAGATAGATAGATAGATAGATAGATAGATAGATGATAGATAGAGATGATAGATAGATAGATAGATAGATAGATAGATAGATAGATAGATATAGATAGATGATAGATGATAGATATATATAGATTAGATAGATAGATAGATGATAGATAGATGATAGATAGATAGATGATAGATAGATAGATAGATAGATAGATAGATAGATAGATGATAGATAGATAGATGATAGATATAGATAGATGATAGATAGATAGATAGATAGATGACAGATAGATCTAGGCAGTGCTTTTTTCTGGGGGTACGTGAAACATTTTGTGAATCTAAGTTTGGCCTCATTGAGGGGCAATATTTCAATATGAGTAGGAATATGAGAGTATCCCTAAACATTTTTTTTAGAAAAAAAGCACTGGCTCTAGGGCAGTATATCCCAAATTTTGGTATTTAAGGCACTGTTGTTTTCTGGACTGATATTCAAGGTACTCACTAGGACTAAAACAGATATACACAGGAGTGGGTGGCATGGTGGGGCAAAGCTGTGGAGCTACCCTTCCAAAACAGGTATCACAGCCATTTACCTGGATGGTGTATGAGCAGGGCAGGGTGGAAGTGAAGTCAGGGCCGCATGGGCACACTGGTGAAGTCAATTCAGAACTCCTGCTGGTGTGTCCATGCTTCTCCAATCCTACACTCCTCTGCTCACCCACAAACCATTCAGGTGGGCATCAGCAAGGCTGACATCAGGAGGGCAGCTCAACAGCACCACCCCACTGCACCAGCTCTTCTGAATACACACACACACACAGTGTATATATATATATATATATATATATATATATATATATATATGCGTGTGTGCGCGTGCAACTGGATCCCAAAATACAGGGCAGGCATTCTACTTCCTGCAGCTGAATAGCCCAGTGTTGCAATCTAGTCTGTTGTTCCTTCCTTTGTCCAGAATGTCAGATTTCAGGGATCAGGGTCATACTTTCTGGGCAATGGTTGTGTTTTGGGGAACCTCCAAGCACACCCCCCACCCCCCACCCCCCCACCCCTGTAGCTCAAACTGCATCAGAAAATTTCACTGCATCTGCCTTCCTACCTTCCATATGATGGTACCACTTCTTATATCTTGGCAGAGAGAAGGATTTAATGGCACATGAGGAATGCCTGCTCTGAGGAGCATAGGCCTAGTTTAGATATAACAGTGAGCCGAAGTTTAGCCTCCTTTCTCCCTCTAGTGATTGTCAGAGGAATAGTTTGGAAAAATACACTTTCCACTTAAAACCAGCCACAGTTTGGGAACTGCGGTTAGTTTAAACTTTGGTATATTGGTACAAGCCAGGAACAGGCACCAGAGGAATAGTTTGAAAGAATACATTTAAAACCATTGTGTTTTTTCCCCATAAGCCAAAGTAAGGATGCTTGAGGGTGAAAAGATACTCTGTGAATTCTGTTATGAACTGATCTGATCCACAACTCTTGGACCAATGTGAGGCTCATAAAGTGGTAATCCTGCAGATTTCACATTTCTATGAATTTTGCATTCTAGTTATTGGAAAATGTATCAAAATGCCTATTTAAACATGTGGAAATACATGCTCTCTTCTCAAAGTATGTTCAGAAGTGCAATTTTTTCAAGAAAGTATTTTAAAATATGTATTTAAATATATAGATTTCTTTTTTAAAAAAATGACAGATTAATGCAGGAAGAGGAGGGAATGTGCTTGTGAAAGGACATATAAAAAACTGACAAGGACTGGGAACAGGCTGATCTGTCCTCCATCCTAGTTTAAAGACATAAAAACAAACTCTGACTACTTTAAACATGGAAGGTAGATGCTTCCAATCTCCTGTCTTGTACACATCATGCTCAACCATGGTTTAGTATTACATCCAAATGATTTCAACATGGTGGTGTGATTTCCTTCCACAAAGGCTCTGGAGCCCCTCCTCCTGCCATATAGTTTAGTAACTGCTGATCATGGGATTTTAAAGTCTACTACTGTGTTTAAACAGTACTTAAAGAATCTGCTTTCATCCTTGGGCAGAACAGTGCTGAAGGCAAAAGAAAGGAAACCATAAAAATTATGGAATGCAATTTTTTTTTGGCAGTTTCAAATTTAGCTAAAACCAATCAAGTAGACATTTCAACAGAACAATAAATCCACAAGCAAAGGCCACCTGCAGATCAATCTGTTACAACCTTGTGGGGAAACCTTTGAAACAATATAAATTTGTGGATGGAGAGGAGAAGCTTAAGCCAAACCAATGAAGAAATTATAATTTGTGAAGGAATCACTGAAGTCTTGTCTTTTAGCCATCCAATGTAGGCCAATATGAAGTCTGAAAGAAGAGCCAGCTGGCTCAAAGATTTGGAGATCACTGATGTGGGCAACTCTTCCAATATTTGAATGTGTGTTTAACCTTCCAGTGCAGTTTTGAAATCAAAACTCTGCTCTTTACTCTGAAATGCTAACTGAATTGACTGAGAGCCATCAGATTTATTTTTTTAAACAAAAATTAACAAAGTTTACCATGTAAGAACTTCTTGTGATTCTTGTGACTTCTTGTGAATTAGAGAAGTAAAATGTGTGCACTCATTGACTGGGACTTTATAAAAGATTGCTTTGATTCTATTTCTGCTTCTGTTGGCATTTGACAGATTGCCTTATATCCTCTTTAATTGACTAAGTTCTATTTACTTCTTTAAAAATAAAAAAATAAAAAGAGCCCTTGATCTATTGGGGGGGGGGAATAAACAACCTCAACACCATCCTGTGTACAGAAGCTCGGATAGCCTCCGTCACTGAATCAGCCGGTCCAAAATCAGAACCAGATGGTAATTGCTAGGAACAAAGATGAGGTTTCAAAGAGAACAGATTCAATGCATTCCACAGCTCATAGTGTACTTTTTCCACAAAAGATTAACGGTTGCTTTAAAGCCATTGTATTTAGTGAAGTTGCGTATCACAGAGTTACCTAGAAAGTGAAGCGATCCATTCTTCCAAGCTGAGGTCATGCAAGATTTCAGTAAACAATCAACTTTGATTTTCTGGGATCTTTGTGTTTCAAAAAAGAATATGTCTATCACATATTATATTCTGAAGTTCTGTTGATAGTTGTGATTTTGCTTACCCAGCTAAGTGCTGGAAAAACCTTAAATAGCTCCTATTAGCACTGCTGGGCTTTCTCACTTGCGGCTGAGTGGCAGGCAAAATGTTTTGCGATTCATTTGAACTGTATTATAACCATGTCTGGAAAAATCTGTGTTGTAGTATCAAATGAAGTTATGTTATCAGATAGCTCAGCGAGTCCAGGACTAATTTAGATGATCACCTGGGAACATCAGAGCTTCTTAGAAGATGGTCTGGATGCAATATGATACATCCATTGATGGATATGAATGGTGACAACTAATAAAAAGAGACCTGGCCCATGTTACGTGCAAGCAATCCTTCTGAAGACAGGATTGTTGATTAGCTAAGCAAAAAGAGGTATTTTTTGAGGGGACATCATTTCACATTTTAGTAGTTGGGGGGAAACTTTGGCCTGTCCGATGTTGCTGAACTACAACTGCCACATCTCTGACCATTGACCATGCTTGCTGGGGCTGATAGGAGTTGTAGTTCACAATATCTAGAAGGTTACAAGTTCCCCACACCTGCAATTACGGATAAAGATGTGTGGGGAAATTTTAATCAAGCTCTAAAGGTTGTCTTGAAGTAATCCAAGTGCAAAAACACATCCAGTGTACTTTAAAAGCATTTGTCAGCCTTTGATATCTAATAACAGCCATATAGTATCAGCACAAATCAAACAGCCACCCATTTGTTCAGGTAAAGGGATTTATACCTTTGGCATGCATGCCTAGAACATGTTTCAAATGCCATTTTCAGTGTGTAACATCAACGTGTTCATTCTGCACTGTGCAAGTGCTGGTAACAGCTGACTGGGCCTTGATACTGTCATCCAAAATAAGGATGTGCTGGTAAGTTAACTTGTGGGCTACTCAGGTTCCTTCAGGAATGTGCCAATACCTATATCCCTCCAAACCTTAGACAATATATTGCTTCAGCTATGGAAAACTATTTTCTTGTTCTGGCTTAGGTTCCCAGAGACACAAGGTTCACACCAGGACACTTACTGATCGGACAGAAGCCATATTCCAAAGAGCAGGATATACTGAGTATCTGAAGAAGTGTGCATGAACACGGAAGCTCATACCAATAACAAACTTAGTTGGTCTCTTAAGGGGGCTACTGGAAGGAATTTTTTTATTTTGTTTCGACTATGGGAGCCCAACACGACTACCTACCTGTAACTATCCCTTACATTGACATAGGATTGCTCTGTTGAAAAGTATTTAACCATAGCTGTTAAAGTGATCCTATTTATCCTGATTTAGTTGATCACCTAGGATCTTCGGGAATGGGAAAGGTAGCAAATCAAAACAAATTAACTACCAAACATTTCACAATAAGGGACAAAAGTTCCATATTCTCTTTTCATAAAATCAGGCTTTCATTAACTCAAAGTCTTTATTGTGGTAGTTGCCAGTCACATCTCCAGACAAATGTTCCCCGTGTCAATTGAATCCACATTTTTGACACAGCTTTTTATTTTACAGGTTGTTTTTTTTCCAGAATTCTAGAACTGTAGTAAAATTATGTAACAAGGGACAAGTGGTTTTAACCGCATTTCTGACATTTGCAAACTTGCAACGCTGCAAATTTGGTGAGGATCGGTACATAATCTTCAAATTCATATAAAATGCTGTAGTGATGGAGTGTTGCTTAGCTACTCAACCACCTCTTATACTTTGTTTATTTAATTTGTATGCCACCCTTCATCTGTAGATCTCAGGAGAGTTCTCAACGTTAAAATACAATATAAAAACACAAAATACGTGATAAAATACAAAAAAACACAAAATAATAAACCTCCCTCTCCCTCACCCCTCCCATAAACACATTTAAAAGATATTAATCAGTCAAAGGCCTGGTTGAAGAGGAATGTTTTTACCTGGTGCCTGAAGGTAATAATGAAGGTCCCTGAAGGTAATAATGAAACATGAACCTCCTTGAGGAGATCATTCCACCAATGGGGAGCCACTGCAGAAAAGGCCTGTCATTGTGTTACCACCCTCTGGGCCTCTCATGGAGGGGCGTTAGAGAATGGTCTCATGGTCCAGGTAGGTTCACATGGAGAGATGTGGCCCTTCATATATAGGAGCACTGGCTCGCACAACTGAAGGTTTCACACCATCCAAATTGGTTCATGAGCCCAGTGACAAATCTACATGCAACCACATGTAGCACATGAAACCACATAAGCACATGAAACAGGCCTTTGTCACCACTGTTTATGCTCATGCTACACCATTTGACCTTTTCCAGTGCCTGCTTTTCCCTCAATACCCATTACGTTCCTGAAGATCTATAGAAATACAGTACATATCTATCTTCATGAGTTGCCTCAGGGTTTCAGTATGACTTGCATATGGCTAGTCTCATTATTATTTTTGCCTTGTACAACACCTAATAAGAGATCAGAAGTACAAGCATATGCAATATGTTTCAACAAAAAGGACTTCAATGAAGCTTACGGTAACTGCAAAACTAGAGTTTTTCAGCAAGTAAGATTGCATTCAATTAGGACTCAGTGAGGGCTCTGAGTTTCTTTTACACTAAGTATGTTAAATTAACATAGCTGTACCTCACTGTACTTTCCTGTACAGCAACAAACAAACAGCAGGGGCAGTGAATTGAGTCATTCTAGGCAGCTAATTATTCTGCCAGACCTTCTACCATGCTGTTGAGGGCCTTCTTTGCTTTAAATTGTACAGCCCCTGCACATTTTGCTATTAAATATTCTATTAAAAAGAAGGAGGAAATTGTTCTAACAATCTGTCTTCCTTGGGCCTCACAGATACGCTGCTTTCTTCACCACATTGCTTTTTCAGTTTCCAAACCACACATGTCCAGTTTGATGTGGGTTGGGGGGAGGTGAGATCCAAAATATTGAAGACAGGGATAAAGAGCTAGTTTTAACAAGGTGAATAATGGGTATTCACTCAGCAGTGATATCATGATAGCCTGGGATAAGAACATGGGAGATAACTTTCGCAGATGTGTTTGGGTGTTTGAACAGAAAGGGAACAGCGAGAGATTTTGAAATATTGTGCAGTAAAAAAAACCAGTACAACCTTGGCGAGATTTTGAAGGAATCAAAGCATATCCCCAAAGTTTGTTGACTCCAAAAGGTGGGAGGGTGGCGGCAATGTCCAAACGAGTGAAAAAGGAGAAGCTGGCTAACATTTGGGAACATGAACACAAGAGTCCCTGTAGCTTGTGTGTAGGCAGAAGGCCACACCTGAAACAAAAATTATGTTGGACTTCACACAGGTAGAGCAACAAGTCAGACTGCAGTGGGATATGTGTGAAATAGCTTCAGTGCCCTGTGATTCCACAGCAGGAGGATTCAGAGTATTGCTTTAAAATCTGTAATTTAGATGAGAGAACCTTTCTAGCATAAACTGGAAAGGGCCTATGTTTTTTACTCCTCTGATCGCTCAAATATTACCCCTGGCAAGCTAACCTGTCTCTCTTCAATTTCTCAATGTAAAGACTGTGGTTGTTGAGTATTTGACTATATATTTTTTCTTGTGATGTGCGAGCTCCCCCTGCTTTAGTTTGTGACAGACTCAAGATTTCTGAGCTTCCTTGGCGAGTGTTCAAAGAGAGCTCTTTTTCTCCCTGGTAGTTTTTTTCCAGGTTCTTAACATTAGTACATATAAGCTGTACTTAACATTAGTACATACAGTGGTACCTCAGGTTACAGACGCTTCAGGTTACAGACTCCGCTAATCCAGAAATAGTACCTTGGGTTAAGATCTTTGCTTCGATGAGAACAGAAATCATGTGGCGGCAGTGGGAGGCCCCATTAGATAAAGTGGTACCTCAGGTTAAGAACGGTTTCAGGTTAAGAACAGACCTCCAGAACAAATTAAGTTCTTAACCCGAGGTACCACTGTATAAGCTGCTGGTGTCTTTCTCCTACGTGTTATTGCACTGCTACCAGGAAACTAATACATTGTTAGACTTGCCATTTTATGATTGCTCCCTAGAATGAATACACATGGATGCTTCCATTTTCTGATTGGAATGAAGATCTATAAATAACATGATTACTCTATACTTCCAACTACCCAACACTTTAGTGTGGTGACTCAACCACTTAGATATGTGGTTGGGCAACTGGCACTTTTACAAATGCCACATAATGTTTGTCTGTGCTTTCGAGAAATTGGTCCTTTAGAGTGGCAGCATCTGGACTTTGGAACTCCCTGCATATTGATATTAGGCAGATACGTTTACTGTATTGTTTCTGACATCTGCAAAAAACAAACAAACCACTATTTGTTCCAACAAGCCTATGCATTCATGTAGTTTCAGCACATAATCTTGATGTAACTCGATTTGAATTATTATAATTATTTGTATGATTAATGATCGTTTTAGACTGTTCATTGTAAACCACTTAGAAGTGTTTTGTATATCTGTCTTGTTAAATAAATAACAGAAAAGTGTGTGTGTGTGTGATTCCAAATCAAAAACATTACAATTCACTTCACTTGCACAACACGATGGCATGGAGCTGCTTGAAAGCTTTCTCCTTTCCAGATTGAGGCAGAAGAGAGAGACCTACCGTATTTTTCCTTCTATAACACGCAGATTTTTTCTTCTAAAAAGGAAGGGGAAATGTCTGTGCGTGTTATAGAGCGAATGTGTGGTCCCTGGAGCCGAAAAATCATGCAAAAATCAAATCGCGGCGCTGCACGCTGCACGGAGAAGCGAAACCTGAAAAGAGGAAGCGGCTGCTTTCCTGCATTCTGCCTCAGGGTCTTACTGCCCACCCGCCTCTGTTTCGTTGCTGTGTTTGCTGAAACGGAACAAAGAGCAGGGAAAGCCCCTCCCCTCCAGGCAAGCTCCGGTGCTGCTGGGGGAGAGGGAGAGAGAGGGGGGAAGGGAGAGAGAGGGGGGAGGGGGAGGGAGAGAGGGGGGGAGGGCGAGAGAGGGGGAGGGAGGGAGGGGAGAGAGAGAGAGAGAGAGAGAGAGAGAGAGAGAGAGATGGCTGGCTTGGGTGGGGGGAAACTTTTGCCTTTCTTTCCTCCCTCCCGTTAAATCCCTCTCCTGCATTCTTAGCCAGCTGCTTCTCTGCACACCCCTCTAATGTCCCTTCTTTGTTTTTCCTTCGCTCCCCACTTAAAATGTGGTTACAAAGCATGGATCCACAGGGATCCTCAGGATCTTTGCATTGGGTCACCCCAAATTCACCATCAGATCACATAGCATGTCCATGGCTACAGCCTGCACCAAAAAAATCAGGCACCCACTGTTGCTTGGGGCTGCAGTGGTGCAAAAATGTGGTTTAAAAGCATGGATCCACAGGGATTCTCAGGATCCTTGCATTGGGTCACCCCAAATTCACCATCAGATCACATAGCATGTCCATGGCTACAGCCTGCACCAAAAAAATCACGCACCCACTGTTGCCTGGGGCTGCAATGGTGCAAAAATGTGGTTACAAAGCATGGATCCACAGGGATTCTCAGGATCTTTGCATTGGGTCACCCCAAATTCACCATCAGATCACATAGCATGTCCATGGCTACAGCCTGCCCCCCCAAAATCACACACCCACTGTTGCCTGGGGCTGCAATGGTGCAAAAATGTGGTTAAAAAGCATGGATCCCCAGGGATTCTCAGGATCCTTGCATTGGGTCACCCCAAATTCACCATCAGATCACATAGCATGTCCATGGCTACAGCCTGCCCCCCCCCCCCAAATCACATACCCACTGTTGCCTGGGGCTGCAATGGTGCAAAAACGTGGTTACAAACCATGGATCCACATGGATCCTCAGGATCTTTGCATTGGGTCAGCCCAAATTCACCATCAGAGCACATAGCATGTCCATGGCTACAGCCTGCCCCCAAAAAATCACGCACCCACTGTTGCCTGGGGCTGCAATGGTGCAAAAACGTGGTTACAAACCATGGATGCACAGGGATTCTCAGGATTTTTGCATTGGGTCAGCCCAAATTCACCATCAGATCACATGTCTGTGGCCACAGCATGAAGCACAAAAATGATACATCCACTGTTTCATTCAGAATGTTTTTTCCCTTGTTTTCCTCCTCTAAAAACGATGTGCGTGTTATGGTCAGGTGCGTGTTATAGAGCGAAAAATACGGTACATCACAATGGGGGTCAACTATGAAATTTGCTTACAATAGCAACAAGCAAAAATACACAGAGCGGTCTTGCCCAAATCAGAGGGGTGGATTACAGAAAGTATATAAAGGAACTGCACTAGGCTACACAGTTCCTAATTTTTTTGTAGGAAGTGACAACTACTAAGTAAAAAAACAACAACAAATAAAATAATATAACACATTTAACCCTAAAATAATACACATTATTAGATGCCTTTTTGGTACATCTTTTTATCCAAGAACTGCACTGCAAAATTTCCAGAAGTGTAAAATTCAAAGGATAATTGCATACACTATTAGTCCAAAGATGAGCATCAGATCAGTTTGTATCAGAACTGGCAAAGCATGAATTCCTCATTTCCCAGTTTTACTGCACTACCACTGTACAAATATGTGTGGTGGAACAGCAAATTGAATTCTCAGCATATAATAGATCACACAGTTGCATCATCTTGTCACTGTGAAGAAAAAAGTCAAAGTAACCTTCTGTAACACACACCTTGTTACTGCTGAAGGTGATTTCAATTTGCCTGACCGTGGGATCCTTGATGATTAGGTGTAAAAGGTAATGTATAAAAATATGAGTGTGCCTTAAGGAACTATACTAGCGTGGGCTTGCTTAATTCCACTAGTGTTCCCTGAAATAGAACCTAACGTCATGGCTGCTGAAGGTTAAGAACCAGATAATGGTTTATGGAAAATGAATATTCTTCCAACACACGATTTTATCCCACACTATATTTCCTAGCATTTTAGCTATCTATGTTTTAAAAAATATTAAATAATGGCGTTTCCATTACTTCCCTAGGGAGAAGTAACTTTAGAACTTCTTCTTTTTGACTGAAAGTAATTTTAGAATATTCACCCATGGCCAGTGGGATGCATCAATGAGGTAATGGTTCTAAATACTTCTGCATTATATGTTAACTTCACTTGCGTTTGTTTTAGCATACTGTCCTGATGGAGATATTTTTAACATACCATACCATGACTATATCATAAACATCTGACATGTTTCATTGCCCTTGGTTATTTCTAAAATAATTTCCATGCAGATTATTATTTCTTAACATGGAAATAATTACAGTTGGATATGCTAGCAACATTATTGGTACTCACAACCCACAAGGGAACATGTAAGTTTCTGAGCTGATCACAGCTAGTCAAAATGGATTAGTTGGCACTCCTTGTAAGAAGTGTGTGTGCACAGAAACACACACCACTTCCTGTGCAACTGGGGGAAGAAGCAATCCAAAGGCAACTTTATAGTGCTAAAATAAACTGTTGCTCTTATTGCCTTTTTTAAGTCAACATTGTAAACAGGGATCGAGAAGAGTTCTGCTCAAAGCAATGTCCTGGCTAGATTCCTGTGTTCTGATAGGGGCAGACGTATTTCCGTAACACCACCAGGCTTTGCTATGTCCATCTCATATGCTCCAGGGGCTCTGGCACAACAACTGAGCAGTGCTGGCACAGCACAGGAGCGGTGCCTCTTTGTACATGGTTGGAATGAACTGTGGAATCCTTTCTAGTTTCCAAAACCCATTTTGCAGTTTAAGGAGAATGGAATTTTCCTAACTTCTCCCTAGTTGTATAATGTACTACCTGGGCTCCACCATAACCAGCAACCTTTCCATTGATGTTGAGCTGGACAAATGTATTGGTAAGGCAATGGCTTGTCTCTCCAAAAGGGTACAGGAGAATGTGATGCTGATGAGCAATACTAAGATGAAGGTCTATCAGGCTTGCACGTTGTGCATGCTGCTTTATGGGAGTCATGGGCAACTTACAGCCACAGGAGCGACGTCTCAAAACCTTCTATATGCGCTTTGTCAGGAAGATTTTGGGCATCACATGACAGGACAGAATTTCAAACAAAAAATCTCCCTAGCCAAAATTCCTAGCATGTTCACACTTCTGTCTCAATGACATCTATGCTGGTTTGATCATGTAGTGGTCTTGAAGATGGCAGAATCCCCAGAGACATGCTGTATCGGGACCTGGATTCAGACACTAGGCCTGTGGGCAGATGAACTTTGCATAATGAAGATGTCTTCAAACATGACACCAAAGCTGGCATCGTTAACCCCGCCATATGGGAATCCTCTGTAGACAATCACAGTGCTTGGAGACAGACATTCAGGTTGTGTATCCACAACAGTGACCAGAGGAGGAATGACTACTGGGAGGAGCACAGAGAGACCAAAATGCCATGGTGCACCTGTAGCAGCAAAACCAGACATCATCATCAGCCTCACCTGCAATAAAACATGTCTCTCCCATATCAGTCTCTACAGCTGCAAAAGGTACTGTAACTCTCCAACGGTTGACTTTACCCCGAAAGGCGCATTCTTCCATTTTCTCTTAATACATATGAAGGATAAACAATAATGTACTTATTTTAAAAATCTATCAATCTTTTTTGAGGGGGGGAGGCATTTCAAAGCACATCAAAATTGCTGATCTACCTGCAAACTGAGGCTTGTACAGTCACACACACACACACACACACACACAGCTTAACATTTCCCCCCTTCCTTCTCTTTCTCCTAACTCTAAGCTGAATTAAGTCAAGGTTGGTTCACTCATCACTAATTATGAGCAGTAGCTCCTCAAGGAAAATCTCTAAGGATTATAAGTCTGTACTTCATAGCTCTGTAACATTCTAAAAACCTCCTGTAAGAAACAGACTAGCTTGTGGATTGCGCCCAGTCTAGAATGCATAGTTTTCTGTTTTGAAATTGATGTTGGAGTGAAAAATCAAGTCATCTGGTCAAGATCTCCAACAGTTTGTTTTAAGCAAATCTGCTTTCTCTCATTAAACAGGCACAATTTCCTTCTGTTTTCATTTCCCCTTTAACCCTGCTTTCTTCCACCTCACAATACATAATGGGTGTTCTGGAGCCCTGTGCCTGTTGAGTCTATTCCTTCTCATTCTTTTTAATCTCACTTTGAGGATTTTTACACATTTTAATGAGGCTGAGGCTACAGTCAGGTATGCATCAGTGAAACGTACAAAGGAAAATGTGCTGGCCACCTAGACAGTTTTGAGTAAAATGGAAAAGCATATTTTCTGTAGCTGTCAGCAGTTTCCAGCTAAAGTTCACTCTATCCGTAACTCCATAAAATCATTGCAGAGAAGTTCGACAACTTCTTTTTTTCTCAGTTATTTCATGGGTATACAGTTTGTGTATGCCCTGTCAAAGTGAACAGATAACCCACAAAGATGGCTGGTTTCATAGGAATTATTATCAGATACGGGTGATGCACATGATGTGTGATGTACATAATTGTTTTTTTTAAAAGCAAACATCCGGAACACACTTCATGAATCGTTACATAATTGCTTGAGTTCCTGCCAATGACAGACTTTATGCAGCAAGCAACCAGGGGTAAAACAAATCAGATAACCAACCAAGTAACATTTGCTATAAGCCACGCTATAAGGAAGCTAGTCATAATGACTAATGGCACAATTTTCATATTTGGGGGAGTTGCTCTAGGAATACTATTTTCTGTTCCCAATTCTGAACTGTTGTCCTTTGCCCATACCCAATTTCTTGACTTGACTTCATTTGTTATTTTCACCCTGCTTTCCTTTCCATGGCCACACAAACTGGCTTACAAGATTTGAAGCATTAAAACAGCAGTCCATCAACAGCATATCTTAAAAACAAACACCTCATGACAGCAGCAGCTCTCTATTCTGCGCTTAAGTGACCGTTGGTTAATAGCCAAGGTCAGCCACCTTGTAGCAAATCCCTGGCCTTTGCCAAATGTTGATTTCCTGACAAAAAATTGATACTAGGTTGAGGGAATTGGCTATCGTTAGATTGAAGCCAGGTGTTTTAGGCGAAATTTAGCAATGGGGCTGCTTTCTCAGCTTTGAAATCTCAGCTTTGTACCCTCTAGTTTGCAGTGACCATTGGTTCTACAAAGAGAGAGGGTGGGAAATATGGTGGCCTATCAGACAAAGGGCACCTACTGAAAGAGGACACCATTCATGCAGCACATTCATATGCATGTTTACGTTGAAGCTAAGGTCAGCTGAGGTCCCCTCCCGTTGAACTTCTAGCGCCTACTAATGAGTTTTTTATAATAATAACTAAAATAGTTCCAGCAGGCATTTCAGTTGTAGTCTTGTTTTATCCTTTTAACCAATTTTTACCTTTTCTGTAATGTATTTCTTGTACACCTTTTAGAAACAATTGTAGCTAACCCATGTATAAATTGTTATGGAAAAAAATTAAGTAAATTCCCATTGAGTTCAGTGGAACTTCTACCGGAGAAAGCACGCTTCAGAGTGCACTTTAATCCCAGATGATGAAGACGACGACGACAACAACAACAACAACAACAACAACAACTAGCAGCAGGTCCTGAAGGAGTTAGCAGAAGCACAGCTCCCTCTTTTTATTCACTTTCTTTCTCCATGCATATCAAATGTATATATCTATTCCATATTGTATCCTGCACTTCCTTCAAAAAGCTTAAAGTGATATTTTAGCCTGTCACAGACTTGAGAGATAGTGGTTTGTCCAAGGCTATCCATTAAGCCACGGAGTTGAGAAATGATTTAAACCTAGGTTTCCCGCATCCAAACTTAACTCGAGTCACTAACCAAGTTACTATAGCATTCAATATATATTGCTATACATTAGATACACTTGCTACCATGAAAAATCGTGGAAGGTAAGCATCAATGATAAGAAAGGGAACTTTAAGGAAAACCAAGAACACCAGGGGAAAAACACATGTTCACCCCTAAGAGATGCTCCAGTTTAATACTCATATTTCTCCTGGGCCACAATTCGCTTTTCAGGGGAAAGTTTCTTATGTGGAAAGTGATTTTTACTTCATTTCCCCCCCCCAAAAAAAAAACCTTAAAACGATTAGGGGTGGGGCTGTTGTTACCCAAAAAAACAAACAGCATAATTTTAATTTAAAATCAAGTTACTATCTTCTGCCAGAAAAAAAATACACACAATTCCTCCCTTGTCTATTGCACGATGGGTGGTAGAGAATCATGGGAGATGTGGTTGACTAATGAAAAGTTCCATTGGGAAACAATGGGGCTAACTTCCTGGCAAATTACAACGAACCATTGTGGTTCCACCAGCTCTGTGCCAGGAAGGATTTGCTTAATCAAAAGCAGCATTTGCGCCTTTGGATTTCCTTGTTTTTGATTAATAAGCATTTTCTGGCTCAGTATTTCTGTCAAAAATATGTGGACTTTTCCTATTTCATTTCTTTTTCTACACTGATCATTCTTTTCTATATCCTTATACCAACATACACTTAGGATGTAGAGTGCTCATAATAAATAGAGGAAAAGGCAGGTTAAATATTTGTTCAAATACGAAAGGACAACTGACACAGAAAGCAAGCATCATTTGGGATGCTGTCCTGTGTACAGGTTAGTACACAGGTTTGAAGTATATTAGGTACTTTACTGGGGTTAAAGTAGCCATTCAGGTTCTTAGGAATTACAACAATTTATTTGATCCACCTGCATGTAAGGTTGTTTGTATGATATCCTCCTCATAAATTTTGCAACCTTTATCAAATTCCTTTGTTAGCCCTCAGATTTTCCACAGATATTTTGCTTATGAAAGAACCCTAAAATTTCCTTCAACTATCCCTCAGGTAGTCATATTTGATTCACAGCAGCTACCTTACTATTACGAAACTTGGAATTGCTGATTGCATTAAATTTAACTTCTTTAATTTTTTTAAGAAGATGGAAGAACATTCCATTTTTAAATGTTTTCAGCCACTTAGAACATTTTGCTCTGCACACTTCTGTCTTTGGTTCACTTGTCCATCTCCAGCCTGTTATAACATAGAAAGGTGGGTGAGCTTCTATTCCCCCCCCCAAAAAAAAATCCTTAAATTGACTTTATAGATTGCACCATTTTTTTGGCAATCAAGTCAAGGTTAAGCACTTTAAGCCCCTTTTATTTCCATGCAGGAGCTGGACACTTCTAAGCCTTCTTTCAAGGAGATCAGTGGGATTTGAAAGTACTCAGTTTTGGCAGCTGCATTGTGTCCTTTGTAACATCTGGAATATATGTGTTCTGTTGATAGGTTGATCCTAAGAAATGCCCTAAACTGAAGGGTCAAGGTAATGTGATTGAATATGATCCTGCTCTCCTTATAGCCATATACAAATGAGATTTCTCAGACCCTGAAAAAGTATAGTGATACAAATTGTTAAGATGAGTTTCCTGTACTTCATTTCTAAAATATTCAAAGGTGAACTTTGGGGCAGAGGTATGTTTAAATATGGACTTTGATATACTTCATTAAGAGGGAAGCCACTGCATATCCTTAAATGAATCAGTAGTCTTTACACGAAGACTGCAAAATATAGATCCTTCCTTATATCCTTAAACACTTGAATACCTTGATTTCTTATAGTACAACTTTGGACCCATCAAAGTAAGCAAAGCCCATCAGCCATTTAGCCCTAAACGGCAGGTTACCGAAAGCTTCAAAGGCTTCTAATTTTTGCTGTCTCCTTCAGTTAGCAAACCACAAAACATGGCTAATTCTTTATTTTATTTATTTCATAGCATTTATCCACTGCTCAATTTTTTCAAAATAAATAAAAACACACCCTTAAAGCAGTTCACAAAAAGCTGAACCAATTAAGTAACCAATAAGAAGAATCAACACCAATAATTTAAAACTATTTTAAAAAATAAAATAAAAACAGATGTGTCTCAAGTGACGCTGGCCTCATTTCTGGATATGAACTTTAAACTGCAATACTTGGGGAAAATACTGGACCTTTTGACAGCAACTTTGAACTACTAAATGGTTGAAGTAAAAATAATATGGAAGCAACCAAATGACTCTCCAAAGTACAAAAATAAATAGGAAAGAATCTGAGGTGGTGAATGAAAAAGGATCAGGGTCCTGTTGCATTGCATTTTGCAATAATTTAAATGTGCATGTCTCATTCACAACTAATGGGAGGCATGCGTATTTTTTCCTGTGGTATCTGTACAGAAACACACAAACTTTGATCCTACAATAATTTTCCAAGCCATTTTTAAACTTACACAGAAATGAGGACACCACACAGAAAAATAGACACAGAATCCCCAGATTCTCTCCCCCGCCTTTTTTGTTTTTTTACTTCTGCTGTATTTTGTTAAGTTGACATCCAATAAAATGCAATAAAAGGGCCTAATAGGCTGCAGATTTTCAAAGATCTAAGTTTTGGGTGTTTTAAAGAAAGGAGAAAAAAACACAAGCACACATGTGGGCGAGTTGGGGGGGGGACCCTCAGTTCATTTATGAAGGCAATATGTACAGTGCAGAAAAGCAGCTTGCCAATAGTAAATAACTTTATTACCTTAAAATTCCTCTTAGGGTGTGTCAGAAAAATCAAAAGAAGAAGAAAACAGTGGAGAAGATAGAGCTGGCTGAGAATGAGATATTTCAGGCTTCAAAGAACAGGATGTTCTTATTTACAAGGGAAAGCCCTATAAAGCAGCAGAAGACAGTTTTCGCTCATAGTATCTTCAGAAAACAAATATTTAAGGATATGTATACCAGATAGAAGACTAAAAAAGAAGACCGAGAGACATTCATGTGCATTTTAAATGCTCCAGTGCATAATTCCACTGAACAAACAAGCCAAGATTTTTGGAATCAGCACTGAAAGAGGGTTTCATTAGTCCAAGGGATTCTGTGTGTGCACAGAGAGCTCAGATGGAAAGACCAGAGAGAGAGAGAGAGAGTGAAGAAAAAACCAATTGTATGAATAAGCACACAGCATTCAAATGAATGGGGCACACAGATAACCAGATCAGGTTTATGTGTGCAATTTTTTCCATGACCCTACTCTGTGTAATTCCTGAATGCATACTGTGTTTGACAGATATCACAAAGCAGCATAAGACAACTAAACAGCTTCAATGGCAAGCACAATATGAACAATATGAGTCTCTCCTTCTAGCTTGAAGTTTAGAAAGGCAAGTTATACTGCAGGCTGTTACATCATGATTGGGGATGTCTGAAGTTAGGAATGTCCATTCCAACTTTTATTCATTGTAACCTGAGATGATTCCATTCTACTGCAGTTCAGTTTGCGTGGACAGGAGGAGTCCCCCCAACCGCAGGCGACCCCCAAGCGGAATAATGACTCAAGACAATGTGCTATGGGATTAAAATTGGCCACAACTTTATTGAGTTTCAAATGTAGGGAGCCCTTGGCTCAGGCACTGGGTGTTTATCCTTCCCAGTCCCCATCTGGGGATCTGGGAGACATCAGGATTATCCAGAATGTGTGGGGATTGGGCTGGCTCTGGAGAACATTTGTTCAAGCAGAGAGCCCCCCCCCCATTTTGCCACCATCGCATGGAAGAGCAATGACAACATCTCAGCGTATGGCCAATGCCCCCCTCAAGACCCTTTTAACGGGGAACCCTGGGATCACCGCCGCAAGGGGGGCATGGGTAACCACTTCACACACACACCCCATTTAGGAAAATAGACTAAAGGATTCTGCCCAAGGCCTGAAACCACCAAAGTTGTGATGTTTTGCTATGGGAAAGGCAAAACCTGCCAATGCAGGAAAATTCCTTTCCAGCCCTCCAACAGCGACCATGTTGTAGCAGTGCCCGTGTACCTGTGGAGAAGAGGTAAACCTGCAAAAGAAGACTTAACTGAGGGAGGGCAGGGTGGGAGAAGCTCTGGAACCAACTGATGCTTCGCAGGTAAGGTTCACCTTCTGTTGTGTGGGCAGGCCGGTCCCTCCCCTTACCTGGCCGATCCCCTGGCAATGCCTCCCCAGGCGATTGGCTGAGGTAGGTGGAGACCTCCAGCCTGGGGAGGGAGAAGCCAGCCCGTACTACCGGGAGCCGCACTGGGATCCAGGGGGGCTGCACACGACCACACAAAATGCGCCCCGTATTTGATGTGGGGAGAGGTCATTCTGCACCATAAAATGCTATTCATCTCATTGCCTACTATGGTGTTATTGTCCATTCTACATGGTTAACCACTGTTACTAAGAAATCTCTGTGTAGTTTATTAAGCTACATAAAAGGATCTACTTAATCTAGCCAGATCATTTGTTCCATTTATCCCACATCTATTTACTCAGACTGTCACCAGCTCTCCACAGCCTCAGCTTTGCCCACTGAAAACCTGCAAGTAGAGATGCCAAGAACTGAATGTGAGGCATTACACTTGCGAAGTATGTGCTCTGCTACTGAACTATCACCCCTCCCGAACATCTGGCTGCAAGACACAAGATGTGGTCTAACAGAATTGAGACAAGATCTTTGGCAAAACCCAACAAACTATTTAGTGGCATTTACTAAAGCTTCTGCTTTCCATTGTCTGTGTGCTTCATAAGTGATAAAAAAGCTGCCCTGGCTTTTTATTAGCTTGACCTGACAGGATAAACTGTTATGAAAGGAACAATAGCAGGAGTGCTTTTGAAAAAGAAAGTGGGACGTGTAGAGTTGCAAGACCAATGTCAACAATCAAGTATTGTGGGCACCTGCCCAGGCCACCACTGCTAAGTGGCAGGGAAGAATTGTGTTCCCCCTGGCAGCAGGAGTGGAGATGGTTGGGGAAAACATTAGTGGTAGGCAATACTGACAGTCCCGTTATTTCAGTACCTGGCTGAGGCAAAGTTGGCTCAGGCTCCGTGTCTCCCAACTAAACTGGAGCCTGATCTCGCAAGATCATGCTAGACATTTCCATAAAATGATATCTTGGCAATCCATGTGTTTTCGTGTGTGTTTGTGTGTATGATACTTTTAATAATAATAATAATAGAAATACAGGTGCATGGGAGGTTTAAGTTTAATGGAGAAGGTAGAGGCAGAGCAATCCAAACCCCTATCTGCTGTGCTTCGTGGGGTTTGGATGAGCAAGAAGTGTGCCACCACTTAATCCTGCCCAGGTCCAGCACCCTCAGTCAGGGAGCTCTGCCCCTGAGTTCTTCAGTACACCTGCATGAATGGTGGACAAATAGATGCTCATGCTGGCTGTATCCCTACCAGAAGCAGCCAGAAGAAGTCTGGCACAGGCTATGCTATATTCAGGAGAGATCCCACCATGCTACCTTCCCACCAGGTGGGTTATTGTTGCTACAAGGAGTAGGGGTTGGCATGGTGCAAACATACTGGCAGATGAACCCGATTGGCTCTACTCATGTATTTTCACCACATTGACTTCCCTGCCACCTCTTCCCTCCACCTCTCCCTCTTGATAAGCAACAGAGACCCACCTACCAGGAAGCTAGCACAGCAGTCCACCCCAACCAATGAGCCACTTCTGACTGCATCCTGAGCCAGCCTTGCTACGGTCAGATGATGGCAGCAGGTCTGGTCCAGATCTGCAGCAGCCTGGGAGCTAGTGTAGCAAGCAGACATTTTCCCGTACTGCCCCCCTTCCACCCAGGCTGGCATGATTGGTGGCACTTTGAGAAGAGTTTGCTGGACGAGGTTGGGTCATTGGCCTAATCCAGCAGGCTCTTTTATGCTTTTATGATGGGGCTGTAGATGTGGTGGCTATGCTGCACCATCAAGCCCTACTGTTGACAGTCAGGGGGAGGTTGGATTGCATTGGAAGCCTTGCAAATTGAAGGGTAACAGTCTTGGGGGGAAACTAAGGTTACTTAAACATTTGCCTGTGTAACAGAAGGCCTACACCATGTTTATTTCATCGCTATCCTTTATTTTGAGCATGTCTGTGTTTTGTCTCTACAGCTAATTCTGCAAGACCCATCATTCATTATAAAGCTCAGTGAAAATTCTTTCATACCTCAGTTCTGCCAGTGAGCAACTGCTAATGCATGATTGTCAAATAAATTGTCTCAGATGAGGCCTCCTAAGAACCAAACTTCAAAGTTAAATGATGCAATATGAAGGGCTACAATGCCATGACACATTCAGAGATGATAGAAATCTGGTACAAATTTTGAAAATGAAATCTACAAGGATTTCCTCCCTAAATATTTTGAGTTTGGGCATCAACATTTAATGTTCATGTTCTACTTCTGTTGTTTTTTGGTTGGCCAAATCTGTCTAACCTAATGCCAGATGGCAGAGGAAAGCCTAATCTGCATTCCAAAAATGGCTACATTTATTTCTTTACACTTTGTTTGGACCCTTACAAGCCTCATTGTCAACCTGGTTTTGATGAAAGCTTGTCGGCATACTAATAGTGATTAAAGTCTTCTTTTGCTTGTGTTCAAGTAGTCAACAATGACACAGAATAGAGAAGTTCTGGCAGACCCGGGATAACCCTGAGACACACACAAGAGCTAAAAGTATATATGCAAGGGCGGAAATTCCAAACCAACATCACAAGATCTCAGTAGCATGGAACAGTGAGAGAATTTGCAGGAAAGAACTGATCTGGGTGGGAGAAGGAATAGCATGGAGTGGGCAGAACAGCAGGGATAAAGTAACGTCCCGTGTAATCCTGCAGATGTCTGCTTCTACATGAGTTCAAGGTGGCTTACTTCTCAAGGGTGAGTGGGTATAGGATTTCAGCCAAAGACTTATGAATAAAGGAGGTGTGAGGATCCATTGCCCCTCCAGATGTTACTGAATTACAACTGCCATCATTCCTTGTCACTGGCGATGCTTGCTGGGACTGAGAGAAGTCCTAATTTAGCAACATCTGGTACCCTACCCCTGACACAAAGCGTAGAAAGTACCATCTCATTGTTCAGATAGATCACTCCTAGTTCACGGTAAAAAGCTGTTTTCTTGTGTCCCCCTCAGAGGGACCAACAAGCTGCTCATAGGCATCAATTGATTGTCACTCCAAAATAGAAAGAAAGACCAAATGGAGCAAAAAGCAGAACACCCTTAAATGTGTCCAATGAGGGCTGAGCATGCCCAGTGGGCGCAGAATACTAGCTTACCTTGTGATGGAGGAAGAATATTAGAGAGCATGGGGTGGGATGACCGAAGCTTTAAACCGAGCCACCCCACATGGCACCATATTGTTGCTGCACCTAGGGATGGGCAACTGTGTCAATCTTGGTTACTTTCAGTATATCATTTTTACAGTCTAAAGTTGAGTGCTCCACATTTCTGGGTCTGTTTGCAAACTTAAAGGGAAAAATTGACCTGGAAGTTTGTCAGCCTTTTAGTGTGAATTTTTCCTAATCAACCCGTTTTTTTTGTATTCGTTTTTGTCTAATATGCACATTTTGGCAAGCAATGTGCATTTATATATTATTTTCACTAATGCAGGCATTTTTATGCACACTACCCTAGTACTTGCATTTTTTTCCCTAGTACTTGCATTTTTTTTTCACCCATTACTTGGCTGGAGAAATGCATTGCAAAATTCAGGGAAGAGGACAGATCAAAAGATAAGTGTGCTTTGGTTCACATACTGTTTTGGGAAGGATGGATCAGGTAGATTAGCCTTTAAATGTTAATTGAACAGAATATCTCACCCCTCCTTAGCAGGGCGCTGCTTGTGTTATCATAATACCCAGACTGAGTTAGACTGAGTTCTTTATGTGACAGAGCCACAGATTGAAACAGTTCTTCTCATTCCTGTTCAGCAAAGAAAAAGAAGTAGCATGAAGAAAGTAAAAATGAATGCAACTGGGGGAAAGGATCTAGTTCAAAAACTGTTGATTTGTACCAAGTAGAAAATGGATGAATTGAGATTGTTATCAGTAGATCTGCAACAAAGACTTGGGAGGAAAATATTCCAAACACATTTCTGAAGTTCATATGTTTAGACTATGTGAACTCATCTTGAACTTTGTTGGGATTTATGCATTACTATTCAGAGAAAACCCCAAACATAATGGAACACAACATCCAGCCTTCATTTATTATCACTGAATCTACATTAGTGTGATAGAAAAAATATTAAAAGATTCTTTGTCACATATGGAAATGACGGGTGCTGATAATTTTAAAATTAAAACAATCTAAGCTACTCGGCCATAGAAGATAAAATGTTGGCTAAGGGTAAGTTGAAAAGTTTATAAATAGTGGGCCTACAGGGAATTTTTTTTCTTAACAAATTTGAACATGAAATGCTTTGATCTCCATTCAAGGATGTGATGTAAGCAGTTCTTAAAGGCACATTCAACTTGATATTCTAACAAACACAAGTGTATAAAATGTTTCTTATTTACTGCTTCTTTGCACATAGAAAAGGTAATTATGAACAAAACATTGCTTATCTTAAAGTTGTAAGCCTTAGCCAAACAACATCATGTAGACAAAACAGATCAAGCGGAGAACAGAATCACTCCAGCTGATTCTGTCCCAATCTCCAGACACTCAGGACAAAGACTATACATACATAACTATATGTGCAGAGGCTATGGATGAATGATTGGGGGGCCACACTTTTTGAAGACAACTTGCACATACACATAGGCTCTAGTTGCACCTTCACCTTGACTGCATGGCTGTCGACAGTGGATGTGATCTTCTTCCCCCACCCTATGCGTTCATTGAATATATGAAAAGGGCTATAAAATTCTAATCCCCTTTCCAGAAATTTGGCCCACAGGATTTTTTTCTATGTGAAGGGTAATCATGCAAACAGCCATGGATATGAGTCACTCAGTATTTGCAATCCCTTCCCGTTATCAAAAGAGTTGGAAACTATGAGAATTGTGCCTATGTTATACAGTGGAGCCTCGGGTTGCGAATGTGATCCATGCGGGAGGCATGTTCGCAACCTGCAGCACTGCGTCTGTGCACGCACGGGTCACAATTTGGCGCTTTGCTCATGAGCAACGCATGATTTAGCACTTCTGCGCATGCGCGAGCGCCAGAACCCGGAAGTAACCCGTTCCGGTACTTCCGGGTTCAGCACGGTGCGCAACCCCAAAACTCGTAACCTGAAGCACCTGTAACCCAAGGTACCACTGTAATGACATCATGGTTGTGGCTACATGAGTTTCTGAGGTTCAGACTTCTTCCCCAATACACAGAGGGCTATCCCAACAGCCTGAATGTCTGAATCCACATTATGGCAGGATATTTCAGTCCTCTGTTCCAGTCTTCATAACCTAGACAGACTGCTCCATAGCAAAATGCTACTATCAAATTAAATCAAATCATCCACGTTATGAATCTTGACACATGCACTATGCAAGCTACAATGGTTAAATGCTTACATATAGATTTATGTGGGTGTTCAAGCTTAGAACTAATGCATATGTGTTATGAGGTAAGGAGTCAAACTGTATATATGAATGAAACCGGGCACAAATGGGAACTATTGAACTGTATCATGTTAGAGTATGCTTTGTGGCTGTACGCTGTGACTGCCATAATGTGGATTCAGACATTCAGGCTGTTGGGATACTGTGTACTGGGGAAGAAGTCTGAGCCTCAGAAACTCATGCAGCCACAACCATGATGTCACTATAACATAGGCACAATTCTCATAGTTTCCACCTCTTTTGATAAAGGGACTGTAGACCACTTTCACATTCATTAATAAATTTCAGAAGAAATGTAGGTGTGCATATGGTCCTTTATTCAGCTACAGACTCACGTGCGCAATAGTCTGTTTTCATCTTTCAGGAACCATTGTTTGCTATCCATATGCTATTATTGCTATTATTGCTATTAGTATTGCACCCAATTTCAAACTTTGAATTAGTCCTTTTGCCCATATGTATTCAGTTACCTTTTGTCACAACGAATTAATAGAAAATAAAGTTCTGTACATGCTTGCAAAAATACATTACAACAGGGTACAAAGAGTTCCCATACACTATGTACTTTGACACTCCAGAATGCAACATCTAAATTGGGTTGAAATAAAAAGCATAAAAATGATCTCCAGACAATCTGGTGCTCCTGTTAATATTTCAAACACTCACTACACAATATGTTATATCCAAGATGGCAATCTGTAAATAACTAGGCATTTAAAATGAAGACTGCAAAGATAAAATACAAAGTATGTAACTAAATATATTCCAATTTATTCAGACAATTGTAAATGAAAGCCAATTTTACCTATACTGATTACTTCCCGTATTCATTTCATGTCTGGAATATTTATCTGGTGAAGCTTTCCTGCTAAATCAGCCATTGTTTGGACCTTATGGAACTGGAGATGATACCAAAATGTTCCAGTGGGGAGGTAGGACAATTTGTGTCCTGTAACCCACTTTATTAAGATTAGTTAATTTCACTTCTCTTCCAAATCCAAACATGGGGGGAATCAGAGAGATACAGTAGTACCTCAGGTTAAGTACTTAATTCATTCTGGAGGTCTGTTCTTAACCTGACACTGTTCTTAACCTGAAGCACCACTTTAGCTAATGGGGCCACCTGCTGCTGCCGCGCCACCGGAGTCCGATTTCTGTTCTCATCCTGAAGCAAAGTTCTTAACCTGAAGCACTATTTCTGGGTTAGCAGAGTCTGTAACCTGAAGCGTATGTAACCTGAAGCGTATGTAACCTGAGGTACCACTGTACAGAGGGTCAGAAAACACTTTACTTATGCTTTAATAAACATGTCTTGTGTGCCAAGGCCCCGTGACCCGCAGTTCCCTGGTGAATAAAGCAACACACAGACAAGTGGATTTTGGTTTATGGGTTTGAATATGCCACAACTTTACTGGTTACAGATATGAGCTGTTTGGCTTAGGAATTCGGTGAAGAAGGCTATATCTTGACTCCTGCCTGTCTGCAGGGAGTCCAACTAAGGGTAAACCACCAATAGGGGGAGCCCTATGACTTACATCAAATAGGGGCACTCCGAGGGGTCCCTGTTGGGTAGTGGTCTGGCCCTAGCCCATATCCAGGTATCAGACAGAATCCATACACCCCAGATCCCTTTAACAGGATACTCTTAATGAGGAGATCTGGTGAAAGGCACGAGAGGATGGTCTCCCGGCTGTGCCATGGTTTAAATTTCACTTGGCCATGTCCGTCCTCACCGGCACCGACTGGACAGCGAGGGCTGCCCCTGGGCAGGGCCCCGCCCAGCACCAACGACATGGCCAAACAGCAATGAGGAGGACATCAATCTCCGCCCCAGCCAGATCATTGCAGGGCCCAATGCCCAGCCACAACACTGCCTACCAAGTAAGGTAAGCAGACGTATGAAATCTATTTCACAGCTCAGTAAACACAAATAAACAAGACAACAACAAGACAAGAAGTCTTAGTTGATTATACTATCTAGATCTGTTACCACTGAATACCTATGGTGCTCTGTATGCGGTAATCCCTCTGGGCATGAATCCAATAATCTATTTAAAGGACCTCCAGACACAGAGGTTACCAACTTTTGGGGTCTATGGGTCTATCTGAAAACCAGAAAAACTGTTGTGGCCACCACACATACACCAAAGTGTCTGGGGAAACCCAGCCAGAGGGGCGGAGTAAAGTAATTATTATTTTTTTATTATTATTATTCCACAACCTATTTTATTTACTACAATGCAATGCTCTTTTCACACCTGATTTCTGTGGGGGGACTGGGGACAGGAGAAGAGCAACAGGGTCCCTGTGGGTGCCACAAAAGGTGTCTACAGTACTGGTGACCCAGTTAGTAAGTCATAACATGTGTATATATTCACTTACATTTTCTTTCTAGTGGCTACCTCTCCCATCCAATTGACTTGCAACATCTGCAGCCTGAGTGACTCTCCCCCAAATCAGAACCAAAGTGACATTGGTGTTCACACAATAGTTAAAAAGCCCATACTGCAACATTCCTTGAAATAGTGTACGTTGCAGAGACATTTATAGCACTGTTGCAATATTTAGGAATTTGCACTTAAGGCGATTTCTAGTTGTTTTCCATCCCTTAAAAATTCTTCACAGTATTCTGGGGTGCCCACACACTTCTTGTGTGGTACACAAATATTCTTTCAGGAGGGTGAGTTGGCAACATTGCTTGCTCATTTGCATAGAAGTCAGCAGCCATCTCGTAACTGTAAGTTATTCTCTCAAGTAAGAATGGAGAAGAAATTTGATTCAGTTCACATTTAAAGCTGAATCTATTGCATTTGCACTTTCCAGAACAATATGAGAGCCAAAACACATTTATCTGAATTTTGTGTTGCACTTTGCAGTTCTCCAACCAATCTTTACAAAAAAATCATATAATGGGGGAAAGTGTGTACTGAACTAAATGTATATGTGAAAATAACATTCAAAAATGCATCATAATAAGAGAAAATGCTTGCAAAAGTATGTACGCTAGTCCAAACAACACACAAAATGTGTTTATTTTTGTTATTTAGCAGAAATTTACACTTAATGCTGAAGAATTTTCATTATGGTTTTTAAAAAACAAAATTCACAAATTGTGGCAGTCATGTGGAGAACTGGATTTCGAATTGGAAAAATGAGAGAACAAAAACAGACAGATCCTTCCATCTCATTTCTTGAGTTTATCATTATTTTCTCCAACTACTCATAAACAAGTAACCCAAGTTCACAATGGTCCATTCACTTAAACTTTAAATTTAAAATGGCAAAGGATAACAGAGGAATTTGAGAGCAAATTCCCTAATAGCAATAGTAATCAAGCTCGTATACAATTTGTGGTAACTCTGCTTGCACAGTTTTAACTTCAATTTTAGACCGTTTGCTCAAAAGTGTGTACCGTGTTGTTGTTTTTTAATATAGTTGACTAAAGCCCTCTTCAGGCATTGTCCCATGAACAAGGCTCAAACAGCAGGAGCACATCACTGGCCACTCCTGCTGTTCACGTGTTATGCATGGATATATGGCTGGGGAAGCCTATGCACATAGACTACTGTGTGATTTGAAACCCTGCGCAGTTGGGGTTACAGATCTTATGGAAGCCTATGTATATAATCTACACTTTGTAGGCTTCTGCTATTTGGACATCCACATGCAAAACATGGATGTTGGAGGATTGGGGTTCCGAACTATCACAAAGGGAATGTTGGAGCTCTGAAGTGAGGATTCCATTGCTATTGTGATAATCTGACAACTGTGGCTCTCACCTCTTCTACTAACTAGACCCAAATTAGTATTCTTAAACTTCAGTTTTCCACTTGTGAAATGAGAAGAATAAAGTACTTCTTTACATGGTTGTTTTGCAGGTGTGAAGATATGAGGAATTTGTCTCAAGTTTTTTTAAAGTTCTTGGTTTTGGTTTTGTTTTGTTTTTACCATAGCATTAGGAGCAATCTTGTCAGCTGTGACACAGCTCAGTGAAGTCACTGGAAGTTAAATCCATGTCCACATCAAGCAGGAGGGAAATTAACTCAGTTCTTGGCTTGGAGCAAAATCTTACCGATCCTCGATAAAATACCTACTACTGTTCTGTCTCCTGAAACCATGCCAGAAGCAACAGATGGACTATTGTAATGATGTCATTCCTCAAAAGTCTTTGAAATCATATTTATCATTCTGGGCATGGTACAAGTAGCCAACTAGTGTGACTACACTGCTTCTCATTGTCTCTCATGGCTTTCAATTTAATACTGACACCAAAAGAAAACATGGCACACTGGTCACAATGACATCTGAACTTAAGTCAGGGGTAGTCATTGTGGTACCAGCTCCCATCAGCCTCAGGCAACATGACCAGTGGTCAACAACATCCAGAAGGTACCACTTTACCCTTGACTTAGCTGAACTCACATTTT
The DNA here is from genome assembly GCF_964252035.2 of Podarcis erhardii. Lineage (NCBI taxonomy): Eukaryota > Metazoa > Chordata > Lepidosauria > Squamata > Lacertidae > Podarcis > Podarcis erhardii. The sequence continues at coordinate 38,966,395 of NC_138507.1, read as the reverse complement.
GGAAATGTTTGGCTCCAAGAGTTTTCACTGGCCAGATCTCAAGATCTCTGCTTCCAAACAAAGCCTAAATTTGTATACATTTCTCTCGCAAGAGACTTTGTGAGGTTTAGAGTACTTCAGATGCATTCACTTATGTTCATCCTCACTTTCTAAACATTATTAAACATCATACTATAATTTATCCTCCAAAGCCATCCCTTGAAAAATCCCACTCACTGGAAAGCATTGACATGTGTAGGAAAAGATAACACATAGCCATTTTTATTTGAATTCCTGTCCGATTAGCAAATAGTTTATCGTTTTGTGTTTTCATTCTCGGATGATTTTGCTGCCTTTCTGTCTTTGATTATCTCATTGTATGAAGTAACTGCTTTGCCTTTTCTCAGGAGAGAAAAATGCAATTTTCTCTCCATTTATAATGTCATGCTCATACCATAGTTGTTGTTTGACCTTATCTCCTTATTCTGACTCAAGCCCTAGGAAAACCCTGAATCATATTTTTTTTTTAATGCAGAGGTTGTTTGGATGGAGGCTTCTGAATGATGTAGTTCAGGGAAAGGGGAAAGCCCTGCCCATTCTTCTATTCTGCCGCCTACATGGAGAATCCCAACAGTGCTTGAATTATTATAAGCTATGCAAGCAGGCATCTCAGAAAACTGCTTATTTCTCCCAGACTGATACATGAAGTCCCCCACTAAAAGTAAGGCTGCAATCCTATACATGCTTAACAATGAATAAGCCCCACTGAACACAGTGCAATTTACTTCTGAGTAAACTTGCATAGTACTAAATGCACAGTAAAAAATAAATAAATCAGGGGTGCCATTTTGAATGCATGACACTTCACTTCAAGACGAAGCACACAATGGTCCCTTCCCACTCTACAATTCTATGATTCTATGATTAGACAGCAGGTGGGTTCACTGTTCACCACAGAAGGCAGTCCTCTAAAGTTATCAGAACTGAAGGAATACTGTTCTGATGTACAACACTGGAGAATGAGGCAGGTGGGGAGAGGGGACAAACAGAAAGTGACCATGGTAAACTGTACTGAGCCCATGCTGTTTTGTGATAAGGTTAACGCCATCTCTAAATCTTTGAGGGCAGATTTATATTTTCCGTTAAGTCAACTGCCTCTTGTGCCTCTTTTGGTAGTGGGTGTCCAAAGAGGAAGTTACCCTGGAGTTTTTATCTTGAGGCTGCCAAATACCAGACTTGTCTACAGGCTGGAAAGCAGCTGTGCAATACTTTGTCAGCAATACTATCCCGTTTAAAAGCTCTAAGAATCTGTGGAAATCTGCTCATGTGCAGGGTACAGTTGTCATGGCTAAGGAGGATTTCTGCAGTAGAAAAAAATGGGCTGAAGCCAGATCATGAATAACTTCCTGTTCCTGCCCCTGGGTTTGCTTCATTCTGTCGCATTCTTTTCCCTCCATCCAGTTTAGATTTTATGGCATTTGCTACTAAGCCAAGCACTGCATCTGTTATTTTGCACTCCTCAAGAGGCCTTTAGGAAAAATTGCTGCAGGCAAGGAAAAGGCACTGTGCCTTTGTATACCTGTTGCTGAGAATCACAAGTGGAGAGAGCGCAGTTGCATCTAGCTCCAGCTTGCAGGCCTCTCATGGGCATTCAGATAGTCATTGTAAGGACAGAATGCCGGACCAGATGGGCTTCTGGTCTGAATCAATAGAGCTCTTCCCATGTCTGTACGAGGTTGGTTTTTTTAACTGTTGGAAATGAGGTCCCCTTCTTCTTCACTGTGGCTTGGTTTGCTTGCATAACGCAACAGTGTTTGCTCTGCAAGCCTCTTTCTACAATGCACCTGCTTTTTGCTTGTAATGTGTTCTAGACTGCATAACTTGATCAGTAGGGAGCTGATATATGGATGGATGCTCCTACCACACAATAGCATTGGGATTGCATCTCAGATTCCTTTATTGGGTCAGGCTGAGGGTTATCATGTGTCCTACATTGCAGAGCACAGTGCTTTGCGTGAAAGACTCTCCAGTCCAAGTTCAGTTCAAAGATAAGGAAGCCTAAGAAGAGAAAGCAAAGGCCGTGAAATGGCCATATGTCATTAACATCTGGATAGCAGACTGAGCAGGCAAGCACACAGGTCACCTAGTCACAGTCTTCCCTACTACGGCCAGAAGTACTGTGTTTTTATTTAAATTATAACATTTAATTTATACAAATTTAACCTAACATACTGGTGTCCTCTTGTTAATTTGTGTTTGAGAACTAAAACATAGTGTGGTGGGATAGTGTGCTGCTTGTGCGTAAAAGCTTGATCCCTCTGGGGTTTGGCTGGTCATCCAAACCGATGCACTAACGGAGCCCCCAAAGCATGACTCCGTCAGTCGCTGGTAGAATCTGACAGTGGGCGTCTACGGAATTTACGCCAACATAAAAGCTCTTTGACAGACATGCGCTTTCGAGACTCTCTGCGTGACAGTTTCCGGCGAAGGGTGGGCGTTCCCAACGGGGGTCCCGTTACCTCTCCACTACTCTCACTGGAAGCATCCCAGAGCCTCCCCTCCGCTGTGACTCCTGCACTCCCCCTGCTGGTTCCCTCTTCTACTGCAGATTCTCTCCTATTCTCCTGTAGCCTGTCCACTACCTGTCTCTCCGATGGCAGTTCCCTGACATCCACCTCCCCCCCAGGGCCCCCTTCACCCCCTCCCGCCTCCTCTCCCACTGGCGGTGAGGGCGGAAAGCCCCTGAAGGAACTCTCCTCGTCGTCCGAGGATTCTAACACTTCCAGCCACGGCGTACCGTCTCTCTCCCCGTCTTCCTCTTCTTCGTCGGAGTCGGCTTCTTCACCCACCCCTGACTCTGGGAACCCTTCAAACTCTCCTTCCTCATCGGTGGTCCCAAAGTGTTCCCTTCTAAATCGAGCCACGGGTTGCGGTTTTCTTGGGAAACGCTGATGAAATGTTTCTATTAAAACCTCGTCATTGACTACCTCTGCTGGTACCCAAGTGTTTTCCGACTCTGCTTCCCCCTCCCATTCTACCAGATATTCCACCTGATTCCCCTTCCACCTGGAATCAATGATTCCTGCCACGTTCATGTCGCGCTCTCTCTCTTCTATCACGGGCGTTTGGGTGGCCTCTCTCTCACGCTCCCCCCACTCGCGTCCCTCTCGGTACGGCGACAGTAATGACCTGTGAAATACTGGGTGTAATTTCATGTGACTGGGCAGCCTGAGTTTGAATGCCACTGGGTTGACCTGCTGTATGACCTCAAAGGGTCCCAATCTTTTGGGCCTCAATTTCTTACTCCCGCCCTTGAACGGTAGCCCTTGGGTGGACAACCACACCCGGTCCCCCACCCTTATAGTTTCACCTTCCCTCCTATTTCTGTCTGCTTGCTTCTTATATTCTTCCTTGGCTTTCTCTAAGTTAAGTTGAAGCTGACGGTGGATCGCCTCCATCTCTTCAAAAAAATATTCCGCCGCCGGCACGCTCCACCTCTCCCCTCCCTCTCCTGGGAATGCCCGGGGGTGACACCCATAATTTGCCAGGAAGGGACTCATCCCTGTGGACACGTTCTCCGCGTTGTTGTAGGCAAATTCTGCTAGAGGTAACTTATCCACCCAATCATTTTCTCTGTCTTTTACATAACACCTCAGGTATTGTTGTAAAACCCCATTTGCCCTTTCCGCTTGCCCATTGGTTTCTGGGTGCCGGGCAGTTGAGAAATTGAGTTCTACGTGCAGTAAGCTCATAAGTTTCCTCCAGAACCTGGAAGTAAATTGTTTCCCTCTGTCGCTGACCACCCTCAAGGGGGCGCCATGCAACTTGAAAATATGTTCTACAAACAACTTGGCGGTTTCCTCTGCTGTGACTGCATGTGAACAAGCTATAAAATGACACATCTTGGTTAATTGATCTACCACCACCATGACAGCTGTTTTGCCTTTGGATTTTGGCAGGTCCGTCATAAAATCTATGGATACTGCCTCCCATGGCCTTTCGGGCGTGGGTAAGGGTTGTAATAGCCCCGCTGGCGCCACCCTCTCTCCTTTCGCTCGCTGGCACCTGTCGCAACCCCTGACATATTCCCGTACGTCCTCCCTCACCTTGGGCCACCAAAACTCCCTGGTAACCAACCACATGGTTTTGTGCTGTCCAAAATGTCCCGCTGTGGGGCTGTCATGCAACTGCTTGAGTACTCTGCCCCTCAGTTCCCCGTCGGGTATGTACAGTGCCCCTTTGTAATACAACGCCCCGTTCTTTTCTTCGAACCCCCCTGTGTTCTCCTCTGTCCTCCGGAGCTCTCTGAGTTTCTCTTGGGCGTATTCATCGTTCTCCGTACCCTCTATCAGTTCCCTCTGCCCCACCAATGCCGCCCCACACACCCAGCGGTCTTCAGGGATTACATGCCTTGCCTCAGGCGCTCTCTCCCCCTCTAAGTACTCAGGTTTCCTGGAAAGAGCGTCCGCCCTCACGTTCTCGGAGCCGGGCACGTAACGAATCTCAAAGTGGAATTTGGAGAACTCCTGGGCCCATCTCACTTGTCTCTGGTTCAGCACTCGGGCTGTTCTCCAGTATTCCAGATTTTTGTGGTCAGTTCGGACTTGAACCTTGTGCTGCGCCCCAATCAGCAAGTGCCGCCATTTCCGGAATGCTTCATGAATGGCGAGCAGTTCTCGGTCGTACACTGTGTAGTTCCTCTCTGATTTGTTCAACTTCCGCGAGAAGAATGCACACGGTCTCCATTCAGACGTATCTTTTCCCGGCTGGAGAAGAACGGCCCCCACCGCTCGGTCTGACGCGTCAGTCTCCACTCTCATTGGTTGTTGTAGATCCACGTGCAAGAGTTGCTCTTCCGACGCAAACGCCTGCTTTAAGCGTTCGAACGCTTGTTGCGCTTCTCCCGTCCAAACAAATTTCTTTTTGCTACTAAGACAATCCGTGATGGGCGCTGTTAAATGGGCAAAGTTTTTGATGAACTTCCTATAGAAGTTTCCGAAGCCCAGGAACCTTTGCACGTCCTTCTTGGTCTTTGGTGTTTTCCATTCCAGTACCGCTTGAACCTTGCTGGGATCCATGGCCAATCCCTTGTCAGACAACCGGTACCCCAGGAATTCCACCTCCTTGGTATGAAACTGACACTTCTCCAGTTTCACCCACAGCCGGTTTTCTCGCAGCTTGCTCAGTACCTCTCTTACATCTCGCACATGCTGCTCCTCATTGTCTGAGTACACCAGAACGTCATCTAAGAACGCTACGCAGTTCTTGTAGAGCAGTGGCCCCAGGACGTGATTCATGAATGATTGAAAACAGGCGGAGCCCCCTTGTAATCCGAAAGGCATAACGGTGTACTCAAAGGCCCCCAAGGGGGTGAACATAGTGGTCTTCCACTCATCCCCCTTTCTCACACGTATCAAGTTATATGCCCCCCTAAGGTCCAGCTTGGTAAAAATTTTCCCTTTTCTCACCCGTGTTAGAATGTCATCAATTCTGGGCATAGGGAAAGTCACTGGTTCTGACACTGCATTTAGGGCCCTGAAATCACATACAAGCCTGGGCTTGCCTGTGTTTTTTTTGTCCACAAAGAACACTGGGCTGCCCCCCACCGCTCGTGACTCTCTGATGAAACCTCGCTTGAGATTCTTGTCAATGAACTCCCTTAACTCCTGCATCTCACTGTCTGACATTGCATACAGCTTGCCCACTGGCAATTGTGCTCCTGGGAGTAAGGTAATTTGACAATCAAAGGGTCTGTGCGGGGGCAGTTTATCTGCTTCTTTTTCGCTGAATACGTCAAGCAAGTCAGCGTATTGTGGTGGCACCCTCCCTTTGTCCATCACTTCCATCCCTGCTAGAGTGCCCCTGGCGCCTGCCTGAGCCTCTCCCTCCTTGCAGTGTTCTAGGCAATGTGCTGATCCAAAGGAAACCACTCTCTGATGCCAGCCTACTAGCGGATCGTGTAGCGCCAGCCAGCTCATACCCAAGATAATAGGAGCTCCTCCCAAGGTGGCTACGTTAAACGCTATCAGTTCGGTGTGTCGTGCCACCCTCATTATCATTGGTACAGTCTGTTGGCTCACTTCTCCTCCCAACAGCTCCCTCCCATCAATCGTGGTAACCTGCAAAGGCTTACTCAATGGGATAGTCTGTATTTGGTGTGCAGCTGCAAACTCTTTGCTCATGAAATTACATGAGCTGCCTGAATCCAATAGCGCCTTTATCTTCAGTGGGTGTCCGTTTGCCAGTTCCAGCAACACCTCTATCACAAGCGCTGGTCTTGGAGGTTCCGGCGTGGGCACATTCATTACTCCCTGGCCTGGCTGCTGTGCCCTGATGTTGGCAACCAGGCGTTGGCTTTTACTGGCTCCGTGATTTCTTCTTCCTCCTTCCCCCCAACAGTTCCCGCCATCCCTTGCCATTCCTTCCTTTGCGGACAGACTCTGGCAAAGTGACCTGGCTGTTGGCAGAGATAGCATCTCTTGCCGCTCTTTCCCTCCTTCTTCCGCCCTTCACTGGTGTTTGAAACTGCGCGCGCGCGCGCTGTTCCAAGTTCCATCGGCTCTGCTGGCGGGAAAGGCTGCTCCGGAATCTCTGGAATGCGGAAGTCCTTCCAACGTTCCCCCTTTCCTTCCCGCTTTTCCATAGCTCTAGCTTCCTGGCGTGCCCCAATAGACAGCGCTGATTTAGTCAGCTGATCCATAGACTCCGCCCTAGGCGCCCGGGAAAGTTCATCTTTCACTGCCGGAGAGAGACCTTCTTCAAACAGCATTTGAATAGGTTCACTAGCAAGGTCCCACCCAAGTCTATGAATCAGCATGGTGAACTCAGTCCAGTACTCACGTACAGATCGGCTCCCCTGTTTACACGCCATTAACTGCCTGCGCACCACTCCCTGCTCGATCTCGCTGGAAAACATCAAGTCCATGGCGCGGAAAAACTTCATTGTGTCCTTTAAGATTTCATTATTGGCTGCCATCAGGGGCCGAACCCAGTCCCTCGCCCCTCCCTCTAGATGGCCAATCACGTACGCCACTCTAGAGTTCTCGTCGGGGAAGTCATCAAACAGTAGATTGAGTGCATATTGCATCTCTGTCCTAAAGGCTTGATAGTTCCGGGGATCCCCCCCAAATTTCTGCACCAGTCCAGGCACCCGTCTGGCAAGTGGGGTGGTCTTCCCCTTATCTGCATCTTGAGCCCTCCTCTCCTCGAGCCTCGCCGTTTGCAGTGCCAGCTGGACCTCCAACGCCCTGTACCTTTGTTCCAGGCTTGGATCTGCGCCAGCTCCCGCTCCTGCTCCTCCGGTTCCGGATGGTTCGCTCATGATGCCTTCTGCTTGCACAAGCTGCTTTCAAAGACTGTCAGATTGCTGTGGTGGGATAGTGTGCTGCTTGTGCGTAAAAGCTTGATCCCTCTGGGGTTTGGCTGGTCATCCAAACCGATGCACTAACGGAGCCCCCAAAGCATGACTCCGTCAGTCGCTGGTAGAATCTGACAGTGGGCGTCTACGGAATTTACGCCAACATAAAAGCTCTTTGACAGACATGCGCTTTCGAGACTCTCTGCGTGACAGTTTCCGGCGAAGGGTGGGCGTTCCCAACGGGGGTCCCGTTACCTCTCCACTACTCTCACTGGAAGCATCCCAGAGCCTCCCCTCCGCTGTGACTCCTGCACTCCCCCTGCTGGTTCCCTCTTCTACTGCAGATTCTCTCCTATTCTCCTGTAGCCTGTCCACTACCTGTCTCTCCGATGGCAGTTCCCTGACACATAGGCTACATAGAAATGCAGATAGGGCTAGAGTGAGAGACAGGGAGACAAGAAGTGATGAATAAGGAGAAGATGCACATCCTTTTGCAGGCTCAACTGCAGATCCATCCTCCCTCCCGCCAGCAACTAGAGTTGGCCAACAACCATGCAGTTCCAGCTGGCCAGGAAGGAGGCAGAGAGAGAAGGCCCACAAACGACACCCACCAGGGAAGCAGTGAGCGTCCATTTCCTGCCTCCCATTTCCCTGTTCCAAATTGCGCCCAGTTCCCTCCCTGCCCCTAGTCTGAGTTTGACCATAAGTGGGGGAAGCACATATATGGCTGTCCACACACTAGTATTTAATGGGTCAACAGTATCTATTGGGCCTTCCCAGGCACAATGGAAACTGTTGTAGCTCAACTTTTCCTTTGTTTTTTTCCTTGGACAGTCAATGGATTTCCAGCCAGACCTATGCAGTTTTTATAATGTAGTTTTATGTTGTGACATATAATTTAGATTGGATTATGTAAACTGTTGGAAATGTGAGCACTGCCAGATGAAACATGATTTTCCTTCTTTGCAGTCAAAATTCCTGCCTTGCTGTTTATTCTGACTTCTCCATCACTTAACTTATTTCCAAAGAACTCGTGGAATTACTTCCTGAAGTAATAAGGAAGAAGGCAGGGAAAAGACAAGGCAACCCTAATCACTTTCTGGGCTGATTGAAACCATTTGCTTGAGCTCTACAGTTTCCTAGAAAACAAGGTTTATCGTGTCAAGTGCATAGTTATCATCCTTAGAGCAGATGTCTAACCTTTGAGCTCAGGCATGGATTGATTGCTTTGTTTTTCTGCATCTAGGGCCTCAGAGCTATGCATTGAGGGGATTTCCCACCTCCTACCCTTTGGCTATTTGTCACAGTATTATTTGAAAGCACTAGAGGTAAGGAAGAACTTTCCTAACTTTTTGTGCTTTTGCACAGAGGTTAAGGGCACAGAGCATGCAGTGTTTCAGCCACCATACTTCACAAGACAGGTCAGTCCTCACTCAACATGGTCCTGTCTCAGACCTGTTTCATTAACTATTAAACTACTTGTTGCCCCTTTAAGACAATATGAAGCAACTTCCCTAGGCCAGTAGCGTAGTCACTTATTGGGTTTGTTTCCAGGCAAGGTTACATGAAACAGAACAGCTCCACAACAGTAAGCATGAAGAAGAAAGAGAAAGAAGCCCAGCAGGAAGAAAGTATGTAGTGTTACTTCCGGCCAAGGCAGACAAAGGAAGTGATATCACAGAGTTCTCTCTAGCAAACTTTACAGGAAACATCTGTGAGCTTCAGCCCCTTCATGTGCCCATCTGTCAAAGCATGACTTGTTCGTCTGACTGCAGTGATGTGCCACAGAAGGTTTGGTTGGTAGTTGTGCCTAACAATGCCTTCTCTGTTGTGGTACTTCAGTTGTGTAATATGCTTCCTCAAGAGTCCTTCTAACAATAGCCTTTTGTGATTATACAAAAATAGTTAAGATTAATTTTCTGCTAGAACATTTTCTTTAGGGAGTGGGGTAATCTCATTGTTGCTTGGTTTTGAAGTATCTGACTTCCATTTTCTGCTACATTGTTTTTGTTGTACTGGCTTGATTTTAATATTGTTTGTTATTTTATTTATGCATTCTATTATTCTTCACAGAATTTAGTATCTTTTGATTAAAAGTGGCAAAAGAATAGCAAAATAATTATTCTCTTGGAGAATTTGTATTTTAGAAAGGGACAAATGGCATTTTGGAACATTCTTAAACTGTCATGTTTATGCTGTCTCACTTCCTGCAATGCCTGTACAAGAAAGATAATGCACCAGTACATTATGTGTAAGTACATCACGTCTCTCTCTCTCTCTCTCTCTCTTTCTCTCTCTCTCTCTTCAAGCTTCTAATATCTTCATAAAAGTTGCCTCACCAGCTGGAACAGCACTGTAAATCCTTCCATCCAGAATTTGCACTGATTTGCTGAAACACTGTTAAAGTGCTCAGCATTACTTACTCTTGAAACTGATATATTGCAATCTCAGCAAGCTGGCAGGGCTTTTTGAACTTCTTCAAAAAGTTCACACTGTGATCCTTTAAGAAATGTGTACCTGGGCTGCTTTGAGAGGAACAATAGGACAGAATTTTTTAATATATGCAAATAAGTGGGGCATAGTACACTTTGCTACTCAATATAGCCTTTGGAAAGTACTCCACTGATTCTGTTCTGACCAAGGAAATATCAAAGCTTGCCAGGAACAGAATATTTCAGCCACTCAAAATGCCCTCCTAAATGTTAGTACAAAAAAGAGCTATTACTAAAAAGATCCTGCTGCAGGTCAGTGCCATAGGGCTTTCTCAATAACAGCTCCCCATTTATGGGATGCCTTCCCTGGTGAAGTGTGTCTACCTTACCCCATTATTAACATTCATGGGAAATGTCAAGCAATTGCAGCTCCCCCAGGCATTTGATGTCTCAAATGTGCTATTATATAGGACATTGTAACAGGGCATTGCTCCATGTAATTACCTCTCCCTGGATGGAGAAGCATATACAGTGGTACCTCGGGTTAAGTACAGTGGTACCTCTGGTTAAGTACTTAATTCGTTCCGGAGGTCTGTTCTTAACCTGAAACTGTTCTTAACCTGAAGCACCACTTTAGCTAATGGGGCCTCCTGCTACTGCCGGGCCACCAGAGCACAATTTCTGTTCTCATCCTGAAGCAAAGTCCTTAACCCGAGGTACTATTCTGGGTTAGCGGAGTGTGTATATGTAACCTGAAGCGTATGTAACCCAAGGTACCACTGTATAGGAAGACAGATTTGGTTCAAACCCCACTTCAGTGCTTTGGAAAGCATACTGGTTCAACTTGGATTATTTTTGGCATAGAGAAGTATCTCAGATCATCTAAGGCTAAGGATTCTCAAAATCCAACAGCCCGTGGTGGCTGTACTTAATGGCATAGGCTTAATTTTTTGAAATCAGTGGGGCCTAAGCAAGTTTAGGTTTGCCAGGATAATGAGCTAAGTTTATAGGCGGTGCAATGGCAAAAATTATGAAACAGACAAAATTTCAGATCATGCATTTTTTGTAGACTTGTAGTTTGACTTTTCTGAAACAGCTTTCTTGAATAAACTCTGTTTTGGTTTAAAAAATAAAGACAATGTAACAAAAGAGAACAGTCCCTGGACATGGACCACACACATGGGCTTAGAAGAGGGGGCATTTATTAAGTTTATAATGAATAGCGTATGGAAAACATGCTTAGTCGTGGAATAGCTACTGCACTGTGACATTAACGCCATATTTAGGGTTTTGCAACGTATTAAGAGTGGGAAAGTCTTTAGAAATGTGATATATTTTTTCCATCATTAATACCACAAAGATGCAACCCAATGACATTTAAAGACACAAAAGGCATGCTTCCAAAAAAATAGCATATATAAATGATCTCATCCTGCATCTAGCAGAGAGCCAACATATTAATCTGAAAAAGCCCCAGAGCATCCTCTGAATTGAAATTTCTTATTACTTTTAATTCATAAGGCAGCCCAGCAAACCACCAAGCTTAACTACAATCACTAGTAAGATGGTCTGCTACTTGTTTGAGAACCCCTCGCCTCTATTTTGCAGTCCTAGGAGGAGAATCAAGTCCCTGATAGGCTGGTGGGTTGAGTTTACTTTTACGGCTCTCAAATTCTGCAGGCTCAATGGCAAATGAATTAAAATCATTTCAGGGAACAATCCTGAGTCTGCCATTTTTCTCTCAGGAGCTGCATCTCCTTGGGTGTAATCTGCCAGTGGTGACATACCAACTACAAGTAATACCAACTCCAACAGCAAGCAGGACCACAGCCCAAAGTGGTCGAGAGCCAGTGTGGTGTAGTGGTTAAGAGCGGCAGTCTCGTAATCTGGGGAACCGGGTTCACGTCCCTGCTCCTCCACATGCAGCTGCTGGGTGACCTTGGGCCAGTCACACTTCTTTGAAGTCTCTCAGCCCCACTCACCTCACAGAGTGTTTGTTGTGGGGGAGGAAGGGAAAGGAGAATGTTAGCCGCTTTGAGACTCCTGAAGGGGAGTGAAAGGCGGGATATCAAATCCAAACTCTTCTTCTCTTCTTCTTTTTTTTATTCCACCCCTCCCACACTCTTTCCTCCCTCCATGTGTTTGCATAACATCTGAAAAGGGTTCGAGTCAAAGTGGCATCTCCTATGCTGAACTGGTTACAACAAGAAGTATATTTTTAAAAGCCACATTTGGGTTCCAAGTAAGTGCTCACGAGTTCATGTAAGCAGGTCACAGCGGCGTTGCAGATAGTTGAAATATGTTGACAGAGTTGCACTCAGAAAGGCAGCCTGAAAATATTTTTAAATGAATACAAAAGATAAAATATGTTGCTCAATGAAGTTCTGCTGCTGATTGAAGTTCAATGAAGTTCTGTTGAAGTTCTGATTGAAGCTCAATGAAGTTCTGTTGCTGAAAACAACAACAACAGCTGTACAAATGGCTGCAGTGCATATTTAATGCAGGAAGTGACAAAAAGCAGCATTAGTGATTCAATACACAGAGGCAAAGAGAAAAACAACGGGCAGGATTCGCCTGCCAAGCGCAGCTGATGGGAGCCCTGAGTTTTAGGGGTGGTTTTAGAAATTTAAAACTGCAATCCTAGCCTGCCCATAGGGCTTTGCCGAGTAATGGAGCCATCAGAGCATTTGCAGCCCGGACACTCACAGCAACCACTGCAGGAGCAGGACAAATGGGGTCAGCCCTTGTACCACATCCAGGCTAGCATAGCAGCTGGTTCTGGATCAAGCCCAATGCCACCAGGGATAGCTGTGAGACCAGCTCAGGATCCAGCAGATCCTGGGTTGGCTGAGCCATGTCCCACACTTGGAACACCACATTTTGGGGCTTTTCACTAGGTTTGTTAGTGGGAATACCACCCTTTGTCCCGCTGCCCATACACACATTCGTCACTCAGCAGGAGGTTGGCTCAGCTGCAAGAGCTGAACAGTGGGACATCACTTGATCCAGCCACAGCCTGGAATAAGGGGGTTATGTGTGTGGATGCCCCTGTTATTGCTGTATTTCACTGAGTACTATATTTTATAGGATCCTGCACTGTGCACTGCTTTAGTAGGACTCGTCATTTTACAAGGTGAAACTTGATTTTTGCAAAATTCTTCAGTGAGGGGTCTTAAAAATATAGAGGCGGGGAGACCAAATCTGCTATTATTTTTGTGATTGGACAACATTTAGCTTGGTAAATCTACATTTGATGAAGAAGCACATAAACTGCTTTCAGAAAACCAAAGGATTTTAATTTTGCCTTCTGAAAATGTCAGGTAATACTAAATAAAAAAAATAAAAACAATATTTGGCAGTCATTTTTAATGATTTCTATACAATTTTACACACATTTTACTTACCAAGCAAAACTATATTAATTTAGCCAAATTATCTTGCAAATTCCCAAGTCATTTTACAACTTTTTAGCAGCCCTCATTTTTGGAATTTGAAAGCTGAAAAATTCAACATGCCCTACTGCTTTAAAGTCTTGAAGAGCACAGTATAAATAAAAATAATAGATAAATAATAAAGGCATGTTCATTGACATTAAGGCACCATACAAACCTGTCATTCTGCACTTTAGCAGAATATATTTTAACTGCTCCCCTAGTATTTCTTTAAATCCAGGAACAGTAATCTACTGACTTTTAAATCTGCAGAGAACAGACTATTGCAAAATAAGAAAATTCAACAGGTAGGTGAGGGCCCCACAATGTGCAACAGGAGAGGTGACTCAATCACTAATCCTTGGTATGATGAAAGGGGTGTTACAAGCATGTCCCTGTGAAATGTTAGAGGCTATGAATATGGTGTTGAAAAGCTTCATTTTCTAGGGCAGCTTAGGAATTATCACAGCTATTTGAGTCTGCTAGCATCTGATTTAAATTGTTTTGAGCAGCTGCAAATCAATTGGCAATTAATAATATGTCAAAGGAAATATTTCCTGATTAGTCATTTAGTGATTCATCAGTCTGATCATATGGTTTGCATCTTTGTTTTGCTAAAGGAGAGGTGGAACCAAAATCCTGCCTATGGAAACTATATTAATTGCATTTTTGCTTGCCGGAAAGAACAATCCCCCTTCTTCTCCATTCTGCTGGCTACTCCTGCCATGCCAGGTTAACTGAATCCAGGCCACAGTCGTCCATTTTGCCAACCTGGTGCCCTCCAGATGTTCTGGACTAGAACACCATCAGCCCCAGCCAGCACAGCTTATCTAGATGATATTTATATTTGCTGAAGTATTCAGCCAGAGTCATTGGTCTCTGCCATCATTTTTTGGTCCAGACATGAACTTGCGCCAACCTTTATCCCTTTACAGCCTTTCCCCATTGAGGGGCAATCTCCAGTCTCTGGACATTCAGTTCTGCAGATCCAATTGTGAATTTTAGTTTTCTGCTTTAAGGTGACTATTGATGCACACTTCTTTGTCCTAGACAAAAATGGAGGCCAGTCTCTGCCACTTTTACCTAAATCCACTAAGAAAAATAGATTTTAATACCCAGTAAGCAGCAAACCGGGACGCAGGTGGCGCTGTGGGTAAAACCTCAGCGCCTAGGACTTGCCAATCGCATGGTCGGCGGTTCAAATCCCTGCGGTGGGGTGCGCTCCCATTGCTCGGTCCCAGCGCCTGCCAACCTAGCAGTTCGAAAGCACCCCCGGGTGCAAGTAGATAAATAGGGACCGCTTACTAGCGGGAAGGTAAACGGCGTTTCCGTGTGCGGCTCTGGCTTGCCAGAGTAGCTTCGTCACGCTGGCCACATGACCCAGAAGTGTCTGCGGACAGCGCTGGCCCCTGGCCTCTAGAGTGAGATGAGCGCACAACCCTAGAGTCTGTCAAGACTGGCCCGTACGGGCAGGGGTACCTTTACCTTTACCTTAAGCGGCAAACCCCATATTATTGTTATGATTGCTACGCAGCGAAGTGCCATTGCCTTGTTTCCAGAAGCAACAGAGTAGCATTTAACCACACACACAAGGCTAAAACAATGTGAGTAAACACAGTCACTGCAGCCTTGAATAAATTTAGGCAAATGTTTGATTGTTCTCCCAGCAGATAAAAAGAAACACCGTTTGTGGCTGATGGTTGTCTTTACAGCTATGGATTTGGGGGAATCTTGGAAGGCACTTGACAGCCGAGGAGATAAAGGCTCTTTTAAAAGTGACATAACATTTTGCTTCAGGGCCTATGAGAACATCCCTTTTCTTCTTGGATCTGCAGTACATTATTGATTGATGAGATTGAGGATGCGGTTAGTGTCACGTGCCTAAGAAAATAACCTTTCCAGCATTTCATTATGACATTTACCTTATTAGGCAGGGGGACTATGAGCATACCCAACAGCAGCTAACCATATGCACACATGCTTGCAGAAGTTGCAATATTTAGGAAGGTGCCTTTTTTATTATTTCTACTCAAGTGTCACTGCTTTTTGACTATAATTTAGAACCCTGTCAGTGATTATTTGTCTTTCTCTCCCCAGTGAATACTTTTATAGGTACATAGATTGTAAAAAAGACATTTTCCTTGAAGAGTTTAACAATTCAACTTAATGCCTCTAAAAATGAACATTGCAGTTCTTATATTAAATATTCTGGGGAGAGACAAGAGTTTGAGCAAAACAGAGGAAAGCATAAGGTTATAAGATTTTATTGGAGATTTTAAGGGCTTTAAGGTCAGAGGATAAATCAGTTCATAGTTTTTTATTTGTGCAGAAAGTATACACAGCGGTGTAGCTGGCTATAGCTGTGTCATGAATACATAAGGTTAGCAAATCCTTAATTTTGTTCTTGCCAATGCTAAGCCTCACAGAGTCTTTTTAGCTATATGATTAAACTTGATTTGGTCTTTTTAGACAGGGCACACTTCTTAACTCTTAGAAGATATGCCATTACATACACACATACATTTACCAGATTGTAACGTGGAACATAGGAAGCTGTCCTTCACTGAGTGAAAATGTGCTTCTCTGGGATCTCAGACCGATATATGCTACATCAACTGCACCCTGACCCTTTTAACTGGAAATGACAAGGATTGAACCTGGGACTTTTTGGCAAACAAAGCATATAATGGTGTTCCCTACCACTGAGCCATTCCAGAGCCCCACTCATGACTTATGAAGAAAGGTACATGACTGAGGTTGGATATTCCTAGTTTTCCAGAAATAGTTTGATAGATCATTTCTAGACCTCTGTCCTAGACATGGGATAGTGCGGCTTGCTTAGCCCATCAAGTCTGCCACCATATGAATGTTGCTACTCTGGGAAGAGGCCTAGAGAATGCACATTTGTTCTCAAAACAGAGTAATCTTCTGTTGGCACTCCAAGCTACATCTTCCAGTCAGACCTACATTTGGCTTTGCAAAGTTGCTGAGACACCCATAGCACGGTTGCCAACCATGATCACGCTACAATAAGAAGGGTGCCAATGTAATTAAACAAAGTGGAGCACTGATAGCCGGACACTAGTAAGAAACCAGAGTTGACTGTGAGTTAAGCTCAGGGAGGACCAGGCCTAGAACCTGCTAACAATTAAAAATAGAGTTAAACACATTAAACCTGTTTATTTCAATGGACTTGAGCAAAGTAAACTCT
This sequence comes from Podarcis erhardii, assembly GCF_964252035.2. Taxonomy (NCBI): domain Eukaryota; kingdom Metazoa; phylum Chordata; class Lepidosauria; order Squamata; family Lacertidae; genus Podarcis; species Podarcis erhardii. Next base: position 38,949,985 of record NC_138507.1, on the reverse strand, counting down.
GAATTGGATTGATACTGCTGTTTCCAGTGAGAAGGCTAAGTCCTTTTTAAAAAAACAAAACTTACAAAGCAATCCGAGGAAGAAGAAGAAGAAGAAGAAGAAGAAGAAGAAGAAGAAGAAGAAGCAGCATGTGAAGGGAAGTTGATGGGAGATCTTTTGGGCATACTGAGGGATCTTAGGGACCTTTCCCCACAAAGACCTCAGGGTGGTTTGGAAATTTATCCAAGTTTCTCCCCTCAATTTTTAGGTAGACAAGTAGTTTCTGAGTTAATTGAGGGAAGCTTTAGAATGCTCACCTAACTCTATTGATTTATGAGTCCAACTCCTAACTTCCCAGTTTTGGCAATGGTGACATTGTTAATCCCAGAGATAAAGTATACTAGTGCAGTTACTTTGCTGCAGGGAGATAGTAAAATAAGTGTAGAATACATGAAGGATGGGCCTGAATGTGATATATGATTCACACTGGGGAGATGAAGGGCCATAAGGGATGTATGGAAAGGATCAAGATGGTTTAGTTGGAACAAGACCTGAAACCCCTCAACACTTTTGGTTAAAAATTATTCTGTTTTATGGATTTTACCAACACCCTTCTTTAAGGAATCTGGGGCAGATAAGTCTTCTTTCCCTACACACTGACACAAAGGCATTTCCTTTCTACGCCTGTTGGATTTTAAAGGAATTTTTTCCTCACACACATTGATCCTAATACCACAGAAATTGATGGCTGGCTCCCAGGGACAAATGAAGTCCAAGACCATGCCCTAGATACATAAATTACCTTAAATGGATTATTTTATTTTATTTATGTTATGTTATGTTATTTCAGTTATAATAGTTTCCTTTGCATTATATTACTAGACACAACACTGAGCCAATTTCCCACCCAACCTAGTTTTTGAAGTTCTTTTTTTAAGAAGTCGGTAGCAGTAGCATTTTAAGCAATTAATATCACATAGAACAGGATTTCATAGGCAGCAGAGTAAAAATATAGGCTTCTGTCATATAGTCAGCACAGTACACTTTGCATACATGGCTGTAATTGGACCAGCTTAATTCTAGCTTTTCTTTACCTCTATCTGACTACTGGGCTTCTGTTTAAAAGTGGTTTTCAAAAAGATTCCAAAAACTACATAGTGAGGGGTTTTTATAACATAGATAAATGTGTACTGGGAACTCAGATGAGATCACCAAAGCCACTTCACCTTGACTTGAGCAGAAAAACATGCCATCTTTATAACCACAAGAGAAACCCAGTTTTAACATCCTAAGTGCAATATTTTTGCGGTCTCCATGAATGGTATTACAGTTTATATCACATAACCACTATAAACAAGCCAATCTAACTGATTTTCCAGCCTCTCCTCAAGAGATGTCAGACCTTCAATGCATAGCACGAGACAATATTTTACATAAATGGTTGCACAATGTGCCCCTCATTTCCTTTTTATTTCTGGCTTTCAAATAGCAGCAAAAACATCTTGGGGCTATTTTTGACATGCTGTTGGCTCTATTCAGTTTTAAGTTCCACACAGCACTGCAATTAAATCAACGCTTCCTGCACTTTTATGTCATGTGAGAGTTGGGGCAAGTCTGCACTGGGCCTTCTCAGACAGCCATCAGCCACATGTTTAACCAAAATTGTGGGAATGACTAACCAGAGGAAGGTGTTATGTTGCACTGTAATTTGTACAAAAAGCAAAAGGCAGCCATGTTGGTCCATAAGAAAAATCCCAGAATCCATGGGAGGGCAATATATTTGTCAAGCCAATTAAAATGCCACATAATAATAAGCAAAGGTTGTCTGGAGTTGACCCGTAAGCAGGAGTGAAATTCAATAAAACGATTCCCCTAAACCCAATGCTCAGAAATCATTACCATCCATATTCTCCTCAGAACCAAAATGCCAAAATATAAAAATGTAGCTCTGCAGATTAGACAATTCCAACCATTTCATCAGCACTGAAATAATCTTGGGGAGAAAGCCAAACAACTCTGTAATTTAGAAATAGTAACATAGTTTGTTCTTGGTATAAGCGTTTGTGTGCATGCACACTTCTTCAGATACACTGAAACAGAAGTCACCAGACCCTTATATATAGTGAGAGGGTGGGGAGGGGTATTACTCAGAAGGGTGGTGGGAATGGGTGATTGGCAGATAGCTGTGATGAGCCTGTTGACGACTCTTAACGACTGCAATTGGTCTTACAGGAAAAAGCAAGGGATAGTATGCAGATGATTAGCATATGTAATGAGACAGGAATAGTATGCAGAATAGTTTGATTTTTTAATTGATTTTTAGAATACAAATAGCTGAAAAGGTGATAGAAGATGTAACGATAATGATTTTAAAGGATGATATGAAAAAAAAAATAGATTCTTTCATGCAAACTGAATAGCCTAACCTTTAACATGACAAGTTTAAAACTTAGGAAAACATTTAAACATTCAGTACCCCTCCATGTGGGGGCTGAAATGGTGTAGCTCAGCTGTGGATATGTCATGTGAAATTGGTGACAGCATGTTTTGTCTCTCAGTTCTCCTTTCATAAGAAGCTTTCCATTCTAAGCATTTGTTTTTTGCGCCAGAATCAGATTGGTAGATCTTGCAAGCTGTTGTTTACCCCTGCTCTTGTGTGTAAAATAAATGGGAAACTTTTAGCCATCAGTGTAAACTGGGTAGGAAAGGGAAGCAGACTATACTTATCGAGTAGGAATGGATATTTTCAAGCATCAAATTACCCCAAAATGGAATTTGGTGCTTTTAAGTCATGGAATTTAAAAGCAAGAGTCATTGCGCGTCGAGGTCCCCAAGACACCCCCCCAAGAAAAACACAATTGACATTTAATTTTTGTTTAAGGTTTTTGGCATAATTTTGGCCACAACTTTATTCAAATACAGCAATGTGAGTGGTTGCTTAGGCATTGGTAGCAATAACTGCCCCCGCACGTGGACAGCTCTGTCATTCGCACTCCCCGCGAAGTCAGGAAGGGTAAGTCACCTGGGGAGAGAGACGGGACTGGGAACCATGCCTCACCTCTCCCCCGCATGCTCCCAGGGGCTTGCATGGCCCTAGCCCCTTGCCAGGGGGTTTCAGACAAAAGCATGGGGGAGCCCCTGGGTTCCTTTAATGGTAAAACCCTTCAGCAGCAGCAGCAGCATTTTGGAGGGGCAGGCACAGCCGAATCCATACCCCCCAGCAACCAATTCCAGACCAACGCCTAACCACAAACCTTACAAGTTGTGACGATTTGCTACGCGGTAGGCGAAAACCAAGTGGCACACACTAATCAGCCAAATGGCAAAATTCCTACCGGGCCCCTGCCCCAAAGCAAACGACCCCATGACAGGCAATAGCAAGGTCAAGCAAACAGCCTAACATTAGGGAAGGGAGGGCGGGTGATCCGTAGCATGCAGCGCAAGAGGACGTCCGTTGCTGCGTGCCTTGTATTTAACAAATAGGGCTGTCAATCACTAATTGGCAACATCTAAATTTCCCCAGTAACAGCCCGCCCCTGTTTACAGGATGGCCAAACCATTTGCCTAGTAACAGTGAGGTGTCTTGTCAGCCCCGCCCGCAACCTGTGCTCTCCATGAGGGAGAACACACTTTGTCAGACCACAAACTGTCAAAAAATAAAAAAATCATACAGCCACTGTTTTTTTTTTTAATTTTTACTTTCCATAAACTTAGACAATAAAGGCATCTTCCTAGATGCCTCTCAGCTATGTAGCTGTCAAGCATTAGTGCCCACTAATTCAAGCATGCAAGATACTATCTTTTTCATTTTACTTGTTACAAAAACAAAGTTGTGGACAGCCATGTGTTGGCTATTTATTACATTAACTAGGCTGTGGAGAGAAGAAAGCAGGCAGAAGAAAATCTTTTATCCAAGAACAAAATGAGGAGAAAGGATGATCTTATCTTTTGCCTCAACCTTCAGGCACTGTTCACTAAAAACAATACCTATTCCTATGCAACAGTAACGAATGCTCAACACACAGAAAACAGAAAATCATTTCTTCGCAGACAATTCTCCCTTCAGATCTTTTATTTTACTTATTGTTTTTTCTCTAGTGTTGCTATTTAATAAAAACAACAACAATAACTTAGGCCACAATGCAACCAAGAGCCAAGTGCACATAACACCACAGTTAATGGTGCCTACCTCTAGGGTGGATTGTGCCCTAGGAGTCTGTGGTGTTTTGTTCCCCACCTGAAGTCATCACCAGTCTGTTTGTAACATCCTACTTAGTTTCCATGGAAGTGTTTTGTGTGTTTTTTTCACAAAGAATGGATTAAATTAAAACTTGCAGTGGGCTCTGGCCAGGCATCAAAAGACTTGAATGTTATGGTTATGGCCTAAACACATTTCCATTCCTCTCTCATTGACTTCAGTTCATTTTGTGGTAAGTGTTTATGGCACAAAGGGATAGAATATGCACACATGCGCACATACATACATACATACATATAGATAGATAGATAGTTATTTTATTTATCTGGGGGGATTTATAAGTGGTGCTGCCTCCAAAGGAGCTCAGGTCAATGTACAATGAACATATAAACACAATGCAACAAGCATCAGTAAAAACATAACACTAAAATATTATTAACAAATCCTTCCAACAGGGAATCAGATATTACTGTTTGCATACATACATACATGCACATATCCTTTACAACATGGTTATACAAATGCTTGGGATGGATGCTGCCAGCATCCTTTTGTTTTGATGAGGATGATGATTCCATTTTTAGAAATATACAGTGGTACCTCAGGTTACATACACTTTAGGTTACATACGCTTCAAGTTACAGACTCCGCTAACCCAGAAATAGTGCTTCAGGTTAAGAACTTTGCTTCAGGATAAGAACAGTAATCGTGCTCCGGCAGTGCAGCGGCAGCAGGAGGCCCCATTAGCTAAAGTGGTGCTTCAGGTTAAGAACAGTTTCAAGTTAAGTACGGACCTCCGGAACAAATTAAGTACTTAACCTGAGGTACCACTGTATTGAGGAAACAACAGTATATGAATGTTTTAAATAATTAAATGTACCTCTTTAGAACTGATTTCTTGTTCGTTTGTCAGTCTTTTACTTAAGGTATTTTACCCCAATCTTCAGTCAAAAAAGGCTACCAGAGTAGCTTGTGGATCAATAAAAACATGGCAGCCTTGGGCTAATAATCTAGTAAGATCTACACAGAAGGAAAACAAATTGGGAAAAGCAAGGAAATGTGCAAACTCAGATATTAATTCCTAAGTACTATTTCTTTTGTTGCAGGTTCTTCAAATGACCAGCTTAGATGGAAACAGTTTGAGGAGGAGAGGAACCAAACATTGCTGGTCTCTCAGCTGCACCAAAGGAGTGATTCAGCAGCCCTTCTCTCCCCATCCCACTACACTATGGGATGGCAGAGATTATCATGGATTAACGTAAACCTTTCTAGTTTCTGCCATCTGGGTTGCTCTCTTACATATATATAAAGACCCACTACCTCAAGACCACCCAGCAGAACATGCCCAATCAAACTGTCCTTTTTGCAATGCATGAGATCAAATCTGTCTCCACTGGGTGGACCATTAACATTACAGATGTGGGCAATCCCCACTAGAAGCAGTTCCTCAAGCAGAGTAGGAAGCCACTGTGGACTCCGCATCTGAAGAGCATGGCAAAGTCAAATGACAAAAACTAGGCTGTAGCAATGCAGCTGAAACTCATTTTATCTCAGGCTCATTAAGCACCAGGTACTTTAACAAATGTATACAGTGGTACCTCGGGTTAAGTACTTAATTCGTTCTGGAGGTCCGTACTTAACCTGAAACTGTTCTTAACCTGAAACACCACTTTAGCTAATGGGGCCTCCTGCTGCTGCCGCACCGCCAGAGCCTGATTTCTGTTCTTATCCTGAAGCAAAGTTCTTAACCTGAAGCACTATTTCTAGGTTAGCGGAGTGTGTAACCTGAAGAGTATGTAACCCAAGGTACCACTGTACTATGCAAAATCTTTTTTTTTTCCAAATGGTTTTCTTAAACATTCCAATCATACACCTTTCTTATCACATTTGTTATTTGTGGATTTTATACCAATTAACCTTGAAGAAAATGTTATTCCTATCGTAAGTAACCCATAAGGGCTGTGTTTGGGAGTTTCTATTTGATCTTGTGAAATAATAAATAAATAGATAATAGTGGGCGTGTTGTTTCTGTTTGTTATGTATTTTTGCGTTTTTCTGTTGCAAATTGCCCTGTGATCCTCAGATGAAGGGCAGTGTAGAAATTTAATAAATAAAATAAGTAAACTCTATACTAATCACTCTTTTTCTATTAGCCAAAGTTAGAATTTTGAATGGAAAACAGTGTGTGCTAGGGGCTTCTTTCTGTGCGTGTGTCTCCTTGATTTTCCACCCATAACAATAATTCACCACAATAATAAAGCACTCAATTTTCTTCCACGTATCATTAATAAAACTCTAAGAAACCTATAAAACCTCTTTAAAAGTATGCACAGATGCTACTGGGGAATGTTCATCGACTTCTGCCTTTTCCTAGAAAAATGTGACGGAACGGAAACACATAGCCCACAGTTCTAGAAGCCTCTTCACTGTCGTCAACAACAACAACAAATCAACCAGAGGTCTAATCCTGACACTTTGGCTCACTGCTTCCCTTCCATTGAGAACAGCAGACACCTCATAGGAGTTCCTGTTATTGTTTCTTATTGGACCTTGAGGAGTGCAGCAATAGATGCCCCCTGCTTGCTTGAAGCTTTCCAAGGGGAATGCAGAGCTCTCAAACTTCATAGGTGCATTTTTTTTTTCATTCCATGCAGAATATGTGAGGTTTGGGGGTTTTTTGGCAGCATGGCAGCCTCTGACTACTTAAGGAGACTTGTAAAAACTGCAGCAGAAAGACATGGGTGTTTGTGACTTCCATGACAAAGATTCATTACTTCTACCCTGTTATAACCATTTGCTGTGCAGTTACTACATCTGACAGTCTGGTAGGTCCAATTGAAAAGCAAGTGATTGGCATTGTTTTAAAGGGCTGTAAGCTCCCACAATTGGCAGTGTTTCTGATCCCTAAGCACAATTGCATAACTGTTTTATTATGAGTAATAATCACTGAGCACAATGTCATTCCAAAAAAAGAAAAGGGGCAACATGATGGACAGTAATAGGCTCAGGCCAAAAGAGTTCCTGCCACAAAGGACTTTTCATGAATGAGAGCCAAAGGGCAAACGGTGCACTTGCTCTTCTCTGCATGTTCAGGATTCAAGAGGAATGTGGAACTGGGGGTGGAAGAGTTGGGATAATCAAAGAAGTCAAGCTTCTCTTCTTCCTTTACTTTATTGGACTGGGATCATTTGAGCCAAATTCACTTACTTCCTGGGTTATATAACACTTTTCATCACAGCTAATAGGTATAACATATAGTGCCCTCTTTCGGCCAAGAAAAATACTTTAAATATTTTCATGCTTTACTCTTAGTTTATGACTACCTTTTAATGGTTCCCATCTGCTGCCCATGTGCCCTGCAAATGCTATTTGTTTTCTCCTTTTCTGCCATCCTGCTTTCCCCTCGTTGACCGACTTGATATTTATTTATTTTTCCGTGATCCATCACGGTGCCCATGAATGAAGCTGCCTCCCTGCTGCAGAAGTTCAGCTTCCACAAGATGAGGGGTTGTGGGACTGGTCTGCTGGGAGCAAGACAGAAGCCACAGGGGTCATGAGCATGACCCCCACTCTCCCACTTCATGCAGGGCTTTTCCTTCGAATAAAGAAATTCACTTTGTCCTGTTTCTTCCATATCTCTTCCCACCACTCCCCCCCCGCCATTTCCCACCATTAAACTCTCTTTTTTTATGACAAGAAACTGCCCTCTGTACATTTTTCCCAGGCTTGTATCCATTTCATATACATCTGTGCCAACTCAGAATTAAAGGACTCGCAGCCAAGTGGTGAGCGTTAATCCCATGGCAAAGTGGCGCATCACCAGACCCCCAAATTGTGGGAAACCAAAACAACCGCACACTTTCCAAATGTGGGTTAGGTGCTTGCGAAGCAAGCTTCACTGGAGACAGATGGAAAAACAATCATATAAATTATGTCACTATACAGATTCACCACTCAGCACTTAGCTCACATCTCACCATGCAGATCTTCCAAGTGTCCCTATTTTCCAGAGACACTCCCAGATTTACAGAAGCCATCCTGGTTTCTGATTTGATCCAGGAATGTACCACTTTTTCTTAGGGTGTCCCTGTTTTCATTATAGAAATGTTGAAAGGTATGGAGTTATGTGACCCGTGTGTCTGAATACGCCCCGGGGGGCCCCACAGCCCCCGGTATGAGACAAACCTCTCCGGGCATCCTCCGGTGTTGCGCTCCACCGGGATGGCCATCAATCTTCATCCCAGTGCTCCCAGCGACACAGGTCGGCTGATCCTGAGCACACTCTATTAATCAGCAGAGATAGCAGTAACGATTGGAAGCATGAATGTGAGCATCCTAAGGATTTATTAACCAATATTTACAGAACAGATCATAATGGAGTCTGCTCTTTTCTTCAGCAGCAGACAGCTGTGAGTTGTGAAGCTTAGTTTTGATGTTTTATACTTTGTTCTTGATATATTGTGGTAACGGCCACTGGATTACCTGGTTATGTTATATGAGAGAGGACTGGACAATTCACGGAAGAGAAGTCTATCAATGATGATAGCTATACACCACCTTCAGGTTTATAGGCAATATGTCACACCAGCTGCAGCCATCAAATCCTGCTTGTGCATTTTCCTAGAGGCATGTGGCTGGCCACTGTAAAAAACAAAATGCTGGACTATATGAGCCTGTGGTCTGATCCAGCAGGGCCTTTCTTGTATTTTAAGAATTTCAAAACTGCAGTGTGAACCAAGGGGTGCAAAGGCCCTGACAGATGCATAAGACAACTCACCTATTTTTTCACCTAGAACTATTTTGAATAGATAAGCAACTTGCAAATGGTAATAAGATTTATTTAACAAGAAGAAGTAGGAACTTTGAAATCTTTGCTCCTCATTCTTCTAGAGCCATAGGACAATGGAAAGAAAGCTGGTTATGCAACTGACTCAAGCTGCCAAATACACCATTACTGCTAACTGGCTTTCCAAACTATTGTGACAGTTAATAAGTGAATGAAAAATGTCTGCTCTAAAATGGACATTGAGGATTTAACTTATGCAGATAGTGACTCGTGGAACATGTTTTGGAGAGAAGGAGTTGGATATGAATTCTCTGAGAAAGACTTTTCCCAGACTGCAATAAACAACATGCTTTGATAATGCAAGGCAATGTGAGATTTCAGAATCTTGAACTATACACTGATCTAAACCTGCCCATATGAATTCACCACTGTTTTGTTGCCAGATGTGAACTTAATGTACAACCATAGTCCAGACTCTGTCAAACACCAGGGAGTATTTGCTATTTAAATGCAATTTAACTGCAAATGATATGACATATGTAAGAGTGCATCCAAAAGCAATTTATGCTTAAAAAAAAAGATCTGTCAACACTGCAATGGCTCCTGATGTTTGAGAACTGCTAATGACCCAAGGAAGAAATAAATAAAAGCAATGTATCTGTATTCTTGTCTTTCTCCATGTAGTTCAGAAGAGCACTGAGGTCTCACAACAACCGTGTGAGCTGGACTAGATTGATAGAGCTGAACTTTGGTTTCCCTCATCTAAAGGAAATCAAGGAAGCGAAGGAAATCCACTGTTTGTAGCAAGGCAGCAGTCACACTGTAATTATACAATATAGATAGTGTGACAAATAGGTAAAGTCCAGTTAAGTCCAGTCAAAGGCGACTATGGGGTGTTGTGCTCATCTCGCTTTTCAGGCCTAGGGGAGCTGGCATTTGTCCACAGACAGCTTTCTGGGTCATGTGGCCAGCATGACTAAACTGCTTCTGGCGCAACAGGACACCGTGACGGAAGCCAGAGCGCACAGAAATGCCGCTTCCCTTCCATTCACAGCAGTACCTATTTATCTACTTGCCAAACTGCTAGTTTGGCAAAGCCTAGGTCAGAGCAATGGGAGCTCACCCCATCACATGGATTTGAACCACCGACCTTCCAACCAGCAAGCCCAAGAGGCTCAGTGGTTCTGGAGACATCGGAATACGCCCTACAGCTGATTTTCCTTAACCAAATGCAACACAATTAAACTTATTTAAATGGGAATGAAAGACATCTTTCTATTTTTGTAACGGCCTTTAGAGACAGGCCAGATCTGCATACCAGACTGGTACATCACTACTCCCCATTTCCTATCGTGAACCAATATGCTTATGTCTCCTATCAGAAAAAAGGACACCTAGAACTGGCCTGACTTAATCCAGCCACCTTTGCAAATTAGTTAAACAAGTTCACAGCAAATGCTATTTTTAACATGGATCCTTTTAGTATGCTCAGATTTGAGCCAAACACATTCTTGTAGAATTTAAGCTTTGATAACATGTCAGTGTGACTTCTAGGGTTTTGAAAAATAGCAGTTGTTTGTATTTGGTGTTGTTTTATTAGATGCCGCTAAAGTTATTTTGCTTGGATGACAACAAACTATGTTTTATAAAAATTACTGCGGAAGCTGCAATTATATATATTGGGCACATCGTTTATCAAATCGTTTCATGAAGTTGGATATTTTGTGGAATGCACTCATACTGTTCTTTGATAATTGAGAAAGGCGAGGATTTCTCTCCTTTGAACAAATCAAACGGATCTAAATATCCACCCCTTTGAGCCTATTTCACTCACTCTTTCGTTGTGGAAGGCTCTTTTGCTTGCTAACAAATCCTGGCCTTGCTGATTGGTCATGCTGTTTTCCCAATACAGTATTTCCTTTCCCGATAATTCTCACATTTTATGTGATCTTTAACATGACGTAAAAGCCACTTCTGGAAATCTAGCAGAATGTAGTGGAAGTTTAGTGAACATTTCCATGTTAATTCTTTCCAGAAAAAAAATCCATTTGAAATCCTATTAGCCTAATTTGGGGCATATGCTGACAGGCAATTCTTTCCTACCATTTTCACAAGGAAGAGACGTGCACATGCAAATAAAGGGGAGGGGCGACATCTCCAATGACGTCTGTTGCTGTGTCACACTACACCCACTGGTGTGAATGAAACTTAGTGTGTCAACCAAAAAACTACAATTCTATAATGCAATGTATAATACAGCATAAAAGGAGAATCAGAAATTTGGCCAGAAGTACAAGCATTATAATCAGGAAAACCAGCACAATAATCCCACTGCCCATTATTTTAATGGGATTTTAATGGGACTCTAACAAACATTGGATATCATCCAAAGTTTGTGAAAGTCATTAGTGAGGTGTACTGGAAGTCTTAACAATTCTAGGGAGCAAGGAAAGGAATGCAGGAATCCTAATTAAAACCACTGTATCTTGCTTAGCTCCTTCCAATATATTTTGAAAGATCCCCAAATATATTACACCTGTCATCTCCAGTATTGAGAGCTTATGGCTGTCCACATTCAGTGTTTCCCATCCAATAGTACTATACCTGCTCAACCCCATGTAAGTGCCAGTGTCATGTATCCTGATTTATCCTCACATTTTTTGACATTCTGCAGACAATTCACATCAGTGCCATTCAACTGTTTTGAAGAAATAATGGTTCTGACCGACATTCAGTTCACCTGGCTATGAATCACACTGGTTTGGTTTGGATTTTTGCTTTCTGCCCGAAAGTGCTTACGGTATCTGTTTGCTAGCTCCAAATCTCACAAGAGCCTTTCATAAATACAAGATAGGGAGTATGAATTACGGAGCATCTTCTTTGCAGGTTCTCACACAGATGTGTCACAGAGATGGAAAAGTAGGACAGGCAGACATTTTAGTATGAAACCGTGTTGACAAGGAATATATATATAAAAAAGCAATGACATATTGATACGGTAACATCTTTGGACACAGTACTTCCCCTGCTGTTTTCACAGGCACACACAAACACACATGCAGAGAAAACATTGAATCAAATTTTCTCAAGGGTTTTGTGACATGAGGCAGGACTCCCAGTTGGGTGATTAAGCTGGCTTCAAACCACATGGCAAGAATTCAGGAGAAATGAATCTATGTAGGCCTGGAGAAGAGAATAAAGTCCACTTAACGTCATACTCCTGCTGTAAATAATAATCCTGAAACTGTTCTCCAGCAAACGTTCGTCACCACACTATAAATTTCAAATGAACATTCCTGTGCAACAATAATTTAATATTGTCACCTAAAATTCCCAAGCCTGGGCATGCAATTGATCCCACAGATGACACATGCTGTATATCATTTCAAGCTCCTGGGCAGTTGTTTTTCTCAAAATGGAGGTTGAGGACAAATGATTTCATTTATATATCATCCCAGATCTGCAGCACAGGGAACACAATTTGGAAAGCAGTGTAAAAAGGAGACAGCTGTGTATTATCCAATGAACTCTTTCCAATAGGATTCTACAGGTATCCCCCTTTGCTTCCTTTCCATGTTCCAGATTTTAAAAAGGAGGGAGCCTAAGGAATACCTAATTCTTCTTTTGTTTCCATTACAACAGTCCTCTTGAAAAGCGAGCCTGACACTCCACAGCAGTGGGAGCAATTCTGAGCTGTTTAAGTGGAAATCTAGGCAGTATTGTTCCCACAGCTATACTTAAATGATTCATTGCACTGTGGCAAGTGGGAAGGTTACTTCGTTCACCCTCTGGGTTGATGTTCGAGATGGAAAAGTGCTGCAGGGTCACCCAACTTTCTTTTTCCCTGTTAAGCACAGAACTGCTCTATCAGTCAATTATTTGACTGATACCTTAGTATAGTTGCATTGGCACACTCTGCAAATGGAATACGAGAGGGTAGTAAAAATGGTAGAGATCTGTCCAATCTAGGCTAATAGTGGGGTAGATATACGCACTGTGCAAAAAAGAAAAAGAGGCTAGTGTGCTTTTATTAGCAGTCAGATACCTCCTAGCTGCTCGATCCTGACCTGCACAAGCCATTTTGAATTTCTACTTGGAGAAGGACCTCCATTACCTGTCTTAACCACAGGGTATCTGAGATAGACTGAAGCTTCTCCTTTCCTATTTTTCAAGACTTAGAAAGCCAAGTACATTTTATACATATTATAACCGGAGCAAGAGAAAGTAAGTTACAACACAATGCTAAATATTAAGAATTAACCTGCCCTTCACTCTAAGGTCCCAGGGTGGGTTACAACAATTAAAACACAATACAGTGGTACCTCGGGTTACATACACTTCAGGTTACATACGCTTCAGGTTACAGACTCCACTAACCCAGAAATAGTACCTCAGATTAAGAACTTTGCCTCAGGATGAGAACAGAAATCGTGCGGCGGCCGCACGGCAGCAGTGGGAGGCCCCATTAGCTAAAGTGGTGCTTCAGGTTAAGAACAGTTTCAGGTTAAGAACGGACCTCTGGAACGAATTAAGTACGTAACCAGAGGTACCACTGTATTAAGAACTGACCAGACCCTGCATTCTGTCGGCATCTCCGCTCGGCCAAGCTGATAAAGCTCATCTTCCTCCGGCCGAGTCCTTCAGAATCGCCTCCCAACGATAATTAACGACCTGAGCCTTTGATGAGGCCTCAGGACGTTCCCATTAAGCAGAGTTTCCAGCAGCATGTGGAAGTGATGAGATTTATGGCTACGTTGCAAAGAGTTTTATTTCTAAGCTACGCAGACAGAAAAGACATCCTCTCTCTATGAAAGCAGAGAGCAACTGAAACAAAGGAACAGGAAATCACTAACGTCACATCCCTCTCCCTTCTCCCGTGAGACTTCCAACAGCCTGGACTGTCTCTGGAACGTGTGGAATGTAAACAGAGTCTTGTGACTCCAAAGCACTGACAGCATCAACCATCATCTGAGGCCCTTCATCATGTGCCTCCTCCACAAGAGGTTTGGAGGCTGGCAGCATGAGAAGAGACCTTTTCTGCAGTGGCTCCCTGCTCTCCCCAGGGAGGTTTGCCTGGTGCCTTCATTGCATATCTGTAGGTGCCATGCGAAAACATTTAGTAGTAGTAGTAGTAGTAGTAGTAGTAGTAGTAGTAGTAGCAGTAGTAGTATTTATACCTCACCCATGCTGGGCGGCTTACAGCATATATACAAATATAGTAAAACATTACTCTTCTCCCAGGCCTTTGGCTCATTAAATAATCTATAGCCTTTTAAACTGTGAGAGGGTATTGTTTTGTTTGTTCTTATATTATGTATGTGTGTTTATTCTGTAAACCAGCCTGTGATCCTCAAAGGGCGGTACTGTATAGAAATTTTAACAAAAACAACAGCTCAAAACAAAAGCACAGAAATAAGGTGGATCAGAATAATGTGCATTTCAAGTGTTAAATGCCAGAGTGAAGATGTGTGTGCACTGCAAAATAAGCCTCACTGGGTTCAAATGAGCTTCATCCCTAGCATAGAATTGCAGCCTTTATAACACACAATTCCCATTAAAATCAATAGTGCATAAGTCATCCAGAACTGATGTCCCTTTGGCTTCAATAGGACAAACACAACAAAATAATGAAGCCAATCAGCACTGAGAGTGATGAACATTTCTAGGTTAAGGTGCAGGATAATGACATTTCTTTGGGGCAGCCCATAGAGATGTCTTCTTGGTCGTAACTCACCAGCTTTGAAATTCCGCCACCCACATCCTGAACATTTCTGTGAACATTTCCCATTTGATTGGGAAAGCATACTATAGACAGGAATAAGCAGAGCTGGGTAGCACAGTTTCTTTTAATGCCTGACCTCAAAGACAAAGATATGAGTGTCTCCAGTTCCGCAAGTGAAATGGTATTTTGTCTAAACTTTTTGGATGAAATTGAAGAACCCACAGCAGGACAAAATAGACATCAGATGCTGATGTGGAAATCGGTAACTACAGGCTGTAGGTGTGCACATAAAGCCATGATTTTAAATGGAGTTAAACACACTTAAATCTGTTGGATTGTAGCCACAGAGCACGTACATGTGGAAAACACATCAATTCATTAATTATGGTAACAGGCCCCCTTTCACGACGTATTCCCTCTCACTGCACACTCAAAAGACACCCTTGTGATCCAGCCGTTTCCTGTCTTGGGGAGAAACAAGGATGTCGTTAGCAATTAACCCATGAAGTAAAATCAATCTACCTCAAATCCCCAATAACAACCAAAACTGAACAATCGCCTTTAAAGGTAGAAGACGGGGGTATGTGATTTCTTCGCATCTCTCATGCACACATTTGGCTTTGGTTTCTGGATGCTCCTTTCCTCCTGCTGACAGAACATTCATTTTTTGTGATTTTGTAGAGTCTTTTACCAGGAGTCTTATTGCTAAGAACTAGCAAAGTGTTTGTCGTCATGAGACTACAATCACTTTTGATTTATGTTTGTTTTTGTTGGCCTAGTACACAGGGCATGGTGGAAATTCAATGGTGGAAAAGCCATTTAGAGAAAACTCTAGAGATGCCTTTCTCAATACCTCTGTGCTCCAGACTGAATCACTAAGGCAGCTTTTGCCAACCTGGTGCCCTCTACATCTTTTGGAGGGCTGCTGCATGGGGCTGAGAGGGCTTGTGCTCCAAAATCTTGGAAAGCACCAAGTTACTGAAAGAGACACTAAGGCTCTGCACTGATTCCAGTAGTCCAAAGCCAGCCAACTTTGTGGGAGCCCTTGTAGAGAGCACAGCAGAGGTTATAATTTCTGAGAATCCTCCGGAAAAACAATCTCTCAAAGGACTTGTTGATGGCATTTTACCATTGTACTATGGAGAGTGTATTAACTTATGGTCTGTGTGTGTGGTTTGGGAGCTGCACGGCCAGGGGAAAAACAATGCTGTCCAGGGTTGTAAAGACTGCAGAGAGAATAACTGAGTGCACTCTTCCTGCCTTAGATCAAATCTATGCTGTCAGGTGCCATAAGAAAGCTGCAGAGATAGCACAGGATAGTACGCAACCCGGAAATGATCTCTTTCAGCTTCTGCCTTCTGGAAGAAGGTATAGGGTTATAAAGACCAGGACTAGCCACCTGAGAAAAGCAAATGCAATTCTGGTTCTAAACGCAGTATAAGGAATCTCTATAGTATATTGTATTTTAAAATGGGGTTTCGGAGTTTTTAGGGGTTTTTGAATGTTTTGTGGAGATTTCCAATTTCATTGTTCTGTATGGGACAATGACAATAAAGATATTGTATCGTAGAAGGCAGAAACTGGAGTAATGCTTCTAAGCCAGATAGGTGAAGTTTATGCAGCCTTCTGCAATAACAGTATTTAACACAGCCCACAATTAGACACAGTGAAATTCAACGACCCACTGTGCTGGCAAAGTTTCATGACTATGTCATTTGGTGGTGCGTGATTCTTTGCCAAACTTTAAACATCAGTCACATGAGTAGGGCAAGCAGGACTAGGACTATGGCACATTGGGAGAGAGATTTAATTCTTTCCCTCTAGGCTATGAACCTGACAAAAATACCTCCCCCAAGCTGCTAGTTAGCATAAGACGGAAGCTCATATTGGCATCAGTGGAAGATTTTACCTCCGGGCAGAACAGCAGCTCCAAAAGAGTGTTCATAAGGACACAGGACAAGGGGGGGAAATCAAAGCCCCACCCCCACACACCAAGGTCCCTCCTGCCCTTGTGGCTCCCATTTAAAATTTTAAATGCTTCATGCACTTTCCACAGTCCCCAATTATGATTGGCACAGTCCTTCCTGATCACCAAGGGGCCTGGAGTGGGGCAGACAGAAGTGCCTGCATTCTGTTCTAGCCTTAAGCAGATTATCAGTGTTGTGAGAACAGTGTACAATGATCATGTGCTCAGTGCAGGGAAAGAGCTTCCAATGGAGATTGCTCCCATGCAGAAAGAGTCACTGTCACAGTCACTTCCCTGCGGTATTCCACATAGTTCTTCTTAATCAATTGGCATGAGCAGAAGTTGCAAGTTTGCCCATCTCCCTTCAAGCAGCGTTAGTTGATTTGATATCTAAAGGAACCTGTTTCTTTCCAGGACACCTTGTCGAAAATCCACTAGTGTTTAAGCTGTCCTGATGGAGAGCAGCAAATTCCTGCCTGATTGCATACATTGAGCAGTTTACATTGTAGTTCTGGTTGAATAATTACATGGCGAGGGCATGATGTTTTCCCCATTTCTCCCAGCATTGAATGCAGACCTTCTGGCTTCAGACATCATTGCATCACACCAATTAACTCAAGAGGAGGCACTTGCACATCTGACTGCTGTCAGAATGTTTTCCACTCTCAAATGCTTTGCTCTTCTCACTTTTCCAGCTGATCAACCACATGTGGAGCCTTCGCTAATGGGATGCTGTGAGACAAATTGAGTTACCTTCAATACCTTTGTGCATCTCGCCATTAGCATAATTTAGTTCTGGAAACAAGTGGTCATGCAGGCAAAATGCTGGAGCAGATGGATGATGTAAGTCAGAGAAATGGAAAAAAGAGAGTTTCCTTTAATGTGATATTGAATGCTTCAGCCTTGACTCATGTGGTCATTACAGACAGATGGTCTTTCATCGCAGAATCCCTCATGATTTAATATTAGTTCAAAGGCTTGTTTTCCTTTAACTCTCACACCATTTCCTAAGGTGTACTTTGAGATGTCTGAATAGTTTTCTAAACCCGCCTAAGCACATTTCAATGGGTTGACATTGATCTGTAAAGCACTGCACTCTCTAAAAGAATAGTGCTTCACAGTCTGTCATGTCCCAGTCTTATGCTGGGTTAGTGAGTGACTCAAAGGCCTGATAGAGCAGTCCACCTAAGGGCTTGTCCACATTTGCCTTTCCTCTGCACTTTCCAGGCACCATCCACACATTAAAGCTCTGTGTCAAAGTGCTTTCTCTCTGTCTCCCTCTCTTTGCTCTTCAAAGCTGAATTAGAGCAAACAACAATCCATGGAAAACCTGAATTGCCATTTGTTGCACTTCAGCTTTAAAGAGCGGGTTTTCATGGGGAAAGCTCTGTGGCAAAAAAAAAATATGCTTAGACACAGAGCTTTAAATCGCAGACTTGTGCCTGGAAAGAGTGGGGCAAAGGAAAGTGTGAATGAGTCCTAAGTAAAGGGCAGCTAACTCACGGGTGCTTTCACAAAGACCTAAAGCATCCTGGAACCAACCCATAGCAGCCCATGATCTTTTGCTGTCTGATGCTGAGCTCAAACAGCATGTGCACACACATACACCATCACTTGACTGACCTTGGGTATTATTTATCCAAGGCAGCAAAATGTCCCAGACCAAACCTGGATATTTCCTTGACTGAAATAGTCTCTTTCAGTTTTTTAGTGTGTCACATTCCAGCTTTAGAAGAGGTTTTATTTATGTTCAAATGATGGTCAAGATGTAGAATAGTTCAAACCTTGCCTTGTTCCTCAGCAGCCATTCCCCACTTTCCCACACATTTTTAGCTCGGACACTACAGCGCATCTGTGACATAAATGCAAGACTTGGCCCCACACAGTGCCTAGAAGAGACTTGAATCACACTATTCATTTTATTCCAATTGTCCAACATACGTATAATAAAATATGTGGTATTTCTCTGGATTTCTAGGCAGTAAATCATAGAAGGCAATGACAGAAGCTTGGCCCCATTAAGTATTTTGCTAAACCACTGTTTGGAATCCTATCCAAGACATAGTATCATATCAGGTCAATTAGGCCTTTTTAAAAGACATCCCATGGTTGTGAGTGGGGACACCTTACTTCTCACTGATCTCCTCATTGATCTTTTAATGTGCACATAAGCCCAATGACTTTTTCTTTTTTAACGTGAAAAAGTAAGAAAGTCAAGATAAGGCTCAGTAATGTGTTGCATTGTTTAACCTTAAGGCAACGTTTCAGTTGTGGAGGCCTATTGAGGTCATACAGGAATTTCCCCCAAATTTATCTCCAAAGGAAAAGATGACATCATTGACTGCTACAGCTAGAAATGGGACAATGCATAGGGGTGGACCTCGGCTCCTGTAAAACTATTTGTTATTCTAACGACTATTTATAGATTGTAGATCTATACAGCATTGAAGTGACATAAGCGGACAAGACAGTTATGTCCCAAGCAGCTTACAAAATAAATTAATCAGTTGGGAAGATAATAGACCGGAGGGGAAATATACGGGGGTGGGTTTTAAGACTCACAGTGGTGACCGAGACCCTGGGTATAGACCTTTTGGATAGCTCAGCTGGTAGAACATGCAACTCTTAATCTCAGGGCTGAGGGTTTGAGCCCCACATTGGGCAAAAGATTCCTGCATTGCGGGGGTTCAACTAGATGATCCTTGTGGTCACTTCCAACTCTACAATTCTATGATTCTATTACAAATGTTTCCTGAGTGAAAGACTGAAATGTATTTCAGTCTTTCACTTGGGGGAGGAGGGGAGGAATGTGAGAGTAATCCAAGTATCAAAAGCTTTGGGGAAGTTAGTTAAGCCAAGATCTTCGAAGGAAAGGTGGAGTGTGATCACCTCTGTTCCTGCCAGACAAAGACCTTTCATATTCTGTAAGAGTTTCAATAAGCAAGCTATGATATTAAATGTAAATGAGCTAATATACTGATTTCGGCCATGAATCCTGGCTGAACTTATGTAACCATAAACTCCTGAGAACTTCATTGAATATATATATATATTCTAACATCAGAAACACAGCTTGAGAACCTTATTTGAACAAGGGTAGACATTTGTCTGTGTAGTGCTAGAAAAACAACAACTTACAACTAAAAGGTGTGTGAAGGCAGGAGAGCTATGGTGCCCCACCTGCGCTACTACTTGGTATCAGGAGTCTCTAAACAAACAAACAAACAAATAATACATTGATAAGCTGGTCTCAGTCCAACATTATCTATTGTGCCATGCTGAATTTTGGACTTTGCTCTGTCCTTGACTTCACCCGTGTTGCACTGAGCTGAGGCCAATTGCACAGTGTGCAAATATATGAATGCAACAAAATGTTTTGACTGTACACGGTAAGACTATTTTTATTGTTGGAAACCATCTTTCACTGTGAATTTTATTTTATTTATTAAATTTCTATACCACTTTTCATCCAAAGATTACAATCGAGAAACAGAAACATGTAACAAACAAAAACAATAAGCACAGAGAGACACAGAGAGAGTTTAAAAGGCCATAGATTGTTGAATTAGCCAGAGATGAAGGTTATACATTGTTTATGTGCACATTTCCTCCCAGTGTGATGGATCTCCACTTACCAAAATCTACAGAAAGAGTGTGGGCTATAATGAGCACCATAGCTATTTACACATTTTAAAGCATTGTTTACATGCGTAGCTATGCAACAGAAAGTTTAAGAAGAGTTAGTTTATCGCGCAGTGTTAGTAAATATATTCCTCTATTTTTGTTTAAATCCTTGGCAAAATCTGTAAAAGAAAGAAGCCAGCAACTAAGATCCTAGAATTGCCAAACTGAGCCATCAAGGATACCAATATCATCCAAAAGCAGGGGTCATGTTATCTGGCAAACCTATTCCTTTCCAGCCATTAATGTCACAGCTGCATATTCCTCTTTGCAAAATGGTAACAGAGACTACATTTCACAGATATTCTTTCATCCTTTTGTCTTAAGGACCGGTACAGACTCCTACCAATCAATTAAAAAGAAAGAAAAATCCAACAACAGATGACAAGCTCTTCTATGAATTCCATCCTCTGATGTTACACTGTTTACTCAGGTAGACCCAAACACCTCTTTTCACAATTATGGCTTCCCATAAAGAATCTTAGGAACTGTACTTTGTTAAGGGCACTGGGAGTTGTTAGGAGATCCCTCTTCCCTTCAGAGCTACGATTCCCAGAGTTCCCTGTAAAGATGCATTGATTGTTAAACCACGCTGGGCATTGCAACTGTGAGGGGAGAAGGGGTTTCCCAACAACTCTCAGAATCTTTAAGAAACTGACAGTTTAAAGTGGTATCATTATGATCTAAATACGCCCTCATGCAGCATGATGTTTCCAAGAGCAGACACTCACAAGCAAAACATGAAGCTAATAAAGGTAAAGGGACCCCTGACCATTAGGTCCAGTCATGACCGACTCTGGGGTTGCGGCGCTCATCTCGCTTTATTGGCCGAGGAAGCCAGTGTACAGCTTCCAGGCCATGTGGCCAGCATGACTAAGCCGCTTCTGGCAAACCAGAGTAGCGCACGTAAATGCCATTTACCTTCCCGCCGGAGCAGTACCTATTTATCTACTTGCACTTTGACGTGCTTTCGAACTGCTAGGTTGGCAGGAACAGGGACCGAGCAACGGGAGCTCACCCGTTGCGGAGATTCGAACAGCCGACCTTCTGATCAGCAAGTCCTAGGCTCTGTGGTTTAACCCACAGCGCCTACAGCCTTGTAAATAAGACCACAAAGGTTACTTGCCTGCGCGCGCACACACACACACAACTAGCCTTCCAGGGCTGGCAGAGATGATTAGAAGACATCTATCCTTTTGCAGGAATCTGCTTTGATTTTTTGCTGGGCACAGAGGAGGGCAAACAGAGCACTCCAGCCTGCTCACTCATCTGCATGGGGCTTCATGAATTGCTTGCATGCAATTCCTTGTCACCTACAGCTGTCGGGTGTGTGTGTAATACCAGGTTGAGCCCTTGTATGTCCCTAGCATCCAGTTTCCAGGGAATTGTGGCCACTGGGCCTCTAGTTTCCATCATAGGTAACAGGTCACAACAATTGTCAACAACAAGCTCTTGAGATATATATCACAAAGCAAGTTGCTGACAATTGTTGGGTGAGTGAGATAAATATAGATATATAGCATTTACAGAAATCCCAAGGCTTTCCCCCCAACAAAAGTTTGGAATTTTCATGTTTATGTTCTACCAGGCAACCTAAAGCAAAGTGTATTTCCATGAAGAGGAATCCCTTTGCCCAAAAAATGTCACACCAAATTCTAGATGAGGGGAAATAACTAGGTGAGGGAGACGAGTTGCTGGTCAAACATAAGAATGAGATTCTTTGTCAAAGATGCAGATTATGCTGTGGAAATCACATAGGGCATTAAAATAAATGGGGAGGGGGGTGTTTGCGAGCCATTTAAGGAAAATCCGTTCCATATGTCTAGGCTATGTGGGCCAGCAAGCAATACACATGATAGCAGTGAAATTACAAAGTAGTACTGCAGACAAAAAGATGGCACGTTGTATAACATTTTATAGACCTATTGTTATTATTCTGGCCTCTGTGTTTGCCTTTGCCTAATTGATTCTCCAGAAAGTGAAAAACAGTAAAAAATAAATAAATAAACTACATTAGAATCTACTTAAAGAAGTTGTGTGCCCATACACACATGCACGTACAGAAAACCATATCTAACAGCTTATATCACTGAACAACAACAAAAAAATGGGATAACTGGAAGTGGTGAAAGACCCAGAATAGAATGAACAATGGGAAATGTTCCTGAAATATATATTGGGGCACGGGGGGGGTGGGGGGGATTGAGTACAGATCTTTGCTGGCTCCAAAGTGCTGACAAAAGGAGTTTTAAAAATAGAGATCATAATCTAAAAGGAACAGCAATTGGGAAGTTGTTTTTTAATGCAGAAGGCGATAAACATATGACATGTTTTACATATAGGATAAATGGAAAGAACTGTAATTCCCTTCAACGTTCCTCAGATGAAAATAGGGACATTTCTCGCTCTTGCTTCAAACTGACCCTCCTCAACCCCCCCCAATTCCCCCCCCCGCCCCATAGCATTTCCCACCAGAAGAAGGGCGAGTGCCACCACCACAATAAACGGGACACAGCACAGACACCCTCCACCACCCTGAGAAAACCCCTTAATCCTGATTTTATTTTATTTTATTCTTTGGTAGAGTTACAAAAAGAAAAACATACACCAATAAATAAATTTTAGAAAGGGGCAAGATTAGATGCGGATGCACAAAGCACTTTTTTAAAAAAAAAATCAAGACCCCTTGCACTCCGCTCCCCTTTTTCTCCCACCCAGGGCGGCCCTGTCCTCTGCTCATCCTCTTCACCAAGTTCAGCAGCAGCTGTGCTGGCAGGGAAAACAGGGACATCCGGGATCAAATCAGAAGCCAGGGTGGTTTTTGTAATTCCGGGACTGACACTGGAATATCAGGACACTTGGAAGGTATGCCATAATAGAGAAGCTGCATATGTGCTTTTGGTGGTGCATGATACTTTTTGCCAGCCTACATTAATGCCTTCTCGCTGCCTTCCTGCCCACTCAATGACCCCTGTAAGTTGCTTTCCATATTATTGTTGTTATTATTTAAACAATTTCCTATACCACATAACCACAAATGTCTGTAAGAAATCGTTTCTCCACTATATTGGGGTACTAGGCAACGAAAAAATACATAATGAGAACTTTCTTTCTCTTGTCATGAGAAGCTTGCAGTTCAAAATGGATGGGATGTAAAATGGTTCAGATGGTAAGACGGGTGTTGCTATTGCGCACTGTATCCAGTCACCCATTTTTTTTCAAGAAAACTAGCCTCAGGCTGCAGTTGTATGCAGTGCTAGGCACACCTAAGCCCAGTCAGTGTTTACCAGGATGAGTGCTAGGACTTTAAAGGGATGTCCAAGCCCTAAAGCCGCTGTTGACTTGTTTGAGGACATCACAGCCAGATTTCCATCTTTATCTCTTTGTAATATCATCCTGCCTCCAGGAATTTTGAGGTTCTTTGTTTTGCAAAAACAAGACTTTATTTGCGGTTTTACTCCAGATTGGTTTTTATTTGCTTGTCATTCCTTATGTGTAGGACAGATAAAGTGTTCTCTGTTCATACAGCACCAGATCATAGGATTTTATATTGAAAACAAACTGTGAGCATTACATGCAATTTCTTTCGTTCCCTTTGATTTAAAAAATAATCAAGTTCTGTTATCAAACATTTTCCTTGAATCCTTTTTATCTTTATGCTACAGAACTAGATTTTAAAGAACAAAAAAAAACCCCACCCCTTGAAAGCATATTTTCTTCATTAAAACATGAATTCTCTTGAAAACAAGTCCAGGTATTTGTAAGCCACCAAGCTGAAAGAAACTTACAAGCCATGAAGTTAAGCATGTAGATGTACTCAACTTCCCCCCCTGAAATCACAAAAGTGCCTAATTTTGGTTGAATCACAACCTAATTTCATAATGTCCTAGGTTTGATCTAGAAATCATGTTGCTTGAGTTCAGAGCTGTGACCCTGGAGAAAGGAGAAATAAACTTGTCCCCAGTGATGTTTCCATGACAAATCAACACACACACACCAAAGCTGCTATTAGAGACAGAGGGAAAGGTATATAAACAGAGGGAGAGCTAATGAATATAGGTACTGTACTTTCCCTCACCGGCTAATAGTACTTTCAAAAGGATTTAAGCTAGGGAAATGAAAGTGAAGACTTAATCCACATTGCATCTAGTTTGGTCCCTAGATAACTTGTATTTTTGCTCTTTCAAGTACAGACTTGCCTTCCAATTTAATTGCTTATAATCAATACATATTAATGGAAGTGTATAACTATAACCTAAGCTGCAGCCTTTATTATTGTATCATGCCCAAAATGAGGGGCAGGATTTGGTAGCTGCTGTAGAATTCAGCTTTTGGCATCTGGTGCAGAATTCAGAAGCCTGAGGACCCCTACTTTCATCTTTAAAAGGAAATTACAGCCTTTGTGGCTGCAGAAATAAGCTTGACAAATAGTGCACATTCTCCAGTGGAAAAGTCACAACTTCCTTAGCCAAGGGGTCAGACTTTACTGATTTCCATAGCTTCCACCCTCTAGGTTCAAAGAAGCGAAATAAACTGCAAAAAAGAAGCAAAAAATTATTTTATATACCGGTAATTTATTTAAGCCACCAAATTCAGCCCTCCTTGGAACAGAATTTGGTTCCCCCCGCCTTTTTTTTGTGTAGACACATCCTTCTTGAATGTAATGTCAGAAATAAAGACTTCATGCTGATGCAGAATTATGTCCCACATTTTAAAACAGAGGATCATTGAACTGGAATGTTTAAGCCCAAGAAACATATTCCTCAGGGAGGGAACTTGAAACCTGCCTTCTCCTTTCACAGATACTTTGTCTAAGTAATGGAACACTTATCACAACCTGAGGGTTTCAGAGTTTACTTCCAAAATGGATTGAAAAATCTAAACCAGGTGTATAGCTGACTGTGGCAATCTTCTTTGCCACCAGAAGTTGTCAAAGTGGCTTTAACACTGTATACAGTAAACTGAGTTGGGCAGGTCCCTTTGCTTCCTTCCAATAGCTCACGCCACTTTCCCCCTTCATTACATAAAGCAGAGATTGTGAGGTAACTACTAACAGTCTCTACTCATTGCTAGAATGATCATGAATTAAGACAGTGCTCCCATTTTGTATCTGTTTTTCCACTAGTGGGCCTCATACAGTCCCAGTCTTGGAAGAGATGCGTTTTTAGGTTCAGTTTCAACACAAAACTGGGCTCAAGCTCCACAGACAGGTTTATTGCATCTGGTTTACAGAAATATTTCAAAGAACTTTTTTTCTGCTTTGTTTTTGTAACACAATGAACTAGAGCAGAACTCGACGTGATGCTCAGCATGGGGCTGTCTCCAAGAGCACCAGCCTTGGGGCAAGTTCCCTCTCCTTTCTCTACATCTTTTAGGCAGATCTACCATGTTGTACATTTCCCTGCCGCGACCCACATTGCTGGCTCTTGCTAGCAGATGCGGAGGCGTGATGTGGGCAGAGCTGCCTGTTACCATGAGAGGTTACGCCTGTTCTCAGTAGCAACAGCATAAGAACATAAGAAAAGCCCTGTGGATTCCGGTCAAAGGTGCATCTAGTCCAACATCCTGTTCTCAGAGTTTCCAGCGAGATGCTGACAAGAAGGATATGACAGCAACAGCCCTTTCTCTACTTGTGATGGTATTCAGTGGTATTCAGAGGCATACTGCCTCCAACAGTCTAGGTAGAACATTGCCATCATGACTGGTAGCCATTGGTGGCCATTTCCTCCATGCATTTCTCTGATCCTCCTTTAAAGCCATCCAAGCTGGTGAGCATAACAGCAACTTGTGGCAGCAAATTCCATAGGTTAACTATGGGCTACATAGTTAAACTATAATTTAACTAAGTAATTTCTTATTGGATGGACCTGAGTTCTAATATTGTGAAAGAGGGAGAGAAACATAACCCTATGCATTTTCTCTGTGCAATGCATCATTTTATACATGCCTATCATGTTTCCCCAACAGCTAAAGCGCTATTAACTTTGACAGTAATCAGTCCATTACTATTGCGTGGACAGGCGGAGCCCCCCCAACCCCAGGTGACTCCTAAGCGGAATAATGACACAAGACAATGTGCTATGGGATTAAAATTGGCCACAACTTTATTAAGTTTCAGATCCTTCCCAGTCCCCAGCCGGGGATCTGGGAGACATCAGGGTTATCCAGAATGTGTGGGGATTGGGCTGGCTCTAGAGAACATTCATTCAAGCAGAGAGCCCGCCCCTCGTTTCGCCACCGTCACAGGGAAGAGCAATGACATATGGCCAATGCCTCCCCCCAAGACCCCTTTAACTGGGAACACTGGACTCTCTGCCACAATGGGGCGTGGGTCACCACTTCACGCCCCCCCCCCCCATTTAGGAAGATAGACTAAAGGATTCGCCCAAGGCCTGAAACCGCCAAAGTTGTGACATTTTGCTACGGGAAAGGCAAAACCTGCCAATGCAGGAAAATTCCTTTCCGGCCCTTCAACAGCGACTCTGATGTAGAATCATAGAATCATAGAGTTGGAAGAGACCACAAGGGCCATCGAGTCCAACCCCCTGCCAAGCAGGAAACACCATCAGAGCACTCCTGACATATGGTTGTCAACCCTCTGCTTAAAGACCTCCAAAGAAGGAGACTCCACCACACTCCTTGGCAGCAAATTCCACTGTCGAATAGCTCTTACTGTCAGGAAGTTCTTCCTAATGTTTAGGTGGAATCTTCTTTCTTGTAGTTTGGAACCATTGCTCCGTGTCCGCTTCTCTGGAGCAGCAGAAAACAACCTTTCTCCCTCCTCTATGTGACATCCTTTTATATATTTGAACATGGCTATCATATCATCCCTTAACATCCTCTTCTCCAGGCTAAACATGCCCAGCTCCCTTAGCCGTTCCTCATAAGGCATCGTTTCCAGGCCTTTGACCATTTTGGTTGCCCTCCTCTGGACACGTTCCAGTTTGTCAGTGTCCTTCTTGAACTGTGGTGCCCAGAACTGGACACAGTACTCCAGGTGAGGTCTGACCAGAGCAGAATACAGTGGCACTATTACTTCCCTTGATCTAGATGCTATACTCCTATTGATGCAGCCCAGAATTGCATTGGCTTTTTTTAACTGCTGCGTCACACTGTTGGCTCATGTCAAGTTTGTGGTCAACCAAGACTCCTAGATCCTTTTCACATGTACTGCTCTCAAGCCAGGTGTCACCCATCTTGTATTTGTGCCTCTCATTTTTTTTGCCCAAGTGCAATACTTTACATTTCTCCCTGTAGCAGCACCTGCGTACCTGTGGAAAAGAGGTTAACCTGCAAAAAAGACTTAACTGAGGGAGGGCAGGTGGGAGAAGCTCAGGAGCCAACTAGCGCTTCGCAGGTAAGATACACCTTCTGTTGTGTGGGCAGGGCAGTCCCTCCCCTTACCTGGCCAATCCCCTGGCAACACCTCCCCAGGCGATTGGCTGAGGTAGGCAGAGACCTCCAGGTCTCCAGCCTAGGAAGGATGAAGCCAGCCTGAACTTCCAGGAGCCGCACTGGAATCCGGGGGGGGGGGCTGCGCACAACTACGCAAAAAGGGGAGCGGTCATTGCTGTTACTGGTACTCAATGATCAAATGTTTCGGGGGGGCCGCTCGGGGCGCATTGGAAGATGGCCGACAATACCATCTCTCCGGCTCACACGAGGTAATTAAGAGGCTAATGATGGGAGTAATTAGCCTCCCGGGTTTTCCCAGGGGACGGGAAAACGCTGCCTCGTCCGCGGATGCCTATAAATCACCCCTGAGTTCGAAAGAAGGAGGGGGGGCACTGGACGGAAAGCCCTTGTGTGAGTTTTTGGCTCTCCCTGACACCGCTTCTGATCGCGACCCTAGTTGCATGACTCAAGATAAACAATTGGAGAAGAGTAAATGCACATGTTTCAAGCGAAGGAAAGGGAGTATTGATTGCTAAATAAATCAACCTCTGAAAAGCTGAGTGACGGGTTGGATTGAACAGAAGACTACATCAAAGAATCACAGCTATGTCGGTATTTGGAAACGGAGCGGAAAGGGGGGGGAACTTTTTTCTTTTTCTATGTGATTTACCTAACAACCCCTCCCTAAGAAAAACCGCCACACGACTGATAGCAAGTGAGATCCGAAAACAAACTGTGTGGAAATAAATCATTAACTAAAGGCTTTGTTTTGTGGAAGATCTGGAAAGGAAATGAAAGGCTTTTGGATGACGCAGTTCTAATTGAGAACCGCCATTATGAGACAGGCTTTGTTGCAGGATATACGGTCAAGGGGGGGAGGAAGCCATGGATTTGTTATCATATCTGAATTCTACGTTTGATCTGGCAAGAACTCCCCTGAAAAGACTGATGTATGGAGCAACTAGTCTGGGAAAGTTAAGGAGCAGACGCCTAGACTGTATTTTATGGGAACTGCTGAAATGGTGTCTGCCGTTTGAACAGGACTTTTGGATTGGTGTGAAAACCCACACAGGACTATAACAATGTTTGCTTCAACTCGCTTGTGGAAATAATTTCAGAGGTTATAAAGAAAGGGGGGAAATGATAACAAGAAGAAGACTGGAAGACGGGATTTGTAAAGGACAACAACAAAGAGATGGAAAGATGGGATTTGTGAACATCAAAGCAGCAGAAATTTGAGAGGATTGGACCCTTTCTGAGCTCAAAACATGGGTATCCTCAACAAAAAATTAAAATTTGGCTAAATATTTGGAAATATTTGGAGTTTATTATGTATTGGTATAATTTGGTTCGAAAGCAGTTCGAAAGCACCCCTAAGTTCAAGTAGATAAATAGGTACCGCTTTATAGCGGGAAGGTAAACGCATTTCCGTGTGCTGCGCTGGTGCAGGCTCGCCAGAGCAGCTTCGTCACGCTGGCCACGTGACCCAGAAGTGTCTGCGGACAGCGCTGGCTCCCGGCCTCTAGAGTGAGATGAGCGCACCACCCTAGAGTCTGTCAAGACTGGCCCGTATGGGCAGGGGTACCTTTACCTATACCTATAATTTGGAACTAATGTGATATGATTGTTCTGTCAATTGGAAATTTAATAAAAATTATTTTTTTAAAAAAATGATCAAATGTTTCTCCATGACTCTTAATTAAGGAGGAAAGATCCTCCCGTGGGGTTTACGGGCATTAATTTGTTGAAAGTTGTCAGAGTCACCCGTGGTCCCAGCTCACAAGAGACCAAAGTCCACTCCAGCTTATGTACAAAAGCTTTAATTGAAGAACATTATTAGCTTTACATCCGAGCTCCGTGACTCTACGTCTGTTACGCTTAGACCGCTGAAGTACCCTCTGAGTCGGTCCCCCCTCTACACCAGTTTAAGAGGCTTGTACTGGTCCACCTCTTTCTCTCTTTCCTTTTCCGCAGGGTCTTTCTGCCCCCCTGTGTTCTCTCCCTTCGGGACTCTCCAGAGGCTGAGTCCTCTGCCGCCTCCTCCCCCCTCCTTCGGGCTTTGGGACCAGGCTCCTCCCCAGGACTCTCTTCATTTCCGCGCGCCTCCCATTTTGAACTTGGCGCGCGTACGTTGCTCCTGACCTTGCCTTCGACAGTTACACTGCCCTCGATACTACTTTCCTCCCCTTCCGGCAGGACGTTTTGCCCTGATCTCCTTCCCCTCTCTGCTTCCTGTTCTGCTCCTTCTGACACACTGGTCACTCCTCCCCCCTCACTCCGTTCCAGCGGAGCAGCCGGTCTCGCTCTCCAACTCCCACTGGGGGTTCCCCCTTCGTTTCCCTGCTCCTGACTGCTTCCCCCTCTAGCTTCCCTTGGCTTGACCAGAGGGGCTCCCTTTTGGGAGTCCTCCGATTCACTGGACGGACTCATGGACAATCTTGGGTCATTGTCATCCTCTTCCTCGTCACTCTGGAATCCTTCCCCCTCACTCTCTGTCTCCTCCCTCATCTGCGCCTCTCTCCCTGAACCCCTGACAAAAGTAAATCCAGCTTGGTAAAAAGAAAGCAAGAGAACTTGATAAAATGAAGTCACACGAGAAGTCACAAATTAAATTTTAAAAATTCTTTTAATATCTGCCAATCTTGATAATTGTTTGGAATCTCTGAACTAATTCAACTTTCTTTTTATTTTGGGTGTGGATGTAAATGTTAGGAGACTTATTTGAACTTTTAACATTCTGAAACAGCACCTTTGCCCTTTTTTGCTTCATGGCACCGTTATCACGACTGCAGCATATTTGCAGGCAGAGGGGCCACCACTTCTGGGCATCTTCTTCGTCCCTGAATTGCTCCTGCTGCTCTTCATGGTATGACTCTTATCACACTGTGGCTCACAGCACCATCTGTTGGCAGACATGTGAACTACTGTGTGATGACAGACAAATAGATAGCTATAGATGTTGATTTCTAAGCTAGCTCAACTGGTCAAGCAGCAGCAGAATCAGCCCTGGACTGCATACGTAAGAGGCTCCCCAGTACTAGAGCAATTTGCCCCAATTATCTGTGCTCGAAAATGGCTTCTTCCCTTTCCATTTCCTTTGTTTATTACAAGAAGGTTTTATACACGTATATACATAGATACTCTGAAGAAGCATGGTAGCAGTAGGATTGCAGGGATTAGAATTGCATGGGGAGGCAGGATCTAGACCAGAACATTGTTATAAAGGTACTGAAAATGAAGGGGGTTACTTCTGAATGTTCATAGAATATTACCTAAGTGAAATCTTAAATTAGGGATGTGACTCAAGGAAGTAAAAACACATGGTCAGACATGTTTATAGACAGTATTGCAAAGTCTTTTCAGTATGTAATGTCACTCTAGGTTTGTTTTCAATAAAGAGTGCTTGCTCTTTACTGATCATTACACTGCTATGCAGTTGGGTGCTATAAATCAGTCTTCAAAGCTTTTATGATTAACAGTGCCAACATTCTAAAATGCATGCAATTGAGAGGCACTCTTGGTACTGTCTATGCCAAATACTTTTCAGACATATCATTAGTCTTACCACATGCTCAGTCAGTATCATCACTTCCAGGACCAGTGAATAAAAACTGCTTTTGCCAAAATCACTTCGAATTTTGCAATCTTGTCTAATGAGGTTGCAATCCCATGCATAAGCTTCATGAAAATCAGCTATAGGGATGAGGGAGAATTCAATTCAGTTCAAATTTGAAGGCAAATTCACCAGATTCTCACTTTTCAAAACAATATACAAACCAAAGGACAGCCATCCTTTGAAGTTTATACTAATTTTAGTGGAAGTTTTGCAATGCATTTCTCATAAGTAATGTGTCCAAAATGCATATACCAGGGTAAAGTGTGCATAAAAATAAATATATTAGTGAAAATGTATTATATTGGGGATCATTGCTTTGCAAGAAATGTATATATTACACAATGTTGCATATGAGCATGTAGATATTAGGAAAAAGCTGCTGCAATTTTCATGAGGATTTTTTAAAAAAATGCAAACTGATGATAAAATGTGGAGAACTGAATTTAGGATTGGGAAATGAGAATGTAATGGCAACTGATGCTCTACCACTGAACTATGACCCTTCCCATGCATTTTCAGGACGCATGAGCATACATACACTGAAAAAGCTTTGTGTGTGTGTTTTAAGGATCCAATTACAGTAACAGAGTGTCACGAAATTTGAGCCCCAAAGCTGAAAGGATATGTTTATACAGCAGAGGATTTTTAAAAAATAAATGAGTGATTTAAAAAAATAAATGAGAGGAATTTAAATTAAACACATCAAACAGTAGAACTAAGCATACAGTAGCAAGGCACTTAATGTTATAAAAAAGAAGGTTATACATATAAAGACACTCAGGCTTGAGTGAAGTTTAGTTCTCACAGACATCAGACGAGGTGGTAAACCTAAATATGGACTATACCACTTCAAATGTAGCGAAGTAAATGCCACCAGCAAGCATTCTTTCCTAGACTTCTCCATGCTTACATGTTTTTCTACAGGGATTTGGCAAGCATCTGAAATGAGGAAAGGATTTGAAATGTAAAAAACCACCCCCACAAAAAAACCCCCAACAACTTGGCATCCATTTCACATTGATCTATACTCATCATCTTGCTCAAAGGTGAAATAGGTTGGAATTTATGGGGGGGGTGTTATGGGACTTTATGGGGATACCCTCCGTCCTCCAACTAATCTCTTTTGCAAGCAACCACGCCAGCTTAAACTTTACCATGCCAAAGGGGGATGTATAATTAGCAAGAGGAGGAAGCCTGGCTCACTAACAGGCTGGGTGGCCGGCAGTGTAAACTCCAAAAGCTGAAATGACACTTTTCTGAGCATGCGCACAAGAGTTGTTCCATGTGGTCAAATGATTTGTAGTTTTCTCTTTCCAAAGAAAGCAATCAATCTATTGATTCCTTCATGCTGCCAGTTGTACCCCTTGCAGCAGTAAGCTTTTTCCTCCCCAACACACTTCAAGGTTTTTTGAGTATTTACCAGGACTGATTGCAGAACCCACATAGGGGTTTTTGTGTGAAGAGGAAGTAGTTTAGTATTTGGCAGGAAGTCAAGAGGCAACTCCTAGGCTAATAGATACTCATATCTTAACAACTAACACTCCTACACTGTACTGTCCTTTGCCAGTGTAGGATTATGCAGAACCCTCTCAACCAATAACTGGCTTTGAAAAGATAATATTGTATGAAATGAACAGAATAAGCTACTTAAAGGCCCACAGGATTTCTGGGCATGAAAGGAGCATTGTTGCAATCCACCCAAAATCTCATTGAAATAAAAATGGTCTTCTGCAATATGGCAATACAGTCCTGAAATTTGGTGCACATGTACAGTATTCCAAGAAACTCCAATTATTATACAAATCTGAAAAGAGGGCATTTGCACCCTTTCTCATCAAAACACCTCTGGAACCTCTGACCTGTTGGCATCTGGGACTCCACCATATTCCAATATGACTTTGGACAGCTGTTAAAACTGTTTTAGGTGACTTTTAGATAGGCGGTGTTGTTAATCTGATGATTCTATGAAGTATGTTTTATAGATTTTGTTATTTATATTGTTCTTTGGGAGTTTCATGGAGGGTACATAGCTGTGGCTGCAAAGCTGGTGGTCAGCATCTATTGAGATTATAAAAATCTGCTGGAAATAACTTTACAATAAGATACTGTCTATTTTAATCAGCACCAATGCAGTAACAATAAACTAAAATTAAAACTGAGATCATAGTTCTGTTAATATGGTTAGGGAAACATTTAAGTAAGCTGTAATTCATAAAACATTCACATGTGCTCATTTTACAAAACGGGTTTGGTTTTTTTCAAATAATGGAGAAATTCAAGGATCATTATTTTAACCACTAATATGTATCCTGTGAAAGAAGATGTTGCTATTATTCCAAAATAGAAACATGACCTGATTCTCATTAGCCTGCTTATTATAAAAAATAGGGAATCTTTCTCAAGTCTTTGAAATCTTAGCAAAAGCTATTGTAGACTTAATTTGGAAAGAAATATCTGGGTGTTATTAATATTGCCAAACTGCTTCATCTAAGACACATGGCCTCATCATCGAAGATAATAAGAATTAGATTGCTCTGAAAGATTACAAATGCATTTCAGAAGTGAATACATTATTTGTTATTATATATTTAATTAGCATGGTGTAATTGGCATGGCTGCTGTGCTTCCAGTTGGCTCCATCTGCCTCGATCATCACCAGAATCCAACCATGCTTCTTTTAAATTGATTTAACATCAAGTTGGCCCTCAACTGACAAATAATTGCTCCATGCTAACTCCAGTTGGCACAGAGGGCTGCTATGTAGACAGGATTCATATTCAGTTCAACAAAACTGTAACTTTTTGTGTGGCCATGCATTTGGTGGCTTATCTAATTATTAATTGCCTTTCTGTTCATTAAGTATTACTGCCACAAATACCGAAAACTTTATTTTTTTGTTGTTGTTGGACAATCAGAAACAAAAGTTACCAAATTCATATTGGTCTTGGGGCAGAGGAATTTGCATGGAATTTATACGGCACTGACTCTTAAACAAATTTTGACTTGCTTTTCTTTCTTTTTGAATGAGGAGATAGTTAATCAATGTATTTCAGCATATCCTCTTCTTTGTAATTTTCTACCACCCTTTTAATTCTGGAAACCTCTACCAAGTAAGAGGTTTGGTAACTATATTCGGTAACTATTTTTAAAACATAGTTTGAAAACTTATTCAAAAAGAAATAAGGTGTGGGGGTGAGAGAGGGTACCCTATGAAATAAACCAAGAGAGAAAAATAATAATACTGCTCCAGACATTAAAATAACACTTTTTGAGCATGTGCAGAAGAGTTGTAACCTGCTGCAGTCAAAGGATTTGTAGTTTTCTCTTTCCAAAGAAAGCAATAAATCTCTTGATTCCTTCATGCTACCAGTCGTCCCCCTTTCAGCAGTAATTACAAATTCAGAGCAGATTGTGTCACAAAGGTATAGGTATCGTGCAATTATGCTGAGTGAAAAAAAATGTTGTTTTCAAGTATAAACGGTCCAGAAATACTGACGCACCCACCCATAAGACACAACTAGTTTTAGAGGAGGAGAACAAGGAAAAAAATATTCTCTTCCTCTCTGCACAGTGCCCCTTCAGCGAAGCAGCAGGAGAAACGGAACCCTTTCCATTTCTCCTCCCACTTTGCTGAAGGGGCGCTGTGCAGCTTTCCCTCTCTGTGCAGCGCTTCTTTGCGTTCCTCCCCCTGCCCTGAAGAGGGTTTGTGTGGCTATCCCAGAAGTCAGAACAGCAATAGGGATCGCTGCTTTCACTGCACAGCAATCCCTCTTGCTGTTCTAGCTTCTGGGATAGCTGTGCAGCCTGCATTCGCTCCATAAGATGCACACACATTTCCCCTTACTTTTTAGGACGGAAAAGGTGCGTCTTATAGAGCGAAAAATACGGTACTCAGACTTACTACTTCAGCCAGGAGGAATGGAAAGCTACAATTCCAAGGGGTCAGTAAATGCTGCTCTCAAGCTTCCCCAGTATTATGTTTCCACTCACAATCCCAGGGTAAATTTGGGTGACACCAAGTTGTACCTCAACTCCAATGGGTTTTGGTCTCTGCTTATAATGGGCTCAGCGCTCGCCATTCAAGTTTCCGGTTATGAGTTCAGAACTGTCACATGTTCAACACTTTTAAGGCCTCATTTCTTAAACTGGGCATTTCATCCAAGCACTGGACTGGAGAGAAATAGGAAGGCTATCAAATATGAGAACTAGACCCACTATTTTTGGGATTCGCTGCCAACACTACTTTTCTATTAAAGGAAGCAATATAAATGTACTTTGAAAACTGGAGAGTAATGCTCTGCTTTGAGTTGACGCCACTATCCCACCACCAACTGTAAACATTTTAATGAACCAACATGAACCAAAAATCAGGGAGTTGGGATGGGGTGGGCGGGTTAGCCAGTTATTGTGGTAATAATAAAAAAAGCCACTCTGGAGGATTATTTGCTACGCAGAAAAGCAATGTAGCTTAAAGAATCTTTTTTTCCATACTGAACCCAAATTATTGTTTCACATCTCTGTGCCATCTTCTTATTAAACAATAAAGCACATTTTGCCCTTAAGGGTTCTGGAAGCAATTATAGCACATCTGCACACAGCGGATGTGTGGACATGTAAGAAACAGCAATGAAGAATTGGACTGCGCATTGAAAAAATGTGGCTGCCCAGGAGATTTTAGTATTTGCACTGGCCAAATCAAGCAAAATTCAGTAGCTAGAACTCAGGGAAAGTATGAAATAGATTATGACTACCTAAGTAATTATTGTAACCACAATGTTTACCATAAAATCCTAACATTGCTTTCATATTACATAATATATAGCACCGTACATAATAATTTTCATTGAAATAAGCAAAGTATGCTGCTCTTCCATCTCACTTGATAGTTGCAGTCTACATTTTTTGAACTCCACATACTTAGGACTGGCTCACATGAATATGGTGGTCATTTTTAGCAAGGGTTGGTTGTTGTTCTTTTATTGTCAAGGCTGAATAGAAATGTACATAGTAAAGCTATATGATCACAATTTAAGAAGTCACTGCACAGGTTTCCCCAAATCCCTCGTTTTGGGAAACTAAATTGTGCTTTGGGCACGTGCAAAAGAGGACAAGCGACAGTTCCACCAGATTGGCAGATCACTAAGGACTGAAAATAAACCCCAGATCATGGGAATCATCACAAATACAGTATTCTTGTTTGCTTCTGGTGTCTACAGACTCCCCAACAGCTTTACAGCAGCTACTTTTTCATAAGTTCATTTCATGGTGCTGCTGCAAAGTTTAAAGGCCTAGCATCACATAGATCAAGTAAGCTGCGCAGGTTCCTTTCAGCCAATCAGGATCAAAGGTTAGGTTCAAATTGTGAGGGTTTGCATGACAGCATTATTGTCCTTGGCCTTTAACATCACAGCTGCCATGGGATGAACCCACAGCTTTATGCTGCTGGTGCTGCAACTTCTAAAGAGCCCCTCTGTTACTCAGAAATGTAACACAGGAATTTTTATGGCATCTTGGTACTTTACTGCCAAAGGGACAATTCACTTTTAAAATGTACCACTGGCTTCTCTCTTCAGGAGTGCCAATTGCTGTACTACAAACAAGTACTGTAATGCAGTTCTGTCTGCATACAGTGGTACCTCGGGTTACATATGCTTCAGGTTACATACGCTTCAGGTTACAGACTCCGCTAACCCAGAAATAGTACCTTGGGTTAAGAACTTTGCTTCAAAATGAGAACAGAAATCGCACGGCAGTGGGAGGCCCCATTAGCTAAAGTGGTACCTCAGGTTAAGAACAATTTCAGGTTAAGAATGGACCTCCAGAACGAATTACATTCTTAACCCGAGGTACCACTGTATTTGGTTCTCCACAACATGGGTTCATCACTCCTTTGGATCCATCCCACAGGAAGAAATGACTGTCAGGTCAAGTAAATGTGTTTCAACTTGCCACTTCTATAAATTTGTATGTAACAATTACAACACCCAATGTGTTAAATGTTCCAAATGCAAATTATAATCCGTGTGGTTTTCCTCCAATGTCCTATCACAGAATGCTTATAAAGGCATTACAATACGGTGAAAGGATATAACTATATTATTTTGATGCTGCTAACAAGAGGGATTTCTTAAGAAGAATAGCATGACAGAAATATAATACAACTAAAATGAACTTGGAAAGGAGCATTACTGTTGCCTAACAAGAGAAAGGGATTTTCCATTGGTGGTGCCATAGCTATAGAATGTACTGATCGCTGAAGTTTGTCTGGTGTCCGTGTATGTTGTCCTTCATGCACCAGGTAAAAACATTTCTAGTCTTTCAGGCATTTTAAATGAAAATTCTTTTTAGATCAAATGGACAATGTAGTTGAGCCATCCATTCTGCTCACCAAATTGGTTTTGTGGTGAAGTTGTGGTAACTTTGGAAAGTACTTGTGTGTTATCTGAAGGGGTGGGGTAATATTTTTAAGGAAGCATTGATTTCATTATCAGCTTTCTACTACCACAATGGGACTTCCCCCTGCACGTCCCATGCCCCTTAGATCTGCTCCAGAGCGTCTCTTGATCCTCTGAAGCAGATTTTTGGCTTACATTTTGGGTTGCAGGGAAAGGGGGGAGCCATACTTCCCAGCATTGTCTGTTTCCAAATAAATTGTCTGCTTTGAAACCTTCTGGTAATGAGGTATGAATTTTCATGTGTGTGCGATTGTATTAAACAAAACAATAAATGAAAATATTTTGATTGATATTTAGCATATGAGTTCAATACTATGCTCATCGGAAGGGTTCAAATAAGCATATTGTTGAATAAGGACAAAGAGAAATTTTGAAGTGGACAAAAATCTTCCCAAGAATGGCTATGTACAAAAAAATACTCTAGGCAAACTCAAAATGAGCCCAAACAATGGAAGGCAACCATCTCTTTGTTCTAGAGGATTGCAAAATTATTCCCTTGATTCTGAAATTATATATATTCACCTTGGGCTGAGTGCCCACATGCTATTGAAGCTGCATTCAAAGCTTTTCCCCATTCATTCGTAGACCAAATTATCAGCTGGTGTGAATGGCCATCACTCCACTGGCAACTACTCCAAAGCCTGAACTGGAGAACATTTTCTGAGAAATTACATCTCAGCTCTATATAACACTTTTCTCTGAGAAGCAGGAACTGGTTGTGTACCGCCTACACCAGGCATAGGCAAACTCAGCCCTCCAGATGTTTCGGAACTACAACTCGCTTCATCCCTAGCTAACAGAACCAGTGGTCAGAGATGATGGGAATTGTAGTCTCAAAATATCTGGAGGGCCAAGTTTGCGTATTCCTGGCTTGGACAGACATTGATCTTTTACTTTTGTGTAAGGTGTGTAATGAAGGTGCTAAGTTTGAGAAAAATGACTTGGGATACAGGGAGAAATAGATTTTTATTTTTAAATAATAGTTTTATGAAGCATCGGGGGGGTTTAAATAATTTTTTTAAAAAGTATCATGATCCATTCCCCGAAGCCTAGACATAGGATTCCATGGGGGGGGGGGGCGATGGACCTGCAGAATGGGAAGACCCTGCATAATACATGGAGAAGCAGATGGTTTGTAAAGAGTGGAGGAAAGGGTGTCTCCTGCTGAGTTGAACACTTTGCCATTGATTATAGCACGTGTACTTGCATTATGTTGACATTTCCTAAAATGTTCTGAACATATTTCAAAAAAACAATAAAGGTAAGTGTGGAGTTAAATGTCTATTTGGGTCACTTGGAGGAACCAATAAAGATGTTTATTTGTGTTGGGTGTTCTCTTGAAAATGTGAAAAATGAGCATTCAATTTAAGAGCTCCTAACTGATTAATGGGCTCCAGCTGTGCCACTCTGAGTGCTCTACCAAAGGGAGAAATAGTTTTTTACATTTTCTGCTCATCAGACTTGGGCAATTTCAAACGTCAGTGAGCTAAAGTAGCCAACAGAACGCATAACCTTAGGAAATTTCCTAAGCGTATGTGGGGATAGGAGCTAAGATGTACTGATTTAGCACATACTGTCCACAAAGCCGTCTCTTCTGGTCTCTGGTCCACATGGCAAGGAGGACAGGAGAGCTAGGATGGGTGTCACAGCTAATATGAGGCACAAACACTACAAAATTTTGCATTCTATTTTGTATAGTCTTCCATGTCCCACAAAGTGAAACAGTGAAACCAGTATTCTTCTGGACCAAAGTACTCTAGTCTGTATTTGTTAGCCATTCTGCCACTCTGGTGGTAAACTCAGACAGAAGGTCCCTAAAACCCCTCTTAAGATAATTTATTGTGGTTTGGGTTATTGATTCCTTCTTTTGATTCTAGCATCCTGGAGGTTCAAAAAGAGGTTGCACATCTCCAAGTCTTCCATTTTACAGTTTAACGTTCAACATAAGTTCAGCAAAGACACCCATGGCTAGCTCGTTCTAGTGTCATCCTGCATTGATGACATCACCACCACTGTTACCCCTGTAATCTTAATGATTCTTAAATGCTGGAATATTATCTCTCAGGATCAAATAAGTATGATATTATAGCAAACATAGTTACAACAACAGGAACAAAAGA
The DNA here is from genome assembly GCF_964252035.2 of Podarcis erhardii. Taxonomy (NCBI): domain Eukaryota; kingdom Metazoa; phylum Chordata; class Lepidosauria; order Squamata; family Lacertidae; genus Podarcis; species Podarcis erhardii. Next base: position 38,910,067 of record NC_138507.1, on the reverse strand, counting down.
AAAAATAGCTACCACATATTTTGTTTCCTCCCTCCTTCTTCAGAGCATCTAGTAGATCATATTTCATCTTGTGACATCATCATGTTTCCATATATCTCTGCCTACTGCCCACCCATTGCAACATCAGCAGCCAATGACATGGAGTGGGATAGGAAACAGGATGTTGCGACATCACAACATAAGGCACGTTCAAGTAGATATCATAGAGAAGTAGCGGGAAATTAGATGCAGCTGTTTTCAACAACAGCAGCTGCATAATTACTTTAGCTTCCAATCTGGGCCTAAGGCTTCTTACATTATTTAGATAAAGTAAGTTTCCTCAGAATTGCAAAACCAATCCTTACTCAAAGCATACTTTCTGATTAAGAGGTCCTCTTCCTAGAAAATAAATACATTATACTGTACTGAAAGTATCTGACACTTGACTGCAAGTTTGTATAAACAAGCTAGATGTTTTTGCTTTTTACTTGGAATTCATGTGTTAAAAATGAACTTATTTTCCACTTGCATAAACTAAATGGATTTTGCATTCCTGTGGGCATAATAAACTGTTCTGGAATCAACTATGGTTGGAGTTTCCTTTTACATTTAACCATGTCAGTCTAGCAACTGCTCTCAATATTCAGGAAAACAGAATAATTTTTTCTGGGTTTGCTTTGGGGAGTGTGTGCATGGGAGCATGAGCAGAACTGGCAAGTGCATGAATATATATTAACTAGCTGCTGTAGCTGGATCTTGAACAGCTGCTTGACATATAGAGAGATATACAGGAAATGCTTATTAGCAGGTGAAAATGGCCACTTACCAGGTCCCAGGGTGGCCTGTGGTTTGGTCTTTCATGGCTAGCCCCTCTCACCCCCTGAGGAGCGAAAAGGCTGCTTGTGGCGGTCAACCATTGGGACATCCCCTGGCCAGCTGCTATGGGTGGTGGGATAACCTGCCATTCACAAATTTGAATTGCCCTATCAGGAGCAAGATGGGGTGTGGACTGGAGTGGAGAAATATTCACTCTGGCCTGCCACCTGGAAATGTTTATTAGCAGGTGAAAATATGCTGATTTTTCAACATCAAACTACTGTTACGGACACAAGAACAGGCCATGTCATGTTTCCTTACCAATCAGCTGGCAATGCTACATATAAAAGAGTAATGTGTAAGTGAATGTAAGATCAGAATGATATCAGATATCCTACAGTCACATGACCAGAAGGACCCTCATTTTTCTTTCTTTTGTTAAGAAAGTGATGAATATGCTACTAGAAAGAACATACTGTACAGCATCATTTAATTATTTCTGAGCCTTTTAGATAAAGGAGGCACTTTGTGAAAATGTCTGCTTTTTATTTTCTATTTTAACTAACAAGGAGGTGTCATCACTTGCACAGAATGTTCCGGTTACAAGTATAAAAAAATGAATCTTTACCATGTACAAAATCAAGACATCTTTATTAATTATATTCTGGGTGAAATGAATTAGTACATGCTTTTAGTAGACATTCTGCTAAATGGTTAATTTAGTGCAGCAGTTTGAGTGCATTCCTGAATATTTGACAATCTAATATTCACAGCCTTCGTGTAAAATCAATTTCTCTTCAGATATCCACTTTACCAGCCGAAGTACCACTGGTGATTCATTCCCTGGTGATTCAGCCTTTAAATGTACAAATCAACAAAGTTTACATTCATTTCAGTGATGGTTTTGTAGCAGGATATTTGCTTCACTAGATTCACGTGCAGATGTAACCTTCCATGTATAGTCAATGCAGATGGATTTGCATGAATATTGTTTTTCACACTGCAATATTCATTCAGGCCCTGAACAGATTGGATGCATGTTTAATGTGGATGGGGTGAACATCTGATCCATGGGCAATGGTTTTTTTAATGTTTTTAATGTTTTTTTAATGTTTTTTAATCTTTTCCCAACTGGAGATGGATTTTTGTATCAAAAATCTACCATACACTTTGGGAAATTTTCTGTTTGCTATGCATCTGGACACCTCTTAAGATATCATAACCAAATTTTGCATGAGGTTTCTAACATCAAGGAACAGGTTTTCATCTAAGTTTGGATGCAGTTGGCTGCCATTTTGAATCGGAGTTCAAAACTTCACTGATTCTTAGAATTCCCGAGTAACTCCAAGAACTGGGATGCTAGTGTAGCATACAGGTTACCTCAGGTTACATACGCTTCAGGCTACATACGCTTCAGGTTAAAGACTCCGCTAACCCAGAAATAGTGCTTCAGGTTAAGAACTTTGCTTCAGGATGAGAACAGAAATCGTGCTCCAGCGGCGCAGCAGCAGCAGGAGGCCCCATTAGCTAAAGTGGTGCTTCAGGTTAAGAACAGTTTCAGGTTAAGAAAAGACCTCTGGAACGAATTAAGTACTTAATCCAAGGTACAACTATATTTGCAATGTATAAACTCACTGCATCTGACAAATAAGTTTACGGGTTGCAACTGCAAGTTGGGAAAGTCATTTCTACTACACATGAGGAGGACAGGTGGGGGAGAATTGCAGTAGTATAAGCCCAGCATCTCAGATGTGTTGCTTGCCTGGATGCCCTCTCCCATTACTAGCTAGGCCTATCTGTGTCAGCACAGCCTGAGGCATGAGCACAGCAGATTGCAAGGAAGACTGCAGCTCTTTGAGACTGCCTATGACCTATACAGTGGTGCCTCGCAAGACGAAATTAATCCGTTCCGCGAGTCTCTTCGTCTAGCGGTTTTTTCATCTTGCAAAGCAAGCCCATTGACGGCTTAGCGGATTAGCGCTATTAGCACTATTAGCGGCTTTTAGCGGCTTAGCGGATAAGCAGATAAGCGGCTTAGCGGCTTAGAAAAAGGGGGGGGGAACCTGCAGGAACTCGCAAGACATTTTCGTCTTGCGAAGCAAGCCCATAGGAAATTTGTTTTGCGAAGCACCTCCAAAACGGAAAACCCTTTCGTCTAGCGGGTTTTCCGTTTTGCGAGGCATTTGTCTTGCGGGGCACCACTGTAAATTGAGTTGGCACAGTTAAGGGTCCTCAGCTTTCTCTTCCGTCCCTTACTTTTTGTTATTCTCATTAAATATATTGGCATTACTGTATCTAAAGTCTATTTCCATCTTTTGCTTGAGTCCCACAAGACCCCAGGGCTAGAGTAGTCAGCATGGTGTCCTCCAGATGTTGCTCCAGATGTCCCTCCACCTCCTGCCATCATCCCTGACATGTTACTCCAACCTAGACCAGCTGTCTGGTCCTGATGCAAGTTGTAGCCCAACATCTGGTAGGCACTACATTAGCTACCTCGCCCTAGGCCAAATCCCAGTTCTCTTTAGATACACAAACAACACCAGACAATGTCATTGTAATGACATTAAAATATTTTTAAATGAATCTTAAAAATTAATTTCGATTTGAATAAGAGATCGCTGTTGTTGCTTTTGGAGTCTGGAGGCCTTTCAAATTCTTCTAAAGAAGAAGTGGATTGAAGGGAGTACTGTGCGTGTGTTCATCTGTCCGCTTGATTGAGTTACCACCAACCTCCATGGAAAATGTTACCTCCTCAAATTCCAGAGTCTAGCTTTAATCTGATGGAACTAAGAAAGACACACTGAACTAAAGCAAGCATGATTTACAGCTAGTTTGTGTGTGTTTTTGCCTGGAAAATAGACATGCAGACTATTTAAAACAGTAGCTGTTTTCCTCGTTCATCTGTTTTGGATCAAACTAATCCTATATTTGGATGAAAGGTAACACAAAATTAATGTTTATGATGTTCCCAAAGTATTTACTAGTTATTTCACAATGACATTGGCTTTTGGCTCTTCTTTTTTTTTCTGTGGTGTCGCAGTAGCACAGAAAACCCCTCGCTCACTTAGATGAGCGATTATGAGCACATTCATTCTACAGCAGTAAATCACTAACATATATCCCTAGTCCCTTGATGCATCAAGTACTTGTCTCATGAAATTCAGAAAAATCAGAGAAAATTGAAAGCATTTTCAAAACACTGGACACCACCATGATACAAAAAGGATTTGCATAGCTCAGTTGGTTAGAGTGTGATGCTGATAATGCCAAGCTTGCAGGTTCGATTCCCCTTTTGGGACAATACATATCCCTTCATTGCAGGGGCTTGGAGAAGATGATCCTCAGGATCCCTTCCAACTCTACAATTCTAAGAATCTATGGTGTCTGTATATCTGCAGTATTATCTTAGAATCTACCAGGAATGGGAAGCAGATAAAGAACTTTTGGAAAGTTGCACTTTCCCCAGAATCAGGGGCACAAAGAATATCTGCAAGGGAGTGTGGAAAACTACTATTGAAGGACCAAACTCTGCATTGCACAGGAAAGAAGATGCTAGCACTATACTGGCCTTCTACCTGCTCATCTTGATAGTCCACAGTACAGAGAATACATACAACCAGCTTTATTGTTTCAAAGCAGGAGGGCAGGAATATCTTCTTGCTTCAGTTGTCCTTTCCCATGCTTTTTGTGTAGTTTCCTATTGCTAAACAGATAGGCCTGGAAAGCTACATTGCAAGAGGAAAAAATTAGACTGCACAATACATATTGGTTTGACTGTAAGATTATTGGACTTGGCCTCCCATTAATGTTTTATTTCATATTTGCTTCATAATTAATTGTTACCATCATCATATAATTGCATGTTCTCCTTTAAACCTGCATTACCATGGAAGTGCGCTTTTGTTGTACTTTGTTTTTATTTGCTTTTTGCAGTATCTAACAATCTTGAATAGAAACAAATGACCTGATTTTCATTATTTTTCCTATTTTGTTTTACTGAACCATACTGGTTTTATTCTGTTGTTGGTTTTATATTTTCTTTTTATGCTGCATCTTTGTTTAATCTTCTTTTTCCACCTGTAAGCTGCCCAGACAACTTTTGTTATGGGGTTGGTATATAAATACTGAAAGAATTAGTGATGTATGTAATATATGAATAATACGTAAAATATTCCAGTTTGGTTCGTTTACTTATTTCTTTTTATAGATGTAAAAATAATCATTACTACTCACTATTAGTCAAAAACAAAAAGGTTAAAATGGGAATTCTCATAAATGAAATTATGCACCCAAATAACAATATCACTCCACTGCAACCAGGAAATTCATTTGTCTGAATGCGCTCATTCTAGATCTTGTGAAAGGTGTTGCTGAGGTGATCAGTTACTCTGATCAAGAACAAAAGTGGTAGAATAACCAAACAGAATAACCAAATTTCTGATTAAAATCATCTAAAGAGCTCTCCAAGAGTCAAGGCCAAGCTAGCAATGTGGCAGCACTAGAGGCAGCCATCCTCTTCGGATGAGGAAGAAATGGCTTTGGAGGACCTAGGGAGATTGTCCCCCTTTCCATCTTCCTTTATGCAGTGCTTCTTTCTGGGGGGGGGACGCATACAGCTAAACATTTTGTGAATCTAAGTTTGGCCTCATTGAGGGACAGTAGTTCAATATGAGTAGGAAAATGAGAGTGCCTCTAAACTTTTTTTCTTAGAAAAAAGCACTGCTTGCCCTTTCCTTGGTGCCAGACAGAGACTCTCTTCTTCCCCTTTATTTTTATTTCCTATTTCTTTTTAAAATTTACATTTTGTAGTATGGTGGACATCCCTCAACTCAACTCAACTCAACTTGGCAGACCCAGTCCTTTGCTGTCACGCTGCTTCATTATCTCCATACCTTCGCCTTATGTGGGACTGGGCCCCACCTTGGAAAGGAAAGCACACAAGCATGGGGGGTGATTTTTGTAACAGCTGCTAGAGCTGCACTGCTGGTAATGGTGTACAATTGGGAGCTATACACTGCAGCTAAGCTCCAACAATGATGTAATTGCTTTATAGCACAAACAGGGCTGTTTAGACTGGCGAGCCTTGAGCATAACTTGAGTGGTACCTCAGGTTAAGTACTTAACTTGAGTGGTACCTCAGGTTAAGTACTTAATTCGTTCCGGAGGTCCGTACTTAACCTGAAACTGTTCTTAACCTGAAGCACCACTTTAGCTAATGGGGCCTCCTGCTGCCGCCGCGCCACCAGAACACGATTTCTGTTCTCATCCTGAAGCAAAGTTCTTCACCTAAAGCACTATTTCTGGGTTAGCGGAGTCTGTAACCTGAAGCATATGTAACCCGAGGTACCACTGTACTACACATTGACTCTGCGAGACCAGTGGCCCTCAACTTCATTCCTGGGCTGCCTTCATCTCCCGACCTGATCCGCCTTCTGTTTTGGCCTGTAAATAGCCCATTTAAGATCCACTACCCCCAGCCAGCATCAGATGTAGCATGCATCTGTCCATTGGTGTCCCATCTCCAACTGATGCTGGATGCAACCTTGAGCCCAAGGAGCAGATTTCCCACACCGCTGGGTTAAGTCATACTCAAACCAATTGAAATTGATAGACTTGAGTTAGTTATGTTCATTAATTTCAGTTTATCTGCTCTGAGTATGACTCAGTTGAATAAATCCATTGTATGTTTGTATGAGAGAGAGTAGAAGTGCTAATCATAATCACTGAAAATGTTTTAACATGCAATGATCTAAAACTGTCCTTTGAAAATCGTCTTCCATATGTACAATCACCATATCTAATGTATCTTGATCTCTATTTTCTGGAATTAACTATACTCTTGGGGTCTCCATATCCCTGAATGACATCAGCTATAATCTGCCCCAAATGCAATTCCTTGATGCCTGTCTGAAAAAAGATCTATTTTTGCCTTGACTGAGCTACTTCAGTTTTGTTCATGCTCATGAAATGCATCACTTATAACCTAAGGTGGAATGACAAGAGGGATATTAACTGCTAAGCTGGACATCCACAAGTAGTAAATCTAGTCCATAAAAGCCAGAGATGGAAATAATGAGGTTATTTAGTTGGTTACCCTGCCAATATGAGAGGACTCCATTTTGTACATGTGATTGCATTTGATCCTTGTAAGCTTATATGTGCCAAAATGACAAGGTTTCCTCTGCTTTCTGTGAGAGATTAATCTTACAGGCTAAGAATAAATCTTATACTATGTAAGGTTATACTAAGTTGTTCGTTTAAAAATTCAATTTTGCTGTTCCCAGTTATTCCCCTTTGATTCCACCGTATTAATTTTACCTCTTCTTGGTTCTTGGCATACTTATCCTATTTATGTATCCATAATATATATGTCTGCACAACAATTTTTGCATTTGCGGTGAGATATGTACCACTTATTAGCAGCAGAACCCATGTTTTACCTGTGTGGAAACAGAAGTTAAGAAAAGGGAGGAGGAGGAGGAGACAAAGGGGATGAAGGTGAAAACAGTGGTTCAAAGTTGGTTGCAAAAAAGGAGGAGAAGGAGGCATGGGAATGGGTGGGGAGTATGATGAAATGGGGGTACAAAATGGGCTGCAGAATAGGAAAGGATGGTGGGTGGCTTCATAATTGGGTGAAAGCTAAAAAGAGTGCTTAGTAGTTTCAATTGTGGGGGAGAAGATACAAGAGGTTAACATGGGGCTGGTCTGTGTGCAAGGGAGGAGGGTTACATAAAAGGAAAATGCAGGGGAGGCATGGACATGGGGGTGAAAGTAAAAATGGATGCCAACTGGGCCTGCAGAATAGGAAAAAATAGGGTTGGGAAGGTGAAATCAGGGCTTAAGTATTTGCATGATATGGGAAGAGGAAGCTCCAGCAGGTTAATTGTGAGGGGAGGGGTTGCAGAGTAGGGGGCAGTGTCCCTCTAGTAAACAAAAAAATTCACCTAGGCAGACTTAAATTGAATTAGTTCATTTTGTACAAGTTTGAACAGGAAGGAGCTGAATTTGAACTAGTTCCTTTTAAAAATGCACTGTTTCCGTGCAGTCTAATTCCAGCTCCAATGAAAGCATGCTGCTTTCTGCTGCCCTTGTCACTTGGCACATGCACAGTCTTCAGTCCCTCCAGTTTGGAAGATACCGGGTATATGGCTTAAGAAAAACAAAACTTCTGAAGTCTCATGTGTATTTTGGGATGGGGGGGTCTCATCCATCGGTCATCCCTTTCCTATCACTTCTGTCTATTCATCACTGAGTATGTGTGCATCAAGACACCCAATTTTAAAATAAAGAAGTGGTTGTATTAGTAGCGATAAATCACACTAGCAGTATTTATTAGAACATTCTTATGACCATTTAGTCACAGCTAACCTTTGCAACCCCTTACATTCTTGTACCTTTTGGTTCTCGATTTATCCCACAATTGCTTGTTTATATTGGCTTGGAAAGCACAAATATGTCACGAGCTCCAAACAAGTATGCTGAACACTGAAACTGTCTCCTGGCAGCAACAAAAATGAAAGAACAACTTCAAGGTCATTATTTTCCTCTGCTAATCATTCCTTCCAACCTCTGGTGCGATAGTATGAAAAGTGGTAGCAGGTTAATTATTAGTATTATTTATTTCCCTTCCTTCCTACCAAAGAATCCAGACAAGTAACAAGCAACAAAACAACAAAACAACAAATACTTATTTAAAACATCTTACAAAACATATTTCATATGCACTACAAATCTTCCAAATTGGGGGGAGGGTGTCTGTGCAATAACAGCCATACAGTTTTATGGATATAGGAAGAAAAATAAAATTGGATTCAACACCAATGCGTTTTCCCATCCAGGCTCTGACCAGACTCAGAGTTGGTTCTCTCTCTTTCTCATTTTTCCTATCTTAAATGCAATTCTCCACACACACACACACACACACACACACACACACACACACAAACTTGCTACCCTGCCATGTACCGTAATTTTATGAAGATTTGCTCCACTTGCTTTAAATACCTAAGGAGTGCAATGAAGATTTAAGCTGATAACCAAAGACAAGTCCAATGTTTTGTACCATACCCAGTACAAGATAGGATCCCTCCCCCCCCCCCCGAACAATGCCTACCAGCACCCATCCCAGTTACATAGCCACACACATTTGAAATGTCACTCAAAAATAGCTTGGGAGACTCTTATAGGAGTCCAGAGCTTTTTCAGGAGTACAATACATTGAATCCTGGTCTTCGATCTCAGATCTAATTTCCCTTCAAGTCAATTGGACTTGGTACCCTCTGCCTGGCTAGCCAACTGGTTAGACATCCCTAAATCTATTCTTGCTCTCCATCTGTTTTGCACTAAAATCCAGCTGATATGTGCTAATCCTTAAGAATGTTTACATATAAATAGAGACTCTATAGCTAGTCTCTTTGCATGCAAACATTCATAATACAGTATTGTAAAAAATCCATAGATTGCATTCTTTTTATGGATGACTGGTCGCCTACAAACAATTTTGAAAAATAAATGTCATTTTCTAAAATAAAGTTTTCTTGCTCCGTAAAGATACCAAGTGCCAGACTCATTCTGATTGCCATTGGTGGCGCACATGGTGGAGGAGAGCAAGCTATTGACTCTGCTGTTTAACCTGGATCGGGGACCAGGGCCACACAGACTCACCAACAGAAGCACCAAATTGCACCAGCCTCAAGTCTGCCCCACCCCTCTAGGCAAGCAGCAGCAATGCCGGTGTCAGGAGGGCAGTTCTGTGGCTCTTCCCCACCATACAGGCCACTACTGGCACTTGTGGGCACAGAAGGGCATAGAAGACATTAAATCTGAAATGGGTGATTGCTTGAGGATCCATGATGGAAGAAAGGCAGGGTATAAGAAAACAAAAATGAATTAAACAAATAAGCAATCCTATACACTCTAATCATGGAGTAAGTCTCACTGAACTCAAAATGATTTACTTCATTTTGTTCTGGGTAGATTAGGTGTATGATTGTGCTAAAAGCCTCACTTCACCTTATCTAAATATTGTACTACGCTGAATGCCAAAGGAATACTCATTCATTTTTTCTTTGTTTTTAAGCAGGGAAAGCTGATCATAACAGCATCCCTTCTGTTGGCCTTATACTGGTTGTTTTCTTCGCCTAGTTATTTTCTTTGTCATTATTTCTGTATTCCTTTTTTTTTTTATGATCCATGAATGAAAAATAAAGCAGTGAGTGAGGAGGAAGAACTTTTTAAAACTCATAAAATGTAAGTTTAAAAAAGCACTGCAGTTCTGGAGTTATTTTTAAATCAGAATAGCATACTGAGTTAAACAAAGTTATTGTATGCAGATGCCCCCAAAATTATGCTTATATTTTAAAGACTTTAACAAGAACATAAGAAAGAACATTTTATTGCAAGGGACAGTGCAATTCTTTTTAATAGTTTATTTGTCTGACATCTGCTTAATAAGTGGGTGTGTAGCTTCCAAAACTGAACTAATGCTGCTGCCAAACCAAGATCTGAAATTCCTCCCCATTTTCAACAGCTAATTTAAACCATTTTTGATGCATTTTTCTCCACTCTTTCAGCAGCAGCCCAAGAAGATCTGAAGACTTTAAAAGTGATACACTGGCAGAATAAGACAAGTTAGAAAATCAGATCCTTGTGCCGTAGTCTGCCAAGCTCTCTGCTTGAAGTAATAAGGGCAGCCCTAATTTATACCATCAGGATATCTTGGTTTCTAGTGTATAAATTCTTGGGCAAATGTGAATTGAGTGCTACTGGAGCACTTGTGCCAAGTGGTCGCATGCCATTTGGTACATCCCTATAACCCTAATCCCTTTTACCATCAACAAATGCTATTGAACTTACTTCAAGATACATTGGAAGGAGCAGCAGCAAGGGGCCTCTAATCTGCAGTGTTCAATGTTTAAAGCTAATTTTTGTTATATTGGGTCTCCTAGGTAAATAAATGTGTCTAATTTTTAGAAAGCCTATTGTAAATTTAAACAGATCAGGGAGAATCATACAGCAACTTTCTCACGAAGAAAATAAATATCAGAAATATTCCACAAAACAACATCAGATTAAAATGCAGTGAACTAGCACTCTTCACCCAACAACCAACAGTGGACTCTGGAAATTCTTTGCCAAAGGATGCTGTGATTCCTACAAGTATAGCTGACTTCATCTTCATTCAGGCAAGCAAGAGACATTAGCATCTCTCGAGGGTACATTCTAGCCAGGGAAAACCAGTCAAGGAGCGCATGGAATAGGGCTGGCGATGGATTTGGCCTGGAAAGATAGTGTGTGACCTGGGGAGGAGACATGGCCTCTGGAGAGTCTTGGTGGCTGGACAGAAAGTCTTGGAAGGCTGCATTGGGCCCCTTTGCCCTGAAGCTCCCCATCCCTAGTTTAAACCATAAAGTGCATGAGCTGTGAGCTGGTGCATGCAGCTCAAGTGTTCCTATTTCACTCCCAACTCTGTCCATCCAGGAGCAACAAACCACAACGCCTAAACCAGTGCTCCTGTTTCTCTCCTGCTCCCAAACAAACTGTGGTGAGGAAGCCAAGAGCAAACCTTTGGGTTCCCAATTGTGGTTTGCTTGGAGAGAAACAAACTACAAGCACTGGATCAGACTATAAGCATCTTGCTCAATCAGGTTGGTCAATCCTAGCTAGATGAAAGGAGGAATTAAATGTGAGTGCTCAATTTCCATACACTAGCAAACAGCTTGTGCATATTATGGTTTAAGAAAGTCACACACCTTGGCTTAGTGTTATGTGTGATTATGTGTGAACATGGCTCTGAACAAACAACAGCTTCTCATTTCCATCCTACCCCAATTTTCACTTGCTAGAGGCATCAGGCAGGCAGCAGATAGGTTAGATGGACTTTTCTTGTGACCAATCACAACACCACCTATGTTTTTATATTTTTATGAAAGCATATACGACCCATTCCTCAATATCAGCAATGCAGGACAAGATTCCTAATAAATGTAAAAAGCATCAGGCAGCATTTGACATGGCTGACATACACCAGCTAATACAAATACATACATATACATATATCTGTATCTCTATATCTGTATCTGCCTACTGAATCAACTAATTTCTCCTAAATTCCAAAAATGCAAGTCATTCTCCTTTACTGTTAAACCTAACCTAATAATCAAACAACCATTTTACTGCCATTTATTGGAGAACACAAAAAGCATAACTAGAACTGGATCTCTGCACAGCACACATGCAAACCAAGTGTATCTGAGATACACTTTGTCCTTTTCCTGAGGCTTTACACAACCTCTCCTTTAAAATCTATATGGCCTGAAAATGCAGCCAACTCTGTACAGCAGCCAGAAGAAAGGAAATGTACCAATACAGTTTCATTTGGGGAACACTATGTCTCTCTCCAGCAAGAAAAGAATGTTAGTTCAGCTACGTAAATGTTGGGAATGTGGTCTGGTAGTTAATAGGTGCGAAAGCCCTTGTACATCTTATTAGCAAGAGAAATCAGCATAAAAAGAAATGTAATATTTGTGGCTCATTTTCAACTCTTACGAAAGTGTACATTTCAGGCAAAATTTTTGATCACGAGATGAAACCCTCTGGTGCTGAAAATATCAGTATGGCTAGAGAGTGTGAAAACAACCATAATCTGCAATAATGCAAATGTTTCAAACTTTTCCACAGCTCCCTCACCCAATTCAAAAATTTTAAAAGTGTGGTTGTTTTTCTGTAGGTACTCAAGGGTACGCAGCACCAGCACCCTTTTTCTAGAAAAAAATAGCACTGGTATGTGATACAGAGATAGATACAGTGCTTTTTATACTATTTGATGCAAATCACTTTGGAGATATTTCTTTGATTAAGTAGCATATAAATCTTTCTGAATAAAAACATATCAATAACTTATGTATATGTAAGCAATATGCAGATGTGACTGCGAAAACATTGATTCAATAGATTCTGCCCCCCGCCATAAAAAATTAGGTACCCTAGTTTTTCATCCTTGTTCTGTTCATAGTATCCTCTTTTGTTCCCAGCCTTTCCCTTAATTTTAACTACTCTTGAATATCTAACAGCTGGCAATAATTTTTTTTGCATTTCATAAGATCTGTTCCTTAATTTCTATTAGGTATAGGGTGAAGCTGATCTTTTCTTTCCTCATTTCACTGTTTCTGTGAATATGGAAATGCAAACTTTGGCAAAAATCGCATCTTGTGCTGGCACAGAATTCTGGTACTTCTGCAGATCTGCTTCGAATCTGGGGAAGGAGAGTTCCATTTCCGTTGAACCTTTCATGGCCAAAGTACACATTGGGCTTAATGTGTAGCTCAGAGGGTAGCAAATATGGTGCTCTCCAGATGTTGCAGGCCACACTTCCTATCATTCCTAGCCATTGACTATACTGACTGCATCTGATGGGAGCGGTAGTCTAAAACATCTGGAGGGAACCACCTAGGCTACCTCTGATGTAGCATCTCAGGTACCTCTCCTTTTTTTCTTTTTATTAATTAAAAGTTGGGGTGCGTTCCTTAGAAGAAATGCAGCGCATGGGGAGGGCAAGCTACCCCTTCCTTCCACTGTGCAATCAGACCTAAAGCTGCCTCCTCCCAACTTGGGAGGAATACTTAGGAAAAATATTCCCATTGATGACAACAGTTCCCTACCACAAGTGTCCTAGCCATGCCCAGTGATAGGGGGTGGGAGTCTTAGTTTTGGTCATGCTGCAGAGAAAAGAGATAAGCCTCCCCTTCCTGCATGTTGCATCCCCAGTAAGAACTCCCCCCTCCATGAACCTGTAATTTATAAAAGTAAAACGGGATGAGTTGCTGTGTGTTATGCATTAAGCATAAAATGTGGTTTGGTCCTTATCCGCCTCCTAGTAGTTTGCCAGTGTCAGCTACAAAAAAAAGAAGAAGAAGCAAAATACATTCTTGCAGGACCTGGGATGGGATGTCCCATAGGAACCCATTTTAATAATAATAGAAGAGGGTGATGTGCAAATCAGCTTGAAATGTAAGGGGCATCTACATCATTATTTGCATCTAAGAGTCATTTCCAAGTGTTTTTCCCCCACCATGAGATGAATCACCTTATATCTACTATTTCAAATAATGTGAAGTCTAAAATCTATGTGCAGGAGAGAATAAATACGATACCTCTTTGTTATTGGCGAGGAACCCTATTCCTTTTAAAAGAATCCTAGCAACATCTGTATCCACTAAAGTCAGGTTTAGAAAATAATAAACTCAACGGCTACAATATCAGAAACACAATCCTCCCAGATCATAAAACTACGCTGTTACTGCTTTCTTACTCTGATTTCCAAAGGAGGCCTAAATCCAGCGTAGCTGTGATGCTTTGATTTTTCTCTTTTTAGTAAAGACGAAATCTGAAGCGTGGCAATGTACTTCCTGTGTATAAACACACTCTGAAAGAAACCCAAATCCAGTTGAATTTGGATTTGCTCTGCCCATGCGGTGTGTCTATTAAGCTACTAATGTATGCTCCTGAAATAGTCCCACACGCAATGGATTTTGATCTCCGCCAGACTCATCACTTAAAGTAGTTCAATCAATCAAATGATGCTGGCAGGCCAATATAGTTAGCCACTAGAAAACCAAACATTTCAGGGATTAAAATGTATTCTTCGCTTTAAAACAATATAACAGCTGCCAATAATGCTTAGAAAAAATGGAGTCCTGCTGACAGAATTATGAGGAGATTCATACAGAACTGATGAACAAGGAAACTCTATTCATAGGAATATTCCTTCCCCTCCTTAAAAAATCTTGAATTTTAGAACAGTATTGTAAATTTCATGCTTCTAAGACTAGGCTGATTCTTCCCTACCACACCCTGCCATCATTTCCTGTTTGAGTAGTAAACTAGTTTTATACAAGTGATCGATTGATCTTAAACCAGGATCCAAATTATAGTTTGATCATGATTTAGGATCCTTAAGAGAAAACAATTGTTTGTTCAAACCACAGTTTGTCACAACCACATTTAGTCAAAATGGCAAATTATCACATTGAGAGCAGAAGCTCGTCTTCTCTCCCACATGCAAGGGTAAAAGAGAGAAGGATGAACTTGAGCCCAAGGATTGCCAATGCCATTATCTGAAAGATGGTTAGAATAGAAATTGTGAGCCTTTTGCCTTCCAGAAGTTGCAAGCTACAGCTCCCATCATCCTTAACCATTGGCTATGTTGGCAGTGGCAGAATTTCATGCTCTGGCACTGGGGGGCCAGAGCAGGCGGGGGCGGGGGGCGTCCTGGGGGTGGGGCGTGCTACCCGCAGGGGTGGGGCATGCCGCCTGCAGGGGCATGCCGCCCAGCACGGGGGGGGGGGGGCAGCCACGATGGCACCCTGCCAGGATTGTGCTGCCGGGGGCGGTGTGCTCCCCCCACACTCCTCTTCCTCCACCAGTGTATGTTGGCAGGGGCTGATTGGTGATGGCAGCCCAAGAGCAGCTGGAGGGCATCCCCATCCCTGGGCAATATGGCAATTGTTGCCTTGTGACGAACCATTCACGGGTGGCAAATCAGGCAATTTTCTCCATGACACCACAAACCAAAGTGCATATAACCATTTAAAGCAACCACTGCATTGTAAGCATGCTGTTTATAACGTTGGTTTACATTTTAGTCATTGGTCTTCTTTTATTTTACAACATCTGCTGGTCTTGGTAACATTTTATTGATTTAAGCAGCGCTTTAATTTTGGACCATAACCAACCCCGACTGCTGAGTAACTGAGAGAAGGGGTACCAAACGTTTTAAATTAAGTAAGTAATATCCATAACGTAAAAGCCACTCCTGAGAAGATTCCTTAACATCCCCCTTCATGCTCTGGGAAACGTTCTCAATCTTAGCCTGCTGGTATTACATAAAGATTCTTCCCTCTCTCTTTCCCTCAAATATTTTGTGAAAACAGGCATTTTTTTAAAAAAAAGTTATTCATTTCCTTTTTTTTTTAACATTCTAGTTTCTAGTCTTCTACACAGGATTGGTTCTCTCACACATTCTGTGGCTTCCAAAAGGTCACAGAATATTATATATTATTTGAAAATCATGCTTCAAGGCTTTAAATTAAAAACACTGATCTCTGGCTTCTATGAACTAATACAGTCAGAAGTGTTAACTCTACAGCCACTCTTGAAGGATGCAAATAAAATTGACTCCCGACATTGTAATGCTCTAAGATACTTGCTCAAAACATTTAATGAACATGAATTATATTTACAAGCTGTTCTCATTTCCATAGTCCTCTCTGAGTTTTCATTCCTGACCACTTCCTTCTCTTTGGTTTATTCAGTTAGGTTTTCTGCTGATTTTGCATCCCAGTGGATTTGTTCTTTTCCATTCTTACTTTATCCAGAGCTTGCAAAATACATATATCTAAAGGCAGCATCTACATTTCTCTCTCTGAATGCTCTTTTGTTAGGCAAAGGCTACATCCGTTTGGCTTAACCAATTATCTCAAATGATGAAAAAGCCAAGAATGTCTGCATTTCATATGATAGATTTTAATCGTCCAAGCAGATGTTAGCAAGTTTTTTTGTTTTGTTTTATGGTTTGCAAGCAAAACCTTGCGATTACAATTTTTCCTTTCACCCTTCAATAATGTGCACTTTTAACCAGTTTGGTAATTCTGCTCAGGTAAATGAGGTAAATAAAGTTGATGAAATAGCACTGTCTGTATCAGTTGCCTCTGCCAAATATCAATTTTAGGGAAGATATTTGGTCTTTAGTGTAGAATAAAGTTGTAGGAAACGGCCTTAGCCTACCCTGATTCCTGATTAGATATGAGTAGGCATGTCTAAATTTGTACTGCTAAGATTCTTGCTTCAATTGATTTGTAAACTCAATGCTGTATATACACTGGCAAGAATTTTGATTCCTTCTACTTATTTTTCTCATTGACTAGGAAAAATTACAAAGGGAAGCGGGACATGTAGAATAAAAAGAAATTTAAGTTTCACATATCAAAACAAATTAAACAGCCTCTATCTAGAGACACCAGGAGAATATCACAAATACAGTGGTACCTCGGGTTACATACGCTTCAGGTTACATACGCTTCAGGTCACAGACTCCGCTAACCCAGAAATAGTACCTCAGGTTAAGAACTTTGCTTCAGGATGAGAACAGAAATTGTGCAGCAGTGGCGCGGAAGCAGCAGGAGGCCCCATTAGCTAAAGTGGTGCTTCAGGTTAAGAACAGTTTCAGGTTAAGAACGGACCTCTGGAACGAATTAAGTATGTAACCAGAGGTACCACTGTACTATATACATGAAGCCTGTGTTCCACCACTGAGCTGTGGTTTCAGCCCCCCGGATTATTGCAACTGCAATTCCCAGTCTTTGTCTGAAATATCTGACTCACAGCCTTATTATAAATGAAAATCTTCCAGAGGAATGATACAGAAACAGATAAAATGGAGGAACAATGCACAGAATAAAATCTTCAAGGGTAACCAAGTTGGTTACACTAGGTAAAATGACAAATGGAAAATATTTCTTCAGGATGGGAAATCTATATTGATTCAAAAGAAAGATCCATGAGCAGGAACCACTAATGCTCTGCAAACTCCCTGTGGATCTCCCATTCTGACTGCACACTTTTCATGCATATATCATTTATGGGAAACATTGCAAAGCACTTCTGTGAAACAAACATGAGTCAGAGAATCGTAGAGCTGGAAGGACCATTAGTCCAGCCCCGTGCAATGCAGGAATCTGTTGCCCAACATGAAGCTCAAACTCACAGCCCTGAGATTAAGAGCCTCATGCTCTACTGACTGAGCTACTACTTGGAGGATCAGGCGACACATCTTTCAGCAGGCTTCTGAGAAGCAAGTGAACCTCCTCTACACATTATAATCAAATCAAATCAATACATCCGTACTCCTGCCAAGGTCATAGGGCTTCCTTGCTGTACCTCCTGACACCCATGCATTTAATACAGATGTCTGCAGTGGGAAAACTATGGTGTAAACTTCTACATGCATATACTTTAATGGAAGCTGGAACCTTATATGATCAGCTTTTCCCCTAGAGATGTATAAAAGTGGGGTGCATTTATATTCACAACAATTCTCATAAATGTAGAATTTTTTTATGAAAATGGATATGCCCTTAGTTACTTTATCCAGCCTATGTTGGGCTTTTGCATAGGGAAACCATTTAAAGGAATAGTCTTTTTCTTATTTATTCCTATTCAGCATGATCGATAGGAGTGCAGCACTCATATTTGGTGTGCAATGGGTGCGGCACTTATGTGCAAAGACATCTCCATAAAAGACAACAGGACACTGCTTTCCATCCTCCCCCTTTTGGGCACATGCACAAGCACTCAGTATGCCAGGTCATCATACTCTTCACAACCACATGATGTGATGGCCACTTGAGACGAGGATTTGTTGTTTTTTATTTAGTCATGTCTGACTCTTCGTGACCCCATGGACCAGAGCATGCCAGGCACTCCTGTCTTCCACTACCTCCCGTAGTCTGGTCAAACTCATGTTAGTAGCTTCGAGAACTCTGTCCAACCATCTCATCCTCTGTCGTCCCCTTCTCCTTGTGCCCTCAATCTTTCCCAACATCAGGGTCTTTTCCGGGGAGGGTCTTCTCATGAGGTGGCTAATCCTCTCATGAGGATTAGATTAATTCAATTAATGGGGGAGAAGGCCATCAAGCCTAGGAGCAGATCAAGCATGCCTCTGAATACCACTCGCTGGAAAACAACAGTGCTCTGGTTGCTAACCACGAAATGGGATGGTTAGCTAGATTGGCTTTGGTCTGATCCAGCAAGGCCCTTCTTGGATATTTGGTTCTGTTCTCCCTCTACATGTAGGCACTGTATTGTGTGTGCAGAATTCCATTTCTTAATATCCATGAGAAAAAGTAAATACACATGCATGTACAAGACCCATGAGCTATTCATATCATCAAAACATTGATTCCTACACCAATCCCTGCAAATCCAGGTAGATCGTCTTTCTGACTAAACATACTGAGAAAGACATGTAATTCAAGACTAATCTGGGTTAATTTTGTAAAACGTTCTGTAGTAACTGTCAGTATCAGTGTTTTTGCTTCCTTCTTCGACATCTTCCTTATCATAATTTCATTGGCTAAAGTAGTTGCAGTAGCTATGTGCAATCTGCTGCAACTGTGACCTCCTGTTGCTTCATTTGAACTCAGATCTCAGCACTCTTTGTATTACCCCAGAAATGAAGTCCGATTTTGCTTCTGCAAATAAAACAGCAAGATTTACATTTGTCATCCATTATGAGACAAAGTATCTAGACATAATGCAGCGTTCTGGGCTTCTGTTGGTGGCATGTTAAGAAACAATGAACCAGATATCCTTGGCTGTTCCTCCATCTCCTGCAGAAAAACCCGGCTTGATTTAAGAGCTAAGCCAGAAAGGAATGGAACATCTTCTGATACATTCTGAAGGTGTTCGGATCCATTCCCATCAGTGCTACGAAGAATCAAATTCATTTGGGAATTCAAAGAGAATGGGGAGGATGTTTTAAATTCTGTACAGTAAATAGACTAGAATAAGTAACTCTGTTGTAGAAGAAAGATGGAAGTCCAAGCTCTTCTGTGGTGCTCTTCATATGATTATGTTATGCCCCCCCCCCAATTGTCACAATCATACGCCTGTGGTTTAACATTGCACAAAGTGAATGACTGTAGAATCATTCTCCGCATAAGTTGGCCAAATGCACTTATAATAAATTGCATTCCTCCACACTGGCCTGGTCGCTCTTCCAAAGAATCTGTAAGACTTCAGCTTAACCAAAAAATGTGCCTTAAAATAAATGGATAGACCAGGGTAATTCTGCAAAAGCAATTCAGACCGAGTTGAAAATATGTACCACAAGCATGTGACAAAATGTTTCTACCCCAAGTCTTTGGGCCACAAATTTTCCTTCCTGACACAGCACAGCCTTGTTTCCTCTGTCTCATTCTTTACTCTTCTTTGGCTCCATTAAAGTGTGTGTGTGTTTCTGGAGGATGAGAGGACATTTGAGTTCCATAAACTTGTGTTCAAACCACAAATGTAATTTTGTCAGGGACTGGTTCCTCAGGGTCTCAGGGCAGAATTGGTTTTTATTTTGTCTTTTCTGTTCTGGCTATATATTTTTTTTTCCATGAAGAGTATCTGGGCTCCTAAAGTGGTAAGCGCTTTAGTTCTGGCGCTGTAACTTTATAGCTGTAGTAATAGTAGCACTAGTAGTAGGAGTATCATCTATAGAATTTGGCCTCTAACTATTTTAAAGGCTTAACATGTTTTATATTACACCTTCATGTGAACATTTCTGAGAATCAGAAGGATTGGTACCTCTGGGTGCAGAGCTGTAGTCATTTATTCATCAAAAGCAAATACATTGAAGAGTTAAGTTGAAAATAATCCTCTGCTATTTTTTTCCCTTTATCCAAAAATGGATAATTAGTATCCTCAAGTTGTTCAGCAGTGTCAGCCCTACCATTAGACAGAGTGAGGTGACTGCCTCAGGAAGAAGAAGCTGAGGAGCAGAGGACAGAAGGGTACTGCTGGAAGACAAAACAAGCTGGCTACCTTCAGCTTTGGTAGAAGATGCTGACTTGTTTCAAATTTCAGATTGTGGGGCAGCAACATCTTGTCCATCACTTCAGGCAGTAAAATGTCTTCAGTGGGTCCTGCTCCTTCATGATAAGCCAGATATCCTTCTTCTATGAAAAAGGCCATAGTTCCACTGAATAAGAATATCCAGAGTGATAAATCTCTCCAGTATAAGGGAATTCAAAAAAAGAGATCAATGGAGGAAATGGGAATACATGGCTAAGACTATTTCATACATAAGAAGTGAGATGCTATAGATCAGAACCAATACCATGCTGTATATTGTGCCTGGAGACAACACAACTGTTGTCATTTTAAATAACCTAGTTATTCTTAGAGCCATCTGAATATTCTTATATTATTTCATAAAAATTGGACTTATAAGAAAACAGTTGTAGCAATAACTACAAAGGCATCAGGTAAGCCAAAAAATCGCATGATTGCCCCTGAAAGGTTGTTAATCTAGATGAAGTGCCCAAGTCCTATGAATTAATTAATTTCTAAATTTTCTATTTCACCCTTCTATGATAAAATCAATCTCAAGGCCTCTTACAAAAGAAAATAAATATCATGACAGATACTATAAAAGCACACATTCCCTTAAATATCTTTGAACTTCTAATGCTGTTGATTTCTGGGGTTGGGGGCAGGCTTACAGATAAAAAATGTCCCCCTTTCAAGAAAAATAATGGCAAGAACAACATTTTAAACATTCAGTCATCCTGACAACCACCAGCACCATGAAAAAGGCTTCTGGAAATAATTAAATAATTGCACATTAAGTATAGGGCATATTTTTAAAACTTTTGGAAGTAAGCATTTCTCCCTATCACTAACTTCTTCTTTTTTTCAGTCGAATAAATCTCTTCCATCCTCACTCAGTGCTATACAGTCGTCCCTTTTGCTTGAGACTTTTCTAAAGAGAAGACCTGTAAGCTATGAGGTTCCTCTGAGAATTCAGTATCTTCATGCATTTTCTCAGACTTTTTAGCTCCCTGTTAATCTCTTCTGTGATGCCTATAGCCTGTTAACCCATAGCTCTACCACCAGAAGTTTTGCAAATATGCCTTACCTTTGATAATGCTGCCCCATGCTGGTCTAAGAAAAGAACTGCTTTGGTACCCTCTTAGATATTATATATACTGTACTATAGTTAGCCTACCAGATTCCAAATTTTATTCTTTTGACGAGGTCTGACTGTCTCTCCAGACCTGCAGAAATGATAGAGCTCAGACAGCAGTTCTAGCTACCTCAGAATCAACAAAACCAACTAAATGCTAAACATCAAAGAACTAAACACATTCTAGAGGAGTAGCCCTGTTAGTCTCTTGCAGCAGAAACATCAGTTTTTCTGCACCTTAAATTATGGCAGGCGCTTTTGTGGATTACAGTCCATTTCATCAGACTATTGAAATGTTAAACTGAACTGCAGGTACATACAGTGGTACCTCGGGTTACATATGCTTCAGGTTACATACGCTTCAGGTTACAGACTCCGCTAACCCAGAAATAGTACCTCAGGTTAAGAACTTTGCTTCAGGATGAGAACAGAAATCATGCTCTGGCGGCGCGGCAGCAGCAGGAGGCCCCATTAGCTAAAGTGGTGCTTCAGGTTAAGAACGTACCTCCGGAACAAATTAAGTACTTAACCCGAGGTACCACTGTATATGATTCTGGAGTGGGATTGAAAACAGTGAGGCCAGAAGAAAGTGAAATGCAGAAAAGACTCATTTTTTCAGACGTTCAGTGAAGATGTAGACTGGGGAGGGTTTGGAAATCAGGAATAAAAATTCTGTTTCTGCTCCTAGTGTCTGTACAGAATCTCTGCCTACACAATTTGTAAGCATGCAGATTCTGTAGAGACAATGGAATCAACAATTAGAGCTTTGGATGCAAGGACAGAGCCCCTTCACTGAACATCTGAAAAGTTCTCTACTGTTGGAGTATTTGAGTATCTAAAAGCTCTATGGAGATTAGCAAGATTTTTATGTTTGAAGAAATACCAAACAATATAGATCTAGTAACCACAAAACATTTTTATGTAAGGTTTGTCAGGCAGTTTTATGGATTTATGTGAGAAAACTCTCCCTGCTTCACAAAACCCATTGGAAGGGGCTGGGAAGGCTCCAAGAGAGCGACTGCTGCAGACCGCGTACTGGCAGCACATCTGCATTTCCAAGGATTTCCATTTGCTGCTCTTGTTTTTATAGTTTTACAAACATAGGCAACACATACTATTTGGGCAGTATAAGTACACAGCCAAGTACAAATGACGTAGGTCACAATCCATATCTATCATGTAGTTTCTTGAGAAATACTGCCGTATGGTATGTTTTCCCTCAAACCAACTGCCATTAAAATTGAAAACTGAAGCCACATTCCACTTGCAGTTAAGCTGAGGTGTGTACCTTTGAGACAGCCATTGCACACGCACAGATGATTGTGCATGTGCAGATGAATAGGAGGGGAGGTTGCAGGCACAGAGGAACCAAGCAGGCCATGCACACAGGGTGAAGACATCCCCTCGCCATCTCTGGCGTGTTTGTGTACAGCAACGTGCCCTTGAAATGCAGCGGAGCAGAAATGAACTTGCTGAGTTCTAAGCCACTAATGTGAACCTAGCCTTAGTATGTGTACATGAAAGTACATGCCGTTTAGTATTTGTGTAACATGCATTGGGTTGGGTTCTAAAATCCTAGGAGCAGAGATCCACTTGTGGAATGAGTACCCCTGGCACTGGCGGACAAACAGGGGTGCGGAGGGAGCGGACCACCCCCAGCACCACTATTCCGGTAGGGTGCTATCGCAGCGGAGGCCCTGGAGATGCGCCACGCCCCCAGAACACACACCACGCCCCCAGGATGCACGCCGCCACCACCCCGTGGGTGGTGTGCCACACACCCCGGAGAACGTGTCATGCCCCCTGGGGGCGCCAGCCACACCCCCGCCTGCTTTCTGCCCCCGGTAGCGGAGCATGAAGCTTCACCACTAACCCCTGGTACCCAACTGAGAGAAGAAGGGAGATAATTCAAGGTGCTGGTTTTAATGTTTAAAACTTAAATTGGCCTGGTTCCAGGTTTCCTTAGGAATGCCTCCCCAGTTCATATGCCCCTTCCAAAAGTAGACCTTTCTGCCAGTGCAGCCCAAGCCTTGTCACTGCCCCTCTTCCTTTTTCTTCCCTTCCGGGTTCGTGACCACAACATCTCTCCAGGCAGGCTATGGCTGAGGTTCTGCTCCACCCGCAAGCCACTCCTGGTTTACAGCTGTATTGTGGAATTCTCTCCCAAGAGAGATCTGCCAATTGGCCCGTGAATAACTTTTAAGCACCTAAGGAAAACCTTCCCTTTCCACCCATTTCTCCACAATCTTGTAATCTGATGGGGTGTTTTTTAGAATGCTGCCACTATCTTTTATGAACTGCACTTTGTAGATTTTCACCTGAATTTTATTATTCTGTTTTACTTTTGTTGTTGTAAGCTGCTTTGGGGGCTTTTTTGGCAGAAAATCAGAGCATACATTGAAATATAGAGAGAATATATATAGAGAGAGAGAGAATATATATATAGAGAGAGAGTGATACAAGTATGCTCCTATTTACTTTTCTTTGCATTCACATTCACTACTTGGTTTCAACGTATTGGGCACGGCTGGAAGTGAATAAAAAAGGCAAGAGCCCTGGGAGTTGAGAACCAGACAAAACACACAATATAGTTCTTTTGTAGGCCTTGTAGACAAAAGAAATCTTGGCTCATGGTCAGACGACATCTTATCCCAGAGCTAATTGGAAGCAAGGGGTCCGTCTGATGTTCTAAACATATCTCTATTAAAGGTCTGCTTCCCTAATGGGGCCCAGCTGTCAAACCTTCCAAACCAGGACTCACAGCTCCTATAAGGCAACCCTGAGGAACAGGCCAGGTGTTTCTTTCCCACCATGGGCTGCCTCACCACAATTCCCCAAGGTATGCAAAACAAAATGAAAAAGCCTACACTTCTACTTCCTTCATTTCAATTCTGATAATATAATATGACATACTCTTTGTTCTGGCATGCAGTCAAAAATTAGTAGCAGAGAAGAGAAAAGTCCAAAATAGTTCTTCCATGTGTGCTTTATCCCCCATAAAAAAAACAACAACTTTATAGCGTTATCTGATTTCATGACGTCTCCCGCACTTCACCTGCTGATGTTTTTTATGATAAAGGCTGGTCGATAAATACTTTCGAAGGCAGAAGCTGAGAGATGAAAGAAGCTGAAACAGTTGACGTTTTCCTGGCTGTAGGAATCCTTTTTTCCACATCTCAAATAAATGCTGAAATGAGCTTTCTCCAACTATGTCAGTAATTGACTATACTTGCAATGCAGTCTAAAAATCCTATTAAAATTCTAATTTTAATCACTTCTGGTTACAACTGTATGCATACTATGCAGAGTAAGCCACACTGAACCACAGCAAGGCTTACTCCTGAATAAACTTTCATAATGTTGAACTGCCAGTTCATTATAAAGTCCAACATCTGGATTGTTTATAATGGATAGAGTAGAAATTCATATACCACAGTCTTTTTGTGGTCATAATTCGTTATCATCATAATTTGTACCACACTTATTGCTAAACTAGACACCATACAAAAATTTAAAAAGACATGGCTCTGCACACAGGCTTACAATCTGATAAGACATAACACGAGTGGAAGGGAAATTGGAGGAAATGCAAGAGCAGTTGTGAAGGAAAGATAAGAGGGGTGGATAAGAGAGGTCTTTTGAAGAGAGAAAAGGAGACAGTTGTACTGGTGGTGGAAGGTCATTGCAAGCATACCAGAAGGGGAAGCACATGGAACATTCAGTGAACAAAGAGGTTGTAAAAAGCAAGGAAGAGAGATGGCAATGGCTGAGCGAAATGGTAATACTATGTGGAAAGTGGAAGTAGAGGTTCCAACACTTCAGCACATGAGAACATTAAGTCTAAATCAAAATGATCATGAAAAGCTCTCTTAGAGATAAGGAGCTGGTGCAGCTCTGTATTTCTTTCTCCTCTTAGTAATGGTAATATCTATCTAGTATAGCACAATGTGTCCTGTGACATCATTGCATGGTGCATTTGCCTACCCTCACTGAAAACTGATGAGTTGGAAACACAAACCGTGAGTAAGCGACTGGAACCCCTGGAATCACGCACAGCTCAGAGACTGGTGTGGCGCACAACATTACTATGAGGTTTGTTTTGCTTCGTTTAAGCTTGCCAACACTCCTATAAAAGAGATGCCATCTCCAACTTCCCAAAACTCACTTGGGACCTTTTGTAATGGATGGTAGCATTCCTAAATGTGATGCTTGTTTACCATGCTCTTGTTAATGATTTGTAATAACTGCAGATTTGAAACTTAGGCTTACATTGGTTGTTTTATCTACTATTTTGACAAGTTGTTTGTGTTCCCAGTATGCATTTTTTACAATACTGTAGCCAAATTTTGTATAATACAGTTGTACCTCAGAAGTTGAACACCTTGCGAGTCGAACATTTTGGCTCCTGAATGCCACAAACCCTGAAGTGAGTGTTCCCATTTGTGGACGTTCTTTGGAACCCGAACGTCCAACGTGGTTTCTATGGTTTCTGATTGGCTGCAGGAGCTTTCTGCAGCCAATCAGAAGCCGTGTCTTGGTTTCTAAATGTCTTGGAAGTCGAACGGACTTTCGGAACAGATTCTGTTCAACTTCCAAGGTACGACTCTAGTTCCTGAGAGCAAGGAACACCTTTTTTAACTATTGTTTTGTTTATGTAAATTTAAATGCCAATTGAATCAAGATAGTGGACTGAACCTTTCAAAACTGCACAGATTTTAGCCAGTTCTTGCCACCAACCACATCTAGTGTATGGATGTCAATGAGTTCACGTCTGGTTTGAGGATTGTAAGCCACAGAAATGTAGCTGCAGTAGATAGTTATCATTGATGAATAACCACAGTAGGGTAGATGCACAAAAACCTCTGTGTACATTAATGTCAATGAGGTAAGATATCTGGTTTGTGGAATGTAGTCACAGAAATGTAGCAGCAGTAGGGGTTTTTTTTATCACTGATGAATAACCACTGAATATCACTGATGAATAGTTGGGCAAAATCACAAAATCCTCTGCATACTTGGTGTCCACACAGAGAAAATAACATATGTACAGGGGTTGTTGGTGCATGTAGACCCTATACCTTTAGATTCAAATCACATTATTGGTGCATTCCTTTTCATGTAGTTGTTGGTCACATGGTTCTCATCTACATATGTAGGTTCTGGTGGACACTTGCTATACATGGATTTTGGCGCACTGATGTGGTAGGGTCAACAGGCATTATCATGGCCCACCCATGCAGGGATCCATCAGATGTCGCTATACTGCAGGAATCCAGATGTCGCTGGACTCCATCAGCTTCCATCAGCTCCAGATAGCATGGTCAACAGACAGGGATAGTGTCTCTATTAAAGGTGTGCTTCCCAAAGAGACCCAGCTGTCTGAAAGGCCATAGGGGGAAAGTAGGAGTCCATTGATACTTGGAAGTGCATAATTCCACTTGCAGTCTTTTAGGACCAAGCCTGGAGACAGATAGAACAACCTCAGAAGAGCACCAACTGTATGAGCTTCTCCAAGATTTTTACATGTTTTTCTTAACTCATTTCTTACATTTAGTCATCTTGATAGATGTCTATTTTGTTCGTAGCTCTGCCCTTAAGTTCATATATTTCTCTCTGTGTGTGTTTTTCTAAAAAATTAATATAGGAACTTACTGCATTGCATCTCTTTCTTTTTAATTGAACAATTAGCCAATTGAATGGAACATAGTTATTTTAGAACGTTTCCTGTAATTATGCTGATATATATGAAATTCAAAGAAGGGAATAAGATTTAACAGGAAAGTGTTTAGCTAGTCATTAATTTAAAAAACAAACAAACCTGAGCCTGCCAACACTCAAATTGTCAGATTGAATTAAATCAAACACGGCTGCTCTGCCTCACTGGAGCAAATCTGTCAGCTCTGCTAGTTTTTATACTAAACCACTGATTATTAATGCTCATCTACCACTTTCTCTCTTTTCTCATTTTTCTAGTATTCTCTTCTTTCAGTTATTTTGCTGTAGGGTTGCTCTAAAATGCTGCAACACCCAGTTAAACAGCAATTTGTATCTCATTAATGACAAGACTTAAAAGTACGAGAATGAGGGATAAGCAAATAATATCCCACACAAAATCAATATCCTCTTTTATTATGGGTCCCTTCTGTTTACAGTCCATGAAATGAGATGCTTTCCTTTTGCAAGAGATAAGCAGATTTGATTTATTTCTGTTTCAACTTTTTAAAAAGCAGCTTCTCTGCACAACTGACATTAGCTCTGTGTGTCAAGAGACACAAATTTTACACTCGTCAAAAAATGTAAAGCAACTTCACATTTAGATGAGCTTTGCAGTTGATTGACAAAGTTCCTTGTTTTCTCCACACAAGCAGCCTCAACTATCCTTGGGTAAACATTCTTATGGACAAAAAAGGCATGTGACCTTGGCAGTGGCCCCCTCCCTGTGAAACGCCCTCCCATCAGATGTCAAGGAGATAAAAACCTACACAACTTTTAGAAGACATCTGAAGGGAGCCTTGTATCAGGAATGTGTAATGTTTGATTATGTTTTGATATGTGTTGCAAGATGCCCAGAGTGGCTGCGGTAACACAATGAGATGGGTGGGCTATAATTGAAATTATTATTATTATTATTATTATTATTATTATTATTATTATTATTATTATCTTCATCAATGTAACTCCCTTGATTACAGCAGCTGGAAGAATTGCCATTTAGATCAAGAGAACTGATGCCTGCCATACTCATGATCTTTGCTTCATGTAAATCTTTGTCTACACCAATATGTACCTGAAGAAGATCCCAACAGCTTGTGAGTGTTGCAACTGAAATTTTGCCAAAAAGTAAAATTCAAAGCAAATTTGCAGTTTCATCTTGGGGGATTTGTGGGGGAGCTAAAAGGGTTTTGATAAGACAAGCTAAATTTATCAACACAGGCAGGTTCCTCACATTTATAAGCTGTTGATATATTTCACAGAAAGATAAATCAGCACAAATGGGGCATCCATGTTCACAAGAACTTTCTGCAAGTGTACCCCACCCTCAAAAATGAACTTATGCCACCACCTATGGCCCCATAGCTGACCAATGGATTTCTGCCTTAATAGACTTTTTCAGAACCCTGTGGCTTTGTGTTTTATGAGCCAACTCTAAGAAACATACAGTACAAAACAGAGCACGTGACCTAATGGTGCCTTTATGCTTCAGTGTAGTCAAAGATGTTACTGACATGAATTATTGGCCAGAGCAATTGTCTATCTTCACCATTTCTGCAATATAAAACCACAATTTAAGCTCCAATCTTGCTGCTTTTGACTGAACAGCAAAAATGACTTCCTTTCTTAGAAGATTGTTATCCACAGTGCCATGGGCATCCAAATCCATCTATAGAATCAAAATGAAGATCGCTTGTAAATATAAGCCAACATATTTTCCTCACTGCATAACTTGATCCTCATTGTAATTCAGACACATATCTTCTTTAGTGGAAAATGCTTTGAACTAAGAAGAGTGAATAATTCTGCCCAAAGACTTTAAGATAATTTATCATCCAGTTTTTGGCAACCATGAAACATTAATAACAGAAATATGTTAGATACTTGATTGGGGATGAATATAGCTTAATGCTGATGCAAATATGGTTTCCAACAGTTATAAGAAATGAAAAACATTGCCTCACTATGGGGCAAATTGATTTTATTTATTTTATTAAAGCATTTCTGTACCATTTCTTGGCTCTAAGATAGGTGATTTACAGTACAATGTCAGTACCACTGATAGCGCTTACCTGACCTCCCATCACCAGTGGCATATGAGGAGGGGCAAGGCACCTGGTTTGGACACACTGGGGGAACCAATCTGACATCAACCACACTGCCAACTTGCCCATCTCCTTCCTGGTAGGATGCACCAATATTAGTGACATGAGGTCCGGTAAGTGCCAGAATCCCACCTGGCACCCATATAAGGAAGAGCTTCTGCCTCAGAGACATTGCTGCAGGGAGAAAGTGTACTGGACCATCTAAGGGCAATGGTTTTGTGTGTTTTTACCTGTCCTGCTCTGCCCGCCCTGCCCTGCCCCCAGGACCTTATTATGCATTAAACTCTTTATGCTGATCACCACAACACTGATTTTAGGAAATAATGCACTCTGCCTTCTCTCCAGAGAGCAAGCAGAGGGCTTTATCTCTCAATTTCAGCACTGAGCACCATAGGTTTATGTGAGGACTTGCATAATATCCTGTATTGTTTTGTGGGCAACCTGAACAAAATATAGAATGCTTCATATAGGTGCCCCTGGGTAAGTAATCAGCCAAATTTCATTAGGTGCAAGCAGGGGTGTACTAGGAACTTTTAAAGCTTGTGGGGGGGGTGGAATAACTAAAAAGGATTTGCTTCCCTCACCGTATTTTTAGGGAAATAATTTTTGTATGAAACTAATTTACATAGCAGAGGCAAAAGTTCAGAGGGATGGGTGCAGAGGCTAAGAAACTATTATGAAAGAGGGGCGGGGCAGCTTCAGGCCTGCCTTCTGCCCAGTTGGCACCAAATGTTGCAGAAACTAAGTGCAAAGGTGATTTGACAGTGAGGATTGTGTGGGCATCTGGCAGAGGGAGGATGACTTGAATATCCAGCATTTTCCAAGCAAGCACCACTAGTAGAACTAGGAAAAGGCATAAAACAAACAAGAGCAAGGTTATATGTTGTTTCTGCATCCCTCCTCCAAGGCACTGCAGTTAGACAGCCCTGGTAAAATCATTGTCTCTGTTTAGCAGCTAGACCTATCAGTCACAAAAGAGTTCTCTCCTCTCCTCTCCCCACCCTAGCATGTCCCTTGCATAGGAAGCTTGGGGATAAATGTTTCACTGTTGGCAGACATGCTGTCTGCACTGCCCCAAATTGTTTCAGAGGACCCTGCTTCAATTCAGGGTGCATTGGAAAGATGTCACTTCATTTCAGATGAACTCTGAATCTTTCCCATGTGGTCTACTCAGGATTCAGGTTTTGTTCAAATCAAATGTCCCTAATTTCTGCTCAGAAGTAACTACCATCTACTGTACCCAGGTATAGGGCTGCTACCTTTGGTCTCCAACACATTGGAGACAACCTACACATACACGATACGATACGATATCGTTATTGTCATTGTCCCATACAGAACAATGAAGTTGAAAATCTACATAAAACATTCAAAAAACCCTAAAAACTCTGAAACCCCATTTTAAAATACAATATACTATAGAGACTCCTTATGCTATGTTTAGAACCAGAATTGCATTTGCGTAGAAACTGTTTCTCAGGCGGCTAGTCCTGGTCTTTATAATCCTATACCTTCTTCCAGAAGGCAGAAGCTGAAAGAGATCGTTTCCGGGTTGCGTACTATCCTGTGCTATCTCTGCAGCTTTCTTATGGCACCTGACAGCATAGATTTGATCTAAGGCAGGAAGAGTGCACCCAGTTATTCTCTCTGCAGTCTTTACAACCCTGGACAGCATTGTTTTTCCCCTGGCCGTGCAGCTCCCAAACCACACACACAGACCATAAGTTAATACACTCTCCATAGTACAATGGTAAAATGCCATCAACAGGTCCTTTGAGAGATTGTTTTTCCAGAGGATTCTCAGAAAATATAACCTCTGCTGTGCTCTCTTCATCAGGTCTTTGCTGTTTTCTCCCCAGGTCAGGTCATCTCTCAACTCCATTCCCAGAAATCGAAACACCGAGACCTGTCACAACTCTCCTCTAAAACTGAAAATCCTGGTCCTAAAAGAAACACTGTGCTGACTTTCATAAACTTCATGCAGTCCTAAATGTTTTCATTTTCCAAGATGTTCTAAAACTATGTGCCCATGCAGAGGACACCACAGAAGTCCAATGCAAGAAACTCTTCCCTGCAAAACCCAAAAACCTTATAAGGTACTAAACTGTTCCTTTTCTGACATCTGGCTGATACCATTGCAAACAAATGATGGATTTGGATAGGCCTCTGCAAGCTGGCATAGTCAAGCCTCTATTTTTCTCAAGCAGGAAGAAATGTTTTGCATCAGATATACGACGTGTGTTGACATCACCAGCCTACATGCATTTAAACGATACTTAATTTATATACAGGAGTTTCAGGTCCAGAAATTTACAAGCTGCATTTTTGCCACCAGAGTCACTGTTGGTTTTGGCACAACTTTCAAGTTCTGCAGAACCTGTGGCTTCTTGTAACTTGTCCACGCAAGTACTAGCAGTTACCTTTCTTGGAATGGCAATGTTAGACTTTTCCCAAGTTTCCATACTCTCAAGGTTTTTCTCTTAGCTATAAGTGCACTGGTGGTATGAAGGCAAACATAAAATTCTGCACACAAAGAAAACTCTTCATTCCTCTTTAATGCAGTAAAGATGAGAGGTTTGGAGGGAGTAAAAAGCAAAAGCACAGAAGGGGTTAAAGGTTAGGTGGGGAGGGAGCTTTGGGGGTGAAACACAAAGTGGGCAAAAGTTTTCAGAATTTCCTACAGAGAGTTTGGTGCTTTGAGCCTATTTAAATATGCATTGATATTTAGCCTTTACCTAGGAGAGTAAGCTAAGCAGATGCTTTGGCCTTGGAACTAAGAGGCCTTGCATTATTTTCAGCTGAATGCTACCTTTCAGAAAGATCCTGGGCAATGTTCCTAGGGGGTCATAATTTCTTTATTTGTCTTAAGACAGGATGGGGAATCTGAGGCCTTCCAGATGTTGTTGTACTCCAGCTCCCATCAGCCCCAGCCAGAATGGGCAATGGTTAAGGATGATGGGTGTTGTAGTCCAATTGGATCTGGAGAGCCACCAGTTTCCAACTTCTGCTCTAACATAAGAACCTGAGCTGGAAAGGACATGAGCTACCTGGCTATCTAGGGCTAAAGCAAACATTGTATTTTGGCTCCTGGCAGTTCTGAACTTGCTTTTTGTTTCAAGAGAAACATTTCCCCCATTTTATTGTGCACAGTGCCAACTTGGACATTTGCAGGTTGCATCATATGAAACTCTAGAACCTGACACAATTCACCATAACCCAACAACATACATGGGCTGACATTTAAAGCAGTACAGTCTTTTCTTTTTTAATTCTTTCTTCAAGTTATAGAAGGAGATGGCCACAGTCCAGGAAAATAGTGTATAATACTTCAGTCTGAAACTCATAATAATTTTATAGATGCTTGTGCCAATTGATCCTGTGTAATTCTAATGAACTCATTTAGAGGATGTAAATTCATTACAGCAACTGTTAAGAGGGGAGAAGGGGCTTTCAGTGTGCTTAATGCAATCTCCCTGTAGTATTAAATGTTCCTCTTTTAGCCTTTTAAACTCCATTATGTTCTTTCAATACTCCATGACCAGGGTTTTTCAGGCACCATAAATTCAGTTGCTGAGCCTTCAAAAGGATCAGGCTTGCAGTTTTTCCAGCGCTTCTGGACCAAACTCCAAGGGACAGCTCTGGCCCAGAGTGCTGTTTTTTGCCAGCTGAAGCTGCCACAGAGACTACAGATCTGATTCTGTGTTCTGCTTACTACTGCATTGACTACTGTGATATGGTGTAAGCAGGGCTACCCTTGAAAGTAGTCCAGAAACTGCAACTACTCCAGAAGAGGGCAGCCAAGCTTTTATCTGAAGCTACTCATAGGGACTATATAGAACAGGCATAGGCAAACTCAGCCCTCCAGATGTTTTGGGACTACAACTCCCATCATCGCTGACCACTGGTCCTGTTAGCTAGGGATGATATAGAACCTATTAATTTTTTGTGAACTTCACTGCCCACCATTTTGTTCCAACTCAAGATGCTGGTTTTGATCTTTAATCATCTAAACAGCTTAGTTCCAGGAAATTGTATGGAGAGTTTTCTCCCATAGTCATGTCTCTATGAGTTAAGATTAGCTGCTGAGATGTTACTTGAGGTTGCACTACCACTCGAGCTGTCTTTCATTGGAAACAGAAGAAATCCACAAGGTTTATGCCACTGCAATTTTCAGGTGGTTAGTTAAGAGTATAGCTGTTCTTAGTTATGTCCATTGACTTCAGTGGATTCACTCTGCATATGGCTTAGTTGGGTCCATTGTTGGTATCCGTCTGTCTTGGGGGACAATAGAGGAATGCATTTTTGAGGGTGGGGTCAAGCTGTTGGATGGTTGCAGCTCCTGCTATGACTGTAGAGACCAAGGCAAGAGAGGCCCTATGATTGTTTTTCCTATTAACAGCCAATTGGAAGAGTATATAGTTGGAAAGTGGTCTACACATTTACATGTAAATAAATAAATTCTGCACAAGACTTGCCCTATTTAATCAAACCTTCTCAACTGGAGAAGAGCATGTCAAAGAAGTTTCCTTCTCAAAGGTCTGAGCTTGAACTAGCTTTCGGTGGTTGTGGCAAACTAGTACTGGAAGTCAGGAGTGATTACAGAACTCTATTCTTATTTTCAAGACTGCCTTTGATTTGTTTTTCTTTTCTTTTCTTTTAACTGCTGCCTACCCAAAGTTTCAGGAAAGGGTGAGATCAAAATCTAATAAATTGTCTAATTCCAACACTCTGGCAATCTGTCTGAATGATCTTATCTTTACCTTTTCCTCTTGCCAAATGCAGATGCATTTTGGTAAGTGGCTGGAGATTTCTTGTGAAGTAATTATGTCACATATGCAGTAATTATAGCAATCACCAGCAGCTCAACAGTTTGCCTTTGCTGTCTTCCCAGAGTTAACTTTTTTTGAAAAGAGGCTCATAGGCAAGAACATATAAACTGAGCGACTGGAAACTCTGCAAGGGAGCCAAGATGTAAATCCTAAGGCAAATAAGTCATGCATGGAACTTCTTGGTTTTTAAATCTTTTTACTGTTTCTCTGCTGAACTTTCAATCTAATTAATAACATGCTGCAAGTATTTCCTAATGAAGCTTGGCCATTTTCTCCTTCTGGCATAGGGAACAGAGACACTGTCTGAAGGCACAATGGCCACAAGCCACACTGAACTGGACAGGGCTTGTCCTTCAGGACTTCCTGATTGGGTGTATTCAAAGTTATTTCATAATTGTTTTATCATACTACCCAGCTTCAGCAACTTAGCATTAGTTTTAGCCAAAAGACTTGGTGTCTACGTCTCACATGTGCTATTTGGGTGGGGGGAGAGATTAGCATCACTATGGGGGCAGGGAGAGATCCTCGTATTCTGTAATATTTTAGCGGCAGTGGAATTTTTATTTCAAATAGAGTTTAGTCCAGAAGAGCTGAAGGAGAAAGGTCAGTTTCCTGCATTCACGTAGAAGAAGAAGAAGAAGAGTTTGGATTTGATATCCTGCTTTATCACTACCCGAAGGAGTCTCAAAGCAGCTAACAATCTCCTTTCCCTTCCTCCCCCACAACAAACACTCTGTGAGGTGAGTGGGGCTGAGAGACTTCAGAGAAGTGTGACTAGCCCAAGGTCACCCAGCAGCTGCATGTGGAGGAGCGGGGAAGCGAACCCGGTTCACCAGATTACGAGTCCACCGCTCTTAACCACTACACCACACTGGCTCCCACTGTACTATACCTGAGCAGTCTGCATGTCCACCCTCCCTTCCCCCATCTCCCTTAATTCACACTTTACTGTCATAAACAGAAGCCTCTTCTCAGAATGAGAACTAGAGTTGATCTGAAGATTCTCAGAAAAGAATATCCTGAGCAATTTTCTCTCTTGGGTTCCCCCTGATCAGCTGGAATATTTCAGGAGCAGTGTCGAGAACATTTGGCAAAATGGTGCCACCAATTTCACCACCCACAAGTGGAGTAAAGAATCTCAAACCCAGCAGTGGATCAGTTCCAAAATTATTTTAATATTGTAGACGGGAGCAATGACTTTCGCCTCTGCTCCTTCCAACCCTCCTCTCAAAGCTCATTGTTTCCCTCATTCACCAGTATAAACTAACAACGTCGTTTCATTTAGTGTCAACTGAGCAGAATTTTTTTTTCCAGAAAAGAAGAGAAATGTATTATTAGCTTCTCTTCCAGCCTCCTCAACTGCTGGCAAATTCTGCCTTCATCCCACAAACACATTTGGTGAAATCCACCCTTTTCCAATTTCACAGCCTGCAAATACGGCAAAGGCTTTTTCAATGACCCCTTTTAAAAGTGGCAACCTCCATTTATCAGGTGGGCCATTGATATGATCCTAACCACCACCACATCCCAATTTCAGTTATTCTAAAGCAGAACATTGCTATCCTTCAATCCATATTTATGAATGAACAATGGAGTCCCCCCGTCTCCATGTGTAAAAATCCCAGGATTTTTTGTTCCAAGAAACACATCCTTTTTAAATACATTCAGTGCCTGCAAATCATAGTGGCATATTGAATCCTAGTGGCATGTCTGTGCTCATGCAAGCTGCACAACATTTAGAACTGTTCATTGTTTATATATCACCTGCGTGTATTGATACTGGAACACAGCGGCTTCCGTTGCAAGCCTTTTCTAGCAGGCATTCATGGGATACATTCCAAAGGAATGTGTGTTTAATAAGGAAATATTTGTCTGGGGGGCAAAAAAGAAGGTTCTTAAAAAGAAATTGCAGAAGTCTGGGATCTGAATTAGTATCATCATAGGCAGTATGCTTTAATAGGTAGCATTGAGAGTGTGTTGTTAGTTCCATAACCCAACAGGCAGGGCATTTCCCCCCAAAAGGTGTTAACTTAACAACTTCAGAAAAATTTCCTGTCGAGATTATGTTACATTGACTTCCAGTTTCCACATTTCTCAGATGCTCATAAGACTTGGGCAACTGAAAATAATAAATTCCGTATTATTTTTGGACTCAGTGGGGTGAGCAGGTCAAGCTACCCAATGGTTTTCATATGACTAATCTTGGGAAATGCCTTTTAATAACTAGGTGCCCTTTTGAAAAGTTGCACGCCAGTGCTTCCCTTGGATTTGAACCAGCTATTGCTTGACTCAGAGTTGCCTGTTGATAGCCATGCCAGAGGAAACCAAAATGTCACATCTGACACAGACTGTAGCTTGGTTGGACCCCAAGAAGAACATGGAAGACAAAATGTGAATATGTTGTCTGTGCTACTTACAGAACTACAGCCACTGCTGTTTTATCATTTATTTTGCATTGGAGGGGTCTGTTGGGGAAAGTGCCAGGTTACAAACGTGTAACCATGATGGGGAAGTATACAACATATTGTGTCACATATATATTTGCATCAGTGTGAATAAAATCTGTATTATTTTTCCATCACCCAAAATATGGGGTAGGGAGAATAAGAAGGATCACCTTGACTAATTTAGGTCCTTTACTTTAAATGGGTCTATTCTCAGTATTAGTTGGCTGAATACAACCCTAGCTATGCACAAATCTATTTTTTAAATTCAGTGCTATTGCCTCTACTTTATTCTGTTATGACTGTAAATTTCCACAACATTTTTACGTGTATTCCATATACCCTGGTCAATTGTGTAGCTTTCTCCAGCTGTATGATACTATTTAATTTTCTCTTGGCACCAGAAAGCCATTCTTTTAAAAAAAAAGAATACAAGCACACATACACACAAAAACACCTGTATGCTTTTCATTCACACTTTTCTCCAAACCATTTCCTTTTCATAGTGTACCAGTGCCTTTCTCTGCTTCTCTGAGCAGCCACTTTGACGTGTATGTTACAATTCTCACACACGCGTCCTACATATCTTGGCATACATATCTACCCATGGATGTGGTGATATTTAATCATTCCTACCAAACTTGAACAAAACATTAAAAGCAATTTCAGACACAACCTTGTCTGTGTGAGAGCCTTCAATACGTCTCTCATAAACCTAGGCTGGGAGCTGTTCAGTTTCACCTTAACTAGCCCTGTATCTGGGGGTGGGAAGCAGTGAAGGAACATACATCAGGGATTATAACAAAAATAGGGTTGGCATATTCTGAAGAGAGAGAAAAAAGAGGATACTCGCCCCCTCTTTCCCTCCCTTCTCTTACCTTTGCTGTCTTCAGTTTCCTGCACACAAGAGGCTGTGAGGCTGAGTGGCCCCCGGAAACAGCACAAGACCTAGCGCAGCCAGCGCAGCCATATGGCATTCCCCTGCCCAACACAGCTGCTTCATTCTACCTCTGAAGCGGAGCTATCCACAATTTCAGGGGAGGGCCATTCAGTTGTTGTAAGGCAAGAGTACAGACCATTTTGTGTGCAACTAAAAGTTTAATTACGTTAATGTGAAGGCCAACTGGTGAAGGGGGAGACAGGTGGCGGTGTTGCTCAGCAACTAGACAGAACGGCCTGGTGTTTGCTGAGGCAGCACGCACCCTGATTGGTAGCACAGTTCTGAGGGAGTTTTCCTCTGTTGTTTGCTTAAATATCTCCTTGCTATATACAAGGCCTGAATTAGAAAATGCAAAATATCTCTTGTTTATTATACACTGTTTCAGCTCAGCTTCCTCAGTGAGTGTTATCAGGCTTTATTTTCTCTCCAGGGGATTTAAATTATTTTGCTAACGTTGTTTCCAGTGCCCGACATGGGAGATTTGAGAGGAGAAAGGGAAGAAGGAGACAGTGTCACTGCCTCTTCTTCAGGACGTGGGAGCCATGTTTATTTTGGAAGCAGAGTTATTTTGGAAGCAGAGTTAGGTGTGAAAAAGAAGGCCAGGCCCATCTCACCATATGCGGGAGACAAATAGGTAAGTCGCACTGGAGAAAAGACTGCAACTGTCATCCCTCCTTCTATCCCATCTCCTGACTTCCTGGACCTTCAGATTGTTATTGATATCTGGAAATAACTGGCTGAACTATAAAAATACAATGCATTCCATAGATGGCAAATTATTTTGTGTGTCTAGTTGCTTGCTTGCTTTCCACCCCAGCTTTCTATTAAAATAACTAAGTCCTTGCAAACAAAAGAAACAACAGTTAAACAATAATAAAACAGATGCTAAATGATGTAAATAAAACAATGTAAAGTTGAAAGGCAGCAGAAGTCTGCTATAAAAAGTTAAGGGCAGCTGTGGCCTTTGATGAAGCTTGAAATGACTGACTCATTCCCCATTTATTAAGCCTGTTTTATTTTCTCTGTCATCCAAAGCGCTAGGATTTGCATTGCTGAAATTTTAGCTTTGGACCTTTGTGAGATTTTTTTTTTTTTTTTTTTACTGTGGCCTTAAACTTACTCTTAAATTATCTGATGTTTTGACATAAGCCATTATCAGGTGGAATCAATCTCGCTCCAAACCACGCATACATGAAACTAGGATCTGAACAACCATCACAATCCTCGTGTTATGGGCCAATGCTGTATGAAATTGGCCAGCCTGGCCCATGGAAATATGTCATTTTTATCATAGTTAAGTCAATAGATAGGGCAGCAACGGGGGAAATAATTTTGCATGTTTCACCTCACAATTTATGACACTGATGTTGCAATAATGTACACCAAGGGTGGCCAACCTGTGGCCCTCCAAATGTTGCTGAACCACAATTCTCATCATCCCTGGTCAATGGCTAGTCTAACTGATAGGCAGTGGCATCGCAATGGGGGAGCGGGGGGGTGCGCCCCGGGTTCCATGTCTGCAGGGGTGACAAGAAGTCACCCTGCGGAAGCTCACGAGCAGCCATCGCGGCGCCGCAGCCACATGTGGAGTATCCTCCATTCACGGCTGCAGCCGTGAGCAGAAGATCCCGGTGCCGGCAGCAAACTGCTAAGTACAGTGCATGTGCGGCGTCGCACACATGCACTGTACATAGCGATGCCACACATGTGCTGTATAGCGGTTTGCAGCCAGCACTGCTCCAGCGTCGTACGGACGGTGCCGGGATCCTCTGCTTGTGGCTGCAGCCGTGAACGGAGGATCCTCTATCCACGGCTGTAGGGACGACTTATGCACTTATGTGGGAAGAAGCCTCACCAAACTCAAATTCATTGTACTTCTGAAAACTCAATTTTTCTTGGCTTTCAGCAAAGCGCTATACCAAATACTGGCTAAATAAACACTATAATTGTAAATGCCCACATTAATTTTTATTTTTTAAAAAAATTGAGCTTTAATATTTTTTTTTTAATTGCAGCTTTCTGCCCCTCTACAAACAAGACCAACAGAAGAAAACAGAACAGCATTTGGGCTGACAGTGCATAATATCCAGATGTGTCTAGAATACAAATTATTTTATTCCAGTCTACATAAAGGCTTTCCGGAAAGAAAGAAAGAAAGAAAGAAAGAAAGAAAGAAAGAAAGAAAGAAAGAAAGAAATTTGTGCTGGCAAATTGAATTAGAGTGTGATAATAAAAGTAGTAGATTGAAAAACAACCTTATAATTTAAATATTTGCATGCCTGTCATTTCCCAAGTAACTGTTTATATTCTTCACCTACTGTATATATTGATTTCCCTTTTCCCATTGCACCACTACACATTTGGCAAGTCGGATTGTGCGCATGGCAAAGAAATAATAGCAAGTCGCATCCTACCTTACAGGATCAGAGGGCAATGAGTCTCTGTACTTCGTGGTATTCTGGGACCCCCACTCCTGTCTGGCATATCTGCACAACAGATGTAAAATACAGTCTGTCAATAAGATTGTGGGGGCGTACAGCATAAACTCCGCGCTATAACGTCGCCCACTTAGCACACTGAGTGGCATTGGTACGTCTAACATCAGTAAATCTGACTCTGATGTGAGCTAACGTGATTCTAATTTCTGATGTTCAAAGTACAAGTACATAGCACTCAGATTATCTCGTTTGTGGTGCAGTAGCTAGTAGAAGATGGCAGATCAGTGCAGCTGGGTGACATTGCCCACTGGCTTCCCAACACTGCCAGTTACTGAAAAAGGGAGGGCCAAGATAGTGGGGCGATTGCTGCACAGTGCCTACAGTGTCTGGAGAATCCTATTGGCTCTGTTGCTGCTTCTATGTCATGCTGAGGTCCCTGCTGCCTTGCCCTTCCCCCTCTCGGTGACCAGCAGTGACATGCTGTGTTGGGAAGACAGGTGAGCAACACTACCTCACCTGTATCACCCCTCTGGTCACTACTGAGAGTCTACACAGTAAATCAGATACTGCATGGCAAACAGATTAAGCGTGCAACATTTCAAAGCAAAGGGAGGAATTCATCGTAGAGCTATGGCAATCGTTCCATCAGCACAAGGTTTTCAGCTTGCCTAAGGGAATGATTCCCCCTCTCCTCCCAATTTGTCTCTGTTCTAGGGTGTTATGCAGAACCACCACTACCCCAAATCAAGTTTGGAGCACATGGGAACACATGGGGGGGTGGAGAGGGGGAAATGTCCTCTTTCACTACTCAAAGTCCTTGTGTGGGCTTCTGCTAGCAAGACTAGATAGTTGGATCCTGCCCCACGTGCTGGGCGGAAAATGTGAAGAGTTCTGAAAACCAACAGGGGAGAAAAGAAGATTCTTTCTCATGGAAATAAAAAACAAAATTGACAAGATATATGTAATTTCAGTTCAGCCCATTTCTCAACAGGAAAACAACATTAGTAAGGAATGATATGAATTACCATGACGCAGAGCAGAACTTTCCAGTTATTGGCTTAGGAAGTGTAGATAAAAATAATGGTAACCCTAGTGCACACATGGGACTCAATATGAAAGCCATTTCCCTTACTTAATATTATGGCTTACTTTTTAAACTTTATAAATAAGCCACACACTGCTCACAGTGACACAAAATTTCCTCCTCAGCACCCCACTGGCTACATTTCTTGGAATGCCTTGGAAGTGATGCCACATCTCAAGGTCTTCTGGGAAGTATGGGGGCAGGAGGGGCAGCATGAGGCTCTCTTCACTCCAGCCACACTTCCTGTCAAGACTTAGTAAAGTAAGTGACAACTCCCTTCTGGAAACGTTAGAGTAATCTCTCTCTTTCTCTCTCTCTCTCTCTCTCTCTCTCTCTCTCATTTCAATCAAGAAGGGGCGGGGGGATTCAGTTCAGTTCGCAATCAAAAGGTGAGTCTACCTAATTCACACTTCCTGTGAACCAAAACACAGACATCCTTCAAAATTTGCACTTGCCCAAATTTTGCAATGCAGTTCTCCAACCAAGGTGGAATCCACACACATGCGAAAAACGTTGTGAAAATGCTTTTTTAAAAATATCGTGTTGAAAAACGCATTGAATTTGCTATAGCTCACAGTCACCATCTAGTGTCACAATTGTATACTGTACATTACAACACATTCAAAATGTTTTATTTGCAGTTGTATAGCTGAGTCCCAAATAATGCATTCTAAAATACATCCACTAAGTAATGTATGTGTAAAGATGCATATATTAGTGCAAATAGCATTCAAAAGTGCATTATATGAGGGGAAATTGCTTGCAAAAATGTATATATTAAGGAAAATCCACACTAAAATGCTGGCAGATTTCCATTATAAAAAATAGTGATTTGCAAACTGATGTAGAAATGATAACTAAAATTAAGCTTGGAAAAATGAGGAACTGAGAGGATCCAAAACTGACAGATCTGCCCACCTTTTATTTCCAGTGCAGAACAACAAATGGACAAAATTAACGTATGAGACCCATCAAGTAAGATAACAGCATTCTTGGTAAAACTTTATATTGTTTAATTTAACTGATATCATTTTTCTTTTAAGGAGTGTACATAATGTGTCTGGCACAAATGGTTGCTGTAAAATCATTCCTGAAATTACCACTTAATGAAAGCTTCAGAAGAAGAGGTTGTTGCTTATGCGCCAATACAAACATTAGCAGTTATTTACCTATTAGCAAGCATTTTAATACCTTTGCATGTGGAGGCACAATGAAACAGATGGTATGCATTATGATGGGTTATATTAGGTTATATGTCCTCAGTTGAGTAAGAGAACTTGTATGTGATTGCAAAAAGAGAGAGAGAAAGCTCTGCTAATCCCATTTGCATCAAATGTCTGGTATTTGTCATCTGTGACAT
Organism: Podarcis erhardii; assembly: GCF_964252035.2. Classification (NCBI taxonomy): domain Eukaryota; kingdom Metazoa; phylum Chordata; class Lepidosauria; order Squamata; family Lacertidae; genus Podarcis; species Podarcis erhardii. The sequence continues at coordinate 38,867,629 of NC_138507.1, read as the reverse complement.
ATAAGAGAATTGGGTCCAGATGGAAGTTGAAACACTTGCTTCTCTTGTTCAGAAAATGCCACAGAAGAGAGATTGGTGCATGAAGGATGCCTCACACAACCTGAGGTTGAGAAACAGCTACCTAAGTAGTCTTCATTCTTCATTGAAGGGGGAAAAAACAACCCTTATTGCAAAACATCTCATTCTCCACATTCCCCTCTGGCTGAATTTTCCTGAATTGACTTGCCTCTCAGCACAGAAGCTGTCTGGAAATGTAACATCTAATACTGAAGTCTGAACAGCCTATGGTTTACATGGGGATAGTCGAAGTTACTTTTATGATACATATAACCAAATAGAAGTAAAATTGTTACATATCTGTCACAAGTAGAGGTGTGTGGCACAATGTCAAGCGGATATCAAAACAAAATAAAAAAATTCCTTCCAGTAGCACCTTAAAGACCAACTAAGTTAGTTCTTGGTATGAGCTTTCGTGTGCATGCACACTTCTTCAGATATACCAAGAACTAACTTAGTTGGTCTTTAAGGTGCTACTGGAAGGAATTTTTTTATTTTGTTTTGACTATGGCAGACCAACACGGCTACCTATCTGTAAGCGGATATCAGTAATTCTCTTAATTCTGAAGAGGAATGTGTAAAACCAACTGTACCTGTGCATTTTCATGTTCAGGTGGGGAAAGTATAAATATCCCGAATGCTTAAATATTTCATTTGAAAAGCTCAAGAGTGCAAAGTCCATACCAAGAGCTGGAACACAACTTGGACAAGAGCAAATATTCTCGCAATAAAATCTGTCTCCTTTCCCCTTTGGCAGATGTTCAAGCGTACTAATTCTAACTCAGCAAAGATGGAATGTTACCCCAATGACAGGAAATAAAAGAGATTTACCAATCTGGGCGAGTCCACTGTTTCTGAATCTCAATATGTCTCCTATCTCTGCAATCCTTCGTCAAAGACCACTATAGCTAACTCCTCTGGTGGTCCTCTTAATTTAGCCCTCCTTCCAGCGAAACGCTTGCTTTCCATGAACTATACAAATGCCTAGTTTTGTTGATTCTGGGTTAAGAATGGTCTGGTTTCTAGAGAGTAAATGTAAGGGAGCATGCATGACTCATCCCCTCCCATACCACATTGTATCATCACAACAGTCCAATATCATGCTCATCATCATCATCATTATCATTTTGTTGCATGCCACCTTTCCATAGCTGCAACTATGCTCAAGGTGGCTTACGACATGACAAGATTTACATAATTACAAAATTACATAATTACAAACATAAGTCATAAACAATAAATAAAACACATCAAAACATACACAACCAAAAGGAAACAATTTGCACGTAAATCATAAGATCTAAAACTAAGGATACAATAATATCAGTAACAGCAAATAGCTCTCTCAACCCCCCCCCCCTAAACAATACTCCAGCCCAAGAATCTGTACAACAGCCTCAGTTTTTGTAGGTGGAGTCAGTCAGCACTACATTATCCCAGGCCAGATGGGAAAAGGCCAGCAAGGCAGGGTGCAGGTCTTCCAGGGCTCATAGCCAAGATGGTCTCATTTAAAACAACACAGATAAAAATTAAAAACAGGTAGGGTGGTACCCATAGTCCCATGCCTCCTACATGCTTCATATCCCCTTTGTGTTCTTTGAAAATCTGAATATGGCTACAATTACTTTTTTAATTGCAGTCCATAAGATTTTTGGGAGGCAAATTACACACACACACGAGAACCATGAAGACAATACAACTGCATGTTGATCCAGTTATGGGATGCACCATATACAATGGAAAACCACATATTGTCAATGGACTCTATCCATCTTTCCCCACTACTGTGGCAGCTGTTGGGGCTCATTTGCAACATATTGATTATTTTTTATGATCAATTTCTCTCAGATCTTTTGCTTTTAAAATCTTTTCAGATCGTTTCCCCCCATTTATTCTGTAGATGGTTATTGGCCTTAAGACATACTTGAAACAAAATAAATTGCCAGCAATTTTTGGTTTTCATTATAAGCGAGTTTTATCCAACAGCTAAATGTTGACTGTCCTAGACTATACAAAAGAAAGAATTGTTTCCCAGATCAAGGAAAACTTGATTGCTTTCCAGCACTTATATGAAATTGTTGTTTGTGTGTTTTTAATAATAGAGATAAATTTATTTCAAGATGAAACCAAGAGGGACAGATAACTAAGGCATAAATACAAGAGGTAATGGACTACTTTATGTTAGGTACTTTCTAAATGAGATGTTTTATATATATATATATATATATATATATATATATATGAGAGAAATATTATTATAATGGTGCCCAGTCTGAAATGATCCTATTTAATGTGACTAAGTTAAAACACTGCCAACTGCATTTATTTTCTCAGGATAACATTTATATGGGACTTATATGGATGGTTGAGAAAAAGATTAGAAACATCCCATTTGTGTAGTTCATTCCTTCACAGCACCGCATGTTATAGGCAGAGAAATGAGATTGAGATTACTTGCCTGGGATCACTATTTACGTCAGAGGTAGTCAATATGGTACTCTCCTGATGTTGCTGATTGACAGTTCTCATCAGCTTCATCCAGCATGGCCAATAGTTAGGCATGATAGGAGTTGTAGTCCAAAATACTGGGAGGGCAGCATGTTGGCTAACCCTGCATCAGCTGGATCTGAACCCTGACCTCTCAGAACCATGTCCAAAGAAACATTTAACAAGATCTGAATGCAATGGATTTTTGCTTTCCATCCATTTTCCACAAGCATATTTGAATAATAATCAATTTGTTGGTTCATAACCAATGACAGGCTGTCCGGGTGTTGCTGGACTAAAGCTTCCATCAGCCCCAGTCAGCATGGCCAATGGGCAAGGATGCTGGCATCAACATCCAAAGGGCATCATATTACCTACTGTGACTTATGAGAAACTAGTTTCATTTCATGGGCTTCTCTCACACCAACTGAAACCTTGACATCATCACAATGTGTGTTTCACATTATATGCCAGGTTTAGCTCATTGCAGACTGATGGAAATAAGAATGTGTTCTCAGCTACATGGATTAAGCTATATGGTATAAGCAGTTGCACAGCCGTACTAAGAGCAGAGATTGTCATTATTATTGGCTTGGGTGCAAAGGTTTTCTTGCGCAAGCCGAAATTCACTTCCACTCACACAAGGCTACTTCCCCTAATCCATCTGACTTTTCCATCCCACTTCAACACCCTTCCCCAATGCCTCATTCCATACTGCTTCAGAGGGTCCCTTGAAACTCACGAATGGATTTTGATGAGTGCAGGAGCTACAGCATGGAGGAGAAGCCAGAAAAGTCTAGAATGCCCAAGATGTTGCCTAGTTCCTGGGCATTTTCTGATAAAACAGTGGACAGCAGCCAGGGGCTTCATTTTTGGTAATGGCTGTCATTACCTTCCCACCCCCCAAAAGTCCCAGAATCATACAATATCCAGGTGCACAATATATAACCAATTCAGGAGCAGACAAAAGATGTGCCTCAGACGCCAGCTGGTTTATTGTGGTATGAACCTGCATAGTAGCTGACAAGTTCTAGTAGATCAAAACGTATTTTAGTTACCATATTTGACAACTTGCTAAATTTGGAAATTGGATTACAGCAACGGAATACTCATAAAGGACCTGCTATATGCAATAGTGATTAAGAGCCTTGTCGAAATTCAGTGAAATGTGAGAACAGCTGGGGTGTAGGCAGCATGCATTACGTGACTGACCGACATGATGTGATAACATTTGAGAGGAATCACCTTTGCAATACCGAATCAGGAAATTGAATGACATGCAAGATATGTACCAAGTCATCAGATAAGGCAGTGCAGTCTAAAAAGAAGTCAACAGCTGTGGTACCCTGTCTACATTAATTTACCTCCATCACACACAAGAAAACCCAGATGTGGCAAAATTCTGAAACCAGGTTATGCCGTTTTCTTACGTGGCAGCTCATTGTATAAAGAGGGCTAATTAATGTAGCAGTTTTCATTTTGTTAAAATGCCAGGAAAAGTCAATTGAAATTAATAATAAAATTAATAATAAATGACTTTAAACAACTTCTACTGTGGTATCGATCTTTAATTCCTCCATCTTTCCTTTTTTAAAAGAAAAAAAAACTAAGCTTCTGTTATCTAAAAATCTGGATTTCTAGAAGGCGAGTTCCCCAAACTGGTTTGCCAGAAATTGGCCTGCAATCCTATGCACAGGAAGGCTGCTTTAATCCAATAAATGCAATGCATATTAGCTTGATCAAACTGCATGTAGCATTCCAGCCTTTGTTTTAAAATTGTTCATTGACTGCTGCATTATTGCTTGATTGAATAACATGCTGACTTAATTAATTTTGTCACTTACTACTGTTTGTTCTCAGTTGGATGACTGCATGTTGTTGTTTTTCATTTTTTTCCATTCTATGTGGTTAACAACAGCTGGCCACATGGAGCAGCCTCTATATGGTTGCATTCCAAGCAACCACTGAAAATAGATCATAGAATGTTTATACTGGGGCAGAGGTCCACCCATATAGTTCTATTTTTAAAAATTCCCTGTGTTATTTAGACTTGTTCAGGTATATGCACTTCCCTGGGAGTAGGTTCCGCTTAACAGGGTTTGCTTCTGAGTATGGCTGCATTTTTAAGGAACCAATTGTTCCACACTATAGTTTCTTCCTTGCAGTGCAATCCAAACCATGTCTACTCAGAAGTCCTACTGAAGTCAGTAGGTCTTACTCTCAGATAAGCAGGACTAGGATTGCAGCCTTACCTACCAAATAAACTAAGGAGTCAGCCAAACCCTTAGATATAAAATACCAAACCCTTGTATATATAAAATACAATATTAGATCATAATTCCTTAAACATAATTCACACTGAGAAGCACATAAGAAAAATAAAAATGGGTGTTAACAGGTGAAATCATAACCACTGTCAGGAATCAGAAAAGGGAGAATTCCTATTTATGCGAGTCAGTGCATTAGGCCTGTAAAAGCAATGACTTCAAAATTAAAGGGCAGCGGAGATAGCCCAAGCCTTTCATTTGCCATCATATGTGATTGGCCACCATTCCAACTGGTTGCTGTGGCAAAACAGAAAAGCAGTAAAAAGCATAACAACAAAAGTGTAGGTGAATGGCTGCACCCATATCGCAGCTGTGTTGCTTTGCCAAGGAGACAGGGAGCCTGGACCCAAAGAACAATCTTTCAAGGGGGAGAAAGAGTTTAATCCAGTTCTTTCACTAATAAGCCAATGGCTTTCAACTGTCTCTAACTTTTGGAAACATGTATGCTTGCCACTTCTGCATCTGCAGCTGGCATCCCCTCTGCATGTGTGTCTCTTTCCATCAGACACAAAAGGAAGTTCAAGTTGTGGTTTCTGTTGTGCATTCTACTGCAAAGAAAGAAAATATGGCTTTTTGCGTAGGATCCCCTCCATTCCAGCAGCATGCATCAATGATTGTGCTGTACAATCAAACTCTGGAAGTGACAGCAGGAAGAACAGAAGCAGAACCACACACACACACACACACACATACACACACACAGCCCTCAGAGCTTTATTAGGTGCTGTAACATTTTAGCCCTTTAGAATAAAGAAAGGGAGTGAGATGGGGATACAAGATGTGATGAACTCCAGTGCAATAAACCAGTTGGGTTATACTGATGTTTACAAGAGCTTAATTTGATTTTTGCATCCAGCTCCAAAAAAAGCCTTCGTGGATGGCTCCAGATGGGTGTTTGTGGTATTGGAGTTATGCTTGTGTGCAAGGTTTTCATAGTATCCAAACAATGCTGTTGGCATCAAAATGCCAGCCAGTAGTTTTCTGCCCATTTAACCCCAGACTTACACTTTCCAGAGAAAGCCCAATACATTGTGTGTGTGTGTTTAATGTTGTCAATTACCTGTTTCCCTTATCTGAATGACTGTGATCTTAACAAAGCAATCCAACCCCTTGATTAGCAGGGCTGGAGGAGGCTTGCATCCCTCCACCTAGTTCTGCTGGCTCTGCCAGCTTCTACCAGCAGCAGAGCCCCGCCCTTGGTGGGGAAGCCTCAATGCTGAGAAATACCCCAATACGACCACCTAAAAGGCAGGTGAATAGAAGCTACAGATGCCGGTATCCCCAGGGTGTTTCTTGGGTGGGGTGACACATGATTCACAGGATCTGGTGCAGACCCTGCTGCCTTCATATTATGGTTCTGGGCTCTTTACTGCACCAGCCTGGGAGCTTGCACACCAAAGGGACATTTTTTTCTGTCCATCTTCTGCTCTGCCTAGCACAGAGCAAGCCCTGCTGCTGTAAAGCAAGCAAGCAGCTGGCTGTGCAACTCCATCAAGCCCCATCTCTACTGGCTAGGGATGAAGATTGCACTCTAAATCCCCATGTGGAAGCACCCTTGATCTCCTTCCTTTTACTATCCTCGTAGGATGGCCCCTTATGCAACACAGATAACAGCTTTTTTTCCACCCATTCCTTTCTCAGCCTTTTTATTCCTCTTCCACCTGTACACCATTTCAGATGGGCAGGGTGTGTGTTAGACAAGAGAACTGGGGAGAGAATGGAGAGAAAAAGGCAAGGCACTCAGATTAGCAGTTTTAAACGTATGAAACCTCTGGGCTGCAACCTAAGGCACTCAAAGCAAACAGCAAACAGCTCGAACAGTCTGTCTTTACTTACAAAGCTGGCAACAATGGCCTGTGTGGCCAGCATTGCAGTAACATTCTGTTGTCGTTGTTGTTGTTGTTCTCGTTTGCAGAAAAATTTACAACATCAGTCCCCACTCAACAAATTAATGTGCTGCTGATCAGATCCATTGTATACAAGTTTATCATCTTATTTGACAGGGATAAACAAGACACACATGCATAAACAGCGCAAGTCATAAAATAGGCTACAAACATGATAAATAATAGATTGGGTGGATCCAAGTTTAATCCTCTGTTTATAGAAGCGCCCCCCCCCCCCATGAGAGGAACGGTAGGTCAACATTTATCGCAGCACATTAAAAAGTTTAAGAATTTGTGCCTCACCTGGGGCATCATTCCACCTAGGGTCTGCCATATTTACAGAAAAACGATTTCAAATGTTTTGTTGATGAACTATGCTCTGCTAAGCTAAATTTCAACCACAGGGCAGAAGGTTTGACTTTTATGGAGAGAGAAGCCTAGGATTCTCTTGTGAAGAGTGACTGTTTACTTCAATTGTAGAAAAGACTTAGTCGAGAGGAATACACGTTTGCAGTTTTGAACTAAAATTTTCTTACCTCTGTATTAACAAAAGCAAAAGGCGGGTCCAGAGGATTAAGTGTGGAGTCCATTTCTGCTTTTGATAATTATTTGAACCGTTGCGGGAGCGAGCTGGATGTAGTTCATTCTTAATAACCATCTGTTTCCACTTGCATCCAAGATTACCTGTATTTATTTCCAAACTGAGAGTCAAGATTTTGGTCTTTCTCCAGTTGTTCAAGCCAATGAAACAACTGCCTAGAGAGTGTTAATTTTAGGCCTCCAGGATATGCTCACACATACACAATGATACATATGAATGCCTAAAAGAGGGTCAACTAAGCTGTGACCATCCAGATGTTGTTAGGACGGCCCCAGCCCATAGGGCCAATGGTCAGTGATGATAGCAGTTGCTGTCCAACAACATCTGGACTCTGGCCTATAATAATCAGCATCAAGAGACATTTCTTTTCAACCAACATCCATTATTTGCTCTGACTCAGAGTTCCAACAGTGTTCCATGGCTACAACCAATGTAAGTATGCTGTCAGAATATTGGAAGAATATAAACACAGGGCAGAAAGCATCTATAAGTACCAGTGATTGAGGTGGGTAAGTTAAGCACATGTTTAGCAGCACAACATTATGCATGCCTATTTAGAAATAAATCCTACTGAGTTCAGTGTGGCTTACTCCCAAGTAAATTACTACAGAATTACAGCCTAAATCTCACATTTCAATCAATAAGGCATAAAAGTGCTTAACGTTGACTGGACGGTGGTTAAGGTTGGTTTAGCATTTCACCAAGTACTATCGTCTTTTTGTTATGAACACATGGTATGGTTCCAAATTGTTCAGTGGAGGCACCTGAATATCTCTGATAAATTTGTGGCAGATCCACCAGTATTGGAAGTTATTTGGTGTGTTGCTATTTACTGGGTATTTACTGTTGACATGCAGATGGCCTACAGCACTACATAGTGCCTCAAGGAAAGCCTTCCAGCTCAGTTCAGGTGGGAGTATGCATGAGATTCTCCAGTTGCTGCTGACAGTGGCCTAAAACACATAAGGAAGGAAAGAGTGATGCCACTAGTTTGTCTACCTTAGAATTGTCTGTCCTCACTTGCCGAGGTCCTTCTCATCCCTGCTACCAAGTGGAAACACCAGGGATCGAACCTCGGATCTTGTACAAATAAATTATGTAGTATACTGCATTAGTCAGAGTTAAATGTTAAAAGCACATGCCAGAGGATTTATATGCTGTGGAACTTAGAATGGGAAAGGCTGTTTTGGTGTGCTTAATCAGAACATGTTCTAGCATTGCATCCACACTAGTGCAAATCCAGGGGGCAGGTACACATCAGAAGTGCAATGGCACATCCAACTGGCATCGTGGGTCAACTGCCTATCCAGTGCATAATTGATTCAAGGATTCTGAATTGCAAAAGTGTGCAGTCACTCACAGTTTCTGCCTAGTCCTCCTGGGGTTGAGTTGTCTCACAACTTAATTCCTTTTAAAGGAGCACATCTTGGGATAATGGGATGACGGGGATTGTTAAATTTTAGGATTCGGGGAACATGTTCATGAGCCCCAAACTATGCATGTTTTCTCAGAAGTAAGTTTCACTGAGCTCAGCGGCACTTGCTCCCATGTAAATATGTATAGGGTTACTAGAGAGTAAGCCCCGTTGATTCCAGTGCAACTTGATTCTTATTAAACATGTATAGGCTTGTGCTATTTAAACTTCGCCAACTATCTCTCTTATCTACTAAAGCAGGTCAAAAAAAAATTAGCAGGACACTGGAGCTCAATGAACATTGCTAAAAAGCAAAATATTTCTTACAGTGCAGTGCTACTTAAAAAAATTATACGGGATTTGGTAGGAGGAGTTGTGTCACTTGTCACAAGTAATGGTTAACTGCCAATAACTGCCAGACAGTGATGCACAACTCAATTCCAGCACTCCTTTTTCACAGTATTTGGTCACACGCACACTTACAATCTAAGGGAAATGATCCAGCCAAAGTTAAACATATTTCACAACTGTTAATTTCAATGAGAGAGTTAAGCTCATTGTGCTCTACCTTCTCTCCCATTGAAAGTGGTGAGATTTATAGCTATCCAAAATAAGAAGGGGTAAACAATGAGCAATTTCTTGATTCCATGGATGATACAGATTAGATATTCAAACATATAATAATAATTTTTATTTTAAAAAATTGTTGGTTCCCGAACTTTTGCATTTTTAAATCATATCTACATTTGAAAATAGCACTAACTTTTATAAAGTGCTTAACTTCAGTGGGTGATGCCCTAAATATGTTACATAAAAACTTGCTTCCAGCACTCCAGCATCACCAACGCTTATTATTTTAAATGGAAGTCTGCTTGCATTAACAAGGTTGTGACAAGAGCTTCCCAGTAGCTCAATATAGGTGCTAATAAATCGCAAGCTGGCCACCAAGCCATACTGTGAAATGATACAGGGAATAGCATCAGCTTTGGGTGTTTCTTTGTCAGCAAAGCCTTAAGTGCACATACATCTCCCTGAAATGTACCCCAAACAGAACATTGAAATACTGCTCTGCATAAATGTTTAATAACTTTATTTTCCATTCTTTTATCACACCTGTGTGTTTGTTCAACAATCACAATAAGCCCTTTGTGTACTGCTCCAACTTTGAACTATTGCTCAACAATATTGACTTATAATGATAAAGCAACAGCTCTATTTCTAATTCATTAGTATGGAAAATATTCTGAATATTGTAGGCTAGAGTATAAGTCCTTTGTCAATCATACACTTTTCAAGAAAAAATGCAGCAACCATTGCACAATGCCAGAATTTCAATATTTTTCTAATAAAGAAACGAAGAAGAATTGCTAGAAATAGATTTTTCCATTTATTGTCTTCTTATCCTTACGATGACTACCCAGTGCAAGAATTGTACATAATGAATGGAACATCAACAACAATACTGAGCAGTCATGCGGTTTATTGCAATATTTAAAGTCTAGATCCAAGAGCTATGAAGGCAAAAGGAAGACATTGTCCAGACTTCCAATGTATCAAAACCACATTTGGAATATTAACTTGATTACCGCACCCTAATATTTTATGTGACAATTATATTTATGGTCTATTGTTGTAGCCATATAAGTCTCAGGATAAAAGAGGGACCCCAAACCAAACAGTGCATCAGGTAATCTTTTTTATTGCATCCCTTATTGGTGATGAAAGTAAATACAGTGTTTTTGCCAGTTTTGATTGCAAAATCCACAGTCGCCTGAATCATGCATATTTTAATAACGTAATTCCCTAGAGACAAGACCATTTATCTTAAATGCCTTACAGATCACATCTTTGCTTGTCTGGATTTTTAAAATGTGGGAACTTCAAGAGACAACTATGCCTCCTCACTGGGAAAGAGACCCTGCTGAACCCAGTGGTGCTTACTCCTGAGTAGGCATGAATAGAACTGCAGTCAAATAATTCACAACACCTCTGGGAGCACTGGGGGAGTAAACAATGGCTTGCACCACTTTAATTGAGGCTAAGACTAATTATTTCAGAAGCGCGACTAAAGTTTCTTGCCTGAAGTTACAGGATTGGCTGGAAGGTGAAAGAAAAGAAGCTTATAGTATGGGAGCACCTGGAGTACTGCCCATTATCCGTTTCTGAACTTCACTCATTTCAAGTTTCTCCACAGTTTTTGTCAATAATTTCAGTCCTCTCACATTTTATGAAGTAATTGCCAAGAGTTCCTTTGGGGGCGGAGTGTTTTTCATGTACCTATCAGACCATGGCCAGATTACAGACAACTACCTCTCTTTTAATAGTATGGAGGAGTCTTCTGTAACTGATACTGTGAAGTTTCCTTAGCCCTTATAAGGAAGACATTGTTCATTTATCATAATCCATCCTTGCCAATCCCATCCTTCCTGGCAATGCCAAGGAAGGAAAGATCACGCCAGGGTAAGAAAATAACCTGGAATGTAAGCAATGTTTCTGTGGTGGGCCCAAGAGGACAGTCACCAATTTCACAGGTACCAGTCATGAATAAACATGTGAGGTTATGTCAGGCCCACCTCTCCCCATGGCTGCTGATAGACAAGAGTTTCAGATGCTGTAAAAGCGTAGGAGTTAAATGCTATAGCTTCTTAAGGAGATTTTCTGACTTTCGAGAAATCACAACAAGCAATTGTTGCTCTTTGGTTTTAGAGTGGTTGGCTTTGCTTTGGGAAACCTAGTTGAGGCATTGGTTAACTCAGCCCAGTAACCTCTCCAGGTTTTTAGCAAGTGTGCCGGAAATCAAATCCAAGTTATAAGACGCTGCTGCTCTACTGTGGATGTGTAGCTCTCTGCTCATTCTTGGGGTGATTTTGCCTCTCATTTACTAAACGACACAGCAAGCAGCAGTAACATTTTCACACATGTTTGGGTTCCATGCACTTTGAATGAATATGTGCATTGAGGGGCCAGTTTCTACCACCTGCTATGTGTTCATTAATGTCATTTACAGAGGAGAAGCCAAACATACAAAGTGAGGATTCAGCTGGCAGATGGCAAACTGAAGTCATCCCTTGGTGTTCCTGCTTGTGTTGTATTCAGGTACTAAATTAACTGGCTGCTGTCCTCTTAAGCACACCTCACCTTCCCACCTCCCGCTCTGCCCTTGGCCATTGAGAAACACTGCTGCAGTTTTGCTTGAAGAGCCCTCACACGGGGAGCTGTATAAAGCCCTGTTTAACAAGCCAGTTAAATTATCAACACGTGTGTGGATCCTGAATTCTATGTACACCACATGTTTGTATTGTTTGTTTGCTTATGAAAGGTATTTCTCTAACGACATTTCATAAAGTATCTGGGTGGTATACAACAATGTGTATACAATAAAGCACTCCCTTTAAAAAAAAAGTACAAAAGAATTGTTAAAATGACTGGCCACTCAAGAAAATGTTAAACAACTACATAAGCCTTTTGGCATATAGCAAAACAAAAAGAGTCTTCAAGAGATGCCTGGAAGTCAGAAGCAACGATTCCTGCCAAATCTCTGCTGGAAGAGCGCTCCACAGCATGGGATCAGTGAAACTAAATGCTCGACTTCCAGCCAAGGCTGATTGGGCCACTGTAAGATGGGGAACAATGAACAGTGCTCTTCCAGTTGATCTCAGTGATCCAGCTGGGATATAGGGGTTCAGGCAGGCCTTAAGGTATCCTGGACCAAGTTTTTCAGAGCTTTTTAAATGCAAGAAATGTTCATAGTTAGGCCAACTATGGTTTAAGAAGTAGCCATTTGCTACTTGAAAATAAAGCATTTTCTCAGCAGCAAAGCCTATACTTTAACATAAACAAACATCCAGCAAAAGGAGGGACCATAATTCATTGCTAAGCAACTAATCGCACTTTGTTTGTCCAGTTCTTACTACTACCACCATAAGAGATCCATCATCCTAGGACAGGCTTTGAAACTGATAGAAGTGACAATAACAGAAGGAGACAATGATATTGTAACCTGGGTGGCTGCCCTGGAAAGCTTGTTGAAGATAAGGACCCAGTCTTACCCCGTCTAAGACCCCAACAAATCCAGAGCACAGCTTGAATGCAAGGGACAACGTTAAACATTAAACAGTATTTTAAATGGTAATTCTACCACCAGCAGGATTGTTCCAGAACTAAAAGTTTTATTCTATCCCAAGAAATTGAGCGTATTTTCTTGAAGCTCCTTCAATGCTAGGGTTCCTTCCATAGCAATAAAATAAATATTACATGGCACACAGCTCAGTTAATGAGTTGTTTCTCTAATGTGACAAAGTGTTTGATAAACTCAGCATGCCTCCATTAATCAAGATCACATATGTGGCCACCTCATTTTAAATGGAAACTATTAACATCTAAATTAAACATGTAGGTGATATCAGTGAACAGAGAAGTGTAAGGTTAGTATACACAGAGAGATTGTTTCTTTGTCTTGAGAAATATTAACAATAACTTGGTCCCAGTTCTAAATTGTCATTGGACCAAATGGCAGTAGGTCGAACCACTAAGCATTTTGCAAAAAACCATTTGCTTCAAATTACCACATCCACATCCCAAAGAATGAAAGGAATGTTATTGGATCTCTCTGCAAAGTAATGTCATTCAAATTCATGAATCAGAACATTATGCATCCTTAGAAGATTTGTCTGGTTTCTTGTGGTATTGTAGGTTGTTGTTTTTTTAATGAATTTCTTGAGAGCCACTTTGAAGATGCATAAATAATCCGCATAATGAAACTTGGGCTTTTCCAATTATATGGAGATCTAAAATTCAGTGGTTTCTGCTTATTGATGCAACTAGTGATATGACCTGAAATGGCTACAAGTAAAAATTAGAAGAAGAAAAAAATCTATGGTATTTACCTCAATCTATGTCTTGGGGACGTGGGTGGCGCTGTGGGTTAAAACCACAGAGCCTAGGACTTGCTGATCAGAAGGTCAGCGGTTCGAATTCCCACGGCGGGGTGAGCTCCCGTTGCTCACTCCCAGCTCCTGCCAACCTAGCAGTTTGAAAGCACATCAAAGTGCAAGTAGATAAATAGGTACCGCTCTGGCGGGAAGGTAAACGGCATTTCTGTGCGCTGCTCTGGTTCGCCAGAAGCGGCTTAGTCATGCTGGCCACATGACCCGGAAGCTGTACGCCGGCTCCCTTGGCCAATAAAGCGAGATGAGTGCCGCAACCCCAGAGTCGGTCAGGACTGGACCTTTACCTAACTATGTCTCAGGAAGAACTCTTTCTCACCCTAAGACCCTTTTAGCAGGAAATTTCAGGGAATGATCCCAGGATTGACTGCATCATCAGCCACTGACCTATGGCTTTTCCCATTTGAGATTTAATTTTCATCAAATGCCAAATGATTTCTAGCACATGGGGAAAGCAGAAGTAAGCCCTGGCCCTTTTATGAATTATCTCGCAGGATTTTATTCCCAATGGTTTACAAAATCCCTGTAACTACTTTACAATGATTTCATAGCTTTATATGCTGGAGCCAATGTTAAGTACTAGGATTACAGAGATGAATTAATTAGTTAAAAGTAGGGTAATTAAAATTTTCATGTATGTATGTAACAGGAGCATTTCAGGACAAGCTCCATCGCAGGCTGCAGTTGCCCAGGTGTTTTCAGTCTAATCGTACCCACTAGGGATGAAGGAGACATTTGAGTCAGTGTGCATTTAAAGCAGAATCTATTAAAAAAGCAGAATCGATCAAAGTCACACTTTCTGAAATGATATGGAAACTGAAATACAGCTAACCTTTGAAATTCACCCCTATCCAAACTTTGAGATTAAGTTCTCCAGGCAACCATGCTTATGCAACATGTTGTTGTTGTTTAGTCATTTAGTCGTATCCGACTCTTCGTGACCCCATGGACCAGAGCACGCCAGGCACTTCTGTCTTCCACTGCCTCCCGCAGTTTGGTCAAACTCATGCTGGTAAATTTGGTCAAACCAATGCAACATAGGTAAGTGTTAACTTACAGTGCAAATTCAAATTAATGAAAAGGATAGAAATGTTATCTTCAACAATATATTTGTTTTATGCATACTTTCTTCTAAGAACATCTCTGAATTTTCCATTAGTTTGAATTTGCACTGTAACCATTACTCTTCCAAGTGCAGAACCCTAATTTTTTATTCTCCCATTGTTACAGATATCCCACTGGCACCACCATCACCCCCTCCAAAAAAGAAAAGAAAAGATAGGGAACCGCCAAGTATAATAGTATATATATATATATATATAGTGAGATGAAACATAGTTCTGAAATAGTAAAAAAAAAAAATTGAAGTAGAAGCATTTTTACAGTTCAGATCATACATGGGGAGAAGGACTGCTGCTGCCCATTCCTTAAGCTCCACAGATGCTTTTGGCAAAGGAGAAGACGTAACAATGACCTCCTGCACAGGGACTCAGTTAGACTGGAAAAGGAAAAAGAGATTTATATGTGTTGTATATGTGATACAACATTGTCCCACCAGACGGCGATGTGGAGTCCCTGTTTTTCTCTACCTGTTTTCCCTGTTTAAATTTACAACGTTTTGAACTGAAATGCTTCTTTGATGTGTCTTGATCCAGCCCAGGAGACCATAAATAGCCTTTAAATTGGATTTTAGAGAGACTCTGGGCTCATCCGCACACATACACCTTTTGACATGCCTTCTAGACTCAGGTCTGCACCTTCCCAATCTGTGTCCAAGCCTCTCCTGCCCCACTTTCCCCAGGAAAACCCACTTTTTAACCCTGGATCAGAAAAAAAACCAGCAATTCAGGGTTTACCACAGAATTTGCTTTCAGCAGTAAAGAGCAGGGTTTTATGGGTAAAGTGCCAGGGCCTAAAAGAAGAAGAAGTAGTGTTCAGACAACATAGCTTTAAAGAATGGACCTGTGCCCAGAAACCCTGCTAAAAGAAGTCTGTATGGGATCTTAGTGTTACAACCTTTCATTTTCTTCAGAATCACCCAAAATTGGCCTGGGGACAGTGGGGACAGGATTTTAGGCTAGAAGGGCCATCTTTTCGACCCAATAAATGTGTCTTTTTTGTGGATACAAACAAGAAATGCACTTTTCAAAATGCTTAAACCTTTTCCAAAAGTTGATTATCCACCCCACCCAAAAAACGCATCCAGAGTCCAGAATATATTAATCTCCCCCAAAAGGATTTGGTCACTATATTTATTACCAAAGTGATATTACAAAAGCCTCCTTTTAAGAATCCTTTATAGCTTAGATTAAAGCTCTAAGTACAAAGAAGAAACAGGCTGGGCTCATCAGTGGAGGGTCTTAGCAAAAGTGTTTAAGTCAATTTACAGTCATGATCTCAGGCAGAAATCAAATCCTTGGGAAGAATGTGCAAGTTTTCTGAGATGTATCATTTGGATTTAGAGGGCAAAGCCTCAAAAAATGTTTTAGCAACATTCACCCAAGGCCAATTTATGTTACCATTTTCAAACACTGGGAGAGATCCATGGGACTAGATATATGTTCCAACAAGCCTGGCTTATATCTCTGTTATCATAAACTCACTGTGGAACTGACTGAGTGTGCAACTCATGAGTCAGGCTACAACCTCATTCTGTCTAATGGTTGGGATGGGCCTAACAGCAGGAGTTCTACTAGGTAGGAAAATGAAAGAAATAAGATGCAGATCAGAATACCTGGCTGAGGAGGAAGGGAAAGGGAAGGAGAGATTTCGGAATTCTTCATCTTCACTTTATGATAACACTCTTTGAACAACAAAGATTACAGTGGTACCTCTGGTTACGAACTTAATTCTTCTGGAGATCCGTTCTTAACCTGAAACCGTTCTTAACCTGAGGTACCACTTTAGCTAACGGGGCCTCCCGCTGCCGCTGTGCCGCCACCATGCGATTTCTGTTCTCAGCCTGGGGCAAAGTTTTTAACCCGAGGTACTACTTCTGGATTAGCAGAGTCTATAACCTGAAGTGTTTGTAACCTGAGGTGTTTGTAACCCGAGGTACCACTGTGTTCCTGTCTAGTTAACAACCTGCTGACCTCTTCTCATTTATGCCAGTGTTCTTTGAAGGGTTACCTGAGGTTTCAACTTTCACCTCACCATCGTCCTGAACCAGGAGCAGCCCATGCAGTAGGTTCACTTTCCAGACTGTCATGCAGCAACATAATGGACACATAAGCACCACCATATTTCAGAAACCTAGTAACTGCTGCACATACTAATATGTTTCCCACGCAACACACAACATAAAATCTGTTGTCTACAGCCAAGCCCTGAGATCCAACCACATCTGCTCTGAGTCATCAGACAGCAATTCACAACTTAGGGATTTACCGCAGACATTTCTTAGACCACAGTACTCACCCGATGACATTGAAAAGCAGAACAACAAGGCCAGACTGCTTCCCAAAATTCATCTAATCTGCTACAGGATGGGTCTGGAAGAGTAAGTGACATAACACAACTTCTTGTCACTGACTCCCAACTAAAACCACTCAATTATCTACAATCCATCCTGGATGGTAGCACTTCCTTCTGACTGACCTTGGGTGGTAGGCCTCTGCAAGCTTACAGGCAGTCCGCCAGCCCAAAACAGACGCTCACCAACAGGTCACAGACACAGACATACAAACACAAGACCCTGAAACAGCTCTGCCAGTGTGATGTAGTGGTTAAGAGCCCGTGTGGTGTAGTGGTAGACTCGTAATCTGGTGAACTGGGTTTGCGTCCCCGCTCCTCCACATGCAGCTGCTGGGTGACCTTGGGCTAGTCACACTTCTCTGAAGTCTCTCAGCCTCATTCACCTCACAGTGTTTGTTGGGGGGGGGGGGGAGGAAGGGAGAAGAGATTATTAGTTGCTTTGAGACTCCTTAGGGTAGTGATAAAGTGGGATATCAAATCCAAACTCTTCTTCTTCTTCCTCTGCCAGCTCAAACTCTACTTGTTTGACACTATTACAGAGGCTTAATGCTGTCGGCTGCATCAAAGCTGCATTCACCTCTTCATTTTCCAGTGTGGTATAAAACAGGCCTCCAGTTAGAACGTTGCTGTGCTTACCAGAAGGGGAAGGGATGAGGTGGTGGAAGGGTCAGTGCAGTGCAGGCACAGCCCAAGGAGCACTGAACTGGCACTGCAACTGCATTCAGAATGTACAAGACTCTTTGCTGCTTGGGTTGCAACAAAGCAGCACAGCTACCCTTCATAGGCACCGGTTCCTAGGGGCCAAAGCACTTTCTTCCCACCCCCCAATGTATTTTTTTTAAGGGGGCCAGGATCCCTCAATGTTCAGAGGGTGTGTGGCTCCACCTCCTGGCTCCTCATGATGTCACGTGTGTGTGGTAAAAAAGCCATGTGACATCAGAACATTACGTCAGGTCACCGCAATCTTCTTTGGAAGGTGGTGCCTCTGGTACCCATTCATGTGGTTGACTTCAAACATAGTAAATCAGAAAGTGAAGAGATTGCTCAAAGGACAGAGCTGAATAAGTCACAAATTCAGTAGGTGAAAAATTATAAGTTGGAGCAGACAAAAAAAGTATATCTGCATTTAACATATTTTCCCACACTATCCATGACAACTGCTATGAAGTAAAACATTGCAATGTGTACATGCAGACAAGCACACATATATTAGCTGAGGTAGGTCTTGTCTCCATGGAGCAAATAAAAATAAACAAGACATGAAGTAAATAACTAATACTGTACTTAGCAAATTTGCCATAACTGTCTTATAAACTGTGGAACTTATCCTCTTTAGGATATGGGGGGTGGGTTTAGGTTCCTGGGATTGTTTATCTTAAATTGCACTTTCAAGGACATTTGGATGACCTCAAAACGTTCCCTTGTACAATAAAATCACAGCACAATTGATCTTATCAGGCTGTGTTTTAAAACAGAGAAACAAACCAAATGTTTGTTCTCAGTGACACTAGTGCAAAGCAAGAGTAAGTGAGCTAACCAAGGACCTCAGCATGGTGTCACTCTTTCCTGGTAACGACTCTCTTCAGAGGAAGGCAGATGTATAATCCCTAGCAGATAGGTCTGACATACCGTAATTATGTCAGCAACTCAAATACAACACACACACACACACACACACACACACACACACACTTTTATATCTGGAAATAGTCTGTGGACATCACTTCAGAGCTCCAAAACCAAGTCAAAAAGTACAGTCAAACCAATGTTCAATTTAGGCTGCATACACACTATATTTTTAAAGCACATTTGAAGCACATTTCACTCTTTCAAGCAATTCTGGGTACTGTAGTTCATTGATGATTACTGGGAATTATAACTGTGAGTGGTAAACTGCAGAGCCCAGAATTCTTGGAGGGAAAGAATGTGCTTCAAATATGCTTTAAAGGTATAGCAGGCCTGCAGCAAAATCAGGAGGTGCAAAGGTTCTCCACACCTGACATATACTGTTGCCAGCCATTTTGAAACGATTATTCTTAAGTCTATTATTACTCATGATTTCAAAATAATAGAGAAAGAGAAAGAAGAGTGGGAGAGGCAAGGTTAAGAAGAGATGAACTTAAATAAAATCAGTTGCAGGTACTTAGACTTCAGTTTGGTTGGATTAAATTGGTATATGGCTAAAATCTGAGAGTATCAACACTTGGTGACATTTTAGATGACCACATCCTGGAGGTCCATCAAAAGCTCAAGTTTTCTTGACTGGAGAAAATCTTAGGTCTCAACACATCTGGATGGAGAGGCTAGCTTGAATTCACATTGTCTCGCTCAGATTGATTTGTAGAAAGATGGTTCCCTTTTCAACTATATGCAGAAAGCAATTTTCTGTCAGAAAAGCTGCTAGCTCACCTGTTTTGGTGAAAGGCACTTGTCACAAAATGCCTGCAATTTCTTTTCAACAAGTAATCGGTTGTGACTCTTTTGTTCACTCACCTTTCCAAATGCTGTGCAAATAGTCATTTGAAACCATCTAGGTTCTTTTATTATTCTTCTGTATGGAAATTTTAAAAATTAGCAATAGAGAAAATAAAGTATGGAGATCAAGTCTAAGGTTGGGCTGAAACTAGAATGCTTCATTTAAAGGGAAAGGAAGAGAAATGGTCATAAATATGACAAGTGGTATTTCTGCCTTCTATGGGCTTCCCCAAAGCCATCCCTAATCTGAATAATGATTCCCATGTGGGATTTAAACTATTTCCTCACAAATAAAGGACTTCTGGAGAGTTTAACTTATTGAACTAGAATGGGGGTGGGTGACCTTTTCCTCATCTTGGACCACATTCCCTCAGAGGTCACGAGGGAATGAGTGTCAGCATTGAAGAATAAGTTAGAGCCAGCACTGGATTGGGCTGGGGTCACCACACACACACCCTTTATCTCTTAAAATAACTCCTATTCCCCTCACACAGCTACAAATCCCATAGTGGTTTAACAGTCAATCCTTCTTCCTAGGGAACTATAGCTCTGTGGAGGGAATAGAGGATTCCTAACCTAACAGTTCAAAAGCACATCAAAGTGCAAGTAGATAAATAGGTACTGCTCCGGCGGGAAGGTAAACGGCATTTCCGTGCACTGCTCTGGTTCGCCAGAAGCGGCTTAGTCATGCTGGCCACACGACCTGGAAGCTGTACGCCGGCTCCCTCGGCCAATAAAGGAAGATGAGCGCTGCAACCTCAGAGTCATCCACGACTGGAGCTAACAGTCAGGGGTCCCTTTACCCTTACCTTTTTAACAGGTCTAAGCCCTGTTAACAAACTTCAGCCCCATAATTATTTGGGGGAATGCCAAAGTGTTGATAGTGCTTTAAATGTATGGCATGGATGTGGCCAGAGAGAACACTGAGGGGTAGTGATGGTCTCCTTGCTTCCCCCAGCCACTCTTGCCACCTGCATGAAACTGGGGCAAGGACTGCATGCAGTCTGGAGGCCACAGGCTCTCCCCCCCCAAAAAAAAACTTGTCTGGCGTTCAATATACTTCCCTATTTAGTTCTCAGAGAGCTCCGTTGAGCTGCTTTTATGAATGGGTTTACTGACCACAAACATCCCAAACAACTAGCCCAGCTGCTTAATGTCACTGGTGACCTATTGGTCGTGTTGTATACATTCTGGAACCCAAAATGTTGTAGGCCATGGAATGTCCTTTTCTCAAAAGTTTAGGAAACTTCAGCTGTGTGCATGACATTCTGATCTATTTGAGCTACATGACTAAGCACATGAACAGCAGCCCATCAAGTGACTCTTAAAGTCTTCCACTATCCACTTAAAAAAACATTTTGGTTTTATGAGGGGAACCAAAAAGAGAATAATTGCCAAGCATGCTCCAAGATCTCTCCCAGCTGTAAGGCTCCAACATACTGCCAGATAACAAATCATTTAAAATCAGAGATTATGGACTAAAGCTCACTCCTCATGATTTAATCATTGGACAGACATTCTGAATAATGCTCTTCATTAAGGGGAATCTGAGTCAAAAGAGCTACTGTTGAAAAACATGGCTTCACAATTCCTGCAAAGCTGGCATAGGGAACCTCCAGGCCAAATGAAGAAGAAGAAGAAGAAGAAGAAGAAGAAGAAGAAGAAGAAGAAGAAGAGTAGTAGTAGTTTGGATTTGATATCCTGCCTTTCACTCCCCTTCAGGAGTCTCAAAGTGGCTAACAATCTCCTTTCCCTTCCTCCCCCACAACAAACACTCTGTGAGGTGAGTGAGGCTGAGAGACTTCAAAGAAGTGTGACTGGCCCAAGGTCACCCAGCAGCTGCATGTGGAGGAGCGGAGACGCGAACCCGGTTCCCCAGATTACGTGACTCTTAACCACTACACCACACTGGCTCTCACACTGGGTAACTCCCCAGAGGTCCTAATTTGGCCTGTGAAGCCATCTTTTCCCTAGCCACTCCCAACAGCCCCATATCTGCCATCATAGGACATCAGGTATAGGGCAGATAAAGGCATAGTTGCAAAGGATCAGCTAAGAGATTTAGATATTTTTCCTTTGCAAGCAGGGTTGCATTTGGCAGCAGCTCTTAAATTTAGTACTAAATGCAAGCCCTGCTGCTCCCAGTCGGCACTCCTTAGTGGAGCAAATCCCTGCCAAAAGTATTTTAATATACAGTTACTGATTTACGAGTGCATGCATGAATAGATTAACCTGAGATCAAGTTACCAGTGTGGGTGTGGCTTAGCAGGCTCTCAGCAGCCTTTTTTCTCTTTGTGCTTCCTGGAAAAAGCAAGGAGCCATGTGGCCAAGCTGCAAGTAAAAACCAAGTTAACATCTTTCCAATATTTTATAGCCTACATCTTTGCTAACCCAAAGACTGAATGATCCTTTAGTAAGGAAACAAAGTACTTTTCTTTTTAAGTAATTTGGAATTTTTTTCATCTTCATTTTACTTCCAACAGATGGAGACTTGTTTACTGTAACTTCTGAAAACTGTGAGTGAAATATCCACTTATTTGGAAAGCTATACGTCTGTGATTTATTCTAGCCTAAGTATTTTTGTAGGGAATGTTTGTTTAAAGGTGGATGAGGGCAGATGTAAATCTAACCAAGTTTTTAAGTGCTCGGAGAAATCACCATTGTGCTTATCTCTCTCTTCCAAACCTCTCTCTCCAACAGAAAGCCCCACTGAGATCAGAGCTCCCATGTGGAGTTGATCCCTGCCAACAATTTGGCCTGCCTTTGGCACTTGAATGTAAGTTCTGCTTTCAGCAGGAATCTTTCTAGCTGAAGCCTTCATTTAAGCCAATGCTGAAAAGAAAAGAGGAAATAATTCACAGCACACTTGTGATGACATCAAGTGACTGATAGGTAAGAGGACCCAGACACCTATCAAAAGTGATCCATGGAGGATAGGCCAGTTCCAACATCCCACCACTGCCATGGGGGGGGGGGGGAGTAAAGCTAACCTACCAAATTGTTGCAGCAATGTAAAGGAAAGCCTGTACTGCTATTGATGTTTATGGGTTGTATTCAATACTAGTCTTACTAGAGTAGACCCAATGAAGTTAATGGACCTAACTTAGAGTCATTCAATTCAATTCTTCCACTCCGAATAGGACTAGCATTGGATGCAACCCTAAATCCCATTTTGATCTACATATATAACCAAGGATCATCTCTCCAATCCTCTTTGATCCTGATCTAATTTCATCGGCCCAACTTGCCACACACAACTGGCCCCAAATGGAGACAAACATATCCTTATTTAATCAACATATGCCTCCATCTAGTTTAGTGAGTTCATGTTTTGTTTTTTCTTTTGTATAAAGTAAAAAATATATATATATCCCAATACAATACAATATAAAAGCACAGACAAAAGGGGTGTTCAGTAAAATAACGAGTGCAAATATACAAGGCAAATCACAACCTTCTGAACCAGGTGAGGGTAGCCAATGGATCTCAAAATCTCGATGAGTTAGGGACATGTTTATCCCCTGCATGTGAATACAGGCTCCAGCAGATTGAGACAAATCGTGCGTCCAGTGGTCAGTAAGGTGGTTTCTGCATGTGCTCTTGAGGAAATGAAGGGCAGATCGGGCTCACTAACCTGGGAAGGTTTACCATACATCTTCGAGAGAAGAAAAGACCAAAGATTGTCGGGTTTACAGAGTCCTTTAAAGGTAATGGAAAGGATATGACAACTTTATGTAATGCTATTCAAGCATTGCTATATTACATTAATAAACAACAGCTGTTTAATTAGCTTTGCATTATGCATGTTTGCTCCCCATACAGGTTACACACTAGCTTTTCAGAGATGTGAGTTTAGCTGCAAATTCCTCATTTTCCCTTCTTAACATCACCATCTGTTTGTTTCTATGTTCCCTAAAGTGTGTATACATGGCCCTGTGTGCAGTACCTGTACACAGTGGACCTGTCACTCACTGTTCAATTCCACCGAAGTTTCGCCAGGCAAACTAGATTGCAAGGGTAGCTTAACTGAGGGTGATTTAGTTGATGAGGCCCTTGGAGATTTAGATTGGAACTTGGCCTTTCCATAGTAATCAGAATATTAAAATCAGTTTTGGCCTTCAAATCATCCCCACTGCTATCTTGTTCTGATTTTACCCATTCATAAGCCTGTTTTCAATTGCAGTAAAATATTTTGCTCCTTTGAAGCTTTCAATAAACTTTAAAAAATAAAAGCTGGTGTTTCCTTTCAAAAACAAAATCCGTGCGCAGCATCTGAGTTCCCAACTATTTATCAAATACAGACCCAGCGGAAAGGCAAAAATATTAGGGCTTCCTTGTGCAATATATTGATAATTTCTATGGCACGAGAGGGCTTCAACAACAAATTCTATTGACTGCACAGTAATTATAATATAGCAGTATTATAAACTGTGGCAAACCTTAATTCCTGCATCATCATATGATTATCTTAATATTTGCTTATTGTCCTGCTTACCTCCATGCTGTTTAACATATGGGATCATCTTAATAGATGGTCCTGGTTGCAGGCAGGCTCTCAACCTGGTCCCCCCCACCCTGGAGTGGGTGGAGCTATCACACTCATGCCAGGGTGGCACCACAATTACCCAGGGCTATTGCCCAATCATGTCAAAGGGTGATAGTGGGGCAAAGTATAAAAGCAACAGCGCAACGTGTGCCAGGCTCCTGCTTCGCGCTGCTGAACATCGCCTGCCCCTCCAGGTTCAAGGGTATTCCGTTAAAGGAAGCCGGGGCCTAGTTCCTGTCTGACGTCTGCTTGAAGGGTGAGGGCCATGCCAGGCCTCTGGGAACACCAGGGGAGATGCAGGCGGGTTCCCCCAAAGCAATTTCCCTTTGGATGGTTTACCCTTACAGACATCCCGCAAAGGGGACAGGAGTCGGATATAATCTTGCCAATGCCTAAGCCAATACTGCTCTCATTCCTGTAATCAATAAAGTTGTGGCCAATTTTCTTCCCAAAAACCTTAAACAAAACATCCGTGTCTGTGAGAATGAATTTATCCTAATGAGGGGTCGTCTTGAGGGTCTTGCCACGCAACTACATGAAACTGCTGAGTGTGGTCATCAGGAGTTTTGGGATGCACTGTCAGCAATATGCTGATGATGTATAGCTCTATTTCTCCTTTGCATTTGCAGTAATGGCACTGGATATACTTGACTAATGTCTGGCCTCAGTTGTGGACTGGATGAGAGCCAATGAACTGAAGCTGACTTCAGAAAAGACTGAGGTACCGATAGTGGGTAGTTCCCTAGATTGCATAAGTGGGACATGGGACTTGGCTACATTAGTAAAGAAAAAGCGTTTTCTATGCGTTATAACACTGTGACACCAGATGGCACTGTGGAGTCCCGTCTTTCACCAACGTGATTTCCCACTGTGAGGTTTACAACGCATTTTCCTGAAACGCTTTTTTACGTGTCTAGATCCAGCCATGGTCTGTTTTGGATGGGCTTACACTCATTCTGAAAGAGCAGGTATGTAGCTTGAGGTTCCTTCTGAAGGTATTACTGTCACTTAAGGTGCAAGTAAAATAATGTCAAAAAGTTAATACAGTACACGATCACAATATCATGCTATAAAGTAACCATCTAAAACAGTATACATAAACTGATCTAATCCAGCATCTTTTAACTATATACGTTACTCAGTTTTTAGGAGATTCAACAACGCTCTTCAACACTTTCATGTTATAACACATTCATACTTCATGAATACTATTTCTCCAAAATTCCTAGTTCTTGTTACAGCATGTCAAATGAAAACCTTCTATCACTTGAACATCCCACATCTTAAGACATAGGAAGGCCAAACAGACCCCGCATTCCATGTTAAAAGGTAAAGGTAAAGGGACCCCTGACCGTTAGGTCCAGTCGCGGACGACTCTGGGGTTGCGGCGCTCATCTTGCTTTATTGGCTGAGGGAGCCGGCGTACAGCTTCTGGGTCATGTGGCCAGCATGACTAAGCCACTTCTGGCAAACCAGAGCAGCGCATGGAAACGCCGTTTACCTTCCCGCTGGAGCAGTACCTATTTATCTACTTTCACTATTCTCTTCCACATGATTATAGTTATGGGGAGGAGTGGGGCTGCACCCACTTACCCCACACCTGCATTTCCTCCCCCACTGCCCATTTGTTGGAAGGAGCATCTATAAAGGAAGCCTGCTGTACATACAGAGAGAGGGTTGATGTACAACATGATTGCTGGACCTTTCCTCCAGGTTGTTAAAGGTGATAAACATGGTTCTCTCCCTCCCCATTTATCCTCACAACAACCCTGTGAAGTAAGTTAGGCTGAGAGACAGTGACTGGCCCAAGATCACTCAGTGAGCCTCAACAACTAAGTGGGGTTTTGAACCCTGGTCTCTCAGGGCCTAGTCCAGGGGCAGTGGCAGAGCTTCATGCTCCAGTACCGAGGGGGCAGAGAGCAGGCAGGGGTGGGGTGGGGCGCGCCACCTGCAGGGGCGTGGCACCCAGCGCAGGCGGGGGGCAGCCATAATGGCACCCTGCTGGGATCACGCTGCCGGGGGCGGTGCATCCCCCCCACACACACTCCTCTTCCTCCGCCAGTGTCCAGCGGTTGCCAGCCTGGTATCTGCAGGTGCTGTGGTGCCGATGAAGGCCTTCTTTGACACCCCAGAATGAACCATAATTCACAGATTGAGGGCCACATTCGGCTCCTGGCATCTTCATCCCTGTTTCAGTTTCCTTCATTGTCCAAGATGTCCCAACAGTCTCTTGTATAGAAGAAATAGTCCTTCAAAATCTCGCAACCCACCTACCAACCTTTGTGCTGTTCCTACACAAATGACAACATTCTGTTTGTTTGTCCAAACAACTCTAGTTGTAAGGATTTGAAGCCAGACTGTATCATATATGAACAATTGCTGAGAAAAGAGGGTGCTGTCTGTGTTCCTCCTTGGACTGGATATAAGTTAGGTTTGCTCCCTTTCATTTTTGAGAGCTGACCAGGACAGTTGACATAATGCCAATTACTTAGAGGAACAGCTAAACATTCCAAAACTGCTCTGTGCTAAGACAGGGGAAATTGTTTACAATAGGCCAGAAGAGCTACTATATTACACAGTTCAGCCTGTATCATGTCACATAGTGCAAAGGAAACATTGGTAGGCGTCATGGGGACAAATTTTGTGCTGTAACGAGCATGGGAGGAAATGTGCCTTCCTCTCGCAGTAAAGAATTGTGTTTGGCAACACTCCAGAAACCGAACCTACTCGTTGCAGTTCAAGCACACCTGCCACCCACAGTACAGAACATGTGCATGTTTCTTGAGAGACAAGTTCTAATTATCAGCATCACACATTGCAGATGCTGCTGGGTGTGTGTGTGTTCCCTGCAGTATAACATATAATATTAAAATAGTTCTTTCAAAGAAGGGGGAAAGTCGCCTAAAACAGCACAAAATATCCACTCCCTCCTCACAGGATGAATACCAACATTCACCAGAAGTCTAGCTATCAATGCTGTCCAAATGCCCAAGGGAATAAAAAAGGCTTTGCATGGTGCCAGAAAAATGACAACCTCAGCACTTGCTAAGTCTCTCTGGGAGACTGTCAAGAGCTGCCAGATCTCAAACTCAGAAACCTTCTGTCTGTGCAGCTACGATACATAGTGAGCCATTGAGCTTCACATTACATCATCTACCTAGGCAGCTTAGTGTCCTCAGATTCTGGACTGACCTGGCCAAACTAGGGTCCTCCTTGCCAGAAAAGGAACAGCCGAAATGTCTGCATTTAAGAGTGATATAGGGCGGTAGTTCTTAACTTGATGTTTCTCAGTTTCTGTCTTCGGTATAAGTGAGATGAATGCTTCTTTCCACGATTCGGGAGCCTTTTTCCCCTCCAAGATTTGGTTACACACTTCTTTCAATGGTTGTATTAACCATTCCTTCATTGCTTTGTAGTATCTCGCCGTCAGTCCATCTGGCCCTGGTGATTTTCCCAATTGCATATTCTGGATGGCACCCTCAATTTCCTGGTTCGTAATTTTTTCATTTAAAGTCCTTTTATTCTTTTCCGAGATCTTTGATAGTCCATATTTTTTAATAAATTCTTCTATCTCTTGTTCATCTTTCGGCCCTTGTGCGTATAATTTCTTGAAGAAACTTTGGAAACAATTACTGATTTCATTTGGTTTGTTTACAAACTTCCCCTCTACTTCAAGGGACGTCACAGTATTCAACTTTTGCCTCTTTTTCAATTGCCATGACAGCAATTTCCCACATTTGTCTGCTGATTCAAAAGTTTTTTGCCTCATTTGTTTTATTTTCCATTCTATTTCTTGGTTCATCAGTTCCATGTATTGGGTCTGGTAGTATTTTATTTCTCTTAAAATCTCCTGAGATTTTGGTTTTGACCTCAGTTTCTTCTCTCCTTCTTTCATCTGGTTCCAGATTTTTTCTTTCTTCTCATTTTGTTGTTTCCTTTTTATCGAATTTTGTTGAATTAGAAAACCACGCATGACAGCCTTACTTGCGTCCCATATTATTCTTCTTTCCAGATCTGTTCTAAGGTTTATTTCAAAGTAATCTTTCAGAGTTTTTTGGGCCTTTTTAAAAATTTCTTCATCTCTAAAAAGGGTGTCATTCATTCTCCATCTGAAAGTTCCAGCTGTTGTCAATTTCATTTCCATCTTTACTGCGTTGTGATCAGAGCAGGTTTTTGGGCAGATTTCTGTATTTTTAACCCTTGGTGCCAGATTGCTAGAAATCCATATTTGGTCAATCCTGGTCCATGTCATTTTTGCTTCAGAGAAGAAGGTCCCCTCCCTTTCCAGAGGGTTCCTTGTTCTCCAAATGTCTATCAAGTCCATTGTGTCAGTCAGTTCAAAAAAGGTCTTTGGTAGTCTCCCATCCTTAGAGATTACTTGTCTTTGAGCTTTGTCCATATTTGTGGAGACGACTCCATTCATGTCGCCCATCATTATTATTTTATAGTCCATAAAGTCCGTTAATGTCTCATGCAACTTCTTGAAGAATTCAGCCTTCCCCTCATTAGGTGCATAAATTCCTACAATCAAGATTTTTTCTCCTTGTATTTGAATTTCCACTGCCAGAAACCTTCCTTGTTCATCTTTAAAGATCATTTTTGGTTCCCATTTTTCCTTAACATAGATCACGACTCCTCTTTTCTTAACTTTATCTGAGGAAATAAATTCCAGTCCTAATCTTTTATTTATCAAAAGTTTTCTATGTATTCTGGCAATATGAGACATTTTAGCAAAAAGATTTAAAAAAGTGTTGGTAGAGGAGATTCAGAAAGACCAAACAGGCTTTCTCCCAGGGAGACATTTGTCAGACAATGTAAGGAATATTATAGATATTTTGGAACTATTGGAGAATGATATAAATAGAAAAGCAGTATTGATTTTTGTGGACGCGGAGAAAGCCTTTGACAATATTTCTTGGAGTTTTATGAGGAAGAATCTCCATGGGATGGGGGTAGGCCAAAGCTTTGAAAACGGTATAGGTGCAATATACTCAGAGCAAAAAGCTAAATTAATTGTGAATGGTGTAGTTATGGATGAAATCCCAATAGAAAAAGGGACACGACAGGGTTGCCCAATATCCCCTCTATTATTTATATCGGTCCTGGAGGTGTTGTTGAATATGATTAGAAGGGATCAGCTGGTTGAAGGAATACACCTCGGAGCCAAACAATATAAGTTAAGAGCATTTGCAGACGACCTAGTTTTGACATTACAACAGCCAGAAGTCAGTACAAAAAGAGTTTTAGAATTAATTGAAATATTTGGTCGAGTGGCTGGTTTTAAACTAAATAAGCAAAAGACAAAGGTACTGGAAAAAAATCTAACGATGGGGGAAAAAGAAAGCTTTCAAAGGGAAACTGGTTTGGAGATAACAAAAAAGGTGAAATATCTGGGGGTGAATCTAACATCCAAAAATATGAATCTGTTTAAAGACAATTATGAGAAATGTTGGTTAGAAGTGAAGAAGGATCTTGACACATGGTCTAGATTGAGATTATCCTTGTTAGGCCGAATTGCTGTTATTAAGATGAATGTATTGCCGAGATTGTTGTTTTTGTTTCAGACATTGCAAATTATAGACAAGATGGATTGTTTCAAGAAGTGGCAGAAAGATATATCTAAATTTGTCTGGCAGGGCAAAAAACCCAGAATAAAATTTAAGATTTTAACTGATGCAAAAGATAGGGGGGGTTTTGCGCTGCCGGACTTAAGACTCTATTATGAAGCAGCAGCTTTTTGCTGGCTGAAGCAATGGCTACTTCTTGAGGACACAGATATCTTAGATCTGGAAGGGTATGATAACAATTTTGGCTGGCATGCATATTTATGGTATGACAAGGCAAAGATCTATAAAGGCTTTAAAAATCATATTGTCAGGAAAGCATTATATAATGTTTGGAATCGATATAAGGATTTGTTGGAAAATAAAACACCCAGATGGTTGTCACCAATGGAAGCTAGAGCGGTAAAAAAACTTAATATGGATTCAAATTGGCCAAAATATAGTGAAATTATAGAATATGATGGTGAAAAAGTTAAATTACAGAGCTTTGAGAAACTAAAATCTAAAGTTCGAGACTGGTTACATTATTATCAGATAAATGAGACCTTTAAGCAGGACAAGAAATTAGGATTTCAGAAAGAGAGGTCAAAATTGGAAACAGAACTGTTAGAGACCAATACTAAGAATTTGTCTAAAATGTATAACTTGTTGCTGAAATGGAATACACAGGATGAAACAGTTAAATCAGCTATGATCAAATGGGCACAAGACTTAGGTCATGATATTATGTTTGCCGACTGGGAACAGTTATGGACCACAGGCCTTAAATTTACGGCATGTAGTGCCCTGAAAGAAAACATAATGAAAATGATCTATAGGTGGTACATGACCCCAGTCAAGCTTGCAAAGATATATCATTTGCCCAATAATAAATGCTGGAAATGTAACGAATGCGAAGGAACTTTCTATCATCTTTGGTGGACCTGCCCAAAGGTTAAAGCCTACTGGGAAATGATCTATAATGAAATTAAGAAAGTCCTTAAGTGGACATTTGCAAAGAAACCGGAGGCTTTTCTCTTGGGCATGGTCGGCCAATTGGTACCAAAGAAAGATAAGACCTTTTTTATGTACGCAACTACAGCAGCAAGAATTCTCCTGGCAAAGTATTGGAAGATGCAAGAATTACCTACTCTGGAAGAATGGCAGATGAAGGTGACTGAATTTATGGGACTGGCAGAGATGACCGGCAGAATCCGTGATCAGAGGAAGGAGACGGTGGAAGAGGACTGGAAAAAATTTAAATTATATCTTAAGAACTGTTGCAAAATTTTGGACTGATAAAATGTTAAGGGTTAAGAAATAGAGAAGTATAGTTGGAAATATTTAAGTTTAGAAAATCATGAAGGAAATTAAATTTTGAAAAGGAATGAAGGATTGCTAAAAATTTTGGACACAGGGGTGCAGTGAAGGGGAGGCATGGGGAAGTCATGTATTATTTGTTTGTTTGTTTAATTTTGTGTTTTTTCTTGTTTTATGAAAATTAATAAAAATTATTTTTAAAAAAAAAAAGAAAAGGAACAGCCGAATGAGCTGTACATTTAAATAAATAAAAAGAGGACTTGCCTGTCCCAGCTAAGCATTGCACAAGCAGGTTGGTGGCCAGGTTGGTGGCCATTGCTACATCTTGCTCTTTAGTCTTGACTTGTGCCTCCAGCTTTGTCCTTCCATTCCCATTTGCTCTTTGGTCCTCAATATTGGCTTCTCAGGTTAACTCAAATTGCTGCACACACAGCCCAGCCCCAACATAAACACACCACAGGGCTGCAAAACAGCCCTGTTGCATCACAGCTTTCTCTTTCTTTTGCATCACAGCTTTCTCTTTCAGGAGGGGGCTCTTTTGCATCACAGCTTTCTCTTTCAGGAGGGGGTTCAGAAATATATCAGTCTTTTCCTATGTTATATTTTCTGGACACTCCAGTGTCGACACTGCAATAACTATAATGTCCATTGCACATAATTTCATATCTTGATAATCTTAAAACTTTGCCTAGCTTAGAAAAGCTACCCATACCACTTTGGAAAATCATTTAACTTGCTCCAGTCAAACCACATTTTATGACATCATCCATAAACCTATTTCTAGACAGTAAGCAATTCCAAGACAAGGTAGTACAACTAATCTGTTCAGCACACGAGGCCCGCACACTTGCTTGAATCCACAGCTCCAGATAGCTTTCATGTGTCTGAAGATATCGGTGGAAATTTCTACAGTACTTGCCAGAGAGAAAGAGAAGAGGAATACAGCATCAGGACAATTTTTTTACAACCTGAATATATTTGTTGGTTTTACATCCAGCATTCTTTTTAGCCAGAAAGCAGTTTATTATTTTTCTCTTACTTACCTTCAGAATAACTGTCTTGTGTATCACCAGTATTTCCAAACCTGGAAATAAGGAGACTACATTTTGCCTTGTCCAAAGCCACTCCATGATTCATGAATTCAAAGACACAACCACATCAGGTCCACACAAATACACCGTCGTCGATAGAGTCATTTTTTCTTCTTCTTCTGTCACATTCCCCAAACGTCTCAAGTTCCACAGACATATCAATGTTCTAATGAAAACCTAATGGCAGCAGTAGGGTGACAATAGTGCCATGCCACAATGGCCATCATATTTAGAAACTACCAGCCCTGTTTGTGTGTTAATGCTTCCACATTCATCCAGATCACAGTGGAACTGTGCCATGAAGCCACATCCCTCGTCTTTGTCCAAAGAGCATAACCGCCTGGAGCCTTCCCACTTTTAACTGTATACACGTAGGTACGCATGCATGCAGCCCAGAATTTGTGTCCTTAGTTGTGAGAAAGCCTGAGCACCCCAGCACTTTCACTTCATGTGAAGACTAGGAGGCAGGACTGCATGGCATGTCCCTGCTCCTTGCTCCTGAGTTGGTAGACATGAGAGCATTGA
Source organism: Podarcis erhardii (assembly GCF_964252035.2). Classification (NCBI taxonomy): domain Eukaryota; kingdom Metazoa; phylum Chordata; class Lepidosauria; order Squamata; family Lacertidae; genus Podarcis; species Podarcis erhardii. Next base: position 38,834,937 of record NC_138507.1, on the reverse strand, counting down.
TGCCCAAATGGTGCTATTGAGTTCCTCATACATAGGTTTCCTGTAAGAGTCATTTTAAGGTAAAGGTAGGGATCCGAGTGACCCTGTGGTCTAAATCACTGAGCCTCTTGGGCTTGCTAAATGGAACGTTGGTGGTTTGAAACCCCGTGACGGGGATGAGCTCCCATTGCTCTGTCCCAGCTCCTGCCAACCTAGCAGTATGAAAGCATACCAGTGGAAATAAATAAAAAGGTACAGCTGTGGTGGGAAGGTAAATGGCATTCCATCACAGTGTTCTGTTGCACCAGAAGCATTTTAGTCGTGCTGGCCACATGACCCAGAAAGCTGTCTGTGGCCAAACACTGACTCCCTCGGCCTGAAAAGCGAGATGAGCACCGCACCCCATAGTCACCTTTGACTGGACTTAACCATCCAGGGGTCCTTTACCTTTACCTTTACCTTTACCTTTACCTTAAGAGTCATTTTCAAAATCTTGAAATTGAGTAGTGCTTTTAAAAAGTCATGAAACAAAAGAGGATTCTGGAATTGTAAAAGAAAGCACATCTGTGCACTCAGGAATGACAGAGAATCCAGAGATAGCGATGCCACAACTCTGCTGAAGAATACTCTATTGACTGTGCACATCATTTGGTTAAAGTTCACAGGTGCCAAGCTACAACTAGAGACACTATTGCCTACTCTCTTCAGTTACAAGCACTGTCCATTTCCTCTATGTGGTATGAGGAGCACACCTTGAACTGTGCCACCTAGGTAGCTGCCTGCTCCATCAAGTTGGTCAAGTCAACATTGCTTCAGCTAATAGGACAGTTAGCAAACCATAACGTTATTAAAGAGTGAGAACTGAGATTGTTAATATAAAACATGTTGGGAGAACCTGTGGCGCTCCAGTTGCTGAACTAAGAGTCCCATCTTCCATGTCCATTGGACATGTTTCCTAAGGCTGATGGGAATTGTAGTTCAGCAATGTATGGAAGGCCAAAGGTTCCTCAGGCCTGATAAACAGTTCAGTCTGTAAGAAATCATTTTTATAAAAAAAACACAAAACCTTAAACCCATTAATCATGCTTTGCATCTCCTTTTACACAAAACTATTCTTCAAGCATATTCTTTCCTGTCAGACTGAAACAGCTCAACAAAGAATTCAGTTAAAAGGCAATTCAAAAACATTTCTGTCACGGGCTACGTTAATTCTAGACAACAATTAAATATTTGAGCAGATACCACAGGAGACAGCTGTATTTCTTTTAATGTAAGAACAAATGATAAAAAGAAACACCACATGCAGTTTTAAAAGCCCTCCACATCTGTCAGACTCTTCAGTCCAGATGTCTCACACTATATATATCAGACTCTTTGTGGTGTATTTTGCCCAGCGAGTGAGGGGAAAGTCACTGAATCAGCAGTTTTACTCCTTTTTCCATAGCAGGAATGAGAACATATATAGAGACAGGGTATTGTACTCATTTGGCTTTTTATGGACCACAGACCTCTTATGTTTCACCACATCCCCCTTTTCCTCCGTGTGTTACATAATTTGTCACAGTCCTTACATAATATAAGCGAGAGCATGACTTGAAATGAATATACAGCTAATTACAGCTAAATGGCAAGGACCTTTAACTGCTGACGGTTCAGAAGTGTAGCACAATGAGCTTAACTGTTGCTCAGTTACCCATGGAGAAACCTATGGCCACAATTTGGGGCTAGACTAAATGTTACAGCTACCATATATGGCCCATTAAGAAAACAACTCTTGCATGACTAGTGCTAATCATGATCGCTAAACGTTTTAGAGCAGGGGCGGTCCATGAGGTGCCCTCCAGATGTTGTGGACTCAGATCCCATCAGCATCAGCCAATGTGGCCAAGGGTCCTGAGAGTTGAAGTCCAACAACATATGGTATACAACAGGCATAGGCAAACTCGGCCCTCCAGATGTTTTGGGACTACAATTCCCATCATCCCTGACCACTGGTCCCATTAGCTAGGGAGGATGGGAGTTGTAGTCCCAAAACATCTGGAGGGACGAGTTTGCCTATGCCTGGTATATGATATATTCCTAATTTAGAGCAACTTTCCTCATGAATTTCTAATTTCATTTATATTCAGATTGGCATATATGATTCTCCCTCTCCTCTATTTCAGCCTCACAATAACCTTGTGAGGTAGGATTTGGTTGAGGGCCCAAACTCACTTAGGATGTGTCAAAGCTAGGTGGGGATTTCAACCTGGGGGGGGGGTTGTTTGGGGGGGGGTTGTTTTGTTTTGTTTTTGGTCCCTAGTCAACACTTCAGCCACTGTATCATGCTTGCTCTTTGTGTTCGTTCCCAGGAATGGCAGTCATTCCTGGAAGTAGCTCTGAGACATATGAAAGCTTTCTATATCATGGGGCAGTTTGTAGACATAAGTTGTTTCAGGAGATTCAAATTTCAGTTGGAGCATATGTAGACCACACTAACAATGGTCCAATTCAGACATAATGACAAACCATTATTTATTTAACATGTATAGCACTTTATACCATATTTCAACAAACCATGGCTTGTAGTTGTGGGAATGAGCAGGAGAAAGTGCTCAGATTCCGTTTTGGTATCATGGTTTGTGAACAAAATATGGTTTCTGAAAACCACTGCATTCCAATTAAAGGGAATGGCAGCTTCTTGTCTCCTTCCCTCCTGCGTGAAGGAGCAAGGAAGGGGATGGCCGTGTGAACCCAAGACTTTCACCTTCTCTTTCTTCTAATGACATACTACGGTTTGGTTTTTATGCCTGATAGATTCATACCGATTCGCACAGATGATGTTAGCATTCCTGTAATGGTTACTGGCTATTTACTTAGTCATTTTTGAATGAGTGGGGACAAGGTTACATGTAAGAGACAGGATGCTAATGGATGGCACTTGCTGAGCAGCATCTGTACAAAAGATGCTTATATACCAAAGGCCTTCCTGGAGGCATCTGGCTAGCAACTGTTGCAAACAGGAAACTGGAATGAATGGACCTTTGGTCTGATTGAGCAAAAAAAAAAAAAAAAAATTCTGTGTCCTTCTTAAGGCATGATAAGCAAGCTTCCCAGTCAGTCTTCCTCCCCCCCAATATGTCCCCAGTGCCCTAGATCCATATACATTAACTCCTGGATGTCAAAGAACACTTTCCTCCACAACTTCATTCATCTAGTCTACTCATTCCCATTCTGCAAAGATGGTGACAATGATTTCTTACCATAAGGTCCCAGGGTGGGTTGCAGCAGGGGGCAAATGCAATGCTACAGCATAATCTTACTTACGCATCCCTCATCATGGATTGAGACATGTGGGCAAGAGAGTACTGTATGTGCTTAGTAGAACAGAAGAGCCTACAGAGTTCTAGTGTTTCTGCCAGCACACTCACACTGTGACCCAATGCCCATCTTCTCCTTTACATTTGGAACAAGTGTTGGTTTTTAATCACCAGGACAGCAACCAAGTAAAAAAAAAGGAGGAAAATCAGGGAGGGGATGTTGCTTGTGACTTTGATTGCTGTATTTCCAATTCTGGATGTCCTTGTTATGCAGTGCAAGAAAGCCAACTTTGTTGGGGGCAACGACCTCAGAAGGATTCCCTTAAGAATCCATACCTGCAGCCTCTTGGACCATCACCAGTTGTGGCTGGCCACCTGATATGCCACATAAATGGTCAGGGTCTTGCCTGGAAGTTTACTATATTTGACAGCAATTCTTAGGTAGCTTACAAGGTGGGTAACAAAAGATGGAATGTTTATCACTGCAGCATTCAATTTGGGACTAAACCCAGGAATACCATATTTACAGCAGTCAGTCTGTCTGTCTGTCTGTCTGTCTGTCTGTCTGTCTCTCTCTCTCTCTCTCTCTCTCTCTCTCTCTCTCTGTGTGTGTGTGTGTGTGTGTTGGTTAGTTAACATCAGAAGACACTTCTCCATATGTTTTGGCACAGTAGAACTTGGAGTGCTATAGTTTTGCTATTGTTTAACTTAGTGCTCTTGGGAAAGAGCAGGCTCCGTTCATTTGACTAAAACTGGAGTAATTTTGTAAACCCAGCATTCTGCCAAACTTCATATGGAAAGACTGATAGTATGTACATATGTCTAAGTCAGACAAAAATGAACCTTGAAGGAGAAATATATTCTCTGCTGCCAGAGAACATCTGCTTTGGCTGTTGAAAATTGAGTCAACAGTGGCACCTACTGGCTGTGTAATGGAGAGTTTTGTAGAGGAGATCTGGGCCATTTTTTCATTAAAAGATGTATTTGCTCCCTCCACAGTCCATGCCCTTGCTGTGATTTGCCACAAGGAACCATTTCTTTTTCAAAGGTGACCTTCCACAGTTGTTGTACCACACACACCCAAGAAACCAGAAGCGTTTCCTAGTCCATGGAAGAACTTTGCTCTTGATATTATGATCTATTTTGCAAACTTCAACAAACGTGGCTTTTTAACCTGTAAATGTGAAACTAAAGAAAAAAGAACGTTCCATACACTGATCCAGTGATTCCTTGTGGGAGTTCCAATGTGTACACATGCAATCCTATCCATTGAGAAAATAGTTATATTTGTATCACATGGTGATGGGAACTTAAAACTCTCGGCCCAGACAATGCTTGGGGAAGGGTATTCACAGCTGGGATCCCTCTTCTCAGAGAAAAGCAGCACAGAAAAAAATGTGCTAGTACTTTTTTACTTCTGATGTTAGGAACATTTTTCATTTTATTTTGGTTCTTTGCAATATAGCAAGTAGTGCACATACATTATTTCACAGAGTGCCTTAATTCTTATGTTATGCATCCAACTTTGTAGATAGGTTTTATAAATTACACTTGTTGAACAGTGCCATAAAAATTAATGTTATGTACAGCTAAAGAAACATTACACATCATAGCTAGCATTGCAGTGCTTTCCAACAGACTGGAGAGGCCTGGGGTCATTATTATGAGTAACAGAATGGCTAAAATTCCCTGTGATGTTGGAAAGCCAAAGCCAACAATAACATGATTGATTCCTCATGTAGTGTTCACATGTTAAATTCCCAGCACCACAGGACACACATGACTGCATGGAGAAGGTATGTGTTGCTTGTTTGTGTGAATCAGACCTAAGCCAAGGCACCCTTGGCACAAAACAGCTTCATTGTGCAAATGACGTCCAGCAAAAAGGTAGCCCGTTGACAATGCATCTATATTTTCCCCTTCTCTGCGTGTCTTTTTGCCTGCCCTAGAATTGGAATTATCTCCAGACTTCTCCAGTTGTAATCCACCAAGCTAAACAAAAGCCACCATCCAGGTGCTTGGGTCTTTTAATGAGCTGAGTTAAGTTACGGGTTTTGGTGCCTGCTTCCATCTGCAAAACCAGGAAGCTGCCAATGTACCTTACGTGGCTAATGGGCTTTATTTGGCTTACCTTCTTCTGTAAAACAGCAGGAAAAGATGGATGACAAAAGGCAGCCAGTGGGTGCTACTGCACAAAGACTAATGCTGCAGCCAAAGGTGTCTCTTGCCTGTTGCAAACAATCTGCCAACAGCATCCATACTAGGAAGGCATCAGCAAGGGCATAGCTTGCTGGGAACTCCTCAGTCTGGCCACTGTGAGACACAGGGGAGAAGGGGAATAACAGCAGGTGGCTGCTTAACTCTTTCCCTGCCATCTATTGTTCTGCTCAAAATCACACCCTCAGCTGCTTGTTCCTTCAGATCCAGGAATCTCTCCCTGCCATGTATACAAAAGCAGTATGAGGGAGATTCTGTGGGGGAAATGGTTGAGCAATCTCTCCCCCCAGATGACCTTTTTGATGAGATGAGAGGATGTCAGCTATTTAGTGAGCATTCATCCTGATTTGTTTGTGGGGAGATTAGATGATTATCACTATTCCACACTGTCCAGTGGATTTTCCCCAACCTCTTTTGTTATTGCAAGACGGCTGATCTTTTGGGAAAGCAAAAGCAGCAGCAATAAATCAGCTTTTGCTGCTCTGCCTGAATTTGCTGATTGAATCCCAGCTGAACATACTGAGAGTTTGGAAGCACCCAGCACATCTTTAAAGAAAAGGGGGGTGAGGAGATTTCAATATATTGTTATATGTGCCTGCTGTGGAAAGTCCTGTTTCTCCCTTACGGTTTTATTAACATTTCCTTTTTTGTGTGATGGGGAAAATATAGGATTTTTTCCCCCAAGTAAAGTTGTGACTTCCAGCTGGAATTACAAGCTAATTGCCCACACAGCACACACATGGAGGCCGAAGAGAAATTCCCAGCTAGTGGCAAGTCCACATAAGGGAGTAACAATCTACTTTTGACATGATTGGTCACTTTGAAATGCAGTATGTGAATGGGACCTCAAGTAACATGAGCCTTGAAAGTCCTCCTCTGTCTGCAAGCTTCAATAGTGGGAGAGTAAAAGCTTAATGAGGTTACTCTTTTAAATCATGCCTGCTAAGCAATTCTACACAGGAAATACATTCTTTCCGCGCACCATTTTGACAAACACATTCAAGCACAATTGTAAAAGCTTTTTTAGACTAGGCTGTGACTCTCCCCACCCCCACCCCATTCTCCACCGAAGAGCCAAGCCCGTTAAAAATGATTTAGATGGTAGCAATGTATTTTTGGCTGGAGGAGACAGCCCCTGCACTTATGTCAGGGAAGTCGTATCCCAGCGGACTGCGCTTTCAAGGCCTAACCTGGCTGGCTAAAAGGAAACTTGCCTTCCAGATGTCATAGAAACTTCTCAGGCCAAATTTCCTAGGCCAAAAAAAGTCTTCACTTTATTGAAGACCGATCCCCTAGGTAAAAGCTGCAAAAGCATACTGTTTCTCCTTTGGGCAAGTGATCAGGCAACAGCAGATAGCTCCAAATATACCTTCAGGTTGCGTTCCCTGCGCTCAGAAGAACACACTGCAAGCTTCCTGATCATTCCACTGGGGGTGCAGCAGACAGATGAACATTCCTGGGACTATTAACTAACAACACTGAGTCCCTGCATGTGGCTTTCTTACAATCCATGTGTTGAGAGGCATTTGGGGAAGGGAATGAGCAGAGGGGAGGAGGGATGACTGGAGATGGATATTTCTGTTTTGTCTGTTTTGGTTTAAACATTAATTGTATTATTAGAATAAATTGAAAGAAAGTTAATTTACAGTCATGGCTCTTTCTCTCTGCTTTTCTAGCCTGCAGCTTTAGGTAAAATCACAGCAAACTCTTTCCTCAAACTCAGGCTTTGTCCTTCTAACGATCTAAGAATTGGAAGAGGAGCCCCCACCTGTTCATCATCTGGCACAGAACCCCCTTTCCTTTGTGATCTTAATGGCCCTTCACCCAGGTGATTACCTCCTCAGGAAGCTAGCCTGGCTTGATTAGCTTTTATTACTTGCTAGGATGATAGGGGTCTGGTGCCCACAGACTCAAAGCAATATCTTCCACCGGCTTCTCAAGTGTTTGGCCTCAAAGAGCAAATTTCTCTAGTTGCTTTTGTTCTCCACATACCTATGAGGCAGAAACACAAAAAAGCAAAGATGAAATGCGTCTGGAATTGGCGTTCATGCCTACAAGACATATGCTTGGCTCAGCTTTTTCCACCAAGCCATTTCTGCTGCTTCTTTTGCGATTCCTTTTCAAAAACATCCTGAGTTTTCATTGCGAAAAAAGCTTCTTGGCAATCACTTGCAGCTTTTCACAGGAAAGTTCCTCTTTTAGGGACTGGCTTGGTGGCGGGGAATCGTAGGGCCTGCCTCTTTAACACCCTTTCTCCTGTGCCAATGGAGCAGCTTAAAGACTGCATCAAGAACTCAATGCCGTTTGTTTGTTTGTTTGTTTGTTTGTTTGTTTGTTTGTTTGTTTGTTGGTCCATGTGGCCTTTTGATAATTCTAACCCACCTATATTCCTGGGTGACTGGACAAAAAGTGCTCCCTGTAGCCTGCACACTCCTTTTCCCAGAATCATTGCTACAGTGAATAGCGTCTCAATGCCTGGTAATTGAAGGACCAGACACTCGCTCCCCTTCCAGACCTGGATAGATGTTTTAAGCATTAGGCCATGCCTTGGGGATTTCACAAGCCTTTGTGCTGGTTAAAACCATTCAGCCCAGTTCTCCAGTGCTGCAACGATTCCAGATAGCACTCTATTCCTTCAGATGCAGCAGAGTTCCATTTATTTATTTGAAATATTTATATAACACCCTTATTATTATTATTTTAAAAAAGGGATTCCATGACTTCAGAATAATAGGGGGAGAATAAAAATCTGAAATTAACATGCAGCCACCAAAGTTCTTTTAAAAAACTAGTTTCAAATGAGCAGTACTAGTTCAAATTCTGGTACTGTTATTCTGCGCTAACTGAAGATTTCAAACTATTTACAAGGCAGCCACACATGTGACACACTTCTGTAGCCCAAGGCAGGAAGTTATTAGGATGTGGATAACATTGGTCTATGGACAATCCCTGTCTAGGAGGGGGTCACGGGTGGCAGTGCTAGAGAACAGCAGGTTCCTTGCCTCGCCATGACTCCCTCACACTTCCTCTTTAAGCACATCTTCTCATATACAGAAGGCCCCACAAAACCAGAGCTATTTTTCTAGAAAAAGAGGTGCCGGAACTCACCATGAACGCCTCCCTCGTTCTCTGAGAATGGCAATGGCGCCCACCTGAGAGGTTCCGGAAAGTTCCGGCTGAAAAAAAGCCCTGCACACAACCAGTATGGTTAAAAAGCAGGGAAATATGCCTTTCCCTGCCTATTCAAAGAAGCCAAAGGTAAAGGTAAAGGGACCCTTGACCATTAGGTCCAGTCGAGTCCGACTCTGGGGTTACGGTGCTCATCTCGCTTTACTGGCCGAGGGAGCCGGCGTACAGCTTCCGGGTCATGTGGCCAGCATGACTAAGCCGCTTCTGGCGAACCAGAGCAGCACACGGAAACACCGTTTACCTTCCCACTGGAGTGGTACCTATTTATCTACTTGCACTTCATGTTTTCAAAATGCTAGGTCGGCAGGAGCAGGGACTGAGCGACGGGAGCTCACCCCGTCATGGGGATTCGAACTGCCGACCTTCTGATTGGCAAGTCCTAGGCTCTGTGGTTTAACCCACAGCGCCACCTGCATCCCATCAAAGAAGCCAAACGTAGGCCCAAATGAGGTTTAACACACCTTTGTGTTTTCTTTCTTAATGTTTTGTTCCATAAATTAGAATTTGCAGTCCTTCAACCCTTTTCTGTACATCAGGGCACTTTTAACTGATTTGCAAAAGAAAGAAAGAAAGAAAGAAAGAAAGAAAGAAAGAAAGAAAGAAAGACCCCAGTAGATCACTTATGCATTGTTCAATTTTTCGTGAGAATGAAGGTCAGTCAAAGGTTATGTGTAGTAGTGGAAAAATATCTGGCTGGCACATTCCATGGAATGTATTTGCAATGTCTTTGAGAATTTCTTGAAACTTAAAGCCTAAGGATTTTATAGAAATTAAGGAGCTACTGCCAGCATCTGGAACTGAAGACAGCTCAGTGGAAATATCTCCATTCTCAAAAACTTGTGAAAGTTTTGTTGTTGATTTGGATTCTGTGGCAATATACTGACATCTAGTGGACAAGGAAAAGGAAAGAAGAAAGCAATTAAGTCTTGGTGTTTTGTGCTCTCCCTTCCAAGAAATATGAAATGTATCCAGAACTTGTATGCATTTATTTTCCTTTTGGAAGAGATTGAGCACTGGAAACTGTGGGTGCCTTAAAGCTAACATGTATATTCACATTTATACAGAAAAGGCAGACATTCTAATGATGCAGAGTCAGCAAAAGGCAATATCAAATTCACAACATCAGACTCCGCAAAACCTCCCAGCTTCTCTCAGGAAATCTCTTAGCAGTTCATTCTAGCTACCTGCCAAAGTGCTTCCTGCAAATTTATGCTTTGTACAGAGTGAGAGAGAGAGCAAGAGCAAATCAACATTCTAGCTTCTCACTTCAGGTAGATATGACGAAACCAAGCAAATGGATGCAATGATCTGCCAAAATGACCAAGGGGGTGGAACAACTCCCCCTGTTTAGGTACGGTTGCAACATTTGGGACCTTTTAGTTTAGAAAAACAGTAAGTGGGGACATAACAGAGGCATATAAAATTGGGCATGGCATAGAGAAAGTAGATAAACGGAGGTTTTCCTCCCTCTATCAAAGTGCTAGAACCTGAGATCATCCAGTGAAGATGAAAGTTAGAAGCAGTGCTATTTTTCTAGAAAAATAGGTGCTGGAACTCACCATGAACACCTCCCTTGTTCTCTCTTAGAACGCCCAGCAGAGAGGTGGTATCACTGAATTCCAGTGAGTTCCAGGTGGGAAAAAACAAGATAGTACTTTTATACATTGTTAAAATATGAAATTTGTTACCTTGGATGACCATTAACTTGAATGGCTCTAAAGGGGGTTTAGACAAGTTCATGGAGGCTCAGCCTTTCAATGGCTTCTAGTCATGGTGGCTAGGTGCTGTCTCTGAATTCCCTAAGTTGGGAGAGCACTGTTGTACTCAGGTCCCACTTGCCAGCTTCCCACAGGCATCTGGCTGGCGAGAACACAATGCTGGACTAGATGGGCCTTTGATCTCACCCAGCAGAGCTGTTCTTATGACTTTATATCAACAAACCTCATCTTCTCTGTTCCGTGCCAGAAGTAACTGGTAAGCCCATCCAAGATAAAGAAGCACACTAATGGCCCTGGAGAGCAGAAGGGAGGATTTTAGCAGCTGTGGCTTATCATGCAAGTTACACCCATGGATATCTCTTCTTCTGCACAACTATTAGAGGTGTGGGAGCCCAGTCCTCTTCTGCATTAGAAGAGCATCCCTGTCTGGGACATGTCAGCTGGTGTGATGCCCCACAGATCTACAAAGGGACAAGGAAAGGTGAGTTGAGCAGGAAGAAAGCTGAACCAAAGGCTCACCTAGAAAATGTCAGCCCATCACAAGCAACAGGACACTAACATCCTATTATGCAACCCTTGAGCTTGAGATGTATATTTTTAGGACCTACCTAGCTTTAATATTTTGTGATACTGTGTTTTAGTATTGGTGTTGTGCTTTAATTGTTGTAACCCACCATGGGACCTTAGGGTGAAAGGCAAATAATAAATTGTAACAACAACAACAACAACAACAACAACAACAACAACAACAACAAAAACAAGGTTGTTCCTGGTGCAATAGCTCCCTTTTATAGGCATTCCCAGATGAACATTAAAAAGTGTAGCAGGGTTCCAAGCTGCAATGTTTATTTCATTTTGCTAGTGCTAGCTTGTATTTGACTTGTTTAATGCTTCGTGCAGATCTCTTCCAAATCATTTCCTCCTGTGGCTGTGCTATAAATTATGCCGATAAAGGGTCCTTGCCCATCCCTACCCATAAGTGGAAAGATATTTGCAAGAATGAGCATTTCATGCATTTAGTAGAGTCTGAAAATAGACCTAGAGCTTTCAGAGCTTCTCAACATTGCTTGAAACAGCTCATATAGTGTCCTTTACTCCTTAGGCCCAACCACCTCTTGCTCCCTTCATTGAATCTGTCAAGATACAAATGTAGTGCTGACAACTCTCTCTCTCTCTTTCTTTCTTTCTTTCCTTCTTTCCTTCTTTCCTTCTCCAAAATGAAGCCCTTCTGTGTTGTCCTTGGCTCATCCTTTTAGAGCCAAACTAAATGTAATGGGGAAGATTCAGCATCAGTTCTCCTCACATCTTTTTTCAAGCAACCATGGAAGAAGAAGAAGAGTTTGGATTTGATATCCCGCCTTTCATTCCCTTTAAGGAGTCTCAAAGCAGCTAACATTCTCCTTTCCCTTCCTCCCCCACAACAAACACTCTGTGAGGTGAGTGGGGCTGAGAGACTTCAAAGAAGTGTGACTGGCCCAAGGTCACCCAGCAGCTGCATGTGGAGGAGTGGAGACTCGAACCCGGTTCCCCAGATTACGAGACTACCGCTCTTAACCACTACACCACACTGGCTCTCGAAGGAAGGAAGCAAATTGGATCAGGCAAATTGGATTGGAGAACTAGTGTGGTGTGGTGGTTAGAGTGTTGCACTATGACCCAGGAGATCAAGGTTCAAATCTCCACTCAGCCATGAAGCTCACTGGGTGACCTTGGGCCAGTCGCTCTCAGCCTAACCGACCTGTACCTCAGAGTGTTGCTGTGAAGATACCATGGGAAGGAGGGGCACATGAACTCCTTGGAAGAAAAAGTGGTATAGAAACATAATAAATAAACAATGATCCCAGAACAGAAACTCCTAGAAGTTGCTTCGACTAATGTCATTTTGGCTAATGGAGGGAACCACTGTGATGAGAGTGGTCTTTGTGGGATCCGTTCCAAAGCGTGGGGATAAATGGAAACAAGTCTGGGATGGGGATCAGAAACATACAGCAGGTGATGAGAGGTGCTGTGTGAGGTATCTGTGGAGGGACAATTTGGTTGTGGCTTGTTCTTCAGGCAAAGCAAAAAAGGTTGACACAGAAATATATGGTCTTCTCAGTTAAGGTTCAGCATAGACACAAGCAATCTATAGTACTCAGTACTATGGGGCCACAGCAGATTATCCTATGTGGCCCATGGTTTCATTATGGATACTAGAGAGCTCTGTAGCAAAAATGAGAGACATATGGCACTCCAGATGTTGCTGAACTACAACTCCCATCCTCCCTTGACTACTGAGGATGAGGCTGGGGCTAAGGGAGGTGGAGGTGGAGTCCAGCAATATCTGGATGGCTACAGATTCCCCATCCCTGCTCAGCAGCAATTGCCTTTAGGACTGTTCCATTATTACCATCAGCCTGGTTGACTGCACTCTTGAACTTGCACTAGAGTCACTACACCTCAGTGCTGGAGGAGAAAGCAAAAACACATTGGAAAACATCCGTTTAACAGGATAACTGACTAATAGTTTTATCTTTTGTACCAGAAATTCAGTTCTGGGTCAGAAAAACATTGCAATGTCTGGATGCACCCATTAGTAATTCTTTGGCTGCCTTTGGCGCTGGGCTTTTAAAATTGCAGTTGTTTACTTCTCCCGTTGTCTTCCGCACTTGCATTCTTCCATATCTTTATTGGTCAGTCAAAGGTTGTCACAATGCCTTTAGACAAATAAAATTTCGGTTTCCGAGGTCAAATTTCTACAAAGCTGACATTACAGTCAATATAGAAACTTGTTGGTTACAGCAAATGGAACCCTGTAACATTCCTCAGTGACTATCCATCTCAGTTTTGGGGCTCTTGCGGAATTATTTGTATTTATTCCCTTGGTGGTTCAAAGGAAAAATATCTCGGTTTCATCAGGTCATTCATTACTCAGCAGTTCAGGGAAATATTTCCCCTTGGCAGTTCATAGATGGGATTATAAACACAAAACTTTTCAATTATTTTTATTATTCCATATAATTCATGGTGCTATTTGAAATTCAGATTGCCGGTATTTCAGCTAGCTCTGCTGCTAGGAACACAGGAAGCGGCCTTATAATGAATGAGACCATTGGTTTGCCTTGCTTAATAGTGTCTATACTGAACTGCAGCTGCTCTCCAGCATTGCAGGCAAGTGGCATTCCCAGCCCTACCTGGACTTGCCAAGGAAAGAACCTGGGAGTCCCTACATGCAGATTAGATGCTCTGCTACTGAGCTATGGCTCTTCTCTCCAGGCCAGCATTAAGAAGTGCCAGGCATAGTGGCACTGACTGACGGGGGCTCCCTTCACCACATACCCTGTCTGGGCTGCCATCACTATAACCAAGCATTCTCACCAGAACCAGCAGCAATTTTGAGATCGCAAACATGAAATACCCCTTCACCTAGATAGGGCCATTGCTAGTTGATGGGAGTCAAGTGTCACTAGGCAGCAGGCATGTTATATCTCCCAGAATGCAGTGCCCAGATGTATAGATATCAGGCATCAGACACTGTGCCATAGGAAATAGAATATGGCAGGCAACTAGTGTCAGCTGCAGTCAGGCAGTCACTGGGCTGCCACTTGGCAAGCCTGTCAAGGAGTAGGGGAATGACTGATGGCTGAAGAAGCATTAGCATCAGTGCCAGGATCAGGCAGGGTACAAATCATGATGGCAACAATGCCCAAAGAACCCAAGCTGGGTAGGCATCAACCCTGGGGAGTCCCAGCAGTTGCCCGGGTATGATGGATGTTGACCCTGGGCTTGTCTGTACTGTCAATTTGGGCCAAACTACAGGTTACATATTTCAAATTTTATTTTAAAGTGGCTGCTTCTAGTTTTTTGTTTTTTTTAAAGGCAGCTGTGGGACCCCAGTGCAGACCAGAGGCCCACACTAGTTCCCTGCTGAAAAAGCCCTTCTCCCCAGGCTGCTACTTGCAGAAAATAACATCTTTGAGAACAAATAATACCCAGAAGGATATTTTCAGCAGGAAACTGGTGAGGGACCTTGATCCAGTTTTAAGCATGCTTTCTTTACAAGTGTGACTAACATAACATGCAGTTTGCCCCTTTAAGAATAATTTGACAGAAGCAGGTAGCAAGTGATAGCACCTCCCTATGGTGAAAAGCTTCACCTCCTAATTTGTCCATGTGGAATTACTGTTGAAGGAATAACTGCAAATGCTGATGGGAAAACTCACAATTCAGCTTCACTGGGGATTAAATGCCGGCTCTTCTTCACTTTTCTCCTATGATCAGAAGGCCTGGCTCTCCCATATTCCCTTCCCACTCAAGATGCTGCTTTTGAAAAGGACACTCCAAACTATTCCTTTCTACTCATTGCAACATCCAATTCAAAAAGCGTTCAAGATGTCCAGTCTGGCAGCCATAAGACCTCTCATATCCATTTACTGCCCCCATGCCACTTCAGTCATTCTTTTAATCCCCCTTAAAAAAAAGTGAACCAAACATTCCCGTCTCCTCTTCCTTCTTCCTACACAGCTGCACAGTTCCTTCCCAAGCATTTTCTTTCCCCTTTGAGCAATGATTTAATATATCCATTCATAATTAAAGGCATCTTTTTCTCTTTGCTCTGCCCTATGAAGGCTACAGATTCCCATCACTGGGTGTGATTTAACACATCTGCTCAACAAAACACTGGTCCCAGCTGCAACTTCCCTATTCAGGCAATTGGAAACAAAATCCAGCGATTCACTCCATCGCTTTAATGCCAGACCACAACCAAACTCCCAAGAATGATGTCAGCAAGGTCTTGCTACTCCAGCATACAGCTAATGGCCGCATGTAGGTGACTCCATATATTTGAAATTCAAGTGTCTCAGGTTCCCTAGCACAAGGGTAGGTATGGTTTAGTTCTAATGATCACAGAGCTGAGCAAAGAGGTTTGAACTTCTCCCTGGAGCCCAGTGTCACTGTAGGGAGGAATCTTGCACTCTATCCACTCTTCAGATCCATCATCTGAAGACAGGAGAGGACATAATTTGCCTCCTCATCACAGCATTGGGCTGACTGAAGAAGTTTAAACTTATATGCCCAACCTGGAATCATGTTGAGGAGGAAAATGCCCTCCTTCTTCTCTGCTGATCTGTAAGAGTGGCATTACCACAGAGGTAATGCCACTCTTGGGCCAAAAAAGGGCTTCTCGCTAGCCCAGATGATCATGAGAACTACATTACAAAGCAGACACAAAATACTCTCTGTCAGGCTATTACTGAAAAACAAGGCCCATAGGTTATTAGTGTAACTTGTAGCCTGACCCTCTGTATAGTGGAAGTCAGTCCCAAGTCAGTTCACATGGGCCTGGCACGTTATTTTAACTGATTAATTAACTAAAAGTTTGCAGTCGGACAGTGTTTGTGTGGCATGTGTTTATGCACAAGAGATTTTTTTCCCCTAACATTTTTCTTCAAAAAGTCCCCAAAATACCAGTTGTTATTGCTGCTTAAAGCTGCCTGCATTTGCCAACTGACAAATCCAGTGTTGTGAAGGATGTCCTTTCCTTGCTATACCTCCCACCTTTTCTCTTGCATAAACATATTGTGTGCCTGAAACTGATCATTCCAAACTGGAAAAGTCCTCTGGGCCTCCAGGCCACCCGCGGCCTTAGGCATTGGATTAGCACTTTGTCAGCTAAGGAATGTCACTGAGGCCTACAGAGCGGGGAGACTGATGCATTGAAAGACATTTTGTCTGCAATGCTTGGCTGAAGCACCTACAAAAGCAGAACTTCCTAATTATTCCTGCAGATACTTTTTCTGCAGCCAACAGCCTGATTAGAAACCGACGGAGAAGACGGGCGGTTGCGCAGGTTGGGTTAAGATGCTCTCTTGGCTCCATTTTATTTTCTGTTGCAGTGGAAGCTTGGCATTCTTTTTGTTTTGTTTCGTTTTAGGTCTGCTGTCCAAAGGTGTTTTTGCTCCAAGAGCGAACTGTGTTATAGTGTTGTCTTAAAAGATTTACAGATCAGGAGCCTAAGATGGTTGTCACAACAGACCATGTAAAACAGATTAGCTACTTGTCAAAACAGCTTTCAATTAGCCTTTTAACACACATGATTAAAGTGGTTTGAGGTAAAATAAAAAAGAAAGAACAGGTGCTTCCTGTTACTCCTCTAAAGATGCTGCGATCCTAAACATGCTTGCTAGGAAATATATCCCACTGAACTCAACCAGAATGTCAATGAGCAGTAAGGATCAGTAGCAAGGAAGCATACTTAAAATAATACAACTTTTGTTTTTTGCGACATCTTAACTTTTTGGGAACTGATTGGCGATAATCTATTGGCTGCTTCAAATGCATGCCTAGCTGCTACCACTGTCACGACAGACAACAAAGAGCTAGTCTGGATTTATATGTGCACCAGGCAAGTATCCGGGTGCCAGAATGTCAAACTTGGGTGCACACACAGATATCATGTACTTGGCATACATTGTAGATGGGCAGGATTTAAGAGCTAGTGGTTAGAATGTTAGACTAAGCTAAGGCAATGAGTCTCTAAATCCCTGCTCAACTATGAAGCTCACCAGGAAACCTTGGACCAGCAATATCACTCCCCTTAAATCTTTCCACACAGGAAACCTTTAGTTACTTGAAAGAAGAGTGGGATGAAAATGTCAGGAAACAAAACATATAAATGATGAGTAGGTATAAGATTTATATAACAAGTTCTGATAGTACAAGCCTATGCATCCTTATTTAGAAATAAGGCTCCAACTGTACCTCTTGGCTATAACTGCTAATATTCAATTTCAAAGGTAATATATTACTGGAGGGTAGCAGCAGTGAGTGGCTAGATTTTGCTCTAGTTGTGACCTTCACAAGGTAGGGGGCATCTTGGAGGAAGAGCATTGGATTAAATAATCCCTTGATGTGATCCAGCATAGGCTGTTTTGTGACTAAAAATACTTTAAAAGGACTTAGAAGCAGCAACCAGTGCATAATGTAGCAGATTGACATATGACATATGATAGGAAGAACTCATATTACAGCATTTCTGAGAGAATTGCACTTTTTGATTCTGCGCTCAGTTCAAGGTCTTGTCTTGGACATATAAAGCCATTAGTGACTTGAGTCCCGTGTACCTGAAAAATTGCACCACCACCCCACATTTGTAAACCAGCCTGGGAATTAGATTTGATTTTGTTGGTGATTCTGCTACCCTCAGCAGCATGTGATGAGAAGTGCCTTCTCAGCGGTGGCTCTGAGACTATGGAATTTCCTGCCACTGGATGTGCACCCAGCTTCAACTTTGGGTTATTCAGAAGACATGCAAAGGTGGCCATTTTTGCCCTTTTGGAAACATTTAATTACTCTTCACCTTTTGATAATTATTTGACTTATTTTTTTAGTGATTCATTATTCATCTGTTGTCCTTTACTGTTTTATTATGATGTAATGCACCCTGGGACTTTTGTTGAAGGGTGGGTAACAAATGTATCTAATAAAATAATATATATATATATATATATACACACATAAGAATAATGAAGAATAAGTTTTGGTTCATTCTTAATGTGTGCTTGAGAACATACAGCCGTGTTATTTCACTCTGAGTGCAATCATTTTAATATCTTCATATTCATGAACTTATTAAATAGAGAAGGCAAAATATGTTATCCCACAGAGTCATCCCAAAGTAAATTTCATGGCTTTCGTCCACATTAGTGATGCTGGAAATATTACAGGGGAAAATCTGAAATTACCAGCAGTAATTGTCTTTCTTCTCAATACATTTCAGTCTCTGGATTTTTCAGGGGCAGGGGGAACGAATCTCGACTGCAATAAGGCAGTTGGAACAGCTCACTCACTTGAGAGTAATTGTCCGTCTTCTATTTCTAGATTCTTACCAAGTCAGGGCAGCACAACCACTCAGAGAGGTCACAGAGCCATTCTCTAACTTAACACTCTGTGATCCTAGAGCTGGGGGAACGTCAACTATTAAATTATCTCTTGGGATGCCATTGTTAGGGATCCAGCCCATGACACGCAACAAGTACACAACAATGTTCCTTTGGGGAAGGCTGTAGCTTAGTAGTGCAGCTTCTACCTTGCATGCAGAAAATTCCAGCATCTCCAAGCAGGGCGGAAAATGTGCTTGAAACCCTGGAGAGACACCACCAATCAGTGTTGACTATACTGTGCTAAATGAACCAATGGCCTGACTTGATATAAAGCAGCTGCCTATATTCCTCACATAAATGAAAGCATTTTATAAAAATGCATTTTATCTACTATATCCCAATCAGGGAGTGTAAACAAAAACGTTGGTGCACATTAACTGGAGCCGTCACGAAAACCCTTAAGCTATTGCGGCTTCTCACATTTTCAGGCAGAATCCCGAATTCCCAAGGGGGCCTTCACTTCAGTACAGCATTTCAACATGGAAGTTCAGATCCGTGCGTCCCTCTAAAATATGTCTTAGATCCATAGCTGTCAACATTTCCCTTTTTTAAAGGGAAATTCCCTTATTCCGAATAGGATTCCTCGCAAGAAAAGGGAAAAGTTGACAGCTCTGCTTAGATCTATGCCTCCCGCTCGCTTCCCACCACTCAATAGGACACCCCTTCCTGTTTTTATGAAAACAAGGTCCAAGTCACTTGAATGCCCCTAGGAAAGTTTTTTGCTGTTTTCCTGCACCTCAGGAAAACACCTCATGGTTGGTCTCTCATAAAGTAAGAGGTGAATAGAGGAGCGAAGGGGGTGGGTCCTGCCTGCAAGGCCGCTGCCATGGCTGAACCTTTCCCTATTTTCAGCTGAGGAATGTTGGAGGCTATGCCCGTTATTATAGGCCAGAAACAGTAAATTAATATGGTGAGGTCGATTTGCAAACATGGCAGCTGGATCAATGTGGAACTTGAGGTACTGGATGAGTGTCAACCAAAGGAAAGGGGGAAATAAGCAGAAATTGTGCACTGAAAATCCAAAACAAAGAAGAAATGCTTTTTTTATTATTTTCCACAGAATTAAACACAGCTGCATAGCCAAAACAGCACAAACAGGATCTTATTTGTGGATGAATTTTGAGACCCAAAAATGTCTTTAAAAAACTATTTGTTCTTTATTTTGCTCAGGGCAAATCATCACAGTGTGGTTTTTCTGTTTTATACAACTGTTGGGCATCTTTCTGTATATTATGAAATCTTGTACCGCAATATAAATTATTTTTATGATGTATTTTTAATATAATGCTATTAGTGTTCAGGGCACTTTAGAGAGCATAAGAGGACAGGTTCCTATGCAGAAGGCTTTGGAAAAACCTCCTCCTGGATAAATTCTTCCAAATTTTCAGAACTGACGTTTTTAAACTGCTCTTTGACTTGCACAGTCTCCCTGTATTTAAAACCTGCCTGGTCAATGAAGTTCTGCAAATGAAAACTTTCTCCATCACTGCACCTACGTTAAGGCAGAGCCAAATGTTCTCCTCACATACTGGAAGTAGTCTTGTCAGAAGGCACAGGAGCCCTGACAAAAAGAAAAACATGGCAACACTACCCACAAGTGACACCTTGAGTCTAAGTATGTTTAAAGAAGGGGGATTCAGGTTTTAATTATTGTGTGGTGCAATTTGCAATGCATAGATCAGGAAATGGTACTTACCAGAACCCCATTTTCTACAGAAATAGATTCCTGGACACTGCCATGCATAATTCGTGTGGCAGGTGCTCACATGTAGAAGGAAGAGTGGGGACCACACTGCTGGCCCTTCTCCTGACATCAAGCAACCAAGCTAACCACACCACATAAGTCCATAGGAGCCAACTCCTAGGAGCCATGGGGTCTTTGTTGTTCCCCCCAGTAAAATATTTGAGGCGGCCAGGGGCCCTAAATGTTGATGGGCATTGTTAAGTTGTGGGTGAACATATCAGGTGACACAGCGATTCTTCAAACAGCTCTTGTTTATTCACAGGCCAGGACAGAACTGAACTGAAGGGTTCAGTCAGCCTGTTTATATAGAGCTCCAGTACAACGTTACTGTAACAACTTTCTAAAACTATCCAATCACTGAACGCCACTTTCTATCCCTTATTTGCATAACTATCTACAGTATCCCCCTGCTGGCCCAGGGTGAGAACTTCAGTACATAACAGGCATGGCCACTCAAATGGTGTGAGTGCACAGCATCATGCGATTGATTATGCAGGGTGGGGCTTACGTGGGCCCCCCAATATTTTATTCAAGCTGGCAGCCCCTGCTGATGTCCTCATGTTGAGTGCAAACATCCGAAGAGGAACTTCTGCAAGTGAGTTCATGGAGCGGTTGCTAATCTGTAGCTGCTCCAAAGGAACAGGAGGACACCCATGCAGTTGTGATCCAGAGGCCTTCTGGTGTATATTTGGGGGAGGCTAGCTCCTCCACATGATGTTGGAGGCAAGGCCAGTGGTGTGGTCTTGATTGTGGTTCTGCACATGGGCACACTTCACACAAGTAGCACATGCAGAGGGTTCTGTTCTCCGTTACATCTTGTCATCCTAGAAGTGAGTTTGGTGAAAATTATTGACTGCAACCTGAGCCCATTCCAGAGAACTTAAATATAAAAACAGTGAGTTGGGTGGGCTGTAGCCACTCTCAATAAATGTCTTATGGTCTCAATTTGTGGCTTATATTTCTTAATAATCATGTTTATGTAAAACATATTTTTAAAATACAAAGCACTGTTTTAACTGGGAAAAGAGTTCACTTGGTTTATTTTTAGCCTCACGTTGCAAAAGGGCTCTTGCGTTGACTGAGAAAACCCAATGGACTGGTGACCACAAAGAACAATGACAAATAAAGCAATTCATCTGCAGGCACCCCCAGTTGCTTGTTGTGAATTCCCATTGTTTGCAAATATTCTTGTTTTGGAAAAGAGAAAGTGCATTTATAGAGACCCCTGAGCCCAATATACTCTAATGCATCAAGTTGTTTACATTACTCATGTTTCAAAAGGAAGCCTTGATATGTTCCCTGCATGTAGGTCAATTCAGGCAGTGGTCACAGGATGCCTCCTTCAAAGTTTTACTATGCAGCACTTGTAACAATTCTGCATAATGTTGCACGCACATAGAATCATAGAACTGTACAGTTGAAAGGCACCACAAGGGTCATCAAGTCCAACCCCCTGCAATACAGGAATCTTTTGCCCAATGTGGGACTTGAACCCACGACCCCGAGATTGAGCTATAGGGACGCGGGTGGCACTGTGGTCTAAACCACTGAGCCTCTTGGGCTTGCCAATCAGAAGGTTGCCGGTTCGAATCCCCGCGACGGGGTGAGGTCCTGTTGCTCTGTCCCAGCTCCTGCCAACCTAGCAATTCGAAAGCACACCAAAAGTGCAAGTATATAAATAGATACCGCTCCAGTGGGAAGGTAAACAGCATTTCTGTGCGCTACTCTGGTTTTGGTGTTCCGTTCTACCAGAAACGGCTTAGTCATGCTGGCCACATGACCCAGAAAAACTGTCTGCGGACAAACGCCTGCTCCTTTGGCCTGTAAAGTGAGATGAGTGCCACAACCCCAGAGTTGTCTGTGACTGGACTTAATCATCAAGGGTCCTTTACCTTTTTATGCTCTCTATATGATCACAGCTGGTACAATAAGACTGTACCAGCTTTTTGTACTGACCAGTACAGTGTAGTGGTTAGAGTGTCAGACTAGGACAGAGTTCAAATCTCTGCAAACAGACCACAATACCAATTATATCATTCCAAGAATCTGCAAGATTATTGCTCAACCATAACTGTGCTCTCTATGTCTGATGTGGAGTGCTGATTCACCATTCAGCATAACAACCATGAATGTGCAGTTCCTCGTATTCAAGCTGTGAGTATGCCTGATTGCAAAAAGTTCAAGAAGTGCATTCACCCGCGTGCTACAAAAGAAAGAATGATTGATAAAAAGCTCTTCTAGAAAGTAGGGGGACCAAAAAAGCCATTGCAACTTCCATCAGATGCCTTCAAACTGAAAACATGATTGGTTGAAAGAGTCCAGGAAATTCATTTACGAAAGCATTCCCAAGTAAGCAAGTGTGGAACATCTGAATCAAATTCCATTATGGTTTCCAAATGTCTGCCTCATAAGCGAGAAATATCGAGGTTTCAAGACGCCCCTCTTTCATGGAAATGACTATTTCCCCTAATTTAACATTTAGCAATATTTTCAGAATGAAATCATTCTCATTAAAAACATTCTATGGTGACCCAACAAAGCAATGTCACATGTTCACAATGAAGCATTCCACTTCTATGTATGGAACAAACTCTGTAATACTTAATAAAATTATACATTGTATGACTGTCAAAGCAGGTAATGCAGGAAATCAGTGACCAGATCTGCAATCAGTGAAGCCCTGCAATCAGGGGTCTTGGGTTCAGTAGATCTCAAGTTGCTAGTCTCAGGCTCAGTGGCATCAGGGTCCAGATCTAGCACTTCTACAAGTCATGCTGTTGTGTTTTCCCTGTTGCCCTCCTTCAAAAATCCCAACAATAAAACAAGCAGGTCCACAGTAATATACAACTGGTCAAAAAGTGCAAAATTAAAACAGTTAAAAACAAGCTCATTGGTACGAAATAATCAACACCAATGTTAAACCACTGAAAAACCAATGAATTACATTAATAAATGGGAAAATGCAGTTAAAAAGTTGATTTTAATAAGGTAAATGATACTTGGTAGTGTAGCACCCTGCTTGTGGTTAACGCTTAACTGGAATGAAATATTCAACGCAGCAATAGAGAAATTAAAATAGTAATTTATTTGTCAGACAAATAAATAAGAGGCTCAGTGGTACGTGGTTACCAAGCTCTGGCCTGGCCTCCTGCCATTCTGGCCAGCACTTATATTCCCTTAATCCAGCCCCCTTTGCTCCTCCTGTGGCTGCCTCTGTCCAATCAGCCTGGTTGAAATTCCTATTGGCTGTTTGCTAGAACCAATCACAAAAGATACACCCACAAAAGATACACCCATTTCCTTGCCCTTATATGGGAGACAAAGAGCTATATATAAATGACATATAAGTAATAATATATCTTACATGGAATCTTAATTACCAGCTCACCTCTTGCCCTTCTTGCCCTATTGCCTTCTAAAACAGATGTTTAATCTTACATTTTTATGTTCAACAGATGTCAAGGATCTTGAGTTTCACATCAACATTGAAAGATTTCCTTCATTTAATGTTTCTAAACAAAATGCCTGACAACTATATATCAAGACTGCTTGGATGGCGTCTTCTGTCTGGCAGGGGGGGGGGGCTGGTGGCTGACTTAATTTCAGGATAAATACAACTCTTACAACCATATGAAATAAGAATCTAGCATTCCTTAAATCCTTTGCATAATTACATTTAAGCCAATATATTTAAGCTAATATATTTCATACATTTATCATAGGTAGCCTCTTAAAAGAATAAAGCTTCTCAAAGTGAAAAGGAAGGAACTCAATAAAACACAGCTTTTAAAAGAAGCCTCTTCAGTTTGCACCTCCCCCTTTCCCCCTCCTCTCCAGCCTCAAAATAAAATAGGAAGAAGCTGCTTCTTCTGCCAAGCCAGTTGCCTTTCCAACATTTAACACATTTTAACCTTTTTTTAACTCTCTTAGTTTAAGAAACAGCTTTAGAAAAAGACTTCCCCCAAAAATGTTCTCTTTCCAGCTAAATGTTTCTCCCCATTGCTCCTGGCCTTTTAACCTTAGAAAGAAGATCTGGCTCATTTTACTGGGAGGCACATTAGTATTATCTTCCCCATTCCTAATGGTGTTTTCTCAGCCTTGGGGCAGCATATGTAATTCTCCCTTTTTATGACTTTGAGAATTGTTTTTCTACTATAAATCAATGGGGCCCTTCTTGTCTTAGGAGGAAAAACATCTTGCCAAGGTTCTTTTAGGCAGCTGGTCTTTTGCCTGGCATGAAACATTTGAAAATCCTTTTTTTTAAGCTCATTTTTAAATACAAGCCTTGATTGAAATATATAGAAGCTTTGATAAAAATGCAGGCTTATGATTAGATGCCTCAGTAGCACAATGGTAGCTGTGACCACCAGTTTTCAGAACTTTTTGCTCTACATATGTTCTCACAGAATAAAAGAGAGTGACTTTATCCCTGCCACATCTTCACCCAACCCACCGCTGAACATGGCCATTCAATGTTCACAAGCCTGTTTTCTCCAAAAATGTGTAGCGATAAAATATTATGAATTCATCTAATGGTCTGAACCCCTAGAACATACTTTTAAAATTTATGTGCTTGGGAAGAAGTGTAGATACAACGTCTGATGCTTTCTCCCACATGGAAAAATGTATTTAGTGGCTAAAAATTACATCAGAACTGGGCCTTTTTGGAGGTATAACACAGCTGGCGGGAGAGCATTACTGCTGCCACACAGGTGCTAAGAAGCAGCAGCAGCAAAACCCTGAGAACTGACCACCATCCATCTGCAAGCTGCAAAGCAAACTAATGGTCCCTAGTGGGCTTCTGTAATTCCTGTATTCCCAGGTTTAAGGGTGGAAAAATAGACGCTCTAATTAAGTCCAGCTTTGCTTCAAATGCTGCAGTGTAATTAAGCCAGGATTCCTCTCCTCTTTGCCCCAAATAGCTCTCTTCTGGCTCCTGTCTGTTTCTGAATGGCAGGCCAGGGCCAAATCTAAAAGTGAGCCCATTATATTTCTGAACAGCACACACAGCATTTGTTGAAAAATGAAAAGCAAGCCAACAATTGTGTTAGGTTGTTTTTAGTTTAGTTTAATCTGTGTCTCTTCCACTTGCTGCTCTCCCAGTAGAAGATGGAGTAGCCAGACAAGGAGCGGAGTGGAAAGAAATGGCTTGTATTTTTTTTTTTTTTTAAATCATAATATTTAAAGACACTGCAGATGCAGAGGCAACTCGTTACCAGCTGATTTGATTAAAGCTCGTTATTTTTTGTAATAAAGACCGAATAGGACAATGAAACAACCTCTGTGCCACATTCCTTTGCAAACTTATTTCCATAATCACAGTTCAGTTACATTGACAAGCAATAAAACGGAGGAAAACTATAATTTTGAAATATTGAAGCTGCAAGACAACACCAAACATTCGCCATCCCGCAAACAGCTTAAAAACAGCTAATCAAAAACAGATTAATAACTGATTAAAACATAATGTTTAAGGCAGATTCTAGCATCCTTAAAGAGTCTCAGCTTGCAAGGTTCTTTTATAGGCAGAGCAGATGAAGGCTGGGTTCACACATGCCTATGCTCAGTACCCAGTGACTGCACCATCACATTAAGACTTGTGTTTTCTGAAGCACCTTCCTGGGTTTCTGTGGAGTCAGATTGCACATTTGGCCACAAACCAACAAGACATGAGTAACTGTGATAATGAGGCATCATGAGTGAATCAGAAGCTGTTGTCTCTTTCAGCTTCTTTTTCCTTGATGCTCCCTCTGTGGCATACTGTGAGTTTTCTGAACCTATACAGTGGTACCTCGGGTTACATACGCTTCAGGTTACAGACTCTGCTAACCCAGAAATAGTGCTAACCCAGAAATAGGTTAAGAACTTTGCTTCAGGATGAGAACAGAAATCGTGCTCTGGCGGCGCGGCAGCAGCAGGAGGCCCCATTAGCTAAAGTGGTGCTTCAGGTTAAGAACAATTTCAGGTTACGAACGGACTTCCGGAACAAATTAAGTACTTAACCCGAGGTACCACTGTACATTTTTCCTTTCATAACGTTTTTTCAGGGGTTTTGGAGTTTGTTTTGTTAGCTTCTTGCAAGATAGGCTAGTGTAGGCCAACTAGTACAGACATTTTTTTAAGGGCCTGATCAACTGTGCCTCAAAAATTTTCAAACTTGTGTCTGATAAGCAAACCCTTAGGATTTCCTTTGGAGCTCTTGGGGATTGCAGAAGACAGTGGGGCATGTTCAACAGCGCAGAGTCACTGCTCCCATAACTGAAAATCTTGTCTGCTATTACCGAAGAGTCCATGATAAGCTTCCAAGGAACCCTGGATTTTTAGGCCAGGGTAATAGATTATGTCCGCTGTACCAACTAAACATCAAATTCTCCCCACTTAGCATAATGTCACAGGCAACCATTTACTGCCACATGTACCCTATGGTAAACTACCATAATGTCAGTTGTCATATGTGCCATCCTAAAACTGCTATATGAATTACTGGCAGGAATGTTGCTGCCGGTGCTTTGAGCTGCATATTGTAAACTTTTCTGAAGGCATGCATTTATATTTTAAGCTTTTGTTTATACGAGTGTTTCTAAACTGCCAACTCATTAAAAATTTCATGGTAGTGTAAAATAAAATCATTAGAACATCATAAATCTACAAAATCAGACAATAAGCTATATCATGAAATTAAGAAAAAACATTGATAGGCTTTTTGAGATGGGAAAGATGTCAGCTATTAATATTACTATGTTTCCCCAAGTACTATTTTTATTTCAAAATATACCGTTACGAATTAAACATGAAATTATAACTAAGTGGCAAGGGTTAGCGTTAGTTTTCCTATGGGAAGAAAGGCAGGATTGCTGCTAAAATATTATACAAACGACTTGAAAGAGACATTGCTTTCCCATGCTTTAATTGGTACTACCACACAACCATGTTATCTCATTTAAAATCATGGTTCCATATCAGATAAAGACAGAACAGATGGAATTGAGAATGGAGTTTTTAAAAATGCATTGTGGCATTGGACCAAAGGGACCTGAGAGCTATTCAAAGCAAAAGTCCTTTTGAAGTCTGGCATAGATGCAGACGTAAACTGAGCTCAAGTCTCTTACCAGTTCCTATAATTTGTTATAATGAAGAATTGAAAGAAAAAAGCTGGCTGGCAAATACTGTGAATATGAGAAGTTTGTGGTGTAATAGAATGTGTAAGATTAATGGGCAGTGACCTAAAAAACCACCTATAATGAAATTATGAGGAAGATGGGCAACTAGAGTGTTGCAGTTCCTCAGCACCTGCAAGTTATAATTCTAACGTTTATAGTTAGATACATCTTGTTAAGAGAATGTACCAGATTTGAAAGTTGATGTCTAAAAATCCAGTCAACCATAGTTAAGATCTAAAGAATATTGGCATATCTGGAATCCTCCAATAATTTAGATCAAATGGGAAACTGATTTTAGAAAAGTAATCTCGCATAATCCATGGGCTGGATTGTGGGGGTATATCTTGCAATCAACTCTTTATTATAAAGAAGACTGATCTTTTGATGGTATTTTGACTGCAAAGGCTGAGTCAAATAATTCTCACCTGGTAAAGAAATGCTGGAGGTATACCTCCATTAGAGATAACATATAACACCTATTGATCATGCTCTGAAATTAAGCAATTTTGGATGGAGACAATTGGAAATTGCAGAGTTTGGATAAATTAAAGGATAAAGTGCGAGACTGGTTACACTACGCTCAGATTAAAGAAGTCTTTAAAAATGATAAAAAGTTAGGGTTCCAGGTGGAGAAATCGAAATTGGAAACAGAACTGTTAGAACCAAAGATTAAGGTACTTTCAAGAATGTATAACTTGCTGTTAAAATGGAATACACAAGACGAAATGGTTAAATCAGCTATGATAAAGTGGGCACAGGACATTGGGTATAATATTATGTTTGAGGACTGGGAAAGGTTGTGGACCACTGGGATGAACTTCACTGCATGTAATGCTTTGAAGGAAAATGTAATGAAAATGATATATAGATGGTACATGACCCCAGTTAAACTTGCTAAGATATACCATTTGTCTGATAATAAATGTTGGAAATGTAAAGAAAATGAGGGAACATTCTTTCACCTCTGGTGGACTTGCCCTAGGGTGAAGGCCTTCTGGGAAATGATATATAATGAGCTGAAAAAGGTATTTAAGTATACCTTCACCAAGAAACCAGAGGCCTTCCTTCTGGGCATTGTCGGCCAGAAGGTGTTAAAGAAGGACCGAACATTTTTCATGTATGCAACAACGGCAGCAAGGATACTCATCGCTAAAAATTGGAAGACTCAAGAACTACCCACACTGGAAGAGTGGCAGATGCAACTGATGGACTATATGGAACTAGCCGAGATGACTGGCAGAATCCGAGACCTGGGAGAGGAGAGAGTCGAAGAAGACTGGAAGAAATTCAAGATTTATTTTAAAAAATACTGTAATTTGGTTGAATGCTAAGAAAGGATGCTAGATCATAAATAATTGTGCACCACTAAATTAGTGAGAATTAAGATGATAAGTAAATTTGAGGAAAAATTATAAACCTTTTGGAGAATTTATAGATTATACTTAAATGAATTTGACATAAGAGTGTAAACAAGATGATAAATTGCTGGCAAGAATTGGCAATGATGCAAATGGGAGTGGGAGGCGCGAGGAAGTCCAAAGATGTTATGAAAAGATGTTATGATATATGTTATACTGTTTTTTATTTTTGCATTTAAGTTTGAAAAACCCAAATAAAATATTATATAAAAAAAAGAAATTAAGCAATTTTGGGTCTCAGCTGCACATAAAACATTCTAAATGTGTTGTAAAGCGCAATATACAAATGTGACCCTAGATAGCGAAATTCAATGTACTTTTCAAAACGTTTCTTAAAAAAGCATTTTCACAGCGTTTTTTATGTGTGTAGATTCTACCTAGGTCTGCTGGTGGTCTTATTGGGGTTTATGTAGGGCAAAATTTTACCTGAGGATGTGACTATGGTGACTCATATTTAATAGCAGCTTGATTCCTTGTTAGTTATAAATGGAATATTTTTTAAAAATGTTTTCAGAGCAGCATAGGAAGGACTGCAGTAGCTCCGAAGCCGCTAAGAGCCAGACTAGATGCAAAATCAAAGGTCCATGATCAGATATCCTGACCTTCTTTCCTCTGTTTAAACAGCCCACTGGGGATTGGATTGGGGCTGCAATACTGGAGGAATAGGGGTTTGATCCTTATGCCATTTGCCTGACTTAAAATCAAACTCTCAGAATCATAGAGCTGGAAGGGACCCAAGGGTCATCTAATCCAACCCCCTGCAGTGCAGGAATCTCAGCTAAAGCATCCATGACAGATGGCCATCCAGCCTCTCCAAAGGAGAGTCCACAACTTCCCAGGGGAGACTGTTCTACTTTCTGACAGCTCTCAGTGTCAGAAAGTGTTTAGCTGGAATCTCCTTTCTTGTAATGTGTAGCCACTGGTTCAAGTCCTACCCTCCAGAGCAGGAGAAAACAAGCTTGTTTCCGCTTTCATTTGACAGCCCTTGAGATATTTGAAAATGGCTACCATATCTCCTCGCAGTCTCCTCTTTTCCAGGCTAACTCATAGTTGCTATTAATCCATGGGCTGGAGGGAGATAGGTACACCTATTGTTCCTGTTTTTTCCTCTTTCACAGCTAACCTTATGTGGCACAGGCAACTTATGTAAGTTAAAGAAATGGCAAGGATAGGGATAACCTCCTCTCCTTCTGTACTGTGGCCCAATTCCAGGCAATCCAATCATGCTCTCCCGTGTCACCTCTGATTTGGCCCCATCTCTAGCATGACATTGAAATAGGTCCTGCCTCAAAATAAGCCATGATTGTAGGTGAAAATTGAGCCTCTATGGATATGTGTGTAGCAAGCTCATGGGAAAGCTACTGCAAGACATGGATGAGACATTTGCTTTTGCTATGTTGTCCACTAAACATTCCAGCATTCCAGCTTCATTTACTCAGCTGTAAGCCATAACGGAGAAACAGAGCCCATGAGCTGACTTGCCTCGTTTCTCGTCAGTGCTAATGTTTCCATATGTCCCAGCTTATGTAAGAATTTAACCCTGATATCCATGCTAGATAGAACCAGGCATACAGCTTTTACAGCTCAAAGCTAGAGCTGCTTCATCTGCTGGACTAGGCTCAAGGGAGTGTTGATAAAGACTTTGGAACTCAGAAGAATGCCAGGTTCTTAAGAAGGTCAACTGACATTAGGCAATTTAGGTTATGTCATAGGATACTAAAATTGTGATAGGCTTTCAAGGGTCATCACAACCCCCGGAGTCAGGAAAGATGTAGTAAAGCTCAAGATTAAATAACTGCTCAATGGCAGATGTTTATCCAACCTATTCTGTAAAATCCCAGAGGTGATGCACTCCACATCAATGTGTTTTTATGATTTGCTCCATCTCTTAGGACTAGTTCTCCCAGATAGCTGGTGCAACAGCCTCTCTTCTACAAGTAGTTCATGCATAAGGAAGACTAATCTCTTCTGCATGAGGGAGTCTACTTTGCATTGTTAATTGCACACATAGTTTATGGAATGGTATACACATCAAAATATAGGCATTCACAAGCAGGATTTTTTTTTTTTAATCTGCCACTTGCAACTGTCCTATGCTGCTGTTGTTGTTGTTTTCCCTTTCCTAAATATCCTCAGCTTTAGCCTAGCAACAAACTTGAAAAATTATAATGGGTCATAGTATAATTTTAGCAGTACCTTTAGAGCAGTAGCTCAGCAGTGGAATGTCCTGGGATACTGCAATGTTCTCCCTCCTGGTTTCTCAGTATTGCCATTTCTGTGGTCAGCTTTGTATCCATTCATTATTTTCCATAGAATTCACCTGCTTGTCCTATGAAGGAAGCAGAAGGGAATCACTTGCAGGTGTTATAGTTCCCATTTGTAGATGAGCAGGGGAATGAGTCTCTGAAGTTAAAGGTGGTGTTAATTCTTTTCAGGACCAGCTTTTTAAAAATAGGAGGGCCTATCCAGACATCTGGAAGTTTCATGTATTTTCTTTCTTTTTAGCTGCTGTTGATTTTGATGATCTTTGGAATGTTTTTAAATACCTACTTTTATGTGTGTTTTTTAATTGAGAATTTTAATGTTTTGTTGTATGTTTTCGCAAACCACTTGGGAAGTTTTCTTACGATCAAGAGATAAATACATTTTGTTAAATATGAGTAAACAAATCCTGCAACAGCTTTGCCTGGGCAGATGTAGCTACAGACATCTGGGTTTGTTGCAGAGCCTGGTCCCTGTGTTGTGTTGTTATGTCTCTGTTGTATGGCCAGTTGTTGCTGCTAGTGCACTGCTGTTTTACATTAGGGGCGGCCTGTAAGCAGGGACAGAACTACCACTCAAGACCAGAAAGGAAATATAATGGTTCAGGATCAGCTATGGATCGTTGATAATACATTGGAATTGTATTCACTGAAAGTTATAGGTGACACAAGGGGTATATTCTGTCACATCCATAGGAGATTATTCCTACATACCAGTCAGACCTTGTTGATTGTTGCCTTTTTACTTCATTGAGTGGTATTGACATTTAAGGAATGCCTGATGAAAATCTTGCATGTGAGGCCCTGCCAAGAAACTAGAATAAACACAGTTGTATCTTAGGGTTTGGCTACAGGCAACGACTCTTGTTATATTTTCTAGAATGCTAGAGGCATCTCAGTGTGTATAAGGTGCTGATTCTATATTCATTGTGCATAAGGTGCTGCTTATCAGTCCAATGTGCAGATGCACATTGATGTCCAAAAAGTGAATTGTTGCATGGACTGGTCCAGGCTGAAGTTGGTGGTGAAGTGGTAGTTGTTGACGTCCTTCTGGAATTTCTCAAATATTTCCTAATCCTATGTTCCATGTTACTAAGATGTCATCTATAAATTTCAGGCAGAGGAAAGGGTTTGGGCAGCAGCAGAGGAAACATTAGTCTAGCCTAACCTAACAAGAAGGTGTACAGAACTGAAGTGTCTAGCAGCATAAATATGTGAAGTCTAGTGAATCACAGACTGATCATGAGTCAGTAAGGCTTCCCCCTACCCTATCCTCTTTTTAATGCATCATATTTGTGACTGCTGGGTTTTATTCATGGTGCTTAGACACAGTCCTCATAACTCAGTAAAAGCATTCTGCCTTCCAAGCCTGTCCTCACAGCTGTTTCCATGTCCTTCCTGTTTGGTTACACACATGTCGAAACACCCATTTTACATTGGGGAATAATTTGATTCAAACCGATACAAGTAAACTAGAGCAATGCTCCCATACTTCAACAAGAAGCAGACATTTATTTTATGTTGAATGAGTATAAATTGACCAAAGAGTGACAACAATATTGTTTTGCAAGAACATGAGTTTTCTATAATAATGCTCCAAGTACCTGGAAGTTTGCTCTGGACGGGGCAGGAGAGATGCCACTGGAAAGCCAAGAGGGAATGAAGGCAATTGGCTTTGTTTGGAGAATTTGCAACTTTTCACTTGCAAGAAAGGCCCCCAAAATGCCTCTTCTCTGTAGAAACTGCTTAGGGCAGAGACCGGGAACCTGTGGCTCTCTAGATGTTGTTGGGAGTCCAGTTCCCATCAGCTCCAGTCAGCACAGCCAATGATCAGAGATGATGGGAGGTGATGTTTGAGTACATTTGGGGTGGGGGTCATGCATTCCCCATCCCTCATACAGAAGACTATCACTGCTTTAGGGCAGCCAGTTTAAACACGTTTAAGCCTGTCGTTTCAAAAGGTGAAAGCTGAGCATATGCTTACCTCTCCCATTGAACTCAACATATTTTAAAAAATAGATTTAGCTGAATCTTCTTGGTTGAAAAATCCAACAAGGGCAAAGCTCAGGACCATGTTTGAGACAGAGGGAGACGTTGAGGCATGTCGGCATCCACTGCTTGCTTTCACACACAACTGAAAACCCCTTGTATAATCACAACCTGAAATAGCGTAGCCAAAAACTGGCATCACTGATGCACTGGTGACTTGGTCAAGCAACAAGATGTTTTAATGATGCCGGACACATACCTGTGTTGAAGAACTCCATTATAAATGAAAGTAATGTGGTATTTCTTTTTTTTTTAATGCACATTCCGAAACTGTAGCTAAGAACACATTGTACAATCAAACCTATGAATTTAATTGACATCCTACAAAGCTGGCCACTTTTGCTGTATGTGAAAATTGCAGAACATTAATTCCACATGTGTACATAATACTATTTCCTTCCCACTTGGATCAGAATTTTTAAAAGCATTCTTCTAAGAAATAAATGCCCATTTTCTTGCATGGTGACTGATGGTCCCTCTCACATCTGGCAAGTCACAAGGGCCTCCTTTGAACACTAAAGTATGAAACCAGCTGTGTACGAGCCAGATTTTGGGGGTTGTTCCCCTTACATCTTATTTCTAAGCTACCTGCTCTACACTCCTCCATACCACTTAATGGCCTGTCTTGGATATTGCGCCCATGTGCCAATACGACTGCCATTGTATCAGTTTATATGTGCATATTATCTTCACAAATGTCCTGCAATGGTGTGCTGAAGAAGACAAACCATGAACTGACATCTGGCATAGCACTAAACCATACCATACGCCTCCTACTAATTTGATTATTTGCACCCTGCCTTCTGCGGCAGGAGTAAGGTAGGAATGCAGCACCTGTGATTTCAGCTCCTTGTATCACCAAGATGCTCATTCACATTTAACCATGATTTATTTTAACTATGGTTTAAAGTGATACGCAACCCAGACCTATCATAACAGACTAAAATAGTATTATGAGTTGTGGAGGTTAAGCTGAAAGCCTAGAGGCCCTTCTAATTCTTGGAATAGCCTAGCTAGCTTCCCGGTGAGATAAAGGGTCATTAAGGGAACAAAGGAAGGCGCTCTGTACAAGATACCAAATGGGTGGGGACCCGCCCCTCAACTTGAGGTAGTTAGAAGGACAAAGGCAGATTTGAGGGCAAAGATTTAGCACTGTTTATATTTTGCTCTTTGTGTCCTGAATTGCATGAATTGCTCCTTCAATCCCTGTAAAGGTAAAGGGACCCCTGACCATTAGGTCCAGTCATGGCCGACTCTGGGGTTGCGGTGCTCATCTCGCTTTTCTGGCCAAGGGAAGCATATCTAGGCTATTTGTTTACTTTATTATTTATACTTGTTGTTAAACAAAATAAATAACTGCCCAGATACACGTCTGGAACTTTGGAATAAAGGAGGTCTGAAACTTTATATGCACTTTCCCCTGCCATGAAGTTATGTAGCATCTCTACAATGGCTGTCTTAGAAACATCTGGGATAAATTTATTTAGTGCATTTAATTAGAATTATTTCTAACTTCTGGATCATCTTACACAAGCTTTAGTAACTCAGTTTGACATGGCTTATCCCACTATGTTGCATGAACTTAAGAGGAAATGAGAAACAATCTTAAAACTATTAGATTCTGGATTTCTGCAACTGCAGAATATTTACTCCTTGTACAGCTGCATAACACTTATTAGGTCCAAGGAAGGAACAAACTTCACACCTGCACTTAATTGAAAATTTGGGGATTATTTACTTAAGCATTTATGCATAGCTCATTCTACTACTAAAAGTGTGTGCTGGGCTCAAGCAGCCGGCCACTTGAATCGTCTCTTTCTGGTATCATCTGGTATACTTAGGACCAACATGCAAGTGCCTCAGCGGCTTGCTCATTCTCTGCAAAGCATTATAAGCAGAAGGCAATTTGAAGTGGGGGGAAGTGATGGGGTCAAGGGGATGATTAACCTTTCTCTGTTTGCTGCTTCCCCCCTAACACTAACCCTCTTCCCCAGCTGATCTTCCCCTACCTTCTGACCCCTTTCAACTCTTGGCTTCCATATAATATTTACACAATGTAATACTGATATAGCATTTATTTGCTCGTGGAGAGACAACCACAGGAAGAGCTAATTTCATGCTATATAACCATTTACCTCCATGAATTCTGTTGTATGTTCTGTCACACTCTATTACACATTTGGTGCCAGGAAAAACATATCTGGTACTAGGAAAAATATTTGTGGTCAATACTTCTGCAGCCCACACAGATAGATTACCCTTCTTGAAATCTGCACGTGCCGAGCCCTTAACCAATATATCCCACATCTGGCTGGGCTGGGGCTGGTGATCAGCTTGCTTGTAAGCTAGGTCTCCACATTATTTGATGTTAATACGGGATCACAGAATCCCCCGAGGGCTTATTGAGTTGCAATAGAGGCGATGGAAGAGAACTTTGCCAAGCTATGTCTGTGCAAGCAGGATTAAGGGGACGAGGTGCCCTCCAGCTGTGTTGGACCAGAACTCCCATCAGCCCCAGCTGGCATGTGCTGGAGAACCTCAGGTTGGGAAAAGCTTTTCCATACTAATCTTGAGGGGATTTCAGCAATACCATTGGCATGACATACGGCATACAAGCAACAGGTGAAGACTGCAGCTAGCAAACAAAGGTGTTTTTATTTTTATTTTTAAGAGACATCTTGCACTAGTTTGTGACTTTAACCAAGGTTGTGCGACTGCCAGTCCAAAGATGGCATTGTACAGGTTTCTCCTGCTCTATGACTTTCCCAAGAGTGACTGTTGGGAACTTGTAGGATTTACCAGCCCAAAAAACATCTGTTGATACAGTGCTGTGAATTCCCATTTGTGGAAAACGTCACATTTTCATTAAGTTGTGCGGTGCCCTGGGCTACTGCAGGAGGAAAGATATATATTACTATATTATTAATGGTGACAGTAGGATTTCAGGATGGTGTGACCTTTTCATCACAGTACAAATACATTAATAAAAAAATAGGTACAACCCTTAAAACAACTTAGAATCTCAAGTTGAAATTTCTGAGTAAAGAAGAGTACTGAAAAAGAATGTGCCAGGCAAGTGTCTTTAGAGAGGGCATTCCAAAACCCACACTGCCACTTTTCTTTTACTATGGAGTAACCTAGCTAAGATAAAGATAACCTGAAAGGGCCTTGGCAGTGTTTCTAGAAGACAGCCTGATTTGCGTTTTGGTGAATGATGTTCTTCTACTGTTCCAATTAATTTCAGTGGGGATTTCATTAAACTTTCCAGGGTACTGTTCCCAAACACTCATTTAATCAAATGAGGAGACTGGGTTAGCGTGATTTGTTCCTTGTACTCATACTGAAACATTTGAGTTAGGCAACGTGTACAAAATAAAATGGTTCATGACTTGGTTTAATTACTTCTTTGATAGAGGAGTTAAACTGATTCATAAATCAGGACTCCTCTTTTTTATAAATCAATAAAGGTATTAGCTCATAACTGGCCTTCTGTGAAGCACGCCACTTTTGAATGAGTTGTTGGCTATAATTTCTTTGAAATATACTCAACAGACTTCATTCGGGATCCCTTGCTAAATGTCATCCAGCCCATTATTCCATCAGTCCCATTATTTACTTTACTGCTGACTGAAACATGAGTTTAAAAAGAATAAATCACAGGAGCACACGTGTCTTGGCAATGAACTAAACTCACACCCAACCAGTCGTACATGGCATTTCTAACTGCCTCTTAAAGCACACATCTTAGATGTGCATCTGTCAAATCCAGAGTTTCCAAAAAGAGAATAAATAAAATAATTGGCAGTCCAAAATGCCTGCCTCCAACACCATTATCACACTGCATTTTGCTTTTAGTAGAGTGGAGCTGTTGTGAGTAAACCCCGGCCTACGCACACATTTGCCCGTAAAGGACTTGTTTGCATTTTCGAAATGTTCAGTGAGCACAATAGCTGACATGAATCGATGTTCTGGTGTTTTATTCTTAAATCTGAATTCTGTCAGCAGATATAAAATCCAGCAATCATGGTGTCTGCAAGGTCAGATAGAGGTTTAGTTGAGGGCACACTAAACCTACATACATAAAACTGGGTAAACAGTCGAAACAAAATAAAAAAATTCCTTCCAGTAGCACCTTAAAGACCAACTAAGTTAGTTCTTGGTATGAGCTTTTGTGTGTATGCACACTTCTTCAGATACACTGAAACAGAAGTCACCAGACCCTTCTATATAGTGAGAAGGTGGGGAGGGGTATTACTCAGGAGGGTGGTGGGAATGGGTGATTGGGTAAACAGTCATAACCTATTCTTGGGAGACTCTGGGGTGCATAGTTCTTTGGAGAAGGGTGTCTAACAGAAAACATAGCATCTCACCAAGCTAGTTCTCCGAATCCCTTGGTGAAAACCATCCCAGTTAATGCTTCCAAGTTTGTAGATGTGACATTTAGAAGTGACTTGGAAGATAGCAGAGCCTATTCAGGACATGAAAAAGAATAAATAAAACACAGGTGCCAAAATTGAGCAGATCTCATGTGGATGCAGAATTTTGCCCATGCAGAAGCTTTCTGAAAGTGTGTTTCATGAAAACAATGGGTAGTGCTCGTTTCAGAGAAGCACTTCCTCTCATAGAAGACAGAAACTTATTGCATCCATTCAACTTTGGCTAATATTCCAAAAAAGCTGAGTCCTTCTGCTATAGTACAATGTAGCCATTGCTCTCAATAGAAATACTCACTCTTCTTCAGTATAGAGTGTGTGTGAGAGTGTGAGTGTGTGTTTGTATACAAACAGGTTTTTTAAAAAAATTTAAAAAAACCTGAGCATACAACTTAGCAAAATATTAATGGGGTATTTTAATTTGATGTAAACTGTCCGCAATTTTCACTTGAAACAAATCAATGATAACCAAAATATTTTGTGTTTGCAGCAATGGTGTGCATTCCCCCATCAATAATATGCATCCATATTATTTTAAACATATTATTTTATACATCCACACGATACAGCTTTTCTGCAATAGCCCAGATGGATGCTCATTATATTCTGTGCTTAGATGCAAATTGGGCCTGTAGTCTCTTGTTCAGTTCAAAGAATTCACTTGCATATATCTCACATTACCTACTCTGTTTTGAGCAACTAATATGAGTAGCAGGTGAAGCAGCAAATAGGATTTAAGACCCTAATCCACCTAGGATTGGGATAGCTAAAGGATTGTCTTCTCTCATGTGAACCTGCTAAGTCATTAAGATCTACAGAGACCCTGCTTTCTTTCCATCTGAAGAGTGCTTAGCTGGGATGCAGAAGTGAGTTGCCCTGTAGCCACACGGAGGGCTATGGAACTTGGTTCTGAAGGAGACCTGCACAATGGCTTTGAGCCACCAAAAATGTTTGCCATTTTGCAAGAACTGGCCTGCCAAACTGTTGTCATTTTAAACTTCTTGCTTTCCATCTACTGTCTTCTACTCTCTTGCCAGTATTTTATCTTGCATTTTATTCTGAGTATTTCTTATTTTAATCTGTGTTATAAACTATCTTGAAAACTGCATTGGAAAGGTGATGCTGGACTGTTCCTCAAGAGCATAATTTTTTTCTTAAGTGGTTTGCTTCAAACAATAGTTGGTTTTCCATGAATGTTTGCATTAGGCTTTTATGACAAAGTGGGCTTATAACTTTAAGAGTGACCTAAAGCTATGGGCAGTTCGCTAAAGCTTCTGCGACCAAGGAGAGTGATTCTCAGTTCTTCAGGTACTTAAAATCTAGCTTCCATGTACAGTATGCTATTCCGTGATTTTTACTACAGACAAAGATTTTCCCGTGATCAACAAATATAGTAGCCTTGTATTTGAAAACTTTATATAATTTTTCTTTTCAACACAGTGATAGTACTGCCTGGATATTTGGCAAAACCAAATTCTGAATCCAAAATCCGCACATACAGTTCTGAATGCTGGGTTCACAGTAGCAAAAGATGAAACACAGAAGCTTGTTCCCATGCATACATTGCCTTTGCCAGATTGACAAATCTGTGACCTTGCTTCAATACAAACATTGCTTTTGCTGGATTATTGAAACCTCACCCACTACTGTCCATTAGTAAATCGAGAACCATCTAATCCAAAACAGAAAATGTTGCCATTTAATAAAGTAATTGCAATGACTTCTAGATTCAGTGGAAAGGACAGGTAGGCTATATAAGATGGCCCAGCCAGAAATTTAACACCATATGGTTGTTTTGCATTTTCACTTGAAAAGTCAGTAAAATATTTTTAAAATCCCAGAAAAGAAAACTGCAGCGATACCGCAAACTAAGAATCTTAAAATGTATACATCATTGCATAGTAGAAAAATATATAATCAAGACATTGCAAAGTTTGGACAAAACATACATGCGTAAGGAATAAGAATTAGTTATCTAAATGAAAGAGAAACGGCAGCATTAACAATTAGCAATCAGCCAAAGTTATGCATCTGTTTAAAGCTCTCCCTTTCAAATGAACAAAGACTTAAACACTTCATAAAACATGCGCTTACCTGTCTTGCTCAAATAGAAAGGTTTTTAAGGCTGCAATCCTATGCATTTACCTGGAAACATGCCCCAATGAACTCAATGACACTTGCTTCCATGTAAATATGAATAGGATTATTTGTCACAAAATATAATTTGAATGCTAGTTATTTTGTTGGCAAATGCTATCTAACAATTTTTGATAGTTGGTGTACAACATATTTGACATTTTATAAATGACATGCAATCGTATTGAGTATTATATAGTTTACAACTTATCAGATTTCATAGTT
The DNA here is from genome assembly GCF_964252035.2 of Podarcis erhardii. NCBI lineage: Eukaryota > Metazoa > Chordata > Lepidosauria > Squamata > Lacertidae > Podarcis > Podarcis erhardii. Next base: position 38,795,187 of record NC_138507.1, on the reverse strand, counting down.
GATGGCTGCCAAAGTCAAAACAACCAGTATATGCCAACAAGACTAGAGCACTTAAGTGTTGAGGTAAGATTTAACATTCAAAATGTAAATGTAAATTCAAATTTCAAACTCAATTTCACTCTGGAAACTGGGCAAAAATTTGAATTTTTGCAAAATTGTGAATATTGGTGATATTCATCTAGGACTATGTACTAGTTGTAGTTTGTCTTATACCTTTTTGCAAATTGCAATGATTGCAATTTAGATAAGAGCCAGATTATGAAGAACATGGCTACTTTTAACCTCTCATCTGTCTTTTCTTATCCACCCTGACCTTGAGTGAAAAAAGGCCTACTCTAGGCTCCATCTTAGCCTATACCATGTTTCCTTCCTTTCTGAGGATCTTCTCTTGCTTTGCAAGGCGTTTTTCTCTGACCAGCCACTGCAGAGGGGTTCTGTTACTGTTGCTTTAAAAACTATGGTAGCATTCTTACCACTGAGGTATTCAAATTCCTATGGGCCAGAAGAGCCCACCATGCAATTCAACAGTTCCTAATGCCTCTTCCCCATGGCACTGTGTGGGTAAGCTGATGCTTCATGCTGTCTTAAGTTGGGAGGCAGCCAATTCAGCTCCTGTTTTAGTGCCCAGCAAGAAATAGGGCAAGTAATGTATTTTCTACTGTAAACTCAACATCACATTTCAGACCGAGGTGCATGAGAAAAACAGATGCCTTCAACTTTAAGATGCCTGCTTTTCACACACTTGCATTTAATAATAATAATAATAGCAATAACCAGATACCTTTTTTCTGGTACAAGTTGTCTTGAATAAAATTTAGCATTTTTCATTTTGTGACTGTGTGAGTGTAGCTGTTTAGAAACCACCTCAGTTTGCTTTGTTTGTGCCATTATTCAGTATTGTGTAGAAGAGGGGATTTCGGCAAGCCTAGCTTGTTGTGCCCCCTATCTGCTGGAAATTCTCCCTTCTATGCAACTGTTTAAAAGGTGCTAAAGAGAATAGGGCTCTTGCATCTGTAGCTAGGACTTGACCCTGTGCCATTAAAGTCAGCAATACTTGCAAATTAAATGTTAGAATAAAATGTGTCATAATCTAAACTGGTTTTTGTCAATCCAGTGCTTTCCAGATGTTTTGGACCACAACTCCTACTAGTCCTAGCCAGCATGCCTGTGCCGTCTGGATCTGATGGGAATTGTAATCTACAACATCTGGAGGGCACCAGGTTGGCAAAAGCTGAACTAAAAGGAATGTAAGGCTTTAGATAATGATATATTTTCTAAAACTTTTTTTTAAAAAAACACATCTTATTTTTAATGTACAAATAAAGAACTATATACTCCTAATTTTTTTCCTCCAAATAAATCTGATCTCATTTAAATATTTATTTAGAAAATGAACATTAACGTTTACATGTTTTAAGTTCTTAATGTTACTGAACCACATCCAGAAATTTAGCACTTATATTTGATCCTTCTGTCTCTGGATACAGAAGTCTGGACTGCAATACTATACAAACTTACCTAGAAGTAACCCCCATTGAACTCAATGGGAATTATTTCTAAGTTTACATTGATAGGAATGTGCAGTTAATCCCTGAACTTTAATGGGTGCAGGAGAACATTTGGCTCTGACCTGGAATAATCATTTCAGACAGACTCTCTGGGGAGAAGTCTGGCTCTTCCTGATAATCATTTGGAGATGGCAAGTTCCTGCAAGAGTTCTAGACCTATCAGTGTGTTTTTAAAAATAAAATAAAATAAACTGATAGCTGTCACAGGGCCCAATCTCAGTTCTCCAAATTAGAACTCATCCCCTTTTCCTATCAGGTCTCTGCCTCCAGTGAGTGGAAGTGAGGAACTTCCCCATCCTGATTTCCCTTGTGTAGGATGGTGAGATCAATAATACTCTTAGAAGTGCAACATGGGTAGGATGCCCACATTAGAACAACCAACTATACAACAGGCTTACATGTACTATTAACAGTTCACAAGAGAGGTAAATTAATGAAGAGCCATCCGCTGAACAAAGATCACATTCATCCTTTTCACAGAAGGTGCATGGTGACAAACTCTGCATCACTTCGGAGTTGTAGCTTCTCACTGCTCTTCTCCCTGTTGTGCGAGATTGGAGGAGTACCATTCACTACAAATCATACTTAAGACATTTTGGTGAGATATATTTGCATAAAGCTGAAGAGAATGTCTGAAAAGCTACACATGGAAATCAGACCACTAAAATCCACAATGTGAAGTGAATCCATTTGACTTTGTCTTGAGAAAGCCAAGGGGCGCTAAATGATGTGTGTTCTGCAATGAAGTTCAAAATATTTTGCTATGGTACTAATTCAGGCTACAGAACTAAGCAGAAGCAAAACACTGGCGTGCATCCTAAGATACTTTAACTTAAAGAATTTCATAGAAGGAGGGTTTCCTATCCCATCCCAACTATGTGTGTCTCTCCAAATGTCCAAAGTGTTTCTCTGTGGGGTTAGGACTTTCCAAACAACAGCAGTCCTGGGGGAATTGCTCAAAATTAGGCCTTGATCCAAATGTAAGTTAACTTAAGGAGGTTCGTGGAAATGAAGTTTATCATCCTTTTCTCAGCAGCTCCCCATGCCCCACTGTTTTGGAGGGCCCTCCCAATAAGATTTTCAGCAGGTGCCGGGGGAGGAGGGGACGGGAAACTTTCTTCCCTTAAATCCCTAAAAGATAATTTAACTAACGATCCAAGAGCAATTGTTCCTGCCCACCTCACCTCACGGTGTTTATCCTGTAAGAAATTCACCAAACTACATTCTGGAAGAATTTGTTTGTTCATTTTTTTCCCCCCTGTGGTATTTGATACTAGGGTATTTTCCATTTAATATGGTTCTTTTCAAGCTTAAAGGAGTCAATTCTTCGCTTTAACTAACTACAACTGCTTATTTCAGCACTGAATATGAGATATGTCAAAAACAATTGGCACTTACTGGGTTCATAATAATCCACCACAGTCACAGAGGCATCCTGGGTATTTGCCACTTTGAAGTCTCTCACAGCTGGAATGTCTACACAAACCTGTGTTTCATTTAACTAAAAAGTAAAAAGAAAGAAAAATTTCAAAGACTTTTTATATACTCCTAGGGTAAAGGCATGTAGCCGACCAGATGAATTAATGTCCTAACCTTGTTACTAAAATATAGCAACATTAACTGGTTCTGCTGGATCAGAATGAAGACTCCTCTAGTGCACCATCCTGTTCTCTCAGTGGCTACAGATGTGGTATGCATAGAAGCACTTCCTGCTTGCCTGTCCTAAACCTTCTAACATTCAGCTTCATTGGAAGAGCCCAGTATTATGAGAAGTGGGGGAAGGATTTCTCTCTATTCGCTTTATCCAAAACACACATAATTGTATATACAACTATCATGTCCCATCTTACATATCTGAACTCAAAAGCCTTTCCTCATAGCAGAATTGTTCCCGCTTCATTATCATTTTGGTTACACTTTTATGACCCCCCCCCCAACCCTACAATACTCTTTTTAAGATGTAGCAACCAGAACTGAACTCAGAATTCCAAGAGTAAAAATATATAGTTTTATTTTCAGCCCCTTTCCTAATGATCCGTCTAACATGAAATTCACTTTTTTTCAAAGCATCCACACACTAGGTCAACATTTGTATCAAACTATCCACCATGATGCCTACACCTCTTTCCTGACCAGTCACCTCCAGATCAAACCACATAAACGTAAATGTGAAAGTATGGGTTCTTTTGCCCCAATGTGCAATGCATTCCTCTTTGTACACAGAACACTTTGCATTAACCAACACATATAGCTGAACACATCCTGGCAGTGTGGATCTTTCATCCGCCAGCAGGAGTGGGCAGATTAGACTGCTGGAGCAGACTCATATATGAACTCATATACAAACATTAGTGCTAGTCCAGGAAAAAAATGTTCCATATTTGGAGGCAGAGACACACAACCCCATTAATTGCTGCTCCTTCCACACCTTGTGCAAAGAGTGCACACTAGGAACACCATATGAATCCATATTTCATGCGCTTAATACTGGTGTTTCACTGAACACTAAAAGGTCATATACAGCAAACATGTCTTTAAAACAAAATAGCATTCCATGTATACAGCTTTAACCAAAACCCTACTTTGGAGAAAGTAGTGCATGCCCTATGAGAATATTGCCCTGTTTTATCAGTTCCAGAAAGATAAATTTATTTTTTTGTTTAAACTTCGTAAAAATGTGATATCTGAATTTAAAGGGCAGGGGGTAGTAAAAAAAAATGTTTTTTAATTAATTAAACCCTCATCCAGTATTTTGACTTACGGAGTCCAAATATAAATGGACTTTGCCTTCCGCCTTCTCCACTTTCTTAACTGGATCATCTAATGACACGAAACTGGGTGACAGAGAGAAGCCGCTCAGTAATCCAACCTCTATGAGGGCCATGCCACTCCTTGAAGATGAGCCAACACCCAAATACCTAACAAACAAAAAAGGGAACAGAATAGTTTACATAGATATAAACTTACTCAAACATTCTATTGTAAATACTCCATGTAAAAGTATGGGTCACTTCATATGCTTAACTGAATAGGCAGCTCCATTTGCATGGATGGTGTATGAACCCATGGAGGAATGTTACTTTTCATCCACCCCAACAATGTCTACAAGTATAATCTATCTACAATGGGACAGAACCTGCATGTGATTTGAATGTCTTTCCACCCTTTTAAAGGGAAGGATTATGTTGATGACATGTGTTGTTTGTTTAGTCGTTTAGTCGTGTCCGACTCTTCGTGACCCCATGGACCCGAGCACACCAGGCACTCCTGTCTTCTGATGACATGTACACACACATTATTCTGAATGGGGTTATACTCTCTCTGAAGAAGCAACGTGGGGATATTTCTGGAACCATTACTGTGGCTTGGGGCACAAGTGGCCTTGGGGCACCAGGATAGCCTAACCTCTGTTGACAAAGCTCTGGATCAAATTATTACAATGTGTTATATATGAGGCTGCCTTTAAACTGCAGCTAATGCAAAATTCAGCAGCAAGATTGCTGATCTGAGCCTATGAAACCAATTCTGGCACAATTGCATTAGCTATCAATTAGTTTTCAGGCTTGAGTCAAAGTGCTTATTTTGACTTCAGGACACCAATACCTCAAGCACCACCTCTCCCCAACCTACTCAGACACTGCTTGTCAGAAGAGGCCCTTCTGTGTGCTTCCTCAAAGGAAGATGCAGAAGGTGGCGACGAGCCTTCTCAGTGGTGGCTCCCTACTTATGGAATGCTTTCCCCAGGAAAGTCTCCCTGGTACCATCATTGTTGGCTTTTAGGCACCAAGCTAAAACACTCCTGTTTATCCATGCCTGTGACTCTTAATTGGGAGGGCAGTGAGTTCTACTTTTAGCCTGCCTTCTTCTTTTAAGGAGGTGGGTAGGATTTGTTCTTTTATAAACATTCTTAGATGGATATGTATAGGTATTGTGTTTTATTGTTATTTTATATGGGGTTTTAATTTCTTTTATGCTCTAAGTGGCTTTGGGACATTATTTTGTGTTTGAATAGCGACCATTACATAGAATGAATGGATGAATACACACTCACAAAATAAATGTAGCAACAGTGTATAGCAAATATTTGCACATCTCCACCATCTAAATCGAGGAATTCAGTTCATACAAGTGTGTGAACTAGCCCCCAATTATCTGGTATGTGAACCAACAAAATTATGACCAAGAATTGGGCATTAAATCCCCAATGTAATCTAACTAGAAAGTTTTAAAAATGCATTTCACTTTTGGTTGTTCTAATTATCCTAACCCTTAATTAAAATCCAGGGGTGCCGATTAGGAAACACAGCATGGCAATAATTTACAAAGAAAATTGCTAAGCACTTGTATGTAAAATTCATCTTTCTCAATTTGGAAAATATTATTAAGGACATGCATTCGTCAGTTAATTAATTTGATCCAGATAGCTCCCCAGCCACAACTTGGAAATAACTATTTCCTTTGCTGTCTGCTGCTTCTTGGAATCACCCTAAGAAGCGGGGATGTAACTGAGGAGAGGTGGAAATGGCAAGAAGATGGTTTTAAGAAGCACATAGGCCAGTAAAAGATATGATGTGGAGACAAGAACACCCTGGGAGTGAACAAGAAGGGAATCAGTTTTTTCCAGCAAGAACTGACAGCAGTGCAGCAAAATACAACAAACTCCCACTAAAATAAAACATGGCAAAGTTAGTAAGTCCCATTCCTTTGCATTCAATGGGCCTAGTCACAACCTTTTGATGGATTGTGTCCACTTGGCAGTTAGAATCAAGCAGAATAAAGTTATTGGAAAACTGACTGCTGCAAAACCAAACTAATCTAGCTTGTCTAAGCAAGCAGTAGCTGCAGAGTCTACTGACCGATGGACCCCTTCTGTCACCTGAGTTCCACTTTATTCACCACAAATGTGATGGGAAAATAAAGAGCTTGCTGATTGTCTGGATGCTTTCCAACATTTTGTAGTATTAAGTTTCTAGTTGATTAACCTGTTATTCAAGCATAGGTAAATCTGCAGAACACTTAACTAGTTGATGGTCTGTAGCACCTAAAATAATGCATGGAATTATAAATAACAGCACAATTCACTACATGTCATAAGTAATCTGACTGAGTTCAATGGAGCTTATTCCCAGGTATGTAGATATAGGATTGCAGCCTATATAACTAATTTATGTAATGGAGCCTCTGGGATAATACCCCCCTTTCTCTTTTTGCCTCCCAGAAGTGCTCATGAAAGTACCTTCATCCAGATAATCACACAATATAGTAGATGCCTGCAAGTCACATAATAATGCTAACTCTCAGCTAGGCTATGAAAACATGTTTGTGGCTTTTTATTTTATATGAGGTAACACTTAAGTACCTTTTCATGAGGGGAGTTCTTCAAATAGGTGGCAGAAGGATTTTGCTTGGCAGAGACAGTAAACCACCACTGTTCTCTTGGAAAAAGAGTGTGTCTCCAATCTGTATTTTGCATGCCTGACAGTAGTTAAAAGTAATTTAATAAAACTGTATTTCTTTTTATATGGGGACAATTTGCAAGAGAGGAAGACTCACTTTTCAAAGCAATGCTCTCAGGCCTGGCAGCAGGGATGATTAAATACAGATATGGCTTTGAAAGAAATTCAGTACAACTGTTGGCTGAGGCTGGCTCGTGAGATTAAAAGGAAACAAAACCATCTGTGGGATGAGTCGCCAGGCCAAAGTAGCTGCTATTGAAAACAAATAACTGAATTGGAACTGGATGTAATTATGTCTGTGTTGTAACTGCAAATAGGAAGAGAGCTCTGGTCATTGCCATCAAGGTATAATTGTTTTCTACAGAACTATTGTAGAAAAATAAAGTCCAAGAGGAATGCATCAGAATGCTAGCAGGAACCCCAAGGTTTAAATAAGTACAATAATTTTTTTTAATTAAAAAAAAAAACTAAAGGGGGGCATAAAACCACAAAGAGCTCGATGAAATCTGAATAGGATCAGTAACCACAGGATGCTGAAGATCAGTTGAAAAAGAAAAGCAGAAAACTTGGGGGAGTGGAGGGTGGAATGGAGTATCCCGAAAAATGACTTGGGATGCTGGCTAGCAACCTAAGTAGGGAGACTCCATGAAGATCGCTGGGGATGCCCTTGTGGAACCAAAGCAAAACGGGTGAGCAACCATTTAAAATCAGCTAGTCTCAATGCACAGACCTCATTGGAAGGAATGCAAGCTAATGAATTGCTATGTAAAAAAGGAAACAAATTTTACTGGCATTGTGAAGACTTGAGACCTGATACAAAGCATGTTTACTCAGAACTGTTCTGTAAAAATGATAATCTGTTCAAATCTGCTATTCCTGATATTTTTGCTTTATATACATGCAATCTTTGCTCCCTTGAGCTATTCATGTATGTGTAAAAAAATAATAATAATTGCCCTGTCCAAATATTATTAGAATTCTGTAAATAAAAGGGGAGGAGTGATAGTTTCACATATATACTTACCTGGTGCAAACGTTCAGCGTTAAGTGATTTATATCTTTTTTGTCATCCTTTACGACAACATCCAAGTCAAAGGCTTCCTGACTTTGTGCAGATCTCCGCCGCCTACTGGTATGTGAATTTTTCACGTTGTACATAATATTGAGCTACAAGAGTGGAAACATCAAACATGAAATTACTGGTGTGTATATAAGTGATATAATGCAAACATCTGAGATCAAACTGCAGGACTATGAAAGAGCTCTTAAAGAGAGGTAAGAATAGAGCAGTCTAGATTCTAGATCATGAAAACTTTATAGTTGTGATACAGTTTCAGCATCCACATTCACCATAGAATAATTTGAGTCAATCCAGAACGTAATAGAAGCAAAACTGCCAGGCTAATGCAAGCAAATTATGAAATCCCATGAGCATGCTGCCATTAACATTATGCTGCCATTAAGGACAGATAGGGATGTAACTTGTATGAATCTGAAGGCATTGCAAGATGCCGTTTCAACCATTGAAAGTGGATTAACAAAGAAAAGGTACTTCTGTACTTGGAAATATGCTAGTGATGCAAATATCATTTTATTTAATAATTAGACAGAATACTTTCTCAGAAAAACACTTCTGCATGCAAAAACATAGGATCTTGACTCTTTATTTTAATTTTATTACTAAATTTCCTATCAGCTCACCCAGACATTGAGCAAGGGTGACAGTTAGGGCAGGCAGAGGCTTATCTCCCATCTTACAACTGTGGTGCTTGACGCCATATCAGAGATCCTTTATTGCTAATCATAACACTTAGATCATAGATAGCAAATCTCTACACCTCATGACATACAGCTTCCGGTAACTGACAGGTATGTGTGGTTTGCCCAAAATGGCTTCACATGCCAAATTTAGAGAGTTTGTTGGGCCTAATTAGGCCCACAGGCTGGCTTTCCACCACTGTATTAAAGAAAAGTTGGAACTGATTTTCCAGGAATGAAACTCAGAAGAAATTCATTAAAATAATAAGTTTATAATATAGCATAGGTCATATGACTACCCGCCCCCCCCCAAAAAACCCTCCTTATCTCTCTCTTATATTGCAAAACAGAGTAAACATGAAACCATCCAGAAATAAAGGTTGCTTCCAAAACACGAACCCTTCCACAGTAAAATCTTAAGTGTTATTTACTAATGTAAATACTAGTCACCTTAGGAATCAAGTGTTATTGAAGGCTTACTATATGTTACTATACATATGCACAGTACATATGCTGCAAATAAAAGTATTCCATTCCATTAACCCTCTTCAAGGGAAAATATCAATTACATCCATAGCAAGAGACTACAACAGATAAATATTTACTCTCCATTAGTTTCTTTTCCAAGATCATTTTCTCTACTCCCTGCTTTATATAAAAGCAACTCGGTCTTCCTTTGTTTCACCCAATGTAGAGAGATCATGTGGGTAGGAGGCAAGCAAGAGAAGCAACCAGAGAATGTGGGGTGCTTGACCAAGGGCTTAGCCACACTTCCTCTTGTCCCACTGCTTTCCCCCCAGGCAAAATCACTCTTTAACATTCAATCAGAGCAAACAGCAATTTGGGTTTTCCGCAGATTGACATTTGTTCGGATCTATTGCTAAACAGCTGGATTTCCCTTGGAAAGGAGATGGGCAAGGTGAAAACCCCTCGAACCCATGCTTTCTAAGCATGGCACAAGCCAAAGTGTGGAACAGCCCCTGATTAATCTATGTCTATCAGTGTCCTCTACTCATGAGGTTCAAAATGCAGGTTTGTAAAAGCATTTAGAAACCTACAGAGATAAAATTGGAGGGGAAGGGTGCTATGGAACAATGCATAGTTCCCTCTTCAAAAAACAAAATTGTTACTTGTGGCAATGCTGCACACATTAGCATATAATATGTAGGTAGTCCCTTAGTTTATGTCCTCTCAGAGTTAAGGAAACTAAATACAGAACTGCTGTAATATAAAAAGACCCGCCCCCTTAAAAAAAGCAAGGAAGGTAAAACACATCACTGTTTCTGACTGAAAACATCCACTCCTAAGGCCTCAAAAGAAGCCCATCAGGATCTCAAAATAATAAAAAATGTTGAACATGCTTTCTCCTTATTGGAGGCACGTTGTGAATTTGGTCAAATCAAGCTGGAAGCAAATCAGCAATTTGTCAACACCCAAAAGCTGTTGTTTTAGTATTTGCCAAGAGAAGCAAACGAGTAAGAATTTACCAGCAGCACAGGAACATCTGAAACAATATACTGAATGACCCCTTAAGGACACATTTAATTGAAAGAAGCTTCATGTTTAATCTTCCATTCCTTCTTGGTACTGGACAAAGAAAAGCGCACAGAGAAAGAAAGGCTCACAGAGGAGTGACTGAATATGATTTACCTGACTACAGTATCCACTCAGGAATGAAAAAACTCCTTCCTTCTCCGCTGCATACGGTGCAAAGCAAGATTTCATACCACACGCAAAGAGCATTTACTGACTCATTTTGTAGGGCACATCTGTATAGTGGTTTAGAAGACAGAGATGCATCCAGTGTACAGCCAGCCCTTCACAATTCACACACACAAGTACCCACAGCTGCCAACACTGGGGTTTGTGAGGACCGCAAAACTAATTAAGGTCTTGCAGACCTTTTCTACAATATGCGGACATTTGCTACACATTTTCTGGGAACAAACCATCTTCCCTTAAGATTGCACTTCTGTTCTAGGGCAAATGTATTTTACAAGCACTTAAATATACAATGTTTTGTATCTGGGAAAATGTGATAGTTTCTCCAGATTGTGCAGGCATTGTTTTTTGTAACTGGATGTAAGTGTGAGTGTCTGGGCATTTACTGGATAACGCTCACGTCTCAATAACTGAATTCATGTCTGTACTATTTTGTGATCTTCCTAGTTAAGGTTTTTATTTGTTTGAAATTATTGGACTGTTGAGTGTTTCCAGCTGCCTAACCTGAACACTGGCGTGCTCATCCTTACACTTTGCTTTAAGTGGCAAAACCCAAATTGGCCCTCCTCCCCCATTATGTAAACTTTAGGTTTTGGGGTTTTTTAAATCTTTAAGGTGCAGCATAGTCTGAAGCAAAGTTCCTCATATCTTTATATACAGATGGGGACATTGCAAACTGTAGCTGGATCAGGATTTGTTTAATTGTGTGGAAAGGCCAGCAGTCTTGCTTGGCAAAAGTCATGTTCTGGCTGTGGGGCAAAATACATTCTAGACTCCTGGATCATCTCTAGATCCACACTACTGGTTTAGCTAAAATAAAATAAAAATTGCCAAAATAAATAGGAAGCTGCTGTGGCAAAACAGCACACTGAAAGGGACTATCCAGGAACACTGACGGATAGCTGGAATTCAGTGTTTGTAACATTTAGTGTAACTAAGCTTACCAGCTTCTGACCCCAAAGAGGCTCCTGTTCCTTCCACGAAGCACAGCAGCTCCTAGCACACCAATGAAATAGCAGGACAAACTGCACTCCAGCAACTACTGACAGCAACACAGCAATCTTCAACGCCAGTCACTGGCAGTCTTATTAAGTTTTTTTTAAAAAAAATCTGGCGGCAGTCCTTGCAATATTCCATCTGAAATGTGTCAAGTATTTGGAAAAATCTCCTACCAGTCCAGGAATCCTTTGCTTTCCTATGTTTATTCTTAAGCCTCTGATCATAGCAAACAGATGTCTGGATGGAGGTATATGCTAAAGGGTTATCTTCAGCAGGAGTTTCTTCTCCAAAGTATTTTATTTGGCTGTTAAATTGAGTGTTGAGGAAGGAAATGGAATGTTAACTAACAGCACAATCCAGCACGTGTCTACTCAAAAGTAAGACTAATGGGGCTAAGTCTCAGGTAACTGTGCATGCAGCCTAAATTGCATATAAAAACAACAAATGCAAGCACCTGTAAAAATGGGTCATAAACAACCTCATAAAACCAGATGGGTATTATCTCAAGGGAGCCCTGTCAATGTCCAGTGTGTTAAGAAGTCCAAAATATATTTAATTTGGTTAAGCAGAGTTAAAACCCTAATTTCAGGGAGTTGCATCCAACAAGGCTGTTCTGTTAACACAAGGACTTCTGCTTGTGAAAGCACAAGTCAGCTGCAGAAGGTCGGGGGAATCCCCAGAACCGATTTGGGGGGCACATGGAGGAAAGGAGAGAAAAGGGAGAAGTTTTGCTGCACAAGCAGATGTTCTTGCGTGAACTGGACAGCTTTGTTGGATACAACCCCAAATAAGCATGTCCATCTTGACTAAAACAACAAGGCCCATTAATTAAAACCAATTTGGATTCCTCACTTTGCTGCAGGTATATGCATGGAACAGATGTTAGTATCCAAAACAAAAGAAAGGGCTTCTGGAAGTCAGGCATGACATTGCCAGGGGTTTCAGCTAGATCAGCCCATTTCACAGTGAAGAGTTTAATTAAGGATGCTTTCTTCCAGCCAACAGGAAAGCTTGCTGCGTAAGTTTATCAACAGTAGACACAAAGAGCATAACAACTATGCCTTTGATTCTGATTTTTTTTAAAAAAAAATCCAAGATAAATAAAGTTTCAAACAGGCTGACCAGAAGGCAATAAAGATGCTGGGACACTTGGTAAGGAAAAAAATAATAATACTCAGATGGATATAAGATACTTAGGAATAGACAGATCTCCTAAAAATAAGGCCTGTGTTATTAGAATTGCAAAGAGAGAGGCAATAATCAATCACCAGAAGATCTCCACAGAACTGAATGGAGGGGGGAAACTTGTAATGGAGCCTCCCAGGTACCTCCCAACCCAGTCCCACTGTTTCTGCAGTTCCAAACAGGCACAACATCAGGAAAAAAAATTACTGATCCCTTTAACAAGTTGGCTACACATGGTTGGCAATCTGCATTTTGTTGGTGAGCAGCATCTTGTGAAGACCTGCCAACAGAGGACCTGCACCAGTTACCAAATGTGGCTGGCCACTATTGTGCTTCCTCATCAAACTCTTATTTGCTATCAGACGACTCCTTTGGTTAGCTGCTGCACAGCTGCGCAGCCTTAAGTACAAAAAGGAGTTTTTACAACCCAGAGCCTTTTAACAAGATAGAAATGTTTCCTGCATGTGGTGAGTAGGACGAAGATGTCCTCCTATTACTCATTTTGCTGTTATTTAAAGAAGAAAACTAGGCTGTGTCACGTTTAAGGGCTCTGGAAGTGAGGAGCAATCTGCAGGATGCCTCTGGAGGAGTATCGTCAAGCCCTCTGCCAAGCCCCACCCAACCTTCCACAAGCTCCTTGTGCAGAATAGCTGTGCCATGCAAGGGCATTGGGAACAGCTGTGGTAGCCCTTGGCCTGAGCTTCAACAGGAGGGGACAAATTGTTCTTCCACACCAGGGTTGGGATGCGTATGCCAGAACATATGAGCTGCTGCTTTGCAGCAATGGCTCACAGGATAAGGGAATTAATATAGCAAAAAGAAAGAAAGATGGTAATAATCACATGCGATTTCATATCGCAGATGAAAAGCAGATCTAGCTTGTGGGCTGAAGTGGCGGGGGGAAATAACCCTTTGAAGGGTATCACAGTTCTTTTTCGTTCGGCAGGATTCCTGCCAAGTAAAAGGAAAGACAGGAGGTGGTTCCAGCAAACCCAAACTGTATTGGATGAAATTATTCCAGAAGTCTTTATTTCTTTTGCTCTGCCAAACTACAGACGAGAAAGTGCAGGGTCTTGGAACTGTATCACGGAAGACCCGTGCTTTAAATCTGTTTTTGCTATAGTCATGGAAATAATGGCTTTCCAGCCATCTGCCTTGCTCTGCCCCCCAGCTACAGGAATCTCCTACTTCGTCAAAGAAAAGTTAGTGCCAAGCTGTACCAGATTTCCTGAGTCTCTAATGACCTAGTGGTAAGGATAAGCCATGTAAGCCTGGAAGGGTCAAGCCCCACTAATAGCATAAGGCTACCACTTGTGATGGTAGCCAATGCCACTTAAAAAGTAACAAGACAATCCTATCCACAGTTAATTATGTGTAAACTCCATTCGTTCAAGTGGAAAAATCTTAAGGGGAAATATGCATAGGATCAATGTTACTGTTAGGAAACAAGTACATATGCACTTAGTAAAGGGTAAAGGGACCCCTGACCATTAGGTCCAGTCGTGGCCGACTCTGGGGTTGCGGCGCTCATCTTGCTTTATTGGCCGAGGGAGCCGGCGTACAGCTTCCAGGTCGTGTGGCCAGCATGACTAAGCCGCTTCTGGTGAACCAGAGCAGTGCACGGAAACACCGTTTACCTTCCCACCAGAGCAGTACCTATTTATCTACTTGCACTTTCGAACAGCTAGTGCTTTCGAACTGCTAGGTTGGCAGGAGCAGAGACCGAGCAACGGGAGCTCATCCCGCTGCGGGGATTCGAACCACCGACCTTCTGATCGGCAAGCCCTAGGCTCTGTGGTTTAACCCACAGCGCCACCCGCGTCCCTTATGTACTTAGTGCTTGAAGTCAATTTATTGTTGCAATAAATTTAAACCCATAACAGAATGCTTATGTTTGATTAATTCTAGATTTAAAATTAGTCTGATAGGTTCATTATTTAAAAAGAAGCTTGTGATATTTTGCATTTGTTGTTAACTTTCAGCAGTCTGACTGTTGTTGGAAACAATTCCTGCTAACTCCACTACCTTCAAATATGATGGATGAGCAAGCAATTGCCTTCTGTGATACCGACAGAATTCTTGGCCTCCACTGCTGGAACTGAAATTATTCTCAAACACATTTGAACTTGATGGTAATCAGAAACAGCATTTATGAAAATGCACACACCAGAATAATTCCAATTTACAATGCTCTGGTCTCTTACTGAGATTTTACAAGAATAACATATAGTTTACTCTTCGACTTCCGCCAGTGTTGAATTACAGCTGATGAATGGCTGATTACTGTTTATCTGCTGCAGATTAGTTTGTTTGTTGCACAGAATTCAAGTCATCATGGAAAGTGATTCATGTAATTTATGCACTGAGTTTAACACCTTCTATGGGAATTAAAGACAAAAGTATGTGATAAAGGATTTCTACGCTAACCTATATTCTGCACTCTTGCCACCTTCAAACTACAAACAACATTATCTCTTCTGGCAGCATCTACAAATGGTGGCAGATACCAAACATAAATGTACCCAAACACAAATACTCTCATAAGAGGGAAGGGATGGAAAAATTCCATTGGGTGAAGGTCATCTGCCCACAGGAATTAAAAACCAAGCCATAGATTCT
The DNA here is from genome assembly GCF_964252035.2 of Podarcis erhardii. NCBI lineage: Eukaryota > Metazoa > Chordata > Lepidosauria > Squamata > Lacertidae > Podarcis > Podarcis erhardii. Next base: position 38,779,880 of record NC_138507.1, on the reverse strand, counting down.
TTATGTTATGGACAGCCTTACTAGTTATCATATGATTGTTATAATTGAATGATAGAGCGCTTTAAGAGAGTCCAGTACAAGGGGCAGATAAAACACACTGGAAAAATCCAAGTTAATTAAGTCACAGGGACTCTAGTAAGTGGCCTAGTTCACATAATATTGAGTCCACTTTTGAAAATGAAAATGTAATCCAACTTAAAAGTAGCCATGGTGGACTTAGGGCTTTCAAATTTCAGTGGCATCCTGAGCAATGCCAAAATCTGGCACCCCCCACCCGCCTTCTGTTCTAAATCACTGTTGTGGCGCCCTGTTAGCTCAGCGACCAGTGCGGGTGAGCCAATCGCACACCCCTAAATCCACCTCTGAACGTAGTTTCTAGTTCAAATAGCCTTCTGAAAAGAAAGTTCCACAAAAGCAACATCACATACCTGGAAGAGTCCCAAGCCACGGCCGCTTGCAAAAACTGTAACTCCCACTGGCTGTGTAGCTGCAACCTAAAAACAATGGTGAGTATTAGCATGTTCAAAAAAGCACAATGAACTGAATGCACTGCACTGAAAACAGAAGGGCTTCTTTACTACAGTACCTCTTTGGTCTTGAGAAGTAAGCGGTTTTCATTATTAATTCTGAACACAACTGGATCGTTTTCACTAGATGGACTGACAGTTACATCCATTTCTGTTTCAATGCCAGTAGTAAGCATTGCACAGGCACTCAAAGCCTGCAGGGCCACTATAGTGTCCTGTATAGAGAAGCAAGAACAAATTGTTTAATACGGATGCCTCTAAAGTAAGTAGGTTCCAGCCTGCCTTAACAGTTGGATTGTTTTGCTCTTTGAGCTGAGACACACAGGAGTCTCTGAACCGCTGCTCCAAACATGTAGTTTGGACCAATGCTATAGCCAGTCAGAGTTCTGTTCTAGCCTATTCATAGCTGAATGTAAGTACATAGGACCCATGGACACAAGAAATGGGAGATGAGGCTGGCAGATGCAATCTTCCTTCTCCCTTCTTCACATATGCATTGGCACCCAGACTGAATACTTGAACATGGTGGTGGACTTCCTTGTTCCTTCTGCTTGCTGCCCAAAGAAGCTAGGAAGAGCACCAAACAGTATTTGCCCTGATCTTTAAAAACTATAATGGTTGCATGACAAATGCTTGACAAGTCACCTTTATACAAAAGTTTAAAGTTCTAATAAGGAAAAGGGACAGGGAGGGCAACGCCCAGCATGAGAAACGAAACTGCTGCATAAAAATAATTGCAGGAATTGGAATGCTAACACTGAACAATCATGGAACATGGAATGGGCTGTGCCAGTTTGTTGCTAATATTGATGGTTCAGTTGGTAGAACATGAGACTCTTAATCTCAGGGTTGTAGGTTCAAGCCCCAGTTGAGTAAAAGAGGACTGGACTAGATGACCCTTATGGTCTCTTCCAACTCTACAATTCTATGATCCTAGATAAAGTAATTGGTCAAACATCATTATGGAGTACACTCAGACCTAACCTCAGTTTTGAATTCAATCCAAATTCAGTTTTCTATCTACTATGCCACACTTGCTCACACTCATTTTTATGGAAGACTCCCAAGAGATCTGGAAGAGACCAATTGGAAAGCCTTCTAATTATCAAAGAGCAATCTGTTTAGTGTTTTCTTAGGTTTTAATGATTTGATGAATGGTTTTTCCAAGTAGCAAATACCCATCAGTAATGAATTCATTTCACTTCACTTCTATCCCACCTTTCTTTCGTCACAGAACTCAAGGTGGGATTCTCCATTCATGTGTTGGTCACATCAAACCCTACTTTGCTGCAACATTTGTCCACAGACAATGCTCTGGGCCTGTTAGCAATCAGGCTGTGGCTTTGGCATGCATTTTGTAGGAGGTACTGACAGGCTCCCTTGAAGAATCAAGCATTTCTTCCTTTCATCCTCAAAAACAAATGAACTCCTTGCAATTTAGAAACCAATTACCAAGCAGTTAATTTATCACAAGTTCAAAACAGTGCTTTTCGAAGTTTCCTGTCTAAGGTTTAAAAGAGAAACTCAATGGCTGGAGCCACAAAAAAGACTAATATTAATTATGAAAAGACAACAACAGTAAATTTTGTAAAGATGACTCTCTAACCTGTGTAGAAGAATAGCCTCCCAGGTGGTTTCTTTGCTGGCTTAACCACTTCATAATAGGGATCCCCTCTAATAATCTCTGTTGTTTAGCATGAGACAAAACAGCATAGCCTGCAACCTCAATATCTACAGACTGAGGCTGCCAGGAATCAGACAGTTGAGAAGCTTGTGATATCCAGAATCTGAGTTCTTCTGGAAAAAGAAGAATAAACTTTTCACATAGCAGCAACAAAATAATAATAATAATAATAAGCCTTTCACAACTAAGAAACTATAATAGTCTGAAGTCCACATACAGTCAACCATTTCAAATATCAATTATTTTGAAAAGAGCATGGCTGCCTAGCTAGAATCCTGTGGAGGAACACTCCACACGGCAACATTTTGTTGCAGGTGCCACTTGAAAATGAGTATGATGCATGCATGGGCAAATTAATAAAAACTTATTGACTCATCAAATAAAAGAAAGGCGGTAATCCACTTTTTGTTTATTCAAGGAGAAGCCTACAAAGCTCAAATTAAGTTCCAGAAGCATTCCTAATATTCTCAAAATTAAAAACAGTGACCACCTTTATAACTAGTGTTTTGTTGGGGAGGGTTATAAATAATGCTGTATCTCAGGTTCTATAGGTTTGATTGACACTTTCTTTATACTAACACAGCGTTTCTCAGACAGTGGGTTGGGATCCACCAGTGGACCACAAGCCACTTTCAGGTGGGCCTCAGCCTGGCCAGTGCCTCCTCACTTGCCTGCCTCACCCCACAATAAGTGCCATGGCTGGAAGATAGACACGTTTGGGGTAAGGGAAGGGAAGGGAGATCTCCCTCCTCTGATGGGAAAGAGGGAGAGAATGTGTTGAAGGAAATTAAAAAGTGAGAGGAAAAAACCCATGCCAAATTCTGCTTCCATCTGCCACCATTTTGTGACTGGTTTGGCCCCTGCACCATTTTATGACTGGTGGACCTCAGTTATGTCATATGGATCCTGGGGCTAGAAAGTATGAGAACCCTGTACTACCATAGTGGTTGTACCATCTGCAATTGTAAATTCAGTTGTCTTACACTACCTTGATGTTCTGATCTCTCATTCAGCAGGTCCAGAGCTCGCTTTGCTTCCGCACTCTTTGCCAGCGATAAAGCATAAGTCACAAGGGCAAGCGTATGATTATCTGATATGCCTTCACTTAATTTAAATTCCAGAAAGTCCAGTGCTTTTCTTATAGCATAATCATACTGCAGAAAGAAAGATATGAAATAAGCTATGAACTCCCTTTAACCAAGCAAATGTTAAATTGCAATCTTCATACATTAATGTCAGGGTTGTGTATATGCTGTAATTCCACAAAAAACCAGAGAATGTTGGCTTGATCACATAAATCCAGCGGTCTGAGAATCTTAGCTTTCTTTTTTAAAACAGCAAGTTTCCAGCCTTTATGGCTGAAAAAATGCTTGAAAGGGTGTGGGCAAGACCTGCTGAAATCTCAGGTGATGCTTAGTGGAGATGGGGAGATTTCAGTGCCTTGTATAGCTCCTTGCCCACCTCCAGCACAGATCATGCAAACCACACAACAGAAAATATGCAATGAAAGGGGAAATGCAAATTGCATTTTGAAGATAAATGAAAATAAAAATGAAGATAACCCATTCCTGGTCTAACAGAAATATAACAGATCCTTCTTAACATGCAAGCCCAAGTTGGACAGAGTTTGGGCTTATCCACACTTACCTTTTGCCTCCAGGTGGGGTTTCTCAACAAAAGCCTCCTCTTTAAAGTTTAATTAGAGCAACATCAATTCAGGTTTTCCGCAGATTAACACTTGCTCCAATTCAGCTTCAAAGAGCAGGTTTCTCAGGGAAAGCTCCAGAACAAAAAAAGGAGATGCTCAATCTCAGAGTTATTGCGAACCATTGCCTGGAAAGAGCAAAGGAAAAGTAAGTGTGGATAAGCCCTTTGTCTAGCTGTTCCTTTAATCAGGACTGACCAACCTTTTTTGGTCTGATGGACACATTCACCAACACCCGTCAACTTTGGCGAGGCTTGGCCCCTTCAAATATTTTATTAGGGGCGCCAAAGGAACCTCAGCTCCTAGGAGGTGGCTTCTATGGTTATAACTACCTTATCTGTTTGGTACTCTAATAGTGCAGTCATAATATAAGCAGTAAGAGAGACAGAGCTGTTAGTTCCTCCTTGCAGTTCAGTATGCAGCACTCTCCCAGGCTCCTGGAATTCCCCATTGTGCTTCTGATGTCTAACAATCCAAGCAGCTGTTGTCTCCAGGATAGATGAATCAATATCTATGAATGGCTGAGCTTGAATAAAGCTCCTTAACACAAAAGCCGATAGCCTAGGGAGAAGTGAAGATTAAATATGTAGGAATTAAACACTTCCACAGATCCTATTCTTTAATTTAACTTGCACAATGTGTTTAAGAAAATATCACAAATATATGCACTGGAAGGCTTAAAACAAGCCTTGCATGTGCTAATTGCATACAATTGGTACAATTTGTTTATTACATATTTTCATGAACATGTCTGGCCTTGTAAACTGTCTGAATAGGAGACCATATGGGAACCATATGTAAGCTCCTCTGTGCTCTTCAGTGGAAATGCAAACTCTGAGTGCAGATAAATAAATAAAAGTATTTAGGGCATATTCTACAACATTATGAAAAAATTCTCAAGTGTGAAACATGCAAAGCAGCTCTTAAAAAGAAATACTTGGAAATAGCCAGCAGCTTTTTCTATTGATAGAGCACGGATATGCCAAATTACAATGCAAGAACTACAGTGTGAAGTCAGAACAAATGCTTCATCCTCCAAGAGTTCGTAGCAGATGGCAACCAAGCATTCCAACCTTAAAAGCCAGATCATTCACTTTCCACCCCTCTCCTGAAATTATTTAGTGACCCACGACACTCACCCAGACCCACACATTTGGGGGATAACCAGCCTCATATAACTCTAATTAATGCATGAAGGAGTTGATGCCACAGAGTAAGCTGTCCTGCCAGGCTTAGCTAGGTCACTTCCCTTCACCTCAGGAGGAAGGTAATCAAGCCTATTTTTGTCCCACTGTCTACCTTGGAAGCTCAACGTGTGATGTCTGAACTGGCTGCTGCAGCTAACATTGCATGGCTCTAACAAGCCTTTCTTGTGTTCCTATCTCTATAATTTAGGAACTTTCACCACTGTAGCTAAGGCAATTACTGCTTGTGTTTTCTAACTAAGGAAAAGCACATGAATCTGACTTTTGGAGAGTTTGTAAGTAAAGTATTTCTATCTTACCAAACATGTGGTCTTTTTCTATGCTAGGGGAACAGGGGGACTTTGGAAGGAACTCAACAGAGCATATTTTAAAGGTCTAACAGCCTATATTCCTATGCTTTACTTTGCTGCATAATTTTAAATCTCTGGTGGGGTTCTCTCACCAAAGATTACTTGACCCAAAACAAGAACTTGGCATCCAGAAATTCTCTATTTTTTCCCCTTGCCACCAACAACAATCAGATTGTCAAAGGAGCAGCGGTATTGCATGCAAACACCTGCAAATGCCCCTAGGTGAAAGATGGGAAGGCAGATGAATGATCTAGCTGCAAATACAGCAGCAGCAAACTTAGCATCAACATGGCCTGGTGTTGGGAGAAGAAAAGCTATACTAGCCTGTAGGTGCAGCCATTCCCATTTGCCTTAGTGACTTTGTATGTGCATTTTATGCCTAGTACTTGCTGTGCAGCTATTAAAACTTGTAATCTTCATCCTTGGGGAATCTGCAGACATCAACTACATTTTATACATTTTCTGGGTAATATGCAAGAACTGCATATGAGGACCTAGGATGTGAGTCACGGGTGTACACATCCAGCTCTAAGAATTATAATAACTTAAGACTAGTACATGACTCTGGTTTTGGCAGATGGTTGCTGTACCAAAACATAATTGATGCATCTTGCTAACTTCAAGACTATTAAAGATGCACGTTGTTTACTGAACACTTACCACGTGCTGCCAGCGTTGTCTTTGTTTCCAAAAGCACTGAAAGAACCATCATCTCTTTGATACAGAAGCTCTCTTTGGTATCCTGGAGAAATGAAAGATGAGAACAGCATCGTATGACAGTTGGGCTAAGTTTATTCAATAGGTTTATCACCTCCCAGCTTGGCATCCACTGCAGACTAATTGCTAAACCTTATAGGAACCAAACTGCTACTCATGCTTGGTTGAATAATGCATCTCAACTACAAAGTAGTGTCTTATAAAAAGCAAGATCTATGAGAAATTCCTTATTACAGCGGGTTTACAGTCTCAGATAATCAAAAAGCTGATGCACTAATTGATGTACGTAATGTAATGGGAGGCTGAATTGGAATATTATACAGAAAGAATTCAAATACTGATTTATGTTTTTTATTACATTTATATCCCACTCCACCTGCCATTTTATCCGCACAACACTCCTGTGAGGTAGGTCAGGCTGAGAGAAGGCAACTGGCCAAAGGTCAGCTAGCAGGCTTCAGGGGCAAAGTACTTAACTCCTTCATCATGAAGCCCAATTTATTATTTCCACTGCTAACAAACTGATTCTGAGAAGCGCTTACCCAGGGACCTTATGTGATAAAGTGAAATGTGAAATATACTTTTCTAGTTTAAAACTGTATTCAGGGAATCACACTCACATTTTACTCTTCAGCGTCCATGGGAGCAGATAAAGTGAATGACTTGTGTAATCTTACTAACAGAACCCACGTTATCTGAACCATGATAGTCCCATATATCTATCTCTCCTGAGTATTCTTTAAGTCTTGGATTTTGTTTTGTTTTTTAATCCCATATATATTATGCTAGCTCTGCTCCCAATATGAAAGTGAAAAATCAGCAGAAGAAAGAAGTGGGCAGAAGCTTGCCAAGTAGAACAGAGCAGCTGCACTATCTAATTGGCGGGTGGGGATCACTGTCGTGTACCAGGAGAGAGAGGGGTGAGGGGGCAGGGAGATTGGTCTGGCATAAAACACACCTGCTGAGCCAACCCAGTGCATTTCTGGAAGTGAGACAGAGGTGGAAACATTTAGGAAAACTAAAATCAATCAACCCAGATAAAGGGTCAATTCACTTAGCACCCCTTTAACAAACAGCAGGAAAATAATGAAATCAGAGGGCTGGGCTTGGAAGCATAATCTCTCCTAGTTTGCACTTTAAACTACATCATCCATACTACATATTACCACCATTATACTTCCCCAAACACACACACAGATGTAAAACAAACTGGCCAAAAGAGAACCATGTTTGTGCACTAAAGCTAAGATGTTTGTAATGCCTTTTGATTAGAGTCAATCCCTACAGTTTACAGACTGAAACCACCAACCCATATAAACACCACCTGGCAGGAACTCATATCTCAAAATGTGTTAAAAAAAATACTTGTATGAAGTGATCAAATGACGAAATGAATTAGCCTTTAGGAATAACTCGGCTGTTAGAATAAAACCACAAGGTGGTATTCAACTGTGTTTTATTCAAAGCAGACCCACTGAAATTAATGGACCCAACTTAGTTGTGTTCATTAATTTTAAGTGGTGGGTCTGCTCTAGAGTAAAACTTAGTTGAATACAATGCATAGTCTCAATGTGTGTAAATCAGTAATTTAGAGTCACTTCATATTGTACAATCAACTTGGCTAGAGATAATCTCCTATGTAGGAAAAACACAAGTTTACCTTAATGGGACTACTTTTGTGTCATGAGCACATGTTACATGCTATGACCTTACCAAAAGAAAAGTGAGAACCAATGGATCCACTGGACAGTCAAGAAGCAATTATTATAAACTACAGAGGACACACCAGAGACATTTCACAGTTTAGACAGAAAGAAGCAAACCTGGGTTAGTCAACGAACATACACCAAAAAAAATTATAATCTACCGCCAATCACTATTTCCTGATGAGTGTCCCTATACAATACCTGTCTCTGTTGCATTGACATTTCACCTTTTTAGAGCAGTTATTTCCATAAATAAAAAGCACACCTTACAAATGTAATGCATGAAATGGCCACTGAGTCATTTACAAGTATGGGTGAGAAACTGTAGTATGAACTGCAATCCCAAACACACTCATTAGGATGCAAACACCTTCCAATACAGTGGGAGTTACTTCAGTGCAAAAGTGTGTAGGATTGAACTTTTAGGCGAGCTTTAAAAAGGAACATTGTATACTGTTTTCAAAGACGTTCCAACTTAGAAATGTTAAAGAGGTGGTGTACTGGATGATTTTTATTGACAGTGTAGCATAACAAAAAGCTATTCATAATCATCAAGCAAAGTATAGAAAAACATTTGTAAAGGTTGTTTTGGAACCTGTACTTTTTAGGAATTCAGACATATGATATAAAGTTTATTTTATGCTACACTGGGTAGACTATGATCACGATGTATAAAAGAATATGTATAAATAGAAGCCTTTCCAAAAGGACCATAAGAAGCAACTGTACAAAACAAAAGAAAACGAGATGGAGAGAAGTATTTTTCTATTTTAAAATCAAAGCTATTCCATGTTAGCTTTTATTCTGGCTGCAAAAGACTGCAAAGAAACATTGTAAATCCCAAAGCCAAGCATGATTTAAGTTAAACAGTGTATCACTGAATGACAAATTTAACAATACAGTTATGACTCATTTAAAAATAGCTTTAATGAAACTAATGTTTGGAGAAGTTAAAAACATTATGATAGTATAAATCAATCTACAGGGAGTGACAGATTGCTTGCAAACTTCAAAGAAGTTGCTTAAAAAACAGATGTTCATTATTTTTGAAACTAACTGTGTAACTTTAGGGTGGCCAAAGTCCAGTTGTCAGGCCAAATACAACCCATGGAGTTCAGCAAAGCAAACAAAACCGTTTCTGTTGTCGGTGGCCTTTGTTCCGTCTTTGTGGGAGACTGATCTGGGATGCCAGTCCAAATTTAGTTGTAACATGACAGTACCAAAGTCAACAGTCCTACGCTGGAGATTAAATCTGCCCAATTGTGTTCAAAAAGGATGCAACCTGTGTGGTGCAAGAGCAGTTTGGAAGTCAGGACTGTGTATGTCGCAACTCTACTTAAGTAAAGAAGAAACAGATAATATGGTTTTGGGTGAGAAAACTAGCTTCTTCAGATTTTTTATCTTTTTATGTTTCCAGTTGTATTAGGATTCCAAAGGTACAGTTAAACTGAGTTTATTGCAAAACTATGCTTAAACCATGTGTTTGGGCAATGTAGAATTTGAATTACCTTGTTACACACATTACAGGAGGTGTTACAGTCCTGGTCATTTCTTATTGTGACAGCTGCCACTGGCAAGCTTTCAGGGCTCACAAAATTGTCTCAGTGTTTGCAATTTTCTGCCCATTCTGCCCCTCTATCTATCCATCACACATCTGAGGCGTGTATAGGGAAAAGGGAAAGCAATCCATGCAGGAGGAATGATTTCTCCCATCAAACCTTAATAGAAACCCACAATAAATGGGAGGCTCTTCTCCAAAAACAGATTCTTACCTTCTCTCATATATGACATGGCTTTTGATTTAAGTCTGGGCTTCAGGTCTCCTGCTTTGGCCAGATAGTCCAGAACATAAATATTGGGTGCAAAATTGATCATATTCTGTTCCCCACAGCCATAAGGCATCTTGATCAGTGACTCCAAACCGCTGATAGAGGGGCCGAGGATGTCTCCTGAAAGATATAGTTCACAAGACAACGTAACGGAAACGCCAGTAGAAAAATGTGGAAGGCTGAGTTAATCACTTTGCGAGTTTTCTTTGCATCACTTCTAAAGGATACCCTAATATACTCATGCACTTCAATGAAGCAGACACACAATAACTGAAATTATCATACATACGCAGTACACTTTATCACTTCTGCTGATAATGTGAGTCTAGGGAATGGGCCAAGAGTATTTGAGGCTGCAGCGTTGCTGAAATTCACTAAGTGCAGACCTGATTAATCTCCTGGATATGAGACCACTAGGAGCTCAACATAAAACAAAATATAATAAATCAATGTCTTTTTAAAATTTGATGGTAATAACATATAAAACTGAAGACCAACAACAACAAAAAACCCAGAAATGTCCAGCAGGTATACAATACTCTACAGAGCTATGCTAGTATGTTAGCAGTGTTTGAAACTTCCATTGTTCTAGGCACATTTTGCGACAGGGAATTTCATTAGCCCAAGCAATTTCTGAGCTGCAGTATGGAAGGAAAGGAGGACTTTTTTCTGGCTCCCCACTTCCAGATACTCTCTGAAGACTGGACAAGAGACCCTGTTAAGAATATTAGAGTGATGGGCAGGGAAAGGATTAGACCATGTGAAAAATGAAAATAATATTTTAGCTGCAGTTCATTCATTTTCAGCTTTGTATTATTGTTATAAAAAAGCGTGCCTAGACATTCCGTTGTTGCGCCCATAACCTAGCTTTAAGGTGCCATTTAGCTCCTAGCTTTCATATCTCAGTTTTCAACACTGTATGTTAGCAATAAAAAAGGAGGATGAAATTAATGGGTTATATGAGAAATAGCCTGCACAGCATTTCCTTTTCACTGACGTGGAACACTTCCACCTATTCTCACAGGCAAGGGATAATTTATCTATTCAAAACCAGTCATGATACCATACCAGTAACAAAATAACTTGCATGCTGAATAATTCAGCAATCAATTAGAGCACACTCTTACTGATATTTCAGTTTCATATTTACTTTTTATTTGCCAGCAGGCATCAAAATGAAACAATGTAAGAGGAGTGAAATGCTTACCAATAACTGTGACTTGCACTCTTTCGCTGCCAGGTACTACATCAGAGGGAAAAGTGAAGTTCAGTCTTTTTGTTTCAAATCCTATTCTTTTGGACAGGTCCAAAAGAATTGTCTCTGAGTGAGACTGTTCTAATCCCTCAGCCTGTGAAAAAATAAACAAAGACTAGATGCATGTCCAAAAGTTATTAGGTATGGTAGTTCTTTGTGCACTTCTCCCAATATCAGGGACCTCTACAGATCTCAGAGTGAAATCCTGTATCGACTTAGCTGGGATTAAGCACCGCTGAACTCAATGGAAATAATGTCTGAGTAGACATTTGTATAGGATTGCATTGGCAGTGCTGATATTGAGAAATGAAGCAAAAATGTAACAATGCATATCCCCATGGATTTTTGCTTCACAAGAGCTGATGTGCAGTATTAATTTTGAATAACAAGTTATCAAAATTGCATCTTATGACAATATATAAACACTTTTCAAGACTAATAAATTTCTGCCAAGAAGTTTTCTGCAACAGAGTTGGGTCTTCCTAATAATTAATAGCTTAATGCGAAGGTTTTCAAGGAGCACAATTTAAGCCTATTTTTGTGCGGAAAACAACCATAAAGCTTCTTCACATTTTATTTCAACAATTTGCAATTACATACTGCTTAACACTGTAGTTTGTAAGTGGTGCACAACTTCCATGTTAGTCTTGGTTCATGTGGAACCCAAATATACCTTAAGGGCCAGTTCAGATACTGTATAAACATGCCTGACTTCATAAACAATGATCTACTAAATTAATGCGCCACGTACCTTACAAAACAGTTCTAGTATTTGTGTATTATACCTTTATGTGCAGAAATAAGTGCTTTATGTCTCATGGTCTGGAAGTGAACAGCAGACCTGAAGCTGTGGTGTGAGTGGCCTGGTTCAGACATATTGCTTAACCATGCTGAGAAGGGAACTTAATATTGGAAAAATGAGGAACAGAGAGAATCTAAAATTGACAGATTCTTCCATCTCAAGCTATGCTCAAATGCAAACACTGACTATCACCGGTTTTAGATATATCAGTACTAAGCAGTGCTCCATTAAGGTAATTTCCTCAGAAACCAAGGAAACTTATTTCACAGCAAATGTGTTATGGCTGAGATATTAATTATGTAACCTTCAACATGAGATTTGTTAGAATCATTATTTTCCTGTAGTAATAAGTTTATCCTTCTCAATATTGCTAATCCTTTCATCAGATTCTGTCTTCCCACTTCAGTTTTGTCCTGTCCACATAAAGACCATGTTTCTTCCGTGTTCTATGCAGAACCTGGACACAACTCCAGAGTTAAGCACAAATTGGGTTCTTACAACACTCAGATCATCACTCCCTTTAGAAACTTCCCGTAAATACTTAAAACTAATTATCAACTGCGTGCAACTTTTAAAAGTGGTTCATCCATCCGACAAACAGATTGTGTAAATGATTTAAATTACCTTCACTAATACTTTCTGTAAAAGAGCATCAGAAGCAATGGGAGATATTGCCGTCACTCTGATGGGAATCTCTCCAATTTGCTTTGGCTTGATCGGAAAAATAACAGTCTTTGCAGCTTCACTTGGTACCCATGCTGATCGCTGGTTTCCCATGGCATTTATATCATTAGAAACAATAAGGATTTCAAAGGTGTCACTTGTATCAAGGGTCACCGTAACCTATTAAAAAAGTGGTTAATTAACATATATTTTGTGCTACTAGCAAAGACATTTAATGTGACATTTACCAGGAGGCACAGAAAGGATTTCACATAGATGTGACTACTACCAATTATAACGTGGGTGGGCCCGCCAGGATACATCAACCTGAGAGTACCCAGCAACACTCAAGAAAACACAAACCAGAAAGAAGGGGGTGGGCAACTGGGAACTAGGAGAATGGAAAGTGAGACAAATATGACACCAGGAGATAGGACAGAGAAAAGAAGAAAGTGCAGAGTAAATGTCAAAAGCAAAATAACATGTGAAACTTGTGCAAATGGAGGCATTTTCTGCTAAGGCAAAGCCACACGTAGCTATAACGTTCTGTATTGTACCAAAAACAGTCCAATTGGCATCAAAATTCAATCTGCACTTCTGTCCAAGCCTATCCATACAGCATGATTCTATGCATGTTTACTCAGCTGCAATTCTTACTGTGTTCAAGGTAGCTTACTCCTTAGAACATCTGCGTAGGATCACAGCCTAAGCCAAATCAAAAAACCCGACAAAATCCGATTGCAAAATGACTCCCCACCCCACACCCTGGGGTCAGTAACCGATAGACTTAAACAGTCTATCTCTGAATCCATGCTCCAGCAAGACCATGAACTACCCCAGCAAAGGTTAACTAAGAGCTGGCAACAGCAAAGATAAGGCAACTACAAGACATCATGGGCAAAATCCAAAATTGTGTGCATGGACTTCCTCTCACACAACAGGACTTCCTCTTGCTCTCCTCACCTTACACTCCCTACACACATACAAATTTGCTCCAGAGGGTTGGGTGCATGCAGGCAAGGGTGCAGAGAACAAATGTGAATTGTTGTGTGAGAAGGCCATTCTGCTCACGTACAGACACCATTGGATTCCACCTAATATTAGAAAATGAACAAATGAATGAATGTTTACCTCAGTGCCTTCTTTCAAATAATTAAAGAGGTTTACTTCCAAAACAATCTCTTCTCCTCTTGTAACACTAGGAGGAAGGTTTAAGGAAACAAAAAAGGGCTGGAAGACTTCTAACTGAAAAATATAAAAAGTTATACAACAGTGAACCCTTGTGGTGTATAGGTTAGTTGTTCAGCAGAATACAATTTAAATGCAGATGGTTTTTGATTAGAACTTTTCAGAACAGACCTTGACCATTGGCCAGTTAGAATTTAATTGACTAAAAACAAACATCAGTATGCTAAGAAATGGGGGGTACAACTTTCACATAGCAAATTTTGTAGGTCATGCACTTCTTGAAGTACCTCAACCGGCATGCTAGAAGCTGACATATAGCTGCACAGATTGAATATGGGGCTCCAAAACACAGCTGCCCCATCTCTCAACTCGCACACATACAAAGATGTGTCTCTTTCACAACTATGGCACTCTTATATGCCCAGGACAGCATTTAGCCCCTGAACCTTGCATAGCTACGGTATGAGATAGTTCTTGGGGTGTGTCTCCTACACTTAAAAAGGAATTTACTGTTGCCTGCATTAGAATAACTTTAGGCACTGGTTCAAGAGCAAAATCTAATTTACTGAGCATATTCTGATTAAAGTAAGTTAAAGACTGTAGCTGTTGTGATACAAGTAGGGTTGCCAACCAGATATTATTTGATTGGCCTGACCAGAAGAGCTATGTTATATCAGGCAATAAGTACTAGCATCCAAAAGGCACTGAGCTCCAAATCCTGCCAAAGTCCACCCCACCCAGATTATTCCAGGCTCCAAAGCTGATATACCATTTCTGCCCAACGTCAATCCATCTCTACCCCCATATCATTAATATTTTGAAAATAAAAGTTGGCCACCCTGTAATCCACTGGGGCTCTTTGCACATGTGTAAGGGATAGCATGAATAAAGAATGGCTTTCTCCCATATTTTCAGGCAGCAGTCCCACGGGTCAATATATTCCAAAATAGACTGTGATATGGTCAGTAGAGTGAGACAGAGGGTGGGTGAAACCGATGCTCAAAAAAGAAGAAAAACTCACTGTATACAAAGTTCTCAATTCACACTTGTGAATTATGTTGTGCTTGCAAGGAGCACCCACTAGGAAATTATACCCATCACAGATTTTTAATTAATACCAGATAAGGCTCATTCCTAAGCCCTGTAAGCTTATTAACACTGTATCTATAAAGCCTGTGCTCAGTTATATGTTTTTGTAAAAATATTGTTTGCATGTGTCAATGTATAACATGTTTTCACCATATGGAACTTTAAACAGAAACCGAGCAATCCAACAATGTACAGGAGGGAAATTAAGTCATTGTGAGAAGTGAAGTGGAATCTTGGCTATGGATTCATTAAAGACTACTCAACTGTTGGCACGTTCAGCCAAGCATGCACTTTCATAGAAATCACCAGGATTGATCAGTCTCTGCCAAACAACATTCAGGGAAAAAATGAATATTGACCTTAATCTCAAATGAGCTTGAAATAAAAGTTAATATCCAGATCCAAATCCATGAATGAGGTATTCTCATAATCAAATGTTTTGTTTTCATATATAACTGCCAGATGGAAAGCCTGGACCCCAAACCTCAACCACTCTTCTTGTTTGATTATAATATCAGATTTGATACTGAATATTGTTCAAGAGCTTCACTAGTAAGTACATTTTTATGTAATTTATTTTAGAAGAAAAAATAAACTTATATACAGTGGTACCTCGGTTTTCAAACGTCTCCATTGATGAACGTTTTGGAACGCAAACGCTGTAAGCTCGAACGTGCCTCTGAAGTCGAACCGGAAACGTGGCTTCCGTATTGAGTTTTCCATATTGAGATTTCTGTTTTGAGGCTTCCGTTTTGAGTTTTCAGTTTTCGAATGTTTCGGAACTTGGTCTTCCAGAATGGATTACATTCAAAAACCGAGGTGCCACTGTACTACCTTATCCTAAAACAGGGCGAGGGAACCTTTGATCCTCCAGATGTCGATGAGACTACACCTCCCATCCTCCCTGACCACTGGCCATGCTGTCTGGGGCTGAGAGGGATTAGAGTCCAACAACAGCTGGAAAACTGACAGAACTTGTTGGCAGATATGGCATTGGGTTGGATCCTTAGTCTTGGTGGGAGGCAGGGCTTGGGAGTCAGTCCCCTCCTATAAAAAAACAGGGTACCCTGTTAAAGGGATCCAAGAGGGGTTGCTTCTGTCCAGACGCCGAGATAGCAGTCCTGGTATGACTGCCTGCAACTGATGTATATCATAGGGCAACCCTTAACCCAGGGCCAACTGAACCATTATTCTACCTGCAGTCGAGCTGACTGATTTAGGGTACATACCCACTACCTACACCAAAGCCTACATACATCTGTAATCAATAAAGTTGTGGTCTGTTTGAACCCAATACTTTGTCCTGTATCTTTACTTGTCATCATTCACTGGACCCTGGCCAGGCACAGGCTCCCTGCACCTGGGCATGCAATACATTTGTGGGCTCTCTCTCTCCCAAAGCAGCACTTGCCAAGTCAGAAGCATAATCACCACTTCTGCACAGGGAAGATCTTCAAAAAGATAACAGTAGACCTGGGATGCCTCTGCAATGCTTTCGTATTGAGTCTCTTTTTTTGGGGGGGGGGGTCATCAAGCTGGTAGGAAGGCGAAGAGCAACACTAGCAAGAAAAATGGCAGCACTGTTCTCTGATTTCCCTCCAAGTTGGCTGGCATATCCCTTATCACTGAAGCTTCCTGGATTTCCCCTAATTTTGCCCTAGTGTGCCTGGTGGATTCTTTTGCCAGGGACCTGAAACCTCACTAGCTCTTTTAGAGGGGGGGGCAGTAGTAATGTGAGGGTTTGCAAAAGGTTCAGCCTGTAGCCTGATTAAGGAAGATCAATACACCCAGGTTGAAGAAACTGGCCATTTCTGCTCATTCATCTTTATGGTGCAATCCTACAAAGCCTTACACAAAAGCAAGTTCAATGGGACTTTTTCTCAGAGTAGATATAGGAGCGCAGTCCTAATAATGCTTCCCAACTCCTTATCTAGTAAATACATTAAGCAGAACTGCTTTTGGGCCAAACTACATGCCAATGTTTGAGTGCCATTCCACTGCTTCTGCTGCCCTGAGAGCATGAGCCAACAGCTATTACGGAGTTAGGGTTCTGAGATATCTGTCACTATTACGGAGTTAGGGTTCTGAGATATCCCATATTATTTAGGGAATAGGACACATCACTAAAGTAGCAAAAGGTTGTATTTATTTTGAAGTCTGTTTTTATAGTGATGCTTTCAACTCACCCTAACCCTATTATTCTTTTCCTTAGATTAGAGTGCCCTCTAGTGCCTAACTATTTCCTGCAGTCTTTTCCTTCGCCGGATCTTTCCTATTTCTTGAGAAAGCTTTTCTTGGGAGGCAAGGATAGGCTACAAACCCAACTTGCCACTGGGCTTATTCTCTCTAGAACAATAAGGCTCTTTTAGCCTTTTTCCTGGTGCTAATTCTCTTCTCTTGCTCTGTTCTCCTCCACAGCTTTCCTCATCCCTGTGGTTTAAATGGCAGCTGAGGCAATGTTAAAGTTTAAGGCACCAAATATCTGAAAAAGATGCCCTTCGCCTTTGGAATGCCCTCAGTTTCTGAGCTGCATCTTCTCGCCACCACATGGACATAGTATTGTTGGCAGATGAAATCACACCTCTATGCTCAGGGTTCTACAGAGGGGTGAGGTGTATTTGCATTTGAATTTCTGTTACCTCAATAGGTGTTTTCATCACACCCAGTCCAAGGTTTTCAGATATTATAAACGCACTAGCTACCCAGGTAGTAATGGTATCAGGAACAGTGACATTCAGCGTTGTTTCAGTTGATCTAAAAATGAAAAGAAAGCAGAAATATAATTTCAGAAGGATAAACATCAACAATGGTCAGTAAATCTAGGCAGATTTTCCTGGTGGAGTAATGAATGATTTGCTAAATCAAGTTAATGGTTTGAGGAAAAATTTGCAAAGGTACAAATGAAGGCTATACATTCAGTTTCTACATAAGGGCCATGGTTCTATTCATATTTATGAGACAAGGGTGCTTTCCACATAAAGTGGAAGACACTTTGAAGTGGTAAGCAAAAATATGTGTTTATAAGCATGGAGCAGAACGGACACATGCTAAAGGATCTAAGATTGGCAGTATACCCCTAACATATGCCCACTACCTGCTGCAAATATGCACCTCTGCTTTACACTGTGCTTGATGTTTTAATTTGTTGGAAGCTGCCCAAAGTGGTTGGGGAAACCCAGTCAGATGAGTGGCATATAAATAAATGCTTGTTGCTGTTAAACTTTATGGTGTTTGTCATTCAAGAATGAACCAGCTTCTAAGAGTATTTTGCCCTTTTCCTTATTTGTAACTCTAGAAAACATTGTTTATAACATTCTTCAAGAATGGGCTGTCCTGCATATTGGTGCTCGGCAAAGATGCCCATTTGATGAGAAACTCTTCAACAGAAGTATTAAAAGCTACAGAGAAGTTCCTTCCGCTGGTAATACATTACATTAATTGTTCTCAAATAAGAATGGATATGTAAAGAAAACCCTTTCTGTTTACCTTGTTGTGATTTCACGCCAAATCCATGTCTCTGGAAAATTTGTCCTTATATGGGGATTTTCAAAACCAACAGACTCTCTTGGGGGCTCCAGATGATGCTGAAAGTCTAAAGCTGAGCTATAATCCATAACTGGGGGCAAGAGAGAATACTGTAACATTCTCTTCATATAATTTCAGTGTTTAGAATCTACACTGCATCCTAAATTGTGTCACTCTTTTTCAATACACACACACATAATTTTATTTGCTTAATTGAAATAAACAAAAGAAAGGAACACTTGTTTTATGTTCTACATACATCGCATGAGCCAAAAACAAAGAATTATACTTGATGTTACTTTTACTTACAGCCTTCATAGTTTTCATCTTCTGGAAGGCTGGCATCAGTCAATACCCAGAGTTTGCAATTCTAAACACAATATATAAAAATAATTTTAAATTTAAAAATATGCAACATATGAACCATTTTTGTCAACCTATATTTTATTTCTTTTTAGCATATTTTAAAGCATGCATAAATAAACAACATTTCTGGTTTAGAAAATAAAAGCTAGCTTTGTGTGGAAGAAAGTCAGTATCTACAGAGGACTGAGTTTTCTTTGCTCCAATTGCATCTGAAAACACAAGAATACTAATGAATGGAATTGCCTACTGAGTAACCCTTACTAAACTTTTATTTTCTTTAATACATCAAAACAATGGAAAAGTACATATGCATTTTAAAACTGTACCTGAAAGACACCATATGAACTTCTGGCTGCACCATAATCAAGTCCTCTATTATATAAACTTAGCTCATGATGAACCTAAAATAATAGTAATAGTACTTAGCTTTTCATAGGAGAAACCAAAATAAATTCAATTAATCATGATCATATAGATCTTGTTTTAACAAAGAATATTCTACTTAGCAAGAGCCTTATCTGTAAGAATAACAAAGCAAAAATTGTAAGACACAATAATAATAAAAGTCAACAAAAACAGTTATCTGCCACTTAGTTGTTATGCTACTTTAAAATTGAGTATACACAGAATTGTTAACAAAATCCTTGCAAAAATACAATGGGAATAAATAAAAATGTTTTCTCACTTCCCCTGTATCTCTACCACTTACCACAGGTTTGTCCATAGTTTCTCACTTTTTCTACACCATGCATAATTTTATACATCTCTATCATATCCCACTTTATTCACTATATTTCCAAACTATAAAGCCTAAAATGTTGCAACCTTTCTTCATGGGGAAGTTGCTCTAGCCCCTTGATCATTTCAGGTGCCCCTTCCTGTACCTTTCCCACTTTTTGAGGTGCAGGAACCAGAACGGTACAAACTTTTATTCTCTAATGCTTTTTGCCATCCCATACTATAAAAAGGCCACTCCTGGAACTTCCGACGGCTTCAGGAAACTTGGGAAGTACCACTCTTGTAATAATGTTACTTATATGCTCAGCTTCCCTGAAAACCTCCCCTACATACTAAAGGATAAAGTTGGCAAGTTGGCAAGAACCGTAGATAGGGTCAGGAGGAAGCAGAAAGCACCAGCATTGTTGTGTGTCTCTCATTCTACTTCCCACAAAAGGATTAAAGTGGTACCTTGGGTTAAGTACTTAATTCGTTCCGGAGGTCTGTACTTAACCTGAAACTGTTCTTAACCTGAAGCACCACTTTAGCTAATGGGGCCTCCTGCTGCCGCTGTGACGCCGCTGCACGATTTCTGTTCTCATCCTGAAGCAAAGTTTTTAACCTGAAGCGCTATTTCTGGGTTAACCGAGTCTGTAACCTGAACCGTATGTAACCCGAAGTACCACTGTATATAATTCTCCCCAATTCTTGCTCTCAAGCTGTGAAAACGGATTCTTCCCATTCTTTGCTTCTTAGGCCCACTTCATGGAGGCATGGTTGAAACAAATAATATAAATGGCTTCCCTATCTGGGAGACATTTGTGTGACGGGGTTCACATTTGCTTCAGAAAAGACTTTAGGCACGCCAACAAACCATTCCTCGCACACAATATGGTGTGTGTGTTTTGCTGATTAGTTTAGAAGTCAGCCTGAACCATGTCGGAACCACTTTACATAAAATGCCTTCCCAATCAAGAAAGCAACCCATGCAGTTTGCATTCTAGGCAGTAGCCATGGGTGAAAGGGGAAAGACAGTGGTTGTAGAAAATGAAGCTTTGTTCTGTTAAATTATGTATAAAGCATTGGAGAAAAACATTTTGAGAATTATCATACACTTCAAAGGAATGAAATCTACTGGTGTCAACTCAGTGTGGCTCGACTGTTTTACTTTAACAGTATAATGGCAAAGCTCACAATCAAATCTAATAGCTGCTCCTACACAGTTCTAAAATACACTTCAAACATTTCTTTTCTTTCAGAAACTTACAGCATCCTCTGTGATATCACTTCTTTTCCCCAGGAGCTTTGTGCTTTTGTCCACAACCAGAAGACCAATGGTTGCTTTTGGTTCCGTCACATTAATCTTGAGAGTGACTGCCTCAGAAGGCCCAGCTCTATTTTTATTCCAATACATATTGATCTAAGGGGTGGGGGGAAGCATATTACTTTACATTATGCAGTAGATAAAGGAGAATGAACAATTATTTGACTTCAGGTGCTGACTCCTATATATATGTGAAATGTACCCATGGGAGGGAAGTTCAGGTTACAGCCACAGTGCTGGGGAGAGTGTGAATCCCCTCATTAAAAAACAAAAAACAAAACATGGTGTTATCTCCAGTCATGGATGTCTTGATAACCTATCTATTTTGGCCCAAAGATGCAGGAGCCATCCTTAGAAGACAGAGAAAGAAGAATGAAGCAAGGTTAAAGGTGGGAAAAGGTCAGAAGAAAAAATAAGTCAAAGTAGCAGGCAGAGGAAACACAATGCAGGATTGAAGAGATGAACAGCACATGACCTAAAAGGGACTGGAGGTAGAAAGCTGGGGAGGGGGGCAGGTAAGCAAATTGGGCCAAACATCTTCCATTTTTATATCAAACAACTGTAGCAAAGTAAAAATAATCTTTATTTATTTTAATTATTTTAATGTAATTGTGATTTTTAATGCTACCGTTTAACCATATATGCCACCCAGAGACTATGCTTATAGGATGGCTTTTAAATTAAATGCAGATATGTAAATAAACGTATGCAGTGTGTAGAATGCATACTTTTTTGCACAACATGGACATAAGGCCATGGACAGTGAAGCAGTCAATACATTTAATCCTAAGCATCCTTTGCTGGTAGGTACAGCAAGGTCTATAAATGGGCTCTAATGCAGGAAACCCAGTTTAAAATCTGAAAGATGATAATGAGCAATTAAACAGACCAACTAGTGAAATAGTTTGTAAACCATAACTCTATGCTAATGCCTATCAGTGTGTGGGCTTCAGTTACATACTATGTTTATTTGACTTGTTTTTATTTATGCTTCCCTTTTTGTGTATAGTCTCAAAACAAAACAGAACACCATTTGTGTGAGAGGAAGTCTATGCACACAAACTTACCTGATTTTTAAAGACGAGTTGAACAGGAATGCAGAGATCATCACTAATTACTTCACCATCATCACTCACATAGTAGGCAATTATGCATGCTGTAGGAGCCCAAGAATGCTCTGGTGTTAAAAAGAATTCTGCAACGTTTACTTTACCCGCAGCCACAATTTGTTCTTTAGATACCACCTATATGAGGAGGGGGGAAAGTTAACTGATTTTCCTGTCATCTGAGTTCCAGCTGAAATTGTCACACATCTCACAATTCAACATCTGTTATTTATAAAAGCACCTAAAGTATTGTTGCATGCCAGCCTAATCTCCAAGCGGTGCGAGATTCCAAGGGTTCCAGGAGCGCTTATCCAAAGTCTGTGTTTCCTTTTGGAAATGAGGCACAGTGGAGACTGTTGTTTCTTTATGGCATATAGTTTATTTACACATATATACAACCTGAGTCTATGATAGAGGAGTTCGCAGCATAGTCACCCCAAGAGCCTTCTTCCATAGCCGCAGTCTTGGATCCAGACAGACATCAAACATGGTGCTCTCAAAACATTGCTCTGCCCCTCCTGCTTCCTGCTTTACTTCCAGGTCACAGAACTCCTAGCTCTTAATGCATGAAGCTTAGCTTAGTTTAACAAGCTTTCAACACTTGTTGATTCAAGGGGATTAGAAGCGTTTGGCATACAACTTAAAACACACAGGTCTGGCACCCAGTTTTAACACCTCCAAGCCTTAATTAAATTCTAACACCCACTGGATCCAGGGATAATAGAGGTCTAGCACCCACAAACTCATAACAGTATAATAACAACTATACAGGTGTCACGTGAATAGGTCTGGGCCCACAGGCATTTATGCCTGTGGATAAAAAAATCAATTTTTGTATGCCACACATTGCAGCAAACACAGGTGTACCAGTACATTCACATTCCGTAGGAAAGCTACAACCAGTCTCACCTCTCCAATTAGCATACCCAAATGATACATGGACGTACTATTGGTATTTTTAAATGCTTGCTCATAGTCCTATCTGGAAATTATAGTTATTTTTGAGTAGCAAAATCCTCCTTATTGCCTATGCTGTCTTTCCCGTGTTTGTGGTAAAATTCAACACAATACATATAAAATAATTTTTAAAATACCATATAACTGATCTCTTTCATCGGCTTGTTGCTTTGAAGATTCAGCTCAAATGGAGTCCCAACCTAGGGGGGGAAATAACACAACTTGAATGAACATGCTAATTCCCTATCATGATGTAGTGTATTATTAGTGAATTTTGAAGCTCATCAATTATTGGAAAGCAGAAGTTACCTTTACATCCTGACTTGCTTTTTTAATTTGGAGAAAAGTCATGGTGGTAGAGTAGAATGTACCATATATGATTATAGAAGTTTCGCTCTCCAGAAATTTGGCCTGTAAAAAAAAAAAAAGGAACGGGTGGGGGGACATTCAACACATTGTGAGGAAAATGATAAAGTTCAATTAATGTTTCACAAATTGTATAATTAGTGCCTCTCCTAATTGAAGAAACATACGTAAATAAATGAAGATATCAATCTGCCTTTAATGGTTAGAATGTAAAAAAAGAAAAAGCTGCACTCCATCAGAATGCAAAAAGAAGGTAGAGATGGACAATCCAATAGTTCCTGAAGCAATTTTCTTAAATTATCATCTAAAATTAGTCTCAAGATAGCATCATAGAACTTTTGATTTTCTTTTTCCACTCAGAAGACGTTTCTGTGCCCAGAGATGAAACATAGCAAACACCCATGATGGAATAGACAAGCTCTCTCTTTCTCCATTGCCAGCTAAATTGGACTGATGCAGTAGAACATCCTGCATCTGCTTAGTCAGTCTATCTACTGTCCTAGCCATGGATAGACCGAAGAGTGGCTCCATATTGTCAAAGGAAGAATCTTCTATCTATATCCAGTAAGGAAGCCAATCAGGCTGGCAAAGAAGAACAGAGCATCTACTTTGTCAGCTCAATGTTTTGCAAAATGGGTCAGGCTATTTGAGGAGGAACAAAAAGATGAAGGGACATAGCTAGGAAAAGTACTAGGAGAGAATTCAGAGGCCTGACAGGCCAAATTAGGCCCCTCCCTAGGTTAGATGATTGCTAACAAGTTGTGGTTTTCACTAAACCACCGTTTCTCATCCCATATGAATTTGAGGTACTGTTGTTTATCTTAACTCTAGGTAGTTAACAACCCAGGATATCAAGCCATGGTTTCATCCTGGTTTGCTTTAACTAACTAGAGGCAGAATAATTCGCAGAATTTTGTGATGAGAAATAATAGTTTAGCAAAAAATGAAAATGAAAAATTTCACTCTCTTCCTCTTGTTCACATATGAGTGGAGAGGAAGCTTACCTATGGTTCATAATAGTTGCCTGAACCTACTATGAATTCTAAAAGGATAAATTAATACACTTGAAATGAATGTCCTCCTGCATCCTGCAGGGTTTGGCAGTCCAACCAAAAGGTGAAGCCTTTGGACCAGAAGTGACATTGCGGGGAGAGCACACTGAGGATGCAGCACTGCTCATCCCAACAGATGATAAAGGCAGGGTAAGAGATGCATCAGGGATAGGTCCTGGCATATCAAAATAACTAGCTAAAATAGAGAATAGTAATAAATATGCTCAGTTTTCACCAAAAGCCTAGCAGAATAGGTATGTTTTAACTGACTCCCTAAAAATCTCAACAGGGTAAGCCTAAGCCTGGAAGAACTTCCCTGGTATGGAGTTTCATAGTACTGATATCACATCTATCTGTCAGACTCGCCACCTTTAATAGGAGAATAATAACATAGGCCTACTAGGCAGGGCTGTTGTAAGGGATATTGAGATGCATCTGAAGCACTTTGAATACTCAGGTAGGCATAAGAACAAGTTTCCATACTAAGATTCTTTTCATCTTCTGATTAAGTATTTACATATTTTGACGGGGGAAACACAGAAAAAGCATACCTTAACATGCAGCGTTGTTGTATTAACTTGAACCGGAAACTCAATCTCAATAATCCCATTTTCTGGCACATGGTAGATTAGGTTCTGAGATGCCTCATTTGCCTGTGATTCACCTCCATCACCATATGGGTAGTAAGCAGGATTCCCTATGGATGTGGCAGTGATCACAATGTCATTCCTTCGCTCATCAGACGACAGCAGACTGTTGTCAATTTTTGTTACTTTCAGCTGAAAATAGTAAAAGGCATGTCCATAAATCAAACCAAAACTTTCAAAACCATGATTTACAACAACTAAGATTTATACTCAAATCCTAAATATGGAATGCCAACAGTTCATTTAGTGCTGACAGCTTGCAACCACCAATAGCTAATATACCAAGAGACTCAAAAGAAATTGTAATTAATTTCTTTAAAAGACAATATCAATATATACAGTATTTTTAAAAACCCAACTCTTGTCTCCATAATACTGCTTTTGCCTTTTTTCTAGAATGATACTGATAATATAAAGAGTAGTAGAATAACTCACCGTAGCTATGAAGTTCAGACTAGGCTTGAGAACTGCTGGATACTCAGAAAATTCTAATATGTAGTCATGATGCTTTGGAAATACAGTAGCACTTGCATTTTGGGAGATTCCTGTTAGAATATTTGGAGGGTTTAAAAAAAAAGTCACATGCATAATCATTCATTCCTAATAACACTTGCAGAGTACGTATTTCTCATGATTCCAACTACCAACAGTATATACTGTTGTGAAAGGCAGCTGCTTTCTCAGCATGTAGCAAGGATTTGCAGGAAGCTAGATATGCAGGGGAAAGTCTCCTCCCACAAGGCAAAAAAGGGGAAGGGGGCATGCCCTAGGGAGTGACGAGGGCTTGATTAAGAGCCTCAAAGGCCAAAGGTACCCCATACCTGCCTTAAAGAAAACCCCATACAAAGCTGCATACCTGTAAGTGCTTCTGTAACCACAGCTGTAATTTCCACTGGCATCTGGTGGTGCGCAGAATAACCCCAATTGTTGTAAGTTATATTTTCCACCTCTAGAATGTCGAATGTAAAGTTCACAGATCCATTAATCTGAAAACAACAACAAGAAGAAAAACTAATCAATTTGTTTTATCTTCTGAAAGGAATAAGCAGGCATGGGGGAGAGAGAACCAGACCATATTTGTATCACTGCATTTCCCTTAAGGGTTAAGGTAGCATTAGCAGAGCACAATTTGGAAATGGAAATAATAAATAAAACGAAATATTGTCAAAACATGAACCTGCGGTGCATCTTGGAAACATTAGAAGTTGGAGTGATAGTGAGCCTAAGCAGCACCAACCACCTGCCAAAGGAGGGAACTGCAGGCAGATCAACCATACCAGTCGCTACTGCCTTCTTACTCCAACAAGCAAGAGTAGGTCATGTGACATGTCCTGACTCCATGAATGTTTCTGGCTCAGGAGATCTGCTATTACTGCTTACACATTACCTGCACATTACTCTAACTTTGTCTTTAGCTCACAACTCTAGGGGAGCTGGAACTGGGACATCTCTCCGTTACACACTGCTTTCTTCAGTGGGGGACTACTATGTAATGGCCACCACACAGATCATTAGAGAATTGCTTAATCATTTGGATGACAGACTGATAAGCATAAGCCACAGCATAGGTAGGCAGCTGAGTAAAAAAAATCTAAGGCACTGCATTGCAATTTAAAAGATTTATTATTTCCACAAATAAATCCTTGAGGTGGCTGAAGAAGTGTTATCCCTCCACCCAACATAAGCACATGTCAGGTGCTAACTGCAGCTCACCTCAAATGTCTTAGTGATATTTTTCTTCCTTCCATAGAACTGGGAACAATCAACAGTTACTTTTCCTTGCACCGGCTTTCCATATGTGTACCTGAAACAGTCAACAAAAAAACCATCATTTCAAAACAAGTTTCTGAAGACAGGTTGAATCAATCTCATAATCCTACAAGTATCCACTTGAATCTGATCATACATACCATGCATGTAACTTTAAATCTGGGGATCATACCCTTTCTGGATCTGGGCATACTGGCAATCACAGCAAATCAGTGAAATTATTGCCCATCACTAATAAAATGTATCTTTTACTTTATTAACAACAATAACTACAAGTATCCCTACTATACATACAGAAACAGAGTGGATATAAGCAGCACCTCAGGTTATCTGGAAATTTATTGGAATTTTAACTCATATGAAATTCACCAGCCATAACGGTGCCACACAAGTGTTCCTACAGTTATCACCTTCTTTCTTGCAGCTTCTGCCCTAATAACTTTCTTCAAGTTCACTTGTGGGGTCAATGACATTCTTTAATTGTCCTGTTCTGGGAGCAGGGCTTAAATTACCAGTTTTCTCTTTATAGCCACAGTAATTTCTCATTTTAAAATTATTATTATTAGTTTTGTATTTTAAAATTGTACTCAGAAAAATATACTTTTAATAAATAATGATCAACTATTATGTCTGCAAAGAAGGAATCAATAATTGAATTAAATCCCACCTTTGCATGGTTAGGAACTAGCTAAGGACTAACACAGGTATACAATGCATATAGGTCTCAAATGATGTAAGATTCACTTTTTACCTACTTTGCTGTGACAGTCCCAGTGAAATTCATGTCTTTCTGAGAATAAAACAGAGGTGTTGCTAGAAAGACTTCAAACTTTGGTAGCACTAAAAAAAAGAAGAAGCTATAATTAATTTGATGGCTATCGCTATGTTTTTCAATACATGTTTCATTAACGTGGTTTTCTCAGTATAATGCAAACAATGTATTTATGTATCTCATCTACACTGAAATCACATATCACTTCAATTCTATACCATGTTAATTGTTATGGCTTCCCTCAAAGTACCCAGGGCTTTTAATTTGGTGAGGGTGCTGAAGATTCCCTCAAAATGTACAATCCTCCAAACCAGGGATGGGAAATCTAAGAAACATGGAAAATACTGAGCCACAAAATATGCCCACCCCCACAAAAAAGTCTGGTCTTAAATCAGCTGAAGTTATTGGTTCACACATGAGTCATTGGATAGAAGCAGATGGGAGAGGTCTTTAAAACAAGTGGACGAAACCTCTTCCTCTCCTGCATATTACTTCATCTCAATCCATTGCTCCGTGCTCTTTATTCTCAGCTCACTTCTATTAATAGAGGAGTAAGGGAGAAACTGCTCGGAGCAAAAGACTGCAGGATCTTAAGGTACAGGATAGGAAAGTGTTCAGCACTTCTTTCCTGCACACTGCTTTTACTGTTAGACACACACATCCTCGGCTACATATGTGAATGGGGCAGACATGTGAAATACATCCCCATGACATCTAAAAAATAAAAATCATCTTTAGAATAACAAATGAAGTTGCCGTCATTTGTTAATAACAAAAAATCTTTAGAACAACAAATGAAGTTGCTGTGTGGGCAAATATAGGAGGTAAAAGGCTCTCATAATCAGAGTCTCATGGTCTTCGGTGATTTGAAGGCTTTTCATTATTATAGCTTTTTTTATATAACATTCATGATTCTACTGTTGCAGGAGGACCTTTAACTTTTTCAACCCCTTCTGTCTTCCAAAAAAAAAGAAAATCTGCATCCAAGTTTACATGCAAGCAGGAATCACTTACCATATTCCATCACTGTAAATGTCTGATAATGTGTCTGATCCTATAGAAAAACAAAATAAATTCTATGAAAGGTATGCTTAACTTGTATGGTGTATTATATCTAAGATAGGACTTTTCCCAAACTAATTCTAGCAAGTAAGCAAATGAATAAATAAGGTACAAGCTGAACTGCCGTTTTTCCAAAGACGACTTTACAATACTTAAGTGTACTGTGGCACCTTAAATACTGTTACACACCACCCCAATCTCCACAGTAGTTCCCTATATTTTCACAGCTATTTAATCATTGTTTAAAGAGCATCACACACAATAATGCACACTGCATAATCACACATTTCCACAAACACATCAGGAAGTAGGGCAGTGATCAAAAGGGTTGTTCTATATAGTTTCTCAGCTCGGCTTCCCTGAGAGTGTCTGTGGAAAAGCTGAGTTGTTTCCATAGAAACTAACAAGGCTGAACAGTAACAGGGAGCCAGGCAGAACAGTTTTAAATTCATTCTTCTAGCAAGCACGAACTCAAGAGTTGCAAATAATAGTATCAAATCAACACATTTTAATACCCTAATGCGTTCCGAGGGGTGAGTGGGGATCACAGCAGAGAGTCAAGATGCTCTCAAACAACTTCATTTCTCCTTCCAACTTACACCACCACCACCAAGGCCAAGTCAGAAAATGAATAATTAAATAATAAAGAAATTTTTAAGTAGACTCATTGTTCTTTGGGACCAAGAGCTCAGGTGAAAAGGGAGCAACTAGCCAACACTAGCCAGCACACCATCTCAAAGTGAAAACTTGCTCTCTCACAAACTGAACTCTCTCACACAACTCAAAGATACAACTTCCTCATACAACAACTCTCATAAGAGAGCCCAATGGTCCATCTAGTCCAGAATCCTGATCTCAAAGAGGCCAACCAGATGCCTGTGGGAAGCCTGCAAGTAGGACCTGAACCATAACACTGTTTACAGCGGATAACACAACATCCCTGTGCTTGTCAATTTGTCCCAATGTCTACACAAATTCTTTCAAGGCCAACTTCTAATGTACAACATTTCTGTGCTTCCCTTTTCTTCTGATTTCCACTTCCTCAATCTGCATAGCCCTCCAAAGCAGTTAATATTGAATGCTTCATTCTCATTTGCTTCTTGGCTCGTTCCCAGTCACAATTAATGGTGTCCCAATTTGCTCTCTATGACTGCATGTAATTGCACTTTCGCCTTTTATGTTGCTCAAGTATCTAAACCAACTCAAGAACTACTAAAAACTGTCTTTGAACTTCTTTTCTAGAATTTCAGCTTTTAAGAAAATATACTGTACAAATGTTTTGGTAATGAGTTATTAAAAGTTGTATCACATGATTTCTATATATCTTTTGAACTGAATGCTGAAGTAATGAAGCACCACAGAATGCCTTCGCCACATCATACTTTTTGCACAGTAATCAGTATCTGAAGACTCAGATCTTTCTCAGTTGCTGAGCTCATCCAATTTAGACAGTATACATTTCAATTAAACTGCACAACTGTAGACAGATTTAATCTCTAGCAACGATGAACTAACTCCAGTATGCAACCTAGCCCCATGAAAATCAATGGGAATTTAATTATTGATTTCACTCAGAGATACATTACATCCCTGTTAAAACAATTCATTATGTTAATACTCACTTTTACTTGAACTTTTATGGACCAGTCACCCAGGACAGGATATTTGGATATTTTAAACTGCTTGGCAATTTTGCCTAGTTTTCCATTCTGCGACAACCACTGTTGAATCAAATTGTGTCGAGGATCCTATTTTTTAAAAAATGTCAAAAGCATGTGTTTAGTAACACTCAGAACAGAACAGTGGGGAAGGAGAGGGGAAATACCATCGTTAATTCTGACAAGCTAAAGTACTTGCCCCGATAGCGCAGTGTTGAATTCCACCCAATAAAAATTAAAAATCATACAGCTTCTAGCACAGCACATTACAATTGCTACTACAGGCAGAAAA
Organism: Podarcis erhardii; assembly: GCF_964252035.2. Classification (NCBI taxonomy): domain Eukaryota; kingdom Metazoa; phylum Chordata; class Lepidosauria; order Squamata; family Lacertidae; genus Podarcis; species Podarcis erhardii. The sequence goes on along the minus strand of NC_138507.1, from coordinate 38,749,546 downwards.
ATCATTAACTTGTTTGCCAAGACTGTTAGCAATTTCCAGGTGACCCATGGGGGAGAAGTTTGGGAACCACTGATTTATTCAAAATTAAATCACTTGCCATTATGTATAAGAATAGTCTTAGTGAAAATACACTGCAAATTGCATAACCATACTTTGAAAGAAAACCATGCTTCACCAAATAATGTCAAGTTTATACTTACATGAATATATATATTCATAGGAGTATTGTACGGCTTGAGGTCAGGATAGAGAGTAACAACCCGTATTTTCACATCTTGGCCTGGTTTATACATAGTCTTGTCAGTTTGGATGAATACCGATAAGCTCTTGTGCTCAAATTCAAGGACAGTGTGGTTAGAAAATAGCAGACGACCTTCTGAATATCCTTTGACTAGTAAATCATAATCACCAGGAGTACTGCCCAAGGGGAGCTGGGGGTAAAAAACATGATTGCTTTATTTATTTCTAAAACAAATACTGGACACACAGAACAGTAAAACAATGAATAATTAGAACTCACAAAACTAAAAAAATGAAGCTGCAATCCTATGTACACTTACCTAAGAGAAAACCCTACTAAAGATATCCAAGTAAATACGAGTAAGATTATGACATAAAATCTACAAATAAGTTACAATGACACTCCCTAAAAGTGTTCTGTCACCTGAATTTTCATTTATTCTTTCATACTATGATCCCGTTTATATATTCACCCACAGCTCCAAAAACCATGGTTTATGAAGCTATGAATGAATACTGTGGAAGTTCACTCCTGCCTCATCCCCTTGTTTGCTTGTTGCATGCCAGCTTCAGTGTAAAGATTGTGACTTGCATTAAGCCAAAGTTCCCCACTACAGCTTAACAAGACCAGCTCTACCATTAAGCAGATTGTGGCAGCTGACTCAGGCAGCAGATGTTGGAGGCTGTGACATGTGGGAGGACAGAGCTATGCATCCTGTACCCCCTAAGTTAGCCTACTGTAGCAACTATCCCCTCACCAGTGCTGAAAGAAGATTCAGCTGCCATAGATTCGGCTGGCTTCTCTATGTGGAATGGGAAGGTGCCATCTTGTTCTTTGCTTCAAGCAGTGAATGTATTGTGCTGGCTAAATGGGACCAGGTTTACTGTCAATCAGTGTTCGAAACTCCCATTGTTCTTGGAGCCTTTTGCAACAGGGAATTTCATTAGCGTGCGCAGTTTCTGAGCTCTGGGTGCAGTACTGCACCAAAGATTTCAGATTAAAACTGCAGAGTGGAAGGAAAGGACGACCTTTTTCTGCCTCCCTACTTCCAGCTCCTCTCTGAAGACTGGAGAATAGACCCTCTTAAGAATATTGGGGGGTGGGCAAGGGAAGGACTAGACCATGTGAAAAATGAACATAATATTTTAGCTGCAGTCCATTCATTTTCAGCTTTCTATTCTAGTTATTTAAAAAGTGTGCCTAGACATTCAGTTGTTGTGCCTATAACCTAGGTTTAAGGTGCCATTTAGATCCCAGTTTTCATATCTCAGCATCTAACACTGCTTGTCAATATGAGATCCTGGATCATTATCCTGGTTTCTGAGGCTGCACTACCAGGCAAACCACAATCTGTCCTCTGGCAGAACAGAATCAGGCTGCAGAAGAAAATGGTTCCCCTAGGACATTTGATCTAAATTCCCAACCATGATTTGTGTTCTGGAAAGTCTTATCCTCTGAATTAGTCTGCAAGCACGTTTCAGAGATACATGGCACAAGCAAGCACAGACATGCTTCTAAGGCAGAAGCAGCAGCCATGCTTACAATTTACAAGAAAAGGGATTGTGCAGAAGAAGAATCATGATTCATCTGCTCCTGTTCATTGGCTCTTAATTATTTTGAGGCAAGTGCTTCATGACAATGTGGTTTGCACCTAAAAATGCATGTTGATATAAATCTGTTTTAAACTCTTATCTAATATTTATGAATTTTAATACTTTTACACCCTCTTTGTTAGCAAACAAAACGTAGAAGGAATGCTATCCCGCATTCTGGTTTGTTTCAATTACATCTAGACATGCCAAGAACACTAGTTTGAATGTCTGTTTTAACATCACTGTCAGATGTTGTGTCCTACAACAAGATATGAAACGCCTGCATTTCAGTGTATATGATTCACTTGTCAAAAGGAAGCTCTTTGCTCACTAATAGTGAACTTACACTATATACAAGATTAAAATGAAATAAAGGTAAGTAAATTAAAGAGGCAGCATCCATTCAGGAAATATTTCACATGGAACTCTAGTACTTGGGGAAAATAATACTTACAGCTGGAAGGACAAGTGTACCAACCGAATCTGCATTTAAAAAAGAAAAGGGGGGATTAATCCACCTCTTGCTTCCTACATGCCATGTACTGTACCATGTACAGCAAATCCATCCTTACAATGCTTTTGTCGGAATGCAGCATTGCAGCACCAGTCTCTTACATAATGTGAACCTTCTTCTTGTATTTCAGCAGTGGGACTCCAGTGGTACCTGCAAACACACTTCCTGAGGATGGAGGTTATTTCTGGAGACCTAGGAAGAGGCGTCAACTCCATGTTCTCCCAGGATCTCTCTAAGTCAACTATCACAAAGCAATGAGGTGGGAGCCACATTCTACCTGCATGAGGAGCCCCACCTCCTAAAGCTTTCTTTAGGCATGACATGTGTGAGCGGGGTCCATGCAATGACCAGGGAATGTGTCCTGGCCATGCTACCCCATGCCGACTACCACAAGAGTACACAATGAGTACAGATATCTGAAAAAGAACAACTACACATGACACTGCGGGCTTGTTTTCAGATAGCTGTGCTCAATGCACAGGGTGGGACTAGCCCATCTGTGCAACACGGGAGCAAGGCAAACTTCAGGGGTCTACTTCCCGATCATCGGATGGAACCCCATCAAGAGTGTAACATGTGATGTGGGCTCTAGTGATCATTATAGTAATTGACACCTGGAAGCACACTTCCTGGAGTGGTTTGCTGCAGACCTCAGTAAGGACAGCAACAGGAACACCAGGAAGCTGGGGAGGTGTTTTTAATTCATGCTGACCCCACAGCATCTCTCTTGTCTGTCCCCACCACCAAAAGGTGAGTAAATAGTTTGTATTGCATTGTTACAATATTCCAAGAGCTGCCTCAGGGATCATTTTATTGAAAGACGCGGCATAAATATTTATACTGACCATCAGTGTATCAGAATTCAAAGATGTCTTTCTCAGGGCAGAAGCATTGTTACTTTTGTACACTTTAGTCATGAAGTATGATTCAAATATAAAGTCAAAAAGTGATATACTTCATTTCTGAGACCAGGATATACAGAAAAGCTGTACCCATTTCTTATTTCTACTTATGGCAACTCAAGGCCCTACTACTCAGGGGAGAGGTGGCAGAATGAATAAATATTCTTCTAGACTTCTAATATAAATGTAGAGGCTGGGGTGCAAGGATTTAGAAAGAATTTATTCCTAATTCCCAGTGGCCTCATTCCCATGCACTAATTGAATTCTAATTCCTACAGACCTGTAACAACAGGCTTTTAATGCTTAACTTGTATTGACTTTGAAATGCTACTCTTAAATTGCCTTCTGTGTATTGTGCAAAGTATCTTCAGCAAATCTGTCAGTGTCGGCAAGAAGAAGTAAGGTCAAAACCAGAGTGCTCTCATTAGAGATATCAATTATTTAATGGAATGGGAGGCCTGATTGTTATCATGATTTACATCATCATGATTGATATAGTTCCATTCTTTCTGCCCTATCAATAAACCTACCCCATATTTACCATGAGGCCATCACCCACAAACCACTCATGGACTGACATTCTTTATCTATTTATTTTAATTGTTTTGTTTATATATTTATAAAGTGCACTTTCATTAAAAGTATATGTAACAAGGTGGTGTACAATATAAACACACATTACTTCAATAATAGCAGGAAAAACATCAATAACGTATCAGTGAAAACAGGCTGGTAAAAAAAAAATCACATTCCAAAGCCCTGTCTGAAAAACACACATTTTAAAATGAACGCCCTACTTATCCCTTTTCTATCCTTAGCAATATAAAAGAAAATGCAAAAAAAAAAGTCTGAAAACTGAAAAATGTTTATATGTGGATAGTGAGCCACATCAGCAGAACTGAACTTTTATATTTGCTGCACAATTTCCTCGGTTGTCAATGGCCTATCACAGTCATTTGGAGAGACCATTCAGCCATTTCCTTCTCTGTTGGCTGTTCTCTTCTCTCTAGGAATCAATTCTATTACTTTAACCCTACCCTTTTCAAGTAACGTTACTTTTATATCCATTTCCTCCTCCGGCTCCCGCCCTAAATTGCAGAAGGGAGTGGTAATCTTGATTTGGCAGTGAGGAAGGAAACCTTTTATTCCAACAATCCCAATGAAAATTGCTTCTTTACAACATGTGGATGGAGAAACAGGGAATGCCAACTTTCTTATTGCATGTTAGACTTCTGGAAGCAGTGTTGCCTTCCATTTCCAGTTTAAAGTAGAACATCAATGATTGGCTGCTGCTAAACTGCCCATGTCTGGAAGCACCCACCATCACTGTATTTGTATTTGAAGCCTCCATTTGATATTTGCAATTAATGCAAAAAAGATTGCAAACATCAAAAAGGTTTGTGGATTATCAGTGGAGTGCACATAATTAAACTAATCAGTGATTAAAAGCTGGGTGAGATTTTCCTTTCCTGTGTCAGGTAAGATTAGATCATATCTTTGGAAGTATCAATCTTTAATTATTACATCTGCCTGTAATTTCAAATAAATCAGAAGGGCTGGAATATTGCACAGTTAAATTATGACCCACAAACTGTTCTAAATGTCGTTTATGTTGGTTTTGTTCTACTGAATTGCGGCTTACTGTTGCCAAGGGAATCAAAATGTTTGGTTCAGCCCCTAAATTAAAACATAGGGCTCCACAAAGAGTTCTTCATATCTGGAGGCAATACTGAGGGCTCTTGTTGCTGTTTTGGGACCTGCCTGCAACAGCAGTTTGCCTTTAAGCTCCCACCAGTGACGGAAAGCCTTTCCCCTCAGGTACACATTCTGAGAAGTGAGTTGGGAAACCTGGAAAATCCACCTTTGTTAAAACATTTATTACAAATGAGGAAAGGAATGCCTTTTTTCCAGCACAGAATACAAGGCGGTATCCTTTCTGGCAAAATGAACAAACACTACAGTCCTTAACCACCGTTGAGTCTCTTATGGTGCCACTGGGTTGCCTGGGTGTCCCTGCGAGTAGACAATCTCAAGCTGCTCCTTGGCTCTGTGGGCTGCTGAATCCCCTTGCACCATTCTGCTCCCACATCACTGTTTCTTTTCGCCTCTATCCACCACAGAACGTGATTACAGTCTCCCCTCATCAGGCGAATTTTGCAAAGACACTCTTCTTCCTTACTAGCCCATCTCCTCCTTTCTCTCAACTAACTGCCCCAACTGACACTTTCCCGATGTTCTAATTCCTGTGGTGACAGTTGCCAAAACTGCCCAGAGTTACGATTTTACTTTTAAAATATATTAAAACCAAAACAGAAACACTAAACAAACATCTCGTTACAAAGGTACATGAATGTACACCTGTCCTCTGCAAATCTATCAATTTCTGTTCTCATTTTTCCAGTCTTAAACTCAGTTCTCCAAATTTCCACAACCTGCCATTTTTTATTTTAAAAAATCCTAATGAAAAATCATCAGTATTTCAGTGAAAAGTCTCATCCTCATCCTCATCTTTTTATTATTTCTACCCCGTCCATCTGGCTGGGTTTCCCCAGCCACTCTGGGCAGCTTACATCACATAAAAATTGTAAAACATTAGACACTAAAAATTTCCCGATACAGATGTCTTCTAAAAGTCAGATAGTTGTTTATTTCCTTGACATCTGATGGGAGGGTGTTCCACAGGGTGGATGCCACTACTGAGAAGGCCCTCTGCCTGCTTCCCTGTGACCTCATTTCTCTCAGTGAGGGAACCACCAGAAAGCCCTCAGAACTGGCCCTCAGTGTCTGGGCTGAATGGTGCAAGTGGAGACGCTCCTTCAGGTATACTGGGCCGAGGCCGTTTAGGGCTGGTAAAGGTCAGCACCAACACTTTGAATTGTGCTTGAAAACGCACTGGGAGTCAATGTAGGTATTTCAGGACTGTTGTCATATGGTCTCGGTGGCCACTCCCAGTCACCAGTTTAGCTGCCGCATTCCGGATTAGTTGTAGTTTCTGAGTCACCTTCAAAGGTAGCATATTGCAGTAGTCCAAGTGGTAAATAACCAGAGCGTGCACCACTTTGGCGAGACAGTCTGTGGGCAGGTAGGGTCTCAGCCTACGTACCAGATGGGAGTTGGCAGACAGCTGCCCTGGACACAGAATTGACCTGCAACTCCATGGACAGCTGTGAGTTCAAAATGACTCCCAGGCTGTACACCTGGTCCTTCAGGGGCACAATTGCCCCATTCGGGACTAGGGAGTCCCCCACTCCTGCCCACCCCCTGTCCCCCCAAAACAGTACTTCTGTCTTGTCAGGATTCAACCTCAATCCGTTAGCCGCCATCCATCCTCCAACTGCATCCAGACACTCACACAGGATCTTCACCACCTTCACTGGTTCCAATTTAAAGGAGAGGTAAAGCTGGGTATCATCCGCATACCAGCCCAAACCCTGATGCACCCTACAAGTGAGAGCCATGGGGTCTGAACACACATCCCCCAGACCTCTTTCTGGACACGGCACAGGAGCAACCACTGTATAACAGGGGCCCCAGCTTTTACCTCTAGACAGTCCAGATGGTCACGCTGGTTGATGATCTCCAGCAGGCTAGGGACAAAGCTGAAAGCTGTTTCCTAGTTCTACTGGATCTCTCAATGGTCTTTGATACCATCCACCTCTCCTCATCAATGCCCCCCCTTCCTCTGACTACCTGGTGATGGGGTCTTCCCCCATGGCCAAGAGAGCAAAGCATTCAAGGGATAGTGCAGGGGTGGGCAAGGTTTACCTTGCCTGGGCCAGTTCACTCCAGCAGAGATCCCTCCATAGGCTAGATCACACAAACGCATACACACACGATTTTCGGTGTCTGTGCATGCACAGATGCGATTTCCGGCACCGCGGAAGCGAGTCGCCGCGCCACGCTGGTTTAGCACAGCGCGTGGGGACTTGCCGAGTGGGTGGCTCAGTTCGGGGGTGGCTCGTGAGCCAGTTAAACGACCCTCGTGGGCCACTTGTGGCCCATGGGCCTTAGGTTGCTGACCCCTGGGCTAGTGCCTGAAGTGGTTCCACCAGGAGATTCTTTCTAAGATCTGTTAAAAGTCATTTCCAATGCTAACTAAAAGCTTCCTGTTCAGCCCATTTTAGTGCTTCCCTTAAATTTCCTTATTAGTCAGCTTTTGTTCTCAGTGATGGTAGGCAATTGCTTTTTTCTTCCCCTACCATATAGAAATAATGCAATAACAGAAAGAAAAGAGAAGCAAAAATATGGGAAACTATCAGTGCACTAGCCCCTCTCCCTAAAGGGGACAAAACCTAACTAAAGAAAAGCCAATTCTGTATTGACCACGCTCACTAGGAAAGCCATAAAACATGTTGGACCTGCCAACAAAAACCTGTGTTCTTAAAGTTGAATGGCAACTCCCACATACACCATCAATGCATTTTAATGTCAACTTTTTATATTTCAAAAGTGGTTTGTTATATTTATTCTGTCCAATGTTGTGCTTATCTCTAGTTATTTTCTATCATTCAGGTTCTACAAGGGGGAAAATAAGCCTTCTCTATCTGTCTCACACATGCAAAAGGCTGCTGCATAGGAGCAAAACAGTATCTCAGACCCAAACAGGTGAGTGGCAATAAGAACAATTTGCTGTTCTACGTGCAAGAACAGGGATACAGACTCCTGCTAAACAAAAAAATGATCCCCAGATCAGTATCAATATCCATGCCAAAATGTTCTTAATCTTCACACATAGTTAAACACAAGTCTGGAATAAGAGACTCCAGTTTTGTTTAGTCCCAGGCCTTCACATAAATCTGTCCTCAACTTGATTCTTTAAACACTGTAGAACAAACTGCATCATAATCTATCAAAATTAAAATTCAAGTAAAAAATCCTAACATCATCATGCAAAAAGATAAGCAGTTACCGGTAGGTCTTAGATTTTTTTTAAAGCAACATCGTAAGAAGTTAAGAGCTTAAGAACTTGTCAAGCAGGCCAATTTTGAGGCTTTGTTTTTTAAGCTTTAATGGGTAATCTTGATCATCAAGTGAAAAATAATATTGTTCCCAAGTGAGTTTTCCCATGTCCTCATTTTTCTACTTAATAACAATGAAATCTTACCGAACATAATCAAAATTTCATCCAAAATGACCCGAAGACATGCTTAATTAAGAAAATGTTTATTTTCCCCAGAAACTTTGCTAATAGTTGGCTGCTGAAATACACACACATACACACATACACACACACACACACACTTTATTTAAACAATCTTTTTCAACTTCCATGTCTGGCCTTTGACACCAGAATTGTGTATTTCAGGACCCACCCTATTCATGTGATTGCAATTTTTTAAAACTGTTTTAAAACTGAATTTTAAATTGAAACCTGCCCTATGAACTACTGGTGAAGGGCAGGAATAATAATAGTAATAATGCATCTGGAGGCATTAGCACAACCCTTTTTTGTTATTTATTTGTTTAAAAAATATTTATATGCTGCTTTTTCAAGCAAAGCCCATCCAAAGCAGCTTGCAACCATTAAAACTACAAGTATATAAAACAAAACAAAAACCCAGATCCACATGAATAATAACAGACTTTTAAAATGTATTTTATTCTGAGTTTATTAAAACTAGAATTTTTTACAATCAAAGCCTTTTCACTGCTCTGGGAAAAGTGGAATAAAATTGTTCCCCCATTCCAGACTGTTACCAAAATGGTACATTGTGCAAACAAAGTACAGAGAGTCATGACAGTGGGTCAAGGTAGGGTGTTACTGAATTCGTAAGCAGTATTTGGGCTGCCACACAAAAATATCACTCCTATATTTCTTCAGGAGAAATGGTGCTTACATTATCAGGAAACTAAGCATATTCAGTAACACTATTAGATTTTATCCTATTCTATCTTAAGTGTTGGGAAGATTAATCCTCTACTATTGTTTTGTACTATTGGTTTTTCTTTTGATCAACAAGGAAAACGGAATGCAAAGGTTTACATTCATCCACTGCATGAAAGTATTTCTGGAGATGTGTTAGCTCAGAATTATGCTTCAACTTTTCCAGGACTAACCCTGGAAACTAGCAATATCTGATGAGTCACTTGGCAAAACAGAGCTTTAAGTGAAACTTAATGGCATGTTTATGTTATAATATAAGATTCATAGACTATCAAACCCTGTCCTTGCTGTGCTGCTATTTAACAACTTAGCATTCATCAGTGTTTTCTAGCTTGGCATATAAAATTGGCTCCTTTATATTGTTAAGCAAGCAGGACTCAGTTGCTGGCATGGACATTTTTCTAGTGTTTATATATGATCACAGCTTGTCTGAGCTTGAAAGCTATTTGCATAGTCTCTATCTGTTTAGTAACTTTTGGCTGGGATTTCTTTTTCCCCCAACTCCCTTACTCTCAGAATCAAGATTTCTCCCTACACTCAATTAAGCAGCAGTTATATCACTTCTGAGTCTTTGAAGACGGATGCAAGTCAGCACCTTAACACTTTACTATCACTTTAGAAAAACTTTTAAAATTTAGAGAATCTCTTGCATAACTTTTTTATGCCAATATATTTGCAACAGCAACTCTTCATGGCTGCTAAACAAAACTGCCTTGCCCTTTTTAAGATCACAAATTATAAGTTTCTCCTACCTCTGGGTACTATTGTATAATTATATTCTTGTTATTTGGCAATGAATGTACAACATTGAGATTTAAGAGGCAAGAGGTGAAAATGTTCCAAAATAAAAACGAATTGAGCCATCAACAATATATATAGCCAAGTGCCAGTTTCACCCCTTAGGACTGAATTAAAGAGGATACATCTAGACTATTTCATACATTACACAGCAACAGCCCCAGGGTTGCCAGTGAGTGTACAGTACTCAACACATAGCTGGGATTGTCTTTGGCTCCAAGCATACTTGCAGGATTTCTAAGTGCTTCTTTGTTGCAATACAGTGGTACCTTGAGTTAAGAACTTCATTCGTTCTAGAGGTCCATTCTTAACCTGAAACTGTTCTTAACCTGAAGCACCACTTTAGCTAATGGGGCCTCCTGCTGCTGCTGCACCGCCGGAGAACGATTTCTGTTCTCATCCTGAAGCAAAGTTCTTAACCTGAAGCACTATTTCTGGGTTAGCAGAGTCTGTAACCTGAAGCGTATGTAACCTGAAGCATATGTAACCCAAGGTACCACTGTAATACTTTACATTTCTTGGTGCACACCTAAAATGCATCTTATATGAATGAGATTTTTGTTAAATCCTACTTTCTTATTCATCAGATGAAAAAGATATGAACCGTTGCAAGGTTTTTTAAACTTCTGCCAAGTATAATTTTGCCAACCTGTAGCATCCTTGGCTTTTTCATTTTGAATCTCTATTACAAAGCAGCCACCAATAATGTAAGGCTGCCAACTTCTGTCATGAGAACTGTTCTCATAAACTGCACAAGCAGGCCACACCAGCATAGGCTTGCATTCTGTTGGCCTCACTATGAGAGTAACACTACCAAAGTCTTTCCTTTATGATCCTTGAGACATAGTAATTGATTCAGTTAAATAGAAGCCCCAAACATGTATTCCTTATCATTAATAATAAATTGTCCAGAGCCTGGAGCTTTTACAAAGCATAAACCAAACACTGTCTTGAATTTCAAAGCAAAATATGTCAACCTTTTTATAAAAATAAAAGAAAAACACTGAAAATAAAGAAGCAAGGTAGCTCCAAATGCCCAGCAGCTGTTACTGTTACATGTCAATTTAGACTTTACATTATTAGTATAAACTACAGATTCTGGTAAAACAACATCTGATGCACACACAGGAAGCGCTTATCATTTCACATACCGTAGTATGTATTCTGTAAAGGTAAGATCTTTTATGTCAGCATTTCAGATGTAATATTAGATTTGAAAGCATGATGAGCAATTCATGTATCTGCAAAAACTTTCATTACCAATGTAAAGTCTGAATGTTCAAAATTAAGTCTTAAGGTGTTCATTACTGGTAATAGCTCTTGACTTCTGCATATATTTAAAATCAGGTATACATATTAATGTGATTTATTTAAGGATGAGGCATGCACATAGCATTGTGTTTGCAATGCATTTAAAAGATGATGGTGGTGGTTTTTCAGATTAACACACTAATGTCAGAATTAGCTACCAAGAAAAAAGAGATGTCATCAAAGAGTCAAAAATCTTAGATACGTGCTGCTGAGAAGATTGCTAAAACAGAACCAGACTGGTACATGCTAGCAAAAGTGTTCCATGTGAGCCAGAGACACCTGAGTCCAAATATCCACTATGTCATGAAACTCAGTAGGTAACTTTGGGCCTGTAATCATGATGTTTATGTGGTAAAGTTTATGATAAGAATGCTATATCATTTCAAACAAGGTAAGGGTTAACCGTAAACAAAGCGACTACCAAAGACAGACTAGCAGGCAGCAGACTGTCATTGTAGTCTATTATCAACAAGAAGATGGCTATGTTTGAGGAGGCTGCTGACTTTATATTCAGAATCGAATGCATCAAAAGGGCGGTCAGTTGTAATTGGTCAGTTAATGGGCATTCTACCTCATCTTATTGGCTCATAATTATAGACCAATAAGGGGATCAAAAATCACCCAAATGATTATTAATAAAAAGCCTGGTGTAAATAAAAATCCTGGTTTGATACTGGTCAAGGAGAGAACCTGTTGTCAGTAGAATGATTAAGGACTTAGGAAGAGGCTTCATAAGTCTGAAGAGTGCTAGGAATCGCAGCAGAGGTTGCATCTTAAGGGGAGCTGAAGATCTAGCCTAGGAGCTGATAGCATGGGGGCATATTACTAAAGGAGTTCTGCTAAGAAGGGAATAAGGCTCTGTGCCAATGTTGAACAACAAAGCTGACTGGTAAGTATCGTGCATACTTTTGGTTTGTCTATGATAAGGTTAGTTGCTTTTTAGATGAGCTAAAATCAAAGGTTTAGCTGAAGATCCGAACGCTTGTTGGAGAGATACCACAGAGTCTGATATGGAGGAAGAACACAATTCAGTCTCTTTTCTAGAGAAGAAAGGCTTAGTAGTAATGGTTTCTGTCCTTGTGGTTTTCTCACCCTACACCTACAAGCCAAACCATATTCTACCAGAAGGTGATTTTAAAAGAACCAGGGAAATTGAAGCTGTTTGAGGGAGGTGACCAGGAACACTAAAGAAAAAAATCATTGTAAGAAAACCTCTCAGAGGTTTACAAAAAAATAAAAACTTGACTTGCCATTCAGGATGAGAAGGCCTCAGTTCAAAATTAAATAGTTCACTTCTAAAGTGAACATGTCATAATTTATTTACTTGTTTATTGCACTTATATCCCACCTACTTCTCTAAGGAGTTCAATGTGGTATGCATGGTTCTCTCCCTCATTTAATCCCCACAACAACCCTGTGAGGTAGGTTAGGTTGAGAGACAGTGTCTGGCCCAAAGTCACCCAGTGAGAGTCATGGTCAAGCGGGGACTTGAACCCTGGTCTCCCAGGTGCTATCTACAAGTTATTTTCAGTGTCTTAGGGTGTCTTCTCTTGGCAATCTGTATTTGAGCAATATTGCTTCAGCTTTCCAAATGAGGGATAACAGCAATGAAACAATATAGCTCCCTTGTTGCTGAAAACAAAGAAGCTAATAAAAACAGCTGAAATCTAGTCAGTATGTCTTTACTAGTTCTGAGATCATATTGAATATATGGGCGGATTCATCCACTGACCTGTTTAATTATCTTTTTTTCATAGAAGAGCAAGTGACTCAGTGCCACATTTCCACATTCACCTAGGGGAATGTGTGAGCATGGTGCTCCACCAAGACCCAATGACATGACTCTACCCACTCAAGAAAGGGTGGGAAGAGAGAATATTGCACAATAGGATTTATACATGGCCTCTGAAACATCTGTCTCACATGTTAAATGCAGGTGTCTACTAGGCAAAGAGGGTCACAAGTAAACATGTGAATTAATCCTTATTTTTTTTACAGTACAGAGGAAGCTGACTTATACAGAGTCAGGCCACTGGTCCATCTACCGGTAGGTCAGTTTTTTCTAAACTGACTGGCAGTGGCTCTCCTTGGAGGTACTGGGGATTGAATGTAAGAACTTCTGCCTGCAAAACAGATCACTGAGCTACAGCTCTTCCCTGCCCAATAAAGCTAGGAAATTAGTATGCACAAGATCTGCTATAAAGCCAACTTGATATCCAAATATATAGGATATTTCCCAGGAGAAAGTCCCAAATGGTATGCAGTTGCCTCCTGTGGCCAAATGTGGCTGTGTAGAGAATGCTGCTACTAATACTAATAAGGGCCTTTCTGCATGGTTGGTATTGGTTTATTAGGAATGCACAAAATAGTTATTCATTTGTTGTCCACAGCCCCCATGCCTTTCCTCAAGAGTTGTTCTTTCATCACATTTCACCACACCAAGATGACAACACTGTGTATCTGCAAAATGTGATACCTTCCCCAGCAAAACACATAATTGCAGAATGCTAAGTGACAGTATGAGTGGCACAGACATTGATTTTACATTGCAACTAGCAATACATTCACACATTCACACACACACACACACACACACACACACACATTTTTCAGTGCTTTTGAGGCTTAGTGCTCTTCTGCTATGCCATTATCTAGTCTTAAACAACACAAAAGTGGACATCCACTTTCCCTTTCAGAAATGCCCACCACTTTGTTAGCTTTATGCTGCTTCTTGCATTTACACTCTCCAGCATCGGCTTATGTCTCTAACCATGGGTAGTAATGCCCACTGGACATAACCTAGTGTCCTTCTCAGTAAGCATGCATAGAATTGCACTGTAAGTGCAATTTTGTTCAGGATTTATTGAGGAAAAAACAGCCTGTAAGACTCACCCTTTCTTGCTTACAAGACATCCTTTCATGCTCTACAACACACTAATGTGCACTTTTTAAGGGAAACAGCAGCACAGCTATCCCACTTCAGTCTATATACTGTGGTACCTTGGTTTACGAACTTAATCCATTCTGGAAGTCCGTTCTTAAACCAAGGCTTGCTTTCCCATAGCAGCGGGGGACTCAATTTAAAAATGGAACACACTCAATAGGAAGCGAAACATGTTCTTATTCCAAGGCAAAATTCACAAACCAAAACACCTATGGTACGTCTGGGTTTGCAGCATTCTTAATCCAAATTGTTCATAAACTAAGCTGTTCTTAAACTAAGGTACCATTGTATGTGTTTTTATATATTTCATGTGTTTTTATTTTGTAAACCACTGTGTGATCTTCAGATGAAAGGTGGTTTGGAAATGAAATGAAATAAATAAAAGTATGTGGAAGACAGACACTGAAGTGTTGTTGACACAGCGCCAGACTTTGACTTGAGAGACCTGGGGAAAAGGTTCTCCCAACACTACCTCCATGAGCCAATTGGAGGAGCAGAGGACACATGTGGTGGGAGAGGGGAGAAAGTCCTGCTACACTAATGAAAGTCTTTGCATGAGCTTCCACTGGTAATGCTCAATAACTGAATCCTGCCTATGGGATTGAAATCCTTGCTTAGTTCACTAGTTCCCTTTGGGCAGTCACTATCCCTCAAGATTGTTATAAGGATAGTAATTTTCTTTCAGAACTGGCTTTTTTCAGGGAGAGAGCCTTTTCTACAATGGCCCAACATCTCTGGGGCACATTGCTACATTCACTCGTAACAAGTTCCATCACTTCAGATGCTCATGAAAGCCCTAAAGGTTCACTAGCTTTCAAATGAGTTTTCCAGAGCTCCTTTATTCTATTAACTGATTTAGTTGTAGTCAGGTACTTTATTTTAGCATTTTAGGGGCTGCTATGTTATTGCATTATTACTTTTTATTCTTACTGATTTTATTTACATAGCTGTATCATGCTGCACTTTTTTGTAAGTTGTTTTGAGAGAGGGTTTTTTTTAAACCTTAAAGGTGTCCTTTAAAGATTGTGAATATAAAAATGGGATAACCTGAGCTTTCTGAAGCAATGACAAAACAAAATGTGATAAATATACATCATGCTACTGAAAGAAACTTGGAAAAGAACAGTGCAATAGGCATGCTATGGCAGCATTTCAGATGTTTTGTGATGTTAACCCAGTGATAAGGACCCAGCAGGGCCCTTAAAAATGCTCCTGAAAAACACAGCAACCATTCCTGGGCTCCTACTTCAGAATAAACATAGAGCATGTGTGTGCAGACTGCGAACTCAGTTCAGTTCTGGTACTAAAAACTATTTCTGAGGCTCAGAATATGCTCAGAGGCACCTTGTTCTTCCATTATAATCATGTGTATTTTGCAGCTGGCTCTGACTGATAGTCTATATAATCCTGAGATTCTAGGGGGGGGGGGGGACCAAAGTAGATCCAACAAAAGTGAAGTCTCCCTACCACATCAGAAAGGTGAATTCTGAATCATTTATGACCAAGCTCCTCAACTCTATTTTCCGCTTCCTTGACAGAATTGGAAGAGCTCCTACCTGCTCTTTCTCTTAACAGTAAAACAGTAAAACTAAAACAAAACTCTTTTCATGAGTACATAGGTCTCTCCAAAGCAGAAACAGTGTAAAAATGATCTCACTCAGAATTACATTTTAAAAATGAGGTGGCAGATTCAGGGGAGAAATGGCAACCACAGTCAAAGGTGAAGTAAACATAGCACATGAATAGTTATACAGTACATTTAAACCACAGTTCAGAAAATAATCTCACATTTAAATCTATGTAGCTCATCATACTTATTTCCCCCCTGCGGAACTTCTGCATAAAGCAGATAATATATCTGTTCCGAATTCAGCTCACCAATGATAGTCTTAAATTCCCTTATTAAGGCTAAAATTCTAAACCCACTTGCTGGGAAGCAAACCCCATTTAACAGAGTGTTTACTTCTGCATAGCCACCCTCAGGGCTTTCTTGCAATCAAAAAGTACAACAGACAGAATATGCATCATTATTTTTAGGCCAATAAAGTTATCTCACCTCTTTTAAAGACAGCTTCCCCACGTAGTACAGTGTTATTTGCATAGACCACTTCGGCTTTTACTGTAACCTTTTGTGGGCTCTTTTTCAGCATAGCTACTCCAATAGTCAAATTTGCTCCAGGCCTGATGCTCTTAAGAGCTGCCAACAGGTATGTGGGCCTAAAAGAAGGGACAAAACAGATTAGACTCATGGCCTGATACTCCTTTCACTACTCCAACATCAAGGCTGCAACTCAGTGGCAAAGCTTCTCTTTTGCATGTAGATGGTTCCTGATTCAATCTTTGACTTCTCCAGGTAGTGTGTCCCATCTGAAACTCTGTAGATCCTCTGCCAGTCAGTATGGACTATACTGCACTAGGTGGGCCAATGGTCTGACTCCGTATGTGCCAGCTTCCTAAATAATCTCTGGCCTGATTCATATGTGGATTCAGCCAAGTTGCAAGGTGGGGCGGGGGGAGAATACAAGTCCTAACTGGTGGAAAATTACTGCTAAATAAAGCTCCGGAAGCCTCACAAGTATAGGAGGAGAAAAAAATACTGTGCTCAAAAAGTATGGTAATATAAGAAACTTTGCCCGCCCACCGGTAAAATAGTGTAAATAACCCCCTAATCATCATCTTTCTCAGACCTCTGACTCCACATGCATCCTTTCAGTTTTCATAGAAAGTGCATTCAGGCAAAGTGATCTTCTGCTCTTGTAATGACAGGCTAGAATCCTATACTAGCTTACCTGGGAGTAAGCCCCAATGGACCCCATAAGAATTGCCCCCGCAATTATGAACTGAGGAGCTGCGGGCAAAGTAGGTGGTTTGACCCCCCCCCCCAAAAAAAAAAAAAACCACAACTACTGAGTGTGCAACTGGGCTGTGGGTGATCTGCAGTCTGACACTCGGCACTCTTGCAAGATTTGCCTCGGCTCCCGATTCTGAAATCCCCATGAGTGCAAAATCTGGCCTTCTGTGCAGGACAGGGCAGGAGGAGGCGAGCGGGCACTAACCGTTTCCCTTATTTCTGCAAGCCTTTCCCACCCACCCCGTCCATCTTCTCCCCACCCACTTCCAGTTCCTACCCAGCAGCTTCGGCCCACGAAGTTGCCCAGAGGAGGCACAAAGTGAGCCCAACGGCGGCGGGCAGCCGAGCGCCCCTGCGAGCCGCGGGAGCGGCGTCCGGCAACCGCAGCATCCTGCGGCGGGAATGGGCCGCTTTGCCTGAAGACGCCGCTTCGCGCCTCTTTCGCCTTCTCCCTCGTCTTCTCCTCCTTCCCCGCGCAGCGTTTGCCTATCCTTTCAGCGGCGGCGGCGGCGGCGGCAGGGAGGAGGGCGCCTTGCTCGGGCAGTGAAAGGCGCTCCTTGTGGAAAAGCGGAGGCGGCAGCTTCTCTCCCCCGAGCGTCTGGCTCCACCCCGCCCGCCCTTCACGCCCACAGGGCATCCCCACCCTCGGCCGCCGCGGGGCAGGAGCAAGGCCGCGTGCGGGCATCGCCGCGCCGCAGCCGCCGCCACCCCCGCGGCAGCTTGTGAGGCGTGGGTCGGTGGGTGGGTAGGGTCTTTTTGTCCGCGAGCTCCCTCGGGCAACGTTTGTGGGGGGCTATGAGGGCGACCGTTTCAGACAGGCCCACACCCTTGTGAAGCAGGCACTAGAGGGAAGGAGTTGGGCGAAGCTGCGGGTGGGTTGCTCAGTGGAAAGAAATCCGAGGACGGCCTCAGCTGAGTCACAGGTTGGATAGGCGAGAGTAGGGTGTTTCCCTCGCAGAGGGTGATGTCTGTGGTACAGAATGTGCCAGGGAAGGCAGAAAGAGAGATGCGCTGTTCTAAATCTTACCTCAGGCTCTGGATTACATGCCCTGTTAACGGATCCCCTCCATTTTGCCAAAAAACCCCCCGGCCAAATTTACACAGTACCCCCCCCCTTTTTTTTGCAATGCACCATCATGGCAGCCTAGCCATCAAAACAAACAAGAGTTAAGTTCCATAGCCCATGTTGTATTGGGCACACAATATGCACATGCATCAGTCACAGGTGGGTTGCCCAAATCATCTGCTTACTTTACGCATCATAAAAGTGCCAGATCATCGCTTTTAATAAGTTATTAATGCCCTCTCCACAGGGGCTTGCCTGGCCACTGACTTTGGTGTTGTTTAACTGTCAGATGAATACCTTTATTCATATATATTCCCACATCTTTTAACTTTAGGTTGTACCCTTCAAGGCTTGTGTTTTTTAATGCTGTATTGTACATTAATTTGTTTTCATTCTGGTTTGCTTTATTTCTAGTTACCTTTGGGAATTATGTTATAAGGTGCCCTATAAATACTGTTAATAAATAATGTGGAGGCTTACCCACTGTGACTGAAGAGAGAGAATATTTTCAAAATAATGTCTGGATTACTTTTCTAGTTGCATGATTTCAGTAGAACTTGTATACCAAAACTGAAACATGTTTCACCTCTCCGGGTATATTTTGTGAGTAACAAATGTTTTGGGGTTTTTAATGCGTATCACTTAAAATTATTCTGCAGACTGGGAACAACTTCTAGCAGCTTACCTGCTACTTCCAGCTCCTACCAGATGGATAATGGATGCCACAGTTCCTTCCGCAATCTTGTATGAGGCATATATCTATAGTGTGAGCCTTGCAACAACCTCTTCTTCGGGCTTTTAAATACATAGATCAGACACTTTTTAAAGAGGGAGTAGCTGGGGCAACTGACCCAGGGCTCACACATGTAGAGGGGCCGCGTGAAAATCAGCACCGGTGTATTCTTGCCATTTTTACTTCAATTTTTCAGAATACTGGTAACATGAACTCCATAAACTGAATCTGGAGGGAAGGGTGTCACAAAACAAACTCCACAGTGGGGTGGCATACTGTCCTAGGGCTATAACAGCATGAGTAACTGATTGTTATTGCAGGCAGCATGAATAGCAGCTCAGCCCAATCACGATGCCCTCGGGCTCTCTGCTTCCCTCATACACAGATTCTGATTGCTGGCAGACTCAGAAAAGAAGAAAGACAAACAGTTCAAATTGGGCACACTAAGATAAAGCAGAGGATGATGCATTACAAAGTTATCTCAGTCTGTTCCCTTTGCTCACAGCATCCAATTGCACAACATAGCCTTTCCAAACTCCCTTCTCACGTTATTGAAACCTTGTTTTAAACTTCCAGTTTTCTCCACTCAGGTCAATCCCTACGCTCTACTCAAACTTCCATCATTGTTTTAAACCAGCACTTTCCCCCTCACATTGTTATTCCATCCCTGCTTTATTCAAACCACTGCTGCTGTTTAAAATGGTCACTTTTTTCCACTCAATATCTTTCTGTCTCTGATTTACTCAAGGTCCCTGGGCACATGCAAATGTACTCATGCAGAACCTGTTATCAGCTTCTGCTAAAGACATGCAAGTTATGGGTGAAGCTAGCATGAAAACAGGGCTCTTGATTAGTGCATCAATGTTAATTGCATTTTGCAAATGTGTTTTCAACTTCTGTTCTTCAATGAGGGAGCAGATCGCAAAGCAGCTTCCTATATGCATTACAAAATAGTTGAAAATGTGCATCCCACACCACATGCTCAGTATGAGTAAGCACTTCATTGGAAACCTTATGTCTCGATGTGCATCTACACCCAACCCAATTTATGCATATAATTTCCAAAAGCACAAAGACACTGCATGCAAGAGTCTCCTCCGATGCTCAAGGTATGCTTTCTGAGTCAGGATGTAGGAATGTGGATATACTCCATGTGTAAACCATATACTCCACTGTATTCCCACTGACTTGCCCCACAATTCTAAATACATTTACTAGGCAATGAGTTTTATGGATTTCAGTGGAACTTTGTTCCATGTAAATCTGTGTAAGTTGAGAGCCTGGAGCTCAAATCATAAACACATTTCCTGTAAATTTCAGAAACATTTCAAAATTGAGGTATGAGGTATTATTACTATTACTGTATTTGTTAAATTTGTATAGTGCCCTCATTTGTAGATCTCAGGGTAGTTCACAACAAAATATTACAATATAAAAACCACAAAGTACATAATAAAAACAAACACAAACCAATAATCCACCCTCGCACAACACATTTAAAAGGGCAGCTAATGTTAATCAGCCGAAGGACTGGAAGAGGAAAGTTTTTGGCTGATGCCCAGAGGTATATAATGAAGGCGTCAGCTGAACCTCCCTCGGGCGAGCATTCCACAAACGGGAAGCCACTGCAGAAAAGGCCTGTTTTTGTGTTTCGGACCTCTTGTGGAAGAGGCACACAAAGAACTACCGGTACCTCAGAGGATGATCTCAGGGTCTCTGAATTATTGCAGTTCTGAGCCATTGAAGGAATTAACCTCAGTCTTTTAAGCAGATTTGTCTGGAAGGAAAGGTTGTTGAAATTAGGACTTATATTCAGGTGAAGTCTTTAGGACTTGAATGTTGGATTGCTAATAGTTCAGAAGTTTGTATTTTAAATATTTTCTTTTGGCGCAGGAGATTATTATTATTGTTTATCAAATAGTGCAGACTAAGTACTAAGTACTAAGTACAGACTAAGTACTGTAATTTAATTTTAACTCCTTTACTTACTTAGCTCCTTTTGTTCTCTTCCGAGAAACTACAGCCCTCTGCTGGAAAGAATCAGACGTGCACTAGGTTCAAGTATCTAGCTGTGGTGATGCATAAATGAAAGTTTGCCACTCAGAGCCACAAACAGAACAGTGGAGAGAGATCTGAAATCAGGTCTTCCACAGTCCCCGCACCCATGGTAAAAGTGGCTGGGGATGGGGCCTGAATTAGAATAGCACCATGGCTTTACAGGTCAACAATTTCCTCCTGGTAAATTTTCTCAGACTCAATTCTCCTACAGATACAAAACTACTTCAGGTGCTCATATGGTGGCAATTCAGATCAGGAAACCAGCACAAGAGAGAGAGTTGGAGGAATCTCCCACAGAATCATAGCCTTGATTTGATCCCAGCAAGGGAATCTGTGAAAGATGTGATCACAGATTTTCCAATGTCACATCTAGTTGAGACAAGAAGCCATTATTACCCCATATTTAAATCAAAACATGCAACATGTAATAAATGAAATTTATACCACCACCAGTCAGAAATACATAAGGCAGGGTGAAGCAGCTGCCTGAGGCAGCTGGTTTGGGGTGTTATGAAAGGGCAACAAATTGAGTAACAACAACAATTGTATTTGTACTACCAGGGAAGGGTGGTTGGTGGACCATGGAGATGCCACTAAAAAAATAAAAGAAAGTGTAGATCAAATAAGACTAAAGGTAGCCCTCCCTTGATCTAGAACAGGTACTATAACTTCAAGGCATCCATTCTATGCGAAGTTTTGATTTGGCAACCTCTATCTGAATACAATGTCCTAAAGAAATGCAAAAGAGATGTGGAAATGGATGAGGTTATGTTATGTTATGTCTCCTTTTTCATTTGAGATCTAGGGGCTAGCAGAACAAAAATTGTGATGATGACAAACCCTGAGGCATCTGGCATGGATATAATAACTCCAGACAACTGGAAACAACATTGTAAGCACATTTTGACTTAGTCAGATTTATCATATGCTTCATTTATTCATTTATTTATTCATTTTGTGTGCTGTTCTGGTGGATTCACTCTCAATGACTTTTATGACTTTTGTCTCTTCCTTGATTGGCTAATCAGATTACAGATGTACCTTGGTTTTTGAACAGCTTGGCTCCCAAACAAATCAACTCCTGAACATCGCAAACCTGGCAGCAAGTGTTCTGGTTTGTTAAAGTTTTTTGGAAGCTGAACATCCGACATGGCTTCTGCTTGATTGCAGGAAGTTCCTGCAGCCAATCAAAGCCATGTCTTGGTTTTCAGTTTCAGGAGTCGAACAGACTCCCAGAAAGGATTAAGTTCGAGAACCAAGGGACCACTGTAAATCCTTCATGGCCAAACCACCAAACAAGATTGTGATTTCTGGACATATATTTACTAACCATAGCAAGGAAATCACTATCCTCTGTGTGATCCCCTTCTTTTAAATTCCACATCCCTTAGATATTTTCCTAATCCTCTATCCTGCTGTTGTGTATAGTTGTCTGTAGCAATTTATACCAATCTTTGATGCTGTCAGCCCAGAATGCTGTACAAAACACTTTCCAGGGAAGGAGGTATGTTTGTCTCTGTAGCAAAAACAACAAAGTCTTGTGGCACCTTAAAGACTAACAAATTTATTATGGCATAAGCTTTCGTGAACTACAATCTACTTCATCAGATGTATGAAGTTGCAAGTATGTATATATGTGATTATTGTGGGCAGGGGCAGTATTGTAAAAAGTGAGTTCAGAAGGAACTGAAAAGCAGAATTGGTGATAATTACGTATTTAGCAGTGGCCACTCACAAAAGTACAGTTGGGTTGATAATAGAGTACAGATATTCTGTCACTGGTGAGTCAATCAGCACATGCAATGATTTTAGTGGGTTGTTCTGATTACCACTGTATAATACCTAAAATATGTTTTGTATTTTATGATAAGTATATTTGTTCAGGAGCAGCTTGCCTGGTGAGGTAAAGCCGTAGCAATAGGTTACTGGAAGGGGTGACATAGTGGCAAGAGTTAGGGGCTATGCAAGACCTAGGTCAGTCACCTGATATCACAGTGACATCAGGTGACTTAAAGTAAAAAAATAAACCATTTGCATTATCAGCTTGAATTCAAGTAAGTCATGTAAAAGATAACTGCATTTACAGCAAGACTTGCTGTAAGTGGGACTTGCTGGAAGTGTTGATCCTATCAGCACTTACAGAAAGTTCTCCTTGGACTGGGATCATCAGTACTATGGAGTTCCTGATTTTGTCCTCATAATAAACCAAACCTGTGAGGTAGGTTAATTTGAGAGACAGGGAGTGTCCTAAGGTCAGCTCCATCAGCTTCATGGCTGAGCAGGGCTAGTAGTAGTAGTAATATTTATTTATAACATTTATATCCCACCTTTCCTCCAAGGAGCTCAAGGTGGCATACATGGTTTTATTCCTTATTCCTTATTATTCCATATGATTCTCACACCAACACTGTGAGTTAGTTAGTCTGAGCAACAGTGACCGGCCCAAGGCCACACAGTAAATACTAGTATTATTAAAAGATTTTTTTAAAAAAATACCGTTTTTATTTTTATACTGTCTGTCATTTAAAGAAGAAATATCAAGGTGGTTCACAAACAAATAAAAGCCAACGGCAAAATTAAAAGAATTAAACCAATTATAGAAACACAGCTATATCCAACACACCAGCTACTACACTATGCTAGCTTTTACTAACAATTTCAAATGTTGCATGCATTGTTCTTTCTGTGATGATAATAAGGCCTTTGTGCATTCCAGCAGAACGGGACATTCTAAACGAATTACCAACACAGCCATTAACTGGACTGGGCTACACTCCAGTTCTGCAGAGAACAATGGAGAAAGATATGAAGAGTCTCTCTCTCTCTCTTTCTTTTCCAATCCAAAGCTTCCTCTCAAGCCATGGTTGCTGGTGCTGTGGGCGTTCCTTTATAGAGGGGAAGGTAGTGAGGGTTTGTGATGCTTTCCATCCTTTGTGGGAAATACCCTATCTGATCTTCCTGAAAACTGTATTGGCTCCACCAGTGCTATTATGACAAAGAGTTTTGTGGCATCTTAAGGACTAACACATGTAAGGACTAAGCCTTCAGGGACTACTGTACAGTCCACTGCATCAGATGCATGAAGTGTAATTCTAGATTGAAAGGGATCAACACACATGGTTGAAGTGGGGAATGGAGAGGTCAGATAATCAACATGCAAAAAGGACAGGGAGAATTACATAATACAGAGCTGTGGGGGGGGGGCAGCCAGCTGGGTTTTTTACCCTGGTTGAAGCCTCCAGAGGGGTGCCGTTGAGGCTGTGTGTGTGTGCATACCAAACTGGGTCTTTGACCAGGGTGAAATAAAGCCTAGTTTTGCCCCTGGATAATAGCAAAATGGTTGCAGTGGCAATTGACAAGGCAGTGTGGGTGACAACACAAACACCTTAAAATTGGTAAGTTAATTATCTCTGTGTGCACACTATACTATACATTTTCCCCCTCAAAGAATTCTGTAGTGGGCTAAGGGTGCTGGGAATTGTAACTCTATGTGAGGGATACACTTCAGGTTGCCATATTTCAAAATTCCTAACACCTGCAAAGTTGATGAACTTTTTTTAGGAAACCATATAAAATTGTTCAGCTTTTGGGGGGAAACCTCCCCCCAAAATAGTGATTTTAAAGGTTTTGTGCTACTTTTTCCATCATACATCCAGATTTTCCATGACATTTTGCCGATTTTTACACCCAAAATCCAGGACATGTCAGGAATTTCCTAACGTATGGCAAACTGAGATGTGCCAGGAGGTGCCCATGAAGGTGCTGCCTCGGGAGCTTCTGCTGCCTGAGGTAGCTACTTCACACCACTTCATGGGTGGGCTGGCCTTGACTGAGGCCATTATGGGCAAGCACACTGGTATCTGTTTAATTGTAAGCACACACAATTATTATTATTTAATAAGTTTATCAGTCTACCAGATTTGCACAAAACATCAGCTGTGTCTGTGTGTGCTGCTCCAAGCCAGGAAAGCAGAGATTCATGGGTATTTGTTTACATGTGCACATACAACTTCTGTGATCTACCACACTTAAACAAAAGAGCAGTCCAAAAATTAAAACAAGTGATGTCTCACTCCAACCTAGGCAAAGATTTAGAGTTGTTCAAATGAAAGTGCAGGCCTGGCCAGTGAGCAGGCTGAGCTGTGGGTCCTTGCCTGCCTTCCCTCAGAACTGACAGTTGTTAGTTCAGGAATCCTCAGATCTGGAAATCAGCAGCTTAACAGCCTTAACGTGTAGCATGATAAAAAAATATGGAATTACGTTTTTGCGTACTTATCACATTTAGCATAAGTTGCATTTTACTTCCCTCTGACCTCAGTCCTTTTCTTTCGACAAACCAAGGTATAGCGGCAAGGAGGGGAGCAGAACTTAGGCTTGAGGGGTCTACATTGCTTTTTGGTAGGACCCGGAGATCCACCAATCAGACCCAGCTACTAACGATATACATACTGTACACTCAAATTCTTAACGCAGGAATTTGCATCTGAGCTCACCGTCCTTCCACACTCCCAGTCACCTTTACCGCCCGCCCGCTTTCTTCATTTCAGTAGGAAAAATTAGGGGAAAGGTATTTTACTGCTGCCATTATTAAATGATTGGGGAGTCATAAAACCTCGCTTATCTGCGGCAAGCTACGCAGAGATAAAGCCCTGATCTTCCGCCTGCGCATCACGAGTCAACGCCGGGAGGAATCCAGCGCCGATTTGGCCGACGCCGGAGGGGCTTCCTTCCATTGGCTGCCTTAGGCAGCGGCATCCTCAGCCGCCGCCTTTTACCCCCAGCAACCAATCAGCAGAAAGGCTTCTGCCCGCAGCAAAAATGGCCGAGGAGGAGGGCGGGGGAAGGAAAACAAACCAGTTCCATAGGCGCCGAGCCGCCGAATCATGATAGCGGCGGCACTTCCGCCCGGCTCCAAGTCACGTGCCTGCTGCTTGCCTAGGCTTTTCTGGCAGCTGACTTTGGTGGGAAGCCGCCGACAGCCGGGCTGGGTTCGTTTAGGGAGCCCTGGTTTCGCGTTTGCTTTTGCCCTGAAGGGGAGCATGCAGACTCCGGAACCCGAAGAGGCGGAGGAAGAAGAGGACCGTACCCCGCTCCTGCTGCGAGAAGCCCAGCCCATCGGCAAGGCGGGTGAGAGCAGCGGCAGGAGGGACCGCTTGCCCCCCAGCGCACACCTCAGTCGTGAGCCTCCCGCCCTCTTTTGGTCTCCAGCAGCCAGGAGCTGTGGGGTGTAGGCGGGTTGGCGGGAGAGGGACATTTCTGTGGGGGCGCCTCCACCGTCTCCAGTATCCTGTGGAGAGGTGTCTTAACAGTCCCGGTCCTGTGCAGGTTTGCCAGTAGCTAGCAAACGCAGCATTATCCCCCTTTATTCGGAAGGAAGTTCCATTTCGGTGCTGACTTCCCAGGACAGCCGTCTGTCGCCATGAGTATCACGGCGACCAGCTTCAGAGGGGTGGTCGGCGACAGCAAACGCGGGGAGAGGTCTTGTGGCACCGTGAAAGCTAACGGGTTTATTATACTTTCCTGGGCTACGTTGCATTTGTGTGAACACTTGCCTTCACTTGCCAGCTACACACATGCACACGCAGATGTCGAGGGAGAAACCTCAAAGTGGGGGTTCAAAGAGTTTATGAAGTGTTAAGGCAATTTACAACCACACAGTACAGTAGTAGTAATAATGCATACATCTGACTGAGTTGCCCTAGGCACTGTGGGCAGCTTCCACAAAATATAAAAACATAATGAAACATAAAGTTATTTAACAACTTTTTTTTTTTTTTTAACTACAGGTAGTAGCCCAGAGCAGAGATCTTGAAATTGCAGACTGATTGTTGTGAATGATTGGGCAGGCTTATCATGTACGGTGGTACCTCGGGTTAAGAACTTAATTCGTTCCGGAGGTCCATTCTTAACATGAAACTGTTCTTAACCTGAAGCACCACTTTAGCTAATGGGGCCTCCTGCTGCTGCCACGCCTCCGGAGCACAATTTCTGTTCCCATCCTGAAGCAAAGTTCTTAACCCGAGGTACTATTTCTGGATTAGCGGAGTCTGTAACTTGAAGCGTATGTAACCCGAGGTACCACTGTAGTTGTCATGACCTTTTGAGTCCACTGTTTACAATTTGCCCCCTTATTCCTTTGTGTGCATACCAAATAAGGATAATGCTTAATGCATCTGATGCGAACATAAGAAGCTGCATTATATCATTTTGCCCAGTATTGTATCCAAGGTTGTAGGTCTTCTCTTATCTGCTACTTGAGTTTTTAAGCTGGAGATGCCAGAGATTGAACTCAAGTCCTTCTGCAAGCATAGCTATTGACCCTCCCCTAAATGGGATCTAATCTACAAAATTTATGCTCCATTAAATCTGTTACGATGCTGTAATAATTTCTCTCGGTTAAGCACATAACTGCTGCCTGGGGCATGTATGTAAAGTACACTGCCTAGGAAGTAGTGCAGTTGAAGTCAGTGGGTCTTCATTCTTAAGAAACGTGTTTTAAATACAAGCGCTTGCATGTTATAGATTTCCCTTATAGAAGACATGTGCCTGCACACGTGAGAAACTTTTCTTTAGGTGTTGATGAACAGGATGGTCACACACAAGCATGTCATGATCCTACACATGTGTTTGGTTGTTGCTTCCTTATGCTTAAACCGTGCAGCAAAGCTCCACTGAATGGTAGTGAAAAAATATTTTTAATAAATAAATGGATTAAGCACCATCCACACATGTGCGATTGTTGCGTGTGATGTCTTTCAGCATTGTTGGTTTGTAAATAATGGTGTGGTCCCTGATTAGATAGTGTGCATGCTATCAATGCAGGAATTTTGTGCTGATTGACAGTGGAGCTTGCAAGACAAAAGGCAGTAAGTCTTGTTTTGTTTTACTAAGTTGTTGCTCTTATCAGAGCATCCTAGAGGTCGCCAGAAATAGAATGGTTTGGCCAGAAAACAAAATGTCTTGGCATATCAGTTAAGTGTTGTGTAGGGACTAGTTTGGGACGTGGGTGGCGCGGTCAGGGGTCCCTTTACCTTATGGACTAGTTGCTATGGAGGATTGTCTTATGCTGTATGACAAAACTGAGGGGAGTTTCAACTGTCAATTGTAATAAGGAATTAAAAGGAAAAATTTTTAAAAAATCAAGGCTAACACAAGCACCTTGCATGAGCCTAAGATACACTTTAAACTCCAGTGTGTATGTTTATATCGCTGTGTGCATCATTTCCAGGTTTAACCATAGTAAATAAGGAAAAGAGAAGGGTTTGACTATTTGCAGAGCACTTAATTTACTGCAAATTGGAAAGCCAAAATATACAATTTACTGTGAGTAGGGGGGAAATGCGGCCATGTAAACCATGCAAATACTTGGTCTGATCTATCATATTTTATTTAATTGATGCAAGTTATTCATTATCAGCAGAAGAAACTAAAATGCTACCATACTAGGTTGAATACTGTGACCCAATTACAAGACAGTGCAATAGCTGAGGTGACAAAGTGGTGTCTCAATGAATATGAGCAAATATTTGGTAAGTGAAGAGGAAGAATGCTGCAAGTTGTTTTAGACTGAGCATAGTCCTATACATATCTCCTCAGAAGTAAGCCCCAGTGAACTCAATAGAACTTACTTCTGAGTAGACATGTATCAGATTGTGTAGTTACCCTGGGCACTAAAAGTACATACTAAGCTCTCTTAATGAATTGTGGGGGAGGACTTTTTCAATGATGTAAGCAACCCCTGAAAAGCTAGGACTGGTTTCTGATCCAAAGAAAAGGGGGAGGTAAACGCTTTGCAAAAAAGTTGTATAAACATTTTAACAGGCACTTCCAAGGGGGGGTGAGGAAGAGAGACCATAAGCTATGCAGATGCAAAGTATTGGGCAAGTCCTTATCTACTTGGTTGCATTTCACTACAGGGCCAGTGTGTTATATCAGAGCAGGGGTCGGCAACTTAAGGGCCTTGGGCCACAAGTGGCCCACGGGAGTCGTTTAACCGGCCCCCGAGCCGCCCACTTGGCGAGTCCCCACACGCTGCGCTAAACCGGCACGACACGGCATGGGGACTTGCTTTCGCGGCACTGAAAATAACATCTGCACAGTAGTAAAGCAGCAAAATAGTTTGCAAAAATAATTAAATAATAAAACATCAGATTGTAATAAATGTTCTGTCTTCCATAATCTCTTTTGCATTTTGCTTGAAAAATATAATTAGTGGAGCTCATTCCCACCTCCTCCAGTGGTGTATTTAGCAAACTGTGTCTGCTTGGTTCCTTCCTACCAGCCCATGGCAGGAACAAAGCACAAACCTTGGTTTAGCGTTGCATACAAACTGGGGACCTTGGTTTGTTTTGCTCAAACCACTAAGCCAGGAACAAACTACAAAAACATGCAAATACTGCCGTTGTGTCTCTCCTGCTGGCCCAACTGAGCTCATGACTTATCCAAACTCACCCAGTCCATTCTTTGAGGAGCCAGGATTGGCCCTGGAACCAAGCCGAAAGCTCTGTCCCATAGATTAAACTTCCTCTTGGTGTTTATTCATTTCTGACCAGCAGTATTTATCCTGAAAAATCACCTGGAACCTTAGCGCAAGTGCTGTTTGTATAGATCTATTTACAGTGATTTGAAGAGAAGGACATGTTCCTAACGATAAAACTTAGGTATCTGAAGAAGTGTGCATGCACACGAAAGCTCATACCTAGAACTAACTCAGTTGGTCTTTAAGGTGCTACTGGAAGGAATTTTTTTATGCTACCTATCTGTAGATAAAACTTAGAAAACAGTACATGCAGGTACGTGAACTAGCATCTTGAGAGACAGTATACATCCAGTTACTAGATGCAAGAGAATGGCCATATCTAGGGCTGCTTTGTTTAATTTATTTATCTGTTTAAAATGTTTAATAAACTGAAAATTAATTGGGCAGCAAAATTTAAATATATATTCTTTTCAATACAAATGCATATAAAATCTTGTTAAAAGAGGTATTCTTCCTTTTCTCACACAAGAGGGCTGGATGCTTCTTAGAAGTTGATGCCTACTAGGAAACACATGTGCATTCTTTTTTTACAAAAAAGCCAAGCAAACAATGTTGCTTCAGAAATTCTGCAAAATTGAGTTGATTGAAAATTTAACTAAAACTCGTATGATTTATTGATCAGGTTGCAACCTGGCTTCCTGCCTTATTTCTGCGCTTCCAGAAACATCTGGAAGGAAACAGAATGCTGGACTTTGATCCAATCAAACAAGATAGCTCTTAATCCCTTTCAGTCAGCTGCCTTTGTCCATTTCTACTTGCCACTAGATGTTCACATTGGAAATCTTAAAATTGGTTTCCCTTTGCAATTGTGTGCACTTGTGGCATAAGTGTTATACAGTTGCATAAAATATCCTTTAAAGAAACAACAACACCTAAACAGGACAGTCTGTTATTAGACAAGGAAACAGCACAGAAGAAAAAATGTAGCAAAGTGATAAGGAAGCTATCCGTATAAATAAATAATTAAAAACTATTATTGTAAGGGTCTGTGATCCCACCATATGTAGCTCCATCACAGTGGCGTTCGTTTATCCTTCCATAAAACATGGGTTTAAAAAGGCAATTAAAAGCAAGATTACAGTCCTGTCCTTTCTGGCAATGGCTGATGATGTTGAAATTTAAGGTTGTGTGTTGCTCCCTGCCCAGCACAGCATTGTCAGTTTTACTTCCCCATGTTTGATAGGAAGTTGTCAGAGATCATGTTGAAGACCCAAATACTTGTCACAGTGTACATCCAGACCTGTTTGTTTTTTTTAATGGTGAGAGATTAAAGCAGGACACCTATTCCCACTCCCTCCAAAAACCAAGGTGGTTTTCTCAGCAGCAAGGGATTTCCTATTCTTCTCCCCTACTCTGCATCTGTACAGCCCTGTTTTCATTTGCTTGGGGGACAGGGAACAAGTAAAAGTTGGTTGAAAGTGGTGTTTCCTAAGTAGTAAACTTGCACTAACAGCTGAGAAAGGTAAATAAATGAATTTGATGCTAAACATTCAATTCAAAAATACTGTGTGTATAGTTAAGTAAGAAATCGAATGGCAATGGCTGAAATACAGAATTTGGCATTTAGTGTTTACATGGCAGTGGGGTTAGAGAGAGGCTATTGACTGAGAGCAGTGTGATGTGACGTGAATGGCAAAAGGCGGGTTGCTGAGGGAAGCAGAGCTGCAGAACAGGATATTCCACATCTACCAGGCAGAGGTTGATCTGGAAGAAAGCCAGAAGTGGTTTGTGAAAGCAACAATAGCTTAAGGTGGTCTTGCAGAAAGGCAGAAGACTAAGGATGTTATTAACACCAGTGAAGGCTCCTTTGCTGTTTAACGTTGGGTACTAGAACAGCAAGAAAATAAACTTGCCATGCCACGTCTACTGTGCCTCATTTGCAGTAATAAATATTCAGGGCAACTTCCTCAAAACTAAAAATGTTGCAGGAGCTTTCCGTTCAGATCATGGGAGCATTTCGATGATCCAGCACAACAGTAACTAGGAAATTAGAGGGAAATGTCTTCGAAAACAAGGTTGGTTGTGAAAGAAGTAGCTCCCGGGGATGTTAATGGTAAGAATTTAATATTGTGCCTTGTGGACCTGAAGTTGTGTTGTGGCGTGTTATATTTTTTTAAAAAGATGTTGGGGGGGGGAGAGAATCACACAATCTTTTCCATAGTATAATAATCATGCAGCGAAGCAAATATGAGTAATATTTTTTGTATATTTAAAGTGAGATTTTGGTGAACATGTTGTGGTTTATTTGCATTTCATGGCTGAAAAGTATATGCTAAGACATGTGGACATAATACTGGGGTGTGAGTTTTGTTTCCCTTTTAGGGTTGACTTGGGGGAGTGGGCACTCTTGAGTAGCTGCCAGAATGCACACTTTGCTTTACATGTTTGTATGTATGTTGTATCCATGAGTGAGCATGTATTGAGCGCACTTCTCTTGTCATTTGCTTGAGCGTCTTACCCCACTATTTTTATTCCTTTGTACTATACTAGGGATATGGAAACTGTGGCCCTTTAGATGTTGCTGGCCATGTTGGCTGGGACTAATGGGAGTTGGAATCTAACAACAGCTGAGAATGGGGCACTGGTAGTCAATCCTCCTCCATGTATGGTTTGCTCACCACAATTTATCAAAAAATATGGCATAATTACTTATGACACGCCTTCAGGCCATAGCTGCAAGCTTTTGGGGGTCGGTCATTTGAGATTCCTTAGCAGAGCTAAGAAACTATTGTGGGTAATGCACCACTAAGTCATACTCAGTAGAGCCATAACTTTAGTAATTTATGGTCATTGATTTCAGTGGGTCTACTCTGAGTATGACTTAGAGGGATATCGTCATCTGTTTCTCAGGCACATTTTGTCATACCAGATGTGTCCAATAGCTTAGAGTTTCTTGGTAAAGGCTTGAAGTGCCTAATAAGGCTACATAAATACCGGTAAATCAACCATGTGATCTTATGAAAGATTACATCCCTTTAGCAAACGGTTAAAGTTCATGTTTATTCTAACTGAAATAATTGAACAATACATAAACATATACTCTCCTGCTTGTGAATTAATAGATAAGCAATGATTATTGTAAATCAGCCTTTACCAAATTTGTGCCCTCCAGTTTTGGGGGGTTGATGGGAGTTAAAGTCTAAAATGGGTGGAGACCCTCGTGACGTGCAGGCCAGCCTAGGTCCACAAGGCCATTTCCCTGTCAGTGGGTCTCCTGATGGGTGGTGTTCAAATTTGCTGGGGGCTGCTTCATCAGCACATCCCCTGCAGAGAACACACTGGTGAAGCAGACCCCTGCATAGAGCAGATTGGCCCATCAGCTGGTGAGCAGAGTGTTTGATCTTGCTTGGTGCTGCTTCACCAACACTTACCTGGGGGAAATGCGCTGACCAAGCTGCCGTCCACCCAGGCCAAAATGTTTTCCCATCCCTGGGCTACAGTTTCAGGAGAGCACATCCACACCATGGAGTCAGTGGATCAATCCTGCTTCTCAGTGAACTCTTGAGAATTGTAGTTCTGTGAGAGGGGATAGGAGTCTCGTAACAATTCCCAGCACCTTTAACAAATTAGAGTTCCCAGGATTCTTTGAGCCAAACCATAATTGTTACAGTGGCATAAAACAACATAGTGTAAATGTATAGTGTGGATGTGACCTGACAACTCAACATTTTGTGGCTACTGAATATTCTCAGTCCACGCTGGATGGTTTTGGTGGTGTGTCCCCCAGTTAGTCCATTGTCTGCATTTTGGCTTATGTGAGAATGAGTCTGGGGGCAAAGCCAAGACTTCTGGCCCTTCTGCCTTTGTTTCAGTTAAAGATAGTTGCTAGCCAGAGTTGTGGGGATTTTTTTTTTTTTTTTTACATTAACACTTTTTAATGTGCATCTCTTTTTCTTTTAGCGCCAATATGCTGCTCTGCTCGCCTCAGCTTAGCGGTCTGGGCCTTCTTGGGATTCTTTCTCTTATATGCACTTCGTGTCAATTTAAGTGTTGCCCTGGTGGACATGGTAGAATCAAATGCAAGCTTGACCAAAAATACTTCTTCAAATGTGTGCAAAGAACATTCTTCTACCCCAGTTGTTCCTCGTAACACTACGGTAAGTTTTACCAGATCTACTTTTGAGAATGTGAACTGTCTTAAAGGGTATGTGTATTAAATTATGATCTCTTCAAGAGCTGGCAGAATGCCAGTATTGATGGGGGTGAATAAAGGGTTGTATCCAACTAAGTTCTACTTAGAGTAAACCAAATGGATGGTGTCCACAATGAGCCCACTCTACTAATTTCAAAGAGTATGACGTAACAGTGGGCACAACCTAAATACTCTTGCAGTGTAATCTGAGGCATTTACTCAGAAGTAAATCCAGGTATTTTTAATAGGTCTTACTCCCAGTTAGGTAGGTATAGGATTTCAGCCTTACCTTGGACTAAGCCTCATTTGGTAAGACCCATTGAAATCATACTCCTACGTTCTGAATAAACATGCAAAGGATTATGCAGAACTTTAAATCAGCACCCCCTTGTGAAATTATCCAAGGGATCTTTAAAAGTAGTTATGCTCAGAGGACTATATCTTATCTCTCAGCATTCTTTTGCATGATCTGTGCCTTCAAATAGCCTTTGAAGTTCTTCCTATCACAGAGATTCTGCTCAGATGATGCCACTATTTTATCTGCATCAATCAATCTGAACTCCGACTCCTTACACAGGGTTGCTATACATCTGGAATTTCCCGGAAATTGCTGGGATTTGGCCACTGGAATCGGTGTGCATCTGGGTGGAAATTGCTATAATGTCCAGGAAAATCCAGACATGTGGCAACCCTTGTCAGAAGTGTAGGTTTTGGTGAATTTTCTTGAAAATAGCTTAAAAACATCTTTGCCCCCCCCCCAAAGGCTTTTGTGTCCAGAATTTCACTTTTCAAAATACGGCTACCCTACCTTACAGTAATTCTTGTAGGAGTGTGTTTGTTTAAGGCAAGTAACATTCAGTCCTCATCAAATCCCTTTATAGATTTTTGCTGCCTCCATTCTGCCTCCAGAATCACACATACACAGCAGAATCACTCCCTTCCTGTGTGATGTGATGGATGCTACTGTTCTGAAAATAAAAAGATAACACCCTGGAACCTAGGATAATGCCCTGACAACCCTAGAGAACTGCTGTCAGCCAGTATAGACGATAATGACCTAGATAGACCAATGGTTTGACTTGTCATAGGGCAGCTTCCAATGTTGTACATAGTACAGGCCAACTTGGACTCTACCACAATAATGTAAATGAGGTAAATTTGGGTGGTGTTTTTTTTTTTAAAAAAAAAACTTATTGTACAGCCTATAATAATAATAATAATAATAAATTTTATTTATATCCCGCCCTCCCCAGCCGAAGCCGGGCTCAGGGCGGCTAACAACACTATAGTTGTTTAAAGTTTGTAAGTCTGTCAAGTGTGGTGGTTCATACATTAAATAAGGAAAAGAAGAGGAGAAGGCTTTGAAATCAGTTGATATGTGATTATTTTTTATGACACTGTGACTGGGCTTTGCTTGCTTTAGGAGCCTGGTTGACAGAATGAAAACAATTAGCAGGATATTAACCAGCTATGTATATTTTAATGTCATCGATCTGAAAAAAACCCAACAATGTGGTCACTCTTTGGATGTACATAGGGAGTTCTTTCCATGCGTCCCATGAAAAATGAGCACGTAGTTCCCTATGTCCATGACGGGCATGTGGAAAATATAGTTTGTAAGCCACTCTGCAGTTAGCAATGTATGTCACTGATAGGTGTGCAGTGTTGCTGGATGGGGAGCATGCAGTCCTTTGCTGTATCTTCCTGTGATGTAAGTGGCGGGGTGGAAACCAGACCTTCATGTCTTTTTCTCTCCCTCCCTTTCAGGGGAAAAAGTATCCATGGGATGCAAATACTCAAGGCTGGATCCTTGGTTCCTTCTTCTATGGCTACATCATTACGCAGGTTCCTGGTGGATATCTTGCCCGCCAGTTTGGCGGAAAGAAGCTGTTGGGGTTTGGCATCCTGGGCACTGCCATTTTCACCTTGTTCACACCTTTGGCAGCAGATTTGGGAGTCGGGTACCTCATAGCTGTCAGAGCTTTGGAAGGCCTGGGTGAGGTAATCTCTCCTTCTCCGCCCCCTTTAATTGTTGTTGTTGTTAAGAGTTTCCAAACAATTACTTTGTAAGTACATTAACAATCCCCTGTAATGTTGATAAATTACATTAGGTCAGCCTTTTCCAGCTTGGCAAATGCTGCATGTCTCCAACTCCAGTCAATCCCAGCTCTAGCCAGGCAGTGCCCAGATGTGAATGGAGTCCAAAACACCTGGAAGTCACCAAGTTGGGATCAACCACTCCATAGGGATCTGGTTGGGCACTTTGCAAATAGGGTGCTGGACTAGATGGGACCTTCGTCTGATCTAGCTGGGCTCTGCTCGTGTTCTTAATAGCACTTTTCTTACTTGAGTTTTCCATTGCTGCCGCTTCAGTTATAGTTCCACTGGCCTCTTGTGTGCTCTTATATTTTTTTCCAGCAGATAGACAGATGGGCATGAATCTGAGAATTGAGGGTTCCTTCCTCATTCCCAGTTTTCCTTACACCCACCTTAAAATGAGCATGTCTTCTATGACTTCATTGTGAGGACGAGCATATTGTTAAGATCATAGAGCACCACGTTAATGAGAAATGGTATATTAAGGGCTACGTGAGGAGCTGATATGAAAGATATGCCGTTCCTCTGTGGCTGTGGAACTGATCAAATGGCATCTGCAGAGCTTGAATAGAGGGGAAGGAAGTAGGAAGTTGTGCTAGGATGGGTGGACCTGGCACTTAACTGAAATTTTGTTATGTAAAATGTCTGCTGTATGCTCCCTTAAACAGTTGTGTATAGGCTGGGTTAAAAAATAAAAACTTTGTGTGGGCATTCCAAATTTTGCACCAAAAGCCTGAATCCTGCAACTGTATAAATTATGCAAATTGAGCAGTTTTCCCTAATTTCTCTGACTATACATAATTTACTCTGCAATTTTTGTTGTTTTTATTTCTGATTTTATTTCTTTGTGAGAGGCAAAGAACTTCATAGGACAGCTTCGTTAAAAAGGGAGGAAATGCGGAAAAGAATATTTTCAGGAAGCTGAATTCTCCACCCCTTGCCACATTCTGTGTTCTTGCAGAATTGCAACATAAATCCAGTCCTTCCCTTAGCTCCCTGGGTTTAATATGATGCTTTAATATGCTTGTGACCTCTTTGAAACTTAATTGTTCATGAACATTTTAATTCAAAGTTCACATAGTTTTTATTAGATTTCTGGTTTAATTTAGGGGAGTCTGGTTCTTGTTTTTTAACCTGGTCTGTCTACAGAATGAGGTCTCTTCCCTGCCATGCTGTCCGGCCTCCTATGCATGTTGGCATTTAATAATCCAAACTGAGGGAAAACCACCACTTCAAAATATTTGTGCTGCTGTTTCTATGCAGAAACCAAAAGTTCAGCATAATTGTTATGTCCACAAAGCATATTCAGCTGAAGAATTGAAGCAGGCAAGGAATTAGTTCTGCTTAATTGCCCAGGAGCTATGTGCGTTTTGTTCAGAAAATAGCTTCGTACTAATGCAACTGGTACTTTCTCCAGGCTACGTTGGAGATGTTTTATTGAAGTGAATCTTGGCCAAATCATTTTACTCTTGAAAGATATGCTGTACTATAAACAAATGTGTTTTCCAGGGTGTCACCTTTCCTGCCATGCATGCCATGTGGTCCTGTTGGGCTCCTCCACTGGAACGCAGTAAACTTCTTAGTATTTCATATGCAGGTGAGATGCTTTATAAAATGCTCAAGTCTAGCCAATGAAGATGCAGCACTAATCTCTTTTAACTGTGGTATAACGGTTGGGAACAGGCCACAGGATTATGCATTCCATTTCTGCTCCCACCCCCATACTCCTGCAGCTACCCATTAAGCATGGTTCATTGCTGTGCATGCCTTGCCACTAAACCATGTTTATCCCTAACCTAGGTGTATTCAAAGCCTAGCATTTTCAATCCTTGAGAAGTCTATGTACTTGGACAGACAGGGTGGCTGGGACAACCCAGCCAGATGGGCGGGGTAAAAAAAATAAAGTGATTATTTTTTTAAAATAAAACTTTAATTTCTAGGTGCGCAGCTAGGAACTGTTGTGTCTCTTCCATTGTCTGGCTTGATCTGTTTTTATATGAATTGGATTTATGTGTTCTACATATTTGGTAAGTGTTTTCACTGTAAATGCCATTCAGTTGAGTAAAGATTGTATTTTTTTATTATTATTCATTTTAAAATATACAAAAGAAAATAGCAATGAGCAAACTTTCTCAACCCCCCCCATACAACTAATCACCAGTATTAAGGTGTGAATTAGGTTACTCTGTTAACTCTCTCTTCCGCCTCCCCTCCATCTTTTTAATAATTATATATAACTTTTAAATATGGTTCAGGAGAATAAAGTGGTACTCCAATTTGTCATAGATACAATTAAGATACCCCAAATCCTAAGGACAATTAAAAAAAAAAATACAGCTGGAAGATTGTTTTTCAGTCCTCCTGTGTCATTGTAAAGATTTTCATGTGTATTTCTAGAACACTTTGTGCCTGATCATTGTAAATAAATGCCTAAAATACTTCCCCAGCTATTTTGCCTGTCACACCCTGGGGAATGTCATGATATGATGACATTTTTCTGTTAAGCTTATATAAGCATGTGTGTCAAGAAATGTGATCTACAGACTGCCCACTAAGAGAATTTCTGTCTATGGGAGAGTTCGTTCGTTTTCAGCAACCCAATTCTCTCGCTTAAATAGTCCCACTGTGCAAAACATCTCTGATTAATTTTGTTTCATATCACACCCATGGTCACCTCATCTATGCCTTCTTTAGCTACAGGAAGCTGACAAATCTAAAAGTTTTTATGCATATGATGTATCCTTAGCGCAGGTGACGCTGTGGGTTAAACCACAGAGCCTAGGACTTGCTGATCAGAAGATCAGCAGTTCGAATCCCTGCGACGGGGTGAGCTCCCGTTGCTCAGTCCCATCTCCTGCCAACCTAGCAGTTTGAAAGCACGTCAAAGTGCAAGTAGATAAATAGGTACCACTCCAGTGGGAAGGTAAACGCCGTTTCCGTGCACTGCTCTGGTTCGCCAGAAGCGGCTTAGTCATGCTGGCCACATAACCCAGAAGCTGTAGGCCAGCTCCTTCAGACAGTAAAGTGAGATGAGCGCCGCAACCCCAGAGTTGGCTATGACTGGACGTAATGGTCAGGGGTCCCTTTACCTTTACCTAGCAGACAATGGCAATTGGTACACATGGCTTCACATTTAAGTGATCCTCTGGATACGCACACACACATTTGTTATGTTGGAACAATCTCTTTCATTTACCTTTGGAGGTGGGAGTGGCTGGTTATGCCTGTGGAATCCACAAGTAGCTCTGGCTTGAGGGACATTTCACGGTGATCTGCAGGTGATCTGCAATAGCAGCTGGCGAGGCACTGTGGGTGGGGCAGTCCTGTTCTCCCAAGTTTCCCAGCACCAAACATCACTATAACTTGCCGAGAGGAGAGAGGGGGGTAAAGGAGTGTCAGATTGGCTTTGCTGCCATGCCCACAGTGTGCTGAGCTGCCCACTGTCTTGCCCCCTGCCCCTCTCCCTCCTGGTAAGGGGCAGTAATGTGAGGTATTGGGAAGCCAAGCGAGAGCAACACAGCACCACCCTGGTGGATTGCAGCAGTGCTTGCAAATTTAAAGTCTCATGGCTGCCATTTCCTTGACCATAAGTGTTGTTGTTTTCACTTTAAGGTGCCCTAGGTGTGCTGTGGTTCATCTTCTGGATGTTGATAGTTAGCGACACACCAGAAACACACAAGAGAATTTCTCATGCAGAAAAGGAATACATTCTCTCCTCCCTTACAGATCAGGTGTGTACTTTTTGGTCAAGCTTTTCCTCATTTCTATTGACGTACTGGGGTAATATGCACCCACTATTGTATTTAAAGGACAAAGAGGTCCTTGAAAAATGCTTTTAAAGCTCAGTAACATTTTGTTGTTTTATAAGATTTATTATCCGTCCTTCGCCGTAAGGTCCCGAGGCGGGATACATCAATAAAACATGCAATTATAATTAGAACAGTTGCAACTGTAAACGCATAAAACAGATGGAACAGAACCGTATAAAAGAGGTGGTTCCAGCAGATGAAAAAGCCAGCTAAAAAGAACATTTGGGTGAGAAAGGGAACAAGAGTGCCCAGCAGCAGAATCCCTGAAAAGTCACCACTCAGACAAATGTTTTGTCCTCCTAATGTTAAACAGAAGTTCACCCATGCTGTGCACCAACTGTGGTTAAGTGTGGGTGTACCTGCATGCAGCAGGTAAGGGACTCAAGGAGGAACATCATAGTTTGTTCCTTATAACCTTAAGCATCGGGATTAAGGGATCTACCATTATGCTTAAGAGTGCAGACTGGCAGGAACAAGCTCTTTAGAAAAAAATCTTCTTTGAAGTTTTAAGAAGTGTGATTCTTTTTTTTTTTAAAGAGCATCTATGTGAATTGAATGCCTTCTCTTTAGCTTTCTACTCAGAAATCCATCCCTTGGGGAGCCATACTGACGTCGCTTCCACTCTGGGCTATCGTGGTAGCACACTTTTCTTATAACTGGACTTTCTACACACTCCTTACCCTATTGCCTACTTACATGAAGGAAATTCTGAGGTTTGATGTACAGGAGGTAAGATGCCCTGTGTTCTCCAGTTACAAAACTTACCCTGAAGTGACCTAGGCTAGATCATAAACTTGGCTTTCAGTAGGAATTACAAAGATAGTCAGAACCTGAGCACCCAGTGGGGCGAAGCTACAGAAATAGCCTCCTGACCGTGAGGTACGGACTGCACAGGGTCATTCAATTACAGCACAACCCTACATAGGTCTACTTGCATGCAAGTAATAATTATAATAATTATAATAATTATAATTTATTATTTATACCCCGCCCATCTGGCTAGGTTTCCCCAGCCACTCAGGGAAGTTCCAACAGAATATTAAAATACCGTATTTTTCGCCCCATAGGGTGCACCAGCCCATAGGGCGCACCTAGTTTTCAGGGGGGGAAATCAAGGGAAAAAATATGACACCCCCCCACAGCTCTGGGAGCAGCGTACAGGCTGCATGCAGCCTGTGTGCTACTCCAAGACCTCCTTCCTGCTTTTGCGGGAGGTGGCGGAATTCCCCCACCTCCCGCAAAAGCCCGCAGGAGCCGTGCGCGACTCCTGCGGGCTTTTTAACCAGGAGGGAGAAGGGACTGAAACAGCCAGTCAGTCCCTTGTCCCTCCTCGGGGAAAAGCCCCCAAGAGCAGCGCGCTCTTTAAAGGGTGCACGGCTCCTGCAGGCTTTTCGACCCAGCTTGTGGGGCTGGCGCTGGGGCTGGCACTGCTTTCCCACACCACCAGCCTCAAAGCCGGGTCGGAGAGTAGCAGGAAGGCGTCGCATACCTTCCCGCTGCCCCCCGATTCTCTGGGGCTGGCGATGGGGGGAAGCGCTGCTTTCCCCCACCGCCAGCCTCCAAACCAGGTCGGAGTAGCGGGAAGGCATCGCACACCTTCCCGCTGCCCCCCAATCCACTGGGGGGAAGCACTGCTTTCCCCCACCGCCAGCCTCAAAGCCGGGTCGGGGAGCAGCGCTAAGGCATCGCATGCCTTCCCACTGCCCCCCCAGCTTGTGGGGCTGGCGGTGGGGGGAAGCGCTGCTTTTCCCCACCACCAGCCTCAAAGAGCAGACTCTACTGGCTTCAGCGAAAGCAACGCGAAGCCTCCGGAGCACAGGCTTCGCGTTGCTATCACTGAAGCCAAGGAGCCTGCATTCGCCCCATAGGACACACACACATTTCCCCTTCATTTTTGGAGGGGAAAAAGTGCGTCCTATAGGGCGAAAAATATGGTACAATAGTCCCATTGAGTCTAATGTGACTTGCTTCTGAGTAGACATGCATAGGTTTTCTCTGTTAGCCTCTTGGCTGAGTGGGAATGCGATCCCAAATCGCTGGTTCATGGCTTATACCACACACTGGTATTCAGTATGTGGCCTTGAAGTCAGCTCTGTATGTGGAGTATCTGGCAGTGCTGAGAGATTTTAGGAACAAGAATATCAAATGGCATCTTTGTCACCTGTCACAGGAACACAAGGCCACGTGTTTGTGTTTTTCCTGGGAAATCCATTCTAGTGAGAGAAGGGGAGGCTTTGGGTATCCAACACTTCCCCACCCCCTGCAGTCCATAAATAATTTAACCAGCAATATTACTTCTGGAAGTGCAGCTCTTAAAACTCCAGCCACTTTTTAGTGAGCATAATGAAATTTGAACGTGCAACTTAAAAATCAATTTACTATGAGAGGAGAGAGAATTGTCCTTTTTTCTGTCTCTCTCTCTCCCTCTATCTCTCACATTACGGTGCCATCACAGTTCCCTGTTTTGCATTTTAAGGTTAATGGCTTAATTAAAAATGTGCTGCTCATTCAAGAGCATTTGCTAAAATTAGGTTGAAGCAGCTGTGAAGAGCAGCCTAGCCAACTCCTTTACCTTGTGGTTCAGTTCTAAAGGTTGCTATGTAA
Organism: Podarcis erhardii; assembly: GCF_964252035.2. NCBI lineage: Eukaryota > Metazoa > Chordata > Lepidosauria > Squamata > Lacertidae > Podarcis > Podarcis erhardii. Next base: position 38,707,471 of record NC_138507.1, on the reverse strand, counting down.
ATTCCTTCAGAGCAATTGCAATTTTTTGTTCTGCTGGCTGCACATTTAACAGGCTCTCTGAGAATGAACACCTGTGACAAACGAATGTGCACCAGAGGGTTCTTTTTCCCAGGAGGAAGGAATTAAAGCTGTTTCTCTGGCTCCTTGTTCCTTTTCCTCCTGGAACATTCTGCTGCTGTTCTTGGGAGAACCTTCGGATAAGTCGCCCAGTCTGCTGGGTGCAGCATCAAGCTGGGTTCCTTAACCTTGAGCAGAGTTGCTGACTGGGATGGCTTCCCTCCAAGTCAGAGTCTGAATCCCCTTTGGTGGGTCTGCTGATTTATAAACATGCCCCCTGAGTGAGTGAGTGAGTGAGTGAGTGAGTGAGTGAGTGAGTGAGTGACAGACACAGATGCTATGCAGAACATCAGTTCTTCTGATTGCCATAGGCTTTCCTACAGTGGATCTTCAACAGTAATCACACCCTTTGGGTAAATTTTTCCAGAAATATCAGTTACAGAGTTGACTGTTGACTGCCTAAAGCACGCTAGCTTTTGTCTGCAAGGTGCATAATTAAATGGAGAAATCCCTGTAGTGTGAACCAGCCCTTTAAGCATCTCCTTTAAAATCAGATTGATCTGATACCAGTGCTTTGCAGTTTACCTCAGTGGAAATGGAATTGGTCTTGATATATATAACAAAGAGAGCCAACTTGGTTCCCCTCCAAATATTGGATGACAGCTCCCATCATCCTGGACCATTGGCCACACTAGCTGGAGCTGATGGGAGTTGGAGTCTGCAAACATCTGGAGGCATAACATTGGCTCTGTCCTTTTGCTTACTTGAAGGGTTTCTCAGACTCTTTTTTCCACAATGAGCCACCTTGCCTGAACATGGCTGTTGCAGTTCCCGCCCACTGTAAAAAGAATCTAAGCCAAGATGACTGACAAGCAGTTCTAGCTGCCACTCCAGCCTCAAACCAGGCAGATGTCTTCTCCTTTAACTTGGCTGTTAACCTCTGGTGTTTCTCTGAAAATAGGTGGAAAGCTGCTATTGTTAAACCAGATACTCGTGTCTCATAACTCAGGATGTGTTTCCACTGTAGCTTGCAAGAATTTATCACTTTGCCATATCCTTAGAAAGGAAGTCAGTTTCCTTTATCATAAAATGTGTGACTTGTCAATTATGTTCACTGGTTATCTTATAGTACAGTATCCATTAAACACTACAACAAAACAGCTGTTTCAGACAGTACAAAACAGCTTTTAAATAGCTGTCCCCAACCCCATTTGTACTGCTGAAGACATTTATTTTTATTATTCTTTACTTAGATATTCATCTTGAAAATGAATAAATATATGCACAAAAGGGTGTCCCTATCCCATCCTAAATCTGGTTTTCTTTTTCCGTACAGAATGGATTTTTATCTGCACTGCCTTATTTTGGCTGCTGGGTTTGTATCATTCTATCTGGTCAATTCGCTGATTATTTGCGGGAAAAGCAAAACATGCCCACCGTATGTGTTCGCAAAACATTTACTCTGATAGGTAAGGAAAGAATGTGCTTGTTTTCAATTTGGCTTGTAGTTTAAATGGGGTTTTGTCGAGCTTGTACAATGTTTTTACGTGCTTCAATAAGCCCCCTCCCTCAGTTTTAAATTCTTTTCTGCTGTAAAGAAAGCTGCAATTCTTCTGCCGGATTCTTTCTGGCAGGTGCATTTTAGATACGCTTATATTCCCAGTAGTAACAAGAGCATTCCTGCGGAACTTGTGTTCCATAATACCAAATGCAGCTCCTCAACTCAGCCTTGTATGGTGGCCCACCAAGGACTTTATAAACACTTCACTTTTGCTGCTTTTGCTCTCAATATATGGTAAGCATCCCTGGCTGGGTATGCATAGTGGCTATGAAAGGGTCAGGCACTTCCTAGCTGGTGCTCCCAGGGTTTTGTGGCAAGGAAAGCCAAAGAATAACTTTGATGAGATGCTCTTCATGTGCCCTTGGGCTTTTGGAGAAAACAGGTGCCTGGACACACTTGGGCAATGCTTCTAACAGCTGAGAGATGAAACCAGCATTGGACCAGATGTTAATAGCTTTGGACAGGGCCCTTGTTCCTTATCCCTTACTGGTTGGTTGTAGGTTCATAGGAAGGAGCCTTAACTGAGCGTAATGGAGAGTTAACTGTTATACTTCTGTTCCCGCTATAGGTGGCCCTGTGTCCAAATGAGGCAGTGAGTCATGCTGCTTTTCTTGTTTGCAATGAAGCTGCTAAGCATCCATTCTGGCTTGGTCTCTTCTCTGAAATAAACCAACACTGAGTCAGCCCCTTGTTACATCATCTAGCTCAGTATTGTCTACACTGATTGGCAGTGTCTTACCATGTGCTTCTCAGCACTGCCCCCCCCCCCCCACACACACACCGGAGATGGCAGGGATCTGAACTTGGGAGATTTGCTTTTGAAGTAGGCGTTCCACTACTGAGCTGTGCCATCTCAATCCATCCTCCATGTTCTTGCTTGCCCTTTCCATGTGCCAGTGACTTCTGAATAAGCTCTTGAAGCAACCTGAAATGGCAATTATATAAACTGAAGCTAAGATAAGGTCACAAAAAATGATGATTTAAAATGCAGATATTTTAATCAACTGTTCTTCTGCTCTGTTCTTTCCCCATCCTGTCCTGTGCAAAAATGCCCTTCACAATTTCATCGTAATATAAAACGATAAGTCTTGATCAGAACAGGATGTGTTTGATATTTCCCATATTCTAGTGACTTTTTTATTACCCAGTTGGGTTATTAAATAAGCAACAACAACAGGTTTGTTGGTTTTAATGAACATCTAAAGTAGCAATAGCTTCGATTTTGTCATGGATAAAATAGCTCAGGCAAAAGCATGCATCTCCAAATTGAATACAGTCATCTCTCAGGTTAAAGTCGCTTCGGGTTAAATCTTTTCAGGTTGCGTCCTGCAGTGACCCAGAAGTAACGAAACAGGTTACTTCCGGGTTTCGCCGCTCATGCATGTTCAGATGCTCAGAATGGCGTCACTTGCATGCGCAGACGCAGCAAATCGCGACCCGCGCAGACGCAGGTTGCGTTCTGCTCATGATGTGAACGGGGCTCCGGAACGGATCCCGTTCGCATCCAGAGGTACCAATGTAGTGATATAGTTTGTTCACTAGGTGGCAGCACAATGTAGAATAATTGCTGGGCCTTTCCTCTCTTTATTTTCAGTTTTTTATCAAAAAGTAATGATGGTCAGTCCATAAGACAGCAGCACAAAAGACACAGAGATTAAAACATTTCTTAGCTAGCTTGAAACTAGATTCTGCTTTAAAAGTTCCATGCAAAAGTAGTTGCTTATTTCTCACTTAGGCTGCTTACCTTCCACCCATCTTGTAGCATTACAGTAGGCCAGACAAAATAATTTCATAATGTTACTCTGGGACATTTTGCAGTAATGTGGATCTCGGGACAGATTCTAGGCTCTGAGTGCCACTGCGATAATCTCTTTCCTTGGGATTGAATGCATTCATTCAGCATGTGCAATATGCTTGAGAGCAATGCTACATGTCTTGAACCGATCCTGTATTAATCCCTATGAATGCATGAAGCTGCCTTGTATGTTAGTCCATCGAGCCCAGCTTTGTCTGCTCCAGAAGAGTTATCCTAGTTCTGCTTCCAGAATTCCTTCTAACTGGGAGATGTCAGGCTCTAAACATTCACATGCAGAGCATTTGCTCTTGTCACTGATCAATTGCACTTCTTGTGTCAGTAGGAACTCCTACACCCTTAACAAGTGTCTTCTTCCACCATTGTGTGCCTTCAACATTGCACTCCCCCAGGCCCACTACCTCTTTTTTCATCTATCCCTTACAGCTTCAGAGTTTTCAGGTGCTCCTGCATCTCTAAACTGTTTGCTTTCCTGTGCCTTGGTGCAACAGGCTCTTTAGACGTGGTTAGGATACAGCATGGGACGTGGGTTAAACCACAGAGCCTAGGACTTGCCGATCAGAAGGTCGGCGGTTCGAATCCCCGCAACGGGGTGAGCTCCCATTACTCGGTCCATGCTCCAGCCAACCTAGCAGTTTGAAAGCATGTCAAAGTGCAAGTAGATAAATAGGTACCGATCTGGCGGGAAGGTAAACGGCATTTCTGTGCGCTGCTCTGGTTCGCCAGAAGCAGCTTAGTCATGCTGGCCACATGACCCGGAGGCTGTACGCCGGCTCCCTTGACCAATAAAGCGAGATGAGCGCCGCAACCCCAGAGTCAGTCACGACTGGACCTAATGGTCAGGGGCCCCTTTACCTAGGATACAGCATCGGTAGACAAACTAAGGCCCGGGGGCCGGATCCGGCCCAATCGCCTTCTAAATCCAGCCCGCAGATGGTCCGGGTATCAGCGTGTTTTTACATGAGTAGATTGTGCCCTTTTATTTAAAATGCATCTCTGGGTTATTTGTGGGGCATAGGAATTCATCCATTTCCTCCAAAAAATTATAGTCCGGCCCCCCACAAGGTCTGAGGGACAGTGGACTGGCCCCCTGCTAAAAAAGTTTGCTGACCCCTGGGATACAGGGCAAATTTCTGCTCCATCTTGTGAATTCCAAGGAGCATGTGCTCACCTTCTCATTCCCTTGCCATCATATTATGGCAGGGACCCCACCCACTGGTTGCCTTAGGCAGTCTTGCCCAGGGATCAGCAAAGGACTGTTGTTTTGTTTATAGATCAAGAGCTGAGAACCACCAATATATATTTTTAATAAAAAGTCACTGCAATATTGCACAAAGAATAAACAAAATTTGAGTTCCCATGAAGGTAAGGTTTCTGATTTGTTTTTATTAAGGAATGATTGGACCTGCGGTTTTCCTTGTAGCAGCTGGATTCATAGGCTGCGATTATGAAATGGCTGTTGCATTTGTAACCATATCCACAACACTAGGGGGGTTTTCTACATCTGGATACAGCATCAACCACCTCGATATTGCACCATCGTAAGTATTCATGATTGAGTGTTGTCACAGCCACCCAGGTGGGTCCCAGCTCACGAGAGACCTTACTCCGTTATAGTTTACTTACAGGAAAAGTTTATTGAAGGTAATTGTTTCTTTCACAGTTCAGCATTGTGGCTGTACGTCTGTCACGTTAGACCGCCGAAGTCCCCCTCTGACTCCTCCCCTCCTCCACACCAACTTAATAGCCTGGCTCTAGACCACCTCTTCCTCTCCTTTCTTTTCCGCAGGGTCTTTCTGCCCCCCTGGGTTCTCTCTTTCCGGGATTCGCCTGAGGCTGAATCCTCTGCCGCCTCCTGCCCCCTCCTTCTGGCTTTGGGGCCGGGCTCCTCCTCTGAGCTTTCCCCATTTCCGCGCGCCTCTATGTTTGAACTTGGCGCGCGTACGTTGCTTTTGACCTTTCCTTCGTCCTCTATACTGCCCCCTGTTCCACTCTCTACCCTTTCCGGCTGAACACCTTGCTCCAACCCCCTCTCTCTGTTTTCTCCTGTTCCTCCTCCCTCCGAGAGGCTGACAACTCCACCCCCTTTACTCCGTTCCGGCTGAGACCCCTCTGACAGCGTCTGTGCTTCACTGGGCTTTCTCCCCTCCTTTCCTGACTTTTCACAGCTTCTCTCTTCTCCTGCTTTTCGCCTGATCATGCTAGCTCCCTTTTGGGAATCCTCTGACTCACTGCTTAGGCTCATAGATTCCCTTCGAATTCCGTCATCTTCTTCCTCGTCTCTCTCTCCCTCCTCCCACTCGCTTTCCGTCTCCTCTGCCATCTCCTCACTTCTCCCAGAAACCCTGACATCCATCCCCCCCTCGAAGCCCCCCCTTCCCCCCTCCCGGTCGCTGGGTGCAGGTTGAGGGAAATGTGGTTCTTCCTGGGTCGGTTCAGGATACCGGGTGTCCACGTCAATCTTCTCCTCTGGCAGCTCCGTATACGTGTGTTCGAACTCGGGTTCCCCCCCTGAAGGCATCACAGTCTCTTCCTCCCTCACTGCTTCTCCTGGCGCTGCCTGCCAAGGACCTATCATCCACCTCTGACTCCATACCTCCCTTGGCTGATCCACCCACCAATAAGGGTTTGTCTCTCCCCCCCCCAGGCGGGGATCCCTGGTCGGGCTTGTTTTGGGCGTAGAGCCCTCGGGCGAGGAGAAACCCCCGAACGTGCTGCCCGACAAAGTGGGCGTGAAAAGCCAATCATCAAAATACTCCTCGGGCATGGGTTTGTGCGGAAAAATTGCATGAAACTCCTCCTTCAACAGGGGTTCGTCCAAAGCGTAACCCGGCACCCAGCTATTTGCAGAGACTGGAGTGCCTTCCCTGGCGAGAAAATATTCAACTCCCTCCTCCCCCCATCGTGAATCCAGTATCTCTGTGACCTCATTAAGAGGTTCTGGTCTTGGCGACTCCCCTCTCTCAGGCGCCCTTCTACGTGGCTCTGGAGGTGCTCCTGACTCTTGAAACCTGTGTGGGGCTTTGTAGGGAGTGAGCACCGACCTATGAAAGACCGGGTGCACCCTGGAGCCCTCCGGAAGGGCTAGGCGAAAAGCCACCGGATTGATCTTAGCCTCAACTTGATATGGTCCTAGCTGCCTGTGTTCTAACTTCTTTTTGGCCAACGACCTGGCCGGCATCGCGTGGGCTGCTAACCATACCCAGTCCCCAACCTGAATGTCTTCCCCCGCCCTTCTGTGTTTATCGGCTTGCACCTTATACGCCTGCTTTGCCAGCTCCAAATGTCTCCGCAGCTCCTCGTGCACCTCTTGCAACTCTGCTGCAAACTGGTCGGCATTTTGAGGTCCCCCCCCTTCAGGTGCTGTAAAGCTCGGGAAGGTTCTGGGATGACGTCCATAGTTCGCGAAGAAAGGCGTCACCCCGGTGGATGCGTGCTTCGTGTTGTTGTAGGCGAACTCAGCCATCGGCAGGTAGTCCACCCACGCCGCGGGTCGCTGGTTGGCGTAACACCGTAGGTACTGCTGCATGATCGCGTTGACCCTCTCCGCTTGACCGTTGGTCTGTGGATGCCTCGCCGACGTCAGGTTGATCTTGACGTGCAAGATACCCAGAAGCTTCCGCCAGAAAGTGGAAACAAATTGGCGCCCCCTGTCGGACAAGACGGACTGTGGTAGTCCATGCACTCTGAAGACGTGATCGATGAAGAGCTTTGCGGTCTGTTCTGCCGTCGCCACCTTGGCACAAGGAATGAAGTGCGCCATCTTGGTGAACAAGTCCACAACCACTAACACCGCCGTCTTACCTCTGGAGCTGGGCAGGTCTGTAACAAAGTCCAACGCTACCCTCTCCCACGGTTGCTGCGGTGTCTCCAGCGGTTCTAACAATCCCGCCTGCTTCTGACGCACTGGTTTGGACCTCTGGCAGATATCGCACCTGGCTACGTAGTCCGCCACCTCTCCTCTCATCTGGGGCCACCAAAAGTCCCTTGCCACCAACTCCATCGTCTTCTCTTTGCCGAAATGGCCCGCACTCGGGGCATCGTGCAATTGTTGCAAAACCGTGGCGCGAAGCTCGTCGGTGGGCACGTAAAGGGCGCCCTTGCGAGTCAAAAGTCCATCCTGCAACTGAAACTCATTGTTGTCAGGCGACCCTCTGCGGAGCTCCTCCATCTTGGATTGTGCAAACTGATCCTCTTGCAGCGCGCGTCGCACCGCGTCCAGGTCGACTGCGATGGTAGCGCACGTCCACGCCTGCGGTGCGAAAATGTACTTTGCTGCGATTGGAGCTACTTCCTCCAGGTATTGAGGCTTTCGGGACAGCGCGTCTGCTATAACATTGGAGTCTCCAGGGATGTATTCTATTTTGAAATCGAAATCCGCAAAGAATTCCGCCCAGCGCATGTGTCGTTGGGTTTGCAATTTAGCCGTCCGCCAATACTCCAAGTTCTTGTGATCCGTGCGGACCTGCACCGTGTGCTTGGCTCCTATCAAGAAGTGTCGCCACGCTTTGAAAGCTGCATGAATGGCCAACAACTCCCTGTCCCATATGGTGTAGTTGCGCTCCGTCTTGCTGAGCTTCCGGGAGTAGAATGCACCCGGTCTCCAGTTGCCTTGCGAATCCTCTTGCAAGAGGACGGCCCCAACTGCTCTGTCTGATGCATCTGTCTCTACCCGCATGGGCCTGCCAGGATTCACGTGCAGCAGCTGCTCCTCGGAGGCGAAAAGGCTTTTAAGCTTCCGAAAGGATCGCTCTGCTTGTTCGGTCCAGACGAACTTCTTCTTCTTGGAACTGAGGGTGTCAGTGATTGCCGCCGTCGCGTTTGCAAAACCTTTAATAAACTTGCGATAAAAATTGGCAAAGCCGATGAACCTCTGGACCTCCTTCCGATTTCGAGGGCTCTTCCAGTCCAACAGCGCTTGGACTTTAGTCTTGTCCATGGCCAGTCCCTCGTCGGACAGCTTGTAGCCAAGGAAATCTACCTCTCTCACATCAAACTGGCACTTCTCCAACTTGGCGTACAGCCTGTGTTCCTTCAGCCTCTGCAGAACTTCCTTCACGTCCTTATCGTGATCCTCTGGCGATTCCGAGAAAATCAGGATATCGTCGAGAAAACAGACACACTTCTTGTAGAGGAGACCTGCCAGGACGTGATGCATGAATGCTTGGAAAACATGGCTGCCATTTTGTAGACCGAAGGGCATAACTCTGTATTCGTACGTGCCCAAAGGAGTGAACATGGCCGTCTTCCACTCGTCGCCCTTCCTGATGCGGATGAGGTTGTAAGCTCCACGTAAATCCAGCTTGGTAAAAATCTTCCCCCTCCTGACTGTAGCCAAAAGGTCGTCAATTTTGGGCATGGGGAAGGCCTTGGGCTTAGTTAGTCTGTTTATGAACCGGTAGTCCACAATGAGCCTCTTCTGGGGCGTGTCTTTCTTTTTCACAAAGAAAACAGGACTGCCTCCCGCTGCTTTAGATTCCTGGATGAATCCGCGCTTGAGGTTGTGTTCTATGAACTCCCGAAGCTCTTGCAGCTCGTCTTCCGACATGGAGTACAGCTTGGCAGTTGGCAACTGCGCGCCTGGCACTAAGTCAATCGCGCAGTCGTAAGGTCTGTGAGGCGGCAATTTGTCAGCTTCTTTTTCGCAGAAAACCTCCAAGAACTCCGCGTACTTGTGAGGAACCGCTTGCACCATACTCAGATGCAGCTGCTGTTCGGCTTCTCCTCCTTGATCGGTTTGGATGCAATTCTGGGCGCAATACGATGAACAAAAGGTGATCTGCCTCTGGTACCAAGCAACCGCGGGACTGTGCCTGTCCAGCCAACTCATGCCCAACACGATGGGCGTGTCCGATAAGTGGGTGACATTGAAACTAATAAGCTCTCGATGGTCTCCAATTTGCATCATCATGGGAGGGGTTTGCTGCACCACTTGCCCCCCCAGCAACTTCCTGCCGTCTACCGTGACCACGTTCAGAGGCGTCGTTGCAGGCAGGAGCGCTATGTTATGCTGCTTGACGAACTGTAATCCCACGAAATCGGCGTTGCTTCCCGAATCGATGGTTGTTGGAACCTCGAGAAGTCGCCCATCAGGCAGCTGGAGTGTTGCTGTGAGTAAAACTGCTGGTTTGGGAGGTAAAGGGTCCATGCGCTGCAAGGATGCTGGGGACTTCTCTACAGATCCGCCTGGCTGAGCCCCAGTAGCTCTGCTTCCAGCCAGGCACTGCAGTTTCCCTGAAGCTGCTCCTCTGATTGCACCTCTGCTGTCACAGTTGCTAGTGCTGCAGTGTGCTTCTGGAGCCTCTGGGGGCACTCTTTCGCCATATGGTGTGCACTGTCGCAGATGTAACACTTCCTGGTCCCTCTAGGAGGCTTCGCTTTGGCTGCAGCAGGGATGGGGCTCTGGGATGGCATTTGAGCCCTAGCACCACCAATCTCCATTGGCTCTTCGCCTTCCTTCCCCATTGGTGAGGGGTGCGCACGGCTGAAATCCCTGTGCACAAAAGGGAGAGCTTTTGCTTGCGCGCGCGCTTGGGGCCCCCCCTCCTCGTGCCACGGACGTCCCTCATGTCGAATTCCTATAGCCAAAGCCCGTTGCACCACGTCTTCCAGGGTCTGGGGTCTGTCCCCCCTTGCGATCTCATCCTTGACGGAGGGGCTCAATCCCTCCCAAAAAAGATCCCTGACCGGTAGACTGTCCTTCGGCCAATCTAAGGCGGTGAGCAATGCAAAAAATTTAGAATGATATTGGCGTACAGTGGCTCTCCCCTGCCTCAGCCCGTGCATCTGCCGGCGCGCAATGTCCTTATCCACAGAGGATTGAAAACAAGCATCCATTGCCTTGATAAACGCATCTGCATTGCGACGGGCTGGTCCATCTTCGCGCCACAGATTGCGTAGCCAAGCCCTGGCCTCCCCATGCAGGTGCGAAACAATAAATCCCACTCTCTCCTCCTCATCTCTAAAATCATGACGGAGTAAATGCAGTGCATACACGACATCTGCCCTGAAGTTGGGATAGTCTTGCAAGTTGCCATTAAAATGCGAAACTAGGGCACCCCCCCTCCTTCCAAGCGCAATGCCCTCCGCTCTGGAGCCCGGGGTCCCCGCCTTGTCCGCATTTTCCCACCTTGCTTGCAAATCCTGGCACGCTTTCTCCAAGTCAGCATTCTTCTTCTGCGAAGCAATGACTGCCGTTGTGAGAGTGGTAATCTGATCCCGGAGTGCAGCCAGCTGTTCCTCAGCACTCATGGCTGCCCCGTTCGTGAGCTTCGCAAAAAAAAAATTTTTGCTTTCAGAGTGAGGGGGACTTTCTGTCACAGCCACCCAGGTGGGTCCCAGCTCACGAGAGACCTTACTCCGTTATAGTTTACTTACAGGAAAAGTTTATTGAAGGTAATTGTTTCTTTCACAGTTCAGCATTGTGGCTGTACGTCTGTCACGTTAGACCGCCGAAGTCCCCCTCTGACTCCTCCCCTCCTCCACACCAACTTAATAGCCTGGCTCTAGACCACCTCTTCCTCTCCTTTCTTTTCCGCAGGGTCTTTCTGCCCCCCTGGGTTCTCTCTTTCCGGGATTCGCCTGAGGCTGAATCCTCTGCCGCCTCCTGCCCCCTCCTTCTGGCTTTGGGGCCGGGCTCCTCCTCTGAGCTTTCCCCATTTCCGCGCGCCTCTATGTTTGAACTTGGCGCGCGTACGTTGCTTTTGACCTTTCCTTCGTCCTCTATACTGCCCCCTGTTCCACTCTCTACCCTTTCCGGCTGAACACCTTGCTCCAACCCCCTCTCTCTGTTTTCTCCTGTTCCTCCTCCCTCCGAGAGGCTGACAACTCCACCCCCTTTACTCCGTTCCGGCTGAGACCCCTCTGACAGCGTCTGTGCTTCACTGGGCTTTCTCCCCTCCTTTCCTGACTTTTCACAGCTTCTCTCTTCTCCTGCTTTTCGCCTGATCATGCTAGCTCCCTTTTGGGAATCCTCTGACTCACTGCTTAGGCTCATAGATTCCCTTCGAATTCCGTCATCTTCTTCCTCGTCTCTCTCTCCCTCCTCCCACTCGCTTTCCGTCTCCTCTGCCATCTCCTCACTTCTCCCAGAAACCCTGACAAGTGTGCATTTTTTCAAACAAGATTCCCTGAAACAGTGAATTAAATAACTACAGTACTTGTCTGCGTTTTTCTTCAGTCACTGATCTGGGTTAATTCAACTCCTTTGTGTGGCAGCCTTAAGTTGAAATCCTACCAATGCACGCTTAACTCTGGGAGTAAATCCTATAGAATCCTGATCTTCCAGGCTTCTAAAATGTACAGGGAGCCTCCAGGTATACAACATGTTCCCTGCTTCAGAAGATTGCCTGTCTCTTGTGGAGGGCAATTGGAACAGCAGTGCGGGTGGTGGAAAGGGAGAGCAGAACTAAAATGCTCACCTCCCTGTACCCACCTCCCACTTGTGTGTTTAACTAAAATGACTAGAGAATGCCTGAACAGGGCTTCAGTTGGGCTGACCTCTGCGTAGAAATGCAAAGGGTTGCAGCGTGTAATCTGCTGTTGATATTTTCTGCCTGCTTCCCCTCATCCACCCACCAGCGTTTCTGTAGCACATGATATTTGCTTGTTGAAGATATAGTTAGAGGTACTTGCATAGGTTGACACTTAGGTAATGGGGAATAGCTCCTGTGGGACACAGATGTACTATAGACATCATTTTCAAAGTGGATATCAATGCCATTGCAATGCTTAGATATATTTTTTGGGAGGGGAGCTATACCACTAAGGGATTTATGGATCTTTATAATATACTCATCTATCCTGCAAGGCTTTTCCTCTATGGCATTCATCTTCATAAAGTCATTAATGTTTAAGCAGTTCCAAGTTAGCAAAGGTCATATAAATGCCAGCTTCTTTATTCAACGAGTATGTAATTAATCTACTGAAGCTGTGCAATGGTTCTTTGCGGTTTCAGTTGGGGTTTCAGTCTTCCCCAACGCTACCTGGGGATGTCCTGAACTGAACTTGCAAAGTGTGTGTTCCACCAGGGAGCTTTGGCCTTGCCCCAGGCATCCTTTCTTGGAGTATCATTTTGCCTTTCCCTCACATTACCAGACAGGGAAGCTCACGAGGCACATTTTGTCATGGCATTTCTAACATGCCAGTTAGAATGAGCTCCTGTTTTCTGCCTTCCAGTTTTTTGAACTTTACACCTTTTCTAGCCTGGTTGGTGGTTTGTTAAGAATTGTGTTGTTTTACAGATTTATTTTTTTTAATGCTTCTAGTTTGTGAATTGGTTTTTGAAATTTAAGATGCAAAAGCCAAAATAGATACAGTATGTGTTTAAATAAAATTAGAGGAAAGCAAGTCGCAAAGTTACAGTTCCTCCCAGATTGCACTGCCCTTATGCAAAGTGTATCCACCCAAGGGCTTAGAGAGCGGCCACTTGCCTGCCCACTGTGAATCCCTGTGCTAAAGCCAAGTATGCGGGTGACTTAGCACTTGGGTTTTATTTCCCTCATAAATACTTCATTGAGAAGTTTGTGCATGTCTCCTAATCCACTCTGGACAAGTGGATGAATCATGTGTGAAATTCCTTCTGGGGTGTCTTGTTTCAGTATGTTAGGAGTGCCAAAACATTTGAGCTTGTGCTGAGAATATCTCCCCACCCCATACATGTCTAGTTTTATATAATATATGTGTGTGTTGCAAGGGAATGAAAATCCTACCATTGTTCCTGAGTACCAGAAAGAAGTTCAAGGCACTAGGGCATTGGGAACCAGCTGATTTTCTTCTTCTTATTTTCTTAGATATGCTGGCATCCTCCTTGGAATTACAAATTCATTTGGCACTATCCCAGGAATGGTGGGACCACTTGTTGCTAAAAGCCTAACTCATAGTGTAAGTCATTCTTGGTCTTTCCCCCACCCCCCCATTTTTTTCTTTTAAAGGTTAAAGATTTGATTGTCTCATGTGTCATTATTGGTGATGGGTTTTTTCTTGTTATTTTTAAACAAGACCAAAGAAGCTTGTTTTATACTTTCTCTCTCATACCATGTTTATTGATATAAAACTGCAGCCATATGTCATGTGGCAGAGAAAATTAATCTCTTTTCTGAGACTCTCTGTACTAATATCAATTTTTATTTTAATAACCCATATGTTCTCGTCCGTTGCTTTGTGAGCTGTGCCATAGTAACCCTCCCATTCAGCAAAACAAGTTCTTTAAGCCTCTTCAAGCATATATAAAACAAAATGAGGACAACCTGGAAAGAAGGAAAAGCGGGGGGGGGGGGGAGTAAAGCTTCATGGTTCCACTGTGTGAATTTAACTGGCACCCTTGAAGAAAAACATCCTAGCACAGAACAGCTGCATTTTTAGCCCCATCAGTTTTATTAAGTGATAGGCACCCTTGAGCCCGATAAACTGGTGTTGGGTTGACACTGATTCCTCAGGATTTTAAAACTGGGGTGTGTGTTAGAGTGCAGCTCAAATCTCCTCTGGCAATGGACCTCCTATAAGTTGAGGTTCTCAAGTTTTCATGTATTCACAAGACAGGTTGTTATACTGAAATGTTATTTAATAGCAAGAGTTGCAAACTTTGAGCAACTTCTCAAAGTTCTTTATACACTTTATTCCACTGCTGGTGGAAACTTCAGTTTAGAACTCTCACTAAACTCTTGAGTGTAGTTTATACAGATTAAGAGTTACACCCCTAATTGAATCCCGTTTAGCACAAGTCATACTGAGCTGAACAAAATATGCCATGTTTTGAATAAATAATTGTATTGGCTACATAGATCCAGTCTCTAAACAGTGCTCAGGTGGACCAGGAAAGAGCAGAGAGTTCAAGTGTTCTCTTTATTTCAAGCCTTAACAGAAGTCTTCTGGTTTCCTCAACCCATAGTTGGCCATGACATCTATACCAATAAACTGTGGCTTGAGCAGTCCTTGCAAACCCAATCCTCCAAACCAGGGATGGGAAACCTGAAGTTCTCCATATGTTGTTGGGCTACAGCTTCCATCACCGCTGACTTTTGGCCATGCTAGTTGAGGTCCAGCAATATCTGCAAGTCCATGGGTTCCACAACCTTAGGCAAACAATGGGTTTAAAGGATCAGGAATGCAACATCTGAATGCAGCCATCTTTTTAATACAAATTATCTGCTCCACACATTCTCCTTTTCCTGCCATTCAGTTTATTCCTGATCATGGTTCTGTTACAGTAATGCACTGATTTATCTCCTTATTTCTGCCCCTTTGCCAGAATACTGTGGGAGAATGGCAGACTGTCTTCTATATCGCCGCTGCCATTAACTTATTTGGAGCCATCTTCTTTGCATTATTCAGCAGCGGAGAAGTTCAAGACTGGGCACTCAATGGCTACCACGTGCATAGGAACTGAAGGAACCCTGGGGTTAATCACCGCCACACATTGCAATCATGTGACCTGGAACGCCTTTCACATGACGTCTGCAAAGTCTATTGTGACCCTTTCTTGTTGCAGCTGGAAAATATTTCACATTTCAATATGCTTATTCTGTAAGAAGAATGTGGGATCCAGTCTTACACAATTGATTGGTGTCAGATACCTGTGATACATTCTAATCAGTGTATCAACTTTTTAAAAACGTGCCTGAATTAAATATTAGTTGGAGGGGGTGTAACACAGAAAAAGATGAGATTTTGTTGGTTAAGGTAATTTTAGGTAAGGGTTGTTAGAATTATTGCTGGTTTTAGCTGTATTTATTTATCTTGTATGATTAATCCAAAAAGTAATGGAAATTAAAAACAGGGAATTAATCCTTGTGCCCTCTTAAAGTATGTATTTGTGAGCATGTGTCCACTGTGACAGGAATGGAGAACCTCTAGCTTTCCAGATGTAGCTGGACTACAACTCCCATCCTCCTCCACCATTGTCCAGGGCTGATGGGAGCTGGAGTGCAACAACATTTGGAGGGCCTACCTCTCTGTTCAGGCCTTGCTTTTGAACTTCCCATAGTCATCAGGTTGGCCACTATGAGAACAGGATGCTGGGCCTAGATGGGAAGGAGGCCAAATCCAGCAGGCTCTTCCCATGTTCCCTGTGCTGTGTGGTTTCGCCAGACCTGTGAAGCACAAACACTGCTACATCATGGAGGAAAATAAGCCCAAAGTCTTTTACTATATGGAGAAATTCAGCAATGATGTCGATTTGAAGGAATGGTTTCTCTTTCCCCTCCTTTTTTCCTCTCACTGTCCTAATACTCATTTTGAGCAACAAACCACAATTATCCAGGCAGAATAAGACCAAGTGGCAGCAGGATCATACTAAAAGATGGTTGCAAAATATGTACCAATGCAATCCTGTGCATATATACTTGGAAGTCCCCCTGGGGCTTCAGTGGGACTTATTCCCAGGTAAGTGAGTACAAGATTGCAGCCGAATTGACTATTAGGTTTCTGAATGAATAAACCTGAAGGTTAAACTAAGAGTGTGTCTGCATAGGCTCTCTTCAGGGATTGGGTGTGCCCATGTAACTGATTCAGAATCCTACAGCCCTCGGCCAGTCGTTGACGTCTGTCAGTTCACATTGCAGATAAGGCCTGTGTCAGCTTATTTTGTCACAATAAGATCCAGGATACTAGTAAGGGGTTGGCCCACGTTGCATTGCACCTTCTTTTTCAGAAGATATCTCCCTAACTTCATATTTGAAGCTAGCATACCAAACTGGAAATGGAGGGAATATCCATGCACAGAACCACCTAAGAGATACAAGGAAGAAGAAGAAGAAAAAACTTTTTAGAATAGGTTTTGGGATTCTTCCCGTACCCGTGCTGATATTTTTATTTTTCAAAAACCCGAAAATTATTGAAGAGCAGCATTGGGGTTTCTCCACTACTGCTGTGGTTTGGAAAGCCACACCACACCCTGGTCAGAGGACAGCCTCCAGAAGTAGAGCTGAGGTTTCATGTCTACACAATAAGCGTAAGTGCCATTGAATCCACACTGGGACATAATTCTGAAGAGCTCTGCCTTGTACGATGGAAATGTGAACTTCCGTAGCACTGAATGTGCAGTTGTGCATGGGAATGACATGGTGGGCTAGGCAGCTGAGGCTTTGGCCTCGGTATAAAGTACTAGGACACAACAGGCTAAATGGTCCTCTTTTGGATCATTCCAGGTGTAAAGCAATCCAAAGGGGGGACACACTTTGGTGTTCCTTCCACCAACCCAAAGGGAAACCTGGTACACCTCCCACACGCTGCTCCAGTGGAGCCCAGCTGACTTCATTTCTGAGAAATGACAGGTTACTTTTGTTAGCCAGCTTTACATACATTTTAATTTGCATTGAAATGTGATAATGACGTCTTGTCAGCTGTGTTGTATTTTGCAACTTTCAGTGTAATAAACAGTGCGGGCATTTTGGTTGGTGTGTTTTGTGTGCTTACCATGCAACTACAGATCCTAATATGAAGGCTGCCATTAGTAATAACAGTAGGTTTTGCTTTTTTGGAAGGGACACCTGTGTTGTAGCACACACATGACTGGTGACTCTTCTTGTCTATAATCGCTATATGCTCAGCCTCGTTCAGCTTCTGTATTCAAGATGGCCGATGGTGATTCTTTGGGTGCTGGAATGGATATCTAAAGTGAATGTGTGGCTGACACAACAGACTGGGCATTGCACGCCACAATTGGCTTTATTGAGCATCTTTCACAATGAACCGAAAGACCAACACAAAGAACTTGCTGCATTCTTGTTTGTGGCAGATCAACAGCTCATTGTGCAGAATTTGAAATATCTGGATCATCTTCAACTCTCTGTGGACAGAGAAGATGTGGGCAGTAGCACTAATGGAGAAACTTAGCATGTTAAGCATTAAATGGTGTTCACAATTCATTTTTCTGTATAGAAATGTGGTATCCACTCAGAACCTTTTATAATGACAGCAAATATATCTGACACTTAACATTACACCACAGGTGAACCTGTGTATTGAGTATTGTGCTGACATTGTTGCTTGCTTCATTGTACGGGGGAACAGGTTCTTTCTAACTATATTTGAAAATTAATGTAAAATTTCCATTTATTTTTTTAGATTTTTTTAAAAAATGGATAGGTGCCAGCCTCTAGACTAGGAGTGAAAATGATGCTGGAAGGGGGCTTTTAATACCACCTTTTAAATAGCTGCTCAGTAGGAAAAAGATACTTGCCATGCATAGAAAAATAAGGGATTTCATATACAGCCTTTACTCTGACATGCGTTTTTAATAGTACTTTTCTATGGGAGACCATTCAAATATACAGTTTGTCATCCCCCCAACCTAAATGCTATCTGCAATCTGAAGTGCTGTTATCCAGTAAACACTTCCCTACTCAATTCTGACAGCATTTACACATTGGCCCAAGGCGATTCTTGCAACCCAGTCCCAGTGATTTCAAGATCAGGTTATAATCTTAACCGTGCTTGCTTGAAAGTACCTGTACTATGGAATGAATAAACCTTACCTCCACCTAAAAGTGACTAGGCTTTAGAATGTAAGGATGAATCCAGATTCTAGGCTGTATCCCACTAAGTCATACTGAGAGAGTCCCTTTGAAATCAGTGGATATCATTAACTTAAATTCATCCCAATGACTTGTGACTTGGCTACAACCCTAGGTTTCTATGCTTTCAAGTTGCAAGCTAAGGTTGGAAATGGAGGAGTTGGGATGACCATTTTGTTAAACTTGCTAAATTTTTATACCGCCCTTCATCCAAGGATGACAGGGTGGTTTACAATATAAAAACAGAAAAATGTGTAACATAAGTAACAAATGCATGGAATTCTCAATTGAGCTCAGACAGGTCAACTCCCTACTGAACTTTCAGTGGCTGCTGAATACTTTTATTTCAGCAGACGTTTTAATGGAAGTTTGATTATATGGGTCTGGTACAAACTCTAGTCTGTGGTGCAAGGTTGGTTAATTACGGTGCCCATCTGCAGCTTGGATGATCAGGGTAAAGTCCCTGGTCATTGCTGTGTGTGTATGTGCAGCCCCTTTGAAACAACACATTCAAGCCCAGGTTAGTTTTGCACCCCCAATATATATGAGCAGATGCTTCCCCCCCCCAAAGCTTTTACAGTGGTACCTCAGGTTACATCCACTTCAGGTTACATACGCTTCAGGTTACAGACACTGTTAACCCAGAAATAGTGCTTCAGGTTAAGAACTTTGCTTCAGGATGAGAACAGAAATCGTGCTTTGGCGGCGCAGCGGCAGCAGGAGGCCCCATTAGCTAAAGTGGTCTTCAGGTTAAGAACAGTTTCAGGTTAAGAACAGACCTCCAGAACGAATTAAGTACGTAACCAGAGGTACCCCTGTATAGGGTTGAATGACAGCTGCTAACTTGCTTTTTCCAACTTTTGAATTTTGCTATCGTAACTTCTGTGATATGAATAGCAATGGTCGTAAAAGTACAGGAAATTCCTTGCTTTCCTTTCCCTGCTGGCATATTCTCCCCACCTCTACCCTTTCTTTAAAATTAAGGGTGTTACCTACTGCACCCAGCAGCTTAGGATCTTTCCGTGGCACCTGCCAACCAATTTCTCTTCTACTATTGGTCCTAAGTCCAGACCATTCTTAAACAAGCTAAGAAGCTTTGTGATGCTTTGCACTGTGCTGGGGAATCTGTCAAATGCAAGTAAATATCTGATTCTGAGAGACAGATGGTAGCAGCTGGGTGTACTGGCATTTAAAACTTCAGATTCCCCACCCTTTCGTGAATCATATTGGAGCTGTATTCCTTCAGGAGATTCAGCACAGACTTCGATGACTAAGCTACATTCCTGTACCCAGTTTCCTGGGGATAAGCCCCACTGAATTCAAATGGGACTTACTAATAAACAGTCAAGCACTGGATTGCGCTGTGCGCATGAGCTTTCCATAAAGAAAAAGAGAGAGAGAGAGAGTTTTAATGTGCAAGCCCTCAAATGAGTGAGTGACTGACGATCTTTTTGCTGAGGCATGAAACACAGCTATGTGGCTGTCAATTGCTTTGTCTCAATATGTACCAAGCAAGAAAGTTACTCTTCTAAGCGGTTCTGTTCCTGGCAGAGGAGACAAAAGAGGGGGATTTAAAATGACTAAGCGCACTCTGCTGAGCTCTCGTTCATGCCTCTGGAACAATCGAGAGAGAGAGCAATATCCGGGCTGCAGACTAAAGGAAACTTTTTAGTATATCGCCACTGCCCTTCCCTCAATGCAGAATGGGTTTTCTCTCTTACGGGTTATAAATGGAATTCTAAACAATTTCAAAGCATTCAGGACATGTAAAACAACCAAGGTGAAACATACCAACAGAACTACTGATAATCTGACTAAAAATCAAGCATAACATTTTCTTTATAAAGCAATTATTAAAGCAATTTCTAGCAATTATTATTATCCCCTGCAGTATCCTTAACTATGATCACTGTTGATATATTTCCCTTTCCAAAGTCGTATAATCATACACACACACACACATACGGACGTTTTAATATAAAGCCACATAATAATTTTTTGCCTATACATTAAATATCCTTTTTCAGCCAAGAACAATTAGACTTTAATTATTTGTAATATTATATTTTACCCAAAAAGTATGTAGGGATTTACTGTGTCATCTGCCTTTTCATTCCAATATGCCATTATAGGTAAAGGTAAAGGGACCCCTGACTATTAGGTCCAGTCGTGACCGACTCTGGGGTTGCGGCGCTCATCTCGCTTTATTGGCCGAGGGAGCCGGCGTACAGCTTCCGGGTCATGTGGCCAGCATGGCTAAGCCGCTTCTGGCGAACCAGAGCAGCGCACGGAGACACCGTTTACCTTCCCACCGGAGCAGTACCTACCGGTATTTATCTACCTGCACTTTGACATGCTTTCAAACTGCTAGGTTGGCAGGAGCAGGGACCGAGCAATGGGAGCTCACCCCATCACGGGGATTCGAACTGCCGACCTTCTGATCGGCAAGTCCTAGGCTCTGTGGTTTAACCCACAGTGCCACCCGTGTCCCTTCCAATATGCCATAAACAGCTTCAATTTTCAAAAAAACTGTTGTCCCTCTGTCTAGTCTGCCTTGCTGAGTTAAATTTCTTCAACACCTCAAATTCTAATCACCAAATTTCCAGTCTAGAGGATTCTTGCTCTTTTCATGCTCGTGCCCAAAAAAAATCTAATTCATCTCTATTAGTAAGCAGAGTCCATAACTTTCTTTCTAACACTGACTCAGAAAAGCTCCCAATGTAGTACACAATGTAACATAATAAAACCACCATAAAATACATATTAGTGCAGCCATGGGCAAATTAGAATTGAGTCCCGGTGCCTTTAGCAGCTGGGTAGACAGGGGAACATTGTCGAACACATTTTGTGACGCAGGAGCAAGAAAAAGCTCTCTGTGTGCACTGACAATTCTCTCCTCTTCTTCACAATCAGAGGGAACAGATATTCTCTATATCAGGGGTCAGCAACCTTTTTCAGCTGTGGGCCAGTCCACCATATCTCAGACCATGTAGTGGGCTGGACTATATTTGGGGGGCGGGAATGAAGGAATTCCTATGCCCCACAAATAACCCAGAGATGCATTTTAAATAAAAGCACGCATTGTACTCATGTAAAAACACCAGGCAGGCACCACAAATAACCTAGAGATGCATTTTAAATAAAAGGACACATTATATTCATATAAAAACACACTGATTCCCAAACGGTCCGCAGGCCAGATTGAGAAGGCAATTGCGCTGCGTCTGGCCCACGGACCTTAGGTTGCCTACCCCTGCTCTATATCATGTTTGTTGCAAGCTAGCCCATCTGCCTAGCTCTGTTTCGGAGGAAGATGCCCAAAGAGGGCATTTTTGTTTGTTTGTTTGTTTCAGGACCTAGAGCAGTGACTTGCTAAAGGGCACAGACTGAGGCTTGTTGGTGACAAAGAGCTTTCCTTTCCTTAACTTGAACTATTTTTATGTCCCCTTCAGGGGCGGGGGATGGTAAGGACCCCGTCCTCATACACAACATTCACCATTACAGTGGTACCTCGGGTTAAGTACTTAATTCGTTCTGGAGGTCCGTTCTTAACCTGAAACTGTTCTTAACCTGAAGCACCACTTTAGCTAATGGGGCCTCCTGCTGCTGCCGCGCCACCGCTGCACGATTTCTGTTCTCATCCTGAAGCAAAGTTCTTAACCTGAAGCACTATTTCTGGGTTAGCGGAGTCTGTAACCTGAAGTGTATATAACCTGATGCGTATGTAACCTGAGGTACCACTGTACAACATTCACCGTTACTAGGCCTACAACAGCAAGCCAAATCTCAGAAGTCACTGGCATGTTGAAAACTTTTGCTTCAGATGTTGTTCCAGAGGTTTCTCCTCGGCTTTGTTTGAGATAAGGAAACCCACCAGAGCTTGGTTCTTCCTTTTCAAAGCTCTGACTAAACCATGGAACAGATGAGGAACCTGCAGCCTTCCAGATGTTGTTGGACTCCAACTCTTATTAATCACAGCCAACAACAGGGCAAACCGTCAGGTATGATAGGACCACAGGTTAGTTACCCCTGCCCTGGAACTGAGATGCAAATAATGAGGTGCAAATAAGAAAATATCTCTTCCTCACCACAAGAACTGCACCCCCTCTCCTCACACTGTTTTCAAAAACAAATTTGGATGTCCTCATTATAATCTGAATGCCAATTTTAGATGCAGCGGTGTTTTACCTATCAAATCTGCAACTGAGCCTGTAGTTGCTATTTGAAGTCAAGCATTCACAAGTACATCCCCGACAGCACCATAAAAAATTATTTGCAAAAAAAAATTGTGTATTTTTAGGACCTGTAGGCTGTTTCCTTTAACAACACATGTGATGTATTGCTCATCCTCTGTGACTCTGAAGTGATCACTGAATATGGCTGGATCAACATGAAATTATGAAGAGAGAAATTAGGGGGAAGCCAAAGCATAAAGGGCAGTTGGATAATGGAAGTTCAGATAATGGGAATTTTACTATCTCTCTTGACGATACACACTTTAGATGTTATTTATGGTCCTTACAACAGAGGTAGACAGATTTCAAGTGTGTTGGATCTAGTTTGTTTTTTTAGCCGGATCCCAAGACCTCCTACGCAGAAGCAGGTACAAAAGAGCCAACGTGGTGTAGTGGTTAAGAGCAGTGGACTTGTAATCTGGTGAACCGGGTTTGCTTCCCCGCTCCTCCACATGCAGCTGCTGGGTGACCTTGGGCTAGTCACACTTCTTTGAAGTCTCTCAGCCTCACTCACCTCACAGAGTGTTTGTTGTGGGGGAGGAAGGGAAAGGAGAATGTTAGCCGCTTTGAGACTCCTTCGGGTAGTGATAAAGCGGGGTATCAAATCCAAACTCTTCTTCTTTGAAAGACATACAGGTAGTATTAAAGGACAAGGTGCCTCTGAGCACATTCTGAATTGAAGGATTTGATTTCATACCAGAAATGGATTGAGATCACCATCTTTTCACACAAAAATCCTCTCCTGCTTAGCTTTCTTCACCTCAGCAGCCTAATTAGGCAGGATAAGTCATTTTGTGTTGTGATTTTTGAACAACTGGGAGTCAGAAACCCTTGCCATTCTACTGTAAACCAGACAGAGATGAGTATATCCTGATTTGCCTTCTGTCCTCGCTTGCTTTACAAAATCAATTGAAGTAAATACTGGCAGATCGATCCAGGAGCTCTGGTTTTGCTTCCATACAGAGCTTCAGATTAACGAGGAAAATCCTAATACAGTATCACAAAGATAGATTACAAACTCATTGCAGACTTCTATGTAATTAGGCCAGCTTTCCCTACCTGGTGCCCTCCAGATATCTTGGACTACTCTCATCTGCTTCAACTGGAGGGCACCAAGTTGGGGAACGCTGAATTAAGCCACCATACTAAAGTTACTAGCGCAGCCCCATGTACCTTTCCATCATGGATCCACATTCTACAACTTAATCTGAGCAGCATTTCCTATTTATATTACATTTTTAGCTGGCACTGCACAATGAGGAGTTAATCCTATGAGATTTCTCCAACGTAGGCTCTCAGATGAGCTGCCAACAAGTCTTGATTGTGTAAGCCTCGCTGATTGCAGGGGGGGGGGGGGAGACTGTGGTGGAAACGTGGAAGGATTTAAATTCACCAGAAGTTTATGCACAGATCGAGCAGGTAGCATTATTGCCAATATATAAACTGATAGTATAAAATAAAAGGATGTATTTCTGAGCACTTACTTGAAAACAAGCAAAAGAAATCATGGCAAATTCAGATATTTAATTGTTCATAAGGGTTACATAAAACAAACAAAACAAGGCTTCGTAAAATGTCAAACTGCTCTGGCAGATTCAGTCTTGGTTAACCTCAGACAGATGCAAAGCAAGAACCCTTTGTCATGTGTGCAACTCTTAACTTTTTAGTGATAGTAGCAGATAAAAAGGGAAATTCTTATTACGTTAGCAGGCTGTCATAGGACAGAGGTTCTACTAGCCTTTGGACATGTTTTACTTAGTGTTGTGATGAAAAATTATTGCCAAATCTTACTGAACACTTCACAGAGCCCGTGTGTAGGCCTAAGAGGTGGCACATATGGTGGCAAAGAACTTTTCTCACTACCATCATTTATTTATTTTATTTATTTAAATGATTTTTATTCCCCTTCTCAGGATCATAACTCTACCCAAAATGGCTTACACTAAAAGAATCACAATAAAGCAATAACATTACTGTACTGCACAACTGAAGTCAAGATATCAGTTGGTTACAAATTGGAGGGGGGGGGTTGCTGCACTTTCTGCTTTTGTAAATTGTTGGTTTTGTTTTAAAGGATTTTATTATAGATTGAATTTTGCATTTTACTGTCTATTTAAACTGCCCAGAGAACTTGATGGGATGGGTGGCAACTGTGCACAGCTTAGGAAAGCTCCCAGGCACTGGGAGGTTTGCTTTCAATTTTCATGATGAGCAACAATGTTTTATGTCACTGCTATGTGTTGGCTTTAGCTTTTGTTTTGCCTTAAAATTTGGATCATCTACCACCTTGAGCACACAGAAACTATTTAAAGAAACAACATAGTTATTCCCTAGCATATACCGCAAATATGTTTTACTGAAGGTTTAAATTCTTATAATATTTCTTTCTTTCCTCCTTTCTCACTATCTGGACTTTCTGCTTTTTGTTCTTCCAACAGAGATTCTGTGCCTCTTTAACAGTTGCACAAGAAGCAGAAATCCAGCTGGTGCAGCTTTTCTCAGCATGGAGATGTGGAAAGCTACACATGTTAACTTTCTGCATGTCAAGTAGCTGTTAAAGACGCAATACCCCTACAGGCAGCAAGGGAGGGACTATTACATTATATGATATTCTGGAATGTTCACAGCTGACGTGACAACTCGGCAGAGTATGACAGTTCTGCATGCCAGACTGAGTGCCAATGCCCTGAACGATGACTCACAAGAGAAAATGAGCCAACAAGGCTAAAGTCTACATAGAAACCTTTGAGAGGAAAGTTTTTAACCTTTGACAGAGCTGACAAAATCACCTTCCTCTACAATGAATGATATTGGTTCACAAAGGCACTATGATCTTTTCAAAGGCTTTTTTGCAGCACAATCCTATGCATGCCCAGCCAGAAGCAAGTCCTATTGCATTCAATGCCAGTCCAGTGTGTATTGGATTGCAGCCTTTGTTCTTACAAGGAGCAGGTGAGATAATAAACTTGTGTCTAGAATGGATCATATCAAATTGCAGTGATGGGAAATGTCACAGGATTCAGCATTCATCAACACAAAACTATTCCCTTTCCACAGAAGAAAAAACTGATGCCGATGAAGATATTTTCGTTCAGCTGTCTCCCTAACGTACTAATTTGCTATGTACAGCATAGGAATATGGTGGTGCTGATTTCATATAGGATGGCCAGAAGAAAGAGATGGCAAGGCTCCTATACCTTTAGCAATGGTCATGCAAACAACACCTGCTGGAATGACTGCATGACTATTAAAGCCGCAAGAGCTCTGTCCTCTTTTGGGATTTGCCACCCAAATTCCACTGATTTAGGCATCATACTACCTAATCCCCTTTCCCAATTCACAACAGTACCAAGGATACAATCATAACGGTCTTCCAGCTTGTAAATACAGTTACCAACTGTTCAGATAAAGGTTCCGACCTTGCTCCTGTGGCTTTTATAGGTTCATTGCAGAAACTGTTAGGCGCAGTTTAGTCGCAGCGTGGAGGTAATTTATAAGCAGTATCACCTGCAAATGTTTCTATTTCTGCTATGTTAAAAGCACAGAGAGGCAGAAGGAAGTTCAAAACAAAACATGGCAACATTACAAGTACTCCATGTCAATGCTGTTGCCATCTTGAGATTCACACTTGCACAGAGTCAAAGATTGTGCCCTCCATATCCTGATGTCCTCTATTCTTAGATATGTGTGGAGATTACTCCCACCTTTTGTCTGTGAGCTAAGTCTGAACTTTCATATTGCCCCATCTGAATCAATCTCCATAGTGACCTTTATTACATTTTCTTAATGAGATTCTTAACTGGTCACTTCAGTTTCTAGCTCTCCTCAGTGTTTGAGCTGCATATCAATTGGATAGTTAGACTGCAATTTCAATTCCCACCCCCCCGGAGATAGTTCTATTCTCTGTAAGATCAAGTGATCTGGGAGAGGACTTGAATAATCCATACTTTGATAAGAGGGGCATTTTACTGAACTTTGCTTGTCAAGTCTCTACCATCACCATAACAGACCGATTTTCATTAACATGTCTTGGCAGTTGATGGTGATCTCCATTAAAAAAAACCCTCTCCCCAAGCCACAGTGAGGTATATTTGAAAGGGAACTGTTGAGGTGAGTGAAGGAAGAAGCATCTTAGTGTGACCAGGTAGAGAAGAGGACAAGGCTAGGATGACAAGTTACACTTGCTGAAACCCTCTCTTCTGTACCACTGTTAAATATCCAGGAGCACTGACCTCTTTTCCGTCTGGCCTTCCTACTATAAAGGGGTTCCTCTGTAATTAATGAAGAGTAACCTGCGGTTGGTAACCATTCCTCCCGACCCGTCCCAAAGCAAATCTGTCTATTTGGGATTCATATACCTCCCACAATTTGTACTTGAGAGAAACTAGTAGTTCTGACAGTCCAAACTAGTCCTTTCAGTTCTAATCAGTATTTCTGCAGTCTTTTGTGGGAACTTTATATAGGTAATTAATGCACATTGCCTTTATAAGGAAGAGCAGATATTCTAAGCCCTGCAGTTTTCCAAATTCTCATTCATCAAGTTAGGGTGCCTTTCTGCACGACTTAGGTGTACTTCTTAGATGGGATCAAAAGTAAACCACTTGCTACTTTTAAACCATGCTGCTATTTGACAACTGGGGCAGGGGGAATGAGGATCTGGAATTATCACATTAATTTTTATGGGCATATGGAACCTATGGATTCATTTTCCCAAGGCTAAAGGAACTGGCTTGGCAAAAGCAACCAATACTAATGTCAGACATTAACACACCTCCTTATTATCACTATCCATAAAATCACTTAGCTTCCAGACCACCTTTTTGAAGTTTAAACTGGTTTGACTGCACTGGTGGATCATCTACACGGGGAAGAAGACAGGGAGGTGTAATCCTGTTGACTCTCCTGGATCTTATAGTGGTTTTCAATGTAATTGACAATGGTATGCTTCTGGGTGACCATCCTAGAATAGAAATTGGGGACATCACGCTCTAGTGGTTTTGCTTCCTACCTGACTGGCAGGTTATAGAAAAGGGATTATTTGCTGGTCTGAATACCAAGTTTGTGCATATGCAGTTTGTGTAATTTTATGTTCTTTTCTTTTAACTGCCTTTGGCTAGTGAATGTACTGTGTTCACCTGAGGTGTTGCTAGGCTTGAGGGGGTACTTTAGGGGAGGGGGATCCCTTGGCGGTGGTCATGCTGCTGCTGCTGCTGCTGCTGCTAGCCTAGTTTATCCCCCCCCCCTTTATTAGGCTGCTCTTCTCCCACCCATCTGCCACCAACCTTTGCTGTGCTTTTGAATAAAGGTGGATGTCTGCCTAATTGGGAAGAGGACCAGACAATGGGGCAAGGCTGGCTGTTGACTGCATGGGGTACAATAGCTCTGCAATAGCTCACCACTTTAATTTCGATCATTTCCTCAAATTGATTAGTTTGAGGAATGTGGCAAACGTTGCCTTTCAAAATTGCGGGGCCAGCGCAGGCTGACTAAAAAAATGTTGAACAGAATCTATTCCCAGGTAAATGGGGTTAGGATTTCAGCCTTCAGTATTCACTGAGATGGTACATACGTTATGCCTGGATTTTACCTGTTAGAAAACAATGAGCTGTTATTGCCAAATACAAAAATCCTTGTGAGCAAGTTCCTTGTATTTGTTTAAGCAGCTGCTTTCCTTCATGTCATTGCAGATCCCTCTCTAGCCTAGTTAACTTTCCTGCTGCAATCAGAAGGCCTACAAGTCCAAAAGGAATCTTCAGCACCCCCATTCCAGGTATGCATTGTGGGACAGATTTCATGAGAATCTGGGGAACTGTGAATTTTATCTACTGTGGGTCTGTAATTAGTGCGTGCCTCTTTTACTCAGTAATGATTAGTTGTCCTCTGAGAAACCTAAAGAAGGTCACCTCTAAAGTAAACAAAATAGTGAAGTCTCCAGGTACTTGAGCCCAATGTGACTTGCAGCCTTATTCTCAATAGGTTCACCAGTAAATAAATTCCATACATAGCATAATCTGTAATGCGTGCATTGGAAGCTCATTGTTTTTAATAGGACTGTTTTAAATGGGGCTAAAGTAGGTGTGTTTAGGTAGGATTGCAGCCTGAGATCAGTGGGAGGAAAATAAAGTTCAACACACATTCCATAGAGTGGAACTTACTTCTGAGTAAACATGCTCAGGATTGAAGGAGCATTTTAATGCTTTGGAGAACATTAAACAATTTATGGATTATGGTTTCCTTAAGGAGGAATTAGCAAACTGACTGACCACTTTGTTTATACTTACATCAGTGAAACAGCTCACAGTGAATGAGCCCCGATACCAGGATGATTCTGTCTGTGAATGCAAATCTTTTGGATTTCTCCCACCACCACCCCAGTGTGCCTGGAGCTATTTCAAATCACTATCTGAAAAGTAGTTTGTTTGTGATTTATTTGTCACATGTCAAAAACAAGTGGCTAGTGAAAGGACAAAAGTTTTTTCAGTTTATACTTTTTGCCATTTAATAGGTTCTCAGAAGTATATTTAAGAAAGGAATAGCGACTACCTCTGTTGCACATGCTGCCAATGGCATAGAATTAAAACTAAGACAGCAAAAGACGCTGCTGAATTCTTCTTTGCAGTTTGCACAAGTCCATGGTTAGCTTACTTCCAAGTTATGCTCAGTCTAGAGAAGTCCTGTGCGTATTTTACTGGGAAGTAAATTCCACTGAATTCACCAGGGCTTGTTCCCAAGTAAGAGCAGATAGGATTATAACCATTGTACACTGAAGTGCAACTAAACTTAACGGGGCACATAAATCACATGTAACTTCAGCCTACAGCTACTAGTCATAAAGGTTGTGCTCTGCTTGCGCGGTTGGAGGCAGTAATGCTTCTATACAGTTGCTGGAAACCATGGGAAGTGCTCTTGGGCTCGAATCCTGCTTGTGGGTTTCCTACAGGCATGTGGTTGGCCACTGTGATGACAGGATGCTGCACTAGATGGGCCTCTGGCTTGATTCCACAGCCTCTTATTATGCTCTTAAACATTTGAGATTTAAGCATAACTAACTTTAGCTGGATTGGTGACAATCGGTGTTTATGGCAGGGCTGTATCATTTCTTCAAATTTAGGGTTGGCATACAAAACTGTCCGGATTTTCATTGTTTGAAATATTGCAATATGTTTCTGTCGTTTATGAAATAAATGTAAAAGCCGGTTATAAACAATGAAAAGGCAGGGAATGCTCTTGTGTTTCCAAGCCTCGCTGATGCTCTTTGTATTCAAATTTTACAATGTGCATGAATAACATTCCTAAAAATAAATTGAAGCTCTTAGGTGTTGTGGTTAACAGTAGCTTTAAACGCAAATGAAACTTCAGAAGAAATCGAGAAGAAATATTGCTTATTTCGCAGGTAAGGCACTGCGGAGGGGAAGGGGCAAAATCTACTGCGTCTAGATAAGAGAGCGTGGGGTTTTTTTGCATGGCGTGGTACTGAGAGATGTATGAATGAGCATAACGTAAAGAGCGGGCGAAGGATGCATGCATGGTTCGGGTGCATAGCTACGGACTTACGGTGTGAGGAACAGGAAGGGAAGGACTGAAGTGAAACAAAAATGTGCTTTTCGGTGAGACATGCTCCCAAGAGTGAATTAAAGGGAAGCGCCGAGGTGGGAAGACGGGTGTGAAGTGTGGGGACAGAAACTAGGGAGGACTCGGCGGCGTGCATGTGTGAAAGGAGGATACGGCCGGGGGATGGGCGCTCCCTCCAGCCAGGCACTATGGGGGGGGATGGGCTGGGACTGCTGAAAGCTGGACTGACCCGCTCAACCCAACTCTGGCATTGCAGGAGGGAAGAGGGCGTGTCTCCAAACTCTCAACGCCCTCCGCACACGAAATGCGACTTCGAGAGGGGAGAGGGACGATTCAATGGAAAGTTACGTTTCCGTGAAAGAGAAGGTGTTTTGCCCCTCTCCCTAGACGCAGCTCTCGAGGGGAGGCGTGCGGGGCGGGAGGGCGAAAGGCGGGGGAGCCGAGAAGCAGCGAATGGAACGCTGGGAGCCGTGACGTGTCCCTCAGGCCGCCGCCCTCCCGGCTCAAACTATATAAAGGGCGCCGCTCTCGGCTTCTGCCTTTTTCGCTACGGGTTTGCCGCTGCTTCAGAGGTAAGCTGGCTTTCGGGCGGGCCGCGTTCATAGGCCCAGGCCTGGGAGGGAGGCGGGGACTGAGGGAAGCCCACGTGGTCCTCGCACGGCCGAGAGCCGTTCCTGGCGACGGGTAGGGGGGCCGAGGGAGAGAGGGACAGCGGCGGTTTGAAGCCGGGGGCGGGCGATGGTGGGAAAGTGCGCATGCCCAGTTGCCTTGGCCGCGACCCAAATGGGTTCCTCCACCCCTGAGTCCGCCCCCCCCTCAAAAAATAACAATGCCCCGGTGTGTGCGGAAGGGGGGGGATTGTGTGTCTCGTGTGGGGTGGGGGAGGGGAGTCCGAGAGGAGGATCCGTTCTCAGTGTGCCAGTGAAGGAAGGAGGGAGGGTTCCGAAGACACGTGTCGTGTTCCCTTCGGGGAGAAACGCGGCAGCCTCGGTGGGGCGGGATGGGGGCGCCGGCTGCGGTCGTGGCAGGTGTGCCCCCATGATTGTCTTTAAAAAACAGCCCCGCTTTCCCATAGCGGCCTCTTCGACTGTACCCTTGCTTTAGTTCTGGCCCCGTGACACACGACGGCCCATCCTCTTGTTACCTACAAGAGGCCCCATTTCTCGGCCCTTTCCCCCGCTTTCCGCTTAGAAGGAAGAGGGGGAAAAATGGCCGCCGCCGCTGCTGCCGTCACAAAATGGAGGGCGGGCGGGGCGCGCGTGCCAGCCAACGAGTGGCTCAACTACCGCTCCTCACCGGACTCCCCCCTCCCGCCGCCCCCCCTCCCCCAATACGCGAACCTTCGGCACGCTTCGCTCTTCCTTGCTCATCCCCCTCCCCGGCCCAACCCGGGCTCGTGCTCGCTTGGCTTACGACACAAAGGAGCGGGAGCCGCCCTTCTCTCCCCCGCCTAAAAAAACCTCCCTCTTTCCCTATATCTTGTAATGGCCACGACGCGGTGGGGTCTTGAGAACAGTTTATGAGGGGAATTCTAGCCCAAGTTAGCCTCGTCGTGGTCGCCGTCCCCCTCTCACGCGCCCTCCCGCGGTGGGTGGAGCTGGCTTGGGCCTAGTTTCGGCCTCGATCCCTTCAATCAAAGGGAGCAGATAACCGGCCTTGGACGGCCAGCCCGCATGGCGTCTTCTACTCGTGTTGTTAACGCTCCTCTCCACTAGGGGGTTCTGCTTTAACTGCATTTTCTTTTTATAAAAACTGGTGGTTGTTTCTTACATTCCTCTTTCCCCCCACACCTCCAAGGTGCTTTATCTGAAGAGCAAGAGAACCATCTACTAACATTCCAAAATGGGAAAGGAAAAGACCCACATCAACATCGTTGTCATCGGACACGTCGACTCTGGCAAGTCCACCACCACCGGTCACCTGATTTACAAATGTGGTGGAATTGATAAGAGGACCATTGAGAAGTTTGAGAAGGAAGCTGCTGAGGTGCGTTTGTCTTTGGAAACAATTGTCGGTTTTCAATTTTAAATGGGTGCAGAAAGACAGCTTTACAAGACACATTTCTTCCGCTGGAAAGCTGACATTAACTTTTGAATTTATGTAACGTTTGCCACATTGGAAGGATCCTGTGAAATTGATTCCTTTGAGGTGTGGGCAGCTTGCGTCTTATTCCTAGTTTGTGTTGAAACAACTGTTTGCATAGAACTAAATTCTATAAAATTCTTGCAGAAGAAACTAGGTGCTAAAAGTTTGAACAGTTCATATTGCATATATTAGGTAATGGTGGATTAGCGTGTCAGTGGGTTAAGTAAGCAAAGTAGGTGTGAAATGTTTCACTGCTTCTGCCAAGTGCAATTTGCTAAACATAGCTTGTATATTATATTTCAGAGCATGGAAGTGTGCTATCTTTAGAAACAGATTCAGTTAATGTGTTCATTACTGTATGTTTAGTGCAAGAGACATTAATGCCATTTTTCTCCCCCTTTAAATAGATGGGTAAGGGCTCCTTCAAGTATGCCTGGGTGTTGGACAAGCTGAAGGCAGAACGTGAACGTGGTATCACCATTGATATTTCTCTTTGGAAGTTTGAAACAAGCAAATACTACGTCACTATCATTGATGCCCCTGGACACAGAGACTTCATCAAAAACATGATTACTGGTACCTCCCAGGTGAGCAAACAGTTTTACCATTTTGGCTATAATAAAAACTAAATACTGTATGATGATTAAAACAGTATAAATAAATTATTACATATTTTTCTTAAAGGCCGACTGTGCTGTCCTGATTGTTGCGGCTGGTGTTGGTGAATTTGAAGCAGGTATCTCCAAGAACGGGCAGACCCGTGAGCATGCCCTTCTGGCATATACACTGGGTGTAAAACAGCTCATCGTTGGTGTTAACAAAATGGATTCCACCGAGCCACCTTACAGCCAGAAGAGATACGAGGAAATTGTCAAAGAAGTCAGCACATACATCAAGAAAATTGGTTACAATCCCGATACAGTGGCTTTTGTGCCAATTTCTGGCTGGAATGGAGACAACATGTTGGAGCCCAGCTCTAATGTAAGTAATAATGCTCGTCAAGAATTGTGAAACTGCAACTCAAATAATTTTGGAATTTGAAAAGAACAATAAATGTAAGGTTTTAATAGTTGCTCATCTGATTTCTGCAGCAATGAGGAAATGATAATAATAACAATAATATAATAATAAATTATTATTTATACCCGGCCCATCTGGCTGGCAACACATGTTTAACAAAATCTATATGCTAAAGTTCAAAACTTGTGCAATATTCTTGCCAGAAAACTATGTTCAGTTATCACCAGAAAGTAACTAAAAACTGCTTATAGAGCTTTCGTAGAAAAGTAACATGTTGCATTTCCCCCCCTTTTTGCAGATGCCCTGGTTTAAGGGATGGAAAGTGACCCGTAAGGATGGCAATGCTAGCGGAACTACACTGCTGGAAGCTCTGGATTCTATCTTGCCACCAACTCGTCCAACTGACAAGCCACTGCGTCTGCCACTTCAGGATGTCTACAAAATTGGTGGTATGTACTATAAGAATTTTATATTGTTTTATCGGAGGGACTAGAGCCTACAAAGTAAAAATTTCATATTGGGTAATAATTTAATCGAACTTGCATTTCCAAAAATGTAGATGGCACTGGAAGTTCATTTCTGTGTGTAGCTGTGCCATCCCATCCACTTGAACTTCCCCACACGTGACACTGTTCCATTCCTGTTTCTTTCTCTGTAGGTGAAGTATTAGTGTAATGCCATGAATGTAAACTTTATATTTCTTTCCTTAAGGGATTGGTACTGTTCCAGTTGGTCGTGTGGAAACTGGTATCCTGAAACCAGGCATGGTTGTAACATTTGCCCCAGTTAATGTTACAACTGAAGTAAAATCTGTGGAGATGCACCATGAAGCTCTGAGTGAAGCTCTGCCTGGTGACAATGTTGGCTTCAACGTAAAGAACGTGTCTGTTAAAGATGTCCGTCGTGGTAATGTTGCTGGTGACAGCAAAAATGATCCACCAATGGAAGCTGCTGGGTTCACAGCACAGGTAATTAGCAATTCTTAATTTGGTCAATATCAGCTTATATACAGCTAGATGGGAATTAAAGTTACTGTATGCAGCTAGATGTAGATTTCTCTTCTTTGAACTATTCCATAGGTTATCATTTTGAATCATCCTGGCCAAATTAGTGCTGGCTATGCCCCTGTGCTGGATTGCCACACTGCTCATATTGCCTGCAAGTTTGCTGAGCTGAAGGAGAAGATTGATCGTCGTTCTGGTAAGAAGCTGGAAGATGGTCCCAAATTCCTGAAATCTGGAGATGCTGCCATCGTTGACATGATTCCAGGGAAGCCCATGTGTGTGGAGAGCTTCTCTGACTATCCTCCTCTGGGTAAGTAGCCATTTTAGTCCTAACTTGTTTATCAGGGCAGGGTTAGTTTTGGAGTAGCTGTTAGTAAATTTGTATACCGTTCTATACTCTTGGATCAGTTCCAGATAGCAATTTGATACAGCTAGCTTTTTTCCTTGAGAATATTAATAGAAAACTCATGTTAGCGTCTGAGTAATTATTTTTTGCACTTTGCTCATCTTAAATGGAAAAGTGTGTTTTCATATTATAATTGCCCTTAGGATGTAGTGTCTTTCTTTGAAGGTTTCTTGGTTGTTAACTCTCTTCTTCACACCTAGGTCGCTTTGCTGTGCGTGATATGAGACAGACCGTTGCTGTTGGTGTCATCAAGGCTGTCGACAAGAAAGCAGCTGGTGCTGGCAAGGTCACAAAGTCTGCCCAGAAAGCTCAGAAGGCTAAATGAAAATTCTGTACATCTGCCACCCCAGTCTTAATCAGTGGTGGAAGCATGGTCTCAGAACTGTTTGTCTCAATTGGCCATTTAAGTTTAATAGTAAAAGACTGGTTAATGATTACAATGCATCGTAAAAGCTTCAGAAGGAAAGGAATGTTTGTGGACCATTTGTTTCGTGGCAGTTCTTAAGTTATTAGTTTTTAAAATCAGTAACCTTTTTTAAATGGAAACAACTTGACCAAAATCTGTCACAAATTTTGAGACCATTAAAACAAAGTTTAATGCAAAGTCTCTGTGTTCTTTGGGGCTAATAGTTACACTTTGGATACTTGGTAATAGACTTGGGCCTATTGCAAAGTTCAAAGGTAAAAAGGAAATACTTTATCCTTGATACTGGTATGTTAATATTTTAAAACATTGCAACACACAAAAGGCTAGGGTGGAAAAAGCCTTCTGAACTTCTTACCTTTGCCAATATTCACCCAGAATTGAGCTAGGATCAAGGAGTTGAGTAGCTAAATTTTCTGCAGTGTTTAGGCATGCTTAAGCCTACTAAATTTTTAGGATTACAGGTTTAAAATCTGTCATTT
Organism: Podarcis erhardii; assembly: GCF_964252035.2. NCBI lineage: Eukaryota > Metazoa > Chordata > Lepidosauria > Squamata > Lacertidae > Podarcis > Podarcis erhardii. Next base: position 38,672,299 of record NC_138507.1, on the reverse strand, counting down.
TCTTATTTAAGCAAAGCACACATAGTTGGTAGCTGGTTTCTTCTGTTCCAAGATGATAGTGTAGATGTGTTAAGCTTTGAAGTTTCAGTGACTACTTTTAACTGTTGCTGGTTTGATTAAAGCTTTGCGTTCTTACCTTACAGTTTACCACACAAGTTGGAAGCTTTGCTTCTGGTAGAATATTTGTAATGTAAATTGGAATGTTATGGATTAACATGACTGAAGTCACTAAGGTTTTCTCAATAGTATTTTGCTGCTAACTTAAGAATTGTAGTAGGCTATGAAATGAGAGGCTAGACTTTTACTTGATCCCCAGGCTAGTCATTTAAGATCATGAAATTGGTAAACTTTTTCCAAAAATAGATCATGAATTAATAATTCGTGTGAAAACGGCATGCTCTCCACCCCTTTGTGATTCCTTGTGTAGAACCAGCTTCCAGTACACAGCATAGATCAACACCAACAACCAGGTTCTAGGTGCTGTGCCAAACGAGTATGATTGAGAGCCTTGCTACAAAGGGGCCAAAATTGGACATTAAAAAAAGTGTTCAACTAGCAGTTCTAGCTTCAGATAGCTTTAGTGAGTTGTCCTGTTTCCTGAGGAACACTGGACACTAGTAAGTATTACACTATACTATAGCTTATGTTGGTTGACTTGACAGCATTGAAGGTGATCGAATTCTATTATTAAAAGTAGTCCTTGTTATACAAATTACTTGTTATTTTTTCCACCTCCAGTAAATTTTAGGCATGGGATGTGGCATCCAAATTAAATGGCCTTGCTTTTTTCTGTAGTTAAACTTCATATTCTCTTAGCTTCAGCTCTGATGGATTGGAGTAATGGATATTTGGGTCCTGCTTTTGGTAGTTATCACAAATATTCCAGATTTAAAATTCTACCAGCAATTTTAGGGTGCATTCTAGCAAAAGTTAAGACATTTATAAAACTCAATTCAAGGTGTGGAAGTTGTGCCATGTGCTTTACGCCTATTGAAATCAACTGGACCTTTAAGTTCAACTAACTGGATCATTGCCCTTATTCATTTCATCTAGAGTCTGACCAAATGATATTTTACCGAGTGTAAAAGATTTTAATGAGTTGTGGGTATTGAAAATAATAATGGCAAAATGTCATTAAGCCTTTTGGCTCTTGAAGGCACAAACTCTGGCCTGCAGGAAAATTCCCTTGGTGTTCATGCAAAGTGGTCTATGGGGTTTTTCCCTTTCCAGCCTCAAAACCCCCTTGCCCTAGCAGCTGAAAATTTAAGCTTGAAAAAGGGTGGTACCTTGTTTATGGGCATTGGAGTTGGCATTTTTAAGGACTGATGCACATGAATTTTGCCTTAAATAAGCAGATGAGAGTTAATGGGTGTTATCTCTCCAGTTACCTTTCTCTGCAATTTATAGTTTTGGGTAAAATGGCTCTTACATGAAATAGGAACTCTTGAGAAATAAGGATCCTAAATTGCACATTGTAGTCAGGCAGCTACTATGTGTGTTAAAGCAATATGCTCCTATAGGACAACTGGATAAAGAGAGTAAAGGCATTCGGACAGAGGTTCAAGAGACTCAAGGCTGAGAGTAAATTTGATTCTAAAGTGCTCAAACTGGCCATCATTACACTTTGATGTAGAGGGCTAGTTTTGCCATTGGTGTTCTGTGTATTCTGTGTCTTGGAGCTAAACACTGCCTTTATTATTAAACCCAACGTATAGCAATGTGGACATTTTGATACATGTCTGACAATTCACTTCCAATAGGTTAGTTTTGCTTTCCAATGCATATGTGATAGTTTACTTATGTTGGGTTAATGAAAAAACTAAATTTTGTAAGCAAACACTTGGACTTTTAGTTTTTATCTTCAATAAATTTGAGTCTAGAATTACTTTACCTCTACGGCTCTTTTTTCTAGGTAGGATAGTTTTTCTGTGTAGTACAGACGTGTTTGTGTTAGTTGTACTGAAGTATATATAGCGTAGTTAACATGGTCTAAGGTAAAGGGGTCCAGTTGTGGACAATTGGGTCCAGTTGTGGACGACTCGGGTTGCAGCGCTCATCTTGCTTTACTGGCGGAGGGACCCCAGCGTACAGCTTCCGGGTCATGTGGCCAGCATGACTAAGCCGCTTCTGGCGAACCAGAGCAGCGCACGGAAACACCGTTTACCTTCCTACCTATTTATCTACTTGCCCTTTTTTGGCGTGCTTTTGAACTGCAAGGTTGGCAGCAGCTGGTACCTACCTGCTGACCGGCAAGCCCTAGGCTCTGTAGTTTAACCCACAGTTTAACCCTACTAATTTCTAGTAGCTGTCTTTCAAAACTCTTGGGTGCCCCAGAGCCCTCACCACCTTCCCAAGGCTGGGTAAACAGCCCTCGACCTTGTCAGGAGCCTAGTTCCAGGCATCATGTGCCTTTTGAACTTGTGGACTCCCAAGCATCAAATCCCTCTACTTGTACTGTGCACTGCCTAAATATTGAGAGCGCAAGCCTTTAGTTGGGTTGACCTAGAAATAATTCCCAGCTATATAGACTAGATTTATAAACCATAGACCTCAGTTCAGTGCTCCAACTATTCTGGGTGTAATTGTGTTTTTCCACTCCAGAAACAGCAGGTAAAGCCTCTATATTCCCACCATAGCAAAACCTACAAAGCCTTACTGAGAACAAGGTCCTGATTCTAATCTACAAACATTTTATGTCTGAAAACAAATTTGGGTTTGGGCATAAGCTTAAATAAAAACCTACCTGCCAGTGTTTCAACTACTGTAAAGGAAGTCTGTTAACATCTTTCCCTTGCTTAAGAGGAATATTTATGCACTAAGATGCATAAATCTATAGGTGGCAGCAAAGGAGTAGAGAAGGAAGTGACTCAAGAAATTGCAAGCAGGAAACAGATTTCTCTAGCCTTTGTTAAAAGTTTCCTTCAACACCTGATCTGACATTGCCACTTTTTCTGGCTAGTGGTGCCTTTGCGGTGTTCTTTTCAGCTTTTTGGACTAACTCATTATTCACTGAATCACCATCCTTTGTGTGTAAGATAACATCACTCTGATAGCTCTTGTCTATTTATTGGATAGCAATTACATGGTATGTGAATGACCGGATAACCACAGGCTGCAGGAACACAAACAGTTCAATGGGTTTTGCTCAGTAAGCACTGTTCACATATCAGTAGCTTGGAGCTTTCTTTGTCCCAGCAGGTTGACATCAGGGATGGGGGTAGCAATCTTACATCTCTCACTTGTTTGCTCTACTCTTTTGTGATGGTTCTTCACAAACCTCAGTAGATTTAGAACAGCAGCAGGTGTAACTCCAGGAATGCGGCTGACAGCGCCAATCTAGAAACAACAGGAAGGTGAGATTGCCTACTGTAAGAATTGTAATGCCACAGTCTCCCCGCCTCCCCTTCATGTGTGTTTCATTGAAGTGACTAAAATAGACACAAAGTAAACTCTTCCTTGCATACCTTACCACTCGGGATCAACAGGACATCACTGAAGACTGTTGATCATTCTATAAACAGTCATGTCAATGAGCAAACTCTTAAGTCCTACTGCCAATGCAATTATTTCCATTTGTGCAACATAACTCCCTCTCTTATACCCTTCCCGTTCTGGATGTGGGGGTTATAACTTTCTAGCCATCATTAAAAATGAGCACTGCTAGTTTGTTCTTTAATGGCAGTGATAGATTATATTCCATTGTCATCAGCATTATAACAACATAAGTTCACAGCTATGGTTCAGCATTTGTGCACATGTCTAAAAGAACATCATTTTGCATTTATTTGACTGCTTAAATTACTTAAATGATTACAAAGCCTGTCAGTATTACTATCCTCATAGTGTTGGTGCAGAAAAGTTTGTAGAGGTTCTGGCCACATTTGACTCAAGAATGTGTCTTACCCATTATGCCACACCCCCTCCTATGCATACAATGGTAGCCATTTTTTGTTGGTGTGCAAAAAGGAATACATTTTATGACTTTTGGGGGGGGCGGAGACTGCCTTACATGTTCAAACTGGAAAAAGACACATAAGCTAGTCTGAAGCATTCTGATAACAACAAAACAGTAGAAATCAAAATGGCAGGCAAACTTTACCATATTATAACAGCATGTCTATGCTAATTATATATAATATTTATAGATTATAAATTATTATACATAATATATATTTTTGCACAGAAATGGGCTTTAAAAATAAAGAATAAAAAGCCCCACCAAGTTAAGTGTTTTTTCTAAATCTCCCTTGATGCTTTTAATTTCCAAATTTTTAATAAGGCCAGGAACATAGCGGTGAAATCTTGTGAAATGCTCCCCCCCCCATTTTATTTCTCAACTTAGAACTGGAATTCTCTTGGCACTTTCCATGTGGTCTCTAATAGCAAACAAAGTTGGAAGATTTACTCTAAAGGCAGAGCTGTTAACCTAGCGAAGCCCCTGCTTACTCAGTTTTCTGCCTTTGGAAATGACTATAATGGTTTCAAGGTACATTTTAATAACTAACCCCCTACATATTAATGCTGGGTTGCTTGACTACAATTCTGGGCCGCAATGGCTAGTGCTGGTAGGAGTTGGGAGTCTGGCAACATCTGGAAAGCCACAGGATCCCTACTGCATCCAGCAAACTCACTCTACTAGCACCTTACCGTCTGGGGACGGTGGGAGTCCAGCTTCTCTCGCACTTCCTGAGATAGTGATGCATCGATGGCAAAGTAATCCAGATCTTCTGGCAGCTGAAGAGCCTCATCCTGACGCACTTCCTCTATTTCCAACCTCTGAACAGACACATGCCATTCATAAACAGCTTGTGAGAAGAACAAAGAGAATGAACAGAACAATATATTATATATTTTGGTTCCTGAAATTCATTCTGATAAAATATAACGGATAGAATTGTACAGAATGTGTTCCTAGTGTGTGTAAAAAGTCAAGATCCAAGGGTCCCCAGGCATGCACCTCCAGATGGTAGAGACATCAGGTGCTATCCTGGCACCCGGGCATATTTACTTGGTCACAAGTGGCCGATAGCCATGAGCAAAATGCACCTGGCAAATTTTGAATGCTGGTTCCACTGTGTTGAATGGGACTTACTCCCTAGTAAATATGCTTAGGTTTGCAACCTAAGCAGAGCAGATTCTATCAGATGTACTCCTGCACCATTGGAGAGAAGGAAAACAGGGCCACAAGCTTTCTGAATAAGAACATAAAGCCTAATTGTGTTCTTGGACTCGAGGGAATTTATGTTCTGAGTTAGTTCCCAAAGAAGCAAGATCTACTGGACACAGATGTGTCAAGTTAGGACAGGAATGGGGGCCCTCCAGATGTTTCTGGACTACAACTCCCATCACTGTCCATGCTGGCTGGTACTAATGGGAGTTTTATTAAGGGCCTGCTAGTCTTCCATACCTTCTATTTTCAGCCTTTCTGCCAGTTGTCTCCATTCAGCAAACTTTTTCAGAGGCCCTGGGACAGCTTGTGACAAAATCTCCATATTGGCTCCCTGGTACTGAAGGATGTCCAGGGCACTAAGCAAAAAACCAAAACAAAGCAAAAACAATTCCTGTGAAATTATGTGCAAGATGCGTTGAGTGCTCTCGTCATACAAAGGTGGGATCTAAAACAAGTCTAAGCTAGTACCCATTCCCATGGAATTTCAAGGATGTTTACAAGACCTCAGGCTTGCTCAAAATATGGTATCACTATCCAGGAAGCCTTAACCACGTATTAGGGATCATTTAATGCACACACACAAAAATGGCTGATTCAACTCAAGGAGCTTACAAGCCAACAATGAAGATCACAGATAAGAACTTGGAAAGAAACTATACACAATAACATGGGGACAGCATTTTAAAAAATGACACTGTATAATACATTGAAATAAGTGATAAGGTAGGTTATGTAATGGAAGAAACACAGCATTTTAGCTCAAGGGCACCTAGAATTTCTTCTCAGTTTTTTTTAAGGCACAATGCTTTTGCAACTGCAACAAAATTAGGCTTAAGGAAGCTGGTTCAGGGCTTAAGAAAGACTGCAGTCATATACCTATTTACTCGTGCAATATTGTTTTCTGAAGCTGCTAAAACAAACTTTTCTGAATCCACAGGTTTGCCAGTGTGTTTGTTTTATGTGGACAACAAATCCCAGGCCATTTTAGGCAGAGCCTTGCTCCCTATCACAAATCATGCTGTGAAACCTGAACTCTGCTTATGTGAGGTACCAATTATAATATTGTTAAGAGGGTTACTTAGTTCAAAGATAAAAACCTCAGATTTTCTAGGACTGCTTTCCTCCTTTCCACAGGAATAAATTTTGAATTCCCCCTTGATTTTATGTGGTAATAGTGGTGGGGTACCAGGTTAACAGTTTTACATTAGGATTTGAAACTGAAAATACGCCCTAGCTCTAGGAGTTTGTTTCTATAGGCCATTATGATGCTGTTGTTGTTGTTGTTTAATCGTGTCTGACTCTTCATGACCCCATAGACCAGAGCATGCCAGGCACTCCTGTCTTCCACTGCCTCTCGCAGTTCCATCTCATCCTCTGTCGTCCCCTTCTCCTTGAGCCCTCCATCTTTCCCAACATCAGGGTCTTTTCCAGGGAGTCTTCTCTTCTCATGAGGTGGCCAAAGTATTGGAGCCTGTTTCCCGATCTGTCCTTCCAGTGAGCACTCAGGGCTGATTTCCTTAAGAATGGATAAGTCTGATCTTCTTGCAGTCCATGGGACTCTCAAGAGTCTCCTCCAGCACCATAATTCAAAAGCATCAATTCTTTGGCGATCAGCCTTCTTTATGGTCCAGCTCTCACTTCCATACATCACTACTGGGGAAACCATAGCTTTAACTATATGGACATTTGTCAGCAAGGTGATGTCTCTGCTTTTTAAGATGCTGTCTAGGTTTGTCATTGCTTTTCTCCCAAGAAGCAGGCGTCTTTTCATTTCGTGACTGCTGTCACCATCTGCAGTGATCATGGAGCCGAAGGAAGTAAAATCTCTCATTGCCTCCATTTCTTCCCCTTCTATTTGCCAGGAAGTGATGAGACCAATGGCCATGGTCTTAGTTTTTTTGATGTTGAGCTTCAGCCTATATTTTGCACTCTCCTCTTTCATCCTCATTAAGAGGTTCTTTAATTCCTCCTCACTTTCTGAAATCAAGGTTATGTCATCTGCATATCTGAGGTTGTTCATATTTCTTCCGGCGATCTTAATTTCGGCTTGGGATTCATCCAGTCCAGCCTTTCTCATTATAAAATCCCACAAATTTCACCGAGTCACCGGTGAGGCAAGACAAAAGAAAGCAATGAAATCGCTTCACCTTTCCACAGAAACACTCTTGACAGCTTTGTACATTCTCCCCCACACAAACACCACCACAAGAAACACTCTATGAATAGAGACAATTAAAAAGGATAGAGAGAGTGGGTAAATGTGAGGTATATGAAGTTTCTGTATGAATCTGTGCTTCTCTAAAACAAGACCATGGTGGCGTTGGCGGCGGCGGCGGCGGCGGCGGGGGAGGGGGGGATAAGAGAGAGACTCATACCTGCAGGGAGAGCTACGACCAGCACTTATTGTAATCTCTGGTATGAGCCGGGCCCATTTTGCATTGCTGAACTGAATAGATTTCAGCATTTCAAGTCCTTCATCTAACACTGCTTTCATCTGAGATGCTTGCTCATACCGCTTTTGAGACACACAGCCAGCTTCATGATAGCCTTAAAGAGACCAAAAAAGTGCTCAGGAATTAGGAAAATTGTGTGCGCGTGTGTTAAAAAAAAAATTGCCTCTGGAGGAATTGACTACCTCGGAAGGTGAGTCTGCTGTCAGCGTTATCTGGCCTCAGAGACATCCGAAACTCCACTCGGCTGGTGAACATGCGGTACGGCTCACTGGTGCCCAGAGTAGTGAGATCGTCAATCAGAACCCCAATGTATCCCTCTGTGCGGCTGACAATAAATGGAGGTTTCCTAGTGACCCGCAGACTGGCATTGATTCCAGCAACCACACCCTGCCAGAGAGCAAAGAGATTATAGAACACAGAGGGAACCACAATATATACTAGACACCAGAAGCTTGGTCTGCTTGATCTGTTCAGTAGCTCTGTGTCTACGATAAGGAGACTGCTTAAGCCTAGATACCACATGTGACTTTCCCACCATGTATCCCAGTTATCCAATGGCATGCTAAAAGGTGTCTTAGCAGAATAAAATCGGCAGAAGCCAATTATGACAAGGGCTCATTCCCTGGACATAAAAAAGTAAGTTTCAGACATGTGTACAGACACATGTTCTGAACAAATGCTCTTGAAATCGGCATCCCCCAACCTGGTGCCTTCCAATGTTTTGGATCAGAATTCCCACCAGTTCCTGCCTGTAGGGTCATGCAGGCTGAAGCTGATGTGAGTTGTAGTCCAGAACGTCTGGGTTGGAAGAAGGAAGAGTCAAAAGACCAGTGACTGCAAGTTGCTAGTTAAATGACCATGTTTGATACTGCAGAAAGCATTTCACAGCCACGACCCACTTCCTTGCAGGTTCTCCCCACCTGAGCTGCAGCCTCTTCGTAGCCTGTTGTGCCATTTATCTGCCCTGCAAAGAAGAGCCGCTGGACGTGGCGAGACTCAAGGGAGGCGGTCAGCTGACGTGGGTCTAGAAAATCATATTGCACTCCATAGCCTATTAGGACAGATATAGGTGATAAAAGGTTTATTGATTCCAGCATCCACACCCTACAACAGAGCAACGTGGTTACAGGTAGCAGGGGGAAAGGATGCATGCTGCATTGTTTCAAACCTTTCTGTAAGATAAAGGCTTACAAAACCACATGTCTGGTGATCAGAAGACATGCACAGCCATGTGCTGGTGGGCAATCAAATAATATCCCACTTGAGATGAGGCAGACAAACCTCTGCATCCACACAAACTCCCACACGATATGCTGCCTATATAGCTCCATCCAACTGGAGAAGTTTGACTTCCTTCCCACCTCTCTCTCACCTGGCTGAACCATTTTTGCTTTTTCCAAGCCCTTAATATGGGTGATGAGCTCCTCCTGGATCTCAGATGGCAACGTCAGAGATATTCCCTGTGGGTAGATGACGTTGGAATCCAGACCCTCAGGCTCAAGCCAGACCTGATGTGCGCGATTTGGAAAACGCAGAACTTTCGACTCTAGTGAGGGACAGTACCTAGAAACAGGAGGAACAGCCGGCCAGGTTAGGATGCTGACATGGAGAAGAGTCCAATCATGAAATTTCAAGAGACTGGATAGGTTTCCTTATTGCTGTACTCCTCACCCACAAAAGCAGGTACAGTGGTGCCTCGCAAGACGAAATTAATCCGTTCCGTGAGGCTCTTCGTATAGCGGTTTTTTCGTCTTGCGAAGCAAGCCCATTGACAGCTTAGCGGATTAGCGCTATTAGCGGTTTAGCGGCTTTTAGCGGATCAGCTGATAAGCGGCTTATCAGCGGATCAGCTGATAAGCGGCTTAGCGGCTTAGGAAAAGGGGGGGGAAAGGGGAAAAAACCCGCAGGAACTCGCAAGACATTTCGTCTTGCGAAGCAAGCCCATAGGGAAATTTGTTTTGCGAAGTGCCTCCAAAACGGAAAACCCTTTCATCTAGCGGGTTTTCCGTCTTGCGAGGCGTTCGTCTTGCGGGGCACCACTGTATAGGGAACCTTTGGCCTTCTAGATGTTGCTGAACTACAACTCACATCATCCGTGCCCTTCCTGGAGCTGATGCTGATGTAGTTGAGCAACATCTGGAAGGCAAAATGTCTCCCACCCCTGAATTAAACAAACTCTAAGCCTAAACTGCATTTGCAATATTCTTGCCTATCGGCCTTGCAGCTATCATCCCCTCCCCCTTTCTTCCCATCAGGGGACTTTTTCCCCTTCTTTCTTTTCACGCCATGTACACCGACAGCACTGTACATAAAATAATATAAACAGGGATGTACCGGGGTCCTCTTGTTGTCTCTCTGACGTGGTTGTTCAGGTGAAGGTTCTCATGGATGATTTTCTCCACTTTGGGGTTTGTGTGTGTCAGGTAACATGACAGCTGATCTTCTGGCTGAAACAGAACCACCTGCATTCAGTGAGCAAATCAGGGTAGTTTTGAAGCATGCCGAACTGTTTCCACAGTCATCTTGAGAGAGATCACTTCAGCCCACACTCACCCATTACCATCACACCACCTGAGCATATTACAAGCGCTAGTACCCAAGCACTGCAGCCTTAACCTTTCCCAGGAAACTATATCAATCATTGGAATACATTCAACAAAGTACAGTGGTGCCTCGCAAGACGAAATTAATTTGTTCCGCAAGTTTTTTCGTCTAACAAGTTTTTCGTCTTGCGAAGCACGGTTTCCCATAGGAATGCATTGAAAATCAATTAATGCGTTCCTATGGAGACCGCTTGCCAGGCTGGCGGTGCGGAGAAGGGCTTTTCTCCCCACCACAAGCCTTCAGGACAGGTACGGGAACAGAGGGGAAGGTGCGCAGCGCTTCTCTTCTGTTCCCGGGGCTTGCGGTGGGAGGAGGGTTTTTCCTCCACACCGCCAACATTCAGAACAGCCTTCCGAATGTTGGCGGTGGGAAGGAAAACCCTCCTCCCACCGCAAGTCTTCAGGACAGCCTTCCGAAGGCTGGCGGTGGGGCGGAGAGTTCTCCTCCCGCCGCCAGCCTTCGGAGCAGCCTTCCGAAGGCTGGCGGTGGGGCGGAGAGCTCTCCTCCCGCCGCCAGCCTTCGGAGCAGCCTTCCGAAGGCTGGCGGTGGGGCGGAGGGTCCTCCTCCCGCCGCCAGCCTTCGGAGCAGCCTTCCGAAGGCTGGCGGCGGGAGGAGGTCTCTCCGCCCCACCGCCAGCCTTCAGACAGGTACGGGAACAGAGGGGAAGGCGCGCAGCGCTTCTCTTCTGTTCCCGGGGCTTGCGGTGGGAGGAGGGTTTTTCCTCCCCACTGCCAACATTCAGAACAGCATTCTGAATGTTGGCGGTGGGAAGGAAAACCCTCCTCCCACCGCAAGTCTTCAGGACAGCCATCCGAAGGCTGGCGCGAGCAGCCTTCCGAAGGCTGGCGGTGGGGCGGAGAGTCCTCCTCCCGCCGCCAGCCTTCGGAGCAGCCTTCCGAAGGCTGGCGGTGGGGAGGAGGTCTCTCCGCCCCACCGCCAGCCTTCGGAGGAGGTCCGAGGACAGTGGGGAAGACGCGCTGCGCTTCCCCGCTGTCCCGGAGATTTCCCTATGGGTTTTCGTCTTGCGAAGGAAGCCCATAGGGAAATTCATTTTGCGAAGCGCCTCGAAAAACGGAAAACCCTTTCGTCTAGCGGGTTTTTCGTCTTGCGAGGCGTTCGTCTTGTGGGGCACCACTGTACTAAGAAGATCATTCCATTAGGCAAGCAGATATTCCTGTGGTGATGGAACAATTTCCTGCCCTCCATGGTGTTTTGGGGCTTTTCCCGACTCTCCGGAGCAGATTTAGTGAGGGTGTAGTGGGGGGGGGGAATCTTGTTGTACTAGCAGGTATCCTTGTGCTGGCTTCTGCTAGTGCAACGAGTTAGTTGAATATAGCCCCTAATTTCTCCATAATGCTATTGGAGAAATGGAAGCATGAGTAGGCCCCAATCTAGAATGTTTCTCCTGGGAAGAAATCAAAGCAATTTCACTAGAATTAACCTCTAAGCAAGCAAGCTTGAGATAAGAAGGCTTAATGATTTATCAAAGGTCACACAGAAAGCCTTTTGTGAAGTCTCCACACCAACCTAGAGCTATCCCATTAGATAGCGACCTATCCTTTGAACCTTTGAGCCCTCAAGTAAGCAGCACCCCTGCTCTGAATTTATGAATGGACTCCTTTAGAAGGACAGTAATGATTCTAAAATGGTTCACACTGTATTTCAGTAATACAGTGGTACCTCGGGTTACAGACGCTTCAGGTTACAGACTCTGCTAACCCAGAACTTTGCTTCAGGGTGAGAACAGAAATTGTGCGGCGGCCCCATTAGCTAAAGTGGTACCTCAGGTTAAGAACAGTTTCAGGTTATGAACGGACCTCCAGAATGAATTAAGTTCTTAACTCGAGGTACCACTGTAATTTCCTGACTGCTGACACTTTTTTTGGCTCCAGCAGCTGTAGTAGCTTCAAACTGTAAGTCCATGAGGATGTGCTAACTGTTTCTGATCGTTTTCTGCATATTGCAAACTGCATTGAGATTTATAAATCTAAAAATGAAAAGCAGTATATAACTAAAAAAAATTATTTTGAAACTTTTTGACCAATATAAGAAGTCCACTGAAGAAGAAAATAGTGACCTGCAAAAATGACAGGGCAGATATTTCAGGGACAAAGATCGCTGGTGAAGCAGTGTGTGATGGTTAAAAATTACCCTCAGTTCTTCTACGTATGTATGAGGGCTGATATTTCAGGAATAAAACTTGTCAACTCTGACGGTATACATTGTCACCGGAATGTGCCAGTATTTAGGGGAGGATTTCCATCAACTTCTTGCATTACTCTCAGCAGCTTTTAACAGGAATAGATAAATATGTTGATGATTTAGGAGCGCACCCCCATCTGTGTAGCCGGGGATAATTTCTGACACAGCCATTTCAAAGAAATCCTCCTGCATGCTGAAAACCACAGCACTGCCAGAGTAATACATATCACTTTAAGGAAGTGAAAGAGACTCCCGGTCATAAACTTCAATGGCTGATTACTTCCTCAGGACTCCTTCGCACCTTAATCCACACAGATTCACTAAGGAAGCTGAACGGCACAGGAGAGCTGTCCGCGGGATGCCTCTTGAGGACACTGAAGTCAATGGAGTCTTTCACCAGTCGGGGTGGAGTTCCAGTCTTTAACCTTCCTATGGTAAATCCAAGTTTCTCCAGAGTCTGAGCAAGGCTGACGGAGGGCTGGTCTCCCATCCGCCCGGCAGGATGCATTTCCAGTCCAATTAGGATCATGCCCCTCAGAAATGTTCCCGTGGTCAGAACAACACTCCCAGCATGCACTCTCCTTCCGTCTTCTGAGGGGAAAACATGGAGTGAAACAGAGCGGAGTTTAGAATACCTGCTGCTGCCCTAATTAGAAGTAGCTTCTTTCCCAAATAGGTTTTATCTTAAACAATAGTAAATTCAGTAAATAAAAGAGCTCGCCTGTAATGTATCAGTAGTTCAGTGATCATTTCTTCTCTTTCCAAAATAGATATTATCTTGAACAATTGCAAATGCAGTAATAAACAGTCCACTTGTGATATACTAGAGGCTCAGTGCTTGGATGTCGTTCTGGTAATCTGACGTTTCATTGCTAAAGAGTTTAGTCATCAAGCTTTATAGTAAATAATATACAAGAGAAGACAGTTCGTAAACGACTTAAAGCAGGGGTATATATGTCCCTTTCTGCATATTTCCATCGGGAGGAGCATAGAAAGGTTGTTAAAGCTCCTTTCGTTAAACAAACTGAAGGACGTCATCCTCTTTCTATACTCCTCCCGATGGAAACATGCAATTGTTTAAGATAAAATCTATTTTGGAAAGAGTGAGTATCTTTTTCCACCAGGACACAAGGAAGTCTGAAGTTCAGCACAGTCTTATTCAATGACAGAAAACATTTATTTTTTGCAGTTTGATATTACATAAAACCCTTAGTTTATGTAGCTGCCACTTAAAGACAGCTTCTTATCCTTCAGTTTCACAAATGTTATTACAGTGAATGAGAGAGATGTGTATCTGTTTCTGAAATGTATCTGAAGAAGTGTGCATGCACACAAAAGCTCATACCAATAACAAACTTAGTTGGTCTCTAAGGTGCTACTAGAAGGATTTTTTTATTTTGTTTTGACAACGGCAGACCAACACGGTTCTTTATTTACTGTAACTAGAACTAGGAAATCCTATTTTTTGTGTCAGGGTAGTTTCATACAGCTATTCTGAGATGGTGAAGCTACAGTCACACACCCTAAGTATCCAGCCAGCTTTTAACACCAAGCCCTGATGTTTTTACAAGTTCAAAAATGGACATTCAATATGCATTGCAAGTGACAGTTGCAAACGTAGCTATTAGTTCATTAAGGATTAGATTAAGATCAGTTATAAATTTACTCTTTGGAAATAATGATGGGTTAGATTCCCTGGCCCACATTGCATGGGCTTAAAAAATGAGGTAAATAACTTAGCTAATTTCCCAACCAATCTGCTTTTCAAGGCAGCATCTAGAAAAAACTACTGGGTTCTTGTGCCATTTGAGTTCTCTGCAGAGGTGAGCTCTCCTTCCTCCTTTTACCTGGAAATAGTTTTTGCGAGCTGCTGCCATGGAAAGCAGATCCTACAAAAATGGATGAAGACTGCTGCTTGAGGACGCAGCTTGCCGGAATACTGACCCAACACGACTCCACTGACGCAACATTTGCCCGGATGATCCGATTCTGGGTCTGTCAGTAGAAGATCTTCCACAGAAGCTTCACAAACTGTCAGAAGTGGGGTTTGGAGAATTTCTTTCTACTAGGGGAAAAAAACCCTGTTAAAGGAATTTACGCACACACATGATCTTTTAAGGACTCATAAGCAAAGGAGAGAACCTCCAGGTAACACGGCTGCACTACTGAGTTCCTAGCTTCCCCTAGCTTACTGCAAGCCTTGCTTGCTAAGGAACAGCCGGGAGTGCACTTCAAGGTTTCCAATTGTTCCTTCACAGCTCTGTCATTCCCTGCCCCACCTATGATATCAGCTGTGGGGCAGGTGGGAACGGTTTGGAGGGAAAATAGGGTTGTGGGCCAAATAAAGACCCCAGGCCCACAGCTTTGATAGGTCAACCCTATTCAAGAGTGAGGCCCTTTCCTGCCTGAACTAAAAGAAGGCATAGTCAATGTCTTCCATAGTTGCAGTAAATATTTTGGTTTATTAAATTAGTTTTTAGCATTACTGTATTAAGTTTATTAAGCTTTTGAAAACAATAAATGCATTAAATAGCCACAGTCAGCTTAAGAATTATATCTAATAACACAGATAATGAAGACTAAAAAGGCTAAAAGCCATATATAGTCCACCATTGCCAAATCAAGGATGGAAGTTTGATCTGGGCACCTCCTTTTCCTCCCTCATGAGATTTTACCAAAAAGAGAAGAACGAAATTGCATAAGCATTTATATTCTCATACAGCACTTTTCAAAGTTGTCCCACCCAAGGGCTTGTTATGTGAGTACAGAATGGCTTATTCAGAGAATGCTGAATCAACACAGTGTTTTACATTTTAAAAACAGACACTGGCTTGGTTGTAGAGAAAATCCAGCAGAAAGGGGAAGGCAGAAGGAAGCTTCCTCCCTTTCCTCTCCTCCCACAGTAGCCCTCTGAAAAGCCTTTCCTAAGAGTCAGGAGACCCTTATTAGGAGGCACCTGTTGGGAATCTGTACCTCCCCTTCCCACCCAAATCATTCACCCCACTTCAGGGGGGTTGGTGCAGTTTCTGGAAGAAGGTGGGGCAGGAAATTCACCTGTCAATGTTTTTCTGGATCCACTCCATAATTTCACAGTCATGTTTTTTTAAATACAACTCTGGTGTAAAATGCAATTGTATATTATGTTTTGCAGGGATTTTCTTCTAAATTTCCCAATATTGCGTTTGAGTCTCCATTGCTGTATATCCAATGACACTTGTTTGTTGGAATAAGGAGCCATTCCCCCTGCCCTATAAAGTTTACATTCCAGGTTATTTAAGCATAACAGAAATAAGTTGCCTTTTCCAATCAGACTTTTGGATTTGAATGTTTTGTAAATCATTTTGGGAATTTGTTGAGTGAGAGGTAACTCGTGCATTTTAAAAACAAACCAAATTACTGGATAACTCCCCCCAAATGTCAATCAAGATTCCATGCTCTGATTAGGAAACATTTTGGTCATTTCCCCCATATTAACGGTAAATGAAATGTACATTTTATTTTATTATATCTGACACACACACATCCATTCACATGTTTACCTTCATCAAACTGACAGTGCACTCATAAACATGTATACTTGAATAAACCCCTCTGAGTTCCCTAGGTAAGCATGCATAGGGGTTGCCTCAGAAGCCTTCCTCTCCTCTCTTCCTATCCATTCTCACCTGCATGTTCTCTTTATAGAGCTCTCTGTCAATCTGGGCTCGGAGACCCCAGACGGCCGGTCCCTTGCATTTATTTAGCACTTTGTAATGCACTCCCGACTGATCGCAGATTCGTGCGCAGAGCCCGTCCAGTGCGTCCACTTCCCTGACCAGATGTCCTTTTCCAATTCCACCAAAGGAAGGGTTACATGACATTTGCCCTGGACAGCATAACAAATGAAAGGCATCTAACTACAAGCAAGCAACAGCTTTTAGCCCAACCCCATTTCCTATGCTCCAAATTGACATGAATGGCAAGCTACTTGTCAGGGTGCATTTTTTGGTGAAGAAAGTACTGATCTGATGTGTAGAGATCTTTCCCATTATAATTGATTCATGAGGTTTCTGGAAGCTTCTCTGTGTAATACAAGCTGATGCAAGCTGGAAGTTTCTAGCTGACATGCAAGTTTCTATTCTGCCTAGCAAGAGGTAGAAGGTTCCTCTTTCACTTAAGGTCATGCTGACTAGAACAATAGGCCAGAAGGAGCCCAAGTTTCACTTTCTATCTCTCTTTCTTTCTGGTGTGGTGTTCTGTATACAGTGGTACCTCTGGATGTGAACGGGATCCGTTCCCGAGCCCCGTTTGCATCCTGAAGCGAACGCAACCCATGTCTCAGGACTTCCGCGCATGCGCGCGACGTCATTTTGAGCGTCTGTGCATGCGGCAAAACCTGGAAGTAACAGAGCGAGTTACTTCCGGGTCACCGTGGAGCGCAACCCGAAAATGCTCAACCCAAAGCTACTTCAACCTGAGGTATTATTGGAGGTTAAGTTAAGTGTCGCAACTGGATTTTCTATGGACAGTGCCACTCCTGAATGTATTGGATTTGTGACCATTATGCTCATTTGCCTTCAGTAGCAGTAAAACTCTGCTAGATAAAATATTAATTGCCTCTGGTCTATTTTTTGGGAATCCTGCAATATGTTTAAGTTTTTACTCTGCTAACTACTCTGCTAACATTGGAATCTGCTCTGGATCAATATGAGTAGAATTCATGGCAGTACTGTACCCCTCTAGACCCAAAATCAGGGGTCAGCAAACTTTTTCCGCAGGGGGCCAGTCCACTGTCCCTCAGACCTTGTGGGGGGGCCGGACTATATTTTTTTGGGGGTGGGAATCTCCCCCCATGACTCTCCCCTCCCTTCTCCACAGCACTGGACGAGCCCCAGTGACTGCTTACCTGTGCCCTGCAAGCGGCAGGGGCTGGCAGCGGCGGAACGATGAGCAGCACGAAAGGACTGGCTCCAGAGAGAGACTGCTTAAAATGGCGCTCAGCCAACCACAGCTCAACAAAGCCCAGCCCCCTTCCTCCTCTAGGCAGGGCGGGGAAAAGCCAGGAGGAGGGAGGGGGGAGGCGGCACCACGATGTGTGTGTGGAGGGGGGAAATGGCGCAGCCCGAACGATCAGGATCCCCACGCCGATCCACATGGTGATTCCCAGACCATCCTCGGGCCGGATCCAGAAGGCAATTGGGCCGGATCCGGCCCCCGGGCCTTAGTTTGCTGACCCATGCCCAAATTGTAAGAGAAAACCAAGATGACATACTTCTGCTTATTTCTAATTCTCTAGTTCTAGCAATCCTAGATGCAATATACATCAAAATGTCAGGGTTTTGTTTTAAAAATGCATTTGTTTTTATTAATCTGTTCTGCAGATCCAATCACATATAGATGTCCAAAAATGGGAGGCAACTGGACTTTTGTTTTAATCCATTTTTGTAATAAATGAAATAAGATAATAATAAATGACAGTATACTTATCAGTTACAGATAGGTAGCCGTGTTGGTTTGCCATAGTCAAAACAAAACAAATTCCTTCCAGTAGCACCTTAAAGACCAACTAAGTCAGTTCTTGGTATGAGCTTTCGTGTGCATGCACACTTCTTCAGATACACACAGTATTCTTCAGTGTGTATCTGAAGAAGTGTGCATGCACACGAAAGCTCATACCAAGAACTGACTTAGTTGGTCTTTAAGGTGCTACTGGAAGGAATTTGTTTTGTTTTGAGTATACTTATCAACCAACAACACTGCTGCTGTTATGTTTCTCTGGTAGCTTCATTCATAAAATAAAGATTTAGCAAATGGATTAAATGTGATGTTGCCATGTCAGGTGTTAGAAAAAGTTCATGTCTCCTGATGAACAAACCCTTTGTTGTTGCTTAGTCGTTTAGTCATGTCCGACTCTTCGTGACCCCATGGACCAGAGCACGCCAGGCACTACTCCTGTCTTCCACTGCCTCCTGCAGTTTGGTCAGACTCATGCTGGTAGCTTCACAAACACTATCCAACCATCTCGTCCTCTGTTGTCCCCTCCTCCTTGTGCCCTCAATCTTTCCTAACATTAGGGTCTTTTCCAGGGAGTCTTCTCTTTTCATGAGGTGGCCAAAGTATTGGAGCCTCAGCTTCACGATCTGTCCTTCCAGTGAGCACTCAGGGCTGATTTCCTTAAGAATGGATAGGTTTGATCTTCTTGCAGTCCATGGGACTCTCAAGAGTCTCCTCCAGCACCATAATTCAAAAGCATCAATTCTTCGGCAATCAGCCTTCTTGATGGTCCAGCTCTCACTTCCGTACATCGCTACTGGAAAAACCATAGCTTTAACTATATGGACCTTTGTCAGCAAGGTGATGTCTCTGTTTTTGAAGATGCTGTCTAGATTTGTCGTTGCTCTAGGGTTTTCCTCCCCATGTAAGTAACCTATTAGGGAGAGATAATGAGGACGTACTTGCTAGCCCTGCCCTGCTGCTGTTGCATCTCCTGCGAGCTCCACCATCATGCTTTCCAAGTGTTAGGGGAAGGAACCCTGTTGAGGTCCACTGTGCTACCTGCCCTGGCAGAAACTTTAGCAACCTGCATCCCTCGGCGGGCGCCCTGTCTACCCACACCTGCCGGCTCCCACTGAGCAAGCAAACCAGCTCCCTGCTTACCTATGGTGTCCACCTTGTGCGTGACGAGCAGGGTGCGGGCTCCCACCCTCGCCGCCGCCGCAGCCGCTTCAGTGCCGGCGTGGCCACCGCCGATCACGACGACGTCGTACCTGGAAGCGCTGGAGGGGCAGGCGGCCGCCGAGGTCACCTCGCCCCTCCCGCTCCGCAGCCACGACCCGGGGTCCGGGGGAGCGGCGAGGCGGCGCCAGACGCGCCTGAGAGGCAACATCCCGAGGCCGGACAGAAAGACCTGCCGAAGCCCCTTCAGGTCGGCGCGGCGGCGGGAAGGAACGCGCGTCGCGCACCGGCTACTCCGCGCCGCGCAAGGGCGCCGCCATCTTGCCCCGTGACGTCGAGGCGGCCGGCTCCACCCGCTGCCCAAGGGTCGGGGACGCTTCCCGCATGCGCGCCTGTAACTGGAGGGGAAGGACCGACCAGCAGGATTAGCGGTGGGAGGCTCCCTCGAAGGGAGCGCGCCGTTCGCTGCCGGCCTTTTATTCAAAATACGACGCTGAAAGTGCGCTCGTGAAGAGGTCTTCTTCGCTCACCGAGCAGCAGGCTGTTGCTGGCGGAGAGGGCGGCATGCATCTGTTCATGGTTTTGTTTTTTAAAGCAGGGTTTCCCGGGGGGCAAGAACACAGCAACTTTAATTTTCTTTTCAGGATTGCAGCGCTTCCTGTTGCAGTTTGATGTGTGTATTGAACTGATGCAGCTGTCGGCATCTTTGGATGCTCCTTGATGGTGTGCCACAGTGAAGGCAGGTACATGCAGCTGTGGGCTGCATTTTTTCTCCTGTCACCGTGACACCTTGATGCAAAAGCTATTACTGTATTGGGGACTCTGAGTCCAACATGCAGTTATGAGTCATAGGAACTCTGCCA
Organism: Podarcis erhardii; assembly: GCF_964252035.2. Classification (NCBI taxonomy): domain Eukaryota; kingdom Metazoa; phylum Chordata; class Lepidosauria; order Squamata; family Lacertidae; genus Podarcis; species Podarcis erhardii. Next base: position 38,652,353 of record NC_138507.1, on the reverse strand, counting down.
GAAGTGGCAACCGTATTTAATCGCATGCATATTCCATCCCTGTAAAATCAGACTCCAAAACACTGAATTGTAGGAAAGCTTTATCCAACGGGTGAGCTGCTACAAGTAGCCAGCAGAAACTGTCAGCGTGGGTCACATTCTCATCTAAAGCACATGGCTTCCTCCAAAGAATTATGGGAAGTGTAGTTTGCCTTCCACAGAGCCACAATTCCCAGCACTGTTAATAATTCCTGGGATTTTTTTGCAGGAAGCCATGCAATTTTCAGGACGCAGGTGGCGCTGTGGGTTAAACCACAGAGCCTAGGACTTGCCGATCAGAAGGTCGGCGGTTCAAATCCCCACAACGGGGTGAGCTCCCGTTGCTCGGTCCCTGCTTCTGCCAACCTAGCAGTTCGAAAGCACGTCAAAAGTGCAAGTAGATAAATAGGTACCGCTCTGGCGGGAAGGTAAACGGTGTTTCCGTGCGCTGCTCTGGTTCACCAGAAGCGGCTTACTCATGCTGGCCACATGACCTGGAAGCTGTACGCCAGCTCCCTCGGCCAATAAAGTGAGATGAGCACCGCAACCCCAGAGTCAGTCATGACTAGACCTAATGGTCAGGGGTCCCTTTACCTTTACGCAATTTAAATCTATGGTGTGGATGTGGCCATGGTCATCTCTGCAAGGGAAACTGCTGCACATGCTCCTTCCCCACTATGGAACAAACTACTTTAGGTCTCACTAAGTGATTCTGTTTCCTCATAGGAAAAGTTCCTGATAGGCTAAAATCTAGGTGCAGAGGAAGGGAGAAAGGGTTACTTAGCTCTTTCTCTGCCATCTGCCTATCCACTAAAATCTGCCTCTACCCGCTTTCCAACTTGTAGGGATAAGTTATGAGTGAAGGACCAAGTATGTATAGACATACCCCCATGCAATAGTGATGTGCTCTTATTTTCTGTACTAGAAAAAACAATGCAATTGTCCTCTCTTTCCTGCACACATACACCAGAAACAGGAAGAAAATGTGCTGCCATCTTTTTTCCTATCCAGTACCTGTGTGATAGGCAGGAATTCCCCATGTGCAGATTTTTCTCTATGCAGCAAAATAAAAATGGGAAGCTTCTTGTTGAAGTTGTTCTTTGTTCCTGTTCAAAGCAAATTAAAAAGTACAGAAATGCTTTTACGCACCTGGTTCAACATTCAATAATCAGAGCGTTTCCCAGCAAGCAGATTCATTTATGAGAAAAGTGCCAGCTGCATGCCATGACTAGACAAATAAGAGTGGTAATACTATTGCTGCGAGTCTAGATTACCTCAATGTTGCTAGCAGAGCAAGCTAAAGTTGATTACTAGTTCCCAGATCCTTATTTGCACAAAAGCTAGAAACACACCTAAGTCATAAATCTTAAAAAGAACTCCATATGCCCCTAAACCCGAAATGGCCTCATCTTATATGTCTCCATGATCTGGGTGGAGATTCTTCCCTTCAAGAGCAGCAGTTTAAACAATCAAAACCTTTTGTTTGTGTAGGCCATTCATGAATGTACATTAACTCCAGAGGACAATTACAGAAAAAGGAACTGGGTGTATGCAACCCACAGTACAGTTTGGGTCACCACAAATGATAATACCCACACCTCTGGGAAAGTGCCCTCTATGAGAGGGGCCTGAATTGCATTTGGCCCAGCTCTCTGAATGCAAGACACCATTAAGCGTATGTACCTATGTCAATAGCAGCCAAAAATTCAGGGTCCCCCCCCCAGCCAGAACTTGTTGGAACTCAGTTCCGGCATGCCTGTGGTGGATACCATTGCCAATCTAAGAGAACAAGGGAGGTGTTCATGTTGGATTCCAGCACCTTTTTCTAGAAAAGTAAGACTGGCCAAAATGCATAGAGAAAAAGAGGATCTGGCCTTAGCTTGCTTTGGACACAAGACACTTGGCTTTCTGCCCCACCAGTTCCAATGGGGAGCAGCTGCCACTACTTCCTACATATTTTGGCTATTAGCATCTTGGTTAAATATTCTGCAACAAGCGTTAGGCCAGATCAGTTCAATTATCTCATCTCAAAGCTTGTTGTGGGCTGCAGGTCAAAGTTCACTATCTGTAATTGTGCAAAACAGTTTTGATCAGAGATTATTTTGGATCCTGAGGGGAACAGTTCCCCAAACAGGGAGATATGGGTAGACCTAAGCTAATACTATCTTGGGATATATATAGTTCCTGTGCTCTCTCCCATCCTTTTGTTCCCAGCCTCTGGTATTCAGAAGCATCAAGTCTGATAATGGCTAATAGCCATCAGTAGCCTGCTATTCCATGAATTTCTGCCCATCCATGGGCATAGCCCCGGGGGGGGGCAGCTATCCCCCCTAGATCAATACAAACCTGAGGTTCTGCCCCCTCCAACAAAAGCCTGCCTCCCCTAACAAAAATCATGGCTGTGCCCATCCACACTTTCCTTTGTGCCATGATTTCTGGCCACAGGATCAAGGGGCTTATTTTTTGTCCCACAGCTTTCACCAAGAAAACCTGCTATTTACTGCAAATGAAAATGTGGATGGGCCCTTTGCCTATTCCTCTTTTAAAGCTACATACTTAGGTTGGTGGCCTTCACTGCTTCCTGGGGGAAGGGATTCCATAGTTTAGCTGTGCCTTGCGTGGAGATGTACTTTGTTTTGCCTGCTTTGAATATCCCCACCTTCAACTTCATTGAATGCCTGCCAGCTCTAATGCTATGAGGGAGGCTGCGGCGGGGACTTTCCTTTAGCCCAGTGTCTCCCAACCGGTGTTCCGCGGCACACTAGTGTGCCGCGAGACGTTGCCTGGTGTGCCGTGGGAGGGCACACTCATTGAAAGCAAACAAGCATTATGGCGGCGGCGGCGGCGGCAGCAGCCGCAGCAACGACGGCAGAGGCAGCGCTTAGGCCCGGCCCACATCGCCTCGGCTCACAGGCTCCGGGCGCCGCCCCCGCCCCCTCCTCCCGCCGCCAGGACGCGCGATTGGGTGGCGGGCGCTGGGCAGGCGGTGCTCCGCTGGCCCGGCTGAGGAGCGAGCGCAGGCGGAGAGGGGCGGTCGGGGCGCCGCTGCGCCTTCCCGGGGCGCCCAGTCCGCGCGCGGCGGGAGGCAGCTCCACTGGAGCCACTTACCTCGGAGGAAACGGGCATGGGGAGCAGGGCAGTTGGAGGAGGGCTAGGCCTCGACCCTGCGGCGGGGCAGGGTTAGGCGCGCCTCAGGCCGGCATCCGTCGGAGTTTCGCCCGCCCAGCTTGGGCCTGGGACCCGGCTGCAAGAAGTGCACCGCCAGCATTTAAAAATCGCCCCGGGACAGCGGACTTCTCCGCTGTCCCGGGGCGATTTAAAAGCCCCCGGGAAGGCAGGCAGGGGGGACAAAGACTTTTGCCCCCCGCCCGCCTTCAGAAGAGGTCCAGGACCTCTTCTGAAGGCTGGCGGGGGGTGAAAGTCTTTGCTCCCCCCGCCTGCCTTCCCGGGAGAGCGGAGAAACGCAGCCTGTTTCTCCGCTGTCCCGGACAGCTTTTGAAGGCAGGCAGAGGGGAGCAAAGACTTTCGCCCCCCGCCCGCCTTCAGAACAGGTCCAGGGCCTCTTCTGAAGGCGGGCGGGGGGCAAAGGTCTTTGCTCCCCCGTGCCTGCCTTCCCGGGAGAGCGGAAAGTCTTTGCTCCCCCCCTTCAAAAGCTGTCCGGGACAGAGGAGAAACGTGCTGCGTTTCTCCGCTCTCCCGGGAAGGCAGGCAGGGGGGAGCAAAGACTTTTGCCCCCCGCCGGCCTTCAGAAGAGGTCCTGGACCTCTTCTGAAGGCGGGCGGGGGAACAAAAGTCTTTGCTCCCCCCGCCTGCCTTCAAAAGCCGTCCAGGATAGCGGGAAGCGCTTCCCTGCTATCCCAGACTGCTTTTAAAATGCTGGCGGTGGGGAGCAAAGCCTTTCGGCCCCCGCCGGCCTTCCTGGACCTCTTCTGAAGGCCGGAGGGGGGGGAAGGCTTTGCTCCCCACCGCCAGCATTTAAAAGAGGTCCCCGGAGATTTCCCTATAGGCTTTCTTCTTGCGAAGCAAGCCCATAGGGAAATTCATCTTGCGAAGTGCCTCAAAAAACGGAAAACCCTTTCGTCTTGCGGGTTTTCAGTCTTGCGAGGCATTCGTCTTGCGGGGCACCACTGTATATATAGTCAATATAGGCACAGAGTTAATTTTTTAAACATTTTCTAATTGTGGTGTGCCTCGAGATTTTTTTCATGAAACAAGTGTGCCTTTGCCCAAAAAAGGTTGGGAAACACTGCTTTAGCCACTGTCTCCATGCCTCGCATATTTCTACTGTATAAACTTCTCTCATGCCGCGTCTCGCTCGCCTTTTCTCTAAACTGCCCTCGTACTTCCTCAAAGGGGACTTGCTCCATCCCTTGACTAGACTGGGCAACCCAAAATAAGGAAGACGGGGAGGGAGGGAGCAAGCGGGTTCAGACACGCTCCCCGCAGCCCGGAGCAGATAAGTTTCGTTTCTCCTTCAGGATGCGGCCGTTCACGTGGCTAGCGGGTTCATATGTGGCGGGGCGGGCGCGGGGCGCCGACACAGGAGACGCCGAGCTCCGAAGCGAGGACATCTTTTTCTGGCGCCATGGGGCGCGGTGGAGCCGGGAGAGGCGCGAGGAAGGGCGAGGCGGCCCCGGCAGCGAAAGGGGACGGAGGCACCGCGGGATCCAAGGGGCGAGTCGAGGGAGACCGGGCATCGCAGCAGGCGGGGAAAGGCGCTGCTGCCCCAAGTGGGAGGAAAACGTCCCAGAAGAAGAAGGAGCCGGACCAAGCTAAGCGCAAACTTCCTCCGGAGGAGCCTGGCTTGCGGCAGGCGCTGGGAAAGCTCGCGCTCGGTGCCGGGGAGCGCGCTCACGCCGAGGAACCCCTGCAGGCAGCGAACGGCGCTGCTGCCCAAAGTGGGAAGAAAGGCTCCCAGAAGGAGCCGCCGGATCAGGGGAAAGCCGTAGGGGGGGCCCGGAGGAAAGTGAAGAGCACCTTTGCTCCCGAGGAGCCGGGCGCGAGCGGCATCCCAAGCCCGACGCAGGCGCTGGCAGAGGAACGGCCCGAAGCCGAAGCATCAAACGGCGCTGCTGCCCCGAGTGGGAAGAAAGCTTCCCGGAAGGAAAAAGGCGCGCAAAAGGCGCGGGAAGCCGAGCAGGCTGTGTGTCCTCTGGTAAAACTAGAGCCCGCCCCGCGAGGAAGCGCAGTAGTTGCCCCCAACCAGCGGGGCGCTTCCCAGAAGGCGAAGCCTCTCCCCAAAGAGGAGGAAGAAGTCGGCCAGCCAGGCAAAGAAAGCGCCTCCGCAGGGAGGAGAGATTCCCGAAAGAGAGAGCAGGAGAAGGCGGGGAAGGAGGCCGGCGCCCGAGGGAAGCTGCTTCTCAAGGAGCCTGGCCCGAGGGGCAACCGCAGCTTGAGGCAGGTGCTGGAGAAGCTCAGGCTAGCTAAAGAGGAGCGCTCCAAGGCCGCGCAGCTGGTTAACAAGGTCAGGGACATCCTGGTAAAAGCAATAAAGAGTGAAGCGTGCTTCTCCTGCGTCGAAGTGCTGGGCACCGGCAGTTACTACGAGCACCTGAAGGTAATGGACGATGCAGTGCTGGAGACTGCTCGGGGCATCTTTCCTTGCACCGGTCCAAAAGCTGCCAGATCCCAAACCTTAAAAACACTAGTCGTGGATGCTGAGATTTGGGGATGATGTCAGCATTATTGCCCTCCTGTTGAGGCTTCTGGAAAGTACGTCTATGTGGCGGTCCTCCATGTAGCTGAGGAGTTTGAAAGCACTTTATCCCATCGCTTTTCTCGGGAAAACCCGTTTACCACTGAATCAGAACAAATGTCAGTTTTCTGAAGATTGACGTTTGTTCCCATTCAGCAGTAAACAGTGGGTTTTCCCAGGGAAAGCATGGGGCAAAAGAAAGACCTCTCATTGTAGCTATGGGGTGGAGGGAAGCATTTTTGCCCCAGATGAAGCCTCCAGAGGGGTGCCATTGAGGCTGCCAGCCTGTGTGGGTGTAAGCAAATGTGTGTGGGTTTTGATCACTATTATGCACCTAGCAAGGGTCTTTCAAATGACATGACTGCACAGAAGCACTTTTCAGTGGTTGTCTCCAGAGGGCTGTAAGGATGACCTTTAGTCTGGAGTCATGAGAACACAAGTTATTAACACATTCTGGGACATAGTAAATTGTGAGAAATGTTTTTGTCTGTCTTGCAGATTTCTAACCCAAATGAATTTGATATTATGCTCAAAGTACCAGATATGAGAGTTGAACTAGAATCCTGCAATGTTGCTGCTTCTGGTGCTTTCTGCTATGTAAAATTGAAAAGGAACCCTGGAGAAAAGGCACATCTAGCTAAATTTTTAGATGACAAAATGCACCTTTCATCTTCTGATATGCTGTCAGCACTGAGGAACATTATTGTAGAAGTAGTAAAAAAAAATAAGGGTAAGTATTCATTACATTAATTTTTTTCCTTCCTCTTCAGAGATAAGCAACCCTGCTCAAATACTGTGTGCAAACAGATGAATGCTCTCTAGTCCCACTGAAATTTATAGGTCCAATTAGAAATAGTAATGTAGGATTTCTGCAATGGAATTTGAAAACTCAGTTGCTTGAAATGGAAGATAAGATTCTTTTGATAAGCAGAAAGTTAGTTAAACATCTAGTTAAAAGAAACATTAGAAACATTATTTTGATAAGCCGAAAGTAACTAGTCATGTTAATTTTAAATGCTGAACACCTGCCATTTTTGCCATAACAAAAAGTTGAACTGAAATATTTGGTTAGAAGAATGTCAATATAAAATTGACTTTGTATTGTAAACATTTACTATACAAATTGGATATTATTTTTATTAGGAAACATTAAATATTGTATATTTTAAGAGGTAACCCAAAATATACTGCAAAGAATTCAACATCACCCTTTTCCAAATGTTCTAGGAGCAGAAGCCTATCAGCTCGCCCAATGGAGCTATCTCCCCTCTCCTCCCTGTTCTGGAAGTTCTTCCACCCACCTCTGAGCCTATTTGGAGGGGGGTACTTGGGGAGCAGAAAGCAGACAAGACCTGTTGCACTGGCAGAAATCTTTGTGCAGGCTTCCACTAGCCTGTTTGTTGAATCCAGCCTACAGCTTCCTTAATAACTGTGTTATATTCTTGTTCACCACATAGTGTTTAAATTGGAATTTAGTTTTTTGTTGCAGAGTAAGAATAGCAGAACTGTAGTGCCACTACCACATTGTTTTTTCCAAGGTCTGTGTTAGCTGCTGGCATTAAGTGCCATAACTGAAGTTGATGCTGCTTACTTGGCTATATTGTTTTAAGTACATATTCTTAACTTCCTGTTCAAATCATTGTGAGGTGGGGAAATCTTAATGAAACACAGTAAAATTGGTTTGGATTAGATTGTTGCTGTTGCTATCAACAGATCTGGATGTGGAAGTGCATGTAGAGAGAAAGAAGCCTGGATGCCCAGCAGTAACCCTTCTCATTGGAAAGCCTCCCTCCGTTATATCAGTAGATATCATTCTTGCTTTGGAATTTCGGCACCGGACCTGGTGTGAAAGTACAAGGAATGGCCTGGATATTACAGGATGGCTAGGAAGAAAAGTAAAGAATGCCTTTTTAAATGAACCACTCTACCTCGTGCCCAAGATTGCCAAAGATGGAAAGTGCTTAATAGGTACTAAAGCTTATCTTTGGCTAAATACATAATGCACAAAGTCATGTCACTGTATCAGGTATTCTAGCTCTTGTGTGGTGGTAGACTATTTTCAAGAGACTACAGTAATTGGTTATTCTTTCTATGTGCTGTAAATAACAAGAAATGTTTTGAAGTATCAGGGTCCCTGTTCTGTTATTTCTTAAGAAAAGAGACTCCTTCTTTAAAAGAATATTAAAGCTGGGCAACAGTCAGCAGACCAATCCTAAAGGCACAATTGAACAACAGTGGGATAAGCTCTCTGCTTCATGGTAACTAAACTTCCTATACAAGCAGAAAAATGAAGAATTGGGTTGTATTCTTTTTTCCAAGGCTAAGATACCACTTGACTTGGATTTTGCTCAGCATATCTATGCACAGTGGCAGGATTTAGGCCAGAGCCAGCACAAGGGCAAAAGTAGTGCATTTCCACAGCTGAAAGTTTTTGCTTATGAGTTTCAGTGTTCACATAGTAGCTTAAAGGGTCACATAATCTGTCAATAATAAACAGTTAAAAAATAGCTCAATCAACATGTTCTTTAAAGAGAGATTTCCAATATTTTACATTGTTTCTTTTTTTTTAAAAAAAAAAACCTTAGAAAACACTTGGCGACTCTCTTTTTCACATATTGAGAAGGCTATAATGACTAATCATGGCAACTCAAAGACCTGTTGTGAAAAAAATGGACAAAAATGCTGCAGGTTAGTATCTTTAACTACCGTTTTCCTATTTGTTTTGTCAGTTTTAGCCACTATATAAGTCCAGAAAATGCTTAAGAAACTGGGAAATTGTAAGGATTTACTGGCTACAATTATCAACTAAATGTAGTGCCAAACTATAGTTTAGATGTATAAAATGGATGTAGTACCAAAATTCTGAATCTCCATAGGCTCAAATCAAGAATGATTGAATATGGTAAAACTCCCTGTGACAACTGTCTAATGCATGAGTTGGCAAACTACGGTCCCAGAAGGCAATTGGGCTGGATCTGGCCCGCAGACAGCCCGGGAATCGTCGCTGATTGTTCAGCCTGCACCATTCCCCCATACCACGGTGGTGGTGCCTCCCCCCTCCCTCCCTCCCTCCTCCTGGCTTCTCCCTGCCTTGCTTAGAGCTGAGAGGAAGGGGGCGGGGCTTTGTTGGTGCCTGCAGCAGCTGCGTGAGCACTCGAGTGGCCGTCATTTAAAGCAGCCCCTCTCCAGAGCCCTTTTGTGTGCCGCTCATCTTCCCTCTGCACTGCCGTTAGCCCCTGCCGCTCACAAGACACAGGTAAGCAGGTAAGCACCTGAGTAGAATGTGTCCTTTTATTTAAAATGGATCTCTGGATTACAGTGGTATTTCAGGTTACATACGCTTCAGGTTACAGACTCCGCTAACCCAGAAATAGTACCTCGGCTTAAGAACTTTGCTTCAGGATGAGAACAGAAATTGTGCAGCGGCGGCCACATTAGCTAAAGTGGTGCCTCTTATCTTCTCATCTCCTCTTAACTTCTTGTTCAGGATATCCAGTACTAAAATAGCAGTGGGAGCAGGGGGGCATCCTTGCCTTGTCCCCTTCCTTAGGTTACAGCTGTCTGTGATGTTGTTATTTATAATGAGTTTTGCTCTTTTCTCCATATAGATTGCCTCTATTCCTCTGCAGAAAGTAGAGAAATCCCATTAGGTTAATTTGTGTTTTCATAAAGCTCCACGGGATACAGTGGTGCCCCGCAAGACGAATGCCTCGCAAGATGAAAAACTCGCTAGACGAAAGGGTTTTCCGTTTTGGAGGTGCTTCGCAAAACGAATTTCCCTATGGGCTTGCTTCGCAAGACGAAATGTCTTGCGAGTTTTTCCGACTTTTTCCCCCTTTCCCCCCCTTTTTCTAAGCCGCTAAGCCGATTATCCACTAAGCTGATAAGCCGCTAAAAGCCACTAATAGCGCTAATCCGCTAAGCCGTCAATGGGCTTGCTTCGTAATACGAAAAAACTGCTAGACGAAGAGAATCGCGGATTCTTTTCGTCTTGCGAGGCACCACTGTATTATCAAACGCCTTCTTTGTGTCTACTAGCATGAGAGCTGCTGGTTTGTCATTTCTGATTTTTAGGTACCCCAGTATATTAATAACATTTTTTATATTACTGTTCATTTGTTGTCCAGGGAGAAAGCCCGCCTGGTCTTCGTGGATTATTTCTCCCAGTGTCTTTTTTCATCTCTTTGCTAGGATGTATGCAAAAAATTTATAGTCATTGTTGAGTAATGAGATTGGTCTGTAGCTTGAAATAAGTGTTAGGTCTGTCCCCTGTTTGGAAATTAATGTAATGAATGCTTCCGTCCATTTCTCTGGTGTTACTCCTTTGGCTAGTATATAGTTCATTACCTCTTGTAAAGGTCGTGATAGGGCTTCTTTCAGCTTCTTACAATAGTAGGCTGACAGTCCATCTGTCCCTGGTTTCACATTCTTGATTGCTTGTTGAATTTCCATGGCTGTAATTGGTGCATTGGAATTGCTGGAAGATTGTTACGGTATATTTTAAAAATTCTTCGATTTCTTCGCAATCAGGACCCACTTTTAACCCATTCCTTCATCTTCTGTCATGTATTTCCATGATGGTAGTGCTCATGTTGCAGTCTACTATTGGGTCCTATGCTACCTTTCAAGGGTCCAGTGCTATATAGTAATAGGAAATTATTTTCTGAATGCTGATCCTTACATCAGTGTTTCCCAACCGGTGTTCCGCGGCACACTAGTGTGCCGCGAGACGTTGCCTGGTGTGCCGTGGGAGGGAGGCGGGCGAGTCGGGCGGCGAGAGGCGGGGCGGCGGCGGCGAGCACACGAGGGGCGGGGAGCGAGCTCCCTCCCACATCCCATCGCCCCGTGCTCCGCGCTGTTGTAGGCCAGCCCTGCGCACCCGGGGGACCTCCCCCCGAGAGCGCAAGGCTTGCGGGCGTCAGCTGGCAGCGCGGAGCATGGGGCGCCCTTCGGAGGACGCCCCGTGCTCCACGCAGGTGTCCGCAAGCCTTGCGCACCCGGGGGATCTCCCCCCGGGAGCGCAAGGCTTGCGGGCGTCAGCTGGCAGCGCGGAGCACGGGGCGCCCTTCGGAGGACGCCCCGTGCTCCGCGCTGGTGTCGGCCAGCCTTGTGCACCCGGGGGATCTCCCCCCGGGAACGCAAGGCTTGCGGGCAGCAGCCTGCAGCGCGGAGCACGGGGCGCCCTCCAGAGGACGCCCCGTGCTCCACGCAGGTGTCCGCAAGCCTTGCGCACCCGGGGGATCTCCCCCCGGGAGCGCAAGGCTTGCGGGCGTCAGCTGGCAGCGCGGAGCACGGGGCGCCCTTCGGAGGACGCCCCGTGCTCCACGCTGGTGTCGGCCAGCCTTGCGCACCCGGGGGATCTCCCCCCGGGAGCGCAAGGCTTGCGGGCAGCAGCCTGCAGCGCGGAGCACGGGGCGCCCTCCAGAGGACGCCCCGTGCTCCACGCAGGTGTCCGCAAGCCTTGCGCACCCGGGGGATCTCCCCCCGGGAGCGCAAGGCTTGCGGGCGGCAGCTGGCAGCGCGGAGCACGGGGCGCCCTTCGGAGGACGCCCCGTGCTCCGCGCTCGTGTTGGCAAGCCTTGCGCACCCGGGGGGCGCATGGGGCGCCCTGAAACAGAGGGTTCCCCATGCTGCGGACTGTAGCCTGCCGCCGGACGTGCGGGGCGCCCTGAAGCAGAGCGCCCCTCGCGCCAGGCAGACATGGGCCAGCCCCACAAGCTCGGGGGACAGCGGGGAGGCGCAGCACCGCCATCCCACTGTTCCCCGACCTGGTTTTTTGGGGGGGAAATAAAGGAAAAATTTTTTTCCTTTATTTCCCCCCTCAAAAGAGTAGGTGCGTCCTATGGGACGGAGCGTCCTATGGGACGAAAAATACGGTACTTACTATTTCATAATAAAGTAATTATAAAATACTTTCTTTGTGTTTATTTGATTCCTATTAAAGAGAGTTACTTTATATATAGTCAATATAGGCACAGAGTTAATTTTTTAAACATTTTCTAATGGTGGTGTGCCTCGAGATTTTTTTCATGAAACAAGTGTGCCTTTGCCCAAAAAAGGTTGGGAAACACTGCCTTACATAGCCAAAATAATTATCTCCTTTTCTTCTTTTTCATCTCTCACCGCTGCCATCCCCTCTAGCTCAGAGCCAGCACTGAACTAGAGGGGATGGCAGTGGTGAGAAATGAAATGTATATATTTAAAACTTGATGATGTGAGGAAGGCAATTTATGGAACTGAAGTAAACACATCCAAGTTACTTGTGGCAAAGGTTAAGCTATGCTATCTAAAAGTCCAACACACTCCATCCAATAGCACAACCTGTCCCAAGCAGGTCTGTGTATAGCAAATATCCCTGTTTTTTTTTTTTTATTTATTTTTTTATTAAGGATTTTCTTGTTTTACAGAAGGGTAGTGCCTCGTATTTTTTTTTTCTTCTTCTTCTTCCATGTAACGTTTTTACAAATCCGTTTCATTTGTTGAGGCATTAGGGGGAGAAGAAAACAGAAATAAAAAAGAAAGGGGGGGTGGGGAGAGGGGGGGATGGATGGGGGTGGGGTCGGGTGGCGGTGTTTCTATTATGTTTAATGTATGTAGAGTTTGGTGTCAGCGTTGCTTGTGTTGTTCACTTGTGTTCCTTTGGTGGTGAGAGAGTTTGGGGTTGGCTTAGGGTGTGATTGTTTGCTTGTGATTGGCTGTGGTGATCTTTGTTTTCGTGTGTGAGTGAGGTGGGTGGGTGTTTTGGATCAGGTTAGCCATATTGATTTGTATGCTGTTGGTGGATTATTGTCATTGTCCTGTTGGGCTGTGTATGTGATAAAGGGGAGCCATACCGGGGTGAAGGCGTCTTCTTCTGTTTGTCCCCGTGTCAGTTTCAGTTTATTAGTTAATTTTTCTAGTAGGGCTGTTTCCCATACTATTTGGTACCATTGGTCCATGCTTACTCCTGACAGGTCTCTCCAGTGTCTGGTTATGATGCTTCTGGCTGCTGAGAGCAGGTGGGTTATGAGTTCTTTGTGGTGTAAATGGGCATTGTTGTCTTGGAAGATGTTTAGTAGGGCCAATTCTGGGGTGATGTCTATTACTTGCTTAGTTATTTTACATATTTCTCGTATGGCTGTTGTCCAGAATAGTTGAATTTTGGGACACTCCCACCACATGTGGAGGTATGTGCCTGAGGAGGTGCACCCTCTCCAGCATTTTGGTGAGGTTCCTGGGTGTATTAGCGCTAGTTTCCTTGGTGTTAGGTACCACCTGTAGGTGAGTTTCAGTGTGAGTTCTTTTCTTTTTGTTGATATGGATTTAAAGGGGGGTTTAGACCACATTCTGGTCCATTGAGTGGGGTTAATCTCATAGCCTATGTCATTCTCCCATTGTTTTTTGATTGTGTCTAGGGGATTTGCGGGATTTTGGAGTAGTATTTTGTATATTGCGGATACCGTCCCTTTACCGTTTCCCTTTGTTGTTAGGAGGAGGTTTTCGAAGGCTGTCAGGGGCCTAGTTGCTGCTGATTTTACTGTTGGGTTGTTTAAGAAGGCATGTAGTTGGTGTTGTGTTAACCAGGTCATTTGGGTGTCTTCTAGTTTGTCTTGTATTTCTTGTGTTGACAAGGGTTTGTTATTTTTATAAAAGTCTATTAGGCGATATAAGCCTTTGGTTCGCCAGGTTTTTATCTGGAGGTTTTGTGCTGCATGGTGGAATAATGGGTGGTACGCCAGGGGGATTAGTGGGGATGGGGTTGGGGAGAGTTTGCCTATTTGTGTTTTCCATGCTTTGAGCATGGTCTGTGTGTACCTGTTAAGTGTTGTGGGAATTTTCTTTAGTTTGTTTGGGAGGAGTGGGTATGTTGTGGTGCAGGTGTTTTCAATTGTGTCCCTCTCTAGGTGTACCCATTGTTTTGTCTCATCTTCTAGTATATATGGGATTATATGGCGTATTTGGTTGGCATTGTAATATGCTTCTATGTTGGGGATTCCCCATCCTCCTTCTGAGGTGGGGAGGTGCAGGTATTTGGGGCTTATTCTTGGTTTTTTATGTGAGAAGATGAAGGAGTGTAGTTTTCTCTGCCAACTGCGAAGTTGTGTTGAGGGGATCCAGATTGGGAGGGTTTGGAATAGGTAAGTTAGTTTTGGGAGTGTGATCATTTTGATCATGGCTATTTTGTCTGAGAGAGTGAAATTCGTGTTATTCCATCTCTTTAGGTCTTTGTTAATTTGTCGCCACAGGGGCTTGTAGTTGTGGAGGTACAGTTTATTGAGGTTTCTGGTTATTTGTACCCCTAGGTATCTGAACTTGGTGTGGCAAAGTTTTATTTTGGTGACCTTCGTGAGTTCTTTTTGGGTGTGAGGAGGGGTGTTGAAGCACATAGCTTCTGACTTTGTAAAATTTACCTGTAGGCCCGACACCATTGCAAATGTGTTGAGTTCTCTGATTAGGGAGGTTGCTGTGCTTATGGGGTCTGGTGTTGTGACCATTAGGTCATCTGCAAAGAGCCCTAATTTATAGGTTCTGCCTTTTATTTCCACTCCCTTGATGTCTGTGGCTGCTCGGATGCGGATTGCTAAGGGTTCCAGAGCCAGGATAAATAAGAAGGGAGACAGTGGGCATCCTTGTTTTGTGCCTCTTTGGATAGCTATAGTATTAGAATCCATATTGTTAGTTCTGCATTTTGCTGAGGCTTGGGAGTATATTTGTTTGAGGATTTGTAGGAAGTTGGGGCCAAATTTCATGTTAGTTAGTACTGCTAATATGTATTTCCACTCCAAGCAATCAAAGGCTTTGAGGATGTCTAGGGACATGATTGTCAATGGGAGTTTCGTTGCCTTGCTGTGTTCGATCAGGTTCAGTAGTTTCCTGATGGGGTCTGTTATATTGCGGCCAGGGACAAAGCCAGTCTGGTCTGGGGCTATTAACTTGTGTAGGAAGATTTTTAGGCGGTTGGCCAAGATTGATGTGAATATCTTGTAGTCTTGGTTTATTAATGAGATTGGGCGGTATGATTCTACTTTGAGGCTGTCTTTTAGTGGTTTTGGGATGGAGACTATTTTGGAGTGGGTCCAGGTTTCGGGGATGGGGGCCCCTTTTATGATGTCGTTGAATAGGCGGGTCATGTAGGGCATCAAGGGTTCTTTGAATTTCCTATAGAATTCTGCTGTGAAGCCATCTGGGCCTGGGGCTTTGTGTGGTTTCAGGTTTTTGAGGACCGCATCTATTTCCTCTGGGGTGATAGGGCTGTCCATGAATTCCTGTTCCTCATCAGTTAGGGTAGGCATGGTCAGTCCTGCTAGAAATGTTCTGATTTCCTTCTCTGGTGGGTTATGGGAGGTGTATAGGTTGGCGTAGAATTCTGCAAATTCTGAGGTTATTTCTTCGGGGGAGAATGTTATGTTGCCGTCTTTTTTGGTGATGCAGTGTATTCTTGTTTTGAGTGCTTTTTTCCTACATCTATTTGCTAGTAATCTGGAGTTTTTCCCTCCATATTCGTAGAAACGTTGTTTAGAGTATAGAATGTTGATCATTGTTTTGTTAATTTCTAGGGAGTCTAGTTCTCTCCTTTTTTGTTCTATAAATTTGAGGAGTTTTTTAGATCCTGTTTGTTTGTAGCGTGATGAGAGGGCTGTGATGTCTTGTTCTATTTTGCTAATTTTTGAGGAGGTTTGTTTTTTAAGGAATGTTTTCTCTTTTATGCAAGCTCCTCTGGTGACCGCTTTCATTGCGTCCCATAGGAGGGGGGTTGTTATATTGTTTACATCATTTTCCTTGAAGTAGTTTTGGAGGGTTTTTGTGAGACTCTCTCTAATTTGTTTGTTTGTAGTTAGGATGGGACTGAAGGACCATGATGCGGTGGTTTGTGTTCCTTCTCCTATTTTAACGATGACTTCTACTGGGGCGTGATCTGTGATTTTAATGTTACCTATGTTTGTTGATTCCACTGAGGGGATCAGACCCTGTGTGAGTAAAATGCTGTCCAGTCTGGACACTGTATCATGGCGTCCTGATTGGAATGTATGGCTGATGTCTCCCGGGTTTTGCTCACCCCAAATGTCGTAGAGACCCCTGTTTTTTAGCATTTTTAGTAACTTGTAAGAGTTCCTAGTTGTTGGGGGTTTCCTTCGGAGGAAGGTTGCCCATGGGGTTGTGGGGTGGATATCTTTCAGGGATAAACCTTTCATATTTAGATTGAGGTCCCCTCCTAGGATTGCTTCCCCTTCAGAGAAGGAGAGGAATTTGTTTAGTGTCTTCTGGAAGAATTCTAATTGTTTGGTGTTTGGGGCATATATGGAGCCGATTGTCAGTTTGATTTTGCCATCTAGTGTCCCTTTAGCGAAAATGAATCTGCCTTTTTTGTCCTTGAGGACTGTTGTGGCAGTGAAGTTCAGGTCTCTACTGAGTATTATGGCTACACCACGAGCTTTCCCTGAGCCTTGTGCGACCCACTGTTGACTGAAGCGGGGGTCGCTCAGGAGTTTGCTGCCTTTGGGTGGGTTGTGTATTTCTTGTAGGAAGGTGATGTGTGGTTTCATGGTGTTTATGTATGAGGTGATGCGTTTTCTTTTGATGGGGTTTCCCAGCCCCCTCACATTTAATGTAATTGCTTTTAGGTTAGCCATCTTGCTTATCTTTTATGTGGGGCGATTCCCTGCCAACCCGTTCGGGTTGTCTTGTGTCTCTCTCTTCGTGTTGTTTAAAGAACCAGTGGGGTTGCGCTGACCTAGGGTGTGGTGGGTGGGGGGCTAGTGGGAGTAGAGTGAGATTTGGGTTAAAGAGTAGGGGGTAAGTTGTAGGGAGTTTCCTATATATAGTCATATAGGTGTTTGTTTGGGGTATTTTGGGCCATCTGGCATTTAGCCGGTTGGTCCTAGGTCTCAGCTGGTGTGGAAGGCCATGTTCAAGGACAGGCCATCTCCCCTGTTGTCTGCGATAGGGGGTGATCAGCGAGACAGTGTGAAGTGACTTTGTAACGTCGCTGTCAGGTATAAGGTTCGTAAGCAATGTTGCCAATGTTATAAGCAACATTGTTGGTGTGTTGGGGTGGGGATGTGGGTGCTGGTACGCTCTGGTGCCACCATATTGCTGGTTGGGTATCAGATTTTAGCCTGATTGTGGGTTGTGTTATTAAGGTTGGAGTTGTTTTTCCTTAGTATGGAGTATGAGGATGTTGAAGGTGTGGGTGATGGGGAATGTGGTTGAGGTCGTCTGGACTGGTGTTGGGGTGGGGGTTTCTGTGGGGGTGCGGGGCTGGGGGGAATGTTGATGGTGTTAACTAAATCTATGTTTTGGGGGGGGGAGAGGGGGAAAAGGGGGGGGGAGAAATCACCAGTCCTTCGGTTTGTGGGGTTTTTTCCTGGTTGCTTCATTGAGCTGCAGTTGTTGTTGTTGTTGTTGTAGGGTTGTCCATCTGCGATGAATTGGTTTGGTTAGTCTTGGTCTGGTTTCTTGTGTCGTATGGCCGGCGGGACGGTTCTGAGCGTTGTGCTTGTCTGTATTGGTTTGCGTTGTTCTGCCGCTTCTGTTGTTTCTTTTTGCTCTGTACCGTCGTCCAGTTGCTTGCTGTTGTTTCCTCGTGGTTGGGGCTGTCACTTGGTGGATTTGTCGGTTGCCATTCCGGTGGGAGGTCGAGTTCAAGGTTCTTTAGTAGTTGCAGGGCCTCAGGTATGCTGGTAACCATGTGTTGTGTTGTATTGGTTGTTACAATGAGACGGAAGGGGAAGCCCCATCGGTATTTGATCCCTGCTTGTTGGAGACGCTGGGTGCATGGGCGCAGGCTTTTCCTCCGGTTTAGAGTATCCTGAGATAGGTCCTGTAGGGCCAGAATGGGGGTTTCTCCATATCGAAGGTTGGTTGAGTTTCTGAGGTTGTTCCATACCTCTTCCTTCTTTTTGTAGCGCGTGAAGCATACAATGATGTCTCTTGGGGGGGCGCTGGGTTTTGGCATAGGTTTTAGGGCTCTGTGAGCCCTCTCCAAGTCATCTGCCTCAAGTTTCAGGCCTGGGATTGTGTTTTTCAGCCAGCGTATAATTAGGTCTGTTGGGCTTTTCTCCTCTGCTTTTTCAGGAAAGTTGCGGAAGCGGATGTTACAGCGTCTATTGCGATCTTCAAGGTCGGCTTGCTTAATTTTCATCTCTCTGTGTTCTGTTTCCATTTGGTTTACCAGTTCGTCCAGTTTCTTGTTCACACGTGCGTTCTCCTCCCGGTATTGCTCTAATATTTTTTCTTGCATTTGGTTTTTGTTCTCTAGAGCTTCCACTTTGGAGGTTAGATTGTTGATTAGTACCTGCATGGGAGCCATTGTGGCCTTCAGTGTTTCTTCTAATCTTGCTTCCATTTCCCTCAGATCTCGTTTCGTTATTGGGTGGTCATCATCTTGAAGGGGAGTTACCATCTTAGCATTGTTTGCCATCTCCCTGGTTGGTGTAATCTCAGTCTCCCTGATAGTTTTGGTTTGAGGTTGGCTTGGCGTCCACTTGGGGTAGGGCGTGTGGTGGTTAGGAGTTGTGCTTGTGGTGATTCCTGGGTATTGTTGGGTTGTTGAGCTGATCAGGCTTTGTTGGCTGGTGGCTTTTACAGAGCGTTTGGATTAGGCGGTCATTTGTGTCACTTCTAGCCTGTGTTTTAAGAACTTCTCTTGGGTTTTCTGTAGTTGCCTCAGCGGTGCCGCTGAGGCTGGGGGGGAGGGCAGGTAAGCAGAGGTGGGTAGACTAACGGACAGACAGTTCATATAAAGGGAGGGGGGTTAGCAGGTAGAGATGCAAGAGATTAGAGGGGTGGGGCCAGGGGAAATATGTCTTTAGGAGGGGGTTGTATATACCCAAAGGGGTACTGGGGTCCAGTTAAGGTGGAAATTGGGGTTGGGAGTGCGCTTAGAAACAGAGACAGACAAATAGGCTATATGTAAAGGGTGGAGGGAGAAAAGGGAAGAAGAAGAAGAAGAAAGAGAGAAGAAGGGGGAGGCGGGGGGGAGAGGGGAGATTGGAGTAAGAGAGAAGAGAGAGAGAGAGACAAAAAGAGTTGAGAGGAGAGATAGTACAGTAATATCAGAGGTATTAGATTGCAGCAGTAGTTTTAGCTATAGTATGAGGGGGCAAATTATGATAGGGTGATATGAATGTGTGTATGTGTTTCCTTTAGGGGAAGGGGGGGGATGGAGAGGGAGGAGGGAGAGAGAATGAGGGGAGGAGGGGGAAGGGTGGGGGAGGGAAGGAGAAGAAAAGAGAGGGGGAGAGGGGAGGAGGGAGGGAGGGTGAGCTGCTGCAATGGTATGGGGGAAAGTCTTATTTCAAAAGAGGGGGTGGGGGGGAAAGGGCTCCCCTCTCAAAAACAAACTGACGGACAGGCTAAAAAAGGGGGGGTTGATTTTAAAAAATAAAAGGGATAGAAAAAAAAAGTTGGGGATGGAAAATGAAAGGTGGGATAAGGGGAAAAAATGAGGAGGGGTGAAGAGAGAGAGGGGAGAGCAAAAAGGGAGAGAAAAATAAAAGGGGGGAGTTGAGGGAGAGAGTATCAGTAACAATAGCAGTGATATAGAGGAAATTTTTGTTTTAAAAGAGAGTGGTGGTCGTAGCTGGGGGTGAAAGATTCCCCCCTCAAGAACAAGCCAACAAATAGACAAGAACGGGCTTTAAAAAGAGAGAGGGGAAAAAATGTGTGGTGTTTTTTTTAAAAAAAAATAAAATAAAATAATAATAATAATAATAATATTTTCCCCCTAATTATTGTTGTTATTTTTTATTTGTAAAAAAGTAATTAAAAATGTACAGGTAAAAGATAAAAATGAGAATTAAAGGTAAAAAAAAAAAGGGGGGGGTTGTCTTTAGATAGATAGATAGAGCTTTTTATTTAAAAATGAAAATAAAAATGAGTAAAGTATAGGTAAAAGAGGATAGGTAAAAGAGAGTGGAAAGTCTGGGGCGAAGTGGCAGTCCCAGGAAATGGCCTGTGATGGTTCAGGGCTGTTTTCTGGGTACTGCCATTTTAATTCTTAAGAGGGGGGTTTGAGGTGAAAATAAAATGAGGTTTAAATTGAGGGGGTGTGTGTGTGGAAAAGTGTGTCTTTAAATAGTGTGTAGAAAAGATAGAAATAAAAATAGAGATTCAAATAAAGGGTGGCTGCAGCAGCAGTGGCCCCTCTCTTAAAAAGAAAAATGATAAAAGTAGGTATATGGGGGGGGGGAGAATAAAAAAGAATTTCTTTTTTAAGAAGGGGGGGAGAGGGGTAGGAAGGAGTTAAAAAAAGGATTTTGTTTGTTGGCTGTTGTTTTTTATAGAAAAAAGGAGAAAAGAAGGGGGTAGTTTCTTCCTTTCTGTGATCTCCTTTGTCATGCGGCTTTGCATGGAGGGGTAGGCTCCGGTCGGCTCAGCCACGTGTTTTTTTTTCGCAGCGTCCTTTGCCTTCCCGTGTTCACCTACCTCCCCTCTTCCTTGCCGGCAAAGCTAGGGCTCCTCTTTCTTTCTTTCTTTCTTTCTTTCTTTCTTTCTTTCTTTCTTTCTTTCTTTTTCCCTTCTTCCTTCCTCCTTCTCTTTTTCTCCCTCTCTGCGTTAGCTCCACTGTCTTCCTGGATTTGGAGCTCCTCTCGGCTGTTGGGGGGGGGGGTCGGGTGCCTTTCCGGCTCAATCAAGGTCGTGGGGGGGTGTTTTGGCTCCCTTGAAAGACGCCCCGGGCACCCCCGATTCCTCTCCGTTGGCAGTGCTGGCAGCAGCAGATCTGGGAGCCCGGGAATCGGCCAGACAGAGCCTTTCACTCTGGCTGGCTTCAGGAGCTCTTTTCTCAGGAGCCATGCTGCCTCCGGAAGTTCCCCCCGATCCCAGCAAATATCCCTGTTAAATCAATTGTTCCTAGTAGGATGTGTGTTTCAGAATAACATATTTCACAGTGTTTTTTATTATTTCCCAACAGGAAAGATTGTCTTAAGCTTCTGAAGTATTTACTGGAGCAGCTTAAAACAAAACATGAAAACAGAAATCAGTTTGAAAAATTCCATTCTTACTTTGCCAAAACTGCCTTTCTTCATGCATGTACCAAGTGGCCCCGTGATGATGAATGGCTTGCAGCAAATCTTCACGAATGTTTCAACAGACTACTGGATTATTTCGTGGGTTGTCTCAGAGCGGCCGAGTTAAAACACTTTTTTATACCTGAGTTAAACTTGCTTCAGACAGTTGAAAAGGCAAAATGTAATGCACTTGCAAAAGTAATTGAAAGTGAGCAAAACAATATGTTTCCTATATTTTTCCGGTAACTTTGAAATAAAGAGCTATGGTATTTGAATTCATGCAAAGAATTATGAATGAAATTGAAAGACACTATGGGTACTCACCTGAAAGGATTACAAGGACATCACAAAGTGGGATATCATTATGCTTCTACTTGCTTGAAAGGCAGAAAACACTTGATAATTGTGAGTTGCCCCTCCTGCAAAGTGACCACCTTCTTGCCAAAGCATAAATTAGACTTAGTAACTCAAATACACCAAAACCAAATCAGATTAATACATCAACAGTTTGATCACCCTTCCTGTAATTATTTGTTGAAGATGTGAGTTTTACACTTGTGCCTTAGTACTATAGCAGGCGTGGCCAACTCCCAAGAGACTGTGATCTACTCAGTTAAAAACTGGCAGTGATCTACCCCCTTACCTTTTTTGGGGTTCAGGTCAGTTGTTGAGCTTTCTTTAGGGAGGAGGAAAGCCCATTTTTGGGGGGGTGCAGGGCAAAAATGTGATCTACCAGTGATCTACCACAGACGTTCAGTGATCTACCTGTTGGACGTGCCTGCACTATAGGTATCTGCCTGATAAACATTGGAAGTACAATCCAGAGAACCATTGCCGCCACACCAAAACTCCTGGTTTTAGTGGACGTAAGACCAAGTGACAACAAGTATGCAAGGTAAAGAATTTCTCCAAGAATTGACCAGTCAGGGCAAAGACTTTTCCAAGGCTATCATGGTCCTGGGTTGTTCAAGGCCTTGTATACCAATAGCAAAACCTTAAACCTGTCTTGGTAGTATTTAAGCAGCCACTGCAATTCAGCACAGGTGTTTCACACTGTCAGTTGCGCACCACCTGCAGCAGCCTTGCTAAAGTATTCTGCACTAGTTGCAGCAGATACAGCGTACTGGGTTACCGCAATCTGGAAGTTGACATTGCCTGAAATATTGTAGCTTTCACACCATCCTTAATTGACAGGTGTCCTAGCTAGTGAAGTCACTTTGGCCTCTGGTGACAAAGTTAGATGTACTCTGAAGCAATGTACCTGCTCTTTTAGAGGGAGTGCAATCATGTTCAGAAGAGGGCAACTGACCTATTTCCCTGATCTGGAAAACCACTCACCCACAGCCTCAGTCTCACCAGGATTCAAGTTCTGTATTGGCCCTCATCCAGCCCACCATTGTGCACACACACCAGTCCAGTTCCTGCAGGGCCACATCTGACTGATAAGGAGAAAGAGGGTTGGGTGACAGCATACTGATGACATAATGCTCCAATTCCCCTTATGGCTGCTCCCCCCAATGGCTTCATATAGCTGTTGAATGGTATGGGGGGAAAAACTGCCCTGAGGAATTCTCAGCATAACTACAATGGTGCTAAAGCCCATTCTCTCAGTGTTACTTTCTGGAGCCAAGTGGAGATAGGCACGGGACAACTTACTGCACCCCATGCATAGCTTAGGCTATCGCTGGTAGCTGGCAGGCAAGAAAAAGGATGGACAGTCTCTGCTGTCCTCACAAGCAAGCTCACATGCACATACCCTTTTGAGAAGGCCCAGTGGGTACTGTGAACATAACCCCATGAAGAGTAGGAAACTTGAGACTTGTGTGGGCTTTAAAGTTACAGTGGCCAGCAGCTATGACGTTACCTCATGGGGTGCAATAGCCACTGGCAGTGAGATATTGTCATATGCCATAAATTCCTGGCTCCAGTGGTGGACTTGGTTTCTAAGAAAACTGCTATGCTCTCTCACTGCTTTTAAGGGCCAGTCTCATGATAAAGTTAATTGCTGGTAGCAGCAATACATAGGCTCTTGCATAGTTAGGAAGTGGGCTGAGAAAAAAGAAAGTTCTGTGATCTAGTACCTCATTTTCAACTTGTCTGGAATTTCTTTGAGCAAGTAGAGATAGTGTGTATAGTTTATAACACTACAATATAAAGACAGCTTTTCATCATGTGTTTTGCACTTAGTACTTTGATGCAAGTACAAATCAACAATTTACAATGCCAGTTATGGCTTGCTCTTTCAAAACATTTCCAGGGAGGCGGCAAATCACTTCCCTGCCACTGTTAAACATTTGGAAAGGAAAGCTTCATATTTTATTTGCATGTTTCCTTTATATTGTAGTAACATTTGAGAAAGTGCACATGCATAGAGAACTGATTTGGCAAGGAGATTGGGACATTTCCCCGGCTGGGTGCATATCTTCCTGTGGGAACAAGTTACATGCAATTATGGGGGAGAAAGAGAATGTTTAATTAGGGGCACTTTTGGAGTGTGTGTTTGCCCTCCTGCAAATGACCAGCTTTTTTGTGCGCATAGGTATACAACAGTATTGCTAAATGTAGACCATATTTTGTTGCACAGACTTCCCCAGGATCCATTTGATATATAAATAGGAAATGGCTAATCCTAATCTCTCTTCTATTTCTTGTTCATATTAGAAAATTATATTCAAGTGCAACAAAACTAGAAACTAGAAACTGAATAATCCTCACACAGCACATGAAGGTGAAGTGCTTTAGTCATTGAAACAAATTATGATACAATGTTTGACTCACAATCTTATAGCAAGGCAGATTAATACCGTTTCGCAGGTTCTGAAACATGCTATATGAAAATGATACATGTTTAAAAAGCTTTTATTTAGCAAGAATAAACATAACAACTATAGATCCATGAAAACACTAATCCTTTATTCTCTTAAAACTAGTCTTTTTGTGCAAGTAAAGGGAAGATTCTGGAAGCCAAATGTTAATGCATAAAGTTCTCATAAAATTACAGTATTCTACCATTGCCATTTATAGACCCACTATTAATCTACAGGTGGGACTCGCTAGGCATGCAAATATGTCAATACACTACATCTTACCAATAAAAAAGATGCAGTACACAGAACCCACAGAATCAGGCTAATTTTAAATTTAAGATGGAGAGGGGAAGATCTGTTTGCCTCATTGTTACTTTTCCTTGTAAATAAGAACTTTTATCAACATTATTCTATGAAGTGCAGTTCTTCCATCTAACAAAACTACTATAAGCTACAAAACAAGAATGAACTTAAGTATTGTTATTACTCTCAACCAAAATGTATCAAAACTGAAACTTAACAAAATAATCCACCAGCTTTACTACAGCACTGCATTAGAATACATTACAGTGAATAGATAGAATTTGAAAATAATTACAAGTCAGCATAATTTCCAGTATTTCTGAACTCCATTGATCAAGATGTTGGTACTCATAAGCAGACAAAAACTTCAGTGTTGACAATTACTGCTTTATGTACAAGGTTTCCTCCCTGAAGATGAGAAGATGTAATCAATGTACCATAAGCCAATAAAACCCCATTAGATGTTAGATTAAGGCCATTATTCTCAAACTACTTCAAAGAAGTCCTATTATTATTAGTATCCATAGAGCTGCATGATTTAAAATCCCTAGGCACTAGCCAGACCCAGACTAGACCAACCAACTTCAGTATGATTACTATTATGTATATTTAGAGCAGGCTTTGCTCAGAAGACTGCTATATATCTCATGACAGCTATATAAAAAAGTATTGTTTCAATTTTCTAATAAGCATATTTTTCAAATCTGGAAATGCACATTCCTGTAAATGGTGCAATTTCAAGACAACCAGATTTTTAAAAGTTATGTTTTAAGCGTGCATAAAGCTTGAGCAATACTACATTCTACTTAAAATTATTGCTAACATTTCAGTAGGCACTCACTGTGTTCAAGTATGGATTAAAAACCTCTTCGAGATCTCCCACGAGACCTCCCCGTATCTTTCTCCATTTCTTTTTTCAACTGAAACTGCTTGTATCTTTCAGCCATTGAAATAAGTTCTTCGGGAATTACCTGATAATTAGAAAATCATGGCAACAATACTTTCATACTGCTGACATCAATATTTATTGTTCCATGAATTAAATATTTTATCTAAGTACACTGAAAAAGGCTAATATTCCTTCTTTGTATCATATCAAATTAGATTTCCCCCTTCTGTAAGTTTTTTGATAACTGTTAAATACACAGTATTGGTTTAAGAACAGTCTGGATTAAGAATGATTCGGTTTACAAACTCCACAAAATTGGAAGTAGTGTCCTGATTTGAGAACTTTTTTAAAAAGGTAAAGGACCCCTGACAGTTAAGTCCAGTCGCGAACGACTCTGGGGTTGTGGCGCTCATCTAGCTTTACTGGCTGAGGGAGCCAGCATTGGTCCACAGACAGTTTTTCTGGGTCATGTGGCCAGCATAACTGAGCCGCTTTTAGCAAAACCAGAGCAGCACACAGAAACGCCGTTTACCTTCCCACCGGAGCGGTACCTATTTATCTACTTGCACTTTATTGGCGTGCTTTTGAATTGCAAGGTTGGCAGGAGTTGGGACCGAACAACGGGAGCTCACCCCGTCGCGGGGATTCGAACTGCCTACCTTCCGATCGGCAAGCTCTAGGCTCAGTGGTTTAGACCACAGTGCCACCCGACCGACTTTACCTCGGTCTAAAAATGGAATCTGAATGGTGAAAGGGCACTGTGGGCGGGAGGCCTCATTAGGGAAAGCGCACCTCGGTTTAAGAATGGTTTTGGTTTAAAAGTGGACTTCCAGAACAGATTAAATTCGTAAACCAAGATCCCACTGTACTGGGATATTATTACAGCAAGTGTAATGCTTAATAGGTCTTTTAGAGTAGTTTCCCGTTTAGTTTGCACTTCATTAAACTCTGGTATGTTGGCAGGTAATATCTGTTTTGCATAAAGTCTACCCATCACTGCAAATTGCTTGGAATGCATCACATTTCCCCCATTCAAGCTCTTACTGATGAGAAAGGTACAAAGCACAAACTTTTGCTATGCAAAGTACTTTAGAAAGTTAGTTTAAATTACCAGAGACCAAAGTGGTGGATGTCATCTTATAAGAGCCATTCCTTTCACATTCACAATACAAAGACATGCACCCAGACATTAAGTATGCATTAATTTTTTTTTACAAGATACTACCATTACATCCAGAAATAAATATATTCAAATTCACAATCTGTATTATTAGAACTTAAACTACCCTTATTTATTATCTCTTGATTCCAGCTGAAGTCAGTTGTTTTTCCATACCATTCTAGCAAAAGGAAGAACAAAGAAACAGTGGGGTCACTCAGAGGAGGAGATGGTGAAATGCAAACAGGGGACACAGAAAGGGCTGAAATCCTCAATGCCTTCTTTCCTCAGTCTTCTCCGATAAAGAAAACAATGCCTGACCTGAAGAATTTGGAGCAAATGATTCAGCAGAGGAAACACAGCCCAGAATAACTAAGGAGATAGTACAAGAATACTTGGCTAGTTTAGATGTATTCAAGTCTCCAGGGCCAGATGAACTGCATCCAAGAGTATTAAAAGAACTGGCAGATGCGATCTCAGAACCACTGGCAGTCATCTTTGAGAATTCCTGGTAAACAGGCGAAGTCCCGGCAGACTGGAGGAGGGCAAATGTTGTCCCTATTTTCAAAAAGGGGAAAAGAGAGGACCCAAATAATTACCGCCCAGTCAGTCTGACATCAATACCAGGGAAGATTCTGGAGCAGATCATTAAGCAAACAGTCTGTGAGCACCTAGAAAGGAATGCTGTGATCACCAATAGTCAGCATGGATTTCTGAAAAATAAGTCATGTCAGACTAACCTGATCTCGTTTTTTGACAGAATTACAAGCCTGGTAGATGAAGGGAACGCAGTGGATGTAGCCTACCTTGATTTCAGCAAGGCATTCGACAAGGTGCCCCATGATATTCTTGTAAAGAAGCTAGTAAAATGCGGTCTTGACTATGCTACCACTCAGTGGATTTGTAACTGGCTGACTGACCGAACCCAAAGGGCGCTCATCAATGGTTCCTCTTCATCCTGGAGAAGAGTGACTAGTGGTGTGCCACAGGGTTCTGTCTTGGGCCTGGTCTTATTCAACATCTTTATCAACAACTTGGATGATGGACTCAAGGGCATCCTGATCAAATTTGCAGATGACACCAAACTGGGAGGGGTGGCTAACACCCCAGAGGACAGGATCACACTTCAAAACGACCGTGACAGATTAAAGAACTGGGCCAAAACAAACAAGATGAACTTTAACAGGGAGAAATGTAAAGTATTGCACTTGGGCAAAAAAAATGAGAGGCACAAATACAAGATGGGTGACACCTGGCTTGAGAGCAGTACATGTGAAAAGGATCTAGGAGTTTTGGTTGACCACAAACTTGACATGAGCCAACAGTGTGACGCAGCAGCTAAAAAAGCCAATGCAATTCTGGGCTGCATCAATAGGAGTATAGTATCTAGATCAAGGGAAGTAATAGTGCCACTGGTCAGACCTCACCTGGAGTACTGTGTCCAGTTCTGGGCACCACAGTTCAAGAAGGACACTGACAAACTGGAACGTGTCCAGAGGAGGGCAACCAAAATGGTCAAAGGCCTGGAAACGATGCCTTATGAGGAACGGCTAAGGGAGCTGGGCATGTTTAGCCTGGAGAAGAGGAGGTTAAGGGGTGATATGATAGCCATGTTCAAATATATAAAAGGATGTCATATAGAGGAGGGAGAAAGGTTGTTTTCTGCTGCTCCAGAGAAGCGGACACGGAGCAATGGATCCAAACTACAAGAAAGAAGATTACACCTAAACATTAGGAAAAACTTCCTGACAGTAAGAGCTGTTCGACAGTGGAATTTGCCGCCAAGGAGTGTGGTGGAGTCTCCTCCTTTGGAGGTCTTTAAGCAGAGGCTTGACAACCATATGTCAGGAGTGCTCTGATGGTGTTTCCTGCTTGGCAGGGGGTTGGACTCGATGGCCCTCGATGGCTCTTCCAACTCTATGATTCTATGATTCATACCTGTTTTTTATGTTTGAATTGTTTCCATAAACCAGCTTGTTAACAGTGACTTTTCTAGTTTGTTTGTTGTTGTTTTTTTTGCATTGTAAACCACTTGAGGCTATATGCATGAAGACTTGGTACAAATCTTAAACAGCAAGTAAATATTAAGAATAAAGTTTCAATACCTTAAAAACATGTTCTTATTAAAGAGCTTTTGAGACATACCTCGAGTCTGGGGGGAAAGTCAGGGAGAGGGCTAATTGCTAGTGTGGGTATGATAAACACTACCTGGTTTCCTCTTTCCAAAATGTCAATCAATTCAGATGCATTCCGCCAGTCATTCCTAGTCACAAGGGTTACAGCTTCCCCTGTGCGGCTAAAAAAAAAAAAAAAGCAAGCACAAAACTGTCAAGATAGCCAGCTCAAATAAAATCAGTTCAGTGTTTTCTTTTATTGAGTTGTGCTGAGGAGTAATAGTCGAAATACCCTGTTGCAACTCTTAGGCTGAAGTACTAGTGAGCAGCTTAAACCTCATTTCTTCTTCTTTGAAGTAGAATGTCAACTTGATTCTCAGCAAGAAAGCTGGTTTCTAATTGTTTTTGGATGTCCCCAAATGAGGAATAACAACAACAACAATTTATTATTTATACCCCACCCATCTGGCTGGGTTTCCCCAGCCACTCTGGGTGGCTTCCAACAAAATATTAAAATACAATAGTTTGTTAAACATTAAAAGCTCCCCTAAACAGGGCTGCCTGTCTATGTAAAATGTGCTGGAGAAAACACTGGTGTTCCTCTAAGAAGTAACAGTGGCACATTCCAGATATCCAATTCACTATACAGTGGTGCCTCGCAAGACGAATGCCTCGCAAGACAAAAAACTCGCTAGATGAAAGAGTTTTCCGTTTTTTGAGGTGCTTGGCAAGACGAATTTCCCTATGGGCTTGCTTCGCAAGATGAAACGTCTTGCGAGTTCTTGCGAGTTTTTTCCCTCCCCCCCTTTTTCTAAGCCGCTAATAGCGCTAAGCCGCTAATAACCGTGCTTCGCAAGACGAAAAAACCGCAAGACGAAGAGACTCGCGGAACGAATTAATTTCGTCTTGCGAGGCACCACTGTATATAGAGTATTCCACTTACCCTGCACGTCCAGTACGGCCTACTCTATGAACATACTCTTCAATGTTGCGAGGGAAGTCAAAATTAAAGACATGAGTGATATCATGCACATCAAGTCCACGGGAGGCCAAGTCAGTTGCTATCAGTATGCGAACTCTGCCTAGAACAAGCACAGTGAGACATATATACCTCACAAAAGGCATAAATTGGGATCTGACAAGAGTTTTTAACTAGGTAGAGAAATCAACAACTTTTTATTTTATATTTGAACTCACACTGCACGTACATAAGGCTGGACATTTATTTTGGAAATGCCATTTTTTCCTCTTTGTATTAGTTTACAATATTATACAAAACAAAAACACAATATGTAAACATCCCAAATTTCCCCAAGGTTAGGGCAATATTCACAACCTTATAGTAAATGCACCTTAATAATAAAGATAGCCTTGTTTTTCAAAAAAATATTTTAAGGTAGTCAGAAAACATTTCACTGGCTGTTTCTCTGTTATCCTTATAGATGGATGGTTGGATTGCAGCAATGGTAAACCTTTTCAATGGCCACATTTGCATGTAGCAATAAGTCACACAACAACTTGCCATAGTTTTATGCTGCTTTTGTGATGTATTTGTTGTAACCTGCCCTGAGACTTAATGTGCAAACACAGCCGGAAAGGCTTTAGGTTTTTTTAAAAAAATCATTGCTGAGTGGTACTGCATCTTCTTCCGCAAATATGTTATGACTGGTTGCTTAGTGTTATGCTACAACTGATTCTAATCAATTACAAGTTTACCTTTCTTGAAGTCGTCTAAAGCCTGTTCACGATCACATTGTTCTCTATTGCCATGTAAGGACTGGACAGGAATTCCCTGAAGACCAAAATCACTTGATAGGTCATCGGCACTAAACAGAAAAGTTAAAAACTAAAAAAACACATAGGATTGCTTGGTTCATACATTTGGAGATACAATTGCATGTACTTAAAATAAGTAGTCTAAACCCTATGTCAGGTACTCTGTTCCTTCCACATGTTCAAGGAAACTCATTTAATGTCCTATTGCTAAAGGATTCATGATCAGCGAGTAAACATTGTATGCATTTACCAGACTTCCTTATAGAAAAAAGAGAAAGAAATCACCAGCGTAGAGATGTGGTTTCCCAAAAATGCACTTATGAGGTAGATGCAAATATTCTCACTTCACAGACAGGGAACTAATGCAGAGATGAAGGGTTGAAAAGTCACTTAAGAACTCTATGGATGAAGTGGAGTAGAATTCTGATTTCAGCAACTAAAGAAAATGTTGTGTCTAGATTAAATCCACTGTAATAGAATATATGCAAAAATTATGGAATTCTTTCTGTTGCAAATGTTAAATTTCAGCAATAGCATATGAAATAGAATACCTAACACACCCTTTACATCTTATATCACTAGTTATCAAGTTGTAAACAGTTTTCTTTGACTAGTAGCACCACCCTATGTGTGCTTATTTCCAAGAATTGTACTGCTAGCCCCATTATGGAACTTGAGTCAATCAAAAAGAGTTTGAAGAAAAAGTGTCCTATTGAGATTATATGCTGAAACTATTCTTTTTTATATTTGAAAATAGATGAGAACCAGCATTTCCTGACATTTCTTTGCTATCGGGAGAATTTGAATTCTCAGAAGTTAAGCTGCTCTATTTAGACTAGGTAAGGAATTACAGTACAGTACAAAGAAAAGTCATGGGTTGGATCCACACTAACGCATGTTAAGAGTAGAACCCTTGAAATTAATGGAACTTTCGAAAGCATGTCAAAAAGTGCAAGTAGATAAATAGGTACCGCTCCGGCAGGAAGGTAAACGGCGTTTCCGTGTGCTGCTCTGGTTCGGCAGAAGCGGCTTAGTCATGCTGGCCACATGACCCGGAAACTGTCTGTGGACAAACGCTGGGTCCCTTGGCCAGTAGTACCTTTACCTTTACCTAAGGTTAGTCATAACTTAGTCATACTTGAAATCTGGATCCAACCAAGAAGCGTGAAGCAATATAAGAGAAGTAAATTATTGAGGAGGTGGGGCAACTTGTATATTAGGGAA
The DNA here is from genome assembly GCF_964252035.2 of Podarcis erhardii. Lineage (NCBI taxonomy): Eukaryota > Metazoa > Chordata > Lepidosauria > Squamata > Lacertidae > Podarcis > Podarcis erhardii. Next base: position 38,621,378 of record NC_138507.1, on the reverse strand, counting down.
GACTAAATTTGGAGCTTTTTGGTTTGGAATAAAGGCGATTAAAGGAGGACATGATTGAGGTGTATAAAATGATGTATGGTGTAGAAGAAATGGCTATAGTTTCTTCTCCCTTTTCATATATTATAAGATCCCAGGCCATCCAATGAAACTGAACAGTGGGAGATTAGGGGGACAAAAAGTAGTACTTCTTCTCACATTGCATCTGGAATTTGCTACCAGAAGTGACTGGACAAATTCATGTCACCTCAAGCACATCTTTGGGGCCAAGACCTTTTGCAAGAAACCCATACTTTTTAGCTGTTTTGACATGCTGCATTTAGCTTTGAAAACATCTGGCTCTACTTCTGATTTTCTGGTCTGGGAGAGGAGACTATTTGTTTACCCAACCACTTTTTTGACATAGAGCGCACTGTTAAGTGGCATATAGCAGAGTCATATAAACAATATGACATTTTACATAACTTCTCTTATGGGTAACTCTTACACATCCTGGTAAACAAAAGTAACATATACTTTGATTAAATGCTGCTATGTGCAGCACCGTATCTTGATCATATAAGTATAAGGGGGGGGGGGAGTGAGGAGCTTGGGATAACCCTGCCTATTGATTCAATAAACTGAGTCAGTCTTTGGGTTGTTCCTCCCCCAGGCACGGCTTAAGATGGAACCAGCCTCCAAGAGGTCAAACAATGCCCTGCTGCTACTTCTTGAAAAGGGAATTAATCAGAGCACATCACCAAATATTAAGAGCTGAAAATAAATGTAGCTTACATTTTCTATCTAAAATTCTAAAGAATCTAAATTTAAAACCACATTTGGCTGAAGAAAGGCCATAACTGACTGGAAGAGCACATGCTTTTTATGCAAATGCCCAAACTTTAATCCCTAGTATTTCCGTTTCAACAGACGGACAAAAGGTGATGGGAGAAGACCTTTGCTGTAGGCCCTAGAGCTCAACTAACATAATACAGTAAGGTAATATTGGGCTAGCCGCTAGATGGACCAATGGCCTGACTCAATAATGAGGCACCTGTAAATCATATTTAATGGTTAATAGTGAATGACAAATGTAGGCAGTAAGCCAAATATTCCTGTTAGATTTCTTCTACATACGTAAGCTTCTTTCCCACAAAAATGATGACTTTATCTTCAGACTTCATAGTGTCAATGAAGTAACGTGTAAAAGCTCTTTTTTCTTCTTCTGGAATAATAACAATTTTCTGTTCCACTGTATTTACTGCCTAGAAAACCAAATTTAATCAAAGGAAACCTGAATGTGAATTTGAACCTTGTCAAAGTATCAATTAAGAATTGTACATACTTTGTTATAGCTAGGGATACAGAAAGAGTTCGAGATGGACATGTACAGTTGGAAGGGACCCTGTAGGTCATGTAGTCCAACCCCTTGCAATGCAGGAATCTCAACACAGAATCAAAGAATTTTCATGTTGGAAGACTATTCAGGTACTATGCATGGAGACTTTGAATGTGAGCTTTGACTAGAACTGGCTGTTGTGGCATGATTATTTGAAAATAAATCCCACCTAAATCATTGGGTGCTGTTCTTAACACCCACAACTCAGTACAGTTCTTAACACCCACAACTAAGAATCAAGTAACTCACTTTTAAAAAAACCAGAGCACTACTTTAGATTGCAAACCACAAACCAGAGAATCCAGATCCAATGCCTTCTGTGGGTCTTATTAGTCTCCGATTCAAATACTCTCCCCTTTAAATGACTGGGCAAGAGTTAGGCACACAACCCTCTTGCTAAGGCTGTTTTCCCCTAGGAAGAATCCTGAATTCCATGGTGAAGCCTTGGAGAGATGTTGGACTTCCCAAGGTAAATTAGCATCTCTACAAAGCTGCATGAGTCACACAGAGCAGGGAACCCTGAAGCATTTTGTGTAACCTTGGTGATCCAGATATAGAAAAAACACTATGAGGGTGGAGGAAGCACTTCAATGTGACTAACAGGTCTGGCTTGTAATCAGGAGCAATGATTCTACGAGAGCTCTCCAATTCCAGTGTTTTGTGGAAGGCAGATCAGTTAATTTTGCAGGGGTCATGGTAAATTAGCCATCTTATTTGGGATTATGCACATTGCATTTTGGGTATAAATGGATATGCCTAAAACCCAACATGCACAATCCCAAATAACATGGATGATTTTACCGTGACTTCTGCCTCAAAACTGAGAAATTGACCAGTTTCAGCTCACAAGCATTGGATTTTAGACATACACACTTTGTTGAAATGTTGTATCCATACATAGATGTCTGAAGGTCTCAAAGTCTTACCCAGGTCTACCCTGTGGGCAGGAATGGGCAATACTGCTCTTATTCTGTGCATGAGAAAGAGGAAGCTTAAATAATTTCTCTTCAGGGGAGAACAGAGATGGGGCCACAGAGCCTTTCAGCTCACCGGAACGTTTGGCTCCTCCTCTCCTTGAAATCTTTCCATTCCAGCTGCTTATTAAAAGAATTATGAACTAAAACAGTGTTTTTCCTCTTTCCTCCCATTCCCTTTTCCATCATGTTTTTAGACTGCAAAGAATAAGGGCTGGGACATTTGCAAGCCATTCTGGCAGTCTTTTAGGCTGAAGAATGTGATAACATTGTTTTAAAGAAAAAAATGTTGCAATCTGTAACTTCTCGCATTATTAAGATTTCCATTTTATAATTTTCATTTTAGCCTGGGATATTATTAGATTTTGAGTTGCTATATCTTTTTTAAATATAGCCTAGTTCACACACAAATCAAGACTAGACATTGTCCAGTTTATACAGTCTCATTAAAAACAACACAGGAGTAATAAGCCCAAAACAGAAAACAACTCACCGCTAGATCAAGAGTACCAACATACACAATCATAGGATCTTTCAAATATGATTTTGCAAGACGGCGGACACCATCTGGCCATGTAGCACTGGTAGGAATGAAAAGGAAAGTCATTTTGTATTTCAACTCTATTACTGTCCTGCATTCTCAGGTTTCCATCCTAAATACAAACAAGGCAGTTGCAAATAGTTTGCTACTATGAACAACAACAAAATAAAGAATTCAGTTACCCAAGAATAAAGTTTCTCTATAGAAAGGTGTTGATTTAATTCCAGAATGGGGAACCTTTTTGCTTCCATGGGCCAGATCCTTATCAGGACTGACCTTGTGGGGCAAATTTGACAGGTGGGTTGGGCCACTTAACTGTCAATCACATTATACCTTTATGATTCCACACAACTGACAGGTGAATTATCCTGTCCACCTGTCAAAATCCCTTTCACACGAGACTGATGGGTGCTTGACAACTGCTATATAGTACAAGTGGAGTTGCTAGCCCTACACTTGGCACTTTGGAAAGTGCTGAGCACAGACAGGGCTGGCAAAGTGCTTCTTTCCTCCTAGGGCAGAGGAGAGTGGCCACATGGAGAAAGAACCCTGTGTTTTATAGGCTCCCCTTAGTTGTGGGTGCCTGAATTCTACCAGTCCGCTGGATTCATGAAAGTTTCCATGTGGTGTAATAGTTAGAGTGCTGGAAGATGACATGGGTTTGTATCCCCACTCAGTCATGAAGCTTACTGGGTGACCTTGCAGTCACACACTCTCCACCTATCCTACTTCACAGGCTTGCTGCGAGGATTAAATGTGGAGAAACACGTACACCACCTTGAGCTACATGGAGGAAAAGGTAGTATGCAAATGTAATAAAACAATATTTCACACTTACCTTTCTCCCCAAGGTCATTATAATAAATTGCATAAAACAACTTTGGGATGTAGCATCCAGATACCATATTTTCCATTAAAACACATCTTCAGATGAAGCCATGAACCACACATACCTGGTCATAACCGTTTGCCTATCAGGGCGGATGTCTAATAAAATCTTCATTATTTGAGGCTCAAAACCCATATCTAGCATTCTATCAGCTTCATCCAACACCTGTGAAACACAATAGTTATAAACTGTTGGCTTTCTGAAACTCCATGCCAAAACCACTAAATTTCTAAACTATTATCTGCAGAGCATGTACAAGTTCATTTTACATGTATACTCTCATCACTATGTCCTTTGGCTTTCCCAACACAATACCTCTATTTTGACTCAAAATCTACCTAACTCCTTTCTGGGACTGTTGTACAAGAGATAACATAGATTAAATAGGTATCCCTAAGGAAGTTTCCGGTTGCACTGTGAATAATGCAGAATTAGACATAGTAACGCTATAGATGAACTAAAAGAAGTGCTTGGGAGACATACTTATTTTAAAAGATAATGTTGCATGCTTACCATGTAACCAAGGCTGTGAGCCAAAACTGTGCCCTTGGGTACCCATTTACACAACCGTTTTCCAAATTCCCCTCCCTTCTCACCTCCCCATATATGCAATAACTTTCTGCTCATGCACCAATGGATGGTTATGGTAGATCCTGTTGAAGGACACCTAAAGGAACAATTATGTGATTACTTAACAAAAGTTGATGTTCAAAGACACCTTCCAATTGAAAATCACCTGATCTGAAAAACATTCATTTGTATTAAATAAAAGGACCTTTATACCATCTGTTCATATTGTGACTAAAATATTACCAGACATTCTGAATTCTTCTTTAGCATTACTACTAGCCCTGTCCTTCTATTTTTTTAACACCCCTCTTCATTATATCCATAGTAAAAGGGAAAGGGGAAAGGACCCCTGAACAGTTAAGTCCAGTCAAATGCGACTATGGGTTCATGGCCTCATCTTGCTTTTCACGCTGATGGAGCTGGCATTTCTCTGCAGACAGCTTTCTGGGTCAAGTGGCCAACATGACTTAACTACTTCTGGTGGAACGGAACACCATGATGAGTGCCAGAGTGCATGGAAATACTGCTTACCTTCCCGCTGCAGCTGTACCTATTTATCTACTTGCACTGCTATGCTTTCAAACTGCTAGGTTGGCAGAAGCTGGGATAGAGCAACGGGAGCTCACCCTGTCACGCGGCTTTGAATCACTGACCTTCCGATCGGGAAGCCCAAGAGGCTCAGGGTTTAGACCACAGGTTTATAAGCAAAAGTTGCGTGGCCATCTCCCATGGGTGCTTTAGTTGAAACTCCTGCATTGCAGGGGGTTGGACTAGATGACCATTGGAGTCCCTCTTTCAACTCTACAATTCTATTATCTTGGCCACTTGCCACGCAATGTTAACTGTTGGAGGTATGACAGTGATTAGCAGGAACAGAATGGAGTATTCTGGAAGAAAACATGAAAGTTCCCTATTGCAATATTTTCTTGCAGGTTATACTTGCACATTACTCCCAATTTAATACAACATTTTGACTACTTGCCAGGTATGTAATGCTCCTCAGATTTATGAAGTTGTTCATTTGGAGGTCATTCAATCTACCTGGCGTAGCTATAACAATGTCCACACCTTTGGTAACCACGCTGATCTGCCCCTTCCGGTCTCCGCCACCATATATGCAAATGCTAGAGAGAGTTTATCCAATATTTAGCTGTTTTAAATTAAAACTATATGGTCATGCTACTGTGCATTTTAAATTTTTACACTGAACACAGGTTACATTAAATACCCTGCATGATTTATTTTTTCATGTAAATTTGGCTGCAGTCCAAATCCTCTTTGTGCTGGACTGCAGAGTTGGCTTAGGCAGAGGAACACCCTGTGCAGTCTGATGCCATCATTCCGCTGGTGCAGAGTTCCCTGATGTGCCTGCTGAATGCGAGGCTGAACAAAGTACTGCCAGGGGGATTCTCATCTGCCAAGTTTGTACAACAGAAAAAGAGTGTTCCGGGGGAGGGGCTGGTCTTCTGGATCCCAACCTGGATCCCTGTGCTCTCATTTCACAACACTGAGCCTCACTACTGCACCAGGTCCAGGCTGGCACAGTGATTTGCCTGCCCTCCCACTTTCCACCCCAACCACGGAGAGGAACAGGATTGGAGATGCAGCAGTGGTTCCACTGCAGTATTATTTCTTGCCATGGCCTGGCCAGGGTTTTGACTGTCTCACAAGCAGATTGTGGGGTAGGGGAGGCAGGGCAGAGTTGCCTGTCTGTCTTTCTGATGCTGAGTTTCACTTCTGCTTACTGAGAGGGAAAGGTCAGGGAACCCAGTGCAGATGGGTGAAGCAGCAGGAGTACTGGATTGGCTCCACTGCTGCACATGCACCAGGCCTTTTGATCCTCTTGGTAAGTGGCAGCTGTCCTCTTGATTACTGTGGGATTGCCCTGTTTTAGTAACAGGAATAATATTTGAACAACTCTTTAGAAATGCTGATAAAGTTGTTTAAATATACGTCGTTATTGAACTAGAATGTTGATGTTTCTCCTAAACATCTGGAGGGACTTAAGAATGCTTATTTTAATCAGATGTAGGAATGAAAAGTTTTAAACATGATCATAAGAAAGCTAGAAGGTGGCAGTTGAAGACTGTAAAATTTCTAGATAGAAATTATAATCTCTACTGCAGTCCATACAGTATTTGGCATACTATCGGGAATTTGTAGATGTTAAATACTAATAAATCCATCAAAAGACTGTAAACATAAAAATACTACTTGAAGTGTTTCACAGTGGCGTCTTTCAGAGATATTGTGACACATTGCAGTACCACTGCCAAAGTAATGAAGATGATGTAAATATTACCTTTTAATTCCTTTATAGGAATATTTTGAGCACTCTGCCTCAACTTGAAGAGCCAGTTCTCGAGTGGGAGTGAGAACCAACATACCTGGTCCACCACGTTTTTCTCTAGGTCTGTAAGAAAATCCAACCTTGCTTAGATAGCAGTTATACATAAAAAATACAAAAGGCAATATTTTAAGAAGAGAACAGAGGAAAACCTAGCAGACAGGCTAACTATGCTGTTTGGCTTCCATACAAGTATCATTTAACTTTGGTTAAAATTAATTAAGCCCACATTTCAAAGCATAATTACCTGGAAGTAAGTTCAAAAGCACACATCACTTACAAAAACACTTTTATGACATTAGCTGCCTAAATACTATGGCAATGCAAACCAAGTAACTTGGTTTCATGGGAGTAGGAAGAATGGATATTTGTGCATCACGATGCCCAGGTGCTTGGGAAAGAATAAAGATAAAAGGCAGGGCTGCTGGGTTAAGCTGTAACTTTAAAGCTAAAGGGACCCCTGACCATTAGGTCCAGTCATGGCCGACTCTGGGGTTGCAGCGCTCATCTCACTTTATTGGCCGAGAGAGCCGGCGTACAGCTTCTGGGTCATGTGGCCAGCATGACTAAGCCGCTTCTGGAGAACCAGAGCAGCACACGGAAACGCCGTTTACCTTCCTGCCAGAGTAGTACCTATTTATCTACTTGCACTTTGACGTGCTTTCGAACTGCTAGGTTGGCAGGAGCAGGGACCGAGCAACGGGAGCTCACCCTGTCGTGGCGATTCGAACCCTCGACCTTCTGATTGGCAAGTCCTAGGCTCTGTGGTTTAACCCACAGCGCCACCAGCGTCCCTTAAGCTGTAACTTAGGGAGGTGTAAAATAACCTAGACTGGTTAGCACCTGCTAACTTGGCATCCCTGAGAGAAATGTACACATCACTGGGACTCCATAGCCATAGCATCATGGTGGCTATCATGTAAATATAGATAGTAATTCATAGCTGGGATTATGAGGTTGGAGAGTTTGCTTTTTATATCCCATCTGAAATGTTCCATCTCTTAAGGAAATCACAGAGCTGCAGTCCGCCTCCCAATGTTGACAGAAGCCTGCTTTGAGAATTAAGGGGTAAAGCAGGGGTGGGATGTCTTCCTGTGTAGAGCACAACAATGTTTATATTGACTTGTTTATGATAGCATTGATTTAAAAAAATAACAGCAACCTTAACTGTTGCAAACTCTATAAGCATTAAAAAGAATACATTGCTGAATCTCTTTCCAGTTTATGGACTACTGTATGTATGCAAGAGAAAAGAATGGCAACTGACAGTGCAACAGGGCTGGATGGCAAAAAGCATGACAGTAGTTCCACACACAGCTCTTGTGACCAAGATTGTGTTAAATCTTATTAACTTGATTAACAAAAACAACCCACCAGGCACAGAATAAATCAAATCTTATTCCAGTTACTTCTTACATTGGCTGCAAATCCAAGTGAATGAACCCAGGCATTAGATAAGCCAACGTCTTTCCAGTACCAGTCTGCGCTATTCCAATGAGATCAAATCCTTGAAGTATTATTGGCCAAGCCTGTGACTAAAATAAACAGTATATTATTACATAGGGCCTACTATTTAAACAGCACAGTTTCTACACTATTCAGAAATAAAGAAAACTAAAATACCTGAATTGGGGTAGGCTTTTGAAAGCCAACTTTCTTTATATTTGCCATAATGTCAGGATAATGCATAAAAGCATCTTCAAATATACAAATAGGATTGGGAATGTGACGCTTTTCATTATCTTTCAGGTCATCACATGTGATATTATTATTTTCTTTTCTATAAAAGACAACATAAAGAGATAATATTATACTGATAGCAGACAAAATGGTTTATTTATCAATTCCAGACAAAGTACTAAATATCTAGAGCAAAAAATTATGTAGTTTTGACTTTGTTATCATTTCCATAATTAGCTTATGTGAACAACTAGATAAAAGTTGCTTAACATTATTATGCACTAAACATAATCAAAGCCAGTGGTAGAGGCTGTTATTAAAAACAAAACATGACCTTTGCCAACAGAAGCTATGATGACAACTAAGTCCCACTGCATGCAAGGAGTTTTATGATTTAGTGCAAATCATAAACATGATTAAAGAATAATTAAGGTTCCTTCAAACTATTACATAATAGAAAGCCAGGGTTTGTAGTGAATGTACACTTGTCCAAGAGCTGCAATCAAACCAGGCTCTCTGATTATAGATGCATGTTTCATTCATGTAAGACATTTTAAAGTGCATACCTCTGGAAATGTTCTATGGCTGATGGCATCAGCTTTCAAACCTTACAAGCTATTCAATGAGCTTATGCGTTTCAATCCTAACCCCCCCAAAAATGGCACGTAAGACCTATCCTGTGTGAAATATGCATCTAAACTCAGTATGTGTGTGCATCTAAACTCAGTATTACCTACTACTTTGCAGACATTGCCTTCACCTTCTTAAAACTATAATCCATTTAAAAATCAACCCAACTTTCCAATAGGCCATACAACCTTTCAATTTAAATTATTACCTCCACCTATCAGCTTCTTCTTGTGACATTGAAGCAACCTTTAGAGATTCTTTGTAAAAACATTTTTCAATTGGAGGCAAATCTAATAAAATTAAAGGGAAAATGGGTTATTTTAAAAAGTAACTTCTCAAACTACTAAGAATAGAAAAGAACACCATCTTCATTAAAAACAACAACCCTGAACTCTATTCCCATGCCAGCCTATTCCTCATTTTTACAGGTAGTTCTATTGAGCAGACACACAATTCAACATGGCTTGCAAAGAAATGCCGATAACAAACTACACCAAATACAGTGGTGCCCCGCAAGACGAATGCCTCGCAAGACGGAAAACCCACTAGACGAAAGGGTTTTCCGTTTTGGAGGCGCTTCGCAAAACGAATTTCCCTATGGGCTTGCTTCGCAAGACGAAATGTCTTGCGAGTTCCTGCGGGTTTTTTCCCCTTTCCCCCCCTTTTCCTAAGCCGCTAAGCCGCTTATCAGCTGATCTGCTAAAAGCCGCTAATCCGCTAATAGCGCTAATCCGCTAAGCTGTCAATGGGCTTGCTTCGCAAGACGAAAAAACCGCTATACAAAGAGCCTCACGGAACGGATTAATTTCGTCTTGCGAGGCACCACTGTATATTTATCACCCAAAGAAGGACTATCAATAAGCCCTTGAACACTTTTCGTTTACTAGAAACCATAGCATGAGTATGGAAATTCATTTTTCCATATTCATAAAGTTTCACTAGATTAAAAAATAAGAACACCCAACCACAAAAACAATTTTTGAGCTTTCTTTTTTAAAAGTTTGTACCACAGTCAGTACTGATATGTAATCTGAGATGTGGATGATGGGCAGTCTTGTATATCAAGATACTACTTCTTCCCAGCTTTGTATTCAAGGATTAATTTTTAAATCTCTACAGGCACAGCAAGACATTTTGAATTCAGTACCCTGGTTTCACTGTTACTTCTGAGTAACATGAGAACAGTACATCCGTCCAGGGTCTGCCTGAGTGACCAATCACATTAGTGTGAACGACTGGTATGCCCTATAGTGCTGTAGACTTGTCCATATATTATATGCCTAACTCTGTGGGTAAGTATGCCTATGGACCCTGGCACCCATGTTTTGTAGTGGCATTAAATTAGTGCATGAAGTGTGGTCAATATAGTATATTGTGTTAGCACAACCTTTTGTATCTAATTGAAAGCCTTTTTTTGTACCAAGGTGCTACCTCAGTGTGATATGACACTTAAAATACTGCACTAACACTATGGCCTTTACACCAAATCTTATCTGATTTTTGCGTTCAACCGTGACCACATACCAGGCAGTTTTTAATAAATATAACAAAATCAATAGATGATCAAATGTTCTCAGAATTTCTTAGAATTTTTTACATATCAAAGTAGATGATTTTCACAGCTAATAAAGCATTTATATTGAAGGATGACCACCTACAATTCCTTTAAAAAAATATGTTACACTAACCAGCCCACTTCATAGCTTCATATTTAGCTTTATTTTCTCGAAGGGAGGCCCAGTTAATGGATTGCTTTGGATTACTGTATCCTGACTTCAAAGCACCGGAATGACTTTCTTCATAACGAGTGGTTCCAAAATCTTGGTGTTTAAAGCCATCTGTTAAAACAAAATTAGGTTCTGATTTGGTTAAACATTTTCTATCAGATTATGCAGCTTAAATTAGTTCTTGGGAATTCAGATAAAAAGTTTAATTATGAACCACAGAACAGTTTCATTTCCCTGCAATCTAAAGACAAACTATGTGAACCAATACCATGTTTTATTTTTGGATGCATCACAAGGGCAGCTTTATGAACTCCTCTGGATATTCCTACACTCCCTACACTACTAGCTTTCAGTTTATAAATGTCTCTTCAACAGAGTGGATAATTCTAATCTGGGTTTTATACAAGCAGAGCAGTCTGCAGAGAAAGCTTAAATATAAAACACATATCAAGTTTTAAATTCTTACCTTTAACATACCTTTCTCCTGCGTTGCTTTGGCTGCACCTCTCAATAAGATCATCAATCATCATTTTGGCTTTTGTTTGCTTATCATTACCACCAAATATCTTTATTTCAGCTTCATAATTGCCCTTTACAACCTAAATGTAAGATTTTTTTTACTTAGTAGAAGAATCAGATATTAGATTCCTGCAATATACCGCTCTAAAATTGTCTTTCTGGGTACTAAAAAGTTATTTGAGAAGTACAAGTAAGATTTCCTAAACCACTTGGCTATCTTGCAGTCAGAAGCAATATATTAGGCTGAAAGTTTTCCATTTCTAAATATGCCTTGCTTCATTACAATGAGAAAAAGTAACATAATAGATAGGAGTTTAGTACCTTAGGCAGTTTCAAAGTTACAATAACTTTTATCAGAAAATTAAAGCAGTCTTCTCATATTTCGTCCATACATTCTAACAAGGTGTGGGGACAGCAGGATTGTCATTACTTCCCCCACCCTTTGTGCACCAGCTGGCACTAACCTCTGTGCAGTCAGCAAAAAGTGAGAACACTCTGCGGCCAGTTTACATATAGTACTAAATTATAGTGTCATATGAATGAATACACACACCCTACCACATGACTGGGATGACTTTGATGGCATTAAGTTTCAGTTTCTTCTCAGATCATCTTTACTTGTGAACCAAAGATTGCAGTTTATAACCAAGTCTGGTTTAGTTTAACAACCAACCTACAGAAACTATCACTTAATCTGAAGCTGCAATAACAATCCAAGATTAGGAGAAAGCAAAACTAAATGATGCCGAAGTCCAGTTCTGGCCACACAGGAAAGGAAGCAAGTTGGGGCTCACTCCAGCTTGTGCATATAGCACTAAACCACAGTTTAGTGTTATGTGTGAGCAATCTATATGTGGATAGGTAGTATGTGATTAGGAACCCTGGCACAACCAGATTTGTAATTACAAACATGTGCACACACCCACACACACCTGGATCCATGAAGAATCCACTCACTTCTTCCACAGAAGACAGGGCCAGAAGATATGACCATGCTCTCATTCAATGTATTAACTAGATTAACTAGAGTGTGCATAAAATATTAAAAAGGGTATATACCCAGGGAATATTTTATAACTCGTATTCAGCCCTTTCTTTAAAATCCAAACAATATAAGGTGAGAGTGTGCTAACGATTTGTCATCTCCTAAAATATTTTCAAATACTCTAGTAAAAAAGCTGTGAGTTGCATCCAAGTTCTACTCAAACTAGACCCACTGAAATTTATCTAAGTTAGCTATGCCCATTAATTTCAGTGGGTCTACTCCAAACATGAATAATATTGGATATAATTTTTGAATTGATATGAATAATGTATCCATCTACATTATGTTTGCTTTATTAATTTTTTCCTTACTAAATAATTTCAGTTGAAAAATCTTTAGCTGTAGGTAAAACTTCTAAGCTATTTATAGAGTATGTTAAATTAACAATTTTAATAATGTTTATTAATATATGTCTAACAAGCTGTCTGTGTAATTTGATTCAAAAGCAAGTCTCATTAAGTTTAGTGGGGCTTGCTCCCAGGGAAGCTGGTATAGAACTGTGGCCTAAATAAAAACAAAATAGATTTAGGACTCTGGTAAATTTTCCAGAAAATCTGCATCGTTGGCCAATAATCCCAGTGGTTTTCAGCAGAACCTTTGTTCTTCATTGGAAGTCACTCCTTACCCATCTGCTGGCACAATCCATGTGTTTTTGATGATGCTTACCAAATGTTACAGTAACATAATGTACAATCATAAATAGTACTGAGGTTTTACTTGTTTGGGGGAAATGCTTGGAGTTTAAAAACAGTATAGCAGCATCCCCCCCCCCAATTTAAGTTCAGTTAAGCACTACTAAACTGATTCAAGTACATAAAGTACTACACACTAGACATTTTCTCCCCAATTCCTTTGTTAATTGCTTCGTGATCACAAATATACACGACCCCACTCTTCGCAAAGAAAAGCAGTTATTTTGCAATGCAACAACCAGTCTTTTGAGTAAAGACTGGGTTTTTTTAAACAAACACTTAAAAAAAAATAGTGCCTCACCTGTATTTTACAACCTGATGATTCCTGAAGCTCTTTTATTTTACTTCCACTTCGACCTGTTGCAAAATTAAAATACATATGCAAAATTTGGCCACATTCCTATTTTAGCTAAATGTTTTTAAAAATAGAACAATGCATACTGCTACTGGCAAAATGCAAACATTATTTCTAGCACAAGTAAAGGAAACAAGGGCAAGAGTCTGAAGGCATCTAAAGAGGGTGCAAATTTTTACATAAAAACACTCAGAAGTAAAGCTGAGCAATTCTTAGGTTTTCCCTAGATGAACAATTCCTATCCCTATGTTAACTAATATTTTGTTGCAAAATGACACAACTTACGACATAAGAACACCAGTATAATAGTGATAGTATTTATGCAACTTTCACATATTTCAGTGAACACGCTTTTCCCTATGTACAAAGCTAAAAGATAAACTAAACCATTTAAAGAACACCAAAGTTTGTAAACATGATCATACAGTATTAGAGATTTGGGTGCAACTCAATTACAGAAAGGGATTTTTGCATGGGGCTAAAACAGATAGTCTTAAGAATCTGGAGGTCCCTTAGACTCTTTCTGTACCTTTGACCGCCTCCCTCTGTCAATCCTCTTTTGGGCCTTGATACATATGCATTTCCTAGGCTTACTGTTCCATGCCCACAATGAACAATGCTGCTGCTTTTTCTTTTTATTGGCCACCCAATTCACGAAAAGGAAAATATTAGGGCTGCACCATTTTGCACAGGGAATTGCAGGCATGAGTTTCCTTTCCATTTCTCTATCTCCAGTGACAGTTCATTCAGATTTGACATCACTTATGTTGCAAAAGTGCTAATTACTATAAAGTCAGTGCTCTTTCTCTTTTAAAGAGAAACTAAGTACACCATAGTAAAGGTAAAAGACCCCTGACAGTTCTTTTCAACACCATAAAGTTCTTATTTCTGGACATCCTTAACAGTGCAATCCTGTTCATGTCTACTCAGACTCAAGATCCACTGAGTCCAATACTTATTCTCAGGTAAGTAAGTATACATTTGCAGCCTTACAGTGCAAATCCAACAGTGGCTCTACTCAGAATTAAGTCCTACTGAATTTATGGGGCCTTTCTCCCAGGTAAGTGGGGTTAGGACTGTAGTCTTGATAACTTTTTAGCTAATAAATCTATCTTCCCTCCCTGGCCCTTTCCCCTGTTGTCATAGTGCACGAACATATAACTCCACCTCTGCACTAGCAGAAAAACACTGTACAAATGTAGCAAGCAAAAGGCATACACTCGTGAATTCACAGGGTGCTCTATTGAGTTGACCTTAAAAACAGCCCTGCGACGTTAGAGGGTGCTATTTATTTTCTGGGAGAGGAGCCTATTTGTTTACCCAGCCACTTTTTCTACATAGAGTGTGCACTGTTAAGTGGCATATAACCCAGTCTCATAAACAATGTGGTATTATACAATTTACTATCCAGGAGGCAGTCCAAATTCAACACGCTGTCTACCGCAATCAGCAAGGGAGTCAAGTCCAACACTGAACGACACGGGAGTCAGAAGCCTCTTAGGATTGTTCACAGCAAGGGAAGCCAGGGAAGCAAGAGCGCCCCCCCCCCGTTTGCGCTTTCGTGTATGTGTGTTTGTGTGTGTGTGTGTGTGTGTGTGTGTGTATATATATATATATATATATACACACACACACACATATATATAAGAGTGTGTGTGTGTATGTATATGTGTGTGTGTGTGTGTGTGTGTGTGTATATATATATATATATATATATATATATATAAAGCAAATATATATATATATATATATATATATATATATATATATATATATATATATAGTTTAGGGGAAGAGGGGACTTCTCTCCACCCGCCCCCCAAAAAGAGATCACTCCAAGTTCCCCCTCACGGACAGCCACCGCTACCTATGAGGGTGCCCACGAGGGAGTTATCCAGGTGGAAGCACAGCGGCGGCGACCCGGCACGCTCCCTGCCCGCCCCTCGGAAGGGGCCTCGGGCCCGGTACTCCAAGGGCCCCGACTGCCACGGCTCGCGGGAAGGCGCCGGCCGCGAACCCCATTTCCTCCCGCCACCGCCTCTTTCCTCCTCGTCGTCTTTGCCCGCGGAGCCACGTTTCCCACTAGCCCTCGCCGTCACCGGGCGCCACTCGGCCGGAGAGGATTTGGCGGGAGCTTGGCGGGCCTCGTCGTCCTCACTTTCCGCCTCCCAGTCGGACATGGCGGGAGAGGGGAGCCAACAGGGACGGTACTGCCGTGAGAGGAAGGGAAGGAGCCACCCGAGCAGCGGTTGTCAACGCCGCCCTCGCGCCACCAAACCGTCGCCTCGCCCCGCCTCTCCGCGTGCCCCAATAAACCGCCGGATTCAGGCGGCCGCTCGGATTGGCTGGAGCGCTTCTAAGTTCCTCGCGTGTGATTGGCCGGCGCGGGCAGGCGCCCTCGTGGCTCGCGTGCGAGAGGGAGGGGTGTCGCTTAAGGCGGAGGCTTCTAATGGGTAGCGGAGCCCGGTTCCCTCCAAAATGTCGCTGAGAGGACAGTTCCCCTCAGCTTGCCAAATGGCCCAGGAGGAGGGGAGTTGTTGGAGAAACCTCTTCTTACGTGCCTCGAAGAGGGAGTGGTCCGGCTTTTTCGTCGCGCGCGAGTTTTGCGCGCACTGCTGAGGTAATTTATTTCTCTACAGGGTGAATACTGTGGTGCTGCGTGGGTGCTGGGCAAAAATCCCGCCAACGGGATCATGTTGAGTGGAAAGTAAATCTCGAGTAAGTGTGTTTCAAAAGTCTTAAGTATAACCTAATCCTGGTGTCTCTCCTCTTGGGGGGTTTATGATTGTATCACTATTTAGCTGGGAATTGTGCTGCATACACGGGACAGTTTATTTCATGCATTCCATGTGCTTTTGCGTTGTCCGTGGGGCGTCCTCATCCAAGGCTCCATCTGCCCTGTACATTAATGTCGCGTTCGCAAAGTAAAGGAAGGATTGAACTCTGATTAATAAGAGTACACACAGAGGCTTGAACCAGCAAGACTCTGGGAGGGGTGCGTATAATTGTGTCTCTCTGTACTTGTCCGTCAGATCTCCGCAGCCCCTGGCCCAAGCCGTTTTTATTCACAAAAAGCTTTTTACAGAGTGTTCATAAGAACCAATCAGATTTCTTCTGAGCATTCAAACAGACCTCAAGTGTGGGGACAAAGTTAAACTATAAACACTAGTTATCCATGCATACTTTTGGGGTAAATGAATGAATACTACAAAGGAGCGAATACAGCAACCCCGGAGGTCATAAAAAAATCAGTACACATGATAAGAAGGATGGCCAGGAGGACAGTGACCATTATCACCTTAATGTGAAATCTGTTTCCTGGCTCCAAGATTAACATCTAAGATTATATATAAGAAACTACATCAAAGAACCTGCCCACTATCTTTATGGCACAGGATGCCTGCCTGGCAAAGCAACTGCTGCGTACGTGACATGTGGGGAAGAGAGGAATGGAACAGGGGTGCAGGGGTGTAGATTGATCAAGAATCATATAAAAATAGTTTAAACCCAGTCAACGCAATGCTTTCATTGCTGACACAGATGGCTTAGTCTATACTTGCTATAATTCCTCATAGCAATCCCACCTGATCACTACATCTCTGGATATTTGCACTCCTACATCTCACCGTTTTTTATTTTTTATTTTTTATTTATTGTGTACAGAGACGCTTAAGAGAGGAGAGGCATTGCGTCCTCATAGTCTTCCTGCATGTGTTTCTGTATCACATAAAGATCTCTAGCAGACATTCCTGGAGGAGGGCGTGGAAAAAATGTAGTGCAGAGAGAGAACAAGGAAGGGATACATTGTACATGACCCAGGTTCGAAACCACCCAATCTGTGGTAACCAAGACCACAGAGCGTCCCACCAGGAGGGAAGAACATCCCATGTGATGATGTGTGCTAGTGCTTGCAACTGATCAGTTTGATTTTGCACATGGTAACTATTATCAGTCAAATTAAAACAGCAAAGATTAGACACAACTTGACATCCTAGATGTTGGCGTAGCAAGAGATAGTCGACAGAAGCTTTCAGTGTAATAACAGCTTCTCTTAAAATCTTCTGTTCTTGATTTAAAAGAGCTAAAGCACGTGAGGTATGTTTTATAGATTTTGTCAAAGAACAGGTCAGGTGAGCATTGTATATAGCCAAAGCAGGGACTCCCACTAAGGAAGCAGCCAAGGAAGTATACTCTGCTTTGGAAAAAAGCTGTAGATTGGAGTTACGCATGTCAGTTAAACTTTCAGCATGATGTTGAGGGCGCTTTGAGTGCTGCTGCCTGTTTTTTTCTAAAAGTGAGCTACTAGGCATAACTACCGTCAATCGGCTAAGGCAACATTGAGCATCAGATAAATTGGCGGGAATGTAGTTATAACTTCTTTTGATTACACATGAAAAACCAGTTATCTGGTAAGCGCACATGAGCATAATTAAAAGCAATCTGCTGAACACGTGAACAATTCCAAGTTAGCCTTCCTGTGTCCAGACAGTGAGTTGCTTTCTCACTGCAATTCACAAACTGAGCACAAGAGGTGTCTGGCGGTGCTGCAACTCTAGGTGTGTATAATGTTATTGTATCCAGGGGTAACTTTTGTGTCACTGTTCCCCAATCATGGAGATTGGTATAACTTATGATACCTTCAGGAATCCATTTAGAAAACCACTTTCCCATGTGTGTGGCATGTGCCATATGAAAACTGTGTATAAACAGGAATCATACAATTTCCTAAGGTAGTGTGCATATCATATGTTTCACTCAAACAAAAAAAGAGAGACAGTAGGAACTTTAGCTAAACACATCCACATATTATAGCTATGACTAGAATAAACGTCAGGAGAAGATACATACATTAAGTACTAGATATCAAGAAAACAAATAATATACATGTAAAAATCAGCATAGAGTTCATATGTAGTTGAGTAATTAGAGCTACTAAAAAAATCTCTGGTGCTTCTGGAACATCATGACGCTAAAATCGTGTCCTGGCATCAGAGGTCAAGGTCTTCAGCATTCCCCATGTCGCCTTCGGGCATCCCTCAGCCTTTCGAGGATGAGGATGGACACAATGGACTTTCGCACGGGGCTGCTGAGCCTGTAGATGCGGAGTCAGGGTCATGGTCCTTGCAAAGTCCAGAATGAGATTCTGCAGGCCTTGGTGTCAGCGCAAGTCTTGGCCTATAGGGATAGATACAGCGACCTGGAATCCACACAAGACCTGAGGAAGGGCATCCTGCCCCTAGGTAATTAAAGGAACAGGTAATCAAAGGAACAGGTCCCTCTCACTGCGGGTTGGGGAGCTGCTGTTACGTCACTAGAGGGCGTTCCAGAGATACCTCTTCCCTACAATAGCATTTCATAGGAGAAAATTTATTAAGAAAGGAAACAGTTAATTGATTTAAGGTAAAGAGAACAGGAGTTAAGGCGCAGGAAGGACATCCATCAACAATATCCTTAGCTTGCGTCAAAGGAATGAAAAAAATATGTTATCAGCTGCATAATTCCCTGATGAAAAATTGCATGGGTATCAATTGCATTAGAAAATAATGGACAGAATGATTTCAGAGCAGAATCAGCATGTTGATTTCCTTCTGAAATTATATCTTTGAAATCCTGTATGGGAGAGAATGTGAGAGCAAACACGAGCAGCATAAAAAGGCGCAATTCTATGTGTTAAGAGATATTTCAGTATCAAGAACAGAGTAGATTAAAATGTAGCATAGGAGAAAGATAGGAATTAACCAAATGTGATAAAAAGATATCCCACTTCACACAAAAATCACTAAATGCAATGGAAGTGTGTAGGCTGGTCTCTGTCAGTTTTCTGATTAGCTGCAAAAAAAAATTATGCCAGTTATCTTCAGAATCCTTATACATTAAAACATTCTAGAGGTGTTGAATAGGAACCTGTTTTTGGACAGAAACCAATTTTCAGGGTACCTGTTGAATTAAAACTAGGCATGAATCTTTAGGAGGGTTAAAATAAACTATCTCAAGTTAGTCAGTAAATGCAAACAGATAGGAAAGAGAAGAACTCATTAAGGACTCGTGTTCCTGTTTAGAAAAAAGCAAATAACAAACAGCAATATCAAATCCAGTGTTAGGCAAATCAGTGTGTAACCACTCTAAAAAATCACTATTCTGTCAGCAGTGTCTGGAGAAAAAAGTAGTCCTGTGGGTGAAAACATTGTATTAAGGAGAATCATGCATATGAAGTGACTCCAAAACACTGCAACTCCTGCAAAGTAAATTCATTAGGAATTTTAAGTTCAGGGAGGAAAGGAGAAAAAACAGTCTGCAACAGGTGATGAAGAATGAGTCTCACTGTCTGAGGTAGAATCAGACCTGTATGCTATGTCTTAATTTTATAAACCACCATAGGGAACTGGAACTGAAAAGTAGCAAGTTCTGCTGTCAGTAGATTCAAACCAGCACTGCCCTTAGCGGCATGGCGCAGATTTGTCACAGGAGACAGTGTGATAAAAGCAACTGTGTTAGAAGAGATAGCTGTTGCTTCTAATTTAGCTTCAGTAAAAGACTGACAATCAGCTGGCACAACAGTCTTTGTTCTCCCATTTAAACTCAGGCTGGAAGGCCATCCGTCGTGGCATTGCCTGTCTTTAGCAGGATGCACTGAAGGAGACAAAGCTGCTGCTAGGTGGGCAGATTTGTGAGTCTCGGTGTCAATATTCTGGCAAGGCTTACTCATTTGAGCAGTCTCTGTTTCTAGGTTCTGATACATTGCTTTAAGAGCAGTCTTGCAATCAGCATTTTCATTTTCATAAGCCAATTGTTTCATTGAAGGTTCAGAGGCCTCAAGGTTTGGAATTAAAGTACTGGCTTCTCTTAGCCTATCAAGAATGCCATGCAAGCCATTTTCTGTCACACTTCGCTTCAATTTGTTAAAAACTGTGAAGGGCAATGATTCACGGGCTCTCTGTTTCTGTGCATTCTGAACAACAGGACAGACTGACAATAATGGTAAGGTGTCAGCTGTTTTTTCTTCACTGCTTCCTTCTGCCATATTTGGAATAACCAATTTTTGCACTGTGGTCTGAGCCCCTTGCGGGCATTGGTCCACTGAAGGTGTCATGGAATTTACATTTGACCCAGGCAAATCTTTGGCAAAGGAAGGTGCAATGGAATTACCTTTGGCATGACCTCAGAGTCCTCAGAGAGAGGCTGGAAATCTAGAGGCTGAGATGGAGGAAACAATATTACGGTATTTTTAAAATCAGCTAGGGGTTGCAACAATATGGGAACATTCATAGAGACAACTGGTGGTTGGAGCAAAGGGTTAGAGAGCTTTCCAGCTGCGTCTCTACACAAACGCCAGGTGTGCAAGACTTGTAGAGATGCCTCAGGATGTGTATGGAGTGCATCTCCCAGCTCATTCCATTTCTTAATGTCATAAGTACCTCCCTCTGGAAACCAGGGGCACAGTCTAGCAATCTCTAACAACAATTTTTCTACTAGGGGTGCTAAATGCTTATCATGCCCTGCTTGAGCTAGCAAAAATAACAAATTATTCCTATGCTTTTCCTGCACTTGTGAAAGTGTGCTTCCCATGATCTCACCTGAAGGGTAATAGAAGTGCGTCTTTGGGGCTTGTTCTGAGCGAATGAGATCCTAAGTCCGGGAATCGTTTTGCAGGAGATGATCCACCGCGACCGAGGGATAGCAGGTTGCTAGCTCCGAAGGGAGTCCAATCCTGGAGGTTTCCTTTTGCCGAGGTTTCCTTTTGCTGTGCCTCAAACACTGAGGTTTTCTTTTACTAGCCTCAAACGTTTCTTTTTTAAGTTTGCCTCACATAGGGCACCACTATGTTGTGTTCGCAAAGTAAAGGAAGGATTGAACTCTGATTAATAAGAGTACACACAGAGGCTTGAACCAGCAAGACTCTGGGAGGGGTGCGTATAATTGTGTCTCTCTGTACTTGTCCGTCAGATCTCCGCAGCCCCTGGCCCAAGCCGTTTTTATTCACAAAAAGCTTTTTACAGAGTGTTCATAAGAACCAATCAGATTTCTTCTGAGCATTCAAACAGACCTCAAGTGTGGGGACAAAGTTAAACTATAAACACTAGTTATCCATGCATACTTTTGGGGTAAATGAATGAATACTACAAAGGAGCGAATACAGCAACCCCGGAGGTCATAAAAAAATCAGTACACATGAAAAGAAGGATGGCCAGGAGGACAGTGACCATTATCACCTTAATGTGAAATCTGTTTCCTGGCTCCAAGATTAACATCTAAGATTATATATAAGAAACTACATCAAAGAACCTGCCCACTATCTTTATGGCACAGGATGCCTGCCTGGCAAAGCAACTGCTGCGTACGTGACATGTGGGGAAGAGAGGAATGGAACAGGGGTGCAGGGGTGTAGATTGATCAAGAATCATATAAAAATAGTTTAAACCCAGTCAACGCAATGCTTTCATTGCCGACACAGATGGCTTAGTCTATACTTGCTATAATTCCTCATAGCAATCCCACCTGATCACTACATCTCTGGATATTTGCACTCCTACAATTAAAAGTTGTATCATACCACTTGAAACATGGCTTCCCCCAAAGAATCTTGGGACCTATAGTTTAAAGGTGCTGAGAGTTGTTTGGAGGCCCCTAGTCTCTTCACTGATGGTACCCAAGTGGCAGCCCATAATTCTCCCCATTTAATTTATTATGAGGAATTAGAAGGTGAGGAAGTCACATAACTGTGGACATAAGTGCCTTAGTGCACTGGTGGCCTTTTTAAAAAAATGTGTGACAATATTTTGCTGGGTGCGCTGTCTATCACCGTCTACTGTGTTACGATATGGATGCAATGCAGCTGCAAAGTGCTAGCTTGAAAAGTAAACATGATGGGACTGCCATGGGAATCAGAGGGAGAGTCTATTCACAGTGCAAAGCACCGGAATTAGCTCAGAGTGTAATATGAGCTCTTCCGTTTATTCCTATCCAGGAAGTGTTTGTCTCTTCACTGCTGGAGCTTGAAGAGAGCAGTCATGTTTTTTGTAA
The DNA here is from genome assembly GCF_964252035.2 of Podarcis erhardii. Classification (NCBI taxonomy): domain Eukaryota; kingdom Metazoa; phylum Chordata; class Lepidosauria; order Squamata; family Lacertidae; genus Podarcis; species Podarcis erhardii. The sequence goes on along the minus strand of NC_138507.1, from coordinate 38,599,013 downwards.
TGCTGCAAAGACAGAAATAAAGGCATGTAAATACGTTTCTGTCTATCTCTTTCCCCTGCCCGGGGGGGGGCAGGAAAGAGGGGTGTGTTCTTCTCACGTTTGAGAAGAATCGCCGATCGAGACCTTGCCTGCGCCTGCTGGGGAATGCAGCCAGGGAGGTCAACAGGGAATCAAGCCGGGTGCCTGGGAGAGTTGCCAGTTTCTCCTGATAAGGCCTGATATCCCGACATACTGTTGTTAGTGAGGCACTTCTCAGTGCTGAGGCTGAGGATGGCGAAAAATAATTTTTGTTTTTAAATTAACCTGTTTTGTGCAAGTCTGGTATGTTGGAAAACTTGTATCTCAGAAATAATTTTTAAAAATTGGTCAGGCACAAATGTAAACCAATATCTGCATGCATGCCCATAATAGACCTCAAGTTTCCAGAACTTGGAGAGGATGGGCTACAGCAGGTGGGGCACGTGTACACATGCACTTTATCCCAGTTTTGTTTAAGTCTGGCAGATTGTAAAACTTGTAACTCAAAAATGGAAAAAAAGGCCACAGGCAGGTAAACAAATGCTTGCACTCATGCCTGCAATGGACCTTGGGTTCAGAAAGTACTAATTGTGGGGTGAGAAAAGCAACACAGAGTTCAGATGTATCCCATCAAGCACCGCCTGCTACTGTGGATGACAAACACTATGACAGAGTTTAGTTGAAAGTGCATTTGTAAGCAATATTGTTTAGTTGAAACAGGTGCATAAAGACAGTAATATGTTAGCATTTCTAATATGGGTAGGTAATCTGTTACTGTGTGGGAGTATACATCTGGTGGTTTAACCCTAGCACCTGTGGAGATCTTTAGGCGCATCTGATGACTAAAATATTCACATTCAATGTGCATAGTGCAATGAGGTTGCTGAGCAGCACAGAATGACTTGGGAGTCTATTGAGTTCACAGGACCTCAGGGAATTAGGAGGCAATAATGAGACGATGTCAGGAGAGAGGGGATAGAACATGGAATAGGAGGAATATAAAAGGAAGCAATGTAATAGGAGGCTTCTAAGGCCAAGGAGAACACCCTAGTACTGATTAACGGAGAATCAAATGGCATACAATACCTGCTATGCTGATTCCTTAGCTTTGACTGCATCGTGGCTAACCAGAGGTTGAAGACTCAGACATAACGAACTTATGTGACGTGTTCCACTAGCATTTATTTAAGTTAAAGAAAAAAGCATATACATTATAGTTATTTTAACCTGTTTTATTAACAACAATATGGATTCAGTTTATCATGAAATTACAATTAACATTGTATTCTAATATAATGGCTTAAGCCATTTTAGCATCAGTGGAAATGTCCCTTATATTTTTCCATTACTGTCATACAACCAACCTTTAAGCACTTTCCCCTCATATTTTAGCCAGTTTTAGTTTCTCATAACACACCCAATGGCCAAAGGTTTTGTTTGTGGAAGTATTCCATATCTGTTTGAATTACTGGAAATTTTATGAAAACCTAGGAAACAATTTAAATAGACATAGCAATTTTTGACGTTGCAGTCAATTTGAACAATATTAAAACAATTTTGTGGTAAAGAAGGGAGCTGAAGCTCAGAAAGGCAAATCTAATTATTCTGCAAATAAAGCCAATGAAGTTAACAGAATCACACCAGGTCAAAATTGGTCTTCTTATGGTTATTTATTAAGGCCCCAATTCTAAAAACAAAAAAAAAAACATTCTTGTGTGTGAAATGTTCATATATTTAGGATGGACTAAGGCTGTAATTCTAAGTACATTCACAACAAAATCTTATGCATTGCAATCTTATGCATTCAGAAGCAAGTAAGTCCCCACTGGCCCAGTTCACACATAAAACTAAGCCAAACCATGGCCAAGCATGAAAGAGTGAGTGTGTAGGTATTCACAATAAAAATCAGTTACTTCACTCCTCGGTCCTGCTGCTGTTCAGAACTAAGCCATAGTTTGGCTTAGCAATACAGCATGTTGGTTTGTCTCTTACAAACCTCAGAAGATAAGCCAAGAACAAACCTTAGCTACAGCTCACGGTCTGCATAGGATGATACAAACCATGAGCCTGGGTTTTGGCATAATGCCAAGTCAACATGGCTTTGCTCTGGGTAGCACAACAGCAGGACAATTGTGGGATGGGGGAAGCAAAATTGTTACTGTCTTTACTGTATCAAGATGTCCACACATTCATGTTTAGGCATGCTTTGGCGAATGAGTTCAACAGGGCTTATTCCAATGTAAGTGTATAAAAGCTTGTAACTTTAGGGCCAAACTACACATTACATACACATTAGCCCAGTATCTCTTTTTTCGTTTCCCTCTTTAATAAGCTACCTCATGAGGGAATTATTGAGAAAGTCGAAATACCAGGCAGAAAGAGTTAAGCACTGCCTCCCCACATCACATTCATTTTTCTGCTCAATTATACATTCCAGTACATCTTGTAGAGAACAAGGGCAGCAGGCTATCATATACACCTTTGTGTGATGTAATTTGGCCCTTAATAGAAATAATTCCCATTGAATACAGCACTTATACACCATGCTTCAGCTTGCTTTTGCTTATATATTTCATTTTTCTTTTTGCTAAATTTTACTGTGCTTTAGCATAATGCTTTTCTTTATCTGCTTTCTGTTACTACTTGTGCATTAATTTTTAGAGTCAACGTGACATCTGGATTAATTTAGGGAAGTATTATTTTCCTCAGGAAATAATTGGAACAATGTCATTCACACTTTAAACAGATGCTTAGGTAAACTTGGAGCTCAAACCTGCATTTTCTTAACCTTGACTTGTTGAGGTAAGCTAACAGAATTTTTGAATAGTTCAGAACTACATATATAAACTCATGGGCAGTACAGTTTTATAAAGTGTTTTGGATTGTTTTGTCTGTTCAGATGGACAGAAGCAAGTGCCATTGTATTTAATGACAGCAGTCTGTTTAGGTATGAATATCTCATACACATTTACTGTGGTTAGTGTGATATACTGATTTCTAAGTTTGAACACTTATCTTTATTTAAATAAAACTATATCATATGAGCAAGAAGAAAATATATATTTTAGATACTATCATCAGAATTATTATTATGTTCAGTTCTTTCTTCAACTTGGAACATGTGACATGCCTATGAAAATAAAATTAATCGTTTACATTGTAATCCTCAAATCGTTCGGAAGGATCAAATTATTCCCTCCTGTTTTGTTGTTTTTACAGCTTTCATATGCTCTAATACACAGGGAGATTGACAGCTCTTCAATGAATAACAATGGAGAAGTTCATTCTGTCCCTGCTCCTACACTTCATTATCATTGTGATGAGTTCAGTAGTATTCAACATGAAAATTTGGTAATTATTTCAGCAGGAGGAAAGATGACCCACATGCTATGTTGTGCATGTAGGAACTCCCATTGATGATATATGAAATCCACACTTGAACATTCATATTAAAAATCAAAACCTTCACATAATTGTTTTTTAAAATGTACCAGTGTAATCAGTGTAACAGTAGAAAAAAGACCATGTACATTTAGAATAGCATTTGTAAATCCTGCCAGTGCAAAGGGGTGTGTGTGTGCGCTGGGGATGGAGTGAGAATACGAATTGTTAGCTGTAACTTTGCAAAGGTATTCCTGATTTGTATGTATTTTGAAAGTAGCCAACTTTCAAATTATGTGCATAATTAAAACAAGGAGGACTCAAGCATGCCCTCTGATTAAGGCAAAAATAGCAATTTCTGGTAGGTGAATCATCTAAGCCAAGACAACCATAGTTGTCTTGTAGTAGCAACCCTCTCTAACCCATAGCTGAAATGGAGCTCCATTTAGATGCTGTTGTCTCCATAGACGTGATGGAATGATATTGCATGTTCATCTATTTAAAATGGGAAGCAGGTCTAATTATTTGTACACGTGTTTCTTGCCTTGTGCCTTTTGCTCTAGCTCCTTTGTTAAGCTAGACTTCACATAAAGCACAAAAAGGCACTATTAAACATTCAATACATAAAATAAAGGTCTATTGTCTGTATTCTATTTTTTTTTAATAGGGAAAAATAGCTTTGGCTGGATAAACTGCAGATATCTAAATAAGGAAGTATTTAAACTCTTGTCTCGGAACTTGTTTTGACAGAAGTATATTTTATATAATAGAGGAAGGAGTGACAGGCATAAACTATATGCTCTTCTCCCTTCCCCCCATAGTTTGCAACAGATGCAACTCATCAACACACCTCTTTTTGCTCTGCTTTTGACAAGTAGATGGGCAGAAATGATCTGTTGGGAGGACAAATTTTGTTTAGGCACCTCCAGTTGCCTCCTTGTAAATATATTTTGCTTAGGTGCCTCCTTGTAAATATTCTGGAAAATCTGTTTTTGTTCACATAAACATTTTACAGCCATCAACTTTCAGCAAAAATTATACAGCAAATTGTAATGGTAAACTGTAGAAAATTATGTGGGAAGTGAAAGACAGCCATGTGCTTCAGTGTGCCTTCTCTTTGTATTTACCATGAGCTTTGACCAAGCAAAAGCTGCAGAACAGCATTAATCATCTGCAGGTATCATATGAATGACACAGTATAAACAATTTACAATTTGTTTGTACTTTCACATAAGATTAAGAGGAAACATCAAGAAATTTATTTTGTATAAAGAACAATGGAGGCAGAAACTACAACAGATGTAGAGTAAACAGTTCAAATTGTTTGCAGTACAATCTGCAGCATTTAACCATGATTAAGACTCTTGTGACATTTTTATGTATAACATCATTCTCAGCAGGGCTGGCTTGTAAACGATCACATGCTCTGAGTGAGCTAGTAGTGGCATCCTTCAGTTTGCGGAATGCCTTTGGAATCGCTAGAGAAGGTTGAGCACAGGACATCCTGCTCATGAGCATACACAGAATGTATATTTCGGAGGGGGGGGATATAATAAATAGAAATATTTGTTACCAATGGGAAGTGAGATTGGAATGTGCTTATAGGCTTTTAAAAGATTTCTGTGGCAAAGCTTAGGTATGACATTGTAAATATTTACTAGTATTGTTGCTTCATATTAGTCTTAATAAAATTTGGGAAGTAAAATACATTTTTTTGGGGGGGGGGGAAGAAACTTCAATTTCCTGGAAGCTGTGAATCACAAACCTCTGTGGATAGAGTTTGAGGACAAAGACTGTTCTGAAACATCTATTCGAAAGTCACACCCGTTTCTAGGTTCCCATTGTTAAAACCTCTACAGGCAGTTCTGTAAACCTTTCTTTTTTCCCAGCACACCTTCCAAGAACAAATACTTGGAGGATCTGACAGGTAGTCTTCACTGTCAGATGATTTGTATTTCCTTAGTTTTGTGGGGAGGACAAATGATTAACCCTTCATTCCTTCTTTTTATCTACATTTTTTTTTACCTGTGCTTGTGCATACTCTTTTTATTTTTTTTCTTAACTCTTGAAAAATAATTATTCTATTTTCTCCCTGTTCTACTTTCCACTGTTTTTCTTTTATCTCTCCAACCTCATACAGTACTTCTTCTATTCTCCCTAATCTTTGCTTGTGCTATCACTCAGCCTCAGAACTTGAGGACTGACTACATCATAAAAGGAGAAGATATTACATCTGAAGCAAGCTTCTGTTTCTCCCTTGTAGAGATTTCTGCCAAAATTCTTCAGATTCACAAGAGGACCATCAATATGTTCAGAAAGTTTGAGACAAGAGAAAAATTCACATTGAAGGTCATCCCTGATAACTTGGAATTGTGTACATTTCATAGCAAAAAGGGAAAAAAGGTCAGTCCTAACCTAAAAAAAGTGCTGTGCAAAATACTTTGTCTCAGTCTTATATCTCCAAAGAGATACAGACACTAAGGAAGCTTGCAACTAGCAGCCATTTCTAATATTTTATTATGGGTGTTCCTTCGTTAGCAGCTGCATATAGTAGTTTTTGTTGCAAACATAAGTGGTCTAATTCAGGGCAAATATTTATTTTAACCAAAAGCAAAGTGCTTTTATTATCTTGAGAATTTTACTTGCGTACTTTAGAAACATGGTTTCTACATGTTCAGATCTGTTGTTTAATAAACCTCTAGCATTAGTTTTGTAGATTACTCATTTATACCTACTGTACTAAATGAAAGAACCAATGTACTGCAGATATAAATTGAATTTTTCCATCTCCTAAACATGCATTTTCATGCAACTAAAAGATATGGACTCATACAACTGCCTTTCTTTCTGATTAATTTAATTTTTTAAAAAATCATTAAAAGGGCTTTCAAAATAGTCCATGCTCTGATATGTATGACTGAAAGGATTACTCAGCATGTGAACAAAATCCACAAAATGCTATTTAAGTTTGACATGAGGCAGGCTGAGAGCATCTGCACCATCCCCTGGCTTGCAAATGCTTTGAGATGATCTTGACATTCCAGTCCTTAGAGAGTCTGTAGAGAGAGTTGTTTCCACTAATGGGTGGGAAATGCCTTCGAAAGTCTCATTTTCTCTCTCTGCTTCCAATTCTTCATCAGTTATAAATAATTTTGATTCCCTCCATCGGCTGTATAATTCTTGACTACCTCTTGAGCTACTGGTGTCGCTGCCAGAAATCTGTACATTCAGTTCTTCGGCTGTTGACTGTATAAGGTTTTGAACAGATAGCGATTTCCCTATATCCATTTGTACTATTGGTTTCACTGAGACCAAGGGTTCCCCTTCTGTATCAAGGCTTTTTCTCCATGAGAGATCCTTTGTCACACTGGACTGTGCAATTTGTCCATTATCATTTGAAGCAACAAGGCAAGCGGTGACATCAGAAGTATTTTCCTGTGTGCTCACGGGAATAACATGTATAGGCTCCAGCCTATTGTTATGCTTTACTGATGAAAAAGGTGGTATCTGTAACGTTGTAGGTGTTGTTGGCTTAGATGTCTGGTGTATTTGGTTTAGTGCATTATTAGCTGATAGAGTTGCAGGTCCATCATTTGGCACCTGTGTGGCTTGACTATGCATAGTTGGACTAAACGCATAGTAAGCTTGAGGGTTAAATTCATTTGGTGTCAGTATAAGCTGTAGGCCACATGGCATGTTGACACTGGCTGATCTGGTAACACATCCACTGGTCTGGGCAGAGCTAGACAAATCTTTACTATCTACAGGGCTTTGATAATCAGAAGTTTGATCACATTCAAAAGTTGGCATTTGAAATGAAGCCAAAGTCAGTGCAGACACAGATCCTTTCTTCAAGACCTGTTGGTAGATATCTAGCAGTGAGTCTAATTTTGACTCTATGGATTGAACCTGGCGGTGGAAGAAGAAAATTGTCTATGAATACCAAATATTATAAACCAAGCATACATATATAAATAATCATAGAATATTAGAGTTGGAAGAGACCCAAGGGTCATCTACTCCAGCCCCCTGCAATGCAGAAAGCTCAGCTAAAAACATCCATGACAGATGGCCAACCATAATATCTGCAAAGAAAGGCAAGTTAAATTTTGGTGAAAAATGAATCCATTCAAGTAGCTCCAGTGAAATTTTACCCAAATGTATGGATCTTGTGGAAATATTTCTGTACAGCACTTATGCTATGACTACACTTTTCTAGGCCAGTTCTATTCACTTAAAACTGGCACAGTCCCACTGACACAACAAAGAAGAATAAAAGTACAAAAAGCCACTGACACCTTAGAAGAATAATTTTGCACACGAAATGACTTTGGTGTAGATACCAGAGGAAATTATTTTACCTTCCATATATCAAACATGTTTTAAATTACTGAAATAGTGATCAATGAAATAAAATGGGACTTGTGATCTTTGAGAGTCATGTTACCTGTTTTTCCACCTTGACTACGCGTCCTAGCATGCTAAGGTCATCAGCTGTCTCATTCTCTGCAGTATTTTTCTCTCGACTTCTTTTATCAGAGGCAATTTGTCCCCTTCCAAGAATCTGGTCAACCCTGCAAGGTAGTTAAATATACAAGTGTGCAAGATCACTTCAACAGGTAAGAGTACTTTCATTTTGACCCCACAAGCAGAATTTTCATTTTGGAATGAAGGTGCATTCTAAAAAAATGGGTATAGATTCTGGCTATGATGAAGGGCTTTTTTGTTTCTACTGCACACAGTGATTTCTCCTTTCAATCAAATGACTGTCAATTTTATCTTTTGAGTTGGCCAGTTAACTATGGGGGAAAAAGGGAAGTACAGTGGTACCTCGGGTTACAGACGCTTCAGGTTACAGACTCCGCTAACCCAGAAATAGTACCTCGGGTTAAGAACTTTGCTTCAGGATGAGAACAGAAATCGTGCTCCGGCGGCAGCAGGAGGCCCCATTAGCTAAAGTGGTGCTTCAGGTTAAAAACAGTTTCAGGTTAAGAACAGATCTCCGGAACGAATTAAGTACTTAACCCAAAGTACTACTGTAGTTGCCTAGAATTAGTTTGCTACCCGTCAGAACACTGATCAGAGTTGTCGAGAGTGACAACTATCTGTTTAGTGGTTAATGCACAAATATCTGTAGACAGTTGTCCGCTGTTGTTTTTAAATCTGATTTTTTATTTCAGACACAAATGAACTTGTGGGCACAATCTGCAAAATCTCAAGGAAAATTAGTATCAAGGAGACACAGTAGTGTTAAAACACAAAGCTTGGTTTTTGCCAAGCTAAAGATAAAAGGCAGTTTATATGAAGGAACTTATTTGTAAAAGGATTTCCATCCCTTACCTTGATTGAAGACTTTTAATTCTGCACAACATATCCAGGTGGCCTGCTGAATACTGTTCTATGACATCTTTAACATCATAGGGACGCAGTGTTTCTTTAAATTTCCTTTTGGCAACATGAAATTTCATGATTCTGCACAAGAAATACGATCTAGATTAATTATCCATATGCACTTTATACATCAAAACAAGGCCATGAAAGTGGCCAATCAATAAGCTCACACAAAATAACCAGCAATTCTAGATAGGCTAAGGATGATAATATTTTTACTGAGAACTATTTAGGAAATTAAATGTGCTTAAGAAGCTCCATTCCATGGGGTAGTATTCAACTAAATATTTGTGCTAGTATTCAACTAAATATTAGTGCTAGTGCAATGGAACTCATCCCTGCCCCTTTGCTTTGTACATGACCTGCACTATTTCTAGATATATTCTGAAGTGTTGGGGAAAACCTCAGAACACATTTAAGGGACACAAGGAGGAAGGAGATGGAGAAAAATTCTTGTGCTGATGTAACACTTCCCTTAGCACTACAACCCATTATTTCTACTGTACTATGATAAATGAAAATATAAACAAGAAGTGGGGAACCTCCAGGCAGTGGGTCAAACATGGCCTTCTATCTGGCTCTCCTAACTTCCACCCTTCCCAATGCCATAACCCCTTTCTTGCTACACTCCTCACTGGCCTACTTCCCACCTTTAAATGCCTTTGCCTGGAACTGGGACAGTGCCTCTTGCTTGCCAAGATAGAGGATGCTGCATGGTATGTGGGTGTGTGCAGAAACCCCTGGCTTCTGCACGACTGTAATGTGGTCAACTATTGCAAACTACTGTAAGAGTTATAGCCACTGTCTCACCCTGTTTTGGCCATGAGCCCACAAACTACAGGCATGCAGTTGCCGGAAGGTTGGCCCCAAGAAAATGTGGTTCTTGGGTTGGAGAAGATGTTCCACTCTTGATATCAAATGTCCCAATATCATGCCTATACTGAAGGATAAGCACTTTCCATAGACTGAGAGAAACTTGTGCAGCTTTATGTGAATGTAAAAGCGAGATTGTTTTCACTAATGCCAAGAAATAACTCCATCCCAAATCACTTCATTATATTCCTCAAATGGACCTGTGTTTTCAGTGTACCTCCGTCACAGTTATGGCCCCAGCTGTACTGTACATTTACTATATTTCACTACCACATGGAAATTGTTCCAAAGATTTTCTTGTGTGTTATAAAAGGTGCTTAAATTTTCATTTTGCAAAAGGAAACTTTGTGTATTCATTTTGCTTCTCATTAATTATTAAATTGTTACTGTTTATTTGAGTTAGACCAGCAGCTTACTCATTTAATTGCTTTTGGTTGTTTCTGTTTTGAAACCCAATCCTAAAACACATTCACTGAGGGTCTACCTCCTCCACTAGAACCTTTCTTTCATAACTCCAATTCATCATTCCAATAAAAGTTGTCAAGCTTCAGCAACTTTGGGAGGCTAGATAGTTTTGATTGTGATGAAATGAGGCAAGAAGTAGAAATCAATTATAAAATATATGTTTTTCTCTTAGTAATCAGGGAAGAAGTACTTTGCTGCTGGCTTATTTCTAATGCTATTTTATTCTGACATATTTTCCAATACAATTTATGAAAACGCTACATAATTTGTCATCAGTTCAAAAGATTAAAAAGCACTTTTCTGACATAAGTATTGGTCAACTGAACTATTCCTTACAGATGGCAATTTGCATCATTTTCAATACAACATGTTGATGGATATGTTCAGCAGAGCCTATACTTCCAAGTAATGTTAGATTTAGATAAACTGAAATTTCCTCTATACACTTCATAACATACTATTTGGATCATAGAACTGAGAGTGGAAAAAAATTTGCTCGAGATGCCTGTGACAAAGCAGACTCTAGTCCACATAATCTTATGACACAATAAATACGTTAGTAATTAAAGTGCCTCAAGATTCTTAGTTGAATTAGAATGGTACATCAGATAGAGAGCACTGACATACTGTTGCCAGAACTATTTTATTTGCAAGAGGCAAAGCAAACAAACCACTCAGTTTTTCAAAGCACTATTCTAGTAACCTACTTGTCTTGGACTACATGTGTTCTAATTTTCAGCATTTAATCTGAGTATGATGCAAGTTCTTTTTCATATATACTGTACATTAAGTATAGTTATGTTACAGGCACCTGCTGCCCTGAAAACCCAATAGGCAAGGTAGAAAGAAGTGGCCTAAATTTCCCTCTTCCATCTCAGTTAACAGATGACTGTGTAATCTGAAGTGCAGCTGGACTTCGATTCAATCCAAGTACAGTGTCCCTACAATTTGTTGTGATAGTATTTCTTCTAGGTACATCTGTGAAGTTTGATGTGTTTTCTCTTGTTAATGTATTTGCCACCTACCTGATAGCTCTGATTACTGTTTTAAGTGCAGGGGTGAGATCTTCTACTGAGACATCACACTGGCATCCTCTTTCATCATATACATCATCTGTAGCAATACTGGCTTCAGCTGCAAGAGAAATTCCGCATAAATGATATGCATACCTATAGAGAATGCAAGGGTCAATTAAAGTATTAAAAGGTCAAATATTCTAAAAGCTGTCGAACTCAAAATAATCTTACTGGAGGGAATAATTGGTCTTTACAGAAAATCAAACCTGTAACTGTTTACAAATGCTTACTGGAATTCTGTAAAGTAGGCATGCAGAAGCTTAGAAAAGAATAGAATAGAGTGTGCTATACAGCTCAAATAACTTAAAATTCTGTTAGACTCTATATGGAACATTTCATTAGACTTAATTTATTCAGCAAAAAATGATGTTTTCGGTATATTGGGCTTCCCAGTGTCTTTATAGGAAGTCACTCATACAGATGGATGCTGGAAGTGGAATTGGAGAAATCCCTGATAGTTGCAGATGTCCATTTAAATTCCACTCCTGTGATATAAAGGCTAACAGCAGGACAAAAAAAGTGTATTTTGTGAGCCTTTATGTTTGCCAGATGTATCCTTCAAAACTGGAAGGACAAATAGCAGTGGTCCAATGGCCTTACTGCACTTGCTACACCTGAATGCATTGCTTATAAATGTCAGTTTTATTTGGATTATCTGCCAGGACATTTGGATAGCATATGCCTACTTGAATCATAGAATTGTAGAGTTGGAAGGGACCCTGAAGGTCATATTTTCCAACCCCCTACAATGCAGGAATTTCAATGAAAGCATCCATTACAGATGACCATCCAACTTCTGCTGAAAAACTTCCAGTGGAGAGTACACCACCTCCTGAGGAAGACTGTCCCACTGTCAAACAGCTTTTATTGTCAGAAAATTATTCCTGATGTTTAGCTGGAATCTCCTTTTTTGTAATTTGAATCCATTGGTTTGGGTCCTAGCTTCCAGAGCAAGAGAAAACAGCAGAGCCCCTCAAATGGCAAAGGATGGGGTAGCTGGACAGGGCTGGGCAGAGGGACAACTCCACTCCATCTGACCTCTCACCAGGGCTGATTAGGGCTTTAGTTCTGTAAGATAGTGTAAGTTTCAGCAATATTTTTTGTGGTTTACCTTGGCAAGAGTGGAACTATAAATGCAGCTTTCATTTTTTCCTTAGAGTGCTGTTCTTAGAGTGAGCAACAGCCAAGGTATATCTGCCTACTCAACAAAATAGAAACACTTTTATCATCCTATTTGCTTGTTTTGTGAGAACTGTCAAATGCTGGCAGTAATCAAGCATTGATCAAGGTCTAAAATCCTCTCTTCTAAGTTCTGCTGATGTGCTGAAAGAATGACCAAAGTCAAGTCCCATTTCAACAGCTTAACTCTTTGAGGCCAAAAACAGAAGCATATTCCAAATAGGTTTTTTGGGAGTCCTGTTTTCAGAGGCAATTTTATTAATTTGGGGGCTCAGAATTATTACAGGCAGATACATTTGCCTATTGACAGATTATTGGGCAGTGGCACTTCCACTCCATCAAAATCCTGCTTATTCCAGAACAGCAGATTGGAGTTTGGGATCACACTGTTAGCCTTATCCTTCATGAATTTGTCTTTTAAAGCTGTCTATTAATGACCACTAGTCATGATGGCTAAATACTACCTCTTAGGTCAGAGGCACTATGTTTCTGAATATAACTCAACTGCAGCAGGGTAAACTAGGGCTGCCAAATTTTAGCCACATACTCAGCATTCCACATTGGATTTCTTACTAATATTTATCTGAGAATTAAATACTAATTTCTGAAAGCCTTTGGCACATAAAGCTTTTTTATTTAATTAAAACAAAATCCTTCTGTTTCAAATAATTATGCAGAATTGCAAGATGTTTTAAAAGCACTAAGAGCAATAGTTCCATGGTTAAAATGATAACCACATTTTAACTGTAACTTAATGATTCCATCATGAAACAGTAGGCTATAGTCACCATACTGTGGCTTTCTTTGCTTTATCTTCCTTAACTCTGGGTAGTTTCTCATACAATGCTTTGAACTCAGGCACTGCGGTTGATTCACTGGAGGGTACCAATCATACTTATTCCAATGTCCTGTGTACTTCACAGATCTGACTATGATGGGGAAGGGATGGTGATTGGGATGGCCACAGGATTGTCACCCCCTTTTTGCTTTTTAACTCAGAAAAGCAAAAACTTCAGCTGCTGAAACACTTTGTGCTATGGAGATGCAATGATGCATCAGCTGCAAAAAAGCTGGCAAGCCTAGGTAGGCAACACTCATTAAACAGACACCTGTCATTCTTACTATATGTCTTGTAAACCATGCAAATCTATCAGGAAAGTGTATTATATATGAAAATTATTCATTGTAAAACACCAAGGAACTGAATAGAGGCTGACCAGAGAGCAAGACAGTTCAAATGAGAAGAAAGTGTTTGTGTACAAAGGAAAATAGTCATTAAAAAGACATAAATAATATAAAAGGACAAGGGAAGAAGTAAATTGAGGATGCCATAACAGTGTTTCCATTTTTAAAAATAAGTTTCTAACCCTGACGACTGCAAAATCACACTGAAGGCAATGAAAGGGCAGAATTCATGTGAGCTTACAAAAATAGGAATGGAAATCAAATGCATCCTTGTAGAGTTCTTTTTAATTAATAACGTGAAATGTCTGTGCACTTTCTCATGATGGAACACTTTGATGGGTTAGTAACTTGCACCATCTCTTCAAGATATATTGAATACTAATTATCTCATATAACGGGCTGGAAAGATTAAATGGTTTGGATACAGATTAAATAGATTCCTTTAGGAAAAACCACAAATTCAAACTGAATAGTTTTAGTACATGGCCTACTACCAGCACGTAACAAAAGTAGCTTTAAATGTAGGTACTGTTCACAGTAATAAAGAGAACTAAAAGTAGGCAAAACTTTTTTTTGGGGGGGTGACACCTTTCGATTTCCAGATGAGTTGGTCAAGCAGACCAAGGAGGTTTGTTTATTTTGAATTAATCCAAAAGGCCTAGAACGTTCTATTTGGCTCAGTTTGTCAGATCTCCCTCCTAAAATATTAGGAATCTTCTGTAGTGCAAAAAGCCACACAGAATTCATCCAGCTTTTCTGCAATCTCTCTTAAGAAATACCTTAACTCTTTTGTTATCCAACCAGCTCTGTAGTTGGCTTCCTGGTTCTGATTGTATTATTATTATTATTATTATTAATAATAATAATAATAATTAGGCAGAATGGGTCTTTTTTAAAGCAATATGCTCTTTACATTTTTTCCCACATTCCTTATTGTCTACTTTCATTTCTTTTGTCGAAGTTCTCTCTCTGCATGTGTATGTATGTGTCCCATTTGGGTAAGACTTCCATTTTCTGAAAGAAACTTCCTTGACTCTGCTTGTAAACTACTTTGGTGTCCTCTTGGACTTGGTGGCACCCTTTCCAGTTTGTAAAAGGTAAAGGACTCCTGAACAGTTAAGTCCAACCAAAGTTGACTATGGAGTGTGGTGCTCATCTTGCTTTTCAAGCCAAAGGAGCTGGCATTTGTCCACAGACAGTTGTTCGGGTCATGTGGCCAGCACGACTAAACCTCTTCTGTCATAATGAGACACTGTGATGAGTGCCAGAGCGTACTATATCCCAGGTAGTATGAGAGACTGTCACCAGAAGGATTTCATCCCTCCGTTGTACATGGGTACAATAGGGTTTGGAGCCTGCCTGTTAATGACCAGATACAGTTGGATAGGAGAGAGCCCATATAATCTCTGGACTGTTCTGTATATGTGAAGGTACAGACACATAAAGTACCTTTAAATTAAGCAGCAGTAGGAGAAGCATGGCTTCAGCAAGATTAGGATCAAAGCACAGAACCTCCTAAATGTCTGTGCGGCTTTACTATGATGAAAATCAAATTTGTGGTTGTAAGATGGATGATAACTACAATGAGTAACACACTTGGTACTTTAAAAAAACAAATAAACCTTACTATCTGGCACTGGCTTAGGCTGTGAACTCTTCAAACGCAGGGAAGGTCGGAAGCGTGTTCGGTCATTGAAGCTCCAGCTCTTTTGGACTTTTGTTGGGCTGCCCTCTGCCGTAATATCAGTACTTGGTGACCTCCTGTCACCAACTGAAGCTTGCCTGTTCTTGATACTCTGTCCACGTGGGCTAGCCATCCGTACCCGTTCCTTAAAGCTCAGTTTTTGACTGTGAAAGCAGAAAATTTATTTTACTTCATACTTCATTCCAACTCACTGTAATTGTTGTATAGTGCTGAATAGATGTACATATATGTCCCAGTCTACTGAACAGGGTGCACTCAGATGGTTATATGAATCTATTATATGTGTGGAGGGGGAGTCACCTTTCATTTCAAAGGAATGGCTGTGTAAAACAGCTCCCTTCACTGAAATGAATGGGAAAGCTGTTCTGGAAAGAGAGATAATTTCATGCCAGTGCATGAACCCTCCCACCTGGATCATATTGCTGGATTGGGGTAATAAGGCAAAGATCCTCAGGTGCATACTCCAGTCTTGTGGAGGGATCTCAGGAGGAGGAAGAATTGTGGCCTTCCTCCCCTTTGCAGTGGCTCTCATAGGTTTTGGCGTGGCTAGCCCTTCACTCTAAAATGTTTCTGCTAGGGAACTGTATATATATATATATATATATATTCCCCTCAAATAAGGGACAATGGGTGCATGTACAATTCCTATTTTCTGCATAATTTTATTTTAATTTCATTTTCAATATACTAGGGATTATAATCATTTTGTGTTATCTAATGAGTAAAAAATATATTGTTTACGTCCTATATTATAAAAAATGAAATAAAGTAAAATAAATATAAAAGCTTATCAAATGTCATAGCAAAGCTTCAGTTTTAAACCTTTAGACAGTTGTAACTATGTCTTAAAGTAGCATAGCATAAGTCAGTGCATTTCTAATAATCTAGGAATAATATTGTCAAGTGCTTTTTTGCATGCCATTTGTTAAGACTTACAGCAAGCAAGATTATTTTTGTTATACATGCATTTCCCCCCCAAAACAAGACTTTAATACTCAACAAACATTATTAGCAAACATTACATTTCAAATTCCGTATTACAACACTCATTTGGACAAGACAAAAACAAACATTAAGAAAATTAACAAAATATCTAATAAGTATTGTCAATGAAATGAGTATTTCACAAGAGTGTGACATACACTGGTGAATTTCTTGCAGCTGATAGCCCCAAAGCACACTAATGAACTGGGGTTGGAAAATCAGTCAACTGTTAGCGGATCAAAGGTGCTCTATAGCTTCAGATTTCACATCTAAACAAAAACATCAAAGATGCAGGCTGCTTATTATTGAATGATTCTCTTGTTTACTTGCAAAAAGAGGGCATTTAGAAATTAGAAGTTGCAGAGTAATCTTAGTTCACATTTTCATGTGAAATATATACATTACACTCAGCTGAACACTAGTAATGTTTGCATAGTGCAATCCTTAAAAAAATTTACTCAGAGGTATGTCTAAATTGAATAGGACACTCTCTAGTATGTGTGTCTAGGGTTGTAACCAGTCACTGTACATCAGTAAGACACAAATGGAGGTTCCACGTTGGAAGAGATGTGGAATGGTGCTGGGGTTCATAGATTTAGCTCTGCCATTGCTCTTTGCTTCTTGAATGGGCAGGGAGTTAGACAGAAATATGATGTTTGTATTGCAAGTGGAAAAATCTCTAGAACTCGACCAGATTTTACTGGTTTCTGTAGTAAGAACACAGAGTTCTTGTAGAAGCAAATCCTTAGGGGCCATCAAGATACATGTGGCAGAGATTATCTGCCTGTTGCTATAGCTGCTAATCAAGTTGAGGTCCTGTCTGTTCCACTTATGTCATGGTCCTTGCATCTTACTGCAGCATGACAATACAAAACATTGTAAATGGAAGTGTGTTCTAGAATTACCGAGAAACTTTACAACGTACTGTTCCCTATGCCTAGCTCCAATCTAAAAAGGAAATGTTCTGTATGACAATATAAAATGAAATTATGAGGCACCATTGTTATGATGTTTATAGATAATAATAAAAATTGCACATGCAACTTAGTACATCTTATCCGCAGTGCAAGCAGAGATCAGGCAGGAGATCGTATGCAACAAATCAAGCACATGCTGGACAAATGGAGGGAGTACTAAAATCATATTACCAGAATTTAATATTAGAACATTGTATAAAAAAATTATTAGTTGCTGAGAGAGTACCTGTTTCCAGAACTGTCTTAATCTCCCTGCTTAACCGTAAAAGTGTGCATTTTTAATTCCCTTTGGTTCTTATAACATGTCATTCCCCTTAACTATTGGGCAAGATTCAACTAAAGAATTCCATCAGCAGAAACTCTACACAAGGATATCCATTTGTTCAATGAAGCTTTCCTCCCCCCCCCCCATGTTGGCTCTGAGGGTGTTAGGAGAACCCCCAGAATTGGACATGGGTGGAGGAATGCTCAGTGAGGGAAACCAAAATGTTTGTCTTGATGGAACAATAATAGAAATGTACAGTTGGAAGGGATCCTGCGGGTCATTAGCCTATTGTATTTTTTGTATTTATACTCTGTTTCTTTTTTTCCAACACTGCTGCCTACATATAGCTCAGGTTATATACTTTGTTTTATTCTCCCCTCCCCACTGCCCCAAGGATATACTTGATAGGTATAATTATAATAAATATTGCTTGAAAGCTGGAGACTGAACTATGACTGTGGTAGAGAGTTATGCAAACAGAAATGGCAATCAGAAACACATAAATATAAGACTTCATATGATTTAGCGTATGGAATTGTGGAGACGTGCTATGAAGGCCCACCTCCAAATCCCCCTGCCCCACTGCATTGAATGCAAGGCCAGAGCACAACTTATACTCATTATAGGAATGCCAATAGAAACAGCCAGGATAAAGCAATATTTTCACCCTCGAAATGAGAGATGGTAAAACTACATACAGCTCCAGATGTGGAACAACCCTCTAGGCTATCTACAAGCTATCTTCCAGGAAATTCAGATGGTAAATATAAAAAAAGAGCAGTGTGCAAGAAAGAAAAGTTCCATCATGTAAGCAATTGTCTCTCATACAGAAGTATTACTTAGCACCTAGTATGGTCCTCTGCCTAATAGAAATAAAGATGAGAAAACTTCTGTAGATAATTTAATACTTGCCTTCATTTGGATTACATTCCTAAATGGCTGCTAAAAGCAAAAGTTACCCTTGTATTTCTTAAGGTTGAAGAGTAAACTGAAGAATTATTCTGTTTTGTTCTCACTGAGTAAAATAATCATAATCTAGGGAATCTGCTTATAGCTAGCTTGCAAATAACATTATTTGAAGTTCATTAAGGTTCATAGCTGATTTTATGAGCTCAGGTCTAAGCTATAACTACAAACCAATGAAGGCAGATCAACATAACTGGGTATCACCTACAAAAAAAGTAGGACAGTTGATAGTTCTGGATATTACTCTGAATATTGTTTCAAGTCACTAGATCTAGCTCTAATAATAATAATAATAATAATAATAATAATAATAATAATAATTTTTATTCATACCCTGCCCTCCCCAGCCAAGGCCAGGCTCAGGGCGGCTAACAAGCAATAATAAAAACAAGTTGAATGAATACAACTTAAAAACAAGATTAAAATACAACATTAAAATATTAAAACATTAAAATGCAGCCTCATTTTTCCCTTCCAAATGCCTTGATTGCTTTTTTCTTTTGTTATATTTTACTCCTGTATCTACACACTGCCATGTTTTTGTGAGTTCTGTATTTTTCTGCTTTTTCCTATATCTGTTGGCAACACTAGAGGACACTGTGGTATCATAGCAGAGCTACACAGGAAAACTGCCAAGATTTATTTTGTGTGTGTATGTGATTGTAAACTGTTTTTAACTGTTTTAAACATATTTTAGTTGCTGTAATCCACCCTGGGACCTTAGGGTGAAGGGTGGGTAATAAATTAAAAAACTACTAGTACTACTACTAATAACAATAATTTTGCTGAATTATCGTCAACATTTGTGGGATAGAAGATGTAAGTAGGCTTAGACCTGATTCACACACTGAAAATGCAGCTATGTAGAAGTTGCTCTGTTGTTCCTCCAACTTTTAAACACATAATCGGAAACCACAAAAACGAGGGGCTGCAATGGTGTGATGAAAACCTCTTAGAACTACATAGGGTTTTATTTACATAAACGGTTCGCTGTGCATGTGGAGCAGTATCCACAATGATACGTTTTAAAGCACCTGCTCTGCCACTCATTCAGTGTATGAATTAGGCCTTAGGACCAAATCCATAAAGCAGTTATCATGCACAAAGTGCATTTCCAAGTTCTACAGAAGAATGGCATTGATCAAATTTTGTTCCCAGTCATTGCCTTCTCATAGATTTATAACTGCTATAAGCAATTTGCATGTGCAAAACCAGGTGCCTTCTTCTGCCCCACTGGCAATAAAACATGTCTCTCCTGTTATCATTCTCTACAGCCACAGCAGGCGCTAGAACTCTCCAACAGTTTGACTTTACCCCCGAAGGCACTCTTCCATTATCTCCCGAGACAGACACATGCCAACAATGAATTCTTACTTTATTGATTTTTTAAAAAATCAAGGATCATTTTGATTTGATATTACATCTTGGAAACCTGATGTACTCCCCCCCCCCCTTTGGCAGGGAACGGGATTTCCCCCTCGAGATCCAAAAATAGTAATTACTATTTTTGGTTAAATGGCAAAGAGGTCAAGCGATTCCAGTTGGAGTAAACAACTGTTTGAACATGCAGTTCTGCACACTGTACACTGCACTTCACCTAGCACAGTCCCCACAAGCTAGGCCACAATGACTCTTCAGAAGTGCAAAACATCTACTACTGTAATTGCTTTGCAAGTGGTCTGTGATTATAGCTGCCAAACTTTACAACCAAACAATGTGGAAACATCAAACACCACTATTGCAAAAATCATATTGGACTCAGGAAAACTTAGTTATTAGAATCATTCATAGCTATTTCTTAGCTCAAGCATATCAGATGGAAGAGCACAAATATTCTTAAACTAAGGCACTGCAACATCACACTTGTCCCATTGTGTGGAGTATTTAGATTATTGCTACATAAATCATAAGAGGCAATTTCTTTGTGCGTGACTATTTTGGTATATAATTGCAGGCAGCAAGCAACAAGGAAAATTACAAGCAATTGTAGTGGGTGACCCAGCCAAATAATGAAGAACCCTTTGAAGAGTAAAAACTGTAAAGCATTAAGAAGGGGAAATAAACTCTTCATGCACCTGATGTTAGTTGGCATTCCCAAATATCATGTGAATAGACAGGATGCTGGATACCTATGTTTCCGAGAGGTGTACATCCTGAAGAGCTTCTGTTTATTACTATAAAGCTTACTAGGAGTGAGGGGAAATAGAGGATCATATTACTAAGCATTCCATGTGAGGAAAGGGGTTAGGTTTTCCGTGTAAGGCAAGTCAGACCACTACCATTTTTGTTTCTTAAAATTTACAAGCCAATTGTAAAATGTAAGATTGCTGTGTCAAACAGAAGTCAGAATTGTGATTATAACGAAATGTATCCGGAAATGACAGTCAAAAGTCCTGAACATTCATCTAAGACAAAACTCCTGCAATGTATATCCAAAGACAGGTTCAGGATCAGAATATATTACTACAATATAACAGAATAGTAAAAGCCCATCTTCCTAATGGAGTAAAATTCATTTCTCTGTTGACAGCCCTCAGTAATTGATAACCTATTTAAGCTTTCAGCAATCTTATGTAGGTTATATGTCAAGCTATCCTTTAAGCAAAGCTTCTTGTGAACAACAAATTTTAACTGGAATGTGTAGAAATTGTGGTTTACTCATGGTCAGTACAAAATATATTGTCCTTCACCTCAATTTCCCAAAAAAGTAAACTGAAGTGCAACTGACAATGTATGTTATGCTCAATAGTTTGTGCGGTTTTTCCATTAAAAGGGAAACCTATTTGATAGTCACAGTCATAAATATGCAACACCTAGCAAAACAGAGAAAATCTAAAATATTGTTTATTTAAAAATAGAATTTAAAACACATCAGTTAAGGGTTAACATTACTAAGGTTGTATCCATTGGTGTTGCTTGACGATAAAGCTTCTGTCAGCAGAACAGGAAGGAAGCCATTTTCAGCTGTTTCCCCTCCCCGCTGCACCACTCCCAAATCTGCTCTGGAGAGGCCCTCAGTCCCCTAAAGCAGATTTAGGGGGGCTGCACGGGAAACCATTGGATACAGCCCATAATATCAATATTACTGCCTTGTTACTTATTTAATATTATTTTTTTTGCCTGTTAATCTTAATGCTGATTTGTTTATTAAAAGACTAAACTCTGTACATCATAGGTAAGGAACCAGAGGCATAGAAGCTGAATGTGGCCCTGCAGGTCCCCCCGTCTGGCTCTCAGGACTCTTCTCAGGACACATCCCATAGCTAGACCATACCTGCTCTCCCCAAGCCACACCTCATCTGCCCTGCTTCATGTCTCCCTTTGAGTGTTTTTGCCTGCCTGGAATGTGTCCTTGAACTGAGGTAATGCCTCTGAATTTTGTGTGGCTGGAATGTATCCTACAAAGGTAAGAAGAGACACATACATTACTCCACTTACTTTTTTCTCGTCCCAAACACCACTGGCAGAAGGTTGTCCATGAGCAAACATGGCCCTTCTGTTAAAAATGGTACCTTATCCTTGGGCCTAGATATTCCTGCACAGTGGCTGAGAAAAGCATCTTAAGACATGGCTACTCAAGTGACACTGGCACCATTAAGTACCACAGAGCAAGTCACTTATGCTTACCATAAGAATATCCCCACTACATGATCTGCTTCTACACTCTAAATCAGGAATATTCAGCAGCTGCTCAACCCATATAAGAATTGCTAAACAGAGCAGCTGCCATGAAGAAAATTTGAAATGGGAATTTAACTTTCAGTAGCTGAAAATGCACCACAGTATGTTGCAATTGCCAGATGCAGCTTGTCACGCTGGCTGGCCACATGACCTGGAAGTGTATTCAGACAGCGCTGGCCCCTGGCCTATAGAGTGAGATGAGCACACAACCCTAGAGTCTGGCAAGACTGGCCCGTACGGGCAGGGGTACCTTTACCTTTACTATGTTGCAATTATACTATCAGTTAATGCAAAGTATCAGATTATAAGTGATGTAGGCTGATACATGTAGGCCACACTTTAAGAGCTACTAGGAACTATGGGCTACTGATTCATCACAAGAAGGCATAGCTAACCCCCACCCTCTGTGGATCACTGGCTTGGGAGCTTAAGTCCCATTATGCTTACTTTGTGGCTTTGGGTGAGCAACAATTCCTGAGCCTTTAACATGGGTATGTTGTCAGTTAAATGAGAAATTGTATATTGTATATTGAAATATGCAATACAGAAAATAAATAATACTCAGCCTAGGATGCCAACTGAAGAGTGTGTTGTTTTTAAAATGCTGAAGTCATATTTACAGTAGATATATGGTTGTTACATTGGTCTTAAAGCAGACGTGGGCCACCTCTGTGTCTCTTGGCCTAATTTCATGCAGGTGGCAAGAAGGGAGGAAATGGGGGTAAAATGGGTGACAGGAAAGGAAAGGGTGGGAGCCTCACTTAACCAACTCTGGCCTTACCCATGGCTTGTGGTATGCAGTTCCTTACCCCTGAGGGACTGCAGTCTTCAACAGCAAAAAGGTTATCTACCCCTGTACCTAAAGTATGATAGCTAATACAAACTAAGAACAGTGATGCCTTTTATTAAACCTTATTTTCTTATGAATGTCTCTTATCTCTACAATAGTCTTGTATTTCTTATTTTTCAAGTGTATATGTTTATATGAATGTGAATGAAGAAAATTAAGTTTGCTATGACTAGACCCAGCTCAACAAATCATATAAAGATCAGGCTTCCTCAACCCCAGCCTTCCAGGTGTTTTCAGACTACAATTCCCATCATCCCTGACCACTGGTCCTGCTAGCTAGGGATCATGGGAGTTGTAGGCCAAAAAAGTCTGGAGGGACGAGGTTGAGGAAGCCTAGCAAAGATGCTTCAAGATCTTGAAATATCTTAAATATTAACTCCATGAAAGTTAGTGAGAGGTTTGTGAGTAAATTCCACAGGCCTTTTGGAATATCTTAAAACACTGTTTTAGTTTTTAATAGTTATGGTAGTAACTTGAGTGTGGCAACAGTGCTGACCAAGTTTTGTTTATATATCAGTTTTACTTACTTCTAGACAATGGATTAAATGTGCATTAGCAGTCAGGCTAATTATATACATAGAATCATGGAATTGTACATTTGGAAGTGACCCCAAGGATCAACTAAATCCATCTGCTTGCAGTGTTCCCTTATC
The DNA here is from genome assembly GCF_964252035.2 of Podarcis erhardii. Lineage (NCBI taxonomy): Eukaryota > Metazoa > Chordata > Lepidosauria > Squamata > Lacertidae > Podarcis > Podarcis erhardii. The sequence goes on along the minus strand of NC_138507.1, from coordinate 38,575,364 downwards.
CAACTTGAAACCATACTGAACCCTGCTAAACTTTGCAAATGTGCTAGCAGTTTTATTGCTGCACCACTAGGAGGAGAACAATATGTGAAAGAGAACAATATGAAATTGGTTCTGGCAGCTGTTAGGAGAAGTGGCTCTCACCCAATCTTGAAATTTCTGACTGGGATTCAGAGTATAACAGGATTTCTGTTGCTGGTGATGGAACAACCAACTCCTACACAAAAGGAGAACATTTGCTTTCTCTAATCAGCAGTGGGAAAGCTCTGACTGCATATGCAGTTTCCCTTTGATGGTCCATAGCCTCCTTTTTAAGTAATGCATTTCACATTTGGAGTAATGTATCCAAGGCAACTTTGATCTTGTATTTGCAGTATACCTTACCAGTACATTAAGAGCCGTAGATGACTAAAATTGCTTTAAGAAATAGAGGAGGGGTGGAGAGCCTATGGCCCTCAAGATGTTGTTGTGACTACAATTCCCATTATCCCAATCATTGGCCATGTTGAAAAAAGAGGAAAAGTGCAAGCCCAAAAGTAAAACAAAGAGGTTCTAACTTGTCTTTTATGTCTTGGAATAGAGATCTTGGGATCTCAAGGTGGATGAGGTCCATGTGAGAAGGGCCATTCACCTTGCTTATGTATTTCTGACATACAAACGTTACTAGACCAGTGTGGAATTGAATCACAGTGAAAGAGATTCCATTGTGCTTTATGAATTGCCTTAGATGCTTTTAAAAAATCATATAAATTTATGTATAAAAATAGGTACATCTCTGGCAATTAAGCATGATAGTTAAATGGAACCATGTTCAGAGGCAACATACTTTTGATTACCACATGTAAGGAGCAAAAGGAATACCTTCATGCTGTGATTGTGATCTTCCAGAGATACTTGTCCAGTCACTGTTGAAAATAGGATACTGGACTAGATGGACCTTGGCCTTCGATTTTTATTATGTGGACCCTACTTACATCAGAAATCCTGCCAGTGCATAAATGCCTGACAGTGTTTATCCTGCTTCATATAATGGGATCCTTCAAAATTCCCTTTTCATCCTCAAAACCACCTGCAGGGAAATTTGAAATGACAGCAGCCTACCCAGCATGGTCCCCCTCTCTCTAGGCAGTCAGATTGTGTGGTTGTTAGGATTGTCAAATGATGTTTGCTTCTGTGAGTTTAGACAGCAATAGGAGTGAATATGCAGAAGGTATGGATCTGGGGGTTATGACAATGACATAATTCAAAGTGTGTGAAAATGTTCATCCACCATTCAGGTTTTAGTCATTTACGTAGTATTTTCAATCGATCACAACTACACTATTTAGTTAAAAGTTATGTCAGTTGGTGATTTAAATTAAGTAACTAAATTAAATTAAGTAACTAAATTTATATACAGAAGTATCAATTTAAAAAGTTGTACTGGGGAAAACCATCATATACAAGACATCACCCTCCTTCTTCAGACTGTTTGCTTGTTTGTTTAGGTATTTCAGTTATTTATAAACCACTTAATTACTGAAGTTTCTAAGAGGTGTTTTCATTTGTCACAAGGGATGATTCATCTAGCCCTAATTCATTATTCTGGATAGTAAGAGACAAATGTCTTTCAAGTCTTGATCAATCATTCTGTTATCCATTGAAGTATAGTGCTAGGTTCATACTCCTGCAGAATCCATTATTAAATATGCAAATGTTGCTAGGCATCTGTGGATAATACTGAGCAGTATTCCGTTCTCACAATATTATTTTGTCTAGAAAAATTAGAATTCTGTACTTAAATCCTTCCCATTACTGATCTGAGCATGAGCTTTTTTAGTCAATATTGTGCCAATATATTTGGACCCCGCATTCACAGAGATCTGCACCCATTCTCAAACAACGTTTTTTATTTTTAAAACTATATGCATAGAAACACCACAAACCTGCTAGATGCTTCCCCTTGTTCTTTCCTTCAGGTGTCAATAATGGAAGAGAGAAAGTTTGGGGAAGAAAGAAATTTGTTATGCTGGCAGTACCGATTATGATGTGGTTACAAACATTATTAGATAAACGCTATATCACAGCTGGCTGTGTTAATCAAATTAATACATTTAATAATAACATTTTATAAAGCAAACACAAAACATTCAAGCAGGGACTAATATAACTACCGTGACATCAGAAAAAATATTTGAACGGCACCTCATGGCATGCTAAATGCACTTAGTACATACCATTATTGAATGAGTTGGCAAAGCACTTATTTAGGCAAAATGCAGGTGCTGATATACAGATAACAGAAAGCTGTAGGCTTATTATTAGATGCAGATATCTGTTTTAATGGAGCACATTTGACTTAATAATTGGGACCTGAGATTTCACACAGAGGACTGATGTCAGATAATATTTTTCCTTGGCCAGAAGTGTACTGTAATATATTTAGTCAGACTATGACTTAACTTAACTTAACTATGACTTAACTTAACGGCTACCTATCTGTAACTATCTGTAACTATCTGTAACTATGACTTAACTGTTTACATAACTTAGATAACTTTTAAGTCTAAACAGTGATTGTCTAAAACACAATTAAAACCAACATTTCTGGCCTCTGAGAACAAAATATTTTTATTTTGAAGCTTTTAGGAGTTCCAGTGGAGCAATCATGAGCTTTGTGCCTGCCAATTAGATGAAATTTACAAATCAGCTTTCTGTGCCCATCCAAGTGGGGAAAATGGAAGAGAAGACAAACTAGACGGAAACATAATCTCTCTCTGCCACCCTTTGTCTTTTTAAACAGTTATATGTCTGCCGCATATTTTATTGTTGTTAGGCAAAATAGCAGTAACAATTATAGTTTAGCCACAACAAATGGGTCTTGAAAACTCCACATAACTTTCAGTTCCCTTCTGTAAGAAAGGTAGTACACACCAAAGTCTCAGCTCTAGAGGAGAGAGTAAGGAATTTAGGAGTGTATAGGATTCTTGTTCAGAATCTATTTGTTTTCCATCTTCACTTATTCTTACAGCTCAAAATGGTTTGGTGACAGTTTTTAAAGCAAAAGAAATAACAAGAATTGCTGTGCCATATGAAAACATGCTAAAATCCATTCCAAACTTCTAGAACTTTCTTCTGGAAAACACATTCTAATGTAGATAATACAAGCATGATTTTGTTGCCATAATTCTTAGAAGGATGCCCAATTGATATTGTTGTGTGTGTGTTTGTAATTAAAAAGCAGTACAGTCATACCTCATGTTATGTTTGCTTCAGGTTGCGTACTGCGGCGACCCGGAAGTACAGGAACGGGTTACTTCTGGGTTTTGCCGCTCGCGCAGATGCGCAAAATGATGTCATGTGCATGCGCAGAAGTGGCGAATCGCGACCCGCGCAGACACGGGCTGCGTTCTTTTCAGGTTGCAAACAGGCCTCCGGAACGGATCCCGTTCGCAACCAGAGGTACCACTGTATTTTGATTATTCTTTAATATGGAATTTCTGCAATAGGCATGTTTCTCTCAACCAAATTCTACCCTCAAATGAATAGGGACTATTTCTTTGTTAACTATGATTATCTAACAAGGAACATATATGACGAAATGATATTGTTATCTGCATTTCCATTACACATAGAAGTAGAAAGCTACGCATTTCTCTCCCACTGAAAATAGATGTTTCCCAGGATTCATATCAGTATGACCCATCTAATGGGAATGAAGAACAGCCGTATCAGTTTTATTACTAACACCCTCCTACACAGGTTTCTCACAGGAAGAGGAAACATGTGGAATGTAATTGACAGTAAGGATAACATGGTGACATTTAAGCTTCTGTTTATTACAAAGAAAAAGAAAAACACAGCAGCTTTATGCAAAAAGCACAGTACTGCAAACTGAAAGCAGCAGCAAATTGTTTGTGGTGAATTAACCAGTTGGACTTCATTCAGTCTTCTCCTAATCTGAATGGTAACAAGACAAAACCTCTGCTGGTATAAATTAGTGTGGCCCTTTGACCTATATGCTGTTTTTACGCCTGCTTTTTCTTCTAACTCTAAGCACAATTAGATTGAGAGAAACCAATGGAAATCAGCAGGTCTAAGCTGCTAGAAATCGACAATAAATAATGCAGGGGTAGCCAGTGTGGTGCCCTAGAGATTGGAATAATATATCACCAACCATGTGAAGTAGGATAAATTAGCATTAACTGAGTCCAATACAGGTAATATTTTGCCTAGATGCTATTAGAAGATTAACTTCCAGCAGGGTTTTGAGGACCTGGTGGCAGAAAAAATCTTCTATTGCTTTGTTGTAATAATGGCTCAGAAACAAAAGAAAATGGGAATCCGATTTGTCATTATGTTTGGAGGATGTGTAATTGTCCCAGTTTGCTACCGAAGTTCCTTAATGAATGGTATTAAAGGGGGGGGGGAGAGAAAAACAACAAGACAAAATCACACACTGATTTTTATAAGCTCAAAACAGACATCAAGTACAGAACCAACTGCCAAATTTTTACCTACTTTGTTGGGCTGCAGGTATGCAAGGCCTTCAAATGAGGCTTCCAGGTAGCAATGGAAACGGATTTCTCATCAGCTGCATAACTACGCCATACACACTACATGCAGGATATATGATGAAGAAAGGGAAATAAAGGCAAGAGGGAGCAGGGGATGAAACAAAAAAGAAAAGAAAAGCATATTAGTATACCAATACAAGTCATGGCTTTTTTGTGTCATTTGTAGCACTGATACATGCCTAAGGGGTGGAAGAATACTTTCATAATATCGCCAAGTGGCTGTCAGGTTTGTTCGTCTACAATCAGTAGCATAAAACCGCCAAGCAGCCTAGTGAAAAGGAAACAACAGAAAGCACAAAGGAGCCAACAATATATGAAATGAAAGCATTGTTATCACTATGGAAAATCTGCATTTTGTTCAAGCTGGAACCAATACCTGTTACTTTGGCTTAAATAATTAGTTCCGTATGGTTATGCTTGCAGAGTGCAGTGAAGATTTGGTTAGGTATTAAAATTCACAAGAAAACTATACACAAGAAAGTCACAATTTCAATGGAAGGGCTCCCTTCATTTGCGGAGAAACTGGAATCCAGCAAAGGTTTCCTGCTGAAGGAAGGGAAGGGGTGGGTGCAGTTTTCACTTGATTTCCCTCCATTCCCTTGCAGCCCCCAACCCACCTCCCATGATGTTACAGAGGGTCTCCCAACCTTTTGGAAGGTCGTGCTAGGGGCTGCCAAGCAGAGTTCTGTATCCAATCCTACAGTAGCTTGGGTTGCTCAATAAAATAAAAGGACTTATCTACCACAACTTTAAGAAACTATTTTGCTGCACTATGTGTGTGTGTGCATTTGACATTTATCTCAAATGATTTTAACAGTGCATTATAGTCAATATCAAGTTGTATTCTCATAAGCATGGAAGTATTTAGTAACAACTGTTAGTTGTTTATCCTGGTAATCAGCATTTGAAAATATTACAATAAATAAGATTAATATCAAATACAATTATATTGGAGAACACAGCTTTTAATGTGATGATAAACTTTATATGGTATTTTGCATACATTATTCTCAGTAGTACTGAGGCCATGTTGTAAATTCATGGCTGAGGTAAGATTTTGAACTAGGAAGCTTCCTGCTCACACTTTCAACCATGACACTATGTCTGTACACTACTAAGCATATCATAAAGCTAATAGTAAATCGTATGAACAGGCTATATTTCTAGGATAGTGGTTTCTAGTCCCAATTTTTCAAATTTCACATTCTTACTACTTTTCATTTTAGTACAAATCAAGAGATTTAGATCCTGTGCAAAAAATAACGTCCTTCATCATTGGATGCCTTATGCAATTCTAAGACAAAGTTGAGCCCCAATCAATATGGCCAGGTCTTCCAGTACCATGAGGCAGAATGAGGCTATGTCTGGCAGTCCCTCTTCACCCCTCTGCTGCTCCTATCTTTAGGACCTGGTGCATTGGCAGAGCAATCCTTGCTTTTTGGTTGGCCTGGCTCTTTCATTTAGTTGCCCTCTCCCAATGTACGAGCCGGCAGCCCAGGCTACGCACTCCAGCAGGCATCACATATATGCCATGTGTTGCTCTGCTCATGGGATGCAAGACAGTGCTACTGCATTGCAGCATTTGTTTGACTGGGTAGCACCAAGGCCCCAGGCAAGAGTAGTGAGTGATATGGTGGTGAAGTGTTGAAGGGCAGAACTCTATATGCCCTGCTCCCCATACGTTGCCTGTTCCCCTCAGGTGTGGTGGAGTTAGACGCTGTCCCATTGACAGTGTTGGTTTAAGATTCAGCTGCCAGTCTGGTAAATTTCTGTATGTGGGATGGGGGTGGTGGTGTCTTCTTATCTTTAGGCCGTGTCTGATACCATTAAAAGCCCTTTGTGGTATTTCTGCACTGGTCCTTGGGGAGTAGAGACTTCAGGCAGAGGAGGCTGTCTGCAACTACTCTGTCTTGAGTTCATCAGGTGTGAATCCTGGGCTAAACTGATACTACTAGTTAACCCTGGCATAAAGTGAGATGGCGGCTCACCGTCACTGCTTGGGCTGCCATTCTCAAGTGTGGGGATGAATCTGCAGTTTGTAAAGTCCATATTCATGCAGGCTCTTAATTGACAGTTGCTGGCTCATAACAGTATATAGCTGCAATTCAGCAAATATAGAAAGTGAATTCCTATCTCTTCCCTTCTTCCAATATGAAAACACACACATATTTTAAAATTAACCCTGTTGAAGTTATGACAGCAATATGCATCCCTCCCATGTTGTTACAAACCATGTATAAAGAAGGCTCCCATGCTTGCACAGCCTGGAACTTGTCCAGTGGTCATGTCAGCATGACAGTTTTGATAGGTTCCCTTTCCTCCCAGCTATCATTCTGTTTTGGGAGTGGGAATGCTCTGTGATTGCTCAGACCTCAACTTCCAAGGCAAGCATAAATGACAGGCTGAGGAAATGACTGACTGATCCCCAAAGAGACATTTGGCAGTTGTACTCTGTGGGCATGATCCAGCATAATTCAGGAATCAGTTCTGCCAAAGTCTTTCAGAGGAGATTAAATTTGGTTTTCAAAGGAATAATGTGTGTGCACGCACACACACACAAATAATAATGGAGAATTGATTCTGGACTCTTAAATAAATAAATAATAGCTCAGGCAGCATACTAAACAATCACTTTGGATATAAACCTCGATTTAACTGGGTGTGAAAAAAGCCAAGCAACACAACGTGCAGTATTCAAAACAGCAACGAAGTGAAATCTATTGCACTAAAAGGAAATGTAATTAAATGAAGCAGCTGTTTAAAACATCAAATATGCTAACATTTCGATTTACTTTGTTTGATTCCTTCTACACATCAATGCCACCACTGGGAAGGTGCCCATAATTTTAGGCCAACAGCTATTGTGATCAATCATTCAAACTGTTGTAGTGAATTGTTTGGACAGAGGTCTCTTCCTTCAAACTGAATGTATTTACCCCCTGGCACAGTGTCAGAGACCCACTACTAATAATTAATTGAATGTTGGCGATGGTGCTGTGCCATAATTTAATCTGACATTTATTTATCAGTTCTGGGTTTTTATAGAAAACTATATTGTAAACTGTGTCATGCAAAATATCACACAGTTTGTATCTTTCTAGGTCTTCCGGAGTGATTACTTCTTGAAAACACTACATACAGTGTGTTATCCAAGCACTGAACATGAGACATGTCAAGCACAAACAGCATCTATTGACATCAACAGGAATGGTTGTTATGAATTCAGCAGTAAGTGGTGGATTGTAGCCAAGAATTCAGTTTAACAGAGAACATACTAGTTGTGTGCATGTAGCCCTCTTTAAAAAAAATCTGAAATAGTGCCAATCAGCCATTTAGTAGGAAGGCAGGAACATGAGGGACAGAATCTAGCCCCTACCCCTGAGCAGCAGATTGGCTTGATTTCAGGTTTTAAAAAGAAATACATGTGAAGCATCCCAGCAACTTGATGAATCACAGTTTTTGTGCATGATTTCCCATCCAGTTTGGATTGTGTGTGCAGAAGTCCAGTTCCATATGTGCATGGTCCCTAGCTAGATGGGAGGAAGATATTTACTGCAACATGCTGCACCATGGCAAATAATCTGGATAATGTTTGCATTTCTTTTACAACTTTGCATGATACGGATTGTAATATCCCTGAACAAAAACTTTTCAAAAAATCTGATTCATTTGGCACTTACTTGAATTAAACTGGCAGCGGGATTCCTTCTTTTTTCAAAATGTTTCTGACGATGCTGTTCCTGTACTTTTAATGCAAATCCTGACCCAAGAATGCCCTGGAGTACAGTACAGTATGACAAATATTCATGGTCAGGATAGTCGTTTTGGTAAGGGGTTAAGAGCATACAATCTTTAAAATCATCTAGAAGTGTTACACATACAAGTAGCACCTGCCATAGTAAGCATGGCTCCTCCACTCTTTGGATACTTGAAATAACACATTGGACACAATCTGGAGCAAATCAAGTGTGTTTAGTGGCCAGACAATACAGGGTTGTGCCCATTCTCTACAATATAGGGAGCAGAGCAATTTAAAGCACAGTAGTGGTTGGTGGAAGGAAAGCTGTTGAAGCTTTCCCTTGCTCATACATTTCCCCTGAACAACGTTTCTTCAGGTTTTTCTATCTCAAAAGGGACTTCAGTCAAAAGTCTTGGTGCCCAGTCAGGAGCAAAATGAGGACAGGCAGTTTTTTGGGGAAAGTGCAGGCAGAAGAGGTTTTACTGACCCTCTCCTATCCGCAGCCTGTGTTTTGAATTGTCCCAGTCCAGTTTTAAAGCAATTCAGAAAGAATCTACCATCACCATGTTTACCATTTACACCTCACTGTTCAGTTTGGCTCTATGCCCAGAAGTGCATGCTATGTTGCCAACTTGTCACAAGTTTTCCATTGTAAAGAAGGGATGATTTGCCAGGAAAAAATGACAGGTGAGAGGAGAGTGATTAACCTTTTTTTGCCTACTCCTTTTCTCCTACACCCCCCGCCCCAATATGTACACCCCCCACCCCCATACGTATTCCAGACATTTTCCAACATGTGTATCGAACAATGTAGAAAGGGTAATGGCAAATGGAAATTGCAAGGTGCAAATGACAGGGGGAAGGGTTAAGCACCCTCCTCTCATCTGTGAGCTTTTACCTGTAAATCACTCAGCTCCAGTGCCCCTTTGTAGAAAACCAGGGGTTAGTTTAAAAATGTGAAATAGCTGAGTAAACATGTAGTCTACCCCCCCCCCCCCAGTGCACTTAATAGCAGCTTGAGTGGGCAATCTGTACTGGGGTCGTAGTGCAGGAGGAAGGGAGGAGAAAACCTCTGCCCCATGCTGCAGCCCCAATACAAATGCATGGAATGCTGTGTTTTTACAAATGAAAACCATATTGGGAGCTTAAACACAACGTATGATTTAGCCCTAAATATCAGTGAAATTACTGAAAGAGTTCAACTGGGATTCCTTTAAACTGGACTTAAGTGTGAAGACAGGAAACCTGCAAATTCAGCAGCACTTTTGTTTACTTCCACCAAACATATGTCTTAAAGAAGCATCACAATTATGCCATATAATGTAGTAGTATTTCCCTCACATTCCATTTGAAAGGTTGAGACTGAAAAATAGTGGCTTGCCTAAAGTTAACCTAAGTGAGCGTAGGGTGATTTAATAGTTAAACCAGGGACCTCTAGGTCATAGCACATTTTTTTAACCACTGTGCTATATCACCTTATTCAGTACATATCACCCTATACCTCTGAATAAAAGACTTGTATTGTGGCCCCAGGGGTGTTCGGGTTATTTATTTATAGAAGCAAACTTTTTAGAAGTACTGTATACAATGATCATTTAAAGGGAACATGGAAAATATTCCAATACATGTTACTAAAACTCACAGCTAGGTATCAGTGTCAGCAGGCAGGCGAGCTTATCTAGGTTCACAAGAATTTCAGCACAGATTATACAGTTTTCTTCCTTCAAGACCAGTAGTTAGCAGCTGGATCAGAAATAACATTTCTGACTTATAAACTCTAAGGTAAATGCTTCACTTTAATTATTAATATAACACAGCATGCCTGCAAGGCATGGAAACAATTTGGTTAATTATATCACCATTATTATTTTTTTGCATCTCAGCTGAAATAGGTTGAGAATATTCATAATTATACTAAGAAGCTCAAGAGGATAGAACAGTGTGTTCCCTAGCCTCCTGCAAGACGAGTAAAATTTCTTCTGGATGCTTTTTGATAATCCAAAAAACATTACAAGGATAATATCATTACATTTGCCAAAAAAAAGCCCTGACTGGATCTGCATGAAAATCACAGTGATATATTAATAACTAGATCTTCACTGCAGATCACATAACCACACAATGACGTGTGTTTTTGGACGAGGCAGATATATTTTCCACTGGGGATATCTGTATTGATGGCAGGAAGCAGTTTCTTTAGCCACTTCAGATCCTGCCCACATCAACCATGTGGATAGATGGGGAACTAGGGTGGACTAAATCTTGTCATTTATGGATAGTGGGGGCTGAATGTCCCATTCCCAATAAGCCTTACTAACATGCCTCACATAAAAAGCTGCCTACTGCTTATGGAACGATATATGGGTACAATATTACCAAAATAAATTCTGGGACTTATCAGATAGATTTTACTGTTATCACAGGACAATAAATGAGCTTTTAAAGCAGCTTCAATTTTCCGCATTGTAGATTGCAGAAGTTGCAGTGCCATACAAATAACTGTCCCAGTGTTGTTTCCCATGTATGCCAGCTTAAAGAGTTTGAAGTTTTGCAAACAGTTGTAAAGATACTCACAGCAGGCAATGCAAAGAAAGAAATGCCAAGCAGTGCAAACCCTGCAGAAAGTAGCCTTCCTAGCCAGGTGAGGGGGGTTTTATCTCCATAGCCAATTGTTGTCAATGTGATCTGAAAAGAAACAAATATAATTCACTGTGAGAAAAAAAGTGGATGGCACAGATGTCGATAATTTTAACATTAACTGGGCAATATTCACAATGGCAAAATGATAAAAGAGTAACCAAAATATGAAATTTTCCTGGTCCATACGTAGTGATTTGAATGGGGCTTGCTCACAAAAAACCACCTCATTCCTCAAATTAGTAGTTAAGTACGGACCTCTGGAACAAATTGGTGTCCACTGGGACTGGTAGGATTGGGAAGGCAGGGAGACTAATAGCAAGGGAGGCCAGAGCCAACCAATTCCCATTTTGTCTTCCTCCTCATCCCTGTTGAGTTCTACAAAGGCAACACTGAACCTGAGGAGGAAGCTGACAGGCAGTACCATCCCATGGACTGCTTGTAAATAAGAAGGCAGGCAGGCTAAGGGCAGAATGAGACTGCTGGAGCTGCCTCCATTGCTTTAATCATAGACCAGCTTCAAATGCTTCAAGCTGTTTTTGATATTTCCCCCCTTCTCAGAAACTGGATGTAAGCCTGCCTGCAGGTGGGAAGTGGCCTGGGGGTATTGTTGGGGTGAATGAGTGGGCATAGAAAGGGTTAACTCCCCTCCTGGTGGCTGATTTTTGCTTGCAAATGCCTCACACACTTCAGCAACTAGATCTAAGAATCTACACTTGCACATGCAGCATGCCAATTTGTTAAATAAAGTAGCAGAATCAGACTCCCCTGAAGCAACTGCACATGAACCCTGAGATAACAGAGAGATTTAGTTTAGAATTAATCTGGATGTCTAAACAAGTAGATTAGTTGAAATATATTCTCAAATGAGAGACACCAGAGAAGTTAAAAAGACCAGGAAAACCCTCAATTATGTTTTAAGAAAATAACATAAAATGTGTATACAAGACCATTCAATGAAGTTCATTTGGAAGGTATTTTAACCATTAAACCATGCTCATCACTGTAGCTTTTAAGAATGACAACAAATTCAGAAATACATGCTACTGGAGACCCTATTTTAGAGGCAATCTAGCATAATTTTTTTTAAGAATCTTCTTTTAGAGGAGAAACAATGACTTGACTTTTTCATTGCGGGGAACTTACGTCATCAACCCCTTTATTTGCAGAACCCCTTGGGGAGGGAACTCATCTCTTAAGCTGCAATTTGTTTTTACTCTTTAAATAACAGTAGAGCTTTCCCTGCTGTCAATACTGCTGTGTGAAACTCAACTGTATAACTATCATGGGCACATATTGTGCAGATCCTGTGTGAAAGATACTCAGAATCAAGTGTGGATTTCAATGCTCTTTATTCAGCTCATAGTAGTGAGGAGTGGGAGTTCTCCTGAAATGTCTGCTTTATATACATTATTTACACAATGGGCCCCACGTGATTGGCTAATTCCGGGATTCACTTGTAGGACAATCTGGTTGCGGATCCACTTCCACCTGGAGTTAGATTGGGTGGCTCCTGCGGACCAACCAGACTGCTGCATTCTGAATCCTATTGTTCTAGGACCAATCAGATTGCTGAAATATGGATCCTATTCAACTCAGTACATAACCCTGTGCCACCATCACTGATGACAAGACAGAACGGTATCTTACACACCCCTTCCTCTATGCCTCTGATATGGATACAGTGCCCTGATTTCATTTACCATTTACTACATCTGCACAGAGCTTGAATGGCCACACCTAGGCAACCAGATTGCATGCTGTTCCACATGCAAATTTGCAAAACAATGCTGCTTTGTTTGGTAAAAAAGGTCTAAGCCAGAGGTTGGATTCTATCTTGTTTCATCAGTGCAAGGACTTATGCTTGTGCAATAGAACTTCCCCCTCCTCTGTCATTGTGCATCCAGTGCCCCTCCCCAATTTCACAGGATAAAATCTGGTCTGGAGGGTTAGGGGAACCCCCTGAACAGTCTTAGGGGGTGCAAAGGGCAGGAAGAGGGGACTTCTATTTTGAAAGCACAAATCCTTGCACTTGCAGAACAACTTAGTTGGATATCATCCATAGCTGTGTCCCTGAGGAAGGGCTGTCATTTTACTGTTTTGTAAACTATAATTACTATGAATAAAGTTTTATCTTTCAGTCCCATCTGAGACCTCTTATTTTGCTTCTGCATGCAGAATCTTTCATTGACTGCTGCTTTGCATAGGTAAAAAGGGGTTAATCCATAGCTTTGAATTAACCCTCTCCCGCTCCCCAAAAAATTTACAACCAAGTCCCATGAATTTATCTCTTGATTGGCTTAATAAAAATAAATTATATTTCCAAAATAAATGTAGTCATAGCAAAGACCTGAAATGCTAACAAAGGACTAACAAATATCTTTCCATTCCTTGATGGCCTTGCCAGTTCCACAAAGTTATTTCCTCAGCAAATCAGCATCAACCTGTTTTATCAGGAATGGACCTGAATAATCTGGCCTTCATCCAGGTTGCTATCACTGCCAGACACTGGAGAATAGAGAGATGTTTCCAAGCTACATTTGAAGAAAAGAAGAGGAGCTTATGAAAAGGATAGAGCCAGCTGTCATTTATCTTTAATGACACTGCTGGCTCACAGTCTCCGCAGCAGAGAGATATACCATGGGTCCTGTAGATCTTTATATAATTGCAAGCCCTTAGAAAGAAAGAACAGCAGCACTTCTCTCTCTCTCTCTCTGAACAGAATCCAGCCTGTTCTTTCACACGCTCAACAGGTTCTGAAGCCCCCTGACAAGTACATTACACCTTTTAAGTGTATCAGAGACTCCTTGCTGCCTTTGAGCCCTGCTGCAGGGTGGTTCTTGAGTGATAAAGAGATGTCACATCTTCACAAGTCTGCTTCTCAACAGCGGACTTGTTTTTGCCTCCACACTGCAATAGTGTGATTCAGAAGACATTCAGATTGTGAACTAATGTAGGTTCTAACATCCTTAGGGCAGAGCCTTTGCTTATATTTTTCTGTGAAGCACAATGTACGCCGATGGTGCAATATAAATAAAAAACAATAGTAACGATGAAAATATATATATATATATTTCCCTCAACTTTGAAACAGTCTAACTAACTGGTTTTCCACAACAGCAATCTTAACTTTATATTTTAAGCAGGTGTGTTTGTTGGCAGTGCATATAAACCTGGGACCGATGACAAATTGGGAGGGGGGAAATGGGAGAGTGATAAAACAATTGTATCCTTAGGAGCTATGGAGAAGGGTGCAGCAGGACAGAAGGCCTGGCCCCAGGGTCTCACCTACACTGAGCAGCAGCACCAACTTGCCCTAGCTAATTGGGAAGGAGTGAATTTGCAGGCCCATGTACAGCAGGCTGGAGGCTGCCGTAGGAAGAGACAAAACAGCAAAGAATGACATGACTTGAGATGGAAATGGCCACAGCATCATTGATTACAGGTGTAAGTAGGCTTTGGCATAGGCATTTGGTATGTATCCTGACCCAATCTGCTTGGCTGATGGCTGATATTTCATCAGGATTGATCCTGGGGTTCAGGATCCCACCATCATGCAGATCTATGGGGAGATCCCGCCAGGATGAAATCTGGGGTGCTCTATGGCCCATTGGCCTCCCAATCTGGGCTTTCAGGCAGAACCCAACCCCTGGACCCTTTTACCAGGCTACCCAGAATTTGATCCTGGAGCAGCGGAAGGGGCACCCATCCCTCACACTAGCTTAGGCTAAGGATCCATACCCAATGCGTTTTCCCTGTCAAAAGTTGTGCCAGTTGCTATGAGGAAGGCAAACCCTCAGACAGGCGCAATTTGTTTGCAGGCAAAGTTCTCCCTGGCCCCGAATACGGTGACGGATTAATTCCACAGGAAAGCTATATGCATGCACTGCTTGCGTACCTCCAGGCAGGGCCAATGAATGGGTGGGTGGGACATCTGGTTTTGACTGCACTGCCCATTTGCAGTGCATTCAGCTTTTAAACCCGGCAGCAGACCTGACAGAAACCTGGCTCTGACAGGTCCGCTGCCCGAGCGAGAGCCCTGATTGGCTGCAATCGCCACTGCCGGCTGAGAATGGTAGGTGGTCTTTATAAAAGTCAATTGAGCAAAGCTGGGCAGATGGTCTCACTTGCTTCAAAGAGGATGCCACTGGAGCTCTTGCTGTGAAAGCAGACACTTGTGCTGGAACTGCTGCAGCAACTGCAGGAGGAATCTGATCTGGCTGCCCATGTTTCACACCTTCATTTCTTTTCACGTTTCTTAATCAAATGCCTAAAGACTGAATGAATGATCTCTCATGCATAGCCTGTATTACTCCTGGTTGCTAATGTATAGGCATCCGTGAATGAAATGGTTATAAATAATGAATTATTATTATTATTATTATGGTTCCCAGGAAAACATTGCAGTATATGTCACAGACAATTTGAGTAACATATGGCTAGAATCTAAGTAACTGTGGTTAAGGCTGCATACATGCAACATTGCCAGGACACTTATGTTTGTGATTGTAAGCTGTTTTAAGCTGTTTTAAACATTTTGTTTTAGTTGCTGGAACCTGCCCTGGGACCTTAGGGTGAAGGGTGGGTAACAAATTAAAATACTACTACTACTACTACATTTTATCCTAGAATCAGTGTAGACTGAGTTATTATTCCCACCCCCTCTGTAGCCCACATTCTATACCTATTGCATATTCTTTGCCCATGAAAAGCACTTCTTGAAGAACTGGTTTCATTCTGGGGAAAAAAATCATTACAGATTGATTGCGTATAACCTCTCAGTGTATCTATTTGAAAACAGATGTATGCAGTCACAGCAAGGAGGTGTGAGTGGGGTGTGTATCCACACCTGCTCAATGATCTTGTAAGATGGCATATATCAAGATCAGGTCTTCCTTCTGCATTCACCTGGGGCATGCACAGGAAGGAGGCTAGGATAATCTAATCAAAGGGAGGATTTTCAAATGCACATAGTCACCCTACCCCTGTGGATGACAGAAACTAGAATCAATCAAGACTGAAAGCAACATTTTGAAGTGAAGTATGTACGATTCCAGGTTGACTTGTGTGTAGGTTAGTGTGTACACAGCCTTATGTTATTGAGAACTTTGTCATTTACCTTGCTGTGTGAACAAGAGATGCTTATCTTTCTTTCCTTATTTCATAAAATTTATATGCTGCTTGATTGTAAAAAAACCCAACCAACCTGCAAAGCAGTAAACAAAATGTACCTTAATTTTGCATAAATGCTTTTGGCAGCTATGACAAAACAATTAAAGAGCTATGATCTGGAATAAGCAAAAAAAAACACCTCTCTGTCTCTCTAGCCCTAAGTTTCTATTCTAGAGAATTTAAAATTCCTTTTGTTATGATCTTCAGTAACAGACACATCTTTGAAAAGGTCTGGAACTGGTATATCCAAATTAGGATAATATCAAAAGGCTCTTAATTCCCTAGGTATGTTATTTAATGCAGCAAAATTTATTTCAGTACATTACGGTTAACTGTTAATTAAGCAAACAATCCAAAAATTAATCAAATGTGGTTAAGTGATGAGTGTCTTTTTATTATAATACAGCTACTCTAATTAGTGAAATCTGAAATCTTAATTAACCATACCAAAGGGACACTTATCATTTCTATCCACAGATCATTCTGTCATGTGGGACTAATATGCTTCAAAGCTTCAAATACCAACACAATTCAGCTGCTGCCAGTATGACTTAAGGCCTTCTTCTCTGATTATGAACTGGTTTGCATATCACGCTAAGCCAAACCATGGCTTAGACTGCAGGCATAGGCAAACTCCAGCCCTCCAGATCTTTGGGACTACAATTCCCACCATCCCTAGCTAACAGGACCAGTGGTCAGGGATGATGGGAACTGTAGTCCCAAACATCTGGAGGGCCAGAGTTTGCCTATGCTTGGCTTAGAGAGAAATCATAGGCTCCAGGAAAAGAACTCCCTGCCCCTTTGCTCCTTGCTGGTCATTCTGCTTCTGTGCTGCACTGAGCTAAGTAAGTCATAGCTGGCCAAAGCATGCTATCTGAACCTGACTTACAAAGTAATACTGAGCGGTAATCAAGGTTTGTCCTGTGGTTTACAGCTCATATTTGTATGGAGGAGTTAAATCACAAGCCCTGGACTGGATGATACACCAAGCCAAACCATGACTGCATAGCCGCAGAATGACTGGGCAAGAGCATAGTGGCCACAATCTCCTCTCAATGAGCCTGCATGGGAGCACTTTCATGCTAGGTCATGGTTTTTAAATATTGCATAGTCTAAATCATGTAGTTCAGTTGATTCTGTACTTACTGTGCCCCACCACAGAGCATCTGCATATGTAGAAAATTGAGCATTTGTATCTTTTTCAACCAGGTAGACGAGGAAAGATGAAAAAATCAATACTAAAAATCCTATGTACCAGGCGGTGATTAATTCCTACAGGATAAAAAAAGAGTATTAAAAACAAGTATTTTGACAACCTATCTGTACCAATGCAATTTATTGAAATATTTGTACCTCCATATTCTGTAGTTACTTTATTAGTTATATACAAAAAAATTCTTTGTACGCAAATTTTCCTTTTACATTACAATGTATAATACTGTTTTAGGGCCAAGATGCAATTTGCTTCTTGAGTTAAGCCGAAGAGGTTGAATGTGCTTGGCAGACCTCCATGCCATCACAAACTCTTAAAAAATTCTCCTAAGTTTCAAGAGGTTTGCTCTGTAACTTGGCTTTGCTGTTCAAGAAACAAGGGACCAAAGCCCCTTTGGAGAAGCAGAATGAGTTGCATGGTTCTTTGGATTATGACTACGTAACAGTGATTAACAGAGCAGAGATACTGAAGTCTTAAAAGTAAAATGTTTCAGCTTCCTCTGCTCCAGTGTCAAAGGGGGCTGTAGCCAAGATGGCAACGTTCAGAGGTGTGGCATTTGCTGTAGGTAAGTGATTAGAAGTATTATCTTCTAGGACGAGGGCATGGGGTGTTGTTTATATATCCGTATGTTTTCTCTAATGTTTTTGGATCAGATGGTATCTCTAATTGCAACAGCGGACAAGTCAATGCTGCCATGTTTTTTCCAGTAGTTTTTAATTACCTGGAGATTCATGTGGAAGGCGATTCATAAATTAAGAAAATGATAATAATAATAATAAATGAGAAAAGCTTATGTCACATGTTTGTTAGGTGCCATAAAACACTGTGTAGTTTTTGCTGCAACATACTGACACCACTATTACTGTGGAAATTGATAAATCAGAGAGGCTGTGATAAGCTGAACTGTTCCTTTTTTCTCACTGATTGGGAACACTTTGCATAGGTCAGCTATTCACACATACCAGGGTGGTGAATGTTTTCTGGCAAGGAAGTCAGATTAATATCTCTCCAACCCTTATTGCTTACTTATATTTGACTTGTATCTTTGAGTGTTAGTTGTGCATCCATTTTGTTAGCCATACTGATGTATCACAGTTTTATATTTGCAATCACAATCAAAATGTTGCCAGGCCAAATTTGAAAGGTAGGCAGGCCTTCTCACCTGTCAGTTATCTGTTGTCAATATGAATACTGGGACCTCAAAGTGTAACATGGACTGTTAGAAAGCCCTTTTGCAAGCAGCCCCTTGTTGCTCTTAAGCCTGTCAAAAACTGAAAGTCAAAGAGAACCCCAGGGTTGGGGTTTTCAGAGGTTTAGAGAGCAGTGCTGGGCTGTTTGAAAGACCTCTTGCAAGTATTTCTGTGCTGTTCTTTAAACCCCACCCCGCAGTATAGTTTAAAGAGCCATGGATTGTTTAGTTAGCCAGAGGCCTGTGGGAAGAGGAATGCTTTTTGGAAAACTAAGTTAATGAAACAAAGATCCTTTGAATCAGCAAATAAATGTGGAAAGCTGCTAGCATGGCAGCTGAAAAAGAGACAAAAGTTGAACACAGTAACAAACTTGGAAATTGAGGGAAGAAATATTCAGAACCCGGTGGAAATCAGAAAGTGCTTCCAGAGATATTTCAAACAACTATATACACAGGGGCCGCAAAATGAATCTGAGATAGAACAGTTCTTAAAGAAGAATGGTCTACCAAAGTTGTCTCTTAAGAACAGAACTATCCTGAATTATAAAATAACACAATTAGAAATTGAGGAGGCCATTCAGAACATGCAATTGGGCAAGTCTCCAGGGCCAGATGGGCTTACCTCCGAATATTATAAGACATTGAAAGATTATTTGATGCATCCATTAATGGAGGTTTGCAATGAAATTATGGAGGGGAAGAAGGCACCGAAGTCGTGGAAAGAAGCTTTCATTACATTGATACCTAAACTAGAATCTGAAAAGACGCAACTTAGGAATTACCGCCCCATCTCCCTTTTAAACGTGGATTACAAAATATTTGCAGACATTCTAGCAAGAAGATTTTAAAAAGTCCTTAATGAAGTAATTCATAAGGACCAAGCAGGCTTTCTCCCAGGTAGACATTTGTTTGCTAACACAAGGAATATTATTGACATTTTGGAACTTCTGCAAACAAATATTAATACAAAAGCTGTGTTAATTTTCATAGATGCGGAGAAGGCCTTTGACAACATCTCTTGGAAGTTTATGAAGGAAAATTTGGAAGGAATGGGAGTGGGGCGGGGGTTTCAGAATGGGATAGAGGCAATTTATTCAGAGCAAAAAGCAAAATTGATAGTTAACAATGTGGTGACAGAAGAGTTTAGAATTGAGAAAGGAACACGACAAGGTTGCCCTATATCCCCTTTGTTATTTATATCGGTCCTGGAAGTGCTCTTGAATATGATCAGAGGAGACCGGTTGGTGGAAGGTATTCAGGTCGGAGCGAAACAATACAAACTGAAAGCATTTGCAGATGACCTAGTTTTGACCCTACAGGAGCCAGAGCCTAGTACTAAAAGGGTATTGCAATTGATTCATGAGTTTGGTCGAGTGGCGGGATTTAAACTTAACAAGCAAAAAACTAAGGTTTTGGAAAAAAAATTGACTCCTTTAGAGTCAGAAAGGTTTCAGAAAGAGATAGAATTAAATGTGGTCAAAAAAGTAAGATACCTAGGGATAAACATAACAGCGAAGAACAGGAATCTGTTTAAAGACAATTATGAAAAATGTTGGTCTGAAATTAAAAGGGATCTAGATGTATGGTCAAGATTGAAATTCTCCTTGTCAGGACGTATTGCTGTTATCAAGATGAATGTATTGCCAAAAATGTTGTTTTTGTTTCAAACTTTGCAGATAGTGGATAAAATGGAGTGTTTTGGGAGGTGGCAGCGAGATATTTCCAAATTTGTCTGGCAGGGCAAAAAGCCCAGAATCAAGTTTAAGATATTAACTGATGCTAAAGAAAGAGGGGGCTTTGCCCTGCCAGACTTAAAGTTGTACTATGAATCAGCAGCTTTCTGCTGGTTGAAAGATTGGCTACTTCTTGAAAACACTGATGTTTTAGATTTGGAAGGATTCAATAATGCGTTTGGTTGGCATGCATATCTGTGGTATGACAAGGTTAAAATACACAAGGCTTTCAAGAATCATGTTGTCAGAAAAGCAGTGTTTAATGTCTGGTCAAAATATAAGGACTTATTGGAAAACAAGACCCCAAGGTGGTTATCACCAATGGAGGCTAAGGCCCCGAAAAGACTCAATATGGAGGCCAAATGGCCGAAATATTGGGAAATAATAGAAAAAGATGGAGACAATTGGAGGTTGCAGAGTTTGGAGAAACTAAAGGGGAAAGTGCGAGATTGGTTACATTATGCTCAGATCAAAGAAGCTTTTAAGTCAGATAAAAAATTAGGATTCCAGGTGGAAAAATCAAAGTTAGAAACAGAACTGTTAGAACCCAGCTCTAAGATACTTTCAAGAACGTATAACTTGCTGCTAAAATGGAATACACAGGATGAAACGGTCAAATCAGCTATGATAAAATGGGCACAGGACATAGGGTACAACATCATGTTTGCTGACTGGGAAAAGTTATGGACCACAGGCTTGAGATTTACGGCATGTAATGCCTTAAAAGAAAATATTATGAAAATGATATATAGGTGGTACATGACTCCAGTCAAGCTTGCAAAGATATACCATTTGTCTGACAATAAATGTTGGAAGTGTAAAGAAGCTGAAGGAACATTCTTTCACCTCTGGTGGACTTGCCCTAGAGTGAAGGCTTTCTGGGAAATGATATATAATGAGATGAAAAAGGTATTTAAGTATACCTTCCCTAAGAAACCAGAAGCCTTTCTCCTAGGCATTGTCGGCCAGAGTGTGCAAAAGAAGGATCGGACCTTTTTTATGTATGCTACAACAGCAGCAAGGATACTCATTGCTAAATGCTGGAAAACTCAAGATTTACCCACACTGGAAAATTGGCAGATGCAACTGATGGACTATATGGAGCTGGCTGAGATGACTGGCAGAATCCGAGACCTGGGAGAAGAACTGGTGGAGGAGGACTGGAAGAAATTTAAGGATTATCTACAAAAACATTGTAAATTGTATGAATGTTAAGAAAGATGTAAGATCTGTAATAACACGGCTCCAACAAATTAGTAACAAGGAATATAAATTTGAACGTAATTGAAAGAAAAGACAAATTTTGGATAAACAGTATTTTATAATTAAGTTTCAATAAGAGAGTTGTTAAATTTCAAAATTTGAGATATTAATAGTGGAAAATTTTATTATATAAACTAAACTAAGTTAATAATTTGCTGGCAAAATTTATGAGTTTAGAAAGCAGGAACAAGAGGTGTGAGGAAGTCCAAGGAAGTGTACAAAATGTGGATACTGGAAAATGTTATGTTATTATGTGCTTTTATTGTTAAACAAAAATCTAATAAATATTATATTAAAAAAAAAGGAAGAGGAATGCTTTTGCCTGGTGCCTAAAGATATGTAATGAAGGCACCAGGTGTGCATCCTTGGGGATAGCATTCCACAAGAGAGTGGCTACCACAGAAAAGGCTCGCTCTCATGTTGTTACCCTCTGGACCTCTTGTGGAGGAGGCACATGAAGAAGGGCCTCAGATTATGATTGCAGGGTCAGAACCAGCACTTTGTATTGGGCCCAGAAATTAGTTGGCAGCCAGTGCAGTCGGGCCAGGATTGGTGTAATATGCTCAGTCCTCCTTGCCCTGGTGAGCAACATGTTCCTGCATGGGAATGGAAGCACAGAGCCAAACTGACCAGGGCTACTTTGGCTGTGTGGGCCAATTCCTAGCAGGGCAACTTGGCGCAGCCATTGTAGAATGGAACCCCCACCCATCAGCTGACATCAGCCTCTATCAGTGGCACCAGTTCATTAGCAGGTGGTTTTTGAGAAATGGCCTCACAGGTTATATCTGACCCCATGGCGAGGTGAAGGGTCCCTACCCGAGATATACACACAAATGTGAATGGTCGATGCAGAACAAAAACCACTGCTACAGGATTCTGTATTTCCTTTTTTTAAATTTTTTTAGCATGAAATACATGCATGAATGACTGACAAAATTCAGAGAAGTGAAGGATATGAGCAGACCCTTACCTTGCTATGTGCATAAACCACTGAACCTAACAATTTCCAGGTTCCTCCTCTTCGGTCCATGCGCACCATGCGAAGGATCTGTAGGAAACGAAGACTTCTCAGTGCTGATGTTGCAAAAATGTTACCCTGAGTTTTTGCAGAAACAACTGCTATTGAAGCGATGAGAACAATGATGTCTGAAAGAAATACATTACAAAATACATTAATTTATGCATATGGACCAGTAATAGCTTGATAGCATATTGTCATATGCTGGGTGAATTGGATGGCTTTGTATGTTAAGAATATTCTTTAACAGTCTTTATGCTGAAAGAAAGTGAATTGTAACAACAACATCCCTATAAATGCAAAAAATACAATACTATAAAATGTTGCATTGACCAGTGCTAAGTTCTATCAAAAGAAATGGCCCTTTACTCAATTTACAAAAATACACACTTTACAAGAATACATAATACACAATCATCTAACCCAAGTTCTTAGACAGCCTCCAGTTATTTCAGGCATGTGCTCTACAGTCCTCATCTAATTTGTGTGTGCCAATTTCATGGGACCAAACTTTTAACTGAAATGGATCTAATATAAGTATCTCTCACCAAAAGTTCTATGTAGCTCACATACCTAGTATTGGGAACCAGTCAAATTGTAATAATTTGAAGAGTAGCTATTTAATTGGAAGAGCCCACCCTTTTCTGCTCCTGTTAATAGATGGAATTGTTAGCAACACATTTGCTCCCTTTGGCTACCCCTTCACTGAGAATAATCAGGAGCAGTGATAATAACTGAAAATGCACCACAGGGATGGAATCATCATGCTGATGCAATAAATTTATAGCAGCAATTCTTGTATTAGATTAGCATTCTGCTGACATACTAGCTTTTCATTGGCAAAGCTTTTATGTAGGAAGGTACAATTCCTTCATCTGAAATTTGAAAGTCCAGGAAAGGGTGTATAGCATGCTTTGCTTATATATTTGAATCATTTTACTTTCCATTAGATTAGCATCTATTCCAGTCTCAATCTAAACCCACTGACATGGGAGTGACAGCTTAATCTTATGTTTATCTACTCAGAAATAAGTCCCACAATGCACAATAGGGTTTACTTCCTACTAAGTGTTTTAAGATTTGCCAGTGTCATATTGGGAAGCAAAATACTGTATTTATTGGGACAAACTAATGTTTACAATGCAGCATGTGAGCTTTTGAGTTCACAGTATTCTATTTCAGACTAGATGAACTGCCACATGACTATTTGTTGATACTAATAAATTTAATATTTTACTGACGTTATGAATTTGTTATAATGGACCAGTGGAGCTATCTGATTTAATATACGTCCATGGAGCTTACTTCCATGGAGCTTACTTCCCTGTTCTAGCCACATTTCAAATCATTTGCACCTTTCCCCAAGCAAAGTGTTGATAATGAAAAAGCTACCTGGTTTGTTATCTTATAGGCAGGGCAATGGACCTGTTATTGCCATGTCCTGAGTTTCAGATGCTTTGTTGTAGCTCCCTTATTGTAGCTGCTTGCCCTATTGTAGCTGCTCCCCCCCCCCCAAAAAAAAATATCTATGGGACTATTTAATCATGTTCTTAATGAAGCCCTGAAATGGGAATGTTTTCTGAGGTAAGCTACCTTTCCCTGTGCTGATTCTGGAATTTCCCACAAGATCCACTTATCCCAAGTGATTCCATAATTCAGAGGTTACCAAAGCAGGAGAGTCACATTGCTCTAATAACCATCTCACTGTCTTGGGAGATGGCTGCCAACTCTTGAAATACAACCCTCAGTACACCAAAGGTCTGAGATGGATGAGTGTTGAAAGCATTTTGCACCTTTCAGAAACTGGCGTTTAGATTAAATTTAGAGCTTTCGCATGTCCTGAAAAACTAAAAGTGACTGGGTTTTTTTGTGGGGGTGGGCAAAATTCTATGCTATTTCTAGATAAAGATCAAATTCAATGGGAGCAGAGGTGGTAAAATTTGTTCCAAATAACCTTTCATTGCAGATAGTCGTACACTGATGTGCTTGTAGATTAGGTTATTGTGCTCACGGGACAAATTCCACATGTGGAATTGAACCTTCCCTCCCTCTCCTCCCCCAGCAACCCCCCCTAAAAGCTCTGAATGCCTGGGAAAACCATTAGAGCAGATATGGAAAGGGAAGGAACAGGAGACAAAATTCCATTGTGCAGTTGGAAGTCATTCCACGAGTCCAATGACTTTCTTTCCAGTAGCACCTTAAAGACCAACTAAGTTAGTTCTAGGTATGAGCTTTCGTGTGCATGCACACTTCTTCAGATACCATCTGAAGAAGTGTGCATGCACACGAAAGCTCATACCTAGAACTAACTTAGATGGTCTTTAAGGTGCTACTGGAAGGAATTTTTTTTATTTTGTTTTGACTATGGCAGACCAACACGGCTACCTATCTATAACCTCCAATGACTTTGTTATACACAACCCTTGATTTGTGGGTGTATATAAAAAATTGACAAGCAAAATACAGATAGACTTTGAATTGTTTACGTTTCAGTTTCTTTGTCAATTGCATAGTTGTATTTACAATTTTTTTTCAACATAAAAAAAGTTAAACAAGATTTTAAACCAGCATTAAACAGGCCTTTTCATCCTTCTGGAGTCTGAATTTACCCCACAATTTCAACTATTATTTTTCACATAAACGACTGGAAAAGTCAGAGCTAGTTTGAATGTTGTGTGTTGGCCTTTTCATAGCTTGGATTATAGAGCTATCTCATTGTGTAGTGGGCTTGGCTACTCTGAGCAGACTTAGGGATTGTAATTCAAAACCATTAGACTTTTAAGCCTTGTTCTGAGGGCAACTTGTGTGTGGGGTGACTTTGCCCAGCAGCATGGGGCCCAGAAAGCAGTGGGTGTATGTGTAATGCTGCATCTCTTTGCAACTCTTGTGAGATCTCACAGAATGCTGGCCACCCTGCACGATTTTGGGAGATGCAAAGGAGCCAAGGTCTTAAAAGGCCTCACCCATGAGGATTTGTGGCCATTTTGCCCTACAAGCTTCCCACCCACCTGCTCTTGCTGCTAGAGCCTCACTGAACTAACTACCCAGGTCATTGCTTTACAAGGCCAGAAAGAAGTTTGTTCCTTCCCAAATTGAGTTGGCCCTCAGTTGGAGTTTTTACAGCCTTTCCCTCAGTGACATAAAGCTTTCCTTACATTAGGTGCTGAGATAATTCTGTACTTTTGTGGGGCAAAAATGGCATAGTAAAGGGGCTCCCATAAGGGGCCTGAGGAAAGGGTTGACTAAGGCATGCTACCTGGCTGGAATTTTTCACCCTGACCACCCAGTGAGAACCTGGATTGCTGGCTTGCATCACACCTGGGTTCAACGCTGGGTGATCATCACGGATGGGATAAGGGTGGGTGCCATGCTCTGCCATTCCACCAGCATGGGCTGACTGGAATGAGGCAATAATCCTTGCCTTACTGCCATGCCAACCCTGCTTACCTGCTGTAGTCATTAAAGTTTCAACCTGATTTCCCCCATCACTGCTGCCCTGTTTCAGTTATTACACTGCTCTCATGGGTCACAGAATGCATCGTCTCTCTATACATATGTGTAAGAGAAGAAGGTTCATCATTTTATAAAACTGCTGTTAGTAGTCCTTCCAAAAGGATTCCATATGCCACCTTCATGTTATTCTTAAGTATTTATGGATTGCACGTTACTAATTTTCACACTAGTTGTGTATTTTGTGCACAGATGGTATGCTTATGTTATTCCGGGCTTTTATAGATTTCTGCTTTCATACTGATTTTATTTATTGTCTACGGATATTTGCTTGCCTGATAATAGACATGTGTTGAAATGTGTTGGGAATTTTAGCCATCAGTTCTTTGTGGTTTCTGACTTAGAAGTGGCTATTTTTATTGTGGCTGCCCGCTCCTTATTTGCTTTTGACATGATTTCTCAAATGTGTACTAAGGCCTGTAGTTGCTTTCCTAACATACTTCATGTGGCATCCAGGGAATTTGCATTCTACAAACACTACACTGCTGGCTTTGCAGGTGATATTCTGTTTAATGTACTGAGGCTGGTTAGTCATTCTGTTTCTTAAGGAGCTGGTTGCCCTAGTATTACTTCAGTTCTTAGTTTGTGTAGGTCTGGAGCCGCCTTCCCCAACCTGGTGTTGTCCAGGTGTTTTGAACCATAACTCCCATATGCCCAAGCCAGCATGGTCAAGGATGATGGGAATTGTAATCCAACAACACCTACAAGCCTCTGTGTCTTAACTAATTTTCTCAGGAAGGGAGTCTGAGGAACTAAGGCAAATAGTAGCAAAGAGAGAGAAAATTCTAGGCTTTCCAAAAAGATAACCTGCCTAACCTTTTGGAGTTCTATGAGAGTGTCAACAAGGATATGGACAGGAGTATATGTTGTGTTCTTAAATTTTCAAAAAGCTTTCAAAAGCTAAAAGCAGTCGTGAGATGAAGGAGCAGGTCCTCTTATTGATTGGTAACAGGTTAAAAACCAAAAAGTACATTTATCACAATGGAAGGATTTGCCACAAGAGCTCAGTATTGGGATCTCTGCTTCCTTAATTGCAGTTAAATGACCTGATTGGCAGAGGGGAGCAGTAATGAGGTGATAATGAGTTTGCTTATTGTTCAGGATGGTGAAAACAAAAGAAGATTGTGAGGGGCTCCAAAAGGAGCTTTCCAAAATAGGTGAATGGCAAATGTGATTCAATGTAAGCAAGTGTAAAGTTATGCACACTGGAGTGAGACACCCTAACTTCATATATATGCTTATGGGGTATGAAGTGGGTGTTCCTTCATTTGCTTAAACCACCCACTTTAGACCCGAGGTAGTTTTCATTGAAGTTGCAAAAACATTTCAATCTGCAGATGATGTTTTTGTGTGTGTTCTGGAGGAATTCCATTTTAAATGAATGTGAGCATCAGTGGGTTGATTGTAAAGATCTGTGACTATCTTGTTTTTTATGTGACAAGAAGAACATCCCATATGATTTGTAATGACTCTATTAAGTGCACATTTGATGGTGGGATGGCTGGTTGGTATCATTCTTAAATTGTTCCAAACTTTTGTTGCTCGTGGTCCAGATGACAAAGGATGTCATAAATGCATCGCCAACAAATGAGCAGCTTGTTGGTGGGCTCCTTAACTATGACTTGTTCAGGCTTCTCAAAAATAAATTGACATAAAATGGAGCCATGCAGATGCCCAGGAGCAAACTTAACTAAGTCATCCTTAAAGAGCCCACCAACAAGCTGCTAATATGGTGGTGATACATTGGTGACATCTTTGTATTGGTGAACAGAATCGGTAGCAAACGAATGCTAGAACTTACTTAAGGAGTTATTTTCAACTAAGTTACACTCAGAGTAGGCCCAATGAAAACAATGCACTTGTTAGTCATGTCCATGAATTCTAATGAGCCTCCTCTAAATCTACTGCACAGAACCAAAGAAAAAGATTAACTCTGTCCCGCCATCAAAGTTACATGCAACAACACCACTGAAAATTAATATAGCCCTTTCCTGGATGATAGTCTTGTCATCAAGCAAAACAAAGTAACCACAAACAATTCATGCAAACTACTGCCCTTCCATTTGCACAAACAAAGTATGTCAAAACAGTGTTCAGATTCCTATATCCTGCCCAACATTTACTTTTAGATGTTTTACATGTAGCACTTTTCTGTTTTTAAAAAACATTTTTTTATTAAAGATTTCTTGGTTTACAAAAGTATGTGCAATGTCTCTTCTTTCTACAGATCAGTTTCATTTGTTGAGACATTAGTGTTACATTAGGAAGAATAGGGGGGAAGAGGTGGAGGGAGCCATGGTGAGTGGGGTGGAGTTGGATGGCGATGTTTCTATTTTACTTAATGTATGTTTGGGATTTTGTGTCAGCATCGTTTGTGCAGGTTCTCTTTGCTGTTCGCTTGTTTTCCTTTGGTGGTGAGGCAGGTTGGAGTTGGCCTAGGGTGTGGTTGTTTGTTTGTGATTGGCTGTGGTGAACTTTGTGTGTGAGTGGGGTGGGTGGGTGTTTTTGGATCAGGTTAGCCATATTGATTTGTATGCTGTTGGTGGATTCTTGTTGCTGTCTTGTTGGGCTGTGTATGTAATAAAGGGGAGCCATTTTTCTCTGTTAAACAAACTGGATTTATCTGCTTAAAGCCAGACGAGTTATGATTAATCATCACCTACTAGTAAAAAGTAATTGGCAAGGTATCTTCAGGAAATTCTCTGAATAAATGGCTCTGTCTTGATTTTTGCAGATGTTGTCATTTTAGCCAAAAAGTCTCTTGAGTTCTCAGGAACATATAGAATACTCTCTGGATGGAAATCCTGTTAATTATCAACATGGAAATATTAATTACCCAGCCTCTTCAGTTTTACAATTTTGTTTCAAGTTGCAAGACAACTTAGTGTTTTATGATATAAGAAACTAAAGTGGCTTAGATTTCATAATAATCCTGAGTAACAACTTGGACTGGGATGTGAAAATTGATTTGAGCTATTGCTGTGCAATACAATAATAGTGTTCTCTGGTAGCAAAAATTCGGGGGGGGGGGAAGGGTGCTATATTTGAATTACCTACTCAATGGGAATTTTTGGAATGCATCTCTTAGCACTCAATGCACTTCAAACTACCTTTAATATCGTGGAAGAAAGCAATTTCAAGAGGCCATTACCCCAAATATTATTGCTTTTTGGTCTGTCCCCCCCAAATGGGGACAGCTATTCACCTTGGTTTGTAAGTCATCATAGTTCTACTCAGAGTAAATCCATGCCCATTAATTCCAATGCCTCTACCCCTGAGTATGATTCACAACCCTTTGTGTTAAAAGGAAAACGCAGACCACTTGTTAAACTGAATTGGCTGAAATAAATAATCCAGGATAGAAAGAAGCCTGTAGGAGTCCACAAAATTGCCATGTATGCTGGTAAGCGGATGGTCTTTTCCCTCCCGACAGCAGCCTCACACAACTCATGGGATGCTATTACAGAGCCCTCAAATTTTTATAACCAAACTTGCTTCAAAATAGGGGTGGAGAACATTTTTCACCCAAGGGCCTCATTTCCCTCTGGGCAACCTTCTCGAGACCATGTGCCAGTGGTGGGCAGGTCCAGAGGCAAAAGTATAATATAGTTTTGTGTAATACAATTCCACACACACGGACTGCCCTGTCCACTATCTAGACAAGCAAGAGGCATGTTCAGAGTTCAAGGACATATTCCAGCCGGACAAAAACACTTGAGGTGTGAAGCAGGGCTAATGAGGGATGTGGCCTGGGGCCAAATAGAGAGGTCTGGGGGCCACATTCAGCACCCAGGCCTGAGGTTCCACACCTCTGCTTTAAAAGATAACAAGTCCCCATCCTGCCAGATGGAATTCAAAGGCTTGCAAAGAGACATATTTATGGGAAGGCAAACTGGAGTAGCTCAGCAAATCTGAGGCAGTAGCAATGAACATGCCCAGACACTGTGAAGACTGGGAACATTTTGGAAGCTGAGTTCCAGCCAGCTCCCTCTTTCACTTTCCGTTGCTGAGTTCAACTGCTACCCCTTTGGCTCATGCACACAGGCAAATCCAGGAAAATCCAGCCTGTGGTGCTTACTGACAACAAGCTTAGACACTTCTGCTCAGAAGTAAATCCCACCGAGTGCAAAACAACAACAACAACAAAACAAAACTTTCCCCCAGGTAGATGGATCTACTGGGTGTTCAGGAGAAGATGGGTGAGTTATTGGGGCTGCCCTACCACTTAAAATATCCCCTTAAAGCAAGTTCCCCTAAAGTCAACCTCAGTCCTGCAGTTGCAAGGAGGCAGCCTGACAAAGTAAGGCAAATCTTCCTTGCCCCACTCCCTCAGGCTTTTCCCTCACCTGTCCTGACAGAGAGAAAAAAGGACAGGAGATAATATTCTCCCCAGCTTAAGCACTGTCTTAAACACCTCCGAGTGTGCATATACAACAACAACAACAATCTTTATTACGGTCCAGAGACCCAACAAAACATTACAAATCAATACAGAGTTCATACAGCCTACCTCCAGGTGCATATGCGGATGTTAGTGACTCAAAGGATTGCATATTCCTATGCTGTAGCAAGCTGGCCCAACAAAATACTTAACTGCCTCAGTTGTATCTCTTATTCTGATATTAAAATAGTGAAATATATGCTTATACCAACTAAACACTACATGCATTTTCAGGTACATATTTACAGAAATACACACAGGATGATGTCCAACAAAGCCATACTCAGATTCATGAGTATCAATGGACCTACTCTAAGGTATTTTAAGTTATGTGGAATATGAAACATCCACAAATAGGTCATTTCCCACCTGCATTGCTGCAGCATGTTACATAGAACTGGGTGGGAAACCATTTTCTGCCTGAAGGATGCATGCCTTTGTGGCCACATCCCAATGCAGGGCATAGCCAGAAGCAAACATAGGTGTGGCAGGAGACAAAAAGTAGTTAGAATAATGGATGTTATTCTTACCTGTGTATAATAGACTAAATCCCAGATTTGTCTGCCAGGCCCCACCCTTGCTTTTTAATTCTTGAAAGCTCTAGCTAGCA
The DNA here is from genome assembly GCF_964252035.2 of Podarcis erhardii. Lineage (NCBI taxonomy): Eukaryota > Metazoa > Chordata > Lepidosauria > Squamata > Lacertidae > Podarcis > Podarcis erhardii. The sequence continues at coordinate 38,544,286 of NC_138507.1, read as the reverse complement.
AAGGAATTCTGTAGCCCATCTATCAACGTTGGCTCTTCTATTTTCCAAATGCCTTCCAAGCCCAGTTCACTTTGCTGCACGTGGCAGGACAGAATTTCAAACAAATACATGCTCTCCCAAGCCCACATTCCCAGCATGTTCACACTCCTGTCTCAGCTACGTCTATGCTGGCTTGGTCATGCCCACAGAATGGAAGATGGCCGGGTTCCCAAGAACATGCTCTACAGTGAGCTGGCGTCAGGTACAAGGCCTGCTGGCAGACCAACTCTGTGCTATAAAGAGGTCTGCAAATGTGACATGAAGGCTGGCAACACCAACCTTGCCACGTAGGAATCCCTTGCGGACAACTGCGGTGCCTGGAGACAGACAGGTTGCCTATCCATAGCATGGACCGGAGGCAAAATGACTGCTGGGAGGAGTACAGAGAGAGGAAACGCCATGGTGCCTCTGCAGAAGCACAATTGTACGCCTTCATCTGCCCCAGCTGCAACAAAACTTGTCTCTTCCGCATCGGTCTCTGCAGCCACAGCAGACGCTTCCAACAGCTTGACCTCACCCCCGAAGGTGCACTCTTCCATTGCCCCCCCCCCCCGGATGCCAAATGTTATTTTCTTTAAAAGTGTAAATGGCTCTGCTTATTTTGCATTTTACTGTATGTACGTCCAAATCCTCCTCCAGAACTGAAAGTGAGAGCCACTCCTTTATGAGGGTAAGATCACCTAAGGCCCACTGGGCTACTTCTCTTCTTTTTGGGGTGTGGAGGTGGGTAGAGAGGGGTTACACAACCACAAATGATTGTACAAAGCAGCAGCAGCAGCAGCCCAGTGGTCAGGGAAAAGAGTGAAAACATTTTTTCACCTGAAATAGCCAGGAAGTTCTGAAAACCTTTCCTAGCTATTTTCCAACTTATTGTAGTTGTTTTTAATGGGATGCTATTATATCGAATTTGAATCTCTAAAAACTTTGCTATAATTTGCTTTGTATAGGTCTTCATAATGAAAGCTGAAGGTTATTTTGTTTGTTTGTGATTGTAAGTTGTTTTGTATGCTTTCTTTAGTGGAAAAGCAACTACTTTATAGGTATCCTGTTCAGGGTCATCAATCAAGGGCCCAATTAAGATAAAGTGCATTTATGTTCTGTTGAAATAAAAAGGATGTAAGCAAAGTAAAAGTTTCTTTTCTTTGGACTGCTCATCTTAAGTGATGTAAGAAACAGCTATATTTACATGTACCTGTTCAGTTGATGCAATTTATTTTTCTGCTACGTGTGTGCTGTGCAAGATGCTGAAGATCAGCCATGACATCATAATAAAGCACAAAAGTAAAATTCTTCACTAGAATACTATGATGTATTTCCTGTGACTCATCATACATGCCTGCTGTAACATCATTCTTCCTCAGGTCCTCGCAATGAAATAATCCTAAAAGCACAATGCAACCACCCCTGAAAAATAATACCTTCAGTCTGGGAAAGCAAGGCTGAAAGTTCAGAAAAATGCTCTCAACATAGTTACCGGATCTGCATGCATTTGTTTCAGAGGAGAAAGAGAGGAAGATGCGGGCCCGTATTATACAACAGCTAGCCGCAATGGCCCGCTTCTACGCACCATTGTTTGGAGGGCGGAACCTTATCATTACCAATACAGTGAGTAGCGGTTTATTGCTGGGAATTGCAGATCTAGTCCAGCAGTCTTTGGAACGAAGGCAAAATCCCAAACACAAGTGGGATGTTGAACGTGCATCTCACATGTTTATAACGGGATGCACCATGGGACCGCCCCTACATTACTGGTACACCTTGGTAGACAAACTAACCCCGAGAAAAGGACTTGGACACATCAAAGTTGTCATCATCAAGGTAACAATAGATCAGCTTTTTGCTCCATTTTTCGGGTGCTGGTATTTCATGACAATGGGACTACTTCAAGGTCACACTGTGGCAGCCAGCTGGAAGGAATTTAAGGAGAAATTCCCGGAGTATTTCTTAGCAGAGCTCACTGTGTGGCCAGCAGCTCAGATGGTCAATTTCCTATTTCTTGCCCCTCGCTATCGAGTGCTATTTGTGAATGTAGTGACCTTGGGGTGGAACATATATCTTTCATATCTCAAACACAGAAGTTGAGGACTGCAAGGAACTGGAAGCAGAAAAGTGAAGCACAAGTATACTTCTCTGGACTGTGTTGGCTCAAAATACAAACAGATTTGATGCTGCCCCCCCCCCCTTGGAATTTTATTGTTAGTCTGTGCTTTTTTCTTTTTTTAGATAAAAAGGTGTCGGTACTCACTATGAAATTGTTACAGTACAGTGGTGCCCCGCAAGACGAATGCCTCGCAAGACGGAAAACCCGCTAGACGAAAGGGTTTTCCGTTTTGGAGGTGCTTCGCAAAACGAAATTTCCTATGGGCTTGCTTCGCAAAATGAAAATGTCTTGCGAGTTCCTGCGGGTTTTTTTCCCTTCCCCCCCTTTTTTCTAAGCCGCTTATCTGCTAAGACGATAAGCCGCTAAAAGCCGCTAATAGCGCTAATCTGCTAAGCCATCAATGGGCTTGCTTCGCAAGACGGAAAAACCGCTAGACGAAGAGACTCGCGGAACAGATTCTTTTTGTCTTGCGAGGCACCACTGTAAATGCCACACTTTTAACATGTGGGGGGAAAGGCACTGCGTTCCCTGGAGTACCCCCAGAAAAAAAAGCACTGGTTGCAGTCCTTTTCACAAAAGCAAGGTAGAATAATGTTTCCCTATCCTAGTTTCCCCATGTATATTTTTAAAAAATTAAACATAATTCATTTATTTCATAAAAATTATATACTGATTGATTGTAAAAAGAAAACCCTTAAAGATGGTTTACAAACAGAATAAAATGATAAAATCATCAGTAAAACCCATTAGAAACAACTATTCAAAATACTGTACACAAGACTAGGTTAAGAATCCAGTTCTAAACCGAACAAAGGACTCCCTTGTATTCATTCATCTCAAAAAATTACCGTATTTTTCGCACCATAGGGCGCACCGGACCATAGGGCGCACCCAGTTTTTAGGGGGGAAATCAAGGAAAAAAATATTCCCCCCCCCAGCACCAAAGAGCAGCGTACAGACTGCACGCAACCTCTCCCTGCCGGAGAGGTTGTGCGCAGCTATGGAAGAAGGCAAGGCAGCGAGCGGGATGGATCCTTGCCTTCCCCTTTAGCCCTGTGCAGCCTCTCCCTAAAGAATCCATAGCCCCATGCAGCCTCTCCTTGCGGAGAGGTTGCGCGCAGCTGTGGAAGAAGGCAAGGCAGTGAGCGGGATGGATGCCACTCGCTGCTTTGCCTTCCCCTTTAGCCCCCTGCAGCCTCTCCAGGGAGGGAGAGGCTGCGTGCGGATAAAGAATCCATAGCCCCGTGCAGCCTCTCCTTGCGGAGGGGTTGCGCGCAGCTATGGAAGAAGGCAAGGCAGCGAGCGGGATGGATCCTGCTCGCTGCTTTGCCTTCCCCTTTAGCCCCCTGCAGCCTCTCCCTCCCAGGAGAGGCTGCGTGGGGCTAAAGAATCCATAGCCCCATGCAGCCTCTCCTTGCGGAGGGGTTGCGCGCAGCTATGGCAGAAAGCAAGGCAGCGAGCAGGATGGATCCCGCTCGCTGTTTTGGCTTCCCCTTTAGCCCCCTGCAGCCTCTCCTTGCCGGGAGATGCTGCGCAGGGCTAAAGACGCCATAGCCCCGTGCAGCTTCTCCCTGCCGGAGGGGTTGCGCGCGGATATGGCAGAAGCCTGCATTCGCTCCATAGGACGCACACACATTTCCCCTCAATTTTTGGAGGGGAAAAACTGCGTCCAATAGAGCGAAAAATACGGTATATGCCTTTTTCCAGCTATTAGCAACTACTCAAAGACATTTACCTTAATTGATCATTTTTAAAATGTACAAGCACAGGAGAGGTTAAAAACCGAGAATGCAAGTGGTTGTATTGAAAGTAGCCCTCAGGAGAACGTTCCATCAGCCCAAGGATTTCTCCTTGTGAGGGAATGTTCTTCCCATCTCCTCTCCCATCACCCCCTAAATCTCTTCTGGAGGTTCTCCCAACCTTCCAGAGCAGATTTGGAGATTGCTTGTGGTGCATGCGAGAGAGGGAAGTCCCCTTGAGCTGGTGCTAATCCTTGTGCTAGTGCAACAATTTGGTTGGAACACCACCCAGTTATTATTTCTGAGTAAACATACAGTGTAAAGGACTTAAATAATTGGGGGGGGGGATTTGCCCCAGGAAATGTATACAATTCAGAATTTTTTCAGCCTAGACTGAGTCATAAGGCAAACATTTCAGATGTAAATGTCCCAGGAAACCGAAACAAAGTGCAATAGAGCTTTGTTCGAGGAAACAGAGGGCTTATCCACATTTACCTTTTGCACCACACTTTCCAGGCACAGGTCCTGCTTTAAAGCTCTGGGTTTGAGCTTTTTGTCGTCCCCCCCATCCCCAGATTTCCCCACAAAAACTCATGCTTTATTGCTCAATTGCAGCAATCGTCAATTTGGGTTTCCCATGGATTGACATTTGCTCTGCTCTGATTGGGTGCCAAAGAGCAGGTTTTTGCAGGGAAAGTTCCAAAAAGAAAAAGGCGCCAGGACATATAGCTTTAAAGTGCAGTCCTTGCGTGGAAAGACAGGAGGAAAAGTAAATGTGGGTAAGCCCTAATTCAGGGGTCAGCAAGGTTTATCTTGCCTGGGCCGGATCGGTCCCACGGAGATCCTTCCATGGGCCGGACCACATGCGTGTGTGAGCACACCTGCTCGCGATTTTCAGCATCTGTGCAGACCCGGTTTTTGGCGCCGCAGAAGCGAGTCCCCACGCCGTGCAGCATGTGAGTGGGCAGCTCGGTTTGGGGCGGCTCGTGGGCCGGTCAAACGACCTCCATGGGCTGCTTCTGGCCCATGGGCCTTAGGTTACTGACCCCTGCCCTAATTAATGTTTGCTCAGTTTATGTAGCTCAGTCTCCTCCTCTGGCTTGGGGACATACTACAAATTATTCTTTCCAGATTTGAACTACTAACACTGCAGTCCAAACCCACTTTTTGCTGGACTGCACAGGGTTGGGTTGGGCAGAAATGTCTCTCTGATCACCCATGCTGACTCCCACCCAGAGAGAGATGCCAGCATCACTCAGCTAGTGTGGAGCTCCCCATTTTGCCTGCCGCATGTGCGGGTGAGAGTACCATTGGCAAGGTCCCCACTATCAACAGCCTATGGAAATCACTGAAATGGGTATTCAAGGGTCAGAGAGGGGCTGAGCCAGGCCAGTATCCACTGAATGCTGAGCTGGCCCTGCTGCCATCACATGACGGCATTGAGCCCAATTGCCAAAGCAAATCCACAGCAATTTGGCTGCCCACTACATTCAGCCCTGGTGGGAGCAGCATGGCAGTCCCATTATGTCTGGCCAGAGCCTGGATTGCACCCTTACTCTTGATTTAGGAATTCTTGGCTGGAAAAATAACAATAGCATCTGAAACATTTGCACCCCTTTCACCCATAAGCACAGGGGCAGGGCTGGTCCGTACCCCTAGGCAGTGTGAGGAAGCAGATTTTGAGGTATAAATGGGGTAATTAAAATGGCCAATAATGTAGTTTATTGTTATGTGCTTGCCACTGGGGAACAGAATTTTGAGTTTCTGACTCAAGCACCAAAACATCTTGGATCATCTCTGCCTCCAGCTGCTTATTTCTTCATGAACAGCCCTGTGTTGGTGAGAGCATCAGAGCTGCTTACATTCTTCTCTTGCCCACTTCCAATCTGTTTCAATTGTGCAACTGCACAGGAGATAGTCCTGGTGGATTGTTCTCACAAGCTAAAGTTGCTGTTGTTGCTTTAATTAAATTTGGGGAGCATTAAAGGAATGGAATAAAGAATAATCGCTTGTCACAATTCAGGAAAGATAATGCATTTCTTTCAAAAACACGAAACCCACAACATGACTCAACAATCAGTAAGAAGGAAGGAACAGAAGGCAGGGAATGAACAGCCTCAAGAACCTCACAGCTGGATCCTCCTACAGCAGGATGATTTCCCCAGCTTCATACTGACATGATTGGTACGCTGGCTGGTTCTCAAATGCCCTCTTGTCCTGAAGGTATGGCCCAGAACTGAATTAGTTCTGGTGAGGGCTTGCAGGTCTCCACAGATCAGAGGTAAAACACACACCTGAAGGATTAAAGAATAGCTTGCTAATAGCTTACAAAACAGATTAATGTGCAGTGATGCATGCCTTTAGCATAGGAGCAAGCAGAACTGCCATGCAGACTAATTTGCTAAACAGAAGTACTGGCTTGGGTTGAAATTACTATACTCTGGTGGACTGATAAGGAATGCAGAAGAGAGAGTGTGGAAAAAAAGACCCTCTGAATGTACCCTCTGCAAGAAATCTGCAGACAGCAACAGCTTCTGTAGTAGTTTGCTGGTGGGCTGCTTGAGTCCACTATAAGGCACTGGTACATAGGGTTGGGGGGACCTGGAACCTGAGACTCTTACTAAAGAGCTTTACTACATAGCAGACTAAAGGTATGGTGTGTGTGTGTGTTGATGTGCACTAGCTGCGAAGATAGCATCACTCAGTGTGGGGCACTAGCATCATGGCTGGTGCTGCTACCACTTAACAGTTGTAAACTCAGCCCCAGGAACAAACCCGCTGTGCCTCAACCTCCCAAGGGCATCCAGTCCCCCCCCCCCGCTTCAGTGGTGCTTTGTTGTCTGTCGCACTATCATATAAGCCACCCATGTCCACATTGACCTCCCCACCTGTTTACTATAGCAGCTGACCTAGGAAATTTGCGCTTGAACACAAATGCAACCAATTGAAAGGCATAATAATATTAGCAGCCGACGTGCCAGCTGTTTTAATATCAGGTGGTGCACGTAGGGGATGATAGCAAGAAGTTGGGAATGTGGTTAAAACGCCCGTTAAAATAAAGCACCCAGCATCATAATCATAAGCTTTTAAGAAGACTCTCGTGCCATTCTGCTATTATAAATGCATGAATGCTGCTGCTCAAACTTATAAGTTCATCTATTGTGATCTGAAAAGGTAACAATTATCTAGTGAGGTATAAAGCAGAAAGGGCGGGGGGCAGGGGGCAGGGAGCGGAGAACCACCTTTCCCATATACACATAACCTCTAAAGGAATTTTCTAATTAGCTACAACAGTTCTGTCAGTAGAGAGGACTTTAAATTCACACAATTATTTAAAAGGGGGGGGAATGATACACTTGCTTAAACAAAGCCTGACACTCAAAACTGAATGTATCATGCTTTTAATTAGAAATTAATATTTCAATTAATTTAGCATCAGCATGCGCAAGGTAAGAGAGAGGCTCATTTGTAGCCTTGTCTGTGTCAGGCATATTCATATTTAATCTATTTTGTTTATTACATCTGCATTCCCGCAGCTGCCTCCAAGAACAGCTAGGAATGGTTGTCCCTCATTTTGTTGAGGAAGGTTAGGCTGAGAGATACTGACCCCAAGAGCTTGCCAGGCAATATCAGTAGCAACTCAGCCAGCCCTTCTTGTCCTGCACCTCTTTTTCCACAGCAGGCACCCAGGAAGTAGAAAGATTGAATAGCAGTACCCCTTGCAAGTTCTTAGGCACCTCTATTTTCTTGTCCTCTTCGCCATCCTCCACAGCTGGTTTCCAAGGGTTAATCAGGTGTAGCTTCTTGGGGCGCTTTCTTCTTCCACCACTTGCACCCCAAGAGTAAGAGAGATATCAATTAGCAGCCCCTCCTCAGCTTCAGCCAGCTTGGTATCTTTTTCTTCGGCCGCTGGCTCTTGGCATGGAGTCACACTTTATTCTCCCTGGAGACTTCTCCCCCACACTTTCAGCTGCTGCTGCAACTGCTGCTCATGGTCATCTCGCATCTGCTCCCATTGTTGCCTTTGGTGCTCATGCATCAGCTTCAACTGCAAAGACGCTGTTATTCCTTCCTCCATTTTTGACTTCTAGGCCTTCTCTCCAGGAAACACAGATCCCACTTCTAACGCCAGTGTTACAAAAGCCCGGCGCTTGTCCCTCTCTCTGCCAAGCCGTGGCAAAGGTGCATGGGATCTCAGGCACACACACGGGGTCTTGTGTCCCTTTTGAGAGTAGAAGACACGGTGGAGACTGTTGTGCTTTAAGAAATAGGGTTTATTCACCTACTTACACCCTCTGTCTGCTTGGAGGGGATTCAGATCTTACAGCATGGCCCAAAGCTTTGCAGGCAGTCTTTCCTTCACCCTCACCAAGATGGATCTTCCCTTTCTTCTTCTCAGAAGCCAGAGCCCTCCCCCAGAGAAGTTACCCTGGCAACCTTCCAAATATCCAGTCTCTGGTCACACCTGGGGCAAGGAGTTGTTGAAGACCTTCAATGGCTATTGTAATGCTAACAGCTCTGCTCTTCCCTCAGCCTGCCCAGGAATCCCCTTGCAGCTTATATTCTCCCTGCATATCACAAAGAACCCCAAATCCTGGCATTTATTCATTTCTAGGATATACCCCAAATCTCTAGCAATATGAATTAAGCCCATGACTCCCCAATCTTAGCATTCCACTTTGGATCAGCCCTTGCACAGATATAAGAAGTCCTTCTGTTCATGGAAGGCAGCCTTATGAAAGGGGCTATCTGTGATCTAGTGCAGTGTTTCCCAACCGGTGTTCCGCGGCACACTAGTGTGCCGCGAGACGTTGCCTGGTGTGCCGTGGGAGGGAGGCGGGCGAGTCGGGCGGCGAGAGGCCTTAGGCGCCCTGCAGAAAGGCGTCCTCTTTGTGGGTGGGTTCTCCCCCCTCCCTTAGCGCATCGTATTTAGTTGGGGATTCTGGAGAGGGGGGCGGGGGCACGCTGGCCCCGAGCGGAACAGACGCGCCGTCGTCCCCACCTCCCTCTCCTCAGTAGCTCCGAGCCGACTGACTGAGGGTGGGACGCGGCCAGCGGCGTCCTCTCTCTCTCTCTCTCCGCCTCCCAGCACTGCTTTTCCCGAGGCGGGCGCGCGCCTAAGGCTGAATGGGAGCAGCCTGGAGGCTTGGCGGCCTCTCAGCGGCTCATGACGGGCGTCCCCGAGGCGGGAGGTGCTGAGCAGGGGCTCTGCGAGAGGGCGCGAGGGATGCGTGGTGGTGCCTGCGCGCGCGTGACTTAAGAGGGCGACCTGCTGCCTCTCCTCTCTCTCCCCTCCCTCCCCTCATGGGCACGGAGTCCCCGGCACAGCTTGGCGCTACTACAGCTACAGCTGCTGCTGCTCCTGCTTGGATGAAGGCGGCTGCTTCTTCCTAACGCCCAGCCTCTGAGGGACCGCAGTCTCCCGCCCTCTTTTTTTTTTTTTTTGGCGGGATGCTGAGGTAAAGGATCCCCTCGCGCGCGGGCAGGCATCTCTTTGGGCAGGTCGCGTGTGGAGGCTTAAGGTGGGGAGTGTGGAGGGGTTGCCGCTTGCGAGGGGAGGGTTCATATTGTATTGGGCTGCGGTGTGGGCGACACGGCTCTCCAATGGCCAGCCCGCGGAGGAACATTGAGTTGGAGCATTTCGAGGAGAGGGACAAAAGGCGCACTGAATAAAGTATTTTATAATTTTTCATATTTCTGTTTACTTACTATTTCATAATAAAGTAATTATAAAATACTTTCTTTGTGTTTATTTGATTCCTATTAAAGAGAGTTACTTTATATATAGTCAATATAGGCACAGAGTTAATTTTTTAAACATTTTCTAATGGTGGTGTGCCTCGAGATTTTTTTCATGAAACAAGTGTGCCTTTGCCCAAAAAAGGTTGGGAAACACTGATCTAGTGGATAATTCTGCTCAGGAATTTCTGGACTGAACCATCTAAACGATTGCACACCAGCTACTAAGAGAGAGAGAGATAACGTGGAAAACTATAAATCGCCAAGGAAGGAACTTAGGCAGCAATTCAGAACGAGTGAAAGTGATGCACTTGTGCATATGTTGCTCTTAGCTGGATTGTGGCCTAAGTGTGCAAATCAACAAAACATTTACTTCAGAATAATTTTGCTAAATTTAGTGGGACTACCCAGAAATGGAATGGTTATGGCTCTGCCTTCTTACAGTAACTAATAACAGTTCAGAACACTAGCCAAAAAATTCAGACTTGAGCAAAACGTGGAATAAAAAAAGGCTCACAAGTACACATGGTCTTTCAAAAGCATGGTTCCTTACCTATAAATTATAATATGGGGTACAATCAAAGGTGCAGTCTTAACTATCTCTTTCATCAGAACTGCCAATCTCTCTCCCTGTTCTCAAATCCAGAAAACATGTTGATAGCAGCGTTTTGCATCAGAAAATATGGCAAAGGAAAGAAACACTCTGAGGTTGATTGTAAAGGCAGATCATCATTTTATTTTCCAAAGTGATATAATGGAGGCATCATTGCCCATAGTGTGCCTGCTCACCCTACTGTTCTCTCTGTTCACAGGTTTTACAGAGACTTTTACAGGAAATGTTTCGAATACCTGTTCAATCAGAGATGATAACACACCCCATTTCTCACTACCCCCCAACAACTGACCATCCTTGATCCCCCCATTTTTGCACACACATCCCACAAAGCATTTCCACCACGACTACACAAATGAGATATGGTATACACACCCTTCACCATACTGAGAAAACCTCTTAATCCCTTTTTTATTATTTTGTTCTTTGGTAGATTTACTGTGGGAGGGGACCATGGAAAATTGCTTCCCTTCCCATTCCACTAACAGAGCGATTCATGGGGCAAGGTCCTCGGCTCCACGATAGAACACATGCTTCAGATGCAAAAGATCCCAGGTTCAATACCTGATGCCTCTAGGTAGGGCTGGGAAGACCTCTTGTCTGAAACCCTGGAGAGCTACTGCCAATCACTGCCAACAGTACTGAGCTAGATAGATAATGAAGACTGAGGCATATGGATAATGAATACCGCACTGGGTAGCTTGAATCGGTATAAGGCAGCTCCCTATGTTCTATGAAGATTAAAGCCAAGTGATAACCAATGCAACTAAAAGTGCTGATAGAGAGAGAGATTCCATTGTCCTGGTTAAAATCTGGAATTTAAAGCCAATGAACCTAGAAGTCACAAATACTTGGGCTATTCATAGGCTGCTTGTGGAAATGAAATTATATACAATCTTACGTGCTATCTATGACATCAGTAATGACAACTTATTTATTTATTTATTTGATAAAAAATAACATTCCTCCCAATGAAGCCCTGGGGCAGCAAACAATGCGAGAAAAAAGCCCAGTTAAAGGCAAACTAAGTATCCTCACAACTTATAACCTAAAAATTGCCAGAAACAATATCCTTCAATCACAAAATGCCTGGGTGAACAGGGTTTATTAAAAAAATAATAATGTTTTATTTCAAAAATGTAGAAACAACAACAAAATAGTTACATCTTGTAATTACTGGCAGAAGCTAATGCATTTAACATACCTTTCTTCTTTATGTGTAGGTAAGCATTTATGGAAGATCCACTGCAACTTGGGGATTTTCTGTATAGTTCATCATAATATTACAGTACTTAGTCTCTTTTCCATAATCTGAGGAAAGGCTTTAATAAATGTTGATGTATATGTCCCTGATGTGTATATGATAAAAAAAATCATATCACACTATATAAAAAAAGCAAATGTTTTTGCTTTAGCTTTTTATTTTGACAAAATTTCAATGTTAAAAGTTCTGAAATTGTCCAAATGTTGGTTACTACCCTGAGAGCAGGCATCAGCATAGATACTATTAATTCCTTAGATGCCACTTTCTCATTTTGTTCCTCCCAGACCTAATGCTGGTGTGACATATATAGTCTGAAGGGGAGTATTTTGCCCCTGAAAAGTCCCCAAGCCAGAGGAGGAAACTGATCTGCGTAAACTGAACAAACATGAATTAATCTCCTTGAATGAATCCCTCTTGCATGACATTCATGTTTCCTGGGACATTTGATTCTGAAATATTTGCTCTATGGCTAGGCAAGGCAAAAAAAAAAAAAGTTGTGTGCATTGCTTTGGTGCACTGCTTCAAAGCACTGAGTAGGGAGGGCGCTTTGCAAGGGACAAAGGGCTTTACAAGAGCTCTACTTGGCTCTTTGCAAGCTCCTTCAAGGGTCAGCTGGCTTCAGAGTTGCCTATGGGGAACCTCTTAGCACGGCCAATCCCAGAGTGTTGAAGTCCGTGCCTATCAGCTAAAAGGTGCTGACTTCAAGCTCCACTTTCTGCTGGAATTGGCTGCACAATGGAGATCCCCATGGAAACACTGATCCCAGGTGGTTTGTTCTTAGTGCCAGTTCAGCAAGCCTCTCTTGCCAATGCACAACCAGGAGCACACTAAAGAAGGACCTACTTTTACATTTGGGAGCCCATTTCTTTTATCATATATTGGTATGGTGGTACTGTTCCTGCTGTGACCCACCTTGGATCAGGCTGTGGGTCCCAACCCATAAGCTGAAGACCAACGTGATGTCAGATGCAGCGCAGGTGGGTGTGGTTTGGGGAGGAACGACCTCATAGGCCAAATATTTATTGTAAACAGCTTAGACACTCTATTCCAATCAAGTGGTATATAAATTTTGTTGAATAAAACAAATGCTGGGTTAAGTTAGGCCTGCAGGATGAAGGTTCCCCATACCATCATTAAGAGATCATGGAGAACCAATAGAGTTGCATTCCCCTGTCTCTGATCAAAGTCATTGATCAGGGTGACCAAGGCTGTTTTGGTGCTAAAATTGTGCCTGAAACCAGGCTGAAATGTGACCAGATAACCTGCTTCTTCCAGGTATACCTGCAGGGGTGCCTGCAGGCCACCATAATCTATCTGACCAGATGCATATTCCAGAGCAATATTTTTTCTTTTCTATTGGTGATTATGGACAATCCATGTACCCATCAAAGGCACAGCCAAATATAATCTAGGATCTAAATTAAAATAATAGCCAGTGGAGTCCTATCCTTCTGTGACAGTGCTGTAATTCATAACGAGGTTAGCTATGGTTAAAAAACTTACCTATTACACAGAATGGTTTCCTTGCGAATCTCAGCCTTCCCTGCCATCCACGGTACCGACAACAGCAGCCAGCAGACCAGATGCGCATGATAAACTCCAAACCGAAGACAACAATCATGACAGACTCCTAAAGGGGGGGGGGAATAAGAAATACAGCCAGTGAAGTCAGCAGCACAGAAAACAGAAGCAAATACTTGTTGGTACTGGCTTAATTCAATTTCAAGCAGCTGAAATATAATTGGGTTTTTGTAAAAGCTAAAGGATTGCATTGCATGTGACATCAAAAGCTTTGAAAAAGATAACACAAGACTATAGGGAGAAGATTGAAAAAAACCAACCTCCAACTCCCTACACGTAGAAAAGTAGCTTCTCTGGGAGATGGCAAACCTGGAACATTTCTCTCTTACATGCTTTTGTTTTCTACGGACAGGTAGCACTTGCATGGGATTGTGCAGATTGTACTGTGTTGGACCATCTTTTTCACCTCTACAACTAACAGCAGCTGGAGGTCTGGGAAAGTGGTGCTTGCACTTCCTCTCCCCCTTGCATGTACTTCTTGGTTTGTGAAACCACAATTTGCTGTTTGTGCTTGAATCTCGCTGTCTTGGTTGGGAGGGCTTGCTCAAACCACTAGTTTGCCTTTTCAGATGTCACGACAAACTGTAGTGCAGGCTTCCTCAAACTCGGCCCTCCAAATGTTTTTGAGACTACAATTCCCATCATCCCTGGCCATAGGTCCTGCTAGCTAGGGATCATGGGAGTTGTAGGCCAAAAAAACATCTGGAGGGCAGAGTTTGAGGAAGCCTGCTGTAGTGCGTGTGAAGGGAGGACGGAGTGCACATGCCACATTCCTAGTCCTCCCCTCCATGGGAAACAGTTACGCTCTGGTGCAACCTTTAAATCACTTTAAAATTGTTGACTCCGGGCTCAGCACCAATGCAGCTGCCATTTGATGAAGACTTACTCCAATCAAGCATGTTTCTGAAGCATTCTAAAACCATTTTCATTTGACCATGCTTTTGATGATCCGTGTAGGTAGGATTCTAATACGTGTGTGTGTTTGTGCGCGTGTGCGCACACACACACACACACACACACACACACACACACAGAGTTACTTGCCCCAAGGCCTCACAATAGTCAGGGTCAGAACAAGTATATTCAAAACAGATGTACAGTGACACAACTTCCAACAGAAATCAGCTTCCAGGTTATCAGCATTACACTTGTGTTGGTTTGAAATGATTGAGGGTTCGTGAGCTAGCTTCAGCGGACAAAAGTATTTGAAAAAGCTTATTAAGCAGTTTGTCAAAGAAACAGAGGATAAGATTTATGTTTTATTTGGCAGATGAAAACATTTCCATGTCCAGGATAAAGCTGTTCTGTATCAGATGGCTAATTTGTTATCCTTACAGGATGGGGACTGCTGTAGGACCACATTAGTAAGCAAGCATGAAAAATATATTGAGCACAGGAATTATCGGCAAAGAAAGTGGTGACCCACCTTTTAACACACACCCCCCGCTCAATACATCACTCATGTTTTTACTCTGTAAGAAACCACACTTCCTTAATCAGTCAACTGAAGGCAGCCATCTACTGCTAAACAGGCTACCTTTTGCAAGCACCGCTTATTTGTTGATTAGAGAATAATGATGGCCAGCTAATTTATTAAAACATAGCTATTAGCTGCATAGCATTTTCCCATTTGCTTTAAAGCCTACTTTGTTTAGTGCTTCTACCTTCTGAAGCTTCTGACCAGGCATAGGCAAACTCCGGCCCTCCAGACGTTTGGGACTACAATTCCCATCATCCCTGACCACTGGTTCTGTTAGCTAGGGATGATGGGAATTGTAGTCCCAAATGGCTGGAGGGCCGGAGTTTGCCTATGCCTGCTTCTGACATTGGTTGGCTAAGCTCAGGGATGGAGACCATCCCTTTCTGTAAACTACCTTGAGGTTTCTCTGTACAATCAAGCACTACATAAATTTTACGAAATAAAATAAAAATCAAGCTGGGGAGGGGGACTGAATGCTGCTCAATAGGCCTCTCTATCTGACTCTCATAAATCTCCCCAGGCCACATCTCCTCTCCCCAAACCGCACTCCTTTCTGGCTCTTCCAGTACTTTTGCCTGGTTGGAAAGTTTCATTGAGCAGTGACAATGCCTCTTGTTTGCATAAATGTCTCACATTTGTCCGGCTGGAATGTAGCCTACTCTACAGAGTTAAGACTCACATATGCTGTCCCACCCATTTCGTCTGTCTGGTCCCACCTACATTTGGCACCCCCACAAGGGAATGCAGTCTGCAGGTTGAAAAAGGCTCCCCCCCCCCCTTGTTGGCTAAGCTGGAGCAAATAAGAGTCAAACTCACATTAAAAACTCTCCAGAATTGACGACATTACACTGCATTGGAGACAGGAAACTGGAGCAAGGACAGGTGCAAAGAAATCTCCTAACTGCACAGGAGGGACTGGATGTTATTGGAAAGGGAGAAAAAAGATTGCTGGAGGAAGTTGGGCAAGGCAGGCAACTGGCTAAAAATAGGGGCCTAAGGAAACTATGGCTCGTGGTGAGATAGAACTGAAGAAAGGAGATGTCAAGGAGAAAGCAGAACCAAAGCAGAACCTCTCATGGGGCCCAGGAACAGACTGGGATGTGCACTACTGGCAGGGAAGGAAGTGGGCAAGCAAGGGAGGATTGGGAAATTGGGATTAGGGAGTCCATGAGCTTCAGAGGGACTCAAAAATCACTGAGGCTTTCTGTTGCCTTTAAGCAACTCTGAAGCTGAGTGTGTTCTCAGAGACGAGGTACTGCCTTTGCCTGATCAGTTAGAATAGAAGTTTTGTCTTTGATGTTGTGCTCTGGGGGCCACAATTTAGGCAGGCTACCAAGTTCATTGGACTTTACTACAGTGATACCTCGAGTTAAGAACTTAATTTGTTCCAGAGGTCCGTTCTTAACCTGAAATGGTTCTTAACCTGAGGCGTGCTTTCGCTAATGGGGCCTCCCACTGCCACTGGTATGCGATTTCCATTCTTATTCTGGGGCAAAGTTCTTAACCTGGAGCAACCACTTCCTGGTTAGCGTAGTCTGTAACCCGAAGCATCTGTAACCTGAGGTACCACTGTACCTTGCAATTGCTGTCATTTTAGTGATGAGGTTCATATACTTTACTAAACTGTTTTTAGAAACTCTATAGGTTCCCACTCACGATAGATACAAAATAAGGAAAAGTCATGATCAAGTTCCCAGAAATGCTTTTTAAGAAGCCAAAGTGAACAATGCACATGATCGCTGAGAAGTTTCTTTTTAAAACTTGCGCCCATTAGGCCAGCCTAAGCTATTTATATGGCAGCAGTAACATCACATCTAGATGATTTATTAGATTAAGCAAATATATGGAAAAGCACTAGAAATGGAATCTATCTAGCAGTAAATATTCTCAACAATACCTGACATGTCAAATGATCTTGTCATCTTCAATTGTAGGATCGGAATGAAACAAATATGACTTAAATGGGTAAGTGACACATTCACAGTGCCTACATTGAAGCAAATGGAATATATTCCAGCACACTGGAATCCCAGTAAAATACCCTTTGCTGAAAGAATCACTTCACAGAAGCACAGAATCCTAGAATTAATCCTATAAAGCAAGTTTACATGCTCAATGTGTACTCTCTGATTTGGAGTTTCATAGGTTCTCTGAGATTTTGTGTGTGTGTGTGTGTGTGTGTGTGTGTGTATGAAGATCTCATGTGAGCAAATTTCACCATTCATATAAGTGGAAGAGGCACCTTTTGAAAAGGTAGAATTTTTGCTCTGTCAAAATGAACACGGACCCCCTTGCAGAAAAGGAAAATGCTTTGGAGCTCCTGTGCATGCAAGACAGAGGTAGATTAAGGAGACTGTGCAAACAGCCACATGGGGGAGAATCCTTTTCCATAGAAAAGTATGAGTCAGTTTTAAATTCTACTAATAACACAGCATATATTTTAGAATCCACATCATAAACTACTAGGACATCTCAACCAGGAAAGCTAAAAGTGAAATTAATCCCTTAATGCTCCCTACTGTTTGTTTTTTCTTAGACTAATACCCAAGATATTTGTAAAGAGTAAGAAACAGTGTACTCATATTTCTTTAGTATACTGTTAACATCCAGCCTTTCAGTTTAGGATGTATAATCTGTACTAATATTAGGACATATCATTTGCAGAGCTTGCCACTAAGCAAATGTGTACTGAGCAAAAGTATTGAGGAAATTCTCACTCAAGTCTGATACTGGTTTGTTTTAAGGCAGCCTGGAACTAGAGTTCCCATTTCAGATTCTCTACTACATTACTAGAGGCAAGATTCTTATTTTGCATAAACATACATGTTATTTTTTAAAAGTGAAACCCACACTCCTTTAGCTTTACACCAACCTAGAAAAATAGCAAACACCAAAGCCCCTTACTTAATTGCATCAAAGTATTTACCTTTACCTTTTAAATCCAACTTAAAAGAAAGATTTTATCAAATAACTAAAAGAAATGAAGGCAGAAAATTGGCAGGTGCATGGGAGTTATCTAATGTTTTGCACAGTGTGACATGGCCAGAAATTGTGGTTGGGGTTTTTTTAGCACAGTGAGTTCCTAGGTCTTAGAGACAATTCCATTTCCATGTGGCTAAGGTAGTTGCCCAAAAAAAGCTAGAGGAGACAGAAATGTATGTAGACATTGTGGGATAACCCACCTCATATAACAAACACGCTTAGGTATAATTAATACATGAAGAGGTTAATACAACAGAGTAAGCTGTCCTGCCAGGCTTAGCTATATACTTCCCTCACCTTGGGAGGAACTAGTTGATCAACCTTTGTTCTCTTCCAGTCTACCTGATAAACTCAGCATATGAAGAGGTTAGAGCTGGTTGCTCCAGCTCAACTGCATGGCTCTCATCAGCAACTCTTGAGACCTACAGCAAACCTTTTTGGAACTAAAATATCCACCTGATGAAGTTAAACAATGGATCAACAAAGCCAGAGAGAACTTGATGCAAGACAGATCCAAAAAAGAAAACAGCAGAACACCACTAGTAATTACATACAGCCCTCAAGTTAAAAAAGTTCAACACATCATCAGAGATTTACAACATCTCCTAAACAATGACAGTTCTCTTTCTCAAGTTCTGGGAGGAAGACCTTTCATTGCCTACAGACAGCCACCCAATCTTAAACAACTCCTCACCCACAATAATACAACAACCAAATTTAACATGGAAACCGGTACCAGAGCCTGCAATAAACCCAGATGCCAACTTTGCTGCCACATACACCCAGACAACACCATCACTGGACCCAACAACATCAAGCATACCATCTCAGGCCTATTTAATTGCTCATCTTCTAACACTGTGTATGCCATCAAATGCCAGCAGTGCCCTTCAGCTGTCTATATTGGACAAACAGGCCAAACCTTATGCCAAAGGATAAACAGACATAAATCTGACATCAGGAATCACAAGACAGAGAAACCAGTAGGACACTTCAGTCTCCCAGGACATTCAATACAAGATCTCAAAGTGGCTGTCTTATAACAAAAGAATTTCAGAAATAGACTTGAAAGAGAATTTGCTGAATTACAATTACAACTTATCACTAAACTGAAAACTACGGAGAGACCTGGTCTGAACAGCGATATTGGATTCTTATCCCATTACAAAGGCTAAAACTATTCTTGGTCATCTACATACTGTCCCTTTAAAAATCTCTTGCTTTTTCTTTTTCAACCAATTGTCATTAACGGTCACTAACAGACTTACCAAACCCATTAGCCAATCACCCATTCCCTCCCCCCTCCCCCTCATTATATATAAGGGTCTGATGACTTCTGTTTCAGTGTATCTGAAGAAGTATGCATGCACATGAAAGCTTATACCTAAAACTACTCAGTTGGTCTCTATGGTGCTACATTATAATTTTAAAATTATTTTGGAAGGATTCTTTTAAAGAATTTCTTAGATCATACAACTTTTTTGAAGACTTGATTCTTTTAAGGGAGTTTTAAGGTTTTTGAGAAGAGTCTTTTTAACTATCTTTTTAAAGAATTGTTTTAATTTATTTTGACTACGGCAGACCAACATGGCTACCTACTTGAATCTTGAGTTCCTATACAAGTAATCTAGGAACTTTTACAACTTTGCAACTAAGCTAAATTTTACTGCTTGTGCAACTTTCTGAAGCACATGCACAGTATCTGACTTTTGGAGTTTGTACGTAATCAATTTTTTAATTTACCAAATGTCTGGTCTTTTTAAATTACCAAATGTCTGGTCTTTTCCTATGCTGGGGGAATGGGGGAACACTGGAAATAAACCTTGTAAGGGGGCATTTTGGAACTCACTTGCAGAGGGAATATTTTAAAGGTTGAACAGCCTATATTTTCACACTTTACTGCATATTTTGTGACTTCAAATCTCAGCAAAAAGTTCTTGCTCCAAAGTTGGATATTATGACTATTCCTCATAAGGCTTGGTTTCCAGATCCTTGATAATCTTGGTTGCCCTCCTCTGCACATGTTCCAGCTTGTCAATATTGGTATAAAATTGTGGCACTCAGAACTGGACACAATACTCCAGGTGTGGTCTGACCAAGACAGAATAGGGAGGGACTATTACTTCCCTTGGATACTATATTTCTGTTGATGCAGCCTACAATAGCATTAGCTTTTCTGCAGCTGAATCACACTGTTGATTCATGTTAAATTTGCAGTCGACTAACCTCTCTTGCAAGCCTGAACTCATTCTGTGGTATAGCTCGCCTGATCTTCTCCCTGAAATGGTTAGCAACTCAGGTATACTCTTCCACTGTGATCTCTCCTTTCTTTCATTTGTTATATACACCAATTTTTTTTAAATGCCTTTCATTTTTTATTTCTTTTTGGAATTGTCTGTGTTGTCTAGTATTTGTGCCTTCAATATTTCACCTTTAAGAATCTCCCATCCATCTTGGACTTACTTCTCTTTGAGTATTTCTGACCATGGGATCTCAAACAGTAGTCCTTTAAGCTTTTTGAAATCAAGTGCAGAGTGCATGTCTGACCACATTCACCTTACTCTTGCATCTGAATAACTTCTTCCCAAGGTCCCCGATTACTTCCTCCTTGTCGATCAGTTCCTTCCTCTTGGTGAGGACGAGATCCAAAATACAGTGGTACCTCGGGTTAAGTACTTAATTCGTTCCGCAGGTCCGTACTTAACCTGAAACTGTTCTTAACCTGAAGCACCACTTTAGCTAATGGGGCCTCCTGCTGCTGCCGCGCGCCAAAGTTCTTAACCTGAAACACTATTTCTGGGTTAGCGGAGTCCGTAACCTGAAGCGTATGTAACCTGAGGTAACTCTGTAGATGATCCATTTGTTGTTTCTTCTGCCTTCTGGGAAATGAAGTTTGTCAGCAACGCAATTGAAGAATTTGTTGGACCTTACATTCCTGGCAGAGTGTGAGTTTCAACAGATATTGGACCTAGGTTTTGAACTAAGCTAATTTGTGTAAGATAATTTGTATCGGGAAAAGTTCTGTTTCTACTGGAATATTTTCTGATGCCCTTGAGAGTGATCTAATTTAGCAAGTTTATTTCCTTTTGTATTTAGTAAACAAAGCAAAAAACTTTGAAATCACCAAGCTTGCCATCATTATAGTTGTGTTTGGCACCCACTCATTGTTACTGACGAACATACGAAATTGATATTTTCCCCACCAAAAGTAAAGCACTGCAAAATCTCCCATTTTGGATTTTTTTTCCCCTATGGAAGATTTTCAACCACACATCGCCGAAACAAGGATCCCTTCATGGAAATGGATGGGACTCCCATGTAAGCATCAAGCATAAATGGAACCTTGGTTCTAAGTGATTGTGTTATCTTAAACTTGTGGGGCAAATCTAGCACTATTGTTTCTAATCAGACCATCCTAATTAAAGTAATCATGGAACTGTAGAACTGACATTAACTTATTTAATTAACTTATTTTAATCAGTGCTTGAGTAAGAATAAGAAACGTCAGACCAGCTAGTTCTCGATTATTATATAATTAGGTGTTTTATTTGCTAATTGAGCTTATTCTCATTTTATTATACTTATGCATTTCAGTAACTGCAGCTAGGTAATATGAGGGCTGCAAACTCTAATTGCTTTAATTGGAGGATTTGCACGCAGGAGGTTTAAAACTGTGAATGGTAATTTTAATCAGTATGGGGAAAATTTAATTGGTAGGGTTAAGTGCAGTCCAGGTACCATATTATGTCTGGAATACTAGAACCGTGGTTCCCAACGTTTTTGGTATGGTAACCAACACTTGGTAGAGTGAGTCATTGATTTTTTGTCACATGAATTTTTAGATCTGGGGGTTTTTTTGTTTTTGTTTTGCCTATTTCATAACCATTATGTGAGGCATCCAAGCTAAAACCTATTTAACAGAATAATATTAAGTAGTTGAAATCTTTATAGTACTCACCAAGTTATTCACAGGTTTCTTTTTATGGGAATGCAAGAACACTAATAACCTTATTGCAGGGTATTGCTTCATAAACTATAAAAAATATTCTTAAAACTTAAAGCAGTGTTAAATACAAAAATTATGAATAATGTCAATAGTTTATTCATCATAAAGTCTATGTTGGAAAGTATCAGTGGGATGACTAAGCTTGCCTTTTGTCAATGTAGGTCAGTGTGTAGTTTGATGGCTGTTAGACATAGATCCTTAGTAATAGTGTGCCACTTAATTTTAGACTCATGCCTGTCATTGCTGAAAAACCTGTCTCTTGTAGACATGTACTACTAAACAGCAGCAGCATAGGTATTGCTTTATCAGCAAGCTCTGAAGGTCCTAACACATTGCAGTTCAACACATTGTTGTTCTTTTTGCACAAATGCAGCTTTGTGACATCAGTTGTAAATGGGTTTCACGCCCAAACTGCTCTGTTTCTTCAGCACAAAAGTAGTAGACAAACCACGACTAAGCAAACTTCACATCAGCCTTGGCTAAACTATTAACTAACCCTGGCAGCAGATCTGGTGATGGTTCGCCACAAGATACTCCCTGTATGAGTACCTTGTGGTAAAGTGTCATTGGACCTGCCATGATCCACCAGAGAGTGTCCCCCAAGTTTTAAAATGTAAGACTTTGTTCTACCAAGTGTCAGCACAGCATTCTAATATGCCAACCAAACAGAAAGTTGGAAGAAGTATTATTATACCAGTTAAGGATTAGAAGCAATATGGTAATTGTTTTGGATTTGCTTATAAAACCCATGACTCACATGCCCAGGCTTCACAACCTACTTGCAGGTCACGACAACAGGTCAGGCAGGCAATACTGTACTAAGTGTGTTTCAAGCTAAGGTCAACTGCGAATGTAACATCACCCTCCAATTAATTAATGGAATTAACATCTTGTATTAAGGCCACAACATTTACTCAGATAATAACCTCCCAATTAATTTAGAGGGTGTTACTGATTAACTTGACAACAGATTTGATTTGTTTTTAAAGTTCAATATTTTAATTTTTCAAAGCAGCCCATATGGCAGGCTCCATCTTGGAAGATGTAATATTCTTACGTGGGTCCCTTGTGCATCTACCCAAAGGGTTACACAGCTTCCTGTTCACTGTGCACAACAACAGATGCCAAAGGAACAACTGAACAGTGGCTTCGTTAAACAGAGAATGAACAGGACCAGCTCTGAGGCCAGTTTACCCAGAACTGAAATGCTGGGGGGCTGAAACACGAACAAAACACAAATCCTACCCACTGAGCCACAGGAGAAGAAATGGTCACAGTTTCTTTTAACCCTTTACACACCATATACCACAGAAGGACACATTCCTCCTTTTCTCACAAACAAGTGAGATGGTGCTTGCTTTGAAACCTGTGTGCAACATGTAAAATGAGGGTTTTGTTAGAACCGTGGCTCATTTGCAAATATATTACTTTATCTTTTAAGCTTCATAAACTTGAGAGATTTATTTGGGTGACAGCCCTAAAACGCTTTCCACACTCCTACATCTCTTTATATTGTTTTGAGTTGGCTCTGGATATCTACACACAACAATCTAGTGCAGGGCTTTCCAAATTGTGTGTCGCGACATGTTAGTGTGTTGGCTGCAGTGTGTGTGTGTTGCGCAAACACTCCCCGCGCTCCTCCCGGGGATGGAAATTGGTTCAACCTCCAATTTGCTAGTAAAACTGAATTACTGTGTTGCAAAATGATGCATGTCTAAAAAGTCACTAACATGAAAAGTTTGGAAAGCCCTGATCTAGTATCTAGGCAGCTGTTGCCAGGTCTATGCTCTATGGAGCAGTTGTAACAACCGGGGACCACTCCCCTTCCATTAGTTTTTGTGCCATCGCTCAACGGAGACTACACTTACATGGCAACTTCTTTTGCTAATCCCATTTCAATCCCCTCCTGGTTCTAGAAGAATGATGCAGGAATGGTTGGGGAATCATCTGGCCCTTCACTTGCCTGATCTATCTCTTCTTCCGACCCATCTTGTGCTCTACCCTTCAGCACTTAAGTTTCCCCTGCTTCCAACTCTTGTCCCCTGGGCGGAACAGTTCCCCACAAATCACTGACCCCCCTCTCCTGAATCAGACTCCAGCCCCCCTTCCAGTCCCTGGCACTGAAGAATATCTGGAAAAGCTGATGGACATAAAAGTGGCTGCCACACACACATCTCTTGAAAAGGGACTTTCATTGGTGGGAAGTGGTAGTTGAGTCCAATTTCCTGATGTTTGCGACAAAATGTACAGATTATATTCTCATTTGTTATGGGCAATGGATGATACAGTACCTGTATATTTATTTGTGCCATCATGCATGGCATGAGTTGATGGGCTGCATACAGCTAAGCTCTACTTAGGGAAGAACTGAAGTCAGACTATTTTCAGTGGGACTGCATGATGGCTTTAGAGATCAATTAAACATATTCTCCTGACACCCAGCTACCACAGATTCTGGAAAGGAAATTTATGAACTTCACTGTATGATCATATTCATCAACTCATTTGTGTCTTTCTATTCAGCACTTCTGTTGATCTGAGCCGAAATAGTGCTTACAGACGTTAATAATCAAACTGTATGCATATGAAAGAATTGACACCTACTGATTTCAGGAAACAATAAGGGCATTTCTAAAGCTCCCAGAGCTCTTTTACATATGAATATGTCATTGCTCCTTTGCTAAAGAAAGCTGTGGGATTTCACAAAGTAACATCATGGGAGGGGAAG
Organism: Podarcis erhardii; assembly: GCF_964252035.2. NCBI lineage: Eukaryota > Metazoa > Chordata > Lepidosauria > Squamata > Lacertidae > Podarcis > Podarcis erhardii. The sequence goes on along the minus strand of NC_138507.1, from coordinate 38,520,014 downwards.
TTCTATTTAATTGTGGTGCTAAGTAATATGCTAATAGAAATCAAAGAGGTGGTCCAAGATCAGATGCATTTAAGAATGTACTCAACTCTGCCACTGAAATCAATGGGACTTCTAAAGTACTAACTCTGGCTGGATTGTGTCCTTTGTGATTACTGTTATATTTCACATAAGCTATTGAAATGGCTTAAATTCCCTTGCTTCTCTGTTGGCTGAAACAATAAGTGCTTTCCTTTGGAAAGACATTAAAACTGCTAAAACTGTTGTTATTGTAGTTTCCTCATTAATTAACACCACTAATCATTAAAACTCTAAATAACCTATGGTTAATTTGCAGAGTACATGCTGTGACCATCAAATTCCCATAGTTCCAGTCTGCTAGAGAATCAGAAGGCATATGGATAAAAAGTAAGGGGAGGGGGGAAGCCATTGACATAAATTCCCTAATCTCAGAAGAATCATGGTTGATTAGCTATGCAAAAATGGCATAGCAGTGGAATGTAAAAAAAGATTAAAACAATCCATTTTCTGTTATGTTATCCACACTCTCACTTTTAATATGCACAGTTTTTGAGGCTTCCAACCAGTTTAAATATTTTTAGCTGACTAACCATTTAGGTTTAAATGTATTAATTATTATAATAGAATTTGCATTTTACTTAGATGCTGAATGTGAAATAACCTAATTATAAAATTAGTGAAACCAAAAGGGACTATTAGTCACAAAGTTTAGTTCTATTACATTTATCTGGGATTCTGAGTATTTCTTAGAGTGGCAGAAGGTGAAATTCAAAGTGTTGAAATGGGTGGTGCCCACATGATCCCAAGGCAGGATGGATGTGCAATGCAGATAGTTGGTGGTAACTATTTTGACACCACTGATGCATCTTTGGAAGGAACAGGGACTTGTGCTCACCAACCACCATCTCTTGCTGCTCTTGGATTGAGCCTCTGTCGTTGACCATCTGTTAGCTTCCTAAATGACGTACAAGTGCGCAAATAGCCCACTTCTGCACTGGGTCATAATCAGCACTAACATCTCTTATTCTGCTGATCATCTTGTTAGAATTCAGGCTCGGTCAGAGGTATGTGCCTATCTGCAGGCACCGGCTGAATTCCTTTGACCTCCCTCCGGCGACTCCCGGCAGGAAAAAACACACGAGGTCCATTCCGGCGATTTTCCTCAGGCCGTTGTGAGAAAAACACACCAACTGCTTCTCCTCCTTCTCCTCCTCCCTGCATATCCCCAGGGAGGGGAATGAGACTCAGACAGAAATGTAACTACATGCTTTATTCCTGTCTTGAGCAGTCAAACAGTCAAAGATGTCTGCTCTCTTCAACAAACAGAGAGAAACTCCAAACTCCACCTATGTACATCCTGTACAGGTCATATGACACACACTGAGCTCATATCCTGTGCTCAATAAGGATGGACTGCCCCTTTGTTTCCATGGCAGCAGTCACACACATCCTGTTTGGCTTTCCAGCCACTAGCAGCTGTCTGAGCTGTTAGAGCCTTTGCTTGCTGCTGCATTGCTGCTTTAGAATAACACATCTATGATGGAAGGGATGGAAGTGCCTGGATTAGTTTCTCCTGCCTTAAGCAGGTATTCAGTTCTGTCAGTGACGGCAGCACCAATAAATATGTTAATGTTTTACAATGGCTGAAGAATCACTGTATCTAGATGCTGGGTGCATTTGATCCGTAAGTACAGTGATGACTATCTTCAGTATGGATTTACTGAAGGATCTGACTTATAACCAAAGTCCCTGTGTGTTTCATGTTGTGAAATTCTAGCTAATGAATCTATGAAGCCTGCTAATCTTCAACGTCATTTGGAGACAAAACATGCACGCTCCAAAAATAAATCAATGGTTTTTTGTGGAGTTGAAGAAGGGGCAAAAAAACCATAGAAAAAAACCTTCAAGTTTGAGTTCTCAGGAGAATGCAACCTTAGCTTCTTATGTGGCACAAATCATTGGCAAAGCAGGAAAGGATCATATTCTAGGCGAGGAAGTGATTCTCCCTACTTGTGTAGCTAAATGCAAATGAGTACTTGGTGAGTCGGGAGGCTAGGGAAATCAACACATCACCTCCTTCGAGCAACATTGTGAAATGAAGAATATGTCTAATGATGTCTAATGTCTAATGATATAAAACAGACTCTCACTTTAAGGGTCCAGACTTGCAACTTCTTTCCATTGCAAACTGATGAAACCACTGGTATTGCAAACAAAGCTATCATGCCTTTGTACACTATGTATGGGAAGAAAAATATATGGAGGATTTTTTTACTTTCATGTGAACTTGCACACACTACAGCAGAGTGCATGTTTAAATCCCTAAGTGGGTTTTGTTGTTGTTGTTGTTGTTGTTGTTGCAAAGAACCACATTTCATGGGAGAAATGTGTGTGTCTGACAACAGATGGTGCTTGTGCTATGTCAGGGAAAATCAGTGGACTTGTTCATCCGTGGTGAAGTATGACTTTTCCTGACAGATTCAAACTTTTCATGTGGTCAGTTGAACAACTTTGAGTAGTTGTGTTTGGTAGCCTACCTAGCAATGTTTTCACCTACTTGAACACTCTCAACACAAGCCTTCAAGGTAGTGATGTGTATATTTTTTACACTGAAGATAAGATTGAGGCAGTGATTTAAAAAATATGGTTAAGGGAAAGCCAGGTAGAAGGTGGAAGCCTTACTAACATCCAAACATTGGAGACATTTCTGGAGTCCACTGAGAAAGAATTGATACTAGAAGTAAAAAATAACATCAATGAGCACCTGCGTGATTTAGTATGACTAGCTTCAGATATTACTTTCCTGCACCAAATCCTGAATACTCATGGATAAGGAATCCTTTTTAATGTGGTGACGTATAACTAACAACTCTATCTGCGGAAGATACACTTGTTGATGTGACTTGTGACGGTTCATCGAAATAATTTTTCTAAGAATGTAGACTAGCTCATCCTAGGTGAAGGTTTTTCCTGATTATAAGTAGGTGAAAAAACTTTGAAACATCTAGTTTCATTCTGTTCCACATATCTTTGTGAACAAACATTTTGGACATTTTGTTATACAAAGAATAAACAAAGAAATTGGCTCAATGTTAATCTAGATTTGAGATTAAAAGTAGGAAATACTGAACTGGAAGTAGAAGGGATTGTTTGGGACTAAAAAAGGCATGATTTCTCCCAACACATATAGGTTTAGTAGCTGCTAGATATATCCTAATTTGTTAACTCGTAATGCATGTTAGTAAAATTAAATTTGTCTCCCCCCCGCACTAAATCATTGTCATTTGTGTGAGTAATATACTAAAAAACACTGCCCATAAAATTTGTGATAACTAAAATCCATTGCTTTTTAGGGGCTACCCCACACTTGCTCCAAAAATTTGCTTCGCACAAAGATTTCAAAAGTAGAGGGTCCATGCCTTGGCTTTTGAAAAACAAGGGGTCTGTAGTACTTAGCTAATTGGGAAACATGGATCTTGATAACTCTTACCTACTCAACAGTGTGGAAAAGCTTGAATCTGTTTTATGAATTATCTGTAGGAAAGATATAAAAAACTGGAAAGTGTTTCACTCTCCTCATACCACATACTAACCCCTACATCAGTAATTTTTCTTTACCTTCTCACTGATTTTACATGGCATGCTGTTTACCGAAGGCTGCTCTGACATTGTCCTCCCCCTGAAAAAAGCTTGTCACTTGATTTTTAAAGTTTTAAAATGTTAAAATTTAACTGCTAAGTTTTACCTGCTTCTAATTCATATTAAGTAGGTGATTAATATGTTGTATTATATATACTTCAAGAGAACAATGCCTTGGATAAATAAGGATGACTCACATTTCAACTATAAGAGGAAAGAACTCAGAGACAATGATTTTAAAACAGAGGGAACACAGAGTTAATGTTGAATTCTATCCAGCTGGATTTCTAACAGTAGGAAAAGTGGGGTCATAAATTTTAAAAACACAAAAATTTGGAAGAGATTTATAAATGGAACATAAATCACTACCAATAAATTCCCAAGAGTTCCTAGTAGAATATCTCATAAACATCCAAGCAATCCATTCCTATGTTTACTCAGAAGTAAGACTATCCGAGGCTTTCAGGGCTACTTAATTCCAGATAAACATGCTTAGATTCCAGTCTTGGAAAGTGAGGGGGTAATTCTCAAATCCCCTGCACTAGAGCTATCCTCCTATGAGGCAAACCAGACCAGGGAAGAACGGATGAGTGAAGATCTACATCAAGAATAAGGGGTGGGAGAGAGAGAGAGATAAAGATCTACATTAGGAACAAGGCTGAGAAGACACCAGCAGTGCTTCCTATTTGCCAAGAGGACTTCTGCAGTGGTGGCAAAGGAGATCTGGCCTCCAAGGAGCATGCTGCAGCTGTTGCTGCCACCAGATCTACTGCCCCTATGGATTCTGCCACCTGAAGATGGTCACCTCACCTTGCCCCATGGGTGGGCCAGCCCTACCTCCCATTCTCAATAGCAGCATAGGCAGCCAAACTTCACCAAACACCAGGGGTACCTGGTATCTGGGATTATTGCATGGTAGCCATGCAGCCACCTCCAAAGGGTCTGCAACTGGTCAGTGTAGTCACAAGTGTTTTCAGACTGGAGCTATAAACCTCTGTATCCTGCTGCCTCTAAATGCAACTGCAAGCCTGGTAAGGAGCTGCTATGCTGTTCCAGCAAGATGCAGCCTCCAGATCCTTTATAGATATTACTGCACAGCTGCTCTGCTGAGCCATATAGGTGGGGGAGTTGCAGCAAGGTGTATCACAAGTTAGTTAATTGTGCCTTAAGGATTTTCTAGTATTTATCAGCCACACAATCAACCTTCACAACAATTTGATGATGTTAATAAATAGTCTTAATACATGGATTAGATATAAATGATTTTGCACCATTTGCACTAGAAAACAGGTCTTACCACAAGTGCTAGTTATTCCATATCAAAATTAAGTACAAATAATTTTACTAAAGATAAAGTAGCATTTATTTGCCAATAGTTTTTTAAAAATATTTTTTTTTATACATATCTGGGTGTATCAAAGTCAGCCTACTCAAAATGGACCCACTGAAATCAATGGGCAAGGCACTTAAATCCATTGATTTCAATGGTCTACCCTGAGTGTAAGTTAGTTGCATATTATTTGCTTGTCATGAGCACGATATCTGCTCAAAGGTTCAGTCAGTCAGTGATGGGAAAGGAGCTCCTCAAGAGCTCAACTTTCGCCAATTTTGAAGTTCTTATGCCTAGCAGCTGTTGGAAGATCCAGCAGTGACACTGGGTATAAGATGAAATACTCAAAGGGCTGGTTGCTCATGCCAATCTTATTCATTTTTAATCAGCCTGCTGATTTACAGCATGCTGGCTCTGTTTCTTCAATTATGTAGTTTGTTGCAATCAAGGAGACATGTTTTCCCCTAAACTATTTTACCTTTGCCTCACAAAATCAGGAAGCGATTCATGACTGCAGGCTTACCCACAAGCAGTGGGGATGAGGATTCATATACTTTTATCAATGCTTGAGGTTTGAGACCAACGTGGGTGGAAGGGGGAAGCTCATGCTGTAAGCCTAGCATCATAAGTTCTAAAAGGGCATTGAAGCTAACCTGTAAATCAGAGTGAGGAACCGCCTAGCCTAGCCCACAGGCCAATCTTGTCCTTCCAGGGGGGGTCCAATCAGACCTACAATGCTGTTTCTCCATAACCATGTCAATCATCTGATACCATTCTGATGGGCAGATGTTGCCAGCTGATTGGTGGGGTTATGTAGCTCAATTCTGCACTGGTGGGAAACCCACTCTAGTTTCCCACCGAGAACTAGCACGCACAGCCAAAGCATCAGTATTCAATCCCCTGCTTATCAGTTTAATCCTGCTCAGTCCCTTGTCTCCGCTCATCAGCTGATAATGACGAGCAGCCTTGTCCATAGTCTGAGGTGGAGATATAAATATCTGGCCTACTGGAGAAAGACGTTTCTCCATCCCGCTGTGGATCACATTTGAGGATTATTCCCTGGGATGTTCAGATCTGGTGAAATTTGCTGGAACCAGTCAAAAGTTAATGCAGAGGAGAAGAAACAACATTGCTCCTCACCCAGGCCCTGCTCTAGAACACAGCAAGCATGAGTGAGAGACTGCTTGTCATGAAGCTGTAGGAGTTGAAGCTAGAGAGGGAGGTTGTGTACCACTTGCTACAAAGGAAGGACCTAAACAGTGAGATGCATGTACTTGTTAAGTATAATGGTTTAATTGACACTGAAATGAGAATGCCTGAATGTGTGTTTGTGAAAAGGTTTAACATGGGGATTTTCCATGAGGTTATATTGAAAGCAAGAAGAGCTCTCTCTGAGCTGTAACTTGTTAATGACCTGTTGACTGTTTTTCTACTCTGTGCTGAGAGTGAACCTTTGATCATGTGATGAAGGTATTGAGTAGCAAATTCACCATCTTGAGAGGTTGGTGGCTGTTAGTATTTCTGAACTCTACAGGGAGAACAATGCATGTAAATGGCTCTGCAAGACATGCATAGCCTAAGGCCAATGAAGGCTGGAATGCAGACTGTAATGGGGGAGAGACACAGTTTGGATTTTTGGAATCTCTTATTTCTAAGAAGATGTTGAGCCTGTGCTGGACAGCACAAGACACTGCATAGATATTTTGGTTGTATCTTTGATGCTTATGATGTTTTTGAAGGGTTCTGCCAGTAAAACTATGAATAATATTTTCTTGGGCCAGGACACTGTTTTCTTCCAAAGGAGTCAATTCCTATGCTTTCAGTCACTTCAAACTGCACAATATTAATATCAGCAACAGTGTTGGCCACCTCTCTATGTGGGGTGTCTTTGAAGGCAGCCAAGGAAGTGGAGCTATTTCACTGAGCAGCAGTTTGTTTAGCCACCGACATTAGCTCCAATTTGTTTCCAGGCAAAATTCAAGGTGTTGGTGCTTACTTTTAAAGCCCTTTACAGTCTGGGCCCACTACACCTGAAGCACACTGGGGAGATTCTAATTCTACCAGCCAGGAGGTTTTTCCTTCTTGCCTTTGCTTCCAAATATACCCCTTCCTCATGCTGGAGAAAAGGAGGTTTGGAGAACTTCTGGGAGCTGTTTCTTCCAAGTGTGTAACTGAAAGACGGCACGAAGAAGCCAACTGCAATATATTTAAAGAACGAACCTCTCATCTGCCAAAATCCTGCTGATGCATATGGTCTGAGGAAAGATTTTTCACTCCTGCCATCTCGGCTAACATCTCGCATCTCAGAGATGAGTGGAAGTGTATACTTTTAATATTTTTTGCTCGGTTCCTTGGGGGTCAGTGGAAAATGTGATTCTCTCCCTTTCCTTTCTACCACAACTTGAGAGTATACCCAATCTGTTGACACTTCTGTTCTGCGAATGATGCCATCTGCCGCAATGCTTTGCAGTTATCCCTCTGGTATCTTCTTCCAAGTTTTAAGCCTTTGCAGAAAACACTTTCTTCCAAAGTTAATTGACACAGTGCTGTCCCATGAAAATTATCTGCATGCAGAGTATTCCACTTACTGATTCACTCTTGATGTTTAAAATTGATTCAACCTGGTTACAACAGTGTACTTTGCTCAAGACTTTGAGATGGTTCACGTAACAAATTACTGCTTATTAAACTTATTAAGCATGCTCTTGGAGAGTAGCTTGCAAATGCTTTGCTCCTCTGTAGTCTTTTTTTTTGGGGGGGGTGTCCTGCTAAACTGGGGTTCGGTTTAGCATGTCATCTGAACTGGGACTCCCTACAGCTCATGCTTAAGTAGGAGCAAGTTAGCCATGAGGCCCAGTTCCGATGACAAGCTGTGCTAACCTTTATTTACCTTCGTTTAGTGTGATACAGTAGTAAAAGGAATGAAGTGGCTGGGGAGCAAAGTAACTGTGAGCTCCTTTCAAAGAGCTCCCATATTTGTGTGGTCTTGCTAAGCCATAACTTGCCTTAATGGGTCTTGTGAACCAGTACTGTATGTGTAGAGAGAGACCTGCTTGGTTTGCACAGTGTATTAGCAGCAGTTTTATTATTTGCTGTACTGCGTTTCCACTTGAAAATTATCTGTAACTTCCCATTACTGGATTTTATTTTTGACCACAGGGCTTTAAATTACCTACCATATTTTTGAACATTATAATTTATTTCAACTATGCTTCTGCAGCTGCTTTTGTTCCTATCTATTTGACTTGCCAAGTATCTGACTAGCCATCTAGATAGAATGCCAAATGTTTTTATAATCTTTTGAATTTGTCAGAAGTTTACACTTCTGTGTTTGCACTTACAAACACAGTGCTACAATTGTACAAGTGTCTCTTGGATTTATTTATTTATAAGATCAAAATGTGAGAAGCAGTTCGTTTAGGAACATTTAAAATTTATTTACAGTTTAATACAAAATAAACCTTGCCTTATAAACAATCTGTAGCTCACAGAAGTAAATAAATAGTAGGTAGCAAGTCTGGCATATTGCAAGCATGTGCTCCTGCTTGTGATGTCAAGAAAAAAAGCTACAAAAACTGGACTGGAGCCCAAGGTAAATTCATGAAAGAAAAGCTTCTCCTTCTACTGTCCACCTCCTGAAAAACCATTCTGGAGGTTGGTGGGGCATCCTGAACAATGTAGGACAGGAGGCACTTGGGAATTTGGTGAATCCCAAAAGTGGTTTGTAAGATGATAGTTTTACAGGTTGTTAAAGACACCATTGATTTCTGAAGTTTTTTCAGGATTCTGTCATCTGGACGATGAAAAGGGGTGACCTTTGGTATGCCCCCAGTTCTTGGGGGAACTCATGCTCCATGATTAGAAAGGCAAAGTGTTCAGAGGGCTCAACTGGTACAGAATTATCAGGCGTCTAGCTAGATTTTACTCGGTCCACTGGGAACCAAAGTAGGGCAACTTGCTGGAATCCGGACGGCTCATTTATTACAATAGTCTTGCATAGCAGAGTCTAGGCACTATAGTTGTCTAATGCTGGGACGTGGTGCCCTACAAAAGTTGTGGACTTCAACTCCCACCAACCCAGGGCTGATGGGAGCTGTAGTCCACAACATCTCATTGGCTACTCCTAGTTTAACGAAATCAGCTGTGCCTGCTGCTCTCAGAGACCCATAAGCCGCTACCTCCCTGCTGTTTACAGGGTTGTCAAGCTGGCTTCTGCCATGTGAACATGAGCATCTGATGCTACCAAAGTGTTAAGAAGAAAAGCACGTTCAAGAGTGGCTCCCATGCTATTATAATAATGTCAGAAGCAGGGGCTTACTTTAGTCCCCTAAAAGCCATGGGATTAAGAATACCCTTTGCACTGGATTGCTGATTTAACTGTTAGTGGTCTAGACAGTGTAGAATGCTCTGGAAATGATTGTGCTTTCAGAATGAATGTGTGTGTGTGTGTGTGTGTGTGTGTGTGTGTGTGTTATGAAAGTGACTGAAGGGCTTATAGATATATATCAATAAGCACTTAAGAGGTATAACATGAGAAGCAAAGTAAGAGAGCTTTTAGTACCAACTCTATTTTAAAAATGCAGTTTAGTGATGTATATTTTCCAAAATACATCATTTTTCTCTATATCTTTCTATTCCTACACACATCCACTGTGTAATCATTTCCAGGAAACGGTTTTATTCTGTCTCTGAACTTTTCCAGTCCCCTTTTCTTTCCCCTAGTAAACATGACCCTTTGTTCAGTTGTCTAAATATAAATAAAGGAAACATCACTGCAGTTTGTACATTTGAAAAGATGAGTTTTATCAACTTCTTTCCATGGTGACATATCAAAAATCCAAGCTTATGTGGGAGGGGAAGGAAAGGATTTTATTTCATTTGAAACATACCAAGAAACATTATTTTTTATGTAAAGCTGGAGTCTTGTATTACTTTATATCTTTATGTTGGGGGGCAGAGCAGTGGCCAGCTCTATTTTGTTATCTGCCTCTGTGATATCAGCATGAAAGACATTGTTTCATTTATCTATGCACATAATAAGACTAAAGGCTAATGGCATAAGGAAAAGTCAGATGCTTTCCTTCTATTTAGCTCGCTGCTTTAAAATTACCTAAAGGATTTTTTTTAGATATTTGAAGATTTCAAAATAGAGACCTCAAAAATATTTTAAATTAAAAAATGAGGGATTTAGGTCTAAACTGATTACATAGAAGTATCAACTTCACCATATACTGGCAGATCAGTCACTTAAAGCCCAAGCTCCTAGGGGCAAATCTACACTGGTTAGTTATAATGTTAAAAATGTGTTATAAAAATGTGACACCAGAAGGTCGCTGAAGAGCAGCAACCTGTTGTCAATGCAAAATTGCATTGAGAGCTATATTACTTTTTTAAACAGTGTTTTTAGAACCAGTGTAGATCCAGCCCTGATCTCTGACTAATTATGAAACCATTATTATTATTCATAAATTTCTCTACTGCCCTTCATCCAAGGATGACAGGGTGGTGGTTTACAATATAAAAATACATACCACAACAAGAAACAAAAACAACAGCCCGTTTAAAAGGCCATAGAATGTTTAATTAGCCAAAGGCCTGGGAAAAGAGGAATGTTTTTCCTGGCACTTTAAGATATGTAATGAAGGCTCCAGGGACACAGAAGCAAAGGACTGGTCTCTATTATTTGTTGTTGTTGTTTAGTCGTTTAATCTATTATTTTGTTTAGTTGTTTTATTTAAACACAGAGCTTTCAGAGCTTACTGCTGGTCCCTTGGTGGGCCTTATATTTTCTTGGGAAAAGTATCTAAACATTGAAATAGAGGACTCTGAATGGAAATCATGGTGGTCAGCTAGGCCTCATAAGTCTGTTTCATCATATGTGAGGGAATGTTCCCTCAAAGTTGTGCACAGATGGCATTGTCTACCTGTGCAGATGTCGCCTATCACGTCACAGTCAACACAGGATTGTTGGTGAGCTTCAAGGGACATTCTTCCATCTTTGGTGGGAATGCCCTCAGGTCTCATTATTCTTGTCTCAAATGGATCATGAAATACCTAAAACAATTAAATCACCTGTTCAGGTCTCCCCACAACTGTCATTACTGAACGTATTGACTGATAACATGAAGGCTAGTTGCTCAAAAAGAACTGTTGACATGGATGCTAGCTGTAGCTAGGATTTCAATATCTCAGCAATGGAAAACCTTGAAAAATCAACATTTGTCTTTATGGTATAAGAACTTATGGACTTTGGCCATTTGGGAAAAACACACACACAAATTGCATGTCACAAGAGGGCAGAGGACCCAGAATACTTTTGCGTCATCTGGTAGGATCTTATTTCTTATGCTTCAGACTTAGATGCCTGACATTCACTATCCATGCCAGCTCAGGAAATTGGTTTATATTGGTGTTACCACTTCTTCCTATTATTATTATTATTATTATTATTATTATTATTATTTGCTTGCTTTGCATATGGTATGATGTAATACTCTGCTACTGCACTTTTGGGCTGCTAGATAACGGGCATTATATTACAAATTTAAAAATATGCTAAGATATTGTACAATGCACAGATTGTGATAAATCACCAATGGGTAAGGTAAAAGGCTAAAAAATAACATCAGCATTTTTAAAGCTCTTCATGCAAAACTCTGGACAAATTTCAGTGCTCTTGACAATAGAACTTAAAATATGGTATTACGGTGATCCAAGCAAAGCTAAGAGAAATTAACATATTGATGCCCCAATCCAGTAAGAGTGATCATTATACAAAAGCAGGCTTAGAATAAAATAATCATATAGAGTTGGAAGAGACCATGGGGGTCATCTAGTCCAACCACCTGCAATGCAGGAAACTCAGCTAAAGCATACATGAGAGGTGAACATCCCACCTTTGCTTAAAAACCTCCAAAGGAGGAGAGTCCATAAACTCCTGAGGGAGTCAAAGCAAATCTTTTTCTTTTTAAAAAGCACAGTTATGAGGTAAAGCATAGATAGGAGATAAATTATAAGGCTCATGGACACTTTATATAAACATTGAAATATTTTTTTAAAAATCAACACAAAAGGGCAGGATCCAAATAAGTGTGTGTGTGTGCGCTTGCTTGCTTGCTTGTTCTAATTTAATAATTAGGACCTGTTATTTTGACCACTACCCCCTTCCAGTAATTAGCAATGTTACTTTTTGAATGGCAGAACTCAGTCCAAGTTACAAAAGGATGGAAGAATACAGAACAACACAGTCATTAGGCACTCCACTTAAGTGGGGAAAGCAATAAAGGTTTAATATTTTGGATTGCATAAAATCTAGAATTACTCATTCTTTACACAATCACTTTCCTCTCCCATTTAGTTGTTTGTTCCATTTGTTGATACCGTCACTGACTGCAATGTTTCTCTCCCCACCCCGCCCCCCAGTACACAAGCATTTGCTGCAGAGGTGGTCCTCCTCTGCCTGTACAAGTAAACATAGATGTTTATGCCAAAATAAATCTGTTCATCTGTAAAGTGTTTGTTGTTTTGCTCCGAAAGACTAAAGAGGCTACCCTTCTGTGATTTTGTCTCTATTGCCAACATCATCCATTTGATCTCCAAATGAAAACTTCTTTCCACTTGCCCCATGTATCGCAATCTTCTTTATATTTTTGTACGCTAATTCCAAATAAAGCAGCTCTGCTATATGGAGACAGCATCATTGGGCTTCCCATAAGGGGAGAACCTTTCGAGAGAAACTTAAAACTCCCCCAAAGACAAGAGCGAAGAACAAAAGTGGAGCTAACAATAGTAAATATGGCCAGACCTTCATAATTTGTAGCTAACAACCACTGCAAGATCAATAACAATAATACAGATTTGCGTATTTCTCATATTTTCTTCCTCTGTACTTCAGTAAGCAGTGATCCAGCAGGACAGCAAAAATTGCACACAAGAATCACAACCCGCATTGCCTCTTCTAGGGAGTCAATTATCTCATGTCCAATTGGGTTTTCTGGATACTTTTAAATTTCATTAGAATAAACATCTTTCCATGGTGGTAGAAAGAAAAGGGCAGCATATCATGAAAGCCTCCCCCCCCCCAAAAAGAGAGAATATATTGCTTGTAATACTGTGCCATTTTGTCATAATTGTACAAACCTCTGTAAATAATAATTTTGCTTGCTGGCAGAGACCTGCTATGCTAGCTTACTGGCAGGAGGGTCATTGCTGCTTATCAGGAGGAGAAAGGGGAAGCAGGGAGGTTGGTATGCTGCAGATGCTCTGGAAGGAGAACCAACGTAGCTCTGGCTGGTGTGTTTGCACCATGCTGACCTCCCTGCTGCCTTGCCCCTCTCACTATGCAACAACAACCTGCCTATTGAGAAGCTAGCATAGCAGCTCCACCTTATCTTGGTGAGCCACTTCTGCCTAAATAGTATATTTAATAGTACCTCGGAAGTTGAACAGAATCTGTTCCAGAAGTCCGTTCGACTTCTGAAACGTTCGAAAACCAAAGTGTGGCTTCTGATTGGCTGCAGGAAGCTCCTGCAGCCCATTGGAAGCTGTGGAAGCTCCGTCGGACGTTTGGTTTCCAAAAGAACATTCGAAAACCGGAACACTCACTTCCGGTTTCCAATTGTTTGGGAGCTGAAACGTTCGACTCCCAAGGAGTATGGGAGCCGAGGTACAATTGTATTTCTCTAGAGATATTTAGAATTCCTCCCCCTCCCACCCCGGTGCACCCCCAGTATACATCTAGATATACCAGATGCTAACTTTTTATTAGCAGGATGATATCAGAGGCTTATAATCTGTCATTAATATACCTTCTGGGTGCTATGGAGAAGAGGACTATGGTGACCATGTTTCAATAGGATTAAAGCTTCTATCGACAACAGTTTCTACAGATTTACCTTTCCCCAGCAGTTTGTTGTAGTTATGGGAAAGTCTACAGTTGGGGAATGCTGCCCTTCTTTGTAACTTCTAAACGGGCAGAATCCTAATCTTGGAACATGGTCACCTCCAAAGAGACCCCAATAATAATGTGTCTGTTTCTCGAGGGTAGGAGCAGAGAGGGATTCATAGACAAGTTCCTCTCCTAGCACAAAGACTTCAGAGTTTCAAAAACCATATACAGTGGTACCTCGGGTTACATACGCTTCAGGTTACAGACTCCGCTAACCCAGAAACAGTGCTTCAAGTTAAGAACTTTGCTTCAGGACGAGAACAGAAATTTTGCTCCGGTGGCGCGGCAGCAGCAGCAGCAGGCCCCATTAGCTAAAGTGGTGCTTCAAGTTAAGAACAGTTTCAGGTTAAGAACGGACCTCCGGAACGAATTAACCCAAGGTACCACGTTATATCTTACATCAGGGTTGGGTATCCTTTTTTTGTGCAAGGACCACGCTCACCCTCGGTCAACCTTCCAGGGCCCACATACCAGAGATGGGTTTGACCACTTCATGTGCATGTAGCCACACAGACACATAGCCTTCTCCCACTGATCTGTGATTCGGAAGGGGTGATGTGCATCCTCATCAGGGCTGAACAGAGAGGTTTAAACCTCTCTGACCACCAGAACACTATGTCTATTATTTTATTTTTTCCTGCCACCAAAATTGGTAGAGTCTTGGGGGGTCAAGGTAAATTTGCTTGTGGGGAGGCACACCAGCCAACCAGGTTGTAGGTTTGCCACCTCTGAATAAATCTCAAATGAAATATGACTCACCAAACACCCTCCTAGGAAGTAAGAGTTCCACTTAACAGGATGGGCCTTACTTCAGAGAAAACTTGCATAATAGTGTGCTGCTATCATTTTTTTATTTCTTTCCCTGCTGCTATTATTTTTTTATTTCCCAAAGTACTGATAAAATACACCCTAATTTACTATGGATATGTATAAAAATATATATAATGCACTTTCCAATCTCTGAATTATTATTATTATTATTTGGTTCATAAAGTTCACTTACCAGAATGAAGAGGCAACTAGTGGCAAGCCAGGTATGTTCAGGGATAGTAGAAAACACTGATAAAATCAAGCAACCGAAGACAAGGAGAAAACTGAAAAACAAAAGAATGTAAAAATTAGCAAGGACCATTGGAGTGAAAATAAACTTTAAATATATGAAACAGTCAAGTTATCAGAATTACTGTATTTTTCTGTGTATAAGACTATATTTTTTCCTAAATTTTTGAAGTTTAAAATAAGGGGTTGTCTTATACACGGATAGTGCATAGTGCATTTTCTTAATTTTGAGTCCCCCAAAATAGTGGGTGTCTTATACACAGGGGTGTCTTATACATGGAAAAATACTGTAATTACATCTCCATTAGAGCAGGGTGCTGGCGCCAGCATGTGCAGCTTTAAATCCCCCAGGAGTGGACCTGTTCCCAGCCCTCCACACCAGACTGTCATTGGCCAATCTCACAGGCTGGTGCACAGGTGAATGTCAAGCTGGAAATGTGAACAGAAGCTTGCACTCTAGCCGGGGATACCCCCAGCACCCAGCTCTCGAGTGTCAGTAAGGACCATTTGCCAGACCTGTTCTCTCTGCTGTCCCCCCGAGTCCAAGAAAGGAAAAATGGACACTTGGAAAACTGACAATACAAAAAGGGGCAAAAAGACACAGATTGAATGCCCCTTTTCAACCTGATGGGCCGTTTCCTCTATTTATGCAGGCATAGTTGCCACAAAAATACCCAGATAGGGGCTGGTACCTCTTCAATTATTTGAGGGTAATTCCGAGAATGCAAATCATGGCTGCGGATACAGCTGCCATGGAATATGGTGTTAGGTTCTCTAATAACCCTCACACTAGGTGGGATCCAAAGAACAAGGGTATGTGGCTGGAATTGGTGGGGCCCTACATCAGAAACAGGCCTGAGCCAGCAAAACCGGGAAAACCCATCCCTGGAAGCCATTATTTCCATAGGGTGTGCTGGGAATTCAATCAGGGTGCATGCCACAGGTGAGTTCTCGCTTGAGTGTAAGTGGTGCCTAGGGTCCTACGCCTACACATTGTGCAACAGGAGCCACACCCCCTTTCATGGCTCCAGGGACTTTGGCCCTGGAGCCCCACAAAAATATGTGCTTCCTACAGCCCCATAGCTAGTCTTTTCTATGAATATAACAACATGACCTTAGGAGCTGAGATCTCATGAAAGCAAGGAGCATTCACGTAAATAAGGGTCAGTAAGATGGGTGTTTCTAAACATCTTAAGAACAGATTAAATGTATTTTTTTATAATAACACACACAACAACAACACAATTGTGGCAACTGTGTCTTCTCCCTTTAACTGAGCTTTACAGGAAGGGCTGAACTCCCGAGAACATTAAACTGTTTGCAAATCAGGTACTTTGCTACTGCTACAATTCAACATTTATGAGTATTTTGCTTTCACTTTGTTAGCCTTTATTGTATGGTTTCATGTGCTTTGCATTTTACAGCTCATTAATATTGTCCTTGATCCAAAAAACTGTACTACTAGTTTGGTACACCCAAGGGAGCTTTCAATTTATATTTTCAAACAGCAGAGGCAACTCCCAGACATATTTCTATGTGGCAACTGCAGTTTTGAACAGCGGGGTCTGCTGTTAAAGGGGGAAAGTATAAAACCCTACTTTGTATGTCTAAATCCTCTTTGGCTCTCAGCCATGAAGGGTGAGTATCAGAATTGAAATGGGAAATAGCATAAACAGCTACCAACAGAGATATAGGCACAAGGACCCAAACTCTACAACAAACATCTGTCTTTATTATCTACTCAGGTAACAGTATTACAGGGCCAACTAACATCAATAAAAACATCAAGGGGTCATTTACCAGCTTATCTTCTGCTGTGAAGCATGCCACCATCTTCCAGCAATGGCACACTGCATTTTTACATAGGGCAAATAGAGGAATAAATGGGGTTTGCAGTTCCTAGAATGCCATTGCAGAACACTGTTTAACCTCCAAGGAAGCCATTTCTCAAGGTTTGTGGATCCTTAGGGAATAAGGGCCCTCAAGGAGATGAAAGGCCCTCCTAGTCAGGATGGGGGTGAGGCAAGCATTATGATGGGAGGGGCAGAACCGAGTTAGCTGTGATGCAAATGGTCAGTTAGTTAAGTATTTCTATTTATTTACTTGATTTAGGGGTGGGCAGCTGCTGTTTGGATTATCATCCATGCTGTTATTTTAGGCATCTACTTTCTGGACAGCCTGCTAAAGTTATGACATACTTTGAACCAATGAAGGCCTTGATTGGATTTAAAACTGGAGTTAAAATATTTCTTTGAATAACTAGATACTTTCACTAAAGGGTAAAAAAGAAAAAGCGAAAGAACAAACAAAAGATTGGAGGACAATAGCCTATTAAGGCAACCTAAACCGTGTGTGTGCTGGTGTGTTTTAAATAGCTGACTCTAGACCCAAATCCTGGCCAAATTTCCATGATGCTAGTGACTTAACTGCCTTTGGATACATGAGCCAAGAGTCTTTGCATATCTGGATACTGAAAACAAAACCAGTTCTTTTTCATGAATTGAACACAAATCCTATGTTAACAAGATCCAGATTATTGTTATTTTTTTAAAAAAGTTGACTGCTAATAAGATTGAATAAAAAGAATCAAGAACCCACACTGCACTGACCGGGCTCAAGACTTTCATTTGCTGACCTGGGGCTCATGTGAGAGGAATGGGATAAAAATTTAATAAAACATTATCATTATTATCATTAATAATAATAATTATTATTATTATTTACTATTTGTCCCCCACCCATGTTAATTTGCAGACATGTCCAGCACTTTCAAGCTCCTTTTCTGAAACAGTTTTATTTCACTAGTAGAGCCAGCAGCCACCAAACCTTCTTAATTTTGGTATTTCCTTTTGGTAGACAGTTTAAAGCAGTAATTTGTAATAATGTCACATTTTATCATGCCAGGTATAATTTTGGACTGGAACCATAAAAAACAAAAACAAACCTCTCAGTAATCCATTACAGCCAAATGCAATCACAATAACAGTTGGTTGGAAAAGCTAGTGTAATTTTAAAATAAATGACTGGATATGAAGACAAAGGGATGAACATCCGTAAATCATGAAAGTTCTTGTCATATTACTGAAAGGAGCATGGTGACATCTCATGTGCTGCTAACAATAATATGAATTCTTTTTATTTCACTAAAATCGCTGTTTGACGTTAGCTTTGGCTGCTGTTTCCTGTTCAGCAGAACCTTTTTGAGAGCATGCACTGTGAAAGAGAAAATCTGAAAAGGACACAGGAAACAGGGTGGAAAAAAAAGCACTTTCCACTGTGGATAAAATGGTGTTCTCAGAAATTACAAATTATTGCTGCCCATAGTTAAAGCTATTTTCCAGTCAATCATTTTTAAGTCTTGTGCAGAACAAAAGGGGATGTGTTTCTCCTAATATCCCAGGGATGGATTCTACAAGATGCTTTTATTGGACATGAAGAAAGTTGGAGAGTCCTTCCTAACCCAAACTCTTCTCTAGGGCCCAATGATCCTGCAACATTCCTTTATAAACAGATTCTGAACTATGGCCTCATTTTATGAACTTTCATTTCTGAAATATAATGTAATGTATTAGATTATTGCATTGTAGGGACTGCACGCCAGGGGCAAGCCTAGACTACTCTTCCAACTCTTTAGTTCTATGAGGATATGGTTTGGGTCAAACCATACTATCCTGCATTTCAGTTAATTCATCATAATATGGAATTGAATATTGATGCTGTAAGTGCTTTGTCCAGACCCTGGACATACAGTGGTAACCTCGGGTTAAGAACTTAATTCATTCTGGAGGTCCATTCTTAACATGAAACTCTTCTTAATCTGAGGTAGCACTTTAGCTAATGGGGCCTCCAGCTGCTGCTGCGCGGTTTCTGTTCTCATCCTAAAGCAAAGTTCTTAACCCGAGGTACTATTTCTGGGTTAGCGGAGTCTGTAACCTGAAGCGTCTGTAACCTGAGGTACCACTGCAATGGGCTTTTATGACCCCTCCTTTAGATAGTTATGTGTCAAGCGCACCACCTTTCCCCTGCCATTGAGGGGACTAGAGCTGTGCAACGTCAGCACACACCCACACCCACACCCACCCTGCAGTGTGTGCACAGCTCACACTGTGTGCGCACAGTCCATTCACCCCCAAAATCTGCTTCAGAAGGGTCCCTCCAGATCAGATTTGGGGAGCACATGGAAAGCTATAGGAGGGAGAAAAAGTCAGGCACCATTGGATATCACCCACCATACTGTTACATTATGTCCCAAATATATTTTTGGTGTTTTGTTACCTATTATGTATTCCAGTGATTTATGCCGAGATATAATAAATACTGGATTAACATATTAAATAATATTAATATATTTTTAAAAATAGATATTGCAATTATCCCTGCCAAATTCATTTCTTTTATAATGCAGCATGCTTATGAAGGGAAGCAGTATCAGTGTTTTCTTTTTTAATGATAAAGATTCTAAACAAAAAGCGAATTACAATATGATAGTAGAGTTACAGGGTCTATTAAAAGTATGTACAATGGTACAGCACAGAGCAGGTCAACACAGACAACTGTTTTGAAAGTATCCGGCATGTAAGCTAGTGTTTTGTAAGTATAGCTTTTTAGGAATGAATACTGGAAAAATAAGTATATTACAAGCTGAAGCATTAATATTCATGTTTTGACACTGTGTTTGACAATTATAGTGGAGATTAATGTTTGGATTTAGAAACAGGGTGGAGATGTTTGCCCTTGTCCTATTCTTCCTCATTTTAAAGTTCTAGGAAAACAATAGATAAGCAGGTTTAAACTCTATAAAAGGAAAGAAATGCAACTACCAAAGCAAGCTGCCCAGACAAGGAAGGGTTTTCGAAGACCATTCAGAACATCAAAAACCCAAGACATAAAGCATTGGGTGAATTAATGGCGTTTGCAGTACTGAACCTTAGCTATACACAAGGCTGTCCATGTTTGGGGTCCCTTGTGGTAGAAACTTGAACTTACTCTTTTATTTATTTAGTTTAGTGAGCCACCCAGCCCACAAATTCACTTTTTGTTTTTAAATGTTTTGCTGATTTTACCTTATGTATACTTGTTGTTTTTTAAGTCTGGTGGATTTTAGCTGTGTTTTATTATGCTTACAAAAGTCTTCTGATTAAGTAGTCTGTAAATCTTTCTAAACAATAAACAAACAACACCCATCTCAATAGGAGGATTAAAATGTACTTAATTTTCTCTGGAATGTGTCCATTATGGAAAAATGGGTGGAATCCAGACTGAATGTGAAGCATTGTGGTTCTGCTTATTTTACAAAAATGTACCTGCTGCCAATGAGGCATGCTGAATGGAATACAATACTGTATCTCTTCGTTTATAATGCTATTCCATGTTAAATGTCGCTGAGAGGCAAACTAAAAAGCGGTAGGATCTTAAGTCACACTGGAAGTGGCTGTTGATTGCAAGATAATGCTAAGCAGGATGGGGGGCTCCTCCGAGTTGAAGCAAGGTCTCTCCTAAGTGTCCTGAAGTGGGGACATCTAACTCTCTTCTCTTTAAAAAATGCTGGAAGCAGAATGTCTGCAAAACTTAAAACACTTCTTCCCAAGCTTGCCACATAAAGGAAATACAGTGGTACCTCGGGTTATATACGGTTCAGGTTACATACGCTTCAGGTTACAGACTCCGCTAACCCAGAAATAGTACTTCAGGTTAAGAACTTTGCTTCAGGATGAGAACAGAAATCGTGCTCCGGTGGCGCGGTAGCAGCGGGAGGCCCCATTAGCTAAAGTGGTGCTTCAGGTTAAGAACAGTTTCAGGTTAAGAACAGACCTCAGGAACGAATTAAGTACGTAACCAGAGGTACCACTGTACCGTATAGGGTGGGAGAGAGAGACCGATCTTTTGATAGATCCTCCTTCTAACCATAGGCAAACATTTTACCAGGGCTTTCCAATCCCAGTGCTTTGAGGAAAGAATACTGTAGTTATGTAAAGTGGTACCTCGGGTTAAGTACTTAATTCATTCTGGAGGTCTGTTCTTAACCTGAAACTGTTCTTAACCTGAAGCACCACTTTAGCTAATGGGGCCTCCCGCTGCTGCCACACCACCAGAGCACGATTTCTGTTCTCATCCTGAAGCACTATTTGTGGGTTAGCGGAGTCTGTAACCTGAAGCGTATGTAACCTGAAGCGTATGTAACCTGAGGTACCACTGTATTGCTTTGTTGCTAGTTCTGCTAGTGATGGTTGCTTGGGAAATGCTTGACATTCATATCCTTTCAAGCTTTCTGCCACATGCCCACACGTACACTCCTGTCAAATTAGCTTTGCAATTTGTTTCACAAGTCTGAATCTGTTTTTTCATTCATCATATCTCCTTGGTACCGGGATCTGCCTTTCTGAATTTTTACAGGCTACTTTCCTAGGAGCACCACGGGGGGGGGGGGGGGGGGAATCCACATCAGGATCTTTAGCCATAAACACACAGTTATCAAGTGGCTTAATTGTTATGGATTGCTTTTGCTTTCTTTAACCAACCCAGACTAAATTTGATCCATAATTTGGCAGGTTTTCTCCACTCAGGAGGGGCAAATATGCCTGAAAATCTCATCCAATTCTGCTGAATTGGGGGGGTGGGGGGTTATAAACATGTTTTGATTTCCCATAGTAGTGAATGAGTGAAGTATGAAGATTTGTTTTTCCTAATCAGGATTCCTATTCAGTTCCCAAATGGAAACAGACAGCCTCTGAAGCAATTTGGACTAAATCTTGCTCTTATCCAAAGCAAGACCTGAAGGAAATCTTGGAGTTGGTGGCTCTCATAACTGCTGCACATGCAATAAAACTGCAGCATTATCAATTTTATTTACAGCATTTATATAATATACATAATAATAAATATATTCTTCCTTTGTCACTTCCTTACAAAGTAATGTTTACAACCTTGACACAAAGCTTACTTTACAGCCCCAAAAAGCTATTAAGTATTACAACTTCACTCATTACTTTTTGTACTTGGTCTCCAGCCTTTCTCTAGAAAAATAAGAAAACTTAGAATAGCCTTCTTTGTACCTTCTGTATTAATCACTCTACAGTACAGTGGTACCTCGGGTTACATATGCTTCAGCTTACAGACGCTTCAGGTTACAGACTCCGCTAACCCAGAAACAGTACCTCGGGTTAAGAACTTTGCTTCAGGATGAGAACAGAAATTGTGCTCCAGAGGCATGCTTACAAGATTCTGCCCACTGCTTTTTTTGGTCAGGGTGGTGACTTAGCCATTTTCATCTAAAAAAAAAAAACCCCAACAACTACTACTGCAATTTGCCATATAAACAACAGATTTAGGGGAAGCAAGCAAGAAATGTAATAAGCATATATCTCTGTCGAGAAAATATATCACAAAGGAGACATGAAATGACTGCTGTCTTTGATGAAGAATTGCATCATTTTTTCATTTAAAATATTTATACCCCATCTTCCCTTATAAAATTCAAGGTGGCTCACATGAAGAATAAAATAAAATGCAGCAAACTCATATCATTATCTAAGACTGCAACCAAGACTTGGTTGCAAGCTCCGTTCAATGCTGTGGGACACAGGAAGCTGCCTTATACTGAACTGATCCATCTAACACAATATTGTTTATACCAGGCATGGGATACCTTTGGCCTGCAGGTCAAATTAGGCCCAACAGGGACAGTGTTAAGTTGTGGGTGAACATATCAGACGACACAGTGATTCTTCAAACAGCTCTTGTTTATTTACAGGCCAGGACAGAACTGAACTGAAGGGTTCAGTCAGCCTGCTTATATAGAGCTCCAGTACAATGTAACAATTTTCTAAAACTATCCAATCACTGAACGTCAACTTTTGATCCCTTATTTGCAGAACTATCTACAGTATCCCCCTGCTGGCCCAGGGTGAGAACTTCAGTATATAACAGACAGTGCTTTCCTATACCAACATTGTGGAATCCAATGTACCCAAGGATATCCCATGCCCTTTTAAAATATGGGGTGGTGGGTTTTTTTTGGGGGGGGGTGTCTTGGGTTGTTGTTTTTGTGGTTTTATATTTTGATTTTATTCTGTGAAAAATCCTGAGGTCTCCGGGTATAAGAGGGTATATAAATTCAACAAACAAACAAACAAACAAACACAATTTTAAGGCAATTTTCCATTGTTTAGGCCAGTGGTTGCCAAACTACCCCCCGCAATGAACTGCTTGAAAATTGCTGAGGGTCTGTTGGGAATTATGCATAATAGCTGTGAAATGTGTACAAGTCACTGTTCGTGGAAGGAAAATGTGCACATTCACATCCTAGTGAATGCAAACAATGGCTGGTTATTATGTGCATTAACTGCTCTACTTACCCCCATCTTCCCTCCGTTCCCATTGAACGGAGCTTGCAACCAAGCCTTTAACCAAGCCTGTGTTCTGTTCTCCTTTAAACAGTGGAATGGAATTCTTTTTTTTTTTTTTAATGAAAAGCCAAAATCTTACTCAGTCTCTTACCACTTTCCCAATATCTTTGGTACACACACGCCAATGAAAATTCAGCTCTAGCAGAAAATACATTATTCAATTCATACTTAGCATGCTGACAAGCTTTGATGCAGATCTTGAGAAGGGGATCCTGCAATCTGACTTAAAAGAGGTTTCACTGTTTTCTCTAAATTGTCTTCTTGCAAAATTCTAGTTAATTTCTTAGGGGAAGCATATACCGGTACTACAATCCTACCTTGAATATGGGCTTCTCATCTTCCTATTCAAGAGCGTATGGAGAAGTTGTACCCTATTTTAAAAATATTCCTGAATTTCAGCCCCCATTTGTCTCTAAAGATAAACTGAAACATTTAAACGCCAAAATCCAGACGTTTTTGTCACATCAGTTAACTGGAGCATAATCTCAAATAGAAATTGTATTGAAATAGTGAAGTAAGGGGGGAAAGACAAAAAAAAATGTGTTAAATTTGATCACCAAACGTTTTATAATGTCATGTCAAGAAGTAAGATCCACTAGCGTATGAAATTGCTTAAGCTAGTGGCCTCTGTCATGTTCACTGCATTGAATACACAGAGGCAGTTCTGTTTGTTTATTGAATCCTGCATGTAATTCATCCTCCTATAAATTTTTAAAAGGAAAAGGAAATATTTATGTCAAGGTTATCTTGGCTAATTTCTCTCTAGAGATAAGCTGTTCTTGTTACAGTGCCCCTTGAATGTACTCTGGCTATCTTTAATGCAAAGATACGGACTTTTAGATAAATGGACAACTGTAAATGTGTATGATAAACCAAGATAAATGCTCTCATCGGTGGTTTAAAAGCATTTATCAAGAGCAAAACTATTGTGTCACTTTGAATGTGTTTATATGGCTGGGCAGTGTTAATTTTAGCTGCTTTTAAAGGAACAGAAACAACAACTTCTGTATTTTAAAATTAAAACTGCTGAAGACTGTAGAAGAAAGCAGCCAAGTAAACACTTTTATTTGAAAAATATATTTATGGGTATGTGACTGCAGCTTAATAGATTATCCCCAGGAACATCTTTGAGGTTCTGATTTCAGTAAGAATATAACACACAGTGGGAATACCTGTGTTACATTGATGTTTAATACCCACGGGGGTCACATGATGTGCAAGGATCACACAAGAGTGCTACATACAACTTTAATGCCAGTGCAGATGTCTGGGAAAACAGATTCTGATACATCCATGCATCATTATTTTACCTATTTTACCAATGTTTTTAATAGGAACTACCCTGGGGGACGCGGGTGGCACTGTGGGTTAAACCACAGAGCCTAGGACTTGCCGATCAGAAGGTCGGCGGTTCGAATCCCCGCAGCGGGGTGAGCTCCCCCTGCTCCTGCCAACCTAGCAGTTCAAAAGCATGTCAAAGTGCAACTAGATAAATAGATACCGCTCTGGTGGGAAGGTAAACGGCATTTCCGTGCGCTGCTCTGGTTTGCCAGAGTCATGCTGGCCACATGATCCGGAAGCTGTATGCCGGCTCCCTCAGCCAATAAAGTGAGATGAGCGCCGCAACCCCAGAGTCGGTCACGACTGGACCTAATGGTCAGGGGTCTCTTTACCTTTACCCTGGGTTCAACTGCCCTGAATGTCACAGTCAACTTTAATTCAATGCCGAAGAGGTAGATGCATGCCCTAAAAAACTCCATGGTACACAAGTCCATGGTTTTCAAACTTTCTAGCTTCTTGGAAACCATTTTCATCTCCCAAAGGCCCCCTGCATATCTGCCATCCACAAAGCTGTAGATCATGCCAGGTCATAGTTGATACAGAAGTTCTATACTTAGATCAGCAGGGGTTCTCTGGGTATACCGTGATTGCTCCACATCAGAGTACATGACCTAGAACTCCATGTAGAAGTATATGTTTTGGTCTGTCTCTCTCACACTCAATGTAGGAGCAGATGCTTCCGGTCATGCAAGTCACTTCAGAGATCATCGGCATTCCTCATTTCCCTGTTAAATCACAAAGGCTAGCCTCCCTTACTGGACATTTGCTTAACTGCAAGAGGGCAGAGTTTCAACGAGTCTCTAACAGTTATCTGATCTGGAAAGACTGAGCATACTTGGAGTCTGGAACAGCCTCACAGGGGTAGGTTCCACACCTGATCTAGGTGAATTCATCAGAACGCCAAAAAAAATGCAAGGATGAAAGCAGTGGGCGGTGGCAGAGAAGGGGAAGGTGGCCAAAAAGCTAGTGTGATGCAAATACTCCTGGTGCTCCACCTTGTTTGTTTCCACTGTGCTGTTCACTCCTTGCACCTTCTGGTAAGCAACAGTGCCCCAACTGTTGGGAAGCTAGAGTGGCAACTTCGCAAAATCTGTCGAGTCACTTCTGCTCAAAATGCTGGTAAGATCATAAGGGAGGTGTTGCTTGAGAGGCCCAGACTATTTGAGAAGGTCAAAATTGCCACCCTGGACTTCAGAATATACTGGTAACAGAATGTTTCCAGATAGCTGTCATGCATTCTGGTCCACTCACACCTGCCACTAGATGGGTGGCTGCATTCTACATGAGTTGAAGTTTCCAAGCAGTGTTCAAGGTAGCCCAAATTAAAGTGAATAACAGTTGTTTAAACCGAGAGGCACTGCAGTGAGCATCAGTGATAGTAACTAGGTTCCTAGCTGCCGCTAATACATATTTCCTTTACATTAATTTTTTTTTGCACTGAACTCCACCTTCCATCACAACTGCCATAAGCAGCAAGAATACAGATGTAGCAAAGTCCTGCAAGGGGGGGGGGTAGCATTAGGGTTACACCCTTAGCATGTATGACCACTTTTTATTATGTTTATCATATGTAATTAAAAAAATTTTTTACTTCTCTGCCACCTTGAGAGCTGTGTGGTATATGGCAACTTGTAAATAAAAATATTGGCAGATTTAAAACAATTGATTCCAAATAAACAAACAACAATAGCTTACTTAAAACCAGCAGCTTAACATTGAATTCGGAAATATTTCATAGAATCGTAGAATTGTAGAGTTGGAAGGAAACCCAAGGGTCATTTACTCCAAAACAAGGGTGGACAAACAACAAGGATGCCTGTTTCAGAGTTCAGCTATAGCCAAAGTTATGTGAATGAGCCATTTGCTACAAACTTTCCCAAACTCATTTGTCCAAGAAAGAAAGAAAAAAACACCATGAAAATCTCAGCGGGATTCCAGCCAGATATTTCTGAAACATTACAGCAGCAAGGAACTTTGATTCTAAAGTTGTTGAGCATTTTCCCAAAGTAGAGACTAGGAGCTCTGCTGCATACTGAGGCAGCTGTAAAACTCTCTCCCACAAGGCTAGTGTCCCAGGGCGCAGCAGCAGCAGCAGCTTCCAGAGTTTTCAATTTCTATGCTAGTGACTTTTTCTTTTTTTTAAAAAAACCCCATAAACTCTACATCCTTTGAAACAAAAACATTTTATCAGTGGAAAAATGTGAATAAATCTCCTCCCCGATGATAAATCAGTAAAATAGATTTGGAAACTTCTAGATTGCAAAGTGCTCACATAGCTTATCTAACTGCCAAACATTTTCTCCACAGAGCCTTTCAAAAATATTCGAACATGCGAAAGGGTTTCAATGTAATATGTTTACACATTCTCTCACCATTGGAGAAAGCACTTCCCCATAGTATCTGAGGTTATCAACATTAATCAGTGACACTTGCTTGACACATGATTGACCCATTTTAATGTAATTTTAAATATGCTAGCTTTATAGTGTCACTCCCATAAAAAGATTTCCCCAAGATCTGATGCAAAAAGAGAGAGCACAAGGCATTATCTTAGCATGCACACAGGGTGTGAACAATGCTTTCTCAGAAACATTTTAAAACATACATTGCATGTCTGGTGCTTTTCAGGTTTTCATAAACTGATTTTCTCCTCTCTTGGTGTAATAAAATAAACTTACACTCCAAAATAGTGGAATTATGTACCCAAAGGAAAAAAAGATCTTATCTCATCTTACAAATAGTACAATGGAATCTGAGGGTCATAAAAACATAATTTAAATACTTTGCCTGGTGCAGTGGTTCAGCCCTACTTGTGCAACTGCAGCAGCCACTACTGGGTTTGTGGGAGAGGGAACTGTAAACAGTGGTTATATAGACCTGCAACTCAGAGTGACAGTTCACAGCTACCCCACAGCCTATGACAGCTTATGCTATAATAAACTTTTTCGTCTTTAAGGTGCTACATGACTCTTTGTAGTTGTTTTCCGCATCAGATTAGCAAGGCTATGGCTCTGAATCTTTTCAGAAACCCTTTGGCTCATGAGGAGAAACTCTGTTTTGCTCCTGTCCCCTGCCAAAACATTCTCCTTACCTAAGCATTTGGGAATTTTACCCTCCCACCACCTCACAGGTTCTACAGGGAATTTCTTAACGTTATGATTCTAGGGTTTCTTCCAGATGACATATTCACTGATTTGTTTGCTTGGAGGTTAGATGACGCTGGTTGTTTATTGAACATGCACTGCAATATTTCCGTGGGGAGGTTATATTAGTTTTAATTGCATAATCTGAATTTGCCATTATGTGGCTGAATCCTGCCTGAAAACAGCTACAGTCTGGAAGCACCCTAGAAGCAAAACACAAGGACACTATAAAGTTACCTTCTTAAGAAAAAGGGTCTTCCTAAACGTCTGAATTTCCATTAAAAATTACAGGAGAGTAGCTGAATATTTGAAATGTCACCATGTATAAAGAGAAGGGAAATGGACTCTAAAATGTTGGTGATATGCCTTGATTGAACTAAACCTTACCCAAGACATAGTCACTTTATTTTATAAAAAGCTATATGCAAGACTGACTTATGGTTCTGCAGCTAGTAGATTCTTCCACCTTGAGTCTACTTATTTTTGAACCAATTCAGGCAATAATATAATTAAAATGTTGGGCAAAACTCTCACTTTCTAATAATAAAAGCTATTGGAGATAATTTAAATGCTTCTATAAATGTCAGCCTTGTTATATCATTAATTTTATATAACTTACCATATGTTTGGGTTTTCCCCCAATTAGGTGATTAGAGTGCTTACATATTTTGTTTGCTGCAATGAAGAATAAAAGTAAAATTGACTAGATACAGCCAAAAAAAAAAAAATCTGTAGGAAAAATTGCTTCAGCAATTAAAACACAGAAGCCAGCAGTAAAACTGCCAGAGAAGTAATGTAATCTTAATGCTGAAAGAGTGAAAAACCATCAAGGAAAACAAGCAGAAATTAAAAGCTGAAAGAAATTAAAATGCAACTGGTAGCTGATCCTCCTCTTCTTTTTACTTCGTTTTACTGCAGCAACCCAGTCAGATGGGCGGTGTACAAATTATTATTATTATTATTATTATTATTATTATTATTATTATTACATAGCAGGTTGTCATGTATCTAAGTATCCAACCTCTGCTGAAAAACCTTCATGGAAGAAGAGCTTACCACTTCTTGTGGGAGTCTGTTCCACTGCTGAACAGCTCTTACTGTCAAAAAGTTCTTCCTGATGTTTAGTTAGAATCTCTTTTCTTGTATCTTGAATCCATTGGTTTAGGTCCTAGGTGCATCAAGTACCACCTCTAATGACCTGTGGCCCTCAGACATCTCTTCAGATCTTTGTATAATTAGTGTGAAGGTCTGAAAATAGTTTTCAAGCACATTCAACTGAAAGTTTGTAGAAACACTTCCCACGATTCAAACCCTGAGAACCCAGGGTTCCAGCTTGCAGGAAGGGTTCTAAATATGTTCAATGGAACACATTTAAAACCCTCTTTAGACCTTCACACCAATTGCATGAAGGTGTGAACAGCAGCCTAGGGACATTGACAGCAGAGATTGTATGTGTATGAGTTCCACCCCATTTAACCTTCTGCATGTTCAGGACACGGGTGGCGCTGTGGGTAAAACCTCAGCGCCTAGGACTTGCCGATCGCATGGTCGGCGGTTCGAATCCCCGCAGCGGGGTGCGCTCCCATCGTTCGGTCCCAGCTCCTGCCCACCTAGCAGTTCGAAAGCACCCCCGGGTGCAAGTAGATAAATAGGGACCGCTTACCAGTGGGAAGGTAAACGGCATTTCGTGTGCTGCGCTGGCTCGCCAGGTGCAGCTTGTCACGCTGGCCACGTGACCCAGAAGTGTCTGCGGACAGCGCTGGCTCCCGGCCTATAGAGTGAGATGAACGCACAACCCTAGAGTCTAGCAAGACTGGCCCGTACGGGCAGGGGTACCTTTACCTTTACCTTTATGTTCAGGAAACACAGTTATTATATCAACAGTAGCAGCAGTGCTCTTAATTCTTTGGTGTTCACAATTCCCCAAAAAGTTGAACTGTGTCGAACAACTGACAGGGATTATTATTATTATTATTATTATTATTATTATTATTATTATTAAAAGATTTAGGTACCTTTATGAGTTAAGAAACTTTGATCGGGCTAGTAATACTGATATGCACCACCCAATCAGACGATAATAAAGAGAAGGCAGCTGAGCTGTGATCAAAGAAGTGATCAAAGAAACAGCATGACAATACTACAAAATATCACATACTAGGACTTTTCTTTTGGGATCATTTGACTTCAGTTTATCTGAGAGACAGAGCTATTTGTACAGATGAAGGGATAGACTTAACCACATCAAATAGGGATTACATAACTATGAGCTCTGTATCAACCTAATGTACTAAAGCTTTGTGGCTAGATATACATGATATATATAGTATTCTCACATTCCATTCCTTTGAACAGATGTTCTTTGGGGAATTATAGTTGGGTAGCCAGATGTTTCCCAACCCCCCTCCCCAAATCCATGAAGTACCCCTCCACAAACCTTCTGACTTTTCCTTTCAGAAAATCCAGTTCACTTTGCAGCTTCCTTTGTTTACCGCATGCACAAAACTAGGCATTGGGTAGTATTCAACCAAGTCTTATTCAGAGTAGATCCACTAAAATGACTATGACTAAGTTAGGTACACAAATTTCAATTAGTCTACTCTGAGTAAAACAAGTTACACTACATTTAGCAGCCTCACAGGAGGTTGAGGAGAGGCTGAATGGAGACCCAGGTTCTATCGCTGTCATCTCCAGTTAAATTAAAAGGATCTTGTAACAAGGGAAAGACCCAGATGCAGGAAATCTACTGCCAGTCAGAGTAGATAATATTAAACTAGACAGCCAATTGGTCTGATCTACTCTAAGACAGCTTCTTACGCTCCTGTGCAAGCAAAGTAGGCCACATGAAGTTCCCAAAACCAACCATCGGGCGCTTTACCCAAAAACTACATGTAACTTGCACACAGTTGCATTGGGAATGTGATTTGGAGTGAAGCCACTAATTAAACCCTTTTCACAATTGGTAGGGAAAATAAGATGACTAATTAAGGAGCAGTTCATCACTATTATCCCAGTCAGTCTGAACAGAAAGCAAACAAAGTTTCTAATTAAAGGTACAATAGACCTGAAAAGCCTCAAAAACATTTTGCTGGCCCACAATGCATTTTTAAGTGAAAAGTTTCACTGCAACCAGGTTGGAAAATAGATAGTAGGACAACTTAAAAACCAAACATTAGGATGCAGTGAGTTGGCAACAAGCCTTCTAAAATCTCTGTCCCAATTGGTATCTGTCCTGGATTTGAATTGATTTTACATATGTGCTCTAGCTTTAAGCTGTTCCCATATTTAAAACTGTTTTATATACAAATGTTTTTAACTGTTTTTTATATTTGCAACTGTTTATATGTCACTATATTGTAAATTGCTTGAGATGCCTCATGGGAAGTGATTCATAAATGAAATAAATAATAGTCTGGATTCCCTGTAAAAAGTGAGTAAATGAGGAATAGAAATTGCGAGCTAAATGGTTTGTGTGAGACCAAGCTTTTATTCTGTGTTATCTTATAGGCTGAATTTGAGGGTTTTCCAGTACTACCTTTCAGTGACAATATAATAGGAACTACAGTGATAATCTAACTATGTGTATGACAATGCCACCCTCCACATACTTCCTGTGATGCCAAATCCTGGATTTCTGCCATGCTGCAGTTTGAAAAAATGTGCCGCTTGGTATATATCTCTCCACATAAACTGCAACTCCATCCCTGAGAGTGAACCAAAGTTGGCAGAAGATCATGTTCTGCACTTAAGCAAAATATATTCTTTACTATCCATTTTCCATTGTTCCAGCCAAGAATGTTAGGAAGCCCTCTTTTCCCCTCCTGTTCCCTTGCTCCTTACATACAACTTTAATTCTTTCCTTCCTTTCTGTTTTACTTGAGAAGATCATATCTCATCTTACTCCTGTGATGGCTGCTCCCCAAATGCTGTTTTCCCTTATCCCCCTATCAATTTTCCTCCAATAGTTACTCTTAAGCCCCATAATCTTTTAATTTATGTCTTCTCTACTGGTTAGGCTGATTTACAGTTAAATGCTCTTTGCTGTTTGCAGTCACTGCAATCCTTGAGTTTCATAGTCAACTTGTATTATAACTTACATCAAAAACAGCGATAAAAGACACAAATTGCTTCCTTATATCTAGTTTGTTTGGATCAGATTCCCCAGCACCAGCACCAACACACACACACACACACACACACTGTGACACATGAAATATATTCCTGGGTTAGGTTTTCTTCAAACTTTTTTCCACTGGGCTGTAAGACATATGGCTCCAATGAACACCAACAGATTTAATTTAAAGTTCATGGTAGATACATGAACACGAGAGAATTTTAACCATGCCTGTCCTTAACATATATCATAGACTCTTGTCTATGAAAGCTCATGCCATAGTAAGGTCTTTAAGGTGCCGTAAGATTCTTTGTTATTGTTGCTGCAACAACAGGCTAACTTTGCCACCCTTCTGGAAAGTCTAACTTATCTAAATAAAAGGTAAGAATGTTTTGTCCTGTCAGCTGGAGGATTAGGATGAACAAAAATGAAAAAATGTCTTTTCCCACCCACAATCAGTGCTTTGGTTTGGATCCTAAGTTAATTTAATAAACTTCTGCTCTTCTCCTCTGTAGTCATCTTTCCTCCCTGAAAATACTATTTGAAGAATTTGGAGCCATCCTGAAAAGAGAAGGCACCAGGTTTGAGGAGGCCCTGGGAAATTGGCTTTGTGCAGCTTCAAAAAAATACCATCCTGGTAGGGGGTCAGGGAAATTTAGATTATGGCTGTGTCTGCAGCCACTTTGCTTGCCCCTCTTGTAGCTTGCCCCCTTGTGTCCACCTTCAATTGCCCCCCTCCCAAAAAAACCAACTTACCAGACCACGTGGAGATAGTCACTCCCAGCACTCAGCAGAGAAGTATTGAATAAAACAACTAAAGCAGCTGACACCATCTTTCAATAAATGGGAATGCCTCTGATCCCCAGCAAGGGGCCTACAGGTAGTGTAGCAATGCTGATGGTGATTACAGGTGCCTCAGCCAGTGCTTCTCTTCAGCATGACAAGGCAATTCTTTCAAAGTGTGTGACATCAACAACTCCACTGCTCTTCAAGTAAACCCCCGGCAATTTGCCGCATCATGGTGGATGCTGATGCCATGCCTGCTCTTGAATGATGTGAGCTGGGGTGCAGGGGCTGCACCACTTAATTTTGGGCAGTCTTCCCCTCCCTGAGTAGATCCCTGTATGTCATCCATGGAGGGGTGCATTTGTCTGCTAGGGTGGAGAAAAGGGAATTGGACACCTTCACTTGTATGAATTCCCTTGAGTTATTTTGTAATGTCACAGTATTTGAGGTCCCACTAGGCCAGGCATAGGCAAACTCGGCCCTCCAGATGTTTTGGGACTACAATTCCCATCATCCCTAGCTAACAGGACCAGTGGTTAGACCATGGCCTAGGACCCTCGTATCTATGGGACCACCTCTCTTGGTATGCCCCACGGAGAGCCTCAAGGTCCATAAATAGCAACACCCTAGTGGTCCCAGGCCCTAAGGAAGTTAGATTAGCTTCAACCAGAGCCAGGGCCTTTTCAACTCTGGCTCCAGCCTGGTGGAACGCTCTGCCTCATGAGACCAGGGCCCTGCAGGATCTGATTTCTTTCCGCAGGGCCTGTAAGACAGAGTTGTTCCGCCTGGCCTTTGGCTTGGAGCCAATTTTATTCCCTCCCCTCCCTCTCTTTCTTTTTCCTTTTTCCTTTCTCCTCCTGTGATGAGGCTGCATTTTAATATTTTAATGTTTCAATATTTTAATGTTGTATTTTATTTTTGTTTTTAAGTTGTATTCATTCAACTTGTTTTTATTATTGCTTGTTAGCCGCCCTGAGCCCGTCCTTGGCTGGGGAGGGCGGGGTATAAATAAATTATTATTATTATTATTATTATTATTATTATTATTATTATTATTATTATAACATCTGGAGGGCTGAGTTTGCCTATGCCTGCACTAGGTAAATAACTTTAATAATGATTAAGCAAATTTTAAATGAATGGTCATTTAAGGTTAATCTGGCTGCGAAATCTAGCAGATAATTGACAAACATGGGCTGTTATCATTCTTTTGCTTTCAGTAACTTTATACAACCCTGTGAGCTTGTTCTGAGGATCTGAGATTTATATCATTTTTATGAAGAAGTTGGCTCTGTGTTCCTGACTGGTCAACTTAATTTCTAATACAGATAAAGGCTCACATCAGTGTCCAAACTGATGACAGTCTGAAAACTGTAAGGCAATGCTGCAAGTAAAATCGTGGCATAAAATTGCTGAGTCAGTGCCAGCGTTCCACCGGCTTCAAAATTGCTATAAAAATGAAACTCTTGAGGCCAAAAACTGTCATGATGTGTTGCTTTAAATAGATCAAAATGGAAGCTGTTAAGAATACCAATCCAAAAATAATACTATAGCAGGCTCATGGAGACCTTGATACTAAGAACCACTATTTATTTATCTATGCATAATACCCACCCTGTAAACGGCTTGAAAAGAAACAAAGGCAATATCCAATTTAACAAGCACACAAACGAAAAAAAGGACAGATTTGTAACAGTTGGGCATTAATGTTGTCAAGAATAAAATAAAAATTGGGATCAGTCATTGATTATTTATCCCAGTATCCTAGGTGCAGCCTGATACCTTAAACAGCTAGCAGAGACCAATTCAGTCTGCAGCCAAATTTAAATAACAATCTGACACACAGCTGTGAGGCATTTGCGAGCTTTTTTGCGGAGAAGGTCCTGTTGCTCCGCCATGACCTCCCTGCCAATTTGGATACAATAAAGGAACTGGAGGCCCCTCGACTGTCCTCGGGTTCAGTATTGGACCATTTTGACCGGATATCTCCAGCCGATGTGGACAGACTCCTCCAAGCTGGAAAGCCCACCACCTGTCCTCTTGACCCGTGCCCGTCATGGCTGATTAGAGCGTGTCCGGACGAGGTGCGGGCCCCCCTGGGGGATATCATCAATTTGTCCCTTGGCACCGGGATATTCCCAGGGGAACTGAAGGAGGCAGTGGTGCGTCCGCTCTTAAAGAAAACATCATTAGATCCCTTAGATCTATCCAATTACCGCCCGGTTTCGAATCTTCCATTCCTGGGTAAGGTGATTGAGAGAGCGGTTGCTGAACAGCTTGGTAGGTTTCTGGATGAAACATCTGCTCTGGATCCATTCCAGTCCGGCTTCCGTGCTGGTCATGGGACCGAGACGGCTCTGGTCGCCCTAACAGATGACCTCCGTAGGCAGCTGGATCGAGGCGGGTCGGGGCTGCTGATTCTTCTAGATCTGTCAGCAGCCTTCGACATGGTCGATCACGAACTCCTGGACCACCGCCTTGCCGACGTGGGGATCCAGGGCACAGTCCTTCAATGGCTGCGCTCGTTTCTCTCTGGTCGGGGACAGAGGGTGGCGCTCGGGGGGGAATTGTCATCGCGCCACTACTTGGTGTGTGGAGTGCCTCAGGGTGCGATTCTCTCCCCGATGCTTTTTAACATCTTTATGCGCCCCCTCGCCCAGCTTGTCCGGAGTTTTGGGCTGGGTTGCCATCAGTATGCCGATGACACCCAACTCTATCTGTTGATGGATGGCCATCCTGACTCGGCCCCCGATACACTGGCGAGATGTCTGGAAGCTGTGGCTGGATGGTTACGTGGGAGCCGGTTGAAGTTAAATCCTTCGAAGACAGAGGTCCTCTGGCTGGGGCGGGATGATATGGGATTGAGGGGGCAACTCCCATCTCTTGCGGGGGTGCAACTAGTGCCAGCACCGTCCGTTAAGAGTTTGGGTGTAATCTTCGATACCTCCCTCTCTATGGAGGCGCAGATTACAGCTATAACAAAGGCGGCATTTTTTCATCTCCGCCAAGCTAAGCAGTTGGCCCCTTATCTCTCTCGCCCTGACCTAGCCACTGTGATCCATGCGACGGTCACCTCCAGACTGGATTATTGTAACTCGCTCTACGTGGGGCTGCCCTTAAGACTGACCCAGAAACTCCAGCGGGTGCAGAATGCCGCGGCGAGACTCCTTATGGGGTCTTCGCTGCGAGATCACATTCAACCGGTACTATACCAGCTGCACTGGCTCCCGGTGGAGTACAGGATCAGGTTTAAGGTGCTGGTTTTAACCTTTAAAGCCCTATACGGCCTAGGACCCTCGTACCTACGGGACCGCCTCTCCTGGTATGCCCCACAGAGAAACCTACGGTCTGCAAATAATAACATCCTCAAGGTCCCAGGCCTCTGAGAGGTTAGGCTGGCCTCAACTAGAGCCAGGGCCTTCTCGGCTGCGGCTCCAATCTGGTGGAACGCTCTGTCACAAGAGACTAGGGCCCTGCGGGACCTGACATCCTTCCGCAGGGCCTGCAAGACAGAGTTGTTCCACCAGGCCTTTGGTCAGGGCGCAGCCTGACTCCCTCCTCTGGCAACCTGCTTAGAATCTTGCTTAATTAGTTGCCATTAATTTGATTTTAATTGATTTTATAATGTAATATTTTTAGAATGTGTGAATATTTGATTGTTTGATTGTTGATTGTTGTTAGCCGCCCTGAGCCCGGCTTCGGCTGGGGAGGGCGGGATATAAATAAAATTTATTATTATTATTATTATTATTATCAATGAATCTGTCACTTTCAGTTTCTCTATTTTCCTATCTTAAGTTCAGATCTCCACATTTCATATCAGTTTTCTACTTGTTTTTTTTAATAACAAACCACCAGCATTTTATTGTATTTCTCATAATAAATACATGCTTGTCTGCAATATTGCCTATTATCTACATATTTGCAAAGCAATCTTCCCTAATATAATGCATATTTGTATGATGTTTTACCCTAGTATACGCATTTTTGTACCCTGGAGAATTGCATTGCAAAATTCAAAGAAGTGTGAATTTCAAAGAATGGTTGTGTTTTGGTTTGTGTATTATTTTGGAAACTGCAAATTAGGTAGAACTGCCTTTAAATGTGAACGTAATTTATCCTGCATCCCTATTGGCATTGCTTCCAAACAACCTCTTTATTGAGCATTCATCCTCAATGATATAGAGTGATAGACGGTTTCAGAAGAGTTGTGCTTAAGGAAGCAGAGAGGCTTCAGCAAGCAGGGAGCTGGAACTCTAAAACCAGCATAGTGGTCCTGATACAAATGAAAGTGTCTTTTCAGAAAGAATACCTTATTGTGGCTGAGCATTCGTCACTAAGTGCTGAACCTGAGAAAAGACTTCACTAGAGAAACCAACCCTGCTCTGTGAGTGCCGGCTTGCATAGATAGAAGAGGAATTAATGCCGTTCTTTTAAACAGAGGGTTAACTAGATGATGATGACTTACATATTCCTTAGTAGCTATGCAAAGTTTAAATAAGGCATAATTTGCAACTGATGTTGGAAACGATTTCTTCCATACACCGTGGAGCTGTGAAAAGGTAAAGTAATACTGTGCAAAGCTTATTAAAAATACTGAAACTGTGATTGGTTATTCATTGCCTTTGAAATCTATAGTAATACTTCTGGGTAGTATGAAATATTAGAACAATGCATTTTAGTAGGGAATTTATTAATAGCTGCAAGAATGTTACTAGCTGCAAAATGACATATACCCACTATTCCTACAATAAAACATTGTATATTACAATGAAGTCTAAATTAACATAAATGATAGGGAAGGGAGACAGAACAAAGAACACTTTGAAAAATCTTGTTCCCCTTTTACAACATTTATGAAATAAAATATTAAACTGACACCCACTCTGGCTTCCCCTCTGGCTTCCCCCCTCTCCCCAGGAAGGAAGAGGGGAAGTGGGAGTCCTGCTTCCCCATCTGGAGCAGCCATATCATGAGAAAGGGGTGTATCTGTTTCCTCCAGCCCCTGTTTCCCAGTCTAACTTCCCAATGTCATCATCCTGTTCCCCCACATCTGTCTCAGCCTCCCATGCCATCCCTGAGACTGTTGGCACCTTGGGACTCATGGCAATAAGGTACTTTGTTTATTTGATACATTTAATCAATTTAAAAGTAAGTAAGATATAACAACGGATGGCGGGTGGCACTGTGGGTTAAACCACAGAGCCTAGGACTTGCCGATCAGAATAATAATAATAATAATAATAATAATAATAATAATAATAATAATTTTTTTATACCCCGCCCTCCCCAGCCAAGGCCGGGCTCAGAGTGGCTTACAAGCAATAATAAAAACAAGATGAATGATTACAACTTAAAAACAAAAATAAAATACAACATTAAAATAATGGAACATTACTTCCGGGTTGGCGCCATCGCCGAATGGCGGACTCCCTCCGAGCTCCGGAGGGAGCCTGCTCGGCAGGGGCTGGGTCCTACCGCGCCGGCGACACGGGGACCCTCAAAAACCATGGGCGCTGAAACCCATGGACATGGTGACTCGGCTGGCACCTTTTGCGCCCCCCCGACCCGCGAAGGAGCCTTTTTAAAGGCTGCGGAATGGGTGACAGGGGGGGGGTGCTTTGAGTCCTCCGCTTCCCCTGCCGAGCGAAGCCGCATGCCATTCGACGGAGAGCGCTGACTTCTTCTATTGAAAATTTGGACTTAAAAGAATAACCCGTGAGTAATTGGAACCTGGACTAAAAAGGGGGATAAATTTTTTAAAAAAATTCGGAGCTAGCGGGGGAGGCGCAAAAAGGAAGTCAGCCCCCCCCCCCGTCGTAGAGGAGTTAAAGTAAAGGATTTGACAACTAAGATCGAGCGCAACCCTATTTTGACAAAGTTACTAACTTCGCGATGGAAAATTATAAGACTGAGCTGGAGGAGAAAAGTGGAATTGAATTAAAAAGCAACCCCCCCCCCCCGGAATCCTGGGAGCGATTTGTGAGAGCGCCGGGAGAAGAGAAAGAGAGGTTTTGACAGCTGTCAAAGAGCTGTCAAAGCGGAAGAACAAAAATGAGAACTTTGTTACGAGGACTTTGCCGGTTACATTTGTTATAAATTGGATACAAATTGCTTAAAACAAGGAATAACAAGTTATTTTGACTGGTGGGCGTGATCTGGAAGGGAACTGAGTTATTGCAATCCACCTAGAGGAGCTGAGGGATATTACAAGTATTGTTGGCTTGGAACTTGAATAGAACTTTTTATCTCCTGGGAAACTGCAGGAATGGAACACTATTTTGTCTTCAGAGGTCTACACATTAAAGGAGACAATAGATTTATCTATTGAAGAATGGAAGGGACTTGGCATAATGTTTTGTTCCTGAATAACAGAGCCTCTGCAGAGGAATTAGAAGCTTTTGGAATTAGAACATTTGTGCAGGAGAGCAGGAAAAAAAAAAAAAAAGGAGGAGAGGGATTAACAAGAACAACAAGAACAACCAGAATTGGATAAAGTTGGAAGTGGGAACATTTGGGACATCCAGATTTGAAAAGTCTAAGAAATAAAATTGGAGTTTTTACTCCTAAATATAAAAATCTGGATGGAAGAAATGGGCCTTTTTGAGATAGACTCCTTCCAAGATTGGACATTTGAAATTAAAGATGACTGGTAAAGGACTATGGCCTAGATAGATGTGGGAGCTCCAGGAAGACATCAGACGTTGATGAACATTGGGAACGCAACCGGGAAAGGGGGGAGGGAAATTTGGAATCCAAAGGGCGTAAAATTATATTTGATTATCTTAATTATATTTTACAATTTTATTTTAATTAATTATATTTGATTATTTTAATCTGTATTGTATATTAAAGGAGGGAACGCGCGGAAGGGAACAGGTCGATTTTAGGGGATGGGAAAATATTTTTAAAACTGGGCTAATGATAATAAGTTCAAAATCTGGGATAAGAATTTGCTGAATTTATTTGTAAAAATTGGAATACAAGAGGGGGAGGGGAGGGGAAGTCCTGGAAAGATGTTACTGAAAATAAGATTTTAAATTGGGATGTTTTGTTCTTTTTATTTCTTTTGTAATTGGAAACTTCTAATAAATATTATTTAAATAAATAAATAAATAAATGAAATAACAGAACATTAAAATATTAAAATGCAGCCTCATCGCAGGAGGAGAAGGAAAAGAAAAAAGAAAGAGAGGGAGGGAGGGAATAAAATTGGCTCCAAGCCAAAGGCCAGGCGGAACAACTCTGTCTTACAGGCCCTGCGGAAAGAAATCAGATCCTGCAGGGCCCTGGTCTCATGAGGCAGAGCGTTCCACCAGGCTGGAGCCAGAGTTGAAAAGGCCCTGGCTCTGGTTGAAGCCAATCTAACTTCCTTAGGGCCTGGGACCACTAGGGTGTTGTTATTTATGGACCTTGAGGCATACCAGGAGAGGCGGTCCCGTAGGTACGAGGGTCCTAGGCCGTGAAGGGCTTTAAAGGTCAAAAGCAGCACCTTAAATCTGACCCTGTACTCCACCGGGAGCCAGTGCAGCTTGAAAAGCACTGGGTGAATATGCTCCCATGGCAG
The DNA here is from genome assembly GCF_964252035.2 of Podarcis erhardii. Taxonomy (NCBI): domain Eukaryota; kingdom Metazoa; phylum Chordata; class Lepidosauria; order Squamata; family Lacertidae; genus Podarcis; species Podarcis erhardii. The sequence continues at coordinate 38,479,665 of NC_138507.1, read as the reverse complement.
AGACCCCGTGAGGAGCCTCGCTGCAGCATTCTGTACCCGCTGGAGTTTCTGGGACAGCTTCAAGGGCAGCCCCGCGTAGAGCGAATTACAGTAGTCAAGCCTGGAGATGACCGTCGCATGGATCACTGTGGCCAAGTCAGGGCGGGAAAGGTAAGGGACCAACTGCTGGATGTGGCGAAGGTGGAAAAATGTCGCCTTGGCTGTTGCTGTAACCTGCGCCTCCATGGAAAGGGAGGCGTCAAGGATTACACCCAAACTCTTAACGGAAGGCAATGGCACTAATTGGGCCCCCGCAAGAGAAGGGAGTTGGTCCCTCATCCCCATGCCATCCCGACCTAGCAATAGGACCTCTGTCTTCGAAGGATTTAGTTTCAATCGGCTCCCACGAAACCATCCAGCCACAGCTTCCAAGCATCTGGTCAGTGTGTTCGGGGCCGAGTCGGTGTGGCCATCCATCAGCAGATAGAGCTGAGTGTCATCAGCATATTGGTGACAGCCCAACCCAAAGCTCCGGATAATCTGGGCAAGGGGGCACATAAAGATGTTAAAAAGCATCGGGGAGAGAATTGCACCCTGCGGCACTCCACACACCAAGGAGTGGCGCGACGACATTTCCCTCCCTAGTGCCACCCTCTGTCCCCGACCAGAGATAAAAGAGCGCAACCAGTTACGGGCTATGCCCTGTATCCCCACGTCTGTGAGGCGTGTTGGAGGTTGGTGGTTTGAATCCCCGCAACGGGGTGAGCTCCCGTTGCTCGGTCCCTGCTCCTGCCAACCTAGCGGGAAGGTAAACGGCGTTTCCGTGCGCTGCTCTGGTTTGCCAGAAGCAGCTTAGTCATGCTGGCCACATGACCCGGATGCTGTACGCCGGCTCCCTCGGCCAATAAAGCGAGATGAGCGCCGCAACCCCAGAGTCGGCCATGATTGGACCTAATGGTCAGGGATCCCTTTACCTTTAAGATATAACATCTGAAGTTTTAAAATTTAAGTCTGTAGCAACGTCTAACAATGATATATTTTCATGTGATCTTTAAAGTAATCACATATTTATTAATCTTTATTGTTTTGATATTTTGTTTAAGCTCTGACTAGATCTAGACACATGAAAGAAGCGATTCAGTTAAACGCGCTGTAAAGTTCATACAGGGAAATCCCATTGGCGAAAAACGGGACTACACAGCGCCATCTGGTGTCACAGCATTATAACGCACATAAAGCGCTTTATCTTAACAAATGTAGCTGAGTCTTAGGTCTCAGTTATGGGTCTCTCACACCGACACTATAGTAACCACGCTACTACAGAAAGAGGAGTAATTAAGGAATTGTTTATTTTTAAGGTATATGGTGGCAGCAGGAGTTTACTGGGAGGGTTAACTTAAAGATATATAAACTCCCTCCCCACCCAGCAGTTCATCCGCACTGTACAGTCAAGGCACAATTTTAATGAGGTTCATAGAATCACAGAAGCTACTTTTAAGAGTGATGGCAGATACATGAATGGCTACTGGATTGTGGGTAAATGTTTTCCATAATTACTAAAGCACAGCATCTATTCCTGTATTTTTCACCAGCAGAGTTAGGAGGTGAGATTTAGATTAGGGAAAGGACTCCCTTGCCCAGTACCAATGAGGTGATCAAAACTGTTCCAACCTGTGCCTGTTTTAAAGTAAATAAAATAAAATGGATTTCCTGCATCATGTCTGGTTTTAGTATTCTAAAGGAGGAGGAATCACTATTATGGTTTAAGTCTCAGGATGTACGCTCGTTAGGCCATTCACTTACATGCTCAGTGATACAAAAATAGCTTTAATTAGTAGAGGTATAATTGTTCAAGCCAATCCCCTCTGTTGGAACGGTTAAGTCTTATCATTACTAAGGAGGATGACCTGAATTTTTCAGGTTCATTTAAAATGTAATATGTTAACAATGCTACTCCTATTATGGACATTGGAAAGGTAATTAAACACTAAAATGGCTACTAACGCGATTAAGCAGAAAATGCAGTTAGGCTATTACTAAACCTATTAGAGTTGCTGCACACACAGCCGTGCTCAGTAATAAATCACATCTGATTTTGGGAGGGAGAAGTACTGTGTAAGCAGCTGGCTTCTCACCGAAAAGAAATATATATATATATAGTTATGGAGACCATCTCAGTAATGACTGCTGCAAAGGACCAAGTGAATGGATGAAAGTCCCAGTCCGCCAAGATTGTGGTGACCAATTATAAGCACACTGTTATACATAAAAGCACAGCATTAAAAATAAAGCAGTAAATGTTAAGATATAGAATTAAGATAAAAACAAAGAGGGAAAGGATTTGCTGAACCAATCATGTCAACTGGAATACGAAAAAGGGAGGTGTGAGGAGGTCAGGAAACATGTAAACAAAATATAAGATATGAAAAGATTGATTTTTTTTCTTTTTCTCTAATTGTTTTTTCTTTTTCACTTTTCAGGTACTTTGTCTTTTTCTTTTGTATTTTTGTATTTGTAACTTTTTCTTTTTTATTCTGTAATTACTTTCTTTTTTCTGTTGGTAAATATCAATAAATATCTTTTTTAAAAAAAAAAGCAGTAAAAAGCAGCAGATAAAAAAACAACACAATAGAAGCCAAAAAGAGAGAACACTCAGTGGGACACAGTCATTTTCATTACCCATGAAGAAGGCCAAGCACACCTTTCTAGGCAAACACTTCAAAAATCTGAGCACCAGAATTGTGAGCACCGACTGTACCCCAGGTGATATGGAAGAGGGCCTCTGGAACAGAGCTGAGTTATTGGACAAGTCCATAGATCACAGAATTGCAGAGTTGGAAGCAACCTTGAGGATCATCTAGTCCAACTTCCATATGGAGCCATCAGGGATTGAACCTGCAACCTTGGTGTTCTTAGCACTACACTCTAACCAACTGAACCACATGGGACAAGGTGATTCCAATGGTACTCTGGCCCCAGGCTGTTCAGGGCCTTATAATTCTAAGCGGGCACCTTGAAGTGAGCCCAGAATAATTTTTTTGCAGTGGAGTTGGTAAAATACTGGAGTATTATGTCCCATTCTCCCACTTCCCTGCCGGAACATTATGGACCTATTAAAGTTTCCAGACTGTCTTCAAGAGCAAACCCACAAAGCTGGACATCTCTAGTAAGAAAAACAGTATATTAAGTTTGATGTTGCAAAGTAATGGGAAGGAATTCAACATTACACAAAGGCATTTGTTCCATCAAACCAAGCATTTTGGCTTGCCAGATGGAAGAGTCTCCCTGCTATGTGTTCCAGGGGGTCTTCCCTGCACAGCCAATTGTGGGGGGCATGGGGAAAGAAAGGGGGAAAAGCCCAGTTGCACAAGCAGAAGTCCTTGCACAGCGCTTCAGCTGATGGGACTCATAGGTTGAATCCCACCCATGGTGCGCTTTTTAAAAATGGCAATGAGAATGACAGAGGATACATTTCTTGTCAAAAGCAGCAGCTACTATAGTTTAAAAACATAATTTCAGAGATTCAAAACAATGTACTTATTTAGTTTTTAAAACTGCATTTTTTAAAAACAACAACCCAATGATCTTTTTGTTACATTTCCCCTGTTGAAACTTCACACACACAATTTCCACTATAATTTTGTGTCTTAATTAAGCTATATTTCTTACTGAAATGCCCCAATCAAAACTTAAATCCATAATCAACCTTTATTTTATGTGTGAAGACCTGATGTACAATTTTCAAACTGCTTCTTATAAAATTATCCTTACATCTTCAGAAGGGTAACTCTTGAGCAAATGTCTTGAGATTCTATTGCAGGTAACAGGAGAACTGCACTCTTTGCCCACTGAACCTAACAGGTGCAATTTGTTTTTGAGTATAGTGGAAATGACCCCAAATCGTTTTCAGTACCTAGTGGAATTACAAACCACAGTATCACCTTTAGCTTTTCATATACCATATATGCTGGGAAAGCGTGTTCTCCCTAATAGAGAACACGTGTTGCGGTGGGGTCTAGCAGGGCCCCCCACTATTGCTGGGCAGATCCATTTGGATGGCCACATTGAGTTTATGGGGAGAATTTGATGTTGCCAATTTGGGGGTGGGGCCCAAGGTTTTAAATACCACACACACAGCTTTGGGCGTCCGCTTTTGCTGTGTGCACCAGATCACTCGCTCACCCTCCCTGAGCTGGGGGTTCTTGCTTTGACCTTGCTATGCCTGTCATGGGGTTGTCTGCTTTTGGGGCAGGGGTCTGGTAGGAATTTTGTCCATTTGGCTTTTGCCTACTGCGTAGCAAATCATCACAACTTGTAAGGTTTGCAGTTAGGCATTGGTTAAAAAATTGGTTGGTGGAGGGGTAAGTGCCTACCCCTCCAATGCTGCTGCTGCAAGGGAATTCCGTTAAAGGAATCCAGGGGCTTGTCATGCTTTCGGCCCAATCCCTGGCATGGAGCCCCTGGGAACATGCGGGGAGAGGTGAGGGTCTGGTGCCCAGCTTCATTTCTCCCCAATGTTGTTTTCCCTAGCTGGCTTCCGCCGGAATCCAGAAGTCAGTTCTGTCCCTGGGGCAAGGACAGATAGTCGTAACCAATGCCTAAGCAACCACTCACATTTGTGTATTTAAATAAAGTTGTGGCCAAAATTATGCCAAAAACCTTAAACAAAAATTCTGTGTGAGGGGTGGCTTGGGGACCTCGACACACAACTTGTTGCAGCAAACCTCACTCTTTGAGAACGTGTGCAGCTGGATTTACATAATACATAATTTGGGCTCCATATTCCGACACCAACATGTGCAAGCCTCAGGAATATTAGTTTCCCATACTGTATGCTTAAATTAAAACTATGTTCACATTTGCACCTTGAAACGCAGTGAGGTCATTTCCCCCCACTGCATTTCCAAGCCACTTTCTTCTGCCACAGTTCACAAAAGAGGGGGATGCGGGCTGGTGACTTCTTTCCGCACACCAAGTGAAGGTTTCATCGGCACATGCGACATCACACAAAAGCCACAGTCGTATCACACCACAATGGAACCGTGGCTTCCATTTCTGAATCAGATGGAAGCTGGTTTGAGGAAAGGCACCTCAAAGAGGAGTATTTCTCTAAAAGCTACAGGTACACATATGGATTGTGGCTAATGTCATGTGAACCTGGCTTTAAAAAAGCCAGTGGTGGGAGCACACTGGCACTGTAGTAAACATCAATGTGAATGCTAGCACCAGAGGCCTCAGGTGGGAAGGGCCATAGCTTAGTCGTAGTTGTAAAACATCATTTCAGCCTATAAGAGCTCAGGCTCAGTGATTGGCATTTCCAGTTAAAGGATATCAGACAGAAGGGTGGTGTGAAAGTCTTCTTCCTGGCACTTCTGGCATTGCTAGTCAAGGTGCTAGGGCTAGATGCTCCAAACAGTATGAGCTGGCATAAGGCAGCTACAAGCGTGCTCATTCGGATAGTATTCTGCACTTGTGGTATGGCGGAAGTTATCATATCACCTGAAAGAGCCACATAGCTGCAGCTTGTATTGTATGACTGCCGTAAAATGGGGCCTTGGTTTTTGGCAGCATCCATAGCCTGAATCTTTCCAAATAACTGAAACAGTTAAGGAGTCAAGGCCAGCCCACATTTGACAGTGCTGTGTCTCTTGGTCACTCCCCAGTATAATCAAGAGATGGGGTGAAAGAGATGTTTGTGCAAAGTTATTAAAACATTTTGAATTAGGAGAAAATACTATTTGGTAGGTTCTGTAAACAGAATGAATCTCAGAGTTATGCAAAAGCAGTTTCACAGTAAGTAGCATTATAGGTTCTAAAATTAAATGCAAATACAACGTATTCCGGGCTGGGGAGAGAATGCAAAGTTAGAGGAGTTATTCTTCTTTTTTAAAAAAATAAATGGGGCAGAACATGTTTAGAGCCTGCTTTAATGATCTCCTGATTTTTCTAAGACAGCTAAGTCTTGGCCTCTGTGGTGTGCCAGCTAATTTCATTACTGGAAATGGTAATTACTACATGCTGTTAGTATGAGTGCAGGAACATTAAATGTCTTTTCTTCAGTTATTTATAAATATAAGGTGTTTATTTTCCCCTATAAATCATTATCATTACTCCTTCTCCGCTAGTCCGATAATGCCTATTGTTGAAATATCTAAATCTGCTTTGAGAGCCCTTTTGGCTAAAGGTATGAATGCCTTATTTAAGGAATAAATGTCTTAAATAAATGAAAATAGTTTATTTGAAACTGAAATCTGACACACAAGGCAGACTCGATAAACACTATTTGTTTTGTGTTTTGTTTGTTTAGAGAGTGGGAACAAAGCCAGCAGAATTATACTTACAACACTGAATGGTGTTTTACTCTACAGACATATCATTTATTATCTGATGTACTTAGAAATTCCTCCTATATGTTCTTTTCCCTACAGTCCTTTAGACCCACTGAAGATTATCAGTTAAATCCTCAGTTGTAAGATGATCTTATCTTGCACATCCTGACAGAGGACTACAAAGACTGATTCTATCAGCCCCCTCTCTTTAAAAATACCAGACCGTGAAGAGCTTGGATGGTTTCTCTACCCCCACCCCAATATAAGGTAAAATAATTATTTTGAAGGTTGCATTGGAATCAGCAGCAGAAAAACATTTTGCATTTAAGTTGTATACTATAGAGCATAATTTGTATGCAGTACAATTCATGCCCAAATCAAATTACCAACAGAAAAGGGCTAATAATCCTATATGCAACCTATATCCATTCATGGATAGTTTGCCACTGATTTCAATATATTTGGCAACTTCTAATTCGTTCTATTACATAACCGTAATATTCCGTATTTGTTTGCTTCCTCCTTAAATCTGACGACTAACTGTGACTAAAGGGCTGGTGATTATTACTAGAATATGAACTGAATGAAGGACAGCATACAAATGTTTTAAATAAAATACACATGTACCAACTGACACAGAAGGTATATCCAATCCCTCCTTCCTGTGCAACTGACAGAATGCTGCCTAAGGACTCAGCTACACAGCTAAAAATAAAACGTTTTAAATGTGTTGTAAAGTGGCACCTCTGGTTACAGTGGCGTAGCGTGGGGGGTGCAGGGGGTGCCGGCCGCACCGGGCGCAACATCTGGGGATTAGGGATAGGGATAGGGTTAGGGGGCGCAAATCCAGGGTTAGGGGGCACAAATTACTTGCCTTGCCCCGGGTGCTGACAACCCACGCTACGCCACTGTCTGGTTATGAACTTAATTTGTTCCGGAGGTCCATTCTTAAGCTGAAACCATTCTTATCCTGAGGCGCACTTTCACTAATGGGGCCTCCTGTTCGTATCCTGGGGCAAAGTTCACAACCAGGAGCAGCTACTTCCAGGTTAGCGTAGCTCGTAACCAGAAGCGTTAGTAACCAGAGGTACCACTGTACAAATATGACACTAGATGGCTATGCAAAATTCAATGTATTTTTCAAAACATTTTTTTTTAAAAAAAGCATTTTCACAGTGTCTTTTTATATGTGTGTAGATTCCACCTAACTACATCAGGGATGGAAAAACATTGGCCCTCCAGATATTGTTGTACTACTACTATTTCTTTATTAAATTTGTATACCACCCTATACCCATAGATCTCAGGGCGGACTACAACTCCCATCATCCCAACTATTGCCTATTGCTGGCAGGGACTGATGGGGACTGGAGTAAACAACATGTGGAGAGAGTCACAGGTTCAAACTAGGCATGGTGCAAGGGATCTATGATAAGGATATCTTGTTAAATTTCATTTCATTTTAGTAAGTACTGCTTTGAAGATTGAGGAAATGGTGTCAGGGGAGGTGTTGGCACCTCTGTGGTGGGGGTGGGAGTAAACGCAGGTATAGTATCTGCAAGTTTCCCACATGAAGATAAAAGCAGCACAGGAATGATTTACGCTGGGGAAGCAGTACAGGGGAAATGGTAAGGGTTAAATTGCCACAGAGGGTCTTCTAATTATCTATAGAAAAGAAAATGCATGAGATTTTCACTAGCAGTTGGTGCCTATGCTGGCACCGCTTCTCCACCAGAAGTGGAGGTGGCGGGGCACCCATTGGGGTGGCACCTCAGGGGCTTCTGCCTGAGGCAACTGCTTTACTTTGCTTCGCAGGTGGGCCAGTGCTGACAGTAGCCATGACCAAAGAAGCAGAAATGAAACCTATAAAATCAAGAAACCATATGCAAGCAAATGTAAACATGAGCTGTCTAAGTGCAATTGAGCTAACACAATATGTAATTAATAATCCTGAAAACTGAGTATTAGCAGTGGGATACTGAGAAATTGAAAATAGCCCTTCCGTGAAGGGAGAGAATAGCTCTTCTATTAAGTTTTCCTCCCCCCCCCCAGCATCTTTCTGAGCCCCTACAAAATCTTTTTCATTTCATTGTCTAAATGAAGGCCATGCCTTTTACTATTAGTAGTTTAATACAGGAAGAGATGTTAATCTTTGGCTGATTCTATTAATGTAATTTATGTAGCGGTTTTCTAATAATGTGATGTTAAGCAGAGCACACCAAACGTATTTATGTCTTTTCTAAGGATTTCCTTTGTGGTGAAAATGCAGGAGTATCTTGCATCCACAATCCATATTCATTCTCTCTCTCTGTGTGTGTATGTGACACACTGTTCTTTTTGTCTTCTATTATAAGTAATTTAAAATTTGCCAGATTGCCTACAGTTGGATGTCCAAAACTCCCACTAATTTCAGTGGGAGTTGAAATAACATTTCTTAGGGCTAGAATTTGACCTCATTATGGACAGAGATTTGGACGATTACAGCACAATTCAAGCCAAATCCATCACTTAAATTTCTATCAACTCAACTTTCTGAAAATACAGATAAGAAGTGGGGTTGCAAACTTTAATGCATTAATCAGTGTAATTAATCAACTACAAGCTTTAATTTTAGCTCAAAATTGCTACTCCCACATCATGTTTGAGCTCTGTTGCCTGTACATCAAACTCGGTCAAACAGAATACATATTTTTTTCCCCTTTTAGTTTTATCCAAACCTAGGAGACATTTCCCCCTACCAAATGTGAAAACTACAGTGGGTGAACAAATCAATAGGAAGCACTGTAAATAGTATGTATATGATAATACAAAAACATTTTAAATATTCAGTCTCCAATCATATAAACACTTACTTTTAAGTTCCACTGAACCATGAGGCATGTTTGAATTCAGTTCTTCAGATGTCCAGTTGAAAAAGAATCTAAGGTACGACAGTTAGGAAAGGCTCCTATAATACCCTTGACAGCTACGGTCATCAGTCATAGTAGACTGGGCTACTTGAGCCAATGATCCAACTCAGTATAAGACAGTTACATATATAATCAGCACTCATTTAAGAACTAACATCATGAGACAACAAGCTCTGAATCTTGATTATACAATCAACTCCATTGTTTACATACCTGAACTAAGGACTGATTTCACACGGTATTATAATTGCACATGGTAATATGTTTGCATATTAGGTGATAGAGGCCCGATTGGTTCATTTTTGGACAATTCATTAAATTACTCATGCAAATCTGCCCAAATTAAACTTAGAAAAATCTCCTCCTTCACTGGCTCTTAGCAAAGGAATAATTCGCAAAGCAAGCAAGCAGAGCATTTCATTCACAGCGAGAATAAAAATGCCTCTTGAATCAGTATTAATCTTGTCTCTAAAGCGCTTCCCTACAGGGTGATTTTAAATAATGTCAACAGAAGCCTCTTACCTAATGCCATCTGAGTTCATAAGGGAATTGTTAAAGACAAGAAGTGAATACTGTAGATGAAAAGTTTTTCTTCCTCACTCTAATATTTCTCCATTCCACAGTTGCCATGACAATCACAAGAGAAAGGGAATTCTGTGTTTACATTCCATTGTAAGGAAACTTTTTCCAGAGTAGGAGCAGCTTTCAGTCCTTCATAATAATAAACTTTGCCTTTTATTTTCAAAATTGTACTCCTGCCCTATTATTAGGTTCTTTCTTGCTTGAACTGCAAATAAATTCCACATCTACTATATAGGAATATTGCCCTGGGGAACTTGTCTCACCTGTTTTAAATTGGAAAACTATATTTCAGCATTCCAAATACATGTATTTACTTCCTTGACTTTTGGGGTGCATTTCCCAAATTTTGCAAAGTAGTAGGTATGGTACAGAATCCAACTTGTTTCAAAACATAGAGACGAGGCAAGTACAAATGATTCTTGTGCTGACAACCCTGGAGCGTCATTATTAGAGTGTTACCAAAAGCAATTACATTGTTGCTAGGTTGAAAAGATAATTGATAGCATGACTAATAGAGAAACAGGTGATCCAATGCTAAAAACCAAAAAAGGCAAAACCAAAATTATCTCTTCCTCTAGATCTAGCAGAAACAATCTGTAATAATGTCCCAAATTACTGTCATGTATTATTCACACATACACTTTCATTCTGGTCTTTTCTCTTTAACTATTAAACAAAGAAACCAATTTCCCAGTATCCCGATTGAATCTATTTTCAGCAATGAACCATCACCATAAAAAATAGAAAATGAAACTCTACTAAAGCATATAAAATGGGAAGTAGTCTGTCCCTTCTAGTTATTTTTTAAAAATGCTGATTTGATGGCCATCTTCAGGTTCAACTCAAAGCCACAACGAAGAGTCTTAAAGGCAAACAAATTTATGATGGCATAATTTTTTTTGTAGATCAGACTACACTTTATCAGATATATCTAACGAAGTGGACTCTGTCCATGCAACTTATTCCATAATAAATTTGTTCATCGTTCTCAATATGAACAGGAGTCTAGTGGCCCCTTAATGACCAACATGGTTACCTCTCTTGAAACTCGAAGCCAGTGCACATATTTGCTCAAAAGGCTTCTGGCTTAGTCCTACCAGACAAGAGTTTTACATGCCATCCAAGCTTTTCCCGTATAGCTATACTCCAGATGTTATGCCACCATTTTCCAGTGCCAGTTTCCTCTAATGTTTTCCACTTCTGAACCATGGTAGTACATGCTGCCACTAATAAAAGAATTAATGATGTCTTCAATTTCATTTCCTCATTTCTACTATCAAATATTGATAATAGCACCAGTTGAGGTGTAGCTTGAACAGCTTCTCCAAGAATATTCCTCATTTCAATAAAAAAAATGGAACCATAATGCCTGTGCCTAAGGGTACTCCCACCACATATGAAAATACGTTCCTCTATTTTCATATCCTCTTTCACAACTGGAAGATTGATTGGAGGTGATGCAGGGAAGTTGAACCAGTGTATAATGCCATCTGTAATTGTAATGCAAGCTCCCTTGTTTTGGCTGATATTGATATGTTTAACTATTTCCCCTCCAGACCCTTTCCCATTTATCCTCCACAATTTTCTCCTGCAAGTCTGTTTCCCATAGACACTTCAAGCTATTTAGATTTTCAAATCCCATGTTTACTAAGCTCCTGACACAAATCTTTTGCTGTTGGGCCCAGGTTAAAAAACAACAACAACGTTTTCCATTTGTGTAAATTCACACGTTGCTTGGGTCTTAATCACAGGATCATGCAAAACTTTCCAAATACAGTATGTTATACCTGAAACCACTCTATATTCAGATCTTGGATTGCCAGTTGTAACTGTTAACACATGATTGGTCTGTCATTAGGATAGAAGTCCAGTATGCGATAATAACCCTTGGGACGTAACTTAAGGAGGGCTCTCTGTATTGATGAGTCAATAGCAGAGTAATTGGAGAGTAGACAGGGATATATTTTTCTGCCATTTTCCCCAAATTGCCAACAAACATATGGTGAAGGGGTTATCATATTTTTTTTTTGTAATGTCGCCACTGACACTAGACCATAAATAAGTGGGACCTCAGTGTGGTTAGAATAAGTTTCCATCACACATACCGAATGCATACGAAACACCTCAAAATAAGATAATGAGTTGGGAAGCCCTCATTCCCACACATTACCCACGTTCTGAAATAAGCTGTATCCACACAATAAAATATCTATTTTATTTTTTTCTGAAGTAGTAAAAAATAGCCTATCTACACACACACACACACACACACACACACCCCCCTAAGGTACAGTAAGCCTGCAACTTACATGGGGTTTTTGTTCCCAGCCACTATTCATGTCACTGGAATGCATGCAAGTCGGTTCCATCTCTGCCTGCTTTCAGCGCAGAAAACAGGGTGCATGTCAGCAGTTGTGCGCATGCTGGTTGTGTGTGAGTGGGGAGGTGCCTGTATAGTCAAAATGCATTGGGTGCAATGATGGGTGGGATTACCAAAGTCTTTTCCCCAGACGCCCTCCCCCTTTCTTATTTTTTAATTATTATTTTTTGCCAAGTGCACAAAGCAGAATGTGCACAAGTTAAAAGTGCACAAATTTTAGGCTTACTGTACTTTTAAATCTTATCTTCCTATCTCTCCTCAAAGTGCTCTGAAGATTCGTTCCCTTCTATTTCAGTTCTGTCAACTAAAAGATGCTTAAAACAATTAGCAAAATAATTCAAAGTTTATTCACAACCAGCTGTACCGCTAGTAAGTGCGGCTTGTTCACAAAACCTTACTTTAATCTGAAGATGCACTTTAATTTAAAAGCATCCATATCACACAAAACCTGTTACAGATAGGTAGCCGTGTTGGTCTGCCATGGTCAAAACAAAATAAAAAAATTCCTTCCAGTAGCACCTTAAAGACCAACTGAGTTAGTTCTAGGTATGAGCTTTCGTGTGCATGCACACTTCTTCAGATAGGTTCAAACCTGAATCACATTGCTTATTTCTTTCTGTCCAGAAAGTTGTATGCCATAGCACTAAAGTGAACTCCAAACATAGGCAGACAAAATTGTCCAGCTAACTTAATGACTAACATTAAGGCTGGGCTTTAAAAAAATTCTGTATGGTATATGCTATAAAAATTCAGGTTAGTTGTATGTACAAGTGATGATTTTGTGCTAAAACAGAATTGTAAATGCAAATGTTCTAGCAAAGCGTATTATTTTATGTGTCGATTTTCTTGGGCTACTACTGTATCTTTAGTTATTCACTTAATATTGTTGAGAAAATGAGGAATAAATCTGAATCATACCACTTTACATATTAAATGAACTCTTTTGGAGAAGTGCCCATGCTTAATCTGAATGCTTAGAATAGTAGTGTAAGACCTAAATAAAAAAAATAGTTGGGCCACTTACCGTTCTGCCATCTTTTATTCTCTGACAACCACAAAGGGCAATTGCCTCCAAGTCCTTGTGGGAAATCTTCAGGTCTGCCTAATTAAGTCTAATGCCACAATTACCAATGATCACAACCTTTGTGCTCAAGCATTCATCACAGCTAAACTGCATTGTCACAAATGGCTCTCCCCAGGATCTCTGTATTAAGTTTGCATTCAGGGGCATACACAACTGCTTATCAAAGAATGGAAATGAGAGAAATAAAAGATGAAGTCCCATAAGTAATGAACGTGTGTTGTTTCGCTGGATCAGAACGAAGTTTCAACTAGACTAGCATTATGTTTCCAACAATGCAGAGAGGATTGGTCAAACATAATAGCTAAGAATGTATTGGATAAGCTGTAACAGCCTGGCTTTATCCCAGTCTGCCACTGCTGGAGACTGAACACTGCCATCTTTGAACATTTCTCTTAAGATTAAATGACTCCCTTAAAAAAAATAAGCTACATGGTGACTTTGCACTATTGGACAACATTTCTGATCACACAAGGCAGGGCACTCAATTTTTCCTTATCCCCCCTCCCACCTATTACGGTTCCCCACGCCCCTGAAAAGTTACTCCTGAGGGTTAGGGGGTTCCAGAATAGAATGAGCAATGGCACAGATGGCTGCAGCAGGCAGGAGCAAAAGTTTAGTGTCCCGCCTTATGAGAGCAGAAGCACTTTCCGCTAGTGCAGTTGGCTCCCAAACCCCGCTTGCCATGAAGCACTTGAAAATTTCTCAAGGTCTTTGCAAACCATTTAATATTTTTTCTGTTTGTTGTAGCAAGTGTTGTGGGCTGTGCTAGATACAGTGTAATTATTAACCGCATTTTTACAGACATACTGCAGATCACAGGGTGAGAAAGCCTGAGCTAGGTCATTGCCACCACTGGATACATGCCAATCAGCATCATCTTTAAAGGTCATTATGCTAGTTGACTATAATAATACCCTGCACTGATGAAGCATGTGGTGTGGGAAGAACTTTTCTCTCTCTCTCTTGGATCAACTGACACTCCAGACTCTAGACACCTTGGATTAACCTAGCACCTCAGACTATTTCTACAACACAATGTAAAAACATCCAAAAATATAATTTCATTCACATCTCAAATTTAATTTAGAAGATGCAAGAGAAAAGCATATCAAATAAGATAATAATGTGCATAGTCAGTAAAATTTTGACTTAACACAACTCCTTAAACTCCTTCAAGGGTGAACTTCACAACTGGTTTTGTGATTATATATATATATATATATATATATATATATGGAAAATTTCTCTGTTGTTCATATTCTTGATCATATTAATTGTCCTTTTCTGTATCTTCCAACTCTATAGCATCCTTTTTCCTTTTTTTAAAAAAAGGAGTTAGTTGGAACTTCACACAATATTCCAAATGTGAACATACTACAAATTTATATCATGGGTTGAATCCCAAGGTGCATTCTGTGTATGGAAGTCTTCTTTTATTCACAGTAGATTTCATGTTAGAGTGCTGTGTGAGAAAAGTAAAATCCAAAGATGTTATTGAGCTTGTGTAAGAGCTTGTGTTTGTAGAAGAATGCTAATGGATTCCCCCCCCCATTTGTGTTGTTGTTGTTTTTTTTAATCCAATTACTGGATTTATCTGGTATAGCTGACATGCAGGGCAAAAGATGGGTAACCTGGTTGTCACATGATAATTGCAATATTCAGCTCAATGATCATGAACCAGCTAGAAAGAGCTAGAAAGGCAGATTAAACTCCATGATCAAAGGCAGAGTATTGTACACATCAGTCCACTTAAGGCATACTAGTCTAGCCTGAATCTCTTGACATTTTCTGTAAAATTATTTCAGTGGTTACAGTTAGAAAAGGTCTCCCACATTTTGTGTATGCAAGTGAACAAATGGTAAAAAACAACTGAGAGTCTTGTCACATCTTAAAAGCTAAGTAATTTATTATCAGATAAGTTTTTGTGGACTTCATCAGATGCATGAAAGCTAATGCCATAATAAAGCTGTTAGCCTTTAAAGTGCCACAATACTCTGTTATTTTTGGTACAGCAGACTAAGACAGCTACACTACTGAAATATGTTTAAAAAGCCATTGTTTGCTTAAAGGATACCTTCATATTGAACCATCTTTTAAAATCAGGATCCCTATTATTCTTATTCTTTGCAAAATGTCAAAAGCTAATTCCTTACTTCAGTTTTGTACCATTCTGTGACATTTCAATCTCGTTGGATAAACTATAGTGTCAAAATTTAACAACGTTGTGTCAAAATAAATCTTGCATGTCAAGCAACAATCAGAAAACAGGGTATAAGGAAGCTGATAAAAATACTCAGATGCAACTTCTACTGGTAGAATTTATTCAAATAATAACAGTGAAAAAGAATTATAGGGCAGTATATCTGCAGCACATTATCAAATAATTACTGTGTTTGTTTAAAATTCATTCACACATGCAAACTCATACTTTGATTGCCAAAATAAAGAAATAAAATATAATCACTTGATCCAGAATCTAAATAACTTGGACCCTGGGTTTTTTAAATAAATGAAACTGCTTATTTCCATGTATGCATTAGATCAATTGATGAAAAGCCCTTGGGGAAAATTTCAGTGTCCAAATGGACATCTGAGCTGATTACCATACTCAAACTGTTTTCTAGATGTGTATTTTACACTCAGTCTGGAATTCCCACCAGCGGTGATAACACCAGTAAAAGTGGCAGATTATTGTGTACACATCATTAAGAGAGCTGCTAATGAGCTGTTGTATCCTGGCATTTGGATAATTCATGCAACAGTTTTGATACTGGTGAAAATTAACAGCTTTGTGCTGCTTGAAGTTGCTAATTGGTGTAATACTGTACAGTAGAGTCACATGGCTGATTCAGATGCACCACTTGCTAAATCACAACATAGCATTATGTGAATGAGCCTGGCCTTGCTCCTCTTGCCAGCTAGTGCACTTCCACCTTGTCCAGTGTAGCCGCAAGATGTTCAGAAGCATTTGCTTCCATTTTGAACCATAATTGATGTAGCTGGCTTAGTTTCACTAACCATAGTTAAGGTTATCCAGTTTGTCTGAGGTTTGGACGATACAACAAACTGCATTTATTATAGTAAAGGGGATTTGAACTGCCGACCTTCTGATCGGCAAGCCCTAGGCTCTGTGGTTTAACCCACAGTGCCACCTGCGTCCCACATTTATTATACTGGGAAGTAAAAAATTTCAACTCTTCCTCATTGTGGCTGCTCCAGGTGAGCAGTGCACTAGCCTGGAGAGATTCTAGGCTTGTTTTTGTAATGCAGAATCAGCTATTGTGAAATACCAGACATAAATACCTGCCAAACTTATCATGGCAATCTCTGTGTTGGTATGATGGACCTGTTCAGACTCACTCTGCAATGGATTTACCTTACTTTTAATTACAAACTTTGCGGAAGCTCAAGGGCCCCACGATTCTAATTTCCACAATTCAAATAATGTTTGAGTACTCCCACTATTAGGGACACGGGTGTGGGTTAAACCGCAGAGCCTAGGACTTGCCGATCAGAAGGTCAGCGGTTCAAATCCCTGTGATGGGGTGAGCTCCCGTTTCTCGGTCCCAGCTCCTGCCAACCTAGCAGTTTGAAAGCAGCTCAAAGTGCAAGTAGATAAATAGGTACCGTTCTGGTGGGAAGATAAACGGCATTTCCATGCGCTGCTCTGGTTCACCGGAAGTGGCTTAGTCATGCTGGCCACATGACCCGGAAGCTGTACGCCGGCTCCCTCGGCCAATAAAGCGAGATGAGCTCCGCAACCCCAGAGTTGGTCACGACTGGACCTAATGGTCAGAGGTCCCTTTACCTTTACCTTACTCCCACTATTTATTAAAAAAAAAAAAACCCTTCCCCTCTTAATAATAAACAATTAAGAAAATGTCTGTGGGGGCAGGATGTGGGAGGTCAGAATGACATGAGCCCCATTCAAACACACATGCAAGGAGAAGCGGGGACACATTGCCGAGCTCCACGTATCATAGCATGTCATTTCTATCAAGTTTGAGGGCGAAGGCCGAGGCAGGGCCCTCCTTTGCTCAATGAGGCTCCCCCATTGTGCAGGGTCTTAAATCACACACAGAGCCTCCATGGGTGGAGGAGACTTCCCCCCTCAAAACCATTCAGTGGGGCTTATCTTAAGGAAAGCATGTATAGGATTGCAGCCTAAGGCTATATTCTCCTCCCATTACCCAATCTTTTCTTTACACAATGGTTATGAGTTAAACAAGAAAAATTTGGAAAGAGGAATGATAACAATATATAGTTTAGTATTCTCTTTATCACCAGTCTCTGCCATAACTACAGAATGTGCACAAGTGTGTGTTATGTCTGTGGAACATGAATTTACCAAGGGATCAAAAAAACAGTTATCTAAATTCTGAAGTGTTGTGGGCAACATAAATGCTCAGACGTCAGTGCTGACAGCCGGCTAATGCCTTATTTTAATTACACACCCTGCAGAAGCTCAGGTGCCTCACGCTTCTTTCTGATTCCCACAATTAATGTTCGAAGAGCGACTCATGGATCTCACCAATCAGAAGGTCACCTGGAGTCTCACTTCAAATATTACTTTAATTGCAGGCAATTAAATTGTGAGGAGTGCAAATTGAGTTGCGAGGCACTCAAAGCTTCTGAAAGTCATGCTGTTAAAGTAATGTATGAATTGGCTTGCATAGCTCACTCGTGCTGCCATTTGCTGCTGTGTATTCTTTCATTTTTGGTCAACCGACGCCTTCTGATGTTGTCCATTATCTGCTGGTTTTCTTGGCACACGACTGCAGCTTTTTAGAAAAGTTGCCACTGAGTGCAGAAAGCCAATCCAACTTCATATTAGGGGTTTATTTATTTATTTTAAACATTTCTCTATAGTGCCTTACTGATCAAGTATTCAAGGCAGCTATTGAAATAAATTAAATGAATTTTAAATAAGACACTTCTTTGGGAAAAAATAGCCCTTTTCAGGCACTCAGGAGACTCACATGGTTAGAATTATGTAAGGGGAGAAGAAGGACATGCTAGCTAATGCCATCCCTGCCATCGTGGTAGCCACTGAATACACTCATGAGTAAACCCTACTGGAAATGTTGGTCGTTACTTCTGAGCTAAACCTATATCTATATCTATATCTATATCTATATCTATATCTATATCTATATCTATATCTATATCTATATCTATATCTATATATCTCCAGTCTTCTTCTAGACTGGGCTGCAGATCTTATAACTGGTTCAATCAAGAACTTTTGAGAGGAGGCACTAGAAGGATTACAGGAATATAATAAATTATTAGGGGGTATGATAAGGACAGTAAGAGGCCAAACAGAAAAAAGAGGAAGCAAAATAAACGATGGGGCTATGAGTGTTGCAAAGGTGCAGGAGAGGTCATAAAGCAGAAGATACAAATGGAAAGCAGATCTGTGCTCTGGAAGCACAGAGACAATGGTAAATGTCTATCTGAGCAAAGTGAAGGATACATTGGGCGTAACTCAAGGAGGTGGTGGAGATTTGTGATCAGAACTCTCATCTCTTTCTATTTTATCAAATAGCAGCAACTGAAACTCTGTCTGTCTGTCTGTGTGTTTTAAGCTTTTAAGCTTTCCCTCTAGGCCGTCTTCCAAATGAAAACCACCCCCTCTAAAGCTGCTATTTGTCCTGTGTAGGTTTGTAGGGGTGTGTGTGTGTGTGTGTGTATGTGTGTGTGTAAAGTATACAAATAAAGTTTCCCCTAATGGTGCATACAACCATTCTGGTATGCGTGAGAAAGTGAGAGAGAGAAAGATTATTTTAAAAAAAACCACCACTGAGGAAACAACCCCCCCTCCAGAGCAAAACAGTCCCAATCTGCCCCCCTCCAACAGCTATTTACTAAAATTTAATGAT
The DNA here is from genome assembly GCF_964252035.2 of Podarcis erhardii. Taxonomy (NCBI): domain Eukaryota; kingdom Metazoa; phylum Chordata; class Lepidosauria; order Squamata; family Lacertidae; genus Podarcis; species Podarcis erhardii. The sequence goes on along the minus strand of NC_138507.1, from coordinate 38,460,520 downwards.
ATCGCAGATGTAATCACAGCTCTTTGTTTACTTGTCTAATTAGGCCTGTATATAATTTTACTTACACTGAGTGATAATGAACTAAGTCACACTCGGAGCTAATCCGTTGAAATAAACGGTTACTTAATTCCATTGATTTCAGCGGCTCTACTCTGAGCGTGACTAGCACTGAATATCACCCATTGTATTTAATAATGCATTTATAGAACACGAGTTACAATACTGCTCATGACCTGCGGTGTTTTCAAATAACACCTAAACTGTGGAACAAACTTCCAACTCTCGAGGTTTTGAAGTGGTATTTTGTAAATAAATGTATTATACAGTCAAATCATTGCCGTTTTTATTTGGTTTATATATTAGATATATCTTATACAAAACATTCTACCTCAGAGCACCAGGAGTGGCTTTCCTGGTAGAGTGGAGCCACAGCAATAGCCTCCTGGCAGCAGCGATGCTGCCACTTAAGAGGAGGGAGAAGGGTGAGGTAGCAGTGAAGCTGGGACCATACAGGTACACTGGTTTGAGGGCTGGATTGGCTTTGCTAGTGTCCCTGTGCAGCCATTACCTTGCTTTTCCCGCCCCCGGTAAGGGGCAGTGATGCTTACTGCTGCTACAGCTGCAGCTCAACTCCAATGGACAAGCTGCTCCTACTGCACAGGACTACAGCTGATAAAAACAAATGTCCTAAGTCAGGTAGGAAAATGCATTGCACCTGTTTTCCCACTGTGCAAACCGCAGGGTCACATGCTCCTCCTCTTTTGCACTTCTACTTTCAGTTTTAAATAAACCACAGCTCCATGTAATATCTGAACTCGGGAGACGGTGATTTGTTTTAAATTTGAAAATCAGAAAAGATCTAAAACCCTGGTATATCCTGATCTGTTGTAGCTATTTTGGGACACTAAGTTTGCTGTCATAATGATAGCTCCCAATTTCCCCCCTCTCCTGTGAATACTGCATTAGTTATGTTATGTTGTATGTGTGTAATCCTTCAAAGAACTATAGTGTAGGTGTCATGGTGGTATCGTCTTTTGCAGAAAAACAAATCAAATCAAATATGTTTTCTGGAAGAATAGGACGTATTGTTTCTGAAGCATTTATGAAAAGAACAACCTTTTGCAATCTGTTTTGGCAAACAGCTGAGCTTTCCTTTCAGCCCTCTTATAAGTGAGCAAAGAATAAATGTTGCTGAATGTCACTCTTGTCATCTGTTAAAAACCATCAAGAGGGAACTTACTTACATTGCTTAATGAGTCTAGTGTAGTAAACAGCTATTAGACTGGGACTAAGTTTGGATGCTGCATTGAACTATGGTTTAGTGCTATGTGAAGAAGCCTTGGATTTAGTATGCTCCCCCCCCTTCCTCCAGTGCAGCCATCAGGAGGACTTTGGAAGCATTTCCTTCCATTTTCAATGAATGCAGCTTGTCAATAACGTTTGAATTGGGAGGAACTGCTACTAGGTTTAATTATGCTTTGTCCAAACAAACTTCATAACGTAGTTTACAATCCTTGCTTGTTCGGATTAACTATTGTTCATGGTTTGCACATAAAGTCAAACCAAGTGAAAATGGAAACAAACACTTCCAAAGTTTTCCTCACAGCTGGTGCTGTACGGTGGCACCAAGATTTAAGATTCAAGCCCCACATTCATACAATGATATCAGGATTTTAAAGCATCATTATTACAATCCCATATTCTCCTCATAAATGCCACATGTAGTGGGGTAGCGGTCATATGTGTATCGTAGAACTTAAATTTCACTATGGAACCTAAATTACTGGCACCAAACTTTGTGTGATACTCCCCCCCCCCCCAAAAAAACCCCCACCCCATTTCCCCACACACCACTACTCATGGTCATATCTTAAAGGGATCCTTTTAGATGGCCTATCCATGTTCCAGAAATGGATGCTAAATCAATTTCCAACTTCCAACATATAAACAGCCACTGAGACCGTGTCGCCTCTGAATCGGCATAATTTAACACTATCCTCAAAGTGACTGTGTGATATACTTCCACTTTCCAGCTTTTATTTCCATATTAAGTTTATATAGTTGGCAGGGAAATGAGTAGATGTAAAATATCAGAGTGTTGCTGTTTCTTAATTCTCATTGAAGTCAGACTAAGCCAGAAGCTATAGTACAAAACTGCAACATAATAATGGCTGTCAAAATATTTTTAAAATATATCTGTATTAGACTGATCTTTTACCCAGAGGGGCTTCTTAGATATCACTCACAAAACTTGTAGCAATTATGCTATGCAACATATCTTTCCATTTTTATTTTAGGAAGCTCAGAAGATATGCGATCCTTTAAACTGGTTGAATTGTGCTCCCTTGATTTATTTATGAGCTGATTCACATATTGGTGAATCAAACAGTTTCCTGGATATGGAAGTAAAGTGGAATTGGGCAGTGTAGGTATACGTTGATTATGCAACGTCCCCAGTTCCTGGAATTATTCCATCCAGTTTTGAGGAATATCACTTGAATATACATGCATCCAGTGTGACTCAGAGAAGACAGCACGTTCTGTGTGACATTTGTTTGCTTGCTCCTCTACTTCAGATAAAGAATTCACCAATATGCAAGCCATCTTTTAGAATAGGTTTACAGTCTCCTTTATAGCAACATATACTCTCACATGAATGAAAAACTGCAGATATTTAGCACAGTTTCTCCTTTGGGACTCTTTACTTCTCTTCGGTTTGTTCATTTTGTATATGACTTATAATAACTTCATCACTTTCACCGTCTCCCTCTCCCCAGGGAGATATCACTTCAATGGTATTAACCTTCCCACAGCATCTTTTATACATAATCTGTATACAGAGAGGATGAACAACTCAGTGTATTTTTCAAAGTTCCTTCTTAAGGCAGTATTATTGAACCATAAACTAATTTGTCTGCATTACAGAAGAACATAGGGCGATGGAGATTTCAAATGATGTTTTTCAGATGTTTCCCCTCTCTATTGTTCTTATCCAAAAAATGCTATAAAGAAAGAATTTGCTCAAAAATCCAAGTTTGAATGATACCAAAATAGCTCATTGATGCAGACCAATGAAAACCCTGTTTGGATTGGGTTGTCATGTATTTCTCAGGCATAACTGGCTCACTATGTAAACTGGATATCCCTGCAGTTTCATGGAGTTATGCAAAGATTTATGAGGAGATTTAAGTCCCCACCCATATAAGTAGCTGTTTTGCATTAAGAGGAAGAGTTGTCACATGTAGCAATTTAAAGCAGCGTCCAGAGGATGCTTGCATACATACTAGCCATAAGAACAAATGACCAAGAAAATTCACTAATAAGGATTTGAAACCCTTCAAACATCTGCATCAGGTGTAGCTAATCTGGTGTCCTCTCCAGATACTGTTGGACCCATCCCTGATCATCAGCCATGTTGACGGGCTGATGGGAGAGCACCACATTTGTCAATCCCGCTGAAGATATTGTTGGACACTATCTCTCATCGGTCACAGACAGCTTGGCCGATACCAGGTATGATGGGAACTGTAGTCCAACTTTCTCACCATTGTCTAGGACTGGTGAGGAAGCACTCTGTACCATGAACCAAACCCTACAACTCGAGTGACTAAAAGAAGCAGGAAGAAGGGTATTAGGCAGGATACAAGTCCAGCTGATTCAGGAAGGGCATGGGCAGTGAGCATTGATATTAGTTCAGGTGGACTTTTAAAAACCACAAATGGTTCTTAAGAATGGGGAATGCAATCCATATCATTCAGTTAAAGCTGTGGGTGCTACATAAGGGTTGGATTATGAAATCATTAATACTGGAAATGATAATAACTGGAAATGATAATAACATGTTACTATTATCTTTCATATACATGTCCAGTGTAACTGAAAAAGAAGCTGCTACCGCTATAGAATCAGCTGGTCCCCTGGCCTCATCAAAAGCATTTGTTCTCACTAATGATAATTGCTCACATTAGATGTAGCATGGAATTTCTACATCTGCTGTAAAAGGTAATGCATTTCGTATTGGTTGAAATACAGACAGTTTAAAGAATGGTTTAAATTAAAGTCAATATATCTTTATGTTTTTCTAGCATACACATTTGTATGAATGATGCTAGATAATATAACAAATTTAGTTGATCTCTAAGGTGCTACTGGAAGGATTTTTTTTATTCTGTTTCGGCTAGATAATATGACATTCTTGCAAATGAGGGGTGGGTGGGACTTGGGATACTGAGGTTATATGATAGACCGTTTTTTGGAATAGTAATAACATCCCCCTTATGTAGATTCACAGCATTACTGCCAAAGACCTTTTTTAACTGTACTTCCAGTCAGTCCAAAAGAAATAACCACTTTTCTTCACCCACCCTTCCTTTTCCTAACTTATTTGAAAGAATCGCTCTAATCAAGCATGAGTGTCTACTATTTGTTAGTTCCAGAAGAAACATGCCATCTATGTAATTCCATAGGGTCAGCACTATGCTAATATTACCAACAACCCATCCATTGAATACCTATTCATAGCTGTCAACTTTTCCCTTTCTTGCGAGGAATCCTATTCGGAATAAGGGAATTTCCCTTTAAAAAATGGAAACGTTGACAGCTATGTACCTATTCTTGTGAAGCAGATGAACCCATCAAATGTATGGCCACCACATGAAAGGCAGCCCAGGTTCAGCATTATGTCCAAACTGGGCCTCTGAATAGTGGCATGGAAAAGTCAATCAGGCAGGGCCCTGATTGACTCCAACTGCAGAAGCTGAGGCTGCTGAAGAGGCCAGAGACCATCTTGATTGTTTTTTTAGTGCCATCCCAGGTCATCAAACTTGAGCTTCCACAGCCGTTGTCCACCATGAAACACCATTGGCAGGATTGGCAGTGACAGCAGCAGGTCTGTCCTGTGCTTAAGATACTATTTTATTCTCTTGCTAATTATGCTGTTTTAAATGTGAATTTTGCCTTCTTTGCATTTCTAATGTTTACTTTTGAAATGCTTAAGATAATATTTTAATTGCCTATTAATTATGTTGCTTTGAACGTGTACTATATATTTGACTTTCTGGATTCTGGATATCTTTATTCTAGATTGTTTTATTTGATGTTTCAATGTGTTTATAAACTGCTATGACATTTTTTTCTTAAAAATAAAGTGGTATAGAAATGAAATAATAATAATATCAATAGATAAATAAATAAATGCAAAACCATGTTGGTTTTCAATAGAGAGAGAAGGATGGGAGAAAGGGAGGGAGGATGCATTCTCAAGGCTGGTTCCTAAATGGCAAGGCATGGCCTGTACTGGGTCTATGTTGGGTGGGTGTCAAACTACTATTGCCCCGCTTCTTAAGCCTAACAAGCAAAAGAATATCACCACAGGCTGACTGCAAAATTCTCCATAGTTAAGGAGGATGGTTTCATGGCAACTCAAGAGGGGTTTAATTCCTTTTTGAATTAAGTGTTTGGTTTTTTTTTTAACCCAACAACAACATGATTTCTTTGGATTTCTCCTCCTAGGCCCTTTGAGGAACAAATGCATTTTCCCCAGCACACTGGGAAACCCTTATGTCCTTATGGGACTGCAGCATAGGTGGTCAATACCTCCAGTGGTACTGAAGAGCAAATGGCCAGATAATTTATTCCATCAGTTTCTAGCCTATCAGGAGAAAAGGACGAAACACCAGCCACTTCTAATTTGGTTGAAAAACAAAACAAAAAAGCACTGGTAGCTAAATTTAGAATTCCCTAATTACAAGCACCCCCCCCCCCGCCACTCCAATGGTGTTTTAAAAGGCTAGTAATCTCAGGAGGTCTAATAACTATGCTGGAAACAGGGTTTTTTTTAATCAATAAGCTGCCTGCAGCAATAAGACAAGGACTAAACTGAATAGGATACTCTGGTTTCCCTTTTCAAGTCTTTCATTTATGTGCAATAAGTGGAGAGTCAACACACTTTAAGAGTTAAACAAGATACGCCAAAAGCTTTCTCCAATGTTTTAAGCATTATAAATTGAAGAAATTCCCTCCCCCCCTTTATATACCCCTCCTAACTTTCTGTACCAGCAAGAGGGCTGGTTCCTAAGCGACCACTAGCTGTTGAATGAAAAGGTCACATTCTATTGCACATTCCACCCTCAGCAGCCAGAAAGCCTGCAATCAAACGTTATGATTCATAATCTGCTCAGAGAGATAATTAATTAGGGTGCACATACCACAAAAAAATCAGGGAAATGGGTGTTAAGTGAGCAACAGCATTCTAAATTCCATCTTACGGATAATAGCAATCTTGTAAATTGGAGGACATGTAAAAAGCCAGTCCTTCTACGGGCCAATTAGCCAAGCACAGAACTCCATGGAGTTCAACAGAGCCTTGCCCCTCTTCCCCCACTCCATCACCACCATTAGTGTGCATGCAGGCATTGTGCCAGGCCATTATGGGAAATGGGTGGCCTGTGGTTGCCTCCCATATTCCACTTCAGCATTTCTTCTGTGCACAATGAATACAGCTGGTTAGATTGTGTATTGTTATCACTTCCTGTAATATCATTCTGATGGTAGGTCCAGGTGGCAGAAGTCACACAGTAGCCACTCTAAAGTCTGCCGCATAGCACATGTTACTGCCATGGAGTCCATCTCGAGTCTGAGTTCACTCTGAAGCTGCTACTTTAATTACACATATCTGTTTCTTCTAATGCTTATGTGCTCTCTGGTTTGCCACACTGTCTAGAACAGACTTCCTCAACCTGGTGCCCTTCAGGTGTTTTAGACTACAGTTCCCACCCGTCCCCATCAACACATGTGGTGTGCACAAGGTTGCAGAAGGTCAGTCTAGAATGCCAGCTGTTCTAAAATGGGTACGCAATTGTTTGGCTGTTTGAACTATTTTCTTCCCCTTTCTGAAGCAGAGGAAGAGCAGACTTTTCTAACAAGCTAGTATACTAATGGATTAATTAATATTATGTATTTTTTATTATAAATACAATGACAATAATAAACACAGCTTTCATTCTGCAGGACTAGAAATATATTTTTATCTACCACTGCACATATCCTTTACCTTAATTTCAACCTGGCTTAACTGTGTGAAGCTGTTTTGTATGCTAATTCGTGATTTCAGAGGTACTTTGGTTCCTACAGAAATTTTTCGAATTATTTAATAGTTTGATAACAGAATTCTCCATTGATTTAGAAAGATGGGCATTACTCAGGTTTTGTATTGGGGGTAAAGTTAATACACCTAAGATGAAAATCTTGCCATCGATAATATATGTGCTGCATGGTATTTCTTTATATACTCCCCAAGCATATTTTGCAAACATCAATGTGCTGTCTTGTTTGGGGGGCAATTATCCACTTCAACAATCCCTTAAAAGAATGCAGTTACCTATACTGGAATAAAGATTTCATTTCCCAGACATTCGTCTACAACACATATCTTTTAGCACATACAAATGATTGGCAAGTCTCTTTTCCTATGAATACGTCCACGGGGCAGTTTTACAAATGGCTTACTTAACACTCCTTTTTGGATGGAAGGTGTTGTGGCCTAGGTATGTAAAATGGAAATGCCCTGCACCACCTTCCACTGCCATCAACAGAGAGGTGGTATGTATTGTCTCCTCAGTTACAATTTGACCCATATGCTAGGAGCCAGGACTGGTTTTACCCAAAGCACGTGGATGGACACAGTTGGGTCAGATCAGCTCCTTCCAGCTCACCTACTCAGGTCTCAGTAATACATACATATATTATGTATGTTTTTTTTTGAAAAGAGTTTTGCTGTTTTTAGCCATGCTTTATTGATAATTATCATATGTATACTTGTTTTTAAAAAACAGTTTTGCCGATTTTTATTTGTGTTTAATTGATAGTTTTACCATGCATACCACTTGGGAGAGTTTTCTAATTAAGCAGTCTATACATTTTTCTAAATGAAAACAAATGTAAGCAAGAATTGCCAGAGCCTGCAGCTGATGGATGAAACAGGACCACTTCCTCGGGGTAGGCAGGGAGGAGAAGAGCTATAAAACCTTGACCTGACTACGGCCCTTTAAAACCTCCATTTGGCTCCAGATCTTTCATGGAGTATAGTTTTATGTTCCCGAAATGTCTGTATTCAGCTATTATTCTTTCCAGCTCCCTGGGAGCTGTCTGTGGTACCACTCCCCTGCCTGAGTTCTTTCTCAAGCCCTCTCCTCCCTGCACTAGGAGCAAGATAGGCACCTAGAAGCTCTAATGAACTGGCTTGGAGGCCTAAACTAGATGTGAATATAGATGGAAGCAGTGAGGGGGTGGGGAAAAGGAGGGAGTTAAAACCTTTCCTCAATGCTTCTTCCACTTTGTTGTCACCTAGCTGTTCAGTACCCACTGATGCACATCTGCCCTGGTTAAAGGTTCAACCTGAACAACCACTAATGTTAGCTTTGATACAAGACCAGCCATTGGCATACATATGAGAGTCTCAATAAGAAAGAAAAGGTGTTGCATGAGAAGAAAGGATAGGGGAGATCAAGACACTCACATTTCCAATTGTCTGTTTCTTTTGATACTGGTTTTTGGCTCACAACAATTCCTGACTCTTATTTTTGGAAATCTCTACTGGTATAGAGAGAAACAACACAATATGCATCCTTCCTAACGGAGTGGCACTTCACAGTTTCACGTGAAGGCAGCAATCATGATCACACTCTGCACGGCAGAACATGTTATATTCTCCTGAAATTCTGTTCGTTGCTGTATGCAATTACACCTCATTGCATGCTATGTTGTTGTGTAACTAGCAGCTGCAGTGTTGGGATTCCCTAGGCATGGAGATGAATGTTGGTTCTCTCTCAACAAACTGGGAAAGATAATTATATGACTCAACCTGGAGGCCACTAGTTCACTGCAAGTTTGTGAATTTTATGCTTGGCAGCTTCGGATAGCACCAAGTACACTCCATGAAATACCTCTGCCAAAAATCAGAAAACTAAAAAGCTTCTTAATCAAATTGTTAGTCTGGCTCCATGCACCTAAGTGGGAAAGCTGCCATTCATTTGAAATAAAAGGTGGCATCCAAAAGGGCATGTACACACATTATTATTTTTCTAGAGTTACCTCTGCAGTCTTTCTCTCTCTCTCTCACCCCCCCCCCTCACAAAACTGCTCTTTGAACTGAGATCAAAAAGTAGTTTGGTGATTAGGTGCAAGAACTTTTCAAAGAAAAGTCAGTACAAACACACCAATTCCCTTCTTTGAAAGACTCTCACACCTAATTGGTGGAGTTCAAAGTGCACCTTGGATACTCTGGGAGGGCATCTTCTGCACAGATAGTTCCCACAACACAGCAGTTGTAGGCACTGATCATGCATTCATCGCTCCAGATTGAAAAAAATAAAGCCTATACTTTTGCACCTACAAACAATTTTTGAAAATGCAAGACTGCAGCATATAAAACCAGAGTACCTAACACATGTGCAAAAACATAGCTTTGAGCCATAAGAACAAACCTCATCATAAAAGAAATGGTTTTGTGCAGTCTACTTTAGTTTCCTAAAGGTTATGAGCCATTTGATGTCTCCTCTGGAGTTCAATCTGTCTCCCTCTAAGGTTATTGTACACAGGACATATCCATAAGTATTGTTCGGATCTTCTGCTGAGAACTAGGCGCTAATGAATGTTTTGCCCACTTGGCCATTAGTACAGCTGTTCCTATTTGCATAAAACATACACTTGAGGATACTCTTCTATGGCTGGACAGCTGCACATTAGCTGCTGTTCAAATCCAAATCTATATTTAATTTTTTTTTACAGGCAGGAACCATACTATTAGGGGTGGTTGAGTTCCCCATGGCTCACTTGGCAAATTGATTTGGTTTTTCTGAGCTTCCTCAGAAAATTATTATTTAAAATCTCAGTTTTTTCTGTGGTTTCCCATTGAAATCTCAGGGAAACCAAGTGTAGGGTTCAACTTCAGCTTTCCATGTTAGCCATCCTCAGTAAACTTACCTTTGCAAATAGAGTGGTGGTGGGAGGGATTTGCTGGAGATAGGAGGGGACTTACAGGACTCATCCTTAATGTCCAGATGCTCCTGAATGTCAATTTCCAATGCCTGGGTGTGGCACCTGACGCTCTCCAGATGTTGATGCATTGCAACTCCCATCAGCCATGGCAAGCATGGCCAATGTCCAGGGGTGATGGGAGCTGTAGTTCAGCAACATCTGAAAGACCACCTGTCCCCCACATGTTCCCTATGCCATTCAGCTGAATGTATTGAACTAAGTGCCATAGAAAATGACAAGTTCCAGAGACTCTGGCTGGAAATCTCTAGGACAATCCTTTAGAATGAAGGGCACAATGCTTTATCTGTCTACAACAAGCGCTTTCCATCGCTAGCTCCCTCCCCAAATATAGGCAACCCTATACTTTAAAAAACGGGCTGCTATCAAAACCATATTATTTGCTTACAGGTGAGAGAGCAGGTAGTTTAGGTCTATTCTCCTTGTTTTCATCCTTCCTCTTCCTCCTCTCTCCTAATTCTACAGCAGCAGCCTTGAAATTGGATGTGGCAAAAGTAGGGAGCAGGAATCACAGCTGCAAAATCATTCACCACTTAAGAGTCACCTCACTTGTCTCTTGCCATATGTGTAGTGCTCCACATGCAGATCTGGCAGGCTCAAGTGGAAGACTAGAAAGGGAGCAGCATACAAGTGCCTGAGTGGTACTCCTCCTCAGTGTCTCAATGCTCAAGTTTCAGCGCAGGCAGAGTGTACACGCTCCAGCTCAAGGCCACCTCCATCTTACATTTATCTCATAGCCAAACTAAACGGGATGCAGAAATTGCATGTATACATTTCATTACGTCTTCTTTTTTTCAAAGCAGTTGCAGAGTTGGCGATTCAGATCAGGGGCATAGTACTAGACCACAAGATTTCAGACTGTCATGGGTTTCCATTCTCTATACAGTCAAACCTCGGTTGTTGAATGTAATCCATTCCGGAAGCCTGTTCGGCTTCCAAAATGATCAACAACCAAGGAGCGGCTTCTGATTGGTTGCAGGATTTTCCTGCACTCAAGCGGAAGCCACGTCAGATGTTCAACTTCCGGGTTTTTGGCATTCGGGAGCCAAAACGTTCCAAAACAGAGGCGTTCAGGATCTGAGCTTTGATTGTATTAAGACATCAAGTAGACCATGAGGTTTCAGATTGCAACAGTAAGTCACCCCAAGTAAAACAGAACAAAACAAAACACCCTGAAAGCTGAGGGTATGGCTTACAAAAATAACTCAAAGACAAGGGCACAGCTTCCAATATTCACTCTTGATTTGGAACAAAAGAAAAGGAAGGGAACAGTATTAAGAACTCAAAATGCCCTATATGGTTGTTGAGATAGTTTTAATTTTTAAACAGTAAGTGCAAGGACTACCATCTTGTTATCTTAAAATCTTACCATGTAGTCCCAACTCTATGGGTGTGACTGAAGTTACTTTGGGGGGGGGGGCAGGACCAAAGCCCAGTGATAGAACCAATGATGTGTTGTTTTTTTTGGCAAGTGCTGAATTGCATAAGAAATTAAGGTGATTTTTGCATGAGAAAAAGTTCTGATTCCCTAGAAAGTGACCTAATTTAGCATGTTTATTTTACTTGGACTGAGTAAACAAAGCTACAGACTTTGAAGCTGCGTAATGTTTATTTGCAGTTGGCTTCCATCCATCCGTTCATTGATACTAATAAACTTATGAAATGGGGGGAGGGGAAATCCACAGCAAAATAAAAGCACTGTGAAATCTTCTGCCCCATGTTGCTGGATAGAACACATTCCTTACAAGCATCTACATAGTGTAGTGGGGCTAAGACCTATATTTGTCTGGGTTTCTGCAGAGCAAATGCCTGGAGCTAGACAGATTAATGGTCTGACTCAGTATAAGACTGCTTTATGTGTGCTTTGTGGTGAGAACATTTAAAGACAGTTTTTAACATTTCACATGGTACAAGCTGAACTCTACCACTGAATATCAATTTTTTTGCGGGGGGAGGAACCTTGACAAGGGCTTGTTTAATTGAAGCCCCGTGGCTGACCCTCATTTATCCTGGAACTGAAATGTTGACAGAAAGGGCTGAAAACTGGTCTAATTAACCTGGACGAACCTTCACAAGGGGGCTGGTTTGTCAGCTCTTCCTGCCAACAGCTCCTTTTCAAGAGGCCCACCTTCTATGAAAAGCACTGCAGCAGATGCATTTCAAGTAATCAGTTTGGTCTACAGATGAGCATCATCCCTAAAGTGGCTGGCATTACCCTATATGCCACCACTGGTCTCTAACAGGAGCTCCAGCAATTAAAATGCAATGCATGCACAGCTGTAGAGTTTGTTCTAATATCACTTACTTCTAAAATAAGCTCAAAATTACATTAGTTTGGACAGGTTTCCTAGGTACACAAGACAATCAGTGTAACCTAGATAAAGCTACACAGTTCACATAACAATTCTTCCGATCCATTTCCACAGAAGGGGCTTTCCTTCAAAAAGTTTCCCACTGTTTTATTAGTAAAAGAAAAACAGCTTGCTGTTCTACTCTACAAATTCCATGAGAATTATAAACCCAATTGATGTAAACAAAACACGCCAATGCATATTTTTAAATGAAATATGCATATTGGAATGGTGTTCAGTGCGGGTAGTGCTTATTAAAAACCACCTCTCTCAGCAAGGACAACAACAGGTATCTAAAGAGAAAAGCAAACCTTTTGTTCTGGTGGGGCCGTTACACATTTTACAAGATGCTAATAAAAAGAAGTGGTTCTTCATTCCTACTCAACATGTATTATTTACTTTCCTAGGTACAGATTAATTTTTTACACCACACATTAATAATAAGTTTTCAGGGCATTGTACAGATAACTATAACATATAAAAATGTCACAGGAACACATTTTGAAAAAAAGTTAGAACAGCATCAGAATAAAAGCAGAACAAAACCAGGTACAGAGAGAACAATGGTGGCCAAGTTCTAAAAAGCACTAAAACATTTTTCTAAGCCTATTAAAATGAAAGGTTCTTCAGCTGGTACCAGGCAAGCCTCTCTGAAATTTCAAGCCCATGGTCTGGGGTTCTCCTGTTCACTGTTTCCTGCTGAATGGAAGAGAGATTAACACAGAGAAAACATTTGTTCCGATTTAGCAGTAACCTGGAGGTTTTCCCAGGGAAAGTGGTAGGCAAAAGAAAAACCTCTTGGACATGTGACTGGAAGTGTGGGTGAGCCCTGAGTTTTCCATCATATCTCTCACATGCACATATTTCAACAGGCCGCAAACCACTTGGGAAACAACAAAGAGAAATAATTTTCTTTGCCACTATCATCACCACAGGATACTGTAGACCTGGAGATTAATTCCAACCTGTTCAGACTCAGCACGAGTCTTCCTCTGTGTTCTAGCCATCACCCCTCCTGTTTCTTTGCCACCAACTCAGGTGTATACCAAGAAGCTGCCTAGGCTCTGCTCAGAGGGAAAATGCAGTTGGGAACAATAATGTCAACTGCCCAAGTCATCTCCACATTATACAGAGCGACCAGCCACACCAGCGGGAAAATTCTCTAGAGTTCTCCAGAATACATCAGAATCCATTAGCCTCCAGGGGTCTGACCATTTTAATAGGTCCCCTGTTATGAAATTCAAATGCAGAAAGGAATCTCACTTGGCTTCCCATGGTTTTTGACTTTTTGCCCTTTTTGTTCTTTTCTTCTCCAATATCTACATCCCCTTACAAAAGTGATTTGCAAGCCAATTTGGGAAAACTAGCTCTCCTTCTCTCTCCTCTTCTTTCCCTGCATGAAGCAAACAGGGCTACCAATGTTTCTCACTCACTCACAAAGGCAGGCCTCACACAGGTCCAATTACAAAACAAGATTTATATGTTCTTTTCTCTTCAGCATACTCTGCTGGATGTGAAATTAGGGAGGTGTTTCACAGAAGCAGCAGGATATTCTAAGGCTTGGCCTGTGAAACCATGCAATGTGTACGAACACACACACACACACACACACACTCGGGCAATATTCAGAAAGTATGTTTGCTCATTTTCTGAGAACAGTTCTGTGTTTGTTAAAAGGCTTAGGATGAAACGACACTATTGAGATCTCCACCCCAGAAAGAAATTAACACATTCCAAAGCTCTTTCATAGTAGGCAGGATGCAATTGTTTTACTTTGCAAAGCCCAACATTTGTGCTCATCATTTTTATCCCAATGTCTCAGGGAAGTTAACGATGATACTGTGGTGGCTACTCTGAATGCATGTTAATGTGCAGCTCTTGCTCATGGCCTTGGTGCACCGAAAGAATGGTGTTCTCATTAGATTAGAAATTGCAGGTGAAGACAACTTTGCATAAGTAGGGTTAAAGCACTTTATGTATTTGTTGGCCCAAATCAATGTGTCCAACTGAGTTTGTAAAGATATCTGGATCCAGGCTAGAACATGAAATAATGTGATAGGAAAAGGGTGTGTGTTTTAAAGCTACACACTATGCAGGAGACCCACAGCTGGGTGCCTTAATATATTTATTTTCATTTCAAAGTAGTCACTGGGGGAAGGGAGGGTTTGGGCTGCAGCAGCAGCACTGGAGTGTTTATCCTGTACCATTTTCCCAGTCTCTCTCTCTCTCTCTCTCACTCTCACACTCTCTCTCTCTCTCTCTCTCTCTCTCTCACACACACACACACACACACACACACTTCCTGTGGCCTCACTAGTATCATTCCATCGTAAGCCTTGCAATGATACATCTGGGTATAGGGAAAAACGAAAAAGTTTTACCTCTCATCCGCTCCCAAGCCACACCCCCCAGCTCACCTGCGATTGGCCAGATCCGCAGGCAAGCCCCAGAAGCCTGTGCAGTCATTAGAGGAGGAAATGGCATCCTCTCCCGATCATGCAGGAGCTGGCAGACTGCCCCCAGCACCGCCATGGGCCACAACCGCTGCTTCCCGCTCAGAAGGTAAGCGGTCCTTATTCCTCCCCCTCCCCTTATTTACCCAGATGAATGGTTTTTTTTTTTTTTTCATGCTGCCATCAATATTTCTGGTGCTTCTCATTATGGTGTGGTACAGTGTCAGTTTTCATCTATCAATAAATCATGGTTAATGTCTTTTTAAGGTGAAGGTGCATATTAGTACAAGCTGCCTGACCATTCCCCCTGATCTTTTATCCTTTGGTGCCAGCAGGAGCAGCAAGCCATGAAGGCCAAACTGAGCCTGTGGTTTGTTTCTCACTAAAAAACCCCCCAACTATGATCAACATGCCAACAGCAAATCATGGCTTCACAATGGGTAGCAATGGTGGTCTGTTAGAGAGAGGAAAAACCACAGCCCTGGATTGGACATAACAAGTCAAGGCTTCATGGCTTGTGCCAAAAAAGGACTAAGGTAGGAGTTAGCATGCTGTTCAATCCTGATTAACCATAAGACATGGCTTAGTTGAAACTTAAACATACAGGGTAGTTTTTCTTATTTTCTGAGCATGTATGAAACCAGCACCAAGAAACTGTAAGTGGTTAGTAACAACCAAGTTTCATCAGTCAAACAGATATTTCACCTGGCATCCAATATTAAAGAAGGGGCAAATAGTAAGCTACCTATCTAGGCTAAGATAAGCATATGCAGGCTAGTTATAGGGTATCATTCCAAATATAGTTCTAATAAACATTTATAGCCTGCAGTATTATACATAATGAAGTTGCACTTGAAGACTTGTCTTTGAATACAGTTTCTCCAGCCACTCAAAATTCCATTAATAGCTGCAATTAAAGCCAGCAGCATCTGCAATGCATGTCTCTAAAAAGCACTTTTGAGCAGGTGTTCATGTGAAGCAATTACTACGTGAAATGTTTTAATTGCCTGGAACATGCAAGTTGTTAAATTTTGTTTGGTTCTTGTTTCTCATGTGCACATGAGGGCATAAAGGAGTTCCTATCGTTCTAAAACACAGAACGATAGGAACTCCTTTCTCAAAAGTCTGCACTGTGAGACTCCCAGAACTTCAGAAGCATAACTGTTATTTCACAGGTACAGATTAGGCATTAGGATAACAAAGAGTCCTCTCACACCTTAAAGACTAACAAATTTATTATGCCATTAAATATCTGTGGACTAGAGTAGATTTAATCTGCTATATTACACATAATTAAAGACATATTATAGGTGCATTAGTCACACATATGCTAAGTGTCAGAATGTTGAATGAGCATGCTTCTTTTATGAACTTACATAAACATGCATTATATATATATGTTAAGGAATTATTACCCAATACTAAGTAAATCTCAAATCCTGCAAGATACCCCTTTGGGTCTCTTCTCACAATGTCTTTGTGTGCACAAAGGTCAAATGGGAAGCTCTGGCCAGTGCTCCCACACCAATATCAGGCTTAAGTGGGGCCATAGAGGCCTGGGTAGGAGCTGTCACATAGTTTCCTCTTGTCTCTCCTGGTAATTCTGGTAATAGCTTTGTGTGCATTGCAGTGGTATACATGTTATAAAGATAGTGTATGAAGGGAGCCCACTCAAAGTATCACCTTAATATAGCAGATAACCACAACATCACATTATTTCGGTTCTCTATCACACCCACACTCTAATAACACAGGTACTGCAATGATAATACTATATATGATGGGGCTCTGACAGATAATGGGCATCTAAGGTATCATTGTAATGAGATACGACTAAAGAGTAGTGCTGTGATTGTCCTTCTTTTCTGAAGTGGAAATATCAGCAATATAACTCACTTTTCCTGCTTCTATGCTCTGCCATTGTGCAAATATTTCATTTATGTGACACACACACACACACCAGGTAGGAGGGAGAAATCCAGTTCAGTTTTCATATAAAGACAAACTTACTGAATTTGTACCTTCTGAAACAATACGTCAACAAAACACAGTCATCCTTCAAAACTCTCACTTCTTTGAATTTCTCCAGCCAAGAGATGTGTACAAAAAGGCATATGCAAGGGTAAAGTGCAATATAGATGCATATATTAGTGAAAATAACTTACAAGAATGCATCATATTAGGGGAAATTGATTTGCAAAAATGCACATATCAGGAGAAATTTGTAAGAATGTTGATGAATTTTCATGAATGCTTAAAAAAAAATCACACATAAACATAGTTCTTTGAAAGTTGTGGCTTCTCTTTCAACAGTGCTAGAGCAAAAAATAAAATAAAATAAATGCTCTACTGCTTTTCGAAGCCGCCAAAAATAATATGGCTATCCTCTTCAGCAACATTAATCTCCATTCATTACATTGTGCTAGGATGTCTTGCAAGTTGTGTTAGATTACAGTTAATGCACCCAGTCACAACAAGGGGAAAAGGGATCTGTTTTTGTAATCTTCTGTAAACGTCACTGTCCTGTTTAATTTATAATCATGGGTTGCAACACCTAGCTTTTACTCACTGTTCTTTAAGATCTTCCCTGAAGGTATTAAAATAAAGTGTAGTTATTTCCTCCCTTAGGTTTCTTGTTACTGTTCAGGTCCAAAGGGGGAGGGGAATCATAGTAAATTATATATACAAAAAATGTGTCTCAATCATAAATGCCTAATGGGTTCCATTTAATTAGGTTGGACCCTAACATTATTTTTCACTGGTTATTATTAACTTGTCCCACAAGTTAAGATTTTGGAATAATCTTTTAAAAGGACTTTTAAAAGCTATATAAAGTGATTTAATTCAAGTATAGTAACAATAAATGTCCTGCAATTCCATTTCCCTGGGATTAAGTCCCTTTGAACAATGTTTGGCTTACTTGTGAGTAGAGAGGCGTGCACTGAAACCCCGCCACCCAAAAGCTGCCTACCTATTATGTGACTTACAGTGCAATTTGATACATATATTTAAGTCCCATAGAATTCAGTGGGGATTGCTTCCAGGGAATTGTATATAGATCACAGCCTGAAGCTGCATCCCTTATTGAAAAAGTAAACAGGTACAGGATTCCTCTGTTAGTATAACGATGCCATACAGCTGAGATAAGCAAAAAGCTTCCTGCTTAATAATAATTAAACTGGCTTCAGGATCACTGTGAAATTGAATCACCAGTTACTTCTATCAGCAGCAAAAGTGACAAGAGCATTAATCAGACCATTTTATGGAAAAACCTCAGCTCTAAAAAACCAGCATTTTTCTTTTTATTACTGGGGCAGGCAGACAACGATTTCCTCCAGCTGGGGAATCAAAGTACTGCGCTCAGACAACTGGAGTTCGTAAGGAAAGCATGTTCATTCATCATTATTCTGACCTTAGGGCGCTAAGCATATGCATGACTAATGACTAACTTGTAATTACTGTAGTAGAAGGCCCAAAATGATCAGAAGGCTGCAGCGAAAAAGGGAGTTGGTGTGTGTGTATGAAGTTAGATGTTTATATGATTTGCTGCTGCCTTGTTTGAGTTCTTTTGCACAACTACTTGCACGGGTTTTAGTTAAAAAAAGAGAATTAGTTAAGTAGTTGTTGTTTATAAGAGCAAGTATTTTAGAATACTTGCGATACAACCCTGGAGATACAAACTCCATAGACTCCTGCTATTTTTAATGGACCATACTTCCCTGTAAGCATGTATAGGTTTGCACAGCAAGTAACCCAATAACCACATGCGGCTTGCCATTATAATTCACATTTTCATGTAGTGATCAGAGACTGTGATATGAGTTGGTTAATCTGATAAAGCACATCTACATTAGCTCCTAGCTGTGTTAGGATATAAACCTATTGCTTCAGGCAGGCGATCCCAAACCAAACACCGTTTCCCTGTAAACAACCTCCATCTCTGCGTACCATTTTTTTAAAAAGCGCTTGGAGGTGTCATTTGACATGCTTCCAGGGCAAATATGTCTGTAAGGCTTGTGCAGTACTTTAAGACATTATGAGTCAATAAATCAATGCAAGCGAGGCCTGTGTTATTTAGTATTAACCAGGGAATGACGAGGATAATATTCTGGTGAAAAAGATACTGATAAATGCTCCCCCAAACCACTCAAGCTGTGATTAATTTTTCTATGAGAATATTGTTTTAACAATGTGTGTCATCTTGTGATAGATGTAAGACCAGGTGAGGTGAAGCTGAAAAAAGAGTAGTTTAACACTGCCCATTGAAATAAAAGGCTGAGATTGAATGGGTTTTTTCAATTGCCCGGATCATGTTCTTAATCACTAACTGTGCACTAAGGATGACGCATCTCTGCGCACACGCACACACACACACACACACACACACACACGATGTTGCTTGATTACATCAGCCTCAACCATTTGCCATGTTGACTAGGACTAATGGGAATTGTTGGGCCACGGGTGCCCCATCCCTATACTACACCTTATAAATTCTTTCTCTGCCAGCTGTTGAAATTCCACCTTATACCTTGTTAATTCTGTTCTTGCCCTGCTTTTTAGTCTCATTGGGCTCTTATCTTCATGAGTCGTATCAACCCATGTATATATAAGAAGACTTGGGGACAAATATATTCCCAGAGTATGAAAGGTCTGGATATAGAAGCTTAAGTAAAATTGTACAAAATCAGTGACGTGCCCTAGATGAACAAAAAGGTCTTCACCTGATGCTGTGAATACCACAGTGGAGGCCCAGATAATAATAACTGACGGCTTGTGGTTCAGGAAGAATGCTCTCACATATATTTCTAGAGCAACCTCCATCTTCAGGTTAAAGCTGTTCCAAGTCCCACTGATTTCAGTATTTTTTAATTCGAAATCAATGGGACTCTAACATGCTCAGGTTTGGTTAGATGCATTTATACAGTTTATACATTTATTATGTTTCCTTCAAGGAACTCAGGTGGCATACATGGGTTTCCTTCTCTGCATTGTATCCCCACAACAACCCTACCAGTGGGTTAGACTGGGACTTTTTAAGGTTTAAAGTTTTATCATGTTTTTATATATGTTGGAAGCCACCCAAAGTGGCTGCAGCAACCCAGTCAGATGGGTGGGGTACAAATAATTTATTATTATTATTATTATTATTATTATTATTATTATTATTATTATTTACTGGAATAAGTGGACTTGATGACTGAATGGCAATTTGCCTCTCTCGCCAGTCCTAATCCAACACTTTAACACAGGCTCTCCAACAATCCAATCTGAAGATCATTAAGCGGCAGTAAGAACTGTATTTTAAGAAATTTTCATTATTATACTATAAATTGGTGCAGCCATTCTTCCTCTTATGATAGATCCACAGAAATGCAGATTTCAAACAAAATTGGGTTGAATACTTCCAATCTCTGGTGTGGTTTTCAAAACAATTGTCTGACCCGTTCTCATTTTCTCATTACAGATGTCCTATTCAGAGCATCATTTCTCCTATTCTCTTGTGTATCTAGGTTTTCCTGTAATGTCACCATCTAGATGTAAGGAGGAGTTCAACAGGGGAGATAACGCAGATACTTCAGTTTTGGATTCCTTTCAACTACTTAGTACTGAAAGACATGTTAACCAAATAACGCTGTAGAATCCTTCTGGCATTGTTTTACCACCTCAAATTGCAGGCAAAGCACCTCATGCAAAGTACTAATTAACAAAAATACCCCTGGCACTAGGAAAATTAACATATTTGAGAGAGAACTAACCAAGAACCATTCTTCTCTCTGATGGGTTTTTACATAAGGAAGCATGAAAAATATGATTCCTCATCTGCAATCTGAAGTGGCAGAATAGCGCAAGGGTTATACCATGATGAATGAGCAGGCTAACGCTGAGATCAGGGCTGTTGAGGGATGTAGCCTGGGGACTAGGGGGCATGGCTTGGGAAAGGATGGAGTCAGAAGAATACAAGGCCAAATAGGGAAACCTGTTTTCCCCATCCCTGCCTTAGATGAATGGGACACACAGACACGTGTACATTAATGGAACCTGGCCAACTGTTTTCAGCGTCCAGCCTCAAGAGTGAGCAAACACTGAAGAGTGCATACATCAAAAAGCTCCAGCTGAATCTCAAATCTTTCTGAAATGCTGATTTGTCATTCTCTGCCATACCTCTGCTCCCTCTTGGGTGGTTTCTACACCTAATATGTGGTTGTTTCTTTAAGGACAGTGTAATGTATTCCTATCACATGGAGACTACATACCATTGGAAGATGTATTATTTCAGAAAATATTTTGAATACTTTCCAATAAAGATAAACAACTTGTGACTGGTCCCCATATTGCTGAAGTGAAACATATTTTCATTTTAAAAACACAGGAATCTACGATTGCCAGGAACATGCAGCTTTTCTGAATATTAAAAATACAGGACTTTTGAGCTAACAAGCTCGGACTTAGGAATTTGTATTAAACAGAGCAGAGCCAGTAGAAATGTTAGATTTTTTTTCCCAGGAAAAGAATGTTTGACCTATGAGATACAGCTAAAACAAGTACCATACTGTCATTTCAGTAACCTTTAGCTTACTCAGGCACATATCAATGATCTCTTTATGCCAGACTTTCTTAGACAGCATTCATCTGAAGAGATTTTTATACTGGGCACAATCATGTCATGCTCCTCTCTTTTTCCTCTCTTATTATTATTAATTTACAAAAAACCTCAGATTACCAATAATCACAACATAGGATGGCACAGGAGAAGTTGCATCTAGACATGTTTGATCACAACCTAGTTGAGTTGAGCAAAATTTAATTTCTAGATCCAGGCTGCTGCTCAAGAATAATAATAATAATAATAATAATAATAATAATAATAATAATAATAATAATTTATTATTTGTACCCCGCCCATCTGGCTGGGTTTCCCCAGCCACTCTGGGCGGCTTCCATAAAAACCAGAAATACACTAAAATATCACAGATTAAAAACTTCCCTGAACAGGGCTGCCTTAAGATGTCTTCTGAATGTCAGGTAGTTATTTATCGCTTTGACATCTGATGGGAGGGCGTTCCACAAGGCGGGTGCCACTACCGAGAAGGCCCTCTGCCTGGTTCCCTGTAGCTTTGCTTCTCGTAATGAGGGAACCGCCAGAAGGCCCTCGGCGCTGGACCTCAGCGTCCGGGCAGAACGATGGGGGTAACTAAGTATTTGTATAATACTTTTTTTAAAGAGCTCATTCTTATATATGGTCTAGAAATGCCTCTGATTGTAGGTTGGACAGCTTTATAGTTATTGCTTGATGCTCAATACATGGTTTGATTTACACAAATAAGAGAATCTGCAAAGAATTGGAAAGGAGATTACATACCCACAAAAGAGGATTGGCTACACAAATTATCAGAATTTATAGATTTCACGAAATTAACGACAGCAATAAGATATCAAACAAACCAGAAATTAAGAGCACAATGGAAATGGTTTGATGATTACATTAGTAAACACTGTTCTAAAGATAACATGCTGATATGTTTAGATTAAGTTTGTAAAGTTGATTCATAATATAAAGTTCTGGTAAAATAACAATATTAGGGATGTGAGATATAAGCTGCAATGTAAACAAGAATATAAAGGAATCAAGAAATGATGTTCACTGGCAGAGGGAAGTCACATAGGTATAGTAATTATTATTGTTAATGTTTGCATCTGTTGTTTTTTTTGCTTTGGATTTTTTTCTAATGTGGGTGAGAATATGTCTGTTTGAATGTGAAAACTAAATAAAAATATTAAATAAAACATGGAGGCTGCAGAGTATGGAGAAATTAAAAGATAAAGTGTGAGATTGGTTACATTATGCTCAGATCAAAGAAGTCTTTAAGTTGGATAAAAAGATAGGATTCCAGGTGGAAAAATCAAAGTTAGAAACGGAATTGTTAGAACCTAAGACTAAGGTACTTTCAAGAATGTATAATTTGCTGCTAAAATGGGACACACAAGATGAAACGGTTAAATCGGCTATGATAAAATGGGCACAGGACATAGGGTATAATATCATGTTTGCTGACTGGGAAAGGTTATGGACCACCGGTTTGAAATTCACAGCATGTAATGCCTTGAAAGAAAATGTTATGAAAATGATATATAGGTGGTACATGACCCCAGTCAAGCTTGCAAAAATATACCATTTGTCTGATAATAAATGTTGGAAATGTAAAGAAACTGAAGGAACGTTCTTTCACCTCTGGTGGACCTGCCCTAGAGTTAAGGCTTTCTGGGAAATGATATATAACGAGTTGAAAAAGGTATTTAAGTATACCTTCCCTAAGAAACCAGAGGCTTTTCTTTTGGGCATTGTCGGCCAGAGGGTGTTAAAGAAGGACCGAACATTTTTTATGTATGCAACAACAGCAGCAAGGATACTTGTCGTCAGGCACTGGAAAACCCAAGATTTGCCCACACTGGAAGAATGGCAGATGCAACTGATAGACTATATGGAGCTAGCAGAAATGACTGGCCGAATCCGAGACCTGGGAGAAGAGGCTGTGGAGGAGGACTGGAAGAAATTTAAGGATTATTTACAAAAATATTGTAAATTGTATGAATGCTAAGAAAGATGTAAGATTATCAACAATATGGTTCCAATAAGTTAGTTAAAAGGAATATGAAGATAAATGAAGATATAAGAAAAGATAAATTTTGGATAAATATTATGTTAAAATTAAGCTTGTAAGGTTTGGGTTAAATTATCTAAAATTAGGGATACAATATTAGAAAACTATAATATAAGAATTGAAACAGGGTGATAAATTGCTGGGTAAAGTTCGAAAATTTGGAACGCAGGAACGAGAGATGCGAGGAAGTCCAAAGAAGTGAAAATGTGGATATTGAAAAATTATATGTTATATTTGTTTGTTTTTTCTATTGTATTAAGAAAATCTTTAATAAAATATTTATTAAAAAATATATATTAAATAAAACAACAACAAATAAGAGAATCTGTTTATGTACAGTTATTCCCCTTATGAATGTCTTTATGAATAAATGAATCTTGGATAACACAGAGATCATTAGACAGTGATGCCGATACTGTTTACATGAAAATGAAATGTAGTATAGAAATGCTTGCAGAATACATTATCTACAAAATCTGATGCAAACAGACCTGAGCTGCATCTCCCTGACAAATGTTGGTATTGAATCACATTCGTTTCAGAATGTGTCTTTTGTGAGAAAATTCGTTCAAAATACATATTTAGGTGTGTATTTAAATATGGCTTTTCATACATTTTTATTTTTTTTTAAACTGAAATTTAATGTGGAAATGGAACGGAACAGGTTTATGAATGAATGCTTGTGAAGCTCACACAGGCTATAGATAGCCATCTCTGATGTGGAGTGAAAGAGGTATAAGTTATCCCCTGCTGACTCATTGCTCACTTCAACTTCAAAATTACCCCTTGAAAGCCTTTTTAGTTAATAATAATAATTATTATTATTCTCTTTCTCTGTGTTGTTGTCAGTTCAGGGGCTGTTATTCTGGATGACAAATAGCTTAAAAAACCTTTTAAAGAACTATGATTTTCTCCATTTAAAAAGTTATGTTTTAATAAAGCTATTTTAATCGAACTGTGGAAGTCTTCTACAAGTGTTCAATATTCCATACACTAATATGAACTAGTAATGTTTAGAAACTCTTTCATCATACATACATATATCTCCATTATCCACACTGCTATGCTACAAAGAATGTATTTTTAGAAAGCTACTTAATTGACAAGACAAGAGATATAGTCTAAATCATGTTTTATTACACTAAGGCAAGGTGTGAAATTCTACCCTGCCCTACCCTGATGTGAAAACGTCTGCGATTTCTGCTGTGTTGGGGATTCAAATGCTCCATACAAGACCGGACCCATGTATATATTACTCAATGGCCACAATCACAATTTGCAAATTCTATGAGCACAGGCGTTCTGTTTGTGAAAAAGAGCTCTCTCCATAGTTTTCTCAAACAGCAGTCTTTAGAGAACAGCTGAAAGGGATCTACATTAGTATTGTTAATTATTATTGTATTTATTATTAATGTATTAATCACCCATCCTCAGAAAGACCCCAGAGCAATGTACAAACTTATGACCAAAATATAACAAATAGCACTAAAAACATATACAAACAATGAAGCTTTAGTTTGAGATGACTCATTGAAACTAATGGACCTAACTTAGTCAAAGTCATTAATTTCATAAATCTGTAGTAGATAAATTACAACAGAAATACATATGTTCCTGATAAGAACTTTACTTTTTTATTTATCAAATTGCAAAAGCCCCTAGCTTAGGGAGACACACACACACACACACACACACACACACACACCTGAAAACTAGCAAAGTGGAAGACAGACATATCTCTAACGAAAGATTATTCCAAAATTGGGGCTCTACCACAGAGAAGGTCCTTTTGAACGTTCCCTCACTCCAAATCCTTGTGGGGATCACAAACAGAGTCCTCCCCTGCCCATCTGATCTGAAGGATCAGATTGGCTGCTACCAGAGGAGATGCTCCTGCAGATAAATGGTCTCCAAGTCATTTAGGGTTTTGTAAGCCACCACTGACGTATCTACTCCCAAATCCACCCCCACAGCATATGGACAGCCATCGCAGAGCTCATAGGAAAGGTGATCCCTTCTTGTTGTCCTAGTTAATCACCTGACAGATGCATTCTGCACTTAAGTGTAGCTTCCAGATTGTTTTCAAGGGCAGCCCTTTGTAAATAACCCAAACACAAGGTCATTAGAAAATGATGAGCTTCTGCCAGTAAATCCACGGAGAAAATACACATCTCCCAGGATTTCAGGCATTGCCTCCAGTATGTATGCCACTATGAACACGATTCATGTAAAAATAGCCCCTGCAAGGAAGATAAAATACATTATGTAGTGCTTTCTGTGTAAATTGTTCTGTTATTATTTAGAGGATATAATCTTTTATAACAGAAATAAAATTGTTCTTAAACTGATTGCCTCCAAGCCCTATTAGCAATTTTCATAGACACATTTGTGTTTCGTAACAGATTCAGTTGCATTGCAAATGTGTTAATTTATTTTTTCATTTTGTTTCTGTAACACAGCCTGCTATTTCTCTGGCTAATGATTTGAACTACACTCCTCATATTCTTTAAAACACACTTGCAGACAGAAAAACAAAACCATTTTTTCCTCTTGAGATACCAATGATACCATTTTTCACTTTGCTGCCCTCTAAAGTACCAGCATTCAGCATGATCACATGAGCTCTGTGAATCCACAACATCAAGGCTGTGTAGTCAATATTATAAACAACAGGTGCTGAAAGTCCAAAATAAAATGAACATATTACTGGGAGGTAGAAAGGACTGTTTTCTTTGTGTGTAAAGTGTAAGTAATGCATCCCTCATAAGGCTTCTTTTGAAGATTAATGTTTGCAATACTATCAGTACAGAAAGTGAGAGGCACAATCCATCCAATTTGCAGCAGTGTTGTGCATCTTCTATCCATTTCTGCAGGACTTGCACAATTATTCTTTGCAAAGGCAATTGAAATGAATGGAGGATGCAGATCAGCAATGTTTAGCGGGTTGCATGTATATCTTTTGAACCAGAACACCATACTTTAGTAGCAATTTCAATCATTTGAAAACTAGATGGCAAATGAACCAGATTACTATTATTCTTTTTCCATGTGACAGCTAGATAACATATTTCAATTTGGAATAGTATTAACTCCCTCTTTCCACAGACATTCACTGACAGAAACAAGTGAGATGATGGAGCAGTGAAGTGTAAGATATTGGGTTAACTCATTGGGATTTAACTTTCTTAACATCACCTAGACTAGAATCAGTCAGCGGATACTGGTCCATTGGGTCAAATGGAGCACTATCCGGCCAAACTCAGTCTGCCCTCAGCCAGCCCCCACCTGTTTACTTAAAACCAGTCCAGGAGGCGGCACTCGCTGTCGCCCTTGTCAAATCCACACCGTATATTTAAAGCATGTTGCTTTCCCAATAAAATGCCAGGAGCCTTTGTTTCTGCTGTGAGGAGTAAACTACAACTCCTAGGATTCTTTGAGGGAAGCCATGTGTTTTACCTGTTGGGTGTGGATGTGAGGCTCAGTGTTGTTTTTTTAGAATTCAGCAATGAGACAAAACCAGAATTATTTGTTTCCAACTATTACTATCTCTAGGGACGCGGGTGGCGCTGTGGGTTAAACCACAGAGCCTAGGACTTGCTGATCAGAAGGTCGGCGGTTTGAATCCCTGCAATGGGGTGAGCTCCTGTTGCTTGGTCCCTGCTCCTGCCAACCTAGCAGTTCGAAAGCACGTCAAAGTGCAAGTAGATAAATAGGTACCGCTCTGGCGGGAAGGTAAATGGCGTTTCTGTGCGCTGCTCTGGTTCGCCAGAAGCGGCTTAGTCATGCTGGCCACATGACCCGGAAACTGTGCTGGCTCCCTTGGCCAATAAAGCGAGATGAGCGCCGCAACCCCAGAGTCGGTCACAACTGGACCTAATGGTCAGGGGTCCCTTTACCTTTATTACTATCTCTGGAGCCAACTCCTGTCAGCCTCCCTTACTTCTGCTCTACCAATCCCAATGGGCAGCAGCCTTTCCTGCAGCCTGCAATGTATAGACAAAGATTTGTACCACTTTGAATAAGGTAATAAGATAATTAAGCTAGTATAGAATATCCTAAAACACAACCCAATATAAAACTAATAGTCAACACATATTAAAAATATAAACAGATTTTGAAATGGCATCAACTTAGCATATGATGCCATCCATTCTGAACAACAGCAATACTTTGCGCACTTGTCTTAGACCACTGAACACAGTAGCGCTTTACTTCTGAGCAAACAGACATTGGATTGTGCTGTAAGAGACCTAATCCTCTAAAAACAAAGACTTGAGATATATTTACTGAAACTAACAAAACAACAGGGAATGGGAAAACAACACACATTTATTAGATACATAGTCACTGCATTCATAGATTTGGAAAAGTAAATGGTATATAATAATCTTCCAGTTATGTTAATACCAAAAGTGTCCTCAATTATGCTTGAGAACAGACACAAAACAGAGAAAATTGCTTTCTGTAATTCATGCAGAAATGTCATGAAATCAGTCTCATTTTTTTTCTGTTTCAACAAGTCCTTAAATAACACTTCCTATTTTACTTCAAAGCTTTGCTTCATGAAAAACAGAATGTTAAGTGCCCAAAAATCTGCTGTAGAGCTAATTATACTGCATCAATTCAGTCAGAGGTGCTCTGTGACACTATGTGGAGGACACAAGGAAACCATAAGTATTTTATTGTGATTTTCAAGTACATCAACAAACTGCCTTCAGCAAATAGGTATCATGAGCTAATGATTCACTGAGAGCTCCATGGGCTCACAAGAGCTTCCCCATTCACTTTAATGGAGGGGAAGCTTTTTTGCATGTAGGTCTGTTCTAAAATGCCAGCAGTCAATCAGCGGGTAGTAGGCAAAACAAGGAGGGAAGATGCAAAAGCTCTAAGACAGTGTATGGGTGCCTCTGTTAATGTCACCCTGACACCTGCAAGGCAAGTGACCAAGTGATTTAAACGCCTGCTATTGCTATCAGTTGATCCCATTGTGGGGGAAAAGAAAAAGAAAAAAGTAGGCTATCTTAATACCATGGAATAGCTGACACTATTTGACGATGGTCAAATAACAGATGCTCAACTGACAATATCTGTTTGGTCAACTGATCAGTTTCAGAATCTCATTTTTATACACAAAAATGTAAGCAGAAAGAAATTTTAGTGTCCCCAGATCGTAAGGGCACATAAAATATGGTACTACCATTTTTGCAGGGATAGATTTGACTTTTATTCTGGTTACAAACTGCAAATCTTCTCTGAATATATAAAATGCACCTTTTAAAGATTCCATGCAAATGCGTAG
The DNA here is from genome assembly GCF_964252035.2 of Podarcis erhardii. NCBI lineage: Eukaryota > Metazoa > Chordata > Lepidosauria > Squamata > Lacertidae > Podarcis > Podarcis erhardii. The sequence continues at coordinate 38,431,701 of NC_138507.1, read as the reverse complement.
ATTTTTGCAGCAGATGAAAAAGAATGCCAAACCTACTCAAATGTTAACTGGCAGAAATATTTGGCATCAGTTCTAGTCTTTTAATCAGTGCAATCATGACTTCCTCTACTCTTTTACTCATTTAGGATATTAATATCTGTAGCAATACTTTTCTGTATAAAGATATTATTACCCAGAAATTGATGTTTTTGCATTTAAATTAGACTATATTTGGTTGGGCCCACATCAAAGACTAAATTTAGTTCTTGAGACAATTGATGTTATAAGACATGATAGCTTTTTAACCAGTGTTTATTAAAACACACTTTCCAGAATATTTTAGTTCAGCTTATGCACATTAAAAAAAAATAAATAGTTGGTCAGAACTGGATCAGTGCCAGGGTTGCCTGATTAAGAATGCTGAAATATGCAAATATTATCTAAATGTATTTGCATATCAGCACTATAGGTTTTGGAACTGACATACTGGACCTTCTTTAATCATGCTCTTTATTCACAGTAAGCTGACATGTAAAAATAGCTGTGAAGTTAAAACTTGTATCTTCTTGTGCCTGGATATGCTATCGCAAGAGCAAGTGATGCTATTCTACTTGAGGCAGTATGCTACAGCATATAGAAACATAGGAAGCTGCCTTATACTGAGTCAGACTATTGGTAGTACATCCAGCTCAGCATTGTTTACACTGGCAGCAGCTCTCCAGGATTTCAGACAGTGTTCTCTTCAAGCCCACACTGTAGATGCCAAGAGTTGAGCCTAAGACCTTCTGCTCGCAGAGCAGATGATCAACCACAGAGCTATGGCCCTTTCCCCTTTAAAGTAGTTAGTTAAGACTGCGGAGACCTGGATTCCAATCTGCACAGGCATGAGATTTGCTGGGTTACCTTGGAAAACTGGCCCTTTCTCAGCCTAACCTACCTCATTAGAAGGACAAAGTTGGTGGGGATAATGTACACTGCCGTAATCTCATTGGACAAAGGGTGGGCAACCTAAACCCCTGGCCAGCAGCGGCTGGGCTAAAAGGAATGGCATAGTTGCCACCACATCGAGAGCTCTGCCACTTGCACATGCTAGGGAGGAAAATGAGAGGGGAGATAATGTCTTCACTTAGCCAGGTCCCAGGCTGGCAAAGCAAAGAGGCCTGGTTTGGGCCCACAACCTTCACATGATGTCCGAAGAGCGAGGTTAGGATCCAGTTGGATCTTGTGCTGGTCCTTCCCTGCCCTGTTTGGGGGGTCTACACTAGCTACCATTGGTGGAGATACTACTGGTGGTAGCTTCCATCCTCCCATCATTTGAGCATTAGAAGCAAGTAGATCAGGCAAGGCTAGGTGGAGGGGCACAACAAGCTCATCCAGCATGGCAGGTCAGAGGTACGGGCTGCTTTGCCCATGTAATAAACCAAAAAAAGCTAACCATGCCTCACTCGCCAAATGAACCCCTTTCCCACTAAAGTCAAATTGACTTTTCAAAACAGTTTTTTAAAAAAACTTTGGTTGAATCATGAGATGTAGGTTCTTTGGCTGTGAAAAAGATGAAACGAGGTAAAAAAATATTCACAGGCTACATGCAATTGGAGCCTCCATTCAACTCCCAAGGAACTTGCCTATAGTGTCTTCCTCAACTGTATTGTTTCACACACACACTTACTCCACAGCACAGGGAAATGGTTAACACATTGCACCGTCATTTGAGGGACTGGTAACAACAGACCTTTCATTTAAAACTATTTGAAGTAGAAAAGATAATAATTAAAATCTACAATAAGCGGGGTGGAGTGAGGAACAGATGAAAACACATGTCAACATTCTACATTTCTGGATGGGCTTGCCTAAACAAAAATGTTTTTAGCAGGCACCAAAAATGTACAGTGAATGTACCCGAAGTGTGGGTGCTTCGTTCCTTACTTTCCTTTCAAATGTTGCAAACAATTAGAAATTCTAATGATTAAGCAGTGTATAAATGTCTTAAATAAATAAATTGCAATAAAGAATAACTGCACAGATCAGTTACACATCTTTCATTCCCTCTGTGTTGCAAGACAGAGAAAAGCAGCAGACTTTCGATTTTAACAGAACTTGCTATGTTAGGAGTCCCAATTTCTTTTGCCATTGACCTCCCTTCCTGTAAGGGAGATCAGGCCCAGCTATCTATTGAGGACTTATGCTGATTATGTTCACACAAAACTTGTATGGGGCTTAAAGAATGTTACATCTGTGTTGAGTATTCGTCCTTATATGCTTGCACTGAAGTTATCACCAGCAAGTGGTAGTTATTGAACACTTTTTAGTGCGATTTTCTTTCTCTTTTCTTATCACTTTTTTGCAGTTACAAAAAGGACAGGGCAATTGTACTAGGAAGTATGGGAGAACAACCAAATTTTATGGAAATAAACAGTCTATCTGGACGTACCCTAAGTCTTGTTCTATTCATGATGAATAGAACATGATGTGTGCATGTTTGCTTGTATGTAATGTCCACATGGTCCCAGCATTGGTGGGGTTAGTGATGTTAAATTCTTGAGAATAATCTTTTCTCGAGAATATTCTTGATTAATGAGAATATTGTATCATTGAATGGCACTGCAAAAACCAGCTACTGGCCCTAAATAAAAATATAGAAACGTCAACTGTTTAAATCAAGGCCACCACACATGCTGTTACACATAATTGTATTGGTCTAGGTACTTTAAATTTATAAAGCATTAAATCTACTTTCTGTAAAAAAAATCACACTGTATGGCCAAGGGTATAGAATTGCTAAAAATAAAGTCACACCAAAACAGAAAAAAGGCTATTACATATAGTTGAAATACATATGAATTCAAATGTTCATTGAATTAAATGAATAGCATTTTTAAAACAAAAAACAAAAATGTTTTCTGTAGCTCACATTTCAGAACTGCCAATGGTGAATGACACAATGCCCAGTGTCATTACTGGATTAAAAAATATATATATCATTATTCATTACCTACACTGGCAATATCACAGCTTGACTTTATTATTTACTAGATTTTTAAAATGTGGGTTGTAAAACTGGTTCTTACTTTAGAATTTACAGTTTGTGGAGAATATTCTCTGGAGAATTTTCTAGCAGAGAATATTCTCGAGAATATTCTCATTCTCTAGAATATTATCCAGAGAATATTCTCACCTCACATCACTAGGGTTGGATAGATAAGATTGCCACTACCTTTGTGTGAACTATTCAGAAGATGCAGGTACAGATTAACATTTTAAAAATGTGAAGTTTCCCAGGCAATCCCAACAGTTTCAGCGTTTAGAGAAAGATGGGAAAGCAGCTAACAGTATAAATAAGTTGATTTTTCTTCTTCATATGTAGACAGAGTCAGCAACACACATAAGAGGGTATACTGAGAAACACTATCAGGAAAGAATATGGCAGGGCTTGTGTGGGAGAAGGAAGAAAATCGGTTCTTGAACCTGTAATTGTGACTCCCACACTGTTTCTTTCAACTGCCTAAGAGCAACAGTGTTTATAGTACCTCGTCCCTTTGAGGACAACACATTTTAACAATATTTAGCAACCTAACTTTTTTCATCGTCAGTATACTAAAGGATGCCTTATAGTCCTCAAAATGCTCACAATCTCTTGCTTTCTATCTATCTACACATAATTATATGATGCAAGTTACAATGGTATCAAACACCGAACACTCTAGCTGCAGTTCTCATTTTCAGGAGAAAGATGCAGGAAATGTAACTGACCCACTGTGCTGGTCCATCAGCTAAGCTTGATGTGTAGTCTGAGCAATACTGTCTCTAGCCTTAAAAATGTTCAGTGAGAAGACACTTAAAATAAACAGGAGGTGATGATAGGAGGAACCCAGATGGTATTTTGTTCCTACATAATTGCAAAGCATTTATTTTATGAAAATGTTATTAAGCCTTAATCAACCTGCTATAGAAAGTAATTACCATAACATTCATGAATTTGTTATGTCAATTAAAACATACTCAAAAGAAACTCTCTCTGTCTTTAATTTAAAAGGGAAAGAAAGGACTATTTTTGGGAACATGATGTGAGACAAACTGGGAATATTTTCAAAGTTGCTGGTATACAGGAAGAGCAACTTTGTGAAACCTTATTACCCCACTGAATCAAAATAGCTGGGAGTGATTTTGAACCCAACAGGAAAGCACAGAGGGATAACTTAAGCAAAACAATTTATGTTGGCAACTTTCTATAGCATTTCACCTGCATCAACAGTGCTTTGACTTTATTTGATTTTGTTATAAGGGAATTTATATCCCACCTTTCCAATTATAAAAGTGGCCAAGACTACTTCTTGGGACTGTTGCTTCCCCCAAAAAACACCTACCCATTTGAATTGTGGGAGGAATGTTTTGTTTTTATGTGCTCGCCACCGCCATAAAATATTACAAATTAAAGTCTATGGCAATCAACATACATTAATCAATCAATCAACCAAGGCTATGCCCAGATAAATTGTAGTCAGCTGCTGTTTCTCCACTGCCTAAATACTAGACACAGAAGTTCACTGGCCACGGACCAATTCTTATTCTAAACCAGCTCTTCTACAGATGCCGCCATCTAATTGACAGAGGAAATTCATAGCTCTTGTATCCACTTGGCTGGAATACAACACATCTGTTTAATAGACTGATATATCTGGTATAAAATCAACAGAAGTGCCCTTTCATGACTGCAATTTAAAGAGAGGCTCAGATCAGGCCTCCTAATCTGACAGAAAGAGAATACACAATGTTAATCCAAAATCATTTAAAAATCTGTTAGAAACAGGCTCCTAGTCAAGAACCTTTTAAGTGTTAGATGTCTGATATTCATATTACGTGGTGATTTTTCGCTCCCAAGAACATATTTTCATGTAGAGCCTTGCTTGGCAGATCGTGAGTCACATCTTATCCCTTATGCTGTTTTGCTGTGATTAAGGCTGACTCAGTCACACTTCCCCAAGGGCCAACACAACATGAAGCCGGTCTTTTGTTATTACTATGCTATTATAACTAACTTGTTTCTATTTTTATGTCAGGCAAGCAAGTTTTACTCTACAAGGTTTGGAATCTCCATGGGGGAAAAGGGGTGTTAATTTGAAGTAGGAGGTTCTTCAAACTACAATTAGGGCAACTATGTTAGTACATAATGCATGTTTGTCGCATTTTCCACCTAGCATAATGCCTTTGTCTCAGGGTTAATTCACACAACCAAAATAGTAGCTGTTGAAATCACAACAGTAGTTGATATATGCCGAAGACCTGCGTGAATACATAAGGTTTGACTTGCAATGTTTTGGAGCCTTTGCTAAACTGTTTCAGAATAGGTAACATTTGCAAAAAATGGCTTTTATCACATGACTTGGCCCTCATTGGACAAAGATCTTCTGATTTGCCAAGTGTACTTTATACTAAGTACTAACATTGCTGTCATTTAAAAATGGTAAATTATGTACTCCACACTACCAAAGTTCAGTAATGATGCCTTCTTTCAGCTTCCATATTTAATTTTAAAGAAGAATTTACAACTTTGTAAAGTAAGGTTTTTACAAAAAAAAAAGGATATATGGAAATATAAATGTGGTTGTGCTTTATAATAATGGTTACTAATTTTATTACCGTATTTGCTGTAAAAATTTATACTGAAAGGGGTTATACTGAAAACAGTGTTCACCTTCCTTTGGCTTTCTTTTGAACTAAAATACGAATCTTCCTTCGTTTGCATAATGACTAACTGTGCTTAATAGGACTTTTAAAGTGCAGTTCCCTTTTACAAGTCAGTCACTGCAATTAAGCCTTTGATAGATGCCCATTGTTAGTAAAACTTTCTTTAAAGTGACAGGTTTATGGGTTTTTCCCCGTTTTTTTGTTTTTTACAAAACTCACTAGAGGTTATAACTTCTTTCCACATTAAAATTGTTAGCACTTTGAGATAGGGAAGCTTTTGCTTGGGTTATGCCATATAAAAGGCTGGTGCTATGTAACTTATAAAATCCAGATGATTTATTCCACTGATACAAAAATACGTTTAGCCAACCATAAATGCGCAGGTATACCTAGTGTGGCTTTTTTTTTTTTTTTTTTTTTTGCATTCACTTTCTTCTGACAGCCTCTTCCCAGGCTTGTGTTTGTTCTCTTCATATGGAAAGAGGTAGGAAATCGGTAAAGGTAAAGGTAAAGGGACCCCTGACCATTAGGTCCAGTCATGACCGACTCTGGGGTTGTGGCGCTCATCTCGCTTTATGGGCCGAGGGAGCCGGCATTTGTCCGCAGACAGGTCATGTGGCCAGCATGACTAAGCTGCTTCTGGCGAACCAGAGCAGTGCACGGAAACACTGTTTACCTTCCCGCCGGAGCGGTACCTATTTATCTACTTGCACTTTGATGTGCTTTCAAACTGCTAGGTTGGCAGGAGCAGGGACCAAGCAACGGGAGCTCACCCCATCACGGGGATTCGAACCGCCAACCTTCTGATCCTAGGCTCTGTGGTTTAACCCACAGTGCCACCCACATAGATTCTTTATAACTCTTTACTGTTTGTCCATGGAATGCTACTTTGTTTTTTCCTTGACATGAATGAATTGATTTTGTTTCTTGAATATACCTTACTTTTTATCATTAAAAAAACACTTCTTTATTTGCCCCAACATAGTTCAAAATTCTTAGACAACCAAGCAAAGTGTGTTAAAGCAAGATAAAAAGGAGATTAAGGTAGTTAATTGGAAGATCACTTGTAAGTAACAATGAAAGTTTGCACAGACGAGGTGCGGGGAACTATCAATCTCTCCAAGCATGCCCTATGACCAGTGATGGTGGGAGATGTAGTTAGGTAACGTGGGGGGTGGGGAGCAAAGGCAGACCTGCCCAAGGCAGACCGTGAGGACTGGTGAAGCAGCTGTCTCAGATGCCCTGCCTGCTCCACCACTGGTGGAGAATCAGTGCTGGCATCAGCAAAGATTTCCAGGAAGATTTCACAAGATTTCAGCGTCATGTCATGAGATTTCACTGGAAATCTGCAGCTCATTGTGCTTCAAGTGATGAAACAGCACAACTTCTCATTGTGCTTCAAGTGATGAAACTGCACAGCCCGCCCCTGGCCAAAGGTTCCCCACACCCTCAGGTATGTATTTTGCTTCTGAATGTCTAGAATCACATACCTGAATGGGTGCAAAGAAAGGGATGGTGCTATGAAAAATACCGGAGCTAGGCTGTATCCTACTATCACTAATCAGTATCAAAAGTCACAGAATAACAAGTTTCTGGATTCTCAAGATGTGTGACAGGATGTTAATGGAAATGTGAGCCCTCCTTCTCCTTGGCTTGAAAATCAGTCTGTTCAGCCCTATCAGGATCCTTCACAGGAGAGGCACAAGCTGTGGATGTAAAATATGTAAGTTCTGAAGAAAAGAACATGATGTGATAAAATAATTAAATCGTTCAATTTAGAACAATTAAAATAATTAAAATTTATCAATTGCTAGGACTTTAAGCAGAAGAATGAAGAGATACTATATCTCTCGCAGAGAGATAGGGAGACAAGAGCATTTGGAAAATATATTGCTCTTTAAAACAGAAATAAGAGCTGTCTTACATACGTGATTCCTTGCAGGTAGTTTCTTAAATTTATTTTACCTTTACTATTATCTTATATGTTGGAGAGGTCTACACTGTGAGCAGAAAAATCCCAACAACCCATACTTTACTTGAATTCTGCACCTTGTAGATTTTCCCAATTTGCATCCACTCTCCCCGGTTTTCATGTTTTGTTCAACAATGTTCATTGTTTTAAGAAATTTACTCTGAGTTCTATATCCTTCCATATTTCATCAGTATCCTTCGTATGAGCTCTCTTTATGCCTTGTGCGCATCTCTGGCTCTGCTCCAAGTACCGCACACCTTCTCAGAGACCACTCTCTGATGCCTATGTATTGAGTGTGAATGTCTGCACCACATATCTGCATAGATCTCCATGCATATAGATTTTCACACACTCTAGAACCCTGACCATGCAGAGGTCCAGGTCCTTTCCTGATTTCATTTTCTCTGAAGATAATGGAATAGGTGCATACTGAATCCAGCTGCAGATAAAGAACAGTGAACGCCCAATAGTATCAAATCTGTATTTATATTCTGGTCATTACAAATGTTGTATTGATGGTCCGAGGTGTAATGATATACAGAGACACAAAGAAAATCTACGAGCTGTTATATTCAGTATAAATTCAAAAGCTATTCACCTTTCCAAGCCATGGTAAGGGCTTTGCAAGTGATTTAAAAGTGCAACCTTTTAAAGTGATTTTTCAATGGTAATGGTAAAAAAATCCCCACTCTCTGTCTGCTGGAAATCTATATTTAGCGGGGTTGCCAACATGCTTTCAAGCATATCTTTGCATCCATAAGCACTAAAACGCCGTGGTTTGAATGTTCCATAGAAAGAGAACCCCGAATGACTCTTTTATTCTTTGTGATGCTTTCACAGTGTGCATTAGCATCCTTAAGCCAGATTCTGGCCACTGTAACTTGACACATGGTATGTTTGATTTAGCTCATCTGGTCTTTTCAATTGACACAGTTCATAAGTAAAAACAGAGAGAGGTGGAGTTTGGGCTATGGATGCTATCTTACAAGATATAAACTTTTAAAGTGATTTCTCAGTGGTTACGATAAAAAACGTTGATTTTTCTATCCTCTGTCTTCTAAATTTCTGTATATTGTGGCACAGCAATAAATGAAAGACTTCAAGATCAGCCTATACTGGATGCAAATTTAGCAGATTATCACAAAGTGCAAGGAATATATTTAAATTCTGAAAAAGAGCATTCAGTATTCAATACAGTACAAGAAATGGCCAAACATGCAAAGGAGTGCAGATGGGGAAAAAATACCCTTGCACCTGTTTTTATAAATGCTCTCAAAAAGAAGATTGACATGGAGCTAGATTAAGCATGCTGTATCCTGAGATCAACACCTGTGCCCTATTTATAAGAACATTTTGCTCCATCAATTCACAGAGATCAAGCACATCAACAAAAATGACAAACAGATGGAGCTTTCCTTTATTTGGACACATACTTGGCTGAAAGATTGAAATAGATGCAAAGCTTGCTTGATACAGAAGTTCTGTAGAGAAAGTTAAGAGAATTCAAGGTAGGCATACAATTGCATCCTAAAAATGTTTACTCAGAAACAGGACCCACCAAGATCAGTTTAACTTACTTTCCATTAAAACATGTTTAGTACTGCAGCCTGAATTTTGTCTTTTAATTGAGCGACATAAATCTGGAAGCAATGGAATGCTAGAATTAAAATGATCCATAGCCCTATTCAATCTCTAGTGAATGATGGATGAGGGAGATAAGAATGGGGACTATACGGGGTAGGTGGGTAACTGCATGTGGGTGGGAACTGAGACTTCTGAAGAATGCAAGACTACTCAGAACTCAATGCACTGTATTTTTTAAATACTTTAGATCTAGAAACTCGGAAATGTATGAATGACCAGAAAGGAGGATGTAGTTACAATTGTCCTTCTTTCATTAGCTTTCTTTCCAATGCATTGCTTCATAGTTTTTTTTTAATTAAAGTGTGCTCTGAGTTTCTCATTAGGTTAAAAAAAATAGCACAGATAGCAGCACAGTGTCTTCCTTTGACATATAAATGCTTTTGATGAGATCTTTGAAGGACTACCTGAAACAGTGGGAGTTAATGATTCATTTTTAAGCACTTCTACCCTTAATTAGGACTTAATCTGAAGACAGTGGGTTTGGTGCAGACTGAATCCAGCTGAAAATAAACAACCATGTCCAACAATCAACATCCATCTTTGTTACTGTTTTGGCAACTAGGAATTCTTCATCTGGTTTGAGGAGGGATAATAAACACGAAAAATGCCATTTAGAATTCAATCCCATGGTTTTTGGGATGGTATCCGAAGGGCCATATGGTATTGAGGGTCTTCCTGTCACCAGGCAGAGGAGGCCCCCTCCAGAAGGTGTCTTCAATACAATTGCAGTAATCACAACAGCCATCTGCAAGGTCCAAAGACCTCCCATTCTCCCAGCACCCACTTGGCAAGGCAGGGGAAATATACAAACTCTGGACCTGGTGTAATTATTTCCTCTCAAGCTGCCCCCTCATCTTCTGTTCTGGCCAGTGAACCTGTCGTGCTCTGAATTTGGTAATTCTATCACTAGAGAGTGTCTCTACCTGAACTAGATTAAACTATTCATCTTTTGTGCAGTTAAAACCTTGAATTCTCCAACTGAATGGGAAGACCTTCAACTATATATAGCGCAGAGATGGAGGAACTCAGGACTGGGAGCTAAATGGAGCCTTCTAGGCCTCTCTGTGTGGGCCTTGAACTCTCCCTAGGCTATTACCCCCCCCCCCACAGAACCTGAGTGTTTTGCCTCAACTGGATTTGTCCTTGGACTCCGCCAATGCCTCTTGCTTTTTTTTTTTATGGAGAACAGAGGGTGTGTGTGTGTGTGTGTGTGTGTGTGTGTGTGTGTGTGTGTAAGGTGGCCTACTGTACAAAAGCATGTTTTACATGTATGGTTCCACCCATTTTTGCCTCTGGCACCACCCACCATTGGCATTGGCCCTCTGAAGGTTGCCCTTCTGATGAAAATGGTTGCCCACCTTGCAATATGTACTGCAATTTTTTACCTCAGCCAAGTAGGAGCACAGCATAGCAACTCGCAGTAAAATCCTAACCTGCAGGACCACTGGTTGGAGGGTGTTTGGTCAGGGTGAACATGTGCCTCTGCCAGGGAGAAATCTGTGGGCATAAATCTATCATTGTCTGTGTTTCCTGAAAGGTGGCATATTCTGCAGGTGACGCACAGGCAACCTTGCATCTTTATCTTCTGGGCGGCCCCAGGTTGGGACCATCAGGATAGAGCTGGCCTAGTTAATTTTTCCCTTGAAAGGTTTCAAAAAGCAAATATTTGCTAGACCTGTTTGGGGTTTTTTGGGGGGCGTGGGCAGGCATGGACTGCTTGCCCTAACTGCCCCAAGTAAGCAGAGCTGTGGAAGCAGTGGATCACTCACCACTTCACTTCTCCCTCCCCACTTAAAAATGCTCTGCCCATCAATTAACTCCATTTACAATGCAACCTATCTCTTGTTCCCAGGTAAATGTGCATAGAATTTCAGCCTCCCTCTTCTGTTCCCCCTAGTTTACCATAGTAAGAACTGCTATTTCTACATTCGTAGAATAGCATTTGGTATCAATAATAAGTTTGAAAAGATTAAAAACAATGCCATGACAATTTAGCACAAAAACTAAAGTTATCATCATGCTGACATATAATATTCTGTAAAACGGAGCAATGTTTTCCCAGATTACTTTCATTTTATGCAACATTACCTGGCACTTTCTCAAAACATTCACGATGAGCAAAATGAGGCACAACTAATATGTCACTAGAAATACCATTTTGTGTGATATTAAGTGTAAAAAGTACAAAACACACATATACACAATGTATGAATGTCCTGTCCCACCCCCTGCTGCACATTTAGTTCAGAGGGTAGACAAATGAGAGTCAGATTCTGCTCATGAATTTATATCAATGGGACATAAAATAAGGCCTCATAAAGCATAAGGCGACTTTGTTCAGAAATACTTTTTTTCTCATATATGTGTAAGTTATGTAAATGAATTTTGTATATGTTTATATGTTTATTTGTGTAATACTAATAAAAATGTATTGAAGAACAGAAATACTTTTTTCTGCTACAGTTCTCTAAATCAAATCAAATTAAGTTTAAGTAATTCAACTTCTAAACTATGCTTCATGCAAGAGTCCTTTAATCTATCCTTGCACATAATTCTTTGCCATAAACCTTCTGTGAATGTTTTCCCATGTTGTCTTAAGTCTCCCGTTTTCCATCTAGTCTGTTTGCTTTACTACTTGTTGTCTCTGCTTTAGACCTTGCTTCAACACTGCCTTTGCCATACACTCGTCTTCACCCTCAAAGAGAGGCCATAGTTTGGTGGCAGAGCACACATACTGCATGTAGAAGGAGCTAGGTTCAATTCTTGGCACCTCCATTTAAAAGGATCCCAACTAGCAAAGTTAGGGAAGAGCTTGGCTGGAGACTGCGCTCCATCAGTTTAGATAGCATACCAAATGAGCCAAACCAGATGAGTCAATGGTCCAACTCAGCATAAGACATCTTCGCATGTTCTGCTATTGCTCATCTATAATCATGAAGATACTAGCCAGATCCAACCTTGCACCAGACTCTAGATTCAATTGGTGCCCAAACATATCACATCTGAAACCCGACTCCCTCCCTGCCTGGCAGGTGGAAGCTCTGCCTCCATCCATTGTGAAAAATTGTGCTAGCTCTTGTACCAACCTCCTCAGATGATATAAACCAGAAAAGCCCATAAAATACTGAATACATTTGCCCTCTCACCCCTCCAGAGGTTCATGACTTCCCTTATGTGGTAGAGTTTTGCTGAATCTAGGATAGGCAGGAAACACTGATAAAGGGTGTGATAAAGCAGGGATCAAGCCAGTATTGTGTAAGAACGCCAGTTTTGCCTTTCAGTTGTTACCAAGACCACAGCACCCAACTGACTAAGCTGCAGAGCAACATATATAATACAGACTGCAACATATATAATACAGTCAGCACAGGGGTCAGTGGGATTTGCCAGTTCCCTTTGTTTTCAGTAGCAGATGTTGTTTTCATGTTTTGGGCCTCACTCATTTGAAGAAGGAATGTTTTTTCTTCAGGTTATCCTTCAATAGCTGACACAGTGGCTGTAACTCTAAGCTCCGACATCACATGAAAATTGGCCCCAGACATTTGCAAAACCATCACGGTGAAAAATACAAAGGCAAAACTCATTAAGGGTAAGTCAACTAAACTATAATCCATACAATCAAAGATTTCAGAATGTTATCTTATTTGATCTTCCTGGGAGCCTTAAATGTGATTTCAAAGTAATTAACAGTTTGGTGTGTTTGGCTGTTTTACTGCTTTAGCTTGCCATGAAGACTATCGTGCTGAGGTTAGGAATTATCAAATTGTGTACTGCCTACTCTTTTGGTGTTAAAATCCTCCTACCTTAATCCTACATTATATGGAGACTTTTACCACTCCAACTGCAGAATTTTTGAAGTGTCTCATTAATAATTGAGCAGCACCCTATCCTCAAATGTTTCCAGATACCTTTTGTCTCCAGGAAAAGAAAGCTCTGGAAGAAACTGTTGTTTGATGCTCACACAACTTCCCACAGGACTACAAAACAGCCTTTTTCTGTACCAGTACATTCAGTACTGTTTCATAACCATGTTGTTCATATGCCTACCTATACAAAATAATATTGCAAACTTTAATGTCTCATTCTAGGCATACATCTCGCACTAAATTATGTAGCTTCATGGAGCCTTCAGTTCCATTTTATCCCCCATACTGTTGAATATCTACATGAAGGTAAGCCTTAAGGATGTGGACAAGGTGCTTGAATCGGTCAGGGCGACCACTTGCACTCTGGACCCCTGTTCCCTTAGCTGAAAAAACTAGTAGGAAGGGGACAGCTGGCTGGGCCAGGGAGGTGATTAATGCCTCCTTGCAAGAGGGGGTGGTCCCTGCCTGCTTGAAGGAGGCAGTGGTAAAATCACTCCTCAAGAAAATCTAAGTATAACTACCAGCCACTTGCCAATCTCCCCTTCTTGGGCAAAGTTCTTGAGCAGGTGGTCGCAGACCAGATCCAGGCAGTCACTAGGGGTTTAGGCCCAGATTTGGCACTGAAACTGCTTTGGTTGCCTTGTATGATGATCTGTGTTGGGAGAGGGACAGGGGAAATGTGTCCCCGTTAATTCTCAACCTCAGCAGCTTTCAATACCATCAACCATGGTATCTCTCCAGAGCAGCTGTCTGAGTTAGGGGTGGGTGGCACCGCTTTGAGATGGTTCCGGTCCTACCTGAATGGATGTTTGCAGAGGGTGTTGCATGGGGAGTATTCTTCAGTCCTGTGGAGCCTTCAATGTAGGTTTCCTCAGAGTTTGATTTTGTCCCCTATGCTGTTTAACATCTACATGAAACTACTGACTGGGGATGTCTGGAAATTTGGAGTAAGTTGTCAGCAATATGTTGATGACACACAACACTACTTTCCCGTACATCTACAGGTGAGACAGTGCTGGACTGTTGTCTTTCTTCAGTAGTAAACTGAATAAGAGCCAAGGAAAATTGAAGATGTCATGGACTGGCTGGATGGGAGGCACCAGCTGGGGAACCCCCAAAGGAACTCCCAGGGTAAGAAGGCTCAGAGCCAAGGGATTGGTGGTGTGACAAGTGGTAAAAGGGAGAAGAGGGAGAAGGCTGGGAGGATGAGGTGTCAGGAGCTGAAGAGGCAACAGGGTTGACTGAGCAGGAAGAAGCTAGGGCAGAGGGCGTTCCAGAATCAGAGGCAAAATAGGAGCGGGGCCACGAGGGAGAGAAGACGCAGAGTGCTGAGGAATCCAGGGAGTCTCTCCCTCCTGCTGCAACCAGCTCCCCTCCTCCCTGGTTTCACAGAACTTGCATAGAAATGAAGAGGGTGGAGCAAAGAGGCAAGATGGAACCAAAGGAGGAGCCTTAAAGAGTGGTGGCAAGGCAGGGACCTTCAGTCCTCACAACTGCTTCACTGGGGCAAGCTCTACTGGGAAGAGGTGCTGTGATCACTAAGCCTGCACTGTTTTGGTGTCTTTGAATGAAGAGTTAACTTCACTGACACCGGTGGTGTTTTTTTTATTGCTGACCTACTCCCGACACTGGCTCCTGAGAGAAACTCAATCCAAATAAGACTGAGGCACTGTTAGTGGGCGATTCCCTAGACCATATGGAAGCATTGCTTATTATTTATCCATTATATTTAATAGCACTTGTTTTGTAATGGCAAAACATTTGCATGCACTGGGAACTAGGAAAAGAAGTATTGTTTCAAAAGGGAGCTCAGAAGATTGCCAGAGTTTATAGAGTGATTTAGGGAGGAAAACTGTGTTGCTTGTGGCTTTTGAGTCTCAAATGGCACCATGTTCCTAAATCCATGAAGATTTATTGTTCTGGGTCTTGATATCCTTTGCCCTTTACTAAATTTTCACTGCTTCTGTTTCAGGCCTATTAATTTGAACAATGTCCTGTGGGATATGAGCCTTGCTATGTAGCTCAATATGTGAATGGTGATCAGAGTTTATGAACAGATTTATATGTATACCAAGGATCTGTGTTGACCTTTTTCCATTACAGGATTGTGGCAGACTTGTCTTCCATATCTAGACATTTAAATCACTTTCCCTTGGCTATGTGATATCAGGTTACCCGTGATAACACAGCAGGTTAAGCTGACCTGTGTTTTTTCCATTTGAAAAGAATTTAGCTTCACTGAATTCAGTGGGATGCTTACTTAAAAGATGCACTGTCCATTGATTTAATCGCTGTCAGAACTATATCTTGTTAATAAACTTACAGTTTCTTTTGCAGTTTTTCTCCCCCCGACCATACTTTCAGAAAATAGTCAAATTGGTGCAAAAAAGAAGCAGGAAAGATATGTAACCACCTTATTCCACTTCAGTTTTTTATGTGACTGAACAAAATTTCTGAGGGCTGATTCATATCTTATAGCTCCCAAGTGGAGGCACCTGACTCCATTTTGAAGACTTAGCCTAAATATGTATTAGTGGCTTAAAATGCAGTGAGGTCACCCACCCCTTTTCTCATCACATTTTTATGTTGCTATACACACCAGAGAGGGGGTAGAGATATCTTCACCAGAGGAACATTTCTGGATATGTTTCCCTGTGTCTGCAGTGCGCCAAACTCCTATGCTATGTAGTTGCTATCCACACATGCACAATGGGTGTCTCAGATGTACACACCTCAGCTTAACCGTGGCTTACATTTTGAAATTGGATGGAAGATGCTTTGAGGGGAAACACATCAAACAGAAATATTTCTCCAGGATCTACAGGATAGATATGGATTGTTGCTAACACCATTAAACACTAGCAGTGGAACCACACTGGTAAATGGTAATTTGTCCACAGCTTTAGTATATGCATATATACTATATGCATATAGGATTTCACATAAATGTTCCAATTCTAGGTATATATACTAAGTCAGCAACACTGGTTTCAGTAAGATTTACATCCATGCAAGCATATTTATGATTCCAGCTTTAATTGAAACTTGGGAATTGGCTTGCTTTTTAAAAAAGTTTTTACTAAAAAAGTTTATCTAGTTTTTACTAAACTTTTTTTCTTAATAAAGAGAGTAGCATTGGGAAGCCTTCCCATTCTGACTTACAGAGTAGGTCTGGTGAAGATGGAAATGCTTGTCCGTAACAACAGCATGATAGAAATTCATCAGGACACCAATTCCTTACCATAATGATAAAGGGTTTGAAAACTTCACCTGTTGAACTCTTCTGTCCTGTTGCACACCTGCAGACACAGATCAGATAAACTAAGCCTACTGGGGTGGGGGTGGGGGAGAAGAGGGACCTTGCTAGAGGTGCTCAGAAGCCTGGAACTGGCCCCAGCTTCCATCAACACATATTCTGCATTTAAAAATAAACATGCCAGTTGTGTGTAGCTTAAATTTCAGTGCGAAAGTGCTGATGAATGTTTTGTCCATCTGATAATCTGGCTGGCCTTTTTAAAAAAGCACCTTTATTATTACATACCTCTCATGGAAGGCTTAGAAGCTGTAGCAGTTAAGAAGAGGAATATGAATTTTATTGTCTCTCTTAAACAAGAAGCAACAGGAAACACACAACTCTAACCAGATACAATACAGCCCAATTCTACCTAGTGCCATTGTCAAATGACACTATACATAACAACCAAGTCCTTTCCTCGTCTGCACTAGATTAAAACTTATTTCACCATCAATTTGTTTTGTTTTGTGTTTTGCCTCTAAATAATTAGGAAATGCTTTATAAAAATTCTGATTAAATATAGCCAGGATAGCAAGGCCCCAGTGACCACCAGTTGCTAAGAAACAACTGGTAGTCCCCCAGAGCCAGAGCTTGAATGGATGCTCTGTGGAAAGTTAAACACAAATGGAAAAGAATGCCTTCACAATGAATTGGGAAATTAAATTGTTACTTGATTTGTAAGTTGCCTCCTTGCTACATGCATCCATCAGATACTGGCCTATGTACCTAGCAGTATGCATGAGCAGAATTTAAAACAAACAGTTCCATTTCTGTATTTGGAAAAGCAGACAAACCAAATGTACTGTATCTCACAAGTATTTTGTTTTCTTCCTTTCATTCGGACACAAAATATACTGGGGTAAACAGGAATACTCAGAGGAAGGGTAACCAAAAGGTGCACTTCAAAATCACATCCAAATATATAAGATTTGTTTGTGTGTGTGTCTACTTGTGCAAACAACATCATGATGAACACAAATGTGCCAAGTATCCGTGTTGAAATGTAGACCATTGAAAAGTGAAACTGATGACTTATATTATATAATTGAGATTCTTGGATTGTTTCAAGTCTAGTCAGCCTGAAAGCTATGAACTTAAATACCTACAAGTGTTTTAGATTAATTATACTCCTACTTACGGTACATTGGTATCAAAGCAATAATCACAGTTCCATTAACTGATTTAGTAATATTAAAAATGACTGAAAAAGTTGCACTTTCATTTTGGTTTCCTGCAATGCATGCCAGAAGGGGCAGTCCAAGTGGAGAGGGGGGGAGGGCGACACTATCTTGTTTCCTTTTTAATTTTCTCTGTACTAATACTATTAAACAACAGTACATTTTTATTATAGAAATCAATCTTTCCATCAACTTTTGCAATAAATTAATACAGTGTGCACCATTTAAAGCAAATGGATAATAAAAGTAACATCTTCAAAAACAGAACAGGGAAGAAAAATTAAACCACACAATGATTGTAATGCCAAACATAGAAGAGATAGAAGGAAAACATTTTATAGGGAGTCTCAGGACCAATTCTTGTCAACACATTTAGCAATGTCTCTCTTTAGGGCTCCACCTCTGGGCTTTCTGAAGAGAAGGTAAGTACTTTATTACAGTGGGTACTCACTTTCCCCGAAATATTCCTTGTGATGTCTGAACAGAAGTTGTATTGGAGCCACAAAGGTGTGTGGGAAATGTGGATGGTGGAAGCTAACTCACCTGCTTCTTCCTCCTCTTGGAAATCTCCATTCTGAAGCCTCTCCTGAGAACTGGAGTAACCTGCTAAATAGGGGAGACAGTGGCATAGGGGCTGGGGGGGGGAGGGAATCTTTTAAGTATTCCCCAGGCCCTATCCCCATTTAACAGAGCCCCCCAACCCCCAGGAGAGGCTTTTCGGGGGGAACTTTTCGGGGGGGGGACTTCGGGGTAGGTAACGATCGAACCCATTTCAAAGAACATCACCCCTCTCTTTCTCAGCAAATCTACCACAGCAGGGGTGTATATACCATATAAAGATTTTATTTTCACACAGCACATTGTAATCCTTTCCTGGAAAGCAGATCCTGGAAAGCAGATCTATCCAACTTGAGTGGATGGATAGCAAGTTGCACTTTTACTTCACAACTAAATTCACCTAAGGAAGGGCTACAGCCTGACCATTGTAGTCCATGAGGTGGTAACCTGGCTGGATTACCGCAACATGCTTTACGTGGGGTGCCATTGGGCCCGGCTCAGAACCTCCAAAGGGTGTATTGGGGGGGGCACAAAGCTGCCGACATGTGACACCTTTGTTAAAACATCTGCACTGGTTGTCCATTCGCTACCTAGCAGGTTCAAGATATTTGCATTAAATTACAAAATCCTCAGCAATTTAGGTCTAGGCTACTTTAGCGACTGCCTGAACTCTCATATGCCAGGGCAATAGCTGAGGCAATCTGAAGGAGCACCCCTGAGTTGGTGAGGCTCATTTGACAGAAACAAGAAACTGAGCCTTTAGTGTCATCAACTAAATCCTGTGAATTGCTCAGCCAATAGATACTTAGCAGGCACTCTCCGATTTAATATTTAAATACCTGCTGAGAAGTTTTTAATGCTGCCAGGCTTCTGCGGGTAATTAGGAAAACCTATTTCTATAAGAATGATCTCTGGTTTTATGATTTTTATTGTATATATTGTTGCTGTAAACCACATTGATTTTTTAATGATACAGCAGCACATTATTTTTTTAAAAAAAATAACTAAATTGAAGCAGAAAGTTTTAGCCCTCCTCTTTGCAAGTAGGTCTGCAGGGAGGGCAAGATGTGGCCCTCCCTATCAGCTGACGCCCTTGGAAAATTAGGCATGGAGGTTGTCATGTGAGGCAGCAGACTGGAGCCTTTCCTTGGCTCTCAGTGTAAGTTAATGTCCCAGTAGGGGATTGCTTGAAAGTAATTCCCATTCTTTGATATTGAGACATACAGGACTTGATGGACTTACTGAAAGAAAGACTTTGTCCCTGTACTTAAGGTGCCAGGCCAAGACCAGCCAGCTCCTGCAGAAGAAAGAAGCCTCCGCCAAAGAAGATATAGAAGATTGGCAAAATAAACTATTGAACTATGCAGGACAAATCAGTTAACTTGAAACCCAAGAAAGAAAGAGGACTTTGAATTTTTTTTAAAGGGGCAAGTGTTTAAGGCATGTCTTTTAAGCTTTGTGTATAGATTTTTACATTAGTATAACTTTTAAAAGTCACTTGTAATTAGATGAAGAAGGTTTAAAAATGGGATTATTAAGAATATAAGGCTTTAAGGACATGCATGAACGAGTTTTAAACAATAGAACGAAGAGGGGGAGTGGAGGAAAGTCAAGCAAAAATCATGGTTTAAAAATTTGTTTATGATGTTTTCTTTTTCTTTAAATATTGTTGTCGTAATTTTTATTTCTTTTGCTGTCATTTTTGGAAAATTAATAAAATGTTGTATAAAAAAAGAAAGTAATTCCTATTCTGCAGTTTGTGTAGATTGCAAAGGAATTTACCAAGACACAGAGGCAGAAACTCAGCAAAACCTGATGTTTCTGCTTCCATAAAGAAATCTTTCAAAAATCTATTTTTTTGTTAGGACTACTGTTTCATTGGGATCCAGGGATTGTTGGTTTGACTTACACATTTTAATGTACAGTATATAAAAACAGCAAGCTTTTATTATAGAGTGGCTAGCATTCAACAATAACATTAATTCATACTATACCATAGTGGACCTTGCACTCCCTTGCTTAACTTTATGTAGTACAGTCACAATTAAAACTTTCAAAAGCATATCTCTTGCAATCATAATTTAGTAATTCCAGAAGAGATGTCTGCAATAGCATCTTTGTAATATGGTAGTTTTCATTGGCGGGTGCTTACTACCAGCACAATGTCAATTCATTTCTCACACCATTTCCTTGTAACACTGAATATTCAAACTCTTCACCGAGAGAAAGCAATTATCAGTGAAAAGATGAAAGAAAGTAGCAATATGGGTGACAAGATGAAAGAAAGTAGCAATATGGGTGAGGGAATTGAAACACCTTTGTATGACAAACTCTAACATTCTATGCCCATTATATTTTTATGATAATGGGGGAGGGGAAGGGGGCTGTGTGAAGAGTCAGAAGGGGCAGTGATTTTCCAATACTAAAAAAAATAAAATAATATTGCAATCTGCAACACACACACACACACACCCCCGTGAAAGCCACGGCCCAGAAGGAAGGAGTCTAAGAGCTAAACTGTTTATGCTATCCATGTTGTTAGCCCTTGTATTAATAAATAGTAAATTTAGGGCAGCTAAAGGGAGATCATGACCATTAGGGGGAGACTTTAAGCCTTTCCTCTGCCATTGTCCTAATCTGGTTCATGAAGGGCATGCCTGTTATTTATTTATTTTAAAAAATACCATGCAAAGTGAATAGCATGAGGTCTTGTCTGGCCCTAAGAGTGGATATACACATTACTGGTAACACAGGAATTCTGTATCTCCACTCATTAGATATAGCAGGAATAGCCGCTCACCGCTTTCCTAGGGGGTGGGCAGTGGTTGCAGCCACTGTCCCTGGCTTTCTGAAAATTTCCCCTGCTGGCAGGGTCACAAAGCGGGACTCCCCACCAAAAAGTTAAGTTCAAACGGGCCCATCAGAACTCCCCCACCCCACAACCTGGCTGACTGGACACTGGCTGCAGCAAACCCTTCCTCCTTCATTTTTTATTACATTCTAGGTCAATCCTTTATCATGCATTTTAAACCTATTTTGTTTTTCAGGCTGCTGCTTTAACCTTGCTTTATTCCCTAGTTTTTATTCTGTTTAGTCATGTTTTGATTTGTTAGGTTTCCTGGCCTTGCTATGGTTGCTAATGGTTGCTGTATTCGGAGCTAGGAAGGAATTTGCCTGTAGACAAACAGAAATATACAAGCTACTCTCTAGTGGCTCCTAATTCTGTTGTCTTAGCTATCAGTGTCTTAAAACAGGGGTAGCTATGTGGATCTCCCGATATTGTCAGCAGAATCCCTGTAAACTGTGAAGCAGTGAGGGAGGCACTGGTGATGAAATATCGTTCCACTCCTATTTTAAAGTGTTACCGTTCATTTCCACTGTCAATTCTAAGGGTGTTTCACCTTGAGGGGAAAAAAAACTATTTCCCACAGGAAGCAGAAGCTCTAGAAGTGTTATCAACCAACATAAGAAACAAAAATCCTAAAAATAGATCCCACAAATTTGTCACTGTAGAACATATGTTCTTGTTTATGTTCGAGAAGGCATTGCCCTCACAAGGTGATGTACACAGTAAAACAGATTAAGATATGCATTGGAGATATGAAATTGCAATGCAGCTCAAAAATTTGAAAAAAAAAACAACAACAACACAGAAACAATGTTTGGAGAAACAGAAGCTTGTAATAATTAAGTTTTTTAAGTGCATCTGAATACCTGCAGTGCTGAGATAATGCGTAATTGTGTTGGGAGTTACATGAGTTTGAGACCACTACTGAGAAGACCCTGTCTCTCATGCCTGCCAGTATGGGGGGACATATGTGTTGGGCTTTCCAAGCTTAATAGATGTCCAGGATCATGCGTGTGGAGGAAGTCCTTCACATACCTGGCTACAAAACCTTTTAGGCTTTAAATGCTAATATCAGCACATTAGACTGAGCTGGAAACAAACTAGTTTTAGATTACAGGTGTCCCCAGCAGTTTTTAACTAAGATTCATAGACCACTTGAATGTAAAACCACTGCATAATTACATGTCACTGTCCTCAAATACATCTTATTGAGATTATACTGTTTTTTGCTAGGATCATAAAATATGACTCCACCTTTGTGAAAATTTCATTTTAACAAATAAACCAATTTTCTGAATTTGGGTAATATATACCTGGAATGCCACCTGCATCTGCTTTCAAAGATGAGACCAGACAATATGAAGATTTATTTCCTACGAAATAACTAGCCAAAAGGTTGAGAGTAAATTAAATCTGTGGATATGTAATCAGATTTGCAGATTTCTTTCATTAGCTATTTTCTCAAGAGGACCCATTTTGTCAATTAGTTTTCTCAAGTGACAGGAGAAGATAAACAACATGTGACATTCTTTGATATGCTTTGTTGACAATCATCTATGGGAACCAGGAAAAAAGTGAATTTGGGATGGGGGAAAGAATGGACAGGTAAAAAGGAAAATATTCTGTATGGTCCTTTTTCAGGACATGTTAGCCAAATTATAGGAATTTCTTATCTCCATAGTATTGCTTTCTTAGATTAATAGGAAGCATTATTCACTTGAAAATATATACTAGGGTCAAATGTATCTGACAAACGTTTCAAGGGTCATAGGTGAATTAAACAATTAATTAAACAAGGTGAATTTGCTGACATTCTGCAAGCAAAAAAGGGAAAGTTCTCTTGAAATGTTTGAGCAACTTTTGTTGTTCGTGCTGGTATATCTTGGGTCTAAATGTGAGAACAAGAGAAGCTGATGTTGTGACCGAAATTAAAAAGAAATACTTTTTATATGCTTGAATGATTGGTACATTGGGGGTCTAAAGCTATAAGGAAATTATGCAGATCTTTCTCTTTCTGAAGTTCAGGTGAATCTAGCCTGATGATATAAAACAGGCATAGGCAAACTTGGCCCGCCAGATGTTTTTGGCCTACAATTCCCATCATCCCTAGCTAACAGGACCAGTGGTCAAAGATGATGGGAATTGTAGTCCCAAAACATCTGGAGGGTCGAGGTTGCCTATGCCTGATATAAAACGTCAAGGGATGGAAAAGGCATTTGGGGGGCTTCCATGGAACACAGGGCACAGATACCAGTGTCTGGCAAATGTAAGTACCTTGTTCAGCTCAGACTGCAAGAGGAAAGAATAATATGAACTGCAGAGTCTGAGTGATACAAAATCGTCCTCCTTTCTCTGGAAAAGCTCCTGATGGTTCATTCACAAGATGACCGATGTGCCATTCATACCACTTAACCTACTGTTGCTTCTAGTGTTGTTAGACTGCTTTTGCTGAGAAAGTGTGAGAATGATCTTTGCGCAATTCTAATCTGTCATTTCTGAATCAAATCTATCATTTGAATAACACTATCTCACTACTGTGTGGAGCAACAGTTTCTTGTGCAAAACAAGTGCACCCTTCTCACCTGGTAGGCAGTAGCTAGAAGAAGCAAATACTTATCAACAGCTAACTGATACCCTCATTCAGACACCAGGGACCCTTGGTAAGAGGTCAGATTCCAAATTCCATTAAAATAAAAATGTTTAGTCCTTCACAATGAAGAACATAAAAAGACCCCTGCTGGAGAAGAATCCTGCTACCCATAATGATCAACCAGATGACTTCAGGGAGCTAATGAAGGAAAGCATGAATGCTTCATCCCACTGTTTGTCACCAGCAAACAGTACTTGAGGCATAGGAAGTGCTTTGTAACATGAAATCCTAGGAAATTAAATTTAGCAAATAATTGAAAACTTTGATTTCAATATGGCTTAACTATAACTAGCTTTATCTGAATTATGGCCCGTGTCCTTGTCATGCTCCTATACCTAGACTGATATAAGTCTGTTTGATTTAAATAGAAGTTACTATGATACAGATTTGCTTAGGACCAATATTGAACATGAATTTCAGTAGGCAAATAACGTGCACACACTATTTTTAAACCCTTTCTCTAGGTGGCTCCCCTAGAAAAAGCTCAACAACCTTGGTCTGCCTTAGGAGCTGGTGGGGGTTGCTGTGAAGCTGCCGTTCTGCCCTCCCCCTCTGCCCCAAAAGCTGAAAAGTACAGTTGCAGCTAGCCTGTGGTTTCAAAGTTTCATAGGGGAGGCTTGGTTTTGTAACCAAGGTATGTTGCTCTCTGGCTCCAATGAATAAAATATACCACAGGATCATATCTGAAGCACAAATACCAAGAGAATAAAGTGAAGCACTCAACTGTATCCTGTGTGAGATTTCAACTAGATGCTATAAACAATCCTAATTTATGATTTATACCTAAACAACAACTTGCTTGGTTAAGTTATAAATGGCTTGCATATGCCTTTACAGTTGCAATTCTAGTACTGATATTAAAGCTCTTAGTGTAGCTCTGGGGTTCTGATCTGTAATTATTAAACTATTTATGAGTACACTCTGAGTTCTGAAGTTGTAGCAGGATGTCACCTGGGAACCTACAGGTCCCCAGGTAAATTCCTAAACTGAAAGCTACACTATAGAAGTATAATGGAAATCTCGGTTGCTTCATGATCATCTTCTTAGGAGATACTTAAGGTGTTTTTTCACTTGAGAGCTAGGAGAGGAGAAACACTGGTGGAACATAATAATAATTCAAACGTATAGTCTCTCAAAATAGTTACCATGGCTAGAAGCCACAGGTAGACTAATTATCCACGGACTAATTAATCTCCTAATTTAATCAGAGGAGTGAATAAAGAAGTTGCTATTTTACTTAGGCAATATTCCTTATTATTTTATTTTAAATGATCTATTGCAGAACTTCACTCAGGAAACCTAGCTTAATATTGAGAGAACTGATTAACAGCCCAGTCTCTATACAGTGGGACCTCGGGTTAAGTACTTAATTTGCTCCGGAGGTCCGTTCTTAACCTGAAACTGTTCTTAACCTGAAGCACCACTTTAGCTAATGGGGCCTCCTGCTGCCGCCGCGCTGCCGGAGCACTATTTCTGTTCTCATCCTGAAGCAAAGTTCTTAACCCGAGGTACTATTTCTAGGTTAGTGGAGTCTGTAACCTGAAGCGTATGTAACCTGAAGCATATGTAACCTGAGGTATCACTGTACAAGGAGAATATGGTGACAGCTTGTGGGGATGGGCAAATTTGGTCCACTGCAATTTTGCATTTGTCTGATTTCTCATTCCATTCCATTTCCATGTGTGAATTTTTTTTATCTACAACTTTTAAAGGTTTTTCTGAGGTGTTCCAGTGGGTGCCACCTCCTACCCTTCTCTTTTGTCTTTTTCAAGTAGGTCTAGACATTTGGAATGGCTAGAAAGCATGTAGCTGCTGTACATGTTACAAACGGGACATCAAAAGTTGAGCTCAGGATATGATGCCATGCCATCTCTTCAGACAGAAATAAAGATGGCTGCTCCTTATACCCATGGTAGCAGTCCCCCCCCCCATACAAAATGTAAGAAGATATATGCCGTTCCATCAGGTTGTTGTGGCCCCGTTTCTAACTGTTCCAAGTGGCTAAAACCTGGAGAAAGTGAGGAAGGGAAGTCTTTGGGCCATATCAGAGAATTCAACTGGAATGCAGATACCAGACTAGATCACATCCAATCAGGAGCTGTGTACAGTGGCACCTCTGGTTACGAACTTAAGTTGTTCCAGAGGTCCGTTCTTAAAATGAAACTGTTCTTAACCTGAGGTACCACTTTAGCTAATGGGGCCTCCAGCTGCTGCTGCATCGCTGCTGCGCGATTTCTGTTCTCTCATCCTGAGGTAAAGTTCTTAACCTGAGGTACTACTTCCGGGTTAGCAGAGTCTGTAACCCGAAGTGTTTGTAACTCGAGGTGTTTGTAACCCGAGGTACCACTGTATAAAGTGAATTCACTCTGCAGATCTCCTCACCGATGCACGCAAAAATCCTCAAGCATCTCTAGTGCTCTTCCGATGAAAGGGCAATTTGTATGGTGTTCTAATTCTCTGAGCAAGATTAAGATTTGGCTTTCATGTAAAATATTTACTTTGCACATGAAAACATATGATGATGTCACTGGATGTTATTTAGGGACATCCAGCAGTTCACTATAATAAACCCTAAATCAAATTAAAAGTTAAACTTGCTGAGCATGTTTGGAATTCTTTCAGAGCAAGAAACTGCTGTTCTGTTATTCAAAGTTGCCCTGAGTCTTTGTGAAGGCAAAAAAGAAGAGTGGTGTTTTTTTATACTGAAACTGAAAATAGGTGCTAATGGTTATGATAGGAATTTAATGCTAAAACACAGAAAAAAATTATTCAGTCTCTGACCTTTTAAAAAATACCAGCAAAAATAACTTTTATTTTGACAGGCAATAAACACATTTTCCCTACAGGTGCTTAAGTCTGTCATTCTAATACCTGGAATCTGATCACCTTTGACAGTGAAAACTCATGAGAGTCATTAAAAGATGCAAACAGAATGTAAGTATCAAAGAAGGGTCTCAGCACCCCTAGCAGTGAGAGCACAAAGCTATTATCACAGAGGAGCTATTTTGGGGTATATCCAGATAGTAGCAGCTTCCCAGGCCATAAAAATAGCGCAGTGTTCTCTGGATTTTGGGGATATCTGTTGCAGTTCTGTGATAGCTTTAAATGGGTTTCAATGTTTTCATTAAATTAGAAAGTAAAACCGCAAAACGTTGGTCAAATCAAATTCCAGAAAATACTTTCATACTCTTTTATACAGATTTACATTTGTAATCAAAGGCAAACATTTTAAAACATTACTTTTCATTTTTATGAATAAGCACTCTAGTGCTAATTAAGTATTTTTTTAAAAAACAACAACAACAAAAAAACCAACCAGCCAAATATTCTGAATCCCATCCACACTGGGAATATCATGCCTGCTAGTGTGCCGGAACACAGCAAGATGCATACATTTTTAAAATGCAATGCTCCCAGGAGTTTGGAAATTGAGTTGCAATTCAACTTGTAGGTTAGAGTTGAAGAGCAATTATTAGGTAGTGCCAGGCAGGGGTGCCAACTTGAATAAAATATTGGAAGGGGGGCAGGTAAGCCCTGCCCTGCATAACTGGTGATGTGGGAATGCTCTTCAACTTGGGGAGCAGCTCCCTCAAATTTTTTTGGGGGGGGAATGAAGGGACTTCGGCCCCTAGGTGTTGGCTCCCATGGTGCTAGGAATCACCCATTTGACAGTATGTTTTTAATTCATTCCAGAGACTTATATTTGCAGATTTTTATTAATTTTTAGTACTCTTTTTAGTACAGTGGTACCTCTGGATGCGAACGGGATCTGTTCCGGAGCGCTGTTCGCATCCTGAGTAAAACGTAAGACGCGACAGCACGTCTGCGGATTGCGTTTTGCTGCTTCCGCGCATGCGCATGATGTCATTTTGAGCGTCTGCGCATGTGGCGAAACCCGGAAGTAACGTGCTCCATTACTTCCTGGTCACCGCGGAGCGTAACTTGAAAACACTCAACCCGAAGCACATCTAACCCGACGTATGACTGTACTTTTATTAGTTTTAAGAGTAGCTCAGAGGGTTTACAGCCAACACTATTCTCCTAGCAACTGTGGGGTGATTGTTACTTTTGTTATGCAGGATTTTCTTTTATTTATAGTTCTGTATAATAGAGGAGTTGCTTGTTTGATGTTGTTTTATGAGATGTAATTATGTATTTTAAACTTTGTTATCCATGATTTTGTATGTTGTAATTCACCTAGAGTCTCTGCTTTAGGCAACACACAAACCTAATAAACAACAGAGGCGGCAGCTCAAATAAAAGCCAGTTTTTAAGTTGCAACGTATCTGTCAGCAAGCAACTCCCATTGAAAGCCATGAATCTTATTTCAGAATTAATGGATTTAGGATCGGGTTGTTAGTCAATTATTTGAGATATCCAAAAAGCTGGAGACAGCTCACAAGACAACAAGCAAGAAGGGGGGAGGATGACTGAGTGAATTAGGGCAGCAACAATCAGCTGTAGAGCGTGGCCTCCTATGTGAAATACACCACAGTGAGCCCTGGATTCTCCTAGCCACAAGGAGGAGATTGAAAGCTTTTGCTGTCATTTTAGATTAACTGCCGTTCGAACCTAGACTGCTCTTAATTCAAATAATCAAAAATTTAAATCTCATGATCTGGCTTGTTCCAATTAACCACTGTTAAGAATAAGCCACAGTTTAAGGCCAATATGCTAAACTATGGTTAATCTAAAACAAAAGCGGAATGCAGCCACATTCGGTTAACTTTCCAGCCATATTTCCAGAGGTGTCACCCCACTAAGTTGCATCAGCTGACAGGATAACAGAAGACAGACTTGTGGAAAATGAACCTCTTGCAACCCAACAGAAAATACCAAGTGAAAGTATGAATGAATGTCAGAACAGATTCATATATTCTAACTTCAGTGTTGATCGGTCTCCACCCACAAGATCTCATGATCTGCTGCCCCACAGCTAATAGAATCTTTGGCCTCCCTTTCTGCCTTGCAACTTTTATTTTTATTGTAAGTATGCAATACAAATTATCAGATTCACAACTATAATTTTGAATCTGCTGAACAGTTATCCATAGGGCAATGTATCTACATATGGCTTTATTCTGCTGTTTATTTTCTTCAGTAGGAGTACTGGTCTTGGGCACCTTTTTCCTTTCACCTCAGTCAACATAACACACCGAGCCAGGGCTGCCGGTTTATCCATTTGGAATCTTTATACTTAAGCCTTTTTATAGCCAGTCAATGTAATCCCTTTTTGTTCAATTAGCAATAGATTTGATTATGTGTAGCAGACACAAATCCAATAGCGAGTGACTAATACACTATTTAATCCAGGCCTCGAAGCCAAATACAGATTTCATTTCATTTTACTTTTACACTGTACAGTGAAAGGAGGTTACATTTCTCCGGCACCCAAACCAGTCTTCCCATTTGAGAACATGGAACCACTAAGAAAGAAAAATGAAAATTCTATTCTACAAACCAGGGGCAAAAATAAAATAAAAATCATAGCAGCTTTAAATAATTTGTTTGGATTTTTTATTTATTTTAAAGATTTCCTTATCTTTAGATACTGGCCTTGTGGTGACTCTTGAGCAGTCTCTGCTAGTTAGGGGAACCCCTTTTACCACATCCTAGAGACAACGTATTGATCTCCCATAAGCAGTGCTTTTTTCTGGGGAGACACAGGAGTACGCAAACCCCTAAACATTTTGTGAATCTTTGTACTTTCGTCCATTTATTTATTTATTTTATTTTCCCCAATTTGAACTATAAAATGTTGATTTTCTTGAGTCAAAATGAGAGTAACCCTAAAAAAAATTTTTGAGGGGAAAAAAAGCATTGCCAATGAGAATGACCTCACCTAAGAATGATCACCTACAACTTCTAGTTGACGAGCTTTGGCCAAGAGTCACAATGCTTGATATGCGTACTACTGCCCATTCCCCCACTTTAGACTGCAGGCCCTCATGCAATATTACAAAATACTATTGAAACTCAGTTTCAACACAGGTGCTATCCAATACAGACAAGCCCAAGGTCCCCTTTGGATACGTGAAACTTGTCAGGTGGTTCATTGGAATCTGGCATATGCATCCATGTCCCTCTTAATCCTATAGGAAGAGACTTCTAAGGACTCTCCACTGGGATTGCCCATTGTGCAGTGGATTCCTCAGAAGTCAATTCGTTACCGCTGTTGCTTCCTCTGTATAGTCCAGGGCAGACTTCAAATCATTCGAAATAGGAATTCCCTGGTAGCCACAGCATGATGACAGGTGTTCATTTATTTATTTATTTTTAAAAGCTTTTTGGTGCAGGACTCCTTATTTGCACATCCAAGCCAAATATTGTATTCTATTGTTTTTACAGTATGTTATGTTTGATTATACTTGCACATTTGGTTGGATACTGCCCTGATATTTTATATGAATGACCTATAAGTATTTTTATAAATAAAAAAATAAAACCGGTATGCCAAATATTCTCTGGGATTCTCAGCACATTCACCATGATGTGGCCATCTACCATATCCAGCTGAGGAATTATGACCAAATAGAAGCATGAACAAGAAAAATAGGTGAGGAGGGACCAACTGAAATAAAAATTAAGGAAGGAGATCTCTAGATGCACAGGATACACATATTTTTATTGATCCCTATGCATTTTGAACTGACTTCTTTCAAAGGGGCACTCTTGAACATTCAATTCAGACCTAGCCTCTTTTGCTAAATAATTCAGGATTAGAAACGTAAAAAATAACTGATTTCTGTTCTGAACTGTTTTCATTTTGCATGCAGCGCTGTCTCCATTTGGTTTCTGATAAAAAAAATACGCTTTCCATCTCGCTATCTGTTGGGACGGAATTTTACATAATTAATTATGTAATATATTATATTTCCCCAAACCATTCATTTCAATGGAAAGGAAAGGAAATGGAAACGTGGTGGTGATGGGAGCGAACATAAGCAGTTATGTATCATTTGGAGGCTGAAAACAATAGCAACAGTAAATATCAATAGTTATTGGCAAGATGGCTTTTTGTTCTGGACATGGGACAAATAAGCAAACACCAGGAATTTGCACTTCTCTTTCTGGCTAAATTCTCAGACATCCCTATTCAGGATATGCCAACTCTGACACATGAGTTTCTATCACATTACTTACTGCCATAGCATTCGGGGAGGGGCATTTCAATATCAGAAGTAGCACAAAGAAATTACAAAAATAAGTGCTTCTTTATTATCTGCAGATGCTGCACACAAGGATTCATAAAAACCTCGTCACAGCGCCACTCAAAACAGAAAACATATAGCCACTCTGATATCATGGCTGCTATACATTCCTCATGTTTGTGTCTGAAAATGGTTTCTCTTTACCAATAGAAAAGCTCTTCCTTACATAGAAAAGCTCTTCCTTAACTGGTCAGCTGATTAGCAAATCGCCAGGTGATAATAGGAAGCAGACAAAACAAAGATTTCATTTCTGATGTAGCTCCCTGTCTAAGCTCTTAACTGCATGTCAGTCTCCAATGACTGTAAAGAATCATTGGCGTACTTCAGGATGAAGAAGTATTTCATCTCTACCTCTGCCTGCAACCCGAAACTGTACAAAGGTTAAATATGACTCACGACAATAATTCTACCAGAAAGCCTGAAGCGCAACATTAAAAAGTGATCTGATGCTGATGTTTGAAAAGACTTTCTGGGAAAGCACATAGCTGGGCAAAAATGTCTGAGTCTTTTATTAAAATTATAGTATTTCCTTTTTCAGTATTTGTAAATACAGTAGTCTTTTAGACATTAAACACAAAAATGCCCCATAATCGCGAGATGCAGTGGAAATATAACTTTCTCAATTTTTAAGAAAGTTAGAAATTAAAATTTCATAGCCTGAGTGTAAAATTGAGAGTATTCAGCATGTGTGTATGTTTCAGACATAGCTAGGAACTGGGAATTTTTAAGGTATTGCAATTTCTCCTTAGGGCAGGGGAAGTCAGAGAGAGAGGAGGTATAATGCTGAAGAAATGTTTACGTACAATGTGAATACTTACTGATAAAAGTCTTTAAGAGACTAGGAGAAATACTCAGAAATCTATACAATGAGCATGCATTTTTGGTCATGTACTCATTGCACTGAATAATCTGCAATGCCAGTCTTTCTGCTTTGTCAACTGATTTCACAGATGTGATACACCTTAAGGATATTCTATAAACCAGGGCAAATCACAGTTAACAGGCAGGCATCTCTATAAATGTCGGCATTTTCAATCATTGTCAGCTTCATATTCTTAAAAAGTAATGACCTAAGAATAGACGCTAGAGTAATTCTAGTGGGACAGAACTATTCACATTTTCATTATGATGAAGAGACACTGAAAGGGCTACTGTACAGTGGAAAGAGCTTCCTTTCACTTTACTAAGCTTAATCTGAATGGCTAAGACTACTTAATGACTATTCAAGGACTGTTCTTTCTTAATTATGGCAATTCTATGGATGACTGGTAGTCTCTTTAATATTTGAATATAATTTTTCTCTGACTATAATTGCAGGAGATTGGAGCAAGAGTGCATGTTTCCCACTAATCTCCAAGTGGAACATCACTATGAATCAGTTCTTAATAGACTTCTGTATATTAAATAGTTAATTTTGGCTGTATTATGACTCGCAGTTCGAAGTGGATACTACTGTGCAGCGATTGTTGTTGGTTTTGCAAAAGCACCATGTTGCAGAGGATATGTTCGTCCATACCTCTTAATCTAAGTATGAATATTAAATGGGATGCTTCAATTAGGAGCCTATTTTTAAGAATATTAAGAATTCAGTGGTTTTAATATCATATTTATGACTGTTTATGATATTTTTGAATGATGCAACACACACAGTAAATGTGATATATACGTTTTCTAAACTGACAGATGATTGGGGGGGATAAGAACCCTTGCCAAGGATTTCCCAAAATCTGCAACATTGTTTCTTCCATCTGCGTGAAATTCTGCTGTATAATATGAAACCTGCCTTATGTGCAGAAGCAGAACCTACATTAGTAAGCATTCAAGTCTTATTAAATTACCTGACAAGATGTAATTTGTCTGTCATTTAACATACACAGTCTGTCACTGACATAATGCTAGTAATATGTTAACAAATGGAATAAAGTCGATCGACTTTTTCCAGCAGCGTGCTTTTCCTCTTACAGAGCTTTAGTTAGTTAGTTAGCATCTCACTTTTCAGGTCATCTGACTTCGTAGTTAGCCCTTGAGGGCAAGCATCCCACAGCCCTGGTTGTTGGGTTTTTTTCAGTATAGTGTGCCCAAACTCTACACTGGTATGGGAGGGGGAGCTTTAACTCCCCCCTGCTCCCTGTGCAATTTACTTAGGAAAATAGCTTCCATTTCCTTCAATGGTAGCTTCCTCCCCCCTATGGAAATTGCAGAAATGGGGTCCTGGATCAGACCTTAGAGGGGGCAAATGGTAAGTTCCTCTGAGAAGCTAGGCTGTTCCCTCCCAATTTCACTGGCAGAATCCATTATGTCAGGCTGTAGCAGAGGGGAAGTGAAAAGAAGCAGGGGCACATCTTAGGAGACAAGCAATGGCTGGCTTCTCCTCTCCTTGAGTTTCCCGCACCCCAATTAGACACCAGAAGAACTTGTATCTGTTGTGCTTGTTTTCTCCTCCCTCCCGACCTGTTTTCCTTTTGCGTTGTGTCTTTTTAGATTGCAAGCTTACGGTCAAGGGCTGCATCGTCTGTATTTGTCTGAAGAATATCCAATGTCTACCCAGAGGTACCAGTGAGTTTGCAGCCTTAAAGTGTTGCCTTCCCTCCCACATCTACAGACTGAACATGGATGTCTGAATAGTAGTCCTTATGTATTAGCAGTTATTCAGACATCCAGACATTGTGGGGTTGATCTAGCATGACTGTGCATGTCAGAGGTGGGGCCAACAATGCAGCCCCACACCGTGTTCTGTGATTGGAATATTCTGTGATTTTATTATGCCTTTTGTTTTTGAGAGGGCAGATGTACAGGCCAGCAACTTTCTTAGAAACAAATGATAAGACAGGCAAACTTCCCTACCCAATTTATATTAAAGCTACAGGAAATTCATCTACAAATAACTCTCAACTCTGGCTTCCTCATAACAGAAATGTAATTTAGTTCCTCAAACACAGAAAATCTCACTTTCACTCCTAAATACATGGAACCACTATTGAAGGCTTTGACCTAAATCTACTGAGTGAATAGAAAGTTTCTTAATGCCACTGTCCTTGGATAGGTTCAATGCAGTGTTAGTAACTTTAACAAAGGGCTCAATTTCAAGCTGTGATTAAACTTTGTGCTCCAATTCTGCCAGCATTTCATAGAAGACGATGGAAGTTCTACCTGCTCATTTTAACACTTCATGAGGGTAGTATCAATTGACAAAGCAATTGTGAGTTATGTTTACTAAGATTATGCACAAATGTTTTGGGGGTTAAGAAGAGGGGGGAAGCAACCCTAACTGTTCTCTTATTGTTTCATATATTAAGTATGCTGCAAACACCACCGAGTTCAGTCTCATAGCAGTTGTTCTACTGCAATGAAAAAGTGCCCTGGAACATTTTTATATACTGATTAAGCATGACAAGATACATTTTTAGGACTTGCGATGATACTATTCCTATTTGGTGCAAAGGAAAACCTGAAATTTCACAATAATTTTTTTCCATTAGCTCTGAGTGCATTTGTCATCATTAATTGTACTGCTAATAATGCAAACTGTTCTATACAAATTAAAATGCCTCTTTAAAAAAAGAATAATCTGGAGTTATAATGAATGCCAATTTGTGTTGCAAATAATCTTATGATATATAAACAGAATGCTCAATGAGCGTGATTAAAAAAAAAAACCTATATGATAAAAAGGCAAATAAAACAAAAACAAAACAAAGCCCTGATTGCCTAGAGGTTACATAAACATTTTTTTTTTTTTTTCAACTTTGGAGATCAGTAGTTAAAATACCCTTTACCTTTTGGGAGTAGTGAAACATATAAGGAATTTCTGCAGATTAGATACTGTCAGGGGCTCAGGCGCTGAGGCACAGGGAAGATGGGAGATGGAGAGTGAGGGGGAGGAATCCAAAGGGAGCGTAGGAGGGGACAGTGGTCCGAGGGATTCCATGAGCCTCTCCAGCGAATCGGAAGATTCACAGAGGGGAGCGCCAGTGGCCAGGGGCAGGGGGGTCCCAAGGGGAACGCCCCAGGAGCAAGGGGGCAGCAGGGACTCCCAGAGCAGTAGTTGGAAATCAGGACCAGCTTCCCCACCAGAGCAGAGTGGGGGGGAAGAGTCCCAGGCATCGGGGCCAGTGCTTTCCCCACCAGGGAGAGGAGACGAGGCAGAGCCTACCACGCCTCCCTCGGAGAGTCGGACAACGGAAGGGAGGTCAGATCCGGCCAGTGTCACGGAAGATACAATTTGTTTAAAACAGATACAATTTGTTTAAAACTGTATACCGTACCTTTTTCTGGAGAAACAGTGATACACAGTAGGATATACAGTGGTACCTCGGGTTAAGTACTTAATTCGTTCTGGAGGTCCGTACTTAACCTGAAACTGTTCTTAACCTGAAGCACCACTTTAGCTAATGGGGCCTCCTGCTGCTGCCGCGCCGCCGTAGCACAATTTCTGTTCTCATCCTGAAGCAAAGTTCTTAACCTGAAGCACTATTTCCGGGTTAGCGGACTCTGTAACCTGAAGCGTCTGTAACCCGAGGTACCACTGTATAGATATGTAGCTATAATGACCCTGAATGTTAGTAGTATCTTCATTTATGAATGATTATTAAGAGAGAGTAAGTACAGGCAACAATCAATTGACACACGACTGCAGCCATGAGCATTCTGGAAGCGGCCAGAAAAGGGAGCAGAATGGGCTTACGAACACATTACCAACGTGCACCCGGGGGCGGGGGGGGGGCGGGTCAGGAATGCAACCCCAGTGCAAAACGGCCATTGCCTGTACTGTAAGAAATACAGAAAAAGCATTTCTGATGCTGCAGCATGATTCTCCCCTCCAAATTAAGCAACTCAGGTGGAAAATCAAAACACTGATGGATTCCTCCCCCCTCCCCCCCCCAAAAAAGCCCCAGGCGAGTATTCTGCAAGGAAGGTGATTTCCTACTTATAAATTAGGTGTTAATAGATTGCTGGACAAGCTCATCAGTAAAGGTAAGACAAACATTTTCATGGGAGACTGTAACACACACTTCTGAGTGTAACCTCGCAGACACATTTGCTTTTGGTCTCATGTTTGCTTCTTATGCCAGTGAATGTGCACTGACAAGTCATCACCTTCATCATCATTAATAAAATTTCAATACTGCCCCTCATCCGAAGATCACAGTTCAATTTACAATACAAATATGATGTATCTCCAATATATACTAGCTGTGTTTCACAATGGAGCTGGAATATGAGCATTTCTATGTACTGCTAGGTGCGCAGAAGGGAGAATCCCTGCTCCCCCAGAAGTCTGCAGTGGCTGGAGGCAACCATCCAGATCTTTAGCCAGTCTTTGGCACTTCTGCTGATTACTGGTTTGTGCGCAGGGTACTGACAGCTAGATCAAAGAGGGTAAGTAACAGAAGAGGCAGAAGGTTTCGCAGCTCTGAAAGAAACGTAGACCCATCATCTCTCCATCCCCCCCCCCCTTGCAACTTCAGGCATGCAAGTATTTAGGTAGTTTATACCCAGTTTAAACCATTGGGTTCAGCCGTGTGTGTGTGTGTGTTTACACAAACATACCATAGATAAGGTAGTGAATAGTATATTTCCCAATCTCTCTATGTGTAAGTCAAAACTACACATTAATGAAGACGTACTAATTTCAGCTCTATGGATAAGTATCTTAAGGCAACCAATATGTCGTAACTTGCAAGAAATCTAGCCACTTTAACAAGTTTATAGCTTCTTGAATGGTCCATACAGGTTTCCGTTTTTGTTTTAAGTGAAATTTGCTCATGAAAAGAGGAAGAGTGAAAGCAAACCAGACACCTAATAGTATGTGTTAAAACTATCTATTTGATTAATTACAAAGACTTATTGTCTTCAGACCTAAGATTAGAATAAATTGTGGCCTCTACTCTTCCTCTAGAAAGTGTAGAAAAGTGTGTTGTTTGGCAACACTGAACAGACAAAGTTATTCTCTGGTTTATTTTTAAAAATACTGTATGCATTTAAATAGAAAGCCTGTGTTGTCTTTGATATATGGTCTATTTAGATCAGAACAAGAATAGTCTAAATCACATTTCATGGACAAGGAAGAACTTGTAACATAGTTATTAGTGACTATGCTCAAACAATCGTATTAGCTTAATAAGCAAAAATATGAACAAGACTTTTGCCAACACTTACAGTCCCTTCTGCAGTGTGTGCAATCAAACCAGGAAGCCTCTAACAATAGTTTCCTAATTTGTCCAAACTGGGAAACTATGGTTGCCTGTTTTGGAAGAAGCCAGTGTATTAAATAAAACTGGCTTAATATCCTAACTTGTTTGGATGAAATAGGAAACAATGGATAATTATAAATGGCGTAGACTTTTTCTCTCTAAAAAAGCTAAGTGGAATTAATACAATACAATACAATACAATACAATACAATACAATACAAATTTCTTGGTTTGATTGCTTGTACTGCCAAGAGTTGTGGCAGGGCAGTCTACACAGACAAAATGATGCATTCATATATCAGCTTATTAAGTCAAGATACAATTTTCCAAACCAGGCTAATATGTGACTGTATCTGCAGAATTGTTTTGGGTGTGGAATTGGTATTCTTAGATTTATAAGCCACAGATGTTGCAACTAGGGACTGCATTTTAACTTGCCGTTTATGATGAGTGCATGCACCATAGTAATTGCATCTCAGAAATGTTACTTACGCCATACTGGTGATTTCACAACAACTATGGAAGTCCACTGGAGCATGCAGTCAAGCCTATGCAGAGTCAGGAGAATTCAAGAAATGTTGGATTGGGAGTAAGGGGAGGGTTGTTTACTTTCAGAACTTTTTAGTATATTGTGTCGTTTTGCAAAGTTCTATATTTCTTTGGGTTAAAAGTCATGTTGACCACTTTGTGAAACAGCACAATATACTAAAAACAGTACTCACCTGGACCTTTGTCCTCTGGCTCCAGGTTTCAGTGGATTTCCAGAGTTGATGTGATATTACCAGCATAGATCATGATGCTTAGGCCGTTTACTTCAGACCACATATGTGGATGTTCCTAGTAGGACTGAAGAGGGCTGGACCTATGGAAAAAAATTGAAAACGTATATTTCAAATCAACAGTAAATTAACTGATTCTCAGTCGCCCTTTGGAACAGGCATTTGATATGCATCCTTGCAGCTAATTAATTTCTGTAAGCATCTACTTAGGGCCCAATGTCAAGACACAGCTAACTGAAAAGGACAGGAAGTTGTGATGCAGCTAGGAAGCAAGTCCAGTTATAGGGCTCACGCTAGACTCTTATCATGGCAGGTCTGTCTTCCTTTGAACAAACTTATTCTCAAACATCTCTCCCTTTAAAACCTGCCCAGCCTGCTCAGAGGGCTTTGAAGGAACACAGAGTTGTATTCAGTGCTGCATGAGCAGAGTTATAAATGTGCAACACGATTGCCCTTCCTCTCCTCCCTATGGCAGCCCTTCCCATGCTCCCTATAATGTGCTCCAAATTGTCCCTCAACCCTCTAGGATGGATTTTGATTGTGTGCAGGGGAGCTGACAAGGAGAGAAAGTCCTACTGCACAAGCAGAAGTCTGTCCCACTTGAACAACAGAAGTGTTGGATACAGCCCACAGATGGGAGATTCCTTTAGAACCCAAAATATGTCCAGCAATAGGTTTTAATTTTTTTTATAGAAATCTTTCCCAGTTAACAGGGATCAGTATGAGTCCCTTCCACCCATACCCATCAAAACTGTCTGCATGCCCTTTTGTGTATTTCAACTTTATTCTAACACTGTGGTTCCATATTACTCTATAGATGGGAGTCTGCACAGTAGCAAATGCTAGCCTCTTTGTTATCCTCTGACTGTCACTTGTTATTTCATTGGCTTATTGACAAATAGCAGATGGCTCCCTGAAAAAATTGTCACCTTGTTAATGGCAATGACAGACATGCTAGCATTTTGATATTTTTATGTTTGTGTTTCTAGATGCTTATATGATTACACCCGTTCTCTTCCTCTATTACAAACCATCAGTAAATGATCTGGAACGCTGTTTCAACAACGTTATTTTATATAACAGGAACAAGCCTCATACTGCAAACATGCCCAGCACTGAACAGAGAGAAAATATGTACAACTATTATACCAGCTTACTCACCAAGATTTACAAAAATGGACCTCCCTATTAAATGGGGACGGGGAAAGCGAATATTTATGGCAAGTAACCCACAAGTCCATCAATGTAGTTTGCAGAATTAGCTCAAATGACATCCTCACAGGTAAGCACCTTATTACTGCGAAATCCAAAAGCTTAATAAATATTAAAGAAAAACCAAACCCTGCAAGAGTAGTTGTAATAAGCCAATTACTGTAAATGTTACTGCAGCAGGCTCCCTGCTTTTACAGTGCAGAGTGGGGCTTACATTCTGCCTTTCTGTTTCAACTGAGGGTTACATCTTCTCAGCTGTAGATCTGGAACTAAGCCTATTATACGGTTAGTGGAAAGCTCCAATTGATTTTGGCTCAAGTCTTTCTGTATCCCAGCTTAGTTGTCTCATCTTCAGAAGCGGCACTGCAGTCATGGAGATTTCTTTTAAAACCATCACTAAACAAAAATACAATACCTAAATAGTCAACGGATTTAATAACTGACGTGCCATCTTTAGATCCAACTACTGATTGAACCATACCCATTTCTATGCGTACCTCATAGCGACCATTAAAGTACAGTGGTACCTCTGGTTCCATACTTAAGTCATTCCGGAGGTTGATCTGATCTATTTACCTGCAAGGTTTGTATGCCATTTTTCCATATTCATTTATAAAATGGTTTACAATAT
Source organism: Podarcis erhardii (assembly GCF_964252035.2). Lineage (NCBI taxonomy): Eukaryota > Metazoa > Chordata > Lepidosauria > Squamata > Lacertidae > Podarcis > Podarcis erhardii. The sequence continues at coordinate 38,391,999 of NC_138507.1, read as the reverse complement.
AAAAGCATGATCCAATGCAAAAAACATAATAACTTAAAAACACATAAAAAGCAGAACAACCGAACAGTAAATAGCAGGACTACCGTGGATTCAAGGCCTGACGCAAGACTTTGCCCACTTCTGAAAGTAAAGAAATAACGAGGTCAAACACACCTTCTGTGGAAGGGAAGTCTACATTATCCAAGCAACCTCAGAGGAGGCCCTGCTCCTAGAAGACCCTAACCTTCCAACCACAAACGATGACATCCCTAGCAGGGTGTCACTAGGAAATCTCAAAGAACTGTGCAGGGTGCTCATTTGGAATAAGACATTCCCTGAAATAGTCTGGACCAAGATCAGTCTCCTCTGCTTCAATCAGTGGGTTGCCGTGTTGATTTGCCAGTCCTGAGGAAAACAACTCTATTTACAGTGGTTGGTTTGCTTTACAATTATTCTTTACCCAGGGACCCAAACACAACTTTGAGTAACTGGTACCGTTTCCCCTCTTCCTGGGGATCTAACATCCTCTTGCTATTTCATTTTCTCAAGCGACAAACAATGGAGCAGTGTGGCATTGAGGGCAGAGGAAACACAGGGTTGGTAGTGGCAGGCACAAGTACATGTGTATCTATGCCTGCCACAACCAACCAGGTGCTCCCATGCCCTCACAGCCATGATGTTCTACCCAACTGCTGTCCCACTGAGTAGTTCAGTGGTTGTGCCCCACCTTACATGCTTTTACTAAAAAATCTCATACCATGGCTTGAATTTCTGGACACAGAAGAGAAACAATTACTTACCATGGTTTATTCTGCTTTTGTTTGCTATCTGCCGAACCCCCATGTTATGTATGCAAGCACTGTAGGCCAAAGCCAGACTCTATGCATGCAATGCAGGCCTAGGCCTTCAGGCCTCCTGGAGGTCAGGAGCTTCATCTGCATAACAAAAGACAGAGAGGATTCTAAAACCCTTCAGTGACATTTTTAGTAGCTGGCAGGCAGCCAAGCCCTGCTGAGATAGGGCCAGTGTTGTGATTCACTAACTGCAGTATTAAGGCGACCTATCACGGGCAGTATGTGTATTTTGCCTGGGCTGACTTAAGGTATATATACAGTGGTACCTCTGGATGTGAATGGGATCTGCTCTGGAGCCCCGTTCACATCCTGAAGAGAACGCAACCCGCGTCTGCATGTGCAAGGGTCGCGATTCGCCGCTTCTGCGCATGTATGTGGCGTCATTTTGAGCGTCTGCGCATGCATGAGCGGCAAAACCCGGAAGTAATGCGTTCTGTTACTTCCGGGTCGCCGTGGAGCTAACACCCCAGAGAACAGGATCACACTTCAAAACGACCTTGACAGATTAGAGAACTGGGCCAAAACAAACAAGATGAATTTTAACAGGGAGAAATGTAAAGTATTGAACTTGGGCAAAAAAAATGAGAGGCACAAATACAAGATGGGGGACACCTGGCTTGAGAGCAGTACATGTGAAAAGGATCTAGGAGTCTTGGTTGACCACAAACTTGACATGAGACAACAGTGTGACGCGGCAGCTAAAAAAGCCAATGCAATTCTGGGCTGCATCAATAGGAGTATAGCATCTAGATCAAGGGAAGTAATAGTGCCACTGTATTCTGCTCTGGTCAGACCTCACCTGGAGTACTGTGTCCAGTTCTGGGCACCACAGTTCAAGAAGGACACTGACAAGCTGGAACGTGTCCAGAGGAGGGCAACGAAAATGGTCAAAGGCCTGGAAACGATGCCTTATGAAGAACAGCTAAGGGAGCTGGGCATGTTTAGCCTGGAGAAGAGGAGGTTAAGGGGTGATATGATAGCTATGTTCAAATATATAAAAGGATGTCACATAGAGGAGGGAGAAAGGTTGTTTTCTGCTTCTCCAGAGAAGCGGACACGGAGCAATGTTTCCAAACTACAAGAAAAAAGATTCCACCTAAACATTAGGAAGAACTTCCTGACAGTAAGAGCTGTTCGACAGTGGAATTTGCTGCCAAGGAGTGTGGTGGAGTCTCCTTCTTTGGAGGTCTTTAAGCAGAGGCTTGACAACCATATGTCAGGAGTGCTCTGATGGTGTTTCCTGCTTGGCAGGGGGTTGGACTCGATGGCCCTTGTGGTCTCTTCCAACTCTATGATTCTATGATTCTAACCCGAAAATGTTCAACCTGAAGCAACTTTAACCCGAGGTATGACTGTACTAGGCCAAGTGCCCCTGTTTGTCATTCTTGTTCTTCTTGTTCCTGATGTTCCAATAAATCCTTCTTGAGCTGAATCTCAGTCTTGGGTCATGCCTGAATCCACCTACACTTCACCCTAGTTGAAGTAATCACTCAAAGATTAGTTTATCAATTCAGAATAACAAGCAGGAGCAGAACTTTGGGTTTGCAAACCAGCTTCCAACCATGGGTTGATACTCTGGTTTGTAAGCTGCTCTAAGTTTCAACATAGTGTCAATCCATTGTTTGGCCTTATGTCTGAATGTAGCCACTGTCCGAAAGGCAGCACAAGAGTGCTTCTCCATCCAGGTACATAACCAGGAAACCACTCACAAAAGTCTCAGACACAGACTATATAAAATTAGGAATAAGGAACATGAAACAGCTGTGACTGCCTGGAATGCTTCGAACATGTATTTGCAACCAACTGCCTCTTTAATTCATCACATAGTAAGCACAAAACATGTGTTGTTTCCCTCCTACTACATTTCCCGACAGAAATAATTAATCCTGCTTTTCTTTCTTATCTGCAGTGAACACTGGAAAACAATTCCCTTGCTAAAGCAGGAGATCTTAGATGTAAAATATATATTCCATAAACTGAACTATGAATTCCTGTTCTGTGTGACTGTGCTGATCCTTATGGTGTGGACATCTGACTCTGCCCTGCCTTCAGTTAGGAGAACTAATTCAAGGGCCACCATATAGATCTGGGTCATCTTGTAATACTTTAAAATTATTTTAGGAACAATTAGGGTGCTTTACAGAAATACACCCAGTGACAATTTGCAATTGCAATCAAATTTAGTGCCAATAGGGACCTGACAGTTCTCTAATCCTACCCATTATAATGAGGGATGGACCTTGAATAGCATGGCAAAAACAATTTCAGCCAGTTACAATCACTGCACCACAATCACTGCATTACAAGCCCTTTCTGAGTTCTGTGCCCTTAATGATTTTAGGTTTTTGCTCCCTTGATATTTCACATTTAAGCAACTTCCTTCTCTGTAATTTAGCTCTTTATTTAGCTCACAAAGTAAGCATTATGCTCTAAGTAGGTAGAGTATTTATCTTTTGGAGTCAGTTCCAGTTGCCCTTAGCAACCAATGCTTGAAGGAAAACCTTATTTTCATTTGGCAGTTCTGAGCAGATCCAAAGGGTCAATTTCATGGCTATTGCAGGAGGTGGGTCTTCAGCTTGAAAAGGTACAAGACAAGTCCTGCTTTCATTTGAATTAAAAACCACTGCTTCTTTTTAAAAATACGTTCCATGTCTTGTGACATTGCTGGCCAAAGGTTACAGATCATTTCCCAAACACATTATATGCATCTCAGCCTAAAAAAACATGGAGGTGAATTCCAGCTTGGTATATAGCCAAGTCACAGCTCTGTCAAGTGTTGTGCAGAGCATTCTGATTCTGTTCTGACTCTTACAGCCCTTCGGCAGCATGAATGAGTTGTTTTGTTTTTCAAAATCTATTACACAAACTGCAATGTGTACAAGTTTGTCAAAACAAGAGAAAGAAAATGGCTTGACCTAAGGAATCAATCTTCTCGGATGAGAAGCACTGTAATTATCGCTTGTCATGTGTAGCTCTGAATGCACCAATAAAATAATTAAACAGCTATTTCATAAAATTAATTGAACATCAAGGGCATGCAGTAATCCATTTTGCAAAGACAGGACTTTCATAGCCTTCTTCACCATAAAAACCTCCAAAGTTTCCATATGGAACACTATATGCCTAAAGTCCAGAGCTGTATTATTTATTTATTTTAAAGAAATTTCACAGTCTTGGAAACTGGGATAACTTTCTTGTTTTTGTGGTGAGGCAACAGCAATGGACATTTTCTGGAGAAAACGAAATATATGCAAACTTAATACTGCTTTGCAATTTTGTCAGCATGAAATGAAATGCATTATGTATAATTTAGCACATAAAATTGTACTGTTTGCTGTATTTATGAAATGTAAACATATAAATGCCTTAGTTTTATTGAAGCAATCATTACTAATAGATACATAGATGCAAGCTGTTGCACTCTAAGATAGTTTTTGCCAGTTGGAAAAACAAGTAACAAAAAGAAAAGTTGAAAAACTAAAACATTGTCATTATAAATTGTCACAAAAAATGAAGGTTTTATTATCTGAGTTTATAAACAGTATACAGGCCTCAAGATTGCCATGCATAAAACAGAAGTAATTCATATTTTAGAGAAAATGCTTATAAAATAAACATTCCCATAATGTAAAGAAGTGGTAATAAATCTGAATGTTTGGTTAAGCTTTATAATAATACCAAACCCTTCAATAGTATATCATCATGAGAAACACAAAGTGTCATAGTTACTGTATGCAAACTTAGCTATTCCAAGACTCTATCTATTTGATTGATTTATATCCTGCTCTGTTCCAATAAAGGGTAAATCCTTGAAAATAGCTGCATAATTCTCATTAGAGAAACACTATCTTAAATATCAGAATCTTGTATCCGATGGTGTCCTAGTGCTGATGGAAAATTGTCTGGTACAGTGGTACCTCTGGTTATGTACTTAATTCATTCCGGAGGTCCGTACTTAACCTGAAACTGTTCTTAACCTGAAGCACCACTTTAGCTAATGGGGCCTCCTGCTGCTGCCGCGCCGCCAGAGCACAATTTCTGTTATCATCCTGAAGCAAAGTTCTTAACCCAAGGTACTATTTCTGGGTTAGCGGAGTCTGTAACCTGAAGCGTATGTAACCAGAGGTACCACTGTACTTCTATCAGCAGGTGGGGAAGGAACATGCTTTTTGCTAATCCCCTCTCCCTCCTACACTGTTCCAAGCCCCCATCCCCACTAAATCTTCTGGAGCAGATTGCAGGGATGCCGGGCGGGGGGGGGGGGGAGGCTACAGCAGGAGGGGCGGCGAGCAAAAATTGTCTTCCAGTTTGCAGATAGAAACCTCTATGGAGGAACACAACAGGAAACAATCCTCAGACAGACTCTGAATTTTAAACCTTGAGCTTTATAGACTTCAGAAAATAAAGGCTTGCATGAATTGCAGCTTCTCAGGTCTCCCATGTGCTAGTTTGTTCCTTGATTATGTTCGTGTCTTTTCAAACATTCATCAGTTTGTTTCACTTGATAGAGAAGGTGAAAGCAACAGAAATAAGAGGATGGAGTACCTAGGCCTTGTTGCTTTTGGGGAGAAATGACAGATTCCCAAATAGCACCTGAAGATGTTTAGTATTTTGCAACAAAGTGAATAAAAAGCAATTTACTGTTCAGTAATTACAAGCCTTGACACATTTTGGACACTTCAGCTCTTTTCAGACATCCTGAGTGTGCACAACGGATGTATATAGGATGTTTCAGAATAAGCCCCTCCAATGGTTGGTTATGCATCAGTCAGGGGCCAAAGCTAACATACCAGATCTGTCCCCCACATATTTAATTCTATGCAAGTTGAATGTCTGAAGGTGGTATTAGTCCTTGCAGTTGGAAAGCAAATCAAAGTACAAGTAGATAAATAGGTAACGCTCCGGCGGGAAGGTAAATGGTGTTTCTGTGCGCTGCTCTGGTTCGCCAGAAGCGGCTTAGTCATGCTGGCCACATGACCCAGAAGCTGTACGCCGGCTCCCTCGGCCAGTATAGCGAGATGTGCGCCGCAACCCCAGAGTCGGCCACGACTGGACCTAATGGTCAGGGGTCCCTTTACCTTTACCTAAATTATTTAATATATTTATCACACATATACATATGGCCAAACAGATATCCTTAATTTCAGAATTGTTCCTCTAAACAAATGTTAATTCTGTTGCACAAAAGGCATAGGTACCACATGACTAGAGATTCTGCATTATGATGATGGATCCCTGTGGATATAATAAAAGTTTTATTCAGTCTCAAGTATAGGTTACAATTGCTATAGCAACCAATTAGTATACATACCTATTTATAAAATATATGAGTTAGAAAGCTGGAAACTTAATCCAAATCAATGATTCAAATCAGCCTTTTCCTTGGCTATTTAGATCAATTATTTTAATTGCCTTGATTTAAATGAATCTACACTGGCAGCACTTTAAAGTACTTCTCCAGTGTGTTTAGTAATCCAATGAAATGCTGTAGCAATGCTATCATCACTAACATCGCTACCTTAGAATCTTTAATCCAGAAGATTTATAGAAGCAAGAATGGATTATAAATATTATTTTAAAATATTGCTTTAAAAACTATTTATCTCATCGTTCCAAAAGAGAAAGCATTTCTCCCAACATTTCCATTTCTTCTATTTCTGGGTTTGGGAGGAAACAATCTCCTGTCCTCTTTTCCAGTCCCTACCCCAGGCTTTCACATTCATTAATGTCAACAGGTATTTTATCTTGGGTTAAGAACAGGAGCATATCTGAAAAGCTATTTTTTTATATATACAAAGACGTAACCAAGGACACATGAAGCTTTATTTTAAGTGCCTGCTCTTTCCCCTTTTCATCTCTTTAAGAAGCCAATTAATGAGCTGTATTTCTAGCAACTTGTGATTTGCAATAAGTAATTGTGGTCTAAGACTATTTTTTGACTGTTGCTATTTGCTGAACACCCACTTAGGGGGGAAAACCCGCACACCCCAGCAATTCAATACATTATGGCTTTTGCATGAAAGGAGCTGAAGAAAAGTTGACTATAGTCTAAGGAAGCAAAGAAACATAGCGTTTACCTAGTTTTGCAAAATGCACTGTTTGGGATACTACTATGCAATCCTAGTCTAAATTTACATAGGCTAGGGTCCTTAATGAGTTGGATAAAGCATGTGATAGGCAGCAGAGATGTGGCCTAAATTTGAATTCAACATAGCCCAGACTTCATGCCTACAACCTGTAAGCAGACGAGATGGTGCAAATTAAACATTCCTTTTGATTTCAGCAGAAAGTCAAAACATATTGTCCCACTCTGCCCATACCACTGCAACAGTCCTATTCTCCAACTGTGCAGTCACCATACCCAGAAAGCAGCATATAAACATCTGTCACAGACCATACTTCAGACAATAGGGTGCACAGCATGGGCTATACAGCTCTGGACTTTTGCAAGCACAATATATTCACTTGATTCGGCTGCAGCACTCTGTTGTGCATAAGGCTCCCACCAGCCAAATGGCTCTTGCAGAAGTGAGCTGCCACAGTTCACCCGATCTCTCCCATGCGGGATACACTGTGTAAGTATGCACTGGGTACAAAGGATTCCCATGAAACTACACATACAGTGGTACCTCGGGTTAAGTACTTAATTCGTTCCGGAGGTCCGTTCTTAACCTGAAACTGTTCTTAACCTGAAGCACCACTTCAGCTAATGGGGCCTCCTGCTGCCGCGCCGCCGGAGCACGATTTCTGTTCTCATCCTGAAGCAAAGTTCTTAACCCGAGGTACTATTTCTGGGTTAGCAGATTCTGTAACCTGAAGCGTATGTAACCTGAAGCGTATGTAACCCGCGGTACCACTGCATACCGATAAGAGTTTACTCTCTATCTAGTAAGTGAAGTTAGGATTATAGCCTTTGAAGTGTTTGCAAATGTAGCCCATAGGTATGCAAAAAGCTATGATTCAGCAGGCTTGCATGTCCTATCCACATTTCTACGGGAATCTTATTGAGTGTTTCATACTCAGCACACTTTGTTTCTCCTTCAACCCCCCAAAATAAAAGCAACTTTTCCTGAACCAATACAGTTTTGTTTTGTTTTTAGAAATGGTTATACTGAACAGTTCTGGTTACAGTAATCACAAAGGTTTATATCCAACACTGCTGTTCAGCTTGTGCAACATACTTCCTCTTGCACAAAAGAACTTCCCCCGAGTCTCTGACACTCCCTATGCTCCCTAAAAACCTGCTCCAAAGGTTTGGGAAACACACAGATTTTGGGAGACAAAATGAAGTCTCACTGCCCAAGCAGAATGCTGCTTACACAGCACTGGATACAACCCAACCCTGCAATCTCCAAGATGAAAAGGCCTATGTGAGGAGATCTATAAACTAGACTACAATTTCCACTGCCCATACCTTCATCTTTGTCTTCAAGTCCTCACTGTGTTGTCAACAGTCACTTACTTTTAACTTTACTATTTGAAGAGAAAACTTAAGTTGCGGGCCCAGGCGCAGTGAGCCCAAGGCCACTGGGGCTAGGGCACGGGAAGCAATAAAAAATTACCTGACAACATATTGAGGTTGAAATGGCGACAACTTTATTGAATACAGATGTCAGTAGACTTTGGCACAGTCACCGGGTATGCTGGCTGATTACTCCATCAGGGTCGATCATGGGTTAAGGATTCACCATGACACACATCAAATAGGGCAATCATCCCAGGATGCCGTTTGGGGGGTTCAATAGCCTGCTAGTCCCTTGGACCCATTTACTGGGGTATCCTGATAATTAGATAATTAGATCAGGAAGCACAGACTCCTGCTTAAACTAAGGATCCAACCCAATGCCTTATTCCACCACTCAAGTCAGTCCCACCCTGCTAGCTCGCCACCAAACCACTCACATCTGCAACCAATTACGTAGGCCCCAGTAGTTGTCAAGCAGCCAAACCTCATTGCCCCTTGATGAAAGATGCACACCATCAGGCCTGTAAACAGTCACACTGCTGAACACGATTGCGAATCACCCAACCCACCAGGCGCGACAGTGAAGCTAGTTTAAGTAAGTTGGAGGTGACTGGCCCATTTGAATTTGAGTTGCTGAAGCATCTCAACAGCTCCCACAACCGGCTGTGGCTGTGGTCCAGCCCCGGCTCTCCCCACAGGGGGCTGGCCTTGCTCCTGGGTGCAGGGCACGTGCGCCACCCCAGGCGTCTGATCAACTTGCTCCTCCTCCTCTGCTGCTGCAAAAACAGTGAACGGTCTAAATAGGTCTGTTTAAAAACAGTTTTGGAACCACTCATTTTATTATTATAGTACGCTGCTGAGTGTTAGTAGTAGTAAGATTCAAAGAAAAGTTAAAAACGCTGCCACTTTCTCTTCCAGTATAAACAAATGTGATATGGTAAGGGGCCAGGCACTAATCCACAGTACGTAATTCTGATCAGTCTGTGAAGTTTAAGAGCTATAGCAGGGGTCGGCAATGTTTTTTGAGGCCAGGCCAGTCCACTCCCTGGCAGACCTCTCAGTGGGCCAGGTGAGCGCCTGTGCACACAGGCTATTTCCGGCGCTCTTCCAACCCAGAAGTCGGTCCCTGCGGTGAGGAAAAAAATGTTGCCGCGAAAAAAACACAGAATCTCCACGTCGATCCACGTAACAGCCGTGGGCCGGTTCCAGGAAGCTCATGGGCTGGAACTGGCCCATGGGCCTTAGGCTGCCAACCTCTGAGCTAGAGAGACTCTTAAGGAAGTTCATGTTTCCGATTCACAAATTATTATTCTGCATTTTATACCTAGAATCTTAATAGGATACTCCTCCTCCCCCCTTTCTGAGAGGGAAGCAGAGATGATTGACTAGAATTACTGCATTTAGATTCTAAAGAGCTCCTAGTATTTGTCCATATTATTTTATTCAAGGGATAAATTAGTTTACCTTGTTTGGTAAATCAGATTATCAGTTCATCATTCATATTGCTTAGATCTTAATACTCAGGTTGATAGTAATGGAAAAACTTTACATTGCAGTAAAAAAAAAAAAAGAAATACTTTTTTAACAATTGAAAGGCACTGTTTTGATAATCTGCCTGCTAACATAAAGCTATTCCAAAACATTATCTCGCTGTAGGGTTGTTACAGCGTATTTTAAAAGAGAAGCACTGTTAATGCTTCCTCTGTGTAGCATTATGACAGCTTCCTGGCATTTATCTGCTAGGATGCTAACATATTGTTGTTTGTACTTTACACCCACAGTGGTCTTGATGGGCTCTCACGACTCACAGTTTCCATTCAGAAAAAAACCCATTCACTAATGAGTTCAAAGATACAATTATGAAAAAACTCATTTTTAAGTGCATCACTTTTTTTTTAATTAGAAGGATTTTTGGGCTGAACTCTAGAAAGTTCATGTGAAGTTATGAGATTTGCAAAATAAGTCCATGTGTTTAGCTAATGTTGTTGACGGTGTGCCTTGTTCTGAACATGTTGGCTGCACCTGATTTAATATTTAGTAAAATAACCAGAATTTTCTTAATGAAGTACTCTAGATTGGTCCATTATATCACTAACTTGTGCAGTAGAAAGGCAAGAAAAAGGAGACTCCTCATATCTACAGACATCCTGGCATTGGTAAGCTAACTCCTCCGGAAACAGTGTAATGGAAACAATTCTACCAACATAATTCAAAATATAAAGTACTTAGTGAAATTATGTTTCACCATGATAATTTTGAAATATGCAATAATTGAGTATATTTTTATTCAAACTGAAACCAAATCCTCTTTATTTACTTTCCATTTGTAACTATAATTAAATGTGCCAGCAGTTCTTTTAAATTTTTAAACCTATTTTTTAAAAAGGTTTTTTGTCTTGTTTTGTCGAAATACAACAAACAACCTAAAAAGTTGTTATTCTCTATGTGCATCTCCGAGAAAGAGAGAAGGAGAGAGAGAGAGAGAATGGGAGAGAGAAAAGCAGGATCAGGTCACAGCTCTCTTTTTAACTAATTAAGTAATGCAATACTGTATAGAAAAGTTCCTGTTTCTCAATATAGTAAATGTTCTCAAGGTATTTCTTGATAAAGATGGTGATTAGGTGTAGTTAGGCTGCTTAGACTGCTGAAGGAGCACTTATGGGGAATATGGTCCATTGAGGACAGCAAGACCTGCTTCTGACTGAATTATTACACTTCATGAACAATTGCAGTCAATAACACTTTTGTTTCTCTGAAAGCACAGAAATTGTGTATTGCTTGGAGCAGGGTGGCCCAACTTTTCATACTAAGTGAGCTGCAAAAGTACTTTGACATGGAACCCACAGGCAGCACACTGCCTTGTCACACAAGAGGGGAGAAGCAAGGCCCAAATTTCATGCCTCCCCCCCCCCCAGCTGCCTTCTCAAAGCCGGTTAAGAGAGGCTCTGGCAGGGTCCTAGGGCATTCCATCTCCTTCCCAAAGCTGGGCAAGCACTAATTAGGCTTTGGGAAGGAGGGAGGACTCTAGGACTGTCAGAGCTCTCATGCCTCCTTCCCAAAGTCCAGCACAAGGTCTGATGGGTGTGTGTCAAATGATGCTAAGGGCCACCAAAAAAAGCCTTGAGGGCCGCATGTGCCCTTGGGCTGCGTGTTGGACCATCGTAGTTTAGAGGGAGGAGAGATGTCAATATTACCACTTTAGAGTGGTTAAAAGGTAAAGGGACCCCTGACCATTAGGTCCAGTCATGACTGACTCTGGGGTTGCGGCGCTCATCTCGCTTTACTGGCCGAGGGAGCCCGCGTACAGCTTCCGGGTCATGTGGCCAGCATGACTTCTGGCGAACCAGAGCAGCACACGGAAACGCTGTTTACCTTCCTGCTGGAGCGGTACCTATTTATCTACTTGCACTTTGACGTGCTTCTGAACTGCTAGGTTGGCAGGAGAAGGGACCGAACAACGGGAGCTCACCCTGTCACGGGGATTCGAACTGCCGACCTTCTGATCGGCAAGTCCTAGGCTCTATGATTTAACCCACAGCACCACCTGCATTCCTTAGAGTGGTTACTCAGTCACTAACAGAAAAGTGGAAATGCATTGTCAAACAAAAAGTGATTTGCAAGAGGATTATTTATACGTACATGGTTGCATCCAATTTTGCGTCAGCAGAGTTCCACTCACACAACAAAACTTCCATTTCCTCTCCCCCACAATGCTAAATCTGCTCTGCAAGGTCCCTGAACCCTCTGCATCCTACAGTATGCCAGGTTAAAGTGCTAGCAACTGAAAACACATTTGGTTACTAGGGCTCCACACCTCCAGATATTTTTGCCTTCGTAAAGAATGCACATCCCACGCATATAACCTGTTTCTGGGCATGTATTATCCTTCTGGATTCCTCTCTGTGCATACAGAAAAGTAGCTCTGACATCTAGCACCAGAGAGGATGCACTTTTCTGTCCCTGTGCCATGCACAGTGCACTGCCATGAAGTTAAGTCCTTTGAAGATTTTTTGGGGGGGAGAGAAAACTGATGAACTCCTGGCCCTCCAAGTCAATGCCTGCCAGAGCAGGGAGGGCCAATAATTTTATTATTATTCTATTCAGTACATTTATGCTCCACTTTTCTTCCATCATGAAACTTACAGCGGTATAACATGAGATTCCCAGGTAGTCCCTCACCCTGGCTCTAACCACACTCAGCTGAGCTTCAAAAGAGGCTCCAAGAATGTGCCCTGCTCAGACCTTGCCCACATTACATTTTGAGGAGCAAGGGAGATAGTTACACCCAATTCTTGTGCATGTAGCACCTCTTATATACAGAGATCTCTGGATCATCAACATCTCCATCAATTTAATCACCTTCCATACAGTTGTCTCAATGTGATATACAATAAAAAACCAAAACAACAACAGTTAAAGCACAAAACAGCAGTTGCATTAAAACAAAACAAAAATCATATAAAATAAACACTCGTGGGAAAAAAGCCATTTATTTATCTGGAAAAGCCTGTTGGGGGAGAACAAGATCTTCAGTTCTTTCTGGAAAGTGCAGATCATGGGCAACTGTCGGATTTGAACAGCAGTGCTATTGCAGAGAACAGCAGCAATCACACTAAAAGCCCTCCTCTGAAATACTGTGGAGTGGGCTTCTGAGATGTTTGGGACTTGCAGGAGAAGCCCCCGCCCCCACAACAACATATACTGGGTATAAAGGATAAGGTGGTCTCTTAAGTAAGCAGGTATGGGACCTTATATGTTCGCACCAACACAATGAATCTGGCACCATGGTGGATTGACAGTCAGTGCAAATCCCACAGGTCGTGTGTTATACACTGGTAGTAGTTTGCCTCTACCGCAGAATTATTAAATGTACAAATGCATTACCAGCCTCCAAATGGTTAAACAGGACTACATTCTTTTAAAAGATATATTTAAAACCAAACTAAATTTTACCCAAAACTCTTATGACATGTTTCAAGTCTGTGTTAAAATGTCACTGCCAAGGGATAAAGTCCCCAAAATAGGCCTTTTAAAATAAAACTGCTGACAAGCCTTCAGCTCTAAGAGTGAAATAAAGTACCTTGGAGAACCAAATAAATGACGGAAACTGGCTTCAGCACTGCAGGAAAATGAAATGTGCTGGGAAGCTACCAACATGTCCCAAGTTAGTTTGGTTTATCAAACCATCAAACTCTGTCTTTATTTTGTGCTTACAGATATGCATTTTATGCCAGCCTACATTTAGTGAATTGGTTAGAAATCTCATCAGAATGAACTCAAGATTTTGCAGCCATTTATGTGAATTAGACTGTGCTCGTAAAGCACAGCTCTGAGTTAAGAGTAGAGACATTGAATAACAGAATCCCTTGAAGGAATTATCAATGCCTTAGCTAAATTCCACGATACTGTGGGCTGCAGCAAAGTTTGTGCCATTATTTTGCTGAGTGTCAACAAACCTTCTTTTGATGTCTGGACAGGTGAGTGGCAGACCTACTTTCACACCTACCTCCCTAGAAAGTAGGAGTATCTGGAACATATCCCCTTATTTCCAGAGACATTTCCACTCTGTTGCACCATAGTCACAAATATTTATGGAAAATATGCAGAGAGTCTCACGTATCCCTGCTTTTTGAACAACTGCATACAGGATTCTCACCCCACACTCACAAACAGGTGATCATTACATGCATTAGGCCAGTGTTTGCAAGTTGACATTTTATTTCACATGCTCGTGAAAGCTGTACTAGTTTTCATTTCATTTTGCTGCCTTGCCTTAACACATGAGCACATGCACAGTTGGAGAAAGAGAGAAGAACAAAGACAGATCTGCAAGCCCATGTTTATAGACTGCCTGTGAAAGTGCCAACTACAAACAAAAAAATATTGCTTTGCTTATTTATGCTGCCCATTAGGCCTTTCCCACAGAATCTCTGCACTGCAGATTTAATCATATCGTATGTTGTGTGCAGTGTTAGAAACCAAGATATGAAAGTAGGAGCTAAATGGCACCTTAAACCTAGGTTACGGGCGCAACAACAGACTGTCTAGACGCACTTTTTTATAACAAGCATACAAAGCTGAAAATGAGTGAACTGCAGCTAAAGTCTTATGCTCATTTTTTGAGGCCGCTGAGAGAAAAACGCTGCCTTTCTGTAAGGCCAGTTGAGAGGTGGAACCTATCAGCTTTTCCTGACACTCTTGGAAGTTGAGCGGGGAGGAATTTCTCCTGCCACACCCTCGGCTCCAGCAGCGGCAATTTTAATCTGAAATCTTACAAACCAACTTGATCCACTTTTTTAAATGAGTAGCACAGATTGAGTTGGATTGTAGACTTTTAACTAGCCTAGGTGTGCTCTAAGGACCGAAACCTCTTACAACAGCCTTCACCAACCCTCCAGATGTTTTGGAGATGAACCAGTGCCTGCTGGTGGCTCAAATTCTTGCCAAGAATGCAAGGTGGGCTTCAGCCTGAACCTGCAGAAAACACATTTTTAGTATCCTTAGACGAGAGTGTCTCTGTTAAGAATTAATTAACACAGTACTCTTAAGCTTAAAACAGTACTGTGGTTCTATTTTGAAAAAAATACGTCAGCACCCATTGCTGCAATGCAATAAACAAGGATAAAATCTGAAGGATAAAAAAGCACATTTCTGTCAAATATAAACGGTTTCTCCTGCTGCTGCTCTCCATGGTAGTGAAAAGACAATGAGTTTGGCACATGTGCCTAGAGTGGAAAGATGTCAGCTGAGGAGAGGAGGCAGGAAGAGATGTCTTTCTTGTTAGACAGTGAAGATCCACTCTGAGAATACACTTTTTTAATAAAAAAATGTAGGACAGCAGAGAGGCCACAATGAAGAAACATTGTTTCTTATTTCCCACGGCTACAAACAAAATTCACTCTAAATTATTCACCCATATGTTGTTATACCAAATTCAGTTGTGCACAATTTATTTTAAGAAAGCAGTTTTAATAATATTATTTTAAGAAACGAAAGGCTTTGCTGTGGTCAAATACAAAACTAAGTGCAGCATAACTATAAATAAATACTGTGATTGTTCATTTGTCATTTCAAAAATCCTTGAGGAGCAGATAGTGTGGTACGCCTGGCATAAAAATTAAACGTTTTAATTTTGAAGTATCAGAAATGCCATACACAAAAAACCCCACCCCTACCCATGCAACAACAACAAAAAAACCCTATCCATTTTCACCTACTTTCAGTATTATTAAGGTAATTCATATCATGGCACTTCTTAAATGTCAAGGTGTGCATTATCTGATATAAAATGGCATTGCAGTCTCATTTGTTCCTCAGTTACTAAGCTACGAATCAGTAAGTCCTTGGTTCAAATTTTGCATCTGCCACAAGGTAAAAACACAAAATCACTGCATCGCCTTAGGCACACCACTCAGTCGTAGCCTCAGTACCATCATCTGCAATATGGATAATTACGCCGACTTGCTGAAGTAATTTGCAGTTCTAGATTCTGCCTTGTTATGCAAAGCTTACCTACTCTTATTACAAAAACCCTGATAATCCCAGGCACTTTTTAACAAGTTAATTTCTACTGCAGATAAAATGCAAATATACCTTTGAATATGCCGTGGCACACATTACTAACTGGTAAAGAAGTTACTGTACTTGCAGCTGACCACTGCCAACTCCTGAGATCCAGCATGACCTAGGCTGTCATTGTAATGTCCTGGATCAAGTAAACAGGAAGTTGTTTTGTTCTATGCATGCTACTTCCTCAAAGAGCAGATTGTAGCAACAGGATGACCAAAAGTGCTGTGACGCTTCAGAGAAAACCTATGGTATGTCTTATCTTTTTCACCAGAGAGGTAAAGCTAATTTGGTGGAAGGAAAAAGGAGGGAAGGTTTTCATGCTCTGGCTTTGATAGGTACAGTGCTTCAGCAAGTGATATTCCTACAGTCTGCTCTTACCTTACTAACTTGTTTTATTATCATCCAGTGTACTTCATGGGTTGCAAAGTGGTATAGTGCAGCAGAGGTATACTAAGGAATCCTCTATTCAAGCCTCATCCACGAGGTAGCCTCCCCCCCCCTCATCTACAACATGACAATAGTACTTGCTTACCTTTTGCACAATGACTGAAAGGACTGCTGTAATAATGGACATGAAACACTTTGAACATTCAAAATGATTATGAGCAGTATTTGCTACATGGCAAGAGAAATGTCTGTGGTGTTTTTTCTTCACTGAGGGAACTGCACGTTGAAAAGTCTGAGGGCAGCAGGGAGCTCACACATAAACAAAGTTTCAAACACCCAACGTAGCTGAAATTCATAGGTAAACAACATAGCTGCATGAATTTCCCATTAGTAGTGGGTCTTGTAACAGGTGCCTTTCGTTTTGGTTTGGGGCATCTGTTTCTGCCAGTGATAGGCCTCATCCAGATCTTCTAGCTTAATCCAGCAGCCAGGCTGGTTGCTGGTTGCTAAGGCAACCTACCTGATCCCCAGGTGTCCTCATACAGTGTCTCCTCAGGAAAGCTACCTGTCATAACAATATCTATTTTGTTTATATCTGGAAGTAATGATTCATTAGATTAATTTTTTGCCCTTTGTTCACTTCTGTACAGAACATGAGGTACTTTACATGATACTAACAGTAGGATACTCTTCAGGGAGCAAACTACAAAACAGCGGTTTCATAAAGATTAATGGATCCACTGCTAAAAATGGATCTCAGATAGATGCCAGCAAATAAAACCTGTTCAATATGAAGGAGCCACAATGACCTGAGAAATGTACTGTTGAATTTGCATAGCCTGAAATAGGTTACTTCAAACCTTACATAGCTATCAATCTTGTGATCATGATCGATTGGATACAGGCAGAATACATGTGTCAACACTGCGGGCTTATACACAGTTCAGAACTTGCATATCTGCTGTGTTATGAAGAGCTACACAATTTCTTTATAAAATACAGAAAGCAGAAAGAAATGGACAGAACTGTGAAAAGGAAATATACTGTAAGAAACTGTATATAATTTCAACAACAATGACAAAAATGCAGGGTACATATTGTGTGGTCAAAGTCTGTGCACATACATTTTGTACCCATGTGCACCCTTTTCCTGAGAATGAATCAAAGTGCAGAATTAGGAGTGGGGTCAGCAAATGTGAGTCTCCATGCACGCTGATTGTACACATTTTTGTATGTGTGGACTGTCCTAAAGTGAAAAAAGCAGATATTGCTAACCTTTGACCTTCCATATGTTGTTAGTCTTCAACTCCCATAATCCCCAATTACTGGCTAGGGCTGACAAACTCCACCACCATCTAGAATGCTACAGGTTAGCCACCCCTGGCATACAGAACAGCTTTACAGGTGAATGGCCTGATCCTATCCCACCATGTGGCTGTTGCAGGAAAAACAGTGTTGTGGAATTCTGTGGAATTCAAGGGGAAGAATTAGATAGACAGGGTAGCAGAGGACTCCCCTACTCAGCGCCTGAGAGCCCCAGTCCTGCCACTCAACACTTGGCCCAGGGCGGGGCCTGATGGGCTCTATAAAGGGCTGCTGCTGGGCACAGAGGGCTTCATTCTAATTCGTTTTTGTTTAAATTGCTGTTATTTTTTACCTATGTCATTTTAAACTGTGATATTAATGCTGTATTCTTAGTTTTAGATTTTGATTTATGTGGAAATTGTTTCCCATTTGGTTGTGTATTTTTTTGATGTGGTTTATTTATTGTTTATGACTTTTGTAATTATGTAAATCTTGTTATGCTGCAAACCGCCTTGAGCATTGTTTTTTTAACTGTGGAAAGGCGACATACAAATAAAAAATGATGATGATGATGGTCACCACTGGAATCTTGCACCCTATCCTAAACCTCATACTGCAAACTTCTCCAGTTTTATTTTCTTTAGATTCTGCAGTATGAAGATTTCCCCTTGCAACTTGGGTGAAACTCTCCCCACCCCCCTTCTTCATGGCTTGTTTCGCACAGGAAGTCATTTGCTATAAATCCTTTCTGGAGCAAAATTTCCTTGGCTTTTACTTGTGACAGAAATGCCACTATAAACTATCCTTTAATAATACCCTCAGCAATGTGAGAACAAGTTTCCAAGTTCTGCTTAATAAGCATTTACCAAGTTTGCTCCCACTGCATCTGCTTCTCATATGCAAAGCATACTGACAAAGTGAAAACAACCCCCCCTCCCCAATATCACACCAAGAGAATTACTTCTTTTTCATTAATTGGTTACCTAATGTATATGTTTCTGCTTTTTCTGCAGCGGCTACACTACCTCTCCAGATGTAGACATGGCATTGGTGGACTCCAACTTTCATCGGCTCCAGTCAGCATGGCAAAAGGTCATGGATGATGTGCATTGTAATTCAATATCACTTGCAAGGCTACAGCTTTCAGTCCCTGAGCCACATGATGGGATAGGATCAACAACGTCCTTCACTATTATAATATTGCTCATTTTGCAGATCTTAATTTTCCCAGGCTCAGCAGCAGCAGCATCTCATGAATCTGCTAAATGCCCCTTCACATGTGATTTTCCAATATAGATTCCTAGGTTATAATGCTAGTTTGCAATAACAACAATTTAAACAGTTGAATTTTCTTATTTACCCCGTAATCACCACGAAAGTTTTAAAATTCTATGTTCTCGCAACCTCAGAGGGATAGAATACTATACTTTTGTGTAAACATACAATTTAGCACATTATGAGCTGAAATGTATTTTATAGTCTCTTCTTTATTGTTCCTCTGTATTTATAAAATTCTGTTTTCAAATTGTAATGCAAGCTCTTCATAAGATGGCGGGGCTAGAGACACAGCTGGAAGTGTGGGAATATCCCTAACTTTTCTTTTGGATCATCTCTATGTACAGTTCAGACCACATGGGTGGTCACAGTCAGGCATGTCAGTTCTATGGGCCAATAAGTCTAATCATCCCACCCAACTAGATTGTGAAAATTCAAAGACAAACTCAGTATGCAAATTTAGTTTTATGAACTGGCCTTTACTCGAGAACCTCATGATAACACATAAATTCACTACCATATGCCAAAAATGAAGGCAACCAATCCCACTTTTAATAAAACAATTAAGTTTATCCATGATCACTCATGGGAAATAATTATCAATAAAATCTGAATATAGTTTTAAAATGAGTTTGTGAGAACATCAAGATGACCTAAGTGACAGTTTACCTCAGGGGTAGGGAACTTTAGGCCCAGGGGTCAAATGTGGCTCCACAGGACTCTGTTTGGCCCTTGGGACTTTCCTCGGGTTATATGCCTCGACAGTGCTGTTCCACATCATGCCTGAGTGCTTCTACCTGGCTGGAATGTGTCTTTGTGATGTATTAGGCTCTTGGCTCAAAACCAGACATATAGTGATGAGAAGATCTGAGGCCTCCAGGCTCAGCAAATTATGTCATTCTCATGCCAAAGTTCAGAGGCCTCAAAAGGTCCAACCTACTCTATTTACTCGATTCTAATTCTCACCTTTTTTGGCCAAATTACGTTGCGAAAATTAAGGTGCACATTAGATTCAATGACACATTTACACTCGCCAGAAAATACTATATTTTGTTTTTGTTTCAAGGTTCTGTAAATTGGGGTGCACATTAGACTCAAGTAAATACGCTAGATGTCAGACTGCATTTGGACACAGACCAGACCTGATCTGAAATTGATTGGCTTATGGTAGACTCCTTAAATCCAGATAAAAATGGTAGATGGTAGATTTCCCCATCTAGTCCACAGAACAATTTCCTGTCTGATAACTTTAATTTAGCATCTGATTTTGATATGCAGCAGCATGCTCTTTGGCAGTGATCCTGCCCCTATTAATCATTGCTGATCATTAGGCATGCCATTTTTGTGAAAACTTGTTTTATTCCTCAATCCGAAGCACATGTAAATCCACTCTACTGAAATGAATGGACTTCGAAGTAAATTATTATTAAAATGAACTAAACCAAATAACAATGCAAAACACCTAACTATGTCATGATCCACAGTGTAAAACACCACTGATATGTCAAGGAGAGGCAACAGAGAGAGAGAGGCATACCCTTGTTCATCTCCAAATGAGCTACTAAACCCATCTCCAACATTCAGAGAAAGCTCTGAATGAGATTCAGCTGATAAAAATGTGGCCAAAAAGAAAGACGTCATTGCTTTCATCACCACAACCTCATAGGTCTGCAAATAGCGACATCTGACTCAACATGCTTTTTAGCATTCGTGTTCAGCTATTTTATGGTCCTTATGACATTCTAATTCCTAATAGAAGATTCTCAGGCTGTGGTTCATAAGAACATAAAAGCCCTTCCGGATCAGACTGCAATCCAATATCTGTAAGTCTTATTGAACTGAGCAGCACTGACTTGAAGTATACACGCATACATTCCTAGCTAACAGGGCCAGTGGTTAGGGATGATGGGAGCTGTAGTCCCAAAACATCTGGAGGGCTGAGTTTGCCTATGCCTGGATTAGAATAAGGGTCAAAGCCATTAGTTTCCTCAGAGAGTTGCTTCTTTCCCTCTCTCTCTCGCTCTCATTCATTTGCAGTGCCTACATAATGAAATACAAATATAAATACTGGGTAATCCAGTATATGTATAACAATACCCAGGTTTTTAAAGAGCAACATTAATTTTTATTTGAGGATTAAAACAAAATGGGACCGTGTACCTCTTTTATGATTGGCAAAATTCATCCATACTGGATAGCTAAGAAAGTTTCATATTTATATTTCTTGCCTGAATTGAACCTTTTGGCTAACAATGTTAAAGAAGTTATTTTGGAAACATCCACAGAATCCCAGATACTGGAATGGATTTAAAGCCTTAAGTCAATAATCTCTAAAAACAGCAAGTGATTTCAACTTAAGATCACAGGTCTGACTCTAAGCATGATTCCCATGTGCCAAATGAAGGTAATGCCAGTCCAAAGGCTGTTAAAAATCTCCCCCAGTTATGAGAGTTGCTGCCCAAGATGTCAACTGGGAAAAGTAAATACTTTTGGAATTCGTTTCCTCGTGTCTCAAAATAGAGAGACAGCTTTTTAATTTAAAAACTTGATAAATGAAAGTGGTAAGAATAATTTCATCAACCTCTCTATCTCTGAACTTCTTTTGCTCTTGTGGGCCTCTTCCTGTAACTTCAACCAAGTATGCATATATAATTGTATCCAGATAGCAGTAAAGTCAGTTGCTGCTGCTAAACAAGTTTTTTAAAAAATAAAATAAAATATGAACCTCTCTTTTAAACACGCAATCTTGTTAAAGTCAAATTCCAAAAATCAAGGGAACTTACAAGCACGCCACTTGCTATGCGCAAGGGCATTCCTATGCTAGCCCTGAAAGTAGCTGAGCCTTTGCAGCCTTTTCACATGGAAGTCTGGCAAAATCTTGGAGCTTTTTGTGAGTGAGTGGGTTTGACAGGAAAGCACCCTTCACTACCACCTGCTTAAGGGCCTTCTCCCTGGTAGAAATGGCATGCATGGTAACAGACTCTAGCTCCCGTTCCATCCATGTCAAGAAAAGACTCTCTGTTGTAGCCTTGAGAGCACTGATTGCTCCCCTCCTTGCTGCTCTTCAAGGCAAGCTATTGAGCTTTGGGGACAGGAGACTGGTGGCAGTGACACTCAGAGGATTAAGGAAAGCAAAGACTCTACTCACCTTGATCCTGCTCATGAGCCCTAAAGCAGATTGACATCGTTTCCACATGCCCTACTTAAATGGCCATGATACACAAGAGCCGCAGAACAAGTACTTTTCAAAAAGGTGGTACGTGCCGGTACGCCGTACCCCCACCTCCCCCCCGCCACCATCCTGTCGCCACCACTTGCCCACCCACCCACCCACACTTTCCCTCCCGCCTCACACCTTTTCCCCCTGCTTCAGCTTCCTCTGCCGCTTCCTGCTTTGGTGCGACCTATCAAAAACCTACAGTGGTACCTCGGGTTAAGAACTTAATTCGTTCTGGAGGTCCATTCTTAACCTGAAACTGTTCTTAACCTGAAGCACCACTTTAGTTAATGGGGCATCCCACAAAGAACCATGGGAACTGTAGTTACCAGAGCTACAATTCACAGCACCCTTAATGAACAATAGTTCCCAGCATCCTTTGGTGGGGGGAATTGTCCAATGTGGATGTATCCTCACGAACATGTGTAAAAGACCCATGTAGGAGATGGATGGGAAGAGCTGAAGCTGCTTTCTATCCCACAGCACTGGAAAAATTAAGAGCACTATTACGTCCATGCAGTGAAACATTTTGGTACAATGTTCACACTCGGCTGCTTCCTTTGGAATAGGTCACTGGAGGCTTTCTGAACTTGGTTATTTTAGAATTTTTCGAACAAAGATGACAAGGAAATCATGATTCCCTACATATTGATCATATCGACCAGATGTTAAATGTTTACTTTCACTATGGAGTCTACAGTGAAGTAAGACATTTAACATCTGGTCAATTTGTTTATGTACACATCAAAAAGATGGTAAGTAATATAATCATACCCTGCAAGTATGGTAACAGTTTATTTAAGGATTCACTGCCTGAACTTTAAAATAGTGCATTAATAGTCCTTTTGAAGAAAATAGTTCTCCTGTGGCTCTGAAAACCAGGTTGTAAATTCATAAATACAGAGGATTTCAACAACATAAATATTAAAGGAAGCCCAACTTCTGTCACTAGGACAACTTAAACCTATCGGGAAAATCTGCATGTATATTTACTTAATTGCCTTCCTTTATTATGCAATTTAGGCACTTTCATTTTCAGCAGAGTCAGTGAGAATTGGATCCCCCCCCCCCAAAGTACCTCCTTGGATGAATAGAAAAACTAGGTATGGAAGTACCAGGACACAGAGTCGGCTATGGAGAGAATCTGGATTGCCTGTATTAGTTAACTGCAATCCTAATTTAGATGTTCATTCTGAAAGCAGGAAAATGTCAGATTTTTTTCCATGACTGTGTGCTACTCTCTTAAACCACAAGCAAGACTCTTAAAAATACTCAATTATGAGGCACGTTTCATGCTGCAAAACAACTACAAATCCACACATTCAACAACTACCGTATTTTTCGCTCTATAAGACGTACCAGACCACAAGACGCACCTAGTTTTTGGAGGAGGAAAACAAGAAAAAAAATATTCTGAATCTCAGAAGCCAGAACAGCAAGAGGGATCGTTGCGCAGTGAAAGTAGCAATCCCTCTTGCTGTTCTGGCTCCTGTGATAGCTGCGCAGCCTGCATTCGCTCCATAAGACACACACACATTTCCCCTTACTTTTTAGGAGGGAAAAAGTGAGTCTTATAGAGCAAAAAATACGGTACTCCCCTTATAGTTTCTCCTTAAAATATCTCATTTGCAAAGCAGTTTTTTTGTAAACAATGAGCATCCCAACCTCCTGAAATGTGTGCTACAAAATGAATGGGATTAGAATATGCATTTGTGTTTTTAATTGACTGTTAATTTTTAGTCAGTATTTCATTTGTTTTTTCAAGAACAAGGAAAAGTGAAATTTATGAGTCAAGAATTGTGGCTTCAGGAAGAATTTTGCAACTATTTGGACTCCTCCTGACACACAGTTTAAGTTTTGGGAACCTGGTGATTTGTGCTAAATTTAATATGCCTTTTAAAATGATTATTGCTTGGACTTTTGTTTGCACCTAGACTGCTCCATAACATGTAGAGAAATTGTTCCATTTCCACTTTGAATTTCAGGTGAAATTAACATCCAACCGAATGCTAGCCAAAGCAGAAATTACAGGACAGAAAGGTTTAATAGGAACTCTACAGCAATTTCGTTAATATTATATGTACTTGCATGCTGTGGCAGGGCTATGTTGACAACTTCAAAAATAATTTTAGAAATGAAAAAGCCTGCAGTGGTAAACTGCTTTTCCCAATTACAGTTGATACAAATTAGGTATTTGTTTGGTTTTTCAGATTTGTTTCCATCCTTCAAGCAACCATAAATATTTAATTGACTTCTACTTAATTAAAAATTGATGTTTTCCCCATTATTTCATATTTCAAACCCCCAAAGCACTGCTAAAAAATACTCATGTTGCTCTGTTTTGTTTAGTTTAAAGGTGTAGCCCCTGAAAGAATATAAGATGTGTGTTGTTGTTGTTGTTGTTGTTGTTGTTGTTGTTGTTCTCCTTCTTCTTCTTCTTCTTCTTCTTCTTCTTCTTCTTCTTCTTCTTCTTTTCTCATTCCACTTGGGATATTCTCCTTATACTCAGATTTGCACCATAACGAACGTCTCAGATTTGCACCATAACGAACGTCTCAAAGGTAAAAGGAAGCATCTTTTTGGAACTACCAGTCTCCTTTGCTTAATAAATTTCCAGATACTGTGTGGCATCAGAGAACGAAAAAAGGAGGAATAGTGTGGTATAGTGCACAAACATCACTTCTATTCTTTGTTTACCATACCAACTGTACCACCATGCACAATCTCTTTCTCATTCATTCTGTCATATAAGTCACTTGAAGAAAACCATAGACAAAAAGCCTCAACTTTATCTGTTAGTGTAAGGAACCCATAAATTATATACAGGACTCAACAAAACACACTGCTAGACCCACATGAACATCAGGTATTTGTTTAAGGATGTGCCTATATACATATGCATGCTCAAATGCGATGCTTAGTGTCCCCAAATACGTATTTTAAAACACACACGAGATACATCTACAAAAAATGGGGCAAACATAAGAAGAGCCCAGTTGGATGAGACCAAAGGCCCATCTAGTCCAGCATCATATTCTCACAGTAGAGTAGCCAACCAAATGTCTCTGGGAAGTGTGCAAGCAGGATCTAAATGGAACTAAATGCATCAGCATTATTCCCACTTTAATGCACAAATCTTCCTGCCTCTGACAGTAGAGGCAGAAGAACACAGCCATCAAGGCTAGTAGTCACTGGCAGCCCATGAATTTGCCTAATTCTCTTTCAAAGCCACCCAGTATGGTGGCCATCACTACATTTTTGTGGAATCTGCTGATTCCATTCTTGTGCTGAATAAGTGCTTTCTGTTGTCTATCCTGAATCTTCCAATAATGGGTTCTTATTATTCACTAGCAAAAAGCCCAGAAAAGTTTGTGTTGAAGGAGAGGTTGCATCTGGGTAATTCTGTAAGGCTACAGAATTTTGTCCATCCTTCCATTCTCCCCCTCACCAGTGTTCTCTTCCTATCCTGGAAATATTCCATGGTGTTCTCCCCCCCCCCCCCCGACACAAACACAAACCTTTGGCACTCTCTTCCCAAACCACACAACCCTTGTCTCTATGTTTCACCCCACTCCAACACAACCCCCTTGGTCCTTCTAGAACCAATGCTATACTTTAATCATAGCTAAGTGGAAGAGTCATAGCTCAGCCCTTTGCATGATAAAGTTATGAGTTTCTATCCCAATCACATCACCATGTAGGCCTGGGAAAGACTCCTGCCTGATATCTGGAAAACTGCTGCCCATTAGTTTATAAAACACTGAGCTAGCTGGACCAAGAGGACCTATATACCAGTAATAGATTAGGATGTAACGGTTCAGTGCAATACAATGTGAACGGGACTCTTGCACAGTCTTCTATGACAGCTAAAACCACCTTGCCTTTTCCAAATTCCTTTTGTTATATTCAGTATATTTCCTTCCTTCCATTCTATTTTATAACCAAGGTAAAACAGGCTCAGACCTATTTTCTGGTAATCATAAGCAGCAGTCCTAAAATCACCTTCCACTGTTTAAAGTGCAAAGGCATTTCCGGGGGGGGGGGGTGGAGGGTGGGACTTACAAACATATCTAGAGAGCAAGAAAGAGATACAAAATGGATTTGAACTGACTAGAGTAGCTACGATTGAGTGATAGATCCATCTTAATGGTACCATTCTGGAAATACCAGGCATTACAATGGCAGACCTGTGTGTAAGACTTGGCTTTCAACCAAACTAATTTGAAGCAGTGCATGGTATGAGGCCACTCACAACAACAGTATAGTAAGGTGGGAGGACAGCCAAATCCATATCTGCCTGTGCTTTTCTCCCTGAAACCACTTCACTCTGCGATTTTTCAGGGAGAAAATAACATAATATCAATGCAATTTTAAAATATTCCCATAATTTTTTCTAGTCAGTCCCTCATTTGAGGAATATTACGTTACTTCTAAAAACTGGCATACACTACTGCTTCCTTAGAAGATAGTGATTTAATTTTGGAATTTTGTCATCTGCATAATTAAGAAGAAACAACAATAGATCCAAGTAAATGGTAAGGATATCTTAATATTTTCTTCATTTTTGTCCATGTGTTAGATTGGGGTGGGGGTGGGGAATGCAGAGAGAAAATTAGGATGACTGTCATTACAACAAAGCCATACAGCTAAGATTCATTCCTGAGAATAAAATCATTTGTAGGCAGTTCATGAAGTCAGAATAATTTCCAGAAATGCAGAGTCATGGGACCTGGAACGTTGCCATAGAGGATCATCATCATATCAGTTACACAGTTGTGAGAGACAGATCCTCATTTCTAATTTTCTGGTGCGAAAATGACTTTATTTAGTGCTGTCTGCTTTTGCTGTTGTTAACAGTTACGCCAGCTGGTGGCATCCACAATCCCACTAAACAATTCACCTTTAAAGCCAAGGATACCCCCCTCCCCCTCCAACATTTAGTAACTATAAAATGGTATGACTGCAAACAAAAACATACTTTTAGATTCAGCAAGTCTCCAGAATGTTATACACTGACGCAGAGTCTGAATGTACACTGAACCGTTCTCACGACAGAAGTGTCCATAGGTGCTCTCAAGATGGTACCATTAGTTGTGTGAAACCATGCAAACATACAAGATCCAAAATGGAGTGGCATTTCTCACCTGACAATAAGGGAATCACGACTTGACTCATCACCGGACTTTGGATTGTCCTGAATACCACCATTTGTTAACCAAGCCCAAAACCAAAAGTCCTCTTGGGATGCATTTTGGCTTGCCTGCTGGTGAAAGTGACCATGAGGTGATTGATGGTATCACCATTTATCCGTTTTAAACCCCTAGGTAGTAGCAGTTGCCAGGACACTGTCCTGTTCACCTCTATGTAGTTCCTTTCTTATTTCAGATATCGTGATATATTGATAAATCAATATATTTAGCTGGTGATATATCATGATATTGAAAACCAGTTATCACCCAGACCTAGTGTGCATATGTAAGGCTGCATCTTTATATGGTAATTTGATTCTAATTATACTATGAATGAGAGGGTTTAACACTGATGGGAGGTGTTATAGGTAATCAAAACTATACATAATTTATGAATTATTATTTGGGAGTCCAAATTTCACTCAGCATGTAGCATATCCAGAGGGCATCACCCAGCTGCACAATTTGCATACAAAAATTAATATTTCCCATTTCCCAAAGAAACTGATTCCATTTAATTTCAAAAGAAAATGATTTTAAGCATTCTAAATAGAGGCTTACGCATAACATCAATTTTGCCACCAAAAATGCACCTGACACCTGTTAATTTCCAGGTAGGAGTATACAAACAATTAATGTGCAAGGCATAAAAGCCTCGTGTTTAGCATAACCAACTCCCCCCACCCCCTTGGGCCTATTCCAAAAGTTTCTTTAATAAGGAAACGACGAGTTGGTGCAGCATGAATTAGAAGTTAGTTGCACCAAGAACGTAAAAGGTTTGTAAAATCCATGCTGTTCTACTTCTTGATTTTACATTTCCAAACAAATGAGATAGGAATGAAGCCCTTAGTAACACAAAGCTTCCCTTGGTAACAACAACAACAAAAACAAGCCTTTTCTGATTTGTACGCATTATAAAGGCTTCAGATTCAAAGCATGGGTGACTGCTTAGCTGAAAATGTTACTGGAAGACCATACACAATAACATTGGCCACAATCCAGACAGCTGTACAATTAGTTTTGTGCACTCAGCTGATCTTTGGACTTATTCTTCTTAGGTATCAGTCCCTTCTGCCACAGATCCAACCACTTTTGAAAACTGGTGGAGAGCTAAAAGTACTTTGAGATATGGCAGGTAGAGTGTGTGTGTGTGTGTGTGTGTTTGTGTGTAAAATACAGATAGAAAGAGGAAGGGTGCATGTCTTGCTGCTCCAAGGGAAAAAGTCAAAGGACCACCCTATTTGGCAAGCAGAACCCCTTGGGCATACATAAACTATTTTAAAGGACCGTCTTCATTTTATCACGGAATTACACTGCCACAATGGCATTTCAAAGGTCCAACACAAAAAGCAAGACAGCAAGATCTATTCAACAGGCAGTATTTACATGACAATCACTGTGTATTATCAGCTATTAGTAGGATTCATGTGCAATTGCTGTCGCTGTTACAACTATTGAGTTTACTGCTGAGAACTCCAATTTCCTTTTGGGTGGTATACTGTACATTGCAGGAGCTGGATGGTGTTATATGTAATAACTATAGGTTACAACTCAAATAACTTTGCATAAGAACAGTCATTTGACTTTGGTTGTTCTCCTTGAGATGCAAGAGAAACAAATCTGAAAACAAGAAGAGATCACAATATTTGCCTGTTCAAAGAAAAACAGTTCATGTTCCCATTGCATGCATGCATGCTCAAAGGAACTTTTCTATCACTAAATTGTGGCCAACTTTTAAGATAACTCTGTGTATGGGTAATTGTTACCATCTGAAATCAACTGTGGTGCATAATAGGTATATTCAGTTAACAAAAATGCTTTTGACTTAACACGTTGCTTTAAAGGTTTTCCATATTCACACACGCTCCAAATGGCAGGGAAATTACACGCATGAAGTCACGCCCTTAATATATGGGTTATTTTGGGGTGCAATATGGATATGGTATGGTATCTTAAGTTGCGGTCAGTACAACCTTCACCACTACCTCAGAGCTGAATGACCGATTGACAAGGGGGGTGGATGTAGCTCCCCGATTTGACTGTGATGGACACATGGACTCTATGCAATGGAAGCTATCGTGGAACTGAAGCTACCATTCCACAGCAAAAGTCACCCAGCTTGCAACCAATACCATCCACACAGAATGTACCCAGCTGAGATGTTGCTTCCTGAAGAGACAGTGCAAAACTGAGCCTCCCAGCAGTGTAGCTGCATGACACGATACTGCGCTGCCCCCCACCAACTTCTTGTTATCATGGTGGGATTCACAAAGTCACTCACCCAACGTTTAACTTGTTCAAAATAAGCATGGACTATCCTCCTATTGCCCTCTACAGTACCAAACTTCAAATCAGTCCATTTAACCATTTTCTAACTATACGCTATAAAACCTACTGCCCATGATTTCTTATTACCATAATGAAATGTGATTCAACTGACTCACTCACCCAAACATAATTTAGGTGTATTCAGAAGAACTGCTAAGAAGCTATTCAAACACCTCTATCGCTCTCCTAGTGTCAGGGTCCAAGACAATAATAGGAAATTTGTGTGTGTGTGTGTGTGTGCGTGCGCGCGCACACACACACACACACACACACACTATTAATATTGTTGCATATATTCTTGCACATGTTAATATATTTTAACCAGTCCCATTCCAAATCTGAAAGGTCTGTCCATCCTGAAAGATAGCAGAGCCAGCTGGGAAAGGAAGCTGGAATTGGCATTCGTCAACCCACTAAATTACAACCTATTTTTATACCCATGTTTGCACTATTTCTTGGGCATCTCACTAGAAATTCCAGTAATTCCAAATGACTAGTGAGATGCCAAACAAATAGCAAAAATATGGCCATGATGAAAGGGAGGCCTGACTATCAAACGAAGCACACATTTCCCCCAAATGTTAAGAAATTAGCACTGTTTTTGTTGACAGCTTTTAAAAAGATCACTTCATCACAGAACTTAAAATAGTATATGTTTTATGATAATTGCTTTTGTTTCAGATATTTTGGATCTGTTTTATATTTGCTTTATGGTTCTCTTTTGCAGGCTATCTTGAAAATCTAGAACATAAAACATAAAATTATGTTTAAAAATTAAGCAAGAAGGTTGGGAGCAAAGCAGCTAGGAGAACAGGGACACTGGTAGCAGTGGGACAAATGTTCCATTTGTGCAATGAGTGAGCCGGGTCTAAATATGCCAACACAATTTCATGTAACCAAGTTTCCACTTAATCACAATGCATTTTGTGCTTTTTCACAGAGGTGGTTTTATTGTTGGTTTTGGGTTGTATAGAAATATTTTGTAAATTGAATAAAGCAGGCCTATCTTTACAAAAAAAAAAAAAAAAAAGGAACATGAATTTGGTAGTTTAAAGGTTTTTTTATATTATTCTAAATTTGTTTTATACAAGGGCTGCAATCCTCAGTATACACACTTTACTGGGGGCAAGTCCCATTGAACACTGTTGGGCTTACAATGTGAGTAGATATGTATTGAGTTGTGCTGTGAAACATATTAGTGTTTCTCTTATTCCCACTCCTAACCATGTTCCTTGGACTTTAAAACACTCTTTAGAGTGTAATGCTACAAGGCTGTGCCTAATTATACTGGGTATCCATAAATAGGTATACATGACTCAGAATTTCTGTGTCCTCAGCCAGCCTATCAGACTACAAGAAATACACCAGCTCCGGTTAAATTAAGCAGTAAGATACAACAGGCTGCAGCTTCTGACATATATCAGCACACCTCGAGGTACAAAAGAGCTGCAATATAGAGAGAAATCCTAGACTCACAATAGCAGCTCGATGCTGAATGTGATCTGAATGAGTATCAATACAAGTTGGACAACTTAGAACAAAACTCAAAACAAAGATACACACTTTCATTCCTTGTTTTACCTTATAGTCACCATAACAAAGCGCACATCTACTGCCTACATTTTCTGGCTGTAAGAAGGATGGCTATAATGCTGGATGGCTTCAAAGGCACATGTAAGTCCAGCATCTTATCACAGGGTGTGTACGCAATGTGTGATAATGTGCATTCGGTGCTAGATGCAGGTGCCTTTGGCTAGAAGCAAGTGCCTTTGTGCACATGGCGTCATCCCTGCCCCACACTATTTGTCTTTTTTTTTTTTTATAATAATTTTTATTGATTTTACAACATAAACAAAAAACAAACAAACATAATGCGACTTCCCCAAACCTCCCCTTCACTGCATCCAAATTTCAAAATTTTTAGCAATTCTTCATCCCATTTTTATATTTAATTCTCTTTAAAAAGAGTTTCTGCTTTATAAATTTCAATTTATAGCTGTAATTCTTAGTGTCCAATCCCCTGACATCTTAACATTCCGAAATTTTACAACAATTTTTAAGATAGATTTTAAATTTTTTCCAGTCCTCCTCCACTGTCTCTTTCCTCTGGTCACGGATTCTGCCGGTCATCTCTGCCAGTCCCATAAATTCAGTCACCTTGGTCTGCCATTCTTCCAGAGTAGGTAATTCTTTAGTCTTCCAATACTTCGCCAAAAGGATTCTTGCTGCTGTTGTTGCGTACATAAAAAAGGTCCTATCTTTCTTTGGTACCAATTGGCCGACCATGCCCAGGAGAAAAGCCTCCGGTTTCTTTACAAATGTCCACTTAAGGATTTTCTTAATTTCATTATAGATCATTTCCCAGTAGGCCTTAATCTTTCCTGCCCCACACTATTTGTCAACCCAAAGTGCACTCTGCAGGAATGGTTATAACCATAACTTCCTGAATACATGTATACACAGGAAGTGCTTTCTCAAGTCACCACCTATCGGGGAAAACCTACCCACACTGCAAGGTTGTGCTGCTCTTCATTATGTTCAACAATAACCTGGGTCCTGGTTTTTAACTCCCTAAAGCCTTACTTCATTACAATTTAAAAGGTAAAGGGACCCCTGACCATTGCGGCGCTCATCTTGCTTTATTGGCCAAGGAAGCCGACATACAGCTTCCGGTCATGTGGCCAGCATGACTAAACCGCTTCTGGCGAACCAGAGAAGCGCACGGAAACGCCATTTACCTTCCCGCCGTAACGGTACCTATTTACAGTGGTACCTTGTGTTACATATGCTTCAGGTTACATACGCTTCAGGTTACAGACTCTGCTAACCCAGAAATAGTATGTCAGGTTAAGAACTTTGCTTCAGGATGAGAACAGAAATCGTGCTCCGGCTGCGCGGCAGCAGCGGGAGGCCCCATTAGCTAAAGTGGTGCTTCAGGTTAAGAACAGTTTCAGGTTAAGAACAGGCCTCCGGAACGAATTAAGTATTTAACCCGAGGTACCACTGTATCTACTTGCACTTTGACGTGCTTTTGAACTGCTAGGTTGGCAGGAACAGGGACCGAGCAATGGGAGCTTACCCCATCACGGGGATTCAAACCACCAACCTTCTGATCGGCAAGTCCTAGGCTCTGTTGTTTAACCCACAGTGCCACCCGTGTCCCTCTACACTTTAGAATGTATATAAATAAGACAGTAGCATTCTCAATCCATGACACAGGCTGCCACTTGCTCCCTTTTGTCAATAAAACTAGTTGCTGTGTTTCCCGTGTTAGTGTGGTAATAAACACAATACACTGTCATGTTTCAAAGTGGAAAACATTAAAACATGTTCTTAAAAGCTCTGGTTTTGGAACAGAAACATATCCAGGTTTCCACTCCTTAGGAGGAATAATTGGTTCCATTTATAGATCAAAAAAAGGATTGCAAATCACTAGGAAGACTTCTCATGCAACAGTAATTTAGAAGCAGTTAACTATACTTTTAAAGACAAATTTCCTTTAGTATAATTTGACCCTGAGGAACAATTAAATTCATTAATATCCCAAACGAAATACAGGGTAATAAAAGGGAAGCACCTAAAGTTATTATACAAGGAGAATTCCCCCCCCCCCAGAAGCACCAGGCATATGGAGCCAAGGGTGGGTGGGTGAGGGTAGACCAATTTTTAGTTATTAAGAGCTCCTTTTGTAGACACATACAACACCTAGTGTGTCTAAGTAAAAGGAATCTTACGCTTAGTTTGATATCTGTCCCACCATACATGACCTTGAAACATTTTATTTATTTTTCAACATCTTTATCCATCCTTTCCCCCTGGGCAACATACAAGGGCTTCCCTCATTTTATTCTCATAAGTCAGGTTTGGCTGAGAAAGTAACCCACCATGAAGTGAACTTCATGGCCATGCAGGGCTTTTAATTTGGGCTTCCCTGGTCCCAGCCCAATATTCTGTGTATTACACAGTACCACTCTGGTTCTGACTATACTGCTGCCTTAATGCCAACGTTAATCAACCAACGATTAATTTCACAATGGATTTAAAGTATACCACAGCTTCTGTGCATGACCGGTACACAACAGATTTTGATTTCAACAGGAATGAAGTTTGCCTCCCTAACTAGGCACTACACTGCATCTACAATGTTTATTATCTTTAAGTAATCATGTACTAGAAAAATTTAATGGTTTCTTAAGTGTGTTCTTATTCATTGTATGTGTGTGTTTATCATTTTCGCATCTTACGTTCTACATTTTCTTCAATATTTGTTTCCTAGTTATATGCCCTAGATTATATATATTTCCGGTCCTCAAGATTCTGGTAACAAGGTACAAGATAAAAACCATAAGAACTGCCAATGCTATTCCTTTCCAGCCACTCTAATCATTATACCTTTAGAGCAGCCTCATGTTTAATTTCTGTCCTCTTCAAAACAAATAGGGTTCAAAATAGTATGTCTGTATTTCTTATGTAACACGTTTTTTCATATTTCTAAGTACTGGAAAGGGTAGTGCTGGCTATAAGCAAAGAATCCTTTCCAATCTAGGCCAAAATGGAGCAATGAGCTAATATTCTGCAGTATAGCTAAGATTTCTGGTAAGTGTGACTATACACAGAATACACAGAATATCCAGCAAATCAGTTCCGTTCCGTTCACTGTGGAGGTGTCACCCTGTCGTGTGGCAATTGGAAGCATCTGCAATCGGAAGTTGTTGTACACTTCCATTTGGCAGTAAAGTTCAAATGGACAAACTATTGTTAGCATTTTTGTTCCAAACCAAAGTTCACAAACCCACATCAAAGTATTGTTACCAATAACATTTATAATTAAGGTACATTGAGGCCACATAGGGAGCAACCTGCACTAGGCATAAGCACTGGGCATAACTAGACACTCAGCAGGATGCAAGATAAGTAGAATCCTCAACAGGATCAGGTCAAAGGCTCATTTGAACCATCATCCTGTTTCACAGTGGCCAACCAGATGCCTATGAGAAGCCCAAAATCAGGAAATGGGTGCAACAGCACTCTCCACTTCTCAAAGTGAACTTTACCTGTAGTCACAAAGCAAGCAGCTGTACCCAACAACAATCATATGGACAGGTGATGGAAAAAGTGGGTGCCTTGGTGGCCAACATCAAAGTCCTGACTGGCCACATGTACTCATCATGGCAGCACTTAAGGGCAAAATCACATGCATCTGCTCATCACTCAAAGACACCGCCATTAAGAGATTATTTACATGTATGAAACAGCTATCAGTATCAAACACCACAGACAGAGCTTTCAAATAATCTGGTATCACTTCAAACATAACAGCTTCCATTGGAGTCTCTTTGAGATTAAGCCACAAAACATTTAGTGTCAAGACATCAAGTGGAACACATGCATGTCTGAGTCAGTCCTAAGAAACCTTGCACTACCCAAGATCATATTTAAAAATTGGTTTGATATTATACAGGACATCAGAGGTACAGCAGGATATTGGATTCAAGTGAATCTGCAAGCATGTTTTTTTGGAGCAATAAAGGAAGTCAAGAAGGAACATCCAGTGCCAACTTCTGGTCAACAGAAAAATAATATTTGGAATATTGTGCTAGTGAATAAGATAACTGCTTGTAAATGAGAAGCAATAAATAATTCAGAGATTCTTCAGAAGAACTTGACTATCCTCTCACTATTTTGGAATAGATATAGACCAAGTGATTTAGCACCTATGGACATTGTGACAATCTGGTGTAAGGAGCTGAGCATATTTAATGTAACATTTAGTTTTCTAATCATTATGTTTTCATAATGAAAACATTATGTTTTCTAATCTTTTCTGAATACACTTTTAAGTCATTGTTCTTATACATCGGCTCAGTAAGCCATGGTCTAAAGCAAATAAGCAGTATTGCTAGTGCAGGCTG
The DNA here is from genome assembly GCF_964252035.2 of Podarcis erhardii. Taxonomy (NCBI): domain Eukaryota; kingdom Metazoa; phylum Chordata; class Lepidosauria; order Squamata; family Lacertidae; genus Podarcis; species Podarcis erhardii. Next base: position 38,356,519 of record NC_138507.1, on the reverse strand, counting down.
CTAAATGCACCAGCTGTTTTCTTCCCTATGGAAACTTCCCAAGCGGAAACTTGCAAACCAGTGCTTGTGGTTTGATTCTACCCAAACAAAGCGGAAAGCCAAGGACAAACCTTGAGTACTGTTGTGGTTTGTCTGGGGAGAGAGAAACCATTGAGTGCTAGTTCACACATTACACTAAGGTTTGTCAGAGCTACAAAAGCTCTTCTGGAGACATAACTGAACAATGCTATAATAGGAGTCTTCTCTTCCTAATATAACTTCCAAATAAACCTCTACCTATTTATATGTATATAAAATGGCAAAGCTTGATATATTCCATCCCGATTGGTTAAGCCAGGAAAGTCTTAGCAGCACCGTACAGTCAGATCTTGCACAGCACAGATGTAACTCTTTTAAATTTTCCTTTCCTTTTAAATAGTGTTCTGGGAAATAATCAACAGACTTAATTGTTAGTGAAATTTCCCTGAGATAATTCAGAAAACTGCTTACCTCTAATATTGGTTATACTTTTTGCTGTCAGCAGTTCACTGTGTAATCATATCATTTCTATCTCACAAGGAAAACGTTGCTGTGGTTGGAAGATATAGCCACAATATCCTGTTTTGAGCTTTAAGTTTCTTGAAAAAAAACACACAAAATCAAATGAAAATATTACACTTTAAGTACTCTTCTTGACTTTCCTAGCATAACTGATCAAGTATTTATTGAAACAGGTTTCTTCCAAACAATTTCACATTTGTAACTGCACAGAACCTGTTGTCAAATGCCCCTAGAATAGATGCAGATAAATAGTGATATGGAAATAAACTACCTGACATATTCATGGGGCCATCCATATATTCTATATAATTGTGTATTTATCTTTATTGTAAAACCACATGTGGAAAAGGTTGCAGTTTTCCAAATGGTACATATATGTGGAGAGAGAGAGAATTGTTAAATTGATTTTTCAACAAATTATAAACATAGCACACAAGTTTCCTTGTTTCATTAGTCTTTATTTCTGAATCTGTTGCAAAGGTACTTTTCTCTACCCTTTTCAAAGCACCAAGTTTCCTTTTTGGAAATATCACATAGTAACATTGTTTTAATTATGTTAACAAGTTTACTAATATGTAACCATCCTTTCTTGGAGCCATATGTAAACATGCCCATTGTCCACAGGGATTTCAAAAGATTCAGGAGATAGTTTCCAACACAAGGGAACTCTGCCTACAAATCATTCTCCACTTTATAACAGAACAGGCTTGTCTAACTCTTGTGTTCATTCAGCTCCATGGATACGCCCAGATCAGGACAAGCTCAAACGATGAGGCTTTTGGTACTGCAAACCACTTTAGGAAACCATTTCTTTGCAGCTCAAAACTATGGAATCCTGTTCTTTGCCAACGACACGGTTTTTGGAAGAGGGGATCTATGTTTGAAATTACATTATCTTTTCCTAAATAAATGTTTGTTTCATTTACTAGTTCTTTATCTGGGTCATTTAAAGTTCTTGGCAAAACCGCAAGCCTTGTCTGATTGCTGAGAGCCAAAGTTTAACATAAAATAGGGGATATATCATGGATTAGAAAACCATCTAGAAGCTCCAAGGGAAGTTTGCAAAGAATCACATCAACTTCCACCTTACCGTCAAGGGATGATGAGGAACCCCTACTCACCTGGGTGCAAGGTGGAGAGGTAGCAATCTGACTCAGGCTGCAGTGCTAAACACACATCCAGCCCTATCCTAGACATATTAATTGAGAGCTAACTCACAGAGTCCAAGAGAAGTACGACTAGGATTGCAACCCATGCTGAAATCCAGTTGAACCAAACACGTCTTGGTTTGTGCAGCTAACTTCACTCTGGGTGTCAAAAACAGTTCTAAAAGTGACAAGCAGTAGAATCTGCAGCAATATTTGGTAAGGTCATGTGCTTTTATTGTAAAACTGCAAGAAACAGAACTTGTTGCAAAATGACAAGTTCTTTCAGAAAAAAAAAGACTCAGGGAGGAAATCTAGCTAATCTTGAGCTCAATCTGCAATTGGCAAATTCCCGCTGTCTTAAGTGATTGAATGAATGATTGACAAGAAACGCTTAGACATGTTTCATAATGTTTGCCAAGAAGGGATGCACAATCTAAAAATAATAACAGTAGGAATGCTATCAGCTAAGACAATAATTCAGCAGAATTTTTTAAAATACAGTTTTTAAAAATTAGTTGGAAACAGGAAACCAAGCAAGACTCTCTTATTTTTTTTTTGTAAAGTTAAAATAACAATTAAATATAATGAATGTACAGTTAGTTTCTCAAGTAACCTAACAGAACAGTCAGTTTGGTGATATGCTCCCAATTAAAACCTGAATGCTACATACAAGACAGCTGTAGAAGTTCAGACTCATATCTTTTTTTATTAAAAGTTACTGCACTATCAAAATTAATCAAGCACACTGGACACCCAATTACTTTTATTTATTTTATTTCAATTAGAGATATCTGTCAGATCCTTCTAATGCCTATGCTTGAGAACTCTGAAAATCCTATTTCTTTAGTTTTGCTATATTTTTCTCTGGGGAAAAAATACATATGGAATCCTTTAATGGTTGGACAGATATTTGCTTCCATGAACAGTTCTGTCCATGCCAGTGAACTATTTGCTGATTACATTCAGCAGCAAATAATTCACGAATAATGTTACATATAAAATAAATCCCACCACCACCATGGATTTCACATAGAAGCAAACAGTTTCTCCAAATACCACAAATTTACTGTTTTTCTGAAATCTCTGTGTACTAAGACTTGCAAACTGTTTGATACACACACTCTATTCCATGGATTACACTCGTTTGATTTAGCACTCATATACACTTTTTAATAGATAGAGCAAAGAACAGATTCACAAAAGGTGAGCTTGCTCCAATTAAACAAATACAATCACTAACTGGAGAGGCAATAATATGCCTTGGCAATCTGCACATGGAATTCAGGCTTGCTATAATTTTACACACTGTATACAGAAAGATTGGACGCCGGTGGTGCTGTGGTCTAAACCACAGAGACTAGGGCTTGCTGATCAGAAGGTCGGCGGTTTGAATCTCCGCAACGGGGTGAGCTCCCATTGTTCGGTCCCAGCTCCTGCCCATCTAGCAGTTCGAAAGCTCATCAAAGTGCAAGTAGATAAATAGGTACCACTCCAGCGGGAAAGTAAGCAGCATTTCCGTGCGCTGCTCTGGTTCACCAGAAGCAGCTTAGTCATGCTGGCCACATGACCCGGAAAAACTGTCTGCAGACAAACGCCGGCTCCCTCGGCCTATAGAGTGAGATGAGCACACAACCCCAGAGTCATCTGCGACTGGACCTAATGGTCAGGGTTACCTTTACCTTTTTATACAGAAAGATACCTGTGTCAAAGACAGAATTTATTTTCATCTGGTATGATTTTTTTAAAAAAATCAAATAAATGAAATCTGTTCACTGTGTTGAAGGGTCCCCAACCTTTTTTTGGGCCCAGGGCATATTTAGAAATCTAATGAATTGTTGTGGACACCACAAAACATCAATTGAGGACCCAATAACGGTAACTCACCCCCAGGGAAAAAAGGCCTAGTCTTTTATGGGTGTAAAAACTGTGCAGGGCAACATTCTGAGATTGTAAAATTGGTCACAACTGTATTGATTTCAGGTGTAGGTAGGCTTTGGCTCAGGCATTGGGTGTATATCCATTCTCAGGCCCCTGTTGGGGTGGGGGGAATGCCTGAGCAGGGTCAAACCTGGAGTAGAAGGACCACCTCAAGACAAGGGTCTACTTACGTGGCCCTCTGAAGCTGCCATTGGAAGTTCTGTGGCCCATCTGCCCCATTCTTGGCTTCTGGACAGAGACATCACTCTAGACCCCTCCAATGGTGCACGCTGTAGCCAACTGTAATCCTTTAGCCAACTGCAGCCAACTGTAATCCTGTACCCAATGACCGCCTGCTTAAATAAGGCAGCTTAGCAGCCTCCCAATTGGTTAACAATGACTTTGGTGGGCTATCTTGTCCTCCTTTGCGACCAGCCATGGGAAATCCCCAGAAGCTGGTCACAAATGGAAAGGCCCTTCTTCTGCATTGATGGGCTGCAACCACTGCCCACTCCAGTATCAGGTAAGCTGCCATTTCACAGAAGAAAAATGGGCAGTGCTCAGAACTTCACCCTTAAACAGGCAAAACATCCACAACCCTCCCAAAACAAATACAATACAATACCACTGAGCAACGGCCATTTTCTGGTCACCGACTCCAACAGGCCTCCTTGCATACATTATATTCTTCAAAGGACCACACACTATATGTGCCAGCAAAGTGTCCCTGGGTGATGTGTATAATGTTTGATGTTTTATAATGTGCCTAGGGGCAGCGCTGCCCCCAAAAAGTCACCCACCTTGCCAAGCATCTCCAAGGATACTTTCCCTATGTCTGTTCACCAAAAGCTGTTCCTCCCTGCTCTAGGGCAGCTTTATCCATGTAAGACCATTTTATCAGTCCAGTGGCTGCATAAGATGCACTATACCTCTGAATACCAGGCAGACGATTACCCTGATACATTTGGCTAATGACCCCACATCTGCTTTTGCCAGAACAATTTTACAGGAAGTAAACAAGTCAGTCTTGCCTGTAGAGAGAAGTGACTTGCCTGTAGCAGTAAGAACTAGGTAAGAGTTGTTCGAACAACAAACCCTCGAAATCAAATCCCCATCAATTAAATTCTACTGAAATCAATTTCCATCTCAGATCCCTCTGGAAATTTTCTCCTTCAGTTAATGTACCCTCCTCACCCCCCCCCCACTTTTTTACACCTAGATTATCTCCGCTATTCATTCCCCCTTAAACGAATATCCCCACGTCATTAAGTTGTTTCACAGTTCCACTCCAAACCATTTCCCCTTCCAAAAATTGATACCCAACAAAAGTATTAATCTGTCAAAATGTTATTTGCATGCACCACAATTTGCATGCACCACAATTTCATAAAGAAATATCATCACTGCATACAATATATACATTCACAATATTTGCACACACATAATAACCAAAAGGACAAATCACTGGCTAACTGCAATATTACTGCTTTTCCTTTAAATGTCTGCGTAAGCCTGGCAGCATAGAAATGTTTTCAACAAAGGTTAAAAAATTAATACTGAAGACACCTGCCAAATCTCTATTGGAAGACTGCATTCCACAAGACTGGAGCAATAAAACTGAGAGCCTGGTGTCGTGTTGACGTCAAACGAGCCTTATCAACCAGCTATGCTGCTACAGATGATATCATTCATGATATCATTCATCGAGCTGTGATGGTAGGGATCAGGTACACCTTAAGTACTCTGGAGCTAAGTTTGTAACCAGGGCTTTGTAAGGTTCTTTGTAAACAAGAACCTTGAACCTGGCTCAGTTGTATTAATTTCATGCTTCCTTCCCAAAAAACACATTTGCATTTTCCCCTCTCTGACCCCTCTTAAAGAGACAAGATTCCCAGTTTTCTCACGGAGGCAAAAACCCTGTCTTTGCAGTGTGATCCAAAATGTCTCTATTTCCTTGCCTTCTTCAGTTTCTAGAAGAAAGAAATACCATTTAAAGTAAAGGGGAGGCCCAAGTAGCTGCTGTGCAATTAGCAGACAAAGCCATACCTCATTGCCCAGATTAGCCAGGCTGCCTGTATCACTGAACCCTGTTCCATACTGCATAGGCACCCGTTTGTAGCTCAACAACCATCTTTAGGATTGGGGAAACTGGGCACCCATTTAGTGCACTGACAAAGCTGCTTAAAAAAAAGTTAAGATATTTCATAATTGATCCAGTCGTGTACATGTGCATTGATTCTTAATTATTGTTCAACCCTCTTTCATCATGGCAGATTTGGTACACTGTTTGCATTAAGAATATACAGTTGCCTATTGATCAAAGTAGCATTTGAACTCTGGCAATTGCTCTGGCTGCTCTCAGTCGCAGTTAATATAAATGATGTCCATTCAAGAATGGAGTCATGCAGACATCCAGAGAGTTAGAAATGGGTGTAGTGCATATGTTTGGACTCTACGGATAGGAGCTTCAGGTCAAGAATGTGAAATGTACATTCCCCAACCTTCTTTTTTCCAACTAGGAGACAATCAGCCCATTCTCTATTCCCAAATTCATTGGGTTTATTTATATTTTAAACAACTCAGAAATGAAAGACATGCTGTATCAGGCAAAGGATGGAAGCCAAGGTGAAAAGGTGCCCTGCATGAATTTTTAAAAAAAGGAAAAAAAGACAGGTATAGGCTGGTCTTTTTATTCCTAATGGAATTAATACATGAATCATGACTTTAATAAGTGCCATCTGTTTGTTAATTGTACTTTGCAAAGCACCAGGATTTTGCTTTCTTGTTTAATAACAAAACAAGTTAGCGGCTACAAAGGAAACTGCAGATGTCGTGAAACACCAGGATCCTACAACTTGAGTGTTAGGAAAATCATGGTTAATGCTATGCACATATTAATTGTTTCTGTTTCCAGGATCTAGTACTTAACTCGTGGCATCAAAACTGTACTAAAAGATAGCTAATATTATTTTTTTGATAGCAGTTGCACGATCCTTACATTAGAAAAATATTCATTTGCAAATGATCCATGTGGGCTGACACAGAGCATGGTCAAGGTGCCAAACAATGGTGCTGGCTTGCTGAAGCTCAGCATATTATCTGGCTCTGGTCAGTATATGGATGGGAGAATCAATGGGACTCAATGCACATCTAAGTATGCTGTATTTGTATGCAAACCTAAATATGGTGCCTTTGACAAACTATGTTATTTTGAGACATCATATTTTATCTATAGCATCCCACATGAACCTATAAGCCCATTTGCACAATTCAGCCAGCCAGCATTAAACATTTTAAATTCTGATTGGTATCAATGGGAGATTCCCGTGCAATCAATCCTATGCATGCTTACGATGCCTACTCAGGAACACGGTGGGACGTACTTCTCAGTAAACACAGGAATACACTGTTAAACAAATGCATAGCTACAGACCTTTACTGCATGCTGGATTGTGTCCACTCTTTATTCGTATTTCATTGTTTTTCAGACACTTCAAGAAGGTGATAATATTCCAGTAGTGTTTCGCCCGAGGCATAAATTCATACTAATATCTCAAGGTTGCCATGTATCTAAGGCTATGAAAAGTTGCAGGATATGACAAAAAATATAGCAAAATCTATCATTTCTCCACAATTGCTCACAGGCCTAATAAATGGTCAACATTTTCAAATCACTCCCTTATTTTGAAACAGGGTTTCATGGGTGCACTGGGAACCCAAACCAAGCAAGAAGAGGGCAAGCAGTAGTATTTCTTGTAATATGTTTAAAAACACACACAACAGCCCATCACGCATCCAACAAGCTCCTTCCAAACCACTAGAGACAGTTAGTTTACTGGCCTAACAGGCATCTATGCGTAGGTAACAGAACTTCCTCTTCTTCTCCTGTTCCCTTCCGCTCCCTGCACCCCCTCAAAATCAAATCAGGAGGGTGGGAGAATGCTCTGGAGCATATTTGGAGAGTGCAGAGGAAGGAGAGGAGATAGAAGTCCCATTGTGCCAGTAGATCTATGCATTCAGAGCACTGGATAAGACCCCCAAACTCTGCATACATCATATGCATTGTCCTTAACTGCTATTGAGCCATGGTAAAACTGAGCACCATGTGAAGATACAAACTCTTGGTTGTCAGAGCTTGCTGTTATGCTAAGAGGAAGCTAGCAATCCATCACTCTTCCATTCAGCCTGAGTCTTACCATGGAGAACTGACTTTGAAATGGCAGTAGTAGTGGAACTTTCACGCACAAATTTCCTTGCTCCGTTGGAAGTTTTAAAGGAGGATGTCCAGTGGAAGGTGAAACACAGGGAGGACATGTGGACCTGACTCCCTAGTAAAACTTCCTCCCCTGAAAAGACACAGGTGAGTTCCTGACTTGGCCAGCTGCTTTGGGAGTGAGGAGTGGAAACAAAATGGATGAGAGAGGGTTGAGTGAGAGTGAAAAGAGAAGAGGTGAAGAGGGGATAAAGGAAGAAGATAAGCAGTGGCAGTGCTGAGCAAATAAAGAAAGAACCCAATTTTTCCCACCCACAGGAGACTAGCCTGAGCCCCTCTGCAAGACTTAGGCACTTCTCAGACAACAGTGACTTTCTTCTGAGCTGGCTCCAGCTTAGATTCAAAAGGAAGGTAAAGCAAAGGGGGAGGGATTCTTTCTTTTTTACAAACCACATGTTATTTTAATAGCTCTACATTTAAATGCCAATGTTTAAAACTTAGATTTAGCAATGCATTTCCCCTTACTCAACCATTTCCTCTGCAGTTTAGCTGTTTCAGATGGACAGAACAGGAAGGGTCCTGTTGCTATTACACAAAATGGCAAAACTCTCATTAACTGAGGTGGAAAGAGATAATTAGCCCCAAAGGATAATGTGGTAGGGAAAAATAAACTACTGTAATACGCAGTTGAAAAACAATCAAGTAAGAAGTGTTCATTTCTGTCTCACACGACTTGAATATTATAAAAATACATGAAGATAGCAAATTTTGTCTTAAAATGATAAAAAATTCCTCTTGCCTTTTTATGTGCTAATGTTTATTAAGGTGAATTTTGGAGAAAATTCATAATAAATTACACTGAGAAAAACGTGAGTCATTGTTCCAGCTCATGATGGTCCTTAATTTAGCTTCAAAACAAGAGCAATGAAGTACTAAAGCAATGCATTTGTGAGAAAAAGACCTCTTGTGATGATGTTAAACTTGGAGCTTATGTTTTAATGATTTGCAGGGCTTTTTTTCAGTCAGAACTCACTGGAACCTCTCAGGTGGGGCCCATTGCTATTCTAAGAGAATGAAGAAGGTGTTTGTGGTGAGTTCCAGCACCGTTTTTTCTAGAAAAATAGCACTGATGATTCGTTAGGCTGTAATTAGCTGTTGCTTCTCAGATCTCTCTTATAATGTGAAGGGACAAAGTATGCAGTACACATGGAAAAAACACTTAAAATATTTTTTGGCAACTATACTTTCATTTCTCATGTAAAATATTGATTCCCTCTGCCTACCACCATATAGCCAACTGCTTTATACTTTGATACCCAAACTATTCAGAAGTATCCCAATCATGATGAACTACAAGTAGCTAGCATATTCATTATGACTAGTATCCAACCAAATCAAACAAGTTGTTCTGAAAGGTCTGGATGAGGCATCCAATGTACCATCTGGTCTGATTTTGTGGACTCTTTTTTAGGGCTAAAGAAGAGACATAAATTGTCTCCTTTCATCATGCTGCTTCCTCTATATTCAACTCTTTGATTCTAGAGAAATCAAACTATCTGAGTCTATGTCAGTAACTTCATGCAGGAGAACACAGCCTGCAAAATTTTCATGGAACAAAGCTTCAAATTAAAGTTAACCAGTTAGAAAAGACAACAACATTGAATGGCAACTATTTTCAAAGACTGAGAGAAGCTGATATGCATTGGAACAATTGGTGCTTCTGAATTACAATCATTTTTCAAGAATTTCCATATAAGTTTGCTCCAGGGGGAAAAACCATAGAATATTTTCAGTTGCCAAAACTGCCATTTGCAATTAAAAATTAAAGCTGCAGCACTCATCCCATGCAGGCAATTATCTAAAGGTAGCTGGCAGTCGTCATTGTTTACGGTGCCGCTGCTGTGTCATGACTTCATTAATCTGGGAATTTATATTTTAATAGATTTAACATTGTCAGATTTATTTTCAGCTAGGCTCATATTTGAATCACACTCACAAATAACAGTAGCAAAAACCCTGCTTTCTTGGCATTCCTCCAAGCTACCTCACCATCTCATTTTTGGAGCGTTATAGTCCAACAGAACAAAATCTGCTAGAAACTGCTAGAAACACTAATTAATATATAGATACCAACTTCCATAAGTCGCATCTTATTCTACATTCCCAGTAAATACAGCATCCCTAGAAGATGTTACTGGTCACTACAGTATAGCATGTACATCCCTGAAACTTGATATAAATCCATCCTTCGCATGTATTCACTAAAAAGGCTATTTTTAAAACAACCATCCAAAGCAGTTGTATCTTTGCAGTAGTAACTCAATATTCCACAAAGGGAATACACATACATCTGCAAAATTCAATCACAACTACTCACAGAACAAATTGAACTTCAGGGGTAGTATCATGGGCTTCACTGTAAGGTTAGGAACTGAAGAATAAACTCCAACCCTGAAGGGCCCTCCCCTTTAAGTCCTGTGCTACTTCAGCATAACTTTCATTTTACTGAAAGGTGCACCTCTTTGTCAAGCGATGGAGTGCAGTGTTGATTTTAAGACTGTTTTACTTTTGTTCCTGCCACCATCTCAATTCTGTTGACAATTCCGATGTTCAGTTGGTTGATGTTTCATTGTTTCAGATTTAAACACACTATTCATTATGACTTTTAGTGAATATATAATCCACTCTGGGACCTTTAGGTGCTCTAGATACCTGCAATAGGTAGGTAAGTTCCTACTTAAGCATCTATTAAATTGTGCTCTGAGGCTGCTCAGTGGAACCTACTCCCAAATAAACATCCACAGGCTTGCAACTGAGTGTACAGAATAATGCAAATCTCCTTAGGTATCTTAAGACTGATTTGTTGAGTAATAAAAGTTTGATTAGTATATTACAGTAAAACTGTGTTTAGTAATTACTACCATTATTGAGGAACTCATATGTTGAATTACAACAGTGTAATCCAGGCGGGTGCTATTCAAGCTCTTAATGATCAAAAACAATTTGTCACAACAGGTGATGTATTCATCATCAGGGGAATAAAGTATTTTGTTGAAAGTCCAGTGAAGGAAACATATGAGGAACAGACAGCAAAAATTAATTCTTCAGTTTGCAAATATCCAAAATTTGGATATTTGCTAAGGCTTTCCCTTATCTTTTAAAGACATTTAAACAGTGCTCTCAATCTTTAATGAGAGTTTTAGAGCCTAGCGTCTCTCTCTATATATATTTATTTTTCCCTAAGTACCTTTCAATCAATTCAAAAATTTAAAAAGCTACTTTCCAAGCAAAATCTAAGCAAGTAAGATTTATACAATAAACAAAAGCTACTGAAATTGAGAATTGGGGGGGGGGGGCGCACCTTGAAAACCCATGCAATCTGCTGACTGCCCCAACAAATGTTTATACTTACAGATAGGTAGCCGTGTTGGTCTGCCATGGTCAAAACAAAATAAAAAAATTCCTTCCAGTAGCACCTTAAAGACCAACTGAGTTAGTTCTAGGTATGAGCTTTCGTGTGCATGCACACTTCTTCAGATACCAAGGTATCTGAAGAAGTGTGCATGCACACGAAAGCTCATACCTAGAACTAACTCAGTTGGTCTTTAAGGTGCTACTGGAAGGAAATGTTTATACTGTTTTTAATGTGCATTCATTCAGAAACCACGAATAAAGTATCTAAAAATAACCAAGGAGACAAAACTGTTACAGGAGACTGAGTGAACAAGCAAACATGAATCTAAGTGAATGAATGGATGCGCCAGAGATGCAATATACTCATTCAGAGATATTCAAAGCCCAAGGGAGGGGAAAACATTTGCTTCCGATCATTCTCTCAATTAGATCTTTTTTGCTCTTCCTGTTTTTTCCTTTTTGCCCTACGGATGATACCAAGCCAGACTCCATAAAATTGATCCCTAAATGAAGCTGTGAATTAGCTTTCAAAATACCTTGCAAAACTCCTCTTTCACATGTTCCTGAGCTTTATTCCGAAGGGCTAACAACTATATTGATACCCTATACATAATCAAGTTCCTAACTTCAGAATACTTCAGATTGTCAGTGCTCTGTCTGACAGTTAAGCCAAATATATATAGACGGATCACACAGATCACACATTCGACAGTCGACATTAAGCACAAAAAAGATAGAACTACCATTTTTAAAATTTCAGGCTACCAGTCACTAGCACATGTAAAAGCTGTACTTGACTCTTAAAACATTCAGTAAGTGTTGGGTGGGGTGGGGGAAAGCACAACTTAATTCCTCTTAATTTCATTTCAAGTGTTACATGGTGGTTAAGCGTAGTTAAAGGGTTTAAAATCAGTGAAGATTTTGCATATGCACCCCAAGGTAACTTATACTTTCCCTGTGCCAGCTATCATCCCTTTCGGTAGGGATTTCATAGAACATGTTATACCATTCCAGGCAGAAGGGACATAGAAGAATAACGAGCCATGCATCCAACCCAGAAGCCAAATACTAACACTAGGATAATGGAATAACTATAACCTATGGCTAATGTTGGCACGCGGGTGGCGCTGTGGGTCAGGTGGTCGGTGGTTCGAATCCCCGCAATGGGGTGAGCTCCCGTTGTTTGGTCCCAGCTCCTGCCCACCTAGCAGTTTGAAAGCACGCCAAAGTGCAAGTAGATAAATAGGTACTGCTCCGGTGGGAAGGTAAATGGTGTTTCCATGTGCTGCTCTGGTTCGCCAGTAGTGGCTTAGTCATGCTGGCCACATGCCCCGAAAGTTGTGTGCTGGCTCCCTCGGCCAATAAAGCGAGATGAGCGCCACAACCCCAGAGTCAGCCACGACTGGACCTAATGGTCAGGGGTCCCTTTAACCTATGGCTAATGTTAGAAATTGTCAGATAGAATAATCACAATAAACCTTCAACAGAATTGAAGGAAGGAAATCTGCAACACTCCCAACCTACGGCTCTCTCACATAAAAAGTTCCTTTGGAGAAAGTGTTATAAATTGAGGTTTGCATATAATTCAGGAATATCACAAATCCCGAGGTAATGCAGGATGTCTCTGAGGTGTTTGGGGCTTGTCAGAGGCAAAGCCTTCCCCCTTCTCCTTCCTTTTTCCTTATATATTGTCTCTGTTTAGATTGTAAGCCTGAGGGCAGGGAGCATGCTATTAATGATTTTTCCAAGTACATCTGAGATACTTTTTAGCTAAAGCTAAACGCCTTAAGTAAACAAAGCAGGATCCTACAAGCCAGGTACGAGTGAAATAGGGACTCAATGATCCAGGCAACAACAAAAAATGTATCTGCTGAAATCTAAAGCAAATCTCCAAACTTACCATTATGCTATACAGTGGTACCTCGGGTTAAGTACTTAACTCGTTCCGGAGGTCTGTTCTTAACCTGAAACTGTTCTTAACCTGAAGCACCACTTTAGCTAATGGGGCATCCTGCTGCTGCCGCGCCGCCGGAGCACAGTTTCTGTTCTCATCCTGAAACAAAGTTCTTAACCCGAGGTACTATTTCTGGGTTAGCGGAGTCTGTAACCTGAAGCGTATGTAACCCGAGGTACCACTGTAGTGGGATGATAGGGGAAGGGTGAGCAAAACCTAGAGTGAAGAGAGGGTGTGGAGGAAGAGCTCCACTGTGATTGACAGGTCTAGCTTGTAAAAGAAAGGAATTATTTTACTGGTGCTCTCCAATTCCAGTACCTGTGGAGGGATATTAGCTTTCCAAGGTATATCTCTAAGCAATAGAGGGAGGAGAGCAGGGAGGGAACCACTGCTCTCCCAGCCTCCCAACACAGTGGGTCATTGCCGCTTACCGAGAGGGGAGGCGTGAGAGGCTTGCAATGGTGAGTAGTGGTGGAGCCAATCCAACACTGCTAGGTGCCACACCAAGCTCCCCTCTTGGAAAGTGACAGCCACTGATTGTACCTGGAAGACAGGAGAGCAGTAGTGCAGCAGCCCACCAGGCACTTCTGCCTCTAAGCTAAAGGAAGATGCCAGGACAGAGAGAGAGGGAGAGGGATCTCTCTTTGGTAATTGAAAGGCCTACCATGCAACCAGAGCAAGCGATTTTACATGGAAAGTGAACCCTTTTTAGTTCTTTCCACTCCAAAATTAAAGGTTCCTGGCACAAAACTCCCTGGACCTATTTCTCTGCAATGTGGCAAATTCTTACCCAGAAGCTAATTCCTCATGTCTGCAATTTTCAGGCCACTTGGCCACAAAATACAAAGGTAGACTGATTCCTTGTGTACACACCTTGAAAAACAGTGATCCTTCTGAAATTTAGCAGGTATCATTATCTCAGGGGGGCAACTCTGTCTGCAAATTTCATCCAATTCTGGCTGAAAATAATAATAAACAACTTATTGGGGGGGGATGATGTTCCTGAGTTCTGCAAAAACAAACCCGGCTGCCCCCCCCCACCTTTAATCCTATGGCGCTGTGTCACAAATGCTCACAACTTTTGTGCCTCACAGCAGTTTGAATACCTGCCTCCCCAAAGGACAAAGACAAAATCTATGTCCCTTCCCCACTCGCAACATTTTGCTTTAAGCCACAAACATTTTTTTTCTGGAGAGTGGTAGTGCTGGGTGCAACTGATGCCATCTTGTACAGAGAGGCATGGGTGTGTGGCAAAAGGCATGTGGGGAGGGGGAGGGGAGGGTGCTGCTTGTGCGGACTGTCATCTGGTCAGCATCTCAAATGTACACACCTGGACTTTACTATGAATTCAACTAGGCAATAGTCAGATCAATGATGGCTTGGAGGAAGACACAACAAATAGCAGTACTTCATAAGAAACTACAGAGTACCTTTGGATTGTGGCTAAAGTCATGTGCACATGGATTCAAAAACTAGCAATGGACAACAGTAGCAAGAGTCTTAATAGCACATGGATGGAAGAATGAGGAAATCCCGACGAAAGAACTGTGGCAAGAAAAACTGATGGACTATGCGGAATTGGCAAAACTGACACACAAACTATGTGACAAGGATAACTGTGATTTTAAAGATGAATGGGAACCTTTTACGAAATACTTGAAGAAGCAACAGAATGAACTGGACTCTTTGGCAGGTTTTGAATAAACATTCACAAACTCTTTATTGTAATATATAGATAGATAATTTGAGGATCTTTACAAATCTTACAACATTCAGACAGAAAGATGTGTTGAGAAACCAGAGAAAGGAGCTGAGGGAAGTCCGGGGGTGGGGTGGGAGGTTGGGTTTTCTGTTTTGGGGGGAGGGGGAGGGGGAAATGGAGGGGGAACAATATGGGTGATGTATTTTTGTTAAAATTATTGTGTTGAAATTTTTAAAAAAATTTTAAAAAACAAAAACCAGCAATGGAAGTGTACTAGAGCCAAAAAGTAAGCAGGCACAGCCAGCCATTGGTGTGGACAGGAAAAACTGCACTTAGTCTCCCATATACAGTTACAACTGACTGCAGGTGCAGATGCTCTGCTCCAAATTCACTTTTAAAAACACACACAAATCAAACAGCAACTACACTACTATGAAAAGTAAGTGTGGAAAGGCCCTCACTTCTGTCAAAAGGAAAAATGGAGAAGATTCCAAAACTCAACAACTACCCTTCTGAATTTTGGAAGGATTCATGCCCTCAGAAGGGGCAAACGTTCTTGTAAACTTCACCTAATTCTGACAACAGATAAATTAAGTTATAAACAGCCTCCAATTGGGTCAGAGCTAGATGAGGCTGTTTCATAACCACCAAATTGGGGTCCAAACTGAGTCTTGTAATCAGTGCATGCATCTAGTTATAAGGTGGTTAGGGGATGCCTTTCTTTGCACACACATATGCAAATTGAGATTAAAAAGACCTAAGAACTGTTATGTCCTGTTATCAGGGGATATAGGACTAAGTCTGTTCTTCCAAAGGGTTGTACGCTATCTAGCACACTCATAGCTGTTCATCCTGACAAGAGTTTAAGAAACAGCTGTAGATGAAAATACTTTAGGTGAATTCAAAGATCAGAAATAATGTTTATAACACCTGCTGATATTGTTGGCTGGTGCAATTCTTTTGTTTCTCAGTTGCTCTACAAAAGCCTGCAAGTTCACAGTCCAGGCCCAACACATTTCAAAAGCAAAAAGCAGCTATTCCGCCTAACTGCTTTCTGCCACTTTCTGAGGCAACCGTAAAACAATTGGCTTTCAGAGCAATACTGTCTCAGACAGTGGAAGCAGAACATAAACATCATAGCTAGCAGCCATTGATAGCCTTACCCTCCATTAATTTGCCTAATCCTCTTTTAAAGCCACCCAAGTTGGTGGCGATCGCTAGTTCCTGCAGGAGCAAATTCCATCGCTCAACTATGTGTTGTGTGACAGCGTGAAGAAGTATTTTATTTTGATTGTCCTGAATCTTCCAACTTTCAGCTCAACTGGATGTCCCCGAGGTATAATGTCATGAGCAAGGGAGAAAAGCTTTTCTCTATTCACTTTATCCAAACCACACATAATTGCACACCTCGATCGTGTTCCCTCTTTACTTGCCTTTTCTCTAAACGAAAAAGTCCTTAATGTTGTAACTTGCCTCCTTGTCCTTTTCTGACTCCATCCCAGTTCCACAATATCCTTTTCAAAATGAGGTGACCAGAACTATATCGCAGTATTGCATGTGCAACCACACAACAGATTTGTATAAAGACATTATAATATTGGCAGTTTTATTTCCAATTCCTTTCATAATGATCCGTAGCACACAATTTGCCTTTCTCCATGGCTGCCACATACTGGGTCAATATCTTTATCAAGCTATCCACTACAATCCCAAGGTTTCATTCCTGGTCAATTACCCGCAGTTCAGTCCCCATGAGTGTACATGTTTATGGAGGGGGGCATGTTTTGCCTCGACACAAATCACTTTACACTTGTTTCTACTGAATCACATTTGCCATTTCACTGCTCGGTTCAGAAGGATCCTGTAGATATCATATGCAAATCCGGCTATCTCACTGCTCACCCCTAACCCTGTTCCACAGAATGGAAAACTGACTTCAATGGAGATGCAGAAATCATGTAATGCAATGTATAATAAGAAAGTGAACTGTTATGACCTAGGAAATCCATAATTCAAATCACATCTTGGCCATTAACCAGCTAGGTAGCTTTATGCAAGCACTGTTATGGGAACTGATGGGGCATAGTGGCTAGGAGACTGCACAGCTAATCTACAAGTGTGTGGTCCATGAACTTGCAAGATGGCCTCAGGCAAACCTCAGTCACACCACCCTCACCTGCAATACAATAATATTCACCTCACTGCTAAGGATTGTGTAAGGATTACAACCAGATAATGAATGTGAAGTGCTTTGAACACTTGAAAGTCCAAGTGCAATATAGAAGTATTCAGCACTATTCTTTCGGCCTCAGACCCCTGTCTGCAAAATGGGGAAAGTAATAGTGGCCTACTTTACAGGGCTATTGAAACCTTGAAGTACTTCGAACACTTGGATGTTCTATGTAAGTGCTATTATTGTAAATGAAAAGAAGTGTGCGCAATTAGAGTGCTGCATAATGACAGTAAGAACATAGTTTTTAAACACAGTCTTTCTTTTTCCTCAGAACCTCCCTTAATAGCTTATATGGTTGCTTTTGTCATAGTTCTGGATTTTACAGCCATTCTATAACTCTGCAATTTCCAATGGAAAACTGCTTTCCTAGAGCCATTCCACAAACCCATTACAGTATGGATCATTCTTAAATCACTTCAGATTTCTCCCCTTTGGACTCATTTGCAGCATGTGTGCATTATTATTGGTTTCTCCCTCTGCATTATAGAGAACCAGTATGTCCTACCTTTCCACCCCTACATTCCAAAAAAGTTCTGTTTGTTCTGCCCTTGGGAAAAACTTAAGGCATTACACACCATATTTAGGATCTTGTCGCCTATTGCACCTTTCAGCACTTCTCAAAAGGGAAGAGCCTGTGCACCTCAGAACATATCAATTCAGACCCTCATTTGCCCCCTGCCAGTGAACCTGGCAGTGCCAGAAAATATTGCCATATGTCCCATATTTTCAACTACGCAACATCTGGTATCATCACATATCAATTAAGCTGAAAGAACTGGTCCCCACCTTAACTTTCACCTTCAGGTTTTCACAAGTACAGTCATTTAAGTGAGGCTGTCCATCCTTCTACTATAAACACAATTTGAAGGGATTAAAGCAGGCTTTCTAAGGGCACTTTCACACATGACGCATACAGCCTGGTCACATGTATGTCTTCCTTGGAAGTAAGCCACTCTGCATTCAACAGACTTGCTTCCAGGTAAGTGTGTAAAGTCTTACATTGTTTTGGATTTATTGGTTATTTATTGCAGTTTTTGTGCTGTAATTTGGAAGCTGGATAGGGTGTGCATTTGGCTTTCACGTTTCTCAGTCCAGTTTTCTACCTCAAATGAAAGGCATCTACAAGTGTGGACAGGGAGCTTTTAATGGCACGATGTGTGAAAAGAACCCAAAGAGTGACAAAATGTATATGGAGAATGTTTTAGGTGCAACCAGCTTTTGTTTTTTTCTTGCAATAAAGAGTGGGCTAACAAAACAAAACGCTTTAAATAGACATTTAAAAACCCAAGTGAAGTCATTCTGAGTAGATAATGCCTCACTTTGAGACAGCACCACATCTGGGCAGCACGCAAAGGCTGCTCATTGCAGAGAACCGTCGCCAAGGTAGTCAGTCCAGCAACATCCCGCCGCGTTAGAACCCACCGCACTCCTCCCCCCCCCCCACGGGCCAGGTGGGCGCCCCTCCCTCCCAGGTGGCCCTATCCGCAGCCCCCTGAGCGCGCGTCCCGCGGCGCTACTACTCACACGAAGGCGTGGTAGATGAACGCCCAGCCGCGGGGTCTCTCGAGCACGTTGTAGAGATAGTTTTGCAGCCTCCTGTACTTGGCGTTCCGCCGGTAGCTCGGGTTGCTGCTGTAGGAGAGCGGCTTCCCCAGCAGGCTCATCCGGGCTCCTCGTTTCTTGCCTCGCCGGCTCTCCCGCAAGCCGCCGAGCCCGCCGCCGGTGCCCAAGAGGAGCAAGCCGTCCCCTCGCGAGGGCGCCGAGTTCAGGAGCACCCTGCTCCGGCCAGACTCCACATCCTTCATGCCGCTGCCCCCGCCGCCGCGACACCCCGCCGCGCTGCTCTTCAGCCAGAGCCCGCCGGCGGAGCCGCCCTCGTCGTCTCCTCGGCTGTGGCTGCGGGGCATGGCATCACGGCGGGGGCAAAAGCGGCGGCGGCAGCGGCAGCGGCAGCGGGTCCCCGCTTGGCTGGAGGGCGGAGGCGAGCAGCTTCCTCCGGGCGCTGAGGAGGCGACGAGGAGAAGGCGGGAGAAAAGAGACGCGGGCGGCTGCCGGAGCCTCGCGCTCTCCCCACAGCTCCCGCCGAGCAGGAAGGGGGCAGGCAGAGCCGTGGGGGCCACCTTGCCACACGCAGCACGCAGCAGGCAGCGCCGAGGCTTCTGAGGCGGGAGAAGAGAAAAAGCGACGGCTCCTCTCAGGCGCGTCCGCTCTCTTCAAGCTCCGGCTCGCTCGCCTCGTTTCCCCCCGCGAACCGCTTCGCCTCCTCAGATGCCGCCTTTAAAACAAAAACAAAAAAACACCGTATGAAACTTTGGAGTTAAAAGCGAGCGCCTTTCCGAGCGAGAAGGGGCGCATCCACAAATAACACGAGGATAGCGGGTTGCTGCTTTGGAGGAGGAGGGAAGGAGGGAGGGAGAAGAACGACGGGGGGGGGTGGCGAGCCCAGAGAAAGAGAGAAGTCTGCTGCTGTCTTGATTTATAGAAACTGGAAAAGGGCGGCCAGGAGCCGGGCAGCCTCGGAGAGAGGCAAACTCATGCCCAAGGCTCCTGCTGCCACCTTGGCTCGTCAGCGCACTTTGCAGGGCGAGCGCTTCTCCGGCGGGCGGGCGGGCAAGCAAGCTGTTGCTCTCCGTCCATAAAACGGACGAGAGCAGAAAGTCGGAGGAGGCACGCAGACGCGCCCTCGGCTTCCTGGGCCAAATGAGCAGCAGTGTCTGTGTGAGAGAGAGGCGCAGCTCACGGCAATTACGCCAGAAGGAAATCTCCGCCGGAAAGTCATAAAGCGGCCTCAAGAGTCAAGCCCAGTAGCAGCAGCTCCTGGCGGCGGCGGCGGCTCCGTCGAAAGGCACCATACTCTGTACATGCATCTGTTAAGTTTTAACGCCTCACTCTCTGGCGGGTTTTCCTTGCTGCTCGCCCTTGTTAAGAGCGCCGCACAATAAGCGCCCCTTCAGCTTGGCATGCTTCGCTTAGCTCCCTCGAGACGACGAAGCAGCGCCGTCTTGGGAAGGGAGCGGAGCCGGCGTCGACCTGAGGGCAAAATAAATCCACCCGGGCGGGGAAGGCGGGGAAGGCGGGAAAGGGACGCCCTCCTTCGGCGCTTACGAACTCGCGCCAAGTTGCAGGAAGTTTGCCCGGCCTGACATGTAAAGCGAAGTTGCGGGTGGAAGAGGGCCGCGGGGCCGCCCGACGTGAGCGGGAGGGAGGGAGGGAGGGGGGCGGGAAAGCTCCCGCTGCTAAGAAGGTAGCAGCTGCCTTTCTTTGCCTCCCTTCGCGGAGCAGCGCCCGCGAGAAGCGCCGCCGCTTCTTCCCTCGCTCATTGTGGCGCGCATTTAAGGAGCAGGTGGCGACTCCTCGGGGCTGGAGGAGGCATCCCGCCCCTTCCCCGAGATCCCCTCCAATGCCAGAAGAAGCACCACGTCCCCAGGGCCGCCCCCTCTCTCGCGCTCTCAGGCGACGCGACGCGCGGTTGGCGGGAGACGCGCTCCCACGTGACGCCCAGGAACTTAGGCGCGAGGCGGCTGTGGCCAAGTTGGGTCGCTCCCTCGCCTCAGTTCCTCAGAGCCGTGAGGAAGGGAAGGTGGCCTGGGAGGAAACTGCGTGGGTCGTTTAAATCCAGAGAAGTACAGGTGTGGCACAAGTAAAATATCATGAAACCCCAGTTGCAATTCAAGGTTCTCGACGTTTACATCGTGTTTCTGCCCCTTCTTTTCCAGCACTTGCCATTCTCGAGCAAAAATGGGAATTCTTCCTGTAGCTTAGAGCTTCTTTTTCTTTTTTTCTCTGTTCTTTTTTGCATACTGCTTCTGAAGCTCAGCGTGACATTCATTTCCAATGTCAACTGCACCCAGCCTTGCCATCTACACGCAGGCAAGCTTGCTTTGAAAAGAAAACAGGTCAGGAAATGATGCTGTGACAACAAGTGTAGCATGGAGGAAGAATGATGAGCCTCTCTGAACGTCTAACCTCCGTCATCGCTGCCACTCTTTCAGAGTAAGATCCTTCGCTCTTCAGTGTTCACCTTTGAGCACTGTTTGCTTTCTTGTCAAGATCATAAAAAGTAAACTGGAAAAGGGCTGGGACCCATTGAGAAAGCTCTTGATGTCCATTTTTAAATTTAACTTGTTGGAGTGCTTTGTTTTGTTTTGTTGGCTTTTGCAAAGAATGCATTAAGCCATATTAGCTGCCTCATCTGTATCTGTAATGCATTGGTTTGTACTGTTCAGTTCCATTCCTGTGTGGAAGGAAAAGTGTCATATTTTTAATGCACTTAGGGTATGTTCACATTACTGCTTACTCTGCATCCAGTGTTCTCCAGCTGCTTGTTTTGAAGTCTATTGACAAATACTGCTGTTTGATGTGTTTTTCTTCAAACTGACTAGAAAACTGAAGCTACATTCATTTTTCACTT
Source organism: Podarcis erhardii (assembly GCF_964252035.2). Taxonomy (NCBI): domain Eukaryota; kingdom Metazoa; phylum Chordata; class Lepidosauria; order Squamata; family Lacertidae; genus Podarcis; species Podarcis erhardii. The sequence continues at coordinate 38,334,987 of NC_138507.1, read as the reverse complement.
CAGAATGGTGATGGACATTTGAGACAGCTGTGCATGTGTGAATGGCAGCTTCATTAATAGGAGTTGTGCGGAGGGGGATCCAAAATTTCCTCAGATTGCCATTTGTTCATATCTATCGCTAAAAGCAGGTTTTCCTTTGGAAAGGAGTGGAGCAAGGGGGAAACTGCTCGGACCCATGATTTCTAGGCATGGCACAAGCTGACGTGTGGATGAATCATTAGGTGAGAGGCTGGCTGAGGTCAGACTGAGGTTGGTGGGGCAATTGACAAGCAATGCCACCCACTGGACTGTTTGGGAGTAAGAAAGCAGGCGGGTGATGTCTGGCGAAAAGTAGACTGAGATCAGTGTGGAGTGTCCCATTCACCCTAACAGACCAGCCAGCCTCCATTGGATGCTGATGGAGGGGCAGGTGAAAGCTCTTGCCAAGTAATCATTCATTCTTTACATGAACACCTACACACTGCATGCACATGAGTGCATAATATGACCTCATAATATCCACTGAACCAGATCTGAGTTTGCAGGGTGGGGAGAGGTCAAGGGAGACAAAGGGCACAGGAAGTTTAGAAGGGGTCCCAACCTTCAAAAGTTTGAGAAACACTTGTTTATGTTAGATCACTTCCTAGAGCTCTGGTTCAGATTTGGGCTATGGTTCAAATGGAACAGCACAATCTGTAATTAAGTGAGGGGGTGGGAATATACAGTTGGTGGAAAACTCGATCCCAAAATCCCCCCAAAATTTCCTTTTAAGAGCAAGTATTTTTCAGAGCTCTCACTTCCCCATTCTAATGAGGGAGTGAGAGTTCTAAAGCATGTCCATTTGAAGTGAAGCTGTACCAAAGAGTGAATTAGAATGCAGACAGAGTCTTTCCAGACAATTATTTCTGTCCAGTATTACATAGCTCTCAGCTGTCACAAGAGATGGAGACATCTTTCCTCAAGGTAGTACTGCTTCTATTGCAGGCAAATCACTTCTTTCTCAGCTGTCAAAAAACAATATTTTGACTGGGAAAATGCAATATTCCTCCCTGCCAGTTTACACTTACGTAACAGGTGGGGCAAATAATGCAATGTCATTGTGCAAGTTTTTGAAATGACAGTAGATAGTGACCTATGACATCTTCGGTGACAAGCGACACAACTCAGCCCTTTCCATCATAACTTTGTGAAATGTGTTGAACATACGCATATAAAATTTTGCAGAGGCTGAGTGTGCTGCCTTCTGTTGCATTCCAGGAGCTTTCATGTAGTCCTTAAAACATTTTGTTGTTGTTTTATGCTAACAGCATGTGTTGGGGATGCAAAGTAATAAATACAGACATGGCCCACATCTTCTGGGGTTGCCCTAAAGAAAATTGTGGTAAGAGATAATAAATGAAATTGAAATAATAACAGGTTACAAGCTACCATTAGATAAATTGTTCATATTGTTTGGATTTGTAAACGATTCGGTGCATCTTTCTAACAGCTGCCAGAATGTTGATTTTTGCAAACAGGAAGAAAATAAGGACTCCCACTGTTTAGATTTGGGATATGGTGTACATGATTAAATTAACAAACCTAATAAAGGATAGGGAGGATAGCCAATGAAACAACCTTTTTAAAAAAGAGGGGTTTGTTATGTAGTGGAGTGATAAAACTGAGGAAAATGCATCTCCTTATACATCATTGGGTTCATTGTAACATATACAGTATCAATCTGCTTTTGTTTGTACTACCTTGTATTTTGTATGCTGCTGTTTTATAAACAAAATGAAATTAAATGAAACCTTTTGTTTAAAGCAGACATAGGCAAACTTGGCCCTCCAGATCATCCCTAGCTAACAGGATCAGTAGTCTCCTACAGCAGGATCTCCTACAGCAATACACTGCCATTTCATTCTGGAGGTTGTCCCCCCTGCCACATTTTTCATTATTTAGTTTCTGAACGTTAAGTCTTCATCCTCCTCTCCAGCAGAACTGTAAACAAGCCTCATTAAGAAAGAAAAAAAAAGAGTCAAGCACCTGTACTGCTATGTGTCACTGCAGAATATTTGCCTGCAGCAAGACTACCACCCCATATTTGCTAGCTAGAGATGGGATATTAGGCTGTTGTTACTAGATCAGAGTTCTTGCAAGTGTCATTCTAAGGGGGAAAAACTTCTCTCTCTCTTTTTCATCATCTGATAATGCTACTAGCATTATCTTAGCCAGCATCTAGTGAGAAAGAAATCCTGAAGAGGCAGGGAGATAAAAGGTCATTTTAAGGGGTGATTTAAAAGAGCAGGAAGCACAGACTCAAGCAAGACAAGGAAGTGGTTAATAGTCAGAAGCTATGCACAGCACACAGTCAAGTGCTAGCTTTCCAGGGATAAAAATCACGTAGGTCTGAAAAAATATGGAACATTCCAGGATTCAGTGGCTTTAAAGGGGTGAAATGTTGTTGTTGTTTAGTCGTGTCCGACTCTTCGTGACCCCATGACCAGAGCACGCCAGGCACTTCTGTCTTCCACTGCCTCCTGCAGTTTGGTCAGACTCATGCTGGTAGCTTTAAGAACACTATCCAACCATCTCGTCCTCTGTCGTCCCCTTCTCCTTGTGCCCTTCGTCTTTCCCAACATCAGGGTCTTTCCCAGGGAGTCTTCTCTTCTCATGCGGTGGCCAAAGTATTGGAGTCTCAGCTTCAGGATCTGTCCTTCCAGTGAGCACTCCGGGCTGATCTCCTTCAGAATGGATAGGTTTGATCTTCTTGCAGTCCAGGGGACTCTCAAGAGTCTCCTCCAGCACCATAATTCAAAAGCATCAATTCTTCGGCGATCAGCCTTGCTTATGGTCCAGCTCTCACTTCCATAGAAATAGTGAAATAGACCTCCCTAAAGGCTGATTGCTGGAATCCACCAGACCCTTCCCTGAGACACGCTGGGAGTCCTCAAAGAGTTACAGAGGAGAGATCTGATATTTACTGGGAAATGTTATGTATCTCCATGGGAGGCTGTGATGGTTCCTGCAATTGTAACAGGGCTGCACAGCCTTCCACATTAGAGATGTCCCGCTTCCACCAACTTCCCCAAACACCCCTTTAAAGTTTTTGTTTACACTGCAACTGAACTGCTTTAGTTAGTATTATTACTATCATTTATTATCCTGCCATTTACCCTGAGGACCCAGGGCAGGTTGCAAAGATCAAAACACAATATTTTAAACAGTTTTTAGAAACTTTAAATTACAGGAATAAGGTGGGTCCTAAAAGAAACCATGCATTTCAAGTCACAAAAGCCAAGGTAGAGAGGTTTGTCTTTGGCATTTGCCAAAAGCTGACCAATGAAGGTGCCAGGTCTACCACTATGGGGCACTTAGGGGCTGCCACAGAGAAGGCCCTCTCCCAGGCCACACAACCTTCTGTGGGCAGTGGAACAATGATGAGGCCCCCCTCCAACAGTCTTAGCACCCGAGAGGGACTGTAGGGAAGGAGGCGGTCTTTGGGTATTTGGGACCTCAGTCATTTAGGGCTTTAAACAGTAATGTGAGCACATTGAATTGGGGCAGAAAGCAAGCTGGCAAGCTGTGCAGCTGTTTTAAAATGGGTTATTATGAGATCTGAAGTGAATCCTTGACAGTGATCTGCCTGCTGCATTTTGGATGAATTGAAGGGCAGCGCATTACAATAATCCAGTCTGGAAGTTACCAGAGCGTAGAGTACAGTGGCCAAGTCAACTCTGTCCAAAAGTGGTCTTAGCTAACAAACCAGCCAGAACTGAAAAAGGCACTCCTAACTACCAAAGCCTCCTGAGCCTCCAGAGACATTGAATCCAGATGGTTATGAATGGCTCCTGACGGTTAAATCTGAGAAGAAAAAGAATCCCGTTGTCCCTTAACATGGCAGTCCCTTATCTGTATCTATTCAGAAAGTAAGTAACTGAGTTCAGGGGGAACTGCTTTCAGGATTGTGTGCACAGGATCACAGCCTTAAGAATATTGTATTTAAAGTACTATTATACCAACGCCAGGATCCTGGATACATTCCCATGACAGCAAGCCTCACAAATGTTTGTTGAACATCTTTTTCAAGTGATTGTGGCCAGTAGCATTTTGTTTAATTTTGTTTTGGGCGGAGATACGTTAATTTGTTTAACATGCAAGCCTTGAATGGTTTCCTTACTATGTTCATCAACTTGTAACAAGTTAGTTTCCTTTCGGGGTTTTTGTAACAAGCTTTTGCTCTTCATTTAACGCTTCCTGGATTTTTCTTTGTAAAAACAACCATTTGAAAGCAAATGGTAGAAAAGGCTTTGTATTATATTAGAAAAGGCTTTATACAGTTCCCCAAACCACAAATCTCTGCCGCACCCCTGGCTTGATATGTGGGCATCTGATGATGTGAAGCAGGTGAAGGCATGACTGCTATCAATTTGAAGTCCATTTGCAAGTGGATTGTTTTAACAAAACAACACGCTATTCAAGCAGACTTCAAAGGACATTCAAGCAGAATTGTATGGACATCAGGTCATTGGCAGGTGGGCAGTTACACCCAGTTATCAACATTGGCCTGTGGGTGAAGGAAACCTTGATGGAGAATGGTACAAAAAGGACTCCCTTGTTATACTTTAATTACAAGTGAAAATATGGATGTGAATTTGTAATTCTATAATGAAAGAAAATCAAATAAAAAGCAACAAAAAGAAAAGAAAAAGGACTCCAAATAAATTTTCAACAGAGCATTAGTTACATGGGAGAAGTGGAGGTGGGAAAGGAAGGGTCTTTAGTTGCCATTTAGTGTTATTTACAGAGATGGGCTTACACATAATTGGAATTAGAAACTGGATTCCATTTGTTCTCCATTTTCTAACCATTTACATTGCCCATTGTCTGCTGACATCACGGGCATAGGTTGCCGCTTAACTAAGGTTTACTCAGAGTGGATCCATTGAAATGAATGGACTTAACTTCGCCCAGTGCTATTTTTCTAGAAAGAGTGGTGCCAGAACTCACTATGAACCCATCTCTTGTTCTCTCATAATGGCAATGGCGCCCACCTGAGAGGTGCCAGAACCAGGTTCCGGCTTTAAAAAAGCCCTGACTTCACCCTTTTCATTCATTTCAATGGGTTTACTCTGAGAGAAACTTAGCTGAAGATCACCCAGTGATTCTGCAGCTATATCTGAAACCTTAATTTCAACAGTAACAGAATTAGGGTTTTCTGTTTTCTCCTTTCTCAGAGGATTCCTGTACCTTTAACAGCTGCACAATGAACAGAATCTCAAGAAGTGAAGTGTTTCCAGTCATCACTACTTGTGCATGCCAGGAAAAGCTGTGTGTATGTTGACTTTTTCATTATCATCCTCACACAGTTTTATTATTGATTATCAGCACAGATGTCCCGTCAGGAAAACAGGGGCCCTGTTGGCAAAGAGTGGCATATCAAACTGTTAAAGAAATAAATATTGTGTTGTAACCAACTAAATTCTACTTAGAGTAGACCCACTGCATTGCACAAGGACATCCACTTGCTCGGTGGAATTTTCCCTCTCCCCTCTCTTCATCCTGCCCCCCCATGTACTCGGGGGTGGTGGAGGAGAGAACAGAGTCCCAGAAAAGATTGGGGTGCTAAGGGAAGAGGAAGTTTCCTTTAGCAAGTGGAAACTCTGATGCAAACAAGGGGACTTAATGGACTTAATGGTTAATAAAGTCCATCAATTTCAACAGATTTACTCTGAGTAGTACTAATGTTGGAAACAACTTAGTCTGAGATACATTGTTTTAATGACTTAGTAAGCTTCAAAAAAGGTGGGGACATAGGTTTAATCCCCAACATCTACAGGTAGGGCTAAGAAAAAACCCTGTCTGGAACCCTGGTGAGCTGGTTCCAGTCAACACAGAGAAGAATATTGATCAGTGACCCAATTCAGTATACGACAGCTTAATATGTGCCTAAATTTTCCTCATTAACAGCACAATTCTAAATATTAACTGAGAAGTGAATCTCATTGGGTTCAATGGTGTTTATTTCTAAACAAAAATGCACCAGATTGCAATGCTAGTGGGGGGAAAGATCTGCTCTGGGTATATCACGATGCTATTGTTTAACTATTAAGAATGCATACCAGCAGATTTTGCAAACAGAAATGCATTGCTGCAGGCTTTAGTGTTCCTGTTGTGTTGCTGTGGTTTGTTTTGTTTTTTTTAAAAAAATACAGCTGAATGAATATATATTTTTAGCTGGAATTATGTGGAGGGAAAGTGTGCACCAAAGAAATCTTTTAATAGTTAAAGGGGGGGGGGAAGCTTTTAATAGTGGGCATGTAGAAATAGTGGGGGTGGGAGTCCTGTCACAAAAGGTGGTGTAGTGGCTAATCAGGAAGTTCCTGCCTTGAAACTAGCTTCTGCCATGAACTGGAACTCACTGTGTGGCATTAGATGAGCCTCTCTGCTGCAGCCTCGGTTCCTCTCTCCCTCAGCAGTATGAGGGAATAATAATACAGTGGTACCTCAGGTTACAAATGCTTCAGGTTACAAACTCTTCAGGTTACAGGCTCCGCTAACCCGGAAGTAGTACCGCAGGTTAAGAACTTTACCTCAGGATGAGAACAGAAATTGTGCGCCGCCGGCACAGCGGCAGCAAGAGGCCCCATTAGCTAAAGTGGTACCTCAGGTCAAGAACGGTTTCAGATTAAGAACGGACCTCCAGAACGAATTAAGTTCGTAACCAGAGGTACTGTACCACTGTACTGAATTTTCTTACATAGCGGTTGTAGGCATTAACAACTAGGTAATGCATGTGAAGTACTTTGAACACTTGAAAGCATTATATATATATTTCTCCCCCACCTCCAAGCCGAAGCCATTACAAAAGATAATACCTGAGACAGATTAAAAACATGAAACACATGCTGTATACTGTATTATCACTGTTAATAATAATAGTTATCTAACAGGTGCCCCTGACACTTAAATGGTCACATTCCATACACCACAGCATTGAATGGTACAGAACATAGTGTTCTTTGATGACCTGTGTCATAAATTAGAGTTAATGAACACTCACATCCAAGTGCTCTCTAAATTGATAGTTAGTCTTTTATATACTAATTTTTTATGCTCTTCTACATCCATTTAATGCTCCTGACCCTTTTTAAAGATTCTTTTAGTTTATTTTAGATTCTTATAGTCTTTTATATATTCCTTCTGTTTTAATACTTTTTAGCTTTCCAAAACGTTTTACAGATTCTAAATGATTGTACCACACCATAATAAAGATTTGATGATGATGACATAGTGTTCTGTGTGCTTATAAAATGCAACATCGTTGCCACCTAATTGTAAGCTTAATGAAATAATTGTGGACTGACACTGCAGAAAGAGTCCACTTGTATACATCGTGTAACAGGACTGAAACATTGGCAATAAACTTTTTTTTTTTTGCTAATCTCATTGTTCTCCTAATTCTATATATAGATACAAATGGGTTTACATTTGCAAGAGTTGGGGCAAAAATGTTTCGAAAAAGCAAAACAATTACATCTAGCTCCAGAGGACATGTTCTTTTCGTGAGCTAGAGAATACCATAAGAATTCTGTGCCCTCTAGTGGTACATCAATTCACAGAAAAGAAAGCTAAGCAATATAGATGCTGTGTGCATATAATATCAACTACACATTGAAGATGCAAGAAGGACCAGGCACAAAATGTTTCACTCATCATAAGGACATTCATAGCATGATATGCAGGACAGTTTGGTGAGCATTTGACTTTCCCAGAGCACGAAGAAGCTAGGGCAATGTAACCATTTGATACAAAATTAAAAAAAAGTTTAAATATGGAGCACAAAATTCCATCATGTTCTTCTTGGCACACAACCATGCCAGTGCATAGATTCTGCATTGTTCTGAGATGCCTCTCATAATTGGTCAACTCTTCCATCCTCAAACTTCTCCTGCAGTGCCATGTTTCATGTCAGTTTGTGAGAGCATTTTCCAGCTATAAGCCACAACTGCACTGAAACACTCTAGTCTCACCTTCCCTTATTGGCCAGACCATCCCCCATCGGTCCACTTAATGCATATTATAAATTCTCTCAGCAGTGACCTTTTTCACCTTCGTGCACACAGAACTGGAAAAGGTGGGATTATATTACTTAGCACGCAGTTGGCACCAAAAAAAGTTAATCTATAGTTGCATTATTGAATACACTGTCAGGAAAAAATGCTGATGCAAGACGGACCAGACAGCCAGATGCAAAATTTAAAACCAAAAACAACAACAGTGTTTTCAAAGAGGTTACTTTGGGCAACCTTTTGTGCATATCTCTGCTTTTTTGCAGGTGAGGTTTGCATTATATTTTCTCGCAAATTTTCCTGTGAAAAATCCTCTTGTAGGTATTACATACAAAGAGGGGGGAAACTAATTATAAGCCTTTTATCTTTATTACTATTGCTAATAACTTTTTACAATCCATTGCCCGTACTCTTATCAGCACTAGATTTTAGATATATAAGTAAGGCACATAGGTGAGATTTATTTGTCAATGTGCTACAGTTGTTTGCTTGCATGCTTTGCAAAACTTAATTATGATGTCTGAATGTGTCTCATTATTATACATAAAAAGAACTTGGAACAGGAAGACAGACCAGGATTATTAAAATAATCTTTTTCTAAGGAGAAGGTACACAACCTTCCTCCTCGTTTCCCTTTGTGTGCTTTGACTGAGTAGAGGATACCTTCAGTCTCCATGCCTAGATTCTTAGCTATATGAAGCACCTAATTATTTCAGACAAGTCCACATTCACAAAGCTCTGGCAAGAAGACAAACCCTGGAAAAATCAGCTAGTGATGAACTCTGCAAACCCAACCCTGACTCATCTGATGGCTCCTCAGTGACAGATACAGCTTGTTTGCTCTAACAGTCATACCTTATCCTCTCTTTGCAATAATATATGTGCTGGCCTTCAAACTGACTTTAGGTCACAGTTTGGATGGCAGATGCAGAACGTGGGGTTTATTTACATCCCATTCCAGATATCTATTAAAAGGAGGCTGGGCTGGGACACTGTAGAGTCCATGGACTGTCACCCTCCCAAATACGTAATAACAATTGTTTTGGGCAGGGGTGGGGAGGGGGAATGAAGCATAAAATATATCTACTGCACTAAAAAATTTAAATCCAACCACAATGAGCAAAGGCACAGGGGTTTGCAAGCACTGGCGTACATCTGATCAGCAAAATGTGGTTTGGCCAGGGACCTGCATCTTTACCTGTCCCACACCTGAGGTGTAGGGCAGGTTGGTGTGAAAATGGTCTCCCTAGTCCAGTGCCTCTCAAAGGGTGTGGCAGGAGTGGATGGCAAGTGTGGCAGGAAGATTCATTTAAACAATTCAGTATACTACAGTATAGTATCAAAATAATTAGCAGAATTTAATTTACAGAATATGCAGGGCCTTTTTTCAACTGGAACTCCCTGGAGTACAGTTTCGGCACCTCTCAAGTGGGTGCCATTGCCATTCTAAGAGAACAAGAGAAGTGTTCATGGTGAGTTCCAGCACCTTCCCCCCCCCCCAAAAAATAGCACTAAGAATGTGGATCAATATCTTTTCAAAATAAGAGCAAGAGCATCAAGTGATACTGCAAGCTCACACCTCTCACTGAGTTTGTATACATACCTAAGGTACATATGTAAGATGCTCATTTATAATTGTATTTTGGGAATGATTCATGTTTTATACTTTCTGGATGTTCCATAATCATTTATCAAGTAGCTGTGATCTGTGTTATAAATCAAGCACTGCTATGAGATGTTTCTTCTTGTTTTCCAATGTATTTCTGATCAATAAAAAATTGGTGCGAGCAAATTTTTATTCTGAAAGCGTGGCCCAGAGAATTTTTTTTCAGAACCATTGCCCTAGTCAAATCCTGCTCGGCCCAATTAGACCTGCAGGACAGAGGCTCTCTACCACTGATTTAAAATGTGCTTTCCCCAGAAAACATGGGCAACATGTTCCTAGAAAAAGCCCACACACCCAGAAAAAGAATTCCCCAGACAGGAAATTCCAATTTAGCCCTATGGTTATTATAGTTCTATTGAACGATACATATATTATGAGAGAGTGGAGAATTCAGTCATTTTTGAAGTGAAGGCTGACATATTACTTTACAAGAAGGGGATAATGGATGCCTGTCTAATTGCAAATTACTTGATGAAGCCATATATAAAAGCTTTTATCCTTTTCCATGCAATGCCATGATTCTGAGGTAAGGACTAATTTGTTATCCCTGAAATCGTGGCTACCAAATATGCTGTGCATTAACGCCATTATGATTTATGTTAATTTTCAATATAATTACTAGACTGAGAGACGTTTTTAACTGCATCATAGTGGTTGAATTCTTCTTTCAACAAATGATATCTCAATTGGTTAAAAAAAACTACAAGCATGTAGTATCTCTTGGTTTCTGTTTTTAATATAATGAAAATAAAAGCTACTTGACAGCACTTTTGACATGATATAGTTGTTTATATTTCTTTTTCAGCAAAAAAAGAAAAGAAAAAAAAAGAGTAGAACATAGTGGAATATCCTTACACCTGAAAACCTGAACCCTCTGGCTGATAGGGGAACCTATCACTGCATGTTAGTGCCATTTTATAAGGAGTGGACAGGAAATGGTTTTTAGCTTTGCTTCAGCTCATTGGACTGGGGAAATTAACTTTTAACTCACTGACAATTTTATATAACAAACATTTCAACTTATACGAAAAGGCAAGTCACAAAGCTGAAACCATAGGGTATGTAACAGAGAGCATGTACGTATTTCCACACAGGTAGTTAATAGAATTTGTTGAACCTGATCTAAAGGTGTCTTATAAGAAAAGGTAGAATTCTGATTTGGAAGTGACTGTTCTGTCTGCAGAATGGAAAATAACTGTAAGAACAGCAATCATGCCCCTCAACATGTATGTAGATCTCTGTCTAAAATATTTATATATTGGAGATTGGAAAACAAATAGAATTGTGGCATTGGAAGGGACTATGAGGGTCATTTAGTCCAATCCCATACATACATACATACATACATCACAATCTATAAAACAAGCAGCAACAAGGGCAATAAATATCTGAAAACTTTAAAAATGTGAAATCTAAGCACAGGAGAATCAGTAAATTCCAGATAAAACCAAAACAGTAGAAGCTATAACAGTAATTAAAACAGTAAAATCTAGAAAAACCACTAAAAACCATGGTGATAGATGTTGTCTAGGTTTGAGGGGGTTCTTGACTGGTAGGGTGGCATAACTGACTGAGAGTGAGTGTGGTGGTATGGTTAGTGTCAGAACTGCGAGTGTCAGACCAAGGGCCTGAGAGATCAGGGTTCAAATCACTTGGCCATGAAGCTCAGTGGTGATGTTTAGCCAGTCACTCTCTCCCTCAGCAGCCTAACCTACCTCAAAAAGTTGTTGTGAAGATAAAATCTGTTCAGGGAAGTTTTTAGTGTTTGATGTTGTATTGTGTTTTTACTATATTTGTTGGGAGCCATCCAGAGTGGCTGGGGCAACCCAGACAGATGGGTGGCATAATAGTAACAACAACAACAACAATATTAAAAAGGTGGTGACAGCTATGGGTGCTATTTGGAGAACAGGAGGGATATAGCAGAAAGAAAAAGAAACACCTCTCTATGCCTTCCCCCTATGTAACTACAGCTGGAGAAGTGCCTCTGATTTGGATCTTTACTTTGGGGTTTCGGACAGTTCATAATGTAGAAGATGGTCCTTTAACACCCTTAGTTTCAGGTCATTTAGTGCTTCGGGGAGTAAGATGAGCATCGTGAACTGAGCTTAGAAATGTGTTTGAAATACCGTAAATGCAGATAGCTTAGAAAGGTATCATATGGCCAGAATGGCAGTAGAGGCACTGATGGGGGAAACAGGGGCATTCCTGGATCAAATAAGATGCTGGGATGGATTTTATAATTCTGGGACTGTCCCTGAAAAATAGGGACACTTGGAGGGTATGGAATCCCACTAAACTAGGACAGAGACACCATATGGTGTTTTGCTGGGAGGACCCCCTCAAATCTGGAACCTATCCTATTTAGAGAGTTACTGATTCCTTCTTGGTACAGTGGTACCTTGGGTTAAGTACTTAATTCGTTCCGGAGGTCCATTCTTAACCTGAAGCACCACTTTAGTTAATGGGGCCTCCTGCTGCTGCCGTGCCGCCAGAGCACGATTTCTGTTCTCATCCTGAAGCAAAGTTCTTAACCTAAAGCACTATTTCTGGGTTAGCGGAGTCTGTAACCTGAAACGTATTAACCTGAAGCGTATGTAACCCGAGGTACCACTGTACTAGATTTACTGTAGCTTTATGGTGGTTGGCATCAGACTGATTTTGCCTTTAACAAAGCTATCACTACCCGCCCTGCCCCCAGCAACAGATGGATAAATCAGGGGTGGGGGATCCCTAGACTATGCACCTAATTAGGCTTTCCAGGCCTCCCCATTTGGGGTGAAAAGCTGTTTTGGCCAAGCCATGCCCATCTGTATGACACCGGTTCTGTCCACTACTCAAGTTTCTTTCCCCTGCTATCCCATTGGTCAGCATTCACAATCCCTTATTATTCCCCAACCCCAATCAGTTTCCCTCCTTACCTCTCTTCCTTTTGTTTTGCAAGTTTGTTTGTATCATTTTTTCATTTGTTCTATCATCGGAAAGCTGTTCAGTCAAGAGTTAGCAATTCTTAAAAGCCCACGTTTTTCAAAAATAGTTGAGTGTTCTGCCGATACTGAAAATATTAGCCTTTTTCGGATCTCAGGTTCTCTGCGTAAAAAAGCATTCAAAACCACTAGTCAGGTTTGAAAAGGCTGGCCTGATTTTAAATCTCTGCATAATGGAAAACTGAATGCAAACCACCGAAGCATTCAACCCTTCTCTTCTAGTCTGATTCTCAACATTATGCAAATTAGATACAAAAATAAAAAATGCCAGGACATTTCACACAGAAAAAAAAAATCTTGCTCAGAACAGTATTTTGGAAATTAAATGCTATTACAGGCTGCTTGCACATTCACACGTTAGAATATTTGCACATATACTGTGCTTGGGTATTTGCATATACTGTTACAAATAAATGTACTTGATGTTCAACGGAAGGAAGTGTTCTTTTCAGGACAAATGTTTCTGTTTACATGGGTACTATAGAGTGCAGGCAATTCCCCATTTACCTGCGTTCTATTTGCACGTAACAGGACACACGTGTGGTGCAGGGTGCCTGGAAGTGGCACCCAGAAATGGGGAGCACCTGGTCAACAGCCCCGCTGTCCCTCCAACTCACAAGGAGAACCTCCCTGGACCCCAAAGAGGTTCTGGGTTCTGGGGTGTCTCTCCTCCTGACCCAGGAGGACTCTCCACAGTGCTCCCAAATTTACGTGATTTTGCATATGTGCAGGAGACCGGAACGTAACCCCCGCGTAAATAAGGAGTCACCTATATGTATATTTTATATTTGTCTTCATATCTGATCTAGCTAAATGTGGATGTTCATGACTTTGAGTGGATGGAAAGCAGCCTTCCACAAGCCTCAGAACACAAATATGGATAGTATTACCCTTCGTTGTTTTTGTAAACAGCGCCTGTTGGAGACCATTTTATTCCTGTGTGCCAAAATTACAAGGACCAAATTCATTAGAGATGTGTTGTTTCATGGCAATTAATTGCTTGTGTGACTGGTGGCTTCTGGGGCAATTTGAGTGGGGAGTGCCAGCACAATCCTATGTATGGCTACTCAAAGGTACTCCCAGAAGGTTCATTGGGACTCAGATATATATCTGTATATTTGTAGCTCTAAATGTATTAAATGTTTATATATGAAAATATTTGAGGGGAATGGGGGTTTGCGAGCATCTTGGCTGTGAGTCCTGGAAGACTTGGCTTCTTGGCCTTTTCCACCAGTCCTGACTGACTCCAACTCCAAAAGCTGAGGCTGCTGAATAGACTCTTGGGCTGGGAAATTGTGAAGGTTTTTGTTGTTGCTGTTACTGGTATTGTTTCTTTTTTCTATCTTTATTTTTAGATTTTATTGTAATTTAAGTGGAAATTGTTCAATTGTGGTTGTGTACATTTTATATGTTATTTATTGCTTATGACTACTTTTGTTATGTTTGTAATTACGTAAATCTTTTCACGTTGCAAGCTACTTTGGGCATGGTTTGAACCACTGAAAGGGGGCATACAAATGAAATTGTGCAATGTTTTGAAGAGTCTGACCTGTCGTAGTTTTATTCTTGCACACACTCCTTCAAACCATGCTACAACAATCCTGAAAGGTAGGCCTTACAAAAGGTTTAGTGCAGGGGTAGGCAGGAGGTATAAGGGAACCTATTGGTTTCAAGAATGCAAAATAAAGTCTACAAGCAGAAAAAGTAACGGGGGTGGGATGTAGATAAGCAGGGAGACAATAGAATCACCTTCCTTTTGCAATAGGTGATCACAAGCTGAGAGACATTGAAATACCGTAGTTCTGGGTGTTAGAATTAGCAATGTGTTTTCCAGATCCGGGATTTATCATGCTTACAGCAAATCAAAACCCATTGCCACAGCATGCAGTCGGGATCTTTAAAAGAAAGCCTGGGCAGACGTACGGGCAGGGAGCACTGTTTCTTTAAAAAGTTTGTGCGGAATGAGTCACTGCTGGAAAACAAGTAAATAAAGTTGTATAGGAACAGCCTTTGTATCACAGTGTACTCATTTCTAAAAAACCCCACAATTATTCAAAAGTTACAATACAGCTTTGTATATGGTGTATTAATGCCTCTACAGTGGCATGAGCTTTAAATGGAGGTCTCCTGTGTCGAAAGAGAAGGCATGCTGTTCTACAAGTAGCATTAATTTTTTTGCTTTATGTATTCTCTTCACCGTGTGTCCCCCCCCCCCAACCATCCCCACTTTTCTCAACTGATGTTTTACTAGACCGAAGCAGAATTTATCACAACTCTTTTCATTACTGGGCATACCATTGATATTTATAAACAAATAAATAACCCAGACTGATCATTACAGCAGGATCTGTGACCAGCATTTGTTAGTTAGTCTGATCACGTAGCATCATGCTTCATTTATTTATTATTTTATTAATAAGATCCGTATCCACCCTTCACCCAGAGGTCACAGTGCAGGTTGCAATAAGCAATACAAATGAGATACCATCCATATGCACAATTTAAATTACGAATAATCTAAAACCAGCATACAACATTTCTCAGTCTGATGAATAATATAATTTACATCTGCTGCCAAAGGCCTAGCAAAATCAGAATGTTGGTTTTTTTAAACTATAGCCAGAACTCATTTTGCAAGAGCAGCCTGCCTGATCTCCCGGAAGAGCTCATTCCAGAGCCAAGGCTGAGAAAGCCCTATTCTGAGTCCCAGATAACCAAATTTTCCTTTGCTGATGGAATAACTAATAAAGCTTACCTGGCTGACCTCAGGTCACACGCAGGATAGTACTGGGAGAGCAGTCCCCCCCCCACGTAGTTGGGCCCCCAAGCAATTTAGGGCTTTCTATGACAAGTTAAGAGGGGCGCGGGTGGCGCTGTGGGTTAAACCACAGAGCCTAGGACTTGCCAGTCAGAAGGTGAGCGGTTCGAATCCCCACGACGGGGTGAGCTCCCATTGCTCGGTCCCTGCTCCTGCCAACCTAGCAGTTCAAAAGCACGTCAAAGTGCAAGTAGATAAATAGGTACCGCTCCGGCGGGAAGGTAAACGGCGTTTCTGTGTGCTGCTCTGGTTCACCAGAAGCGGCTTCGTCATGCTGGCCACAAGACCCGGAAGCTGTACACTGGCTCCCTCTTCCAATAAAGCAAGATGAGCGCCGCAACCCCAGAGTCAGCCACGACTTGACCTAACGGTCAGGGGTCCCTTTACCTTTACCTTTATGACAAGTTAACTCCTTGAATTGTGTTTGGTGACAAACATGTAGGCAGTGCAACTGCCCCAAGATGGGTGTTATATGCTCTCAAGGTGGCATCCATCAACACATGGGCTGCAAAATGATGCACTGGCTACAGTCTCTGAACCATCTTCAAGGCTAGCCCAAAAGGCAGCACATTGCAGTATTCACGCTGAGAAATTACATGGTTGCACAAATTCATTTTATGGATCACTTGCTCCATTCTGCAGGTTTAAGATCACATTCTGTTATCTGTTCTACGGGCTGGCACCCATATAAACGTCTGAAAAAGCTGTTTCCTTTACAACAGCATCCAGAACCATAAACAGCCTCTCTGCCTACTCACATCTAGGGATGAGGATTCTGACTGCAGGCCATCTTGGACAAGCAAATGAGGTGTTTGCCAATGCTTGGTCCAGCATGAATTTGGACTGTTAGGGAGAAATGCAGTGTTGTGCTATGACAAATGTTCTGTTTGGGTTTCATCTCACCAGACGGAACAATTTCCTCTCTGCGAGAGCTGTTCTGAAGGTTCTACACACACACACACACACACACACACACACACACACACACACACTGAACCAGTGTATTGGGCATGAGGGGAGGAGAGAGGGAGAAAGCCTCATTGGGTAAGTGGAAGTTCTTGCACAGGGCTTCCACTGACCCGGCTCAGATGGATCCCACTTTAAGTGCTGATCCTCTGCTTTCTGGGGAAACCCAGCCAGATGGGTGAGGTATAAATAAATTATTATTATTATTATTATTATTATTATTTCTCTTTCACATTAACAGTAACCAAACACTCAGGTAAATACTAGTAGTGCAACAGAGCAGCCTTGCATTTAAGGACTAGCCTGGTAGTAATAGGCTAGAATAAATTGCATGCAGGTGAAGGTGTGAGCTGGTAGACAAGGAATGCAACACTGTGTCCCTCGCCTGTGCTCAGCATAGAAAGGTATCCTAGGTACCTAACTCCTGAGAAACGACTCAGAGTGTATAAAAATGTTGGGAATGTCAAGAACAGGAAGGGACATTTTGTCAAGAACACTGAACTTCATTGGATGGTCCCGAGTTCTCGTATTATGACAGGGAGAATTATAGAAAACATTCCACTATCCAATTTTTCTGCACCATGTCCCCTCCATGGCACCTCTCTCATGTCCTCACTTCCTCATCTTTTCCCTAAACTAAAAAGCCCCAAATGTTGAAATCTTCCTCATAAAGGAGTTGTTGCAGCCTCTAGATCACTTTGGTTGCCTTTTTCTGAATCTTTTCCAGCTCCACAGTATCCTCATTTTGAGATGTATGTACACCTAACTGTACATAGTATTCCAAGGACAATGCCACCATAGATTTGTATAATGACATTATGATACTGGCATTTTAATTTTGGATTCTGCTCCTAATTATCCCTAACATAGACTTGCCTTTCTCACAGCTGCCACACACTGGTTTGACATCTTCACCAAGCTATCTCCTATGATCACAAGGTCTCCTTCCTGGTCAGTCACTGCCAGTTCAGACCCTATTCACTTATATATGAAATTAGGATTTCTTTGCCCCATGTGCATGGCTGCATCCTTGCTTAGAAGGAATTGCATTTGCCATTTTACTGCCCATTCACCCACTTTGGAGAGCTCATTTTGGAGCTGTTTAATTACATCAAACTTTATTCAGCGTGTGCAGCCACTAGTCTGATGGTCCATGCCAGCACCAGTAGTGACAGGATTATTATGTGCCCTTAGAATTCCTACAAATATTTTCATTTTCCACTATGATCCCCCCCCCAGTAAATCAACAAAGCAATAAAAGTACTGTCAGGGGTAAAAAAAAAATCATTTTTCATTTTATTGTGTTTAGGAATTTAGGTTACTACCTCAGGATCAACCATTTACTTCAGGGCAAAGCAGTAATGGAATTTATAATGTATGCTTTTGTCTGAAAGCCTGCTTTCCATCAATCTATTGTTAATACGTTATGATTTTTATAGTGCTGACATTCATTATAGAGTTAAACAGAGTTCTACAAATTTGCTTTGTGGGTTAAGCAACTTTTTGGCAAACTATTAAACTCCAGTGACTGGAAGATAATGCAACATTAGCCATGCCAACAAGAACTCTGGACAGTGCAGGAAGAAGGAAAGAAAATGAGAATAACACCCTCTTCAGCATTTTTAGCTTAAAGGGTTCCAAACTAAGCTAATAATAATGGAACAGTTTGTATTGGGGGTGGGGGGGAGGCAAGGAGTAATCACAGCCTGTTTTGGAAGAGTATTATGCAATATTCATTATTCAAATTAGAGAATCCATACAAACTGCACCATGGAAACATAAAGTGTGCTTATATAATAAATTATGTAGATTGTGTACATTTGTGCACATTTATTATTGGATGCAATATTTATTATTGAATCAGTCATGTTTATGCAGAATTCAGGCTATTTTATGCAGTGGAGAGTAAAAGACAATAGGAGGCACAGACCGAGAGGTCATAACTGCAGGATCTGGAAATTGAATTGGAGGACAGCATATGCAATCATCAAAATCAACACCACCAGCAGAGATAATGATGGTCAACACAGGCTGTGCAATTTGCAATCCTGGCTTCCCAGTGATGGCATTTGAGTGGAACACTTGGAAGAAAGTATTCTTGTCCTTTCAAGAGAATCCATGTACATGTTTGTTTGTACGCTGAAGTAGAAACAGTGGAAGCAGTGCTTCTGCTAACTGCTGTACAGAAGTGCAGTCACAATACTCATCATCTAATTATGTTTTTACTGAACTTGAGATAAGGAATTTCTGTTTTACCCAACTGCTTGGAAATACTAGTGTTATATTTACCCCACTTCTCCAAGCAATGAGATATTCCAGGTGTAGGAGTTAGTTTGCCATTGGGTGCACTTCTTGACAAACATATAGGCAGTGGCGTAGCGTGGGGGGTGCAGGGGGGGCCGGCCGCACCGGGCGCAACATCTGGGGTTAGGGCAAATCCACGGGTTAGGGGGCGCAAATCCACGGGTTAGGGGGCGCAAATTACTTGCCTTGCCCCGGGTGCTGACAACCCACGCTACGCCACTGCATATAGGTTGAACATAGGCGGAAGCACAGCCTAAACACTCGGTGTACAAATTTAATAAATTTAATAAATAATGATAATGATACAAATATCTCAAACACTTACAGAACCCAAACTCTGCTCTCCGGTTCTTGAAGTGCCATTTTCCTTCACATGCAGATGCGGTAGATCAGGATCTACTGCTAAATCTCTGTGTGTCTAATGTAAAGGTAAAGGGACCCCTGACCATTAGGTCCAGTCGTGGTTGACTCTGGGGTTGCGGCGCTCATCTCGCTTTATTGGCCAAGGGAGCCGGCATGCAGCTTCTGGGTCATGTGGCCAGCATGACTAAGCCGCTTCTGGTGAACCAGAGCAGCTCACGGAAACGCCGTTTACCTTCCCGCTGGAGCGGTACCTATTTATCTAGTTGCACTTTGATGTGCTTTCGAACTGCTAGGTTGGCAGGAGCAGGGACCGAGCAACAGGCGCTCACCCCGTCACGGGGATCCGAACCGCCGACCTTGCGATTGGCAAGTCCCAGGCTCTGTGGTTTAACCCACAGCGCCACCCGCGTCCCTGTGTGTCTAATAGCAACAACTAAAAAGCTTCCATTCTGAAACTCGATTGCTGGGGGGGGGGGGGTGCTTCAGGAGTTGGGTGACTGGAAGTTGTAGGAGGTATGCTTTTTTGTGAGCTTGGTTCTGGCATTACACACAAATTCCTTGGCTGATCAAGTGCTCAGAAGCACCCTATTCCTTAATGCTTGGCTAGATTATATCAAGTGGAATAACCATTTTACACCTAGCTATGGCTGATAGATTTCAAGGTTTTTTTGTGGAGAGGGGGAGTAGATCCCACAAGCCTGATATCTGCCCAATCTTGAATCACGTTGATGGTGTGTGGGTATGTATCTGCAGCAGGGGCAGAGGAGTGGAATTTCCCTGTCAGGTATTTCCAGCTGAGGCGGCCAGCTGTTGACAGTAATCAGCCAATTTGTCCAGGAAAGGAAAGTATGCGACAATTATGCTAGGACTCTTTAAGGCAACCTCCAGCCTCACCATTAACCTTTGCCTGTTCTACCCCCAATCTTACAACACAAGCGTGCACAGAACTTTCCCAAGATTTTAGTCAGTTCTGAAACTTGGGAGTCATGTGCCATAAGGTAAGGCTACATCTGTGTCTGTTCAACACAGCCTGCATACACTTTTGGTAAACGTCTATGATGCAGATTACATTAATTACCTTAACTGTAATTTTGTCTCTTACCATAAAACAGAAATCTTATCCAGAAGAAATCAGTATTCTTAACTGCAAAGCTCTATGTTTAGTTGCAGCTAATAAACATCATGTGCTATAGAATCCAAATATTCATGAAGTCTCATTTGATACAGTCAACAGAAATTATGATTCAGCTGCAGACCTTCCTGACTTTCCTGACTCTCTGTTCTGTCTTTATACAGTTGAAAGGCTTTGATATAAAGCTTTGCAAGGGTACCATGCAACACATGCAGTTCCATGTGCTTCACGTTGACACAGGTCTGCACAGCTTGTGACCCAGCAAGGAGTAAGCAGAACATTAGCAAAGTATAGCTACAAACCACGCCAGCTGTATTCCACCTCCCGGATCAGATGCAGCCTACATACCTCAGAATTCCAGTCGCTGGGCAACATGAGCGGGAGAATGTCATCACACTCATCACCTTCTTATGGGCTCCTAAAAAGCATCTGGCTGGCCTCTGTTGGGAGGAAAAGATGCAGAAATGGATCAGCCTTGGTCTAATCCTGCAAGGCCTTGTTTACGTTTTTATGGCATCTCACCAGCATCTCATTAAGTAAACCTGTTTTTCTACCTGCCTGCTCAGTAAATAAGAAACAAATTGACAACTGTGTCATAAAACAAACAAAACAAATTGCAGCGAGGGCGACAATAAGCACTTCTTATTTAACAAAGTACTTGGGTAAAGAAAATAGACATCCAACTGACTGAAACACCCCATATTGCCTTATAGCAACGCTTCCTACCAACACCTCTCCCTTGGGGTAGCCTATTCACTCCCCCACCTCACTCAAAGAGGGTCCCACTCTGTATATACTGTTACACACCACCCCAATCTCCATGAGCAGTGTGGGATTTCAGGGGTCCCATGTCTGCTAAACCCAGGGTGTATGTTGGAAAAATGAGGCACAGTGGAGACTGTGGTGTTTTATAATATATCGTTTACTTACACACATAATGCAACAAAAAGCCTAAATGGAGGGGAATCTCAGCATTACACCCATACAAAGGGTCCTACCCCTCCTTTCCATGGGCACAGCAGGATTGGGTCTAAAAACAGAGAAATCAGCCATGCTCCTGTCACAGTCCGTTCACATGGTATTCTGCCAGCCTTCCCCCCACTCTCACTGCCAACCCAGTGATACACCAGTCTATAGAATCCAGACTGAAATCCTAAACCCTTTTGGTCTCTGCCCACTAACGCACAGCTGAAGAAGGAGCCCCACCTCCTCCTTGCCTGGTACATCTTCATGCTCTTAATTGTTTCCTTGATGGATTAATGACTGGCCACCATCAGCCTTTGTTCCTCCAATGACCCATCCTCAGCAATCTCTGCCAAGTTGGCTTGGTTCTTTACCATAAGATGAATCCAGGGGGTTCCATGTTTGGCACAGTTTAGTCAAACTTTAATTAATTCTAACTTTTTCTAAATTCAAGAATTATGGGTGACTTGCATCCACAAACTGTGGCACCCGAAGCTTATTACACATATTACTATGCAATTTTACTGGACAGGTGCTTGTGGGGTTTTCTGCCTTACATGCCAAAATAGCTTGAGCCTTGAGGAAACTATGCACCTTGACTTGGGTGCCATTTGCTGCTCTAGCTCAGGCAGCAAAACATCTTGGGCCTATGTATATTTTGTGTATAAGGATTTTTTTAAATTAAAAAGCACCCTGTTATCTACGTTGAAAACCTATTTATTACCCAGTCAAAGTGTTGTTTGTCTTTTGTGCACCTTACTAAGATACATGGTCCATTTGACAATGCTTACAAAACATTCCCAGTAAACGCTTTCTTGTTTTCTGTCACCATTAGTAGCTAACACTTTTTTAAAAAATTATGATTTTAATATAAATTTGTTCACAGGAATATTTATCAGTGAATGTTTTGTTTGAACCATAACAAATCAAATTCCTTTCTTGGGAGGAATTATTGTGTATCATAATTTTACTTCTTACATAATATATAAACATGCAGCAAACTCTAAGCTTATCTTCTATTACGGTACATATTTAATATTCTTCCACATTCATAAGGTCCTTTTAAAACACTGAGTCTACTATATTCTTTCTGTTCCACTATGTGCTCCACATAGTGTTGTTTTTCAAGAAAAATAGGTGCCAGAACTCACCATGAATTTGTTACAGTAAGTCGCCAGGTGACTCAGGGCAGCCCTGAACAGATGCCAGTTTGACAACAGCCTCATTCACCACCTGCAATAAAGATTGATTGATTGTTCTAAAAACTACTGCAAGCTGTCTCCCTAGCTCTATTTGGTGGCTGCCCCTGGTTCTGGTGCAGGTCATATAAATGCACCCCTACCTTCCTCGTTTTCTTAGATTCAGGCGGATGACTAGGGTATGACAGAAGGGCCCTTATGCAAATACATGCATGTGCAACAGTAGAGGCGTGTCTGAAAAGCTTAAAGGCTGCCATCACTACATGGGAGACAGATTGAAGAAAAGGAAATACGAATTGGCCCCACCCTGTAGCTTGACCAATCAAGAGCATCTAGGAACTAGGTGGAATCATAGATCTAAAAGAAAATGTAGATTTGCACTGGGCACTGCGCTGCAGAGGGAGTGCCACAGCAATGTTGTAGAATGAAGTGCAAGAGGCAGGGCAGTGGGGACAGACACCACTGAATTTTAGCATCACACAGGGTGCCACTGAAATTTGAAAGTTAAAGCCCACCATTGATGGCCTCCAGTCCACCCAGGTTTTATAATGAGTCACTGTCTAACCTGGCCCTACAACCTTGAGGGAACCTTCATCCTTTAGTGAAGCAATGCTGAATGCTGCTCCCCACCCCTGCATTATAGCAATGCTGCCATTTTCATCCTGGCAGCCCAGACCCAGCCATTCCTTCTTGTTGATTGCCTGTCAGTACAATACAGGCTGCTCCCTGTTGCTTCCACCTGCAACCATCCTCTAGAAGAAAAGAGGCAGTTGCCAGCCTTTCACATGCTTGCCCTCTCCCCCTGGATGTGAAGGGAAGATGAATCCTCTGCTGTGGTGTGGGCACCTAGGGGTGCTTGAGGCATTTGACTGCCATGAATTCTAATGCAAATTGACCTGATCTGCGCTTCCCATACTAATGAGCAGATTGGAATGTGGATAGAGGACTTCCGGGTTGGCGCCTCCGACAATGGCGGAATTCCTCTGATCGGGAGGAATTTGCTCCATGGAAACTAGGGTCTGGCTGCCACGGCGAAGGTGGAGACCCACTAAAAATCACAGGCGGGAGAAGCCTGTGAACGTGGGATTCGGCTGGCACCTTTTGCGCCTCCCCTACTCGCGGGGAGACCCGGTTTCGGGGATCCGGAGTGACGTGGGGTGAGCGGCGCGGTGCTTCGAATTGACTGCTTCTTTCACGGAGTGAAGCCGCACTGCTGTTGCCAGGGAGCGCTGACTTTTTCCTGTGGACAATTTGATTCTAAACAACTACCCGTGAGTAGAACGGAAAATTGGATTTTTTAAACGTCTTAATTTGGCACCGAAACGGGGAGGTTTCAAACAGGAAGTCCGCCTTCCCCTTTTGTAAATAGATTGAAGCAAAGAGCTTGCAAGCTAAAGTCTTGGAAAGTCCTCTGTAAAGGATTAAACTTCCATCAGCTAAAATCATTAAACCCCCCTTGGAAGCAGGAGAAGGGGGGGGGAATTTGGGATTGCGTAAGCCTGCAGGAGAGAGTGAAGAAAGTTAAATTACCACCGCTCTGAACCTGGAAACGGGCTGCTAGTAAGACTGACGTTTTGGGAAAGTTCATTGACTGAATAAAACGTATCTTGACAGCTAGTTAAATAAAAGAACTACATTGTTTCCATTGTCTCCTTCTGCGTTTAAAAAGGAGTAACAGTAACTGAAAATTGAAACTAATTTTATTGCTTGAACTGTGCTTAAAAGGACTGATACAAATAGAAATTGTTTCCCTCTAGAGGGAGCCTTTGAAACTGTTACAAGAGTTGAGCTGGTGGAATCTCCAGCTGCAAGATAAAAAACCGCGAGAACCAGGGATTGACCTTGGATAGGTTAAGAATGTCGACAGAAGAAGCCTTAGTGATTGCATTATGTAAGATAAGTGATTCATTAGAACAGCTCCACAAGAAGACGGATCTGATGACTATCAAAATTGATAACTTGGGACAAAAAGTGACTAATTTGGGACAAAAAGTGAACATCTATACAGAAACTATTCAGTAATCGATACAGGAATCTACTTTGACATGGCAAACTGTGGAGAAGGCGAGGGAGAAAGTTGTTGTTGTTGAACCTAAAGTAATACAAGTGGAGAGGGAGAGAGCCCCAGCCTTACAGAGGCAATTTGATGACTATAAGTTGTTGCCTTCTATGATTGAATTCAGAGAAAGTCAGATTTTGAGGATTGGAGCCCTGCTTGGACTGGAGAAGGAAAGTTGGATAGATCACCTCATGCAGGGATTTACTGACCTTTGGGACCTGGACCTGGGTCAGGAGGAGATTGGAGTTGTGGGGACTTTCAGATTTGGAGGGATTTTGAAACACGTCCTGAAATATCTTTTGGATTTTAGTTTTAACTACAGAAATTTGGCTGACCTGTCGAGAAGGAATAAAAACATTGCTAGGTCGGAGCTTTCCCGAGATCTACTCTTCAGCATCAAAGGAAGGAAATTAAGAACAAGATCAGCAGAAGACAAAGTAAAGTGCATGTATAAATATGAAGAAGACCTGCAGAAGGGACTTGGAAAATAGTTAAGAGCCTCGGACAGAAGATCACCAGGTTGATGGACTATATGGAATTGATGGAAATGACTGGCAGAATCCGAGACCAGGGAGAAGAGACGGTGGAAGAAGATTGGAAAAAGTTTAAAGTTTATTTATAGAAATACTGTAAAATTAATGAGCGTTAGAAAAATGTTGGAATGAAATTATATGGCTTTAGTAGAAATGTTATAAGGAGTTAAGCATAAATAAGTATTATAGTATTAATGGAAAATAAGGTTAAAATAAGTTAAGAAAGGAATTGCTGAAACAATTAATAGAAGTGGAATACAAAAAGGGAGGTGAGAGGAGGTCGATGAAACAAGGGAATGAAAGATAAGGCATTGAAATGGTATGATGTATGTTTTTAAATTGTTTTTGCTCTGTTTTGTTTAGTCTAATGTGTTAATGTTGCGTTGTGTACTGTTTATATATTGTATTGTATTGTTTTTCTTTCTTTTGCTTCTTTTTTTTCTTTTCTTTTGCTTCTTTTTTGTAAGGTTTAAAAGTAATAAATATTATTTTTTTTAAAAAGGAATGTGGATAAACAGTTGGATTCCACACTTTTCTGAACGTTGCAATGCAGTTCTTAGCTTCTTTTTCTTTTTAAGGTCTTGAAATGGATATGAAATATATTTAGAAAGATGCCATCTGAGGTAAAATATGTCTAGAAATATATTTAAATAAAGATTTAAGTGATTGTTTTGGTGTGGTTTTTTTTTTTTTTACGTGTGCAGATGACTCCAGAAACAGCATGGGATGAATTTAGGAATGAACAGACGTAAAAGGGG
Organism: Podarcis erhardii; assembly: GCF_964252035.2. Taxonomy (NCBI): domain Eukaryota; kingdom Metazoa; phylum Chordata; class Lepidosauria; order Squamata; family Lacertidae; genus Podarcis; species Podarcis erhardii. The sequence continues at coordinate 38,309,209 of NC_138507.1, read as the reverse complement.
CACAAGCTGGAAATAGACTGATTTGTCCATCCTTATAAGTATTCAGATATTGACACCAGGTGTTGTTCTTGCTGTTCTTATAATAAAGAGGATGGTGAGACTCTCATGGTGGGGTAAAAAACTATCATAGGAAGAAGAGTGAAAATCAACCAGATGTCAGGGCGGGTGTTAGGTACAGGTCAGCAATCACTCACACGGTGTCAGTGAAGTTAACTCTCTTTATTCAAAGAAACAAAACAGCTCAGGAGGCCAGGCCTAGTGAGCACGACAACTCTTCCTAGTAGATATTCCCCCAATGAGGCAGTTGTGAGGACTGAGGACCTTCCCACAGCTCCCTAAGTCTCCTCCTCCTCCCCTGGGTCCTTCCTAAGCAATCTGAGACTCCAACACCTTGTCTGTCTTTGCTCTGCCCTGTTCATACCTCTTCTGGTTCTGGAAGATGGGGTGGGGAGGAGCTGGTCACAGCAGGGGAAGTGCTTCTTCAGCAGGCTGCTTCATCTCTGCCTCTTGAGCCCCTCCTCTCCAGCCTCTGGTTCTGATCTCTGTCACAGACTCTTCCTGCTTATTAGACCCTGTTACCTCTTCAGATTCCAACAACTCCGCCTCCCAGTCTGCTCCCTCTTCTCCTTCTGACCACTCATCCTTGTCCCACCACCAATCCCCTGGCTCTGAGCCGTCCTCCCTTGGGGTTTCCCTTGGAGGGGAGGTTCCCCAGCTGGTGCCTCCCACCATTCCTCCACATCCAGCTAGTTCATGACACTAGTATGGACTTCCCTCCCCACTGCAGCACTGTATTACTATGTGTTGCAGGCAAATATGAACAACTGTTAATCTGGATAGATTTTGCATTTGTGTGGCACTGGTGTGTGGATGATTTTGCCTTTGTTCAAGATACTGGAATGAATAAATTCTTGGTACATGCAAGTCCTGTGAATCTGTGATGCTACCCATTAAAAACAACAACAACACAGCAGGAGCAATGTCATCATTAAAGCAGGACTGAAATATTTGGCTGAGACATTTTCATCAGTTTTGTGGCTGGACAAAAATTGCCAGAATCATATACTTTCCATGGAGGATGGGTTTACCATCCTGATGAGGTGACAGGTGGTTCCTCTATTTCTTCCATAGCAAAAACACGGCTGCTGCTTCAGGCAACAGAAGAGCCACCTTGCAGTTTTCCTTCTTCACTTTGAATAGAATGCCTCAATGGGAGTGCCACTATGTCTCAGCATACCGTACTTTCCAGTGACAATACTTGGAAAATCTTTATTTTAAAAAAAGCATCCATCTCAGTGTGACACAGATGTGCCTTGTGATGCTCCTGATGCTTTGCACCTAAATGTGTGCCTACATCAACAATGTACACAGAAGTCCACTGTGGGTCTCTCTTGCTGGATTGAGATTTATTCTATTTAATGGAAATCTAGGCAATGAAAATTGATGGTTTTGGATTTTAAAAACTGACCATTTCTGAAATGGTGTTTTTTGTCTGCATCAACCATACCAAACAGCATTGCTACTAAAAATAACAAGGAGGGATTTTCCCCACCTCACCCTGCCTTCCATTGCTGTCCTCATTTGACTCTCAAAACAAACTTGTCTCACGTTACTTACGAATCCTGCGATGGTGACACTGTTCCTCCACCCATGTGTACCCTTTACAGCTTGCTTCTAAAGATACACAGTGTACCTTGAGTACTGTCAGGGAATACTGTGAATCTTTCTCATCTGTTCATTCCCTTCACTCCTTAGTGAGTAAGATATCCTTGTATTGCCATGGGGACATCTGTTCTATCAAAACTATCTGCTTGTTTAATTTCAAACACTTATGCAGCTATTGAAGGCTAAGAATTGTTCTGACACCGGCTCCTGGGGAGAGTGAAAACTAATTTCTCTCTCTTTTTTTTATTAAAAAAACCAAAACAAAACTCTACATTATTTCTGTATGGTATTGGCAGTCACTCTGTTCTCCTCAGTGAAGTGCTAAGGAAAGAGACGCCACCTGGAGGCTATTTTAAACTGGTTCCTTCAGCAGCCGTCTCTGCATAGGAGCTATTTGCATGCAATGGCTTTCCATTTGGGTTGGAGTCTTCCCCACACTCCTGTTGAGTGTCTCTCTCTCTCTCTCTCTCTCTCTCTCTCTGTGTGTGTGTGTGTGTGTGTGTGTGTGTGTCTGTGTCAGGGTGTGGTGGGAAGTTCGTGGCCATACTAAGGAAATCTTATCTGTGCAGCAAGCAACTGCACTCTGATCCTCATTCTGTGTAGCAAGCCAGCTGAGACAATGCCTCAGGCAGCAATTTTAAAGCGGCCTCCATATGGAGGGTGTTTTGTGCTCACCAGTCCTTACGATTCAGACCGGAGAAGAGTTTCTTCCCCCATTGTTTCCTTGCTCTGAAAATAAATCTGCTCTTTTTACTTGCCTATTGCATCGAAACAAAATCTTTTCATGCCTCTGTTTCTATCAAACCTGATCCCATTGCCAGGCCAATCCAGACTCGCTGTGAAATAACGTTTCCTGTCACATTAAGGATCAGCTGTCATCTTTTCTTAACCCTCTATGCTGTAAACAAGTACTTGCTGGCAGAGGATCATAAACAGAGCTATAATCTGTGTGCCTCAATTTTCCACATGTCTAGCCAAGAAAGGTATCTCTCCATGACATCATTCCATCTCATCCATTTCCCTGTCTCCTCAGCCCTACAAAGCTTTTATCCTCCTCCCTTTTCTAAAAATTTTATTTTATTTCTTCCACATCCATTTTCCTTGCATCCTTTTGAATCATTCCTGTGTGCCGCTTTAGTGAGTGTGGCCCAGCAGTGAGTCATGGAAACTCCTTAAGACTAGCCTCTTTCTATTTATTCTGCCGGTCATATCCTGTTATTTGTCTGCCTCTCAACTCTTCTTGTAACTAGACACTTTCTACTGGCCTTGGCAATAGTGCTTTGCTTGCCTGACTTTCCCCCTTTTGGGTTTGCAGCACTTCTCTTCACAACTACGGAGTTTTTCACAGGAGAAAAGGAAGAAAAAGAAGGAAAAGAAAAAAGCAGGCTGGCAGAAGGAGACTACATATAATTATGCAGTGCTGCAACTCAATGAGAGAAAGTATACCTCCAGTTACTTATCGTTAGTCAGTAAATGCCCGTCTCCATTTAGTTAAAAATAACACTGAAATATCATTGACCAGGGGGATGATGAAAACAACAACATTTTAAAAGTCTAAGAGTAGTGGAGTTACTATTTCAGATGAGGAACCATATCAGGGCAGTTTGGGGCATGTATTACTATGCTGACACTTGGTAAGCTAAAATGGACGATATTTTCTGAGCCAGGAAAAAAGATGGCTTTTTCAGGATTTATTGTTATTGTTAGTTTCAACTAAGAATACTCTTATCTGTGAATGAGTGCATTGGACCCATTTATCTGGTGGACTGCCTGCACCTGTATGAACATGACAAAGTATTAAAACCAGGGCCAGAAGCCCAACTCATCTGGCCTACCAGCAAGAGCTGTTAGGCTGCAAATACTAAAGACAGGGCTTTCTCAGTGGTGGCCCCACACTTTTGAAACTTCCTTCCTAGAGAGATAAGCATGGGCTCATCACTCCTTGTTTTTAAAAACAAACAAACTCTTGAAAATTTCCGCTTAAAAATTCAAGAGGCAGAAGGGAAAGGTCTGAGCTCTCAAAGCGATGCTTGCGTCACTCCAGTGGTGGCCAATGGGAGGCCAGCTGAACCAGGAGAGCTGGGAAGAGGGACATCTGTGCGCCTCATCCAACGCCACCAACACCACAGCGAGTAAAGTTGTTTACTACTACTACTACTCTGACTACCTTGAATGCCAACATTAAATTAAACCTGGAGCTTCTCTCAGGATGGCCACTCCAAATGGGCTCAATTCAACACTGCAAAAATATGAAGCGCCCCAATTTAAAACTAAAGAGTTTGGCAGCATTTTCGATTGGTTTGCCCTGCACCCTGTTGTACATTTATCAGACCCACTGAAACAAATTCATTTAAACTATACAACTATTATTTAAGCAGCTTTAAAAAACCCCCAAACAAGCTGTAAATTTCTGACTCAGCCAAACACCCTTAGTAGTAAAGCCAGATACGACTCTTGCTCTATATGTTCACATTGGTCATCAATATCAACTTTTTCATCCTGTATTTTTCATCTTGCTTCGCTGCCTGTGTGATAAAGTGTCCTCTGGCATCTTATCAAGTGACTGTGCTTAGCTCTGGGGAAAGTGTTTCGGAACTTTACGAAGATTAGTGACTTGGAAGGAATGGTTTTGCCGCAACCTTCCCCTTGAAGGAACATGTGCAGTAATTTTGGTTCGTCGAATGCCTACATCAGCATGGGCTTTGACAGCTTAACTGATGTGATGTTCTCTGATCAAACTGGAGGTAAATAAAGAGTTAATTTTTGTGTAAGGCGTTTCTTGATTATTAGCTAAAGAATGCCCTATCAGTGGTTATGTCAGGTTGTAGCTTAGCAGTAGAGCAGATGCTTTACATGAGAAAGGTTCCAGGTTTGCTATTTGGTATCTCCAGGTAGGGGACGCAGGTGGTGCAGTGGGTTAAACCACAGAGCCTAGGACTTGCCGATCAAAAGGTCGGCGGTTCGAATCCCCACAACGGGGTGAGCTCCCATTGCTCGGTCCCTGCTCCTGCCAACCTAGCAGTTTGAAAGCACGTCAAAGTGCAAGTAGATAAATAGGTACCGCTCCGGCGGGAAGGTAAACGGTGTTTCCGTGCGCTGCTCTGGTTCGCCAGAAGCGGCTTAGTCATGCTGGCCACATGACCCGGAAGCTGTACACCGGCTCCCTCGGCCAATAAAGCGAGATGAGCGCCGCAACCCCGGAGTTGGTCACGACTGGACCTAATGGTCAGGGGTCCCTTTACCTTTACCTTTATCTCCAGGTAGAGCTAGGAAAGGCTCTTCTCGGACACTCTGGAGAGCTACTGCTGGTTATTTTCAATGTTACTGATCTAGATGGACCCAATGGTCTTGGAATCCTAGAATTGTAAAGTTGGAAGGGACAACAAAGGTCATCTAGTCCAACCCCCTGCAATGCAGGAATCTTTTGCCCAATATGGGGCTGAAACCTATGATCCTGAGATGAAGAGTCTCGTGCTCTACTGATTGACTATATATCTTCTGTGCAAATGGTCTCATTTTCAATTAAACTGGGCACTTAAACAGCCATTTGAACTAGCGTAAAGAGCTCTTTCATTTAATTTACAGGAGAATGCATTTCCATAGTAATATTCACCACCGCTTGCCATTTTATACCTCACATATTACTGCCTTCAAGTTTAGTGCACAAACGTTGCATGCCCCCTGATGAGTTCAGTTTTCTTTTCCTTTTCTTCTTTTACTACCCAATGCTGCATCTTACCAAAAAATAGCGTTGCCTGGCTCTCTCTTGTTTGTGTGCCCCAACTTCATCCACACTGTATGTTTAAAATGCTCTTATACCACTTTTAACAGTTATGGAGAATCCTGGGGATTTTGTTAAGGGTGCTGAGAATAGGTCTCTAGGTATAGGTCCATGAGGTCAGGATCCTTCACAAATTGCAGCTCCCAGGATTCTTTGGGGAGGGGGAGGGGAAGCCATGACTGTTAAAGGGGTATAAGAGTCCTTTGAATGTAACGGTATGGATGTCCCCGGAGTCCAGATTCTGTTCAATGTTTTACTCAGAGTAGACCCAATGAAATTAATGGACATAACTTAGTCAGGACCATTTATTTCAATGAATCTATTGAAACAAATGTTTGTTGAATGCAACACATAGTCTGCTGATTGCATCAATTTACTTATTTATTACTGATTAGCATTAAGTTACTAAGACTGCAATCCTATGCTCACTTAAAGGTAAAGGTAAAGGGACTCCTGACCATTAGGTCCAGTCGTGGCCGACTCTGGGGTTGCGGCGCTCATCTCGCTTTATTGGCCAAGGGAGCCGGCGTACAGCTTCTGGGTCATGTGGCCAGCATGACTAAGCCATTTCTGGTGAACCAGAGCAGCGCATGGAAACACCGTTTACCTTCCCGATGGAGCAGTACCTATCTATCTACTTGCACTTCGACATGCTTTCAAACAGCTAGATTGGCAGGAGCAGGGACCGAGTAATGGGAGCTCACCCCGTCGCAAGGATTCGAACCGCCGACCTTCTGATCGGCAGGTCCTAGGCTCTGTGGTTTAACCCACAGCGCCACCCGCATCCCTTGTTATGCTCACTTACCTGGCAGTAAATTCCACTGGACGCAATAGGACCTTCTTATGAGTGGATATGTACAGTGCTTTTTTTCTTCTCCAAAAAAATGTTTAGGGGTATTCTCATTTTCCTACTCATATTGAAATACTGCCCCTCAATGAGGCCAGACTTAGATTCACAAAATGTTTAGGGGTATGTGTCCCCCTGCATCCCCCCAAGGAAAAAAGCACTAGATATGTATAGGATTGTACTCTAAGCCTGTTATCAACAGGGGGCTGAGAGAATGCTGTAACTAGCCTGAGCTCCGTAGAAAAGATATCTCACTATACTACAATATCTTTATTGTCAGATAAAGGTTTGAGCAAAAACAGAAGAATAGTGTTAAACCCAAACCTATGTTTATTGTAATTATCTTGTGGCTACCACCGCAGGAAAACATAACAAAGGAAGGTTCTTGAGTTAAATAGCTTACAGTATAAATATAAAGAGATGGCTGTAGGTTGCTTAGATATAAAGAGACAATAGAATGTTGCTTAGGGGCATTTTTAGACTGATTAAGAGGACATGGTAGATCTCAAAGAAAGGCAGCTTAAATGTCTTAAGCGATGGAGAAAATGGCTATGGGTATTGTAAAGGGAATTGGGGTTGCTTGTGCGTAAGCCGCAAACTGCTCCAGGCTGGGTTGTCTGGCTAAAACCTTTCCCTGGCTGGACAGCCCTTACACCGTGGCTGTCTCAATCACTGGCAGAATCCGTCAGTGGGCGTTTCCTGAACTTCTTCCAACATAAAAGTTCTTTGACACCAAGTCTCCGCCTAGCCTCCCTGCGTGGAAGCTTTCTGCGCAGAGTGGGCGTGCCAAGCGGAGGTCCTGTGCTCTCCCCGCTGGTCTCGCTGGAAGAGTCTCGGAGCCCTCCCTCCGAAGCCCTCTCAGCCTCCCCTTTCTTCCTGGCGTCACGCTGATTTCCTTCCCCAGCGGAAGCTCTCCCTCTCTCCTTGCTGGTTCCCTCTCCGGCGTCATTGGGGAGCCTTACCTCCACTCTTGGCTCTGATGGCAGTTCCCTGACAGGTATAAATATTATCTTTCTTCCACAAGATGGATCAGATTATAACTGGATGTGTGGTGATGTTAGGGTATTTTCATACTTTTCATTCAGCCTTCCTCAACTCACAATGTGACATACTCAATTTTGAGTAGTGATAGTTGGGTGGCACACAATTTTCAAGAAAGTAATTGGTTTTGAGTCTCCGCTCTTGTTACCAAGCAGTTATTACAGTGCTAGATTTCCAAGATGCCAGACATTTAATAAAATGGATAGCCTCTATCAAGAAGAGCCTTGTTCTTCAGCCATTCACATTTCACACCAAGTTCTTCTTTTCTGATCCCTCAAAGCTTTGCAATAAAGTGTTGCTTAGAACAGGGGGGGGGGAGACTTTAATATGCGTGGTAGGGCAGTGTGTGCGCGTGTGCATGCTTGAGTGTGCATACACCTAGAGTTCTTGCTCACAAGTTCCTAGCAAAAGGAAAATGACACAAGAAGACATGAAGTGTGGAGAGAACCCTTATGAACCCAATGGCTCCATCCCCTTGTAGACCACCTTCTTTTCAACCTGATAAGCAGGGAAAAGCACTAAAGAGGAATGTGACCTAGGGAGAGGAAACTGGAGGGCCACCTTTGGCCCACAGGCCAGATGTTCCCCACCCTGACAGGTAAGGGGTATGACTAGGTGCTAAGGAAAGAGCTTGGGTCCCTGTTTCTGCAAAGCACCTCATATGTATATAACCTGACCAGGAAGGAGAATTTCTGTACAGTGGTACCTCGGGTTAAGAACTTAATTCGTTCTGGAGGTCTGTTCTTAACCTGAAACTGTTCTTAACCTGAAGCACCACTTTAGCTAATGGGGCCTCCTGCTGCTGCCGTGCCGCCGGAGCCCTATTTCTGTTTTCATCCTGAAGTAAAGTTCTTAACCTGAAGTACTATTTCTGGGTTAGTGGAGTCTGTAACCTGAAATGTCTGTAACCTGAAGCGTCTGTAACCCAAGGTACCACTGTAATAAGTCTTCCTTACTCATCCTGGTGGTGCCTAAACTCAATCTGTGAAACTTCATTCAGGTTGTCTATTGCACAACTGCTGGGCATAGCTGCTTACCAGTCTGGTGCTGGGGAGAGGCGGCTTGCGGTCTGGCACGGCTGTTGCCTGGTGGAGGCTACAATTAAAGTGGCCAGTTGGGATTGGGTGGGGAGGTGTAGCCACAGTGGCAGGCCTGACAGATGCAGTTCTCAGTCAGGTCTGCCTATAGGTAATTTAAGTCGGCTGTTGGGGAGGCCGGCTTGGGTAGCAGGTTAGGCATTCAGTTGGATCCTTAGCCTATTAGGTACCCAGTTAAAGGAGTCCAGGAGGGGGTGTTTCTGTATAGGAGCTTACATTGATTACACCAGTAATCAATGAAGTTGGGGCCTATTTTCACCCAATACCAATGTTCATCATTTCCTGGCTCTGCACCAGCACTGCCTGCATGCATACTGTGCTTGGGCCTGCAATGTTAACTCTGCACTTTCACCCATGGTTAGATTCTGCTAATAATGCAGTGTTTGCCCTGAATTGATTTCTCCATCACACAAGCAATCTGGAATGAGTTTGATTACTCCATTGTAGCTTTACACTCTTCACCCTTCTGCACCCTCAATCAACTGCAGAGTCTTTGCTGTTTCAGGAGCTAGTCTTCCCTGGGAGCTCATGCTATCCTTTGACTGTTGTGCATCTGTTATTTCAGCATGAGCAATATAAAAACTACCACTCAATGACATACATGAGCTCTGCAGGTCGTACAATCAATGACACCTATCAAAATATGCTTGATTTCTCATCTGTGTCATATGTATTATTGACCATGCCTTAAATTTAACAACTCTTTCAGGTAAAATTCAATACAAGTTGCAAGTGGGAAATATTTTCATTTCTCATATTCCAAGTGAGGGACAACAGCTGAATAGAAATTGATTGTGGACTTAGAAAGAAAGAAAGAAAGAAAGAAAGAAAGAAAGAAATCCACATTTACCTTTTGTCCCACCCTTTCCAAGCACAGGTCTGTGCTTTAGCACTCCATGTCCAAGTGTGTGTGGCGTTTTTTTGCCCCAAGCTTTCCCCGTGAAAACCTGCTCTTTAAAGCTGAATCAGAGAAAACATCAATTTGGGTTTTCTGCGGATTGATGCTTGCTCCAATTGAGCTTCAAAGAGCAAGTTTTTGTAAAGAAAGTTCTGGATGTTAATAATAATAATAGCAGCTCTCGGACACAGAGTTTTAAATCGTGGACCATGCCTAGAAAAAGCAGAATAAGGATAATTGTGGAAAAGGTTCAGCAATTTGAGAGAGGGGGCATGAATTTTAGACAGTCATGTAAGTTTCACTGGGTTTATTCAGGGAAGCATGAGGTTACTCATATAAGCCAGTCTGTGGTGTATGTCTGTCCACCAAGAGATATCCAGTTTATTTTGACTTTGTACTAGTTTCAACACGTTTCAGCACATAACAATTTGCTGTGAAGAAATTTCTGCTCAGCCAAGGTGCCTTAATAGTTTGCAGCACCTCAGTGTCACGGTATGAGATGCTGTAAGCTATTAAGCACCTCACCTCACATTATGATATCATGAAAGGTGCCTTGCTTGCTCTGCTTGCTTGATTTATTTTATCTACCTCTAGTTTTTATTTTTTTGCATGGGATGTTTAATTTATTTTTGTGTATTTTATTATTTGACATACATTCTGTACCCCACACTGCTATGTGCATAAGTGAAAGGTGGGCTATAATACCTCATATATATAAAATAGGTGGTCTCTCTTGCTGAAGCCGCCAGTGGCAACTGTGGAGGAGTAGAACAAGACAGGCCCGCATGGCCCTGCCACAGGGTGATGCTTCAGGAAGTCCCAGGTGTCTCCATTAGTTAGTTAGCCATGAGTAGCCTCTCAGCTGTTTTAGCTTTGACGGTCATTGTTGCTGTGCATCCATAGCATCATGTCTTGCAGCCTTCAGCATCCTGGCTTAAGAAAACCTTTGGAAGATTGTTGCTTCTATGGGAATCCAGGGCCAGCCCTATCTTTAGCAGTGGGAGGTGGCTCACCTCAGGTGGTAGATTTTAGAGTGCCATTAAAAGGCAGTCAGTGGTCAAAACAGAGTGATCTTAATTTTGCTCATGTCACCTCCCAGATTCATGTTTAAGCACTTCACTCTTCTTTAAATTAAGAGGAAAATTTTTGAAAGGCTGATTCATATTTTATGAAGCTGTCCTCATAAAAGGACATCATCCTTAATGTTTGCCCATACATAATTCATGAGATGTAAAATTCCAGCATATTTTTGGTGCGCTTACAAACACAACTGACCTGTACGTCAGAATGATTGTTTGTCAGTCTGGATCTTTCTGTTGCTTGGCAACTGTCATTGCTCTTCCCTCTGGAAAGGCACTGGCCATAAAACAAGAAAACAGAAAGCTCCATGAGATTGGATCTATTAATTTACTGATTAAGAACAAGTTCAATCAAAGTGGTGCTCTAAATGAGAGGTAAACAGCATCCTTTTAATAAAATGCATTTGTAAGGGAAAATGCAAATAATTCCTATCAAAGGACAGTTCTAGAAACTTTTATCTTTTTCCTGGTTGTGTGCAATGTGAATGCTTTCCCAGATCCGATGAAGAAATTTCCTAGCAACCCTATGATGGACTTTATCTTTACTGACACTATATAGCATGTATTCCAAATTAGAAGCTCAGGCTGCAATCCTATGCACAATTTTTTTGGAAGTGAGCCCTACTGAACACAGTGCACCTAGCTCTGTAGATAACACACATAGGATCACAATTCATAGTGGACTCACAATGGATGTCGTTTTCAGTTTGGTCCCTGTTTGCTTTACTTCACTGATTAGGTTTAGGAAAAAGTGAAACACGCTCCTAATCTTGTTTTGTGCATGCACTTTTGACCTTTAAAATATATAGAAAAACAGACATATTTTTAATGTTTTCCTCAAAAAATAATCCTGTTTGGCCTTCCTATACATTTAGGTCAGCAGCTTCTGAAAATAATTTCCTCCTGAATATCAGGGTAGTTTTGTTCTGATTTTGTACAGATTAATCTAGGTATTGTCCTTGGCATCTATATCTTGTTTTACCTTTTCCTTTCAGCTCTGTTTTGCATTTGGGGGTTAAATCAGATTGTAAGGCTTCGTCCTCGGCAAGTTCCAGCACAGTACTTGGCAATATTGAATTTATTTAAGTAATTTTGGCTTATTGTCCTGCTCAGTTCTGAAGGCTCTAAACATATTATTTCTATGGAAAAGCATACAAATTACCCAAAGCATAATAATAAACTCTAAAAATAGTGCTTTGATGTAGCAAGAGCAATGTGCGTGTGGACTGCGCTGCCTTCTGGGATGCAGCTGGCATCTTTCTGTAGCTGTACAAGCTTAGGTACATATCTCAACAGCACTGCTTTTAATAATGTTTTATCATCAGTGCATAATTCTCAGCACGTCTATTTGAATGGAAAGTGTGGGCCTGTGAACGTGTCTGTTAGAAAGCCTCACTTTCTGGCAAATGCAAAGGAGCATAGTTAGACATAAATTCATCTCATGTATCATGCCTTGTTTCCAGAACTGACTTGGTAAAGTTGCCTCCTGGTACCTGATTGCTGTATCTCTGGATACCAGCTGGAAGTCTGCAGTGAGTAAGTGGTGGTTTTTCTCATGTGAACAAGTAGGTTGTTATTTTGATCCCACGGCATATTAAGGATGTCTCAAAATGTCATTGACTTTTGGTGGACATTATATTTTTTTATCTGAACACTTCTGTCAGGTCACTATACTATGCCAAATGTCCTTTGGTATAATATTGTGCCCAAATGTGCTGTGTGGGTTTTTGCAAAACATGCCCCCCTGGACTCAGGGGTTTTAGAGTGCAAGTCTTTCATCCTAAGAGCACCAGGCTTTTCCTGCTCTTAATTCTTCTTTGCTGTTCTAGAAGCCTTTATATTTCCATGGTACTGAGATATGGCTTTGAGACAGCCGCCTTTTACCATCTTAAAGCAACTCTTGCATATGTTTCATCTTGATCTCTTTTCTGTCTCATTTACGCCAGCTGTTTTTTAATTTTAAAAATTCCTCCAGTTTTTCTTCACTGACTAGCAACAAATCCTGGCTGCTATTTCAGATCTACCTCTTTAACTTGCTTTCCAGGTGGAAAAGTTCTGGATAGTGTAGGCTCTTTCCTTGGTTTGTACATGGTTTTCAGGTCCTTTTTTTTTTTCCAAGATGAGAAAATAATTTTTTTGAAGTCTGGATGATGCCTTATTTGGAGCCTTCATTATGTTCTCAAACAGCTTGTGGCAGGAATGGGAACCTCAAGGGCAGGAGACAAATGCAGCTCTCCAGGCTGTTTTCATATGCCCCACAAACCACATACCCAACACCAGTCCTTCTCCACATCTTCTTTGAACACTTTTGGCTGGATCACTTGTGTTATTGAACTGTAATAACACCACATGCTTGCTTGGATGGCTGGATGGCTAGATATTTGTGTCCGCATGTAGCAACCTTGTCATAGGTCTAATTCTAGAGCCACAGAGCAATACCATCAGTGGTTGGTACCTTGTGCTAACCCTGAGGAAAAAAATCTGGTTAGGTGGTTAAACGTTCTACTTACTGTTTCCAGCTCTGATCTTTTCTAGCTCTGCAACTGATTTATCACTACAGTTCTGTCTGCATCTCATTTGATACCTTCTCAATAGAGTCAGAGGGACGCGGGTGGCGCTGTGGGTTAAACCACAGAGCCTAGGGCTTGCCAATCAGAAGGTCGGCGGTTTGAATCCCTACGACGGGGTGAGCTCCCATTGCTTGGTCCCTGCTCCTGCCAACCTAGCAGTTCGAAAGCACGTCAAAGTGCAAGTAGATAACTAGGTAACACTCCGGTGGGAAGGTAAACGGCGTTTCCGTGCACTGCTCTTGTTATGTAGTGAAGTTTCACCCTGGGCCAGCAGGGGGATACTGTATATAGTTTTCAATCAGGTCTGTAGATAGTTTTCCCTCAGGTCCGCGTCAGTTATTTTAGGCGGGAACTCTGGGCTGTTGTTGTTACAATGTTGACAGCCGGCTGCCTATAAAAGCAGGCCGGCTGAGCTGTTTGCAGTCAGTTCTATTCCAGCTTACGAAATAAAGAGCTACTTGGAGAAATCGCTGTGTCGTCTGCTATGTCAACCCACAACTTAACACTGGCGACGAGGATGGGATTGATGGACATCAGAGCACAGCCAGATGCGGCCAGCCTCTGAACTGAGCTGAATCACTGAGCTGAATCACAGAGCGAAATCACTGAGCGAAATCACTGGACAGAACCAATTCAGAGCTGACTGTTCTGGCTAGAGCACTGTGTTCCATCCATCGCCCTTCACGCCGGCATCGGAATCATGGCTTCACTTGTGCCTCTACCGCCGTTTGCGCCAGCCTCTGAATCATGGGATTCCTACCTCGCTCGGTTCGACTGCTACCTCCAAGCCAACGAGCTGACAGCAGTATCAAAGGATCGGAAGCGGGGCCTATTCCTCAGCCTCTGTGGGCCTGAGGTGTTTGAGACGGCCCGAGCATTGGTTGCGCCCGAAGCAGTCCAGGCAACACCATGGGACACGATCCAAGAGAAGCTCCGCAACCACTACGCACCAAAGCCGTCCAAGATTGCTGCCCGCCATGCGTTCTACCACCGGAACCAGGCAGAGGGGGAGTCAATCAACAACTACACCACCGCCCTGCGACAGGCTGCAATGCACTGTGAGTTCCGAGACTTAGACGATGCCCTGATGGATCGAATCGTCTGCGGGGTCCGGGACATCCATCTGCAACGGCGTCTCCTCGCCAAGCCAGACCTCACGCTGCAGAAAGCCATTGAGGAGGCTGTGGCCTCAGAAGCTGCTGAACGCTCCGCCCAGGAGATCCGCAAGTGCAGCAGCCCGCGTCTTGCTAGGGAGCCAGTTCCGGTGCATCATGAAGAGGCCAGCAGTGATGAGGCATCCTCCAGTGAAGGCGATGACGTGCACCAGACAAAGCGGGAGCACAGGAAGTTCCAACAGAAGTCCAAGGGCCAACCGGAATGTGCCGGCTGCGGAGGCAACCATTCCCGTGCCAAGTGTCGATTCAGAGACGCCATCTGTAGGAAGTGTTCCAGAAGGGGCCACATCGCTAAGGTCTGCCGATCGGCTCCGTCTGACACCCCCCCTTCATCGACTCGCAAGTCCAAGCCTTCCCTCCAGTCTGCGAAGGAAAGTTGTTTCGCTCTCACCAACTGCCGCTGCCCGTCTGGAACCACGATTGGCCAAACCGACTCGCCTACGCGACGCAAGCTGAACGTCACGGTGCTCATTGAAGGAGCTCCATGTGACATGGAGATCGACACCGGGTCTGCCCTGTCCATCGTGTCGTGGAGCACCATCAAAAGACTGGTACCCAGAGTGTCCAAAAGGCAACTCGACTCTCACCGCGTACACCTGAGAGACTACCAGGGAAACGACATTCCCGTGGTAGGCGTTGGCCGGTTCCGGATTGCCTTCAAGGATTTTTCGGGCCTGCTCCGGTTGGTGGTGGTCGAAGGTCAGCGGCCAAGCCTCCTAGGGCTAGACTGGTTTGATGCCCTCGGCCTGGAAGTCACCGGCATCAACTGCATCTCTAACACAGAGACTGAGGGTCTGGTCAAAGACTTTGCCGAGGTTTTTGACGGCACCTTGGGGCAATATACAGGTACGCCCATCTCCTTTAGCCTTGATCCACAAGTCGCCCCCATCAAGCTAAAGCCACGCCGGGTTCCCTTTGCTCTCAAGGCTAAGGTGGACGAACAACTGGACAAACTGATCGCCCAAGGAGTTTTGGAGCCGGTTGACCACGCCAAGTGGGAAACCCCCATCGTCACGCCTGTCAAGCCAGATGGGTCGGTGAGAATCTGCGCTGACTACAAGTGCACGATCAACAAGGCACTTCAGCAGCACGCTTATCCGGTTCCTGTTGTCCAACACCTGCTGCATTCCCTGGGTGAGGGTAAGGTCTTCGCTAAGCTGGACCTTGCCCAAGCCTATCAACAACTGCCAGTCGATGATGCCACTGCTGAAGCCCAGACGATCGTCACCCACCGGGGGGCATTCCGTTGCCGCCGGTTGCAGTTCGGGGTGAGTGTGGCTCCTGGCATCTTCCAAAGCCTTATGGAGCGTCTCCTGCAAGGGCTTCCGGGCGTGGTACCATATTTTGATGACGTCTTGGTGTCTGCAGACTCACACCAGCAGCTGTTCGAGCGCCTCCGTGCCGTGCTGACCAGGTTCCAAGAGGCCGGGCTCAAGGTAAAGAGGGAGAAGTGCCAGATCGCCGTTCCACAGGTAGAGTTCCTGGGCTATCTTATCGATGCCTCCGGCCTTCACCCGACCACATCCAAGATCCGCGCTATCCAGCAGGCCCCCACCCCAAAGAACAAGATGGAGTTGCAGGCATTCCTGGGGCTGCTGAACTTTTATAACATGTTCCTGCCCCACAAAGCCACAGTGGCTGAGCCTCTTCACCGACTCCTTAGTACAAAGACGCCTTGGGCCTGGGGTCATCGGGAGACGGCGGCCTTCAACGCGGTTAAGGCTCTCCTTTCATCAGACAGTGTGCTGGTACAGTACAGTGAATCCAGGCCGCTGGTCCTTGCCTGCGACGCCTCACCTTTTGGCATCGGTGCTGTCCTTAGTCACCGTTTTCCAGATGGAAGAGAAGCACCACTCGCCTACTTTTCCAGGACACTATCTCTGACGGAACGGAATTACAGCCAGCTTGACAAGGAGGCATTGGCACTTGTGGCTGGAGTGAAGAGGTTCCATGAATACCTCTATGGCAGGACTTTTGACCTCATCACTGACCACAAGCCACTCCTGGGCCTCCTCGCCGGTGATCGTCCAACTCCACCGGTCCTCTCGCCACGCATGCTGCGATGGACTGTTTTCCTGGCTGCCTACCACTACCGGCTCATCCATCGCCCGGGGAAATCGATGGGCCATGCCGACGCCCTCAGCCGTTGCCCTCTTCCAGCATTTGTGGAAGACCCGGCTCCAGCTTCATCGCTCCTTCTGATTGAGGATCTTCCGGCAGCGCCTGTATCAGCTGCCACTGTGGCCTCCGCGTCTGCCCAGGATCGCACCATCAGCCGGGTGCTCAACTGGGTGTGGAGGGGGTGGCCACAAGGGCCTTTTGCATCAGAGTTCCAGCCCTTCGCAACCAGACAACATGAACTCTCAGCTCATCGCGGCTGTCTGCTGTGGGGAGACCGCGTCGTGATTCCCCAGGGACTCCGTCAGCGCGTCCTGGAGGCTCTGCACGTTGGCCACCCGGGAATTGTCAAAATGAAGGCGTTGGCTCGGTGTTATGTCTGGTGGCCTAATATGGACGATGCCATCACTGCCTGGGTGTCCGCCTGTCAAGCGTGCCAAGAGTCGAGGCCTGCACCACCGGCAGCTAAGGGACACACCTGGGAGACGCCAAAGACACCCTGGTCGAGGGTGCACATCGATCTGGCTGGCCCCTTTCACGGCCGGACCTTTATGGTAGTGGTGGACGCCTATTCCAAATGGCTGGAGGTCGCCCTGATGCCCTCCACCACTACCGAAGCTGTCATCCGGGTGCTGCGAGGCCTGTTTGCATCGCATGGGTGTCCTGATGTCCTTGTCTCTGACAACGGACCACAGTTCACGTCAGGCACGTTTGAGCGGTATCTTTTGGGACTGGGCATCCGCCATGCCCTAACGGTACCCTTTCATCCATCCAGCAACGGGCAAGCGGAAAGAATGGTGCGCTCGACAAAAGAGGCACTGGCGCGCCTGGACCGGGGAGACTGGCATGAGCGGGTCGCCGAATACTTGTTCGTGCAACACATCACCCCTCATGCGGCCACAGGGAGGAGTCCTGCTGAACTGCTTATGGGCCGCCGCCTCAGGTCACCACTCGACCGGCTACACCCGGACTTTGCCGTGGCTGAACCCCCAGGCTGTGCCAACGCGCCACGGTCATTTGTCCCAGGAAACCAGGTCTTTGCCCGGAACTATGTGGGGGACATTCCTTGGGTGCCAGCCACAGTAGTGGGAGTCACGGGACCTCGCTCGTACCAGGTGGCACTCGAAGACGGACGCTTGTGGCGACGGCACATAGACCAGCTTAGGCGCAGGGTTGGGGACTTGGACACTACCGAGGTGCCCCCAACTGCGCTTGCGGCTCCAGAAGAGACACGTACAGATGGCGAGGCCCCACCTACACCTCCCTCGCAAACTGCCAGCGTGGAGCCGAACCAAGCCGCTTCAGAGGGTCTGCCAGACTTACCACAGACTCAGACCACTCCACTTGCGGAGGCTCCACCCACAGCAGCGGATCCAGGGGATTTGGTTCCAACGCCACCTAGGGTCGCACCACAGCCTCAGCAAGAACTGTGTGGCCCTCCGGACTTGGCTACCAGTCCCCGGCGGTCTGGCAGAGTTCCCAAGCGCCCAACTTATTTAAAGGACTATGTTGTTGGACATGTATCACTGTTGGTCTAAGTATGGGAAATGTAACCAATATGCTTTTGTGCCTAATTGAACCATTACGCGTAGTGCTGTATATAAGGAAACCATTACGATTGTAACTAACGCCTTATCTCGGTGGGGAGGGGTGTTATGTAGTGAAGTTTCACCCTGGGCCAGCAGGGGGATACTGTATATAGTTTTCAATCAGGTCTGTAGATAGTTTTCCCTCAGGTCCGCGTCAGTTATTTTAGGCGGGAACTCTGGGCTGTTGTTGTTACAATGTTGACAGCCGGCTGCCTATAAAAGCAGGCCGGCTGAGCTGTTTGCAGTCAGTTCTATTCCAGCTTACGAAATAAAGAGCTACTTGGAGAAATCGCTGTGTCGTCTGCTATGTCAACCCACAACTTAACAGCTCTGGTTCGCCAGAAGCGGCTTAGTCATGCTGGCCACATGACCCGGAAGCTGTGCGCCAGCTCCCTCGGCCAATAAAGCGAGAGGAGCGCTGCAACCCCAGAGTCGGTCACGACTGGACCTAATGGTCAGGGGTCCCTTTACCTTTACAATGGTGGTCAAAATAATGTGGTCAAAATAAGGAACACTACTGACCATAAGCTGTATCTTATTTTGGTTTACTTTTAAGCCTCTATATCACTGCATGATGTTTCCAGTAGCACTAATACTTAACAGGTTTCCACTTGAAAGATTCCTCAGGCTGAAAAATTCTGAAATAAATCTCCTTGCAGCTTGACCCAGATGGCGAAGTATGAACACCTAAGCATCAACTTGAAGGCTGCTGTCTTTTAAAATATAGGTTGCAGTATCCTGTTTGTGCACCTGATACTCTAAAGTAGTCAGCTTAGAATCTGGCTGGGGAATCTAAGGCCCATCAGATGTTGCCGGACTCCAACTCCCATCAGCCCCAGCCACCATGGTCAATGCTCCTGGATGATGGGAGTTGTAGTCCATTTAACATCTCGAGGCAGTAGCATCCAGTAGGGCAGGGTTGCTCACTTGATATCCCAATGCTGCAGGTTGCTGCCAGTTACCAAGAGGGAGAAGGGCAAGGCAGCGGGGAGCTCAGCATGGTTTGGGCATGGAGGCAATCTGATGCTCATGACATTGTGCCCATGCTGCAATGCATTCCTCACTGCCTTGCTTCTCCCTGCCTCCATAAGTAGCAGTGATGTGAGGCATTCCAGAGCCAGCTGAGCAATGCCAGAATGTCCATGCTGACCACTACTCCCCATCTCCACTTTGGAGGGTTCGTGTCTGCTCCTACTGGAGGAATTTTGCAGCACTGTGCCAAAATGATTTGATATAAACCTCTGACCTGAGCAAATTTGAAATGGTTCAGAGCTTCTCTTTCTCTGCGGCTGCCGTAGAACTTACCATTTAATTTTTCACCATTATGTTCCATGCACTTACATTCTCTTCCCATTTGTTTATATATATATAGAAAAGAGCAAATTGGAAACCTTGTCAGTACACAGATGACGAGTTTTTCACTTGCTAGCCTTATTTGACAGCCTCACCATGTACATCTGCAAACCATTTGTTCTCTTTTTGCCTCGTTAGCGCAGAGAAAAGGTGCTGCAGCATCCTGGAGATTGACTGATTCAGAGTGGCATGAGATCATACCGTTTAGTAAAGTCATTGAATTATAAGGCCACAGACATGGCTCTGTGTTAATAATTGCAGGTAAGTCTACTGAATCTCACCCCACCATTATAATGAGAAATCAGGTGGGGAGTGAAAAGACTCTGCAGCTCAAAGTTCAAAAATGTTTCCGCTGACTGCTTTGAAACTTGGCAGAGTAGGAGAGGTAAGTTTGAGAAAGGTCCATGCTGAATTTGGGGTAGAAAGGATAAGCAATGACTTATTTTGAGTGAGGCAAATGTTTGATGAATCCTCATGTGCATTTTTCTTCCACAGTCCTTGCTGAGGTGGTTTTCCTGGAAATAGAAAAATGCAATCTGAAGTAGTCCAGTCCACTCACAGGTTTCCTCTTTGCAAGAGCTAGACCATAGAAAGGAGTCTGTTTCTCCGCTTGATGATTTGACAAAATGAATTTATACTGTGTAACAGTAACTATTCTAAGTGGCCAAAACCTTCACATGCTCATTAGCACTTCTGTTTTCATGTGTTATTTGCAAATTGCTAAAAGTACAAAAAATTATGTCCTGGTTTTAAACACATTAATCTAAGGCCCGTACGGGAGATTCATGTATGGAGCCAGAATTTCGATGTGTGGGCATCACCTTTCAGGATCTGATCCCATTTGATGGTGGTGTGTGGAAAATAGAGCCCTTGCATGCTGTCATCTGCTACATGATGTCATGCATGCACGAGGTGATCCAAGTCATGACTCAAATTGAAAAAGAACTTTCTGCAACATGACCCTATGCATGTTCATCTCCCACTGGAATCAATAGATATATTCACATGGAACTGACATAGGATTGCAACCCTCAGGCCTGGTCACTGATGTGGCTCTCTGGACCTCTTTTTCTGGTCCTTAAGTCTCTTCCTCCACCCCAGGCCACACCCTTTTTGGCCCTAGTCTCCACTGACAGGCAGTACCCAGAAGGTTGACCATAAAGCAATGTGGACCTTGGGGTGAGAAGGGAGTCCTCACTCCTGGTTTATAAGATAGTAGAGCTTCTGTACCTTTAATCGTTAAAGGGTTTTAGGCTCCAACCATCTGAATGGGAACATTGGCAACAACCACCAGCCATTCTCACAATTAAAAACAGTATGTAACATAACAGAAGGGATGAGATAGCTTTATTCTAAACAAAAGCAGTGAGAATAAACTTTGGGTACTGTACATGCAAGAAGAATCCCATTGTTTTAAATTAAGACTGTGCCAAACACACACACACACAGCCCCACGAAGTGGTCATAACAGAAAGCTGTCCTTTCCCACAGTTTCTCCTTGAGATAGCTTCATAGGTAGTAGTTAGTGGGTTTTGATGATTATTTTAAAGTTAAGTTGGATGAGATTTGCTGATTTATTGAACTCAGTTTAAAAGGAGAGGTCTGTTTGTTTACATACACAAATGATCAGTATGAATGGAAGAATCTGCTCCTTGTGGTTTGAGCTTTCAGCACCGCACCAAAAGTTCAGGAGGTTTTCCTGAAGAAGAAGAAGAAGAAGAGGAAGAAGAAGAAGAAGAAGAAGAAGTTGTTAAGTATGCAATGTGGTTCAGAAGACCCTTGTGCCAACGTGGCAGCTTGTGTTGTGTAGACAGCCCAGCTAGAGATGGCTTCACTTATGCTGTCCCTTCTGCCATGAGGACAGATTGGTGGCGGCGGCAGAGACAACATAGACTCAGTCCAAGGCTTATGCAGTTAGCACAGTTCAGGTGCACTGAAGCACCATGTCTAATCACCACAGAAAGCCTGTGTGAGAAATATTCTATGCTGCCTACTCAAAGCACTACCCTCTAATATTTGATGTGAAAGTCTCTTGATAGTTGAGATATGGCGTTTCCGCTGTAGAGGCCATATTTATGCTGAAATCTGTTGCTGTTTGCTCATTCAACCAGTATTATCTATCCACTAGAAATTAGTAGAAATATCTCTACTAATCTATAGGTTGCAATTGCTGCCACAGTCTCTCTCTCTCTCTCTCTCTCTCACACACACACACACCCCACCAGCAGCAGTTCCATTGGACTGGAACAACTACTTTTTGGCAGTTGCATCCCGAATATATCAAAGGACAAGAGTTTGAACCTTGTCATGAAGTTTGCCTACCACCACCACCACCACTGAAACCCCTTTGTTCCCCTATACTGAAACCTGAAGTGGCACACACACTAGCTGTATTATCTGCTAGGAGCTGCCCAGCTAGCACTGCCCTGTGACAGGACCTGTTGGGTCATGGTTCCTTATTAGTGGAATGCCCTCTGTAGCACATTTCTTCCTCTTGATTAACATTCAGGAGGAATTTTAAAACATTTGTGTCTCCACCCAGGCGTTTGATGGCTCAATGATAACTGTTCTAGGCAGCCTTGAAACTATTAGCTGTTTGCTACTGTGGAAGAAAGGGAGGGAGATAAAATTAATAAGTTAAAGAAATAATAAAATGTTAGTCATTTGACCGTCTTGCCTTGTTGCAGGTTGCTTGTGCTAATGGTCAACTGTTCGCCAATGGGAAGGCAGCTCTTGTTCCTCAGTCAACACAGTAATCTTCTATGTCTCTGAAAGGGCCTCCGGCTTCTACACTCCTGAGACCAGTTCACAGTCATTCAGGACTAGGCCATACTATGGATACTTCCTAAAGCATGTGTGACACTATTAACTGGCTGTCCTGAACAGGTTGCTTTTAGAAAAAGGGTTTCCATAGCAACCTTGACACATAAGGGCCCATTATTTCCGTAGTGTCATTTTTAAGACTCGGATGCTGTTGCCATAACAGCAAATGCAGCATAAACATCTTTTATTGAAGTTCAGAACAGATATTGCAAAGACAGAAACCCACGACGTTTCCATTACATGCAAGTATCTGGGGGGAAACACAACAAGTGATAAAGACCTGCCAAAAAGGAGTTTGACAAAAATCTAAATTAGGCAAGAGCTTAAAGTACCTCAGTCTATTTTTCTTCATCAAGATGGTCATGCATGGAACCTAGCAAATGTTTTACTGTTGACTTGAGATGTGGAGATACTTTCGGTCAAAACACAGAACTGTAGGGGTGAATGTACGTCTTTGAAAATCAGTGTGGAACAGAATCTCTGCGACTTTAATAGATATGTAAAGGGGGGTCATAGCTCAGGTCACAGCATGTGTTTTAATAAATGGAGCTACTGTAGTGTGTCTAGGACTACATAATGAATTTATGCCTGAGAGGAAATTTGACCAAGGGACCTTAGGGCTAACCCTCACTATAGCTATGTGCCCCAGGATGTCCCTGGGACAAATCTCACCTCAGCCATGAATTCATTATGTTGTGTTTGGCAAGCCTCCATTCTCCAGCTTCAACCTCCATCTTGAACACAGAGAAAATTATTCTGAATCGCTTTCCAGATCAGTTGTACAGGTTACTGTAATAATACGTATATTGTGAAATGCTTTGTAATTTCATAGCAATTAAATAAATTCTATTAAGGGTAGAAAATAGGATTTTAGCTGGTGTAGTTTTTCTGCTGTCATTGAGAGAGAATCTGCATATGAGAATTCTCATATTCACACACATTATTATTATTAATTTTGCTAACCGTTTCGTTAACTGCAGTGCACAGAAGTGGAAGATGCTTTAGGGTTTGGATTGCGAATTCTGCTATTGCCATGTGCGAAATATAGTGGAGGCTGAAAGGGTGACATATCACCTAGGCACGGATTGAAGAGGTTTTTCTTTTATCCCTCTGCTTTCCCAGGGAAAACCCACCGCTTTCTACTGAATAAGAGCAAACACCAATCTGCAGAAAACCTGATTGATGTTTGCTGTGATTCGGCAGTAAACAGCAGGTTTTTCTGGGGAAAGCTGTGGGACAAAAGGAAAAAACCCTCTCGCATCCGTGCCTAGAATTCATGAACCAAATGGAAGTACGGGTGAAACCCCACACCACTTCCACCCATCCCTGCCACCACAGTTTTGCATAGCTGTGCAGATAAGGTGAGCTGTCAGTACTGTATACAGAAAGTAGTTGCCTAGAGAAGTGGAAATACATTGTCTCAGAGCTCAGCACAGTAGTACTGCTCAGTAAACAAACAAACAAACAAACAAGCAGTCAACTTCTCTTATTCTTCCTCTTAGGTGCATAAAGATATCAAGGAGGAACAAAAAACATTTACTATGCTCAAAGGTGAGCATATGCTGACGGAGGTGAGCAACTGTTTTATGACATTTGGAAAGTTAATAAATGGAAAACCAAACTGATTTGATTGTGGTCCCCCCACCCCCCGCTGCTCGTAGGTCACCCTCAATTTTTGTACTAATTTTTCCAAAACAGCAATCTTTCATATTCTCTGATACCATAGGTCTAATATCACCAAATTAAACTCCTCCCATTTGCAAGTTACTGTATAATAGTTCTTGCTGCTGCCAGTAGGTGATCCAGCAATTATTTGTGTTTCAGTTCTAAATCTAAACCTATGATGTAAAAGTTCAGCAGTGCTAAATGCAAGGAGGCTTGAACCCATTGCCTGGCGAGGCAGCTAAGATCTTGAAACACTCTCACCCAAAATGTTTGCGCACAAGAGTGTTCCGACCACATGGGTACATACAATATGTACCAACAAGTTGGCATCCTCTCCAACATGTAGGAGATGTATTAGGACACATAAGGGGCAACTTTCATAGGGTGAGGTACCATTTGTGCAATAGTTTTTAAGTTAGCTCTCTAGCACCAACAGATAAAGTTATATTGGGATGTGTATTCCATCTCCACCCTACAATATCTAATTCCTTGTCCCGCATGGCTTGTAAAAAGTCCCTGGAGCCCATTGCCTATTGCTGAGTTCAGAATCTCTTTAAAAATAATGTAGGTTAAGCCCCTCATAACCCAAGAACAGTCCAATACCACCTTTTCAAATGGCACAGTTTCCTAGTGGCAAGCTTTTGTAGTTTCCTAGTGGCAAGCCTGTTCTGAAAGCACAGAATTGAATTGTGTCAAACACAACCAAGGAGGGCAAACCAGACCCAGTTTTTCCTCACATAGTTTCAAGAGACAATAGCCTATTCAATTTATAGAAATCTACGAGTCTAGACAAACCTAGACAAACCTAGACAGCATCTTAAAAAGTAGAGACATCACCTTGCCAACAAAGGTCCGTATAGTTAAAGCTATGGTTTCCCCAGTAGTAATGTATGGAAGTGAGAGCTGGACCATAAAGAAGGCTGATCGCTGAAGAATTGATGCTTTTTAATTATGGTGCTGGAGGAGACTCTTGAGAGTCCCATGGACTGCAAGAAGATCAAACCTCTCCATTTTGGAGGAAATCAGCCCTGAGTGCTCACTGGAAGGACAGATCCTGAAGCTGAGGCTCCAATACTTTGGCCACCTCATGAGAAGAGAAGACTCCCTGGAAAAGACCCTGATGTTGGGAAAGATGGAGGGCACAAGGAGAAGGGGATGACAGAGGATGAGATGGTTGGACAGTTTTCTCGAGGGTACCAGCATGAGTTTGACTAAACTGCGGGAGGCAGTGGAAGACAGAAGTGCCTGGCGTGCTCTGGTCCATGGGGTCACGAAGAGTCGGACACGACTAAACGACTAAAGAACAACAAATGAGTCTATAGAATCCTACAAAACAGCTGTTGTCTACAGACATGCATGGCCTAGGTTTATTGAGTCCTTTCATCACCTGCAATGGAACTGTGCTTCTTGAGAAATACAAAGACTAGTCTGGTTGACAGATACCTTGGGACTGCTGTTTGGGGACTTGCTGGAGGGATTTTTCTTACTTGATCCCAGGAGACTTGATCTGGAGAGAAGCAGGGAGGCCAGAAGCTTACTATATTATACTGGCCTGTGGCTGACTGTGGCATTTCTTATTTATCAATGTATGAAAGAATATGAATGATGTTCTGTTCATATTTACACACTGTTGTTTTTCTTGCATTATTTAAGTTTGCTGTTTTATAAATAAGGCTTTGGGGGGGGGGGGGAAGGAAGCTTTAACACTAGTTGAAAATTATAGTTCAATTCAGCCAAACACAGACTTGAATTGAGAGTCTTCACAGTTTCTTAAAAACAAAAAGCAAAAAACCCAACTAGTAGTCATGAGCCTTTTTATGTCTCTCTGGCAAGGGAGTTCTAATGGTGTGAATTCACTACTAAAAAGCCCTTTTCCTAGTTTCCTCCATTCTAATAGCTTTTGTTGGTGGGCCAAAAAAGCAGAGTCTCTGACCCTGATCTTAATGCCTAGTCAGGCTCACATAAATATCTATGGTCCTTTAGATAGTGTGACTATATACTATGATTACCAGATTTTTTCAATGAATCCAGGGACCCTTTTTTTTTTTTTTGGAAGCTGAGTAGCAACAGGGAGTCAGTAGTGGGGATGGAGAGGCAAAAACCCTGGGCCCAAGCACACATGCATATCCTGAGCCTTCCCCGATGATCCGCCCCCTTCCGCTTTGTTTTGACAGATCGGGGGAGGCTTGGGGGTTGCGGGTGGGTGACCATTGCCCAGGAGCGGCACAAGGCACACAGTTTCTCTGCCAGGCAAGGTCAAAGCCGTTCTTTCACACCCTGTGAAACATAAATGTGCAGAGTTTTTTTAAAAAAATGGGCAACGGCCAGCCAGCCACAACTCCCGAGCCTCCCCCAATCAGTCAAAACAAAGGGGAATGGGGGAAGAAGATCTGTACCACTGGACTTCCCCTGGTTCCCCTGCGGCAGTGGCAGCGCCGGCGGCAGTCAGCAGCCCATAGCCAGCCTGGTAAGCACAGTTGGCTCTGGATGGCTTCAGGAGCTGCTCGCTGCTGTGGGGCCTGCCATTTTCCCTCACCGGAAGTCCCCATATGATGTGTTGCGCACAAGACACATCATATGGGGACTTTCGGTGAGGAAAAATAGTGGGCGCCATGGCAGAAAGCAGCTCCTGAAGCCAGCCAGAGCCAACTGCGCTACCTGGCTGGCTCCAGGTTGCTGAGGCTGCTGCTGCCACGTTTCCCGGGGACAGATTTGCAAATCTGCCCATCACACAAAGGACTGTCCTCTGACAGCCCTTCATAATAGAGGACTGTCCTCTGTTAAGCAGGATGCATGGTCATTCTGCCTTCAGATAATATGGTCTCAAACCATTTAGGGCTTCAAGGACCCAAACCAGCACCTTAAATTGGGTCTGGAAATGAATAGCGAAATAGGCGTAATATTATCTGAGTGGCCAGCTCTAATTGAAAGGAATCTGAAAGTCATGTAGCCCAGTCACAGCATTAAAGCACAGATATATAATACTGCAAGATTCCCACGTTACTGTAGTACAGACTTCACCATGTTGTCAGGGGCTAGTGAAACAAAACATCTGGAGGGCACCAAGGAAGGCTGTTGGATATTGGTACTGCCTCTTTGAAAGTAGGTCCCAAAGGTTGGACTCCCCCCCTCCCTCCCCCCAACATGATCCTCAGCTCTCTACAGATAGATCTTTAACTGGAGCTATTGTTACATTGCTGCTCCTGATGAAACAAGGAGAGCGGGTTGGGAGCCTGAAGTCTTGGTTTTGTCCTTGTCTCATTTTGTTACCCATCCCTAACTATAATTATAGCCCAGGAGTTTGAATAGTCATAATGATAATGCAAAACATGGGAAAGAGCTTCAACATTGAGGCCACAAACTAGAGAGTAAAGTAAGTATAAATCAGATTGCAACCAACAAGGAACCACTAATGGGAAGGGAATGACACTGGGGAAAGTAGGAAGAAAGCGTTGTTTGCAAATGACTGTTCTCTTGTTCCTAGACACACATTCAGGTCTTAACATCTCTAAAGTTTGGGTTAAAGCTAGCAACTTAGGGCAGGAATGGGGAACCGGATATGGTCAGAGGGCCGGATCCAGAAGTACCCAATGTGCTGTGGGCCACTTTGACAGGAGACCCCCATTTGTCAATTTTCTGACATTGTAGGATGTCAGAGGTTTCAAACTTCAACTCATGGCATCAAAGAAAGAACGAAGAGTGCACTCTAATTGTCATATGACATGACAGTTAGAGTGATGGTGGGCAGGGCTTTATCGAAACAGCCTAGTGGACCAAATGGGAAGGCTGGTGGGCTTAATGGGGCCCATGGGATGGAGGCTGCCCACTGCTGACTTAGGGGAACCGGATGCAAAGGGTGGTAGGACTTCTGTTCCTTTAATAGTTACATAGACTGTTAAAGATTCAGGGGCCGTGTCCTTCTTTACATCTGGTCACTCTGTGGGCACTGAGTCATTTTGCATCCCCTCCTCCTTCTAGCTATCAGGAGTACTTGGTTTTCTGCAGCTGCCAGCATGCACTCCAGAAATTCTCCGACAATTGCCAAGCGTCTGTAAAATTCCAGGCTCAGCAAAATCTGTTTGGCCTTATATATCAGAACTGCAACCATCAAAGAAGAAGACAGACCCAGTCAGGAAAATGAAACATGAAAGCTAAAGCAACACTGAAGCTTAACATTGTGCAGTATGCAAATTCTTGCAGCGGAAGAACAAAACGATGAAGCAAAGAATGAATCATGGGAGCAGATGTGATGATATCACAGAAGACTTCGCATCAGTCTAGGTGCGTTTCTGGAGTACACGTGTTTCCCAGAATGACATAGGCAGGAATCTAGGACAAGTGAAGTATGGAGAAGCTCCAGATTTAACACATCAAAGCTATGAACACAAAGTTCTAAAGAAAACATATTATTGCGTTATAAGAAATTCAGTGTTGGAATTTCATCCATGGGAGGGCATGCAAAACATGCATGTTAGCAGTAGCTGTAACTTTGTGAGCAGTAAAGAGTGGGATTTTTTTTCAGCCTGGATCAACCAAGAATGCTATAATATGTGACTCTGACCAAATTACGTCTCCTTGATGAGACTGAAATTCTTCTTACCAGTTGCTCATATGATAGCTGGGAAAGCAGAGACTCCTTCATCCATCTCTCCCTCTCTCTCTGAACTGTTGCCATTGCAATGAACACTTCTGTTTTAATTTTTAAAACTAGCTTGTTTTCATTATTATAAAACCTCACTTATTTCCACCTTTCAGCTTCCTTACTATTGAACTATATTTGCTTGTTCCACCAGTGCCATTTAAAAGAACAACGAACCAGGATGCGTTATCTGTAGATTGAATTTCTAATCCCCCCCCCCAAATAAAGCTATGGAATTCCAGCCATACATTATTTTAGTTTGCTTTCATTCCTAGCACATCAGTATATTCATTTTCATTCCAGACTGGTAATTTACACACCTACCAGTACAAATAAGCAAAACATACTACAATGCAGGAGTGTGCATATGAACTATTCCTACAAACAGTAATGGTTGGATATATCACATTCAGATGGTCAGAGAGCAGCTTAAGTGGCTTAAGGAGGTGCTTTTTTAAAATTATTTTTTAATTCAAAATTAAAACAAAACATATTATCCAGAAACATATCATCCTTATTTTCCCCCTTTTTTCCTCCCCCTCCCCCCCACAGAACCCACCCACCCCCACCCCCGACTTCCCTCCGTTCCAGTCTTTGATTTCTCTAAAAATGCTGTTTTCTGCATGTTACACAATTGTATAGATCCTCAAACTATTTCAGTAATAATTATCAATAAAAAGTTTGTGAATGTTTATTCAAAACCAACCAAGGAGTCCAGTTCGCTTTGTTGTGTCAAGGAGGTGCTTTTATTAGCCGAGCTACCTGCACTAAGCTAGTTTTAATGAGTTCTCTGAAGATTTCATCTCTAGTAAGAAGTCTTACCGATTTTAGGATATGAATCTTATCTGCAATGAGGCTTCCACTTGTCTCAATACTTGTCTAGCTTACGGACTGATCTTTCCAGTCAATTTCCAAGTTGCTCAGTGTCTGGACACAGGAAAAAGTGTAACCAAACAACACCCTCCATTCCAGGACTATGTTAGGGCTACAGTGAGTTTCATAACAACAAACTGTCAACAAAGGTGAAAAATGGAGTGGTTCCCTCTTCACGCATCGAGTTGTCATTTGCTGCAGGATTGCACAACTGATTCCAAAGTAAGAGCATAAGAACAGCCTGCTGGATCAGGCAAGGTCAGCTAACCCTGATGGGTCTCAGACCTTGTTCCTGGGTCTGAGTAAGTTGTCTCAAGTGGGAGAATTGTGTGTGGCTCCTGTTCCCTTTGCCTGACAAGCTGTGATCTCTTCCAGACTTTGACCTTTCAGCTGCTTCTGACGCATCCAACCCAGGATTGCTGCCTTGGATCTTGGCCCTCGCCTGGCTTTTGACTATGCTTCTGTGTCCCACTGATCACTGCTTGCCTGCTTAGGAGTACAACCCTAAGGTTCGAAGTACACAAGTAAATTCATAGAGCCAACGGAACGATCTCATTCCCTAACTGAATACATCTTTAGAAATCTATTTTTAAGAACATCTGGCATCTCAGCAAGGCTCCCTTTTCTATTTGGGTTTTAGAGACTGAATAAAATTTCGACTTGCCACTCTGGTTTACCAGGCAGTAAAAAAATTGCAATTTGTCCAAAAAACTGTAGTTAATTTTGGAAGTGGGGGGGACTACTTGTACAACCTAGCAGGTCATTTTCATGTAAATCCCCATTTGTCCTGCTATTGCCATGTTTCCGGATTAAATTGCCTTCAGCGTATGAAATTACTCTTTAAAAATGCAAAGGAGCCTGTTAGCTGCATCCATTTTATCTCACTAACATTTTGCATCCTACATTCCGATTTGTATTTTTCAGCCTAACAAAAGCACCCCTTTAAAATCTTCAAGAACTGTGGCAAGACATCCATTTGTTTCCTTAGCATTTAAAGAAACCCTTCCTTTTCAGTTATGAATATTTACAGTTTTCAAATGGGCAGGTAATTTGACAAGCTTGATGATAACATTTAAAAACCTGCATATATAACATCTGTGTTGTTTACCAATGTGTTGTTTATGAATTTTGTATGTATTGTTTATTAATTGAATTGATGTTTTCCTGTGTACGGAATTGATTTATTTTATTTTATTTTTTACTAATGAATCGGAAAACCAATAAAAAAAATAACTGAACTGAAGATTTATTGAGCTATTTTTAATTGTCAGATCATTTGTCTTACTGTCCTCTGAAATTATTGGAGTTGTTTTTGGATGGGAAAGTGGGGTACAAATGATCTGAAAAGGAACCCAGGGCACCTCCAGGCATGACTTATAAGGTGCAATGCTACTGCACAGGCAGTAATGCAGGAGCATCACAGATCAATTTAGGAAGGGGTTAGTGGTGCAGACAATTACTTCAAATCCAATTACTATGGCAGTTACTATGAACACACTTTAATTGTCTGAGTGGGTTGTTGCTGTATACACCTGCAGTGAAAGGCCCATCTGGAGGTGCCCTGAATGAAACTGAATGAAAAGGAACCGGGGGGGGGGGTCATCCATCTGGTGAGCATAGAAGGTAATGCATATAATGGTAACTACAGAAGCAGAAAACTCCAAAATTGTTTTTATGGGATGCTAGCTGTGACTTTTTTTTTATTTACATGTGAATGTAAACCTCAATACTTCATTTATTATTACGTTTCTAGCCTGCATTTCTTCCAAGTAGCTCAAGGTGACACAAATGGTTCTCTTCAGTGACAGATTTCTGGCCTGTGGAGGCCTGTGCGTATCTCTTTGGGGAAGCCCTTTTTGGTGCCAGCAGATAGCAAAACAAGCACAGCAGCAACAGGACAATTCCCACATTTCATCTTCCAACAACTCTCCCCCCATGTTCAAAAAGTCCCTCAAGCAGCTCCTTGCCACATGGGCTGGTGGGCAGCAAAATAAGTGATAGGCACTTCCTGTACTCCCTCCCATGCAAACACACACTTTTCTTTTCTTTTTTTAGTAACTGCCTGTCTGCTGTTCCACATGCCTGGCTGGCAGCAAAACAACAACAACAAACAGAGCAGCAAATGGGTGGATCCTGCACTTCCTCCTCCACACACAAACTTTCCCAAACTCCATGGCCTCCATGGCCAAGGCACCTATCCGCTGTTTGCTTTATGAAGTCAACAGGCAGCAAAGCAAAGAGGAGGCAAATGAGCACAGGATTTTTTAGTTCCCACCTTTAAAAATGCCATTCCATGGAAATCTTCACCACTGGAAGTCTTCACAGGCTAATGGACCATCCTCCACTGACTCTAACCAGGGAGTTATGAGAAAAGAAGAGTGGAAACACAGCACACTAAAATACTAGAATTCAAAAAATGGCAATTCATTGTTTGTAGTCATGTTCCAAAGGTATCATCTCAGTTTACAGTGTGTACAAATAACTGCAGGAGGCCCTAATTCTCTGCGTACTGATAAATCCAGCACTAGTTCTCCTCTTGCTCCTCAGAACAACTCTTTGAGGCAGGTTAGGCTGAGGGACAGTGACAGGCCTCAGGTCTCCCAGTGAGATTCATGGCTGAGTGGATTTTTGAACCTTGGTCTTCCAGATCCTAGTCCAACACTCCAACCACTACAACCATGTTGGCTTTCATTTCTGCCCATCCTTCCAGTGCATATGAATAAAGAGCATGAAATCACTTTGCGACTCTGAGTATATTTCAGGCTCGTATCCCACTCACTCCCTAGTCATCATTCTCCAATCCAGTCCAAAGTAAACACGGAGTAATTGCCATGTTCAGTTTTGAGAGGTGGGGGCCATATCAGTGTTACGGAATACCCTTCTGAAGGGCCTTTGGCTGGTGCCTGTGACTTTAGGTACCATACTAAAACATATTTATTCTCTCAGACATTTTAAATAAAATGAATGTTTTAGACAAGATGAAAAAGGAAGCTATGAGTCACCCATTCTTTCTGAACTGGTTTTGAAGTTGCAGTGAATTTGGAGAGTGCTTTAAAAAATAATAATGTGTGAGCTTGTTGTAGTATTTTAATTCTGTTATTGTCTTGTATTGCAATTTCTTATTGTGAACCACTCTGAGATATATTTATATGATGGGCAGTATACAACTACTTTAATAAATAAAATTGCTGGCCCATAATGAAGAGACTCTTTAAAAATTAAAACAGGATCTCTGGAGTTGAACTGGCAGGATCACGAGGTAGATTTTGGCAGGTAAAACCACACCCACAGTTTAGCTGCTGTCATTTCCTGGCCAACAGCTGCTGTCATTTCCTGCTAATACGTTCTTTCCAAAATTTGTCAGATGAAAACAATTATGTTAGCAAAGTAATGAGATTCATAAGCAGGCTGATCCCATGGGGTCCAAAGATTGGCATATGGTGCTGAAGAATTTTGGAAATATAGCTTGCCCTTCCATTAATAGAACACCTGCTTTCACTTAGATGGGACAAATGTCCGTATATTCTATGTGCCCAGACATGGCATCAGCTGTTGGCCATGCCAGGCACTAGTCAATGGTCCCAAGGATTTGGAAGGGTCCTTTACTGCCCTGACCCAGCCATGCTCCTCCTTGTTGGGCCCCCAGATTTTTTCAAGCAGTAGTGCTACTTTTGAGCAGGTGCTAAGTTAAGTTTTCATTGATGCTGGCTGCCTCCATATGAATTCACCAAAAATGTCAACCCCCCACCAATCCCAAAGATCTATGAAATCCATTGATAGCAGGTAAGAAGGTGGGTGGGTGGCATTCACAAAGGAGAGGCAAGGCTAGTTTCTGTTCCAAAGCATTGCCATCTGCTGAAGTGTGTCTGAGGGCTTGGTGAAGACTGGCAAAGAAAACAGAGTATGGCATTTGTTGCAGTGGTCACTACAAACAGGGCCGTGTTCTAACCTAGTTGGGGAATGTGCCAAGCGGTCTTCCCCCCAAAAAAGAAGTCTGGCAGCAGCCCTGCATGTGCCATAGGCATTTCGTAACCTTGTATATATAAGCAATACTTCTCAAAATTACACCAGAGCAGGAAATATTTTAGCAACTAGGAAAGATACACCTGGAGGATATACTGCATTATTAGGAGTAAGTGGGGTATAAATATGGTGCAGTCAAGCAATTGGCACTCAGGTGAATTGCATAGTGCATGCAAATACCGGTAGCAGAGGCCATTCGCTGGCTTAAAGCTGAACAGAAAAGCAGTGGGGTGGGATTTTGAGCTGAACAGTGATGGGGAAGAGGACTTCTAATATCTTTTCCTGGCTGTCATTTCTCCAGCCCAAATTGCTCCCCCACCAGCAGCTTTCCCTGGATTACAAATGTAGGCTGGAAGCAGGAAGGGAAGCGGTGTTGCTTCTGGGTAGAGACATGATTGATTAGAAAGAGGTTAAGCACACCATCATTTCTGAAGTCATCACTCTGTGCAATAAATGCTGTTCAGGTTGCAGTATATGCATTTGTATGTAAGCTCGTAGGTTAGCCCCTCACAATGAGAAAAAGTGCCAATACACAATGGGAACAGCTGCATCAAATGCTTCTCTGCTAAAAGGCCTAACCAGTCAAATCCATGTATCTTCAAATATATGCATATCCTCATCAAGCAATAAGAAAACCTCACACTTCTAAGAGCTAGAGCTAACTTACATTAGTACTGGCTCAGAAGGTTGTGGCTGTGATCAGTGAGAATTGAATTTGGGGACAGGCAGTTATGTGATTTTTCTAATGCTTGATAGATCCTGGGATATGGGAAAGGAGCCAGCTGCTGAGATGGCACACCATAACTGCAACCCATGGAGAGGCATCCATATTATCTCAGAAGGCAGTTTAAGCCGCTTCTCTTGCCAGAAGGAAGTTGCCAGGAGAGAGAGATATTTTAAGATCTTAATATCGAATCTTTCCTGATGCACCAGTTGTGGTTGATATACGCTTAGCCTAGTGTTCATCTGTTCTGCAAAAAGACTAACTGTAAACTCTGCTCAGTTGATGAGCTTTCCTACTTCTGCATCAAGGCAGAACTCTAAATTGTGCCAATAGCATTACTGCAACTACATGCCATCTCACTCTACCCCAAAGAAGCAGGCTGACATTCGAAGCAAAGTAACCCATAGATTTAGCTCTGCTTGGCTTTATTTGCTGTGCCTTTCACATACGGACGGGAAGATCCAGTTCCTCATATTAGACTGACTTGTGGGAATACTAAATGTTCCACTGCCTTCGTCAGGCAATTTGGTCAAGCAATTTGTCCATCTGTCCCAGGGACATCTACTGGGTCTGGTAGTTGCTCTTCGGCATTTCAGGCAGATGTATTTCAGTCTCCCACTACCTGACTATTTTTAAACTGGAGACGATGAGACCTTCTGTATTCAAAGCATGTGTTCTGCAACTAACTTTGTAGTCCCCTCCATGTCCATGGTGGAAGAAAACCCCAGATTATAATCTCATCTCTGCTGAAGGCTTCTACTGTAAAACACCCATACACCCCCTTTATTGTGTGTGTCAAAATTATACCCTC
This sequence comes from Podarcis erhardii, assembly GCF_964252035.2. Lineage (NCBI taxonomy): Eukaryota > Metazoa > Chordata > Lepidosauria > Squamata > Lacertidae > Podarcis > Podarcis erhardii. The sequence continues at coordinate 38,274,438 of NC_138507.1, read as the reverse complement.
AGCAACAACTGAAGAGGCAACAGATTCAATCCCTTTTCATTGAAAAAGCTGCACTAATGCTCTGTGGAATCTTACCTACATTCAGATTGCTACACCATTATTAGAGAGCTTTCACTATCCTTTCCTTGCTTTCATCATTCAGATAGCTACTGTTATTTTAATGTTACAACTATGCTTTTTTTTTTGCAGAGCTGCATAATGGGTCAGATTTCTGACTTAATCTCACCTCAAGTGACAAGCTCATGGCCAATCTATCTCCCTTTCTGGCTTCCTTCTTCTCTTGCATCTAATTTAGGGTCACTGCTGACCACTTTTCTATTGGTGCTTGTTTTGAGTGCCTCACTTTTGCAGCACCACTGCAACCGGACAGCTAGGTTATTGGTGGTGGGATCTGTTTTCTGGATCTGTTTTCTCTTCAGCTGACATGCCACCATACTTATTTTCCTGCAAATCATGCCTTTTGATCCCCACCTTTTCTTCTCACAAGATCCTGTTTCCCCCTCTCTCTGTAAATCTATGGTTTAGGAGAAGTGTCCCTTCCATCTAGTGGACAGGCGAGATATCAGTATTTGTTATCTATGTTACTGTGTAGGTTTTTACCATGGCGTTTTATATAACATCTTGCTAGAACTTTTGAATGCGTACATATATGCAGTGATCAGAAACATATTGCAAGTAAATCTAAGTGACTAACAACACTTTGCAGTTAATGCCTCAAGTTTACTGTGCTTCAGGCTTATTTAGCTCACCACTGTATCCCATCCCTTGCATTTTCAAAATCCTTTCTTTCCCCCTCTTCACCATTAAACCAGGAAAGTTGCTGCAAATCAATCTACTCAAACCTTTCCATAGCTTGCTTGGCATTTGTAAGCAGTGTAATTGGAGGCTGCAGAATGTTGTGATCAATCCATCTCACCCCTCCCAGAATGGATTTAACCTGAAAAAGAGCCTACAAGGTTCAAAGAGTTCATTACACAGAGCAACCAGTGAAGCATTCTATAGTCTGACCCTGAAGCTTGGTCAATTCCATTATCTTCTGGCTCTCCATTATTCTCCTTGCCAAGTTAATCATTTCCTGGACTGCTAAGAATGGAAACTTTCACTGGGCTTGCTTACATTAGGCCTTCTACCTAGGACAAATGCACCCAGCTGAACATCACTAAAATGAAAACCAGAGTAAGAGAATTACAAAGATGGGAGGTATCTGAAGGACGTGGAGCTCAGCCTGTTTGCACAGTTATGGCAGCAATGGCACTTGCTGGGTGCTGCAGTGTTATGAAGAAGGATCCACTAACATCACTGCCACTTAACACATGATACTCAGGACTGAACAGCAGCAGTTGTGGCATGGACCATTGTGGGGTGGAAGATGAGGAGAAGGAAGAACAGATGGGGAGAATGTGTCCTCCTACCACACGGGCCCTTTGCAGGATGGCCTTACCTAGAAGTAGGGATGGGAAAACATGTCAATTCTGGTATCTCTGAGTTTCATGTTTTTCCCAACCCTAAATTCAGTTCTCCGTACGTCTATGCCAGTTTATTGTTGTTGTTGTTGTAAATGAAATGTCACCAGCATTTAATGCAAATTTCTCCTAGTACACATTTTGTATGCAATTTTGTGTAACTATACACATTTTTGCAAATCAATTTCCCTGAAAACAGCTCATTTTCGTTATTTTCATGAATATATGCACACTTTTACCCTATGGTATGCATTTTTTATGTGCATTACCTGGCTGGAGAACTACATTGCAAAATTTGGACAAGTGCAAATTTTGAAGGGTGGATGTGTTTCCCTCCCTATTAAACATCCCAACAAATGTTTTTTATATACAAATAATTCTTCACATATTCCTTATAGAAGTGTTTCACACAGAGCATACAAAGGCAATCCTTCAAATATTGCAAGGACATATGGATTTTTTTAAAAAAATCACTCTGCATATATATTCCCAGCCTACCAATACCATACACAAATGAGAAAGCAGGGGGTGGGCAGGGATAAGTGAGTAGACCTAACACTAGTAACATAAATTGGATGTTGCTGGAGGAACATCTTCTGAATAGGAGTAAAATGCTTCTGCAAAAGCAGTAACATTAGTGGAAGTGTCTAAGATTGGTTGCAAATCCATTCTGCACTGGAGGTGCTTCATTCAAACAACCACATCTGGTTTTAAAGATCTTAAAGAACAATGCTGACAATTGGAGAGTGTTCAAAGGGAGGTAAAGACAAAGGAAAAGAGTATGTCTGGGCTAAAAAGCATATATAAATAAATTTTGAAGAAGATGTAAAATGTTAGTCTAGAGAACAGAAGATTATGGCAAGAGGCTGGGGAATAGTAACATTAAAAATCCTTTTATTTAAGAACATGAGAAAAGCCCTGCAGAATCTGACCAAATGCCCTTCTAGTCCAGCATTTTGTTCTCACAGTGGCCAGCCAGATGTGCTATGCAGTGCATGCAAGCACATGAGCACAAGCACATTCTTTCCACTTACACACCCATAAAACTTAAATCCCCCAGTTTATCACCAAGTGATTACCGGGCAGGTCACCACCATAAGTACATCAAGTCTGAAATTTTAAAAGACTTCACAGGCTGTAGGGTTGAGACCAGCAAATTTAGTTAGTTAAAAACAAAACCCAGTCTAACCAACAAAATACTGATGCTGTCACAGGCTGGTTGGATGCAGAGGAATGGTGGGAGGAACCAGCTGGGGAACCCCTGAGACAGGAAGGCTCAGAGCCAGAGGATTGGGTGGCAGGATGATGATGAGTGGTCAGAGGGGGAAGACTGGAACAAGGTGTTGGAAACTGAAAGGGTAACAGGGCTTAGTGGGTGTGGGGAGTCTGTGGCAGAAGCTGAAGCAGGAGAGGAGAGATGAGTATAGCTGGTGAAGAGACACAGGTGTCTCCCTCTCCTACTGCAACAAGCTCCCCTCCCCTTGGTCTCACAGAACCAGAAGAGGTATGAAGAGGGAGGAGGGGAAGTTAGCTTTTCACAGGCTTGGGGAAGAAACCTAGAGAAGAGGAGACTTACTCAGGCAGCTATGGGGAGGCAGGGACCTTCAGTCTCAGCAACAGCTTCATGGGGCCAAGACCTACTGGAGATGAACATTGTGCTCATTAGGCCTGACACTCTTGTGCAGATCCTGTTTTTAATAATAATAATAATAATAATAATAATAATAATAATAATAATTTATTATTTATACCCCACCCATCTGGCTGGGTTTCCCCAGAGTTAACTCCAGCTTGCTTGGTGTGATTTACTGCTGGCTTGCTCCTATCAGGTGTGTATTTTCTCTTCCATTTAGTGTGCGGGCCATTAATAATAACAATAAAATCTTTACAAATGGTGTGACTCAGTGCACTGGGTGGCTTAATGCAGTCACAATATATGCCCTGAGAAAGACAGGCTTACAGATGCGCATGGGTTTCCCTGTAGGAAAAGGATGCTGAAATAAATGGGTCTGTGGCCTGATCCCTCTTTTAATATTCTTATGTTCTTGGATTCTTGGCCGGGAAAGTTTTCATAAGACCTATCATACAACTTGCCCAATCAAACAACTTAATCGAATTGAATCAGAGATCTCTTGAATCAGTCTGTTTATTATATATGCCCAATTGGTTAGTCGAGTACTTCCTGAGAATAAACTGCTTTGGAAAAAGTCCAGGATGATGCCTGCTTTTGCTGAGGTTCTCTGATCTCTCCATTCTGACTTGATATATTTCATGAGAACAAAATCAAATGCTAGGATTTTACAGCTCAACAGGATGTGGAGACTTTAAAGGACAACTTTCCAGGGACTTGTGTCTCAAAGGACTCCAATCTGATCGGCATGCCAGCAACCCTTTTATACATGGGTCTCAAATCTCTTAGCAAAGCAGCCTCTGGTTTATCACTTCCATGGACTTTCGGAAACTTCAATGTAGTTGGGGTGCTGAGTGTTCTATGTGATAATGGCTGGCTGTGAAATATAAATGGAATTTATGAAAGGGCTGTAGAGAGGAAATTTGACATGACAGGAGAGTGAATGAAGTCACTTGAGAAGTCATGAGCAGTGTTACATTATAGTGTTGTTCTTCCCCATCTCTCCAGATCTTCTTTCCAGTTCACTTTCAAGATTTTACCACACTTGTTTTTCTTCCAGGTCCCTCTGAATTTTTCTCCCACTCTGTCCTCAAGCTATGTTGCCCAATCTCCCCCTCCCCATGCTTATTAGATGTACTTCGAATTCCCCCTCTCATATTCAGATAGAAAAAGGCTGAAATAATGAAGATTACACAGAGAAAAAGAAACCTCTGCCAACACCAGATGTTGTGGGTGACTAGTTGAGTTAACACAAATATTATTCTCTTAGCATTATAAAAGGGAAGTGAACTGCCAGGTTAATCTATCTAACCACCTGAGATTTCAGAGACATGCAGTTTGGATGCTCTGACACACATATCAACTTGCCTTGGGCTGGGTGGATGGATTTCATGCTGGAAACAGGAACAGCCTGTACATGAGGCAAGGTGAAGCCATTTGCCTCAGGTGGCAGATTTGACTCCTGTCCCCTCCCCGGCCCTGCCACTGTGCTGCTGCCTGGGGCTTCCTGCACTGCTAACACAGCACTGTTGCCCTCATTTCTGTGCCCACTGTGCCCTCACCGCTGCCATTGTGTCGTGGCAGCACTATAGGTGCTGCCACAGGTGAGGATACAGTTGTGGTGATGGAACTGGCAGTACCGTGCAGGGAGGCAGAGGGGACCCAGATCTGCAGGGGCAGCAGCGTTAGGGCAGGGGCCTATAGCAGCAAAATGTCTCTGGCCGGCCCTGGATGAGAGGATGAAGTTATGTGCTCAGCAAGTAAGCATCGGGAGCAAGCGGGTTCTGGGGGCTAACATATGACGGCATGAGGGATGTCATCCCATCTGAGGCTGGTCTGAAAATGTGGTCTGCTTTGAGTGGCGAAAAGTTTCTGGGGACGATAAGTTAAATTCTTCAGGGGAGCGAACTCTTGTCTGACAGAATGTCTAATTTCCGTAATTATTTTAACTGTGTAATGCATTTTGTTCTGTTTTATGCATTTTAGCTTTTGTAATGGCTACAGCTAGACACAATTAATTAATTAATTAATCAGATGTTGGAGATGTACCCAGAAACAGGGTCCGGGTGGGGTGGGGTGGGGTGGGGTGGGGACAGAACTCAACAATCTGTACTGAAAAGACCTCTTGTTTTGACGTTGGAAGCATTTCCCCCCTCTGCTCCTTTGGCACACAATCATGACCACATACTTGCCCATGTCCATAACACCCTTACTTTTGCTATAGCTCTGATTTATATCGAAGCCTTTGACCCGCTAAACCTAATACACTGTAAAATCAATTTTATACCAACCATATGAGTGTTTCCTGTGTAAATTAATAAACCTTTTCCTTTTGCCTCTGCAAACCAGGCCTTTCACCCCTGTCTTTAAATCTTTTTATTAACTGTATTAATTATGTTTAAAGGTGCTTCTTTAACTACTAGCGACAATCCATTGCCACCACACTATAAATAGTTCAATTTCATTAGGAATGACTAACAGAAATGCAGTTTCTTCCCTCCCTCCTAGACTGCAGAAGGTTCCACCTACACTTAAGCTTTCCCCCCTCTTCTTTTAAATTGCTTACACAGAAATTTTCCCCTCATATCATTAAACTGTTTGTTGCAGTTTTTCAGCCAAACTGAGCACTTGAAGCCTGGAAATGTTAGCTATATTTTTAACTACAAACATGCATACACAAAGGGTGTACTCCAAATGAGAGTGGGTGTGATTTATCCACCAATTTCTCCCTCCCATTTTATCCAGAAGTATTTTCCCCCTGGCATCTAACCACATCATCCTCTAAGTTTGTTCTTTGTCTTCTTTTAAAAAAGAGAAGCCGGTGGCATGTTCTAATTGCTTTGGTTTTTCTTATGATTTAATCATTTCATGTGTGATAAAATGGTTTTTGGATTGTGCTGCCATTTCAAGACCTCCCACCACTGTCAGAACAGGAAATGATGGCTCTTAACTCTTACAGGGGACACGGGTGGTGCTATGGGTTAAACCACAGAGCCTAGGACTTGCCGATCAGAAGGTCGGCGATTCGAATCCCCGTGACGGGGTGAGCTCCCATTGCTCGGTCCCTGCTCCTGCCAACCTAGCAGTTCGAAAGCACGTCAAAGTGCAAGTAGATACATAGGTACCACTCCGGTGGGAAGATAAACGGCGTTTCTGTGCACTGTTCTGGTTTCTCCAGAAGAGGCTTAGTCATGCCGCCCACATGACCCGGAAGCTGTACACCGGCTCCCTTGGCCAATAAAGCGAGATGAGCGCCACAACCCCAGAGTTGATCACGACTGGACCTAATGGTCAGGGGTCCCTTTACCTTTTTAACTCTTACAGCGACCAATCACTAGACAGTTCTGCCCTCAGCTTCATCCATGAGCATTACCCCAACCCCTGTAGCACTCAGCAGAGTGCTTACAGCTAAGAAGCTACAGCAAAACTGCACAAGATGCTTGAGTGAGTATAAAAGGACCATGTCCCAATCCAAGAGATGAACTTCTGTCTCCCAGTCTCAGTATGATACAGCAGGCAGAAAGAAGAATGTTAAAGCTCTTCCAGACAACATGTTTATTCAGGATTTATCCTGATTACCTTACACTGTGGTTAGACTATGTTTGTACTTCACTGAACATTTGTTCTGATTTGTTTACAGGGTGGGCATATGGCAGTGAACATTAATCTCCATTTGCTTGCAGTGTGTATGTGTGTGCCTGTGTCAACCTGCGACAGTGGCCACACCCCAGGAAATGGCTTCAAATGCCTGGCTAAACCAGGTGTGGGTAGCTGTTGGGTCTCAAACCCTCAGTGAGTTAGGGACTTCCCCTTGCATGTGAAGACAGGCTCTGGTGGATTGAGCAGATGAGACCAGTTGTGGACCCAACTGTCAAGAAGGTAGTGTCTGCTGCAGAGGGAAGCGAGGAGCAGATGGGGCTAATCTACCTGGGAAGGTAGACCCCATCTAGGTGAAGGAAAACTCTGATCCTAAACCTCCACTGCCTTGTGGGATATCTTTGGGAGAAGAAAAATCTAAAGAGTAAACCCCACACAAATCTAGAATGGAGTCCAAGGTAGTGCAAAATGCATTGCTCTGCTTTCCTTTGGACCACACCAGCGAAGTCATGTGTAGGGTGGTTCTGTCGTCTGGCCAGCCCAGGACCTCCATGCACATTGCCCAGGCTTGCGTCCTGCAGAGGTCACTTCAGTGCTGCTGCTAACACAGCACTTTGACTTCACCCCTGGAGGTGCACTCCATTGTCTCTCAAGACAGATGGATGCCGACAACGAACCTGAAATACACCCACTACCAGCAGGAGTCCGTGGGGCAGTGAAGGCAGGGCAATGCCATGCACTTGACTTCCCTAATTGTTTCTGCTTACTGAGAAGGGGAGGTGCAATGCGCTGGGAACTCAGTGCAGTGCTGGCACAGCAGCAGGAGCACTGGACTGGCTCTGCAGTTGCACTCCCACTGCACTGTGCTCCTTCTTCCTCACCCCTCTCCCTCTTTGTAAGCAGCACTGGTGCTCACCATCAGGAAGCCGGGTGTGCAACACCACCCTACCTTCTTTTATTTTATTTATTTATTGAAATTATATACCACCCTCTACCCGGAGGTCTCAGGGTGGTTCACAGAAAATATCACAATATATAAGATCAAAATAAAAACATTAACCCAATTACACCCCCCCAACTGCTGCGGGCTATTATGCACACAAACATGGTAATAATATGTGACCTAAAGCATTCCTCATCCTCACTGTGGACCAAGCATACATGCCTACAGATAAACATATGTATGTATGTCTTGTGTTACATATTATGGCCCAACCCTCCAGCATTTACAGGATTTCCAACCACTGATTGTGTGAAGTGGCCTTTTGTTCCTGAAGAATATCTTTGTTTGTGCAACTTCTTCAGCTGCACTGAATGGAGAAATAAATGCAAGTATGAACTAGAACAAATGATTCCCTCTCTCATTGTGTAGCTGGTTAAAAACAACACAACGACCAACCTAATTCATATAAAATTTTCACCTGAAGAAAAATATCTTTCAGAAAAGGGCACAATCTTTCAGGCTTAGGAACCAAATGCAGACAGATGATGGCATGTCTGCAGAGAAATCAAAGGGGAGGCTGCCTGTGAGCCACAGATTTATCCATTTTTATTAGGGATAGCTCTGAAATTCTCCCTCATCCAAATTAACTCAATTAACACGTGCACATAGGTAGCACAGAGGGGTGGAAAGGATACAAATGAGAGACTGGAAGAACAACAGAGGAATCAGGGGGAGAGAATGGGATATCTGCCCATCCCTCATTTTTGATCAAAGCTGTCAAAAATAGTACTGTTCTCTTTTGAACACATCTTCTAGCACAGTTCTGAAATCAGACTACCAATCTGAGCACAAAAACATGATGTTTTAGTCAAAACAAAATAAAAAAATTCCTTCCAGTAGCACCTTACTGGAAGGAATTTTTTTATTTTGTTTTGACCATGGCAGACCAACACGGCTACCTATCTGTAACTGGAATGATGTTTTAGTGATATCAGCAATACATGTTGCCCCTGCAATGTGCTGCCCTCCAGAGACAACAAACACCAGCATGAAAGAAAACTATTCTGGAACCAACCAAAAGTTCAGCCTTAACATCCATACCTGATGATGCATGAAGACTTTATTCTGGGCTTCCGAGATGCATCGATGTAGCAGAATACAAAACGATTTTTGCTTGCTAGGTGGACTGGACAGAACAGTGTTGCCGTAATAATCTCTTGACTATTGTGTGCATTGCAGCTATCATCACATACTTTTAGGTCCTTCATAAAAGGCCCAAATGCCACTCACAGCAGTTGGCAACTAGGCGAGCAAATAAAATTTACTGCTTGCAATAAAGGCAAGTCAATAAGTCTTGTTGTCCGTTTCATCCTTACAGGAGGGCAGCAGAATAATGGCTGGTAAGTGTCAAGCCCTTTCAATTATGGCTTCAGAATGATGGAGCCTTCCTTAAAGGGTTAGAAGAATAGGTTTTCAGAGAGGTTGTAATACCTATTTCTTTCATCTATCCTTTTACCTGAAGTGTTATTACCCTTGCATTTTCTCCTGTATCCCTTTCAGTTGTTCTATTTCTAATTGTGGTGGCTTGTGTTACAGTATTTTATCTTATTTAAGGCCATCTTTTTTCATTTTGTAAACCGGGACTGCGGCTCAGTGGTACAGCATCTGCTTTGCATGCACAATGTTCCAGGTTCAATCGCTAGTGTCTTCAGGTAGGGCTAGAAAACACTCCCTGTATGAAACCCTAGAGAACAACTGGCAGTCATAGCGGACGATATTGAACTAGCTGAACCAGCGGTCTGGCTCTGTATAACACAGCTTTCTATGTGGAGTTTTTTTTTGTTTTGTTTTTAATAGCTGCAAACCTTTTGGGTTGCCAGAACAAGTGGCATCAAGTATATGTCTGTTCCTGTGAAACTGGGACTGATTTTAGGGATTCTGCTGGTTTCCTACATGCCTTACTGCCCAGCAGTCTCCCTGCCTGAGCTGGTCTCAGAGACAGTATTGAGGACTCCCAGACAGCTGGTTTTGGGGGATTTCAACATCCAAAGAGTGGGCCTGGGGTGGCTCAGGACTTTGTGGCAGCCATGATGACCATAGGGTTATTCCAACATGGCACTGGCCCAATGCATATGACGGGCCATATTCTGGACCTTGTTTTCTCAACTGGGCAGGAAGAGGGTGCTCTGAAAGTGGGGGATGTTGACATCAGTCCCTTGTCATGGTCAGATCTGAAGAAGTGTGAATGCACACGAAAGCTCATACCAATAACAAACTTAGTTGGTCTCTAAGGTGCTACTGGAAGGAATTTTTTTATTTTGTTTCGACTATGGCAGACCAACACGGCTACCAATCTGTAACTAGATCACTTCCTGTTGAGATTTAGACTTTCAGCATCCTTTCCCCTCTGCAGAGGCAGGGAACCTATGAGGATGGTATCCCTCAGAGGCTAATGGATCTAATAGGTTTCCAGATAGCTCTGGGGGATTTTCCAACTGATATAACTGGTGCACCTGTCAAATGTCTGGCTGACCTCTGGAACATCCAAATGGCTTGGGCCAGTGACACAATTGTCGCTGAGGGCCCTCTCCCCCTTCGTGGAGCCTGCTTGGCTCTCTGGTATATTCCAGATCTTAGGATGAGGAAAGAAGCTGGGAGATGGCTTGCACACAAGTGGAGGAAAACTCTGGTTGAATGCAATTGAACACTGGTGAAGGCTCATCATTGAGCCTACCTAGTGGCAGTGAAGATAGCAACGAAGGTATAGTTTGCTGTGTTCACTGCATCCTTATTGTGCCATCCAGCAGAGCTTTTCTAGGTGGTGCAAAGGAGGTGACAGAACTGAGGGTAGCTCATTTTGACTAGCAAAGCATTTTTTAGGATAAAATTGCTTGCAGCTGCCAAGACCTTGACTTCGCTGTTGATGCAGATGAATCTCAAGGTGTCCAGATTACTGTCTAGTCCTGTTATGTTGGATGAGTTTCAGTTAGTAAGGCTTGGGGATATGGGCAAGGTGCTTAGATTGGTCAGGGTGACCACTTATGCTCTGGACCCTTGCCCCTCTTGGGTGATAAAAACTAGAAGGAAAGGGGCAGATAGCTGGGCCAGGAAGGTGATTAATACCTCCTTGTGATAGGGGGTGGTCCCTGCCTGCTTGAAGGAAGAAGTGGTAAAACCACTCTTCAAGAAACGCTTCCTAGATTTTGGAAAATCTTAGTAATTACTGGCCAGTTGCCAATCTCCCCTTCTGCACTTCTTCAGCTGTGTCCCATAGTGAAATCCATCTACTTTCTCCTATAGTAGTCAAAAGGAACCACTGAGAACTGAGCCAACCCCTATCTGCATAACTTCCCCCTGAGTTCTGTTTCTCAGACATGTAGATCAGGCATCCCCAACTTGCGGCCCTCCAGATTTTGGTCTACAACTCCCATGAGCCCTAGCTAACAGGACCAGTGGTCAGGGCTGATGGGAATTGTAGTCCAAAACATCTGGAGGTCCGAAGGTTGGGGAAGCCTGCACTAGATCATCATGGAATGTTGGGAGAGGACAAAAAGAGAAAATCCTGGAAACTGGCTATGACAGACCGACCAACTGACCAATCAATCAATCAATCAATCAGATGCTTCTGTTTCTTTCCTAGATGTTTTAGGGCCCCCAAAATAGGGTCAACTTTCAAAAGATCCAGCCCCCTTCCCCCTCCATCGCAGTCAGCTGCACAATGAATAACCAATCCAACATAACTGCAATATTAATAGCAAGTGATTTCTTAATAGTAAGTTAAACAGTGGAGGAGTGACTTCTTATTGCCTATTCCCAAATGATACTTAATGCCCGTGGGAAGAATTTAACTGAATGTTCAGACTAAATTTTGCTGAGCATCTAATTTCTGATTATATATTTCTAATTTAACACTCTCTGCCAAATGCCCTGTAGTGGAACTGAAAGGGCTTTCTTAAAATGACAACTCTTCTTATTATTTGTATAGCAGGCCAAATCTTCTTTTTCCAGTCAATTTTTGTATGGAGAGTTGAAATAAATTGCCAAGCATTTGAGAGTAAAGGCCAAGTTTCATAGTGAGAGAAATAAACCACCATATATTTCATTAAGACGGAATTATCCCTTCAGCCCTACCAATGATTTCAGAACAACATCCTGAGAATATAGGGAAGGAAATTTGGACAACTCACTCTTCTTGCCATATATACTGGGCTTCTATCTGCCTACAGACCGTACATAGACGCTTTAACATAATTGCATTGTGAATGGCCAACTCTAATTACTTTACAAACATTTACGCTCTAATATAATTATCATAGCCTGTGCTTTTTGCATCACTCAGCTTACATTTTCTCCCTCTACATCAATGTGTGTGAATCAAGCTTTCCCCCCCTTTTTTTTTGCATTTAAGATGATGCTTTTTGAAAAATGTTTTAAGTTCAAAATAGGGGTCGTCTTATACATGGAAAAATACAGTACATCTACAGACCATCCAATGTAGGATAATTTCATGTATCTGATGCAGCGGTCTCCAGTCCAAGAAAGCTTGTGCCATGACAAAATGGTTAGCCACAAGACTCTTGATGGTGTTTGCTGCAACAGCCTAATGCAGAGAAAATATGAAAAGGGAGTCAATGGTGTTAAACAATTGTGTTTGTGTGTGTGATGCCATCGGGAAACCCCTCTGAGTATAGAAAAATGCAGCCATTATCCTTCAGCGCCTTCACAGTTTCTAAGGCTGTCATTGCTGTATTAGCAGCAGCACCTGAACTGGATGACCCAAATTCATTCAGTTCAATTTAATGCTTAACCATCCAGTTTCTAGAAGTTGGTGAATTCAAAGGTTTCCTAACCCAATCTATCCTAGTTGAATGAGAGTTCAATGAAGGGTTGCTCAAGTAATCTAATTGGTTGGGATTTTGGCTGTGGGGCAGATGGTGAAGAAAGCCCTCCAGAGATAAAACACATAAGGAAGAATGAGCAGCTTGCTTGGCATTGCTAGCTGAAGAAAATGTTAATAAGGGTGGCTCTAGCTGCAAAGCGTTGCTTTTAGAATGTAATTCCTTTGCAGAGAGTAATTTACGCTGTAAGGTTTCAAGCTTAGCCCAAATAGCTTCCTGCTTTTCATTAGGTGGATTTACAAAGGAACTCAATAGATTCTCCTCAACATGCTCTTGACACCCCAGAAACGGTAGAGCAAAGAACTCCCAGGGCTTGTTCATCCCTGCCTCTGAGCATGATGGCAGCTTATCACTCTTCCCTGTCATCTGTGAGGGTTCATGCTTTAAAGCAGAACCATGATGAACATAGTTGGCAGTTTGGGGGTTCATTAAGGAGGGAGTGGTATGGTTACAAAATAAGGGAGAGATAGCTTCTGCCCTAAACACTTGTTTAGGGAAAACCCCAGCTGCAGCTAATAGCTTTCTTCCTTTCTCTTGAGATCTAAGAAGTTAAGGAGGGTTAAACATAAAAAAAATCTCTTTAGAACCTGGGCATGAAGGAAGAGACATTAACTGGATCAAATCAATTCTAGACGGAGGCAAATGTAAATGAGTACCAAGAATTTTAAGGAGTGAGGTCATGTTATGTCATGCCCTGTGAAACCTTATAGACAAGCTTAAAACCACCTGATTCCTAACGTATGTTGGTAAGAGTAGTAGAGGAGATAGTTCTAATGTCCTGTCCTAAGGTTACCTTTCCTCCCAGAAAAGAACAATACAGTCGTACCTTGGAAGCCGAACGGAATCCGTTCCGGAAGTCTGTTCGACTTCCAAAACGTTTGATAACCAAGGCACAGCTTCCGATTGGCTGTGGGAGCTTCCTGCATGCAATCGGAAGCTGCGGAAGACATTCGGCTTCCAAAGAACATTCGCAAACTGGAACACACACTTCCAGGTTTGCGGCGTTCAGGAGCCAATATGTTCAACTCGCAAGGCGTTCAACTTCCAAGGTACGACTGTACATTCTCTTTTTTGGTTTGGCAGTCTAGGCTATTCCCTGTCACAGTAATAACATCAGATTCAAATCCCATGACTAAAAAAAGAGGAGGTTCATGGGAAACCTAAACAACATTGCTGCAAGTTTCAAAAGATTTCATTACCAAATATGTACCAGGTATACAATATAAAGAGAATAATACGCAATCAGAACAACAACAGTCTTATTGAAAGACAAACCACAAGCTATGTATGCTTCAGTTGCCCCTATTTATCAGAAATAGTCCTTTTCAGGCACCTGTCTCTGACAAATCATTGTTTCGATATTAGCTTTGGGGGGAGTGGTTTCAGGATACCTCTCCCCCCGCATTCTTTTTTGTCTGTGTGTATGGGCACTTGAGTTATCACTTGCCATTCTTCAGGGTCCCTGGCCAAATGGGAAGTCAAACAGCTCAGTCTGGGAGTTATGCTTGTTTATTCTAGAGTGGGGGAACTTGTGCTGCAGATGATGTTGTATAATCTCGTCATCCATTGGCCATGCTGGCTGGGAGTGAGTCCAACAACATCTGGAAGGCCACATGATATGAACAGTAATGCACGATACAGAGAAGAATGTGCCATCAGGGAGAGGCCATGATCTGTAGTGTGAGAATGCAGGTGCTACAAGTACAAGTATATCCTTATTTCCACCCAATGAAATGTTGGGAGTTATGAAGGCACGCGTCACATATTTGTTGTTGTTGTTTAGTTGTGTCCGACTCTTCATGACCCCATGGACCAGAGCACGCCAGGCACTCCTGTCTTCCACTGCCTCCCGCAGTTTGGTCAAACTCATGCTGGTAGCTTCAAGAACACTGTCCAACCATCTCATCCTCTGTTGTCCCCTTCTCCTTGTGCCTCCATCTTTCCCAACATCAGGGTCTTTTCCAGGGAGTCTTCTCTTCTCATGAGGTGGCCAAAGTATTGGAGCCTCAGCTTCACGATCTGTCCTTCCAGTGAGCACTCAGGGCTGATTTCCTTAAGAATGGATAGGTTTGATCTTCTTGCAGTCAAGTTCAAATCCCATCAGGAAATTGCTGGAATTTCAGATTTAAAAGACATGTTTACATTTATTTCACCTATCAAGAATCTACTTCAGATGCATCTCTTGGGGAAGGGCCATAGCTCCGGGGTAGAGCATGTTGGCCTGCAATGCAGGAGGACCCAGGCTCAGTCTCCAGCATCTTTCAGGTAGGGTTGGGAAAGATTCCTTGCTTGAAACCTTGGAGAGCCCATGCCAATCATACAATAGTGAGCTAAATAGACTGCTGGTCTGACTTGCATGAGACAGCTTCCTGTGTTCCTGTGTGCTGCTAGAGGGAATGTCAGCATGGATTCATCCTGAAATGCAAAATACCTCCCAGCTTTGGAAACGAGCTAGAAAGAAAAACAAACTTCTAAGGGGTCTTTCTCACGAGAGAAAGAGACCTGGTGTGTCTTTATGGCTGGCAGTGTAGCGCATCCTTTCAGCTCACCTTAACCGGGAATTTTAATCTGCAGTCAAATCTTTAACTGAGTCAAAACAGCAACCCAAAACACACTTACTAGGAAGTGTAAGAATTTAGTGAGGCTTACTTTTGAGTAAACACTGCTGTAAATCAACACTTGTGTCTCTGATTTAAAAGAGGTGGTTTGAAAGGCAGCAGGAACGCAGCATAAAATTTTAAAAAGTGTTATTTTTCCTCTTCCTGTCCCCCTACCTCCCAAGATAGTTAAAATAAGTAACTGACTTTGTAACTTCTCCTGGCTTATCAACAGTTACCGGTGCGCTGGAGCCTTCAAACACCCCTACAGACTGCGGTACTTGTAGAATTAATTAGCAAGAAAGGTTGCTACTGGCACTCAAATCCAGGATCTTCAGTTATAAAAGCATGAGCTGTGTCATTGATCTACAGGGAGTTCTCTATTAGCTTTGGCCAGCAGGCTCTCTATTATCCTTAACCCAGATTTTGCAAAATCCATTTCCTTTTGCACTTCGCAGTGACAAAATCCTCTGTAATGAAAAGCGAGTCAGACATATGTCTCAAGGAGAAGCCACTAGATGTGTATAGCTGAACAGAGCATAAAAAGCCCATAGTGTATATTATCCCTCACTTAATGCAAGATGGAAAGCAGAATTTCTAAATCTCTCAGCGGAAACATTCCATAGAACTAATCTAACTTGGTAAGAAAAGAGCCATTTAGCTGAGTAGTTCTCCAGTAGTGATCCATACATCAATGGGGGTCCATAGAGTAATCATGGCAGTTCCTAGGAGAGTGAGCTAGCCATATGGCTCTTCAAACACCCTTCTTTCTCTCTATCCACCGGCTAAAATCTCATTACAAGAAGCTCCACGCACTTCAAAGCACTCCCCTCCTCCCATACGAACAATTGTGGGAGCTGCCACTAGGATGATACAAGGCAGCAAACAGGAAAGGGATGCAGGAGGGAGCTGCAAAACGTATAATGCTGATCATAATGGGAGCAGACTCTTAATGGGAAAGCTTACTCTGTAGAAAAGAGCACTTATTACTTATTGTCAGGGATAGTGGATAGCCATGCATTTTATTGTGCATGAATTAATTAACCACTGATCTATGATAAAATAAGATTCTAATGCCACCAATAATAATGTATTGCCAGCATATGCAGAAATGAGTGGGTGATAATATTTGCTCATTGGGTTGGGATGCTGGAGTGTTATTAACTCTGCTCTGGCTAATTGAAAAAAAGGACTCTAAGGGATCCTCTCTTAGCACTGTGTCTGAATTACAAAATAAACCCAATCTTTAAAGTAGGAAAAGGGAATATTTTACAGCAATAATAAATTTTTGTCCGAAATGTCGGCTCCCCACTACAGCCAAGTGAAGGTATTACAGAGCTAGTGTGTGTGAAGAAATGTGTTAAGAACTGGGGCAAGAATTTATGTGTTTGAATCCCTGCTTTGCTCTGCTCTCCCTTGCCTGTCTTACGCTCCCTCTTAGCCTCAGCTTCCCATCTGTCCAAAAGGAGCAATACATCCCACACACAGTGAAGAAGGGAGGGGGAGATGGAAAGAAACACCGAAGAGCCTGCTATAGGGATAAAATTAGGCCACAACTTTATTGGTTGCAGAAGAATAGGTTCGGCATAAGCATGAGACATGGACCCACTGACTGAGCAGCCCAACTGCTGGTCAATGAGCTACAAGTCCACTGTGGGGGCTGCCTTATGTTGGGGTCCATCACAATATGAACTGCTTCAAGTGGGCCCCTTCAGGCAACCTATTAGAGGGTCCTTGAGATGGCCTTCTGAGCAGAAAGTGTGTGGGTATAGGAGCCTCTGTAGACTAGTGTGTGGGTATAGGAGCAGAAAGTGTGTGGGTATAGGAGCCTCTGTAGACTAAGGTGGGGAAAGCAGACAAGGTGTAGCTGACTGAAAGTGTACCAGCCAGAAGAACCAGAGCAGTGCCATGACTCTTCAAGCTGGTGTTGTAGTACGTTACGTGGTGTGAATCTGGCCTAGTGTTATATTCGGGTTAATAGTGTACTGTTTATTCAGGTCTTCTGCCAGTTATAGTCAGCAAGAAAACCCACAATGTGTCCAGAAGTCATAGTTGAAGACATCTGAGCATTGCTCCAACTCATCTAACAATTATGCTATAAATTTCCTCATCAGAATGTTAAGCAAGTCAGGTTTAAGCCATTATTCTTGTCTTGCAAAGTACTGCATGCAACTTTTCAATGTGACATCTCTATCACTCTTATGAAAATGCTTAAGTCTAATGACAAAAAAAATCTAACTGTAAATCATGGGAAGAGGTAATTGGATTATCTGGAGTAATATATATGGCTACAGATGTTTTCAGATAAATGAAGTTTATGATGTACTTTGTGATCGATGTCGGGCTCTTTAAATTGAATAACAGTGTTTTTTACAATTATTCCCTTAATTATTCATTTGGAAGTAATAAGAAGGGTAATAAACTGATCTAAAATAAATTTGGCTTCTGGCAAGGAAAAAATAAAACTCAGAAAATTATAAGCTTGCTTCCTACTGCCTTAGCTTTGCAGTGGGGTAGTCATGAGGAGACCTCATATACTAATGCAAATTTCAGATATGTTGGACCAAGGCACATTGCAGGTTCCTACATAATGTCAGGTCTCTTCTGCCAGGCTCAGATGCTGTGAGGCCCCAACACATATTTGCCAGTATTGTGGTTCCTGTAGTTCATACTCTACCATCTTTCTAACATGGTTGTGGCATTATACTGTATATATTTGACTCCAACTTTCACCATAGATTTCTGTTCCATCATTCGTTTTTTATCTAACATGCCTGTGAAGACAAGCATTTCCCTGATCTCCAGACTTTAATCTCCTGGTCTAATTGTTGTTTGAGGACTTTCAATTGTGGGTATTTTAATGTTGCTGTTTCACTAAATATTTTAATTACAGAAAGCTGTGTTTTTAGAATCGGTCTTATTCTTGTTATTTTGCTTAGTTGTTGTCTGTGAACTGCCTTGGTAGTTCCTCTTGAAAGGAAAGGTGCTATTCTATCCTGTTTGTCGCCATCATCCCTCCAGGATGCTTATTCCTGTAACTTCCCACTGAGACTTTGCCAATAGAATATGGCAGCAGGGTCATTCAGTTCTGCAACCCTGCAGCCCCCCTGCTGTGTTATAATCATTTTAGTCAAGCCACTTACATGTATTATGCAGTACATTCATATTTTTTACTTAATACATCTTGTTTCTTCTTTTTACAGAAACAACAGCTTTATTTGCCATATTTCCTTAGGGACTGATGGTACTTTCTCATGTTCGCAAACAGGAAAAATACTTACTGGCAACAGGATGTGCAAACTCTTAAACATAATTATGGTTAGAGGAGGAAATAGCAGTAGTTGGGTATGTAAGGTCTAAGTTCTAAGGTTAATGTTAAGCTCTGAGAACTGGGTGCAAGGGCTTCAAAGGGGAGAGGATGAAATTAGAAAGATTTTCTCCAGTGGCCTCTGCAGCAGCTTTGGTCCTTAATGGGCAAGTTTTCATATAACCAATATGCTTAAGTCTAATGAATGAATGAATGAATGAATGAATGAATGAAGGGGTTAAGACCATAGAGTACGCTGTCCTGCCAGGCTTAGCTATGTCCACTTCCCTTCACCTTGGGAGGAACTAGGTAGTCAATTCTTTGTTCCATCCCCAGTCAACATGTGAAGCAAGGCTCTCATCAGTCAGTACAAATAATCTAGGAACTTTCACCACTGTAACTAAATCAAGTTTTACTGTCTGTGAAGCTTTTCTGACTCATGCATGGAAAAACACATGAACAAGACATTTGAAGAGTTAGTAAGTAAACCAATTTTTAACTTACTGGATGTGTGTTCTTTTCCTATGGTGGGGGAAAAGGGAAGTTATGGAACTCAAAAGGGAATATTTTAAAGGCCTAACAGCCTATATTTCCATGCTTGCTTTGTTGAATATTTTGTGATTTTTGTGATTTGTGCTTACTTTGTTGAATATTTTGTGATTTTAAATCTCTGCTGGGGTTCTCTCGCCAAAGTCTACTTGCCCCAAACTTGGATTTTGGCATCTAGGAATTCTCCTACCTATATGTATATTTTTCTTCAACAGATTTTTTACTCTGAACTGATTCCAACCCGGGTTCAGCAATTAAGAGTGGCGTACTATTCGAATCAGGAACATTTCAGTCTTTCTTGACCTAGTGCTCTCTCTCCCTCACTAAGCTAACCACATACATATTTGTTCAATCGAAATGGTAGGCAAAAAAAAATCTCATTGTGGTTTCTGCAGCATATACTATGATGTTGCTAAACGAGGAATCTTAAAATCCAGATCCCAATTAAACTCTTCTGGATGCATTACTTTTGGGAGGCTGAGAAGGTTGTTTAGCCCAGCCATGCTTATCTTTCTTCTGAGACCAAAGTCAGTTCCACAAGCACCCATCCTTTATTTGGGTAAAGGACCATTAAGCAAAACAGAGAAGAGAGTAGTAATTGTTACTCCTCCAGACTTACTCTCCCTTTCTTTGAATGCCTTAAAAGCCAGTTATTGCTTCTCTGAGGTACTATTCCATGTCCCAGTGGAGAGAGACTTAAAGCTTGCACCATCTCCATAGTCTGTCTGTTCTGCTCTTGATTACCGTATTTTTCGCTCTATAAGACGCACCAGACCACAAGACGCACCTAGTTTTTGGAGGAGGAAAACAAGGAAAAAAATATTCTGAATCTCAGAAGCCAGAACAGCAAGAGCGATCACTGCGAGTGAAAGCAGCGATCCCTCTTGCTGTTCTGGCTTCTGGGATAGCTGCGCAGCCTGCATTCGCTCCATAAGACGCACACACGTTTCCCCTTACTTTTTAGGAGGGAAAAAGTGAGTCTTATAGAGCAAAAAATACGGTACTTTATGACTTTGGAGGGGTGGAACACTCCTCATTGGCTCTTCATCATATCAATCAATACTGTCCTTTCTTCCTCAGAGCAGGGCAGGTTGAGGGGACATCAAGACTGCTTTGAGGACACAGGAGTAGATGGAACAACCATACACTTCGTAAACCATTTTGGAGCGTATTTTGGCATTAAGTGGGTATATAAGTTCATCAATAATAAAAAATAAAATAGTAATATAGGCAGGCTTTTTCACAAAAGCTTCATGTTCACTGTCTGATATGGTTCTATTTACTTTAGTGGAAAATGAGTATTTATAGTGCTGTCTGTTACAAGGTTTTTAATCATGTGTATGCACATGTATTGGGGATGCGGGTGGCGCTGTGGGTAAAACCTCAGTGCCTAGGACTTGCCGATCGCATGGTTGGCGGTTCGAATCCCCGCAGCGGGGTGAGCTCCCGTCGTTCGGTCCCAGCTCCTGCCCACCTAGCAGTTCGAAAGCACCCTTAAGTGCAAGTAGATAAATAGGTACCGCTTTATAGCGGGAAGGTAAACGGCGTTTCCGTGTGCTGCGCTGGTGCTGGCTCACCAGAGCAGCTTCGTCACGCTGGCCATGTGACCTGGAAGTGTCTGCGGACAGTGCTGGCTCCCGGCCTCTAGAATGAGATGAGCGCACAACCCTAGAGTCTGTCAAGACTGGCCCGTACGGGCAGGGGTACCTTTACCTTTATGCACATGTATATTTATATATATTTTTTTTTTGCGGGGTGGGGGAAAGGCGTTTCTCAATGGCATCATCCCCAGATGTGGAATGCCCTATCCAGGGAGAATCACATTGGTACCTACTTTGCACTCTTTTTGGCACCAGGTGTTTAATGTTGATGATATCATCCCACGCTTTCTAGATGGAGTTTAAAGGCTTTGAAAGCCTCACTCTCCCACGTAGATTCCTACTCTGTACTGGGCAACCTCTACTATGCCCTACTTGCCACAAATGGGACTCATACCACAGGATGCCAAAGGGAAATAAATGACAGAGGCTCAGTTGTGACATAGTACAAATATAAAGCTTCAAGTAAATGGCAGCTATCAGTGTTTTCTGGTGTTCTTCATACTGCATAAACTGTCACTTCATGAGAAGGCTGTTTGTCCTAGATATGATTTATAGTTGTATATTGTTTTTGTAATGAAGTCAGAGCATCCTTCCATCGTGCGGCATATTGCAATAGCAGAAAATGTGCTATTTGTTTGTACTTTTCATATTTTCTCCCCTTTTTGAATCAAAAGACTTGATATTGCCTCCATTTCCTGTGTGAGTTATTGCTTACATTAATCTCTCCAACATTAATCTCTCCAACAAGCTCAGTGGAAAGAACAGGTCTCCTGACAGCTACCGACAAAGCTGATGTTCCAAGGAATAGTCAAGGCTCAGAAATCTCTGTTGGCTCCAGTTATATTTTGAAGTTACTTCTAACTTGGTTCAAGTTAACTTAAACAGGTCAATAATGAGAGATAAAACACACAGCATGCACGCCAGCAGTGGCAACAGTGCTGTACTCCAGGGACCCCACCATCATATATCATCCCCTAGGGAATGTGGCCTTCAACAATAAAAATGTTGCCCCTCCCATAGACCATTTCAGCCTAGATGTCCTAGAGTTCACCAAAACTGCTGTGACTACCCATTCAGATGCTATTGTTTGTGTGTGTGTTTTTAATATTACAATTTTATTTTGGCAATATTCCACCCCACCCCACCCAAATAAATTATTACAGCAGAAGGTGATCAAGACTGATTTGAGCATGAAATATCGTTTGGTTAAAGGTAAAGGGACCCCTGACCCTTAGGTCCAGTCGTGACCGACTCTGGGGTTGCGGTGCTCATCTCGCTTTATTGGCCAAGGGAGCCGGCGTACAGCTTCCGGGTCATGTGGCCAGCATGACTAAGCCGCTTCTGGCGAACCAGAGCAGCGCATGGAAACGCCGTTTACCTTCCCGCCGGAGCGGTAGCTATTTATCTACTTGCACTTTGTGCTTTCGAACTGCTAGGTTGGCAGGAGCAGGGACCGAGCAATGGGAGCTCACCCCGTCGCGGGGATTCGAACTGCCAACCTTCTGCTCAACAAGTCCTAGGCTCTGTGGTTTAACCCACAGTGCCACCCACGTCCCTTATCGTTTTGGTTAGCTGTATTATAATTGTTTTGTAAGAGTTTTATTACACTAGTGGAACATGCTTCAGGTATAAAGAAAAATAGACGCATCTCCGCCACACCCACCCATCCTGGACCCTTCTAGAAAGACGTCCAGAGTAGCATTAGCAACAGCATTTGCAAAAATAATAAATAAATAAATAAATACTCCAGAGCCCAATTCATCTGTGGTGGATTATGTGGGCTCCTTGCTTCTGTTTATACAGTCGTGCCACTCCAATGCATGTGTTATGTCATTGTAGCTCTTCATTACCATGAGCTCTCTCACCTATTTGGCTTTTCTCTGAAAACTTCCCCAGCAACAAAACAAACTACATATCTTTGATGGTTGGGTGTATAGTGTTTACTGTTCACCTAGGAGACTGGATGAAGCTGTGCGACATCTCAACTTCCCTAGCCTTCATAAAACAAATTATAAACAGTAGGATGAGGCTGCTCTGATGATGTGTTGTTCAAAATGGAGGAGAGCAAGCTGGAAATTGCCCTCTACAGTGCATGTGCATCAGGGGCAAGTAAAGTTGCAAATCCTGTGCGGTCAGAAGAGAAAGATGGCAGTTTCCTAGAGGTAGCAGGGGGAGAGTTGCCTGTTCAGGTAATTGCTTATGTGCATGTGGAAGTATTTAATCGGCAGCAGGAATACGTTTTGATTTTACATGCAGCTGTTAAAAATCACCTCAATTCAAACTAGCCTTTAGCAATTTCCAAAAACCATTTCTCTAGACAGTTGCAAAAGTGGTTGCTATGCTTTTGGAAAAAGTGGGCTCTTCTCTCGACAGGGCGTTAATATTCATAGATAGATGATGATGATGTAGATAAATATGCACAATTAATTATTCTTTCTAATACAGCATGAGAAGTACGGTATTTATTTAAGGAAACAACTGAATTGAGGGCATCTAAATTAAAAATGAAGAGGAAGTAGTCAATACTAACTGCACAACAGCAGTAGTAGACGGCAAAAGTGCACATAATACAAATCAGCTGAGGTTACAGTCCTAACCCCACTAACCTGGTGAGTAAACCCTACTGAATTAAGTTAGGTTTATTTCTGAGCAGACATGGTTAGAATTGTGCTATTATTTTATTTATCTGTTTATTGCATTTATATTCCACCTTCTCCTCCAAGGAACTCAAGGTGGCATACATTGTTCTTTTCCTCCTTATTTTATTCTCACAACAACCCTGTGAGATTAGGCTGAGAGACTATGACTGGCCCAAGATGAGCAGGTGAGTTACATGGTAGAGCAGGAATTTGAACTCTGGTCATCCACGCCCTAGTCCAACATTCAAACTACTACACCACACGGGTTCCACATCACATGGGTTTGATAATTTCAGGACACATTTTGTCTATCTTAAGAGGAACCCAAAAGTTCTTAGAAAAGGTATTATGAAATATACCTCCTTCTCTTCTATTGTAGGACAAGGGATGTTTCTGACAATCTCATCCAAATTTTTCACCAGAGCTGCAAGTTCCATGGTAAGGTTTTTTCATTTAAAACAATTTGTGCACTATTCACGGTTCATTTATATCTTCCCAACCCACTGCCAATACACATATACACCTTTGTAAAACACTACAACACAGTAATGTTGATGAGATTTACACATATACAGCTGTATAATGATTGTTTCTGTGTGAGGCTTACCAGTGCTCCAGGAGCACATGTCAACATCACTAAAACACAGAACGAAAGGAATCTTGAGACAATTATACACATGATGACAAGAAGGCTTTCTCAAGGCATATGTGCACATCAGGACACTAGTGAGGAAGTGGGAATCAGTGTGTTTCTGTGTAATTATAACCTCTCTCAACTCTTGACCATGCTTGTGATAAGGAGATGGAAGCCAAAAATTGGCATGCATTTCGAGAACAGGCTCTGAAATCTTTATATCACATTTACAGAAGTAAAACCCAATGGACATCAATTATATTAGGAGGGGTATGTATGAATTCTCTATCACTTCCGTAGGTTTAACCTACCAGCACTTCAAGTTCCCATTATCAGTCATACCTAAAATCTTAAATAATTTTAGTTAATGCACCAACAGATTCTGCTTCCATCATGGTGGGCTTCTTAAGATTATAGTACTGTAAAAACTAAGTAGGCATAACATCAGCATTTTCTGCAAAACCCATTAACTATAATGATAGAAAGGATAGGACACCAGAACACACTTAAAGACCCCAGGGATATGAAAAGTTATTGATTTAAATTGTACCAGCTGTTTTGCAAAGATGACATCCTACGGGTTCTGAATATACATGGCAAGGAGCATTTGCATGAAAGGTAAGAGCAACAATGTTAAGCCAATTCTGTTTGATGATTATACTTTTCATTCATGTGCTGCTCTGTAATTTAGTTCAATTTGCACTCCTGGGGTGTCTATAGCTAACATTACGGAATAAAATGTTTTACCTTAATATCACGATTTTAGTTACATTCAGCCCTGATCACTGCTGTCAGAAAAGAGAGTTCTTTCTTGCAATTCTAAGTCTTTTCTCCAGATACAGGCCTTTATCAAACCTCAAAAACTCAGGAAACCAGTGTTGTCCAGGAAGGGTGGCTGGGGAATAATTGCTTGGTACAGCCAGTTCTGAGCAGTAGCATTGGTCAATATGTCCTATGAAACTGCTTATTTTCCAGTGGTTTTAGTTTTTCATGGTGACTGAGTTCATCTATTCCCCAAATGAAAGCTGTGGTGGCTGGTGTCTACTAGAACAGGTGGAACTCCTTAAGGGGTAATTGGGCAGGATGAATGAGAAGCCACAGGGGTGTGGCCAAGTTGTTCTGGTTCTCTCTCCACCTTGTTCCTTTTACAGTGAAGTGGTGAACATTTAAACACTGCAATTTAAGTGCCTTACCTTGGTTAAAAGGGGTCCATGCCATCACAATTTCTAGCATGGGTTCATCCCAAAGAAACTGTACCATACTCAGTAGTACACCCCAAAGAAATCCATGTGGCTTGCTTCCTGGTATGTATTTACAGGGTTGTATAATGAATTGGTTAATCTTAAAGGTGTCACACAGGTCTATTTACACTGGACTCTCCCACAGTTTATTCCTTCAGTATCATATTTATGGAATGTAGAATATGGTGGAGGAACAGTAAGTGCACTAGGGAGACCAGTGTTAAAATCAGTCATAAAGCTCAGTGTGTGACCTTGACCTCACAGGATTGTTGTGAGGATAACATGGGGAAAAGGAGACACATGAATGCCCCCTTGAACTCCTTGGGGAAAGGTGGAGTGGATATAAACGTAATACTGATAAATAAGCAATAATCAGAATAAACAGACATTCTCCAGTCTGCCCATTCCCAGGATTGAATTGTGGGTTGGGCCATGGTTGGAATCATGAAGAAAGCCTAACCCCGAAATCAGAGTAAAGGAATCTGGGCCACAATCAGGATATGCAGGATATGCACAGGACTCTACATACAAGTCCTTGGCAAATCCAGTGATGCAGTCTAAGGGATTTAACTATTAGCACCACCAACTCCTCCTTGTATGCAGCATGTGGCTTTCAAGATACCAACTTTGAGCATGCTCAGACTGCCGTTCAGTTCTGTGGTGTACCCCTTCCTCGAATCAGTCTACACATATTTTTAATAATAAACAAGCACAGAAATAAATCACTGTTGAAATGTACTCACAGTTTTGAGGCTGAAGAGATTATGATGAGGCTGTTGCCATTGGCCACTGTCCGCTTGCAACATCACAAACGTACATGGATGTTGAGTGGATATAAAGGTGGGCTTTTTCCTTTTCAGCAACAGAACACAGTGTGTGTGGCAGCTGTGGCATTCAGCATTGCCCGGTTTCCCCCTAGTTGGAGGAGGCAAATTAGCAGATGGATGGAGGTCAATTTCTGGCAGTGGGATGCTATGGAACACTTGGTTCACCTGGTGAGTGGGATCACAGCTTGAAGGCAGCTAATATTCATGGCTGGAAGCTGGTTAATGTTTAGTGGTGAACCTAGGAGAAGCTGGCAGATTTTGGTGAGTGGAGTTTGCATTCGGAAGCCAGTGGGTGTCTTAAGGTGGAAGCAGACTGATGCTTGTGGGTGTAAGCTGGTTGAAATTCACCTTCAGAAGCTGGTCAACAGAAGCCAGTGAATATTTGTGGGTGGAAGCTGGGGTACGGATGTGAATGAATGAAGGATGAAAGATGTGTAAATATGTTTGTTGGTGATCTTCATAGATGTTGGCTGCTGTATGCTTGTGTGTGAATAGGAGGTTTTTAATGCAGTGAAGACCGACTGTGCAGTGATGTGATCTTGGGGACAACCTGGTGCCTCTGCTTCAGGATCAATCATATGTGAGTTTTTATTCATGCATTTTATTTAAAATCATTTATAAATATAGCTTAATATTTTTTTAAAAAATCATCTACTTTGGTATACAATATAAAACCAGTAAAAATATCATTAAAATAAAAAATGCAACACCAAACCAGTTAGACTTGGCTGGAGAACTGCAAACTGCTGTGTTTTCAGTTTGCACCTTGTTTTGGAAGGTGAAAATTAGGCAGTCAAATTTCTCCTCCATCCCCAATGAAGGTTCTTGGTCCAGGGTGAGAACTTCAGTACATAACAGTTCTAATAAACCTTTGAATATTTTAATATTTCTACCCTTCAGGAATAAATATTCCCATTTAGTACTAGCTTAAGGATCACCTCTTGTTTAAATCCTAGAAGCGCCCCCCATGCCACTTTTTTTTTTATGTGTTAAAATTTAATGTGCCAATTTTGGAGTGTTAAGAAATACAAGCGATCAAGTTAAAAATATGTGCTGTTGCAGTGAGTTCATCACGGTGAGGCCCACCTTGTCATCTGCACAAATAGTCCTTTAGAACGGTGAATGGGTGGCTCATTATTGGGACAGCAATAAAACAGGCTGAACATTACAGCCTGTTCTGAATGAAGAACCAAATACGGAATAAAAATGATGGAATGTTTCATAATGGCTAAATTGGGAGTCATTATAAATCTGCTTTGATTACCAGGCATGTTTTTCTCCTGATGCGCAGTTAGATTCAACTCTAGGTCTCTAAAACATACATTATGTTAATTGCACACAAAAGACCCAGCCATTTTAGCTCCCAGTCAACCCCCCCCACCCCCCCACCCCGGTTCACAATCAATCCCGAAAAGAAAAATGACCTTTTTAAATTCGTCCTAAGGAGATGCTTAAATGCATTCAAATTGCTTCGGTATATTTTAAAATATACTGAATGTGGAGAGCGGTGGGAATATTACGCACATTGTACTGCTGGAAAACAAACAACGTTGGCAAGTTAATGCATTTGAGATGACTTGTGATTCATTGTATTTTCCTGGGCTGCTTCATGAAGTGGGATCTTACCCATGAATACACAATAAATGTATTATGGGACCGCCATGGAATTGGCACCATAGGGCTTTCTACATATTACTCAAAATGCAAATGAAAGAAATGCATATATCATTTCTGTGGCATCCTTCTCTCTTTTCTAAATTCTGGGACTTCCAAAGGGGGCATATTTGAGCAGATTAATGGTAGGAGGTTCTTAGCTGATGTGCCATCCCTTCAGGTTCTTCCACCCACAGGGTTCAAAATGTATGCTTATGGGGAGAGAACCCCTTAAAGGAGCAAGATGAACTGGAGAAATAGGCGGGGGGGGGGTGGAGTTAAAAAATTATCCTACCCCACTGCTACTCCATTCCAAATCACCCTTTCAGATTGTTTCTCTTAAAAAAGAACACAGTCTGCATAATGTGCATTTGTCCATAACATGTGATTATTTATTAAAAGCGTTTTTACTACACTCTTTACAGTTCTCATTTAAAAAAACAGTTGGGATGATAACATTTTAGGTGTCTCCAGATGTTCTGGTCTACAGCTCCATCATTCTTGACCATTGGCTCCCCTGGCTGGATCTTATGGGGATTGCAGTCCCAAACATCTAGATGAGATCAGGTTGCGGAAGGCTGAGGTAACCTGGTGGAAAGGCTGTCAAGATGACAGGTATGGGAGGGCCATCAAATTATTATTATTAGCAGGGCTTTTTTTCAGCTGAAACTTGCCATAACTCAGTTCCGGCACATCTCAGGTGCACGCCATTGCCATTATAAGAGAACAA
This sequence comes from Podarcis erhardii, assembly GCF_964252035.2. Lineage (NCBI taxonomy): Eukaryota > Metazoa > Chordata > Lepidosauria > Squamata > Lacertidae > Podarcis > Podarcis erhardii. Next base: position 38,246,129 of record NC_138507.1, on the reverse strand, counting down.
GGGAGGCATTTTAGAAAAATAACACTGCTTATTAGTATTAGTATTAGTATTAGTATTAGTATTAGTATTAGTATTAGTATTAGTATGATGTATGGAAGTGAGAGCTGGACCATAAAGAAGGCTGATCGCTGAAGAATTGATGCTTTTTAATTATGGTGCTGGAGGAGACTCTTGAGAGTCCCATGGACTGCAAGAAGATCAAACCTCTCCATTTTGGAGGAAATCAGCCCTGAGTGCTCACTGGAAGGACAGATCCTGAAGCTGAGGCTCCAATACTTTGGCCACCTCATGAGAAGAGAAGACTCCCTGGAAAAGACCCTGATGTTGGGAAAGATGGAGGGCACAAGGAGAAGGGGACGACAGAGGACGAGATGGTTGGACAGTGTTCTCAAAGCTACCACCATGAGTTTGACCAAACTGCGGGAGACAGGAGTGCCTGGTGTGCTCTGGTCCATGGGTTCATGAAGAGTCGGACACGACTAAACAACAGCAGCAGCAACAACAACAATATTTATATCCTGTCTTTTCCCCAGACTGGGAATCAAAGCCAAGTGTTCTCTCAGCAGAAGCAATGTAACAGTCCTGCATCTCCGACTTCCATCAGCATCAGCCAAGCTGGCCAACGGCCAGGGATGCTGGGAGCTGTAGTCCAGCAGCATCTGGAGAGCACCATGTTGCCTATCCCTGACCTATGACCTGGTCCTTATTTTGTTTTTTCTAGTTCTAGTACATGGAATGCTGACAAAAACAAATATATTATATATGTGTAATATAGTATTTGCCATCCTGAGCTCCTTTGGGAGCAAGGACAGGATATTTAGTAAATAAGTAGTATTTAAGTATGTAACCATTAATGCTGATTCATTAGTTAGATAAACAGTTTGCCTATCTATTGGATTTGGAGTTCATAGTGAGCAAATAATTTATCTGCTTTATCTAACCTACCTTAATGAACACAAAATTAGTATCTTACAGTCTCAGGAAATTATGAATCATGATAGTATCCATTATCAATCATTTACATGTCAAACAAAAAGTCCTTTGTGAAAATTCTGAATCAATCCTCTAAACAAACATACTACTTTAATAACTTCTTCCTTGCTTTCATCTTGGCAAAGTTATCAATTAAATTATCAAAAGAGATAATCCTAGCAGGCTTGCTTTCCACTGAGTGGATAATAAGGTGCTTAAGCATTTTTTTACCTTCTGGTAGAGCTTGGGCCTTCCTTTACCAGTTAGAATTTATTAGCTGATGTAACCAATTTTCTATGTCTATGACCTAAACTGATTGTTTAAAGAATCAGTGTGCAATTTTTGCCATGGTTGTCACAGCCCTGAGACTTTACCTTATGTAAGAAACCATCCCATTTTACATGTGCTGAATTGTTATGTCTCCTTACTTTTAAAAAAATCAGTTATTCTCTGTGCATCTGTGTATATCTTCCACATAAAAAGGGTCCAAGTATGATTTTCAGACAAGATAGACTCCATACCTCTTATTTAGGAATAAGTGATAGCACATGATATAATTTGAATTCACATATAGTTTACAACAGCACATTAATTGACAGAAAAACTAAACACACAAAAACTTTTTAAAATGTGAGGAACACTTGCTTCTAATTGCTCAAAGTTTGTGTCCCCCCAAAAAAATCAATTTAACTTTTCAGTATCCAAAACACATTTTCCTCTAAATTGAAAGAACAAAGTATTCCAACCAACAGACAAAAATGATTGTTTCATTTGTAATGCATGGCTCGGACCTGAAAACATGAAGAAATAATATTGGCTTGTGAATATTGGCAGTGAATAATCATGATCAGCCTCTCTTGTGTCTGAGATTACAAAAAAAATCTTTCAGGTTTGAGGAAGCTGGGGAGTTACTAAGTGAGGTATCCAGACAGGCTTAGATCCCAAAATGTTACTCAAAAAAAGCAAGGCAATAAAAAAAAAAACATGTCACCAAGCCTCACTGCACACTGCTGATATTATTCTAAAATAGTGTTGTGAGTCTGCAGGAATTTGAATTTTAAAAAATCCTCAGGAAAATTTGTCAATGTTATAATGCACGTTTCTCCTAATAAATGTAGCTTTGTATGGAGTTTTGAGAAATATACACATTTTACAATCCTGTCCCCCCTAATATAATGCATTTATGTATGTATTTATGTATTTTCACTATATGAATACTTCTCCTAATATATGCATTTTTGTACACATTACTTGGCTGAGAAACCGCACTACTAAAATTGGAAAAATGCAAATGTCAAAGGATGCCTTTCTGTTTGTTTTAGAAAGTGCAGATTAGGTAAACCTGCCTTTAACTGCAAACTGAATCACAGCCCCTCCCCCCATCCCTAGTTTCAGGAAAGAAAAAAAGATTTCCCCCCTTTCTTTCTCACCCTTCTGAAATCTTCCCCGACTTAAAAAATAGAGGGCTGTCAACTCTGTCCCTGAATGATGCTTTGCTATATGGTGGGGATATTTCTGGAGAGTGGAAATGGAACAGGAGTGCTTTCTTTCCCTCCTCCTGAAACATTCCCTTACATTTTATGAGGAGGAGAAATTTTAACAAGAGATAACTAGTGTGCTCCATGAGGCTTTTTCATATTCCTTACTGAATGGACCAAACTGGTTGCTCCTGAATAAGAAAACATATTGGGTGAGTGCATTTGCTCTCAATGGACCTTTGAAGTCTCCTCTGCTAAGCTAGTGGCCGGACTCAGTATTAGGCATGTTCCTTTGTTGCTGCAAAGTTGCAACAGCTAGAGATGGATTTTCCTTTGAGAAAGTTTGGTGATTTGGGGGAAAGCCAAATCACAAAGGCAGGCTCCTTTTGTGCCCAATCTCTATGAACCCTTCTCTGCACTGGACTCACAGTCAGAACAAGTGGACTCTATTTTTTTTTTTTATAATAATAATTTTTATTGGGTTTTCACATTTTTTAAAGACAAACACAAATTACAGAACAAGTGGACTCTAGAGGGACAAACAACGCTTAGTTAATGTGGCACAAGAGACCAAGCCATAGCCAGAAATATCCAGCTGCACTGCAGCAGTGTGCCACTTAGGCATTTGACACATAACACTGCCAAGCATACCGGAAGGAACATGAGAAACTCAGGGCAATGATATGCGGTGTAACCATAAACGAGGAGTCAGGGTTGGAAAGAGAAGAGCAGAGATGCTTGTGAGGTCAGGAGGATGCAATCAGTAGAAGCAGCCTCTTGCTGAAGAGCAATGATTAATAGTGAGAAATTGCTGCTACCAAACTCTTGGTTTCTTCCTGTTGCTGCCTGGAAGAACATAGCTGAGCGTGGTGTAGGGAGCTGACAGCCCAGAGAGCCTAGAAGGCCAGGGAGAGAGAGCTCACTGCCACTGAGATAGCCATCTACTCCCTAGAGTGTCTGCTTCGTGTGTGTGCATGCAGTGTGCATGTGCACTGTTACCTGAGATGAATCAGTAAAGGCTGCTTTCCTCCATATAATGTTGTTTCGTTTATTTTACAATCAGAGGGTGGTTTTATTATTTAAGACGTGCCTTTTCAGTGCTAGCTGCTCTCGCCTACGGTCTGCTGAGACTCCACACTCCTACATAAACCCCCCTCAGGATTTCCCCCCAAAGCGTAGCAAGCCTCTTAAAGAGATATCACCAGACAGCAGGTTGATACAAAAGCAGCAAATACCAAAGGGCATTGCTCCCTCAGGAGGCTCTGATGGGGAGGGCATTTCCCCTCTCTGGCTATAAATTGAGAAGGCCATGTTGAGAGCCTAGGACTATAGACGCATAGTAATTCTGCCTAGTTGGCTGGGGAGTTGAATGATGATGGTGGTAAAAGTCATTATAGGTCCTGGAGAAAAGGTAAGCTGGGAAGGGTACCACAGACACTGCCTCACTAACTGCTACTGCCTTTAGCTTGATCCAGTAAAGCTCTTTTTATGTTTTTAGCCAACAAGTCTCAAGCAAGACTAGAAACAGGCAATGTGCTAGATGCAGGGAGAGAGGACTGATTCTGTTGGCTCTATTGAAATCATTCTCCCAGTTGAGGAGTTGCACAGACGACAGTCCTGGGTGGAATCTACACGCATATAAAAAACGCTGTGAAAACGCTTTTTTTAAAAAAAAACGTTTTGAAAAATACACTGAATTTTGCATAGCTCACTGTCACCATCAAGTGTCACATTTTACAACACATTTAAAATGTTTCATTTGCTGCTGTGTAGATGAGTCCCTGGTTACATAACCCCACTCCCCACCCCACTGCAGCAGCCATACCTATATCACCACCAGCAGAATGTAGGGACAAAAACTTCCTCTCCTCTCTCATCTTCCTCAGCTTGTGTAGATCAGGGATGGGGGAACTGTGTCCCCCTCATGTTGCTGGATTCCAAATCCCATTAACCCCAGACAGCATCGTCAGTTAGTATGGGATGATGGGAGTTGTAGTTCAGCAATATCTGGAAGGTTACAGGTTCTCTAACATTGGTAAATGTAAGCTGTGGAGCTTTTCTTTTCTATAGAAATGGCATATTGTGGAGAGGACTGAGGAGTTCTTTCTTTCATTCTTTTTTTTGCAAGAGAGCATATGAGAGGGAAGAAAGTGAATAGAAAAGCAGGCAAAACTCTGCAGTGTACCTACAGTGTACCAATTACTGGTATGTTAGGCATAAGAGGCAGCTGATAATGCCTGGGGGTTGCTGATAATGCCTGAGGTGAGCAAGCCTCCTGTTGTTTGTTAACATAGCAGAAATCAGCAAGCCATGCCTTTCAGGTGACACAGCTAAATAATATCACCTGCCTCAGACAGCAGTTAAAAGGAGAGTTAGAGGAGTTCAAAAGCTAGCAACCTTAGAATCATGCCTGGGGGCAAATAGGAGGAGATCACTCAAGGCCCTGGAAGACAAGCTGCTCTGAAGCTATTTCCTGAATTAAGAGACAGAGGAGAGTACAGGAAGGGGACTAAGTGTGGAGCATGTCTCTTCCTTCCACCACCACTTCTGAATAAATGCTGAGAATTCTGAGCAACCCGTGACAAGGTTTCCAAATAGATCATCTGGCAGCACTGGCATAAAACCAGGTGCTTGTTGTCAGCAGATGACAGCCTCTTGCATTCATTTGGATTTTAGAAGAACAACCACAATGAGAAAATCATGAGAAAATGGTGGGGTGGGGTCGGGCAAGCCGGTAGTCATGTGCTCTACTCTACACACCTGTCTGGCCCAAATATAAAGAGAGAGCATGGGTATGGAGCTGCAGACACTAGGACAGCAGGGTGAATTGGTACACAGGTCTAGTCAAAGTCTTCTCCACTAAGGTGAGATGTGTTTTTTCCCCTGTTTAAATTATAGTAATTATTTCTACTTTTGCATCTCTATAAAAAGCACCACATGCAGATTTTGTTGTTTGAGGATCTGGGTAGAAGCTTCCTGCTGCTCTGTGAGGGAACAACTATAGCCCTTGCGGTGAGAGAAGGCATGGTCATCTCACCAAAAGAGGGATGTTCACAGTGCAGTGCAGGAAGGTTAAATACTCACTCCTCGTCTTCCCACCTCGTGTTATAATGGTTCATGAAAATGCCCTTGGAGTCTAATGATGTTCCATGCAAAGGCAAGGAATGTTGTCCCATTGCTTCTACATTGAAGGTGTGTCATCAAATCTGATTGGTTATATAGCACCATGATGTCATCTTGCTCGGTATGTGATCCCTGATTTGTTGAGATAACATTATGTGGGAAGAGGGAAAGGGTGGGAGAGAAGCAGCAGAAACAAGGAACAGAATAGTTGTAGAGACAGCCATGAAAAGATAGATCTGAGCAGGGGTGGAACACCTTCAGATTCCCTGAACACCCCCTGTTCACTCTTTAAAATCTTAAGGACAAAAACAGAGTGAAGACTTGGTTGCTGCTTTTAAGTGACACTGGCTATGTGCCCCGCCTCGCTCCTGTTGCCCCCAATTTTAAGTTATTGAAACCAAGTATGAAAGCACATTAGGTGGAAACAAAAATAAGAAACAGTAATCCAAACCCACTCTTCTATTCTCTGTCATCATATGGAGAACCATTAGAGTGGCAGAATTTTTACCATCCTTAATTATATAATTTTGCCAATTTTGCCAAATGAACTCCTATTTAGATGGAATCCAGATCTGGAATGGTTGTCTAGTCATGTGTAAAACAACTGCCATAAAGTTTTCTGGCTCCACTTGATCTCTTCAGGTTTTCAAGCGATGAGTCAATTTCTCTGAAATGACATTAAACAGGGCTTTTGGTAACTGTGTGCCTTTAACATGCAGAAATTAAACAGGTGGAGGTTTTCCTGGCACTGAAGAGGCAGGAATGAAGAAAGAATTGTCTGCCACTGGCACAGATCCTTGACTGCGAAACAAAATGCTTTTGACTGTGGTTCGTTTGTGAAGACACTTTTGTGTATGTAGATATGCTGCTAGCTTTTGTTTTTAAGAAAGCAAAAGTAGGTTTGCACCCAGATTAGGGATGGAAGGATCTATCACTTTCTGTCCTCACAGTTTCCCATTTTTCCAATCTTAAATCCAGTTATCTACATGTCTGCAGCAATTTGTGGTGTTGTGTTTTTTTTAAGTAATGAAAATGCATCAGCATTCTGGTGCAAAATTCTCCTAATAAACACCTTTTTGGATGCAGTTTTGACAAATGTACACATTTTTGCAAGCAATTTCACCTAATATAATGCATTTGATTGCTTTTCTTCACCAATATATTCAGTTTTATACCTTTTCCCCTGATGCATTTCAGATAGATGAAAATTCTGAAGGACGTTTCAGTCTGCATATTGTTTCAGAAAGTCCAAATATGATAGATTCACCTTCAAATGTGAACTGAATTGAATTCCCCACTCATCCCTAGCAGAATCCCTCCTCTTTACCATTTTTTTAATGGTATTCTTCCCAAGCACCTCCAAATTGCTCAGGCATATTTCCTTCCCCCCTGCATACACTATTGCATCCTAATTCAGACTCAAATGCATCAAAAACTTTAGAAACCCAGGCTGATGATCTGAGCTGTAATTTGGCACAGATAACACCCCCCCCCCAAGGAATCAACATTCCCCACCCACCCCCAAAGGTATTTGTTTCCTTAAGGCAGGATGTTTCTCCCCTTCCCACTGAGTCTGAAATCCACTTAGAATTCTCATGTGTTGTTGACAATGCATCTATCCAAATTCCAGCTTTCAGCAGTTTCCCAGGCAACCGGCACTTTGGCACAAAGAAGTCTGTAAACAGCATATAAACCAAAACACCTCTTTGCAATTTCCCCCTCCCTCTTTCATGTGTGTGTTGGCGTGTATGTATGTGTGAAACTTGTGCAACTCTAGAAACGTAAGTAAGACTGCTGGTGCTGCTCATTTTGCAGTAATTCCTGAACAGGTGTGTGTGACATTTTGTGCACCTGGAGAAATTAAAGCTACCACATGCACGGACTGTTTCAGCCCCAGAAATGAGAACAAGGATAGCTTTCTTTGGTGTGATCAGACTGTGATTATAGCACAGATGCTCAGGTTTTTGGCAGCATAGAATGTTTCCGATTCTGAGACCTTGATTGCTCTTAACTTCTTCCAAATCACACAGGAGTTAGATTCTTTCGTGTCACTCTGACCAGGCACATCTCAACTGACATGTCAGAGAATCTGTCCATTCAGGGACATCCCTATCCATTTTGCTGCCTGAAACAAAGGGCAATTTGGTGCCTCTTCCAACCCACACACAGACCAACCAGAACAGGCAGCTGATCCTCATTTTGGAACTGGTGACAGGACAGCAGGCTAGGACACACACAGTGCACACAGCCCTGTCCTCCAACTCTTCATCACCAGCACATGCTACCTCACTCTACCTAATGGCAGAGCCGGCCCTGTGTGTTTTGTGTATCATTATTGTGGTAGGCCATTTTTGCTTGACAAAAATGTTTGGCTGAGGCTACAATTCTGTAAATTTTGTAGAGATTAATGGGACTTGCTTCTGAGTAAGCATACATGGGCTTGCACTGTAAGTACTTCATTTTATATCCCGTAGAAGTCATCTATGCAGAACATGTTTTTTTAAAAAAAAATCAGGAAAACAAATTAACACATTTATTTGGGTATGTAAGCCTTTAATCACATCCAGGCTGTATGCCAATAGTTTAACCCTATACATGTCTACTCAGAAGTACGCCCCATCGAGTTCAATGAAGCAGACTCCAAGAAAAGTTTCCTAATTGATTCTTATTGGCCGGATTGGTCCATCTAACTCAGGATTGTCTATGTCCTGACTGGTAGTGGCTCTCCAGGATTTCAGATGGTGGTTTTTTTTTGTTTTGCAGCTCTGCATGCAAAGCATAGATGCTCTTCTACTACAACCCTTCCCCAAAGGCTGCACATAGGGTGGCGGCCAGACGCAAAGCAGTTTTTATGGCTTTTAAGTCCATATACATTTCCGTTCTTCATGTCAAAACATGTCATTTTTCTGGTGTGGTTTCATCACCACATTTTGTACTAAATCTTCCACAGCGAAAATATGGCAGACCAAAGGACTTTGTTTATTAGATGTAGCTTGGCACCTGCAAGATGCCTGCTAATATATTTCATTATGTCCAAAGGAACAATATATGAAATGGCTTCAGACCTCTGGCTCTCTCACACAGTGGCCTTTGGTGCTGAAGCAGATTGCTGCTGCCACTGATTTCACTGGAGCAACTTCTGTGACTGGTCTCTGAGCATTCAATTTCTGTTAGGGTCACAGGTGCAATGTTGAAGGTATACTCCTCCTTTTAATACTGTCTTGGGCACACCTAACTAAAATCAGGCACATTTTGTGGCATATATTAAATGAATCAATCATAGTCTTAATTTTGTTCTAATCCAGTAATTCCCAAAGTGCATCCAAGTAGAAAGCCTCTGACCTTCCCAGGCTGAGAGCAATTTTGGTGCATCTCTGCATCCAATGTGATTGGATCATTTATTCACTCTCGACACAAAAACTGCTTGCCTTGGGAGGAAGATGCCACCGTGCTCCTGTCTGAGTCACTGTTCTGGGCTGGATTCTATCCAATCAAGGTCAGTGACTCATACAGAAATGTAGGTGGGTGGGATTACTCTGAGAACAAGCAACACCAGCCATTCCATCAGGGCAGGACTTTGGAGCAGAACCCCAGAGTGCCACTCAGGAGAGTAAGTATAGTAATTCACATTGCCACCGAAACAACAGTCCCCCATGAGATGCAGGAACTCCCGGCTCTAAAATTGCACGAGGCACGGAGTCAATTCTTACTCTTCCACGCTAAAAACAAGCCGTATCGGCTGTTAGCATGAAACGTGGCTTCATCTGGTATTCAGAAAAGCAGCGTCCTGCAACTTTCAGAAGTCTGAGAAATACTGTTCTAATCCTTCATCCTTTTACACACACACACAAGACTAGAACCTTTGCCTCTGTAAAAACAATGATTAGTTTATAGTTCACCTGAAGCGGCAGAATCATTATCTTTTTTCCTGGTTGTATATGTGCGGCTTTCTCACATGTCACAGAATTGTTTGCCTCCCCCCCCCCCAAAAAATATATCGATTGATAATGTTTAACAATGTCAGCCATTTTTATTTGTTAATGACAATAGGGCTCCCACCTGAACAGTTGCAGGAGTTCAGCCTTGTGAGTTTTCACCTACTAACAACATCAAGAGAATGTCATAAGTCTCTTCATTCACAGAAAAGGAAAACAGCTTAATGTGGCATTTGTGCACCTGCAATAAGCCTCTGCTCTCTTATTGTGGTGGTGTTGGTTGTTGTTGTAATGAGATGGCAAATCTCTTGGGAAATCATCCTTGCTCTCACCCACCTGAAAAACGAGTCTCCCGTGCCACCTTGTGGTAGCGTTTGAGAAATGCTGCCTTGGATTGCTTTTATTATAAGCTTGCCAGTATTGGTAGTTCTGACTGATTTGTTTTTCCACTGCCTCCTGAAATACTTGTTCAGCAATAGGCCTTATGGCACAAGAGCAGAGTCCAGCTCTTCAGATAATTTACAACTCGGTTCTAGCTGCACTTACTTGATTTGGAGGTGAGCGCTATTGAGACCAGCAGGATTTGCTTCTCAAGTACGTGAGCCTAGGAAAGAGAAAGGGTATTGTGGGAGAAAGACTGTGCAAATTTGGCACTGACTACAGAGTGTGGGAGAGTTTGTCTGTACGGTGAACATAAACAGAACCCTGTCAGACAAGATCAGGGACCCACCTTGTTGTTGTTTATTCGTTTAGTTGTGTCTGACTCTTCGTGATTCCATGGGCCAGAGCCAACACAATTTTCCTGCCTGCCTGCTTCTATGTCTTACAGTTCTCTCTCCCCCCCCCCCCCCCCGCAATATCTATCGATCTGCCTTAACCGAACCTCCATGAAATCTCCATGTATTAGAACTGGCTGAACTTGCAAGCTAAAGTTTAATGTGAATACTTGGTTCAGCAGGACTTGTCATAGAGTATTTCCCCCATATATCACTGCTTAGTAATAAGGAATTCAGAGTGCATGAAACCCCATTTCAGATATGTTACACAAGTGCTACTACGTAGCCCAGTTGGTTAGAGCGTGGTGCTGATAGTATCACCAGGTTACAGGTTCGACCCCCATACGGGACACTTGAATATTCCTGTACTGCAGGGGGTTGGACTAGATGATCCCCAGGGTCCCTTCCAACTCTGCAGTTCTATGACTCCAACCCTCCTGGCTACTTTGAATGATATGTCATTTCCATCTCTTTCTCTTCTCGTATGTATCCGTCCAGCATCTTCCTTCTAGTGTACCTTATCCAGGCAGATCACGTACCATGTTCCTCTCACTCCAGCAAGCAGTGTAGCTTTTGGTCATGCTAACATTGCTGAATCCAGCTTGTGCTGCTAAAATGCGTTTCCAAACACTAGTTTATCTTGTTCGGTTATCGTTTTTCCAGGCATCCGGGGGCGGGGGGGGCGGCATCAGAACCCTTCAACAATTCCTCTCTCTCATTCTCTTCAAAATCCTGTTACTTTTTTTTTTTTTTTAACAACCGCCAAGTAAATTGCTAGAAAGGGCCATTTTAGGACCGCTTTATATTTACATTGTGGAGTTCCATTAACTGTGCCTTGCATATGTTAAGACCAACTGAATGCACAACACAGCTTCTCTTACTATCACAACTGTCTACATCAGACATCTTGAGCTTTAACAGACCCAGGGCCCACTGTTCATCCCAACATGCAACAAGGAAAATACCCAGTATTTTCTGCGTACGTCCATTTTTCTCTTTTTCACTCGAGGATGGGGCTGGGTCACCAGATACAAAGGCCCCAAGGCCCCTTGACCAGCTGTGTAACAGAGGCAGTTTTCACCAGGTGCTACTTGTCAGATGGGCCCCCAAAAAGGTGTACCCTCTGAAATCACCTCAGCTTCAACAGCTATCGGAGGCACAAAAGTGCTTGTTCGCCTTGTACTGCTCTCTCCATCCTCCTGTTTAAAAGAGAAGCTCCACTAGGTTTCTCGGTTCTCCTTGATCTGATTTGCACATCTACAGCTTTCTATTCTGAGTTTCCCTTCTCCCTTCTGTCTCCCTTTTAACACGGTGGCACTTGGTAGATTCAGTGCTTAAGTCAATTGACAAGATTAACAGTCCTTCAAGAGGCCTGGCAGAGCTGAAATATGTGGGCCTGCCAACCTCCCCATGTCTTTGGACCAGAAGATGTATATGTATAGTCTCAGGGATAAATGCTGAAATTGATGGAGCAGCTGCAGCAGTAAATAACAACAGTAAATAACTGGATATATTGACTGGATAGATTTATACCAGGCTTCCTCAACCTCGGCCCTCCAGATGTTTTGAGGCTACAATTCCCATCATCCCTGACCACTGGTCCTGCTAGCTAGGGATCATGGGAGTTGTAGGCCAAAAACATCTGGAGGGCTGAGGAAGCCTAATTTATACTAAATTGTCTCAATCCCACTTGGAATCATACGTGTGTGTGTGTGTGTGTGAGAGAGAGAGAGAGAGAGAGAGAGAGAGAGAGAGATCATAACTGGGATGAGATTTAAATTTTATTCACATTTTTGTACACCACCATGGAATCTTTTGCTGAAGGGCAGTTAAGAATATAAAAACAAAACAAAATGTGCAAATGGGCATTTTGAGCATGATTCTGATCTAGCTCAACCAGTGGTTTGAGCATGGATGCTAGACTCAAAAGTCATTTGCATCACATAATTTATAAGTGCCACATGCAGAGTTTCAGGCAGGAAACACACCTGACTCTACCTGGAAATGCCAGGGATTTAGATCAATGTTTTTTTAGTTATGGACAAAAAAAGATATGTGCTTTTAAGCTTTCTATTTCTCTTTATAAATCCTAATATAATTTAAGAAAAGAAAAAGAGAAAAGAAAAGCCAGGGACTGAATCCATATGTAAAGGATATGCTCTAGCACAGAGCAATAGTCCCTTACACCAATATTTGTAATATTTGGAATGGAATATTGCGTACTATAGCAACCATAGAGAGGGGATGTCTCTGGCACAGAGCCACTAAGCAAGACCTCACTTCTAAGAATGGGGGTGGAGTGCATGGCAATTATTAGTCCCAGAACCTCTTGTTTTAGAAGCAGAGAATTCAGATCAGACAGGGCCAACAGGAAAAGACCGTTCAAACACTCAGCTAGAGAGGGGTTTGTGTGTGTATGTTTAAAAAGGATTTTGTTCTGCAACATTATCCATCAATTCCACAAGTAGCAGTGGATAATAAATGATATGAGGCTGATGAGCAAGAGGGCACAGAAAGGACAGAGTTGAGGAGGGGATAAGAGGAGGAAACGGGCTGTCAGGATCCTGCTACAGTTTGTGCAGTGGATGTTGCAAATCCAGACATCTTATCAGGCCCTGTCATGAGAACCAGACTGTTATTAGGGGTAACACTTCTCTGACGGAACAGTAAATCCCAGCATTAGCATGTTGCACCACTGAAAGACGCAAACCATTATGAATGATGCAACTGGCAGTAACGAAGGCAGGGGTCCAATGTTACATGCCCACACAAACACACTTAAAAAGGGGAGGGAATAGCCTATCTTCCACTGCCTCCCGCAGTTTGGTCAGACTCATGCTGGTAGCTTCGAGAACACTGTCCAACCATCTCGTCCTCTGTCACCCCCTTCTCCTTGTGCCCTCCATCTTTCCCAACATCAGGGTCTTTTCCAGGGAGTCTTCTCTTCTCATGAGCTGGCCAAAGTATTGGAGCCTCAGCTTCAGGATCAGTCCTTCCAGTGAGCACTCAGGGCTGATTTCCTTCAGAATGGAGAGGTTTGATCTTCTTGCAATCCATGGGACTCTCAAGAGTCTCCTCCAGCACCATAATTCAAAAGCAGCAATTCTTTGGCGATCAGCCTTCTTTATGGTCCAGCTCTCACTTCCATACATCACTACTGGGAAAACAATAGATTTAACTATACGGACCTTTGTTGGCAGGGTGATGTCTCTGCTTTTTAAGATGCTGTCTAGGTTTGTCATTGCTTTTCTCCCAAGAATGAGGGGTACAGAAAGTGAAATACCTTTTTCCCCAAGCTCCTTGAAAACTGCTTCCAGTCAGAACCGCAATAAAGTCTTGTGCTAGATGGACCAATAGATCCCCGTATCCTTACAATAAAACTTGTACCTTATCTGATTAATTCTTACAATGACACATAAGGAAAGCAAGGCAAGAGTTGAATGCAGGCTTTCCCGGAGGAAAGCTCCTGCAAGCCCCCTTTCCCCAGTTACACAGAGCCATTCATTCCACAGGTAGACCAACTGCTGTGACCTTTGCACCAGTTCTCTATTGGAGGAGTGGGGGGGGGGAGGGGCTCTTTGAAAGAAATGCAAAAGATAGATTTAAATAAATAAGTCAGAAGGCCTGAAAGACCATGTTGCTGGTGCCTGCTCCAGGAGGGCTGTTCAGATGAATAGGTGTGTTGGCCTAACTAAACATACTCACTTTGCAAGATTCTTCTGTCCTCTTATCAACCAGCCCAGTGCAGGAAAAAAAGGACAAGCTTCGTGGGTTCCGAGGGTCCCATTTCTCCTGCAAATGTTTCTTAAGCTGAGGAATCATCTCTGTTGCTTATCTCCCTGCTTTACTATAAGCTGCCTGACATCCATGGTCTCACTTTGCTTTCTCTTGCTTCTACTGATACACATTTTTTCTTCAGACTGCAGCCTCAGCCATTTTCCCAGAACAAATGTGTTTGTGTATGTGCACACCCATGTGTACATATGTCTTGTTAATATCTTGCAATTGCAGAGAAATCTCAGCAAGCAGTCTGTGAGCCCCTCCAGCCTCTCCTCATTATGCGAGTGGGAGAGGAGTGGCAAACACTTGGGGGGAAGGGCAGACAGAGAGAGAGGGCACCGTCAGAAAAAAGGTGGCATGGGGAATTTGCCAAGTACTTCTGACAGTGAAAGGATTTTCATTTGCACAAAGGAGCTGCCCTTTCCTCTATACTTCCTGTGCACCCCCCCCACCCTCCCGAAATTTGTTCCAGATGGTTGGGTGAACTCCCAGAACAGATTTCGGGGGGAAGAGGACAGGGAGGGAAAGTTCCATTGTGCAGCCTTGAGCTAATGGAACTACTTTGCCTATAGATGCGAAGACTGCAATGTGTGGCAGCCTGGTTTCCTGTGTATTATATCTGTAGGAAGCCTTGTAGTGTGGTCATCTTGCACAGGTGGCTTGGCGAGCCTATGGGTCTTGAGGCACCGCCTCACTCTTCTGCCCTCTTCTCCCCTGGAATGGAGTCCCAGGCTGGGTATGTGGACAGGAGCAAGGCTTGATATGGCCATGGAAGGACAACTTTGTGTATCAGGATTCCAGACCCTCCAAGTGTCTCTCTTTTCCAGGGACAGTCCCGGATTTTCAGAAGCTCTCCCGGTTCCTTATTTGATATCAGAATGTCTCTTTTCCTTAGGACATCCTGATTTTCATCAGAGAAGTGTTGGAGGGTATGGATTTATGTGACCCCCTGAGCTAAGGAGATAAGTAAGTATACAATCTTTAGATGACATCTGCATGCAGCCCTGTATAGGGAAGCTTTTAAAAATGTTTTACTATGTTTTTATATATGTTGGAAGCCGCCCAGAGTGGCTGGGGCAACTCAGTCAGATAGGTGTGGGATCGATGATGATGATGATGTTGTTGATAATAATAATAATAATAATAATAATAGAATAGGATATCCCTATGATCACTGGAGAAATGTTGGACGATATGGGATTGAGTTCTACAGAGGGTGACTCCTATACCCCCAAGAGGAAATGCATTACCAATAGAGCTGCCATATTTCAAAAAGTGAAAATCTGGACACAAAAGTTGTTGAGCTATTTTTTAAAAAAGGAAATTCACCCCAAAATCAACACTTCTGACATGGGTTGCCCTACGCTTGGGTTTCCCCATACATTTTTACCGATTTTTGGAAATTCCGCCCGGACGCTATTTCTGACTGATGAATCCCAGATATGCGCTGGAAATTCTGGACGTATGGCAGCCCTAATTACCAAGAAAGAGACACATTTAAATTTGTGTGTGCTAATTTACATTAATAGACTATGCAAATTTATAATTTAAACATTGTGGAGACAACTGTGACTCAGTGAGATGTGTGCCTGCTCATTCTGCTGTCCAAGTGCTGAACGCTGATGAGCAATTTCAAGACCCCACCCTTTTCACGGTTCTTTATTTTAGCACAGAACGGTCGCCTGTGAAGAAGGGCACAGGCCATCCCCCCTTCAGCACAGGCAACTTTCACATATAACTGAACACAAAACAGCCACTACACTGAACATGTAAAGGAAATTTTATTAAACATGTCTACATAACATGAGTTGGAAGTTCATTTTAAAAGCACAGAGGAATGTTAAGACAAGTGGTCAAACTAGAAAGGTACTACCGAATTATAATTAAGTTTGTTTATTTATTTGGCCACTAAAAGACAGAACAGAATCTAGTAGTGCACCAGTGCTTCAGTTCTTCCTGCTCAGCAGGTCGAGCAGTAACCAATCTATGCTCCATGGAAACATGGGCAGAATAGTTCTGGCAATGTTTAAATAATCATCATCATAATAAATAGTTCACTTGGTGCAGGCAGTTATGTCTATGAAGGAAAACCTAATTGTGTACACAGTTTCTACATGTGTTACAGCCCCACAGTAGGAATCTACACCAAAATATTTATTAGAAGGAATTTGGTCCGTACTACGTCACGTTTTCCATAGGGTAAAAAATAAAGTCCATCTATAGACATTTAGCACCAGACTGACAGGCAGCCTGGCTAAAACCTGCAAAATGTCTATAAGAAAAAATGGATGGCTTAGATTTCTTGGTTACTTCATTAGAGTAATTACGAGCAAACTGTACAAGTACATGCAACACACAACCTGGCCTATGTGGAACTAACATACATTATTAAATAATCTCTTTTTGATTGTTTATTTTTTTCTCTCTCTTTTTTCTTTTCCTTTTTTTCTGTTTTTCTTTTCTTTTTATTACAAAAAACCCAAAAAACGTGCATGCAGCTTTGAACAGTTCCAAATCATGCTGCTCTATTTTGTGAGATCACAAAATCAATGGCCCATAAAAGGAGAGAACTTCTCAATGCACCTGCACACCTCGCAGCTTTTTAGCACATTTTACAGAAAAAACACAAGGTGGGGGGTTTCAAGACCAAGATAAAACCCAAATGAACGTTGTTGCTTTTTAACTGTACCTCCCCCCCTGCAAACCCCCAAAAGTAAGATATCTTTGTTTAAAAAAGTCAAGCATTGTGCTTGCATCAGTCTCAAAGAAATGTAAACTTAAATTCAATAAAAACGTTAGTTAAGTGCAGAGTATCTCAACTGGAATTTCCAGTGGGAAAACTAACAACTCAGACCATGCTCTAACCAGGGCAGACAAGTGTATCAAAAGTGACACATGTATCAGAGAAGCCTGGATTCAGCTGAAAAGTGTCAGATGCTCAACTCAATTCCTGGTCGACGTTTGGGAAGTTACACACTAGAACAGAAAGACTTTCCTCATTGGGTCCAGTAAGACGACCGCTTTACAAACATAATTGTCAATGTCAAAATGAAAAAAGCACAGCTGCTTTTTTTAAAAATCAAGTCTTCAGCAATAGTTGCAGATGCAAATTTCCTTCATGCAAAGTATTAATGAAACATACAAAAACCATGATGTATAATGCAAATATATTCACTTCCCCACCACCCCTCACAATGAAAAATTATGATAAACTCCTTAATAACAATAACATTAATAAAGCAAAACTGAACTAAACGTTGGTTGGTTTTACTCTGGTTCTCCACACGTGTTAAGATGGTGGACAACCAGAATGAAAGGATAGTGGGGTTTTTGTTGGCATCGTACAATAACTCTGGAAGGTGAACACTTTTAGAGATGCTTACAGAGATGTGCTTCAGCCCTTTTTGGTTTGGTTTAGAAAAAGAAAGGAAGGGTCTCTGTTAGCATCATGAAGACTTTTACAAAACTGGCAGGATAAATAACACAGCAAAACCAAGTGGAAATAACATATACAGAAAGAGAGCAAGGAGTTAACACTGTTTGTGGTTTTGGGATGGGGGTGGGGGTGGGGATGGGAATGGGAATCGTGGAGAGAACGAGCGGTTCCAGTTCAGTCTTAAAGGTCCCTCTTCATTATAATTATCATAAACCTCAGGGACATTTTGCTAGATGGATCGACTGTATTTTCATACATTGATTTGTTCGGTAAATTGAAGCCAACCTCATAACAAACAGACATATTTTTTTTGGATAAACTACTACAGGCAAAACTGAAGTGATGATTGTCTCTTTTCAAAAATAAATAAATAAATGCTCCTCATTGTTGTAAATAGCTTTGTTTCCCCCCATTGGTGATCCTGGGCGATAATGACTTTGTTGGAAAGCACCTGCTGTTGCGTCCACTAAGATCGAATGCAGGGAGGCCCAGTTGAGCTTTCCAGAGAGGACTGGGAAGCCCTGCGAGTCAGAGGAGTCAACGTTGGGTCCACCAAAGAGGAAGGTGGAAATAATTTATACCAGCCTATTACCACACTGGACAAATCAAGTTCTTCCAGCAGGATCTGTGCTACTCCCATGAAACATTTGTGATCCATTCGGCCGTAGTCTCCCCAGACTATCACCTGCAAGTAAGGACAACAAACAAAATCAATGTACACCCAAATAAATGCACTCCAGTTCCAGGTAGTGAGAAATTCCAAGGGCAGCACTATCACGTTCGGTTTCACTTGGATTGGTGAGCGTTAGGGACTCACATTATCATTGTGATGGTTTCTGTATTTACACATATACAGGCAGTCCACAGTAAGAGCAACTGCACTCCTTTAAACTGAAGGCATCGTTGCTAATCCTGCATCTCATCCCCAAACAAACCTTCAGCGATGCCACAGCTTCAGCCAACTCATAATAGAAGAAGAGTTTGGGTTTGATATCTCACTTTATCACTACCCTAAGGAGTCTCAAAGCAGCTAACAATCACTTTACCCTTCCTCCCCCACAACAAACACTGTGAGAGACTTCAGAGAAGTGTGACTAGCCCAAGGTCACCCAGCAGCTGCATGTGGAGGAGCAGGGAAGCGAACCCAGTTCACCAGATTATGAGTCCACTGCTCTTAACCACTACACCACACTGGCACCGCACCATTTGCCTCTTTGTTTCTGCAATCCTTAGCTGGAGGTGTGTCCCCCAAGTTCTAATGGGTTTCACATTCCAAAAGCTGGAGAGAGATTGGTAGCATTCAAGAGAAAAATCTCATGTCACTAATGAAACTTCAGCTGATCATCTCAGGGTATTAACATAACGAAGGATGGCCTTTCAGTAGCTGTAACAATATTCTCACGAAAACACTTGTGGAAAAGGGTATATTTTTCAGAGGGGAAACAGGAGGCAATTGGTAATATTATTGCAAGAGACGGTAAATTGAACAAAATCCTGGCTATGTCAGAGCATTTGAATTTCAGTTGCTTTCATACTACGGATGTTAATCAGAGGCTGAAATGAGCTGAAATAATTACTAACCTGAAGGACTTTGCCATGTGGACTTTCCTCAAAAACTAGTGTCTGTTGGTATAAAGGATCAAGGGTTTTCCTTGCAATCCTTGTCTTCTTCTTGGCTACACAAGCCCCATTTTCCAACAGATAAACTTTGACATACGGAGCTGTGAAGTACAAGTAATATTGGTTTTTAATCATTTAAACTAATAAGAAAAACATAAAAAGAAACATTACTGGTTCTTCTTTTAATAGCAAACAGAAGGGTGAAGGAAATGAAGAGAGGGACGTCTTTTTTGGGGGAGCAGAAAGCCATTTCCCCCCTTCTTTTTCTGATTTATAAATGCACAGGAACCCTTCTGTGGGCCATAACCCAGGAATGACTACAGAAACTGTCTTGGTAGAAGTTTCCCATTCCTTATTTGTTTGAAATGCACAGTACTTAAAACAACAACAACACCACAATAAAAAATTGCAACTATTTATAGAAGAAGGAATATGTAGGTGAAGGTCTTCTTATGGGTGTTTATTGCATTAGCACAGAAGAACTGAGCTGAAAAAATGAAATGTTTTCCCCAGAGAAGTGGCTGAAAATAGTAGTTTTCATTATCCCAGTGGTTCTGTTAGAGTTTTTGTGCTCCAAGCTAGGAAAATTACATCTTATTGACTTGTCTAAAGTACCGCTACACCAACTATGAAACTCTTTTTTTGTTTGCTTTCTTTTAGTCCTGCAAACTTCTTAGTGATGCAGAGTCCAAAGACTTTACTGTAGTCACAATGCAATGTGAATTCTTTGTAATCTGCTCCTGCTTTCAGTTTCAGCTAAAACTCCTGCTTAAAAACCTAAAATCACTATGTGTGTGTGTGTGTGTGTGTGTGTGTGTGTGTGTGTGTGTGTATATATAACTGCATACATAAGAGAGTTTAAAAATGCCATGTGTTAAATCTGGGCTGCATCAATAGGAGTATAGCATCTAGATCAAGGGAAGTAATAGTGCCACTGTATTCTGCTCTGGTCAGACCTCACCTGGAGTACTGTGTCCAGTTCTGGGCACCACAGTTCAAGAAAGACACTGAGAAACTGGAACGTATCCAGAGGAGGGCAACCAAAATGGTCAAAGGCCTGGAAACGATGCCTTATGAAGAACGGCTAAGGGAGCTGGGCATGTTTAGCCTGGAGAAGAGGAGGTTAAGGGGTGATATGATAGCCATGTTCAAATATATAAAAGGATGTCACATAGAGGAGGGAGAAAGGTTGTTTTCTGCTGCTCCAGAGAAGTGGACACGGAGCAATGGTTCCAAACTACAAGAAAGAAGATTCCACCTAAACATTAGGAAGAACTTCCTGACAGTAAGAGCTGTTCGACAGTGGAATTTGCTGCCAAGGAGTGTGGTGGAGTCTCCTTCTTTGGAGGTCTTTAAGCAGAGCCTTGACAACCATATGTCAGGAGTGCTCTGATGGTGTTTCCTGCTTGGCAGGGGGTTGGACTCGATGGCCCTTGTGGTCTCTTCCAACTCTATGATTCTATGATTCTATTCTAATGGTGCCTCCATTAGACCTGCGGAGTAGCAGGTGCTAGATTGTGAACTCTTAGGAGCAGGCTTCTGCATTTATGCCAAATTGATTTCAAATCTAATACAGATACCAACTGGATGAAACGGTGGCGGAGGAAGCTGACCAAATTTCCCTCCACTGAATCCAGATTTACCCTCCCAGTTTGGCTCTTCCTCCCCAGAACGTAAGGTGAGACCTGCAGCAGTGCAAGGTCTTTGTGCCATATTGTAGCTGCTTTTATTTTCAAGAAATGCCTGTGGCTGATGAGGAAATATAACACAAGGTTAAAAGTACATGCATTCCAGGCTATGAAAACCCTTACGTCATCCGAACAAGCCAAATTACTGCACACTTTCACATCTCTTGTCCATCGCCATGCACAACTTTTCTTACCTGGGGTAGATTTAGAACCAGGCTTCTGTGTCAGGCCTCGGGCTCTAATAACTTCTACTTCCAACTGGCCTTTCTTATCCACCATGCCAATCTGAATATCACCTAAAAGAGAATCAGGTGTGTGAGAGTGTTGTATTAACCAGCAAAACAATAATCTTCTAATGACTCACAGAAGGGTAAATAAGCCTTACACTCCCTCCTGAATTTTCACTGTTTGTTCCTATATTAAAATTTTCATCTTGGTCTTCCTATAATTTACCAGTTTATTGCTAATGCTTCATTTTAGATCCCCCCCCCCATTGCATTTTAAACTAAATAGCCCAGTGAAATAACATCAGTGGATGATGTGTGGCACACCATTTAGAATAAAAAAAACAACAACTCTCTGTTTCTTGCTGCTCAAGTTACATACTGTTTTGTTTAGGAATCTTTAACAAAGATTTTCTCTCTGGATGTATATATTTAAGTGCCTTGGCTAACACTGCCCCCCCATCCCCTAGTAGTGCAGTTTTCCCAGGTCTTGTGCTTGCTAGTTAAAACATCAACAGTATCAGCTGGATTTTTTTATGATCCTGTCCTATTAATACCCTGCTTCAGGAAAAAATAGGTAAAATCAGTTCATAGGAATAGTTCTGCAACCACAACCCAGAAAGTAGTGGTATTTCTTCAGATCTAGTCTTTGGTGCCTATCAGGCATCAGCAGAGGATGTTACTGTACAGACCTTTCCCATCTAGATAAGAGGTAATATCTCAGATGTATCTCAGGTATAATAGAAGCCTTCTAAAATGTTTCTCTTTAAAGGGGGAAATGTCTGTGCTGCTTTTCTAGGTTAGAAACTTCAGTGAATAAAGGCATCAGTGGGTGGAAATAGGAAATCACCCAAGGAAATCCCTTGATTTGTTTCCCTGCCTAAGCATTGGCTGAAAATTAGTAGGTTAAATGTGATCTCATATGTAATCTTATATTTGGTTTATAAGAATTTATAAGCAGCCAAATAGACTTCTATAACACACCTTATTTAGCTGGTTGACCAGAGTGTATCTATTATTATTATTTTGATTGGAGTACAGTCGTACCTTGGAAGTAGAACAGAATCCATTCCGGAAGTCCGTTCAACTTCCAAAACATTTGGAAACCAAAGCATGGCTTCTGCTTGGCTGCAGCAGCCAATCGGAAGCTGCGGAAGCCCCTTCGGACATTCGGCTTCCAAAAATAGTTCGCAAACCTGAACTGTCACTTCTGGGTTTGTAGTATTCGAGAACTGTTCAAAAACCAAGGTACGATTGTATATCTATCTGAATGAAGGAGAGAGACCTGCTGAGTTTTAAAAGAACTCATATGAGGTGGTCTATTTAGTAAGACTCCCGTCAGAGGGAGCCCCTGCTCTGGGTGGCCCTACATTTCAATGAAAAGCAGGGGATTGCTAGAGATGGGGACTTTTCAGTTGTGATATTCTCATTGGAGAATACTCTGCCTGGGACATTGGCTGACACCTACTTTGATGGGCTTTAAGCACCAGGTGAGCACCATTTTATTCTCTTTTAGTGGATGTTGGAATTAGTTTCTGCCATTCTGTTTTATTTCTGTTTCCCTGCTTAATCACAATTTTAAGGTGAAAAGGGTGGACCCAGAGATTCCTTGAGTGGCGTTCCACTGATGGAAATGGGTAAGGAAGGAAGGTAATTTTTGCCGATTTCCCTTTCCCTCTGCACTCCCTAAGAAAGGAGCCCCTTGTGTTCCCTAAAAATCTCCTCCAGAGGGCTGGAGGATCCTCTGCATGGGAGGTTGTGGGGGATGGTGGATGAGAGAAAGAGGGAACTGGCAAAATGTCCACCTTTTATTAGCAAAAATCACAGGATCAAAGGCCCTTCTGTTTGTGGAAGTGCCACTCTGGATCCAAGCCAGGTTAAGAAGAAGAAGAAAATGTTTTTTGTGTTCATCAGCTTGAAAACTTGCTGAAGGATGAAATAAAAATGTTTGAAATGGATTAGATATAAAAAGAAATGGAGGAGAAAGTGAAACCTAGAATGACTGAACAAGTTAGACAAGCAGTCTGTGACAGAGTGATAAAAGGAACTCAAAACAGCAGTATCAGTTTGAATAAAGAAGAGTTTGAAGAGTTTGGATTTGATATCCCGCTTTATCACTACCCGAAGGAGTCTCAAAGCGGCTAACATTCTCCTTTCCCTTCCTCCCCCACAACAAACACTCTGTGAGGTGAGTGAGGCTGAGAGACTTCAAAGAAGTGTGACTAGCCCAAGGTCACCCAGCAGCTGCATGTGGAGGAGCGGAGACGCGAACCCGGTTCACCAGATTACGATTCTACCGCTCTTAACCACTACACTACCCTGGCTCATCAATAAAGTATTGATGTGTTCCTTTCTATGTAATTAGGTGGTATTCCAGGGTCAAAACTTCAAGAATATAACCCACTATGCTTAATGCAGATGACAAAGCACACAGTAACATACTGAGGTAAAGTCAGCCAACCCCAGGTCTCTCAAATGCTAATACCCAGAACATCTACAATATTTGGTATTCTTTAGAAAATAGGTATCATTGTTCCCTCACAGTATGATGGCAGTCATTTAGCAGATAATGAAGAGGTGAAACTGGGACAGGTTTTTAAACTGTTTCACTAGATTTGGATATAATAAAAATACTTACATACAAACTCTTTCCCCTTAACAGTATTTTTTGTTATTTTATCATTCCCATTAGTCCCTGCTAGTATGGCCAGTGGTCAGGGCTGATGGGCTCCCTTCCAATTCTACAATTCTATATTCCATGTGGATGTTGTGAAATTATGCACACTTGGTATGTACTAAATCCACCTTAAACTGATGTGTGTTCACACCTTATTTTTATTTATTCAGAAAGATTTATAAACCATTTAATCAAAGAGCTCACTAAGTGGTGTATATTCTTATGAACAAAAACAAAGCTGATCTTACCCATGGCAGGAGTGGCTAAAGTTTGTCGACCTACTAGCTGCGCAGGTCCAAGTCCATCAAGGAAATCACTGAATTGACTGTCAGCACCGAGTCGGACTCCAGGAAATATTAGGCTGTGGCAAGACAAGCATAGCAGAACAATAGATTTTTGTGACTTATTATTTTGACACAGTCCTGCTTTACCAAACACACAGCCCAGCAGAATATGTAACTGGCAAATTAAATGAGAAACAAAATCACACACATGCAATATTCTTGAACCTTGAACTTATTAATTTTAGCAGCTCCTCAGAAGAATGTCATGATATTGGTACGGAACTTAGCGGCAAGGAGTACCAGCACATTTCTTTCCAGCTGAAGCTAAAATGTTTAGTTGGATGCAGTGTATTCTGGGTCTACACAACTGTAAAATACTGACAGTCCCTTACTAGAAATGAATAAGTGTTGCCACCATTTTGTTCCCTTCTGATCTATCTGGGCATTACTGCTACTAACTCTACTTCCCTTTCCTCCCCACCCCCATTACCTTTTCAACAACTTGTCTATCCCTGCCTCAACCTCTTGGTTGCAGCCTCAACAGTAGAAGGCCTGCTCAATGACTGACCATTTGGTACCCTCTAGCGGAGACCTGCCGCCAGCAAAGATGTTTGCCCAATGGGTGGCAGGAATGGCCCTGGTTGTAGCAAGCATCCACTTACTTTCCTTCTGAGCTGTAACTGTTGATGCTGCCGTCAGTCGATTCCCGACTTGGCTGCCGGACCATACGGCTTCTCATTTCTGCTGCCATACCAGTTTCTGTGCTTCTCTGTATCGTGCTTTTTAGCTTCTTGCTGCCCGTCTCTAAAAGAAAACAGGACAACAGTAGTAGCAGCAGTAGTAACAAGCTGAAAGTAGCAAAATGTTGTGATCATTCACATCGCTGTGGTTGGACTGAAGCTGAAATTCTATGCACTTACCTGGGAATAAGTTCCACTGAATTGAATATAACTTATTTAAGTCAATAACCTAGACCTTTTCAATCTGTGTCCCACTGAACTCTGGGGCTCCTTGGAAGTTTATCGGAGATCCCTCAGTTCAGTAGTGGTCAGCAAGCTTCTCTTAAAAAATTGCTTGCCCACCAGTACTAATCTTGACCTAAAAAGCATGACCACGGTGTTGTGTATGGTAAAAGATACTCTCTATTTTGTGGTACAACTGTGATGCCCAACAGCAGTCAGTGCCCAGCATGAAAAATATGATACATACCCCAGAATTTTGGCAATGCACAGGAGTTGCATAAGCTATAGTGGAAACCATGATGCACGTAATATTTCTAGAAGATAGAAAGCTTGAAAACGATTGGCTGAAATTAATTTCATCAATGTTCCTAAACATTCATATTCTAGCCCCACCCCCAGCTGGTATCTATGTTGCTCAGTGGCAAGCTTGCTGGTAGGCTATCATATTCTACCACGAATCATTGCTACATGAAGGAGGAGCCTCCATTGGAGTCCACCGCAAGGCAGCAGGCACAGGAGATGTTCAGCATCCAGCATACATCCACCTGTCTGCTCTGCATCGCTCTCTGTTTGTTCCCCACTCCCAGTAAGGGTTATGCCCTGCATGGGTTTTTGGTGATGGGTGTTGCCGTCTCAGCATGGGAGAAGGGAAAGAGATCTTCCTCTGTACTGGTAATGATTCACTTGAACTGATCAGCAGCAGAACACAAGACAAGACCACAGGTTAGCTGAACACCTAAACAGGTATTTTTCTTCTTTCAGTTGAAAACTTAACAACAAAAAGCAAATATAAACACCAGAAAACGTATGAGCTTAATATGCATTTCTACAAATGAAGGGATAACAACAGGTAAATAGATTATTCTTTTTTTTCTTTTTCTTTTTTTTTTTGCAAATCAATTTTTTTTCTTTTGATGACAGGCATGTGAAAAAGGTATTTCAGAATACGTGATAAAATGTCTCCCCATCTGAGCATGTCACTGGCAATGTAGATGTAATTTCATGTATACCTGCAGCAAATATTCACTCTGTTCATTTGGGTTCCATTGGGTTTCAAACAGAACTTTAATGTGTCAAGTTACAAATCTAGCTGTATGGTAGGCTTGTCACAGTTTGTTGAAAAGCATCTGCCAAGTATAAGAAGGTCATGAACTCTGGCTGCAGATATTCCTCCATCAATACTAGCTATTGACCTTGACAGTTTTAAGATAAAATCCCTGTTACAGAAGTTAGAATGCCATCAATTATACATAATTTGCTGAGCTTAAAAATTCTAAATAAAATAATTATTTTACCAGTACAATAAAATCCTAACAGAAATAAAAAAATCAGTTATTATGTCAAGAAGCCCCCCCCCCATCTACCCTGATACTTCATTTGTTTCTCCTAGTTTCCTTAAAGCAAACAAGGCTGTTCTGTAAGTCACAAAAAGGGTAGGGTCTTCCAATAAGAAGCACATAATCTCTTGGATAGAACTGGTTGGTGATTTAAGCAAGAGTTTTCTCCTTGGCCTGTCAAACAAGGAATGTTTCAGAACATAATTATATTCTCTGTTTGATTCAGATTACAGAGTTTTTTGGGATACAGGAACCCATTTAAATCTGCCATATAACATGGCAGATGGCATAGGCTGTAGGTGTTCTTCAGCGAAGGAAGGAATTGCAAGCCTTCAAAATATTTGGGTCTCTGGTGGTCATTTTAAAAGGGCAACACCAGCAGGAAATGGTTGATTGTTGTAGCAATGTCATATCACCTCCTGCTTGACCTCCAGAAAGCCTGTATCTTAGCTTTTTATCTAGACAGTCCCCAAATACTTTGGGCAAATTATATACTTGTGAAGGGTTATGAATCATACCATCACAATTTTCCATATGACTTGAAGACAAGTATACCTTTTTTAGTGGCCACATATTTGACATCTTGTACATTCATTTATGGAATCTAAACAATAAAAACAGATATCCTTGCTTTAACTGAGGGACAACCTACCCCAATCCAACCGGTGCTGGAGTAAATCCTAATAATGTTTGCAGATGTTTATTCAGTTCTGTTTCCAGCACTCTAATGCATGTCTCATTATCTTCTCAGATCTCTATACAAAAACATTACCCAGCACATCACAACCCACTGTTTCTATGAATGCAATGCTGTGCCCCAATGTCTTTGTGGTGACCATATTATTGTTGTGAAATGCTATAACTGCTTCAAAGAGCTGAAAGCAACTTGAGATGTGCTTTTCATCTCAGTACTTCCGTATGCCAATAAAATTGTAAATACAAGTCTAAAAGAAACTACAACTATATCCATAAATTTTATACACACACACAGAGAGAGAGAGAGAGAGAGATGATAGATAGATATAATTTGCAGATCTAATCCATCTATGTATGTAGAAATCAGAACTTAAATAAGATTATGGCTAAACAAAAAATTTCTCCTAAGCCTCTAATTTTACCAGTATTTCACCAACGAACTACATGATGTTCACAATGTTATTCTAGTTTTTTGAAGCAGCATTATTTCATTTAAATAAACTTAGGCCCTTCAGTTCCCTGTAAATGGTTAATCACTGGATTGTATGGGCTATCAAATGAATAATCAGCCTATGAATTATTTCTGTATACACACACAATGGCATAGATGGGGGAAAGGCTGACACACATACATACATGGATGATCAGGCAAAAAACACTAAGAATCACAGGTGGGGAGAGTGCCAGTGCAATCTGATTGTGCATTCTTTCCATTGGCCTCTGGTTGGCCACTGTGAGAACAGGATGCTGGACTAGACAGGCTTTTGCTCTGATCCAGGTGGGTTCTTTTGATGTTCTAAAGACTGATTAATATTCTAGAAGTATCATATATTTTTTTACTCTGCTCAATTACTACTTCTTCTAAAAAAAAATTCAAATCTATGTATAATTGTGATAATCTCATTTCAACAATATTGAATGTGAAAGTTGTTACATTATTATATGACTATTAAATTAGCAAACGTAAAAACACACCTGGAAAGCAGGAACACTAATCATATCCTGGGCATCTTGAGCTCCCTCCTCTGCCCCCAGCATCTTAAAAATATTCCTGGGATCAGCATGCATACACACACTGCACAGCCAGTCAGGTCCTACCAGTGGGTCACCAGAATTGGAAACGGTCATTGAGTCTTAATTAAGGGTTAGGTCCCTTTAATAAACAATGAGGCTCACTGATGCCAAAGAACTTTCATGGATGCAAGTAAAAGCTATGAACATGGAATAAACATTGATGAAGAAATTAGAAAAGTGTGGATCTCTAAAAGAAAAGGATGAAATGGCTCCCATGCACATTCTCCCATGGCAATTTTTCATGGTACTCAGATGTTAGACATGTTGCAATTAACAGTTGCATAAGAGATGATTTCAGATGAGTGGTGCCATTTGCGTATGTTCAGGAAGTACTGCAAAAAGCAGAGACCTTTCTGTCTAAATTAAAATCACCCCGCTGCAATATGTATAGGTTAGTGGTCCACATATATATTAAGTTTAACAATAGGGTTGTATAAGCATTTTTTGGCTATACAATCATGCCTTTTAGTAGAAAAATTATTATGCAAGACAGACTGAACATTACTCTCTTGAGCAGTGCAAACTGATGTAGAAACCAACCTCTGGGTGAAACATCACCTTTTAAAAAGTCAAGCTTAGCGATAATCTCTCTGTTCCCAAAATGTTTGTTTTAAAGTAATTTCAAAGTGAAACAGATGCCAGTATTTGTGGGCCAATACTTATATAAAGCATAATAAAAGCACTGTGAAACAAATGACCAGTAATTGTAGAACAAAAAGTTGCCATCATGATTCTCAAGGTTGATTCATAAAGCAGGTTTTTTTTAAAGAAGCTGAAAATGTTTTCTTTTTTTACATATTGCATGTTACTGTTTCATATACAAAGATACACATTGTTCACCTAATTTTCAAAATGATATACTGAATATTATACCACTTAGAATGACACATGTAGCCATTTAATATGTTACGCTCTTCAATCAACTGAACATTTACAACTAAAAACAAGAGTGAAATTGCCTATGATCAGGCTGTGGCTAATTCAGCACGGAATGTGAGCATTTCATAGCAAGTTTTCAGAACCTTGAGCTGCTTAATGATTTCGTCTTCACATTAAAAACATACTTTGAGAGAGATACCTAAGTCCTTGCTACATTTGTACATTAAAACACACATTGCAGATCAATTCCGTCAATAAACACAGAACACAAAACTTAAAATGCCGTGTGTGTGTGTGTAGCTTGCAGATCTGCTTGCAGAACATTCATTGCCCTGCTGTGCATCTGTAGATGAGGTGGGAAGTGTGGAGTTCAGTCTTTTCTTCTTCCCTTCCATTTACTTCAATGGGAAGGAGTTAACTACACCAGTCCCAAGGCTGGCACAGAGCTGTTCTGTTTCTGTGGGTGTGTTGGGGAAGTGAAGAGGCTTTAGGTTTGGCTTCATCCATACATGCCACTACACACCCTGTTTCCCTCTGAGCCACTGGTGGAACATCTATGCTTTCCACTGGTATGCCAAGGCATTTCTGATGGGGTAAGCACCACCTCACTAGCATACCTCCACCTCTGCTGGTGCAGATGTTCTACCCCACTGCCAATGCTAGTAAATACCAGTTGCTTGGACTCACAAGTGGCAAGTGTGCTGCGGCGGCGGCGGCGGCGGCGGCGGCGGCTGCACTCAGGCTCCTCTTGTTTCCATGGGCACTGAGTTGATCACTGTGAGAACAGGATGCCGGGCTAGATGGACCTTTGACTTTGTCTACCAGGGTTGTTCTTATGTTCTTAAGGTACACAGCCATCTTTACAGCCGAGTTAGGTTTCCTTTCTTAGGCTACAATCCAATGCCCATTTCCCCAGACCCTCTGCAGTTAACTGGTCTTTTTTTCTGAGCAAACATGAATGGAATTGCATTGTTAGGTTTGCTACAACAACAAAAAAGCCATCTTGTGTGTTCATTGGCCTCCAATGAGCCCAATAAGCTTCAAAAACTGTTCCAGTTCTTGACAGTGTGGAGAGAATGACTCCTGGTTCTCCTACCCAGAAGCATAACTGCACAGTGCTTTGTGAGTCGTCCCCTTACATGGCTGCTTCCAACATGCTCTCTCCTTCCTCTTGAAGAAGAAGAAGAAGAAGAGTTTGGATTTGATATCCCGCTTTATCACTACCCGAAGGAGTCTCAAAGCGGCTAACATTCTCCTTTCCCTTCCTCCCCCACAACAAACACTCTGTGAGGTGAGTGGGGCTGAGAGACTTCAGAGAAGTGTGACTAGGCCAAGGTCACCCAGCAGCTGCAGGTGGAGGAGCGGGGAATCGAACCCGGTTCACCAGATTACGAGTCCACCGCTCTTAACCACTACACCCCGCTGGCTTGAAAGTTCATCTGGTGGTCATTTCCTGCTTTCCACTGCACCTCATTGCCCACAAATGCTTCTAACTCTACTACAGTTGGCCCCATTTTAAGATCCCAGAGAGCCTTTTTTTTTAACAGTTTCATCCCCATCAGACTGCCATGACGCATTTCTTTTCTAAGACATCGTACTTATTTTTAAGCCTACGAGGGGACTGGAAATGTGAAAGGCACCTTTTCATTACTGCAATCCTTTTGAACTGCAGTCCTCCTTTTTTAAAAAAAATAATATTTATTCAAATTTTAAAGGTTACAAAAAGAAAAAAAAGAAAAAATAAAAATAAAAAAGACAGAAAAAATACAATAAATTAAAAAAGAACAAATCAAACCTTTACATAGCTTTCTTTCCTTTACTTATTTCCTTGACCTCCTCACACCTCCCATTTTTGTATTCTAATTCAAATTGTTATTTCAGCAAATCCTTCCAACCTTGTTTTTATCTTAATAATTTGTCTTAATATACTATAATTTTACGTTCTCTCTTTGACCAATTCATTTTTACTTAATCCTTTATGTAATTTCTGCCAAAACCACATAATTTTCTTTTTCCAACATCTTTCTAACAATCCTTAATTTTACAATATTTTTGAAGATAAACTTTAAATTTTTTCCAATATTCTTCCACTGACTCTTCTCCTTGGTCCCGGATTCTGCCGAACTGCAGTCCTCCTTAAGCAGGAGGCAAAATAACACGGTGTGGAAGAGGAATGCGGACAGGTGTGTGGTATGGAAGTGAGCAAGACCTGAGGAAGTGGGGGTGAGGAGCAGAAAAATGCAACAGAGATGTTTCAGGAGGGAAGGTGTAGGCACCAAATAGTGTGATCTGTAGAGAAATGTAAATAAATGGAACTTTATGAATTGGTAGCCCAATTCTCCATTTTGTAGAAGCTGGAATCAGCAGCTGGAATGGAAAAGGAAAACATACGGGAATGTCTGAAAACCCACCCACCATGTCTGCCCGAGCAGAGGTTATGGGCAGGAAAGAGGGGTTAACAGATGCCATCTCCCTCATTTTTCTTTGAAACAAAATACAGCAGGATTCTTCACTCTGCATAACTCTATGGAGTTGTCCCTGTGGACATGTGCAAATGTGGCCATTGAACAACAGCAAGCATTTCGCTTTTCTGAGGGCTTGAAAAATATATCTGGTCAATTTAGACAGAAGTAATTAAGATGGCACCTCTAAGTTGTTGTAAAAGAGAGGTGTAAATATTCTGTAGGCATTCTCTCTCTCTCTCTCTCTCTCTCTCTCTCTTGCGCGCGCTCTCTCTCTCTCTCTCTCTCCCTGCCACCCCTTAAAGAGAAAAGGGAACAGAAGGAAAGCTAAAGAGAGTGTGACTTTTGTGCAGAGATGTAAAGACTGTCTGGCTATAAACTGTTACGATGCCTTTTTCCAGATAATTTCCAGAACGAAACTAGCGCATGTTAATATTATGAAATTGGAAATGCGCCAACTATAGTTGCCAGTGAGTATTATAGGGAACTATGGTACTAAAACGGCATAGAAATAAATCAACGCATGGCTTTTTTGTTAGAGAGAGCAATAAGTAAACTAAATTGAAATAGCTTATATCCTGCTGCTTCATATACGTCAAAAGGCCATACACTACACACTCCCCCCTGGTGTAAATCTATGGTATCTCAATAGTAACTCTTCTCCTTTACCATACTGATGTATGAAGTGGGTCAAAAACAAATGACTACTGAAAGTACACTCTTGCACAAAGATGCAATGGTATTATTGGTTGTCCAGACAGGCATGTTTCAATTTTTTGGGAAAGAGCAGTTCAGAATTTGGAACATAGACTAAAGACGTGCTTACAAAGAAATTGTACCATATGCTTCACTCAAGGTTTCTTCGCATACATGGTAAAGAATAATGACATCAAGTGGGGAGAAGAAACCAATGAAACAGAGATGCAGTTATAGCTTAAGTATTGTTTTAATGCCTCTGAAAAACTTGCTTTCATTTTTTGCAAAGCAGGGAATGCAACATATACAATCGCCATCTACGTGTATCAGCCATCCAAAAATTAGTTTCATCAGTTATCATACCTTTCTATGTGATTCTAACTTTTATCTATTTTAGTTTAGCTGATCCCCTGTCACAAGATTCAATGACTTTACTAACTCCGTTAGTTTACCATGTCTGTGGCTTGAGATCAACACAGCACACCAATCCTGTTTTCACTTACCGTACGTTTGAGAAGCGGCAGGGTTGTATATAACATAACTTTTGAAATATTCCAAAGCAAAATGAATGAATACAGACTTACCTCTTAGGCATAAGCAAAGTTAAATCCTAGCTATGTTAGGAAGCCCTCAGCAGGAATTAAAACATGAGCTTTTGTTTAAGCAACTGAGTGGTAAATAATGTCTGGACTTCCTGCATAGTCTTTTGCTTAAACAGAAAAGAACACTTGGCATGAAAAACTGTCAGGATGGAATGATCCTGCGTAAAGACGCAAGTCTTTACACACACACACACACACACACACACACACACACACTATTAGGGGCATTGGAAGGGGTAAAAAACCCAAATTAATTCTCCATTTTGTAGAATGTTGCAGAGGAGTTTAGAAGCATCAGAAAAATCTATGGAAACCCAAACACACACAAAACCCTGAAATCCTTATACTTTTTTCATCAAGACTTTGGTCCCAGGATTCATTGCCCATCATTTTTTAAATATATATTTTTTCATCCATAGAGTCAAGAAAAGCAGCAAACATTAACTTTAGCACACTATTCCCAAGACTGTGAAAACGTTCACTATCAAATAGCTCCAGGACAGATATGAGTGATGTGCAGATTAACAATGGGTACATGGTCTTCTCTACCCATTTGACTTTCTGCTGCTGATCATCTCAATTATCCCATGTGAAAGTGGCCTCTAACCACTGGTAGCTGCCACTCACCCTGATGGGCAGCATCAATGTTAAAGGTCTCAAGCCCTGGCATCTCCAGGTAGTTCTGGAAAACATAACCCTCTGAAGCCCTAAAGAGTTGATTCCTGTCAGTTTAAACAATAATGATGGGCCAATGGTCTAACTGTATTAAGCATCTGCATATAATCCTGTGCTCTAAAAGCAGTCATGGATATCTTATCTTACATCCAGGTGGAAAGTTCAGTTTTACTGGAACTCTTGACCTAACAATAGGCCATATATCAGATGACAGCTATTTCCCCAAGTTCACTCAGTGCTGGGAGCTGACCAGCTGAAATTTCATTGTGCCTTTCGTTTCCAATTCTGCATTTTCACAATAATATCCATGTAATAATTCATAATATCCAATATTTTGAAATGTATTACCATTCAATTTCAGGCTACAATTCGGGATGCTTGTTTCTTTTAGCAGGTAATTATAGTTCTAACTTAAAAGGAGGGCGGAGAGAGACACTTGATGATTAGGGATAAAATATTTTGTCCCAACTTGACAAAAACCTTGATAGTCATCCTGCCTGCAGAATGCTTTGGGAAGAATGAGAACAGGATAACTACCCTCCATGCAATTGCCAAATTGGTGTCTAACAAAATGGTTGAGGGCTAATAAACAGAAGATTAATCCTGACAGAAGATTAATTGTCTGACCGAGACAGTGGTGTTCCAGCTGTTCTGGATAGTATTGCACTCCTCGCTAAAGGATCAGGTTCACAACCTGGGAGTGCTGATTTCTCACTGGCCCAAGTAGCCTCTGAGGCATGAAGCTTATTCCACTATTCAAGGCTAGTACATCCAAGGTTAGCCTTCCTCGTTAGAGATTGTGGGGACCAATTATCCATGACCTGGTACACTCCAGATTAATTACTACCTCTGAATTATGTGAGTGGCTGCCTTTCAAAGTATACTAGAAACTACTGCTAATCTAGATTATCAGATGCTGGGCTACAGCTAGCTGGGACAGTCCCTAGGAAACACATCTTGCCTGCCTTGAAACTGCTTCACAGTCCATTTCAAAGCACAATTCAAAGTGCTGTTGCTTACCTTTAAAGCCCCAAATGGCTTGAGACTTGAACACCTGAAGGCACCACAAAGAATTGCCCATGCATAAAGATCAAAGGCCCTTTTCTAGGTGCCGGTGTTGGTAGAAACTGGTGAGAGGTCAGGCTTTAAAATATTCTTCCTATATCATTCCCAACATCATTAGCCAATTAGAAATGCTTTCTGAAAAACCACATAGCCAGACCAGCTTCAATTGGCAATGTTCTACAAAGTGGAAGCCATCACTACAGCCCCATGAAGTCACAGTTCTCATATCTCTATTTATTTTTTGATTTCTATGTTTATTTGTTACACTCATAATATTTACTGCATTCTGTATATGCTTATATCACTTCTATATATTCATATTCTATATAGATGGCATCTGTATGCCACCACCTAAGATAAAACTTCTCTGGGTGGTTTATGATAATTTTTTAAAAATAAAAAACCTGAAATACAAAATTAAAAATTAAAAGTGTGTGTGTACTACATAAATACAACAAACTCTATACCATTTTTTTATTTTTTTAAAAATGGAGGCCCAGATTTCCTATTTAAAGGGTTTGGGTCACCAGAAAGGTTCTCACCTGCCACTGAAAATGACACCAGGCAAGCCTCCCTGGGAAGGCTATTCCATAAATGAGGTGCCACTACTGAAAAGGCTGCCTCTCCCTGGAGGTCGTCCACCAACTTCACTTCATTCAGTGGCTGCACTCAGTGGTTGCACTCAGTGGTAGGGCCTTGAGTAGGTACATAAGCGAGAAGGCAGTCTTTCAGGTTGCCTCGTTCCAAACCACTCAGGGATTTAAAGGTAGTAGACAGCACTTTAAATTGCCCCCTCCCCATAGAATGGGAGCAAGGCACAGAACCGCCTCTACTAGCAGTATGCTGATTATTTATCAAAGCTGGCTTGGGGTGAAATAAACGAAACTGCAGTATTCAACGAGAAACTACCTCTTGAACACCGGTAATGTCAAGGGACCACAGATTCGAAAACCAGCAGTGGGAGCCCACAGGAGCCACAGTAAACAGTAATCTCTACCCATCCTATTTCTGAAACAAGGATAAAGGGATGGTGCTCCACAGGAATTAAATAAGAGATCATTCATTGGGCAGTGGGGAATACACGTGATCTTTTAGAGGATTTTTTTTTCTGTAGCAGTTGACTGAAAATGCAATGGAGTAGAATCTTGCAGTACTATTTTTAAAGTGCCTCTCAGCCTCCGCCTCCTCCCGCAGCCCAAGAGAATTGCATAATAATGCTAACCCTGGAGGGCTGCTTATGGCTTTGCAGTCCCAAGTGGCTCTTGCTCTCGGTAACCTCTTTAGACCAAGTGTCGTTTTGTAGCTGTTACATAACCCCAGCTGCTCAACAAGTAAAAAATAGCAAGGCTGGGAGAAAACAAAGAGAGAGCACATGGTTCAGCCAAAGCTAAGCACTAAAACAAAACAAAACAAAACAAAAAAGTGCTTAACTTTCCTCCATTGCGATGAGCAGGATTTAAAGGTGTTTCCATTTGTTTGGATAATGTGTACATATGGAAACCATCCTTTCTCTAAAAGGCTTTGCGCCCGTCCAAACTGGGAGGTTTTTTTGTGGGTGTGTTCTGCAACGTATCATTGACACAATAATAATAGCACATTAGCGGTGGATTTACAATGTGTTATCCACACATCATTCTGCTTTATCGGTTGCTCTGCAATGTTTTCCCCGCTGCCCTTGCACTATTGCCATCTGGAGGAACGCTATTGCACTATAGCACGTAGCAAAACCAGGACAAAAAAACAATCCAAAACATTTGTGATATAAAAGTCCACCGAATTATTGCAGGAAGTTAAAACCGGCATCCATTGGACTCAAAGCAGTAGGACTGCTCTGAAACATTTAGAGGTGAAAGCAGTATTGGAAGCAGAATCACGTGTCACTGCCCCCATACACTAATGCAGTGGTGGAGGAAGTGTGGGCCGCCCCGGGTGTCATCACTGAGGGAGGGGGATGACAAAATGACAAAAATATGAGTTTTTTTAAAAAATTGGGCTCACGTAACTTTTTAGTTCAGTCAAGAAACATAATCAAACACGGCTGGCACCACACCAAGGGGGCCGGCAATTACCGCAGGGCCTGCAGCATGCCCGAGGCACGCATCTGTCCTGGGAGTGACGTGGTGACTTGAGTGCCTGCAGGCTCCGCGCTGCCTGAAACGGTAGGATGGGACTTGCGCCTACCCTCCACCTCTCCCTCCACCACCCTACAGCTGAGGGGGAGGCGGCGGAGAGGCTCTATGCAGCGCGCCTCGCCCCCATGAGCGGCTCGCCCCACCCCTGGCTGCAGGACACGCATGCTGCACCCAGCACCCGAGTGGCTAGCTACACAAATCACTAGGAATGCACAATAAAAAGAACGTTTTTAGGGGCTTGTTGTGCATTTCAGCCTCATATGCTTGGATTAATTCAGGGACAAGAGGTATGTCAGAAATATGGGGCCTCATCCCTGTTTTTTCTTTTCTTTTAATGCTGAAGCAGGAGCTGGGAGGGGAGGCACTGGCCAATGGGAGGGAGTGTGTTTCTCCCTTCAAATGTCCCCTTGGGCAGTTTTCAATGTTTTCTCCCCAGCCAGACTCTGAAACCAGAAGTGAACCTAGCAGGAAGAAAGTGGCCAAGGGTAGAGGGGAACATTTCCAGGAGAAACCTGAGGACTGCAGCAGGACCAAAGTCCCCTCCCCTCCCCTCTCACCATATGTTTGCTGGGATAAGACTTACTTTGGCCTGTGGGAGCTTCCTAGCTGTGGCATGTCCCCTACGGGGAGGATGAAAGAACCAAGAGGATGGGTTTCCTCCTGCATGAACATCACCCAGCTGCCAATACAACTACATCCGAGAACCCTGCCCTAAGGTCCCTTCCCTCCTGCACAGATCTGCCTGGCATGCTGAGATTAGGGTGTGCTTTCTCATTAAGATCCACTCATCCACCTGAAGGTGCTTCATCAACAACCTGTACCTGGCTGACGGTCCTCAACAAGTACAAGTTACTTGCAGTCCCCCAAAAGTACAGCACATGCTACCTCCAGAACGGTTTTCCAACCAAAGACAAGGCACCCACTGGAGGGCAAGGGGAGTGGCAGAGAAGGGGAGAATACAGAGAGCTAAGGATAAGCTGTTTGCTTTTTCTGCCTTACCCTCTTCCCGCACCATAAATCCATGTACGTACACATGAACACACACACACACAAACACATTATGCAGTATTTTAAAAATTGGCAAGTTGTTAAAATTGAACCATATATGTGCCATTACACCAAGAACGGGCACATTTCAACATAGCACTGGCCCTGCATCCCAAAGCAACTGAGTTGCAGCCTGAAAATGTAAGGCTCACCTGACGTAATTTATTTGTGAACCTGTTGCAATAAATTCAATTATTTAATGCTGCTGCTTCACATAAACAGCATACTTGCATTAGGGCCTGAGGGGTCATAGTCAAGTTATTGATTGAAGTCAAAGTAACCAAATTTATCCCCCACTCAAGAACACTGCCAGTTATCCAGCTCCCTCCTTGTTCAGTGTTATTAATTTTTCCTCCGCTCCCTGTCTCTAGCTATAAATATTTCTAGACTTCTGCATTAAATAGGCATCAGGGGGGAAATTGCTCCACATTGCAATGTCTAGTCTTTGCAACCAACAGACACCTGCAATGATCTTTTAGGAATATTTTTAACAGCATATGGGTTTACTTCCTCATGCATGCACACTTTATGTAATTCCCAAGATCCTAGCTGTCAATCTAAAAATACCAGCCTGAAACCAGCGTTCCTTCCTTTTCAAAGAACAGTTGACTGAGAAAGGTATTCGTAAGCTGCTTCCAGCACTGACTACACCTGGTTAGCATGTTTCCAAGTCTTATGTGGTGAAAAGGAAGAGTCCGAATGAGTGTCAGGAGTTCCCAGAGAAATCAATGGGGCCGTGCTTATATGTTGGATTTGATTACATTCAAGGGTTGTATTTTGGCATTGTTGTACTTGTGGTCTCAGAAAAGTAAACTCATCAGTTTGATAACATCTGAAGATCCAGACATTGGCCAGGATACAAAGAATTCAGCATTCATGTGCATACATTGGGAACCCCCAAGTCCCATTCTTTAAGTAGCAGCTGCTTGCATAAGCCAATCCCAAAACTCAGGAAAGTGTTTATCAAATTCATTGAATGAAGTGTGAGGAGCCGCTGTTGGGGAAAAGAAATATGAGAAGTCCTTTTGGGTGCATGCAAGCCACTTCTCACACTTACTGTCCTGAGCAAAGAAAGGCAATATGGTCTGGGAATGCCAGTAGAAGACTTGCTTCAGTGGACTGAGTGCCCCATTCTTCTTCTGGATTAATAACTATTCATGCCAGATGCCTATATTTTCTGAGAGAGAGTCAAGCCAGCAGTATTTTAAATTGCAGTTAGCACTCAAACTCTGTCAGTTATTTATAATGTGAAGGGGGTTTCCACGCATACAGAAAAGACAGTCTGTTCTTTCAACATGTATGCAAAAATGCAAACCAAGTTTAAAATAATTTGGAATAGAAGAAACCTTCAAAAATACAGCTTGAGACAGATTCTTTCAAACCCTGCAGACAGTCTGTTTAAATCCCATTGAAGTAAATAGGATTTAAACAATTCCACAGCAACATACAGGACTGCAACCTTACTTGTAGCAAAATCCAATTAATGTTACAGGGATTCATAAATATACTTGAGATGTGTTTTAGATCAAGTCCTTTCAGTTACTGAAGTAAATCCTTAAAATCCCCTAATCTTTTGCTCTAAATAATCCCTGGTCACATAATTAGTCCTGTTAAAAGGATTACAAGCATTCCGTGACATCCAGGTAACTGAAAAAAGCTAATTATTTTCAAATTCCTTCTAGTATTATCTGAGTGGTATTAGAATAAAACGGGGCTGGCCCCATTATTTAATATTAATTCACCATTCTAAAACCCCTGAGTGACTTGGCATGCTACGTCTTCAGTAGCTGCAAATTCCTAAGCCCACAGAATATACACATGAATTACATTCAAACCAAACACTGTATTGAAAGCTTCCATGTCACATTCTAAATTCATTGGTTGGAAGGCAAGAAAACCACATGTACGAGAGGAGAAATCTCTTCCTCAAGAAGAATTCTGAAATAGGGCTGACTTGCACAGGCAATTCATAAATCTATAACTTTAGGTGGCTCAAATGTAGACTGGGCAAGGGCAGAAAAATCCGAACAATGTGGTAAGGCTCTGTAAGCACAAAGTTACTTGCTTCTGTTCCCTATTTTATGTGCTCTCAGTTTTTTCTTTCTTTTACATAAACCATAGGAAACTGGGTTGAAACGGTGATCTCCAGGGATAGTTCTCCAGCATTGTAATACCAACAGCAAACTGTATCCACAATTTCTTCTTTCTTTTTTTTTTGAAAACCCCCCCAGAGAGACCCACCAACAGAATTGCACCTGTGTTTGGGATCTGCCATTGGAAAGCCCTGCGCAGAATTTAAAAGCACTTCTGCCATTTGTAGCATCTTGTCCTCAAATGCTCAGCAGCGTTGCACCAAATGATGCTACGATCTGCTTGCTGTTCCCGAGCAAGCTTCACAAGTTTGTGTTTAGTGCTGTCTTCCAAATATAGTCTCTGAAGGAAACAGTTCATTTCTCCCCTTGAGTGGAAGGGAACTGTTATCAATTTGTACTAGGATTCTGTTTTGTGCTGAGAATCCCCCACCTCCTGCCCACCCACCCCATCCAAGAAAACAGTCAATCTAGTCTAAAGGTGTACTGGAAAGGAACCTTCCCTCTGAAATCACTTCAGGGCTACAAACACACACACCCCAATACCACATTATGTACAAAGGGCAAAATAAGAGTTGTGCAGCTTCACTGTGAATCAGTCTCTTATTTCACTGGAGAAATTATATGGAACATTACCTGAGTAAATGATCTTTCCATAGGAAATAGCACAAACACATTATTTATAACAAAGCTAACAGTATGACTTCTTAGAAGGAAAACTGGATGGTGCTTAGCTCATTTGCCTGTCTTATTTCCAACTCACTTACAGGTGAGCCCAGTGGGTTTCAACAGAACTTGCTTCCAAACATGGGTACCACTGCAGTTTTTCATTGTTATTAATGCAACAATAACTTGAAACGTGTACCAAAAGCAGTTAAAGATGCATGAATTTTCTTAACACATATTATCCTGTTTCCAGTATCATACAATAGATTTTTTATGCACACTACAACCTCTATCATTATAATAATTATAAAATGATACTGTACATAGTTTAAAACTTTGGTTGAACATGCATTCTTATACACCTAAGTGTGCAGGTTAAAACAGCACTATGTCTTTATTCTTCATATGCCAGCCTAGAATGGTGAGGGAAAGTAGAAAGAGCAATGGAAATGGAAATGTTTGCTTCAGAAACTAGGCTGCAAGCATGTCTGTGTGTCTGTGTGTCTGTGTGTAAATATATATGGGGTTGCTAGAGTTTCAAGTGCATAGGTTTTGGATTAGGGTAATAAGACATATGCAAGGGTACTACATCGTCTAAGGTGAGTCTCCAGTTTCCTCATTAGTAGTAGCATTTGAGCATACAAATATTCCTTGATGGCACTTTAATGTGAGACTTCCTCCTTTTGCAAGCTCAACATAACAACCATTTTGCAAGATAAAGCCTGGCTCCGCCACTGCAAATATTTGGGAACATGAATTCAGTGCCTTTCATCTCAGCCCTTAATTCAGAACAGCAGAAATGTGGTTTACTTTGCTTACAGGTTCAGATATGATCGTGTATGAAAACGCTTAATTTTTGGACAGGCCACAGAAACATTCCTACTAACCTCTATTGCCACAGTTAAGAAGACATTTCAAGACGTAACCAGTGTCCCAAACCATCTAGGGGTAATTCTGCAGTATCACTAAGTGTTCCAAATAAAATGACTCTTGGTATACCAAAACACTAGCTCAGAAGTTTCTTATGAAATCTATTGATTGGTAAAACACAGAATTTATCTGGCAGGTTTATTTGAAAATCACAGGTGCATAAGGCACTGCATAGTATTAAACAGCTTTATTTCATTTAATCCTACTGATGCCAGGAAAGGGTGATGGAGTGGGTGGACTAGCGCTTAAAAATGAAATGGGGAAAACAAAAAATTAATGACACAAATCAGAAACATCTGACATACCTGCAGATTGTGAGTATCTTGATCAAGAGATTGAACCACTGTTGTAAGTCTAACTGAGATCTACTCTTACATCAACTATTTATTTGTAAAGCCATTTAAGGATGCCTGCTCTTGTCAGAATAAAGGGTAAGCCCCCTCACTGATTTTAACAGAACTTGTGAGCCAATATCTCTCTTCATTCCCTCTTTAGTAGCTCTGCTTTAGGCTATAGAGATTAGGCTTTTAAGATTTCTAAAGCAACAAGAAAGAACAGGGCCATTAAAAGCATGTAATGTAGCATCATGCGACAGTCTAATTAACTCACTTCACTAAGCCTATTTTTCAGGGTTTTAAAGGGAGGGGAATAAAGAAAGGAGTCAGCATTAGTTAATCTCAAAATCAATACCTTTCTTTTTCTGCTTTAACCCATTACAATATGATGCATTTTAAATTGTGTAGGTGTTGTGACTGGCTTCTTTCAGATCATGATTATAGATTGCAGGTGACAGAACCTAGTGTTGTGACATTTATCCCATAACACAGAAGAAGCCAATATGGTGCATTCCAGGTGTTGCTGGCCAGCTAACATCTTGGAGGGCACCACCTTGGCTGTCCCTGCTATTGTGTTTCTCTGATAGCACACACAAAAAGCCTTCCACACCTGGAAACAGTTTTTTCTGGACATCTAAACACTAATCTCGTTTTACATGTACACAGAGCCATGTTCTTACTGTCCATACTCCACTCACCTGTTTGGCTAAGCTGGGATGTGCTTCTGCTTCTTCGAGATACCATGGCAACCACTTTGGCACTAAGGCTGGACCGTCTTTTCTTCCCACCTGTTCCAACCGTACCAACTGCAGTGTCTGATTGACTCCCATCGTTATGTTCCAGCTTATACACCTCTCCACTCACACTTGTGCTCTTTGTGATGATTCTCCCTGAAGTCCCCATCCGTCTGCCTTGCATT
Organism: Podarcis erhardii; assembly: GCF_964252035.2. NCBI lineage: Eukaryota > Metazoa > Chordata > Lepidosauria > Squamata > Lacertidae > Podarcis > Podarcis erhardii. The sequence continues at coordinate 38,203,569 of NC_138507.1, read as the reverse complement.
TTAGGAGTAAACGTACTATATTTACAAAGTAAAAACATACATGTACATTTGAATTATGCTTGTGTTTATAACAAGATCTTGAAATAAAAAACCCCCCAACACATCATAGTAAAACTGACTCCTTCCCCAATATAAAATATTGCTAAGTATACTTTTGAATTATTTGATACCCAAGTACACAACTGTATTCAAATTCCTGAAACTCACAGGTTTCACCCACCCCACCCCCCGTTCCTAATTGAAATTGAAGTTTGACTTCCAACTTCTCATTTTAACTCTGTTCTGTGTTCGGTCACAGAATTTGAATGCTAGTGCACTTGCTAGTGCTTTAAGAATCGATGGAATTTTACCCATTCAAAATGAAGGATACTGGAACGCAGTCTAAGTAATAATCACTTTCCTAGGATTTACACAAAAATATATTTATGGTCATGGAAAATAAAAGAACAAAGACATGTACCCACTCAATATATATTCTGATCAAAACAAGACTTGCTCTAAAATGTAATGCAACAGGGTAAGTATTCCTCATTGATGTAAATGGTTCTGATGAAAAACTGAGGTTTCACAGCACATGGTGATCTATTTACAAAAGATTAGTTGATCTATTTATGATTTAAAAAAAACACCACAAAAAGTAACCTGCATTAAATCACCATTAAATATATAAATTATGTGTTGTTCCTTTTTTTCCAGAGAAGCTTCTGTGCTTCATAGCATAAGCTTGCCCAAGATAGTTGGGCTGGTGGGAAGCAGCAGGAGTACAATTAATACATTCTTATTTCCTGTAGAATTTCTCATGCTAAAAGCAAAGTGTGTGTGTATATATAGATAGATAATTTTATTTGGATTTCTCATTCATTCCGCCTTTACAGCTTGAAACTGGCAATAACACTAAAAGCAAAATTAAATAAAACAAGTGGAGCCCTGCAATAAAATGTATCCCTGAGAAACATGCTACTTGAGCCTGTGGCTAAGTGATATGCAAAATAGAAGTGAGCATTAAAGACCAGAATTCCTGCTCTTACTTGGGTATTCTTCCATCTGCTTTTTTTGGGTAGCTTTTTAGAAGTTTTTGAACATTTGCAACTGCAATCTGTATGTAAGTCAATGGCACATGACTTCTGCATGAAATTGACTGCACTGCCCAAGCTTGTGTCCCAGGGACGTTATTTTGGTGTGGCTAGTGCAGCAAAAACAATGCAGGAGGCAGCAGTTATGAGTTTCCAGTCTCTGCGGCCACAGTAGGCATTGTGATTTGCCAGTGGTTTGACCCCCAGAAGCGTACTCCACTGTCTCTTGAAACAGATGGATGCCAACAACGGTTTGGGAGGAACTCTGAGAGGGTAACATAAGTAGTCTCACTCTGGTCTGAACTATAACAGCAGGGCTGCAGAGAGAAAGCAACTCTTTCAGCACAGGCCTCTAACCAGAGGCAAATTTAGGAGAGTGCAACTGGTTTGGTCACACTGGGTGCTGAGCCTCGGGGATGCTGTCGTGGACGCTGAAGCTATGATTTAGAATGGAGTGAGAGAGTTAACTACACCATGAGGTTAGTAATTACTATTCTCTGAGCCCAACACACAATGTGGGAACAAAAGCAATGGATGCCAGCAGAGGATTGTTATAAACTTCTATATCAACCTCAACATAACCTTCAGCCTGCAATAGGGGATGGCAAGACCTCTGGACCACATTGCAGGGCTCTGGTTTACCAAACAGAGACTGACCTGCAATATTCTGTGTGAACTACATTGCAAGGCTGCCATCAGTTACCCTCTTTTAGTCACAACCTCTTCCAACCTGCAATATCAGGACAGTGAAGTGCAGCTGCTTTGGAATTAGTATTAGCAGTGGCTGTGTAGTTTGTGTGTGCATATGATTCACATAAAATAACTGACTTAGAAAGAGCATGAATTCTTCTCTTTGCCACTACCTTTTGATTTTCTTAGGGGGCGGAGTTGACACACTGGAGCCCAGTAACATTCCAATCCCGGTAACATTAAAATCCTGCATTTCTCCATTGATTTCTATGGGTAGGTCCCACTTCTATCCCTGGGGACATTTTAAAATTGGTTGAATCAAGAAGTGACCCTTCCAGACATTTCCTCTGTACCCTTTCTATTCCTCTGCCCAAGTTGTTCCTTCTTAGCCTTTCAACATTCCATTCCACTGAGTTATTATGAAGCTGTTCAATCAACCATCACTCCTCTCGGCTGATAAGATTTCTCTTGCAGATATTTTTGCTGATATCTCTCCCTTGTGCATGGATCGTCTGAGCATGAGGAGACCTGAACTGGCATTAGTATTAGAAAATTGCTTATTAAAACACTCAGATACAGGGTCAGGATTCGCTATGCCCCATCTGCATAACTCTGCCTATTAAATGCTAACCCACAATTAACATGGCTTACAGCACTCAGAGAACATGTTTGTGTTTAAGCTCTGGCAAGCATTTTCCAAGAGCAGGAAGCCTAAGAGCTGTGGGGCAGTCACTATGAATATGTCTCGCTTTACAGTAGAAACATACCAGGCCAATCAGATGGTACAGTCAAAAGAACATTTGCAGATGACAAATGGGCTGTGAGGCGTTTACTCTGTGGGTTAGGTCAAAGCCAAACACTTTTTAATGCTGCAACACTGAAGTGAAGTGTCCTAGAGACTCATCTCCATCTAGAGGAAGAGTTGCCACATAAAAGGTGTTACAATAATCTGGCCTTGAGGTTAGAAAGACACATGAATGATGGGTACTAAGTCTGGCTGTAACAAAAACGATTGCAGCCTTTTCACCAGACAGCTAGTGAAAAGTGAGACTATTAACCATAGGAAACAGCTTCCAGGTACAGCAATGAATCAAAAAGTAGTTTGAGGCTGCACACCTGAAGCATCAGGGAGGGCTGAAATATCACCTCTTATGGATGTCTCTATCCCTTTGATGTCACAGTAGCTGCCAATTATCACCATCGCTATCTTCTCTGGGTTCAGCATCAACAAACTTCCCAACATCTCATATCTCACCAAGGAGAGTTAGTGGTTAAGCACTGTGATTGCAGGGCTTGGGTTGAATCAGAATGGCAGGCAGATCAAGACCCACAGACTGTTGAATTAAATGCTGAATTATGTTTTTGACACTGTGGTGTCATTTCTGTGGGACTCGAGCATTCATGAAACTGCTACTGAGTTGTTTCACACATTCTTGGCAGGAAGATGGAAAGGTCTGCTTACTTGCTCAGTTTTTCCTTGGGTCTCAACTGCAGTAGACCTCAGTAAACCAGCTTCTTCATCCAACCCATTTAAAGTGTGTATGATAGGGCTGCAGTGTGAGGTCACACAAAGACAACAAACATCTGTATGCTGATCACACAGCTGCACCTCTTGCTTAAGCCAAAATACAGGGTGCTATTCGAAGCACACTTATCTTGAAAAGTATTGCTGGGATAAGCAGAATTAGCTTGGAGGGGATGAAATCATCAGTTTAATGTCCAGATTCCTTCATATGCGATGTGAATGACACTTCCTGAAAACAACTGTACAGATCTGGTATGTGAATGACACTTCCTGAAAACAACTGTACAGATCTGAAATATTATCTAGCCTTAACCCCCACCCCTCATGTCTCTCCTAGATTTTTCAGTAAGTAAACAAATTTAGTATGCAACCACTACCATTGGCAATGACAATGTCATTTTATTTCTCTAATGAAATGACTGTTTGAAACCAAGGACAGTTTCACCGAGAACATCTTATTTCCTCTTGCATACATAAATCTGAACACCCCAAGGAACTGTCCCACATTGCCAAAGGGATAATTCTACTAGATGAAATTTTAAAGGATCAGAACATCCATTAGTACCACATATAGCTGCCCATAAGAAGGCCCTACTAAGATCAGTATGGCTTAATCCTACACGTGTATAGGACTGCAACCTTAATTTTGTAAGTATATGGAATGGGAGGACCAGCATCTTGCCAGTTATAAATTCTGCTCAATTCAAAGTGTCTATATACAACTAGGGATGGGGGGTGGGTTCATTCTGTTTCCACTTTAATGCTAACCTATCTTATCCACATTTTCCAAAACAATATTTGAATTGAAAAGCAGGCGTTCTTTGATATTTACCCTCCTCCCAGTTTTGTGTTGCAGTTCTCCAGCCAAACAATGTATACAAAATTATGTATATTAGGGGAAATTGAGCATAAAAATGCATATATTAGTTCCATATATAAATGTAACAACATATAAAATAATTGTAATAGGGGAAATTGTTTCCAAAAAATATGTGTATCAGGCAAAATTGGCTTATATGGACATGCTGTGAAATCTTGAAATAAATAGGGATGCAGAGCTGTCATTATTGATGGACTGCAGGTAAAATTAGATGATTCTGAAGAAATAATGTTACTTCATGCTGTTTTATCCCAGTATAATTTCAACTGTAGTGATTTATTTTGAAGCGAAAACCACTGAAATGACAATTAACAGAAAAAAATCCTCATTTAAGGGAAACATTTAAAGAACATGGGTATACATCACAGCCCTATAGAGGTGTTATTGTTTTGGGAGGGATGACATATAAGCACAAGGACTCCTGTCACATGTAGCACACCAAGGTTACAATGATCATTGTAAGGTGCCCTGGGAAACTATATTTCCCAGGATCCCAGGAGCCATTTTTGAAAAGATGGATTTTTAAAATAAAGTTTTTGATACGTCATAGGAATCTGCCATTTCAAGAAAGAGAGATGACAGTGCTGTTGGTTATATATAATCCCTTGTGCCTACTTAAACTATCTCTCTGCTTTAGAATTGGGTTTTTGTTTCCTGAAACTTTCGAAAGCAGCCTCTCATGCCACACTGCAAATGACTGAAAATCAGAAGACTCTTGAAAGTTGTTTGTGAAATATGGTCATCTGAAGTTCAAAAATGAAAGATAAAAACTCCCACTGGGAAGGCCCAAGCCCTTGCAACAGTCTAAAATAAATATTTGAATTCTGCCGCATGGATTTTTGTCCTGCTTGCAGGCCATGTCCTTTTCAGCAAAAGACACACACCCAAATCCGGTGGTACTTTCCGCAAGTGAGTTTTCACACAAGGAAAAACTTCTATAGTCCCTTCTCTAATCCACAGTTCCCTGGACTAATGATTTAATAATCCAAGGTCTCAAAAATTCCCTGGAGGCTTTTCAGGGAGTGCAGAGGGGCTGCCGTTAGACAGAAAAGATGAAATCCCCACCCCACGCTGCTTTGGATCCTAGATGCCAAGATTTTATATGAAAGAACTGATTTTCAAGTTAAACTTCACTACCATTTTCTTAATGCTTCACTTCAGTAGTGTGAACCCAATTAAGTGGAAGAAATTAAAAGGGCATCCTCTAATCATTAAATGGTATTAAAATTAGGCAACATACAAAAACAATATAATTAAATCACTTTGAAATTATCAAGGTCACATTTAGAAATGAAGGTCAATTATACACACACACACAAGCATAATCATATTGATGATTGCATTAATTTGATTTAATTAATGTAATAGTTTGTAACCATTTTTTGACTCTGTGGAGTTGTACGTTAAATGATCACAAAACTGAAAGTAAATGTAATTAAGCAATTTCATAGATACTTAACAGCTACTTTCTACAGAAACTCACCTATGTACTCTATGAAAATACATCTTACTCCGTAATCAAGGTAGTCACAATCGCCTCTGAAATAGTAAATTTTAGTGCGCTTTTTCAGGAGTGTTCATCTTTTAGCAAGAGAAATCTTTGTTCAGTAGCAGGCCAACTCCTATTCCAAATAGTAAGGAATCAACAGCATCTTAATAATCCAGGATCTTCCTTGCTGTCAATATATAGCGTTTAATGACTCTAGTCTTTAGGCAGACTCACACTGACTTGTGACAGAGCTAGTTGGAATGCTTCTGCCTTCTCTGTCAAATACAGAATCACATACTAATTCTGAGCCCCTATGGAGTTCTTTACAAGGAGATTGCTCATGAATGCTAATAACTTGAGAGCATGTAGCACTCCTGGACTAAAGGAAAAGATAATCACTTCCCTTTAATGAGGAACATAATATTTCTAAAAATAAACTACCCACTGTTATTCAAAGTGTGCCACACTGAAGTGCGACCTCAGATCATCTACTGTTGGCCATTCTCTCAGCAGTACAAAAACTCTGGAGCTAGGACAAATAATCAGCCAGGCAAGGTTGTGGTTCTCTGCAAATATGCTTGCTGATAAGCCCCATTCAAGTCAGCAGAAGCTATTTCTGAGTAAACATGCATTGTCTTAGAATGTAACTATGATGTAAAACCAAACTGAATGCTTCGGTAGACTAAATGTGATATGATTCACAAAAGCTTGCCGTCTGTCGATTCCGACACTTGCCATTGCATTCATGTGTACAACTCTAACGATTCATAGAATCATAGAATCATAGAGTTGGAAGAGACCACAAGGGCCATCAAGTCCAACCCCCTGCCAAGCAGGATTCAAGTGTTGGGTGTCTAATAATAAAATCTTCTCATTAGTAGGTGCTCAGTCTTGTTGGTCTAGGGACGGAGGGAGCAACTTGAGATCAGCACCATGGACCAGTGTACCAAATACGTATGGCATATTCTGAGCTGGTGACCTACATTCACGGTAATGAACATGGCAGATGCCAAATGATGATAAGCAACCTGCTGCTCATAAGACAATATGATGATGATGATGATGATGAAGAAATTGTTGGCTTCACATGTGGAATCATATAATTTGTAGAGTTAAAAGGGATCCCAAGGGTCATCTGACTAGATGCAATCTCCTGCAATGTATTGTTGACTGATACATTAATGGTATCGTAAGTGTCTGAGCAGAGGCACTCAACTTTGCTGTGGGCAGAGCAGTCCTCCATGACCCTGCAAACTACCCACTTCTCGAACTTATCTTTGGGCAAAAAGATTCCACTGAGCATATGGACTGATAATATGGACAGGTTAGCTAGTACCAGATTGGCTCCCCTGTTGCCTCTGCACTGTGCCAGCCTCCTCATCGCCTTGCCTCGCCTCTCTCCATCCCATTAAGCAACAGTGACCCAGCTGCTGGAAAGCTAAAATAGTGCCTCCCCTCTCCCCTCCGCAAACTGCTTCTGCAATCATCTCTAGATAGTGAGTACTATTTAAACTACACATTGTAGTGCTTTTAGAAACGCACTTTCCGCTTTAATTACTAGTGGGGAAAATCCATTTGTATGAATATGAGGCAAAAGAAAAGTCTGCAATATGGGAAATGTTAACAGTTTCTTGTTAGTAAGAAAGAGTGCATAGTAAAACCCCAATTTATGCACGTCTCTAATGAGATGCAAAGGCAGAATTTGATGATGAGCCATGGAAAAATCTGCAGCCTGCCAGACACATGCTTTGTGATAACCGGAGCTAAGTCATCCTTTTATGTCTCAAAAGCAAGCCTGAACATCTAGGCGACAACCACTGCAAATTATCTTGCTGACCTTAAACAGAAGGTGAACCCAAAAGTAAATTACCCTAAGCATTCCTTTAGTTTAGTTTTAGGAGAACAAAACTTGGGCAGCAGCAAAATGCCTGTAGAAGGATGCTGCATTTCTGAGCTGTTTTCATGTCTTCAGTTTCCAAACAGGATAAGGAGCACCAAGGAGTCAAGTTTCCGAATGAGTTATCCTGCATGTAAATGCACTGGGCATAGAAATGGGGGAAAGGATAATCCAGGACCCCCAAAGTGTGCAGAAAAATTGTGTTTGGCTTAAAAGGGGTGGGAAGTCACAATGGGTGTACAGGTGAAAGCCCCCTGCTACTGGGGCTGGCAGTTAGGCTGAAAGAAAGCCAGAGATTTTGCTCCAAGCTGGAATCTAGTCACATATTTAAAAAGCTGTGCTGTGAAAATGCATTTTTAAAAAAATGTTTTGGAAAATATATTGGATTTGACATAACTCACCATTGCCATCCAGTGTCGCATTTGTATAATGCACTTTATAACACACTTAAAACATTTTATTTGCAGCTCATAGCTGAGTTCTAGGATTCCTCCAGCCTAGGGCCCAAAGCTACCTCTTTCTAAGAGGGTGATTACCAGATTACATCCCCGCCTTCTCTCTCCTGCAAACTGTGCCAGGGCCTCACAACTCTACACTCATAATTTTCTAGTATTTTTTTTTTTAATGCAATGGAATTCTAGCATTTTTCCTAGTTACAGTCATAGCATCTGATGCTGGTCATTAATCCCAACCAGCCATGTTGCAAATTATATGTGTACATGCAAGGAAATAGCCTGGGATCATTCATAAAAGAAATACGAACTTAATTTCTGAACCAGCTCATCTGTATCCTTGCAATAAAATCTATTCTCTAAAATCAGTCACCTGGTGAAAAGATAGAGAAGCATCATCTTACAGTGCAGTCCTAAACTTGTCTACTCAGAAGTAAGTTCCACCTAGTTCAGTAGGTCTTACTCCCAGGAAACTGGGTGCAGGGTTACAGCTTCAAGTACTAAGGCTGCTGCTGCTATGTGCTGACTTTAAAGTAGCCACTTCACCACTAAACTGAATGCAAACACTGTCACTGTCCATTAATGCACTGGGTGTTGTTGTTTTTTACAGGCCCTGTTTATATAACAATAAGGAATGGAAAAACCCCCACCACCATTCTAGGAAAGGGGGGCAAGAGAGAGAACAGGTGAGAGGAAGATTGTACACTAGATGCCAGGAGCATCAGGGCATTGGGCTCACAGAACTTGCCAAATCAAAAGATGGCAGCTGAATATGTTTTACTTTTAATTTGCCTCATGCAATGAACTTTCTTCTGTCCCTCTTAACCCAAGTGACACCAATACCAGCCTTGTTGTATCATAGGATTGCAATCTCCACTGTCTGGGGCTTGCTTCACTGGCCTGGAATCAGTTACTTCTGAATTTTTCCGTTATGAGATGGTATTTGAAGGAAAGAGAATGGACCTTTTCAAAAAATAATAATACAGTTCTGCAGGAATCAATTGCACTATAGTTCCCAAAGGCAAAACATGAGGGGAGCAAAAGGATCATCTGAATTCACTCAGTGGGCCACAGGAAGGATAAAGGCAAAATGACTAGCGGCTACTATTTGGGCTCAAGAAAAATGAACATTCATTTCAATCGCTACAAAAGCTCATGTTAACATAGTTTTACTTTCCAAAGTAGTTCAGATTATACTTTTTATTAAGCAAAAGTGTGGGAATGACACTTGTAAAACAATACAGATGGAATAGTGAAAGGGCAGCTAACCTTTCTGTGTGGATAAGACTTATGTTTTTGTCTCTTATGACCTTGTAGAATTTCCCCCTGAAATTTAGGATACCTAGATGTAATTGTAACTGAAAGCGACCACTATGAATTCAAAATTGTTGACCAGGAGGAAAATCAGGACACATCACACAATGAAGATCTCTTCTCCTTGCTCTTATTTGAGATAATAACCAATCACGTCATAGGCTAGGACATCTAAAGTATTAAATACTCCTACAATTAAAATAGCAAGGACGAGGATTGAGGGAATAAATATACAAGGGAAGGAAGCTAACTTTTACCTCACATCAGCAACAGTATGCCTTCTCCTTTTCTTTTCTTCCATATTCATTTTTTTTCCTCTGTGCCCCGTCTCGCCATCTAATTCCCATGATATCCTTCTTTCTTTTTTGCCATCACTTTTGCAGCTCTCTAGGGACTTTGACCTTTTCCATAGTCAAAACATGCAGGCATGCAAAATTAAAATGTAAATAACTCAAAATAAAAATAAGGAACTACAGGCACTAGCTCTACATTCACACATGATTTTAGAGCACTACAAAGCAAGCAAGAAAAAAAGAAACAACCAACTTTGGATTTTAAAAAACAAACAAACCCAAATTCAACTTAAACAATAACATAGACCCCAGCTGGCTAATTCTAAGAAGGCAATTATTTTCTGTTTCAGGGTTTCATTCTATGAGAACTGATCTATTATTGCTGTGCAATGTTCTTCACCTTTAACAATTAACTGAACAAGAACCCCTCAATTAAGCCATGAAGGAGCGTCTCCACCCCCATCGTTCAGCCCGGACACTGAGATCCAGCGCCGAGAGCCTTCTGGCAGTTCCCTCATTGCGAGAAGTAAGGTTACAGGGAACCAGGCAGAGGGCCTTCTCGGTAGTGGCGCCTGCCCTGTGGAATGCCCTCCCAACAGATGTCAAAGCAATAAACAACTATTTTACTTTTAAAAGACAACTGAAGGCAGCCCTGTTTAGGGAAGTTTTTAGTGTCTGATGCTGTACTGTTTTTAATATTCAGTTGGAAGCTGCCCAGAGTGGCTGCGGAAACCCAGCCAGATGGGCGGGGTATAAATAATAAATTATTATTATTATTATTCAGCCTGTCCTGCTGAACAGGGACAATTCAAACACACTTACATTTCTCAGAAGCAGACCAAGAATCACAAATCTGAAGCTACTGGTTGCTTTGTATGTGTTTTTCTCTCTTTTTTTAAAGTTAACAGCTCACTATCAGCTGTGCTAACTTTGCTATCCTTACAGATATGAACTTTTGAGATTGCAAAGTTAGGTGAGTCTGCTAGGAATTCATTAACTAAAACCATTTTAAAATTATAACTCCGTAACAATAATGAATGCCTGATCTTTGCAGGACTATTGATTTTCTGTGAGTCACATATTTATTGAAAAAAATGTAAAAACCTTGAGAAGTAATTAAATATGCAAAATGTTCTATTTTTTTAAAAAAAAGGCAGGGAAGAGTGAAATGTCCATTCTGTATTACAACTTTTTTCAAGACTTATTCAACCTCTTTCCTATCCTGAAGAAGAATACTGCAAGTAAACTCTATAACACTTTTATTAGGTTTCTAAAAAGGAACGAAATATACCCTTTGATCTTATAATCACTTAAGTAGTCCAAGCTATGAATTACACTCCACATTCACATGATTGATGCATACGAAACCTTAGTGTGTGAGGGAAGGGCCTTAGCTCAATGGCAGAACATCTGCCTGGAATACTGAAGGTTTCAGGTTCAACCCCCTGAAATATTCAGGTTAGGCTGCTGCCTGAAAACCTGGAGTGATTGTCAAGCAGTATACACAATACTGAGGACCACTGGTCTGCTTCCATATAAGGCAGCATCCTATGCTTCTGTGCTCTGAAGTAAGCGAGATGCAGACTTCAGGGAAATAGGCTGCTATCATTTATAAAAATTGATGGGGTGAAACACCTGAGGAACTACCGTAGTTTGGCCACATAGCACTACTGCATTGAACAGGCTTATGGACCATCCTAAATTTACAGGCTGCTGCAACTGAATGGATGGATCACTGCTATAAAGAAGAGACAGGCTGGGAGATGGTTGGCCTTATCTACCTAGTACTCGCTGAAGTCATATCAGTTACAATATGTATGCTAACGTACTGCTATATAACTCAAGGCAATTTTCTCAGCTGTTTGAGTTCTGTCAACAGGCATGTACATTTTAACAGGAAAATCTAAACTCATGAAAATTCGGCTCAGCTCTACCAAGAGTCTCCCTCCCCAAATTTGAGGCAGAAGGTAGCAGTGGAAGGAAAATAGTCTCTTTGCTTCCCTTCCCCAGTGGAACACACAAAGACAGGTTACCTATAGCCATTGCCACTTGCTGGAGACCCAAGAGCTCCCTGTACCTTGCAGTTACCAAAATTTGCATGTTGCTGAGCTTCTCTAATGTTGCTGAAACCTAGAGGTCATCAGATTTATTTATTTTTTCCATATTTATGTAAAGGTAAATGGACCCCTGACCATTAGGTCCAGTCGTGACTGACTCTGGGGTTGCGGCGCTCATCTCGCTTTACTGTCCGAGGGAGCCGGCCTACAGCTTCCAGGTCATGTGGCCAGCATGACTAAGCCGCTTCTGGCAAACCAGAGCAGCACACAGAAGCACCGCTTACCTTCCCACCGGAGTGGTACCTATTTATCTACTTGCACTTTGATGTGCTTTTGAACTGCTAGGTGGGCAGGAGCTGGGACCGGGCAACGGAGCTCATCCCGTCGCAGGGATTCGAACTGCCTACCTTCTGATTGGCAAGTCCTAGGCTCTGTGGTTTAACCCACAGTGCCACCTGCGTCCCATATTTATATATCTGCCCTCTAAAATGAGTTTTGGGACAGCTCACAAAGGGGGGGGGGGAAGCTGCAAGCTTTCAATAAACTGCTATCACCTCCCATCACACACTCCATGGCAGTGATACTGCAGGAGCTGTTAGCTCAAAGGCATAGGACAGCCCTTCCCAACATGGTACGCTCTAGATGTTTTGGACTATGACTTTAATCAGCCTCAGCCAGCATGGCTAATGGTTAGGGATGATGGGAGTTGTAGTCCCCATCACGTCGAGGTTGCTTGGTGTTGGACATTATGCTATTAATTAATACTAACTTATAGCTGTGCTATAATGCACGCTTGGAAATAATGGGCATGTTGGGCATTGAAACCCTAAATAAAGAGGAAACTTTGCTACTGGCGTAAATTTGGGGATGACAGAGCTCTGTTTTTTAAATGAACTCATTGCAGCTAAAGTGGAAGGCATGGCCAGATCATGCTGCAAATCTAAAAACTGAGCCAACTGGTCAACTTTTGTCAGAGATGGGATTTCAGCCTATCCCATCAGATTGCTCAAGTTTTCAGGTAACATTCAGTCTCTACTCGCACCTGATCCCCCCCCCCAAAAAAAAGAAAAACCAAAGACCATTTTGTCATTAAAAAGAGCCAGAGGGTGGGATTTTTTTGGAATGCTTTCAATATGTTCTGAGATAATGATTTGCAATTGCTGCTACCTGGAAAATCTCTGAGAAGCTGGTAAAGCTAGGAGATAGAAGGCCACAATCTTAATTAATGTTGAATAAATGTTAGAGTGTTGACAATATATTTTGTAATAACAACAAAACATTTAGCTTCATGTTAAAAGCAAAACAACAGCATGTTAACCTGAACTTATGATGCTCCTAAAATGACAGGGGAACTAGGAAGTAACAAAGCAAAAGGATTTTGACCCTACAATTGTTTTTTTAATTTCATAAAAATTTATATACCATTCAATTGTAGAAAAAAACACAAAGCAGTGGCAAATATATGGCACGCAGAACAAAATGTATACTTGTTGCAACTATTATTCTACAAATATAACTGTTGGAGGATCCCAGGCAACTGAATACATTGCTTCTGTTCAATCCATCCTTTTCAACCACTACTATGGGAGCACAAAAAGGAAGACAGCTTAGGACACCTTTAAATGTTACCCTGGTCACATAGGACATTCTTTTTTCCATGCCTGGCTCCAGTGCAGATGGGATAATGTTTGAAAGAACCAGCCTCAAACATTATCCCATCTGCACAGGAGCCAGGCATGGAAAAAAGAACCCCATCCCACCAACTCTCTGCTAGTGTGGTTGGATCATTTAAGGACTACTTCAACCACATGGCAGCCACTCACAGGAAAGTGGGTCCCATGCAACCATGGTTAGATTTAAAGGTCTACAAAGACACATCAAGAAAAGGGCACTATCTAAGAAGTTTGTACTGCATGTGCACAAACATTCCATAGGGTTAACTGGCTGCAATACAAAAAACAAACAAGCAAACAAAAATCTTGCCTTGTGGGACTATAGGGCCCCATTGATTATGTTATGAGGAAAGGCTTGAAATTTTAATGAAATATATGGAATGCCTTTCAAAGAAAATGTTGATATTTCAAAAGCAATCCTGAAACTTTGATTTCCATATCAGTTCAGAGGTGAAGTCCACTGAATTCAATGGGGCTTACTCCCCGGTAAAGTGTGTTTTTGGCTTGCAGCCTTGGTTTCATAAAGCCTTTGAGACTGCAAGCTCCTATACCCAACAGTATTTAATTTCCTCTTCATAATAAATGATTGTATGACTATGGCTTTCCAATAAATGATTCTGTTAAAGTTCTGGGTTTCAAGCTGACCCACTATTGATATCTGCTCAGATTTTGTTTTGCTGCTTCAGCAGTCATAATCCAAAGTTTGAGTTTCCTTTTTTCCTCTGCCCCCCCCCCCCCGCAACTAGCAATTGCTGTTTGTATATGCGTGTAAAGAACCGACTATTTGAAATATCCATATATGTCTACATTGCAAACTCACCTGATTCTGCCCCTCGGGCGCTCTGATTGCTCTGACATAAAGCTTGTGCTGCTGAGACGTGAGGCACTGCTGGCACGGGAAATGGCTGACACATCACTGACATCACTATCTGATGATTTGGCAGAGACGTTATCACAACTTCTGTACTGATCTGCTTGTATGTTATACTAAAGAGTTAAAAGAGAAAGTGTGAGTTCTCTTGACACAGTGTGAGGGAGGGAAAAGCTTCATGGTGTTACAAATCATTATATTGTTGTGACACCGGTAAACTCCAGAAAATTTCTATTATTATTATTATTATTATTATTGAAAGAAACCCCCAAAAGAACAACAGCAATGTCTTATTTTGCCAGACCAGTACAGGGAACACTGGCGGAGGAAGAGGATTGCGGGGGGAGTGCACCGCCCCTGGCAGCGCGATCCTGGTGGGGTGCCATTGTGGCTGCTCCACCGCCTGCACTGGGCGCCACGCCCCTGCGGGCGGCATGCCACGCCCCCAGCATGCGCACCACGCCCCCAGGACGCACATCAGCCCCACCCCCGCCTGCTCTCCGCCCCCAGAGCATGAAGCTCCACCACTGACAGGGAATAGTTCTCAGAATATAACAAATGGCTCAGGGGCCAGTTTTCCTCAATAATAATAATAATAATAATAATAAATGGCCTCGTTTATAAATGATTTCAGTTCTAAGTAGTTCTATACCAGCCTTCCCAAACCTGATGTGCTCCAGCTTCTTTGGACTACAATTCCCATCAGCCCCATCATGGCTATGCTAGCTGAGTTATAGTCCAAATCACCTGGAGGGCCCCAGCTTACTGAAGGCTCTCTAAAGTTGCTATGAATAAACAAGAAACCAACTATTGGGTAGCATTGTGCCAAGGAGTCTCATAAGATGATATTACCATTCTCATTTTCAGCATTGGCCTGGTGGCATTATTTATTTTTTTTAAAAAAATAATAATCTGTTGACAACAGTAGTATTTTAGTATGTTGACAACTTCAAAGGCTATATTAATTGAAGATATAAAACTGAGAGGTTGATAAGTGATGATGACATCTGCTTTATGTTTATACCCCATAAAGAAGCTTCTAGGCAGACATTTAGCATGCCTGGATACCCACAACTCTGAAAGGAGCTTTGCGGTAACGTAAAGTTAATAAATTAGGTAAATAAATTAAATAAATAAGCATTATGGCAGTGTCAGCATTGTTAACAATGGCGGCTATTAACACATAGCTGTGCACATTCATGTACTGAAACCAGCGGGAATTGCATGGATTTCAGTAAGACATGGACACACATACCTACAAAATAGACTACAGCTAATACTTGGGAAAGATGCACAGATTTTTAAGTATAAAGTTAAGGTATGAAGTAAAGCTGATAGCATCTACTGCACAACACAGGGATTTTAGCCCTAAAATTATAATAGCCAGCCACATTTGAAAACTGAAGCAACCTGTTCAAAGAGTATTCTCTTGAGTTGAAATGTACTGGAAATATTTAGATGTAATAAGCTTTCATATGCTCATAGATGTCTTTTGCTATTTTGTATATCAGGTTCCCCCCCTTTTGTTGAACTTATCTCATAAGCTATGCAACAAAAATCTTAACAATGGCTATGGTAAGTTAAACAAAGGTGTGGACTCCCAAAGACGAGCTCGCACATTGTTCCTTCCTGGTCTTTTAAAACTCCTGTATTGTGCTGAACTAAATCAAGGTTTGGCTTAGCATAACATCCAAGCCTGGGGCTCGTGGTTGACCTCTCTCCTCACTAGCCCAACCGCTGTAGCCAAAAGATTCTGGGACAATGTACATATGTGCATAGAAAGCATCACAAATATTAAATACAGCAGTAATAACATAAATAATACCCAGCCCACTAAATACAGATATATCGGAGCAGTGAGAAAGCATAGTACAAAAAGTTCTCCACCCTGTCATATATTTTAAAATGTTGCTTCCCCCAAAATCTCCAGCTTATAATGGAGTGCAAGAACCATTATGCAGATATAATTAAGATCAGCCTCATTATGTGCCCTACAGATTTCAGAATGAACCCAGGGTTCCACTGTTTAAAGTCTCCAATCTAAGCCTAAACTAAAATGGGGAACACCTTTTCATAAAGTATCCAAGCGCCTGTGAAAAGGGACTCTCTTTTGGCAATCTTTTTGGAGTAAAGTGTGGTGTAGTGGTTAAGAGCGGTGGACTCGTAATCTGGGGAACCGGGTTCGCGTCTCCGCTTCCTCCACCTGCAGCTGCTGGGTGACCTTGGGCCAGTCACACTTCTCTGAAGTCTCTCAGCCCCACTCACCTCACAGTGTGTTTGTTGTGGGGGAGGAAGGGAAAGGAGAATGTTGGCCGCTTTGAGACTCCTTCGGGTAGTGATAAAGTGGGATATCAAATCCAAACTCCTCCTCCTCCTAAATATGCACACAGGGAGAACTTCATCCAGTGCTCCAGAATTATCAAGGCAACTAGATGTTGCTCCATTTTGTGACATTATACTGTGAGAGGCAATTAAAGTATCCTCAGAGTGCAGGAGAACAGAAAACATTTGCTTTGGCAATGCAGGGATATACTGAATTCCTCCCGGTAAGGTAACTGTTGTTTTGCTTGCCCTCAGTAATGATATTGCAAGCAAAATTTGATTGGCTATGTAGTGTCTTGATGTTATCTTCCACGCTCTATGATCCCTGGTTGGCTAGTGGGGGGGGTGGCTCTAGAGAAGCAACAACGGGAATAATGAAGTGAATGAAAAACCAAGGAAGAGGTAAGTCTGTCTTTCATGGGAGGGCCCTTTACAAGCCCTCCCAACCTTTTCAGCTTGGATTTTTTCAGGGTTGAAAATCTGGTGCAGCCCTCCTAGGTAGCACAACTTAACTTTTGCACTAGCTGCAAGCTGGAGACGCATACCATTATTGTGCATGCAGTTTCATTTTTTTCAAACAAAAATATCCAACTTTCAACAAGCCCTCTCACTGGTTCAGAGTAGCAAACATGGTCTCCTCAGATGTTTTGTACCCCAGCTCCCATCAGCCCCAGCCGACCTGGCTAATGGTCAGGGAGCTGTAATCCAAAACATCTGGAAGGTACCATGTTCAGTGTGTTCCAAACACCTTCAGATCCTTCAAGCTATTCTATTTGACTTAGGTTCTTTATACTTTATCTAAAAATCATGTTTTCAGTTTGGCAGCTTTAATTGGGTAATGGCCATGTCTGGTGCAGTCACACACTGGCGTACCACCTCAAACATGACTGATATAGAACCTGGAATCTGCCTGAGAAGTCTGTTATTTCTACTCTACAGAAGAAGGAATGCAAGCCTAGCAATCAAGGCAAACTACAGTCCATGTTAGATGTAGTTTTGCATACAACCTAATCTAGTACAGGGAGCAGCTGCAGAAACAGTAGTAACCATACTGGGACAATGTCTCTCAAAGATTCCACCCTCTCATCTTGCTCCTCTTCGCTATTCTGATTAAAGAATTGCCACATTTCATTGGTAGGCTTGCTTTTCTTTAAAAAATGAAAGAAAAACCCCCATGAACACTGAAATCTTAAATTTAATAATCTAGTAAACACTTATAAATCAGATCAACCATTCCAAGCCTTGCTCTGTATCTTCAAGAGGCAAGACACTTATTCCAGTTATTCCAATTATACCAAATATCTACCTCAGAGAAAAACATCAAACACAAATATGCAAATAACTCTTGCCACTTTCTTGTGAAGTCAAAAAGCCCCTCTGGGGTGATTCTACAGCTCCCATTACACAGGACTAAAGACAACTGTAGCAAGACAACTGTTTCAGGAGCTTCTGATGCACTGTAAAAACTGAATGGATGAAATTATGCCCCCAAAATAAAGTTAGTATTTGTAGTGACTTCAAGTCTTCCTAGAAACTTTTGCGTTAGATCATATTTTAAATCAAGGTTTCTCCTTCCCCTTTCCAAATAAAGTATTATATTTTAACACTAACTTTACCTTAGTATATTGCTCACGTTCAAGTTCTTGACTAGAACCAGACTCTGTTGTCTGGTTATAACGGTGCATTTTCATTTTCATCTGTCTCGTTCGTTCCTCCACTACTAAATTTGCTGTAAAAACACATAATGGAAGCCTATTAAAAGGAGACAAAAAGCTTTTAAAGAAACAAATGGTTTACATGCAACTTAGACCTTATTTCAACTTGAACAAGAAGTATTCAAATAACAAAAAGAAGCACTGTGTGTACACAAGACATAGGCATGCTAATGTTAATATAATGATTTGCTTGCAAATATTTGTATGATACAATTCTAAATTTGCTACATAATTATAGGTGGTACAATAGATTCTAAACCAAGAAAAGAACATTTGCTTGTTTAAAGCTGATAAATCTTGGCAGTACAGTAGACCCACAAATTATGCAGGGGGTACATTATGGGGACAGAGCATAAAGCCAAAATCATGTATAATCAAATCACATTGGGTGCAATGGCGGGTGGGATTGCCAAAGTTTCCCCCCCAGATGCCTACCCGCTTTCTATTTATTTATTTGCCAAGCTTGTAAAGCTGAATGTGCACAAGTTAAATGTGTGTAGGTTGCGAGTCTGCTGTATCTGTAGAACTGTAGCATTCAATCATCTCAACATAAATATAACCAGTGGCGTAGCGTGGGGGGTGCAGGGGGGGCCGGCCGCACCGGGCGCAACATCTGGGGGTTAGGGAAATCCACGGGTTAGGGGGCGCAAATCCACGGGTTAGGGGACGCAAATCCATGGGTTAGGGGGCGCAAATTACTTGCCTTGCCCCGGGTGCTGATAACCCACGCTACGCCACTGAATATAACTATACTTCGTTATCCTATTCAAAATAACACTATGCAATACTTGCAAGTGCGATAGATGTGGGTTCAGACAATCATTGCACTGGCTTCTATACAACTAACTGGCTAAGGCCCCAGTCTTAGTCTATGCTAAGGTCTGAAAAAGGAGCATTTTTACACCTCACACTTAAACCCTTTGTAAGAGAAGCTGGCATTCCAGAAAGAAAGCCAAGCTGTGGTTGGTATTCAGCTAAATTGAAATTAATGGATCTAACTTAGGCATGTTTAATTAATTTAAGTGTCACCTCTGAATAACAGTTGAATACCATCCTGTGCGTAGCCTCTTCAGACTTTGATTTGAGTATTTGATTTACAGTTATTATATCACATTATATCACTCACTAATTGGGCCTGAGTGACAGACTCACTCCCTCCCTCATTCCCTCACTCACAAGGCTATCAAAATTGATAGGTTACTTCTCAAACAGCTACAATCTTGAAATCAGGTGCACACACAGCCTGATGCAATCTACATCTCCTCACAAAACTGGTGACTCAATGTATACCCCAAAATGTTCAAACCACTCATGTACCATATACAGGCAAGGTACTCTGATTACTCAAAGAGTCTGAAGTGGACGTTAGCGTACCACTCTCAGAAAAAAGGGGGCTCAAAGTATATCCCTCAAATGGTCAAGGTGTTTCCAGGTGATTCAGGAAGCAGACATGTAAAAATACACAAGGTCCAATTTTCATAGAGTCTGTCTGGATTTTTTTTTTCTCATAAAGGTTGCCTACAATTGTGTATTTTGATTTCAGAGGTTACAGATTCACCCAATTTGTGATAATTGATTTTACACAACAAGAGTATTATCAAAACACTGAGTAAATCACATTATTTTATGTTACAATGATATACAAAAAGATGTTTTATTAAGGAGATACACAATGCAAATGTGGAAAATCTAACCTTAATAGATTTCTTTCTCTCTCTTCAATAATGTTTTAATTTGGTAAAGTATATAAAGTTATTTAAACTACAGCATGCAACAATAAATCAATGAGCAATATTAAAAAACAGCACATATTTAGCTTTAAATTTAATACTGCCTAATTTTCCACATTCTTAGTCACAAAACCATGTTTTTAGTTGTAAAACTCCATTTAGTAAACAGAACAAAATGAAACAGTGCCTCAAAATATTAATCTACTTTTTCAGATTCATGTCCCCTCTCCCATACAAACCCAACTTTATCTGGAAAATGCCCCAAGAAACATATTTAGATTGCTAACTATATAGTTACTTGTGCTGAAGTCTCAATGAAACTACATGGTGCTGTCTGTACCAGATCTAAAACACCAAAGTGTTTATTCCATGTGCAGCATGTTGTTGTTTTCTAAAAAAACTTTTTCTGTCTCTGTTATTGTTATGTTGAGCTGCTAATATTACTTTTCTGCACACTGCACTGTTCAATCACGTTGGAAAAAACAGCATGCGATTGAAATAAATTAAAGAATTGTAGGCTATTCAATATGCCTATTTATCACCTACAAACGCAATGATCCTCAGATTGCAGATAGCAAGTTCCAATATGAATGCATTTATATGAAAATAATGTGAGTTTATTAACTGAATTGTAGATTTGTGTATTAGAAACTCTGTCTTTCAAATTCCCTTTCAGGAAGCCTGGTCAACAAGGCATCTTTTCTATAGAGAGCAAAGGTGAACAACCTGCAGCCAATGGTGCAGTCCCCAACCTCATTTTATATGCCCCCCCACCCCCGAACTTTCCGGAGTTGCTCTACTCTTCTATCCCAGTGGAATGGAGCCCCTTTCTAACTGTTCACATCCTCCTTAATGTTCCTGGTTTTAAGAAGTGCTTTCCTTTTTCTGCACAATTGCAGAAAATTTGGAAGAGGTGGTATTACATTTAAGAAAAATATATTGATGGGTTTTAACTAACATTTCCCTGGTTGTATGACTTTGCAAAAATAAGTAATTGTCCCCCAGATCATTGAGAACAAATTTAGGGTTGTTCTGCTTTGTATGTGTGTGCGTGTAGCACATTAAATCTACTTCCACTTGCTTTTTAGACGGAAAAAAAGATTCATTGGCCTGATGGACTTGAAGAAAACATATGTATGAGTATGAGAGAAAACATATGAGAGTAATTTCATCAACCCAGTTGGGCTTACTTCAGTGTAGAGCTCTACAGGAGTAGGAGCTGGTTAAAACTGAGTAAGAGTAAGAGTAAGAGTAATCTTTATTCTTCATGAATTTAATCTTTATTAATTAATTCAATACACTTTTGTCTCTTGCTATGTCCACCAATGGCATGTGGCCTCCAACCAATTACCCTTGAAGATATGGGGGCTTTGATAGAAAAAACAAGGTTGCCTATCCCTGCTAGAGAGTAACCATGCTCATTTGAATATGAAAAATAACATATCTGTCATTCAAATAACTGGTTTAGTGTATTCCCCAACCAGTTCAAATAGTCCCACTTGGTGTGGCGAGCAAGAGTAGCCTGTTAGCAGTGGCGGAGCTTCAAGCTCTGGCAGGGGGGTGGAGAGCAGGCGAGGGCATGGCTGGTGCACTCCCAGGGGCATGGGGCCCAGCACGGGGGGGGGGGGGACTGTGATAGCACCCCACCGGGATCGTGCCGCTGGGGGCAGTATGCTCCCCCCGCACCCCTGTTCCTCCGCCAGTGCCTGTTAGATGATTCGTATGGGAATCATTGCAGGCATGCCATAGCAAGCACAAAACTGGCTGTAGAGTTAGATAGGTGAACTGGCAAAGGAGGAGGAGACCAGTATCAGATGTGGTGGGACAGCAGTGCTCAGCTGCATTACTGTTGCTGACCAGGATGTAGAGGAGTAAGGTCAGCATGGTGCTAATGAACTGACAAAGCCAAACCAGTGCTCTTGCTGGTGTGTTTGCACCACACTAATCTCACTGCCACCTTTTTCCTTCCCTCTAGCTCCTAGTAAGCAGGAGTGACACAACTGACTGGAAGTCAGGTGAGCAGTGCCACCCTGCCATGCTGCCCATCACTGGTTTGGGACAATGTGAATGCAAGAAAAATAGAGTCAACAGCAACAAGGAGAAGAAAGAAGTCACACTGCTTGCCAAACTGCAGGTCTTGAGTTATAAATATCTAACTTTAGAGAAATACAGTTAGGACACAGCTAGAAGACAATCAAGGCCTGATGAATATATGGGGGAAACTATGAAAAATGGGGAGAGAAACCTATTACCTGGCTGTCAGGAGTTTAGTCACTATCTGAATGAATACTGAATGAAACTGAAACATTGACTCTAGAGGACCACCTCACATGATCTGGCTGCCATGGGGGAAGCCACCTCAAATCGCTTCTGTGTGGTCTTTCGTGTACACTGCAAGCAATTTCATGCGCACCAGCTCACACTTCCCAGATCTGGCCCTACCACATGGCTTCTTTCCATACTCCAGCAAGCTATAATTAGAAACAGTAATTTATGCATGGTGCCTAGCACAGTGACGGGTGTGGTATGAGTAATCAAAATGATGATGAATAGGCATGGTATTAGCAATTAAAATTATGATGATGATGATTAGCAATAAGAATGACATGAATTGTTTTGAAAAAAATTAAGCTGCAGCACAGATAGAAATCACACTGTGGGGACCAGTCCATAGGATGACATGAAGTGCATGAAACTGCTGGCCCTGTAGACCAACTGCCATGAGAAGGAAGTTTCAAGCAGCCATATTGTGAGAAACACTTTATTACCCTTGCCTATTAACAGACTGTGGGTGGTAGAATTAGATGTATGCTTTCTCTTTCTTTCTCATAATTTAATAGCAGGAAGGTATCAGAAATCTACAGCCCAGTTCCTACACTTAGCAGGCTTGCAATACTCTTCATGCATTAGAGAAACAGGCATGCCCTCCACAAATGAGGTTGATGCTCCGATTTGCATGCTGTTTTTACAAAAGAGGTGAAGATCATACAAATCATGTTTGCATGTACAAATTTCCACATAGCTTCACATAATATAGCAGGTGCTTGGTGGATGAGAGGGGCATCTACCTCTGCTGCCCCACCATGTAGACAAAACTAACTTTTTTTAGGTGTACGGCAGCCGAAAAGGAAAGAAAGCAACTCTGAAAATATGTCTGCTATAAAACAGGCAGACACATTCAAAGCGTGTATGTAACGAAGCTGCAAATAGTTCTCTGTTGTAAAGATATGAATGGGTGTGCGCGCACGCTCAATAGGATTAACATAAACAGTTGGAAAAATCTGAACGACTTAATAGAGCTAAATTGGATCATAATTAGTACCACTTTTAACAGTGCAAATTTCAGTGCTTAATCCCTCCTCCAGTTGAACACAAGTGAGGATATGATTGCTTATGGTCAAAGTTAGATGGACAAATACTGCAGAAAAGAGTAGGCTTCCTTCCTTCTGGAGTCTACGATGCACATTTCTTCCTTGCTTGCTTTCGTAGCACAGGTTCGTCTGGAACCTGTAGCTTTCCAGATGTTGTTGAACTACAGTACTGCCTGCAGAACAGCCAGTGTCTTGGATGACTTCTAGGTCCAGTTGACTTGTATGAGGAGATTCACTGTCATAGTCACATTTGTTTGACCCTTTTACAGACAGCGTGCTCTTGTCATCTTGATAAGGGTATACATGAAAACTCTGTTGTCTCAAACCACAACCCAAACCAGAATCTTAGTTAATATTATGGGTTAGGGAGAGTTATCAAAGGACAAGGCATCATACTGATAGTAATGGATGATGAAGCAGAAGTGATAAACTTTCCAGTCATCTGTTCTTATTGGAATGAGAACACACACATTTTTAGGATCTACAGGTGCTGTGAAACTAACTCATAGAATACTGGGAGCCACCTGCCAAAGGTTCTCCATCTCAATGTATCAGGGTCTGATGAATTTGTTTAGGCAGTTTTTGCTTACAATGTGTCTTTTTTTTTTTTTTTTTTATAAATATTTATTAAGGTTTTTTTAAAATATAAATGCACACATAAAACAATCTTACTTTTATAACAACAAATTCTTCACTTCTTTGGACTCCCTCACGTCCCCCTCTCCCATTTACATCATTAAAAAAAAAAAATTTTTCCAAACAAATTATCAACTTGTTTACAATCTCATGTCCACACATTCCAATATGATTTAACACTTTTTCCAATAAAATTTTTATATTTTCTTTAGTCTCACTTATCATCAAATTTAAGTCTAGTTTAGTGGTGGCCAGTTTTTTATAATCTAGCATCCTTCTTAACATTCAAACAAATTACAATGTTTTTGTAGATACATCTTGAATTTCTCCCAGTCTTCCTCCATCTTTTCTTCTCCCAGATCTCGGATTCTGCCAGTCATCTCGGCCAGTTGCATATAGTCCATCAGCTGCATCTGCCACTCTTCCAGTGTGGGTAAATCTTGAGTTTTCCAATTTTTTGCGATGAGAATCCTTGCTGCCGTTGTTGCATACATGAAAAATGTTCGATCCTTCTTTAACACCTTCTGGCCGACAATACCCAGAAGGAAGGCCTCTGGTTTCTTATACAATGTGTCTTGCCTTCCTATCTATTGAATAGGTGTGAGTGCCATGCTGAATGTTTGACCTCTGTTCCACAACTGTGTGCGCAGCAACTGTTGGATTATCCCTTCCACCAGCCTTTACTTTGTCAGATTTCCTGGAATGGGGCAAACTACAAACCAGGCCCTTGAGTACCACCTTGGTTTCAGTGCTGGGGTTGCAGCAGTTTCTGAAGGGCTGTATCCATTCCAAGGCAAACTTGGTTAGCCACATACTGGCCCTTGGGCACACATATATCAGCCATATTTCTTGCAGAGCTGTATGTGTGGGTTTGCTATGCACCAATTCAACTGGTCATTGTTTTAGTAGCTAGACTGACAAAATGCATTGTGGGCTATAAGGTTTGTTAGAGGGATAAAGGAAAAGCTTGTGGTGCCTGAGAGAAGAGTCATAAGTCCACTCCAGGTGACTAAAAATAAATTACAAACTTTGTTTCTAGCCACTTTAGGTGGGAAGCTGGGAGGCTGCTGTGGCAATTGGCTTTTCTGCTCAGTCATCCTAAAAAAAAGGGACTGGAAAACCGATGAGCTGGTGCTTGGGTACACTTACTCACAAGTAGACAGTTGGTTGTGCTGTAGAATTTTCTTCTCTTTTCTTCCTTCCTTGGGTCCATGGTGCAAAGGCAGCAGACAGCAGATGAAAGGCAGAGGCTTTCCTGACTGCCTTTTTTCCTCCTGCCACTCTGGCTTATGGTATGATGTCGGGGAAGCTGACAAGAACGGACCTCTCCATAAGATCAAAATGGTGGTTGCGAGACTATGCAGACCATCTCAGTCTAGCATTTCTAGGGGCTAAGGCTGACCTGGAGGAGCAGCTGCTTACCTGATGGCTTTCCTTGGTAACTGTGCTCTAGTAGCCCAAACAACATCCCTGACAAGTCTCCAAGAAGAGGCAGCTATGACAGAAACAGTTGACTTCTGCCTCAGCAGTTTGGCTTGTTAAGCCAGGGCAGTTCAGGTTTCAAGTTCCCTGTATACAAGCCATTTCTAGTACAGGTAACAAGCATCTTATGCTTATTTTACTTACACATTTACAGCTTTGTGTAGGTGTGTGGGGGAAATCAATCAATAAATGGAAAATAGTGAAACCCACTCTCCATTTATTTACCCACTCCTACCCACAGCTCCAGGCTTACCTGGCTTTGGGAAAGTGGCATGGGGGCTCTGGCAGTATCCCAGAGCCCTTGCACAGCCTTCACAAAGCTGGGTGAGGCGCCAGGTTTTGAGAAGAAGGCTCAAAGGCACTGACAGGATTGTAGAGCCCTCCAAGCAACCTTCTCAACGCCAGGTAAACAGCCCTATACCTTGCAGGGGGCAGGGGTTCTGCGGGATTCTGGATCTACACATGTTTGTGTTTACATGTGGATTCCTGGAACTGAACCTTTGCATAAGATGAGTTACCTGTATACATGTTGCAAAAACCCTCTATAGATTTGATGCAATGATAAATTGTAAATTCATGATCTTCTTGACTCTTGAAATTTGAAACGAGTATGGAACATTCCCAAAATGTTAGAAAATTTCCTGGAATCTCCAAAACGTTGTTGTTGCAAAACTCGAATGGATTTCTAATAAATATTCAGAAATAATCTCAAACATTATTTCATTTCTAGCTTATTATTCCTGAATCTTCGGGAGGGGTACATAGTCTCACATTCCATGCTCCAGTCACTTTTCTAGTCCATGGATGCACTCTCCATTTGCAAACTCTTGTGTTCAGTCTGCATTGAGGAACCACAAGCACACCTTCCAAGGTCCCATGAATACTTCCTCATTGGGTCGTCAGAGTCCTCCTTATCTGTCTCCAACTGTATTAATCAGTTCCCACTACCCAACACTAAATTCAAGGTGCAGCTAAGGCTCAAAGGAAGCTATAGCACTTTTACATTATCTTCTATAACCCCATTGGTCATTGGTTTGGGATGCACACAGTTTTGATGTTCTTTCGGCACTTCTCCTCTGAGCCTCTTATGTATTCTAGAAATTACCTGAGGGGTAATGTTTTTCTGTTTGTTTCTCTCAAGGTTTCCCTGTAGAAGACCAAATCCTTTATTTTGGATCCACATGCTAGTCGTTCCCATTCAGCATGTTATGGTGGTACACATAGTGTTCTTGTTTACCAATGGAAGAAAAATGGTACTCATTCCAGACTGACAAGCAGACTGAACAACTTGACCCAGCCCAACAGCCATGTTTTATTGTCTCCCAGGTGTTTAGAACCCCCCCCCCCCATTTTTTCAGTCTCAGTCAGGCAGCTCAATCTCAGTCAGTGAGTTATTTGTGGGGACACAAGTTGCGCACTCTTAAAATTTCTGAGCTGGTTCTGGAGGACTCCAGTATATCAAAACCAATCACCTCCCAGAAGAACATTCAAAGGTAGAGATAACCTAAGCCAATGCCACACTTATTTTTACCTTTTTTACAGTATGCATCAGCAGCCATTAGGTCTCCTGTCTTAACAGTAAACTTCTTAAAAATCATCCAGAGACATATGTATGCATTTCTAATTATTTATATCTTATATTTGTACTTTGCATTGCATTTATATGTTGAGTAATTCTTGTCTCTTGTATACTACCCTAGAAAAAAGCCCCACTGGGTTTAATAGGATTTACTCCCAGGTAAGGATAGCACTTCAGCCACTATCACTTTTAAGAGTTGCTTAATTTGATGTAGATAGAACATGGAGTCCGGCTACAGAGCCATTTATAAATCATGGCAAAATCGCCACGCATCTCTCAACTTTTTAAAATCTAGTCCTGTAGCAGAAAACAGCATGAGAGCCATCTCCAGCTCCACAGGGTGAGATTGAGGGGTTCTCAATAGCAAGAATTGGTACACCATCCTCAGTGACAAGAGGAAATAAAACATTGGCATATGCATGGTTATAACAGATTCCATTCAAAACAATACCAGAGGTAACTATGATGCATTTGGAGACAGAGATAGTTATACTCCTTATCTGCTAACTATAGCTCTCTTCACTCATGTGCAAAATTTACAATAAATGTGTTGAGGAGACAGGCCTTCCAGTGTCAATGCACTCATGGCGTCCATTCCCAATGTTCTGACAGCCTTTGGGGATAGGAAACACCTATGCTGATACAGTTGTAGGTCTCTACAACTCCCTTTCACATGTCTAACACAGTGCATGGACATTAGGGTGAGGTGGAGTGATAATGTCAGGGTGGGGCCCAGTGGGGCCTGGTCCCATCCCATGCATTCTTGTACACATGGGGCACACATGACAAGGGCTTGTGATTAAAAACAATAAAAGGAAATATTTACAGGGAAAATTCAGAGTTCTTTTTGAGGATTTCTAAGGCTGCTGAAGCAAATGGGAAAACTTTTCGTAGTTGTAGTACCATTTCAGACTTCAGCTCTCTGTGTGTACATGCTCTCTGCACATAGAAAACTGAGTTTAATGGGAATTACTCCCAGGCAAGTTCTGAACAGCAGCCATAGACTTTCCTTTAAGTTGCTCTACCTGTTACTTCTTTCTGGAATGTTAATTTCCTGTGGTGGCCACCCCCCCCAAAAAAGCGAAGTACAGTGGTACCTCGGGTTACATACGCTTCAGGTTACATATGCTTCAGGTTACAGACTCCGCTAACCCAGAAATAGTGCTTCAGGTTAAAAAGTTTGCTTCAGGATGAGAATAGAAACCGTGCTCTGGCGGCGCAGCAGCAGCAGGAGGCCCCATTAGCTAAAGTGGTGCTTCAGGTTAAGAACAGTTTCAGGTTAAGTACGGACCTCCGGAACGAATTAAGTACTTAACCCAAGGTACCACTGTATTCAAAAATGCAGTTAATGTGTCACCGGCAGCATAAACTTGCACTTAGTTTGGGATTTTTAGTTTTTGCTGCATAAACGAGTCATGACACAAGATAAAACAGTTGGTTTATGGCCTTTATCAAGGTCACACATCAAGATTCTTCCTGGGTGACAGATTTGTCTAAACACAGTAAGTAAGTTCAATGGTAGATATGCCAGGTTGTTGGTGTTTTAGTGCACACAGGTGCCCGTGAGGCCATATTGTGACAAAACACAATGAAGCATTTGAAATGGAGATGCAGATGTTGATAATCATGACAGATTTTTTCCTTTTTTTAAAAAAAAAGCAGTGGAGTTGAGAAAAGATTTAGTATCAAGTATACAAGGAAATATTAAAGGAACAAGTTACTGTTCCTTTACAGTAATTCTAATTCTACAGTAATTAGAATTGTGTTGATTGACAGTAACATGTCTTAATTGCCACAGACAATTACAGAACAAGGGCAATTGCATGGAAGTAGTTTTTGGTTATACATTAGCAGAAACTAAGATCAAACCCACAAAAAAATGTGTAGAGCATTCTTGAGCAGGCCCCCTGCTTACAAAAGTAAAGTTGTGCTGATCAGCTACTGTCTGTTTATCTTTACCCATTTAGATCTCAGTGGCCAACCCCCCACCATGACTGCCTGAACAAAGGACAGGCATTTGCAGCCTTACAATTTATAACTTTGGGGAAACTTACAGGCAGGCATTTCCAGCACTTTTGAAAGGTTCCAAGCACAGTTTCCAGGCAGCTTGATGGGAACCAATGGGACAGCAGTGCTTACTTATGCACTCATTGTGTTTGGGTCCCAGCTCCTGATAGAGAGAACAATTCAGTCCTGCTGAGGTCACTTGCTGTCTGTCTGTACTCCACGTGGCCTACTGCTAGAGGGTTCAAATAAGGTGCCTCTATTGCTCAAGTAACCTCCCCCACCCCTTCCCTTTTAAACTTGTTGGCTCCTGCTTCTCTTCTTTAGGGAAGTTTTTAATGTATGACATTTTAATGTATTTTTAATCTTTGTTGAAAGCCACCCAGAGTGGCTGGGGAAACCCAGCCAGATGGGCGGGGTACAAATAATAATAATAAAAATAATTATTATTTGTTTGGACAGTCCTGGTATCATAAAGCCGTTGATCAACATTGCACCAGGACACTTCCTAGCATTCCTAAGAATGCATTCCAGTTCTCTTCCACTGAAGCACTCCAGTGGTAGGTCAGCATAAGAGATAGTAGTGTAGTGGGTTGATCAACCAATGGCAGAAATGCTTTGCCCATTATAAAGGTCCAGGTACCTAGACTGCCCCCTTCTTCACACTGCTGGATTTCATAAACAGCTTGGCCAGCATCAGATGTAGGTATTCCCAGTGTCTCCTTCCAGCTGGATTTATGTTACACTTCCTGATTCTTGCAGTTACCTGTTTGTGATGGGTTCTCTCTGACTGCTACTGTGATGTTCCCTTCCAAAGACTTCCTTTGGGCTTTACTTCTTACTGCTTTGGCACCTCATTTGCCCCCCATTATGTCCAAACCAGGGAACTCAGACTAGGAAAATAAGTCAGGATCGCACTGAAGTAGAGATGAGGGAAGGAATGCTAAAATCCAGGGTTCATTTCCAGCTTACAAAGCCATGGTATATGAAACATGGAACAACTGTCAAAACTAGGCTCAAGTGTCTTTTTAAAGTGGCCCATATTGATCCCCATGATTAAACAGAGCTTTCAGAAGATCTACAAAAGGTAAGGGTTTTTGTGTATGAATTCTCCAGTCCTTTATACTGGGTCCAGAACTGGGCATATTCTCATTATCTGTGAGATAGAAGTAAACATTCCCAGACGATGACAACCAAGTTTGTACCTGGTCAGAGGTTGAGATAATATTTCATTAAAATAGATTTGAGGTTAGTAAAACTATTTTACGACTCTAATGGACTGGATGACATTTAGATACTTGAGAAGTAACCTTTTCCACAGATTTACATTCTTAACTGAATGTAACCTACAAAAAATGGATTGACATGAAATTAGTGCAGAAGAAAGGTAAAAATAACATGACGAGTGTTAGTAAAATTGACATGAATATTTACCTTTTGATGATGAGCTATAATTCTCTTGTTCTTCAATGAATAAAATGCACGGAATGATGGGAACAAAAGAAAGAAATCAGCAAATTTAAAGTTAGACAAAAAAAGGTGTTATACACGAAAATGACAAACACTATAGGCTCTGTTGCAGCATGCATAAAATTAATGTGGGGAACTTGGATGACAAGACCATGACAAATTATAAAGTCTGAGGCCAATAGAGAGCTAAGTATGGTCAAGTCCATTGGAATAAATTGCCTTAAGCCCACTTAACAACATGTTGGGTTGTGGCCTGTTCTTTTTTTTAAGATAAACTTTAATATTAAAAAAATAAAAAGCTACATCTCTGTTGTACACAATGAGCACTTAAGAAAACAAGCAGTAGGAAAAGGGTTACTCATGTGAGGAGACATCTCTTCAACTGTTACTTTTTCACATCTTTCATTTAAAAAGATTCACACTAAAAAAAATAATTGTGCTGGGTGGAGCCTAAAACGTACATTGGAGCAAGTATTTTCTTTTTATCCATTCCCGATTAGAGTACTTACATACTGCACTTAATCTGACCGGTATTAAAAAATACACGATTGTATCAGAAAGCACTCTCCAGCTCAGTCCAACAACAACTAAAGCAAAGCTTGAATTGCAAACAACGGAAGAGCAGGATCACACACACAAAGAGTGAAGCACCTATGGGAGTATGTTAACAAAAGATTGAATGAATGAATAGCTACTGCATGACTTTTCAATGAGCAATTGTCATATCATTTTCACAACGGTGACCATTAAAAGTAGCTTGCTTTATTAAATATTACTGAACACCTACTTTTCCTTTGAAAATACCCACTTTTATAAAATGCAGTGGCTGTGGGGTACCCCCCCTCCCCTCTTCTTTCCTGGATGTCACATGTAATCCAACAATAAGCACTGGCAACTTTAAAATAATTCAAGAGGTGTTTTAAACAATGTAATAGGAAATAAATGAATAGGAAGTCCTTTCAATAAACGGGGGTTTACTATCTGAAACTAAACTGCAGAATGCCCAGATCAAATGGCTCACGAAACAGTGCAAAATATTGCAGAACTGAACAGGTGGAGTTGTGATTTGTGTGATTTATTGTCACTGAACCAGGTTCAAATATTTTTTTAAGTGTAAATGACCAGAGCAGCATTTTTCGTTCACCTAGCAATCTATAACCACTGGTATTTGTGAAAGCAAATCCATCAAGCATCTCTTCTAGAAATCTGTATTCATCTGAAGTCTGCTGGATAGCATGCTTTGTTGAATCAAACAAGAGCAGAACAAAGGAAAGTCTGAAAATTGAAATATTCTCATAAGCAGGAAGCGGTCAAGTGTCCTCAGTGAACTGCAATGCTAGTTCAAACATAGCTCAATTGCTGGCAAATGTTCTTCCCTAAGTATCACTTGCACATTATTATTATTATTATTATTATTAGTAGTAGTAGTAGTAGTAGTAGTAGAGGATGTGAAAGTAGTAGTAGTAGTATTGCAACAAACACAGCTATATGCATTGAATATAAAGCTTCATACTAAGAACAAGGAGCCATTTTTTACTTTGTTTTTAAAGCGTTATAGCATGTTGGTGTAAAGGTGGCATGGCTGTGCTGAAAACTCAAGAGGTTTATAACTTTTTAGTTAAAAACTGTTGTAACAAGCTAGGTAAAGACCTTCATGATACAGCTTTATTTTTTATATACACAATATTGTTGTAGAGGATAGTAGGGTGTTTGAAAGACAGTGGTAATGCACCTATTTGATTTTCAACCTTAAAATAATTCTGCCTGGCTAATTCCAGCAAAAGCAATGCAATTTAAATCCATATAAATGTGTTAAGGACTAAAGGCACTCCTATTATTATAGATGGTAGTAATCTAGTCCCAGTGCATCAGTGGGCTCAGGCCAAGTAGACACACACACACACACACACACACACACCACACACACACAAAATCTGTTGCTTTGTTTTAGAACTCCAAACTCTATCTATATTCTGACATTTGAAAGCACACTTTATCTGCCATCTTTCCCCCACCTCCCTCTTTCAGACGTGTCCTTTCACATCCTCTCTTTTGGCCACTCGCTTGCACTAATATACTCATTTCTCAAAAGACTGTTAGAGATACCGTAATATGCTACAAACTGGCAAGCAGGCACAAATGTTATACGGAACAATTATACTTTTGTTTTGTTTTGTTTACTACCGGTAAATAAAATTAAGATACAGTCATCATTTCACTGGCAGCATTCCTTTTCCATGAAAACGATTAAGAGAGCCAATTCTAGAATACTGACACTTGCTACAGTTTTTAGCTGAGTATTTTGTCTTTGCTTGTCTTTTTCATCCTGTACCTTAGGCACGTGGAAAACTTTATGCAATAGAAGCATTTCACCAGAGTTTGTTCATTTTCAATTATACTGTAAGACTGATGTATCATTCTGTAATCACCTAAAGATATATTTCTCAACAAGCCCCTGCATATTAGGCTAATTTGGTTAGGAAATGAAGTTGCCATGGGGTTAAGGCCTAATTAATTCAATTAAAACTTCTCCTTGACTTCAGCATGCATCAGCCTTCATAATGCTAAATATACACCTTAGGCTTTCCTGAAACCCCTAGAGTCATTTCCAATATTTCTCGATGGGTTATATCCAACAAGCCATATCGAGAGTAAACCCATTGAAATCTTTTTACTTAAACTGGCACTTGTTCATTAATTTCAATGGCTCTGCTCTGAGTGTGACTTAATTGGAGACACCCATTTATCTATACTTCCACTATGCATGTGTATCTTTATTTCTAACAGATAAGATCAGAAACTGGCCAGATGTTTGATGTCCATTTCCCACTAGGGTGATTGTGTAGACATTATCCTTTATCCACAGGAAATAAAATCTGGACTTCCTGTATTTTTACATTGAGATCAGTTCTTCTTTGGGATCTCATCACTGCTGCCAAGTCAGACAATTGCTCTGCAGAGGGATTTAACGTTTGGACAAAACTCCTCCTATGCCAGTTTTTACATTTCCAGTTGAGTTAATGACAGATTGAAAAGAACAACAAATGGCAGGATTTGGCTGAAGATATGAAACACTTGAAAAAAAAAAAAGGCTGTTCAAGGTAACAATGAAAATAGCAAGACTTTCATACTTTAACAATTTATTCTATCCCTGCAGAAATAACCCTCAGTGTTTTCCTAGTCAAAACCCTGTATGCCTAGTGGGCAAAGAGGGCAAATTGGAAATGCACAAGACAGACGCACAGACCCACCCTTGGTTATGGCCAGCTGTGAAGGAACTTCCAAAGGAATGGCACCTTTTATCAAAACAAGTGTGTCCCTTTAACAGCAACAGATTAAAAGTTCCAGCCAGAAAATCTTCACTCAGAGTCATCATGTTAATTTTTTTAACAACATAAAGCATATACAAGAAGTGATATAAAGTACAAGTGTAAGAGCACCTATTTAAGGAAACGCCCACGGCATTGTTTTTTGTTTTGTTTTCGACATTGCTGCAGCCATTCTAGTTTTCCACTCTTGTGGTTTGAAACGGAGACTGGTTGATCAGATTACAAAATCCTATAAGCATCATTTGAACTGAAATAGTATAGTACATTTTCCAGTAATAAGAAATTCTTTACACTCAGGGGGGAAACACACAAACATTATACCTCATCTGTTTTCTTATTATGTGCCAACAAAGAAATAATAAGCAAATATCCACAAAACTCTCTCCTCTTTGTACAGCCGTCCTATAATTGACAGTTTGAGATCATGCAACCTGTTGACTGCAATGTAGTTTTGTAGCAAGTTGTTGAACCAATGAGACCTTAATTCATGGTGACATGATATAGAACAGCAGATACATTACACATCAAAACCACGTGCAGAAAGGAGCAAATATCCAAGTGAAAATGAATGTATGGAATGGGAAACCACTTTGACATACTCTCTACTCTTCAATGATGGCTGTCACTCATTAGGAAACTCACATCTATATGATGCATGTATTGGCAAAGAATGAACATTTGAACCATCTCATTCTCAATACATATTCATATCTACAAGGATGCATGACATCAATTTGCTATAGAGAAAGAAAACCTTCAATGTTTTGCCCTTTCAGTTCTGAACTGCACCATGTAATTAAAATACGAAAACGCTAAACAAGTTTCACATGATCTCTAATGTAAACCTAGATATCTGTGATTTCAGAAATGTAAGCAGGTGATTCCATCCCCACCACAGCCCAGTAATCCAGTAATTAAACTGTTGTAAATATGAAGAAGAAACAAAGCTATTAGTACAAGCTAGATAGCAGATGCTGCAATATCTCTCAGCCATCTGTCTCAAATTTTCTCTAAATGTGTTGCTGATGGCTTCATTTGTGTTTTCCTAAGTAGTACATTAATTTCCCCCAACTTTTGCTTTTAACTTTTGACATGCTCAGAAAGGGATATTGTTTGCATTGTTCACATTTCTGTCAGCAAATTACAATCAATTAGCATTAGGAAGACAGCAAAATTAATGAAACATGAATAAACAGAGTGGGTTATTCTCCGCCACCTTAATCTGCCCCCTTGCCAAGAACCCAGCTTTAAAAGTACATACATCGCTAGAAAACATGAAACAGACTTTTTGAAACAATGCAATAATCAATTGCACACCCCTAGTTTGCAATCCACTTTTATAAGAATGTACTTGTTAATCAGCAGAAAGCAATAAAGCATTGAAGACTCTATTTACAAAAAGAAAAAGCAAGATGGTTTTGCAGCACAGGAAGAGGAAGGAAAACAAACCCAAGATTTTAAACTGTTAAGCTTGTTATTTGATACCTTGCTCTATACTGCCGCTTCTGATAGGAACTTGTGGAAGCTGTCTCCCCCTACGGCTGCTGAAGGGTGTGTCTGCTGGAGACGACTGCATGGGACTTCCTGGTTGGTGCATTCTGCAG
The DNA here is from genome assembly GCF_964252035.2 of Podarcis erhardii. Taxonomy (NCBI): domain Eukaryota; kingdom Metazoa; phylum Chordata; class Lepidosauria; order Squamata; family Lacertidae; genus Podarcis; species Podarcis erhardii. Next base: position 38,168,113 of record NC_138507.1, on the reverse strand, counting down.
GCAAAATTAAGATTAAATGGGATGGTGTAACAAACATCTGAACCAAAGAGATATTACAAGCACCAAGGCTAAATACTTTTGTTAAAATGATGGAGAGGAAGTACCTTACTTTGCATTGATGCCATAAGCTATTAGTATCTGTTCAATTCAGAAAACATTCATTTTTAGCCTGCTTAAGTGTGTGTAAAACTCAAAAGGCCTTTTCAATTAGCTCACTTTGATGTGGCAGACTAGAAGAAAGTTACTTAGCTACAGAGGCAATTAATCACCAATCTGGAACTGGTGAAATCACCAACCCCATTTTGAATTTGGATTCAAATACTGTAGGCTACTCCATTTGGAAAGCTATGGATAACAAGGGTTGAGAAAAAAACCATGAGTACACACACACACACACACACACACACACAAATAGGTTAGCTATATATATTTTACATCTACAGGCTTTCCATAGTTTTCATTCTTTAAAGCACAACTACTGAATAATACAATTGACAGTGTACATCTGGTAGTAAAAATGTCGTAAAGTACTTCCAAAAGAATTTAATCTTCTATCCAGCCTGCATTCTTTTTCCAGATACATCACCAGTATAAAGCTATGTACTAAAGCAATTTCACAGAAGTAGAGGATTATTATACAGGAAAGGGGACAGTTGCAAATCAAGAGTCAGAGTATGTTCACACATCATCAGCTATGTAATCCCTATGAATATGAGTTTAGGATTTTCTTTTTATTTTGTATGTATCTTCTCTCTCATTTCTCTGTATCCTCATTTGACACCGTGGCTAGCTGATCAAATTGGTATTGTTTTTCCTGGTGCAGCACTTCCAGGAAACTTTACAAATACCATGAAGGGCTTGAAGGATAACAGATTATATCACTGGATGAGAAATGGTTTAAGATAAACTTATGAAGCATCACTGAAGCTGGGACAAGTCAACAATAACTATTATTTGCTTCTCGTAAGCTTGGGGTGGGGAATTTTCCATTCACTGTTTTCTCTATACAATACTTTCATCATACCAGTTCTAAGTTCAGGACCCAATCTGTTCATAATCATGTCTCTGGGTTTGCTGGGACTTATTTCCTGTCTATTTAGCCTCTCTATACAATGTACAGTGTGCACAATACCCATATGATAATAACAAAGCCCAATTTCCCTCTCCATACCTAGTATGAAGAAAACGTGTGATGTGAGAACACACCCTTTGTTATATGAATAGGCTTTTGCATTATGTAGCACATTTCTGAAAAATGAAAAATATTCTGAAAGCTTTCGTATGAATGCATAACACAACAAAACAATGAGAAGACAAAACAGAGGCTGATTTTCACCATTGTGATAAAGCTTGTTGGTATGACTGTAAACAATCCAGATAGGGGAGATAGGACTTGAGCGGAGAATATGAGAAAAGTGTAGATATTATGGCGGGGAAAACAGATTGCACTGGAGTGCCAGAATGAGTGGATGCACTGCATGTACTCCAGAAAGTACACCACCACATTTACATCTGGGAGGCAGGAAACAAAATGCTGTGCTGTACATTTAATAGCAACCTTGTCAGAAGTGGAGAAGGTGGTGCAGACCCTCCAGGAACTAGGTGATGTACAGAACATAAGGGTCTGATACTAGAATGCTCACTCGACCTTGAGCGAGTGTGATGCTTTCCCCTAGTAATGACTGGCTGATCACTGATTCTTGGGGGTGGCAGTCCCCTTCTAGAACATGGCAGTAGAACCCTAAAACATTAGGGCCAAAAAAATTGGATTCAGTCATTAGCTGCATATAAAGTTAACACACAGAGAGAGAGACACCAAATCACCACCAGTATCTGTAGCTGCAAATCCATTATTTTCAGTAACATTCATTATTCGTTATCTTCCTAAATCTGGTTAGGAAATGATCAAACAGCAAGTTTATCCCTCACTACACAGTAATACACAGTCTGGAGCTACGAATCTGAAAAAATGATGAGATAGTTACTTGCAGTTCTAAGACCAAACTTCTTCCCAGTTTTTTAAAAAAAATCTATTTCACATCTCAAAAAGCGTATAATCTGAAATATTGACAGACCTATCCATTTTACAATATTGGCCTCTAGTGGATGCTGGTCTCTACTGGACTCTATTGGGGGTTGCCATGACTTATTTTCTCTGAATGAGGTCTTCTGTTGCTTGGATCTCTGAAAAATACAGAAGTTCCAGAACTGCAGCTCTTCCCACCACAGTGGTGCCGTGATGAGGAAACAGCTCCTGCAAAATGTCACCATGCTTTTCCACCTGACACCCCAATCCAGAATGTGGCTATCTACTGCCAAAATATAGAGTGGAAACAGGCAGCCACTTGATGTATACTGAAGAACAGCCTTCACCAAAGGTGTCATGGGCTTTGAAGACACCCAAACTCAGGATGCAAGGGAGAAACGTGCTAAGAGGGAGAAATGTGCACGCTTGGGAAATCCACACCATGATCAATTCCTGCCCAGAAACCAATGTCCCTACTATGGAAGGACGTGTGGTTCCAGAATTGGCCTCCACAGTCACTTACGGACTCATTGTTAAAACCGTGTTTATAGAAGACGATCTTACTCGGCTACGAGTGATCACCGAAGAAGAAGAAGAAGAAGAAGAAGAAGAAGAAGAAGGAGGAGGAGGAGGAGGAGGAGGAGGAGGAGGAGGAGGAGGAGGAGGAGGAGGTTGCCACTTAAAAGCTCCTCATGCACTTACACTTAGTGCTTTTTTCCCTAGAAAAATAGGTACTGGTACTCACCATTAAGTTGTTACAGTGTCAAACTTTTTAACAACAAAAAAGAGGTGCCAGTACTGCATACCCTTGAGTAACCCCTGAAAAAAGCACTGTTCATACTCATTTGCAAGATAGCAACACCATGGACCAAGAGAGTTACCATGCTTCTACAACTGTGGAGAAGCAAAACATATGGTAACATTTCATGGCATGGTTAGAGCATACAGATGAATCTGTTTGGGTCTCTCCCCACCCTCCTTTTTCTTTCTTTATTATGTTCCATCTTCATGGAATTAGAAGTAAGCTGTGGCATAGTTATTAAGTGTCAACTGTGTGGGAAGTAGCTGTCTATTTTCACCCACAGCCATATCCTTATTGTGTGAGAGACCAAGCATCCAATGCTCAAAGAATTCTAACATTTGGGAGATGACTTTCCCCCCATTACAACGTAACAGTGATGGGAGAAACTCTCCCAATGGAATGTATAGCACTATACCTTATTATTTTACTAGGTTACTTGTTAGCCAGCTCTGTGAAATAGCTTTATTACATCAAAGCCACCCAGTTGCATGATTGTGGCAATAAGCCTACAAAAGAGTACATGAAAGCAGTGAGACCTATGCGGGGAGGTTCAAGTCTGCTGTCTAACCCCAATGGGGGGCTTTGTAAGGCCAGCGATAAAATATATAATACCAGTAACAAACATTCTAGATTTCATTATGTTCCCTGCACTAATGCTTTACTTCCAGCAGGTGGCTCATATATTCTAGGCAAAATTATAGCCACTGCTAAGTGATGGTTAGGCTAAATTGCCAATTGCTTGGCAATCGGTTGATTGGGGCGGGGGGGGGGGGGTTTCCATGATTGCTATTCATGTGGGTAAGAGTCAGAGTTTGCTGTATTTATATCTGCCCTGACAGCACTTTTCATGAAGCACAGTACATTCACACATACAGAGATGGCTCTCATAAAAAAAAAACCCCTCCCCATATGGCCACTTTATGCTGTGGGTATTTGTAAAACTTGCAATTCCTTATCCAAGATGAAGGCTCGTGACCTACAGTGACTTGAAAAGCCTGAAGCGTCAAACACTCTCTGACAGGGCGGGAAGAAAGGACATTTGTTGACAACCCTGCTGAACTTTTTAGATTCAAGCCTTAAATGTTTGGGAATTTTAAAACTGGCATTTATGTAACAGGAAGTGAAACAATGTATTTATATTGACAAGATACGACACTTCTGTTGTTGCCATTTACAGATTTTATTACCGGAAATCTTAAAAGGTTTTAATAAGGCAAATAAATAAATAAGCAAGCAAGCAAAGTGTTCTTATAGCACCGTCTTGCAAATACACTTTAAAAATAAACAAGAGCTGAATGCACCTGAGATCTTGGAAATCAATAGGCTTTTCTGTGCATAACTCCCTGTCGTAAATTGTGTCGTAAATGTGAATATAAATAAATAAAAAAGACTAACTGGTAGGTCACTTGGAGGAGTCCAAGGTGGGAAGATAAGCTGATACTAAGAATATAAAAAGAGCCTGCTGGGTCAGGCCAATGGCCTATCAAGGCCCGCATCTTGTTCTCACAGTGGCCAACCTTACTGACCCTACCAGCCAGATGTAACTGGAGCACTTTGATGCATGTGGGGTGGAGGAACCCCTCCCACCAAACCTTATCATGTATGGTCATATAAATGCTTCAAAACAATCCCTTTTTAACCTCCACAGGCAAACCTGAGTTGGCTCAGGTTAGTCCCAGCTTAATTGGCCTCAAGCCTATACAGTGGTACCTCGGGTTACAAACACTTCGGGTTACAGAATCCACTAACCTGGAAGTAGTACCTCAGGTTAAAAACTTTATCTCAGGATGAGAACAGAAACTGTGCACCGGCGGCATGGCGGCAGCAGGAGGCCCCATTAGCTAAAGTGGTACCTCAGATTAAGAACGGTTTCGGGTAAAGAACAGACCTCCGGAACTAATTAAGTTCGTAACCAGAGGTACCACTATAGTCAGAAACTGTACTATGAAGGGCATCATCAATGAATGCAAATAATACAGGAACCTATTTATTTATTTATTTATTTATTTATTTATTTACTATGCCATACCGCTTTGTATTTTTAAGAAAAATCTCAAAGCAGTTTACTGCATATTAAACTAAACCTGACATGTTTAAACCTCCTTAATCTAGCAATTTAAATTGAATTATTACTGCAAAAGGACCTCACTCAGATCTTCTGCCTGCTATACTCATTTCTCATTGCTGACATGAGGAGAGAAAGAGGCAAGAACAAAAGGGGAAAGGAAAGGAGGAAGAGATAGAAAAGGGCATATGAGAATAAGCTTGACAGGCAAGAGTCTAACAGGACAGCCATCTTTCATCTTCCCTTACACAGCAAGTGAGCAGAACACAAATCTCCCTAAGGCCGCTTGGGAAAGGTGCAATACTTTGTGAGTGCTGGATGATCGCTGGTTCAAGAAAAGCCCTGCCCCTTTGCCTCCACTGTTTGATTTCCACCTGCACAAGCAACGACAACAAATGCCGTTTGCCAGCTGGGACCTGTTCCCTGCCTCTGGGGCTAAAAACATTCATTCTGAAAAAGTACTTTCAAGAGTGAGTGTCTGGAGTAAGGTAGGGTTGCCATATGTCCAGATTTTCCTGGAGATGTCCTCTTTTTCAGGGTTAAAATTTCTGTCGGGGAGGATTTTTAAAATTTGGCAAAATGTCCGGGTTTGGGACTGAAGCAGCTAATTGCTGAGTGCCCTCCCTCATTTACATATGCAGCCCGAGTCTGCTGGAGCCGGACGAACCCGCACTTGTCCCCATGCATTATTCACAATCATAATTACTGAGCCCCATGTGCAAGGTGTGCAGCCGCCAGAGCACGCCGGGTACCCAGTACAGCCCCCCGCATCCCCCGCCACTACTTGGGCTGCTTGCTCCGGCGCTTCGTGAGCTGGTCACCAGGGAGGGGGAGTTGTTGGCACTGCTCTAATTTACTGGTGCCAAAATCAGGAAGAAGGGGTGGTTTGCTAGACGCCACCAACTTGACTTTTCCCATGCCACCAAGTCCTCTTCCTCCTCCCCCAACCTACCTAATAGCCCCTCCCCCTCCAGTGCTCCACCTCTCACCAATGTCCCTGCAAAAAGTAGGCACCAGAAGATGCCTCAGTTAGCAGCATGTCTCGGTGATAGCAAGCCAAGCCCCAGCATCTCAGATCAGACGAGGAGAGTAGAAATGATCCCTTTGGGGAGGGAGGAGGCAGAAACTCAGTTCGTTGTGAAGAAAAGTTAAGCCACTCAGCCCAAGTTTCTTCTGGCTTTCCTCTCTTACACACACATCTTCCCAAGCTTCCCTCCCTTCCCACAAAGCCCTTTCTGGCCCTGTTGTGTGTGCTCGGCCACTTGAATTATAGCTGGACTTCAGAGGCATTGACAGTAATGTTTAGCTTTTAAAAAGAGTAACAACAGAAACAACTACAGTAGATCTCCTCTTAATGTACTAGTCAATCAAGTCTTTGAACAAATCCATACCCCGAATGATATACTCTCAATTAATTCCTATTTGAATGAACTTCACACTTCAGAAAGTAAAGCTCTGGCCTGTGATGCAAGAACTTGATATGTGTATGGAGTCAGAATGCCTTCCCCATGCATTGTAACTGCAATGCATTGCTTTTAAAAAATTGCTTTTAAAAAATTGGCTGGCACCTTCAACTGAATTGAGCATGGATCCATATATATATATATATATATATATATATATATATATATATATATTGAAGAGTTTTTATATGTTCTTTTAAACAAAGGGTAAGGAAGAAACAGAAGCCATGCAGCAGTACAGTTAGTGGACAATGAAACAGAAATTTTATTTTTTTTTAAAGGAACATTTATTAACATTTGTACTTCATGTTATGTCAATAGCTCATATATTTACTGGCCTGCTAAGCACACAGGGTATGAAAGGAGTATATACAAACCCTGTTGCAAAAATTATTTTGCACATTATATTGCATTGTGGCTACTTTGCAGCAGCAGAAAGCACATGTGTCCACATGTCAAGCAATATCCAATTTTTGCTGTTTGCCCTCACCATATGCTAAACTGTTATGGAGGGTTCTCCAACCATAGGGAGAAGCTTTGGGTGGTTGGGGTAGGGGTGGGATAGTCACTAAGACACACAAGGGATCTAAGAAAAGTGTTGTACACTCGCATAAAACAACACATTGGATGCAACACACTATTATAATTTGATGCTCCTTGTTAAGCTTCCTACTGTCTCCTTCACCCATTTTTCTCATTTATTGCTACTTTCTGAAAGTAGTATATAAAATGTTATAGGTGCAAAATATCTGGGTGATGGGGAGGGTTTTTATTTTGACTTCTCACCCTCTGCATCAAGAGTGAAGGTTCTCCAGGGGCTAAGGCTCAGAAGCTCAGAGCCTCATTGGCTGGCCATACAATGATAGTATAGAATCACAGTGTAGAATCACAGGTTGAAAGGTACCTGGAGGATCAATTTAGTCCAATCCCCTGCAATGCAGGAATATCCAGCTGTCCCTTATGGGTACTGAATCTGCAACCCTGCCATTCTCAGCATCATGCTCTAGCAAACTAAGCTACCTGCTGCCATAGAGATGTCCTTTGCCAGTTGTCCTTCAGGATCTAGCCCTCTAGTACAAATACTGGAAACAACCCAATAGGTTTTTCAACTTATCTGCAGCAGAATATTTACTTGTGGTTTTTTGTCAGATTCTCAGCATACGAAGTCACGGCATGTGAACAATTCCAGTAGCCCATCAGTCCTACCTTTCTGTTTCAGACGCAGAGCCTTTCCTAGTCTGTTTTTGGGTGCTATATCTTTCCACCTTTCTGGGATGCCTGTGAAATGAGATGTCCAAAAAAAAAAATATGAAAAAAGGAAGGAAAGCATGTGATCCAGGAAATATATCACAGAAATTCAAGCAGATGGAAGGTTTTATGAATGGCTAGTAAATATGGAATTTCAATAAAAGAACTGCCAGCAACAACACTCAACAAATGTATGACTATGAAGGCTTCACCAAGGACAGAAACAACAAGATTTAACCTATTTGATATCACTATTTGCAGCACTTTCACACCCACTTGCTCCTGAATGAAATTGCTCCTGTGAAATTTTAGAATTCACCCCAAAGTAATGTTAAATGTGGTAGGAAATGACATTATCTCTAGGTTAAAATGTGACAGGCTGCTTTTGCATCACACTTTCAAGTAACACAGATGGCAAACAATGCAGTCGATTAAATACTCCATGACAATAAAACTCTATTTTAATTAATCTGAGCTTAAGAATGTGAAAAATCTCCCCCTGTTTTAAATAACGTGATAAGATAAAGGCATCAGACTATAAATTCATTGATATTTCAATTGCTAAACCAATATAAAATTAATGAGTGTTTGAATCAAGCTTTTTTTAGTTTTTTCTCTAGGTTGGACATTATGGTGTTCTAGATTCATATGTTCTAGAATACTCTTACCACAACATACAAATTAACTAGCTGTCAGATTGTAGCTCAATGGTATGGTGCAATGCTTTGCAAGCAAAAGGTCACAGATTCAATACCTAGCATCCTCAGGTAGGACTGGGAAAGTCCCCTAACTGAAATCCTGGAGCACCTCTGCCAATCAGTGTTGACAATGCTGAGCTAGATGGACCAATAGTCCATGTTGGTATAAACCAATTGTTCTCTGTTGCTTTTCTCATCTGAGATACCTTTTGTGTTTTCATAGTCACACAACCATCTACCAAGAAGCTATTTTCAGTGTACCAAGTTTTAGGACCACAAATTAATCAATACAATAATGTTTTACCACAGCATTTTAAAAGGCTTCTTGGTATTCTTGTCCAAGCATGGGATCAGAAACAATGTCTCAGTTTCATGGGCATTATCAAGACAAGCCCAAAGTCATGAATTCTAAAAGCACCTAATGGCTTAGGAAAAGAGGAGGTATTGAAGAGCTCTTGGTAAATCTCTCTGTGAAAGTTTTGAAAAATTGACATGAATGAATTCTGGCTTGTAGAATTCAAGGCCTGATTTATGCCAAGGGGACAATTGGCAAAACATTCCCGTCTCCTTTATTCTCAAACCAGAGCAATCAAGTCTGCCATCAGTATGACATGGAAAAGAAGAAAAAATGCAGGGTTTGGAAGTTTGGAACACTTTTAAACAATGATTTGGGCCAAAGACACAGGCCCTGCTTATTTTATGTCCATCAGATCATCTAACTAATTCAGACTGACTATGAAAATCAAAATAGAGGCCTAAGCTATGGTAACATCTTTACTGAGCAAACACTGACTTTAACCCATTGTGCCTCAAGAGACTTAAAAAGACCAAACTCTTTATAACTAGCCCTGTCATGCCTTAGGTTGGTGCTTCAGACTCGCTATAGTCCAAGATCTTGCATTTCCTGGGGTTCAGCTTTGGAGTAGCTACACGCTTGTTACGTTGCCTTATCCCTTAGGATGATATCCATCATATAACGTGCCGGCTTCCCATCATATAACGTGCTTGACTAGTTAGTGATGGTTCCTTGTCCTCCATCTCAGGTCCATTTTGTTGTACATTGTCCTAGCCTAGTTCCCTCGTATTGGGTCTGAAATGACTCCTGGAACCTTTTGTTTATTGAACTTTGTTCTACACCCCAATTACTTTACATTCATGGAGACTTCTTCAAAAGGTCTGATGATGTCTGTCACTTACACTGCCCTCTATGCATTTTCCCTTCTCCCAGAAATAGGTTCTTTTGGCAGTGTTTACATGACTTCTTGTGTGCTACATACAGTTTTTAAGACTGCAGTTCATATATAATGACTTTTCACATCATATATATATATATATTCCTGCTTCCTTGAACTAAATCTATTATTATATACTAACCCCCACCCCCCACACAATTTAAGGGAATGAGAAATAATGCCAAATAAGACTGGCATGACACAGAGCTACGAAGGTATGGCTTATCAAACACTACTTGGTATTTTATGCACAGCGAGTTTCAAGACAACTTAGCAAGATACCTCTGTGTTTCTTCCGGATTAGCACTTAGGAGGTTTAAGCTGTCTTGTTTTGGAATGCAAGACTCCAGCGCTGTTGTTCTTCACAAGATTTGGAAACATGGAAGTGAAAGTTGAACAGAATGGACAGAAACAGATAGAAACAGAGAGATGGTCACATGCAGTGAAGATGGAGACATGCATCAAGATATTTCTATGAACCAAAAACATTCCTGTTGTAGTACATCCAAGCAAGATTTCTGATCTCTCCTTTTCAGTGTTTCAGAAATAGGAGTGGTGTTGTTGTTGTTTTTAAAAAATGTGACATTGCAACAATTGTAACAGAAAACATTAATAAAGTATAAAGACAGAAATAACAAACAATAGTTCATCTGCAGTGAATAAACTAAAGTTTGGCTTTACTATTTTCATTACTCCTGCTGATAAGACAACCAAATTTGTCCCCTTGAGGTGAATGTTTGCAAGGTTAGTGTTTGGATTTGTAGAAATAAATATTGGTCAAAATTACCTAAGAATGCCATATATAGATATTATTGATTATTGTTTTCAGTAACTGCAGTACTTCGAGAGAGAAAGAATTCCAGTTATCTACTGCAGATCCTGTGCTTTTAGCTTAAGAACCAATTTATTATACTGGGTATAGAGCAAAATTATTCTGATGCCAGCTTTATTAACTATTCCCCTGCCTTTGTTAAAGAAAGCAGCCTTAGGCAACTGTAAATCAGTGGATCACAATTTTAAAAATGTGAATCTCTAGCTTTTGCCTCCATTTTGCCTCCACATACATATTTATCATTTCTTTGATAAAATTATTTCATGTGCAGTTACCAATACTAATAATTTTTGGATTAAAATGAATGGGAATGCTGTCAAGATATGGCACACAGCATGGAGGAGGTGTGTGTAGAAAACCTAGCTATTTTAAATAATGGTTCAGTAACTTAATACATGCACATATACAGAGGACCTGTTACAAGCAATGAAAGAGAAAATGCTTATAATCTAAGAACAACATGACACTAACATTCAAATAAGAAAACCATAACAAAAACAACCACCACCACCAAATATATATCACATTTGGCCAATCAGCATATAAAGAGAAATCCACAAGCACTGAAATTGTTTGATGATTGCTATCTTGTAGAGAAAGCCTGCCCTTGGGATTTTTAGTTACGAGATGATTAAATACACCAATTGCACAAAGTAAGTTATACTGTCGTGAACTGAAACGCCTGTGCCTTTTCAAAAGCTGCCCATAGGCCATAGTTTAACGGGCTGTTAAGCAGACAAGATCACTGATTTAAATGAGCCGAAGGTTGCCTAACCGTATTGGATTGTGGCCTTGAGGCACTCTGAACCCCTCTCACTGCCTGCTGAATTCAATACATGGCAGTGCAATCCTGTGGAAGTTTGCTCAGTTGGCAAGTCCCATTGTTGTTCAGTGGGGCTTACTCCCTAGTAAGCTGTGTTAAGGACTGCAGCTCAAGAGGATTATAAAGCACCAATTTAAAATTCAAAATATGGCTGCCCACTTGCTGTTGAGAGATGAGAGACACTGTGTGGAAGGTTCTCTGCTATTGAGACTACCAGGGGCTAAAGAGAAAGAAGTGATGATTTGTTACACAGCATGAAAACCCAAACAACTCATCTCAACTCCAGTATCTACTGGGGTACTGTAAGATTTATTGCTGCTTATTATCACCAGAACAATTCTGGTTCCTTCCCTCATATATGTACTTCACCTTCTTGCTGGAAACCCTGTATCTGGGATTCCAAAATAGGCTGGCTCAAAACAGAAGGCTTCATGGTTTTGGATCTCTGTGTCCTGATGACACAGAGGAGGGGCACCTGTATGAATCATGGATATCCTCTTCCAATCCCCGACTCCATAGGCAGCCCACCACACTGGGCAAGGCTAATTTGTCAACTAGGCAGGACATTTTTCAGCATTTGACTGCACGGACATCAGAGGTGCTTTGTAATACCGTGAGTAGAATTCAGGTATGAAATGCTTTCTAGTGTCCTATCCTAGATTCCTGGAAAATGTAATTTTTTTAAAAAAAATACATGCCTTTAGAAACTTCTTGGCAAGATTCATCAAGTCACTTTTCATTTAGGAGGGGCTGGCTAGTACCTGTCATCCTCCGGAGATGCATGTTGGATTTGAATCCGGGGACTAGTGGGTCGGCTCCTATCTAGTGAGGGGGACCATCTACCTCTGTTTGTTCATCCAACAAAATAGGGAGAAAACAGAACATTTAGTGTATAATATTTTTTAAAAAAAGCTTTTTTTGTGGCAAGGAAACTGAAAAGTACCCCAAAAAGTCAGCGTTTACTTTTTATTTATTTCGAGTAAGAAAAAGCGCCATCGTTATTTAGCTTGAATTTAGAGCCCCATTTCAGACACATTTGCATAGCTGTACTATTGTGCGTTACACAGTACTGCAGTACTATGACTTTTTTTAAAAAAAATAATCTGTAAAATAATGATATCATAGAGGTAACTGATGGCAGGAATTGTATCTTATGTATTTCATATATCAGTGCCTTTTAAGACCCAGTATGCATTCTTAATGAAGTTTTAACTGGTACCAGATTAAATGCGAAATAAGGGTTTTTTGTTTATTCAATCAAATGAAAAATATTGAATGACCTCTGAGCATGGATGGAATTTAAGCGCCATGTTACACTGCTAGATACAAAATATGTCTTTGAAATTGTCTATTTCCACCACAGCCCATGGTGTACAAAGATATGTGTTCCTCTAGACCAGGGGAACCTCTGTGGTGCACTCCAGTTGCTGTTAGACTCCAACTCCCATCATCCCTGAGCACTGGCCATGCTGGCTGGGGTTGATGGGAGTTGTAGTCCAACACCTAAAAGGCACCACATTGGGTATCCATGATCTAGAAAGTCTCATCTACTGTGACTGGCAGCAGAGTCAGTCCCAGCACAACACCCCCCTTTCCCCCCTCCATAGATATATCTATATTACCATGCTCTGTAATCCTTGTGTTGTTTTAGCCACAGAACCCGCTTTCCTACTTCTGGCATCTATAATTACAGGTTTATTTTTCTTAGTTTATTACTTTTCACAAAAAAAGGAAAACAAGGGATCTAGGCTTCAATCCTATACACACTTACCAGGGAGTAAGTCCCACTCAATTCAGTGGAGCTTAATTTTTTTGTTTGTTTGTAGGCATGCATAGGATTGCCTTTTAAAAGAAGCTGATACACATAAATTACATTAATCAGAGTGTCTCTGGAACTGGCAATAGGGAACTGGGAACTCTCTCCACCTTATCGATAAGTACAGTTGTTCTAAGAATTAAAAAGGCTGATGTAGCAACTGCACAAACTGATAGAGCAATGTACTGAGTGCCTCCTCCACACACATAGGTTGCCTGGAGAAAGCATGGTGTTGGGTGCAGAAACGGAATTCTTGCCACTGTGGAGATGGCTGAACTTCTGCTCCTCTCCTCTAGTTCCTATGATAATCAGGTTCATGCATTTGTGGGTTGGTAGTGGTGCTCCAATGGCTAGCTTACATTCATGCAGAATGAATCACATCACCTGTGCACCATACGTAAGAAGCTGCCATGGGCTGGGGATAACAACAAAGCCCAAATGTCAGGAACTTGGTGGTTGTGTGAGTCACCCATCTATCCCAATCCAGTACTTCATTTTGCACATATTGCCAGTCAGTGTCATGCAAAGCAACCAGCAGTCTGGGTGGACTGGACCCTGAATCATTTCTCAAAGCATGCAGCATTTTCAACAGATTCCTGGCAAATATTGCAAACTTCCATATTGGTCCCCCAGCTATGACTGAATCTTTCTCCCAGGACAATAGCTTTCACCTAATCATTCAGTTTTTTTCATTGTATGCAATTCAGTGAAATGTTCGCGAACGAATGCCATGTACTCTTTCAACAACTCTGTGTTGCGGGCTTGGCTGAGACAGCAGCTTGTTCCAAGGCCTCTCAGCAAGGACATATTTAGGGACTCCAATCCAAAACACATTTACTAGGGAGCAAGACCCACTGAGCACTGTGGGATTTGCTTCTAAGTAAACATGCTCATAATAGCACTGTGCACGTCCTTCATTCAAACCCAATACTCTGCTCCCTACCTCATTATTCCTGCTTATTTATTTATTTATTTTTGTTATTATTATTATATTTCTTCATATAGACATATTGATAAATACACAGGAGTGTGTTTATGAAGTGTATTAGAAATTTCATGAAAGCTAATGTCAGGGAACTGCCATCGGAGAGACAGGTAGTGGACAGGCTACAGGAGAATAGGAGAGAATCTGCAGTAGAAGAGGGAACCAGCAGGGGGAGTGCAGGAGTCACAGCGGAGGGGAGGCTCTGGGATGCTTCCAGTGAGAGTAGTGGAGAGGTAACGGGACCCCCGTTGGGAACGCCCACCCTTCGCCGGAAACTGTCACGCAGAGAGTCTCGAAAGCGCATGTCTGTCAAAGAGCTTTTATGTTGGCGTAAATTCCGTAGACGCCCACTGTCAGATTCTACCAGCGACTGACGGAGTCATGCTTTGGGGGCTCCGTTAGTGCATCGGTTTGGATGACCAGCCAAACCCCAGAGGGATCAAGCTTTTACGCACAAGCAGCACACTATCCCACCACAGCAATCTGACAGTGCTTGAAAGCAGCTTGTGCAAGCAGAAGGCATCATGAGCGAACCATCCGGAACCGGAGGAGCAGGAGCGGGAGCTGGCGCAGATCCAAGCCTGGAACAAAGGTACAGGGCGTTGGAGGTCCAGCTGGCACTGCAAACGGCGAGGCTCGAGGAGAGGAGGGCTCAAGATGCAGATAAGGGGAAGACCACCCCACTTGCCAGACGGGTGCCTGGACTGGTGCAGAAATTTGGGGGGGATCCCCGGAACTATCAAGCCTTTAGGACAGAGATGCAATATGCACTCAATCTACTGTTTGATGACTTCCCCGACGAGAACTCTAGAGTGGCGTACGTGATTGGCCATCTAGAGGGAGGGGCGAGGGACTGGGTTCGGCCCCTGATGGCAGCCAATAATGAAATCTTAAAGGACACAATGAAGTTTTTCCGCGCCATGGACTTGATGTTTTCCAGCGAGATCGAGCAGGGAGTGGTGCGCAGGCAGTTAATGGCGTGTAAACAGGGGAGCCGATCTGTACGTGAGTACTGGACTGAGTTCACCATGCTGATTCATAGACTTGGGTGGGACCTTGCTAGTGAACCTATTCAAATGCTGTTTGAAGAAGGTCTCTCTCCGGCAGTGAAAGATGAACTTTCCCGGGCGCCTAGGGCGGAGTCTATGGATCAGCTGACTAAATCAGCGCTGTCCATTGGGGCACGCCAGGAAGCTAGAGCTATGGAAAAGCGGGAAGGAAAGGGGGAACGTTGGAAGGACTTCCGCATTCCAGAGATTCCGGAGCAGCCTTTCCCGCCAGCAGAGCCGATGGAACTTGGAACAGCGCGCGCGCGCGCAGTTTCAAACACCAGTGAAGGGCGGAAGAAGGAGGGAAAGAGCGGCAAGAGATGCTATCTCTGCCAACAGCCAGGTCACTTTGCCAGAGTCTGTCCGCAAAGGAAGGAATGGCAAGGGATGGCGGGAACTGTTGGGGGGAAGGAGGAAGAAGAAATCACGGAGCCAGTAAAAGCCAACGCCTGGTTGCCAACATCAGGGCACAGCAGCCAGGCCAGGGAGTAATGAATGTGCCCACGCCGGAACCTCCAAGACCAGCGCTTGTGATAGAGGTGTTGCTGGAACTGGCAAACGGACACCCACTGAAGATAAAGGCGCTATTGGATTCAGGTAGCTCATGTAATTTCATGAGCAAAGAGTTTGCAGCTGCACACCAAATACAGACTATCCCATTGAGTAAGCCTTTGCAGGTTACCACGATTGATGGGAGGGAGCTGTTGGGAGGAGAAGTGAGCCAACAGACTGTACCAATGATAATGAGGGTGGCACGACACACCGAACTGATAGCGTTTAACGTAGCCACCTTGGGAGGAGCTCCTATTATCTTGGGTATGAGCTGGCTGGCGCTACACGATCCGCTAGTAGGCTGGCATCAGAGAGTGGTTTCCTTTGGATCAGCACATTGCCTAGAACACTGCAAGGAGGGAGAGGCTCAGGCAGGCGCCAGGGGCACTCTAGCAGGGATGGAAGTGATGGACAAAGGGAGGGTGCCACCACAATACGCTGACTTGCTTGACGTATTCAGCGAAAAAGAAGCAGATAAACTGCCCCCGCACAGACCCTTTGATTGTCAAATTACCTTACTCCCAGGAGCACAATTGCCAGTGGGCAAGCTGTATGCAATGTCAGACAGTGAGATGCAGGAGTTAAGGGAGTTCATTGACAAGAATCTCAAGCGAGGTTTCATCAGAGAGTCACGAGCGGTGGGGGGCAGCCCAGTGTTCTTTGTGGACAAAAAAAACACAGGCAAGCCCAGGCTTGTATGTGATTTCAGGGCCCTAAATGCAGTGTCAGAACCAGTGACTTTCCCTATGCCCAGAATTGATGACATTCTAACACGGGTGAGAAAAGGGAAAATTTTTACCAAGCTGGACCTTAGGGGGGCATATAACTTGATACGTGTGAGAAAGGGGGATGAGTGGAAGACCACTATGTTCACCCCCTTGGGGGCCTTTGAGTACACCGTTATGCCTTTCGGATTACAAGGGGGCTCCGCCTGTTTTCAATCATTCATGAATCACGTCCTGGGGCCACTGCTCTACAAGAACTGCGTAGCGTTCTTAGATGACGTTCTGGTGTACTCAGACAATGAGGAGCAGCATGTGCGAGATGTAAGAGAGGTACTGAGCAAGCTGCGAGAAAACCGGCTGTGGGTGAAACTGGAGAAGTGTCAGTTTCATACCAAGGAGGTGGAATTCCTGGGGTACCGGTTGTCTGACAAGGGATTGGCCATGGATCCCAGCAAGGTTCAAGCGGTACTGGAATGGAAAACACCAAAGACCAAGAAGGACGTGCAAAGGTTCCTGGGCTTCGGAAACTTCTATAGGAAGTTCATCAAAAACTTTGCCCATTTAACAGCGCCCATCACGGATTGTCTTAGTAGCAAAAAGAAATTTGTTTGGACGGGAGAAGCGCAACAAGCGTTCGAACGCTTAAAGCAGGCGTTTGCGTCGGAAGAGCAACTCTTGCACGTGGATCTACAACAACCAATGAGAGTGGAGACTGACGCGTCAGACCGAGCGGTGGGGGCCGTTCTTCTCCAGCCGGGAAAAGATACGTCTGAATGGAGACCGTGTGCATTCTTCTCGCGGAAGTTGAACAAATCAGAGAGGAACTACACAGTGTACGACCGAGAACTGCTCGCCATTCATGAAGCATTCCGGAAATGGCGGCACTTGCTGATTGGGGCGCAGCACAAGGTTCAAGTCCGAACTGACCACAAAAATCTGGAATACTGGAGAACAGCCCGAGTGCTGAACCAGAGACAAGTGAGATGGGCCCAGGAGTTCTCCAAATTCCACTTTGAGATTCGTTACGTGCCCGGCTCCGAGAACGTGAGGGCGGACGCTCTTTCCAGGAAACCTGAGTACTTAGAGGGGGAGGGAGCGCCTGAGGCAAGGCATGTAATCCCTGAAGACCGCTGGGTGTGTGGGGCGGCATTGGTGGGGCAGAGGGAACTGATAGAGGGTACGGAGAACGATGAATACGCCCAAGAGAAACTCAGAGAGCTCCGGAGGACAGAGGAGAACACAGGGGGGTTCGAAGAAAAGAACGGGGCGTTGTATTACAAAGGGGCACTGTACATACCCGACGGGGAACTGAGGGGCAGAGTACTCAAGCAGTTGCATGACAGCCCCACAGCGGGACATTTTGGACAGCACAAAACCATGTGGTTGGTTACCAGGGAGTTTTGGTGGCCCAAGGTGAGGGAGGACGTACGGGAATATGTCAGGGGTTGCGACAGGTGCCAGCGAGCGAAAGGAGAGAGGGTGGCGCCAGCGGGGCTATTACAACCCTTACCCACGCCCGAAAGGCCATGGGAGGCAGTATCCATAGATTTTATGACGGACCTGCCAAAATCCAAAGGCAAAACAGCTGTCATGGTGGTGGTAGATCAATTAACCAAGATGTGTCATTTTATAGCTTGTTCACATGCAGTCACAGCGGAGGAAACCGCCAAGTTGTTTGTAGAACATATTTTCAAGTTGCATGGCGCCCCCTTGAGGGTGGTCAGCGACAGAGGGAAACAATTTACTTCCAGGTTCTGGAGGAAACTTATGAGCTTACTGCACGTAGAACTCAATTTCTCAACTGCCCGGCACCCAGAAACCAATGGGCAAGCGGAAAGGGCAAATGGGGTTTTACAACAATACCTGAGGTGTTATGTAAAAGACAGAGAAAATGATTGGGTGGATAAGTTACCTCTAGCAGAATTTGCCTACAACAACGCGGAGAACGTGTCCACAGGGATGAGTCCCTTCCTGGCAAATTATGGGTGTCACCCCCGGGCATTCCCAGGAGAGGGAGGGGAGAGGTGGAGCGTGCCGGCGGCGGAATATTTTTTTGAAGAGATGGAGGCGATCCACCGTCAGCTTCAACTTAACTTAGAGAAAGCCAAGGAAGAATATAAGAAGCAAGCAGACAGAAATAGGAGGGAAGGTGAAACTATAAGGGTGGGGGACCGGGTGTGGTTGTCCACCCAAGGGCTACCGTTCAAGGGCGGGAGTAAGAAATTGAGGCCCAAAAGATTGGGACCCTTTGAGGTCATACAGCAGGTCAACCCAGTGGCATTCAAACTCAGGCTGCCCAGTCACATGAAATTACACCCAGTATTTCACAGGTCATTACTGTCGCCGTACCGAGAGGGACGCGAGTGGGGGGAGCGTGAGAGAGAGGCCACCCAAACGCCCGTGATAGAAGAGAGAGAGCGCGACATGAACGTGGCAGGAATCATTGATTCCAGGTGGAAGGGGAATCAGGTGGAATATCTGGTAGAATGGGAGGGGGAAGCAGAGTCGGAAAACACTTGGGTACCAGCAGAGGTAGTCAATGACGAGGTTTTAATAGAAACATTTCATCAGCGTTTCCCAAGAAAACCGCAACCCGTGGCTCGATTTAGAAGGGAACACTTTGGGACCACCGATGAGGAAGGAGAGTTTGAAGGGTTCCCAGAGTCAGGGGTGGGTGAAGAAGCCGACTCCGACGAAGAAGAGGAAGACGGGGAGAGAGACGGTACGCCGTGGCTGGAAGTGTTAGAATCCTCGGACGACGAGGAGAGTTCCTTCAGGGGCTTTCCGCCCTCACCGCCAGTGGGAGAGGAGGCGGGAGGGGGTGAAGGGGGCCCTGGGGGGGAGGTGGATGTCAGGGAACTGCCATCGGAGAGACAGGTAGTGGACAGGCTACAGGAGAATAGGAGAGAATCTGCAGTAGAAGAGGGAACCAGCAGGGGGAGTGCAGGAGTCACAGCGGAGGGGAGGCTCTGGGATGCTTCCAGTGAGAGTAGTGGAGAGGTAACGGGACCCCCGTTGGGAACGCCCACCCTTCGCCGGAAACTGTCACGCAGAGAGTCTCGAAAGCGCATGTCTGTCAAAGAGCTTTTATGTTGGCGTAAATTCCGTAGACGCCCACTGTCAGATTCTACCAGCGACTGACGGAGTCATGCTTTGGGGGCTCCGTTAGTGCATCGGTTTGGATGACCAGCCAAACCCCAGAGGGATCAAGCTTTTACGCACAAGCAGCACACTATCCCACCACAGCTAATTTTCCATTTAGAAGAGGATGCGTGGAGAGACACTAGCAATCCTGATTTTCAACGAGATATAGAATCATTATTAAAAAGGCAAAATGCATGTTCTGTTAGCAGTGCAACATTTAAAGCACCAGTTTCAGTTGTACTTTTTGAGGTACTTTTCTGTTCATTAAACATTGGGAGCAAGCAAACTACAAGGACTTCAGGGGGGTTTAGCATTGCAGATTAGTACAGTCTTTTAGGTATTTAGATGTTTAGAAGGCTGTTAGTACGCAGCAGCTTTCCCCCCTCTATGCCAAGTGCTAAAGGAGAAAATATAAAGGTACCAGTGCACTCAAAGCCCTTAATATGCTGATATTCAATAGAAACATTTAAAATAATAGAAATAGAAATGTAATCAACTGCAAACATGCATTACGAAATTTGGGGGGGGGAAATTCACACAATATGTTTTAATGATGTGAAACGTACTGTACACACTAATGTGGACTAGCATGCAGCAATAGTTTTTGAGAGTTGAAAAGAATGGTCAAAACATAAGAAATCATAGCAGAGTGTGCAACTAGTAGATGCACCTGCTATACTCTAAGGAAACTGCATCCAATACATTGAAAGAGTATCCAACATACCATGCAGTATTGACAAAATTGGAAACTAAGTTCTGGTTATGTTGAAGAGCTCTAAAAAGTTTGAGCAGGAAGCAACTTCCAGTAACTCCCATTAATATTATTTATATGCCTAGGTTTCCCCAGCCACTCTGGGCGGCTTCCAACAAATTAAAACATCATCCACAGTAAAACAAAATTAGATGGCAAAGACATCTAATTTGCACTGAACACTGAGGATCAGGGAGGAAAGCTTTTGGCTTCCTTATAAACTCAAAAGATAATGGGTGTTATTTGACCAAGTTTTACACAGGGTAAACCCATTGAAATTAAGAGACGTAATATAGTCGATGGCTCTACTGTAAGTAAAACTTAGCTAAACACCACTCCAAGAAAATAGAGACTGGGGGAAGGCACACCAAAGCATGCTTTTGCACAAAGCATAGTTCACTTGGGATGTGGGGATTTCCTGACGATTGGTCAGACATGTATTGGGGATGACACAGCTCATGCCCCACTCTTAAAGCTTAGTTTCCCTGGGGTTTCCCACAATCCTGTAAGTCTTAACAATGTTTACTTAGCTCTGTCTAAACTGTGATTAGTATCCAGCACTAGAACAAAAATCTAGATAACATTTTGAGGGGCAGCTAATAATGATAAGGCAAACATTACAAATCAACAGAGTACTCTTAAAATCAATCCAGCATTCTCGAATAATCCTTGCTCTTGCTGACCCCATTTCAAATGTGGCTCGCCCACCGCTGGTTCAGGATGTGGTGGCTTTCCTTCTGACAGGGTGGGAAGAAGCTGAGAGTAAGTACATCTTCAGCATCTGTCTTGGCTTCCTATATTGTTTTTGGAAACACATTCATCTTGCTACCTATATAACCATCGTGCTGCAAATCTTCACGTCCAAGTTTTACTATCACATGGAATGAATACAACACCATCTGGATTTCCATGCCTACTCCTACAACAACAGCAATACATCCATTTGCTCTTTCTTTGTAGTAAAGACATCAATTCAGTATGTTCAGCCAAGTGCTGACTGCCATCTGCATTGACCCATTGCCATATAGGGTAATAGACAGAGGTCTATAGTGCTGCCTTTAATAGAAACAGGAGCCTGACTGCCAGTGTCACCAATCCATGTGAGCATATAAGAACACAGCTTTGCTAAATTTAAGCTGTGCAGTTACCGTGCTACATACAAACTAGTGAAACTGCAAGGTTTGGTTTATATACAGTAATGTATAAAACTGATACAATGCTTTGCAGCCAGGATAAAGCAACTCGGCTAACACTGCAGAATGTCTTTGATCTATTATAATAGCCTGCTCAGCTTGCACCATTTGCTCCAACATATGATGGGATGGCTAGAAGAATGAATGAATGGATGGGAGTGTTGTGTGACAGCTTCTTCACCAAACTGCCACACTTATGATACATGTCTGAACTGGACCTAGGAATCAGGTGGGAATCCAGATCAGGAATTCCATAATTTTACAGTCACATTCAAAAACCTAAATAGTGAGGATATACCCATTAGGGATGCAGTAACCAACATGTTGCCCTCAAGATGTTTGGCTTCTGCTGACAGGACTTTGTTAAATCCTGCCCACTATACCCTGCCTTTGTTCCCTCCAAAGACTTCCAATGCCTGGAACAGGGCATTCAGGTATTGTAGCCTTATTTTGAGTAAGGGCATGTTTTCTCACATTTGCCAGTTGAGGTACATACTGAGTCTACTCTTCCACATGTCACCAGTGCAGGCTACCACTATATATAAAGAATTCTCTTTCTCCTTTTTCGGTGTGTGAAATGAAGAGGCACCCAAAGCCGAACAAGAGTAGCAGGAAACCCTAATTCCCAACTTAACAGGGGGATCCTTTGTTGCCTTCAAAAAATTGGTATGAGATGAACAATCAGGGCAAGGTTTATAGGTTCTCCCTTTTCCTGAGTTTACCGTAGTTCTTACATTGGTCACCAGGAAAAAAATGGGGGTTGTGAGAGGGGATCCTTATGCAGTGGCTTTGTAGCTGAAATGTGAATCAGTTCAAGTGGGATAATGTTTGCAACTTATACCCCCAAACCAGGAGTGTAGCTTTCTTTTTCCCCCTGCTGCTGTCATAAAAAGCAGTGAGATCTGGGACCAGAATGGCAGGAAGCAAAAATTAGTTAGGTCAGATCACCCCTGCTCCAAACCACTACAGCACACTAGCTCTCATCCATGGACACAAACAACTGAATCTTCAAAAATGCTTTTTGCGAGTGGGCACACACATGAAATAAAATGGTATTTTCCAGGTCTTGGCATAAATGTGGGTGGCTTGCCAGTGTTTGATCATCAGTGCTCTCTTGTTGCTCTTGTTTTTAAGCACCTATTGAATTCTTGCCAGTGGCTCTGGTAGATGCTGACACTGCAAAAAAACAGATCTTCAAAGAGCAAAGGCTGGCTGAATGCCACTCTTCATTATTCACTTGCACAAGCATCTTACTGCCTTCCCAGTTTCAGCATACCCCTGGCAAGCAAAAACAGCATCTTTGCTTGCTCTCAATAAATCTAGGTGCTGGGGGTTTTAATTTTACTGGTGTCCTTATTCTATGGCTAGGAAAAAGAAAAGATTGCATTCATATTCAAACTCTTCCTCTAATGAACCCAAGAGCGGCTTACAGATGGTTCCCAGGAAGTATCTCATCTAGGCAGGAACCACTTCAGGTGCCTTCAGACCATTCTTTAATCACATGTGTGTTGGCCTATTGAGAATTCCATGACAACACCTGCTTTCTTCTACATTCAGTGTTTGCAGGACAAATAACTCAAGGCACACTATCTATATCTATATCTATATCTATATCTATATCTATATCTATATCTAGTTATGAAGAAATACTGTTGAATTCAAACACTTCCATACAGAGCCACAATCACATCTGATAATGATTCTGACCAATAGTGTTTGATTACAAAAAGTATCTTTAAACTGTTTTGGGGGGTGGGGAATGTTTTCAAACATTTCAAACATAGCTCTATTTCTTTTTTAAGGAAAAACAACGTGAAACACAATGAATCCAATCCCACAGTGTTTGAACCCAGCAACTGGAGTGGCACATGGGTAGAAAGGAAACAAAAAGTGTGCCAATCAGCTGTTGGGGTGCGATTCTGCTACCCACACTCACCCTCCTGAATCAGCAAGATTCCAGCCTCCTTTAAAGGGAAAATTTGCTGAATAAGAAGGAATTGCAAGTGAAATATTACATCTGGTATGGTTCATGGATGTTGATAACCAAGTGAAAACAACAGAGTCTTGCAGCTCCTTGAAGATGAACAAATTTATTGTGACAAAAGCTCCCATGTGATAGAGCCCACATGTTCAGATGAAGAAACAATAAAAGTGGTGCTCAGTTAAACTGCGTATCTCAATTAACACTGAAATGTTGTTATCAGCATACTGAGGACTTCTGCAAACAATGGCATTAGCTTGGACTTTAAAGTGAGACAGAGACAGAGAGACAGACAGAGAACCAAAGAAGCCAAAAGCTGCTATAAGCAACATCAACCTACAATAAGCATGGATATTGGAGCAAAAGTGTCTACAAATATCAAAGCAGATATGAATAATAACAGGTGGATATGAATAGAAAACTGATATGGGGGAAAATAACAAACTGATAAGGACCACCAGCACAAATGACAAGAAATTGAGAAGTCTTTATTTTATACCTTTCTTGTTCTGGTGAATGCAAACTAGTATCAGGCCTCAAGCAGTTGGTACTAGCACTCCTAGCCCTGTCAAGCGAGGGCTGCAGTTCACTAGTGCCAGTGCATTGCATCCAATGGAAGGAGGAGGAGAAAAACAAAAAGAAAACAAAGAAAGGAATACAATGTTAGATATCAAATCATAAAGTAATGTTCTATTTACATAAGATGTCAACTAACAATGGTCCAATAAAGATACAATGGAACTGGCTGGATGAAAAAGAGAGAGAGAGAGAGCTGAGATTTGCTTTAAAATAAAATTTAAAAGATAATGCCTGAATTTGGTTGCATAAAAGAACAAAGGAATCAAAGGTGGCCATTAAGAGATTCCATGAAGTCAACTCAAGATGGATTAAATAGGCAAGACTGCACCTTAGCAGTGGAAAAACGAGACTTGCCAAATATCAACCAATGGGAAAAATGGGAAGGAAACACTGAAAAATTATCTCTGTAACTTATTTCATCTTAAAAGTTCTATAACACAAAATGATGGAGCACAGTTGTCTCGAACTTCACAACGAGGTTGATCTACTGAACTAAACTAACAGGAATAGGAAAGGATACTTTGACTGAGACCTTACCTAACCAATAGACCATCAGTAAATCTTGGTATTCGTGAGTTAAGGCAATTACGAAGAAGTGAAATATCCTGACTAAGCACTGATTTGGCCTTAACACATGCAGGCAGGGTTGAGCTTCACAAAGTAAACATAATTCATAAAAGAGAAAAAAAAAAGTAAGTTTTACACAGGATGCAAACCACACGTTTAAAAAAGAAATAAAATATGTAGTGAATTTAAATAAAAATACTGATTTTTTAAGTGGGGTTTAAGCAGCAGGGATTCGGGAGATAAGGCTGTAGCAACTATTGTGTTCAGTCAGTGGGGGTGTGAACATGTTTAGGTCTGCAACTTTAGCCTCCTTTCATTTCTTAGATAAATTGGGAACATTTGCTTTGCACCAGATATTATGATGATAATGCGATCAAACTGCATTTTCGGTGTTTTGGTTGGGAGAGGTTTATTTTATAATACAGTATATGCTTATAAATGATTCTTAGTAAGAAGCAGCTCCAATATTTTTCTTGAATGCATATTTTCAGAAATGTATGTGAGAACTTTAACGGGAACTTTTAACAGATTTCTTACCTGTAAATATTCCAGTAAGTGCCATTCTCTAATAAAGGCATCTTGGGAGGTAGTGTTTTATAATGCCTAACAGAATTTCTTGAGTGTGAAAGAAAAGAAAAGAAATGGAGAGTATCCATGCAAGAAACAAAACAAAACAAATAAATAACTAAATAAATAAATGCAATTACAGATGAAGCAGTACTTAATGAAAGGCAAAAATAGTAACAATTCTTATGCAGTATTTGCTGTGTGGTTAACAATTGCCACTACTATTAAGGTTAATTTTAGTAATGTTATAATGTTAAGAATCTATGTAAGGTGTGCTGAAACAAGAGGTTGTAAAGCAGCAGTCTACAGACAACCGAACTCTACAACTTCTTCAGGAGGGTCTTTTCTCTCTCTCTCTCTCATTACCAGAACATTCTTGTACTAGTATAACACTAAAGCTAGTATCACCTATTTTGTGAACGATCTAGTGCTGGTCGTACCATTAGGCAGAATGAGGCAGCTCAGGCAGCTGATTTTGTACTTCACGAAAGGGTAGCAAATTGTTAAGGAATTTAGCATTGTGTTTTTACTCCCAGGGAGAAGTGCTTGCGGGATTTTATGTGTCTGGTGCCAAAATAACTGGAACAGCCTTCGGTACTATGCTTGCTCCTTTACTTCTGAGGAGGCGGGGAAGGTAACTTGTGGTCCCTCTCAGGCAGCACTTTGGTAAGGATTTAAGGAGCCACTTTAAGCATGGCTAGCAAAGGGAGATTTTTAACTTTCTTTTCTTTGAAAAGCAGAGTCCTATGCTATATCACAAACTACTTTTGGAAGTATGTGCTGGCTAATAATGGAATATCTTATGGACGGTGCTTTAACGTTTAACAGATTTCATCACAGCTTAAAGTGTGTTGGAAGCTAGGTGCTCTAGTCTACAGCCCTGTGTGGACTCATACTGAGTTTCTGCAACAGCAGCCTCCCCAGACCACTTTCACAGACAGAGAAGCATCATGTATATTTGCTTGTTCCCTTTGCTAAAATGAGAGGGGAGGCCCTTGAAGGAGTTCTGTATATGTATTGCCATGCCCTCAAAGACTCTTAGCAAGTGAGGGTGTTTAATTATAATGTGATCAGTATGCGAAAGACACAAAACCAGTTATGAAAACACAAATGTTTAGAAAGGAAAAATTAATAAACATAATACCACTGCCATACATTGGAAGACCTTTTGCAACATTTCTTGAATAATTCCATTCAATGGATGGTATCCAACTGATGTCCCATCACTGATGGAAGGCCTACATCAGTGTAATGAGGATAGATGCAATTTTTGGTGATTCCTCCACCTGTCTGCACCCCACAAAATCCAGAATGCATTCCCACCCTCCCTTTTCTGTCTTCATCAGCAGAGGGACACCAGTTGGTGTGTATGAATGTTCAACTTCTAAACATTAAACTTCTCAGTAACTTAATCTCTATGATCCAGACACTGCAGGGCATATGAATATATAAAATATGTATAAAAAGCCACAGGTCTGGGTACATTGGGCTCACTATAATCCTATCCACTGAAAGATAGGATAAACATATATCAACAAATGTTTAAAAATAATCAAGCTTCTAGACCATAGCCTTTTACTTCAATACAGTATTGCTAATACAGGAATATTACAGCAGAGGACTGACAGAAACAAAAGTGACTAGTAAAAGAAAAGAAAACACACACACACCAGAACTATCCAAACTTGGTTACCAAATGCCTGTATTTACCTGGTGGTATGTAGGCACTCTGCACTTCTTCCTCGTTTTGCCCTGGGCAGCATTAGAAGCTCACTGCACAGACAGGATGGATGATGAATGAAACAGATATAAATATGAAGCATTAAATGGCATGAATTATGCCATGGTATGCAAATGAAAACATAAAATAAACCAGAAAGCTTGAACTGAGATAGTTACCTCAACAGAAGTTAAAGACATATTAGCACACTCCATATATATATATTTGACTGACTGGGCCAGTATTCTAAAATAAAGGCTACAATCCTTTAGTTTGGCTGATTAACATGTATTCACTGCAACAGATTTTAAAGCAGTTTAACTCTGCAGTCTTTTAATATCTGGAACGTTTCTTAATTCACAGCTGACCAGCTTCCCTGTGATTCTGCATTTCTAAATAGAAGCAACTAAAATAAACTGTTCATGAACGTAAGGCAATATGCTTATAGTAAGGAAACATTGAAGAAAACGAGTTTTATCTTCCAAATCAAAAAACTGTGGAAGTTCAAGCCATTGCATCACTGCAAGCTTCCTCTAATCTATTCATAGGCGTCATGATGCCTTTGCACATTTGTTTTTAAAACACAAATACTTATTATCATTATTGTTGTTATTATTATTTTGTCACCACACATCCTGAATATGTTCTCAATGTACATTATAGCATTCTAATTCAGACCCGTGGCTCTCCACTGTAAGGAGCTATACATTACAGGCAATAGTGAAATAACTGCAAAGAGAAAGGCGCAGCATGTAGCACGAGTTTTAACAAGACGTGTACATGCTGTGGGTCCACTAGGACAGTACTTTCAGGCAGAAGTCAACAGCGCCACTCAGGAGAGAGACCAGGAGGACCCCCAAATGAAGCAAGGTTGGCATGTCATGTTTTGAAGTGATGAGGGGGAGGTCTGTAAGACCATTAAGTCGATTAAGTAAAACTAATGAACCATATCACTGTGTACTTGCATTCTGCCCAAACACAAATCACTGAGATGAATTTCCAAGGTTCACCAGAGTAAAGTATATTTGCTGCTCAGGAAGATGTACCATTTCAAAAGAATCAAATAGTCATATGAAATACTATGGTTTGAACCAGTGCTTTTTTTTCCCCTTTAAAAAATGTTTAGTGGTACTCTCATTTTCCTACTCATATTGAAATACTGCCCCTCAAAGAGGCCAAACTTAGATTCACAAAATGTTTAGGGGTATGCGACTCCTGCGTCCCCAAGAAAAAAAGCACTGGTTTAAACTGGTCAACGTGTGAGCCATGTGTTGTCCTATTGTCACAATAGCATACATTTCATTGGGGATTGATCAGTAACGTCATAAGAAATAATCCTGTATAAAAAAGCCTTAACTATCTGGTGGAATGTTGCCTAACAGAGTCCTACTAACATTATAGGATTCTGGTGCAACATACCACACACAAAAGAGGCCTAACATCCCACATGCAAAACCGGAATTCAACAGGGCAAGTTAAAGAATAATGGAATACTTTGTAAACTAATGAACCATTGAATTCAATGGTACTAGCTCAAGAAAGCTTCTTAGGAATTAGAGATTATTCACCAATGTTATTAATTTGCTTCACCCATGAATCTGAAGATGTCAGGGGCTCACACTTCCTGAACCCCCTCCTTTGAAGAATCTTATGCTGCCAGTAGGACTTTGGTCTGAATGACTTTTTATTTTTAAAGCTGCAGCAGCATTTGTCATCTCACCCAGGAGACAGGAGAGGTGAATGAGAAAGCACCTTCTCCGGTTTAGAAGGGAAAGTTAGGACTGTACGTGGGTATCGTGGGTGCTGTATGTTTTCATAGGAAACATGAAAGGAAGAGTGAGATAGTCAGGGAATAACTGTGAATGTGAAGCTGAGGTATGTTTGAAGTGTTCTGGTAGTCTTTATGACAGACTGACAGACTGAGCCTCCGTGTCCTGCCTGATTAACAAATTAACATTAACAAATGTGCTAGCATATACCACACTATGTCCACAGAATTATAACTCTGGACCACCCTAACATACAAATAAGAGAGGGTGGAGACAATACAGAATTACCAGCAATAAAGGAGAAGCAAGCTATACTGAAGAAGAACAAGATCCAAATTTGGATGAGTGGAAACAGAATGAAAGCATTTGTCTAATTTCAGTGATAGCCAAGGGTTAAATTCTAACTCAAGACGAATGTTGGCTCCCACGAATGATACGAGGCACCCAACACATTGTGTCGAATTCCTCGCAAGTCAACATTCAGCCCTCTCCTCCCGCTTCTAAACTGGATCATTCTGAGGTCTACTATAGCCAGAGTGTGGGTCTGTGTGCATGTAATCTTTTGATTAAAATAAGGTTTAAAAAACCTGCAAGATAATTTTCAAAATACTTCTTTGTTAACACAAGTGAAAAGTTAAATTCTGGCAATCTAGCACAAGTAAATGGGTGGATACTGCCCTTCCTTTAAAATAACTAGGTAAGTGAGGCATCTTCCCCATCCCAAATTCCACCACGGGTGGGAGACAATTAACACAGCTGTCTATATCCTCAAATTTGACAGCTTCTAGTTCTGAATGGTCAGAGCAGAATGTATAGCTACGCTATGCTCTGTATCACTGAAGAATGAAAGGAATAATTGGGACATACAGTACACTATTTGACTAGTAGATATGGTTGGCATAGGAAGGCCCAGCACCTCAAATAGATGCAACTTATTGCATTACAGAAAAGTGTAATCTTTCTATATCTGCAATAACATCTTTGTCCTCACAGAATTAAAATGGTTCAACTGTATTAACCACCCTAGTCCATGGTAATGTTTGCAACAGAATCAAAATTTACTTTTGCAAGTGCAAAGTCACAAGAACAAAGCTCTTACTAAATGAAGCAAGATTCCAGTTTTGTCTTTTTTTAAAAAAAATGCTACTCACCATATTTGCACTGTGAACATAAAATCAATTATTTTTAATGAGATTCCACTACTGATTAGAATAATGCTTCGCTTCTTATTTGATTACTGTCAGACTATTTCCCACCTCGTAGTCCAGACCATATAAAGCTCATAGTTCTAGACAGTATAAAGCACATTTCAACACCAGCAAAAATATATATTTTAAAATGCACAGAGAGATATATATATATATATATATATATATATATATATATATATATATTACTACAGATTCACACTCTTAAAGTGGCAAACATACCTTTCTTGATCTGACAAATACTGACTATCCATATCTCTGGACCTGCGGTCAACTGGGCTTCGGGAGGCATCATGGTGTCTAGTTGGAGAACGTGATCTTCTCATTTGATGAATTTCATCTAAACTCCTGGAAATGTTCATAGAAGCACACATGTGTTTGACCATGTTTTTTTCTTATCATGGTTTAATCAAGGTTTCCCAGACATTTAACAGGAATGGTCAAGGCTGATGAATTGGAAGCAAGTCCTCCCCACCCCAACACCAATGGAGGAATACCCAGAAAGTGATGCAAAAAATCCACATGGCCAGAAAGAACTGTGAGAGGGAAATTATAGCTCTGCCTGCTTTTGAGGATAGAAAGAACCATGAGCTGGAAATTATATTCCTTTCTGGTTATCAATTTTTATTATCTACTGTGTTCTATGCCGTTAAGAAAATAACTGAGCTGCTGTTTCTGGACAGCCTAATCATCTGTATCAAGAAACTATAAATCCCTTTCAGTTACTATACCAAAAGAACTATACAAAGCCTCATTTTATGCTATGGTTAGCCTTATATGCCAGGTATTACAGGCAATAACAATGTATTTGTTCATGTTCCTGTGAGAACTAGCCCGTTAGAATACATTTATTTCCTTTTTATTCTGTGCTTCCCCTCAAGAGTTGAGGAGGTATTTATTCTTCCTGCCCCACTAAGTTGCCCAGTTTACTTCCCACAATCCTGTGGCACAGGTTAGGCTGACAGACAGGGAATGATGCAAGGCCATCCGAAGAGCTTTGACAGCTAAGAGGGAATTCTCAGTCTAAGTCCAACACACTATCCACTACACCAAACTGGCCTCCGTGGATGCATGCATAAAAACATCAACACCCATACACCATGTGCATGGTGGCTGGTGTATGCCCTTGCTTTTCATAGTGACACAGACTATCTGTCTGCAATGTTTGTGACTTATGAGTAAACAAGGTGGGAGACAAGGAGGAGAAAGGATGGAAGTTGTGACAACTGACTTCTTAAAGATGTTTTTAGGAAAGGTGAGAGGGGAAGATTTAAGCCTATATCCTGCAAATACTAAGCTGTCACTTAAGAGTAACTAGTAGTAATTAACAGTTAATATTAATACAGAGCATAGTGAGCTGTACAAAACATCCCCTTGTGTAGTCGTTTCTTTGATTTGTGCAATACAGGATTGCTTCATGGTGGTGAGCTATCTGGAGAAACTTGTCGCGTTTGGAAACCTAGTATTAGGTACGCTACAACACAAATCCAGCTAAATGTGATGGTTTGTGTGGATTTTCTTTTAGTTGCTAGAAGACTATAGATGCTCACATTGATTTATATTCTAAAAAAAGAAAGTAGTCTACAATACTAAATAGGTTTTGCCCCAAAAGAAACTGATAGACAGCAGAACTTTCTGATAATTTTTTAATCTGATTTATAATCTATTGTTGTCCAGTCTATCAGTTTCTCTCCTTAGCTTCCCAATATGCTGGTAAATATCAGAGTCCAGTTCTCTTCTGTCACCCACACCCTTTTCCTTTAAGTATTTGTCTTCCATAATATCCAACTTCACTGGAATTTTGCTAAGTTATTTCCTACTTCCTTTTGTTGTGACATGATCTCTCCCTCCTCTTCTGTACAAGGGATAGTCAGCATTGTGTCTTTCAAATGTTGTTGGACTATAACTTCCATAATCCCTGACCAATGGCCATGCCAACTATAGCTTATAAGAGTTATAGTCCAACATCTAGAGGGCACCAGGTTGGCTCCCTCTACCATCTGTCAAACTATTCCCTCTCATTTTCACCAGGGTATGAAAACATACCTAAACATCTCCCCTCCTCAGCAGCTCACTTCTTTCCATTCTTCCTTATCCATTTTCTTTTCAAAACTACAAGGCAGAGCACAGGGTCTTCTTTGTCTGGCTACCCTAGAGATCTCCTTTGTTCCATGAAAATGGGGGGAAATGTCATTGGTAGCTTAAAGTGAAATGCCCATTTATCTCTTAATAGAATCATCTTTTTAGACTGAAGAGCTGCTTTTCTTTCTGTTATGCTTTCACATTCTCCACAAACTCACTAAGGAAAATTCAACATTTTGTATTTCCTTAAGACAGCTGCACCATTAAGCAAGGAGCCTCTGCATGGCAGACACATGGCTCATCCTAGAGGCAGTTGTCATAGTGTGGAAGTGACCATGCAGGGGTTTCATGTGCAGCTGCCCAAGGAAAACATCACCTTCACATTTCTTTAATCACAATGGAGACAATCCAGCCAAAGTTAAGCCCTTTTCAAAGTTATCTCGATTTGAGCAGGAGAGTCTTAAGCACACATGTTAACAACTCTTCCAACTATAATAAATGGAACTAAAAAGAGCTCGGCTTTGGCTGGAGTCTGCCCAATGTGTGTTGATGATGAAAGCAGCTATATTTTGAAGCCTACCTCTGTAATGGCACATTTGGTAAACGAGAACGGGTCCTGCCCTGATCGTCACCACGGTGAGGAGATACAGATCGTGAACGATGATGGGTTGTTCTTTGCTGTTCTGGCACAGTTAACGTTGTAGATTTACTTTCTCTAGTGCTAGACCTATAGCCTACTGGTAGAAGTGCAACAAAATGAAGTTAGTTCAGGTCAGAAATGGCAAGTGTTCATATCTGGACTAGTCTTTTCAGGAAAACATCTCTTTATTGATTACAAGATTTTCAGAGTTGTGCAACTTGTGAAAATCCTGAAATGTCATGCAATCAGGGCTAACAATTAGCATTATATTTAAATGTAATGCGAATATGGGGGGAAAGGTACAGACATACATACAGGAGAATTTACGTGCAAGACTGCAAAATTCCCAAAGGTGAGAAAGTGAATAGGAGCAGAAATAATACCTACAGGGTTAGGTATTATTTGCCACAAGCGTCACTTTTTCAGCTCTTCAGTCTTTTTAAATGAAATCTATGCATCTGTGGCTGCAATACTGAAACAAACTGATTTATTCAATTCATCCAGTCTGTGGAATTGTTTATGAGTAAATTGCTTTAGAATTGAAGCCTCTGTTTCAGTTTCATTTAAATTATCTGCTGACATGAGTATGGTACACAAGTCATTTGACCCAACGTTGCTTCATATAAAATGATCCACAGAACTTGCTTTACATTCAAGGAAACATAAAGATGTCACTACTAATTATTGTTAGCCAGAGGCCCAACACCACAGAACAAAGCTGGATAGGCAAAAAGAACCAAGTCTAAGAGAAAGGTACCCATATGCCATCAAGTTAAAATACTATTTTATTAGCTAAGAGCCGAAGGCAAACACAGATTATACTTTCCATTTAGGTAGTAAAACCCACCCATAGGTTAATATTGGAAGTAACATTTTGTCTTCCTGTAGTGGGGTGGGGGAATGGGGGACACACGCCGCTGAACTGCACAGAAAACCCTCTTCTTCCAGAAGATGAAAAGGCCCCCATTCAATAGTCAAACTTCCCCAAGAGAAAAAAGGCCAGTTATTTTAAATCAGGGATTAGCAATGTGGTGCCCTCCAGACATTATTTAACTATGACTCCCATCAGCCCCTCAGATCTTGACCAAAAGGCAGTGATGATGGGTGTTAGAGGTTAGCAGTATCTGGGCCCCCCCACATGGATTACCCCTGTATTAAATGAAGTCCCTCAGACCAAGTTGATAGCATGACAAGAAAGCAGCAGCTCAAGCTCTTTAAATTAGCCCCCTTTAGTTAGAAGAAAAGCTACATGAAGGATCCGTAGAGGACTTCGGATTTGAGGCTAGAAACAAGGGAGATTACAGGGAACCATTCTGAAGATGTATACATCCAAAGCATATGGCATGCATCTCTCTTGTAATTTTTGTGTGACAGCTATGTGGAATGGAAGATGCAGTGTGTTGTGTGTAGAAAAGTTGCTGAGAATGACCAGGACGGGAGGGGCACCCTCCCACAGTTTCAATTACTCTGACGTTAATTGAACCGCATTCTTATCTTGGAGAAAACCAGGGATTCACACACATACATAGAAAACCCAAGTACAGAAAAAGGAAACTGTATGTTTCTTTCATTAAAAGTCACTATTAAACTCCCTAGGGGCATTGGTGCTCAGTTAGTCAGTAAAATATAAAACAACATTCAAATTTTTCAGGTTGAAGCTGTTGAAGCTAATGGGGTGATTTATGCAGTTGTGCTCAAGTACTGTTCCAGAAAAATTGTCAAAAATGGCCTAAGTTACTATTTTTGTCATCCTTCTTGAATCTCTAGTTAAAGAGAACTTCACTGCCATCTTTAATGTGATTAGCAACTCTTGTAAGTAATATTAAAATGAGTTTGTAGACATAGGCATACTAGACATGTCATGTTCAAAGAAGTATATGTGTGTATATACAGTGGTGCCCCGCAAGACGAACGCCTCGCAAGACGGAAAACCCGCTAGACGAAAGGGCTTTCCGTTTTGGAGGCGTTTCGCAAAACGAATTTCCCTATGGGCTTGCTTTGCAAGACGAAAATGTCTTGCGAGTTCCTGCGGGGTTTTTTCCCCTTCCCCCCCCTTTTCCTAAGCCCTAAGCTGCCTATCAGCTGATCCGCTGATAAGCCGCTTATCAGCTGATCCGCTAAAAGCCGCTAAACCGCTAATAGCGCTAATCCGCTAAGCTGTCAATGGGCTTGCTTCGCAAGACGAAAAAACCGCTATACGAAGAGCCTCACGGAACGGATTAATTTCGTCTTGCGAGGCACCACTGTATATATATACACACTAGTCAAGATTAAATTGGCCATGATACTAGACAACCATAGTAAAATAGTAAAGATGGAAGGCTTTTAAAAATTAGTACTGCAGCTAATCACAAAAATATTTTAACAATTCAAGCTGCTTTTCTTGTTTAGGCAGGTGATTGGCAGCAGAAGAAATATTCTCAGAACCTGCAGCAATGTTGAGCAATTTTTATCTTTGTCTCTGTGTAACAACTGAGAGTCTCCCTCTATGCACACATTTTGGATAATGATAACTTGTGAGTGCTTATGAGAATTATAAAAGATATAGCCATGCTTCATGCACTTAATATACAGTCATGCATTTTCAATAGATTCCATGGTGAACCTGTCTAAGATATAAGCAAGAGCAAATGCATCAAATGGACAATATGTTTCAGTTAGACATTTTAATTACATTTTTTTTTTTTTTGCATTTTTTCCTATGCACAGAAAAATAGCTTCGAAAAGCAGCCTCTACCCTTGGAATATCCACAATTTTATTAGCTGTATAAACAGAAATATCAAGATTGCCATGCCACTGTTGCTGTTGCTTTTTATTATTGTTTGTCTGATTGATTTTTGTTAGATTTTATTGTGCTTTAAACTGCTGTAAGGAACCCTGTGCAGTAGAAAGGCAGGATATAAACATTTCTTACTAATGCATAATACATAAATGCAATTAATACACAACACAGATTTTTTAAAAAGGTTCACCATGGAATAAAGAATCAAACTACTTTCTAGAAAACATAATCTCCCAATTCATCATCTTTGAAAACTCTAGAAAACCAAACTGGAAGGGGGAAGGAAAAAGCAAAAGCAAAGGATGTAGGACCATGCTCTTCACCCACGCACCTGAAGGAACTACTCCAATACCATCATCAACATCATAATCTGAGATGTCACTATCACTGATTCGCTGAGATCCTGTGCAACAGTAAGGCAAATAGATACCTGTATACTTGGTTCTTTTGTAAAGGGCAGAAATAAGTTTAAGTAAAGATTCTTGTCATTATGGAGAGTCAAATATGGGATGCATTCATATTTAAAAACAAGATTATATATATATATTTTAAAAAACTATTGTAAAATGGCTCAGAAAGGAGACATAGTACCTGGGTAATGGCACCAGTCCCAAGTATACTTACTGCAAGTTCTGTTGAAATAAAAAAAATTGTGCCAGCCTGGATGAGACATTATCTACAGCAGTGCAAACAGTAACTTGCATAGCTGTGGAAAAGTGAAATTAAATGCCTGCCATGAGGGGCAGAACTTGACTGCTCTGCCTCACATACCAGTGCAACATTGTCTTACTAAAATGATCCATAAGGTTGTGGGTTCATATTATCCAGCAACAGTCACCATATTGTGTCAGAGGCTGTTAATAATGTAAGAACAGCATGCTGGATCAGGCCCATCTAGTCGAGCATCCCTTTCTCACAGTGGCCAATCAGATGCCTACAAGGAGCCTGCAAGCAGGAACCAATCACAAGAAGCACTCTGCTCTTGTAGTTTCCTGAAACTTGTATGTAAGCCCGCCTTTCCCTGGCCCATGTGACTGGTAGGGGCCTCTCATAACCCATACCCAACCTAGCCTAAAGTTACATTCCATGCCTGAAATCCAGTGTTTCTAGCTGCTAAAGAACCATGTAGGTTCCCCACTCCCATTAAATGTACACATTTTCTGGGCTAGAGAACAGTCATGGTCCTGAAAGTTGTTTAAAAGTCAAAGGAACTTGGACCTTTCGTTGGACTTTGAAACTTAGTGCAGAGTTTCAAATACATTGCCGCAAATGCAGTAGCCAGAGCTATACATTGAATATTAGTGCCAACAGCCAAGAATCAAATGTCATAATCTTCCAGTGACATTTACAGGACCCCACTTGCTGAATACAGTGAAATTGCTTTAGAAATAAATTGGACTGAAGATGACAGCCACATTGTGTTAGCAACAACGAAGTTGGCATAAGCTAAGTGAATTAATATGGAAACAGTAAAGGTCACTGAGGGAGTGTATGGTGCTCAGCGCTGTTGCTTATCAATGCTTGGATCCTAAGGTAAGAGAACTTTTGCTGGGGGTGGGGAGTTTCTTCCCCTCACTGTGTAGCCACCTGTGAACATCCAAAAAGAGACTCCAGAGAAGCCCTTTTCTGCCTTGTGTCTCCAGGGGTTGTTGGACTACAACTCCCATCATCCCTAGCTAACAGAACCAGTGGTCAGGGATGATGGGAGTTGTAGTCCAACAACATCTGGAGACACAAGGTTGAAAAAGGCTGCTCTAGAGGGTCTCCTCCAGCAGCTCCCTGTATACATCCCACATAGTTCAGGAGAGGCTTTGGGTAGGTCGCAAAACGGGATCAGTGAATCTGTCAATTGGTTACTCTCAGTTTCTTGCTTTTTCATTCTTAAGCTAAGATAAGGACTTGTGATCACGAGTCGGCGACCGTGTTTCAGTTGGACGCACTTAAAATGGTCATCGCCTGCAGATGCATTTTTGTACATTTTTCTTGGCTGGAGAACTTTACTGCAGAATTCTGAGAAGAGCAAATTTCAAAGCACAGTGATCGGTTTGGATAGAATCACAGAATCATAGAATGGTAGAGTTTGAAGGCATCCCAAAGGTCATCTGGTCCAACCCCCTGCAATGCTGGAATCTTAGCTAAAGCATATTGTTTCAGAAAGTGGTAATAAACGTAGATTAGTCTTTAAATGTGAACCGAACTAAATTTCTCCCCCACCCCTAGATGCAGAGGGCTGCAGCGGTGGGAAAACCTTTCTTCTGTGAACGTCCTAAACTTATCTTAGGATCCAAGCTGAAATTTTCACCCCCATTCTTATTCAAGTAAAACTCCGGAACCTTTTAAAGAAGGCAGCTGCTTACATGTTCTAACACGTGTTAGTACACCTTTGTTATCATAACAAACTAGCCCAAAAGAAAAAGGAGTCGTGGACCTACTTTGTAATTTTTTGCTAGAGCTTTCTCCACCATGGGCATGTCTCCTTGGCATGAAAGGTGATGGCTGAGGCAGAGGTAGTGAGGATTCATCATGCGTCTGCAGCGTATACCAATGTGGTTCATCATCTAAAAGTGCTGTCTCCAGCTCTATAAGGATCTGTGGGGGAAGGGAGCAAGCTTCATCAACAGAAAACAAAATGCTCTGGAGATCCTGTCACATGTCTAAAACAGAACTAGTTTGCAGTGCCAACGTATGTGCATTCACCTCCCCAAGAAAGTCACTTTCTTCTTCTTGCACTCTGGGCTGATCCCAAACCGTGATCTCCAACATCCGTTCTCTAAAATCTCTACGGTGCACGTGGGAATAGAGAAAAGTTTGGTTCCATTTTGGTTCTAAGCTTTTCTTTACCGTTTTGGTCCTCCTCTTACTCTTATCACTGAAACAAACAAACAAAAAACAAAACATTGTTGTAAATCACAATGCAGGAAGCAAGGCCTCTGACTCACCCCCTACTACTACTACTTATTCTGCTGGGCTACCCCTGGTAGCTGCAAAGTGAGGTAAGGGAGCACTACTCAGCTGACTGGTGGCCTTGTTTCTCAGCCACAGAGCAGTGCTGCCAGGCCAAGAACACTCAGCAGTCAAAAGGGCTGAAAGGGGACATTCAAGTTGTCCAGAAACTATAACATAGGAAGCTGCCTTAAACTGAGTCAGACCACTGTTCCGTCTACCTCAGCCTTGTATACATTGACTGGCAGCTTCTCTGCAGATCATCAGGCAGGGTTCTCCCCTAATCCTACCTGGAAATACCAAGGATTGGATCTGGGGCCTTCTGTAATCAAAGTAGATGCTGTACCACTGAGTTTCAGCCCCTAAGTGAGTGGAAGGACTAAGGGGCAGGCAAATGAACCAAGCCATTATGAGAGTTATCCATCACCCCAAGTCCATTTAGTGAATGAATTATCAGTAACACAAGCCAGGGGTTGAGTGTTTGGTACAAAAGTTGCACTCAAAATAAAAGACCAAGGATTGGACAAAAATACTTTTACTGTATTATCTATCTATCTATCTATCTATCTTCTATCTATCTATCTATCTATCTATCTATCTATCTATCTATCTATCTATCTATCTTCTATCTATCTATCATCTATCTATCTACCTACCTACCTACCTATCACCTATCTATCTATCTATCTATCTATCTATCTATCTACACACACACACACACACACACACACACACACACACACTTAATGGGAAAGGGACAGATAAATGGAAAAATCAGCTCCACCCATAAGGTTGAAGAGGGGAAGCGGGGATAACATTGGAAGGGAAGATGTGGTGTGGTGAATATTCTTTTCTTGGGCCAGGATAACTTTCCATTGTGGAAATGGAAATCCCTTCCATCAAAAAGGATTCTAACTGCTCCCCCAATAAAATATACAGTTCACGGTATTAACCCTTATTCAAAGATGGCCCTTAGAACATGAGGAATCTCCATGAGGAGACTGGAGTAAATTACTCTAAATATAGGGCCATTCATAGATTGATTTTTCATGGCTATTTTAGAAAAGCATATAAACATATAGCAATACAGTATATTCTTTCAAACTATTTTTTCAGCATGTTTTTAATTTAAAGAGCTACCTTCTGTCTGGAAGGAAATACATTTTTACATAAGGATTTCTCGGGCGTCCATCTATTCTGGGTGGCAGGTCTGTTGCTTGAAGAACATTCACTATTAACTGATGCCCAACTTTATCATACCAAAGCTTTACCTAAAATGTTATAAAATAATTGTAAGTTATCAGTCCAGAAAATGCATTCATTTGGATTCATATCCAATCAGATCCTTGAGACTTGAGCTGGGGTAAAAATATGCTCATTTTAAAATGGCAAAAGTAAAATACAGTATTGTAAAATTAAATATCCACTCCTTCCTTAAGCCTAGCCACAATATACTTGATTAATCGATAAGATCTTGGGCATGATCCACTGAAACTGATGGGCAGGAGATTCAGGACAGACAAAAGTATTTCTTTCCATAGCATTTAATTAATTTATGGAATTCAATACCAAAGGAAACTAGTGATGGTCACAAGCTCAGATGCCTTAAAGAGGGTTAGACATGGAGGATGAGCCTGTTAATGGTGAATAGTCATGATGGCTATTTCCCTGGACAGTTTACAGGGCAGGTATGATATAAAACACAGTAATTAAGATCAATGAAAAGCTAAAACAGACAGCAATTCCCCCCCCCCCCCTTGTAACAGTATAGAGAGTTTGCAGATTTAAAATACAATTGAAAAGCATGTGTGAACTTTCTAAACATCTGGGTAGGCTTGTCTATACAATAATGTTTTTACTCAGCACGAAATAGAGCACATTGAAAGGGCCTGCTTGATATCAATAGGCAGGGAGTTTCAATTCTTACAAAAGCAGAATGGGTATTATGTGGCATCTGTTGTAATGCAAATTCTGCCAGCCTAAGTGGTTGATTGAAGCACAAGGCCTCTAAAGAGGATAAAACGAGGAGATCTTTCAGGTAACCTGGAAGCCACTGACCAGTAGCTGCTGAGGAGCAACAACAGGAGAGGGCGGTTGTCTTCAGCCTCTACTTGCCAGCTGTGCAAAGGCATCTGCTTGACCAATGTGGGAAACAGGATGTCAAACTTAAACGGACCTTTCGTTTGATCCTGGAGAACTCTTATTATGTTCTTATTAATGCATGTTTATCACTTGATGACTGTTATATCAAGGGATGACTTGCATGTGTAAATGAGCTACCCCAGATCAGTACATTTTGCTGCCCAAAATGATTCCCCCACCCACTACTAGGGCCAAAGTCTTGCCACACCAGTTCTCACCCTCATCTACCCTCCTACAACTTGCTGCATTGTAGAACCAGCCCTGCTATACGTGGAGGTGTTTTCATTGAGTCAGTTCACACATCTGACTGCGCAGCAATCAAGTGTGGAGAAATCAAGAGGACAGGAGGGAATGTGGAAGTTGTATGTGTGGTGTTATATCTGGGATAGCTTATGCATACATCTATGTCATCACTGGATGATCTACTGATGAACGTTCATACAAAAGCATTGCTTCCAAAATGTCAATAAAAACATTTTCTGCATACATTTTAAGCTGCACAGAAATCAAATAAAAAACAAAAAGGAAAGGCTAAAATTTTCACTGACATTTTCCTCCTAATCTGCTCAGTTTTGTAACCTATACCTGAACAAAAACAGCAAAAGAAATGTGCTGCCGGTGAACACCATTTTGTACTTACAGAGAGCTGCCCAGGCAGGACCTGTGGAGCATCTTTTAGGGCTCCAGGACTAGTAGGGGAAATAACAGAAATTGACGGCCGTTCCATTTTTTGAGATTCAAATGAACTAGAACCTGTAAGGATTGGGGGGGGGGGGAGAGAATGTGAAGGGGAAGAGACAACAGTTTAATGTAAGATACACCAAAAACAATGTCATTACTGCTGCTGCTTTTAACATGTAGCATTGCACACACTGAACCAACTACTCTGAGATGCCGAAACCAATGGGTTGACTATTCTACATGAGAAAGAAGATTCTCTTTCAAAATAAATGAGGGGAGGGTGACAAAAGGGTCTTCGCCAAAATAACAACAGCAATGATGGTGATGGTAAAAGAAACAAAGTACCTTCCCTTTGTAGCCCATTTTCCATAGCTGCACATTTATTTATTTTCAAATCTTTATAGAAAGGAAAATGATAGAAAAATTGAGGAGCAGGAAAGGGAAGGGGGGAAAAAATGAAAATTCTGATAAATGTCATTGAATGATGGATTTTCAACAAAACATTTGATTTTAAGCAGATGCAAAAACAAAATAAGAAAACTGATAGCCTTTCCACTTGGTCAGTCAAGTAATAATCCTGAGGCTATTTTCAATGTCAATATTCCATCCAATATCAAGGGGACAGATAATCTCGCTACAGGGGAGAATATACTCGGTACAGTATAGTAATAAAAAGAGTAAGAATGGGCAAGACATTCTTTGCTAAAACTTGGAGAGTAATATAGGCGTCAAAGATTTTTAAATAAATTTAAATTCATTTTTAAATAAATTTAAATTCATTTTAAAATAAATTTTAAAATAAAAGGTTTTCAAAATGTAAGTTGCCTTGGGGGTCATTTTTTTCGGCCAAAATTTGCCTCATAAATAATTTTATAAATAAATAAGATGTGGGAGAGAGTACTGTTGTCACCATTTGTTAATCAGAAATAAAGTTGGCAGTGGAATGCTAAAGGTGTTCAGAGAATAATATCACTAAGAGTGATATTCAGCTAAGTTGTACTCTGAGCAAACTTACTGAACTTGATGGGATGAGAACTAACATTGGATATCACCCTAAATTTCACAAATATTCATGTGCAATATGATTGTGCAACTATATACCACACAACAGATGCTGAATGTTCTTCAGTTTTTGCAACTGAAATACAACCTAGAGGGAAAGTTAATACACATTTGCAATTCAGGGAAATGATGGCGCAGGAAGACCCTAAGTTACGTTTTCTCACGGAAAAACTCTTTTTTGTCAAAGCTTCATTTTTATGTGGAATTTTACCACACCACAGAAGAAACGATCTAGCTAGTTTCTTGTCTAAATTGGAAGTGAATTCAAACCATCCGTTCAGGTGGTGACATTTGATAATTCTCACCATTGAAAGTGTAGGCATATCAGCACCAACGTTTTTTGTCTAAAAAAGTAGTTTTAGACAAAGATTGTGCTTACAGACTGCATAATGCTGCATATATTCTTCTAAATTATTTTATTTTATTAGAAGCATAAGCAAGAACAAAGGAAATACTCACTAGATTCTAGTGGAGGATGAGAAGTCTCGGGAATCCTTGGAATGTCACTAAAAGAGGTATAGAAAAATTAGAAAAACCTGAACAACTTCTCTACAAAACAAATACATGTACTAATTTTAGAGGGAGGTAATTACTTAATTTTCAACAATAATTACCCTCAGATTTTCACTCATGGCCCTGAAATATCCCCCAGTTACAGGTCTTTGATACATCTTTGTTAGATATATTGTTGTTTTTACTTTAATTTTTCTCTCATAGTGCTATGCCGAAACCTATCCTCTGTTTTTTTGCAAAAGAGGCTTCATCTTCCTTCTTCATTTCCAGGAAGCTTTAGAATGTCTTTGAATTTTCTTTAGAATTTGATGGCACAGGGCTGAGAGAGATGAGGGCACTGTGTGTGTTTCTTTCCATTACACATTTCTCTAGTAGCCTGCAGCCTCCCTGGGTGCCTGTATTTCCTGATCTGAGAAAGCCCTACAGGGAGTGATACTTTATGACACCATCATCTAGGCTTTAGCTGAAGAGTGGGAAACGCCTGGGATTGGAGCACTTGCTGATTTTGTTTCAGCAAAAAAATCCATTAAAAACAACAACCTCCCTGCACTAATATATTTAAAAGTGAAAAGATCACATTTAACAACAAAAACAACAATATATCAGGAGCAATGTATGCAGTCTCTTGCAGGAAAGCCCAGCTGAGATTTTCTTAAGTTACAGACACCTAGGAAGGCTGAAAATTCCAGCACCAGAGAGATGATTTGTAGAATGAAAGGACATTCACAGAAAACTTTGGCCACCTCAAAAGTAAGGTAAGTATAACAAAATCCCGCACCCCATTCATGAAACTTTTCCCTCCTCCTTCCTAATTTCCAAACGCGATTCCTTTTTTTCCATTAGTAAAGCTGGGATTTATAATAGAACTTGATGATCCTAAGGGACACAGCACTAATGTACATTTGGTTTTGACAATGATTACAACACAGGCAGCAACTTCAATATGATCACACTATCAGGTTACTATTGCAGTTGAATGTTCCACAATATTTGTAAAATCACACAACAAAGGGAAACATGTTGGAGAACAGAAGTGTGACAGCTATCTACAGCTAGTGATTCTGACTTCCCCCTTTTTGAAAATGACACAAATT
Organism: Podarcis erhardii; assembly: GCF_964252035.2. NCBI lineage: Eukaryota > Metazoa > Chordata > Lepidosauria > Squamata > Lacertidae > Podarcis > Podarcis erhardii. The sequence continues at coordinate 38,124,378 of NC_138507.1, read as the reverse complement.
GTGTAACTCACTAGAAGTTTTTATACACGCGTCTCAAGGAGTTTGCTGAATGAAGCCTATGAAAAAAACTTACAACAAAGAAAAAAACCAAGAAAATATGGAAAAGGTAAAAAATAATAATAAAGATAATAATAATACATGGAATAATAACGCATGGAATAATAACACATGGAAATACAATACACATGAAAACTGATATATCCCTAAATAGGGCTGCAATTCTAAACACCCTTGAACTCAATGGGATTTACTTCTGAATGGGCATTGTACAGCAGATGTGGAGAACATTTAGCCCTCTAGATGTTGCTGAACTACAACTCCTATCTGCCTCAGGAAGCCTAACCAATGGTAAGCGATGGTGGGAGCTGTAGTTCAGCAGTATCTGGAGGGCCAAAGGTTTCCCACATCTGATGTATAGCATCATGTTACAGATTTACATGCAGTTCTTATACATTAGCCACTGAAACAGCAAAACATGCTTCCTATTAGTGGCTCTCAGTCCAAAAAGATTTTGTTCGCCCTTGAGCAGTTTTGATTGTATATCACAAGAATTTTTACCTTCATCCACAAATTTTAGTTTTACATTTGGGTGGGGATTTACCATAATTTTATGCTGGGGATTCACCAGAATCTATAAAGCCCCTGGCAGCATGAGATTTTGCTAGTCCTTGCCAGGGGTCTTAGGCATAGCATGTGTGGATGATATTGAGATATGGTGCATAGAGACTTGTTCAATAGCTTTAAGCTGCATGATATTGGCAAGCCACTTTCTGCCTTGATTATTCTCACACATAAACAAAGAAGCATTGTGGGTTGCACAGAATCCAGGGAACTGTTGTCTGTGCCACAGTAATGCCACAGAAACCCAACCCTCCACTTTTATATAAATAAACATGACACATAAATAAATGTAACATATAAGAAGAAATTAATCCAAAGTAGTGTGGGAAACGGTAATATTTTTTTGCCATGTCTGACCTCGTGGCTGCAATATTTGTGTGATTACACGGATTTAGCAAAATCTGAAGGAGAATGCTGTGACACCTGTGGAACCTGTGTCCAATAATTATTAAAAATCCCAAACCCTATCCCTCCCCCTTATATTTATAGTTTTAGCTACAACTCCTAAAACGACGCACATCCCTGCCCAACCTCTATACAGAGCAATGTGGTTTTCTCAAGAGGTCAATCCACTTAACAGTGGTTGCACCCCTTCAGTCCTTTTCCGTTTTATTTATTCTTAAAATAACTATGTGCATATATTATGGCAACAATAGCCCTCTTCCGGCATTCCTAATGTAGAGGAAAGTAGACATCCGGTGAGGATAAGCATGCAAGCTGTGCCCCTCTTCCGTCACTAATCTCATCACCTTCCAGCTCGTGAAAGCAGACAAGCTGCAAAATGAAGCCTTATGCATTCATGGAAAATCAGGATTCTAAAATGAGTGTTGGGGGATGGGAGTTCATGAATACAAAAGGCTCCTCTAGCAAACATTTGCCTTCCACAAACTAAAAGGAGATTGAAATGGTGACATGGGTTGGGGCAGTGGCGTCACAGCGGGGGTGGAGGTGGTACACCCCAGGTTCCATGTCTGCGGGGGTGACAATAAGTCACCCCATGGGGGCTCTCGGCAGTGCGAGCAGCCATCGTGCTGCTGCAGCCGCATGTGGAGAATCCTCTGTTCGCGGCTGTAGCCACAAGCATAGGATCCTGGCGCCGGTGGCAAACCACTAAGTACAGCGCATGTGTGACGTCACATGCATGTGCTGTACATAGCGGTTTGCCGGATGGCTGCAGTGGCGACGGAGGGACCCCGGCACCATCTGTACAGTGGTTGAGCGGCACCAGCTGCAAACCGCTACACAGCGCATGTGTGACCTCGCTACATACGGCGCATGCATCGTACGTAGTGACGCCGCACATGCGCCCTACCTAGTGACGCCCGCCCCAGGTGTCACAACGCCTTTCTTCACCCCTGGGTTGGGGGAGCCCTCCAAGTTAACCCATCTCCTTTACCTTCTACTGAGAAATGTCTGAAAAGTGTGTGTGTGTGTGTGTGTGTGTGAGAGAGAGAGAGAGAGAGAGAGAGAAGATTGAGAGGGAGAATGTACAGTATGTATGTGTGTGCATAGACTGAGTCACACAGAGAAACGCTTACATAGTTATGACCGGGGGTGGGGTGGTGGAGGCAAGATTCCACATGTAACATTGTGCATTTACAAAATGAGTGATTTGAACCTTACCCAATAGGCCTTGAAACAATAATTTCAACTTGAGGTTCTGATTTTGATTCTAAAATAATGTTGTAAACTTCTTCGTTTGTAGCTCCGGGAAGCGGTTTGCCATTCCATTCTAGAACTTCATCACCTTGAATGTAAACACAAGGGAGGTTTCCTCTCCTGCCTTTCATATCACTTTGCACAAACACACACCATTACAAATAAAAAATATAGCTTTCTTTTCCAGGCTTACAGATGGCCAGTTTATTGAATATTCATCCTGATAAATTTGCAGAAAGCTTGTGTAGAAGTTATACAGTGCCTGCTCTTTATTTAGCATCCATTCTGATTTGTTTATCCACAGTCTATACATATGAAGGCAGCCCTGTTTAGGGAAGTTTTTAATGACTGATGTTTTAATGTATTTTTAATCTTTTGTTGGAAGCTGCCCAGAGTGGCTGGGGAAACCCAGCCAGATGGAAGGGGTATAAATAATATATTATTATTATTGTTAATCAACACCCACTATTTATTGAGCATTCATCCTGTTTAGTTGCAATAAGATTATATGACTTTCCATCAATTGAACATTATCTCATTTTTTCTAGTGCATTTTCTCATCACTTTCCCTATCATAAAATGCCTGGCTCTTTATTAAGTGTGTTTGTTGTGCCAGAGCACTTTAATCCATTTTAATTGTGCAAAACTAAATTTGTGACAGAATCCATCTTCTGTGTATGCTAGTGACCTCTTTGTATGCCGGCCAGACAGGAGATTCCTGCATTGCAGGGGGTTGGGTTAAATGACCTTTGGGGTTTTTTCTGACTCTACTATTCCACAATTCTATGAGAAGCACCCTCCTGGCCAATGCATGTAGACAGAAGTAAGCTCCTCCAAGTGGCCAATCAAACACCAACACTTTCTTCAGGGGTTTCAATGTTCAAAGAGGCTGCTCAAAGAGTCCTGGCTCTTTTTCATGCCAAGCAGACTGCTGTTTGACGATCCTCACGTCAAAGCTTAGTTCAGTTCATTTTGTATACAGTGTACTCTGCTAACACCTTGAATACAAACACAATCGCAGAAACACAGAAATGTAGAGTTGGAAGGGACCTTGAGGATCACCTAGTCCAACTTCTTGCAGTGCAGGAATCTTTCACCCAACCTGGGGCTCGAACCCTGAGATTAAGAGTCTCATCTGCTACCAACTGAGCTATCTATATGGAAATAAAATCCACAGATCCAAAAAATTTGCAAAGCCCCCAATTTTCATCACTTCCCGTCATTTTCTATAAGGAGTCCTTTACTGCACCGAAGATGATTTCCTTCTGTATTCCGAAGTTTCTGTCTGCCTAACACAGAATGGGGAGTCCAGGCACTGGCACAGCTCTGGCCCCCAAGCAGTTCTGCAGAAGCACTGCATGTATCCATATATTTTCAGACTTCCATGTTCACTTAAGCAGAGGGTGTCAAGCATGCAATCTAAAGGTGCTTCTTCTCATGGGGATCAGTGCACTCAACTGGGTGGATTCATTTAGGGCCCATTTTTGCTCACGTAAGCAATTTGATAATAATGTCAACACTTAATATTTAAATGCTATTTTAAAAATTAAGCATGTTATTAAATGTTTAATGCATACATAAGGAAGTCCTTCCAATTCTTTATATAAATATAATGCTTTTTTAATTTTCACCATATATAAATAGCTGCTTCTAAGGGCAACCTCCACACTATTACAGACAGTAAAGATAGTGATTGTCAATATATTGCTACCATCACATTAGACAGAAAAGTTTTATTGCAAACTTTAAATTGGGATAGGGAACCTCACGTCTGGAGATGAAATGCAGCACTTTAGGCCTCTCCGTCTGGGCCTTGGGACTCTGCCTATGCCCTGCTCCCTCCCCAGGACTCAAGCCCTGTCCTCACACCATGCCCCGCAGTGAGCCCACTCCACACTCCCCATGAGAGCTGCTGCTTGGCTGAAACATGTCCCCTAACTATCATAATGCCTAGATGAAGGTTGGGGAGTGGTGTGTGTTGTCTGTAGATGTAAGAACCGCTGGCTTTTGCATGACTGGGAGGTAGCCCACTGTACATAGTATGTAAGGGTCAAATCTGATGCTCTGCCTGCTTTCGCCTCTGCCCCCACCCAGCTCTGGCCCCCAGAAGGTTTATGGGGAAATGTGGTCCTGAAAAAGTTCTGCGTTCCTGCTGTAAATGCAGCACAAAACACAACAGTAGTGCTGTTTTCGCAACATAAAAAATAATAATAAAAAAAAAAAATCAGTGGCTTGAGTTACCTGCTCTTAGATGTCCCACCACATCAGCCAAGCTACCTTTCTTTACTTTGGTAATGAAGGCACCAAGTCGTCCTAAATCAGTCATTTTTCCTCCTACAACCTGAGTGAGTGGGGGGAAAGTGTCAGTTTTCAGAATACAGTGGATTACATTTGAAGGAATGCAATGAAAAGCTATTTAATCCAATAGACAGCTGCAAGTTACCTATCACGACTTGCTGACCAGAATGTTTACACACAGGCCACACAAGTTCAAAGTTAAAACAGTCCTTGCTGAAGTGATAGTTTATGTAATGTTCAGAGGCCTTATACATGCAAAACTATATTTCTATAAGTTCTCATATTCATATTAATACTTAAACAGATTCTAGGTCAAAACACGGATTATGAATGTTAGGAAAGCCTGCTGGACCAGGCCAATGGCTCATGCTAGTCCACCATCCTGTTCTCACAGTGGCCAAACAGATGCCTGTGAAAAAACAGCAAGCAGGAACCTTCTCCCCTCCTGTGGTTTCCAGCAACCGGTATTCAGAAACATTGCTACTTCCAACTGTGTCCTGCTTGTGGGAATCACATACGTTCCTGATTGGGCCCCTGTGGGAACAGAATGCAGGACTAATGTGCCCTTCCGTCTGATCTAGTAGGATGATAATCTTATGATTATTATTTTCCACTTCCCATTAAACTCTAATTAAAGGTTATGGCCAGCTTGAACCTGCTCAGTCCATGGCTATTTGAACTGGCAACCTAATATGCATTCACTGTTCTTAATGAAGGGAGATGTTCCCCTATTTGGAAAGGAGTTTGGAATTCATCTGTCTATATTAGGAATTCACAGGGAGGAAGAGAAAGGTCAGAAAAGGCTGCTGAGCTAATGTATGCCTATCTGCAAATTATATCTATGTCAGGCCCCTGCCTCAGACATTAAAGGAGCAGAAATGCCAAATATATTTCTATGGCTCATGATTCTATTTTCATACTTGGGAAGGTGCGGACTGGCTCACAGCATCCTTTTCCTCTTTTCCTACCACAAGGTCCAAAAACCAAAGATAAGATTAGTACCCTGAGGAGGAGACACCACCCGTCACTTAGTTCTCTCGCTGAGGCCACAGCCAACCTTTAAAATATATTGGAATGAATTTACAGCCTAACCTCCACAGTACTTACTTTGAGTCCCAGCAATGCACCTGACTCTTTTGGCATAGTTGTTCTCTTGTTGAGAATAACACGACCAATTAGGCGATCTCCTTCTTTAGATGGTTGCCACGTTACAGGATGCTATTAAAAATAAGCAAACAAGGAGAAGCAAATTCCTGTTTATGCATACAAATCAAGTCTGTAAGCCACACTCTTTTCCCCGATGTAATAAAAGTGTTGGGCATCTATTTTTATAGTTATCAATGGACCGCATTTTGCCTATGCTGGTTATTTAAACTGTTTGCTGTCTCCAGCATAGTACTTAGAATGGTAGGCACACTTACGATCCAAGACAAAGTACACAACTCCTTATGGTTTAACATACCATTTTTCTATTAAGTTTATTCATTGGATGAAGGAGTAGATTTTCTACAAAAATATCCTACCTATTAAAGATGTTTTGTGATTATTCATAAAAACAACTCACAGTCTTTTTTCATATCATCATGTTAATAATAATAATAATAATAATAATAATAATAATAATAATAATAATTTATTATTTATACCCCGCCCATCTGGCTGGGCCTCCCCAGCCACTCTGGGCGGCTTCCATAAAAGAACCAACCAACACCATAATGATAATAAAAAAAATAATCGTTTATTTTAATTTAATCCAATAGACCAATTTGGCATATTTCTTACCGAGCTAATAGGAGATGTCTCCCTACTGTGCCACGTGGCAGGATCAAGCCAGTAATAATCCAAATCACCTGGAATATATAGGAAAGGAAAGAAATGAAATATGTATTCTGAAGGAAATGCATTAACTGTATTATGAGTTGAACTGAATTTAGTGTTTGAATTAGAAATAATAATAATAATAATAATAATAATAATAATAATAATAATAATAACAACAATAATATACAATTCCCTATTCAACTGCAGATCTTGCATGATGATTGAGTTTATGTTTTGGCTGAGTTTATAATTTGTTAAGACTGTTTCTATATTACAGTGTTTCAAGATGCTGATGTTGCTAGCATATAAGGAGATACTTCAGATTGGCCACATTCAGATGACATCCTAAATCAAGTCTGAGGAACCTATGGCTCTCTAGGTGTTGTTGGACTTCTCTCATCACTCTCATCAGACCCAGCTGGCATGGCCCATGGTCAGGAACAATGGGAGTTGTAGCTCAACAACATATAGAAGACTATAGCTTCCCCATACGTGTGCTAAATCATAGTTTAGCAATACCAGACTGAGTCAAGTCTTCCTACCCAGGGGTGGATGCTCTCATTCTCTCCTTCAGCACAGGCACAAGGAGGAAATCAGAAGCTTCTGCTACACTTTCAGATTAACCAGAGTTTAGTGGGTCATCCAAATCCTAAACTATGATTAATGTCAACTGTGGTTTGATAAAACAAGCCAGCTTCATAATCCATGCTTTGAAGCTGGCTGGTTTCAAACAATCCATGCTTACGATTAACCAGTTTGTTGGGTTTAAGCTACAGTTAAGTGAAACCAAAATCTTCCTCACAGTCATATCAGAGAAAGATGAGTCCATGGCCCAATATAACTCATTTCATCAAGCAGAACTGGGCTATTTATTCTGGCCTATCTAGCTCCATTCTGATAGTATTTCTTCTGGATTTCAGGTACCATATTTCCTGTAACCTGAGATGATTTCAATGGAGGTGCCTAGGGTTGAACCTTGGACCCCTCTACATATAAAACAACACATTCTATTTGCATGCTATAAACACAAGCTTGATTGTGTCAACCCCACAATTTCCAACTGCAGTAAATTTTGAGCAGCTGCTTGCTTGCTCCAGGTTCCCATATGGCCTACATGTGTACATTTGCAAATACATAGGACTGTACTTCAGGCTAAAGTTAGCTGCAGATAGTTCCTATTTAAATCAATAGCACTTAATGATGGCTAACTTGTGTTACTGATTTCAATGGAACTCAAGTTCAGCTAACTTCAGCTGGATCCAACTCAGAAATATCACACCATCATAATCAATTTCCAGTAAAACTGCTCTCAACATCTCACTATTTGGGGGAGACAGAAGCAACCAAAGCTACAACAAGTGACATACACATAGCTGTGCTAGTAAGCAATTGATAGTAGTTAAAATAATTTTGTGTGGTATGTAGTAGTATATATACACAATATTAATTTGAATAATGGAGGCAAAACTGGAAATGTACTTGAGATGACACACAAGTAAAAGGGGTAGACAGAAAAGATGAATGAATGTACATGATGTGAAGTAATGGAGAGAGATGTACCGTATATGCTTCTGTGTTATGCAATGATGACCAACAAATGAATTATAATAATCAGTTCGCAGAGATTGCAGTTTAGAATACCGATCAGGATTCTGTACAAGAAGATGCTTCCTTGTAAAGACAAGCTGGAGCACAATTCTCTGCACACTTACCTAATAAGTCTACGGTAATTGAAATTAGCAGAACTTACTTCTGAGTAAACATGCACAGGATTGCACTGTTAGCCACTCTGCTATTGTTGATTATCAACTAATGCAAACTGTGCAGACTCTGCTTTACCTCTGCCATGAATTCATTAGTTAGTCTAAAGCAGCTCATTCATTATCTCTTATCCCCAGCCCCACCCAAACCTGTAATAGGGGGCTAATAATGTCAAACTACTTTACGGAGCTGTAATACAGATGATGAAGAGGATAACAACAACAACAACCAGCAGCATCAGCATCAATGGCACATTTATTTGTCATTGGGCGATATATATATATATATATATATATATATATATATATATATATATATATCATGGTTGATATCAAAAGCTCAGTACAAGTACATAGCCAACCCTTATGTTAAACTAAAGTTTAATATTACAAGAGTAAGCCTACCCTTCCCCAATCTGCTTTGGATGCACCTGCTTTAATTTTTAGATTAACCACAGTTTCCTATGTCATCATAGATTGGCCATTTTAATTTTAACTATGGTTTGCTTGAAACAAGCCAACTCCAAACAATGCATTATGAAACTAATAATCCAAGGCATCCAGTTACCAGCTGACAACAAGATGCTGGTCCAGATGGGCCATTGGCATCATGCTGCAAGCAGTGGCGTAGCGTGGGTTGTCAGCACCCGGGGCAAGGCAAGTAATTTGCGCCCCCTATCCCGTGGATTTGCGCCCCCTAACCCTAACCCCCAGATGTTGCGCCCGCTCGCCACGTTTCTGGCGTGGCCAAAGAGTAAACGGCAATCCACCTGTCTGCCTCTCGCCGCCTACCACTTCAGGAGGGCGTCAGGACGCGAAGCCATCGGAGGCGCCTCTGGTCACTCCCCCTGCAGGGAGAGTCAAGCAGGACCCCGCGCACCCCGCCCCCTAAAGCCTTTCCACGCTCGGTAAGGTTGGCCAGAGCAGCGCCCCCGCTCCATCCCCCCTCCCCAACGCAGGACACGTTTCCCTTCTCCAAAGAGGCAGCTCCCTGCCACCTTCTTGATCGCACGTCTCTCCACCCCCGCCACAGGCACGCAGAGTGCGCCGCCCCTGATCCCCAATTTTGGCCTAAGCTGAAAAGGGCCCTCGTCCTGGGGCCCAGCTGAGCCCCGGGGTGCCCCCACTGCCGTCGGCAGGATGAAGCCTTTGGAGAAATTTCTGAAGAAGCAGGGGTCTCACTTGGCTGCCCGGGCTGGCCCCGGGAGTTGTGGGCAGCTGCCTCGCAGGCAAAGCGTCTCCAAGATCCTGCTGCCCGGATTCCTCAAGGAGCCCCCTGAGGAGCCCCCCGAAGGAGGCACGGACACTGCTGGCGATGGGCAATGGCTGGAGCTGCGCCCCCCCCCCCGATTCCTCTCTGCGCTCCCCAACGTCCTTCTCCTCCGAGGAGCTGTCCCCAGGCCGTGGCAGAGGAGGCGAAACCCAGCTCAGCTGGTGTAAATCCCCTTTGGAGAGAGAGAGGGGTGGAGATTCTTCCCTCCCCACCTCTGCGCCCAGCAAAGCGAGGCGCGTGCCCTTGGCCCCCGCAGGGCTTTCCCCAAGCCGACGAAGCGTCCCGGCTTGCTTGCAATCTGAATCTCTCCTGTTTCCTCCGCCAGCCCGCAGCCTCTGCCTCGTCTCCTTCGCCTTTGCCACTCCGTGCGCCCTGCGCGCGCGCGCCCTATTCGCCAGGCTGCTGCTGCTGCCGCTGCAAGCGGGAGTGAGCCAGGTAGGGGCAGAGAGCTGCGAGTGCGCCCCCCAAAATGTTGCGCCCGGTGCGGCTGGCACCCCCTGCACCCCCCACGCTACGCCACTGGCTGCAAGCTCTTCTTATGTTCTTAATCAAACCACAGTTAACATTAGCCATAGTTTAGGGAGCTTTCTTGCTAGGGTTGTTGCTGAACTTGCAGAATCTTTCCTAAAGTTCCTCCCCTTTTTGACATGCTAGATCAAATTAAGGCTATGCATATTTATTTAGTTTTAACATTTATCATCTGTTCTTCACCAGATAGTCCCAGGGCAGAACAAAACCACACCTTCATTCAAACGAAGTACAGTAAATAAAATTAAAAAACAACAAACCATATTATATATACAATTACTTTTAAAATTATAATTAAAAGAATCAGAAAAAAAATACTGAAACAAGCTAGATACTATCATGGCCAAGTGACTCATCACACTTCTCATCCCCTCCCAAAGGGCTGTGCAAAGAGCTGCATTTTCACTTGACATGAAAATGTTAGTGTAGTATCAGTACCAGACACACCTCAAAGGATTCTAGAAGTAGGGAGCCACCACAGAGAAGGCCGTCTCATGCACCCCACCCTACAAACTTCGGCTAACAGTGGGATCATGGGCAGGTCCTCCCCCTCTGAACTTAGTGCAAGGGCATGTGAATATGGAAGGAGGTGTGTGCAAGTATGTAGTTGTGCAAAGCCAGCATACTCATCAAAGCAAATCTGGTGCCATAAACTGGCATACTTGGGCACATATTGTGGTAGAGCTCACCACATGAATCCTGCCCTGCATTCCCCCCAACTGGCATCACCAGTTAGCGCCTCCCTGTTGCCAATGAGGGAGAGGCATCAGCTGACAGCCCACTCAAATATGTTGTCAACCTTGCCTCAAAGGATGAAGCCTGAATATATAGGGAACAAGAGTATGGTTGCAAGTGACAGGAAGCAACATACAAGAAGGAGCACTGGCACAAATTCACATTCAGGCACAGATTTCTCCCTCTGAAGAGCAAACAATATACCTTCTCTCATTGTTATTTGTGCCATTTCACTTCAGACATATTAAATGGAGTCCCTAATTCTTAATGACAATGATACTTTAACAGCAGCATTCAAGAATGTGTACTCTATTATACAATTTCTCTCTCACAAACATGCTCAGACGCTTTATCTTTCACAACATTATTTTTATGGCAAACATGATATTGCTAACCAAAGTTGGTTGGGCTAGAATTTGTTGATTGCTTTCTCTTCCCTGTGTTCAGTTTGCTATATAAAGTGCCAAAAAATGAATACGGTACATTCAAGATTAGAGTCATGAATACCTAAAACTGAAATGCAATGCTTTCAACTGGGAACATTGTATTTAAAAATAAATAAATCCAAAAGCATACTATATGATAATACACAGGCTGCATTATTGCAATTTGAAGGCTATGAAATTTACTAACCACAACACGACTCAGGAGACGCAGGGCACACCAACTCTCTTCTGCCAAACAGATTAGCTAAAAATAATATATCTGAATGATTATATGTTCCCTGACCATCAAAACCTCTGAAATCTGATTACTTTCTTGAACGTGCAATATTGTTTATAGCTAAATGAGATTTACCCTGTCCAGAATTACATTTACAGACAGGTTATTTTAAAATAAAATTTTAAAAAATCTAAACACATATTTATGGTTGAAAAAGTCAGCTTATATTTTAAAAACACAGTTATATACTTAAAAATCAGGAATGGGTATTATGAAAGATAAAGGAACCCACCCGCCCCCGAAAGAGCAAGAAAAATGGCTCTTTTTATCTCTTCCCCCCATCCTTATGCTTGTACTTCACCACCAGAAGAAACCTTTTCAAAACTCAGACTGATTGGCAATAATATTTTACAGTCATCTACAGCCTCCCATTCTGACAGTACTATTAGATTACCTGTCCCTGAATACACCGTATGGAGAAGAAACTGAAGGAAACCAGCAAACATAGCAGCTTCAGCTCAGAGCACCTAAACAAGCAGAACCGACTTCAAGCAGGTTGCTGAATTCCAGCCTGCGACTGTAGCAAAGCCGTAACCGCAACGGGTGGAGAGGGGGGGGGAGAGAGGAAACCCCCCTCCAAAAAACAAATCAGTACAAAGCCAGGTCTATAAGACAAGTCCCTGTAGTCCTTGTCTCCTGAGCCAATGCCAAATTATTCTGCAATGTCAAACACTCTACAACAGTGACACCAAACAAGGCCACAAGAGCCACAGCCATCAATACAAATCTCTGCAGTGTGGAGAGAGCATTGATTACTGCATTAATCTATACATGCTCAGTGCAATGCTAAAGAGCCTCTCTGGCTACGGAGAATCCTTAATGGTTTTAGGAGACTCCACGAGACAGTCTGACGGGGGGGAGGGGAAACCCCCCAAACAAAACACCGCTCCCTGCCCACAGAGGTGGGAAAATAAATGTTTTATCTGCCAGTACTTGACACAGACAAATGCTATTCGAAGCACAAGTATCAATGCAATCAGTAACAATGCGGCAGCCGTTCTTCCTCTTTAGTACATTTAGACTGAGTTTTTGCTGTGCAATTTAAACACGGGCACAACACAAATTAAACCTGACCCACCCACCCTTAATTCACAGATAGGAGGCCACCACAGAAATGTGTGAGTTGGGTTAGAAAGAAGAGAAGCCCACCACCTGGCAAAGTTGTTCTTCAGGTTGCCTGATCCAAAGGCAAAAGCAGCTAAAGCTGGGCCAGAAGGCATATGTTTACTGGATGCTGCTCTCACCTGCTGACCGAGACAAGCCTTGGGCAACTGCCAAGGGGCACTCACAGAACATGGACCACTTCTTCCGGAAACTGGGGGCATTTCCATGGGCAGAGAGAAAGTGAGTCGAAAGAGGCAGATGGAGATTTTCTTAGCGCTGGCACAGGTCTCTTCCCTTTGCAGCAGTTTTGTCTCCCATGCAGATGGGGCAGGGAGAGACAAAATAATATTTGTAGTTGAATAAAGCAGTTGAATGTAGCAGTTCGAAAGCACGTCAAAGTGCAAGTAGATAAATAGGTACCACTCCGGTAGGAAGGTAAACGGCGTTTCCGTGCGCTGCTCTGGTTTCACCAGAAGCGGCTTAGTCATGCTGGCCACATGACCCGGTTTGTCTGCGGACAAACGTTGGCTCCCTCGGCCAGGAAAGCGAGATGACCACGCAACCCCAGAGCTATTTGCGACTGGACTTAACTGTCAGCGGTCCTTTACTTTTACCTTTTATAACATCTTACAGATTTCTCAGTGATATACTGTACTATAGGTCAGCACTGTACTAACACAATGGTAGCGGTTAGTTGACACTACAAATATTTTAATGTACTACTTGTGCAAAGCGGGACCAGGTACAGGAAGGGGCTGCAAAACTATATGGAGAGCCCCACCCCAAGGCCATGACTTCCACTGACTTACGGGTAGACATCTGAGCCAGCAGCACTGTGAAATTACTACAAAATCTACCAGAAACCATGGAGCATTTGAAACACAAATCATTACCAACACCCTCAAATCAGCCCATCGTAAACTCCTAACAACTGAATGGCTAAAGCAGTTTAATTGATGCCTGAATGAAAATACTGCAATCAGGGTGGACATGGAACATAATATATTTTGGGTTCTGCATGTCTGTTAGGAATATTGTAGTATTAATGTTCATTAAAAAGAAAATTTAATAAACCAGATACCCTGAAAAATATAATCAAGGGTATTATTATTATTATTATTATTATTATTATTATTATTTTGTATTTTTCTATGTATTTTACCTAACTCCAAATGATTCACACTCTGACCTGGGGGGTCATAGAGACAGGAGAAGGGCAGAGAGTAAGCTGACTGCACTAGGTCAAATTTCATTCCACAGAAGTGCTTTTATTCTTCTTTTGACCTGATTTGCCCCTATAGAAGACAAATGGCAGATTTTATATAATATTTAATACTTCTCTAATGTTGCCACAAGCAACACATCCTAATCCTCATCACAATTTTCTAGGCCAAGCTACGATTAGGATTGTGATGACACAGATAAAGGAAATCTGGACAATATGGGTTAATGTTTTCATTTCTTCTCATAAAGCAAGCAGAGCAAAGGTTCTGAACATACCACCCATATCCTCATTACTGGAAGTGTGGTTACCTAGTTTTGAGAGAGGTGATGGACCACATTAATTTTCTGTTGCTCCAGAGCAGGAAGTAGCCGACATGGTGCCCCCCAGATGTTACAGACTACAATTTCAGTCAGTCTAACCAGCACAGCCAGTAACCAGGGATAATGGGAGTTCCCATCAGTAACATCTGCAGGACACCCCCTTGGCCACCCCTGCTCTGGAAGGTTCAACCTCACCCAATGGGTTCTAAGTAGAATAAACAATATTTAGAGTCGGACACGACTAAACGACTAAACAATAAAAGAGTAAACATCAGGAAACACTCCTGGATGGTGCAAACTGTTTGACGGTGGAACGGATTGCCCCAGGTGGTGGTGGACCCTCCTTTGTTGGAAGTTTTTAAGCTGAAGCTGGAATTCCACCCTTTTGGGGATGCCGCAGTAGTGGGGTTCCTTCCAAGTTTGTGGTTCTAAGGCTGAGGCGATTAATAAAAGGCACATTGTGTTTCACGGCAAAAATATGGCTTCATCAACAGTTTCTACTTTGTGACAGTTCCCCCAAGCACCTAAATGCAAATAAGTTTGTGTTCACAGGTCTAAACCGCTGCTTCCCTAACATCCTGTCTCTCACCACCACCTTACGGCCCTCATGGGTTTAGAGGATACATCCTGTACTGTGCTGAGCTTTGGAAGGACTAGTCACAACTTCCTTTTCCCAGGTCTAGGAATATAGGGATTACACGGTGGTACTGGGAAGGCACAAGGTGGGTCTCAGAGGTATCTCTTTTCCTATCTCAACCAATGCTTCCTATTGGCTGCTCAAGGATAAATGTGTGACAAAGGGCAGAAGTTGATAACAAAGCAAGCCATCACTAGCGTAACTTTTAAAATGTGCTTGATTAAGGTTTTTGTTTCTCTTTAATTATTATCCAGCAAAGTTCAAGAACAAAGGTCTAGCACTGGCTGTCAGTAAGAACTCATAGAGATATGGCTACAGTTCTATTCCAGTCTGTCAAGAGTATTTCAATATGATTTCGGTACTGTTGGTGCGGTAGATTTGACAACACATTGCTTCACTGGTGCCCCATTTCAGGTCTGTGAGCGAAACCTAAATTGTGGCATCATAGTGACAAAGCAGAAGTTGCTGAATTGCAACTTATTACCAAACTTAAAACCATTGAGAGACCTGGTCTGAATAGAGACATTGGATTCTTATCTCATTATACATGATAAAGCTATCTTTAGCCATCTCACCCCTTGTTTTTTCCTGCAAGACCAATTGCAGTCGTTAACAGTCATCAACAGGTTTACCACACCTATCAGCCAATCACCCATTCCCACCACCCTTCTGAGTAATACCCCCTCCCCACCCTCTCACTATATATAAGGGTCTGCTGACTTCTGTTTCAGTGTCTCTGAAGTAGTGTGCATGCACAGGAAAGCTCATACCAATAACAAACTTAATTGGCTTCTAAGGTGCTACTGGAAGGAATTTTTTTTTTTAATTTGTTTCGAGTACGGCAGACCAACATGGCTACCTACCTGCAACTATTACTATACACAGTTCCTGATACAGCTACTCAAAGCATTGGAATATCAGCTAACACATTGGTTGCCAATGGGACACCATACCTCCACGCTCCCTTAGTGGAAAGAAACCTCCTTTAGCTAACAGAGGAGGTTTTTTCAAGCCTAATTGTAGTGAGGGGTCAATTTAAGGTAGATTGCAGCTGGGGAGGAGAAAGCTGCAGGGTCCCTAGTCTTTTTTTCTGGTTGTCAAATATGCCCATGGGCCAAAAAAGGGTTATAACCCCCCACGTGCCATGAATACTACTCTAAAATTAGGCCAACCTTTTGAAACACTGCAAATGCATATTCCAGCCAGAGTTCTTGGTTCAGGAAAAACATTTAACTCACGAAGCTTTATCATCCACGAGATATATAAAACAAGCCCTTTCTTAATAGCATGAATGATAAGAGAGTTGAGGTATTCTCCCTATATGACTCCCTTACAACGAATTTTTCAAATTCATACTGGTGAATAAAACTACACTCTATTTCCATATAAGTACAGAATCAGAAGACTTTAAAACTGCTGTTGGAAATTGCATATCAAAAACGTCTCTGGTACGATAAAGCTTTTATGAAATTTGGCAATGAATTAGCAGATGTTTCTGGAACTGTAGATAAAATATTCAGTAGCTAACTTAAGAAAATATTTATGGGAAATGACAGATGAAACTTAAATTGCACAGACTCCATCTAGTGGCCAATTTAGCATAAGGTTTAGCAAAACTAGAGGATTAATTTGAACCAATTCATTCCTATTGTGCTTGTAAAATTACATATTTACATTAAATTATTTATTTCTAACACCAACTCCAAAAAGGAGTTCATATATCACATAAAAAATATCCAATAAAATCTGGTCTTTGCCCTGATTCTGATTGCATTCCTACATATTCCAGCTCCACAATTCTATGTAGTACTGATGCCATTAAAAGAAAACAATTCCTGAGCTGCAGGAAAAATATATACCTCTTTTTATAGCTTATTAAATCATTCTAAGCATGAAAAACATTTCACAACATTCTGATTTTCTACTTTTTTCAGTTCAAGAATTACTGATAACTTGTCAAGGTTCTGATTGGCTTTTCCTCATAATGAACCATGGCATGCTCCAATCACACAGATGAAGACATCTTGCTAGTCCCTCCTACAGCAAACCAGTGGGTGGGAAGTTTTTCACAAAAGGCAATGACGGAGCAATGATTTGGGAGAAATCAGACAATTAATGTGATTTAACTAACTAGTTATTTCAAGTGCTTATTGAAACGAAGAAAACAGGTCCAGAAATGGCTAAAAATGTGAAGCTTCAGGTTCACCTCACATGACGGGGCAATGCTTCTTGCCTAATTTTGCCTGTCCTACCCCTGTATGGTATGTTTGATATAATACATGACCCTGGTTTACAAGGGCAAGAAAAAAATGTAAAGAAAGAAGCATGCATAAAACACCTATTACATGGAAATGTTTTATACTTGAAAAACTAAAAATATCCTGCCACATTCTGCAATGCCCCTCCTCACCAACCACTCCTGTTATTATTATGTTTATATTCCACCTTTTCTGCCAGGAGAGCAACGTGGTTTTCCCCCTCTCCCTTCTACACAGTGTCTGCATTCTCTACCAGCCTTCAGGTTAAGAACATTCCCGCTGGGTGAGGCCAAAGGACCATCTAGCCCAACATCCTGTTCTCACTGTGGCCAGCCAGATGCCAGATGAGAAGCATGCAAGTAGGATCCAAGCACACCAGTACTCTCCCCATCTGGGATTCCCAGCCACAGATACACTGCCTCCAACAGTGAAGGTAGAACATAACTATCATTCTTATAGCCATTGACAAAAAAAATTCCCCTGCAAAATTGTCTAATCTTTCATAGTCATCCAGGTTGGTGGACACTGCAACGTTAGTGGACATCTCTAGCATGTTTAACCGTACGCTATGTGAAGTGCCCCCCACCCACTGTCTTGAACCTTCCAACATTTGGCTTCAGTGGATGGCCTTGGGTTCCAGTATTATGAGAGGAGTAGAAAATGTAACTCTGTGTCCACAACATGCATAATCTTATGCACCTCTCTCATGTCCTCCTTTACTTATTTCTAAACTAGAAAGTGCCAAATAGTGTAAACTTTCCTTTACCAGGAAAGTTGCTTCAACCCCTTGATTATTTTGGTTTGGCCCTTTTCTGAACCTTTTCCATTTTTAGGAAACCCTTTTTGAGGTGTGGCAAACAGAACTCTACCAGCACTCCAGCCATCATCACACTAAAGATTTATATAAAGGCAACATTTTCCTAATGGACCCTACCATGGCATTTCATCCCTACTATTTTCCCTACTCCCTTCAGCTTAGCTTCCCCACCTCTTAGGTCTCTGTCCAGTCCTCAGCTGGCCCTACAAGGCTAATCTCTGTGAGTGAGTTTTCTGTGTGAGTTTTCAATCCTTGGCAAACTGACAACTTCCCTTCTCTCACAGATGCTGGACTGTGGGCATCAGAACAACTTAATTCCCTTGTCAGATGGAACTGTTGTGAACATTCCATGACATCACATCAACTCATCCAACCATTTTTAGAAATTTCCTAAAGGGAAGTTCTATTTCAATGTCATTGGTTTGCCATTACTATTCACACCACAAGCAAAGCAATCCATAGTACTGGGTAAAACACACAGTGCATTTATACATGCTTACTAAGAAGCAAGTCCAATTATTAAATAGGTCTTACTTCCTAGTAAGTATGTATGAGATTGCAGCTGCAATTTACCATATGATAGAGAAAAGGTTGACTACTCTAAAATAGTCAAACCAGAATTTGAATTCGAGAGCAAAGATGCACCAAGACATGCCAATGCACAAAACAGAAAATGCAATAATAAGCTGAATTTTTTTCTGCTTGCAGAGACCACCTCACCTTGCCTAACAGTACCTTTGGTTCTGTCAGAAAAACACATATCTTAAACTAACCCCATTCCAAATAAACAATGCAGAAATGCTTATATCCCCTATCTGGGCACATGTTCTTCTTTTTCTTGTTGCTGGATCATGGCTATTGTGGGGAAATCAGTGGGGACATCTAAGGAATGTGTTTAGATAAGACCATTCTGGTACTGTCTGTCCACATTTCAGATACTCAGTTTACTGCAGTCTGCTTAATATCTAACAAGCTCTCCTTTGAATAGCTGTACAATGTGATTTATATTAGATGGGGCGCAAACATCACTATGGGCTGCTAGTCTCTAGCTGTTGTTTTCATTCTGAAGCATTCTATCTACATAGCAGAGCCCTTTTGAGGAATGACAGAAACCGACAGAAGAAACTCATCAGGGCAGGGAAGAGGATGCTTTCTGTAGCAGAGGGCATATTTTGTTCTTTAGTTACGACTCAGAGTAAAGCACTATGGTTGGAAACCCTATGATAGGAAAAGCTATAAAGAGAACGCAGCCTCCTTTGTTTTTACAAAATTTCAGTAAATTATGACAGGAAAGGCACGTTTAGATCAATTTCCCCCACACACATAATATATATTTAAATCTTTATCTTACCTTTTTCACTGACACTTTCACTTTCTATTTCCACGTCATCACAACTGGTATATTCAGGGGTTGATGCTCCTTCTTCCTCAGAGCTGCTGACTGACATCTGTCTTTTCTTTCCACCCCGTTTCGATCTATGGGGCTTTGGTGGAGACGGCCGCACTGATTCTGACTGGTCAGAACTAAGGGAATCATTCCTTAGCATGGTCTCCATTTTCTCCCGCTTTGCTTTCCGACTGAGAATAGCAGAGCTAGGATCTAGGCGACTCTGTGTTTTAAAGGGGTCGTGATTTTTGGATTCTAAGTGCTCTGTAGGAACCACGCTATGCCTGGGAGTTGGTGGGCTATGGTTAGCTAATTGTTTAGAAACAGAAATCCTTACATCACCTGTTCTTTCTATTGCATACGCCCTCTGAGTATCCGGGCGAGACTTTATGTCCTGAGTTCCTTGCACCTGTGAGTGCTTTCCTAGTTTATTCTCAGGTACCTCGGGCTCCTCAACTTCTGTGTGTGGCAAGGCAACGTCACTGTGTCTTCTTTCATGCCGTGCTTTTGAAACTTTTGCATGCATGCGCATCTGCTCCTCGTCGGGATGCGGCTTTACGGGATACCTTGCCAGGTTTGGATCACTCCTGTATCGAGTGTGATAGTCATCTTCTTTCCTTTGCTTCTCTCCATCTATAGCTTTGCCTTCCTCAAAATCGTGTGGGAAGTCTGAATAGTCCTGAGACCTCCCTTTCTCTAATCTTCTACCATCACGTCTTTCTTTAAATTCCCTCTCATCTCTTTGTCCTTCACCCTGCTGGAGTGAGGATTTTGGCACTCGTTTGCGCTCACCTTTTACACCTCCTTTCCCATTCTGTTCAGACCCTGCAGGTGTCTTCTTCCTGATGGGAAGGGGTGGAAGAAGAAGAAGAAGAAGAGTTTGGATTTGATATCCCGCTTTATCACTACCCTAAAGAGTCTCAAAGCGGCTAACAATCTCCTTTCCCTTTCTCCCCCACAACAAACGTTCTATGAGGTGAGTGAGGCTGAGAGACTTCAGAGAAGTGTGACTAGCCCAAGGTCACCCAGCAGCTGCATGTGGAGGAGCGGGGACGCGAACCCGGTACACCAGATTACAAGTCTACCGCTCTTAACCACTACACCACACTGGCTCTCTTCTTTCTCACTGGAGGAGAACGAAGGGGACAAATCACACACACACCAACGGCATGTGCCCTAGCCCAATTTTGTGCAAGCTACATTGCAATAAGTAAGTAAAAATAAAAAAAAGCTGCATTACATCGTGCCAGACCAATGGTCCACTTCCTTAAGTATAATCTACACTGACTGTCAGCATTTAAGACAGGAGTTTTTCCCAGCCTGGCCTGGAGGTACCAGGAATTGGCCCTCAGACCTTTTGCATGCAAAGCATGTGAGCTACAGCTCTTCCCCATAAATTAAAGAGAAGATTACACAAAGCCTTTGAACTTAATTATCGCCTGCATCATTATTGTCATGTCAGAAAGGCAGGTGCTAAAAGAAAAATAATGAAATCTATTTTCAGTAATCCCCAAGTTTTTTTTTTTTTTTAATAATTTCCATTTGGGAATAGGTAAAGAAGAATGTATAAAAGTCATTTTTAAAAAAACCTCCATTTAGGACCAAGGCATCATGAGTCTAAATATTTGTGCCAGTAAGTGTCTCTCCATGTAAGCAAAGGAATCCCTGAATCCTCTCCCAGCAACATTCAGCAGAGCAAAAAAAAAAGGATTTATGCAGTGACTGTCACATTTCAAAATGCATGAATCTTAACTGCATGAATATGGATCTGGACAAATGAAATTGTGAAGATAGACGCAAATCTGAAAGCATCTGTTGAAAGAAGTCTTAGAGCCCTTCTGAAAGTTTTTATTTGCTTGCAGCTAGTATGTGTTATTTTGAAAGCCTGGAGCAAGAAATGCCCAAAGTTGATCAGAAACCAGTATCACTAAGTGTGATTACCCATAAAGCAAGAGAACGGATCTAAAAACTTCACCTTAATCCATGAATTGTGGAATTAAGAGGTGTACCTGGCTTCTTCACTATGAAGATGCACCTCTTTACTCTAGTCTATGACACATGAGGTCTGTGTTCTCAGGACCCACCTTAGTCCTGTGACTGTAATTTGCTTTGTTTTTAATTCTAAATTTGAAATTGTTTCATCCACCCTGGGACCTGCTGGTGAAGGGCACGCGATAAATAATAATAATTATTGTTGTTGTTGCTGCTGCTGTTATTATTCCCAATCCCATTGACCAATAACAGAGCATTCCAAGCATTCCATTAACTTCCCTGCAAGTATGGAGCATCAAGTTCCTGCCTATTTTACAGTACCACCTTCCAAAGAAGCCATATGAGCATGCAGGACACTAACGGTCCATTCAGCTAAACCTTTGCTTCTGCTGTCAACAGCTTCTGCTGTTACTTCACACCACGGGAGCCAACTCCTAGGGGCTGAGGTCCCTTCAGCCCTCTCAACAAAATATTTGAGGGAGCTGCCCCCCAAATCGATGGGCATTGTCATTCAAATAGTGTGCATGCACCACATCATGTGATCGGTTATGTGGGACAGGGCATATCTGCCCTCAAGATCCCAAACTATTTAAAAATGGCTGCCATTACACCTCAGAGTAGCCAGGACTAGCAGTGTGTGTAGAGTCAGTTATTTAGTTTTGGGGTTTCCCGCTAAAACTAGTTAATCTTAATTCTGTTTTTGGTACATTTTAACTAAGTGCAAATGTTAATTTTGTTGTAATGTTGAACTTGAAGTTGGCTTTGTCCTATTTAAATTTGATGCTGTATTTTGAGAATCTGATGAAATTTGTTGCGAGCTTGTGTGAACATTGTCCACCATGGACAAGTAGCATACAGATAAGGTAAGCCATACACAAAGAATACTCTCCCCTCCTTTAGAACTGTTGTCTCACATGCAAATGTGCAATCCAGTGTATGCTGAAGCCCACATAATCGTGCTTAGGTTTGCATCTTTCACAAGCTATTTCACAATTATTTCATTAATGAATCAAGTCAACTCAGCTCAACAAATATTCACGTGACAGACCACCACTGTGTCCCCCCCACAAAAAAATCCCACCTCAGCAGAAGAGTTACATTTGGCATATTCATGTAGTGTTGTTTCATTCACCTTGTGTCATTTACAGATTAATATTATCAAATTATTTTCAGTTTAGGACAATTTGTTTTCTAATACTAACTTTAATTATCCACATATACAGAAGCTGGGATTTGTGCCTTTAAAAAGTCCAACATACATGCATGTAATTCTATATTCCAAATTAATGTCAGTTTGGTGAAAATGTGTATTTTGTGAAACTTCTACTTTTGCAATTAACTTCCTCTTCCTCTGTTTTCCTTTCTGTCCTTCGGTACAACTTGGTAGGACATGTAGATACTGCAGTTAACCTACTCTATCCCTCTCAGTATTAATCCTGCTGACACTTTATGGGGGTGGGCAAATTTTGGGGAAGGTCTCCCATATTGCATATATACAAAGCCATTGACAACGTGCCCCTCTGCACACCACTAAAGTGTGGCCAGAGTGCACTGAGATTTTATATATTTATAATGCCACTCTCCACTGCTTAACATTATAGCTGCAATTCTTCCCATATGGGCAAGGCCCATTGGCATCAGTGTTACCTCTCTCTCGGGGGTTCACTTCTAGACCTTGATGAAGTCTGCTTCTGTTCCAGGCCCATAGCTTGCTGGGATACCTCTGTGCCTTTCCTCCTGTCAGTATGCACACCACTAGAAGGTATTTCCTGTGAGGAGGTGACTGCTGTGCTTAGGGGTGTTTGAGATCTTGACCGTTCTTGAAGCCTCGCTTTCTTTTCTCTAGGTGCATCTGAACTGCCACCAGTAGCTGTATCACTCAGTGCTCCGTCCTGACTGGGTGGCTGTTGAGGACCACTTCCAAAAAACCACGCTCCAGATTTCGTTAGGATCTCTTGTTGCTTTCGGCATAAGTTGCATACCCACATAACCTAGTTACAAAGAAAAATAACAGTCTAAGTACTCTTCAGTTGCTGAAAGGCTCGGTTGTCTAAACATTCAAGAAGAATAAAACCTCCCTCCCGTGACGTTTGTGCTGCTGTTCATGCTCAGGACATGCTTGTGGAGTAGGCCACTCTTGATTAGCTGCAGCCAAACATATTGCAATTGCGTGTTTCGCTTTGGCTGCACCAAACATTCATGTTCCATCAGTACTCTGAAGCACCGTCTGGGTGTTCAAGGCATGTGACGATAATCACAGGAGGCAGGAAAGCAGGACCACAACATGCACAACCTGCACTGGCCCCTCCCCAATGCTGTCGGGCATTTTGGAGGATGTCTGCAATACAAGCAGGCTATCCCCATGAGGTGGAACTAAGACAACAGCCTATACACACAATGGCAGGCTGCCTCACTGCAAGCATGCTCTTAAACACGTGGTCAACATTAGGGAAGGACCGCAATGGGCCACTACAGTGGTAATGGAGCAAGCAAGCATGGACCTGCTCACCTGCCTCAAATGAAGGCCTAGGCAGAGGGCCTTCTTGGTCCCAACCTGTGGAACGCCCTCCAAGCACATGTCAAGGAGCTATCCAAGCTTTAGAAGACATCTGAAGGTAGCCCCATATGGGGAAGTTTTTAATGTTTAATATTTTTGTATATGCTGGAAGCTGCCCAGCGTGGCTGGGGCAACCCAGTCAGATGGGCGGGATATAAATGAAAAATTATTATTGTGATGGTGATGGTGATGATTGCATGTGTTGAACATACAAATAGGACTCAAAGAGTCAGTATGGTATAGTGACTAGACTACAAACTAGGAGGCCCAGGGTCAAATCCCCACTCACTAAGAAACGAAAGGCACTGGGCAGGGCACAGTTTCTCAGCCCGGCCTTTTCCACAGGCTTGTTGTGAAGATGAGGTGGGCAGGAGAGCAGGGACCAAAGCTCAGTATTAGAGCACATCTTTGAATGAAGGATGTCCCAGGTTCCATCCCTGCCATCTCCAGTTTAAAGCATCAGCTAGCGGGTGATGGAAAATGAAAAAACCCAGGAGAGGTGCTGCAGATCAGAGTAGAAAATGCTGGGCTAGATGGGCAAATTATCTGACCTGGTATAAAGCATCTTCCTAGGTTTCCCTAAGTGCCTTAGAAGAAGGACAGCATAAAAAATTGTAGCACATAAAATGAAACTAAGGCTCCGCTGGTGGGAGTCTCCTATTCATGAAGTTCCACTAATGGGTAGAGATGTAAGGACCCATCAGTTTTGGTTCCCTTAGTTCCTCATTTCAAATTCCATTCTTCACATTTCTGCAGCAATATGTGGATTTACTTCTTTAACCCTCATGAAAATTTGCCAGCATTTTCAGTGCAGTCTTCTCCCCAGTAAACACAACCTTGTATGCAGGTGTTTTGATAATGTGCACGTTTTTGCAAGCATTTTCCCCTAACATAATGCATTTTTGTATGTTATTCTCACGAATATATTCATTTTATTTCACATTCCACTCCCTAATGCAGGCTTCCTCAACCTCAGCCCTCCGGATGTTTTTGGCCTACAACTCCCATGATCCCTAGCTAGCAGGGCCAGTGGTCAGGGATGATGAGAATTGTAGTCTCAAAACATCTGGAGGGCCGAGGTTGAGGAAGCCTGCCCTAATGTATACATTTTTATAAAGCGTGAATCAGGTATAATCGGCTTTAAATGCTGAATAAAATTTTCCCTGTCCCTACTGATACACCCCACCAGCAGAAGGGAGGCATTTTTCACCAGTCTCTCCCCTCCCCCAACCCCTCTGCATCTTTGTCTGTCAAAAATTTGCTCTTGAAGTTTAGTGGAGCCTCTAGAACAGCAAGAGAGGTGGGTGCATGAGGAATAGCAAAAAGCACGCACACACACACACACACACACACACACACACACACACACCGTATTCCAGTGGGAGTTTCCAGTGGATCCCAATTCCTTCCTTGAGCATAAGGGACTATTTGTGTTTTTGAACAGCTCTTAATAAGACTAACAAACCAAGTTCACTTCACATATGAGGTGAGTTACAGTATTTAGGCCACCAGATATACCCTAACCCTCTCTCCTTAATGAAGAAGTAAGCAAATGCAGCTGAATGTTTTGTTATCCTTCCAATGACACATATCCAAAAATCAATCAATCATTACTCTTGTGTATGGTTTCATCACTCTCAAATGCTCCCTAGGGTAAGGTTACCAGACATCCCCGTTTCCTGGGACAGTCCCCGGATTTACAAATCAGTCCCCATACAAAATCCATTGAAGTTTAAAAGTGTCCCCAGATTCATTGAAAAAAAATTGGTAACCTTACCCTATGGCTAAGCTCTCTCCTGACACAATGGTCCAAATATAATAGTGAAATGATTACTGTTGAAATTTTATTTGAGGAAAAGAAACAAAAGCCTTGCCTTAAGAGACAAATGTTTAAGAAGATAAAATATTATTCATAGCACAAGAAAGGTTCTATCCTCTCCCAGGAAGGTATGAAATCAAGCACACATTGTATTTCTGGGCCACTACCACTAGATTTTTAAATTTATATTTTTGTCAAGAACAGCAGCACATTAAGGCCAGATGCTGGCTCTAAGGATTATGCAGGGATCAAGGCAGTCATGCACTGTACACAATAAAAGAGCAAAAAGGGGGGGGGGGGAGGAGGGGGATGGGAAGAGTCAAACAGCAAATCTATGCACACTTAGTTGGAAGTAAGTCCAATTAATATTAATAATAATAGGCACTTGCCCCTCCCCCTAAATATAATTGGGATCAGGTTGTTAGAAAAATAACATGGAAATGAACAGAAATATTAGGAGCTGGATCCAGGAATTGGCTGCAATCCTAATCATGTCTACTCAGATGTTAGTGTCATTGAATTTAATGGAGTTTACTCTCAGGAAGAGGGGTTATTATGCAGCGTTAGTCATGCCTAAAATAGACCCACTGAACTCAGTAGGGTAGGGCTTTTTTAATAGACATGGATAGAATTGTTTTGTTAATATTTTAAGGGCCCATTGATTCATAGGGTCTACTCTAAGCATGACTACGTATGGATCCAACTAAAGGAGTTTTCTAAGAAAGAATTCTAAATTAAATATTTTACAGAAATGTTTCATAAAATTAGAAAAAGAAGCAACATTGCATAGCTGTGCATCAATGCAAAGCACAAAAATGACGTACACTGCATATTGAGTAATAAATCAAATAAGGAGGAAATGGAAAAAGAAAATGAACACTTTCTAACACGTTACTGATATCCAAACGTAATAAGGTGCCTACCAGTACCACCACCATCCCCCCAAATTTCAAAATGTTTCAGCAACAATGGAAATGAATAATCTTGCAATAGTAATTGCAAGAAGCCAAAAAGAGTTCTTCTTTTGTCAAGGAATAAAGAAACTTTAGATACTGCAAAGAAAATAAGCAAATGAAATATCTGAGTTCATATAATATCTAAATTAAGTATTATTAACATAATCCCAAGATTCATTGTGTATTTTTTGTTAAATGCTGGATTAGACCTTACTAAAGTTAAACTCTTTTAGTTTTAATATTTAAGTTGTGAGTATAAAGAATAAAAATGAAAAGTGTTTATTACAAAGCACATTCCCTTTTCACACAAGAGGAAATGGTTTTATAAGAAAAAAAAACATTCATGTGTTAAAATATTTTTAAAAATCTCATCAAAAACTTAAACCTGCAGTAGACCAATCGGTTTTGGTTTAACAAAAACAAACAAAAATATAGCTGCAGTGAAATAATAGAGGCAACTTCAACAATAAACAGGAAGAAAAAACACTTCCAAAAGTGAACATTTGCAAAAGAAACAAATGAAAATACCAGTTAACACTACTACACTATAAAAATGTGCATATAAAATCAATTTGAAAGCCTGTTAGCAAGCAGTCGTAAGGTTCTTCTCGTGTGTGTATAGCATGTGTCAAAATAGATCTGAGCAAAAATCCAATGTTTTAATTAAACATAACACATCTGATGCTCAGGGAAAGATGGAAAAATAAGGGCATCATTCAGCTCTGTTAAAATAGCTGGGAGCTTTGCCAGTGACTTCTGTGGGTTGAGCTCCAGAGCCTAGATACAGATGTTCAAAAGTCCTCAAGTTCACTACTACCGAAACATGCACCCTGTTGTGTTTCCAATCAAAACTAGCAAATTGAAACAAATGTTCATTAGTGGAGCTATTTATAGAGCCCATGTGCTGTATTGAGGGGGGGCTCAAAAAGTTGTCTAAGCCAAAACCCAACACAGTATAATTATAAACTATTGATATGAAATAAGATTGACCACAAAAATCCCACACGTCTACTCAGAAATAGACACAATTGAGTTCAATGGGGCTTACTCCCAGGTAAATATGCCTAGGGCTGTAGTCTTTATCCTTCCCCAATGCATCCATAACATAAATTTTCCATATAACACTGACAGATGCTTCTGGATATTAATGGAACATATGTGAAACACACAGATCTTCAAAAGAAACATTCCTGAATATCAATTTATACTGATGCACTTGCACAGCTTCATACTGTGATTATTTCTTTTGGATGAAACTATGTGTCCTAAATAACTAAACTAGCCATGGCACAAATATACATGTGTATCCACCCCAACCACCTATCCACACACAGAAACACAAACTTTTTAAAAAAGCAACAACACCTATATATGTGAAAATGCTGTGCCAACAACCAACCACTTAAAAATTGAAACATTTTGTCATACACACACACACCAATCATTTAGAGCTAAAAACTAAAACATTTTGTCATACACACATACAACAACACACGCCACAAATTACACATGAACAAAATATGTATTATACTCACATAGAGACTACACTACCATCTCTGTTTAGGAGTTGCTCCAGAGCTTAGTTAATACATGCAATTTGGCCGCTGGCCTTGAGCTACAGTAGGTCCAGAGAAGGGGGTGGGGGTAGAGACAAAAGTCCTTCTTCCAAAGAGGGAGGGGGACAAACCTTGAGGTGATATAACAGTTTCAGTGAGAAAGCCGCTTAGTGAAAAAATATTGTGTAGGGAAGTATGTGGAGCAAGCAATCTAGCAACATGCAGGAATTATATCCTGATTGAAAATACTGGGCCATGGTCCAAACTAATCTAAACTAAAGCAGGTCTGTGTAATAACTTATCTTAACAATCCACAGATGTTAGGCAACCAAACAAACACACTGATGAAGGATTACAGTCCTTTAATGTGGCTTCTGGACCTCCATGCAATGCACCAGGAACTCTAAGGAGGATTCTGTGTTAGATAGAGTTAGAATCTGCATGTATTTCTAACTGCTTCTAACATGCAATTGGAATAGCTTGCTAAGAAATAAATGTGCAGTTCATTTCTTGTTCTTGGGTGCGTCCTGATGCAGCATTTCAGCAAATCATCAACGCGGTTACTGTGTACCTACATAAAGCACATACATGTTTGCATGTGTGAAGCTTTGAGAGACAAACTGCTGTCACTGTTAAAACTGGACCAGTCTGTGTTTGACATTCTGCGTTTACACGGAATACTGAGCCTGGGTTTCTGGCTTATCGTGATTTATCAGGGCTGAGGAGCATGCTGAAGCAGCAACGCTGCCAGAGCACTCTGCTTCACTCCTCCTCAGGTGTGAGTGGGATAAACCAACCAAGAAGTCTTGGCTTTGCATTACATCCGACCCCAGGATAATGGCTTGCAATTCCATTACAACCCAGGTTTCACTAGCCAGCCTGGAGCCATCATTTAAGTCGTTATAAGATTTCTTAACCACTCTCCACCGTAAGATTTCATGGTAGGTTACAACAATAAAATGTACAGTCATAAAAAACATAATTACCATTTCAGAACACAGAAAACTGTTCCAAATGGGACAGAAAAATATAGATTCAACAAAATGAAACAAAAACCTTAACTATCAACGCCCAAGGAACCATAAGGCATGTCTTCAGCATTTGTTCCTGGCTTGTAGATTGCGGCTTGTTATGTGGCAAAAAACAGCAACAATGATCCTGGTTTGGACTTAACAGGAAGGCAAGGGCTTTATCTTTGTTTATCTTGGTCATGCCAGGGGAGGAATGAAGCAGGAGAAGAAGAGAATAAGAGTTTGGATTTGATATTCCGCCTTTCACTCACTTTAAGGAGTCTCAAAGCGACTAACATTCTCCTTTCCTTCCTCCCCCACAACAAACACTCTGTGAGGTGAGTGGGGCTGAGAGACTTCAGAGAAGTGTGACTGGCCCAAGGTCACCCAGCAGCTGCATGTGGAGGAGCGGAGACATGAACCTGGTTCACCAGATTACGAGTCTACCACTCTTAACCACTACACCACACTGGCAATATGATTTGCTCCTGGCAAGTCACGATAAACCAGAAATTCTAGCATATTTTTATGTGTGGATCTGGTGAAAGTGTTCATTTTCATGCTACGTGGAAATCTTCCCATGTGTTGCCTTATCACAAGTAAGTCTCACTGACCCCTCTGTGTGGCAACACTTATGCTAATAATAATAAAGAGTCAAGTACACACAGGATTAATCTCAAAATGATGAGTCCAGGATTCACACACAGATCCATGTGAAAACATCACTGTGGTAGAAACATGCTTCAGAGAAGTAAAAGGACTGCATGCTTGCGTTCTTGTGAACAGTCTGGAGTGTTTTATTCATAACCACATATAAGCCTCACACTTACTGTCTCTGGCCCTTCCCACTGCAGTCCATGGCCAGCAGAGACATTATTCCTGTACTAACACAACATGAAAGCAAAACATGAAAATGCTTGCAATGAAATTGCAAATGCATCATACATTGCATAAGTTGGCACTTACATTTTCGAATTTTTAACTGCTCCCTGCTCAAACATGGAGTAAAAACGCATTATCTCTTAAGCAATTTTCTATTATTGTGGAACTGAAAAGGCTGGTTCACACAGCCTACCGTCAGGAACATAAAAATCAACATGATCTAAATGTTATGGTTCCCTCAGCACACAATCCTTGGCCAGAGCGTGTGCAAGTTCACCCAGCATCTACAGCTACATTTAAGACCAGGTGTTATATAACACCGTTAAGCACTGAACTTACCACTATAGCTCTGCAAAGCAATAGCAAATCTACTTTAAGTCACATTTTATGGAGTTTGAATTTGGATGTTGGCTATTGATTCAAAGTAGCTTTATGCTATGTGCATTTCGAGGCTGCTCTGGTTTTTGTTTCCTTCACTGCTTTTAGCTTTTACTTTGCCTTAGTTTCCCTACACCGCAGCCAGTGACCAAAACAAATAAATCATCACTACGGATAAGAACAAATAAAAACATATCATCCACATCAAAGAAGTGCTTGTCTTCATTTTAAGTAGTTTATATAGTCTGCCTTTCCATATAGGATTTGGAAAAGGGACAGATTTACATGGCTTTCCATAGCCTCTCCAGCACTCTGGCGAGGCTCAAGATGTTGACAACGTAGCTAAGAACTGCAGGATGTATCATGCTGTCAGGCACACCAAGCAGATTCTGTTAGAACATTATGTTTTGATGACAACATTATTGGTTATATTTGTTCAGGAGGACGGTGTTCCTAAAAACAAAAACAGCATAGGGGAATGTATTCTGTCTACTAATTAGATTAAACCATCTCCTCCACCAACATCAAAATGTCAACTATTATAATTTACAACAGGCTGTAATCTAAATATAATCAGTTGCATCAAGCCTCATGGCACTTCTCTCAGTAGGCCAGTGGGGCGAGCATACAGATGCACACAGCAAAGATTCTTCACCCCCAGACACTTTCCTATAAGTATTAAAGCCTTTGTTTTTGGAACATGGTCCAGATCTGGTTGCTAACGCTCTGTTATCTTCCCTAAATAGGGAAGAGTGCTGTGGATCACCCTGAGATTGATGGATTAAGGATGGCATAGAATAAACCAAATAAACAAAGAGTGGAACCCAGTCAAATTTATTCAAATGTTCATTCTTCTCTAAATATTGCTTAACTAACAAATACAATGAATTTTCAATTGATTTTAAAATTCTTCAGGGGATGAAGATACTGCTTTGGTGTCTCCTCCATTAGAAATCTGTGATTGTAGGCCTGTAAGGCTCAAATTTCATCCCTCCCTATTTTTACCTGCCTACTTTAGGCTCATGGAGAGAAAAAAGCTAAGGTTTTTCCCTTGATTGCTTAATTTATATAGCTGACACAATTTCAGAAGGGGGGGAGAGTTGATCAAAGTATAAGCCGCAATACTATTTATTGAACCCGAGGCCACAAAAACAGGTACGCCCTAATATCAGACATATGGAAGAAGATAGATTCTGCCCTGTTTACATAAAGTCTAGCCAAAACAGCAATCTCCCTTCCCTTCATTACTTTTTTTTTTTAATGCACATGAAACAAAGAATGCTTCGCCTGCCACTGATGTATGCTTCATATAATTATGGTGCTAAACTCTGGCATAGCTTCACTCTGGTTCAGGCTCCTGCCTATGGCAGGTCAGTCTGATCAACAAACTAGTAAAATCAGAAAATCTGAATGTGAGCCAATCTAGGCTCAGTGAAATCAATGAGAGTAAAGTTGGCTTAAACTCAAGTACTCCAACTTCTGTGGCTTATGGATGTGCCTGCAAAGCACTGCCCTCTTTTGCTTGAAAAAAATAATAATTCAGAAGATATAGAGCTCGGTTAGATTCATAAACTATTAAGATGTTTTCCCTCTCTAGCATCTTGCACATACCAGTGATATGCAACCTAATTCACATGCCAGTTTTATGTGGCACTCAATTTTTATGTTTCCATTCTATTCAGGCTCTTATTTCATTTTCATCACTGGTCTATCTGAGCTATCATATTCCTCTCATAAATTCTGAGGGTCAAACTGCACATCGTGTTTCATGTGGTAGCATACAGCTATATCTGTTTTTCTTAAATTAATTACAGCAGCCAGGGGTGGGGACACACAATTGTTATCAGGATCACTGTATGCAGGAAGGATAGATTTATCCCTTCCCTTCCCAGTTGCAATCCCTTCTGCACAGTCCTGCTCAGCATGACTATAAGGATTAGAAAGAAGGTGCTATAGTGTCAATTTAAAGTGAGGTTCTTTGCCATCCTAGAGGGAGGAGGTGATTTTCAGGGCTGATACAGTTGGGAAGAGAAGGGGTAATTTATGCACTGTGATCCCAAAAGTATATGGGGTTCAATGGCTATAATGAAATAAAAACAAGCATTAAGCATAGCATCTAGTTGGATACTGGCATTTTCATATACATGGGCTGAAAAATAGACAAGTCAGAGACAGGTAATGAATTGAGGGTGTGTGTGGGTGAACAACTGGGATATCCCTCCTCCCGTAGTACAATAGCACAAGGTGCCTGAGAGCTGAGGCTAGTCCAATAGTGCACTTGATCCATAATTATAACTGTTGAGGTTTGAGAATAAGTGAGTAAGAAGCAACTCATCTAGCCCATGACCCAAGCAGTACAATGAGGGACAAATACTGTTGAATCCTACAGCCCTTTAAACGTATAGTATCCCCCCCAGGATTTTAGGGGAGGGAAGTGAGTACTGGGATATGAACATCACACAACACACTTTCCCTAAACCCTAATCCTCCCCCAGGATACTATAAGATGCTAGCCACAGTTCAATGCAGTCATTTTTACCACCCTGTTCCTCCTCCTCCTCGAGTTGCTGCAAAAGTTTCTGCCTCCTGGAGGCCATGTTAAGGGGTTTATTACACTTTGTTTTCCTACATGGGTGGCAAGTCCTGTAACTATACACAAACCTCTACCTTGTCTATGAGTAACCCCATTTTGCTGCCAAACTAATAGGCACAGAACATTAGAAGGTTTGTCCTCAGAAGGAACAAGTGGGAACCTGCAGCAAAGTGTTGAAGTATATCCCCAGTCACTAACAGGCTCAGGATACAAGCCAGCTTAAAACAAGAGCCTTATAATGCTTTTGGGGACTTATTATGGGCAGGTGGTGTTGTGACGTGGGGTTTGTGATTTCAGCTCTCTTGACATAATATGCTGGAGACAGTTCTCTAGTAACACTTCTTTATTAACGCAACAAGACTGAAACGTGAGGAGGGGAGAGCTACATTTATAGGGACAGGGAACAAGCTAGAAAGGATACAATTTTGGAGGGAACAATATCAGGCAATCACAGTCCTGCCTTTTGGAGGCAACCAAAAAGACAGAGGATCCAAATACAGCAGCTTAAATGAACCAATAGTAGCTGTACCCTCTGGAACCAAAAGGCAGTTACTTTACCCTAATGCAAATACAGACAATAATAATACAGATATAAAATCCTTTGACTCAATACACAACACCCCTCCCCCCCTAGTGAGCACAGCAGACGTAATCTCTCAGGTACTGTGGGGTCCTACAACTTCTACTTGATCTCCTGACAACAGGTGTTGCCGGTTCTGGATTGGGTTTCACCTGTGGTAGGGGGGCTGCTATAGGGGTTTCATCGGGAACAGATGGAGTCCCAGACATCTCAGGGTCCCCTACCTGTACCTCGTCATCCTGAGGACTAGCAGACCCTGGTTCATTTGCTGAAGCCCCTGGTGATTGCACCTCTGGGCCATTTTCACTCTGGTCTTGCAGCTCTGCGTCGTTAGCCAGGGATGAATTATCAGGCTCCTCCCTGCTGAGCGCCCGGCGCCTCAGCTGATCTATATGTCTCTTCCAAACTTGCCCATTTTCCAAGGTCACATAATAGGACACAGGTCCACTAGCCCGGGTGACCACACCAGCCACCCACCGGGAACCTCGTGAATAGTTCCTCACCCAGACCAGATCTTCAGGGGCGAAATACCTTGTTGTGTCAGTCTCAGCCTGGGGGTTTGCTCTTGAATTACGGTTTGGCATTTTATCCGGGTGGACATAATCCAGCACCGTTACCAATCTTCTACCCAAGAGCAGCTCAGCTGGCGACTTGCCCGTCGCAGTACACGGCGTCGCATGCTGCAAAAATAACATTCGCGCGATGCGAGCTGACCAGTTACTCTCCATTAAGCGCGCAATGGATTCTTTGGCTGTTCTTACCATGCGCTCCGCCTGCCCATTGGAGGATGGGTGAAAGGGCCCGGATGTGACCCCCCTTATGAAGTTATCAGCCAAGAATGCCTTGAATTCTTGGGATACAAAAGCTGCCCCATTATCTGATACAATGGTCTCAGGTAACCCGTGGGTTGCAAACAGCTGCCTCAACACCTTGATTACGGCAGCTGATGCCATGCTAGGGACCATCGCCACTTCTAACCATTTGGAATATGCATCGACGATAACCAAAAAGACCTTCCCCTGGAATGGCCCAGCAAAATTTAAGTGCAGCCGGCTCCAGGGAGATCTGGACTGCTCCCACCAGTGAACTGGTGCTCTGGCCACTTCTGGCTGCACCTCTTGGCATGCCTTGCATGTTCGTACCCATTGCTCTATGTTCTGGTCCATTCCAGGCCACCACACATAACATCGGGCTAGCGACTTCATCCTGACCATTCCCGGGTGTCCCATGTGAAGCGTCTCAAGAACCCTGTTTCTCAGTGGTGCTGGGATGATCACCCTATCTCCCCACAGGAGACAACCCTTATGCATGGATAACTCGTGCTGCCTTGTCGCATAAGGCCTGAATTTGTCTTCATGCAGACCACCTGGCCACCCCCTCCCCACCCAAGTGAGCACACGGGAGAGAACAGCATCTTTCCTCATTTTCTCAGCAATATCAGTAGCCGTTACAGGAGCCCCCGGAAGTGTTTCCAGCATCATTATGTGCTCCGCTGGAGCAGGATCCTCATTGCTCCCGCCAGGAAGGGGCAATCGACTCAGCGCATCAGCGTGGCACAACCGTTTCCCCGGCACATGGGTCAAGGTGTACTGGAACCCGTTCAGGAATATAGACCAACGCAACATTCTGGGGGAGAGAATTTGTGGCGTTTGTTTGTTCGGGTTGAACAACCCCAACAGTGGTTTGTGGTCCGTTTCAATGGAGAAATGACGACCGTACACATAATCATGGAACTTTTTGATTCCTGCCACAATTGCAAGCGCCTCTTTGTCAATTTGAGCATAGTTGCGCTCCGTGGGCGACAACGTACGGGAATAGAAAGAGATGGGCTTTTCCGACCCATCCGGTTCCCTATGACTCAGCACCGCCCCCAGGCCGTATTGAGAGGCATCACATGCCAGGACCAGCGGCTTCGATTCATCATAATGAGCAAGGACGCTCTTGCTACTCAGCATTCCTCGCAAGGAGTCAAAAGCCTTCTGCTGCTCCTGCCCCCATCGCCACACATTCTTTTTCTGCAACAGTCTATGTAATGGTTCAGCTACCGAAGCTTTCTGGCGTAAGAACGAATGATAAAAGTTAATAAGTCCCAGGAATGACTGCAACTCCGTCTTGTTCTGTGGTCGTGGTGCCTCGATGATGGCCTTAACCTTAGCATCTGTGGGGTGGATGCCTGATGCATCAATTTTAAACCCCAAGAATTCCACAGTTGGCACCCCAAAACTGCATTTTTCCTTTTTTAGTTGCAACCCCACCTCCTTGAACTTGAGCAACACTGCACGGACACGCGCAACCAGTTCCTGTGGGTCTTTTCCAGCAATCAAAACGTCATCAAAAAATGGCAAGACCCCCGGCAGACCTCTTAACAGGCGTTCCATGAGCCCTTGAAAAATCCCTGGGGCCACACAAACTCCAACTTGTAATCTGTTAACTCTGAACGCCCCTTTATGTGTGACAATAGTCTGTGCTTCCGCTGATTGTGGGGTTACTGGCAGCTGTTGGTAAGCTTGTGCCAGGTCAAGTTTGGCGAACACCTTGCCCCCAGCCAGTTTAGCCAACAGATGTGATACGACTGGAATGGGGTATGAATTTCCCCTGAGTGCCTTATTGATAGTACATTTGTAATCAGCACAGATCCTAACTTCCCCATTTGCTTTAAGGGGCGTGACGATTGGAGTCTCCCACTTAGCGGAGTCCACGGGTGAGAGAACTCCCTGCTTGACCAATTTATCCAGCTCTGCTTCGATCTTGGGTTGCAGTGCAAATGGCACTCGCCTTGGTTTGAGTCGGATTGGGGCCACCCCAGGGTCCAATTCGAAGTCAACTGGGGGCCCTTTATAACAACCCAGTTTTCCATTAAAGAGACCAGCAAATTCTTTGTATAATGCCTCGCTCATCTCGGGGCAGGTTTGGATTGAATTAAGCCCTGATATACTCAGTCCCAGGGCGGGAAACCAGTCAGTGCCCAAGAGACTGGGGCGACTGCCCTTCGCAATCACCAGTTTGAGTACCGCCTGTTTGTCCCGGAACTGTACTCTCACGGCACACATTCCCATGACATGGATGCGGCCAGCTGAGTATGACTGCAAAGTTGCCGGGAAGGGCTCCAGAGGGGGCAACTTACCCCTGGGGAAGAATGTCCTCGCGGTCTGGTCCGACACAATAGTGAATCCAGATCCGGAGTCCACCTCCATGTCGCACAGCTGACCCTCAATCTTCACCTTGACGTGTGCCTTGCCTTGCGCTGGAAACTGCACGACCCTCCCGTTGATCTCCGTTACGTAGTTGCAGTCCTTTAGAACATGGTTTGCTGTGGCCGATCTGCGATGCTCCAGTCTAGGTGCTCCTGTCGCTCCCAACGCCGCCGATCTACAGACCCTGGCGATGTGACCTGTCTTTCCGCACATCCGGCACATAGCATTCCGGAAACGACAACTCTTCCGCTCATGGTTTCCGCCACAACCAGGGCACCTGCCTCGGTGATCTTTGTGCACTGTGCAGGCCTGACGCACTGACTCGACCCCATGAACTGGGCTCTGGCTTGGAGTAGCCTCTAGCTCGTCCATGGCATGCGCAACTTCTATCTGTGGCTTAGGGGCCCTGCGACTGGCATCAAGCTCCTCTCTTTCATAATTCTCCGTGGCGGTGGCCTCCTTCAAGGCTGAAGCAAGGGTAACCTCTTCTTTAGCCACGATGCGTCTTCTGGCTTTCTTGATGCTCAGACCACCGACAAACCGATCCAGGAGAGTCTCTTCCAGATCTTGGAAGTCGCAGTGCTGAGCGAGCTTCCGCAGTTCAGCTAGAAATGCAGATACAGACTCCCCAGCACGCTGCTGCCTCTTATGAAACTCCATCCGCCGGGCCATCTTGGTCTCAGTAGGCGCTAAATGGCTTGTTAGGCAGGCAAGAATATCTTTGAGAGATGTCTCACTTAGCTTTGCTGGGGCAAGCAATGCCTTGGCCAGCTTGAAGGTCTCAGGCCCACAGTAACTCAGGAATGTGGCCCTTCTTTTGATGGCATCGGTGATCCCTTGAGCCACTGCAAAGAACTTGAAGCGTTCGACGTAGTCTTCCCACGTGTGGGGCTCTGATGGCTGGAAGGGCTCCAATACCCTTGGACTCTCCATTGACCTGTGGGCAGGGTCGTCTTCTCAGCTGGCCAGTGAGTCTTGTTCTTAGCTACAATCCGGACTCTGAGGCAGGGCTGCGTTTAACCGCTCCTCAGCATTCTGGATCCCATCCTCGTCGCCAGTTGTTGTGACGTGGGGTTTGTGATTTCAGCTCTCTTGACATAATATGCTGGAGACAGTTCTCTAGTAACACTTCTTTATTAACGCAACAAGACTGAAACTTGAGGAGGGGAGAGCTACATTTATAGGGACAGGGAACCAGCTAGAAAGGATACAATTTTGGAGGGAACAATATCAGGCAATCACAGTCCTGCCTTTTGGAGGCAACCAATAAGACAGAGGATCCAAATACAGCAGCTTAAATGAACCAATAGTAGCTGTACCCTCTGGAACCAAAAGGCAGTTACTTTACCCTAATGCAAATACAGACAATAATAATACAGATATAAAATCCTTTGACTCAATACACAACAGGTGGGTGGGGAGAGATTGCAGGAGAAGAAAAGGAGCATGATTGCTTTTTCTCTCTTCATTCCCTTGTTATTCACTAAAGCTGCATTTATTAATTCAAAATTTAATCTTATGTCACTGCCAACAGAATTTGCTTTGTAGAAGAGGGGGGAAAATCTTACATAAGATAATCATTTTTCCTGGTTAACAGAAGTTCAAACCATGACCAGTTATCCCCAGAGGTTATATTAGGTTTTTACCCCCTTTGCAGTGAACAGCACATCAATAATGCTGTAAAAAGTCAGGTGTACTAAACAGAACAGAAAGACTACAATCCATTGCAGATATGCAAACACTAGAATATCATTTGAAGCTTCCTTTTATTTTTAAAACGTCTGTGTTTATCATAATGTTACAGGGAAAAGCTTCTCTTTTTTATGTGAAATTATTAAGCAACTGCATAATTTTTAAAATTCTAGCGGTACAAACCTATTCACACTTATTTGGAAGTAAATATCACAAGATTCGAAGTGTCTTATTCCCATCTCAAGTTTTACATGAGAACGATGCATCTAAATCCAGCAGAAGCATGAAAACTGCTTCAGCACCTACTTTCAGCGCTATTTAAATATTCTGCTTGAACTTGGACAGGTATATGCAAAACGGTGCTAATAGTGATTTCCCTTCCACTCATGCTTCTTTTTAATCAAATCCATTATAACTAGTCACACATGCAAAGAAATACTATTTTGTAAACAAAACGTGTGCAAGCACCGAGTAGAAAAAGATGCTGGACTGGAGAAGGTCCTACATGAAAAATCATGATCTAAAACAAGCCCTCACAGAGCAAAAGGCAGTAAACATACAGAATACATTGGCACCTCTGGAAACATTTTGCCAGCCAAGTAGAATCTTCCTTCCCTTTAGAGCCATCAACGGAAAACAACTGTCACACGAGAGATGTACATTTTAGATTTACCAAACCTACACTATTTAAGCCTGTTCAAGTCAGTCTAGCCTGGGGGTGATATTTACTCCACAGCTTTGAAGTTGTCACCTGGCATCAGGTGACAAACAAATGGGCAGTCCATGGAGTGGAAGAGGAAAGGACCTTGCCTGCTGGTGAGATGAAATTATCCACCCTGACCTGCTGCCTCACCTGATTAATTTGGGCAGGATAGGGCCTGTTTATTGAGCAATGGTGAGTCATTTACAGATGTTACAGCCACCTGCATCTGAAAGCATTTCTGAGAGAGCTGAATATGGTTATGGGAAGATGTGAAGCAATCTGCATTCTGGGCTTCACTGTCAGCTCTGTTACTGCTAAGGGTCTTAAGATGTAAGACCTTTGTATAAATGTAGCTCCTGCATTTGAAAACCAATATTCAGAACAGCAATTGAAATTCGGGGGTGGGGTGGGGGGAGGGATTAAAAATAAATCAAGGCAGGAAAACTGGACTGATATGTGAATGCTGCATGAATCTGTTAACAAACATTACTGCAAAGGGACAACAAAGGGCTCCCCCCTCCCCAACTTTCACCTTTGTTGCTCCTACCTTCTGGGGTGTCCATGGTCTTTTCATAATTCTCTCCCACCTCTTGTTCCAGATGCAAAGGTCTGAGGCTAAGTTGATTAAGTCTGTGCTATCTGTGCTACCGAGCACAAGGGCAACTCAGTAAATCTGGGGTGGAAGATTTGAGGAAGGGGGAGAGAAAGTATCAGTGCTCTACAATAAATCTGAGTGGATATCTTACGATTTCAAAAAAGAAAGCTGGAGGAGAAGCAATGTACTTTGGGGAAGAAAAGGGGATGTAAGGGTTTTGGTTAGTTAAATTTGTTGGGGAGGGCTAGGAAAAGGGTAGAGCATCGTGAGATTAACATGGAAAACTTGGACGTTGAGAAAGAAGGAGATCAGGACAGGAAAATGCTGTGGTGTGTTTTGCGCCAGTATAGGGATATCAAAAATATTT
Source organism: Podarcis erhardii (assembly GCF_964252035.2). Lineage (NCBI taxonomy): Eukaryota > Metazoa > Chordata > Lepidosauria > Squamata > Lacertidae > Podarcis > Podarcis erhardii. Next base: position 38,084,338 of record NC_138507.1, on the reverse strand, counting down.
TATGATGCATCAAAAAATACCTTTGACAACCAGTCTGTAAATTGTCGTTTGCAACAATTTAAGAGTAACCGTGATCTTAAGTTATTACACTGGCAGGTCAAACATGGAAGAAGGAAAGGACTTCTGGTTAGGCAAAGGGGGAAAGGAAAGGAAAAGAAGTGCAGAAGAATGAGATCTGGAAAAGTTAGATGGTAATGAGAGTCTATGGTTCAAAATAGCTATTTCTATGATACTAAGTTTAAGTGAGATTAGAATTTTGCTTTAAGTATTAGCAATCCATTCAGATCTCTGGCACTTACCTGTATTAATGTGGCTGGGCATTACCAAAAACAAGCACAAAACTCACAAATGGGAGGCATATAATGAGCTGCCATCCAAAACATGAATGTATGTTCTAGGCTGGAGGGAAGATGTGAGTGATCACTCCATATCACTAAAAACGTCACCACCATTTTCAAATATGATAATCAAGATTTTGTTCATGGTGTCTTGTTGACACCAAGTGGATATAGAATGCTCTCTCCAGGAGGTCGGGATTTGCAGGTGCCTCAATTTAGGGGTAAAAGGTAACCCTATGTTCAGAGGCTAGAGATCCACATTTCATGGAAAAGGCCTAGAGAAGGCAGGCATTCTCTGGATAAAAATGACCTTGTTAAAAATGGCAGTGGTGTCACACAGTAGTGAAAGATTAAATCATTTAAGAAAGCCGATGCATGGCAACACTTAGGAACACAAGGGAATATCAATCCCTAGTAGAGATTAATTTCCATGTTGATATAAAGAAATCGTTGAAGGAAAAGAGGAATAGCAAAAGACCTACTAGAAATAAGGTACTTGTGGCTTATGAGTTTGCAAAGCTCAGTAAAAGCCTGCCAGTCAGCCAGCCATCTTAAACAATGCAATTCAGCAGAACCGTACACGATGATCATCATTTGTTAAAAACCTTTGATTCACATTTAATAATGAATACTTGCAACAGCAAGGTTTGTCAGATCCATTCCATAGGCTGAATTAAACAATTGGCTGACTGGGAATAAGAAATCTAAGTGCTGAGATATGAAAAGTAACAGCCCACAATAGCTAAGAGCAGAGACCAAAGAGAAGCACATCTGAGGACTTTCTGACAAAGGGGAAATTAGGGCTGTCTGTATTGGGGGAACCTGGACACTTTCTCACAAAAGTACAAGAAGACAAAATGGCACAACTAATTCTTGTGGAGGTCAGAAGACAGTTACTCCAGGTTTCAAAGTGTTTTAGTGCACAGCTCTAACAGAAGATGAGAGGGGGAAGGCCTGATCCCACAGCAGAGGCTTAAATGAGAACAAGAGATAATATTCACGCTTTTTTCAGAAAAAGTAACAGAACTTGGGAAATATGTGGGAGATCAACCGGAAGTGTGAAGATTTAAGGAAAGTTTGCTTTGCTTTTATTTCCCTGCTTTCCATTTTCTGGAAATTTTTTTGCATCTCCAATGTTCCCCAAGCATCACCCAGTCATCTAAATGTGCATTGCAGCCATTGTTGATCTAAAAACAACTGATTTGTACTTAATAACAAAAAGCAAGGTAAAGCAGGAACCCTCCAAGAAACCTTAAATTTAGTTAGCCCTTACTTTTTACATATAACCTGTCTTATTCTCATGTATGGGATTTGTTTTCTAATTACATTTCAACCAGTAGAGCCGTGAAAATTCACTGATAGATATATATTGTTTGTACTTCTGTGTCATTGCCCATGCTACACTTACATTCACCATTTACCTCATTCAGATCTTGCACTCTCATTCACTGCATTCATACACCTGCTGTTCACCCTATTCATACACATAATCACTCATGCACCCCTTTCACATGCTCAGCTTAACTGAACACAAGTGTATCAGTTGTGTCTCTTCACTTCCTCATACTCCTTTCTGCTAAAAGATAATGACTCCTTATTCCCCTAGTGCTGGTAGTTTAATATCTTAATATTCATGGCACCACAACAGCTAAACCAATAGCTGTAGGTTCTCATTTCTCTGACCTCTGGGGTGTCTGTGACCCAGCAGCTCATGCGATGGCTGGGACATCTCAAAGGTCATAGCCTTCTTCTACCTTTTCATTATCCAAGTTCCTGTGGTGCTTTCACAAAGGTTGTCAAATTTAGCACCACCCAATTTCAGAAAGATGTGCTTTCATTTGACAACTCGCTTATATCCCTATAGCAGCTTGAGAAGAGCCAGCAGCTCATTCAAAGTTGGTTTTGACTTCACCATTAGAATAAAGCAGAGGTAGAGAACATTCCCCCTTGAGATGTTGCTGGACAACAACTCCCATCATCTCTGATCACGCAAGCTGGGGCTGGTGGGAGCTGGCACCCAAAAACACCTGGAAGGTCCCTGGTTCCCCATCCCTGCCATAGCTGGTAACTATGTTTGGTAATAGCTGATAACTGCATGGAAGATTAAGTTTATTCCTTTGCTTTTCCTTCTCTAGACTTCAGAGCAGTACTGCATACAAATAATCTGACTGAAGAGCCAATCACACCCAGGAGAGCCAAGATCTGGAAAGTTCCACATTATGAAGAAAGGAGAGATTGCATCAGCTCTAGTGTGAGAGAGAAGCGAAAGGAAGAACTGCTGGTCACTTGAATAAGCAGGAAATACTATAAATAAGTTTTTCAGGTTATTGAAGCTCTACTAAAATATATGCATTATTTTTAACCAGTGACCAAAGTTGGCCAGAAAAAAAGCGAACAAGTATGTATCACCAACTCTGTCATTACTGAATTCAAGTCTCTAAAACAATGGATCTGTAAAAAAAAGGTAAAGGTAAAGGACCCCTTGACAGTTAAGTCCCGTTGCAAACGACTCTGGCGTTGTGGCGCTCATCTCGCTTTACTGGCCGAGGGAGCTGACGTTTGTCCACAGACAGTTTTTCTGGGTCATGTGGCCAGCATGCCTAAGCCGCTTCTGGCAAACCAGAGCAGTGAACAGAAACGCCGTTTACCTTCCTGCCGGAGTGGTACCTATTTATTTACTTGCACTTTGACATGCTTTCGAACTGCTAGGTTGGCAGGAGCAGGGACCAAGCAACGGGAGCTCACCCCGTTGCGGGGATTCGAACTACCGACCTTCCAATCAGCAAGCCTTAGGTTCAGTGGTTTTCAGTGGTTTAGTCCACAGCACCACCCGTGTCCCTATCTATAGCCAGCCTGAAAATTTCAGATCAGCCATAAAGGATAATTGTCACCTTGGCCAACCACTCCCTTTCAGCTTAATGTATACCATACAGTTGTAAAGATGGCATAGAGGAATCCCAAACTATGTCACCCTAAATTCTTAAGATGCCTTTATATAAATTATAAAGCAACACTGATTTACATGGAATCAAGTAGTGTCTCATAAACAAAGATGATAGATAGATTATAATCTAACGTACACAACTGGGGAAAAGAACAAATGAAGAGAGTTGGAAGGAGTAAATGTGGGCGATGCAGACAAGGATGAATTACGAAAATACTTTGAAGTAAGAGCTAGAGTGGCATTTATGTAAATCACTAGACAATAATAATAATCTGAAGAAGTAAAAGTAGACTGAAATGTGTGTGCGCGCGCTTTTAAAAAGACTCCTAACAGTAACAAGCTGCTACTGATCAGAAAACAGAGAAGCAAAAGCGTAATCATATCCTTCAAAGGTGCATTTGTTTTGAAATCAGTAGTCTTTAAATCTCTCACGACTTTCTGTTACTGTCCTTAGAGTTGCAATGCAAGTTTCCAATAGGATGCTCTGATGTGAAGCAGTTAAATTAGTACTGTTCCTCATTTGATATTGAAAAACTTGGGCTCAGCAAGCATTGGGAATGGTTCTCTCAATATTGAAAGTAGTTTTCCCACTTCAGGCATCTATACTAACTTTCTTCCCTACTATGCTAAATTAATACAAGTGACCAAGAGATGAGGATGAGTAAAACCCACTCTACTTGCATCTTGATTAAAATTATGTATCTTGGATTCAGTTATTACAATTGTTGCTCTAGTCCAGGGATTTCCGAACTGCGGTCTACGGGCCACCAGTGGTCCATGAGGCTTATTCAGCTGGTCTGTGGCATGTCCATATTAAATATGCATTTGGATTTTTAATTATCTATTGCTTCTTTTATTTTTTACATTGTGTTTTATTGTATTGTGGTTTAAATTCTATTGAATTCAAATGGTGATAAAATAAAACACAAGAAATCAAAGAAGAAAGAAAGAAAGAAAATATCATTAAAAATTATACAACATCTAGCACAGCACATTACAATTGCTATAGCAGGCAGATAAATATTTAAGTAATGTGCCAAAACCTTGAGTAATCTTTAAGGTGGTCTGTAGTGGAGAAGAGTTGGGAACTATTGCTCTATCTTTTGGCATCACTGTAAAACCAGGGAGGGTGGTGGGTTTTTACCCTATACAGTCGTACCTTGGTTCTCGAACACCTTGGTACTCAGACGTTTTGGCTCCCGAACACCGCAAACGCGGAAGTGAGTGTTCCGGTTTGCAAACGTTTTTCAGAAGCTGAACATCCGACGTGGTTTCCGCGGCTTCTGATTCAGTACAGGAAGCTCCTGTATCCAATCGGAAGCTGTGCCTTGGTTTTTGAACCGTTTCAGCAGTCGAACGGACTCCTGAACAGATTAAGTTCGAGAACCAAGGTACCACTGTATAATCTTATGAAACCACAAAAAGGTATGCCACAATAATTTTTTTTAGCTAGGATAGCCACATATTACCAAGGGAGAGGACAAAAGAGGGCACAGGTTCACAAACATTTATCATACGCTAAATTATAGGTTAAAAAATCAAATTTAGAAATAACGATTACTATAAATAGAAACACAATATTTCTCAGCATAGTGCAGTAGGCTAATGAGATTATTTGCATGCCTGCTCAGTCTACTGTTCAAGTTAATTGTTCAAGGTATCTGCTCTGCATTCTGAAAGTTATTTATCAATAACCCATAGTTGGACTAGTTTAATAGAGGACCATCTTCGGTAAAGTAGGACACATGGCTATTATTTTTGAACAAACTCAATTCCTTTGGAGTTTGTCACATCAGCATAAGTCATTGCTACGTAATCTAAATAACTGGTAGCTCACTAAGTCTAAGTAACCCCTAGATAACCAAAAGAGATAGTAGTTCTCACAGACTATTTGCAGTGTCATTTCTGACAGGTTATTTAAGAGAAGAAGGCAGGACAAAAAGCTAACTGGACAGAAGACTAAATTTACTGCTAAGATCCAACAAGAGGAGCAGAACTTGCATAGCTGGCTGACACTGTACCCTCTATGTTTGGAATCACCACATTCAATCATTTGTTAAGGGGAGCTTAGGACACACTACTCAGGAAGTGAGACAAGAACTTATAGGTACAAGAAACTCCTGACTCAACCTGGATACAGCTCAACCCACCTAGCATGACAGTTTCCCATTTCTGATTTACTACTTCCCCAAAATGTTATATAAGGTAATACTGTTATTGCCATGGGTTTCTATCATTCAAAACAAAAGAACTGAATTTGTTAAGACCTCCTAGTTGATAGAAACAATCAAAGTTAAGTGGGAAATTCACTACAAAAGGATGCACATGAAATGATCACGTCTATTTCAAATAAGATCTTGCACCCTCCACAATATCTCATGTGATTTTGGAAAGATCCTGGTGGAAATGGGCAGGCGACACCTCAGGGGCTTCTGATGCCCGAGGCAGCTGCCTCACCCCACCTAATGACTGCACCGGCCCTCCCTCTCCTTGTACTTCCCCAAAATCTGCTCCAGAGGATTCGGTGGAAAACAAATACAAACTTGGCAGGGGCACACAGGGGAGGAGAAGAGGAAAGTTCTATTTCACAAGCACAAGTCTTTGAACTAATCAAATTGTTGCATACAACCCACAATTTCCAAAGTCTATCTCTGAATTCAACACATTTAAAAAAATGCAAAACTTTGAAAGCAGCAACACTATCCCTATAGCCTCTCTTAGCATTTGTTTGACTATTTTTAGAAACTGGAAATAATAATAATAATAATAATAATAATAATAATAATAATAATAATAGTAATAATAAATGGTTTAGTTGAATGCAACACTAATATATGGATCAGCAGAAAAATACTGCACAAAGCAAGTATTTTCCAAATACTATAAGGCATATATAACACATACAGGGGAAATATATTTTATCTAGGACACAGCAGTACTAAAAATACACAGTTTTAATCCTGGATGAGGATTAAAGTTCTTTATAACAAAAAAGAGAGAGAAAGAACAGATTACATCCATCTCTAATAATCATGTTGTTTTCAGGAAATTATTCTGCTATTATACAGGTTCTCTTTAATATACAAAAACTGCAAATAAATTTAGCCAGTAGTGAATATTGAAAAGTCTACTCATTTATCAAACTAGCAGCGGAATCATAGCCATGTCTACTCAAATATACATCCAATTCAATTCAGTGGGGCTTATTCCCAGGTAAGTATGGCTGTTTACAGTGGCCTGGGATTACCGTAAACCCCATTGAAGCTAATGGGATTTACTTCTGAGTAAACATGCATAGGATTACAGTCACTGTAATCTTATAATGGCAAATGACATGGGAAAATGCACATTCATGTAAATTAGAAGTGGCCACGTTTTTTTCTCTCCAGATGATTAAAGTGGTGCTCCTACTCCACAGACGGAAGAAATAAAGTGATATTTGCTAGCCGTATCCAACACATCTTGCTACAGCATTGCTATCTGCACAAAGTACGGCCATTTCACTACTGATCAAATTGATGATCCTTAGTACTTCTTGCTAACTTCTAATTATGAAGCCCAGGCCTTCACATTAACCAAAAAAGGAGGCTGCCCTTTGGCCAGCAATGATTGCATACATCCCCTAGTAGTGAGCAAACAGAAGTCACGATGCTTCAAATAAGTAGTCCAACTCAATTGTTTGTTTAATGCCCCTTAAACAGCATGGTTGGGTCGCCAGCCTGGTGTCACAATTGACCACATTGTACAGTATTATCCTTGAAAGCTAAACATGTTTGGAAACCTGGGCGATACTTATCAAACCCCAAGAGGTAATCCGTGTGCAAGCTCCCTTTTAAAGTGAGGCTTCTCACCATCATAGTTCACATTTCTAGAGCCACGAATGGATCAATAGCCAAGATTTGCTGCTGGTTTTGAGACTAAAGCCTTGACCATCTGGGCACTGATTAGATGATGGCATTTGGATTTGTGCCTTTTCCTCTCTCGGGATACTTTCGTAAATACAGTGACTATGTTAGCATCTCAGAATACTGTGGCCTACAAATTATTAATTGTAAACCACTCTGCTTAAGACACCAAAACAGAGCAGAACATTTTCAGATGCGCTTTACTGAATAGCATCAATTAATACGTTCAGCTGAACAGGTCTGACTTGACAAGAGGATGTCTTAAGGCAGGGGTAGTCAATCTTTTTATACCTACCGCCCACTAATGCATCTTTCTTGATGGTAAAATTTTCTTACCACCCACCAGGGCTTGATGGAAGGAGGATTCAGCTTGTGCCATAGAAACGCCCCCCCCCCCTACTGCCCACCTAGAATCTTGAAACGCCCACTAGTGGGCGGTAGGGACCAGGTTGACAACCCCTGTCTTAAGGCAATGACGTCCACATATGTACTGAAGATGTAGGATTGCTACATGTAAACGAAGGAAACTGGTGGAGATCTAAAAGAAAAGGCGTCTAGGCAGATTCTGGTTAGCAGAAACAGCTCCAAGCACTTGTCCAAAGTGAAGGTGATTTAATGCGCAGTATATATCCAAATTATTTTAATACCAGTAGTTATTAACTCCTTGCCAACATCAACGTATGTAGGTTGGGATCCAAAGAACCCCTTCAGTGCCTTTCACGTGTATGCTAAGTGATCCTGTTCCATCTGCCACGACTGCCAACAATATGTGTGTTGAAGAGAGCATCTGAAGCTGCCTCAAGTTTTGGTGTTGTCTTATGTGTACTTTCATAAAGAAAGGCCCAGATGCACCAGTGTTTCAGTGGGTCCTCATTCTAGTTATTTGGCTGTAATCTCAGAGATCTCAGTTCATTTCAGTTAAACTGGCAGCCCAATCCTAAATATGTTTTCTTCAAGGATTAAGTTCCACAAAGCTCAACAGGTATTGCTTTCTGAGAAGTATACTTAGGTTTATAGCTCAAGGTATATACATTCGTACTTTTTTCTGTCCCAAATTTAAGAGGGGAGAATTAATCTGCTCCTGGTTAATCCCTAAACAGTGTATATTTTCAACTTCCAAGATGCCATGTTACACAGCAATGGTCTTCCATGGTAACCATTTTCTGCGTTTGGCCGACACATATAGCTAAGAAATTTGGCTACTAATTTAGAATGAATAAACTGACTAAAATGAAATGCCCGTCTTCTGAAAGTCCAACCACTCCCTGAACCTTAAAAAGGGATATTAGTCCTCCCGCACAAACTGCTATTCACATTGCGTCAATAGAACCTGAATTCTTTAGAAGCTTCCCAGGAGCTCTCAAAAGACGAGTTGCCTGCCGTAGTGGCTAGAATGGGGATGGGGCTGATGGGAGTTTTAGTTCAAAAACACTTAGAGAGTTGCAGATTCTCCATCTTGGTTCTACAGTGTGGACTCAATTTTCATGAGGCATCTTCATTAACCTTTTAAATTTTATTTTCCCCACACCAACAGGCATATTGAGGAAATAAGAAAAGTGATTTTTAAACATTCATATTACATGCCATATGATTTGCAGAGAGAGTAGATGTTTAGAAGTACATATTGGACTTTTCTTTTTAAAAAAATAATAATAAAATATTATTGGTTAGATTTCCCAGAAAATCTACCTTAAAAAAATAACATTCACAGTGTAATGGTTTGAATATCTATATATGTGATTTGACAATTAAAGTCATTTACAGCAACAAAGTTAAAAACCAGAATTAGATACCTTTCAATTTCACAAAGAAATAACTTTATTACTATTCCCTGTCAAATTATGAATTTGATATATTGATTTCCTATGTAATGTAAAAAGAGGTTGTAATAAATATTTCTTCCTCCCAAAGCATTACCTGCATGTTCTACTGCTATGAAAAATACAAATTTATAATAGGAAAAGCTGTTTAGCTACTGTGCTTAAAATTTTGCAAATATATATATATATATATCCTCAGTTTAGTATCTGGATTTTACAACTGAACATTTAGTCAAAATAATTTGCATTAATTGGTTTCACATAAAGAACACTGTAATAATATATGAAGAAATATGGATTCTAACCACTTTGTCCTCCTTTGGGAAAGCATCCAGGGAAGCAGAAAAAGGAGAAAAATATAAAAGAAAGAGAGAAAAGAAAAAGGAGGAAAACATTAATAGGCAGATATAAACAAGGCAATTCTTGTGTTCCTGTAAGCATAAGATTTACCAAAAATGAAACACAGCACGTTTAAATAAAAATATCTATAGCACCACACACATACGGGCAGATACCTGAAGGATTTTAGCAGAAAATAAAATAAATAATAGTGAAATGGATGCATCAGGATTCAATACTCCAGTTTTGATGGAATAGCTGAGATCCAAAAGGCTGTGAGCAAGAGACCATGTACTACTGGTAGGAGAAATTGGAAATCCACAGGGCAGAAATGGATGCACTTTCCCCTCACACATAAGAATTTTGGATTGTTTCGTCCCTACTAGAAGCAATATGGCTCCCCCTTTGGACTCTGCAACGTGTAAAGTACAGTGGGTGGTCTCCAGTGTCATCCTACTCAGTGTACATCCATTGAAATGAATGAACACCACCAACTTAGGTCCATTAATTCCGAAAGGTCTGCTCTAAATATTACTTAGTTGTGTATACAAGCATGTGACACTACTTTCTATAAATGTCATTGGCAACTGCACAAGAGCATATACAATTTTCAGGGTGTATAAATCAAAGTAGCTTTTCTACAATACTAATGCAGAATTCCATGAGAAAAGCATTGTTATAGCTTGTCACTGTGTCTGTCACAATCATTTTCAAGTGAAAAAAGAAATAGGTCCCCTCTTTTGTTTATTTCTGAAATTGATTTTGCACAAACAAAACATGCAGCGAGGAATTCTGAAAACAAATATATAGAGTGAGCAAAACAATGAAGTTCAAGGAGTTGGGGTGTGGAAATAAGAAAAGGAAACCAATGCCCCCCCCCCCCCAAATCTGCACAGGTAGGATGTTCTAGCGATGGAAATCAACATTGCTTTCTTTTGCATGCAGTAGAAAACTTACATTGTTTGATCGCAGAGAAACACGTCCTCCACATCTGGCACAAAACTTTGTCCGGCAGTAGGAGCATAAATGGCCACAACCATCGGCAAACTTAGTTTTGTGACAGATTCCACATGTTGGCGCATCGTCCTTGTGCTCTCCGTGGTAACGGCGGGATTCCTCACCTATTTTTCGGACTTGCTCTTTGTAACTTTCAAATTGTTGGTGCAATCTTCTGTAAGGAAAAGAAGGGGTTTTTTATATAGCAAAAGCACCAAAACAAGCTCACCCATCAAGTGCCTAGCACTAATCCACACTATGTGTGTCTTCACTATATTTGCTAAACGGAAGCATGAATACAGGTGCCACTCTTGATTATTTGAAAGGAAAAACAAACAGCGGGATTATTTATCTATTTATTATGCACACTTCACCCTGAGGTACCAGCAACTTAAAGCAACTTTTAACTGCTCATATTGGTTTCTTTAACATAAGCCAAGCAAGCTGCTTTTTATGCAAACAATTACCAATAAAATCTCCTATTTCCAAAACAAATAAAGGTCACTTATAGATTTCAGAAGAGTCCCGATACTGTGTACGACCAACACAGATGTCTGTGTTTTTGCCAGGATGTAGAAACCTCAAAAAAGTTATTTGATAATAGCAAATGCCATACAAAGAAAAACCCTTCCTCTTCTTAGGTAAATTTACCTGAAGTCATTGTCCAAACTGATTATTACTTTCAATTTAATAAAATGTAGGTTCTCTCCCCTTAAAGATTTTCATAAGCGCTCTGTCATCATTTCATCCATAACATTTTCAAAGTGAAAGCTGTCACACGCACCACCAGTCTCACTCGCCACTATGTCAAACAAAATTTTAAAAATGTATAGCAGAATAATACACTTTTCGATTTAACCTATTAACTGCTGTTATGGCTGAAACCAATCATAAGCTGCAAATTGCAAGCCGTCCAAAAGTTTTGGAAGAAGCACTATCATATGTGCAACTGTGGATGAAAATATTTAAGTACAAGTGGCTCTTAAAACAAAGCGATGCAGTGTGTCTCTGCCCTTCTTGCAGCTCCAGCCAGCCTACAAGAGCCTTGCAGTGTGGTTCAGATCTCAGGGTGGTGAGTGGTGGTGAGTTTCAAGAATGGGGAAGGTATAAAGGGCACCTTTTTTCCCTACCCTAGGCTTTCCTTGTTGTGCTGCACAGTTATACAGGGTTGATAGAACCAAATCTCGGCAATTTGAAATTATAAATCAGGCATAGGCAAACAGCCCTCCAGATGTTTTGGTACTACAACTCCCATCATCCCTGACCACTGGTTCTGTTAGCTAGGGATGATGGGAGTTGTAGTACCAAAACATCTGGAGGGCCGTGTTTGCCTCTGCCTGTTATAAATAATATTCTGAAGATGGGAAAGCTATCCCTCCACTTTATTTACATCTTCTCTCTCAATCCTTTTGCCCTGTTGTCATCATCTATCAGGCAGGTTTTTTTTTTAAGTCACTTCCTTTAATTCACAAACTTTTGCACTTCTGTACACCTAGGTAGGGCATCCCCCGTGTATGTATGCAGAAGTGCCTGCCTTATTTTTGAGAGGCTTTCTTTTTGATTAAAACAGTCGCCCAGCAGATGGCACCAGAGATTGCAATTTCACATAGCCATCATCTGTTCAGTTTTAAAGAACTGAGGTTTCCTAGAAGCAAGTGCCTTTAATTTTGTGGTAACAATGGCCTTATCTTCTGTTAAAAATCTCTCTTTATAAATGTAAGAATATTTGTGTGCATGAAATGAGTATTTGCCTGTTCATTTGTCCGCTCAGCTTGTGACAGGAGTGTGCAAAACGACAGCTTCTGTTCACAACGAATCAGTCAGGTAACCACCATCATGTTTGGATATTCACAAGTAAACCAGATAGCCACAACCAGGCCCTAAGATCTAGTATCTGGTGCATTCCACTGGTGTACACAGAAGGAACCATCCCTAGCATTTGTTTTCCGTTTCTAATTTTACGTCAAAACCAGCCTTTCAATATAAGTCCAGCCTGGTGTAAGAGTTTCTATAGGAGGAAGAAAGACTGAATGAGATACCCGGTTTTTGTGGGGAAAGTATTTTTACAGTTCTTGAGCAGAACGAAACACAGGGAGCAGATGAAGAGCACAACTTCTACAATGTTTTGTGAGTCTCTTTGCATATAACAATAGTTCATATTAAGCCCACTGATGTTTTTTGGGACTTGTTTACATAGTGAGTAAACAGCCCACACACAAAGGCTGACAGATCTGCAAATGCTTAAAAATACCTAGTTTGGTGTAATGGTTAGAGCCAACTGAACTGATGAGACTCAGGTTCAAATTGCCACTGAGCCAGTCACCATCTCCCAGGCTAACCTACCTTACAGGGTTGTTGTGAGGGGGGAAAAGCAGAGAGATTCCCTCAGCACTTCCTTGGAGTAAGATGGGATGAATATATATGCATTTGACACTAATTGTTGCAGAAGCCACCAAGTCAATTTCCCTGTCCGTCCATGGAAAGATTTTGAGCCCTGCTGGTGACTATTCAGCTGGAATGACAAAGCACCCTTAAGGGCACCTTGCTCCTAAAACATATTTTGCTTGAAAATAAAAGCCCTCTTCAGATGTTCTCTTAACACATTGCACTCTGGCTCAGGGAGGGCAGCAAGAGAACCAATGTGATGTAATGGTTAGAGTGTTGGACTAGGACCTGGGAGAATAGGGTTTGAATCCCCATTCAGCCACGATGCTCACTGGGTTACCTTGGGCCAGCCGCCATCTCTTAGCCTGACCTACCTCACAGGTTTGTTGTGCAGATGCAATGCGGAGGAGGAGAACCATGTGCACCACTCTGAGATCACTGGAAGATAAGGTTGGTATATAAATTAATAAATAAAATAAGAAGAATGGTGAATGGCCCTCTCTCACATGTTTTACTAAGCAGGGCACCAGAACACCTGAAGATGGTTTTAGTCCCATTAATTTCCAGTGCATTCAGGACAACTGATGTTATGTACTGAAGTTCTCACCCTGGGCCAGCAGGGGAATACTGTAGATAGTTATGCAAATAAGGGATCGAAAGTGACGTTCAGTGATTGGATAGTTTTAGAAAATTGTTATAGTTACATTGTACTGGAGCTCTATATAAGCAGGCTGACTGAACCCTTCAGTTCAGTTCTGTTCTGGCCTGTGAATAAACAAGAGCTGTTTGAAGAATCGCTGTGTCGTCTGATATGTTCACCCACAACTTAACAACTGATATGATGCGAGGAAACTATAAAGGTCCCTAGGAGGCCTTGTAGAAGTCTCTCTCTCTCTCTCAGCCTTACCTGCCTTACATTGCTAAGAGAAAGATGACACTCTTAAAGTGCTCTGAAAGGGCTAAAGAAGGAAAGAAGAACAATAACAATATTTCCAAATGTGCTTAGGGACTGCAGCTATTGGTTGAGCTTGAATTGTATTCATCTCAAGAGCAAAATGGTGGCACCTGTTCACTGCAACTACACTGCTGCTGGCCCTGCTATGGCATTGTGAGAGGGACTTACATGCGCAGAGCATTCCGGAATCAGGCATAATTCCAAAAGGTCCACTTCTCACAATTATTTAACAAGATATGGAAAGAATCAGCCATAGGAGGTACACAACAGGTTTACAGCAAAGTGGGTTACTGTTGAATTTCATTTTTGTACATCATCTCAAAAGCTGCAAGCGAACATACCTATTGAAAGAAAAAGGCGCTTCAAAACCCTGGTGACTCAAGAGGCACAACTGGACGATTATGAGTCAGTGATTTATGATAGCTAAAATAAAGCAAGCTAAATATGCAAGCTTCCCACTATTATTCCCGAAATGATCGCATGCAGCTGTTCAACCAGGAAGCTTCTCTCTGACCAAGCCAGCAGGAACTATTACAGCCATTCTTGTTCAGCTTGAAGCTTTTATATCTCAAAGCTGATGAAACATTTCTGAAAGTTCCATTGCGTGTGGTTTCTTTTTCCCAGGCCCAGAGACTGCCCACATTTCACTATTGATTCCAGCCACGCACTCCTTAGAAGTCTCAACTTCCGAGTTCAATGGGATTTCTTCCTTACATAAAGAATCAGAATTTGATTAAAAATAGCTGGCAGAGGAAAGACATTGCCACAGGGGAAACGGCAACTCTACAAGAACCTAAGAGGCTTGAAACTGGGTTGTCTGTGCATAGAGAACCTCCTTGGTTGTGCAAGGCCATTAGAAGGACCTGCTTCAGCATCTACACTCAGCTCATTGCTATCCCATACTGCAGCTGACTGCCAGCATCTAGTGTGGGGAACCAGAAATGTTTTGTAGCTCTTAGGAAGTGAGACCTGATAGGCGATGTTGCAATTCAGAGTGCTCCTGTTAAGGGTTCTAGCCAGCCAACCACACCTGTTTTCCAGGACACTCTATTCCATTCACCTGCCCTGGGGGAGAAAAAGATTGAGCCAATGAGCAACTATTTCTATATTGCTCATTTCCCATCACATAGTTGCCAGGTTTTGAACAAGTAATCAAGGAGAAAGGGGAGTTAAAGTCACACATCAGGGCAGCCCAACTTTTCACACCAAGTGGGCCGCAAGCAGAGCTTTCCAAACTATTCATGTTGGTGACGCACTTTTTAGACGTGCATCATTTCTCAACACAGTAATTCAGTTTTACAGTGGTGCCTCGCAAGACGAAATTAATCCGTTCCGTGAGGCTCTTCGTATAGCGGTTTTTTCATCTTGCAAAGCAAGCCCATTGACAGCTTAGCGGATTAGCGCTATTAGCGGTTTAGCGGCTTTTAGCGGATCAGCTGATAAGCGGCTGATAAGCGGCTTAGGGCTTAGGAAAGGGGGGGGGGAACCCCGCAGGAACTCGCAAGACATTTTTGTCTTGCGAAGCAAGCCCATAGGGAAATTCGTTTTGCGAAGCGCCTCCAAAACGGAAAACCCTTTCGTCTAGCGGGTTTTCCGTCTTGCGAGGCGTTCGTCTTGTGGGGCACCACTGTACTAGCAAACTGGAGGCTAAACCAACCCCTTTCCACCCCCAGGAGGAGCACAAGGAGCATTCACACGACACACCTATACACTGCGGCCAACACACTAACATGTCACAACACACAGTTTGGAAAGCTCTGGCCGCAAGAGGACTTTGATGTGGAACCTGCAGGCTGCACACTACCTTGTCACTTGGAGGGGGGGAGCAAGGCCAAAATTTGACAAACACACCCCACACCTTCATTCTGCCTTCCCAAAGCCAGCTAAGTGAGGCATCGGGCTTTGGGAAGGAGGCACAAGGCTCTGGCAGGATCCTAAACCCTCCCACCTCCTTTTTAAAGCTGGGCGAGCACTAACTGGACTTTGGGAAGAAGGCAGAAGGACTCTAGGACTCTGTCAGAGTCTTCCCACCTCCTTCCCAAAGCCCAGCCCCTCGCTTACATGGCTTTGGGAAGGTAGCAAAGGGACATGACATGAAATGCAACCCAAGGGCCCCACATTGGACCACCCTGGTCTAAATCATACAAAGCCTTTGGAGTCATTATTCCATTTGGGGAGACTTGATTCCTAGCAAAATACGAGAACAAGTTTTATGAGAGAAATAAGCAATAATTTTCTGTACTGTAGGATAAAAATGGAATTGTTTACCAGTCACAGCAAGAGCCTGGATAGCCTTCTAGTCCCTGCTGGTATATATCCAAGTTTCTAGTCTGTGCTTAAAATAATGATTCCGATTATTATTTTTTAGAAGTCTGAAGAAGTCAGCAGTCATATAAAAAAACCCCACTAACCTAACCATCTTATGCACATTTGGTCAAAAGCGAACCTCTCACTGCGTTCCGTGGAACTTACTTCCTACATGAATCCGTATCAGCCTTTAGAAAATCTTCTAGAGTCTTGATAAATTAGGACCATATAATCCTGACAACCCACAGAGAACAAACCATCAACCTACTAGGGTTGAAGGACAGGTCAGTTTCTGCACAGAATAGTTGGTTTTGGGGTCATTAAGAGGTACTCAGTGGTCTACAGGCTGCCCACCACTTTCCTGGTCCCACTTTCTAGGTTTTTAGCTGCGTGCTGAAGCATTTGCTGAGAGCAGAGGGACCCAGTGCTAAGCACACAGGACTGGCAGAGGACTCCAGGTGGACTCTCCTTCCTTGGAGAGGCTGGATGGCCATCTGACATGGATGCTTTAGCTGAGATTCCTGCATTGCAGGGGATTGGACTAGATGACCCTTGCATCCCTTCCAACTCTAAGATTTTATGATTCCAACCCTCATTTGCACCCCAATGGTGTGTTCGTGTGTCCCTCCATTGGTCTTCCCATTCCTCTTCTGTCCACTGAATGTACAAAGTGGGAAGAAGTGCTACTGGTAGGACTCCCCACCGTCTGCCAGGCCTTCTAGGGGCAGGGCTGCATCCCAAGCAGGTCCCACTGCTGTGGTGGGACACCTTCAAACCCAGTGTACCCCCTCCACCTCCCCCCACCTAGGTACTGTGTGCAGCAGTGATGTGAATGCAGCAATATCCTTATACAGTGGCACCTTGGGTTAAGTACCGTATTTTTTGCTCTATAAGACTCACTTTTTCACTCCTAAAAATTAAGGGGAAATGTGTGTGCGTCTTATGGAGCGAATGCAGGCTGCGAAGCTATCCCAGAAGCCAGAACAGCAAGAGGGATCGCTGCTTTCACTGCTTTCACTGCACAGCGATCCCTCTTGCTGTTCTGGCTTCTGAGATTCATAATATTCTTTTTCTTGTTTTCCTCCTCCAAAAGCTAGGTGCGTCTTGTGGTCTGGTGCGTCTTAAACAACAAAAAATACGGTACTTATTTCGTCTGGTGCGTCTTATACAATGAAAAATACGGTACTTATTTCGTTCCGTAGGTCCGTACTTAACCTGAAACTGTTCTTAACCTGAAGCACCACTTTAGCTAATGGGGCCTCCTGCTGCTGCTGCGCCGCTGGAGCACAATTTCTGTTCTCATCCTGAAGCAAAGTTCTTAACCTGAAGCACTATTTCTGGGTTAGCGGAGTCTGTAACCTGAAGCGTATGTAACCTGAGGTACCACTGTACCAGATCGGAGTATTTGCCCATCTAACTCAATATTGTTTACTTTCATGGGCACTGGCAGTAACATCTTTCCAAGGTTTCAGGCAGAGGTCTTTCACGTCACCTGCTACTTGAGCCTTTTAAATGACGTCTAGGATTTAAACCTTTAGCATGTGATCTACCCAATATCATCATATCAGAGCGTCAAACCATCCTAAATTCCAAATATTGCCATTGGAAATGGACTGCAGAGGCAAAAGGCCACCTGCTATGCCCCTCCAGAAGGAGATACTGAATTGTTTGTTTCAACTCGGCTGAAGTTAGGCTCCAATGCTAACCAAGCAACTCCTGACCATTCTCCCCAAAAACTCTACATTGAACCATCAGAATAAAACAGGCAATACTCTTGATAACTGGATTCGTCTCAGTTTAAAAGCTAATGCCTGAATGGGAAAAAGAGGAAGGTTGGGTCATATTAATGGACATAAATAATAAGCTATTAGCACTTCAAGCAACAGCAACGCAATAGCTAATTTAAAGTCCAAGAGGGGTTATAAGACTTTTTATTATGAATCTTGAAATTTGCATCTGTTTAATGCTTTTATTATCCTACCTGCTGAGGACAATTTAATAGACTGCATAATGGCCCAAGTTAACTGCCCTTAGAAAATATTTTGGTTGGTTTCCGGTGTTCCAGAGAGCTCCTGCACAATAAATGAATATGTTGAGCTTGTTTGATTAGCCCTTGTCTGAAACTCCTTTCCTCCTTCCCAGTCACAGTAACAGCTAAAGCTTATGTAAAGCTGTTACTTGAGAGGGGATATAAACTCAGGGGCAGAGCATATACTCCTCATGGAAAGCGTCTCCCATTCAGTCTCTGGTATCTGCAGACAGGGCTGAGGAAGACTCCAGAGAGCTGCTGCCAGCCAGAGTGTGCAATACTGTGCTAGATGGACCAACAGCCTGACTCTGTGAAAGAATCCCCCAGTAAGGGGGGAACGTATGAACAGGGGGACAGATTCACAGACACTGCATTAAAACTTTAAAAAGTGTGTGTGTGTGCGCGCGCGCGCATGAGAGAGAGAGAGCGGGAGATATGCCCATTCAGAACCAATTCATTTCATAACAAATAACCACAAGTATGACCCATGATTCTTTTCCTGGAGAATATTACAACTTCCAAACATAACTGGAAACATGAAGGAAACGACGAGACAGTGGTGGTTAGCAAGAAATGCCAAAGTAATATGAAACCTATTTCTCAGGCAAGTGTTTGGTAAGCAGGTAAAATGGATTACAGTTTTGGGCATGGCAGCACCTAAAGGGGAAAAAAGGGGAACCCACATCCAGGTATATCAACATATATTAACAGATCAGGGAAATATATTACAATATGGGAAGAAATGTAAACAGAATGCGACAATGAAGTAAAATAAATAAATTTTAAAATGTGTGTATGTTTTGTTATCAAATAATATAACTTAAATCTGTGTCTGTGGAAGCATTCAGGTATGCATCATACACCAATTCACCATTATTTGAAAACCAGTTGACCTAATTCAATTGTTTGGCTGCAGAAACTCTTCTGCATGCAATCTCTGATGCCCCCCCCCCCATTTATTGGCATGCGGAAACCTGATTGTATTGGAACTCAAACCAGGCAATAGATTTTTTTATTTTATTTTATTTTTTTACAGATGCACATCTAAATTAGAATTTTGAGGAGGTGTATTACTGACTTATCATTTTATGTTAAAATATCATTGAGCTGGGAGTTAGCGTTCATTTAGATGTAGAAAAGCAGCTATGAACAATTTAAAATTAAAACAGCCAAAGCCAAATATAGGCCGCTAATTTCCTTTTTTTGCAACAAGCACTGTCCATAAAACCCGTCTAAAAGAAAGGGGGGGGGGACATCTGTTGGAAATTTCCTTCACAGAAGATTTATCAGGATTTAGAAGGAAAAACATTATTGTCTCCACCAGCCAATCAATGTTGAATTCTCAGTCTTCCCTCACCCCCCACCCCCATGCAATATGAGACAACAGTGTTAGCAAAATAAGAGTGCTTGAGAATGTTTGGGAATCAAGAGCACTGATTAGCTTGCGAGGAGGCAGTGATTTGTAATATAGAGAATGAGTACAAAACCACTCAGTGAACATTTTGTTGCTGGTACCGAGCCATAGTCAACTAACAGCTGCAAACAAGTGTGGAAAGAATGAACATAAACACCAGCAGCATGGGCTTCATTTAAAAATAGTCATAGCAATCGAACCACTTGATCCCAGATAACCTCCCCCCCCCGGGCTCGTTTTTGATATTTTTGTTTCTTTCCCTTGCAAAATAATTATGAATGGGACTTTGCACTCTGCTGCCATAACCAGTGAAGGAATTTGCCATTTTTAACACATCGGTGGCAGCTTTTCCCCTCCTCTAAGGGTGTCTCTCATCACATACCTAGTGCTTTTGCCTCTGTCAAGGCTCGCTGTGGTTTGCAAAGTCTCTAAGCTGACATAAACATACCTTTGGGATGTGGTCGTGTGTACAGTGCAGTCACATCATGAGTGCATCTAGCATAGATGAATTCAACTAAACACACATTAAACAAATTCCTTCCAGTAGCACCTTAAAGACCAACTAAGTCAGTCCTTGGTATGAGCTTTCGTGTGCATGCACACTTCTTCAGATACATGCACACGAAAGCTCATACCAAGAACTGACTTAGTTGGTCTTTAAGGTGCTACTGGAAGGAATTTGTTTTGTTTTGACTATGGCAGACCAACACGGCTACCTATCTGTAACTAAACACACATTATTATTATTATTATTATTATTATTATTATTATTATTATTATTATTATTATCATCCCAGCCATGTGGCTGGGCGTCCCCAGCCACACTCCCCTCTTCCGAAAGCACTCCACCACAGGACATCTGCCACTGCAGCTTCTGCAAAAGTTCCTTCCTTCTACTAAGATCCCACCCGCCAGTTTCAGGATCCATTCCAGATATTTCCCGCTGCCTCGCCAGGATTTTCCCACCTTTGCCTGCCTCCTCCCTTGTTTTCTACCCTTTTCTAGATTCTTCCCCCTTGGGGGAAAGTGCTTTCCACCAGTTGGGGTGGAGCCCTCCAGGCTCACACATGCAGTGGAGAGATGAGGATGGCCACTTGCCAGGCAGTGCTTTCCATGGCCCCATTGTCTGGAGGAGAAGGTGGGAAAGCCTTCTCTGTTGTTGTTGTTGTTGTTGTTGTTGTTGTTGTTGTTGTTGTCCTCCTCCTCCTCCTCCTCCTCCTCCTCCTCCTCCTCCTCCTCCTCCACTGTTTCATCCAGCTCCTTATTTCTGGCCTCAGGAAGGCACTGAGACCGAGGCAAGAAAAGCGTGTGGCACAGCCACCACACAATCAAGCAGCAGCACCAGACAGAAACAGGAGAGTGAGAGCCCAACTACAGGCCGTTTGGAAGCAGACTGTACTTTATGGGCGATGTGCGGCAATTTCAACTATAGGCGATTTTCACCTTACCCGCTGGATTCAGAGTGCAACCTCTGTGTAACATGCAACTCTGCTGACACAATTCCAGACACAATGCTCCAAATATTTCATAGTTGCTGTAAGTCCCCTAAGCCTATGGATTGAAGGCACATAGTATTGCAGCTTTGCCAAGATAAACAAGTTTGGGTCTGATCAGTATTTGGACAGGAAACCACCTGTGGAATCTCTTTATGCCACCTTGAGTTCCATGTAAATGGATCATTAACAGAAGTACAACAAAATGTTGTAGTACTCTTGCTCAGTGTTCTGTTGAATCAGGCATACCCTTCTAACAAACACTCCATTCCCATCCCTCTTGCTAGTTTTCCATCCTTCTCCCAACAGTAAGTCAAAATTCTATGAGCGCTGAGCACTGGGGATGTTTTGGGAGTGTTCGCTCCTCTGCATTAGGGTTCTCCCCCTAAAGTTTTTGTTTGTTTGTTTTATTTCTGCAGATCTTTGGAGATACCTCTCCCTTGTACCCTCTGAACCTTGGGGATAAAGGGAATTATGCCATACCTGTAATAACTTAGTAAATGTAAAGTTTAATAGAAACAGAAGCCATACAGGCAACTGTTTTAACACGCATTCGACCACATCTCTGCATCTGATATGTGGCAAAGTCCTTAGCACTCATCAGGGTGATACAGATAACAAAAGCTACCCGGTCATATTTCAGGGCTCCAAGTTTCTCCAAATTATTATCCAAGTACCTGTACAAATAATCACTCTTTTAAAAAATCCACTAGCTGACTTACTGAATGAAACAGTGATTCATGTCCCCTTTATAGCTATTGATTTGGCCTCCTCAGCAGATTCGTCAATACTCTAGCCACATGCCACACAGATTTATTAAAACTAAGATTTAAAAATCCATCTCTATAACGTGTGTGCTCTATCCCCAATCTGTAACCGTATCCACAACACTTTTATTCAAGTATACGGTTTCAGTGTTATGACAGAAGAAAACTCGTATCATAATAATATGAGTTGGGAACTCTGTGGATCTTGAATTGAAAAAGTAGAATGAAGCTAGTGAGTGGATACACAATCTGAACCTCTAGATCAGGGATGAAAAGCTTCTGCTTGAGGGCTAAATGTAGGCTTCCAGGCATCCATATTTTCTACACAGAGGATAGAGGCGTGAGTGTAAAAAGACTAGCCTGCTGTACAAAAGCAACATTCACATTTGTTGCTCTGCCTATTTGCCTTTGGCTCCACCCAACAAAAATGATGAAAAAACTTCCCCTTGCTAGAAGTACTAAGACTCCTGCCTTTACATGACTAACAGGGCAATCCCTTGTGCTTGCTGAACTCTGCATCTTCCAGCTAAAGCCACTGTGCTCAGGACGAATTCTACAGAAGGTACCCTTCACATCTAGAGTCAGGCCTTGCTGCCCTCAGTCCCAGCTTGGTAGCTTTTAACTGTGGCAAAAACAATTATTTCTAGCCACTTTGGTACTGACATTATCTCATAGTCATGGGTTACACTACATTTTTCACATCTGCAGATGTGCAAATAGTGGGATTTTCTTTAATGCTTTATCGCATCCACAATAAAAATGTAAAACTCTATTAATGTGAGGAGAATCGGCTTCCAAATAATGAAGCAGCTGTGATTTTAAAGGAAACACAAACACACACACACCCCACAAGCTTACCCCCGACTACTGAATACTTGCAAATAAGGTGTTGCATCACTGACAGAAGATACTTGAGATTGGGCTTAATCAAAACACTGGAGGGAGTTCTGCAGCTGCCTCCCTAAATGGACCAGAGATGCTACGTGGTGGAAGGAAGGAACTAGTTACAAGATGTGTTCCTGCTTTATCTGATGGCAACCACACATTTACAGTAACATCCACCTTAGGAATGTCAGATCAAAGGCACATCTTATCCAGCATTGTGTTCTCACAGTGGCCAACCAGATGCCTATGGGAAGCCCAAAAGCAGGTTCTGAGCACAATAGCCCTCTCCCAATCATAATCCCCAACAACTGGCATTCAAAGGTATACTGGTGAAATTTTGCACATGGGTTCAATAAGGTCCAAACAATCACTAATGTCAGTATATCACAACTCCAGTTGGTAATGGAACAGAGGGCAAAAGGTGATCTCTCTGTAGAAACCAAGGTGCAGATAGCATACAGAGAATCAACTCAAACATCTTGTAAATCCTTTGTCAAAGAGAGCATGCAGTCAACATTATTTCTTCCTGTCCATTATAATGCTCTATATTTTCACTCCTCAGTTTTTACTTGGCATCCAAGTCCCTGGAGAGCCACATATGAAAGTGAGATGAAACACTATCTCACATCCATGCTCTTTGTGTTTTCTGAAATAAAAAGGAGTCTTTTCATTCTGGTTAAACACACACACACACACACACACACACACACACACACGCTTGGCACTGACAAAGATTAAATGAAAAGAAGGTGAAACTGGGTGATAAATTCAAAGCGCTTCCACCCAGCCTGTGTAAATCTACATTTTTGGCACAAGGCATATGGTAAACACCAGGTCTTTGTGACTAGAAACATAAAACACTAATGCTGTTTGTTTTACCTGCAGCACCAAGGCAGCACCTCTTCGCTCTTTTTGACTCTGTCTCTTCCTGGCCCCATCACACCTCCTGGTGCGAAATCTTTTCCTGCTTTGCACATGTCCTGATTATAACCACCATATGGTTGTTACAATTTCTGTAGCTTTGCTCTGCTTTACAGGCCACTGTGCTTTGCCATATCTTTGCTGCTCACCTTGTCTTACCATCTGATACCCATCATCTGTTTAGCACATTGCAAGCCAAGAGCATTTACTTTCTTCACTCTAAATGCGGACTTGAAACAGCAGTCGCTGTATTCTTTGGAGGCCCGTGTGGAGTACTCTAGCACTCCGAAGGCAGAAGACTATGCTGCAGAATGAAAGGTGCTCTCAGGTCACAGCAATCTGCCTCATACAAATGGGCAGGACAACAGTCCTCCTAGCTGAGTACTGTCTACATAAGAGGTGGAGAACATCAGGTGGAGAACCAGGAGGTCAAATGTAGCCTCTCACCTGGTCACACCTACCCCCCCCCCCTTAAATGTTGGCTGGAATGTGCCACTGATCTCTAATAATGCCTCTTGGCTGCCTGGAGGATAAAAAGAACTGCGTAAGTTTGTGTAGAAGCTAGCCTACAGCACAAAGGTAAAATTTACATTCGTCACTCCACTTGCTTTTGCCTCTGGTGCTGCCCACTAGTGGTATGTTTCCACTAAAAGGTTGACCAGAAGGGACTACAGTCCAGTCCTCAGAGGGGGAAAAATCTCCCTATCCCTGATCTATATCAACTGACAATGAAGCCTCATGGTTTCAGAGTAGGGTCCTTCTCAGCCCTACCAGAAGAGGTCAGGAATTGACCTTTCATGAGGTCCACCACTGACGAGCAGCTCTCCCCTTTAGTGGTATTCAACATGATAAAAAAGAGGAAAAGAACCTAAGACATACTTTCCAACATTTCTCAAATGAAAATAGGGATGTCCTATTCCATCATAATCATTACTACTACCGCTACTACTACTACTACTATTATTATTATTATTATTATTATTATTATTATTATTATTATTATAGCCTGCCCATCTAACTGAGTGGCTCAAGCCACTCTGGGCAGATTCCAACATATATAAAAACATAATAAAACATTAAACATTTTAAAACTTCCCTATACAGGACTGCCTTCAGATGGCTCAGGGAGCAGATAACTCCATACCCACCAACATTTCTCCAATGAAAATAGGGACGTCCTAAGGGAAAAAAAGACATTCTGGGATCAAATCAGAGACTGGGCTTCTGTAAATCCTGGAAAATTCTGGGAAATAGGGACAGTTGGAGGGTCTAAGCAGAGTCCATCTACTTCAGCATCCTATTCTCACCAGAAACCTGTGGGAAACTTGCAAGCGGAACCCGAACCCAAGACCCCTCTCCCCTCCTGTGGTTTCCAGCAACTAGTATTCAGAAGCATTACTGCCAAGGAGGCAGAGCACAGCCATCTTGAAAGAAAGGAATGGAAGAAACAAAATCCATTGAGTTCTGGGTGTTGGTCCCACATGCATTAGTGGTAATTACAGGGGGTTTTTCCCCTTTGAGGTAATGGGTAAATTTACGCTATGCTACATCCTGAAGATATTTTGCATTTGGACTAGAAAAGGGAAGCACAATAAGATATTTACTGGGATCCCTTTCATCGAATGCTTATTGCATTTGTTCTAGGGCTGTATTCAGGCATGTAAAATAGTCTCTGCAGCCTGAGGGGTCATATCATGTCGCACCCAGTCTTAAAGCTGCTACTGTCTCGGCTGGCTAGCTGCTGGCATTACTATTAAATATATTTTTGGTTTCACTCCTTTTTGACCCATCCTGGGCTTAATGGTTACTTTTCAGTTAGTTCATCCATTTTGACACTGAGGCTGTTTGGTGACGCAAAGGACAATGGGACTCAAAGAAACTGCTGCTTGTAACAACTGCCATTTGAGATCCTACAAACAAACAAAAATAAGAGCAGGAACAAGTCCCTTCCAGAACAATGGCTTCACTTTCTTGGTTGTTGAAAAGAGGCTACGACACAGCAGATCATTGAATGCTGAGCAGCGACCAAGAGAGAACTGAAGAGGCTGCCCTCTGCCATTCATTCATTCATTCATTCCTTTTATTTGTATGCAGCTTTTCCTCTGCCATTCATTCATTCATTCCTTTTATTTGTATGCCGCTTTTCCACACACACAAAAATACTCAAAGAGAACAGGGGTGCATTTCAAATAAACAGTTAAAAAAAATAACAAAGCAAAACAGTAACATAATAACATAAAAAACACATTTCAAAACTATAAATATAACAAGATTCCATAAACAGCAGGCAACACCTAACAGCAGAAATAACAGTAGAGTTTCAGAGTTTCACCTTAGTCCTAGAAATACCTCTCCCATGCTGTTGCTCACAGACTCACTCCTGCAGCAGCTTCTTATATGACTTCCAAGGGTAAGAGGGCTAGGGAGCTAGAAACAACCTTCCCATTATGTTGCTCCCAGACCATTGATCCATCTAGCTCAGGGTTTCTCCAAGTTGCTGTTGAAGTACAACTCCCATCCTTCCTAGCTAGCAGGACCAGTGGTCAGAGATGATGGGAACTATAATCCAAAAACAGCTGAATACCCAGGTTTGGGAAACCCTGAGCTAGCTCAGCACTGGGGGAAATATGGCCCCCTATATGTTGTTCGGCTCAAAAACCCCATCAGCACCAGCCCCCATGGACAATGGTCAGGAATAATGGGGGTTGCAGTCCCCAGCAACACCTGGAGGGCAACAGGTTCCTCATCCCTGATTCTAGCTCAATATTGTTTTATATTGGCTGGCAGAGGTTCTCCAGGGTTTAAGACAGGGTGTCTGCCTCAGACCTAGTTGGAGACACCAGGGATGGAAGCTGAGTCCTTCCGTATACAAAGTAGTTCTATAAGCACTGAGATACAGTCCATTGTTGGCAAACATCTGACTGGAGACAGTGGAGGCACGGAATAAGTGGTGCATAGACAGGGACACTGATGGTGAATCACGAGTGTCATTATCCCACACCTGCACGGGACACTCTGTTCATTCAACAACACACCTCCACAGTGCTGTGTAGGCTCCTCCTTGCCTCCAACCTGGCAGTCACCGGTAAAAGCACCTGGCTTCCTTACCTGTCCATTACTACTCAGCAGAAGCAGGCATTTACTGTTTACACCAGCTGCCATTGCCCAGAAATCAAATGCATGAGTTATTTGCTTGCTGAAATCGGCCTACAAAATGTCCACTGCAGTATGTGAACTTCAAATGACTCTTATGAACCAAAAACATAAAATGACAACCAACGACAGGCTTCCAGTATAAATCCACACCCTCCACAATCTCTTAATCTAATTTTCACATCCAACGTATCTTAACAAGGCTTTGAGATTAATCTTACCTTTCCCCCTCACCGCAACCAACAGGAAATTCCTTACAGAATTTAGTAAAGCAACGTAGTACCCTGATATCCACATGCAATAATCCACAAATCTGTTTTGGGAAAACTACAAACAGACCAGATAACAAGTTTTCAGGATTGTGCTTCTTATTTATACATTTCAGATGCTGGAAGGTTAGTAAAGCAAGCTGTTTGCAACACCAAATTTCTACAGAGCATCATTTCCCCCCCTTTTTAAAAACTGCCAATTAGCATCTCCCACGGTCAAAAAAAGAGGGTTCCTTAATTAGGAACATGAAAAGGCTTTAGAATTCTTGACACAAATAGAGTACTTGTTATTGTGAATGATGTCACACATCATTCCACAGCATCCTCATATTCACTTTTCTTTCTTTAAAAGCAGAATGTAGGATTGATTTATGACAATTGTACTTTAGATGCAAATAGACTTCAGTTCTCCTTTAGCCTTGTGCCTCACATTGAAGCATGTTGCAGATGGTAATTGGATCAATGTAATTGTTGTTCTGTGTAAACTCAACTCTAATTAAGAGAAGACTTTTGGGGAGCTGAAATTTTGGCATATGTTTTTGTTCAAACTCCCAACAGCTGAAAATGCAGTGGTTCCTTCAGTTAAATTCCGACACAGACACATATCTCCCTCTGCTTACCCCATAAATCACAGTTTTAACCTTCAAGTATTTGTTCTGATTTCAACACGATAAGCGTCTAGTTCTGGTAAGGATATGATTTGCATTAAGCCAATAGAGAGTCATACTGTGCCAGAATGACAAGAACCAAGGCACGGGGCGGGGAGGGGGGCATTTTACAGGTAATAAAAGCAAATAGATGGAAAATATCTGGAAGAATTAGAGATTTCAAAGGACTATGCTACTGCAACTATAATCTGTAGATCAGACCAATGGGCCATCTGGCCCCGTATTCTGCATCCCAACAACAGCCAACACCTGACGCCATAGGAAACTTTCTGCTTTATTCTAAATTCCTGATTGGGGTGTGCATTCATTTAAGAACACATGAAAAATTAAACCCAAAGAAATCAATAGGACCTGAAATTTCTCGACAATGCAACCATTATTTGTAACAAATTAAATTAATCTGTAAGAGGGTTTTCAACTTCTTATCATGTGAGTGTCACATAAATCAAGTTATGGAAGAGGAATAGTCAGAAAATTTGCAGTGAGTTAGAATAACATGGGTCAGGGAACAGGAGAGAGGAAAGATGTGATGAAGCTAAGTGCAGATAAAGAAAGTTAGGAATGCTTAACGTACTACTGGAATTAATAGGATTTTCGCTCTGAATTGTGGACTTCCGATTTCAATTCTGAGCATGCATTCCACTGAGAAAATATGTTGCTGAACAAGCTACTTCTCCCGACGATTTAAAATGTGCCCATCATTATCTGAATTTGCACCCTAAATGTTTTCTTGGATTGCAACAGTCCACCCACCAAACCAAATACAGCCACTGATCAGGTCCACATTTTTGCAGTCCAAGACAGAAAGCAAAAACAACCAGATGCCTATGGAAAGTTGGCAAATGAGATCTGGATGTAACTGTGCTCTCGCAACTTGTGATTGCTAGCAACTGGTATGCAGAGGGATGCTGCCTCCAACAGAGGGGAAAGAACACAGCCATTGTAGCTAAAGACCACCGACAATCTTATCCTAAAATGAATCTAATTCTCCTTTAAAGCTTTCCAAATTGGTGGCCATCACAATATTTTGTGCAATCATGTGGGAGCAAATTCCATAGTTAACTACCAATAACTTCCACAGTTTAACTACCCATCTTATAGGAGAAAATTCCATAGTTTAACTTTGCTCTCTGTGAAGAATAGCTTTTTGACTATCTAGGGCTTGCCGATCGGAAGGTCGGCAATTCGAATCCCCGCGACGGGGTGAGCTCCCGTTGCTTAGTCCCTGCTCCTGCCAACCTAGCAGTTCGAAAGCACGTCAAAGGGCAAGTAGATAAATAGGTACCACTCTGGTGGGAAGGTAAACGGCGTTTCCGTGCGCTGCTCTGGTTCGCCAGAAGTGGCTTTGTCATGCCACGGCCAGTAAAGCAAGATGAGCGCCTCAACCCCAGAGTCGTCCACAACTGGACCTAACGGTCAGGGGTCCCTTTACCTTTTAATCTTACAACATTTGGCTTCCCTGGAAGGCCCCCAATTTTAGTTTCATGTGAGGGGGGGACTTCTCTTTTTTCTAAAATAAAAAGCCTCAAATGTTGTAACCATTCCTCACAGGGGTTCTAGGCCCTGATAGGACATGATCAGGGCTTTTTTTCCCCCAGCCGGAACTCACCAGAACCCAGTTCTGGCACCTCTCAGGTGAGTGTCATTATCATGATAAGAGAAGAAGGGAGGCATTCATGGTGAGTTCCGGCACCTCTTTTTTTCTAGAAAAATAGCACTGGGCACAATACATGGCTGCTTGGCTGTGTTAAGCTTGGTGGGTCACACAAATACTGCATGTTTCTGCGTTGGAACAACCTAAATAAATTAACAGCACCTTTTTTTAGCACAGACCATTTAGTGGCCTAGATAAATCCTCCTGTACTAGTATGAAATAGTCTCCTTTAGAATACAGGCAATTCCTCGGGA